>NW_022681466.1:46255564-48655564 GCF_009764315.1 Trachypithecus francoisi
AGGTAAATAATCCCAGCATCCTTGTGTTTTCATTAAAGATTTAAAAATTGTGGCAGGAGTTTTTTGTTTTGTTTGTTTCTTTTAGATGGAGTTTCGATCTTGTTGCCCAGACTGGAGTGTAATGGCACGATCTTGGTTCACCGCAACCTCTGCCTCCCGGGTCCAAGCAATTCTCCTGCCTCAGTCTCCCCAGTAGCTGGGATTACAGGCATGCGCGGCCACTCCTGGCTAATTTTTTATTTTTAGTAGGGAGGGGGTTTCTCCATGTTGGTCAGGCTGGTCTCAAACTCCTGACCTCAGGTAATCCACCGCCTCGGCCTCCCAAAGTTCTGGGATTACAGGAATGAGCCACCAAGCCTGGCCCGTGGCAGGAGTTTAAAAGTTAAAATGTACTTTATTTGTTTATTTTATTTACTTTTTTTTGAGATGGAGTCTCGCTCTGTTGCCCAATCTCAACTCACTGCAAGCTCCGCCTCCCAGGTTGTCGCTGTTCTCCCGCCTCAGCCTCCCAGTAGCTGGGACTACAGTCGCCCGCCACCATGCCCGGCTAATTTTTGTATTTTTTTTAGTAGAGACGGGGTTTCACCATGTTAGCCAGGATGGTCTCAGTCTCCGACCTCGTGATCCGCCTGCCTCGGCCTCCCAAAGTGCTGGGATTACAGGCGTGAGCCACTGCGCCCTGCCTATAATGTACTTTAAAAAAATTGCTTGTCCTCTGAAGAAGATCACATGTGGTCGGGAACAACTGTTTGTGAAGAAAGTTCTGAAGTATTCTTGGGGGGAGCTAGTACAAATGCTGCTCTCCCATTTTCAGGAGTTTGAAGTTGTAGGGAAGATACTATGTTTTGATCATCTGAAATCTTTCTTCATTACCTGTTTCTTTTTTTTTTAATAGAGATATGAACTGTGTCCCCATCAGGATGGAGCTTAAAAAAGAATAGATAATGGGGGTAAGTGCAGAGATTTCTTGAAAAAATTTTTATTGAAAACTGGGGCGGTGGAGTATCTTCAAATACCTGGTAGTTTATTTTATTTCATCAAATTAAACAGCGTTTTCTACTCATGTTTAACAGTAGTGGCTATAATTTATGAAACTTTGTGGTATTGACCCACAATTTTTCTACTTTGTGGACAAACAAGCATTGGATATTTTATGCAGAATGATCTATTAAATACATACTTCTAATTAAAATTCTTATTTTTTTGGCTGGGCGAGGTAGCTCACACCTGTAATCCCAGCACTCTGGAAGGCCGAGGGAGGCAGATCACCTGAGATCAGGAGTTCGAGTCCAGCCTGGCCAACATAGTGAAACCTGGTTTCTACTAAAAATAGAAAAATTAGCCAGGCGTGGTGGTGGGTGCCTGTAGCTACTTGGAAGGCCGAGGCAGAAGAGTTGCTTGAAGTCGGGGAGTGGAGGTTGCAGTGAGCCAAGATTGCACCATTGCCCATTAGCCTGCGTGACAGAAGGAGACTGTCTCAGAAAAAAAAAAAAAAAGTCTATTTTTAAAAATGGATATAGCTTCTTGTGTTAGGAATTTTTTTTTGAAAAATGAGCCACAGTTTGTTGTTGTTGTTGTTAGACCTAAAATCTGTTGTTTCAGATTCTTTTTTTTCTTTTGTACATCTCTAGACAGATGATGTTTCTAGTGAATATTAATTTTATTTAACTCTGAGGATCTTTGTTGCTTGAATATAAAGAAATGTTGACTTTTAGGCTGGGTGTGCTGCCCGACACCTGTAATCCCAGCTCTTTGAGAGGCCAAGGTAGGAGGCTCACTGGAGCACAGGAGTCTGAGACCAGCCTGGGCAACATAGGGAGACCTTGGTCTCTGCAAAAGTAAATATAAAAAATAAAAATAAAAAGATTTAGTTACACATGGTGACATGCGCCTGTAGTTCCAGCTACTTGGGAAGCTGAGCCAGGAGGATGACTTGAGCCTAGGAGGTCGAGGCTGCTGTGAGCCATGGTCATACCACTGTACTTCAGTCCCTGGGACAGGTGAGAGTGACACCCTGTGTCAAGAAAGAAAAAAAAAAAAGAAGGAAAGAAAGAAAGAAATGCGGACTTCTGTGTCACGTTTTGGTGTGCTTTCCTATGGACTCTTGGGTATTCCTCATTTTCTTCTCCACTTTTCATTATCTTTGTCAGAGAAATCATATTTTTCTACAACTCAGTACTATTCTGAAATGTGTACATGTGAGTTTATTAGACCCTGGCATATGTGATGAGGCAGCTAAAAAAAGTAGAGGTTTAGCTATTATTACTATACTCTTCTCCAGTTTGGGTAGCCGCCTCTAAAGTAGTTTTGGCATAGACTAGAGTAATGGTGTGAGTAGATAAAAGGGAAAAATACAATGATTTTGGCTAGCTATATGTATTTTATGGTTTAATTTTCAGACTATGTTATACAGTCAGATTGTGAAAATATATTCAAAATCCTTCCTGTTACTCCTCTTCCTTATCTGCCCAGTTTATCAATAGCATTCCTGCTACCATGTAATTGTTACTTTCTTGCATGTCTTTCTAGGTTTCTTTTGCATATTCAAATGTGAATAGACAAATATTTACTCCCTCCATCTTTATACAAATGGGTTAATATTATATACTCTTCTGCATCTTAATTTATTTAACTGAACAATTTACCTTGTTTTTGTTTTTGTTTTTGAGACTTTTGTTTTCTTTTTTCTTCAATTTTCTTTTTTTATTTGAAGCTTCGCTCACTCGCCCAGGCTGGAATGCGGTGGTGCAGTCTCAGCTCACTGCAACCTCCACCTTCTGGGCTCAAGCGATTCTCCTGCCTCAGCATCCCAAGTTGCTGGGATTACAGGTATGCGCCACAACGCACAGCCAATTTTTGTATTTTTAGTAGAGATGGCGTTTCACGATGTTGGCCAGGCTGGTGTTGAACTCCTGACCTCAAATGATCCTACTGCCTCGGCCTTCCAAAGTGCTGAGATTACAGGCGTGAGCCACTGCACCGGGCATGAACAATTTATCCTGTTTTCAGTACAGAGCTTTTTTTTTTTTCCTTTTTAACCATGTTACCTAATTGATCAGTTGTTGATGCAGTTTCTGATCTACTTTGATGACTAACTCTTGTATATGTGTCATTTTGCTTGTATACAAGTATATCTATAGGATTCTTAATTTCCATAGGTGGAAACATTGGGTCAAAGGAGTGTTGCAATTAATTTTGATAGATAGTCCCAAATTATTCTCCCTGTAGTTTTACGAATATATGTTCCCAGTTTTACCAATATACTAATAACAAAGCTGTTCTTCATACCTTTGGTAATCTAACAACAGGTAAAAGTTTGTATATCCAAGCAGTAGTTTTGCATTTCTGTTAGTATTAGTGAAGTTGACATTTTTTTATAGTTTGAAGAGCAATTTGTTCTTTTCTGTGGTCTGCTTTTTCACTTGGTTGTTGATATTTCTTTCTTCTTTTTTTTTTGAGACAGGGTCTCCCTCTGTCACGTAGGCTGGAGTGTAGTGGCTTGATCTTGGCTCACTGCAGCCTCTGCCTCCCCCGTTCAAGGGACTCTCCTGTCTCACTCACCCGAATAGCTGGGATTATAGGCGCACACCACCATGCCCAGCTGATTTTTTATTTTTAGTAGAGAGGGGATCCACCCACCTCAGCCTCCCAAAGTGGTGGGACTACAGGTGTGAGCACTGTGCCCAGCCACAGTTGTTGATTTTTTAGTGTGATTTATTGGAGCGTTCATAAGGAGCCCTCATATATTATTATGCTGTTTTCATATGAGTTGGACTAATTTTTGCCCATCTGGTTAGTCTTTATTTATATTGTGCTTTTGAAAAAAACTTTTTTTTTTTTTTTTTTTTACCATGCATGGTTTTTTACTTCATTTTGTTCAATTTATTAATCTTTCATGGTGTCTGTATTTTGCGTTATTAGTTAGAAAGGCCTTCACTATTCCAAACTTCTGGGTTTTTTTGTTTTGTTTTGCTTTGTTTTGTTTTTAAATGACGGGTTTTCATTCTGTTGTTTGGGCTGGAGTGCAAGTAGCAGGATCCTAGCTCACTGTAGCTTTGTAGTCCCGGGCTCAAGTGATCTTCCTGCCTCAGCTTTAAGAGTGCTGGGATGACAGGAATGAGCCACTGCACCTGGTGTAAACCTTCCATCTTATTAAATGTTTTGTGTTTGTCTTTCCTATTCTGGTTTGTTCACTCATTCCATTCTACCCTCTCTATTAGCTTAAAAAAAAGTTAATGTTACTATGTACTTTTTTCCTCTTCTGAAGCCTCTGAAACTCTTAGGATACTGTAAATTCACTTGTGCATCTCCTGACATGTATTTTATTTTTGTCATGTACTTTCATTCTCTGTTTCTTTAAGAATTATAGTGGTTTTGTCAGGTGCTTGTTGAGGATTATGCTTGTCACTTAAAATGAAACAGTTTGTGTAAATTTGGTGTCGTTTTTCTTTGAATTCTATATAGAACTTCGTGAGAAACTGAAACTTTTCTGGGAAAATTTCTGATAAATTTGTTTTTTGACAAAATTATAGGGACATTCCCTTTTCTCTCCTTTCTCTTTTCTGTCTTCCCTCTCCTTTCTCTTTTCTGTCTTCCCTCCCTGCCTTCCTCTCTTTCTCTTTTTCTTTTTTTTTTTTTTATTTTTAGCAGTGTATCACTTTGTTGCCCAGTGAGCCAAGATCAATAGGTGAGAGTGCAGTGATGTAGTCATAGCTCACTGCAGCTTCAAACTCCCGGGTTTAAATGATCCTTCTGCCTCAGTCTCCTGAACAGGTGGGACCACAAGCACACCATGCCTGGCTAATATTTTTTTCTTTTTCTATTTTTTGTAGAGACAAGCGGTCTCGCTTTGTTGCCGAGGCTTGTCTCTAACATCTGGGCTCAAGCTATCCTCCTGCCTCATCCTCCCAAAGTGTTGGGATCACAGGCCTGAGCTGCGGGCCCAGCCTATTTTTATATACTTAAGTCAATTTTGGTGCGCTCTATTTTTCCAAGAAATTTGACAACTTTGTACAAGTTGTTGAAACTGTTGGACTAACATTGCCAATAGTATTTATTTATTTATTTATTTATTTTTGAAATGGAGTCTTGCTCTGTCACCCAAGCTGGAGTGCAGTGGCACGATCTCGGCTCACTGCAGACTCCACCTCGAAGGTTCAAGTGATTCTCTGCCTCAGCCTCCCAAGTAGCGGGGATTACAGGCAGGCACCACCACGCCCAGCTAATTTTTTTTATTTTTAGTAGAGAGAGGATCTTGCCATGTTGGCCAGTCTGGTTTTGAACTCCTGTCCTCAGGTGAACCACCCACCTTGGCCTCCCAGAGTGCTGGGATTATAGGTGCAAGCCACTGCACCCGGCCGCCAATAGTATTTTAATATTATTTTGTTAATTTTGCTAGCATTGGTGGTTATTACCCCATTGTTATTCCTGATGTTGGTGAATTTTCTTTTTAACTTAATTTTTTTTTTTTTTTTTGAGATGGAGCCTTGCTCTTGTACCCAGGCTGGAGTGCAGTGGCAGGATCTCGGCTCACTGCAACCTCCACCTCCCTGGTTCAAGTGATTCTCTTGCCTCAGCCTCCTGAGTAACTGGGAGTACAGGTGCATGCCACCACACATGGCTAATTTTTTCTATTTTTAGTAGAGACGGGGTTTCACCATGTTGGCCAGGCTGGTCGTGAACTCCAGACCTCACGTGATCCACCCGCCTCGGCCTCCCAAAGTGCTGGGATTACAGGCGTGAGCCACCACACCCGGCCAGATGTTGGTGATTTGTGTTCTGGATTTTTCTTTGTTTTAATTTTAATTTTCATTTTTTTGACCAGTCCAGATAGAATTGTTCAGTTTTGTTGACCTTTTTAAAGAAAGTTTTGGGCTTTGTTAATTTTTTATGCCATCTCCCTGTTTTCTATTTTGTTAAACTTCTGCTCTTTATTATTTCCTTCCCACTACTTACTATGTGTTGTATTTTCCTCTTCTTTTCTAACTTATAAAGGTGGAAACTTAGGTCTTTTCTTTTAGATATTCTTTTCTAATGAAAATATATATGCTGTAAGTTCCTCTCTGTTGCTTTTATTGAATCCCACAAGTTGTGTTGTTTTTGTTTTTGTTTTTGCCACTGTTGTTGTTGTTTTGAGACAGGGTCTCAATTTGTCACCCAGGCCGGAGGGCAGTGATGTGATCTCGGTTCACTGAAGCCCCAACCTCCTGGGTTCAAGCGATCCTCCTGTCTTAGCCCCTCAAGTAGCTGGGACTACGGGTGCACGCCACCTTATCTGGCTAATGTTTTTGTATTTGTCGTAGAGACAGTGTTGCACCATGTTGCCCAGGCTGGTCTCAAGCTCCTGAGCTCAAGCCATTAACAGGCGTCAGCCACCACTGCCCCAGCCTACATCTCAAGTTTTGATAAAGTTCATATTTGTTGCCATTCCGTTCAAGACATTTTCCACTTTCCCTTGTGACTTTCTCTTCACTATCTTAGTCTATCTTGGACAGAAGTAGAAGTCGTCTGCTGTTTGTTCTTAACATTGATTTTCCCTCTTATTTCTCTTCTGTTTTTTTGTGATTATTTTTGAGTGCTGTACTTTAATCAGTTTAACAATGCAACAGTTAGTATTGCGTTTAAATTTAATTAATTACATTAAATTGCCTTAAATTGCCTTTTTGGCCATATCTCTTCCTATATAGATAAGTATTTATATTTATATAGTGGTCGCTGTACAGATTATAATTTTCTTACCAGTAAATTGAGTCTACTGAGTGTATCCCTTTTTGGTTTTTTTTTCTTTTTGAGACAGAGTCTTGCTGTGTTGCCCAGGCTGGGCTGCAGTGGCAGTATCTTGGCTCACTGCAAGCTCCACCTCCCAGGTTCAAGCAGTCCTCCTGCCTCAGCCTCCTGCATGGCTGGGACTACAGGCACACACAACTACACTCAGCTAATTTTTGTATTTTTAGTGGAGACATGGTTTCGCTATATTGGCTAGGCTGCTCTGAAACTCCTGACCTCAAGTGATCTGCCCGCCTTGGCTATCCAAAGTGTTGGGATTACTTTGGATTACTTCGGGATTAAGTCGTACTGTGTGTACGACTTAACACGAAATGTAGAATGAAACCATATAGACTTCTTTTACCTGTTGCATTTCCAGATTTTGTTATAGTTTTATCAGAAAGCTACGTACATTCACAAACCAACCAGTGTTTTAATATTTAATGTAAATGGTCATTTGCATTGTAAATGAGTGTGAAGGCATTAATGTTTTATATGTTCATTATATATTCAGTGTGCCTCCATGTTTATCGCTCTTCATGTTTTTCTTCAGTTCTGAGCTTAATTCTGGAATCATTTTCCTATTACCCAAGGAAAATTGTTTGGTGTTCCCTTTAATGGAAATCTTTTTAAAAATGTTTTCTGACTTTATTTAGTTATCTAGTTTTTTGTTTGATAACTTGCCTTTTGTTTTTAAAATTTTCATTTCTTTCCCTTAGTTTTCTGTAGTTTTATTAACGTCCCTTGGTGTATATCTTTATTTACTCTGATTTATAGTGGTTCTTCAGTCAGTGGCTTTGTGTCTTCTGTTCCGGGAAATTTTCAGGTATTATCAATATATAAAAGAATATTAATATTGATAGTGAATGTTGGTATACATTTAGTGAGTAAAATTAATCTGTAGGAAACTATATTTTTAACACCTTTAGTTATTGGATTTTGGTCCCAATTTTACATTTTGTGATGATCACTTTGTTTCTCATTTTCTGCTTAATTCCTATCACCCATTTATTTATTTTCATTTTTATTTACTGGGAAACAGTCAAATTGAAGTAAGGCTGTTTTGTAACTCTCTTAAAAACCTTCAGAAAAATATATTTCAATACAACTTTGGGAATTCTTTAGATTTGGTCACTATTTGCTGTCACACAGGATCGTGGTGTTGGTACCATTTGATTGGGTGTTGCATATTTGTATCCATGTTCCTTTGAAGGGTCAGTATGTCTGATGTCCCGAGTGTCTATTTCTCATTCTTTTTAATGGTAGATATTCATACACTGAAGCTTTAAGGCTTATTTTTCTTTTAGTTTCTAATTTTTAAATTACGATCTTTCCCTTGTTGAATGGGGCTATTTCTTTTTAAAATAAAAACTACAAGGGTCTCCTGTCTTACGAAATGAGCAGTTTAGGCCTCTAATACTCTGGTCCTTGTATATGAATTACTTAAGAGTGTGTATCTGTATATCCTTTGATGCTGAATGCTTTGATTTATTTTAATGACTAGCAAAAATTTTGAGATTATAAAATTGAACATTTTTCTTCCTAGGTGTAATAAGCATATTGAAATGTTCATTTTCTAAATGAGAGATGATGTGTGTAAAATTTTAAAAATGGACTTTGAAGATTGTACAAATAGAATTTTCTTATTGCTAATTATAGACATGATGTTATCCCATTTGGTAGTTGGGAAAAAATGTCTCACAATTTAATAAGATTGTATAACCTTTACATTTGCATGGAATTTGAACTTTTCTATAGTGATTTTTATCTAGTTTACACCAGTTAGATGTGGCACCACCAACTTTTAAACACCTCAAATAACTCTCATCTTCGTACTTAATTATGCAGTGGTACAAGTGTTTTAAACAGAAATGTGAGATGCCCTTTAGTAATGCTTTGAAAAGTGCATAAGTCTAATACTGACATTTCCTTTAATGTTTTTATTTTTTTCTTTATTTGCTCTATCAAATATAATGTGCAGGAATTTTTTCTTATTGAACTGCAGAGATACATTTTTAGAAAACTGTATACCTTAATACTGATGGTATAAAAGTCTTCTTGCATTCCCTAGTGCATAAAGTAACACTTCAAATATTTACCTTTCTATTCTTCAGTGGTACAATCATGGCTCACTGCTTCCTGGAAGTCATGGGCTCCAGCAGTCCTCCTGCCTCAACCTCCTCACTAGGTGGGACCATAGACACACGCCACCATGCCTGGCTAATTTCTTTGACTTTTCTCTAGAGACAGAGTTCACCTGTGTTTCCCAGGCTGGTCTCAGACTTCTAGACTCAAGGAACCTGAACCTCCCGCCTTGACCTCTCAAATTGTTGCGATTACACGTGTCAGTCACCACATCCGGCCTAAATTTCTTATGTACCATGGTACTGCAAAACGTCATAATAAGGGGCAGCTGGATGGAAGGTGTAGGAGGACACTGTAGTGCCTTTTCAATATTTCTGTATATCTAAAATAATTTGAACAGAAAACATGTATTTTAAAACATGAAGGGGGTTATCCTTCCATAAGGGTAGAGTACAAAGGCAGGCGCACGGTGTTGTTGGAATTCAGAACGCTGGTGGCAGGACTGGGGGTGCTGGGAGGGGCTGGACATGGTTGACTTTGTGATCTGGGGGCTGGTGTGTTCCATCTGTGAATGTCTTTCGAGCTGCACACTTTCTTAATAAAGTTTCATACGTTTAACAAAAAATAAAACGAGGACGTGAAGTTTGCTTGGGTTGTTAAGCCTCGGGAAGTTATCCAGCCATGAGCCCTGCCCCAGATGCTTCTAGAAGCCTGGAGGGAACTGAGAATTTTCCAAGTAGAGGTGGCAGAGGCAAGGCCCTGCGGTGGGAGCGCACTGCTACTCGTCCCTAGCTGCGAAGGGGGTGTCCTATGGAATCAGTGCTGGGTGCAGTGCAGGGCTGGAAGTCCATGTCCACACTGTGGCTCAGTGCAGTGAAAGCCAATCTCACCCCCTCCGCAGGGTGTTCCGCCTGCCAGAAGGTGGCCAGCTGGTCTTCCTGGGATACGGTGCCATTGTAGAAATTGGGTGCAAGTCTCTTGTCCATAGACGGGATGCCCTGTTGTAGTGGGATATCTCCTGGCCTCCCTCAGTCCTGATGGGCCTGGGCAGGGCCTGGTGTCAGGGTCCCCGTGGGCTTCTAGAGCTGGCCGTGTCCCACAGTCCCGGGGCCATCCAGGACACATTCAGAAGGGACACGCACCCAGCAGCTCTGTTCGAAATCATAATGGGGGAAACGGGGGCCCCCTACATCCAGGTCCGTTGGGAGCTGGGGCATCGAGTTCCACTCCAGGAATCTCCAGGAACCCTGAGGTCTTCCCTGAGCCGGGGCCGGGCTGGGCACACCCTGAGTGCCCACAGGGTAGGTGTCTTCCCGGACAGCCCCACCAGGACAGGGTGTGGAAGAACGAGGTGCCCATGGCGGGGAAGCTGACCAAATGGGCGGCTGGAACTGGGCTGCTGGACCTGGAGGGGCCTGCCTGTCCCCCTTGCAGAGGGTCGTCCTGCCACTTGAAGCCAGCACAGGCCTAGGTACCGAGGACCCTTGCTCAGGTTTGGCTGAAAGGAAAACAGTCGTGGTCAGCGTCTCCAGTGAGCCCATGCAGGCCTTTCCGGGCCAGGCCCCACCTGCCTGGGTCTCTGGAGTCCTCGCGGTCTCTGTGGGGCCCCCGGGGCCTGACACTGAGGACACGCCTGTAGTCTGCTGATACCAGAGGGAGGGGTGTGTGCCACTTGGCATGGGGAAGCTGTCAGGGCATGACAGGTGGCTCCTAGGACTGCCCCCAGGGTTCGGACTGGCTGGGGGCTTCCTACCACACACCCTCGTCCCAGGGCTGTTGGGCCAGGGATACAGCCCCCAGTGAGAACTCAGGTGGGAGGGGACTTGGATGTCACCCTTTGCCACCTCACATGGGGACCCATCTCCACAGTGGGTGATTGGACCCGGACATGGATCACCCTCTGCCCTCCTGGGTTGCCCAGTCCATGCCAGGACTGATCGTTCCCACATCTGTCTGAATTCTTGGCTCTGGCTCTCGCCCGGGGTCCCGCTTGGGCCCTCTCCCTGAATGCTCTGGGAGTGAGGGACACCCAATTCCCTTGTCTGCCTGGCTCAAGGCTGGTTGTCCTGGAAACCTTGGAGGAGCGTGCAGCAGTGAGGGGCCTCTGCTGCTCTCTGAGGCTGTGGGTGCTTGCAGGGAGGGGCAGGGTTTCCCACAAATGGGTCTGGCTCCTTTAGTGCCCTTGAGGGTCCTGTGATGGGGAGACAGAGACACTGTGGAATGTGGGAGGGGGCTTGTTGGAGGGTCATGCCCACATCCTCCTCCTGCGTGCACAACACATCCAGTACACACGCACTGAGCGCCTGCCCTGAGGACTGGTGGGCCTCCTGTACTTTCTTAGAGTCCAGGAGGAAGAGGAGGAGGAAAAGGTGAAGAGGAAGGCCCAGGTAGTAGGGTTGCGGGTCTTGGGCACTCCCCCACTATTGACTGCCGCAGAGGGTGACATGGGAGGGGACATGGCACTGGAGCCCACCTGGGGGTGGCAGGTCCCCTTGCTTCCTTGTTAGTTTCTTCGTAGAGGCCCTAAGATGCTTGAGCACAGAGTCATCATCCAACTCCCAGGTATGGAAGAACTGGTTCCGAAACCGTGCCCACAGGCCAGACCTGGACGTCTTCATGAGGCGCTCTAGGGACAGGGTGGACATCAGGCCAGGAGAGTTCCCTGGGAGGGGGCACAGCTGATACCCCGTGGCCACTTCAGTCTCCCACTGGGCGGTGCCGGATCCTTTTGTGGCCACCCCAGGGGTCCAGATGTGCACAGGAGCCTGTGGCTGGGGGACGACCTGGGCAGGGAAGTGCTCACAACACTCCTGACTTTCATCTGGGTCATGTGGGGGACGGGCTCGGTGTCACTGTGCCTTGCCCAGCCCACCTGGCCAGACCTCCCTCTGGGCCAGAACAGAGGATCATGAGGACAGTGTGAGGAAGCCGCCCTCGGGTAAGTCGGGGTCTGACCCCAGGGCTCCCCAGGCCCCACTGGGCACATGGAGACTTACTCCTCTGAACTTTAAAGGCAATGCTTGTCATTGGCATCAACACCTGTTCTCCTTCCAGCAAATACACATCCCACAGGCGCAGGATGAGCCCAAGAGAGATCTGTGGGGACAGCAGGTGTGGGAGACTGTAGCCCTTCCAGGCTGGGGCTGGTGGCTCGAGCTGAGCCCACTGGGGCTTCAGTCCCCAGAGTCAGTGACCTTCGCCATGAGGGTTTCCTGAGCGCTCCAGGACGCTGGGTCAGACAAGGTCTTGCAGCTCCTCATGGGGCACACTCATTGGAGGGGGATGTGGCTCCTGGAGAGAGGGGCTTGCCCAGGGCTTGAGGCTTCCCTGAGCCCTCCCAAGTCAGGTCTTGGCCCAGTCTGCCTATAAGGCTGGTCCTGAGCCCCAGTCATTGCCCTGGGATGACCCCTCTTGGGCAGAGGGTTTTGTTTGGGTGTCCTGTGGGGACCCCCCTGTGGGCGGAGCCTCCTGTGGGCTGTGGGTGAGCCAGACCCCCGGGCTGGGGAAGCAGGGCACTGCAGGGCAAGAAGGGTCCCTGAGCCAGGGTCTCCCTGTGCCTTCTTACCCCGTCATTCAACATCTGGAGAAGCCAGCCTAACGAGGAACCGTGCATGCAAAGACCTTCCTTGTCCTGAAGGGGGGAACAGAGGTGCTCAGGGCCCCCTGGGCTGCCCTAAAAACCTCCCTCTTCCAGAGCCTCTGAAGACCCTTCTCCTAGTGCAGAACACTGGGCAGTGTCCAGGGCTCCCCACAACACCGTCCCCTTCCCACACTCCCAATGGGCACACTGCCCTTTGCCCTGCTGTGCGGCAGCTGGGCCCCCATCCCTGTGCCTCTGTCATATAGACCAACTCCCAGCCCATGGAGAACTCGACATCCCAGGTCACGCAGTGGCTGAGACTCAGCCAGTCACCAGCCCCACGGGATGCAGAGCCTCTGGAGAAGAGCCCAAGCTTGTTCACCAGACGCCATAAATTCACCAGATGCCACATGGTCCTGGGTTGTGACGTGGGTACCACATGCTCCTGATGGTCTTGGAGCCCCTGGACTGTCCCGCTATTTGGGCTGTGGAAACCTGAGAAGCCCCCAGCCCATCAAGAAATCAGAGCCTTTCCCCAAGATGTGGAGCCATCAGCTGGAAGAGCTGGGCAGCTGGAGAGGACCCGAAACCTGAAAGCCTTTCACCCTCCCACCTGATGACCCCACCATGCAGCCTTTGCCCTGGGGACGTGGGTCAGGAACATCCCCTGGAGCCTGGCTGGAGGTTCCCCTGGACGCCTCCTGGACCAGGGTGCAAAAAGGGCAAGCCTGACTTGAGGCCACCACATGGTGACCAGAACAGGGTGGGTGCTGGGCTTCCTAGTCGTCTCCTGGAAGTGGGGTCGGGCCAGGGGACACTGGATGGGGAGATGCTGCCACCTGGGCTTGGTCAGCCCATTCGTGGGCACCAAGGGCAGCAGGAGCCCGGGCAGCTGGAGGGCAGGAGGACTCTCAGGGAGGGGAGAGTCAGCTGCACAGAATCAGAGCCGGAGGGCGTGGCAGCAGGACACAGAGGGTGGCCACGGGGAGGATGAGATGCCCTCTGCTGATGGGGATGAAAGTCATCTGACTTGGGCTTTGGGGGTCAGCCGCGGACTCCTGTGGGACCCTCAGCAGAGATACCCTGAAGACTCCCAAGGAGCTGGCTACACAAGGAAGGTGCCTTGGTTGAAAGCTGAGATCACCTGGCCAGGGTGGCCATCCCTGGATCTGGCTGCATGAGGTCCCATGGGCAGCTGTTCACTTACCCTGCAGGGAGTGCCTCTCACTGGCCAGCAGCTGCACCAGTGCCCAGAATGCATCCTCCTCAGGCAGATAAAGGAGGAACAAGGCTGCGATGTGGCTCAGGTCCCTGCAGTAGCCCACCTCCTGCAAGAGCCAGAGTCACCGTGAAAGGACATCACCTGGGAGGACTGAGGTCACCTGGGAGGACTCATGTCACTGGAGAGGGCAGAGGTGACTGGGGAGGCTTCCTCTGAAGAAGAGGCTTCCTCAGGGTGCAAATTCATTTCATGACAAGAGCCAAGTCCATCAGGCACTTCAGCACCTTGTCCAAAATGTCTCCTGATGGCACCGTCCTACGTGCGACCCTGCCAAGCTCCTGGGCTTTGGGGCAGCCCCAGGAGGAGGGCATCATTTCTTGTTCTGAGAAGTGGTGGTCAGACCCAGGTGACACCAGGAGTCCAGGCCCTGACTCCTTTGTGTCTCAGCTTGACCCCTTGAGGCCACCCCCTTGCTTGGAGGTTTATGCCAGCAGTGAGCTGGAGTCCTACATCCTATATCCTGGTGGGTCGCAAACACTAACTTTAAGAGAAGCGACAGCACCGCACCAGACACCCACTCCTGTGAACAGGGAAATACTGCCCGGGAACGTCACTGCCGGGAATACTCACCGGGTTATACTCCGAATATGCCAAGAGGATGTAGAATAGTTCCCGCTGCCTAGGAAACAGAGAAATGATGCTTTTGTTTGTTTTGTGCAGATGTTGTTGGTTTCACTTTGTCCACAAAGCCTAACGACAAATCCCATTTCAGGTTCAGATGATTCACCAGATAAGCAGTGAGCTTTTCAGGGCCTTTGAGGAAATATTTCAGTAAAATCCACATCTGTGATATGCAGATAGCCCAGTTGTACAGTGATTTGCCTGATCCTTTTCACTCTGAATGATTTTTTTTTTTTTTTCAGACACACACACGCCAGTTCAGTCTTTGGGTGTACAGTTCCTCCACGGTTCTAAACCAATGGGCAGAGTCTCCCGGCCACCACTTCAGCCCCTCCTGGAGTGACTCCTTCATCTTCCAAGTCTCCAGGGTGGCCCCTATGCACCCAGCCTCTCCCTGATCCGTCAGCCCCTGGCCACCCTGACTGCTTCTCAGTCCCTATGGTTTGGTCTTTTCCAGAATGGCCTAGGAATGGGAATCCTACTGTGGTAGCTTATTGTGTCTGGCTTCTTTCCCTCAGCAAAATGCATCTAGGATCCACCCACGTTCCCGCGGGCATCACTGACTCGTTCCCTTTTCTCACTGGGTCTTCTGTTTGGAGGGAGGACCAGCCTTGCTCTCCCCATTCCCGTGTTGAAGGCCATCCCCGAAGTCTCCGTGTATGAGTGACGATGAATTAAGCAGTGAACATCTTATGTGGATGTCAGTTTTCAAATCAGTGGGTTCAATATCTGAGACACTCTGTGGATACGTGGTTGAAGTCCATTGAGCTTTGTGAGTCGCTGCCCAAATGGCTGCCAAAGTGGCTGTGCGTTGTCATGTTCCCAGCAGAAAAGGATGACAGTTTCCAGGACCCCTAATTGCCCCAGCATTTGGTGATGTCGGTGTTACCTCGGGAGGCTCAAGGGCCCTCTATCCTGCCACCCTCCCGTGAGTCCTACCATGGGCCCCCGTGGGTCAGGGAGAGCACCTTTCACCATTGTGCATGATTTTGTTTGCTGCCTTCTGTCTCCTCAGGATCCTCCTGTGTTCTGGCCCCACGTGTTCCAGTCTGGCCCAGGGCTTGGAATCAGGGAGGTGCTTGTTTCATGGTGCCGGCTGCTCCCTGGGCCAGGAGAGCTCTTGGCAGCTCTGTCATCCCTCCTAGGTGACCCTGGCCTCTGCTCCATGGAAGCCCCCATCCCTTTCGTTCACTCCATCTCCGCTGAGACCCTGTGGCTCCCGTAGGCTTACTTGGCTCCGTATCGATCCCTGAAGAAGATGTGAGTCCTTAGTGTCCCGCTCACGTCCAGGTCGATCTGGTGGATGTGTTCAGATGACCTCTTGCCCTTCTCCTTCATGACCTGTAGGGCAGGGCCAAGAGGAGGAAGCAGCCTCAGAACAGATGGAAGACTCCCTGCCCCAAATGGCAGTCAGCCCACAGTCAGCACTCCGGGAAGGAAGGAAAGCAGGAAGGTTTCCTTCTGCCCAAAGCTGCTTTTTGGCTTGTTACTGAAGCCGGGGAGGGTCACCAGAGCTGAATTTGTCTGTGGTGACTATGTCACCGTCCGTACCCAGGATGTGCATCTGACCATCCCACCCACCCCCCGGGCTGGGCTTGATGCTCCCTCCAGCTGGAGACCTGGGACCCTGACATGGCCTGTCCTGTTTGTTGTGCTCTGGCTGAGCGTACCTTGTATGTTCTGGGGTGTTTCGACTTGACTTCCTGTATATTCAGGAGGACTGACCACACTTGGCCTCGGATGTTCATGGGAATGCCCTTATATACTCGATCTATCAGCTGTGGGCAGAAAACAACCTGGTGTCACAGGCCACGGGGCAACCCCAGTGAGGACCAGAGCCGAGGATTCTGGAAATGGTTGGTTTTGGCCCCGTGATTCCTCGTTAGAGGTGACATTAAGCTGGGACAGGGTCTCCCTTCCCAGGATTGAAAGAGTGGATGGACACTCAGAGTCGGGACTCTGATCTGAACCTTTTCCTTCCTTTGGGTCACCAGGGCATCCCTAGCCCTGAGCTCCGGGTGGTCCCAGCCCTAGATTCAGATTCCCTCCCAGCAAGGTGACGCTTGCACAAATAGGCAGGCAAACCACCGACCAGGCCTGCAGTCCTCTGGGTGAGGACAGTGTGCCACCCGCCCTCTGAGAGGCTGATGGTGCCAGGCCACAGCCATGGGTGCCTGTCCCCTGTCTCTGCAGAGAGTGGTTCCGGGGCCTCTCCCTCCACACATTACCTTTTTACTGTTCTTGTATGTCTCCCATTGTCCCAGCATTTCCATCCACTTGCTCTTTCGTGTTATCTCCCGCCGCATTTGCTGTCAAATGAGGAATGTTGGCGTTAGGGGAGCTGCCAGGCTTCCCAGAGCCGCCCGTGGATGCTGGGTCTTGGGCTCTGGAGCCCTGGTGGACCCAGCTGGAGGGAGCCAGAGAAGGGCAGACCCTAAGGGTTGAGAGCCTTTGAGCAAATGAGCACCAGTGGGCTGGCTTTGGGACCCCGGGATGTGCCATCCTCAGGCTACAGACACACCAGTCTTAGGTCAGGTCCCAGCCTCTAGGTGGGGTCCTGACACAGGCGGGCAGCCACCCCCAAGCCACAACTGTGGTTCTCACTTTGGAATTTTATCAAACTGCCCAAGTAACAGCAACTTGGGTTCAGATCCAGCAGGGAGTGCTGCCCCTCCCAGCGATACCGTGTTGCCCTCACCCGCCACCGCCCCGGCCAGCTGCCTCCTCTGCCTCACCGACCACCTGCCCAGTCCCCACGCCCCTGGACCAGCCCCCCCATGCATCAGGCTCTTACCTTCACCTCCCAAGCAGTGGCAGGAGGCAGCTCTCTCTCACTGTAAGACAACCCAGGCAGAACTGAGGACCTGCACAGGGCCTGGAGCTGCCCCAGACTGGGACCCAACCCCCAGAAAGGACAGGCTCTGTCCATATCCAGCTCAGGGGTCAGCCCAGGAGAAGGCACAGGGAACAGAGGACAAGGGCCTTCCTGTGGGGCTGACTCCCAGGAGGGGCAGACCCTGGGAGAAGAAGGAGTGCGGGGCCAGCCTGGCCGGGGTTACTGGGGCCCCTGGCGTGGGGGGCGGTCAGGCTGCATAATGGAGCTGCCTGTCCTGGACTCGAGGTGGTGCTTTCTGCTGGAGCTGAGAAAGGTCAGGCCTGAGATGGGACGGGGGCCGCACAGGAGTCCCTCAGGGAGTGACTGCATCACCACACCAGGGTCAAGGCAGCCTGCCCTGAAACCTGCCCGGTGTACTCCTGGTGTACCAGGGGCCCATCCCACTTGACAGCCCCAAGGCCCTTGCAGGTTCTGACCTCCCAGCTTCCACCTGCCTCTCCCTGCACCTGACCCACACACCCTGCGTTTCAGAAGTGGCACGGCTCATCAGCTCCCACCCTACCTCCCCCGGGATCCTCTGTCTCTCCATCCTATGATCCCTAAGGGATGGGCTCCTGCCTGGGCTCCTCTTACATGGCCCCAGATCCCTTCCCAGCACCAGACCCAGGGTCTCTAGCCACAAGCCCTGCACCCACTGGCCTAACATGAGATGCCCAGAACGGGGCCTGCCCATCTTCTCCCCCATTCCCTAGGGCCACAGCCCCCACTGTCTCCATGCCTTTCCATCTTCCCCATGGGGGCAGTGAGGGCTGTAGCTCTAGGGAAATGAGGGAGGACAGGGGCAGGTGGGCCCTCAGAGACCTACTGGACAACAGCCCTGAGGCTGGGTCAGGAGTCCCTTCACCCTGTGGCCACAACACTTGGATCTCACTGGGGTTGTCTCCAAGTAGAGGGGGCCAGACCCTCAGGCTGCCCCGCTCCTCTTGTGCTAACTTGTGGACAGAACTGCTGAGAGTCCAGGGGCCTCACCTAGCCCAGTCTCCATTCCCATCCACTCCCTAGATGGTCCCCGCACCTCTGGCCTAACAACAACCTCAGGCTGGACCTGCAGGGGAGCCAGGGAGGAGTTCTGACCCTGGAAAGGAGGTTGGCCCGACCCGGTGAGACAGTCCTGCCTCAGAAAGGCCTTTCTAAAAGCAAACCCATCCCTGAGCTGAGACAGATGCTTTAGGGGTGAGGGGAGCACAGAGGACTCACTGCAGAATCCCGAAGCGATCAATGTTGTTGTAGATTCCAACAGGCTGAGGCCCCATGTCCTCTGGCAGCCCAGCTCGGTGTCCCTGCAACCCAGAGGGAGCCTTGGTGAGGGGTCCAAGGTAAAGAGTGCAAGGGCCTGTGGGTAGTGGCCACCCATGCCCACCCTGTGCTCCTAGGGAGCCCAGGACCCTTTGACCAGGGCTCACTGGAAGAGGCCTCCCTCCAAGGAGCAGACTGACCTGTACCTTCTCATACTTCATAATGATATTCTCTCGCTCCTGTGCCCACAAACTAACTGCGTCTTCTGCGATTTCCATCCTGTGAGCCAAAAATCATGTAAAAGTTACATCGTACCCGAGAGCTTCAGAGAAAACCTGAATCGTTCCCACCGGGCTCCCAGATGCCGGCTGGCTGCGTAACCCCCATTCCACCACCACCCCCAGGTAAAAAGGAGCCAGACCCAGTGGCCCACACCTGCATGAATCTCTGGAGTCTCAAGCCCCAAGCAGGGGTGGGCATCATCCCAAGGACTTGAGGACAGTGCGACCTGGACAGAGAATCCCGTCATCCCCAAATGCAATGAAATGGGGCACACCTGTCCCAGCAGGTTGAATAGTGTCCATCTGCCAAGGGCAAAGGGTCCATAGTGGGCTATTCCAGGGATGTGGAGGGAGACTGGGGTCAGCGACCAGAGTCTCTGTACAATCGGCCTCCTGAGATGCTCAGGGCACACAGAGATGCCCAGTTTCCTACAGGGATCAAGATCTCTCATGACTGCTCTGTTCTTTCCGCTCATCACTTTGGCTCCCGTGGCCCTTCAGTCTGAACAGTGAGCCACTTTAGGAATAATGCCAGCTGAGCAGGAGGGTGTCCGGTTTGGGGATGAAAATGATCTATTGTGCTCGTGGAAACCCTCACTCGGGGAGGGACTGTGGACTCCACCATTCTGAGCTGTCCCCACAGGAGGGGCTTCATTTTCCTGGGTCACTGAGGAAGGACCGTGGGTCCTTGATCCTGGAGAACACCTGGATGGACCATCCCTCCTGGGAACACTTGGGGCAAAAGGAGGGCGAGGCCTCGAGAGGACCAGACAGAGCAAGAAATACTTGGAGAGAATCCCAGTGCCTGGACCCCTTTGAACAGAAGGGAAGATGGTCTCCCCCAGCCAGCCCTCCAGGGCTCCTTCATTTTCCACAGCTGCCCAAGGGCAGAAGGTTCCCCAGGATAAGGGACCATGTGTGTTCAGTGGGGCCCACAGCCACCATCAGGACCCAGCTTAGGGCACAGGGGTGTTCTGAGGACCCTCCTATCCCCCCAACCCACAGTGGATCCATCCCAGTAGCTCTGCCAGGGCCAGGCTCTGCCCCATCGGGATGGGAAACCTGGGAAGACTTGGGATCTAGGTCAGGGAGGTCCCTGGGTTCAGGCCTGAATTCCAGCACAGCACACGGCAGGGCTGAGAGCAAAACCTAGGGTCCTGTCTGGATTCCCAGGCCGGTTACCGCCTCTCTGACCCCAGACGTCTCACCTGTCAAATGGGTACACTAGGGAACGGCACTCACTCTGTGAAGCCACCATGAAGACGAAAGAGCCAATCGTCTACACAGGCTGTGTAGAAGAGGCGCCCGGTGGGTGCTCAGGGATGACCCTCCTCCGTAGCTGCCCAGAGGCCAACACCGCCCACACCATAGTCACTGTCCCCAAGTGAGCCTGGAGGGAAGAGAGCAGGTCGCACTCACCTGATTCTGATGAATCAGCTGGCCTGCGTTATGCCTCTCAGGTAGAAAACCTTTGAGTCCACAAAGCTGTTCCCAGATACCACTGTGCGTGTGTAACTGCCGTAGAACACAGAGGCAGGCCTGAGAGCGGATTGGTGCTAAGCACCAGTGACATTCTGAGGTCATGGCACGTATCACAATGGGGACTTGCCCAGTTCAGCAGGGCCCAGAGTCAGGGTCCTCCGCTGCCTGAGGCGGCCACACGCTGCCTGCAATGTGTTTGCACACGTGCGTGGACAGTGGATGTGGGTAAAACATTGTGCATGTGTGTGGCTTCTCTGGACAGGCCTGGCTGTCCCACTATGTGTGCACCTATTTCCTCATCACTGTCACCCCTGAGGCCCAGGGCAGCATCGAGCATACATGGGTGTTCCCTAACTTCAACCCCCTGCCCAGGGTGGTCTGGGATACACTTAGGGGTGGAGGAAAGTGACTGCTGCTGTGAATTCAGACACCACAAATGCTAATACTATTATTAATGGTCTTTTTCATGTCTCTAATGGTATCTCTTTTTCATTTCTGATATTTAAACTGGGTATTCTCTCCATGATCCTTGGATATTTAGCTAGAGGATCCTGTGGGGAAAGTGCTGGGCACACAATACAGGGTGACACTTCTAGACATGCTATCTAAAATCTGGTTCATCTGTCCTTCCACCCAGGGCCTAGAGGGGATACCAAATTCCAGGCTCCAGAAAGAGCTGGGCATAAAATGAACCTTCAAGGGGAGGGCTTTGACCTGGGCTGAGTCTGCCTGTGCCATCCAAACGGAGTCTCAAGTCCTGAGACAGGGTGTCCAGATGCCCCAATGCAGGGCCCTCCTGATCGACACCTGTTCCCCTGTACTCATTAGCAACCTCACCCACCCTACTCTCAAAGCACACTTGGCCCTCGTATCCGGAGCTCTGCATCTGTGGATTCAGCAACAGCAGATGGAAAATATTCAGAAAATAAATTGGATGGTTATGTCTCTACTGAACATGTGCAGACTTTGTTCTTGTCATCATTCCTTAAAGAATACAGTATCACAACCATTTATGTAGCGTCTGCATTGTATTACGTATCATAAATAATCTAGTAATGGTCTAACGTATACGGGAGGATGTGCAGAGCTTACATGTAAATACTAGGCCATGTGATTTCAGGGACTTGAACATCCATGGATTTTGGCATCCCCAGGACCCTAGAACTAATCCTCCATGGATACCAAGGGATGACTGTATAAACTCACTCAGGAAGGCTTCTTATTGGAGGAAGGACCCAGTTCAGGACAGACAGGGACATCATCCCTGGACTACTGTCCATCTGTCCATTCATTTATCCATTGGCACCACCCTCTAGGACTGTCCCAGTGACAGTCATAGGCATGGGCCACTATGCCTGGCTGACTGTATTCGTTTCCAAAATATTTTCTTACACTCTTAGGATTACACTTCCTACTCCATTGCAATCAAGCTGGGTCATGTGATTTGTTTTGGCCAAATAAATGTGAGTAGAAATGATATGTGCTACCCTGAACAAGAGCTTTCAGAGCCACCATTTGGATTCTCCATACACTTGTTTCTTTCTGCCTCAAGACTGACAATGTCTCAGACAGGGACCTCCTGTCAGCCTGGATCCCCATGTGAGGAGGAATGTAACCTTGCTCAAGGGCCAGTTGTGAACTTTCTGGGAAGGGATTGTGACCCCAGGCAAGGTGGCTCTGCAGTTGAGGCAGATTTCAAGGGAGCTGACATTTGCAGGCTGTTTGCTGAGTGCCCTCTCCATATCTGGGTAGCAAGTACTTTAAAAGGGGATCTAGGGAGTACATCCCCACGTCTATTACACCCTACTCTCCTACAGCCTTTTATTTTCTTTTGCATAAGGCTGTAAATACCTCATTCCCCAAAATGTGCTTCTTAGCTATTTCCCTGTTCAAGGCATTGACCACATTTACATTTATATAATTTGGTTCTGAACACCAGGATGAACTTCTCCTTGTTTTTTTGGGAATCTATATGACCAACAACTCCACAGCACCTATTTCCTCTTTCTCTTACTTCTAGATTTGACACAAGGGGCAATGGAAGGAGGGTCAAGACATTTGCTTAACTTATTCTACTTCATAGCAGAAAAAAGTATTTATTTGAAATTGGAATGTATCTAAATTCTCCAGGTATCAGTGTCACTGAGATATTTAGTACCCACTAATATTGTCTGAGCTCTCATTATGTGTAAATAGACAAAGGTTTTTGTTTTTTAAACCTAGCTTCTTTCTATTAAGGTTTCTGAGAATTCCAGGAATGCTTCTACGTTCCACAGCCACTTCTTGCAATAAAGTGCTGTACCAATGCCTCTGATAGTTTCTAGTTGGCTTGACATAATGGCTTTTCTAAGCTTCTGCTCCTCTGTGCTCCTCTGTATCCCAAGCATGGAAAGAAGTCACATCTTTCATTTCACAAATTAACAGTCAACACCTGGCCCAACAAAGCGAAGTAAAGCTTTGAACATAGTGAAAAGCAAATATTTACATTATATATTAGCAGGAGGCTGAGGTGGGAGGATCATATGAGGCCAGCCTGGGCAGCATAGCAATACCCACCCCCCAGAAGACAAAAACAAAAAATTATCTGGGTGTGGTGGTGTGCTCCTGCAGTCCTAGCTATTCCAGAGGCTGAGGCAAGAGGATCGCTTGATTCTTGGAGTTCAAGGTTGTAGTGAGTGATAATCATGTCACTGCATCCTAGCCTGGGCATTAGAGTAAGACACCATCTCTAACAAAATAATAATAAAACAATCAAAAATTTAAAATTGGGTATTAGATGTCAGTGTGCCCAGAGTCCTTTGACAACAGATGACCCTGATGGCCTTCTCTTGCCTTGTCCCTGTGCTTCCTTCTACCATTTTTCTTCCTGAGACATTTGAAAATAAGTAGCAGACAGGGTTCCCATTTATCTCTAAATATTTCAGTAGGCATTTCCTTAAAAGACATGTATAGTACCATCATCAAAATCAGTAAATTAGCCCCAATACTATTATATAATCTATAGACTTTATTGAATTTTATCAGTTGTACCACAAATGTCTTATGGCAAATGAGAAAAAATTCTGGTCTAGGATTTGATCTAATATCATGCATTGTGTTGAGCTTTCTTTTCTTTTAAGTCTTATTTAATCTGGAGATGTTAATCAGTCTTTGTCATATGTTTGCTGCTATTGAAGTGGATTGGCCTATTATTTTGCAGAGTATCTGATTTTGGGTCATTTCATGTGTTCTTATGATTAGATTCAGGTTATGCATTTTTGGCAAGAATTCCATAGAAGGGCGGTTACGGTTCTCAGTTCATGGTATTAAAAGGCATTTGATAATGATTAGTTCCATTCCTGATGATGTTAACTCTGATCATTTGGATAAAGTGGCATCTGCCAGGTTTCCCCACTGCGCAGTTACAATTTGCTCTTTGCAATTAATAGATTTCTTTTTTATTCTCATTTAAGAAAGAGTTTCTTTAACACATTGAAAAAATCACACTAGCTCACCAGCAATGGACCCAAACCAAGAAGTAATACCTGATGTATCTGAAAAAGAATTCAGGAGGTTAGTTATCAAGCTAATCAGGAGGCACCAGAAAAAGGCAAAGCCCAATGCAAGGAAATCCAAAAAATGATGCAAGAAGTGAAGGGAGAAATATTTAAGGAAATAATGTAAATAAAAAACAATAAAAACTTCAGGAAACTATGTTCCTGACACACTTCTAGAAATGCAAAGTGCTCTGGAAAATCTCAGCAATGGAATTGAACAAGTGGAAGAAAGAAATTCAGAGCTCGAATACAAAGTCTTTGAATTAACCCAATCCAACAAAGACAAAAAAAGAAAATATGAACAAAGCCTCCAAGAAGTCTAGGATTATGTTAATCCCAGCACTTTGGGAGGCTGAGGTGGGCGGATCACGAGGTCAGGAGATCGAGACCATCCTGGCTAATATAGTGAAAACCTGTCTGTACTAAAAATACAAAAAATTAGCTGGGGGTGGTTGCGGGTGCCTGTGGTTCCAGCTACTAGGGAGGCTGAGGCAGGAGAATGGTGTGAACCCAGGAGGCGGAGCTTGCAGTGAGCCGAGATCGCGCTACTGCATTCCAGCCTGGGAGACAGAGGGAGACGCTGTCTCAAAAAAAAAAAAAAAAAAAAAAAAAAAAAAAAAAGAAGCTCCTAGATCTTATAAATGAATTCAGTAAAGTTTCAAGATACAAAGTCAGTGTACATAAACCTGTAGCACTGCTGCACACCAACGGTGACCAAGCTGAGAATCCAATCAAGAACTCAACCCCCTTAAAACAGTTGCAAAAAAAAAAAAAAAAAAAGTTAATACTTAGGAATGTACCTAACCAAAGAAGTGAAAGATCTCTACAAGGAAAACTATATAACACTGCTGAAAGTAATCATCGATGATACAAACAAATGGAAACACATTCCATGCTCATGGATGGGTATCATTCAATATTATGAAAATGATTACTTTACCTAAAGCAATCTACAGATTCAATGCAATTCTCTTCAAAATACCACCATCGTCCTTCACAGAACCAGAAAAAACAATCCTAAAATTCATACGAAATAAAAAAAAGAGCACACATAGCCAAAGCAAAACTAAGCAAGAAGAACAAATCTGGAGGCACCACATTACCCGACTTCAAACTATACTGGTATAAAAATAGGAACATAGACCAATGGAACAGAATAGAGAACCCAGAAATAAAGCCAAATACTTACAGCCAACCAATCTTTGACAAAGCAAACAAAACATGAAGTAGGGAAAGGACACTCTATTCAAGAGATGGTGCCAGGATAATTGGCAAGCCACATGTAGAAGAAAGAAACTGGGTCCTCATCTCTCACCTTATATAAAAATCAACTAAAGATGGATCAAAGACCTAAATCTAGGACCTGAAGCCATAAGAATTCTAGAAGATAACATCAGAAAAATTCTTCTATACATTGGCTTAGGCAAATAATTTATGATCAAGAACCCAAAAACAAATGCAACAAAATAAAAAATAGATGGGACTTAAAGTAAAACGCTTCTGCACAGCAAAATAAATAATCATTAGAGTAAACAGACAACCCAGAGTTGGAGAAAACATTTGCAAACTATGCATCCAACAAAGGACTAATATCCAGAATCTACAAGGAACTCAAAAAAATTAGCAAGAAAAAAAATCCCATCAAAAAGTGGGCAAAGGACATAAACAAACAATTCTCAAAAGAAGATATATAATGAACAACAAACATATGAAAAAATGCTCAGCATCACTAATGATCAGGGAAATGCAAGTCAAAACCACAATGTGATACCACCTTACCATTCTTATTTCTGCAAGAATGGCCATAATTTAAAAATAAAAAAAAATAGATGTTGGCATGGATGTGGTGAAAAGGGAACACTTTTACATTTCCAATGGGAATATAAACTAGTACAACCACTATGAAAACAGTATGGAGGTTCCCTAAAAAACTAAAAGGATAGATATACCATTTGATCCAGCAATCCCACTACCTAATATCTGTCCAGAGAAAAATAAATCACTATATGAAAAAGACACTTGCACACACATGTTTCTAGCAGGAGAACTTGAAATTGCAAAAATATCGAACTAGCCTAAATGCCCATCAACCAACAAGTGAATAAAGAAAATGTGGTATACATATCCCATTGAAAAGTGGGGAAAGGACATAAATAAACAATTCTCAAAAGAAGATATACAATGGCCAAGAAACGTATGAACAAATGCTCAACATCGCTAATGATCAGGGAAATGCACATCAAAACCACAATGTGATACCAGCTCACCATTCTTATTCCTGCAAGAATGGCCATAATTTAAAAATCAAGGCCGGGAGCGGTGGCTCAAGCCTGTAATCCCAGCACTTTGGGAGGCCAAGACGGGCGGATCACGAGGTCAGGAGTTTGAGATCATCCTGGCTAACACGGTGAAACCCCGTCTCTACTAAAAAATACAAAAAGCTAGTCGGGCGAGGTGGCTGGCGCCTGTAGTCCCAGCTACTCGGGAGGCTGAGGCAGGAGAATGGCGTAAACCCGGGAGGCGGAGCTTGCAGTGAGCTGAGATCCGGCCACTGCACTCCAGCCTGGGTGACAGAGCAAGACTCCGTCTCAAAAAAAAAAAAAAAATCAAAAAAAGTCTATGTTGGCATATATATACACATATGTGTATATATATGAGAGTTACATATATATTATATACATACCATGGAATATGACTCAGCCATAAAAAGGAACAAAATAATGGCCTTTGCAGCAACCTGGATGGAGTTGGAGACCATTATTCTATGTGCAATAACTCAAGAATGAAAAACCAAATATCATATGTTCTCACTTGTAAGTAGGAGCTAAGCTATTAGGACACAAAGGCACAAGAATATTACAATGGAATTTGGGGACTTGTGGGGAAGAATGGGGGTGGTGAGGGATAAAAGGCTCCACACTGGGTACAATGAACACTGCCTGGATGATGGCTGCACCAATAATTCAGAAATCACCACTAAAGAACTTATCCATAGAATGTACAACACTGAGAGAGAAACCTAATGTAAAATATGGACTTTGGGTGATAATGATATGTCAATGTAGTTCATCAATTGTAACAAATGTACCACTCTGGTAAAGATGTTGACTAAGAAGCAGAGGGTTGGCGGCAGAGTCTGTATGTGCTAGGCAGGGTGTGTACTGGAACTCTGTACTTCCCCTCAATTTTGCTGGGAATCTAAGGTTGCTCTAAAAAATAAAAGTCTATTTTTTAAAAAATGAAAAATAATAAAAGATTAATGAGAAGATAGTTAATGGATTTTCAGTGTATATATAATTGGAGTCCGTCAAAGAGTCCGTCAAAATAAAGCACTAGAATGGAGCAAATATTTAAAATTATAATTGAATAAAATGTGTTCAAACTAAAAGAACACCCGAATCTATATATCCTAGAGCCCTACCATGTGTCTGAGAAGATTAACACTGAGTCAACACTGGGACATAACCCAAAATATACTTGTCGGAATGTAAAAACAGACTCCATTGGTAGCTACACAAAAAGACTGAGTCATTTATAAGAAAAACAGCATGGCCCCTCTCTGTAATCCCAGCAATTTGGGAGGCTGAGGTGGGTGAATCACTTGAGCCCAGAAGTTTGAGCCCAGCCTGGGCAACATGGGGAGACCTCGTCTCTACAATAAGTACAAAAATTAGCTGGGGATGGTGGTGTCTGCCTGTAGTCTCAGCTACTCAGGAGGCTGGGGTGGGAGGATCATTTGAGCCTGGGAAGTTGAGGCTGCAGTGAGCTGAGATCACACCACTGTACTCCAGCCTGGGTTACAGAGCAAGACCCTGCCTCAAAAGAAAAAAAAGAAGAGCATCAGCTTCTGGCTGAAGATGACTGAGTAGAAGCAGCTAGTACCGGCCTCTCTCTCAGAGAGGAACACAAAGCAGTGAGTAAATACTAACTATACAAGTGAATAGGCTGAGATCATGCTAGGATTTTCACCAAGGAAGTTATGGGACCTACAGAGAACAGAGAGAAGCGAAGCTGGAGCAGGGAGAAGCTTCCTAAGGCAGAGAAAGAGTCCCTGGGGAATCCACACTTAACACAGATCTTTGCAATTCGGGGTATGGGAGAGTCCCTTGACCAACCCCCACCCCACTGTGTAGGCCTCCAGACCTACACAGAGTCTGTGCAGAGGCACACTTAAGCCCACATGGAACCCCATGGGCCTTTGATCCCCAAGCAGCCCTGCCAACAAGTGGGGCCAGGTTCTTCTGCACAACCCTAGGATAGATGCTGCAGCTGTGGTGCTGAGGAGAGGCAAAACTGCACACTGCACAACCCCCGCATCACCACGGCTCCTCACCAGACAGGGTCCCCAGCTTGGGCTCCCAGCACAGCTGCCCTGACCCCACTTGAACACTGGCTCCTAAGGGCTCTGCGTTCCTCCAGGATCAAGTTCCCCAGAGATAACTGTCAAGCCCTCCATAGTCGCCACTGCCACTGCCTCCGCTTTTGCTGCCCTCAGCCCAAGGAGGGAACAAGAAGACTGGACACACTTGAGTGTATCTCCAGCATGGATGCCACAGCCAAAATATGGAGGAGTAGTGGACAGACTGCACACCAGGCAACTCTCCGCATACACTGTGAGGCTCACCACCTTCTGGCACCCAGTGCACCCACCCCTTTCCTGCTGGAACACCGAGGTGGAGACTTGGTGTTCTTTGCATGAGAACTCATCGAGGTGGCTGACAGGCCCTTTTCTATCTCTGCTGCCTCTGCCTCCCCCTCCACCCCTGTTGCTCCCGGGTTTGGGAGGGAACAAGGAGACTGGACACCTTCGTGTGCCTTCAGCACTGATGCCTCAGCTGAGATAAGAAGGAGCAGACTGTGTAACCAAGGACTCCCTGCGTCTGCTGTTCCCTGCCAAATGGGGCTCGCTGGCTTCCGGCCCACAAAAGCCTACCTGCCCCCACCTGAAATTATGGCCATGGCTCGGTTCCTTTGAGAGCCCAATTCCCTGTTCCATCCCTACCACCCAGGCCAGGATGGGAAGAGGAGGCTATGCACCTCTGTGTGCCCGCAACAGTGAAATCCAGCATTGCTTGTGTGGGAGGGAAGTGCAAGAGTGCCCTGTCCCCATTGCCCCAGCTGAGGCGTCCTGCCCTCCCCGGTGGAAGACCCACAGCACAGCCACCCTGCCCCATCTGAACATTTTCAGCTGCAGCCTAGAGCCTTCTGAAAACCTAACCCCCCAAGCTTTTGATCTTCCCTTGGGATTCCACCGCCCAAGTGTTCTGCCTGCCCTCACCTGCGAGTTCAGCTGGTGACCGACCAGGGGACTAGACCACTCCTCCTCATCACAGCCAGTACCTGAAGTCTGAGCTAGTCTGACCCTGGTCCAGCCCTTTCCGGACTCATACACACTGTCCCAGCAGGCCGTCTAGGGTCCTGGAAACTGGGGAACTACCTATCCCATTCCAACTCTGCTGCCGCCCGACAACTTCCTTCGGGCCCAAGGTCAGGTCGACCCAATCAGCGGACACCGCCATAACCGACCACGTAAGGGGTTGGGGTGGAGCGCCCCTCGCCCCACCCTTCAGGTGAAGCAGCAGTGCTACCACATCGGAAAACAGAGGAGCCATAACGCTACCTCTATTGGACTGAGTTATAAGGTTCTGCCCCAAACCACTCCCATGGAGACTCACCTAACAATTTCCTGTGGCTCTCAACCACATAGGGGTCCAGAGATTGACTATGTGTGTCTGAACTAGGAGTCACCAACCCCGCCCAGAACAGGGGTGTGATAGGGAAACAGATCATGTTCCTGCCTATGTAGGATGGGGAACCAGTACAGCCCCCTAACCTCCTCACCCCACAGAGACCTCAGCGCGTTTCACCAGGAGCCACTCAGCCACTCTCATCAGGGCTGGTGCCTGCACTCACTATTGGGGCCTTCATAGGCAAGCCATGGGCTTCAGCTACCCTCCAAGAACAGGAAAGCTTAGGGTAGGGGGCTCTTTATTGCCCAGCCCACCTCCTGAGAGAATAGGGAGAATTTCACGGTAAAGAAAGATCAGATACACACTCATCTGCTTGTGCTGCAGCTGAAAATTACACTTAAGCGCCATCTACTGGCCTGTAGATCAAATCTCACAGCCCAATATAAAACCTGCCAACGGAAGTGCCTAGGGTTACAGAAGCAAAGCCAGAAGGCCCTACTCAATATACTCTACAGCTATACCCTCCTAGAGATGGGGTGGCGGGGAAAGGGAAAGACAAAACATTATTTCCACATGAAAATAATTACAAAAATTATAAGTGCTAGCCTCTCCAGATAAGAAGGAAACAGTGTAAGAATTCTAGCACCATGAAAAATCTGAATGTTGTGACACCACCAAAAGATTACACTAGTTCTCCAGCAATGGACCCTAACAAAAAAGGAAGCTCAGAAATGACAGAGAATTCGAAGTATGGATTGCAAGGCAGCTCAACGAGATCCAAGGCAAGGTTGAAAATCAACACAAGGAAACTACTAAAGCAACCCGGAAAATGAAGGAAGAGATAAGAATCTTTTTTTTTTTTAATTATGCTTTAAGTTCTAGGGTACATGTGCACAACGTGCAGGTTTGTTACATATGTATACATGTGTTATGTTGGTATGCTGCACCTATTAACTCGTCATTTACATTAGGTATACCTCCTACTGGTATCCCTCCTCCCTCCTCCACCAAACGACAGGCCCCGGTGTGTGATGTTCCCCTTCCTGTGTCCAAGTGATCTCATTGTTCAATTCCCACCTATGAGTGAGAACATGCGGTGTTTGGTATTCTGTCCTTGTGATAGTTTGCTGAGAATGATGGTTTCCAGCTTCATCCACGTCACTACAAAGGACATGAACTCATCCCTTTTTTATGGCTGCATAGTATTCTATGGTGTATATGTGCCACATTTTCTTAATCCAGTCTGTCATTGATGGACTTTTGGGTTGGTTTCAAGTCTTTGCTATTATGAATAGTGCTGCGATAAACATACGTGTGCATGTGTCTTTATAGCAGCATAATTATAATCTTTTGGGTATATACCCAGCAATGGGATGGCTGGGTCAAATGGTATTTCTAGTTCTAGATCCTTGAGGAATCACCACACTGTCTTCCACAATGGTTGAACTAGTTAACAGCCCCACCAACAGTGTAAAAGCATTCCTATTTCTCCACATCCTCTCCAGCATCTATTGTTTCCTGACTTTTTAATGATTGCTATATATATATATATATTTTTTTTTTCTGGAGACAGAGTCTTGCTCTGTCGCTGGAGTACAGTGGCGCGATCTCGGCTCACTGCAAGCTCCGCCCTCGGGTTCACGCCATTCTCCTGCCTCAGTCTCCCGTGTAGCTGGGACTACAGGTGCCCGCCACCACGTCCGGCTAATTTTTTTTTTTTTGTATTTTTAGTAGAGACGGGGTTTCACCGTGTTAGCCAGGATGGTCTCGATCTCCTGACCTTGTGATACGCCCGTCTTGTCCTCCCTAAGTGCTGGGATTACAGGAGTGAGCCACCACGCCCGGCCATGATCGCTATTCTAACTGGTGTGAGATGGTATCTCATTGTGGTTTTGATTTGCATTTCTCTGATGGCCAGTGATGATGAGCATTTTTTCATGTGTCTGTTGGCTGCATAAATGTCTTCTTTTGAGACGTGTCTGCTCATATCCTTTGCCCACTTTTTGATGAGGTTGTTTGATTTTTTCTTGTAAATTTGTTTAAGTTCTTTGTAGATTCTGAATGTTAGAGCTTTGTCAGATGGGTACATTCAAAAATTTTCTACTATTCTGTAGGTTGCCTATTCACTCTGATGGTAGTTTCTTTTGCTGTGCAGAAGCTCTTTAGTTTAATTAGATCCCATTTGTCAATTTTGGCTTTTGTTGCCATTGTTTTTGGTGTTTTAGTCATGAAGTCCTTGCCCATGCCTATGGCCTGAATGGTATTGCCTAGGTTTTCTTCTAGGGTTTTTATGGTTTTAGGTCTAACATTTAAGTCTCTAATCCATCTTGAATTAATTTTTGTGTAAGATGTAAGGAAGGGATCCAGTTTTAGCTTTCTACATATGGCTAGCCAGTTTTCCCAGTACCATTTATTAAATAGGGAATCCTTTCCCCATTTCTTGTTTTTGTCAGGTTTGTCAAAGATCAGATGGTTGTAGATGTGTAGTATTATTTCTGAGGGCTCTGTTCTGTTCCATTGGTCTATATCTCTGTTATGGTACCAGTACCATGCTGTTTTGGTTACCATAGCCTTGTAGTATAGTTTGAAGTCAGGTAACATGATGCCTCCAGCTTTGTTCTTTTGGCTTAGGATTTTCTTGGCAATGCGGGCTCTTTTTTGGTTCCATAAGAACTTTAAAGTAGTTTTTTCCAATTCTGTGAAGAAAGTCATTGGTAGCTTGATGGGGATGGCATTGAATCTATAAATTACCTTGGGCAGTATGGGTATTTTCACAATATTGATTCTTTCTATCCATGAGCATGGAATGTTATTCTATTTGTTTGTGTCCTCTTTTATTTCATTGAGCAGTGGTTTGTAGTTCTCCTTGAAGAGGTCCTTCACATCCCTTGTAAATTGGATTCCTAGGTATTTTATTCCCTTTGAAGCAATTGTGAATGGGAGTTCACTCATGATTTGGTTCTCTGTTTGTCTGTTATTGGTGTAGAGGAATGCTTGTGATTTTTGCACACTTATTTTGTATCCTGAGACTTTGCTGAAGTTGCTTATCAGCTTAACAAGATTTTGGGCTGAGACGATGGGGTTTGCTAAATATACAATCATGTCATCTGCGAACGGGGACAATTTGACTTCCTCTTATCCTCACTGAATACCCTTTATTTCTTTCTCCTGCCTGATTGCCCTGGCCAGAACTTCCAACACTCTGTTGAATAGGAGTGGTGAGAAAGGGCATCCCTGTCTTGTGCCAGTTTTCAAAAAGAATGCTTCCAGGTTTTGCCCATTCAGTATGATATTGGCTGTGGGTTTGTCATAAATAGCTCTTATCATTTTGAGATATGTCCCATTAATACCTAGTTTATTGAGAGTTTTTAGCATGAAGGGGTGTTGAATTTTATCGAGGACCTTTTCTGCATCTATTGAGATAATCACGTGGTTTTTGTCTTTGGTTCTGTTTATATGCTGGATTACATTTGTTGATTTGCATATGTTGAACCAGCCTTGCATCCCAGGGATGAAGCCAACTTGATTGTGGTGGATAAGCTTTTTGATGTGCTGCTGGACTCGGCCAGTATTTTATTGAGGATTTTCGCATCGACGTTCATCAGGGATGTTGGTCTAAAATTCTCTTTTTTTGTTGTGTCTCTGCCAGGCTTTGGTATCAGGATGATGTTGGCCTCATAAAATTAATTAGGGAGGATTTCCTCTTTTTCTATTGATTGGAATCATTTCAGAAGGAATGGTACCAGCTCCTCTTTGTACCTCTGGTAGCATTTGGCTGTGAATCCGTCTGGTCCTGGACTTTTTTTGGTTGGTAGGCTATTAATTATTGCCTCAATTTCAGAACCTGTTATTAGTCTATTCAGGGATTCAACTTCTTCCTGATTTAATCTTGGGAGGGTGTATGTGTCCAGGGATTTATCCATTTCTTCTAGATTTTCTAGTTTATTTGCATAGAGGTGTTTCTAGTATTCTCTGATGGTAGTTTGTATTTCTGTGGGATCAGTGGTGATATCCCCTTTATGATTTTTTATTGAGTCTGTTTGATTCTTCTCTCTTTTCTTATTTATTAGTCTTGCTAGTGGTCTATCAATTTTGTTGATCTTTTCAAAAAACCGGCTCCTGGATTCATTAATTTTTGAAGAGTTTTTTTGAGTCTCTGTCTCCTTCAGTTCTGCTCTGATCTTAGTTATTTCTTGCCCTCTGCTAGCTTTTGAATGTGTTTGCTCTTGCTTCTCTGGTTCTTTTAATTGTGATGTTAGGGTGTCAATTTTAGATCTTTCCTGCTTTCTCTTGTGGGCATTTAGTGCTATAAATTTCCCTCTACACACTGCTTTAAATGTGTCCCAGAGATTCTGATATGTTGTGTCTTTGTTCTCATTGGTTTCAAAGAACATCTTTAATTCTGCTTCATTTCATTATGTACCCAGTAATCATTCAGGAGCAGGTTGTTCAGTTTCTATGTAGTTGAGCGGTTCTGAGTGAGTTTCTTAATCCTGAGTTCTAGTTTGATTGCACTGTGGTCTGAAAGATGGTTTGTTATAATTTCTGTTATTTTACATTTGTTGAGGAGTGCTTTACTTCCAACTATTTGATCAATTTTCAAATAAGTGTGATGTGGTGCTGAGAAGAATGTATATGCTGTTGATTTGGGGTGGAGAGTTCTGTATATGTCTATTAGGTCCACTTGGTGCAGAGCTGAGTTCAATTCCTGGATATCCTTGTTAACTTTCTGTCTCATTGATCTGTATAATGTTGACAGTGGAGTGTTAAAGTCTCCCATTATTACTGTGTGGGAGTCTAAGTCTCTTTGTAGGTCTCTAAGGACTTTCTTTATGAATCTGGGCACTCCTGTATTGGTTGCATATATATTTAGGACAGTTAACTCTTCTTGTTGAATTGATCCCTTTACCATTATGTAATGGCCTTCTTTGTCTTTTTTGGTCTTTGCTGGTTTAAAGTCTGTTTTATCAGAGACTAGGATTGCAACCCCTGCCTTTTTTCACTTTCCATTTGCTTGGTAGATCTTCCTCCATCCCTTTATTTTGAGCCTATGTGTGTCTATGCATGTGAGATGGGTCTTCTGAATACATCACACCAATGGGTCTTAACTCTTTTTTTTAAAATTATTATTATACTTTATGTTCTAGGGTACATGTGCACAACGTGCAGGTTTGTTACATATGTATACATGTGCCACCTTGGTGTGCTGCACCCGTTACCTCATCATTTACATTAGGTATATCTCCTAATGCTATCCTTCTCCCCTCCCCCCACCCCACAACAGGACCTGGTGTGTGATGTTCTCCTCCTGTGTTCAAGTGTTCTCATTGTTCAGTTCCCACCTATCAATTCCCACCTATGAGTGAGAACATGTGGTGTTTGGTTTTCTGTCCTTGCAATAGTTTGCTGAGAATGATGGTTTCCAGCTTCATCCATGTCACTACAAAGGACATGAACTCATCCCTTTTTTATGGCTGCATAGTATTCTATGGTGTATATGTGCCACATTTTCTTAATCCAGTCTGTCATTGATGGACTTTTGGGTTGGTTTCAAGTCTTTGCTATTATGAATAGTGCTGCGATAAACATACGTGTGCATGTGTCTTTATAGCAGCATAATTTATAATCTTTTGGGTATATACCCAGCAATGGGATGGCTGGGTCAAATGGTATTTCTAGTTCTAGATCCTTGAGGAATCACCACACTGTCTTCCACAATGGTTGAACTAGTTAACAGCCCCACCAACAGTGTAAAAGCATTCCTATTTCTCCACATCCTCTCCAGCATCTATTGTTTCCTGACTTTTTAATGATTGCTATATATATATATATATATATATATTTTCTGGAGACAGAGTCTTGCTCTGTCGCTGGAGTACAGTGGCGCGATCTCGGCTCACTGCAAGCTCCGCCCTCGGGTTCATGCCATTCTCCTGCCTCAGTCTCCCGTGTAGCTGGGACTACAGGTGCCCGCCACCACGTCCGGCTAATTTTTTTTTTTTTGTATTTTTAGTAGAGACGGGGTTTCACCGTGTTAGCCAGGATGGTCTCGATCTCCTGACCTTGTGATACGCCCGTCTTGTCCTCCCTAAGTGCTGGGATTACAGGAGTGAGCCACCACGCCCGGCCATGATCGCTATTCTAACTGGTGTGAGATGGTATCTCATTGTGGTTTTGATTTGCATTTCTCTGATGGCCAGTGATGATGAGCATTTTTTCATGTGTCTGTTGGCTGCATAAATGTCTTCTTTTGAGACGTGTCTGCTCATATCCTTTGCCCACTTTTTGATGAGGTTGTTTGATTTTTTCTTGTAAATTTGTTTAAGTTCTTTGTAGATTCTGAATGTTAGAGCTTTGTCAGATGGGTACATTCAAAAATTTTCTACTATTCTGTAGGTTGCCTATTCACTCTGATGGTAGTTTCTTTTGCTGTGCAGAAGCTCTTTAGTTTAATTAGATCCCATTTGTCAATTTTGGCTTTTGTTGCCATTGTTTTTGGTGTTTTAGTCATGAAGTCCTTGCCCATGCCTATGGCCTGAATGGTATTGCCTAGGTTTTCTTCTAGGGTTTTTATGGTTTTAGGTCTAACATTTAAGTCTCTAATCCATCTTGAATTAATTTTTGTGTAAGATGTAAGGAAGGGATCCAGTTTTAGCTTTCTACTTATGGCTAGCCAGTTTTCCCAGTACCATTTATTAAATAGGGAATCCTTTCCCCATTTCTTGTTTTTGTCAGGTTTGTCAAAGATCAGATGGTTGTAGATGTGTAGTATTATTTCTGAGGGCTCTGTTCTGTTCCATTGGTCTATATCTCTGTTTTGGTACCAGTACCATGCTATTTTGGTTACTGTAGCCTTGCAGTATAGTTTGAAGTCAGGTAGTGTGATGCCTCCAGCTTTGTTCTTTTGGCTTAGCATTTTCTTGGCAATGCGGGCTGTTTTTTGGTTCCATATGAACTTTAAAGTAGTTTTTTCCAATCTGTGAAGAAAGTCATTGGTAGCTTAATGGGGATGGCATTGAATCTATAAATTATGGTGGGCAGTATGGCTATTTTCACGATATTGATTCTTCCTATCCATGATCATGGAATTTTCTTCCATTTGCCCAAAAGTGGGCAAAGTATATAAACAGACACTTCTCAAAAGAAGACATTTATGCAGCCAACAGACACATGAAAAAATGCTCATCATTACTAGCCATCAGAGAAATGCAAATCAAAACCACAGTGAGATACCACCTCATACCAGTTAGAATGGCAATCATTAAAAAGTCAGGAAACAACAGATGCTGGCGAAGATGGGGAGAAGTAGGAATGCTTTTACACTGTTCAAGGGGCTGTAAACTAGTTCAACCATTGTGGAAGACAGTGTGGCGATTCCTCAAATGTCCTCTTTTATTTCATTGAGCACTAGTTTGTAGTTCTCCTTGAAGAGGTCCTTCACATCCCTTTGTAAGTGGGATTCCTAGGTATTTTGTTCTCTTTGAAGCAATTGTGAATGGGAGTTCACTCATGATTTGGCTCTCTGTTTGTCTGTTATTGGTGTAGAGGAATGCTTGTGATTTTTGCACATTGATTTTGTATCCTGAGATTTTGCTGAAGTTGCTTATCAGCTTTACGAGGTTTGGGGCTGAGACGATGGGGTTTTCTAAATATGCAATCATGTCATCTGCAAACAGGGACAATTTGACTTCCTCTTTTCCTCAGTGAATACCCTTTATTTCTTTCTCCTGCCTGATTGCCCTGGCCAGAACTTCCAACACTCTGTTGAATAGGAGTGGTGAGAAAGGGCATCCCTGTCTTGTGCCAGTTTTCAAAGGGAATGCTTCCAGGTTTTGCCCATTCAGTATGATATTGGCTGTGGGTTTGTCATAAATAGCTCTTATTATTTTGAGATAGGTTCCATCAATACCGAATTTATTGAGAGTTTTTAGCATGAAGGGGTGTTGAATTTTATCGAGGACCTTTTCTGCATCTATTGAGATAATCATGTGGTTTTTGTCTTTGGTTCTGTTTATATGCTAGATTACATTTGTTGATTTGCGTATATTGAACCAGTCTTGCATCCCAGGAATGAAGCCCACTTGATCACGGTGGATAAGCTTTTTGACGTGCTGCTGGATTCCATTTCCCAGTATTTTATTGAGGGTTTGGCTTTGATGTACATCAGAGCTGTTGGCCTAAAATTCTCTTTTCTTGTTGTGTCTCTGCCAGGCTTTGGTGTCAGGATGATACTGGCCTCATAAAATGAGTTAGGGAGGATTCCTTCTTTTTCTATTGATTAGAATAGGTTCAAAAGAAATGGTGCCAGCTCCTCCTTGTGCCTCTGGTAGAATTCGGCTGTGAATCCATCTGGTCCTGAACTTATTTTTGTTGGTAGGCTATTAATTATTGCCTTGATTTCAGAGCCAGTTATTGGTCTATTCAGGGATTCAACTTCTTCCTGGTTTAGTCTTGGGAGGGTGTGTGTGTCCAGGAGTTTATCCATTTCTTCCAGGTTTTCTAATTTATTTACATAGAGGTGTTTCTAGTATTCTCTGATGGTAGTTTGTATTTCTGTGGGGTTGGTGGTGATATCCCCTTTATCATTTTTTTACTGAGTTTATTTGATTCTTCTCTCTTTTCTTCTTTATTAGTCTTGCTAGCAGTCTATCAATTTTTGTTGATCTGTTCAAAAAACCAGCTCCTGGATTCATTGATTTTTTTGAAGGTTTTGCATGTCTCTATCTCCATCAGTTCTGCTCTGATCTTAGTTATTTCTTGCCTTCTGCTAGCTTTTGAATGTGTTTGCTCTTGCTTCTCTAGTTCTTTTAATTGTGATGTTAGGGTATCAACTTTAGATCTTTCCTGCTTTCTCTCATGGGCATTTAGTGCTGTAAATTTCCCTCTACATACTGCTTTAAATGTGTCCCAGAGATTCTGGTATGTTGTGTCTTTGTTCTCATTGGTTTCAAAGAACATCTTTAATTCTGCCTTCGTTTCGTTATGTACCCAGTAGTCATTCAGGAGCAGGCTGTTCAGTTTCCATGTGATTGAGCAGTATTGATTGAGTTTCTTAATCCTGAGTTCTAGTTTGATTGCACTGTGATCTGAAAGACAGTTTATTATAATTTCTGTTCTTTTACATTTGCTGAGGAGTGCTTTACTTCCAACTATGTGGACAATTTTGGAATAAGTGCAATGTGGTGCTGAGAAAAATGTGTATTCTGTTGATTTGGGGTGGAGAGTTCTGTAGATGTCTATTAGGTCCGCTTGGTGCAGAGCTGAGTTCAATTCCTGGATATCCTTGTTAACTTTCTGTCTCATTGATCTGTCTAATGTTGACAGTGGATGTTAAAGTCTCCCATTATTACTGTGTGGGAGTCTAAGTCTCTTTGTAAGTCTCTAAGGACTTGCTTTATGTATCTGAGTGCTCCTGTATTGGGTGCATATATATTTAGGATAGTTAGCTCTTCTTGTTGAACTGATCCCTTTGCCATTATGTAATAGACTTCTTTGTCTCTTTTGATCTTTGTTGGTTTAAAGTCTGTTTTATCAGAGACTAGGATTGCAATCCCTGCCTTTTCTTTGCTTTCCATTTGCTTGGTAGATCTTCCTCCATCCCTTTATTTTGAGCCTGTGTGTGCCTCTGCACGTGAGATGGGTCTCCTGAATACAGCACACTGATGGGTCTTGACTCTTTATCCAATTTGCCAGTCTGTGTCTTTTAATTGGAGCATTTAGCCCATTTACATTTAAGGTTAATATTGTTATGTGTGAATTTTATCCTGTCATTATGATGTTAGCTGGTTATTTTGCTCATTAGTTAATGCCGTTTCTTCCTAGCATTGATGGTCTTTACAATTTGGCATGTTTTTGCAGTGGCTGGTACTGGTTGTTTCTTTCCATGTTTAGTGCTTCCTTCAGGAGCTTGCATAAGGCAGGCCTGGTGGTGACAAAATCTCTCAGTATTTATTTGTCTGTAAAAGACTTTATTTCTTCTTCACTTATGAAGCTTAGTTTGGCTGGGTATGAGATTCTGGGTTGAAAATTCTTTTCTTTAAGAATGTTGAATATTGGTCCCCACTCTCTTCTGGCTTGCAGAGTTTCTGCCAAGAGATCTGCTGTTAGTCTGATGGGCTTCCCTTTGTGGGTAACCCGACCTTTCTCTCTGGCTGCCCTTAACATTTTTTCCTCTCATTTCAACTTTGGTGAATCTGACAATCATGTGTTTTGGGGTTGCTTTTCTCAAGGAATATCTTTGTGCTGTTCTCTGTATCTCCTGAATTTGAATGTTGGCCTGCATCACTAGGTTGGGGGAAGTTCTCCTGGATAATATCCTGAAAAGTGTTTTCCAACTTGGTTCCATTCTTCCCGTCACTTTCAGGTACACCAATCAGATGTAGATTTGGTCTTTTCACATAGACCCCTATTTCTTAGAGGCTTTGTTCATTTCTTTTTACTCTTTTTTCTCTAAACTTGTCTCTTGCTTCATTTCATTCATTTGATCTTCAATCACTGATACCCTTTCTTCCACTTAATCAAATTGGCTACTGAAGCTTGTGCATTTGTCACGTAGTTCTCATGCCATGGTTTTCAGCTCCATCAGGTCATTTAAGGACTTCTCTACACTGTTTATTCTAGTTAGTCTTTCATCTAATCTTTTTTCAAGGTTTTTAGCTTCTTTGCGATGGATTCAAACATCCTCCTTTAGCTCGGAGAAGTTTGTTATTACTGATCATCTGAAACCTTCTTCTCTTAACTCATCAAAATCATTCTCCATCTAGCTTTGTTCTGTTGCTGGCAAGGAGCTGCATTCCTTTGGAGGAGAAGACATGCTATGATTTTCAGAATTTCCAGCTTTTCTGCTCTAGTTTCTCCACATCTTTGTGGTTTTATCTACCTTTGGTCTTTGATGTTGGTGATGTACAGATGGGGTTTTTGTGTGGATGCCCTTTCTGTTTGTTAGTTTTCCTTCTAACAGTCAGGATCCTCAGCTGCAGGTCTGTTGGAGTTTGCTGGAGGTCCACTCCAGACCCTGATTGCCTAGATATCACCAGTGGAGGCTGTAGAACAGCAAATATTGCAGAACAGTAAATGTTGCTGTCTAATCCTTCTTCTGAAAGCTTCATCTCAGAGAGGAACCCGATTGTATGAGATGTCAGTCAGCCCCTACTGGGAGGTGTCTCCCAGTTAGGCTACTTGGGGGTCAGGGACCCACTTGAGGACGCAGTCTGTGCATCTCAGATCTCAAACTCCGTGCTGGAAGAAGCACTACTGTCTTCAAAGAAAGGGACATTTAAATCTGCAGAAGTTTCTGCTGCCTTTTGTTCAGCTATGCCCTGCCCCCAGAGATGGAGTCTATAGAGGCAGGCAGGCCTCCTTGAGCTACGGTGGGCTCCACCCAGTTCGAGCTTTCCAGCCATCTTGTTTACCTACTCAAGCCTCAGCAATGGTGGATGCTCCTCCCCCAGCCTCACTGCTGCCTTGCAGTTCAATCTCAGACTGCTGTGCTGGCAGTGAGTGGGGATCTGTGGACATGGGAGCCTCTGAGCCAGAAGAGGGATATAATCTCCTGGTGTGCCGTTTGCTAAGGCTGTTGGAAAAGCACAGTATTAGGGTGGGAGTGTCCCAATTTTCCAGGTACTGTCTGTCATGGCTTCCCTTTGCTAGGAAAGGGAATTCCCCGATCCCTTGTGCTTCACAGGTGAGGCGATGCCCTGCCCTGTTCCATGGGCTGCAACCACTGTCTGACAAGCCCCACTGAGATGAACCTGGTACCTCAGTTGGAAACACAGAAGCCACCCATCTTCTGCATTGCTGATGCTGAGAGCTGCAGATTGGAGTTGTTCCTATTTGGCCATCTTGGAACCTCCCCTGATAAACATCTTTTTAAAACTAAGCAGATCTTGAGGAATTGAAAAACTCACAGAGTTTCAAAATACTATTGAAAGCTCTATTAATAGACTAGATCAAGTAAAAGGAAGAATTTCAGAACATGAAGACCAATATTTCTAGTAACTCAGTCACACAAAAATAAAGAAGAAAGAATTGTTTAAACATGAATAAAATTTTTTAGAAACATAGGATTATGTTAAGCAACCAAATCTACAAAAGATTGGAAATCCTGAGAGAAGAAGAAACAGTAAACAACTGGAAAACTTATTTGAAGGAATAATTCAAAAAAGTTTTCCTAATCTTGCTAGAGAGGTAAACATCCAAACACAAGAAGTCTGAGGAACACCTGCAAGATACTATACAAGACAAATGTCACCAAGGCACATAGTCACCAGAGTATCCAAAGTCAATTTTAAAGAAAAAATGTTAAAGATACCTAGAGAAAAGGGTCAGATCACTTACAAAGGAACCCCATTAGGCTAACGATGGACTTCTCAGCAGAAACCTTACAAGTGAGAAGAAATTTGGTACCTATTTTCAGTATTCTCAAAGAAAAGGAAGTCCAACCAGGAATTTTATGTCCTCCTAAACCAAGCTTCATAAACAAAGAAGAAATAAAATATTTTCCAGGCAAGCAATTGTTAAGGGACTTTATTTTTTACCACTAGACTAGCATTATGAGATATCCTAAGAGAGTTTTAAATATGGAAATGAAAGAATGATGCCTGCTACCACAAAAACACACTTAAGTATTGTACATAGCTCACAGACCTTATAAAGCAACTACACAATTGGGACTACAAAGAAACCAGCTAACAACATCACAACAGGATTAAAAACCTCACATATCAATATTAACATTGAATGTAAGTAGTCTAAATGTTCCACTTAAAAGGCACAGAGTGGTAAGTTAGATAAAGAGGAGTCAGTGAAAGAGATAGGGGTAAAAAGTTTATTCAAAGGGATAATAACAGAGAATGTCCCAAACCCAGAGAAAGAAATCAACACCCAATTACAAGAAGGTTATAGAACACCAAGCAGATTTAACCTAAAGAAGACTACTTCAAGGCATGTAATAATCAAATTTCCAAAGCTCAAGGTTAAAGAAAAGCTCCCAAAAGCAGCAAGAGAAAAGAAACAAATAACATACAATGGAACCCCAATAAGTGTGTCAGCAGATATTTCAACCTTACAGGCCAGGAGAGAGGTGGCATGACATATTTAAAATGCTGAAGGAAAAAAAACACCTACCCTAGAATCATATATCAGGTGAAAATATCCTTCAAACATGAAGGAGAAATAAGACTTTCTCAGACATACAGAAACAGGGATTTCATAAACACCAGACCTGTCCTACAAGAAATGCTAAAGGCAGTACTTCAATCATAAATAAAAAGACATTAATGAATGAGAAAAAATAATCTGAAGGTACAAATCCCATTGGTAATAGAAAGTACACAGAAAAACACAGAATACTATAACACTGTAACTGTGCCATGTAAACTACTCTTATCTTAAGTAGAAAGATTAAATGATAAACAAATAAAAAATAATAAAAACTGCTACTTTTCCAGACATAGACAGTACAATAAGATGAATAAAAACAACAAAAAGTTAATTTTTTTTTGAGACAGGGTCTTGCTCTTTCACCCAGGCTGGAGTGCAGTGGTGTGATCTTGGCTCGCTACAACCTCTGCTTCTCAGGCTTAAGTGATCCTCCCACCTCAGCCTCCTGACTAGCTGGGACTACAGGCATGCACCACCATGCCTGGGTAGTTTTTCGATTGTTTGTAGAGAGGGGATTTTGCCATGTTGCCCAGGCTGGTCTCAAACTCCTGGGCTCAAGCAATCTGCCCATCTAGGCCTCTGAAAGTGCTGGAATTATAAGTATGAGCCACTGCACCTGGCCAAAAGTTTTGTCTTGTAATCTATTTTGTCTGATACAAGTATAGCTACTCCTGCTCTTTTTTGGTTTTCATTAGCATAGAATATCTTTTTCCCTCCCCTTATTTTCAGCCTATGTGTATCTGTATAGGTGAAGTATGTTTCTTGTAAGCAACAGATCATTGAGTCTTGCTTTTTATTTATTTTATTATACTTTAAGTTCTGGGATGCATGTGCAGAACATGCTGTTTTGTTACACAGGTATACACATGCCATGGTGGTTTGCTGCACCCATCAACCCATCACCCACATTAGGAATTTCTACAAATGCTACCCCTCCCCTAGCCCCCACCCCCTGACAGGTCCCAGTATGTGATGTTCCCCTCCCTATGTCCATATATTTTCATTGTTCAGCTACCACTATGAGTGAGAACAGGTGGTGTTTGGTTTTCTGTTCTTGTGTTAGTTTGCTGAGAATGATGGTTTCCAGCTTCATCCATGTCCCTGCAAAGGACACGAACTCATCCTTTCTAATGGCTGCATCATATTCCCTGGTGTGTATGTGCCACGTTTTCTTTATCCAGTCTATCATTGATGGGCATTTGGGTTGGTTCCAGGTCTTTGCTATTGTGAATAATGCTGCAATAAACATACATGTGCATGTGTCTGTATAGTAGAATGATTTATAATCCTTTGGGTATATACCCAGTAATGGGATTACTGGGTCAAATGGTATTTCTGGTTCTAGATGCTTGGGGAATTGCTACGGTGTCTTCCAGAATGGTTGAACTAATTTATGCTCCCACCAACAGTGTAAAAGTATTCCTATTTCTCCACATCCTCTCCAGCATCTGTTGTTTCCTGACTTTTTAATGATCACCATTCTAACTGTCATGAGATGTTATCTCATTGTGGTTTTGATTTGCATTTCTCTAATGACCAGTTATGAGATTTTTTTCATGTGTTTGTTGGCTGCATGAATGTCTTCTTTTGAGAAGTGTCTGCTCATATCTTTTGCCCATTTTTTGATGGGGTTGTTTTTTTCTTGTAAATTTGTTTAAGTTCCTTGTAGAATCTTGATATTAGCCCTTTGTCAGATGGATAGATTGCAAAAATTTTCTCCCATTCTGTAGGTTGCCTGTTACTCTGATGATTTTTTTTTGTTTTTGTTTTTGTTTTTTGTTTTGCTATACAAAAGCTCTTTAGTTTAATTAGATCTCATTTGTCAGTTTTGGCTTTTGTTGCCATTGCTTTTGGTGTTTTAGTCATGAAGTCTTTGTCCATGCCTATGTTCTGAATGGTATTGCCTAGGTTTTCTTCTAGGGTTTTTATGGTTTTAGGTTTTACATTTAAGTCTTTAATCCATCTTGAGTTAATTTTTGCATAAGGTGTATGGAAGGAGTCCAGATGCAAGTTTCTGCATATGGCTAGCCAGTTTTCCCAACACTATTTATTAAATAGGGAATCCTTTCTCCATTGCTTGTTTTTGTCAGGTTTCTCAAAATCAGATGGATGTAGATGTGTAGCATTATTTCTGAGGCCTCTGTTCTGTTTCATTGGTCTATATATCTGTTTTGTCACCAGTACCAGGCTGTTTTGGTTACTGTATCCTTATAGTATAGTTTGAAGTCAGGTAGCGTGATGCCTCCAGTTTTGTTCTTTTGGCTTAGGATTGTCTCAGCTATATGGGCTCTCTTCAGGTTCAATATGAAATTTAAAGTAGTTTTTTCTAATTCCATGAAGAAAGTCAGTGGTAGCTTGATGGGGATAGCATTGAATCTATAAATTACTTTGGGCAGTATGGCTATTTTTACAATACTGAAACTTCCTATCCATGAACATGGAATGTTTTTCCATTTGTTTGTGTCCTCTCTTATTTCCTTGAGCAGTGGTTTGTAGTTCTCCTTGAAGAGGTCCTTCACATCCTTTGTAATTGTATTCCTAGGTGTTTTATTCTCATTGTAGTGATTGTGAATGGGAGTTCACTCATGATTTGGCTCTCTGTTTGTCTATTATTGGTGTATAGGAATGCTCGTGATTTTTGCACATTGATTTTGTATCCCGAGACTTTACTGAAATTTCTTATCAGCTTAAGGAGATTTTGGGCTGAGACAATGGGGTTTTCTAAATATACAATCATGTCATCTGCAAACAGAGACAGCTTGACTTCCTGTCTTCCTATTTGAATATCCTTTATTTCTTTCTCTTGCCTGATTGCCCTGGCCAGACTTCCAATACTATATTGAATAGGAGTGGTGAGACAGGGCATGTTTTTCTTGTGCCAGTTTTCAAAGGGAATGCTTCCAGCTTTTGCCCATTCACTATGATATTGGCTGTGAGTTTGTCATAAATAGGTCTTATTATTTTGAGATATGTGCCATCAATACCTAGTTTATTGAGAATTTTTAGCATGAAGGGGTGTTGAATTTTATCAAAAGCCTTTTCTGCATCTATTGAGATAAACATGTCATTTTTGTCTATTGTTCTGTTTGTATGCTGGGTTATGTTTATTGATTTGGGTATATTGAACTAGCCTTGCATCCAAGGAATGAAGCCGACAAGATCGTGGCGGATAAGCTTTTTGATGTTCTGCTGGATTCGGTTTGCCGGTATTTTATTGAGGATTTTCGCACTGATGTTCATCAGGGATACTGGTCTGAAATTTTCTTTTTTTGTTGTGTCTCTGTCAGGTTTTGGTATCAGGATGATGCTGACCTCATAAAATGAGTTAGGGAGGAGTACCCTCTTTTTCTGTTGTTTGGAATAGTTTCAGAAGAAATGGTACCAGCTACTCTTTATACCTCTGGTAGAATTCAGCTGTGAATCCTTCTGGTCCTGGGCTTTTTTTGGTTGGTAGGCTATTAATTACTGCCTCAATTTCAGAACTTGTTATTGGTCTACTCAGGGATTCGACTTCTTCCTGGTTTAGTCTTCCGAGTGTGTATGTGTCCAGGAATTTATCCATTTCTTCTAGATTTTCTAGTTTATTTGCATAGAGGTGTTTATAGTATTCTCTGATGGTAGTTTGTATTTCTGTGGGACCAGTGGTGATAGTCCCTTTATCATTTTTTATTGTGTCTATTTGATTTTTCTCTCTTTTCTTCTTTATTAGTCTGGCTAGCTGTCTATCTATTTTGTTAATCTTTTCAAAAAACCAGCTCCTGGATTTGCAATGCCAAAGATTCTTGCCTTTGCCATGCCAAAGATTTGGTGTGGCAGCAGCCTGCGATGAGAGAGAGACACGAATTGGGCCAAGAGAAAAAACGCTGTAGTCTTTATTAAGCAGAGTGACAGTACAAAGCTTCCCTAGCATGGAAGGGGTCCCGAGCGGGTAGCCAGTGTTAGATTTTTCAATCACCTTTTAAACTCTTTAAGGTAGGAAATACGTGCAGCAGCAAGATGTTGCCAGAGCGAGAAACAAAGACAATTAACATGGCTCAGATCTTGAGGAAAACCGGAATTGTAATTTAGTTTTATATACCTTATAATCTTGCTGTGGCATGACAAAGGAGACAGGATCTCATAGGATTTTACAAATTGTGCTTACAAGGAATTGGAATTGGGAGCATAGATAAGATCTGCTGGTCACAGAAAAATGGGTTTTTAACATTCCTTTTAGTTTCATGGGAGGGGGAAGGGAGAGAGGGAGAGAGGACACTGGGAAGCATACAGCAAAATTTTCGTTGTTTATAGGTTTCTTGGGGAAGAAAACACATGTACAAATTCTGATGTTAGGAATATTTTAAGCGTATATCTTCAATATTATTCATGCAGGACCAAAGTAAGTCCCGATGCAGGAAATGAGTGAGTTTCATAGCTTTCTGAGCCCCTGCTTGACCCAGGAAGCCCAGCAGGCACCTCCTGTCAGTCCCCCGTCTAGACAGGACACCCCGACTGCTGTTGGGAACTGAGCAGCGGTCGTTCTGGCTACTTCCTGTTGATTAGGGGAGAAGAAGGCACCCTGCAGTTGTGATGTCCTCCAGAGGGGAACTTTTTAGGCTAGTGAGAGACCAGTGGGTCAATCCAGGGTCCTCGGTAGAAGTTGTGAGTTGAACTCATTTGACGTTCCATTTGTAAGTCCATTTGTAGCTTGATGGCCTCGATTCTGGAGGAAACAAAATTGACAATGAGATTAAAGATGCAAGGCCCCAAAGCTAGTAATAGTAGGATGGCTGTCCCAGGGCCTAGAAAGGAGAGGAGCCAAGGTATCCATTGGTTAAACATATTCCAGGGCCCTGAGTGTTCAAGCTCCTTTTTTCTACTTTCTATCCGTTTTCTTATTTCTTTGACTTTTTAGTAATGATTCCTGACTAGTTAATGAAATAGCAACATTTTTCTCCTAAGAAGAGGCAGGTTACTCTTCTTTGAGCTGTTAATCAGTCTAGGGCTCTCCGGTTTTGAACGACTACTGCAGCTAGAGAATTAAGCTGGTTTTGTAGGGTCACCAGGGAGTTGGCAACTTGTTCCATGTCATCATTTAATTCTCATGATAATTTATAGTATAATTGGGTGGAGGAGGTTATGCCTCCAATTTCAGTCCCAAGCCCATCCAGTATTCCAGCTCCTACAATAAGGGCTCGCGTGTGGCAAGATTGGGGTATAAGGAGACTTTGTAACTCTTGTTCAGTATATATGGACATGAGAGGTGCTAGAAAGGAGAGAAAGCATAGTTCTTTTGGAGTGCCGTTTAAGCATCAATAGGCTGTGTTATCACAGATGAAAAAAATGCCTGAAATTAAACAGGTGAAACCTGAGGTTATTGAGATCCAGGACTGACATTGGGAGGTATTCTCGAGAGCCATGCTTAAGTTTATGCTTGTGAGATTTGAGGCCTGTGTGACTGGTAAATTGGTGATTATGGGATCAATTAATTTGGTGGTGTTTAGGACTGGGGTGGATAATGGCCCCAGCTTTGGCTAATATGTCCCTCCCTAATAAGGGTGTGGGACTTTCGGGCATAACAAGAAAGGCATGCGTAAAGAGCAAAGTCTCCCAATTGCAGCTGAGGAGGCAAGAGAAATACCTGATTACAGGCTGTCCTAAGATTCCTCGGATAGTAATGGACTTTGAGGACAGTCGTCTGAGGCATGAGATTAAAACTGAGAAGTCCGTGCCAGTGTCCAGGAGGAAGTCCACTTCCTGGCCCTCAATAGTCAAAAGTACCCAGGGCTCTGTGAGGGTGATAGCATGAGCTGGTGCTTGCCCCGGGCACCCTCAGTCCTGTTGCTGAATCATCTGGTTGGGTGCTTCTGGCCTAGGAGGCCTTCGTCCTCTGGGGCAGTGTGCCTTCCAGTGATTGCCTTGGCATATTAGACATGGGTGAGGGGGCGGTTTGTTTTTTGTTGGACGGTCTTTCCTAAAGTGTCCTTGCAAACTGCACTGATAACAAGCCCTGCTAGGCAATTGGCCTGCTCCTCTCTTGGTTCCCTCTGAGCCACCAAGGTCTGCCTGTCTGAGGGCCATGACTAAGGCTGCAGCCTTTGTTTTATCTCACTTTTCCCTTTGGGCCTGTTCCTCTTGGTCCCTGTTATAGAACACCGAGGTTGCCAGGTTTAATAATGTCTCCAAATTTTGTTCTGAACCTAAAGCAGACTTTTGGAATTTTCTCCTAATATCAGCCGCTGATTGGGTGATAAATTTATCCTTTAAAATAAGTTGGCCTTCTACAGAATCTGGAGTTAGGGAGGTGTGCTTTCTTAGGGCCTCCCTTAACCTTTCTAAAAAAGCAGAGGGGTTTTCCTCTTTTCCCTGTGTAATGGTGAATAGCATTTAGTTCATTGACTTTTTCCTATTCTTCCTCAACCCTTCCAAAATGCAAGTTAGCAAATGCCTGCGACTCCAATCTCCATGATCTGAGTCAGTATCCCACTGGGGGTCTACAGTGGGGACTGCCTGTTGCCCTGTGGGGAATGTTTCCAACTCCTCCAGGGTCATTCAATCGTTTACTTGGCTAAGGTACCACAGATCCCCAAATTGCTGGGCTGCTGCTAAAGCTTCTTCTTTCTCAGTAGAACTTAAGGTCTGATCAAGAAGCAACATGATATCTCTCCATATTAGATCAAAGGACTGTCCCAATCCTTGCAGGATATCTATAGAGTTATCAGGATCATCCAAGAATTTCCCTAAATCTGCCTTTGTTTGTTTTCTGCTCTTTATTTGTTTTAAATCTGAGAGTGAGAAGGGGGCATGCATGTGAATGGGCCCAAATACTCCTACTGCTTGTAAGGGACATAGTTTGGGTGCCTGGCTCACAGAGTTTAAGTTCTCTTTCTGGTGTGCTTTTAACACTTTGGTGGGGCCGGATGCTTCTCTAGTTCTTTTAATTTTGATGTTAGGGTGTTGATTTTAGATCTTTCCCACTTTCTCCTGTGGGCATTTAGTGCTATAAATTTTCCTCTAAACACTGCTTTAGCTGTGTCCCACAGATTCTGGTGTGTTGTGTCTTTGTTCTCATTGGTTTCAAAGAACTTGTTTATTTCTGCATTAATTTTGTTATTTACCCAGTAGTCATTCAGAAGCAGGTTGCTCAGTTTCCATGTAGTTGTGTGGTTTAGAGTGAGTTTCTTAATCCTGAATTCTAATTTGATTGCACTGTGGTCTGAGAGACTGTTATGATTTCCATTCTTTTCCATTTGCTGAGGAGTGTTTTACTTCCAATTATCTGGTCAATTTTAGAATAAGTGTGAAGTGGTGCTGAGAAGAATGCATATTCTGTTGATTTGGGGTGGAGAGTTCTGTAGATGTCTGTTACGTTCACCTGGTCCAGAGCGGAGTTCAAGTCCTGAATATCTTTGTTAATTTTCTGTCTCATTGATCTGTCTAATATTGACAGTGCAGTGGGGTGTTAAAGACTCCAACTATTATTGTGTGGGAGTCTAAGTCTCTTTGTAGGTCTCTAAGAACTTGCTTTATGAATCTGGGTGCTCCTGTGTTGGGTGCATATATATTTAGGAGAGTTAGCTCTTCTTGTTGCATTGATCCCTTTACCACTATATAATGCCCTTCTTTGTCTTTTTTGATCTTTGTCAGTTTAAAGTCTATTTTATCAGAGACTAGGATTGCAACCACTGCAGCTTTTTTTTTTTTTCTTTCCATATGCTTGGTAAATATTCCTCCATCCCTTTATTTTGAGCCTATGTTTGTTTTTGCACGTGAGATGGGTCTCCTGAATACAGCACACCGATGGGTCTTGATTCTTTATCCAATTTGCCAGTCTATGTCTTTTAATTGGGGCATTTATCCCATTTACATTTAAGGTTAATATTGTTATGTGTGAATTTGATCCTGTCATTATTAATGCTAGCTGGTTATTTTGCCCATTAGTTGATGCAGTTTCTTCGTAGTGTTGATGGTCTTTACAATTTGGCATGTTTTTGCAGTGGCTGGTACCGGTTTTTCCTTTTCATATATAGTGCTTCCTTCAGGAGCTCTTGTAAGAGCCTTGTGGTGACAAAATCTCTCAGCATTTGCTTGTCTGTAAAGGATTTTATTTCTCCTTCACTTATGAAGCTTAGTTTGGCTGGATATGAAAGTCTGGGTTGAAAATTCTTTTCTTTAAGAACGTTGAATATTGGGCCCCATTCTCTTCTGGCTTGTAGGGTTTCTGCAGAGAGATTCGCTGTTGGTCTGATAGACTTCCCTTTGTGGGTAACCTGACCTTTCTCTCTGCCTGCCCTTAACATTTTCCTCTCATTTCAACCTTGGTGAATCTGACAATTATGTGTTTTGGACTTGTCCTTCTCGAGGAATATCTTTGTGGTGTTCTCTGTATTTCCTGAATTTGAAGGTTGGCCTGCCTTGCTAGGGTGGGGAAATTCTGGATAATATCCTGAAAAGTGTTTTCCAACTTGGTTCCATTCTCCCTGTCACATTCAGGTACACAAATCAAATGTAGGTTTGATCTTTTCACATAGTTTCATATTTCTTGGAGGCTTCATTCATTTCTTTTCATTCTTTTTTTTCTAATCTTGTCTTCACACTTTATTTCATTAAGTTGATCTTCAATCTCTCATATCCTTTCTTCCATTTGATTGATTTGACTGTTGATACTTGTGTATGTTTCACGAAGTTCTCATGCTGTGTTTTTCAGCTCCATCGGGTCATTTGTGTTCTTCTCTAAACTGGTTATTCTAGTTAGCAATTCCTCTAACCATTTTTCAAGGTTCTTAGCTTCCTTGCGTTGGGTTAGAACATGCTTCTTTAGCTCAGAGGAGTTTGTTATTACCCACCTTCTGAAGCCTACTTCTGTCAATTCATCAAACTCATTTTCCATCCAGTTTTGTTCCCTTGCTGGTGTGGAGTTGTAATTCTTTGGAGGAGAAGAGGCATTCTGGTTTTTGGAATTTTCAGCCTTTTTGCCCTGTTTTTTTCTCATCTTTGTGGACTTATCTACCTTTGGTCTTTGATGTTGGTGACCTTTGGATGGGTTTTTGTGTGGACATCCTTTTTGTTGACGTTGATGCTACTCTTTTCTGTTTGTTAGTTTTCCTTCTAACAGTCAGGCCCCTCTGCTGCAGATCTGGTGGAGTTTCCTGGAGGTCCACTCCAGACCCTGTTTGCCTGGGCATTACCAGCAGAGGGTGCAGAAGAGCAAAGATTGCTGCCTGTTCCTTCCTCTGGAAGCTTCATCCCAGAGGGGCATCTGCCAGATGACAGCCAGAGCTCTCCTGTATGAGGTGTCTGTTGACCCCTGCTGGGAGGTGTCTCCCAGTCAGGAGGCATGGGAGTCAGGGACCCACATGAGGAGGCAATGTGTCCTTTAGCAGAACTTGAGCACTGTGCTGGGAGATCTGCTGCTCTCTTCAGAGCTGGCAGACAGGAATGTTTAAGTCCACTGAAGCTGTGCTCACAGCTGCCCCTTTCTCACATGTGCTCTGTCCCAGGGAGATGGGAGTTTTATCTATAAGCCCCTGACTGGGGCTGCTGCCTTTCTTTCAGAGATGTCCTGCCCAGAGATGAGGACTCTAGAGAGGTAGTCTAGCTACAGCAGCTTTGCTGAGCTGCAGTGGGCTCCACCCAGTTCAAATTTCCCAGAGGCTTTGTTTACACTGTGAGGGGAAAAGTAGCTACTCAAGCCTGAGTAGTGGTGGATGCCCCTCCTCCCACCAAGCTCACACATCCCAGGTCAACTTCAGTCAGCTGTACTGGCAGTGAGAATTCCAAGGCAGTGGATCTTAGCTTTCTCGGCTCCATGGGGGGTAGGATCTGCTGAGCTAGACCACTTGGCTCCCTGGCTTTAGCCCCTTTTCCAGGGGAGTGAATGGTTCTGTCTTGCTGGGGTTAGAGGTGCCAGTGGGGTATGAAAAAAAAAAAAAACTCCTGCACCTTGCTCAATGTCTTCCCAAATGGCCACCCAGTTTTGTGCTTGAAACCCAGGGCCATGGTGGTGTAGGCACCTAAGGGAATTTCCTGGTCTCCAGGTTGTGAAGACCATGGGAATAGCATAGAATCTGGGCCAGAATGCACCATTCTTCACACCACAATCCCTCACAGCACAGTCCCTCATGGCTTTCCTTGGCTAGGGAAGGGAGTTCCCTGACCCCTTGTGCTTCCTGGATGAAGCAACACCCCATCCTGCTTTGGCTCACCCTCCATGGGCTACACCCACTATCTAACCAGTCCCAATGAGATGAGCCAGGTCCCTCAGTTGGAAATGCAGAAATCACCCGCCTTCTGCACTGATCTCACTGGGAGCTGCAGACTAGAGCTATTCCTATTCATCCATCTTGTCAGTACCCTCCCTTTTATAAAATTTTTCATGACTTATACGGATAATTTCTGACATGCCTCGACTTTCTGACTTGTAAACATCCCTCTCCTTAAACAACCAGTTAATTTACTTTAGGACAAGAATTTACCATGTAAGATGCTTCTTTATATAAATTCTTTTTTCTTTACTATCAAGATTAGAAGTTAGGGTATTTCACTAAATAGTTCATAGCTATCTTTATTAAACCAATATTAATGTTTCATTTATTAAAAAATTACAGAAGCAAAGATTATTGTGTTTGGACTGAGTTATAGTTTTGTGGCCTCTATGCCAAATTTTGACACCTTATAGTATTTGGCAGAAATAACTATGAAATTACTTGATTAATAAATGTAAACAAAAATGTTTGCTGGCAACTCTTAAGACACTTCTAATCTTACTGTACCAGTAAGTTTTAAAGATTCAAGTCACGTGAATTGAAAGGTCCCACAGGTTTTACTTTTCCATTAAAAATATTTGATTTAAGTGCTTATCTTTCTTAGGTCAATTAATTAGAGCTTTTAAAATAAGCATTGCACATATAACACATATATAGCCACACAGACAACCAGAAGAAGATCCAGTAATTAGATTTTTTTTTTTTTGGCTAATTTCCCAATTGGATCACTGGCCTTTGGGTGAGACCCATTAAGAAAAGGCCTAGGAAAACAGTTTTCCAGGCCTAATAAACAAGCATAGCTGGAAGACAAAGACAGATTTTGAGAGGTACTTATTCACCTTTAATTCCAGGGGTTCCATAAGGAAAACAGATTTTTCCCAAAACGGGATTTGTGGCACCTTTTCTGTTTTCCCAAGGAGTCCCAGGCCACCAGAAGTCATTTTAGGATTTTTCATATATGCACCAAGAGTGGCAAGACAGAATGGAGAAAAGTAATTCAGTTGACTGGGAAAACCTTTTCTAGGAAAACAAGATTTAGGAAGAGAAAAACATAAAGACCTTTTGAATATACTCATAGTTTGAATATTCATTTTAATTAAATCGAGTGCTCTTTTTCATTGGGGTGAGGGTGGAGGTTAGAATAATATAAATATCATGCCACATTAAATTAAAGGATTGAGTTATGTGCAGAAATTCCCTGCACTAATGAGGGGGATTTTCAGAGAAAGATCTCAGGCACTGTTTGATCTACGACAAAATCAGACATGGAGAAAGGGCATGAACATGAGCAATGCCTTCAACCCCAGCCACTTCCTGGAGAGGGAGAATGACAGAGGTGGTTTGACTGGTTGGAGCAGTTTTTGAACAGGTAACAGATGGAGAAGGAGGAGGAGTGGGGTTTGGGGCTGAGACTTGGGGGCAGGAGGGGTCACTGAAGTGGAGGGTTCAGACAGGTTGAGGAGCAGATGCAGGGGGATAAGAGTATGGAGGGAGTTCATCTGCAGGGTCAAAAGGGTTTTGGGGGAAGGGGTTTTGGAGGAAGGAGTTTCAGAGGAAGGAGAGACCTAGGGAGGGTTTTCATTAAGAAGAAAGATTTCATGAGGGGTGCAAGTTTAACACAGGGAAGGTTGGGATCTAAGGTAAAAGAAAATCTGAATATAGAGAGCCTCTTGCCATTTGCTGTTCCTGGTTATAAAGTTGTCAAGGTCCCTGAGAATTTGAAAGTCAAAGGTGCCATTTTCAGGCTATTGGCTGTCATTATCTAATTTGTATTGGGGCCAGGCCATGTTGCAATAAAAAAGCAAACGCTTTGGCTTTGTGCTTCCCATAAGCCAAGTTTGGCAACATTGTGAAGGAGACAGCCCAATAGAGAGGACTTAGGAAAGTGGGATTGTTTGACACCCATGTGGACTGGTAAGAGGAAGCTGAGGGTATCTGTTTTTGTTCTAGGCATCCCCAGATAAAAGACAGAAACCTGGAATCCTCTTTATAAAGAGGATGATCAAGCTGAGAAGAAACTGGGCATCTCCCAGATTTCTTCTAGCTTAGTCCCACTGCTCCTCCATGGACCCAGGACAGCTGACCTGACCTTCCCTGGTACTGTGAGAAAACTAGGAGAGGGTTGATCTTACCAGTCAGCTGGATTAGTATCTGATGTTGGATGTTCTGATTGGAATTGGCAAAGGGTCCCTTGGACTGGAGCTGCACAAGGAAGAGAGAGAGAGGAGAGAGAGAGAGAGAGAGAGAGGGCGGGGGGAGGATGAGGGAGGAGGGAAGAAAGCAAAATACCCATTGTGGGCAACCAGAGGTGGAGGAGTTAAAGAAAGAGGAAAGAAACACGAAAAGTGACTCACCCATCAAAGACACGAAAAGTGACTCACCCGTCAAAGACAGTTTATTTTGGACAATAAACCTGAGAGGGGCTTCTGGCTGATTTTGGTCAGGAGTACACTCTCTCACAGACTAAGAGTATTTGTTGGTTTTAGGGTGAGAGAGCTTATCATAGGCTTGGAATGTTTCTGTTTGGAGGAGAAGTTTATTGTGGGATTGGAATGTCTCTGGTAGAAGGGGAGGTTATCTTGGGGCTGACGTCTCTCTGGGGAGGGGTTTATCTTGTGGTTGAAATATTTGTGGTTGGAGAAGTCATTTATGGTTTATGGTCATGCTGACCTTAGCCATTAGGCTGATGCCCTTTGGATTTAGGTAGTTTTTGATCAAGGGGAACTTTAGAATGGTGGTGCTTATCCAAGATGGTGATGCTCCTGCTCTGTCAAAGTCCTAGGCTGCACACAGCACAGGAATACTGGGTCCAGCCCAGTAAACTACTTTTTCCTCCTGGGCCTCCAGGCCTATGATGGGAGGGGCTGCTGTGAAGGTCTCTGACATGGCCTGAAGACATTTTCCCCATGGTCTTGGGGATTAACATTAGGCTTCTCACTGCTTATGCAAATTTCTGCAGCTGGCTTGAATTTCTTCCCAGAAAATGGGTTTTTCTTTTCTATTGCATAATCAGGTTGCAAATTTTCCAAACTTTTATGCTCTGCTTCCCTTATAAAACTGAATGCTTTTAACAGAGCGCAGTTCACCTCTTGAATGCTTTGCTGCTTAGAAATTTCTTCCACTAGATATCCTAAATCATCTTTCTCAAGTTCAAAGTTTTACAAACCTTTAGGGCAGGGGCAAAATGCCACCAGCCTCTTTGCTAAAACATAACAAGAGCCACCTTTACCCCAATTCCCAACAAGCTCCTCATGCCCATCTGAGACCACCTCAGCCTAGATCTTATTGTCCATATCACTGTCAGCATTTTGGTCAAAGTCGTTCAACAAGTCTCTAGGAAGTTCCAAACTTTCCCACATTTTCCTGTCTTCCTCTGAGCCTTCCAAACTGTTCCAACCTCTGCCTGTTACCCAACTCCAAAGTCACTTTCACATTTTCTGGTATCTTTTCAGCAATGCCCCTCTACTGGTAACAATTTACAATATTACTCTGTTTTCATGCTGCTGATAAAGACATACCCAAGACTGGGAAGAAGAAGAGGTTTACTTAGACAGTTCCACATGGCTGGGGAAACCTCAGAATCATGGCGGGAGGTGAAAGGCACTTCTTACATGGTGAAGGCAAGAGAAAGTGAGGAAGAAGCAAATGAGGAAACCCCTGATAATCCCATCAGATCTCATGAGACTTATTCACTATCATTAGAACAGCATGGGAAACACCGGCCCCCGTGATTAAACTACCTCTCCCTGGGTCCCTCCCACAACACACGGGAATTCTGGGAGATACAATTCAAGTTGAGATTTAGGTGAGGACACAGCCAAATCATACCAATGACTGTACTAATTTACATTTCATCCAACAGTGTACAAGGGTTTTCTTTTTTCCTCATCCTCTCCAACACTTGTTATCTTTCACCTTTTTTGTAATAGTCAATCTAACAGTATGAGGTAATATATTATTGTGGTTTTATTTACATTTCCCTGTTTAGTGATGTTGAGCAGTTTTCTAAATATCTATTGGCCATTTGTGTGTATTTTGAGAAATGTGTATTCAGATTATTTGCCCAGTTTTTAATCAAGTTATTTGTTTCTTTCTATTGAGTAGTTTGAATTCCTTGTATATTTTGGATATTAGCCCGTTTTATGCTGTATAATTTGCAAATATGTTCTCCCAATCCGTGGACTGTATCTTCACTCTGTTAATGATTTCCTTTGCTGTGCAGTAATTTTTTTGCTTCATGCAATACCATTTGTCTATTATTGTTTTCATTGCCTGTACATTCGGGACCTATCAAAGAAATCACTGCCCAGAACAAGCTCACGTTTCTTATGGTGAGAAGGAAAAGTCTATATTCTGAAAAGATGGCAGATGTTTTATTTAACCAGAAATTAACTCCCTTCAAGGACCCTTTTTAGATTCTTCCTGAGATTATTCCTGAGGATCCTTGAAGGGGAGTTAGTTTCTGGGAAATTAACTCAGGAAATGGAAGTTTCAAGGACTGTGATTCTTTAGGCATGAGTATAGTCTAGAGGAAGATGTGACAAATCACATAATTGGGCTTCAAGCAGTGATGGCCCAGGAAGGCCTAACTGGACTCCTAGGGACTCAGCAGAACTGAAGGCATTTGAGAGCACTCACTCCTTCTGTCAGACTCTTTCCAAAATTAAATCAAGGAGAAATATTGTTTTCCCCATGATGCTGATGAAGCCTGACTACTGTGAGGAAGGTGGGACTTTACAAGGATGGTGTTAAAAGTAGAGATAAACAGGCAAAGGAAAGGAAAGAAAATGGCGCTATAAAAATATATTAACTAACCAGCCAAGGTAAGTGAAAGGGGAGAAAAACAAGAAAATTCAGTGTTGCAAAAGTGATAATTTGCAACTGACAATGTTTGCTCTGATTCTGTTTTTCTACCCTACCCCTGCCTCTGCCTCTCTTGGCCTCTCCAAGACGTTACACAATGCCCGCCACCACCACCCCCAACCCCATCCTTCATATCCATGCTCCATCACAGTGCGAATGTCAACACTGAGAAGCACCTTCCCTGGGGTTTCACATGGCAGCTTTTTGCTTACTGAGGCCTCCCTCACTTCTCAGTCTAATGTACCAACCCCTCTCACCAGACAGACAAACCAGACAGACACATATTTGCAGATATCAAGAGCCTTTCTATTGTACTGCTTTGCTTTACAACCCTATTATCCCTTTTCAGGCTCTGCCATTCTGTGTACCCATGTTTGTTCACATATTCCAGAACTTTCCTGTCATGTCTGCCTCTGGACTCCCAGCACCTAGATCACACACAGGCTGGAATAGGAGCTACTTCTCTCTTCTTAGATGGAAAGCCTTCCAATCAGTTATCACCCTTTAGAATATACAGTTGTGTCTCACCCTGGAGGCTGGAAAGAGTGGAAGATTTTGTACAACAATTGATTCAGCTGCCCTTGGAGGGGTCTGAAATGTGACCTGCATCTTTGCCAATATCTGTTAGGATTTTTGACTTTTTAATGATAACCATTCTGATTCATGTAAGATGATGTCTCACTGTGGTTTTAATTTGCATTTCTCTGATAATTAATGATGTTGAGATTTTTTATATGCTTGTTGGTCATTTGTATGTCTTCTTTAAAAAAAAGTCTATTCAAATCCTTTGCCCACTTTTGTTGTTGTTGTTGTTGTTGTTGAGTAGTTTGAGTTTCTCATAAATTCTGGATGCCAGTCCCCTGTTGAATGGTTGAATGGATAGTTTGCAAATATTTTCTCCCATTCTGCAGGTTGTCTCTTCACTCTGATTAATTTTTTTTTCCTGTGCAGAAGCTTTTTAGTTTCATTAAGTCCTATTTTTCTATTTTTGTTTTTGTTGCTTGTGCTTTTGAGGCCTTAGTTATAAATTATTTGCCTAAATCAATGTCCACAAGGTTTTCTTCTAGATTTTTTATAGTTTCAGGTCTTATAATTGAATCTTTAATCCATCTTATATATTGTGAGAGATAGGAGTCCAGTTGCATTCTTCTGGATGTGGCAATCCAATTTCCCTACCACCATTTATTAAAAAGGGTGTCCTTTCCCCAGTGTATGTTTTTGTCAACTTTGCCAAAGATCAGTTGGCTGTACATGTGTGGCTTTATTTCTGACTTCTCTGTTCCATTTATCCATATGTCTATTTTTATACCAGTACCATGGAGTTTTGTTTACCATAGTCTTGTAGTATAGTTTGAGGTCAGGTAATGTGTTGCTTCCGAGTTTGTTCTTTTTGCTTAGGATTGCTTTAGCCATTTGGGCTCTTTTTTGATTCCATGTGAATTTTAAGATTTTTTTTTCCAAGTTCGTGAAAAACAACATTGGTATTTTGATAGATATTGCATTGAATCTGTAGATTGCTTTGTGCAGTATGGTCGTGTTAATGATATTAGTTCTTCAGATCCATGAGAATAAGATGTTTTTCTATTTGTTTGTGTCATCTGCAACTTCTTTCATCAGTGTTTTGTAGTTTTTCTTGTAAAGATCTTTTATCTCCTTGGTTAAATATATTCCTGGGCATTTTATTCTATTTTACTTATTTTTTGCAGCTATTGTAAATGGGATTGCTTTCTTGATTTGGTTCTCTGCTTGATCATTATTAATGCATAGAAATGCTAATGACTTTTGTACATTGATTTTGTATTGTGAAACTTAACTGAATTCATTGATCAGATCTAGAGGTTTTAGAAGAAGTCTTTGGCAATTTCTAGATATAAGGTTATATTGTCAGGGAAGAGAGATAACTTGACTTCCTCTTTTCCAACTTGGATACCTTTTATTTCTTTCTTTTGCCTGATCACCCTGACTATGAGTTCAGTACTATGTTGAATAGGAGTGGTGAGAATGGACATCCTTGTCTTGTTCTAGTTCTTAGAGGGAATGCTTGCAACTTTTTCCTGTTCAGTATGATGCTGGCTGTGGGATTTTTGTATATGGCCTTTACTATTTTAAGGTAGTTCTTGTTAAGTTTGTTGAGGGTTTTTATCGTGAAAGGATGCTGACTTTTATCAAATGCTTTTTCTGCATCTATTGAGATGATTCATGAAGGATTTTTGTATCACTGCCAGGCAGATGTTTTTCATTATGTTAAAATTTTTAGAAACCAAGTCATGTTTTCCCAGTTAACAAAGAAGCAAAGTTAAATACTAAACTGCAATGTATTGAGAATATGCAACATTACTTTTACCAATGAAACCAGAAAGAATCCTTCTCTAAGTTATTTAGGAAAATGAAATGGATAGCAAATAAGTACTAAGATTTATTTGTTATCATTGCAGTCAAATTGCTTACCTAACAAATTTACTCGAAAGCAAATTTCCACAAATGCTGAGAATGTTGCCACAGTTTAAAGCACATTCTTAATCTTTTCTATGATCTTCATAGTCAAAACTACTTCAAGTAAGCCACAAATTCTTCATTTGTCTTGAAGCAAGTCTTTAAAGGCAATTCATGCTGTTTATTTATGAGTAAACTTATACCTCAGATCCAAACTGGCCACATAAGAATTTGCTAACCCCAAGCAAGACTGTCAGAAGGAACATTAGCATAGCTTCATGTTTTAGGTGGCTGTAAGCTGATAAGACTCAAGATAAATTATTTGCAAGCCTGAATCACTTAGGAGCTCTGTGTTCCTCTCAGATCGCAGAGTGAAAACCATAATCAAGACACATACACTTCCATGTTTCATTCATATTCACTAACTTCACTAGCGTGCATAAGATGGCCCCTCCATCCTGCATCATTCCATACTCTAGACCCAGGTCTACAGCCCCACTGCTTAAAAAAAAATCAATGCTTTTTGAGAAACAAGCACATTTCCTTATTTATTTATTTATAATAACAGCTGTATTGAGATACAATTTACATACTATTAAGTTCACTCTTTTAAAGTATACAATTCTGGGATTTTTAGTATTCTCATAGAGTCGTGCATCCATCTTCACTATCTAATTCCAGAACATGTTCATCACCCCAACAAGAAACCCCCATACCCAGAGCAGTCACTCTTCAATCTCCTCTTCCCTACCTTCAGTCCCCGGCAACCACTAATCTACCTTCCGTTCCTACGGATTTGCCTTTTATGGATATTTTATATAAAGAAATACATACAATATGTGTCTGTATTCTTTCACTTACTCAGCATAATGTTTTCACAGTTCATCTGTTGTACCATGTATCAGTACTTCATCCTTTTTTGTGGGTGAATTTCATTGTGTACCACATTTTGCTCATTCATTCAATAGTTGATTGATGTTTGGACTGTTTCCACTTCAGACTATTACGAATAATGCTGCTATAAACTTTTGTGTACAAATTCTTCCAAGGACATATGGTTTTACTTTCCTTGCTGAGTCATATAACTTTTTTGAAGCACTGCCAGATTGGTTATTTGTTTTGTTTTGTTTTGTTTTCTTAGAGACAGGGTCTCTATCACCCAAGCTGGAGTTCAGTAGTGCAATCATATCTCACTGCAGCCTCCAACTCCTCAAGATCTTCCTACCTCAGCCTCCTGAGTAGCTAGGATTTCAGGTGCACCGCCATATCCAGATAATTTTTTATTTTTATTTGTTATGGAGACAAGGTCTTTCTATGTTGCCCATGCTGGTCTTAAATTCCTGTCCTCAAGCAATCTTTCCACCTCAGCCTTCCAAAGTGTTGGTATCACAGGCATGAACCACTGCACCTGGCTATCTTTTCACTTTATTAATGATGTCCCTTGAAGCACACACAAAAATTTAATTTTAATGCAGTACAGTCATCTTTTTTCCCCTCTTGTGCTTTTCCTGTCACATCTAATAAATAATTGCCTCATCCAAGCTAACAAAGATTTGCTCCTATGTTTTATTCTAACAGCTTTCTAGTTTTAGCTCTTACAAGTAAGCCTATGAATCATTTTGAGTTATTTTCTTGTATACAATATGAGGTATAGGTCTAACTTGATTCTTTTGCATGTGGATATCCAGTTGTCTCAGCACTATTTGTTGATAAGACTAGTCTTTCTCCCATGGAATTAACTCGATACTCTTGTTAACAATCAGTGAATCACAAATAAATTTATTTCTGGACTTTCAATTCTATTCCATTGATTTATATGTCTACCTTCATGCAATACCACACCACCTTAAATTTTTGGATCAAGAAGAGTGAATCGTCTAAATTTGTTCTCTTTCAAGATTACTTTGACTATCATGGATCCTTTGATTTCCATACAAATTTTAGGATCATGTGATCAATTTCTGCAAAAAGAGAAGCTGGAATTTTGATAGAGATTACATTGAATCTATAGATCCATTTGGAGAGTATTGCCATCATAACAAAATTAAGCCTTCCAATTCATGAACATGGAATATTTTTCCATTTGCTTAATTCCTTTAAATTATATCTCATAGTTTTCAATGGACAATTTTTTTTGAGACAGGGTCTCACTCTCTTGCCCAGACTGGAGTGTAGTGATGTGATCATGCTCACTGCAGCCTCAACCTCCAAGGCTCGAGTGATTCCCCAATCTCAGCCTCCCAAGTAGCTGGTACTACAGGTATGTACCACCATGCCTGGCTAGTTTTTTTGCATTTTCTGCAGAGATGGAATTTTGTAATATTGCCCAAGCTGATTTCAAACTCTTGGGCTCAAATGATCCACCCACCTCGGCCTCCCAAAGTTCTGGGAACACAGGGATGAGTCACCACGCTCGGCCAATGGACAAATCTTACATTTTTCTCATTCTTAAGTATTTTATAATCTTTGATGCTTTCACAAATTGAATTGTTTTCTAAATTTTATTTTCAAATTTTGTATTGCTATTACACAGACATACAACTGATTTTTGTAACTAGATCTTGCCTCTTACACCTTACTTAACTCATTTATTCTTTGTAATAGTTTCCAACTGGATACCTTAGTTTTTATATCATATCATATGCAAATAGAGATACTTTTAGTAATTTCAGTGTCATCTCTTTTCTTGGTCAGTCTAGCTAAAAGACTGTCAATTTCTTTGATCTTTTCAAAGAAACAACTTTCAGTTTCATTAATTCTCTCTATTCCTGTTCTCAGTTTCACTTATTTCTGCACTGGTCTGTTATTTTCTTCCTTCTGCTTTCTCTAGGTTTAGTTTGCTCTTGTTTTCCTAGTTTCTTGAGGTGCATGGTTAGGTTATTGGTTTGAGACCTTTCTTCTTTTTAAATATAGACATTTACAGCTACAAATTTCCCTATAAGCATTGCTTTAGCTGCATCCCATTAATGTTAGTACATGGTGTTTTAGTTTTTATTCATCTCAAAGAATTCTCTAATTTCTTTTGTAATTTCTTCTTTGATCCTTGGTTATTGTAGTAGGTTACTTGGGCTGTCATCAAATACCACAGGCTGGCTGCCTTAAACAATAGACATTTATTTTCTCACAGTTAGGGAGGCAAGAAGTCCATGATCAAGATGCTGACAAATTTGGTTTCTGGTGAGGGCCATCTTTCTAGCTAGTAGATGGCCACCTTCTCACTGTTTCCTCACATGGCCTTTTCTCTGTGCACTTTGGGGTTGGGGGTAGGGAATCTCTGATTTCTGATGTCTCTTCCTATTCTTACAAAAGCCCCAGTTTTATCAGATTGGGGGCCACTCTTATGACCTCATTTAACCTTAATTACTTCCCTAAAACCTTCAACATGTCAATTTTGGGGGAACACAATTCAGTCCATAAGTTATTTGTCTCATTATATTCCCATATTCATTAACTCCCTCATTCTTTCATGTTGAATAAAGATTTCCATAGAATGGGTTGAAACAACTGTTGTACAAGATCTTCCACTCTCTCCAGCCTCAGCGTGAGAACACAGCTTTATATTCTATAGGGTGATAACTGATCAGAAGGCCTCCCATCTAAGAAGAAAGAGGCAGCTCCTGCCCTTGCCGGTAGTGTGAAACTAGCAGGTCTAGGTTGTTGGGAGTCCAGAGGCAGACACAACAGGAAAGTCCTGGAATACGTGAATAAATACAAGTACAAGTACAAAGAATAACAGATAAAAAATAGATTGTAAAGCAAGGCAGTACAACAGAAAGAACTCTCAGTATCTATAAGTGTGTCTGTCTGGTCTGTCTGCTTGGTAAGAGAAGTTGGTAAATTAGACTGGGAAGTCAGGAGGTCCCACTGAGGAAAGAGCTGTCATGTGAAACCTGAGGGCAAGTACTTCTCAGTCTTGATAACCCCCACCGTGAGGAAGCAGAAATGCCTGAGTCTCTGGGGGAGGGTAGGTATGAAGGACAGAGGGGGCAGTGCGCCAGGCCTTGGAGGGGCCAAGAGAGGCAGAGGCAGGGGAGGGTAGACAAACAGAATCAAAGTAAACACTGTCAGTTACAAGTTGCCATTTTTTGCAACACTGGATTGAATTGTCATGCTATTATTTTATACTTCTTTTTTTTCCTTTCATTGGCAGGATTAGTCAGTATGCTGCCAAAACACATTTTTCCCTTTGTATTATTGTGAAATTCTGCTGTTTATTACTACTTAATATTATCCTCTTTGAAGAACATTTTATGTCTCTCATTGCCTCAGTGTTCCTGGGAGAAATATTTTCCCCTTGACTTAACCTCAGAGAGAGCCAATAGGAGGAGCCAGCCACCCCCAAGTGTTTTGGGTTCTACTGAGTCCACGGAAGTCCAGCTAGGCCTTCTTGGACCATCCCTGCTTAGAAACAAAATCTGTGGTTTGTCACTCCTTCCTCTAAAATACAACAAGGCCTAAAGACTCACGACCCAAAAAGACCTAGATTTTCTAAGAAAAGGAAACCAGAAAATGATTATTTGAATAAGTTAATTTTTCAGTTATATATATAAAAGTAGCCCCATTATCTGCCTAGAATATAGAATTTTACTTTTCATTCAAGAACTGCACACTTGAGTAGACATGTTGATCACATATGAGAACCAGCTCTGGTAATTATGTAAGGGATTGAGAAATTTGCTTTATAATCTTAAATACAAGACATGGTCACAGAAAAATGCAAGATTTGCCTATTGTAGAATAACATTCAAAATCTCATAATTGGGCCAGGCGTGGTGGCTCACACCTGTAATCCCAGCACTTTGGGAGGCCGAGGCAGGCAGATTACAAGGTCAGGAGTTCGAGACCAGCCTGGCTAATATGGTGAAACCTCATCTCTACTAAAAATACAAAAATTAGCTGGGTGTGGTGGCGGGCGCCTGTAGTCCCAGCTACTCAGGAGGCTGAAGCAGGAGAATCGCTTGAACCCGGGAGGTGGAAGTTGCAGGGAGCTGAGATCGCGCCACTGTACTCCAGTCTGGGTGACAGAGTGAGATTCTATCTCAAAAAATATTCATATTTGTTTTGTATCCTAGAGCTGTATGTGCTGATGTCTTAGTACAATACTTCATATAAAGTTTAGAACTCTGGCTAGTAAATGTCAGAGTAAGTCCAGACAACTACACACACACACACACACACACACACACACATATATATATATATTGTTTTTGAGACAGAGTCTTGCTTTGTTGCCCAGGCTGGAGTGCAGTGCACAACCTTGGCTCACTGCAACTTCTGCCTCCCAGGTTGAAATGATTCTCCTGCCTCAGTCTCCCGAGTAGCTGGCACTACAGGCGCACGCCACCATGCCCAGCTAACTTTTGTATTTTTAGTAGAGACAGAGTTTCACTATATTGGCCAGGCTGGTGTCAAACTCCTGACCTTGTGATCTGCCCACTTCAGCCTCCCAAAGTGCTGGAATTACAGGTGTGAACCACCATGCCCAGTCTTCTCCCCCAGTATTTTATAAAATGGATGAAAACTGTAAAGATATAGCCAAAAATTAACCAGCAATGGTGAGATGCAGAGAAACAAGCAAACTTTTGTTTCTTTTCTTCATTACTTTTAATGGCAAAAACTGCAATTACTTTTGCACCAACCTAATAAAAAGAATAGTCAAGAAAAGAAACAGAGAATTCTGACCTCATTATATGACTCTTCTCTCTATCCATGCCTCAGAAGCAGAACTGAAAAAGAAGAGTGAAGCAACAAAATCTGTTGACTTTTTATGAAAACATGAATTGAAAGAGAAGCAGCTAAAAGGATGAGCAGCAATTCACAATTGCAAAAATGAGGAACCAGCCCAAATGCCCATCAATCAACGAGCAGATAAAGAAACTGTGGTGTGTGTGTGTGTATATATATATGTATATATCTGTATGTATATATGTGTACACATATGTGTGTATATATGTGTATTATGTGCAAATATGTGTGTATATGTATATACAAATGGAGTATGACTCAACCATAAAAAGAAATGAATTAATGGCATTTGCAGCAACCTGGATGAGATTGGAGACTATTATTCTAAGTGAAGTAACTCAGCAATGGAAAACCAAACATTGAATGCCCTCACTTATCAGCGGGAGCTAAGCTATGAGGATGCAAAGGCATAAGAGTGATACAATGGACTTTGGGGACTCGGGGAGGAAAGGGTGTGAAGCAGGTGAGGGATGAAGACTACAAATTGAGTTCAGTGTATACTGCTCGGGTGATGGGTGCACCAAAATCTCACAAATCACCACTAAAGAACATACTCATGTAACCAAACACCACCTGTTTCCCAAAATCCCATGGAAATAGAAAAAAAAAAAAAAAAGTGAGTGGGCAGTTCTAGGAAACAGCCAGGAAAATCCTGAAGTACTGGGGCCTCTGGTTTCTTCCAAAGGAGCTCTGCAGAGCTGTGCACGTACCAGCTGCTGACTGGGAAGTTCTTTCTGGGTGAGGCTTGGCATTATTTCTAACAAGATTCCAGGTGATGCAGGAGCTGCTAGACCAAAGACTTCACTTTGAGTAGCAAGGGTCTAGAATATTTCCTTTCTACTAGAAATAGATGGATCCCAGATCTACTGACTCAAAATCTGTGTTGTAACAAGATCCCCCAGGTGCCTCATATGCACCTTTTAGAAGTGCTTGCCAGATGCTATCTTTCCTAGGTCCATATTATTAACCTGGTGTATCCCACAGGAGGCCTGGCAGGGCACATGTTAAATTAAACTAAATTTGACCTGAGGATGCCTCAATACCTGAGTCCATATGTAACAAACAAGCACCTAACTTACTATACAAACAAACTGAAAACCTAACTTAGAGTTTTATCATCTTTTTTGTAGCAACTAGCTGAGTCTCAGCCAATCACAGCAGCCAATCACAGGCTGCCAACTGATCAGATTATGTCCAAATAAGGCAAACGCCATGCTGTAACCAAACAAGCTGTTTCTATACCTCACTTCTGTTTTCTGTCTGTAAATGCTGCCTGCCCACATTGAGGCTCAGAGCCCTCTGAATCTGTTCACAAGTCCTTCTTTTCTCAATTAAATTCTGTTAAATTTAATTTGTCTAGTCTTCCTTTAACAAACACAAGGTACATTTAAAGCCATAATTAGAGAAGAGTTCAAAAGGGACTATTTACAAAGGTATGGACAGAGAAGAGGGAGGCCACAGGAGATAGTGTATAGTTTGGGGCTACTGGTGAGGGGCAGGCAGCTCTGTTGAGGGGAAGAAGTTGTTACTGGAACCAGGAGATCAAAAGACCTGTCAAGAGGCTGCATCATAGGAGGTTTAGTTGTGGGTCATAGCCTGCATGCATTACTTGCAAGAGGACAACCAGAAGAAGAAAAAAAAAAGTCTCACATCGCTGTCCTCCCTCCCTCTCATCTTCAGCCATTGTCCCCATTGACCAAGCGGCCAGAATTCAGATGGCAAGGGAGCCCTACCAATATTATCCAACAGCCTCTTGCAGCCCAGGGCAGGCTAGAGAAGGATGGAGAATAGATGCCAAAGGAATAAATGGAGGATGTCCAGCACACCAACTCCCCAGTCCCCTCCTACTCCAATCTTATCATTCCTCTGGGTGAAGAGTTAATGTCCCCAACACAATGAAGTGTGTTAAGCTACCATGATATCAATTCAGTCAAATGTTCATTTGAAACCAAAAATGCTAGCCATGGCCAATCTTCTTTTTATAAGGCCACAGGGGACAGAGGAGAAAGAAATACCAATAATTAGCAATTTTAGATTAAACTAAATTTGGCCTAAAGCTGCCTCCGTACATAGCAAACTGTAACCTAAGGTAGTATGTAAACAAACTGCAACCTAACTATAGAGTATAGTCTTGTAACAAATAGCCAAATCCTATCCAATCCCATCCACAGCAGCCAAACTTCAGCCAATCACAGGCTGCCAACTGATCGGACCATGTCCACAGAAGGTAAATGCCAAGCTGCAACCAATCAAGCTGTTTCTGTATGTCACTTCCCTTTTCTTTCTGTAAATACTGCCTTCCCAGGTTGCTAGGGAGTGCTCTCTGGATGTCTCCTGGGTTCTGAATGCTGCCTAATTCATGAATTGTTCTTTGCTCAAGTAAACGCTGCTAAACTTAATTTGTGTAAAGTTTTTCTTTTGGTAAAATAAAACCTATCTGTAGTTGTACCTACTTCTGAAGCTAGTCACAAGGCCTCAGTTGATAGTTATAGCATCTTTCTCCCACAACCCTCTCTAAGTTCTGCCTGCCCGCCTCAGTTGGATGGGATTCTCTACTGGGTGGGGTTACTTAAACTTTCATTCCCCTGTGGGTTCAAGTTCATGGAGATGGCTATCATATCACCCAAAATACACAAACATGTATACCCACTTAGATGACTTCCCTTCATCATTGTCTTGCAGTGTTACCCCTGAGTGGAGGTGGAGAGTAAAAGCCATCCACTCTTGTTGAGACCTATGGACATGAAGCTTCATTTGCAAACCAGGCCCACACCTTTTTGTCCTCCTTTAGCTGGTCATGTGCCCCAAGAGGTTATTGCTGTAAGTGGAGAGAAAGGCAGTGAAGCAGTGGATGTTGATCATATGCAAGTCTGAGCCACCTGCTGTTACAGCTTATTCATTTCTTGCAGACCTATGAGGCCCCAGTCTTACATATATGAGTTCCATTTTGTGATGAATTCTGCTGTGTATGATTTAGTGGAAGAGATGACCCCTATGGATTTGATACGAGTTCAGGTCACACAGGTACTTGGTACCCATGGTCAGATATTCAGTCTCAACAAGGTCCCATGGGAAGTGAGATACTGATTTCATATGGACAGTACTTGTTGGCAGAAGAGGGCATAGCCTTCCTCCAAAACCCTAGGGATTCTGTTATTGGGGATTTTGGTAGATCTCTGACTTCTGCAGAGTCTTCTATTATCATTAGGTCTGCTGGGTCATTGCGTGCAAATTGTTGGATATGTACACCACAACTTGGACCTGCTAGAGAGAACTTTCCTTCTCTGGCAGTCTTACTGCTTGCCAGAAAATGGATTAGCCTGTCCAAAATTCAGATAAACCAAGCAAGCATGGGGCTTCGTAGGTTATTCTTTCTTTTAGAGATGCTGTTTCCGCATGCCCCAAGGTACCAAACTCCAGAAACACCACTGATGTGACAGGCTCTGAAACCTGTGAAGTTTGTCACCTACCCTCTGGCATGCATGTATCCAAGGCACACTTGATATACTTATTCATCAGGTCCAATTAGCATAATATCATCCCTATGGGATAATAAAATAATCAAGAATTATCCTGATTACATCATGACAGGGTGCATTTGAGTTGATGTAGTCATGAAGCAAGATGGCAAACTATCCTCTTGCCCCACCACTTAGATCAAACTGCTTCTCATTTCCTTGTCTTGTGGAAATCATGTGGAGGAGCAGAGAAGCCAGCAATAGCTGCAAACCAGGTGGCCAGGGACTGTATTAACTTGCTCCAGTGAAGACACCACAACCCAGAAGAACAGGCGATATTGGTATCACAGCCTGTTTGTGAAAATCACTGGCATTCTCCATGTCCATCTACTTTTTCACCAAAGAGATGGGTTAAGTGAGGATGTGATAGGAATCACTACTTCCCCATCTGTTAGGTTGTTGACGGTAGGATTAATCTCTGAAACGCCCCCCAGGAATGTGTGATTGCTGTTTTTTTTTGAAACAGAGTCAAGCTCTGTTACTCAGGCTGGAGTACAATGGTGCCATCTCGGCTTACTGCAACCTCTGCCTCCCAGGTTTAAGCAATAGACTACAGGCATGCACCACCACGCACAGCTAATTTTTTGTGTGTTTTTAGTAGAGATGGGGTTATGGCCATATTGCCCAGGCTAGTCTCAAACTCCTGAGCTCAGGCAATCTGCCCACCTCGGCCTCTCAAAATGTTAGGGTTACGTGAGACACCGTGACTGGCCAAGATTGCTATTTTGATGTGGGTGAAGAGTACAATTCTAGGGACTTCTATTTGGCCCTTCCTAATATAATAACTCTCACTTTTTGGATCTGGAAACTGATGTGGGAATTCTGGCAGTTTCCAATTCCTATGTCTACTATACATTGTCCAGACTAGAGAAATAACCAAAGGACCAGTGATTATCTGGCTCCTTGGGCCCCCGCTCTGCCTGCTGGACCAATGTGGCACTTCAGTCTCTGCCAGAATCAGAGCCACAATCACTCAGAGCCAGAATCTAGGAATCCCTGGATAGTTCCATTTCCCCTATTAAATATCTGCAGGTCTCTCTGATGAAGGACTGAGGGAAGATTCATAGAATGTGTCTGCAGCCATGTAACAGGATTTTTCTCAAAGGTCTCTTCCCCAAAAAGTTGTAGAATTTTGGATTAGTTTATATCTGGAGACTGGATAAGGGGTTTTGATTCAGGATCAGTACCTGAGGGTGAGTGCCCAGTTAAATGTTGTATCCTGGGTGTCTGCTTGCCTCCCCCCTCACTCCAGCACTGCTAGTACCTTCCTCTCTGATGCATTTCTTTTTTTTTTTTTTTTTTTTTTGAGGCGGAGTCTCGCTCTGTCGCCCGGACTGGAGTGCAGTGGCCGGATCTCAGCTCACTGCAAGCTCCGTCTCCCAGGTTTACGCCATTCTCCTGCCTCAGCCTCCCGAGTAGCTGGGACTACAGGCGCCCGCCACCTCGCCCGGCTAGTTTTTGTATTTTTAGTAGAGACGGGGTTTCACCGTGTTAGCCAGGATGGTCTCGATCTTCTGACCTCGTGATCCGCCCGTCTCGGCCTCCCAAAGTGCTGGGATTACAGGCTTGAGCCACCGCGCCCGTCCTCTCTGATGCATTTCTTAATTCTTTGGTGATAGGTGCATCCCCTGGGCTTGCTCAGGGATTCTGGCTAGGGGGTAGTGTCGAAGCATGTTGCACACAGTAGCTCCATTTCAATATTCTCATATCCCTGAGTCTTTGAGCTCCTTCTAGAACAATGCCTCTCAAACTGTAACGTATAATGTGCATATGAAGCACATGGAAGTGTTGCTAAAATTCTGATTCAGAAGGTCTAGAATGGGGCCTGAGATTCTACATTTTAAATAGCTCCCAGTGATGCTGCTACAGCACTTCCACAGGACACATTTTAAGCAGCAGGTTTCTACCAAATGCCGTGTAAGTCAGGGCATCTCAAACTCATTAACTGTAGACCAACATTGAGTCAAGGCATCAGTGAGCCAAAATCAATTGGCCAAATCTAGCAGAATATCAACTAATCCCAAGCCAACACATTCAGTCCCCACTGAGTGTCAATGCTTTCAGCCAGATCAAGCCTTTATTTCATTCCTCTTCATTTAACATCTTTAGTATGCGTTCCCGTACTTGCTGCCCAGGTTCTGCCAATACACACTAATGAGATCTGGAACAGTTTTATGTACAAGCTCCCTCTTCAAGGAACAGGCTTTTATTTCTGCATTTGGATTATGTTGAGATCTAATTCTTATTATGGACTGGGGAGCAGTCATTCAGTCAATAGAAGGGTTTTGTTTGTTTGTTTGTTTGTTTGTTTGTTTTTGCCAAGGAAGGATAGTCCCCTTAGGCACAGTGTAGCTGCCTGTCTGAAAGGTATTTGGGGCTCCAAAAGTTCTCAGTATCTGCCCAAATATCCTTATGCCGTGTCTCAAGGTCCCACTGCTTCCATACCAGTGCTTTTCCCATAGTGTAAGAGATGTGATGTGGTTGCAGATTTAATTGGCATTGAACTCATCATCCGTTACAAACAGGTCCTTGGCTTGGTGCTCAGTCATATCTACCCTGCATCTATAGAGGATGAGGGACTTGTCCAAAACTGTCATCAAGGCGTTCCAGTTTTCTATGGATACTGTCAGCTGGATAGTTTTGCTTTCCATCTCAATTTTTCCATTGTCTAAACTTCCTAGAGCTATCGAAATTCCCAATTTACAATCTTTATAATTACTATCGTCACCATGGAAACTAAATCCCTTTAGAAACTAAATTCATAAACTGGAATTCCCAGTGCCTTGCCCTCTATCTTCACTTCATCTTATGCCACCACTAGTGATAATTAGTGTGATCTGATGTGTGTGTGTGTGTATGTGTGTGTGTATGTGTAAAACTGTTAACAAATAGCCTGAAAGATACCCACCAAAGTCATGATAGTTACTGCCTCTGGAGGAAGGGAAGATATATTGGATGTGAAAAAGAAGAAAGAAGAACTCAAATTTAATTGCAATATTGCATTTCTTTTATTTTTTTAAAAAAGGCTTGAAGCAAATATAAAAATGTTAACACATATTTTTGTATATATAAACACTTTTTGTATTTTCTGCATTTTTCAAATTTAACCCCTCCCCACTCTCCACACATCATTATTCATTATGATCATGAGGGGTTTATCCCAGGATATTGATTGATAGAAAACTAAAAGAGTAATTTATAAAATCATTACATGAACAAGTAAAAACACACGCAGCAAAATTTACATCAAAATTGTTATGTGGTACAGAATCCAAAAGTCGTAAGAAGCAAAAGCTATCTTTTTTCACTCTGGCACCCATCTGCTCTTTCCTGGAGTCAAACACTGTACTACTTTTTTAGGTATACTTCCAAAATACTTACTGCATTTACAAGCGCATACCTATATTGATTCTACAAGAATAAGATAGACATTTTCAGCATGTTGCTTTGTTCAACACCACAGTACATCTTAAAGACAGCCCCACATCAATACATATAGAGATCTCCCTTTTCTATGGCTTCATAGTATTATTATGTGCTGATATGCCAAAAACTAATCCCTTAAACCCTTTTGGGTAGATACTTATTATTTTGCAGTCTTCTGCTCTTAGGAATAAAGTGAAATTCAATAACCTGTATAGGAGCATTTCACACATGTTTGAATATATATGTACAATAAAGTCCCAAAAGAGAAATTGCTAGAGAAAGAGATAGAAGGATGTACAATTTTGATAACTACTGCCAGATTTTTCTCAGTAGAAGTTGTACCAATTTACAGCAATGCATGCAAGTGCTTTTCCCCTGCCAAACAGTGTGTTACCGACATGAATAGCTTTGTCAATGGATACTTCTGCTATCATGAGTAATGATTCCATATGTTTAGGAGCTATTTTAAATTCCTTTTCTGTATTCTACCACCTGTCAAATCCTTTGCTCATTTTTTCTTTGAGAACTTAGAATTTTTATCTTTGATTTGTAGAAGCTATTTTTTGAAAATAAGAAATTAACTATTTGGCTGTGATATTTATTGCTATTCTTTTCCCAGTGTGTTGTTTCTTGATCTTTTATGCTGTTTTTGGTACAGAGATAATTTTGTTTAAAATAGTCAATATTTTCCTTCCTGGTTTCTGATTGAGGGCCATACTTAGAACTTCCCCAGGCTGAGATTATTATTTTTTTAAGTCCTACTTTTTCTTCATGCACTTCCATGATTCCATATTTTTACTTTTAAACACTTGGTCCTCCTGGAATTTATTTTGGTATCTAGTCTGAGGTATGGCCCAAGCTTAAATTTGTTTTAGCTAGGTACCAGAGTTGTTAATCATATATTGAATAATCCATCTTTCCCCAATTAACTTGAATGCCACCTTTAACATATGCTGTTAATACATTTCAACATGTATTTTAAGTTTACTTTTGGTCATTCCATCTTGTTCCATTGACCCTCCACACGTCAGCACCACATTGTTTTAATTATTGTAGCTTTATAAGATGTTTTAACATTTGGTCATGCTAACTCACTCAGGTTTCTTCTTTTCTAGATTTTTCTTGGATATTCTTGCCTTGCAGTTTCCAATATATTTTTTTTTCTTTTGAAACAGGGTCTCACTCTAGCTGCCCAGACTGGAGTGTAGTGATGTGATTTTGGCTCACTACAGCCTCGACCTCCCAAGGCTTGGGTGATTCTGCCACCTCAGCCTCCCAAGTAGCTAGGACTACAGGTGCACACCACCACACCCAGCTAATTTTTTGCATTTTTAATAGATACAGGATTTCACCATGTTGTCCAGGCTGGTCTCGAACTCCTGGACTCAGGCAATTCACCTGCCTCGACCTCTCAAAGTGAAGGGATTACAGGCGTGAGCCACCATGCTTGGCCTTCATGACATTTTAAAATCATTTCAATGCTATTGGGGAAAATCTGTTGGCATTTTTATTGGGATTACACTGAATATATAGATTAACTTAGTGAAAATGGATATATTTATAACGTTTAATCTTCTTATCCAAAAAGTGGTCTGCTTTTTATCTGTTTAAGTTCTTTTTTGTGCTCTTCAGTTTCATTGTATAGTTTTTTTTTTTTTTTTTTTTTTTGGAGACGGAGTCTTGCTCTGTCGCCCAGGCTGGAGTGCAGTGGCCGGATCTCAGCTCACTGCAAGCTCCGCCTCCCGGTTCACGCCATTCTCCTGCCTCAGCCTCCGGAGTAGCTGGGACTACAGGCGCCCGCCACCTCGCCCGGCTAGTTTTTTGTATTTTTAGTAGAGACGGGGTTTCACCGTGTTAGCCAGGATGGTCTCGATCTCCTGACCTCGTGATCCACCCGTCTCGGCCTCCCAAAGTGCTGGGATTACAGGCTTGAGCCACCGCGCCCGGCTCATTGTATAGTTTTATTCTTGCAGAACTTATACTTTCTTCTTGCAATTATTCTTAATTATTTTATCTTTTTGTTGGAATTATAATATGGCTTTTTCTTTCATCATATTTTCTAATTATATGTAGTCTCACATAATAGGCAATTAGAAAATAATATGTATAGACTTAACCTTATGTCTCACTAATTTATTTGTTCTCCTTTCCTTCTTAGAACCACTACTTTCTCCTCAATTCATTTTTTTCTGGTTAGAGTACATTGTTCACATACTCTTGCTAATAGCCCATCCCTATATGAATAGTTTTTCTGACTTGGAACAAGCAGGAAGTTTTTTAAGAATCACTTATAGCCCATCCCTATATGAAGATGAATAATATAAGTACATTATTCGTACTTGTTCCAAATCAGAAAATCTATTTATTTTGCCCTTGACTCTGAATGAGAGTTTGGGTAGAGAAGTCTAGGTTCGATGTTGTTTTTCCACAGCAGTTTGAATATGCTGCCTGTATTCTGCTTACATCTACTCTTGCTACTGAAATAATTATTGTCAAATTCACTCTTCTTTTGTAGATTTTCTAAACTTTTTCTTTTAGGATTAAAAAAGAATCTTTGATGTTCTGAATCTTGACTGTAATGTGTTATGCTTGACCTATACATTCTGCCACTATTCTGGAAACTCTTTTAGTCAAAAGAGGTATGGTGGTGGTGATTTTACCCCCCAAGGGACATTTGGCAATATCTGGAGACATTTTTAGTTGTCACAACTGACAACCAACCCTGGGATAGGGGAGGGAGGGTAGTGGATTTGCTACTGGCATCTAGGGAGTAGGGTCAAGGATGCTGTTAAACATCCTACAGTGCATAGAGAAGCCTCTCACAATAAAGGGTTGTCCAGCCCAAAAAGCCAACAGTGCCAATGCTGACAAACCCTGAGGTATGAGTATTTTAGTTCTAGTCCTTGGTCTGGCCAACTGGGGGCAAAATGAATTTGGCCTCAGCCTCATGGCAACACTTTCTGACTGGAAGATTCTGTCCTGGCTTTGTGACAACGGTTGTCCTGGCCCGTGGCGGTGCCAGCCTCAGTATATTACTGTGGTTTACCTAGCTCTTCCCTACCTGTACGAATGCCTCATAGGTGTTAGTTCATGGAGAGGTGCTTTTCTTGTTTGTGAGGATGGCTATGCTTACGGCAATGCTTTAAAATATCTTCCCCATTATTACTATGAGTTTGTTTTAGTAGAGGGCGATTTCAGCATGTGACCTTCAAGGTCTTTACACAAAGGTGCAAAGTCAATAAAATTAATTCTAGCAATACCAAAAGAGAAAAGGAAGCAACAAGTCACTCATAAACTCATCAACTAGAAATCAAGATTAATAATATTCCAGAAAGCTTTAAAAATACATCAGTGAAAATATAAAAACAGCTAGATAGAATTATGTTCAATCGAATAATGTGAACATACTATTTTACATACTATTTTGAAATTATTTTTACATTTATTTCACTTGAATGAAAGAAAAAGCAACTAATAAAATTGAAGGAAGAGCTGAACTACAGAATATTTTTATTTAACTCAAGAATTTTTAGTTACAGGAAGATTTATCTAATATTAAAATGACTAAATTGCAAAAAGCATAAAATGTTTGAAGCCATTTTTAAAGTTGTTTTGAAATACATATTAGCACTCAAACTTCCCCACTCCCTAACTTTTGTTAATTGCTATAATGGATATCTGTTGTTTTGATGTATCCAACATCCTTTCATCCTACTGATATTCTTTGGGGGAACATCTTTCCACTTTACATCATGTTTTGTGGAAATTTTTCAACCAAGGAACTTGCCCTTTGCAGGCTAAGAGTTGAGTACAGTATGCAAACTAGATAATGCAACTCTCTCACTGTAATTTAACTTTCTTAAATCAAGTAAAGAAAATGACTGTGGCCGAGTCACCCCTGCCACGTAGGTCCTTGTAACTTCCCAGGCACCTCTCCCCTCTAAGGCCTATTGGGTCAGCTTGTCCTTTTATTCTATCAGGTCTTCCCTAATGATTCCAATAAATTATTTTTGTTTGTTTTTTTAAATGATCCAAACCCTGGTTTTATGGATTGAAAACAGAAGAATCTATCTGATATGTTTGTAACATTCTTTTCTGTAATTATAATTCCTACATATCTTAATTATATACATGTGAATGGATTTAAACTTAACTTTGGCCCAATTGCAATAATCTTTTATTTTCACATATTGCTTGCTTATCTAGATTTCCTTACTAAGTAACTTTTCTTCAAGAATGATTCATGGGTCCTATATTTCTAGAACTATTTTATGTTCAAAAATACACATGTGTTGCCTTTGTACTAGAATAATATTTTGACTAGGTTTAATATTTTTAGGTCAAAATTTATTTCCCTAAGAACCATACACATGTTGTTTCACTGCCTTCTTAGATGCTTCTGGTCAAGATAGAGGAACAGGGACCATATTTATCCTCCCTCCTGAAACAATTGCAAAATCAGACAAAATTTATGAAACAACAGTTCTCAAGATATTGGAAATCAGTCAGTGAAGGATACTGATCCCTGATCCCTGTCCTAATGCAGCATGTGGGAAACAGATGAGGTCACCTCTGTGACTGCCCCAGCTTACTGTCTGTAGAGAGTTTCTAGGCTGTAGTTCAGAGAGGGAGAACTTGGGTACAGTGGGACAGGCTTTCAACTCTTGTGTTATTGAATTTATGAACTTCTCAAGTTCTTCTATGGCGTGAGACATCAATGGGGAGGTTTTGTTTGTTTTTTGAGACAGAGTCTCACTTTGTAGCCCAGGCTGGATTACAATGGTGCGATCTTGGCTCACTGTAACCTCTGCTTCCTTGATTCAAGCAATTCTCTTGCCTCAGTCTTCTGAGTAGCTAGTATTACAGGGGTGCACCACCACACCCAGCTAATTTTTGCCTTTTTAGTAGAGACAGGATTTCACCATGTTGGCCAGGCTGGTCTCGAACTCCTGATCTCAGGTTATCCACCTGCCTTGGCCTCCCAAAGTGCTGGGATTACAGGCGTGATCCACTGCGCCCAACCTGTGGTGAGTTGTCTTCTATACCCTGAGTTATAATCCTTTCAGGATGGGTTCTTCATCTAGCTCATGCCATGTTTCTTTGCTACATTTTCCCCATTGTCTTTCTGCCTAATGATCAGATCACTTATCTTTCTAATGCTTAATCAGGGCAGCTGGGTAGAGTCTTTCTTTTTACCTTAAGATGGTATAGAAGGGCTCTCTTTGGCAACTTTCTTAGATGAAGTAGACTTGTTTGGCTTCTTCTCCAGTGTGTAGCTGGAGGCTTGGGTGGTGTCTTCCATCTACTTTTCTGTAGCCTGATCTGATCTGGTGTGAGATGAGGGCCTCGCTGTTAACCTGGTTTCTACTCTTTATTGTTGCCTAGGAAATTCCATTAAATCCACTGAATTCCATGAAGGAGGCAAAGCATCCAGGAATAAGACACAGCTCCCTTCACTGCATTCATGTGAAATCCTGGAAAACCCCTCCTGTATCCATGAAGACTGCTTGGGGACAATCAGGAGTTTTTGTGCTCAAGGGTTTCCCTGACGTTTCCCTGAGCTGCCTGCTCAATACGTCTGCCACCACCCTTCAAATTGCCATATTAACAAGAATTCTGGTTTTCTTTTCTTTATGTGACATCTATTCATGACTACACTGGGCAGGTGAGATAGTAGCTATGCCTTTATATAAAACTTTTAAATTCTATTTTTTATTTTATTTATTTATTTTTTAGAGACAGGGTCTTGTTCTGTCACCCAGACTGGACTGCACTGGTATGATCACAGCTCACTGTAACCTCAGGCTCCTGGGCTCAAATAATCCTTCCTCAGCCTTCTGAGAAGCTAGGACTCCAGGTGCACACTATTATTCCCAGCTAATTTTATTTGTTTGTTTGTTTGTTTGTTTTTGTAGAGACAGAGTCTTGCTATGTTGCTCAAGCTGGTCTTGAACTCCTGGGCTCAAACAGTCCTCCCACTTCAGCCTCCTAAAGTCCTGGGATTACAAGCATGAACCACCATGCCCAACCTATTCCAGTTTTTAAATGTTCATACATATCTATTAGATGTCTATAGTGTAAGGTTGAACTCCATTCTTTGCTTCTCTGTTGCTGGTAAATTTTTGGCTATATTTTCACTAATTTTGCACATTCGTTTACATATTAGTAAAGGAACAGTCTGTGATCTGGATTTATTCAGATCTTTATTCAGAATTACTGTTTTATTAGTCATTTTATCTTAAATGTGTCTCTACTTACTAGTGATTTGCAGTATATTCCAAGTTAGTTGTAAAAACATTTCACAATAGACTAATTTCATGCTTTCCTGTGAAACTGTCTTAAATTTAAAAAGTAAAGTTTTTAATATTGTAAGTAGCTGCCAGAAATAAACCAATGCCAGCTTCAAGTTCCTACTTCTTACAATGAGAATTTTAAATTTCTTTACTCTTGGGAAATAGCAGGGCCTTGCTGTTTTTAATAGTGAATTAACTCTGAATTTTTTAGTTTCTGTCTCTCAGAAAAGATGGATTTGTTTGGCTTTAAATATTGAGAGAGTTTCTAGAGACCCATGGGAAATGAGAAATATGCACTTTTGTAGCAATGACTTTTGAAAGACTAGCTAAAATCCTGAAGACTCAGCAGAAGAACGATATTAAACTGACTTTGTCGTTTTGTTGATTATTAAATTAAATGGAAAAACAAAATGCAAACTTTGAGTCCAATACATTCATCCCCCTAGGCCCTCTGTCATCTTCAAATCAATCAGTAAAACACATCGTGTCTCCCTGGGGGACTGTGGCAGTCTTACCTTCATGTAGTAACCTAAGATGCTCCATAAGAATAAAAAATTAGAGCTAAGGAACAGATTCCAAATAACCAAAAGGCACACAAAAAGCGTTTTAAAATATAGTGATCGACACTAATGCCGTTAAAAGAAAAAGCAGAAAATAATAAAGTAATATAATGTGGTCTTGCAAAAAACAGCCTGTGATCTTACATTTCAAAACATGTCTCTCCTGTTCCTGGCACATACAAGGCCAGATGAGCTACCCGCTCCATCCTTCACATTCTCCCTGCACATCCCATTCAAACTTCTCTGCACACGGCCATGTTAAAAAGTAATGAAAATATCTGAGTCTGCCTGGCACACTCAGAGATTCTCATGACAAGTTCTTCCCTCACTGAGCACTTCCCTGATCACCCAAAATAACCACCCCCTCCCTCCATCTACCTACACACACACACACACACACACACACCCCTCTGAGTCTCACGGTCCTCTAATTACTGATATCCCTTATTACTATGGGAAATTCCTTGTCTATCTATGTACTTGTCAGTGGTATGTCTCTGCCCTAAAGGAGAAATCTTACATCGATTCGTCCTCAATCCCCAGCACCTAGAAAAGTATGTGACTTAATAAGTGAGTGTGTGCCTACATGTTTGGATCAAATGGTTTCACAGTTAATTAGAGATGAGAATCACTTAATTGTTTCTTAGGCTTGGGTTTTCCTGTCACACAGAAGCCTTCAGAATATACAGATGTCTTTTTGCCCTAGAAGCCAAACAGAGCAGAAGATTGTAGACCCCAGCTTGTCGGGTTACTCCTGGATTGATTCCAAATACGATATTTCTTTCCAGGCCAGAAAATCGACAGACACTGTCCAACACAATGTGATTGGTCAGAATATCCAATGCGTCACCGACCTGTAGTAACAGATCACATTCCTCATTGAGCTGAGACATTTTTCTCTTCCTCATTGCTGTTAGAAGCCTGTCTTTACATTTTTCCACTTCACTTGCTTTGGTGAAAAGCACAGCAATATCCCTCGGAGCATAACCATTCTGCAAGAGGAAACGGCATTTATCCGCTACATAGACCAGTATCTCCTCCAAGTTCAAGTCTTCAATAATCTCTAAGTTGCCTGGGACACCTTGAGCCCATTTAGGTTCATAGCGCATCACCAGGGACCCAGGGGGGAGGTTAGGTGGAGGATTTTGTCTGGCTTCCTGCATTATTTGTTGTAGGTAATTGGCTATTGGATCTGCACTGCGGACTACTCTGGTGATCTCTTCTCTTGGATACTGGTCTGAGGGAGGTGGGAGGCCACTGCAACTCAAGTGATTGGTCTGAAAGTAGTCCAGAAAGATCCAGAGAACTCCTGGGCCATCTCTTACTGTCTGAGTGATGAATTTTGCTTTCCCATACCAGTCTCCATCTTCAGTGCGGAAATTCTGAGCGTCATCAATGACAATGTGCTGGATGTGTTCAAAGTTGTTTTTCATGAAGGTTTTCCGGGTCACTGGCTGGCAGATGTTTTTCTTGCTGAAACAGTAAGAAACACAGTCAGGTTTTTCCCCAATGAAACAAACAAAGCCAATTCTACTCTTAAACTCCTCTGGGCATGGTAAATACAATATGAATTTTAGCAAGTAAACTGAAAGCCACACCAGCTACAGTCACTCAAGAAAAGAAAGTGAACAGTGAACACAGACAGGCAGCATACCTCACCAACTTCTTCAGGGGGTAATTTTCACAGATGTAGAGAATATTAGTCGGTTCACAGTGAAACACATTCTTGATCTTCTCCATGATCTTAAGAGCCAAGATGGTCTTCCCTGATCCAAGTAAGCCATGAACAAACAACTCTCTGGTCTTGCGAAGATTCTTTGAAAGCAACTCATACTGTTTATTTGTCAGTAGGTTCAAAACCTCAGAGCCCAGCTCTTCACTTAAGAAGGATTTGAACCCAAGCAAGACTATCACGAGGGACTGTAACAGGGCTTCCATGTGCTGGGGGGTCATGAAGTTATAGGATTCAGGGTAAATTTGTAAATATGAACCGTAAATGCTCTGTGCTTTTCTATCAGAATTCAGCACACAGACCAAGGGGGTAATGCATAACCTCCCAGTGTAGCCGCCTTTGTTTACCAGCTTCTGCTTCAAAGAATAAGCAACTACCATAGAATAGCCCTTGCACCCTGCATCCCACTTGCTGAAGACGGTGTAGAGAATAGGGGTGTTGTTCTGGGAAATTAGAAGAGCATCACAGATGACTCCCTGCTTCTCTTGCAGACCTAAGTCCACAGCCCAGCTTTGAGAAAAAATCAATATTCCTTGAGAGAAAGGGCGCATTTCTGTATTTATTAAGTCTCTGAGTCCTTTATGTTGTGAGAAGAGTTCCTTGTAGAGGCTTTCTGGAGTATACACCACTCTGTCTGAAAATACTAGACAGGGAAAGAATGGGAAGAAATTAGAAAAGCCTCAGACAGGCTAGTAATCTTCATTATACGTAGAAGGTTCAGTCAACACTGGCACTCTACCATGTATCTACAATAGGTTATACATTAGTAATAAAAAGATAAACAATTCTCGTTTTGATGGAGCACTAATTAGCTGGTATAAACAGACAATAATAATTATGATACAAAGTGGTCAATACAACCAGAGGGAAGGACAGAAAGTATTATGTGAATACCAAGGAAAGGTACAATTTAGGAAAGAAGAAAATATGAAAGTCTTTATGAAGAAGGAAACCACCTGAGCTGATTCTTTTTTCTCTTTTTTCTTTTCCTTTTTTTTTTTTTTTGAGATGGATTCTTACTCTGTCACATAGGCCAGAGTACAGTGGCATGATCTCAGCTCACTGCAACCTCTGTCTCCTGAGTTCAAGTGATTCTCCTGCCTCAGCCTCTGGAGTAGCTGGGACCAAAGGTGTGTGCCACCACGCCCGGTTAATTTTTCTATTTTTTGTAGAGATGGGGTTTCACCATGTTGGCCAGGCTGGTCTCAAACTCCTGGGCTCAGGTGATCTGCCCGCCTGGGCCTCCCGAAGTGCTGGGATTACAGGCGTGAGCCACCACACCCAGCCCTGAGCTGATTATTAAAGGATGACTTTGAGTTAGTGAGTTGAAGAGGAGAATAGAGAGATGGTCAAAAGAGGGCACATGAGTCACACTCAGGGACAAGAAACAGCAAGGAAGCCGGGCGCAGTGGCTCATGCCTGTGATCCCAGCACTCTGGGAGGCCGAGGCAGTTGGATCACTTAAGCCCAGAAGTTCAAGACCAGCCTGGCCAACATGGTGCAACCCCATCTCTACAAAAAATACAAAAATTAGCCAGACATGGTGGTGCGTGCCTGTAATCCCAGCTGCTCGGGGGGCTGAGGCACGAGAATCGCTTGAACCCAGGAGGCGGAGGTTGCGGTGAGCTGAGGTCACACCACTGCACTCCAGCCTGCACAACAGAGTGAGACCTTGTCTCAAAAAAAAAAAAAAAAAAAAAAAGCAAGGTCCATTCAGGTCACTCACTCCAAGAGGTTTGTGTTGCTGACATCCGAAGTGTGAAGCAAAGAGGTGGAAACCAGGATGGGGAGGAAGGCATTAGAGTGCCATCTTAACACCTGGCAAGATTACGTACTATATGGTTTCATTTACGGATGCCAGATGTTAGGGATTTGGGGAGTGTTTGACTAAAAAGGGACAGCATGGAGACTCTTTTTTGGCAGGGGGGAGGGACGCGGTCTTGCTCTGACACCTAAACTGGGGTACAATGGTATGATCATGGCTCACTGTAGCCTCTACTTCCTGAGCTCAGGTGATTCTCCCACCTCAGTTTTCCAGGTAGCTGGGACTACAAGTGCACGCCACCACATCCGGCTAATTTTTGTATTTCTTTGTAGAGACAGAGTTTCACCATGTTGCCTAGGCTGGTCGTAAACTCCTGGGCTCAAGTGATCCTCCCACTCCGTCTCCTAAAGTGCGGGGATTACAGGTGTGAGCCACCTCACCTGGCCATCTTCCTTTTTCTTTCTGGTAGGATAAAATGATTCTAAGCTTCTTCCAGAAGAGAAATGCCATGATAATATCATGTTGGTGAAAGTGTATTTGGATATATGTTTTGGATTACAATCTGGCGATATCCATCTAAATTTACAAGCAATTATACTATTTGGAATTTTTTTTTCTTTTCTTTTTTTTGAGACAGAGTCTCGCTCTGTCGCCCAGGCTGGAGTGCAGTGGCGCAATCTCGGCTCACTGCAACCTCCGCCTACCGAGTTCAAGAGATTCTCTTTCCTCAACCTCCTGAGGAGCTGGGACCACAGGCGCATACCACCACGCCCAGCTAATTTTTTGTATTTTTAGTACAGAAGGGGTTTCACCGTGTTAGCCAGGATGGTCTTGATCTCCTGATCTTGTGATCCACCTGCCTCAGCCTCCCAAAGTGCTGGGATTACAGGCCTGAGCCACTGTGCCCGGCCACCACTTGGAATTTATCCTTAAAGAATATCTCAGGTATATTATGGTAAAATGTATACTGTAGCAATGTTTAAAAATGAAGAAATTAAACATCATATAAAAGTCCGTCAAAAACATGACTGGGCTGGGCACTGTGGCGCATACCTATAATCCCAGCACTTTGGGAGGCTGAGGTGGGTATATTACCTGACGTCAGAAGTTTAAGACCAGCCTGGCCAACATGGTGAAACCCCATCTCTACTAAAAATGAAAAAAAAAAAATAGCTGGGTGTGGTGGCATGCACCTCTAATTCCAGCTACCTGGGAGGCTGACGCAGAAGAACCGCTTGAACCCGGGAGGTGGAGGTTGCAGTGAGTCAAGGTTTCACCATTGCACTCCAGCCTGGGCAACAAGAATGAAACTTTATCTCAAAAAAAAAAAAAGACTGGTGGCTGGGCGTAGTGGCTCATGTCTGTAATCCCAGCACTTTGGGAAGCTCAGGTGGAAGGATTGATTGAGTCCAGGAGTTTGAAATCAACCTGGGCAACACAGGGAGACTCCATCTCTACAAAAGTTAAAAAATTAGCCAGGCATAGTAGAGTGCTGCTACTTTGTAGAGACGGGGTCTTGCTATGTTGCCCAGGTTGGTTTCAAACTGCTGGACAATTCCACATCTCACCCTCCCAAAGTGCTGGGATTATAGGTATGAACCACTGTGCCCAGTCTTTTCACTTTCTTTAAGGTGTATTTTGAGAAACAGCTCTTAATTTTAATGTAGTAAAATTTATCAATCTTTTTGTTTAAGTTTGATCCTTTTGTGTCTGGTTTAGGAAATCCTTTCCTACCCCAATGATATAATTATTCATATATATTTTCTACTAACAGTTTTAAAGGTTTGGCTTTCATATTTAAGTCCTTAAACCTCTGGAATTGATTCCGTATATAATATAAAGTAGGAGTCAATTTTTTATATGAATGAACAATCAATATATTCCAAAGCAACCAGAGATGGCCAATTACCTGGAAAGTAGCGTTTCTGTTGCTCTTTCAGACATTCCAAATTCTTATGAATGCACACGGTCTTGCTACGGGGTGTGGCAGATGACAAACTCAACGCAAGGACCATCTCAGGACACCTGGAAAGATCTTAAGAAGCAAGAACCAAGGATTCAATATGCAAAAAGGCAGATCCCAACTTACAGCTGAACTGTGCTGCAAGATCTTTCACCTAGTCTTACAACTCAAGCCACGGCCCATAGATACTTGCCTTTACATCTCAGGTCAGCTCAGGAAAGCCTACTGAGGTTTTTGAAGGCAAAAACCTAGCATGAAGCAACACTTTTTAATTTTATTATGTCAAAACGAAACTATATTTCTATTATTTGTTTATTTATATTTCGAGACAGTCTCACTCTGTTGCCCAGGCTGGAGTGCAGTGGCATGCTCTCAGCTCACTGCAACCTCCGTCTCTCAGGTTCAAGCGATCCGCCTGAGTAGCTAGGATTACAAGCATGTGTCACCACATCCAGCTAATTTTTTGTATTTTTGGCAGAGACGGAGTTTCACCATGTTGGCCAGGCTGGTCTCGAACTCCTGACCGCAGGTGATCTGACCCCCTCGAACTCCCAAAGTGCTGGGATTGTAGGCATGAGCCACCATACCTGGCCTGTTTTTATATTTTCAGAATGCTATTTTTTAGAGAAAAATGGTGAGAAGATGCAAAGGCCAATGGATATAGATATCTGAGCAGATTCTGAAGTGGACTTTGTTTTTTTCTGGACTTTTGAAGAAGTTATTATTGGTTTTCTCTTGTCTAATTTTATCTCAGGCTTTCCTTTTCCACAGTAGATGCATGTCACCAACCATCCTCTGGCTTATCACGTACTGGCTCCCCAAAGGAAAAAATGGGAAAACAGAGCGAAAGCCATAATTTGGTCATGTTTTGGTCCAAAAAAGGGAAGTGGGCAGTGAGAAAGGGAGAATATTTAAGAAGGCAAAGTCAGAGGAAAGTGGCAGTAAATTAAAGGGGACACATCTGTACATGTGAAAAAAAGAAATTTCCTGAATAATTAAATGCAAGCTCGTAATAGAAAAATAAGAGAAGAGGCTTGAACATGTACATGAGAAAGGATGTGAAAATTGAAATAACTAGGTCAAACAGTCCCCTGCACCAGTTTTTAATGGGGATACTAGCCAGGGCATCTATTGAATGAAGACTAATAAAGATGGCAGAAAAAAGAAGGGCAATAATCCACGAACTGCATCTACAGGGATTGATAAGTCAGACAATTGCAACTCAGAGAGTAAATCTCTTTCCCCAGATTCCAAGGAATACCATGTCTCTCTTTCCTCTCTGATCTGCCCTGCCTTGCTGCCAGCAAACATTACAATCATTTTGGATATTGCTCCCTAACCTGGGTCGGCTTCCATCATCCAAGCAGTCCATTCTCTTGTGGGCAATTGTCTCACACGGTTGTCCTTCACCTGCCAGGAACTAGGCGCTTTGGCAAACACCGCACAGCAGAATTGCTCCACCTTGATTGCACAGACATATCCACGAAGGGCCCCCTTATCATGCACTTCAAGGAAGTTAAGGACATACTGTATCTCAGGCCTCTGTGTGCAGAAATGATGGACAGGTAGCTTCTTAATACAGCCATCAATAGAAGCCCTCAGGCTAGTAAGGTCTATTTTCTCTTTTTCACATCCGATCACTTGACAAGTCCCATCGTGCACACCAAAAAATACATATCCTCCTTCAGTATTTGCAAACGCAGAAACACACTTCGGAAGTCTGTCTTTAACACAGTGTGACACGTCTGTTGAGAACATTACAAATTCAACATGTTTGGACTCAGGAAAGTTGAGTTTTTCCAGATACTGAAGCCGCTTTCTATCAAATAAAGCAGCAGCTAAGGCCTTTGTGTTACCTTCATATTGTACACTACTCTGAGCTGCCTGTGGACTTAATGAATTGGAAACATTAATATTCATAAGAGTCTGAGTCCTCCATTTGAGGAATGCCAGAGCTTCCTGAGAATCCATGATATCAGTGGATGTTCTCTGTCTGTGGTACAAATTGGAGCATAAGGTAGCAAGTGGCACACCAGCCTCTGTGTTCCATGATTTCACAAAAATCAAAAAGTGGTTTTCTTGCTGCATCTCATCTAAATGGCTTCTGAAAATTGGAGGCACATCCAATCCTACTCCATGACTTTCATAATTGTAGCCTTTGTTCTCAATCTCAGCCTTGATTATGCCTCCACCAGAATTCAGCAGAGCACATACTGCTTGCAGGATGATTTCATTCTGTTTCTCCCGCAGGCGAGGGTCCATCTCCTGCCTCTGCTGAGTCCCAAGGATGACTTTTCCTGCATCTACAACACACTCCGGAAAGTTTGTATTCGAATCAATCCTAAGACCCATCTTCTCAGCACTTGGCCTATTCCTATTCTGAAATGTTCTCCTGAAAAACAGAAAGATAGAACCATTAGAACAGGACAAGAATAGGAGAGGCAGGAAAATCAACAGATTAAGGCCATCCTGCTGAGGTTGTTCCATTCATTTATTCGTGATATGATTTGACTGTGTTCCCACCCAAATGTCATCTTGAACTGTAGCTCCCATAATTCCCAGGTGTTGTAGGAGGAACCCCGTGGGAGATAATTGAGCCATGGTGGGCAGTTCCCCCATTTTGTTCTCGTGGTAGTGAATAAGTCTCACGAGATCTGATGGTTTCATAAAGGGTTTCCCCTTTCACTTGGCCTTCATTTCTTTCTTGCCTGCCTCCACGTGGCTTTCACCTTCCGTCGTGATTGTCAGGCCTCCCCAGCCATGTGGAACTGTGAGTTCATTAAAGCTCTTTTTCTTTATAAATTAGTCTCAGGTATGTCTTTAACAGCAGTGTGAAAATGGATGAATACAATTCCCACATAGCTGGAGGTCAGATTTATACATGAATTAAACTTGTAAGGCGAGTTGAGGAACTGAGTCTGCTGGAAGCACACCGCCCCCACAGAAATGACCAACAGGTTATCTTTATGCTGTGTATTTAGTAACTTTCTGCCAAGTTCTCAAAGTGGCAGAGTCTCACAGGTCAGCTGCAGAAAACAGAAAATTTTACGTTGATATTTGTGGACTGGAACTGGGAAGCAATGAGAAAGCTTTTGTGATCAGAAGTATCTCTGGGGTGTGCTAATATTTATTGTTTTTCTTGATGCTTTGTCTTTCTCCTCTCCCTGAGACCTTGGCAATTTTCAGATTATTTTATAGCCTAATATCAGGAGGGGACACATCTGATTGAGTTAGCAATCTGTCTTGTTGCTATGGAACAGATACATAGCAATGATGTTAGCTTCCCCTAATCCAAACGGTTTCCATCTTGTCAAAAAAAAATCATATATATACATCCTAGCTGTGTTTCTGTGAGCAGGGGCATTTTCAGTGAGAAGGGGCATAGGCAAGACTGAGCCCAACATCTCAGCACCTGGAGGATGCAGTTATTCAGCTTGCTCCAGAGTAACTCTACAAGACATCAAGCACTGCTGCCAAAAAAAAAAAAAAGTGTTTACTCCAGTGAGAACAAAGGATCTGAGATCCAGTAGATAATAAATCATGAGTACACAATGCAAACATTGGCAAAAAGAGCTCAAGTTTTTGTTGGGGTGTTACCAGGAAAAGCCACCTGCCCCAGCTGCCAAGAATTGCCACTGGAATGGCAGGTCCTTGGTGAAATTAACTGTATCCAAGACATAGTCTTAGACATTTCAGGACCACAAAATTAATCTTTTTAGAACCCCAAAGTTCCCTTCTGAGGGAAGGTGATTTCGTACCCCAAACTCAAAATAGAAATAGCTGAGCCACAGTGATTACTTGACTACTGTTCAGTGGGAAATGTAACTATTGGGGAGCTCAGGCGTTTATTTCGAAGCTTCTCATTCCTTCCTGTAGATGCAGAGCAGTGGTCCCCAGGATCAGTTTCATGGAAGACAATTTTTTCATGGACGGGGGTTGGGGGTTGGTGAGGGGATGGTTTCAGGATGGCACTGTTCTACCTCAGATCATCAGGCATTAGATTCTCATAAGGAGCACGCAGCCTAGATCCCTCACATGCACAGTTCACAACAGGGTTCATACTCCTATGAGAACCTAATGCCACCGCTGATATGACAGGAGGCAAAGCTCAGGCGATAATGCTCACTCACACTCACCTCCTGCTGTTCAGCCCGGTTCCTAACAGGACACAGACAGGTACTGGTCCACGGCCGGGGGGTTGGGGACCCCTGGTGTTAAGTATGTGAAGCCAGATTTCAGAAGGTTGCTTGATAAGCATAAAATCAGATCAAAAGAGGCTTTTTATGACCTGATTGACCTCAGTATCCACAATTTCATGCAGCTGTGCCACAAGGCAATCAGTAAAAGGAAGGTGGCATCTTGTAATAGTAAATCGCTTGGGCTGTGGAATGAGGAAAACCTGAGTTCAAACTCCCAGTATTTGCCAGCTTTATGTCTTTGGGAAAATTGTTTTAACCTATTTTCATATACTCTGAAACAGGTTTAAAGGAACCAACATGGTAGTGTTTTGTGAGATTAAAACAGAAAAAAAAGCAGATATCCTGGAGAGATGAACAAGAATTTTCAAAGCATTGCTGTTCAAAATAGCAAAAAATTGGAAATAAATGTTGATAAAGTCATTCTCAGTATGGAAAATGACATTCGCTTTCACTATAACAGGCCCTATTTTGTTTTGTTTTTTTGAGACGGAGTCTAGCTCTTGTTGTCTGGGCTGGAGTACAGTGGCGTGATCTTGGCTCACTGCAAACTCCGCTTCCTGGGTTCAAGCGATTCTCCTGCCTCAGCCTCCCGAGGATCTGGGACTACAGGTGCCTGCCACCATGCTCGGCTAATTTTTGTATTTTTAGCAGAGATGGGTTTCACCATGTTTACCAGGCTGGTCTTGAACTCCTAACCTCCAGTGATCTGCCTGCCTTGGCCTCCCAAAGTGCTGGGATTACAGGTGTGAGCCACTGCACCTGGCCTATATGCACTATTTTGAATGAACTCTATGAATACAGTGTCGTAAAAAATACACAAACCACAGAACACATCTATTATGATTCCATTTATATGAAGTTCAAAAACAGGTAAAACTAAATAGTATATTATTTAGGGAGACATATATAGGTAGTAATATCATAAAGAAAAGTAAGGAAATAATAGATATGACATTCAAAATAGTGGCTACCTCTGGTTGGGGAGGAAGAGGATGGAATTAGGGAGACAGAAATAGGGGAGAAATATACAGGAAGCTTCTTAGCTTCTAGAAATGTATTTCTTAATTGGGGTGAATACATGTGTGTTCATTTTAATATTATTTTTATGCAATAAAGTTATATTCTCTGTTGTACATGTGGTATACTTTACAATAAAATTATCCCAAAATGAAATGAGTTTTCATTTTTTCCCCAGGCATTGTTATACAAGTACAAACTTTCTGCTCAGGCAGACAATGGTCCCCTGCAGGACTCCATCCATTGTTCCATGTATGCCTTTTCATCTCTAGTTAAAGCCCTGGGGCTCTACCTCCTAACTCTGAGAGACACACAGATTAGATCAGATTCTGCTAAAACACCCACGCATACGCACACGTGCGCAGGCATACACACACACACACACACACACACACACACCATAGAAGTCGTTTTCTAAAAGCAGATTCAGTGTTTTCTACATTGTTTTTATTCCAACTGACATATTTCCCAGCAGTAAATGTAATATGTGCTCAATGTGTCCAAAAAAACAACAAAAAAAACCTAAAGGCAGAACTGAAGAAAAATAACACTTATAAATTCACCATTTAAAGATTTAGCATTTCTAATGCATTTCCTTCAGCACTTTTCTCTAAATATTTTTGTGTTGTTGGTTTGCAGAGCGATTAAAAATAAGATTTGTCTTTTTTTTAACATAATTAATCCTTTTTCTAATTAGAAGAATAACAGGAGATTCCAACATAAGAATCCCAAGAAAGATGTCTGTACCTCCTTCACCCCTCATAGACTATTGAAAACAACAGTGAGTGTTTTAAAACCCAGAAATTTATTTATCTATTTTTATTTTTTTGAGACAGAGCCTTGCTCTATTGCCCAGGCTGGAGTGCAGTGGCGCGATTTCGGCTCACTGCAGCCTCTGCCTCCTGGGTTCAAGTGATTCTCCTTCCTCAGCCTTCCGAGTAGCTGGGACTACAGGCGCAAGCCACCATGCCCAGCTAATTTTTGTATTATTAGTAGAGATAGGGTTTTGCCATGTTAGCCAGGCTGTCTCGAACTCCTGATTTCAGGTGATCCACCCGCTTTCAGCTTCCCAAATAGCTGGGATTACAGGCGTGAGCCACCACGCCCGGCCGAAATCCAGAACTTTAAACCTCAATATATATGCAGAAGGAATGCCAAGTGCATTGAAAACTTGAGCAGGAAAGTTGATGACACCAAAATAGAATGCCTGCAGTGACGGATGCTAGGCATTGCTGGCAAAATTTGAAGTTCTCTGAAGTAGGAAGAAAACCAGTGACTCATGCATGATTACAGAACCCTCTGTCATAAGAGTTGGCACCGTGAACTGAGATTTCAGATTTCACACTATCTGGACAGTGTCCTTGCCCTGCCCCCTGCATTTCTTCCCACAAAAACCTGGATGCAGGAAACAAGAGATTCAACAAGGAAAGGAAGTTTAAAAATTCCCTGGCTGTGAAACCCCATCTCTACTAAAAAATACAAAAAACTAGCCGGGCGAGGTGGTGGGCGCCTGTAATCCCAGTTACTCGGGAGGCTGAGGCAGGAGAATGGCGTAAACCTGGGAGGCAGAGTTTGCAATGAGCTGAGATCCGGCCATTGCACTCCAGCCCGGGTGACAGAGTGAGACTCCGTCTCAAAAAAAAAAAAAAAAAATCCCTGGCTGTTTGTGAAGGGAGGTCTGGGAATGACAGCTGTACAGCAGGCCTACAGATCACCAGGCAAAACTGCACAATAGAGCAGCAGCAGGCTTCGGTGGACAGTGCCTAAGACCATGCAATTGACAGATCACTTAATCAGTCAGTAAACTGAAAGGGTGGAGAGTAGGGGATGAATTGGTCATAGGCACTTAGGAAGATAGGCAAATACAAAAGTAGTATAGTAAATAAAAGATAACCATAAAGCATTATTTGGCACCGTTGTAAATAAAGTTCTAGTCATGATAATATAAGCTCTGAATATTGTTCTGATAAAAAATGATGATATAAGATATAGTTGTATTGGCAGGATGTGGAGAAGGAAGGCACAGGATAAGAAGTGTTGGCCAGGTGCAGTGGCTCATGCTTGTAATCCCAGTACTTTGGGAAGACAAAATGGGTGGATCACCTGAGGTTAGGAGTTCGAGACCAGTATGGCCAGCATGGTGACATCCCATCTCTATTAAAAACACAAAAATTAGCCAGGTATGGTGGCACGCGGCTGTAGTACCAGCTACTCAGAAGGCTGAGGCATGAGAATCACTTGAGCCCAGGAGCTGGAGACTGCAGTGAGCTGAGATCACGCCACTGCACTCCAGCCTGGGTGACAGAGTGAGACTCCATCTAAAAAAAAAAAAAAAAGTGTTAGCTATACTCAGGCCAGGCACAGTGGCTCACACCTGTAATTCCCCCATTTTGGGAGGATTGCTTGAGGCCAGGAGCCTGGGCAACATAATGAGATAATGGGTCCCCATCTCTTCAAAAACCAAAACACCAAGCATGGTGGTATGCACCTGTAGTCCTACCTACTTGGGAAGCTGAGGTGGGAGGAGCTCCTGAGCCCAGTGGATTGAGGCTGCAGTGAGCCAAGATCATACCACTGCACTCCAGCCTGGGTGATAGAGTGAGACCCTGTCTCCAAAGATTAGAGAGAGAGAGAGAGAGAGAGAGAAAGAGAGAGAGAGAGAGAAATATACAGTCATCTTCCAGAAACAAACAATATCTTCTGTGGTCTGAATGTTTGTAACTCCCTAAAGTTCATTGTTCAAATCCTAACCCCAAAGGTGATGGTATTAGGAGGTGGGGCCATTGGAAGCTGATTAGGTCACGAGGATGTACCCTCATAAGTGAGATTAGTGCCTTATGAAAGAGGTCCAAGGGAGCATATATGCCCCCTCTACCATTCAAGGACCCAGTGAGAAGGCATCATCTACGAGGGCCCTCTCCAGATACTGAATCTCTCAGCACCTTGGACTTCCCAGCCGCCAGAACTGTGAGCAGTAAATTTTTGTAGTTTATAAGCCGCCCAGTCCGTGGTATTTTGTTACAGCAGCCCAAATGGACTAAGACAATATCTAAAATAAGATGGGGTAGGAGGGAGAACGGAGAAAATAAGCATGCTGTTTAGAAATACAGAAACTAATGCCAGAAGAAAAAGCCAGAGACACAAGAGGTTCCTGGCAAGCAGGAGAAGTGGGAGAGGGCGAGGCCATTCCTTACTGTGTCTAAGGAACTGTGATTTTCCAAACTACATTCATGAGACTTCCACTTCCAGTCACAATAGAGTACTAGGGACTAGGCTACTCTCCTGTCTAAAACAACCAACATATTTTTGAAGGAAATTTGATGAACACTAGAAAAAAAATCAAGATCTAAGATGTTCCACAAACCTTAAGTGCAAGAAATGTGAAAAAAAAAAAATACTGAGGAACATCATAATTAAGTTGTTCAAAACCAGTGATACAGAAAAAAATCTTCAAAGCATCCAGAGGAAAAAGACACACTATATAAAGGGAAACAAAAGGTGACATTAGAATTTTTTCAGTATTGTGTTGTTGACAGGTGACACATAACCTGAAAATAGCCTCAGCTGTTCTTTTTGGTTTTTGTTTTTTTAGAGACAGGGTTTCACTCTGTCACCCAGGCTAGAGTACAGTCATGGCTCAGTGCAGCCTTGAACTCCTAGGCTCAAGCTATCCTCCTGCCTTAGCCTCCCAAATACCTAGGATTACAGGAATGTGCCACAATTCACAGCTAATTTTTTAAATTTTTTGTACAGAAAGGGTCTTACAATGTTGCCTAGGCTGGTCTCAAACTCATGACCTCAAGCGAATTTCCTGTCTCAGCCTCTTAAAGTGCTGGGATTATAGTTATAAGCCACCATGCCCCACTGCTCAGCTGTCTTTTTAATTTTCCCACGGATGTTCATTTAAGACAGTGACCAATTTGTCTATATCATAATGAGTAATTTCATGTAGAAATTTAGCTAATATCCATTTTAAATAATTTGGTGCCAGCAAGTGGCCATTTTGAGAGCACCAAAGATTATCAGAGTAAAGATTCAACCAGATTTTTTCATGGGCGGATCACCTGAGGGCAGGAGTTTGAGACCAGCCTGGCCAACATGGTGAAACCCTGTTTCTACTAAAAATACACTACAAAATTAGCAGGGTGTGGTGGTGTGTGCCTGTAATCCCAGCTACTCGGGAGGCTGAGGCAGGAGAATCACTTAAACCTGGGAGGTGGAGGTTGCAGTGAGCCGAGATCATGCCACTGCACTCCAGCGTGGGTGACAGAGTGAGACTCTGTCTCAAAAAAGAAAAAAAAAAAAAATGGAATGTCTGTGCTGCATGAGAAACCATGAGGTCAGGCGAGGAGCGAGCCTAGAGCTAGTTTGTCAGAAGCATCATTAAGTTTTCCAGTGACAGCTAATGACCTAAAACAAGAGAAATAAGCCTTTTAAACCGGTCAAGAGTGAGGCTACAGTAAATAACGGGGTTTTAAGGGTTTCCATGAAGTTAAAGGCCCAAGGGCTTGTCTAGATCGCTCTTGTACAAATAGAAAAAAATGACTGTCTACAGTTGGGGTGCTTTGGGAAGGAGGCTGTTGAAGAACTGATTTCAGGTTCCAGGAGGTCTTTATGTTTGGACTTTCAAAGGAGAGAATCCCTCACTGAAGACAGTCAATCTGTAAAGAGGTGCTCCAATTTCAGAAAACGTTGGCACCTATTGTCTTCAATATCCAGTTAAACCTAGAAATCCTCTCATCTGTCATTTTGTGAGGGATTTACAATAACTTTGGATAATCTTTAGTCTATCAGGAGGGAATATTTATCCCTCCTTAGACAAGTTTACCTCAAAGAATGCATTGTGTTTTGGTAAAATTGTAACTTAGCCTTAAAAATTGTATGTCCCTTTTCTACTAAAGCTGAGAGCAAGTAAATGGAATCCTTTTAACAGGCTTCCTTGTTCTCTGAACAAAGTAGGAGATCGTTTTTATATTGTATCAGAACTGAATCACAAGGGAAAACTTGTATCTTTTAACTCTTGATTGAGCATTTTGGGGCTTCAGTGAATCTCTGGAGCATGACTGTCCAGTTATATCATTGTCCTTCCCAAGGCAAAGGCAGGAAAGTATTGACTGTCTTTGTCTAAAGGTGCACTGAAAAAGGCAGAGAAAACTTCTACTACAGTAAAGCAAGTGACTTCCAGGTAGAATTGATGACAGATGGTGTGTGAGTTAGGCACTACTAGGAAAAAAGAAATGACAATTTTGTTGACGGTTCTGAAGTCTTAAATCAGTATCTCCATCTACTTGGTTTCTTTGCTGGCAGGACAGGAGTGTTACTAGGGGATATAAGAGGACCTTTGCATATAAGGCCTTCAACTGTAGGTTCGAGTCCTTCCTTTGCTTCTCACTTCAATGGATATTGGGGAAGTCTGAGTAATCGTTTTGACAGGATCTGTCTGAATTTAGTAAGTTCTGCTTATTATTTTGCTGCTCCAATTATTTGTCCTATGTGAGTGGAATTTTTAGCCCCTTACACTGTCAGGTTTGGTGTCAAGATATTTATTTGGAGCAGGCATCAAATATAATAGAGAAAGCAGAGGTGTATTCAGAGCAGGTGCAACTTGATTATGAATAGAGAAGTCTCTAAAACATCAGCACATATTACAGTTCCATTTGCAAATTAAGTCTCTATTAAATTTGGCATGGTATCAAAGAGCAGGAAGGAACGTTTTTCAGTCAAGGACTAAGGGCTACAGTTGAGGGCTGGGAGATGGAATAAATATGTGGCTTATACGTAGGTTATTTGAAATACCTACCACCTGTGTGGTATGTTTACTCAGAGGAAGAGATTGAGCAAAAGGGACGGGGTTTAACGTAGAAAGAGTAGCACCATGTTTACCAGAAATCCAGAAATTGATGAGTTTGACCACCTGTATTTATAGTTCAATCATCGTGAGTGTTTAGGGAAAGGCAGACTATTGGGTAGTTTCTCCTTCTTCTGAGCACCCTCGTTGATCTGAACTGATGGATTTGTATTTGCCTTGATTCTGTTTACAATATCTGTAAGTGTCCTTGTCAATAGGTGGTTGATTGGGAAGTGAGCCACAAGTTTATTTCGAGTCCTATCTCATTTTAGTTCTAAAGCTCTTTCAAAATGCTCTGCCAGGTGTTACAATTCAGAAAAAGGGGTTGTTTTCCATTCTAATTTCTGTTTTAGAATTAAGTCTCCAATGTCATGATTAACTCCACTGACAAAATGAGATGAAAGGGCTGCTTTTTACCACCTTCTTTAACTGATGTGTTGGAAGGTATTTCGTAGTCTGTCCTGAAAAGGTCCAAAGGTTTTATTTTTTTGTTTGCATGGTCCAGTGGATTTTTATTAGAAATGTTTTGGGTATGGCTTTTAGGAGACTTTGTCTTACTTTTTGGATCCTTTTCCTTAAACCCTCAGATTTACTGTGGAAAGAGGGATACTGTGGGTCCCTTTCTGAGTCTGTCCAATTAGCTTTTGCCCTCCAGGATTTAGCACCTTAGCTTCTGACCAACATGTGTACACATTGATAGAGGTTAGGTAACCCTACGTCATATGTACCTAGAAGAATTGTAAATTCTCTTATGAATTTTTGCTGGTCTTGTCTGGGTTTAGGGAAACCTTTAAGTATGACTTTTAATTCAGCTTGGATCCAAGGTTTAAATTCTACAGATGCCCGCATACCTGGCTTAAAGAGAGGGATGGATATTCAGAGGCAACTGGAATTTTGGAGTTTTATGAGAGTTATTGGGCAAAGGGAGGGGGTCTGAAAAAGGGGAAGAGAAGTGAGCAGTTGACTGAAGTACAGGAGAGAGATTATTGAAAGTAATGGCAAAAATTGCAATTACTCTTGCACCAACCTAATAGAAGGATAAGGGGGAAGAGAGAGAGCTGGATACAGGGAGGCACCTGGGAGACAAGAAAAAGAAGCATTTACTAGGGAAATTAGTCTAGTTCTTTGTTGCTTAAGTTTGTCAAATTTCCCATTGGCTTTGGGCAAAGAATCTTTCAATGAAGAAATTTTTTATCAGAATTTCATTTGGAGGCCTCTGCCTACCAACAAAAAACTGCAGCCCCATTGATCCTGAGAAATCTTACTCCTACTTTTCTAAGGTGCATGTCAAATGAACAATTTTGTTCAAGTCAAATGTTCCCCAAAGTAGCCAGTAAAGGCCCAAATCATCCTTGGAGTCATGCCATTAGGAAGGTAGGAAAGTAGGTGCATGAGTTAGTATTGTACAAAGAAGAAGCAGTTTCTCCTAGATGAGGAGGGTATGCAGACTTAGAAGATCCCATGAGAGCTGTTGGCCATCAGTAGGAGTATAATTCTTGTGTATTTTGCGTCTCAGGTCCCCAACCTTACAGTTGGCCACCTCCTAACACAGACCAGACAATCTTTGCCCCCGAGTGGGCAGAAAACTAGAGAGAGCACTCCCTGTGGACCAAAGTGAAGCTCTCAGGACAAAAACGCAAGATGGAAGGAGAACCTGAGCTGGTTTTATTGGTGACTCCATAATAAAATTTGTTCACATGGACATGGGTTCAGGGAGAACTACAAACTCACTGAACCGTGAAGTGAGCTTGAACAGGCTTATAGGACCTATGCCTGTGTCCGACCCTGTCATTTTCCTTCTTCAGACAAACCACTTTTAAACAGCACAACACAAACACACACAAAAGAGAGCTAAAAAAGGTGAAAGAGAATGGCCTGATTCCACCTAGGGTGCCAAATAAATGAGAACCAATAACAAAACCCAGGTATCAAATGAGAATAAGTAGCTGAGGAACTCAACACAAAGAGACATTCAGAGCCAGTGCTGACTTATCACATCAGTGCAAACTCAACAAGCCACTCGCTGCAAGGTGCAAGATGCCTCTGCAGCAGCCATCCTGTTTGAAAATGGGAGTCCACACAGTGGGCAGTGCAGATGGTATCTTGGTGGAACCTCCAAAGAAACTAAAGGCATTAATGAAGTCTGCCTGGATGAGAACAAGCAGAGGCTGTTTATTCAGAGCTCACTATAACGAGGGAGTCAGTCGCCAGCATCACTCACATTCGTCAGAGCCTCAAAGACAGGCAGGAGACAGAAAGACTGATAGTGACAAAAAGGGAATGCTCAGGTATGGTATGATTCAAGGGTATTGTCATAGGGAAGCTGGAAGCAGGCTAACCAGAAATGAACATCCTGTATGATTAGTTTGGGGAACATATTTGGCTTTCTCTGACTGGTCCTAAGTTGGAATCTGGAGTAAAAATTAAGGAAGCTGTCAGTTATTGACCAGGTCCTGACCACGACCAGTCAACTGCTGCAGAAGCTGTGGTTTGGCTTCCCAGGCTGGTTACTGCAGCAGTTGTGGGTCAGAGTTCTATTTTTGTATATGTCCTGGCCAGAGTTTATATGTATATTTAGCCTCTCAACTATAAAATTTCTAGAGAAAAATATAAGAGAAAATATTTTTGGCTTGGGTTAGGCAAACAATTCTTAGAGATGACATTAGATGAACAAAAGAATTTTTTTTTCTTTTTTTCTTTTTTTTTTGAGATGGAGTCTCCCTCTGCTGCCCAGGCTGGGGTGCAGTGGCGCTATTTCGGTCACTGGAACCTCCGCCTCTTGGGTTCAAGCGATTCTCCTGCCTCAGCCTCTCGAGTAGCTGGGATTATAGGTACCCGCCACCACGCCTGGGTAAATTTTGTAATTTTAGTAGAGATGGCATTTCACCATGTTGACCAGGCTGGTCTCAAACTCCTGACCTCAAGTGATCTCCCTGCCTCAGCCTCCCAGTGCTGGGTTCATAGGCATGAGCCACTGTACCCGCCCTAGATGCACAATAAATTTTTTCTAAATGATATATTGAACTTTAAGAACTTCTCTTTCTGAAAGACACTATTAAGAGAATGAAAATATAAGCCCCAGCCCGTCAGAGGAGGGGACAATAGGAGGAGCGAGAGCATCAGGATGGTGCTAATGGATGCTGGGCTTAATATCTAGATGATGGGATGATCTGTGCAGCAAACCACCATGGCAACACATTTACCTATGTAACAAACCTGCATGTCCGGCACAAGTACCCCTGAACTTAAAATAAAAGTTTAAGAAAAAAAGAAAATATAAGCCCCTGACTGGAAGAAGATATTTGCAAATTACATAACTGATAAAGAACTTGTACGTAGATTACATATAGAACACTCAAAAAGTAATGATAAAAAAATACGAATTTAAAAATGAATAAAAGACTTGAATAGACAATTTACCAAAGAAGATATATGGATACAAATAAGCACATTGAATTACGCTCAACATCATTAGTCATTAGAGAAATGCCTATTAAAACTTCAGTTTTACACATCTATTCATCTATTAGAATGGCTAACATGACTAATCATACTAGTTGTTGGTGAAGATGTAAAGGAATGGGCATCCTCATAAACTCCTGGTAGGGATATAAAGGGGTATGACCATTTTGGAAAATAATTTGGTAGTTTCTTAAGAAGTTCTGCATACACTTACCATATGACACAGCCATTCCACACCAAAGTGTTTACCCAAGAGGAAAAAAAATAGGCATATGTCCATACAAAGACTTGTACATGAATGTTCATAACATTTTTATTTGTGAAAGCTATAAACTGGAAACAATCCGAATGCCCATCAGCAGATGAATGAAGAAGCCAATAATGATTATCCATATAACTGAAGACCACTCAACCATAATAAAAAGGAAAGAACTATTGGTACCCACAACGACATAGATGGATCTGAAAACAATGATGCTGAGTGACAGAAGCCAGGCATAAAAGAGTGTATCTCATATGATTCAATTTGCCATGATAATAATACTGGAAATGATTTCTATTTTCTGATAGTATAGAGTAGTCCTCCCTTATCTTTGGTTTGGCTTTCCATGCTTTAGTTACCACAATAAGCTCTGGTCCAAAAATATTAAATTAAAAATTCCAGAAATAAATGATTCATAAGTTTCAAGTTTCATTCTCAGTAGCCTAATGAAATCTCAGGCCATCCACTCCCTCTCACCCTGGGACGTGAATCATTCTTTTGTCTGGTGTACTCACCCTGTATATGCTACTAGCCCTTAGTCACTTGGTAGCCTTCTTACTTATCAGATCGACTCTAAAATGGCTTATATTCAAATAACCCTTATTTTATTTAATGGCCTCAAATCTCCAGAGTAGTGATGCTGGCAATTCAGACATGCCAAAGAAAAGCCTTTAAGTGTTTTCTTTAAGCGAAACAGTGAAAGTATAGGAAAAAAACATAGTAGATACACAGTTTGGTGCTACCCATGGTTTCAGGCCTCAACGTAGGGTCTTGGGACATATCCCATAGTTAAAGTGGGACTGCTGTAAACACCTGTGAATTTTTACAATCAGGCCAGGAGTCAATCACAGCATTTTCTTCTTCTTCCTTTTACATGGAAATAATAAAACTGCTTATTTTCTTAAACAAAAGAATTTAAGTCTTGTGACATTTTTATAGTGGGGGGGTTCAAGCAATTCTCCTGCTTCTGGCTCCGAGTAGCTGGAATTACAGGCATGTGCCATCACACCCAGTTAATTTTGTTATTTTTTGTAGAGATGGGGTTTCACCCTGTTGGCCAGGCTGGTCTCGAACTCCTGACCTCAAGTGAACTGCCCACCTCACGTGATACGCCCACCTTGGCCTCCCAAAGTGCTGGGATTACAGGCATAAGCCACTGTGCCCCACCTCTTGTGACATTTAAATGAAAGTTTCTGACACAGGATGTTATCACACTGAATTGCTTGTCTGTTATCCTGCCACAGGAACTCTCGCCTCCCATCAGACAGACAGATTAGGAATCGGTTTCTTTTTCCCCTACAAAGGCAGGCACAGACTCCGCCCCCTTCTCACAGGGCAAGACCAAACTCAAGCCACTGCTCTCGCCTCCTAGAGGCTTGGCTCTAAACCACCGCCCTCCCATCTGCTATTGGTAGGGGAAGGGGAGAAACTATTGAAAAGTTCCCCCCATCCTCCCTCAAGCATCCCCTCCTGCCTGCATTAGTGCCAAAGGATCCCTTTCTGGTACAACCGAGACTCTCGAGATTTCAGCACCCCAACATTTTTAGTGACGAAACCATGAAAATTCTGATGAGGCCCTTGCTTGTTTGCACATGTTAGCTACCCGCTTTTTGCCCAATATTCCTTTTTCTAGCAATATAATTATAAACTGCCGATGCACCATTTCTTTGTCAAGCAGGGGAATATTGTCTCAGAGTCATAAAAAATTTAGCAGAAGGAATGAATGCCTTTAAGGGCATTGCGACGAGCTGCTGACGCCCGGAAGTCCGGTGGTTCAAGGTGTAATCTGAGACTAAGAAATAGACTTTCCCCCTAGGTTCCCTGAAAGTCCCCCTCCCTTCCTTCCTAGTTGCATAAAAACTCCCCGCTACTTATTTTTGTTAGGGTGGATTTGAGAGATCTTGCCCTCTTGCCTTCTCGCTTTGGCCAAATGGAATAAATCTTCCTGTCTCCAAGCACCTGTGTGTCAGTGTTTGGCATCAACAGCACATCTGGTCCTGAGCCTGAGCCTGAATTTGGGCTGCTACAACTCTGGCTCCCGGGACACATGCAAGAGGGAAAAGGAATCACACCTTAGTCTCAGCCACTGCGGACAGAACCCACAGGGGCTCTAGTTAGTCACTGTATGGGGGATACAGGGCTTCGTGGGCTGCCCTAGTAGCCTGCCCCTGTTGTTACAGTTTCAAGACTGACGTTCCAAGCCAGGAGCTTATAGGCAAGCCTCTGGAACAAAGCCTCTTGTAATAGACTGGACATTGGCCCTATTTGTCCCCAGGCCACAACCCATTTATCTTCATCCTCGGGAGGATGTCCTTCGTGCTCCTGAACCGTGGGGAAATGTTGCCAGGCTTGGTTTGGCAAGATTTAGGCTGTGCTGGGTCGGCGCCTCTCCCTCCTCCCCAGCTCGCCCCGCGTTCCGAGCCTCCCCAGCTCCCGAGTCCTCCGCCGCTAGCTGTCGTTGGAGGTGCTCCTGAGTCAACAAACTAAATCTCCCCAGCGGGAAAGACGCTCTCCCGGCAGCGGCCAGACCTGGGGAGCTGCAGTCGCCGCACATTGCCTTCACCACAGCCCCATAGGAGAACCCGCGCAGGCTGGAGGAAGTTTGGGGAAGGCCTGGGCAAAGAAGCGCGGGGGATTCATTACCCGCCGGGGTTCTCCTCTGCAGCGCGTCTCCCTCCAGGAGCAGGAAACGGAGCCTCCCAAGTCCAGAGCAGAGAAGTTGATCCCGCGGGGTCCCGGGCTTATATCAGCTGAGCTACGTGACACCTCCCAGGGCGGGGCATCGTGCAGGAGACAGACAGAGGGACAGCCCAATCGCATCATTACGTGGAGCGGGAAGCCCACTCCTGAAAAGACAACAGCCTTGGTAAACTTTGGGTGGACTGGGGAGGACTGAGGAGGGGAAGCGCTTTGTTGCTTCTCTGTGTTTTCTATTTTATTTTATTTTATTTTATTTTTAGATTTTCAGTTCTTATTTCACCCAGAGAAGGAGACCTGGGTATCTACCCCCACCTCCTTCAGAACCTCCCTGGCCCCCCTCGGAGTCTTCCTGGGACGCCACAAGCTCGGAGAGCGCTCCGCAGGTTTCTCCGCCAGCGCCTCCAAATCTTTTGATTTCTACTCGAATTACACAGTCAGCTGCTCCAGCTCTGTGCTGGAAGGAGGGCAAGGGGTATGGCGAGACTCGTTGGTAGATGGGGCACTGGGAGGAAGGGAAAGCAGAAAATTAAGCCTCTGTTTTCGCCTCCCTCCTTCCCCCACTAATTCCAGAATGTTGCTTCCTCCTCCTTACTTTTGCTGGCGCCAAGGTCTCCGACCAGCACCTGTCAGGCGTAGGTGTGGCCACGGGGGCGAAACCTGGCAGGCTCTGGAAAGAGCGTTTTGTTGACAAGAAAGAGAAACTGTTCCTTGTATTCATCACCTACCGCAGACTTCATCACGCCCGAGTCTTAGACGGGGCTGTCAGATTTCAGTGTGTTTCTCTTAATTGTAGTACCAAATTTGTACTGGGCGCTGGCGAAGGGCCTGGCTCCGCCACGCGCAGCCCTCCCGAACTGTCCGTGCTTGCGGCGTGCGCTGCTGCCCTGTGTGGCCTGTGCTGGGAACCCGAGGGCCGAAGTGGGCCCCGCCGCAGCACGGAGGTACGAGGGAACCAGGAGCTGGCTGCCTGGGGGCAGATTTGAACCCGTGCTCCCGGCGGATATAAGTAGCACTTGGGGACTCCTATTCAGCCCAATCCTGATTCCAACTGCCCTCTCTAGGTACCTACCCTTTACCCTTTTTCCGTTTTACAATTCTGGTGAGTAGATGTTTCTCTATCCCTTCTCTTCCAACTCCAGCGCCCAGAGCCAGGAGGACTCCTGGAGCCCGCCCAGCAAGCCCCTCTCTCTCCCATCTTCTGCTCAAGAGCTCGAGGTCTCAGTAGACCGAGCTGAGGAAAGGCTGCCTGTGGAGCCTGAGCCAGGCGCAGACTGGGTCGTCACAGTCTGGTCCGGGGCGCTGGAAGTTGTACTCACTTCTCAAGAACCAGCAAGAGATCAGGCCTGACCCTTTGCAAGTGACAGAATCCAAAGCTTTGAGCTCATGGGAAAGTGGCTGGAAAGAAAGTCACTGCAGGGCCACACAGGTCTCTGGCGAGGCGACCCAAGAACATTTAAATCCCTGCCCAGAGAAGAAGAGGCTCCAGTTGTCTTGCACCTTCCTGGGAATTGGCAGTCCCTCAGAGCAGGGGTTCTGCGGCCACCGGCAGCGCCAGGAGACAAGGATGGTGGCCAGCTAGCAGAAAATCAAGGCAGACGGAACAGTCTGGAAAGCACCACCTACGGTCACCTCTGGAGCCTGGGATTATGGGATAACTTTTCGATTTTTAAATGTATTGTCAAATAGCTAAAGTACACGGAAAGTACAAAATAATAGTAAATTGAACACCCGTGTATTCACCACACAGCTTAAGCAATAACATCAGCAATATTTGTGTACCCAGCTGGTCTCATTCCCTCTTTTCACTTGTCCCCTACTCACCTGATAACCAGCACAATTTTATGAATGTGAAGTTACTAATTCCCATGCACTGTTTATACTTTTAGTACATGCGTATATGTCCCTCATCAACACATGACACTGTTTCAACACATTTATATGCGTTTAAACTGCATGTAAATGGCATCATGTTGGCCAGATGCAGTTACTTATGACTGTAATTCCAGCACTTTGGGAGGCAGAGAGGGAAGATGGCTTGAGGCCCAGAGTTTGAGACCAGCCTGGGCAACATAGCAAGACTCTATCTCTACAAAAAAAAATTGTTTGTTTGAGACAGAGTCTCGCTCTGTCACTCAGGCTGGAGTGCAGTGGCGCCGTCTCGGTTTGCTGCAACGTTGGCCTCCAGGGTTCAAGTGATTCTCCTGCCTCAGCCTCCCAAGTAGCTGGGACTACAGGTGTGCGCCACCATGCCCAGCTAATTTTTATATTTTTAGTTAGAGACACGATTTCACCATATTGGCCATGTTGGCCTACAAACTCTTGACCTCGTGATCTGCCTGCCTCAGCTTCCCAAAGTGCTGGGATTACAGGTGTGAGCCACTGCCCCCAGCCAAAAAAATTGTTTTAAATTAGCTGGGTGTGGTGGCGCCTGCCTATGAAGTCCCAGCTACTCAGGAGGCTGAAGCGGGAAGATGGCTTGAGCCCAGGAGCTGAAGGATGCTGTGAGCTCTGATTGTGCCACTGCACAGGCAATAGAGTGAGACTCTGTCTCTTAAAAAAAAAAAAAGTATCATATTGTATGTGTTCTGTAGAACTTACTCCCACACTTTAACATTTTGCTTTAAAGATTTGTTCGTGTATTTAGATCATTGCTTTTCACGGCTGTATGAGCTGAATCATTTCTGCTCTTCTTTCCATCCATACCCATTGATCTCCAAAGTATCCAGACCTCCCCAAAAGTTCCTGCAGGAGACCTCAGTTCCACTGGCTTTCAGGTCATAATTGTTCCAGCACTACTTTTCCATTTCTGGTTCCAGCCCTCCTCTCCCACATTCTCAAGCTTCTAGAGGGTCATGAGAGAGGAAAGATGCCAAATGCCTTTGATAAAATGTCGCCTTTCCAGTGGTTTGCATGTTTGTTTGTGTGGAGTGGGAGGGAAGTGAGGGCAGATGTGACTTATTCTGAGTATTAATTCAAGTTTAAAAGCAAAATCTTTAGGTTTGCCTTGTCCAGTAACAAATGCCAAGAGCTATAACTGCTCATTCTCTCTCTCTCTTCTCTCTCTCTCTCTCTCTCTCTCTCTCTCTCTCACACACACACACACACACACACACACACACTTGCTTAATGCAATATTTACACTGTTTTTGCTTCAACAAACTAAATAGGAGAAGAGAGGTGGTAGGTTAAAGGGGCATGCTATCTTATTAAGGGCAGTCAGTCTCTCACAGAAAGAATCACTGTATTAGTGTAGGGAGAATCACTGCCTACATCAGCTGTGTGTAGACTGGAGGCTGCATGCCATGGTCTACAGATTCCTCACTACAGAAAACTTGCTTCAACATTCTCCATGAGAGTCACAGCGAGATTGATTATGGGGTCAATGCTCAATGGCATTGTGGCTGGCCAAGTTTTTTTGCAGAAACTTTTACTAGGGGACTGAGGATTATAGCAGCAAGCCATCTTAGCATAGAGCCTTATCTGTGTTTCCACAGACTGTCTTTCAAACCCAAGCAACTTGTTCATAATATTCACTTTTCAGGCAAAAACATATTTTCCACTTTTTTTCTTTTCTTGATAAAAAGTTTAAAGAATAAAATTTGCGTAAACACGTGTGTGATGTTTCTTAGGAACAATGTTTGCCATTTGACAAAGTGTGGTGAAATTTTGTCAGAACAAGTTTACTTGAAGGAGGGATGAGACATCCTTTATCAATGTTTATATGAATCACACGCATCAGAGAGAGTGGGAGGGAGAATCTTGGTTCTCTGGCACTCCCAGTACCCACATTGAGATCCAAGAGTGTCCGGATAATTTTCCTGTCTCAGTAAGTAACTAAGCTTTTCCTGAAGGAGCTCAGTTAAGTCCAAGCTTAATTTCAGTCGAGTCCAATGTTTAATTTGCTTTTTCAGCTACAGGAAATGAAAGTGTGACTCAGAATTTTCTCTATATATCCCCTCAGATCTTTAGCACACTGAGAGTAATTACAGAGTCTCAAAGCATATCCCCATAAGATGCTTTATTTATTACAAAGGAAAAAACACTAATTTTCCAGAGAATCCTGGACTATATCACCTTAACCAAGTTATCAAGATTAACATCATTAGTAACAGGAAAAATTAAATTGCCTGCCACTAAAAAGAACAATTTTATTTCTTATGTATTCCTGACCCAATAAAACAAAACAAAACAGCGCAATGAGAATGTAACTATAAGGGAACATTAGAGGGTTCAATGGTGCCCACCTGTAGTCCCAGCTACAGGGGAGTTTGAGGCAGGAGGATTGCTTGAGGCCAGGAGTTCAAGACCAGCCTGGGCAATATAGCAAAACCCTGTCCCAAAGGAAAAAGAAAAGAAAACATTAAACAAACCCAAACCCAAATTGAAAGACTGTTCTAGATTGAAGAACACTAAAAAGACAAGACAAAGTCACCATGTAATCCTAGGCGGGAGCTTGGACTAGAAAAAAATTTCTTTTTGCTATAAAGGACACTCTGGCAATTGTGAGAATGCACTTCAAAGACCTCAACTTGGAGCTTAATTCACAAAGGACCCCAGCTGCCTCACTCTTCCATTGCATGTTTGTGTGAAGGCCGTGCTTCCATGGGCTGCTGCCAGCCGATGACTGAGTATAGCAAGGACAGGAGGGCAGGCCTTCTCCTGGGAGACAAAGGATGCCTATAATGGCCAACTTTTGCTTGACTTTGAGTGAATATCTGGCATACTTCCACCCAATCATTTTCCCCCTCTCCTCCACACAGGATCAGACTTGCATCATGGTCTGACAGTTCTCTCATCTTTCGTTGACTCTCAACTCTCAGCAAGATGGAAATGCCCAAATTCCCCTGACATATGGTAGAGGAAGAAATAAAGAGTTTGAGGGAAATGAGCATGAAGGAATGGCTATATTAGGTAAGACCAGAAGTAATCCTGCTAGAGGATTTTGTTCTATGACATGTCCCAGATTACACACCACTCACCAAGACCACCAGAAAGCACTGGTGAGAGGGGCACCTGCATCAAAGAAGTCCAGTGATGGCTGTCCACTGCATGCCAAAGAGGATGGTAGGTGAGGCAGTCTCAAAGCTGGGCCCATTAACACCCATGGGAATGCATGATGGGGGCCCTCAAATAATAGAAGCTAGGAGGTCACAATTACCACAGTGACTGGCATGGTTAGTCAGACAGCCACCGGGACTAGAGTCACAGGGAGTTGTGGAGATGGTTAATGGTGAATGATGTCCTTAGAGGCAAAATAGACAGGCAGCCAATAAAAATGTTACTTAACATCCATAACCCACAAAGAGCAAGACTAAAGGAGCAGGAAGCTGTGGGTGATTGCCCCCAATGAAAAGCCACAACTTCTTGTTTAGTTCTCAAACCCAAGTCAATTTGCAGATCTGAAACCCACTGACTTAAGTGGTGGATTCCCAGGAGGAAGAATCTTACAATGCCATGTCAAGTATACACCATGACAATTCCTCCAGCTCTTCCCCAAAGGTACCTATGGGCATTTATTCATGTGACCATATGCTGGGGAAAGGAGATAACCAGACATTTCAAGGGCTGTTGAATACGGGATCTGAGTTAACACTGATACCCAGAAACCTGAAATATCATCACAGTCCCTGTTACAATGGGACCAGGTAATAAATGGTGTCCTGTCTGAAATCTGACTCACAGTGGTTCATTTGGTCTGTGGATGATTTCCCAAGCAGCCAAGTGCACAGTTGGAATACTCCCAACATTAGGCCCTGGTATGTAAAGTACAACTATTATAGTGGGAAAGCTCAAAAGGAAACCTCTGAAGCTGCCCCCAACACAGCCAAGATGATAAATCAAAATCGGTTTCATATTGTAAGAGATTCATGCCACCATTAAAGAACTAAAGGATGCAGGGAAGGTAGTTTCCATTATATTTTCATTTAATTTGTTAGCCTAGCCCCTGAAGAAATTGGCAAGATCCTGAAGAATGACTGTAGACTACCACAGGCTTAACCAAGGAGTAGCCCTTATTCCAGCTGCTATTTGGTATCATCTAGATCAACGTTAGTAAGCCTTCAGGTGAAAAGTGTGTGAGCACTGATTTGGCAAATGCATTCTCTTCTATTTCAGTTAGAAAGAAGATCAGAAACAGTTCACATTAATGTGGAACAGACCAAAATATTCAGCTACATTTTGCTCCAGGGTTATTTTAACTCATGCTCTCAATCATAACACAGCACAAAGAAATCTGCACCATCTGGACAGCCCAGAGAACACCACATGGACCCATTATGTTGACATCATGCTTCTGAACAGATGAACAAGTTGGTGGCTCTGGGGGCCATGGTAAGACATATGCATTCCAGAGAACTGGAAATAAACCATGCTAAGATTTCAGGAACCAGCCACTCCAGTGAAGTTTTAAGGGATTCAGTGGTAAGAGCTGTGCTAGGTGTCCCCTCTATAGTGAAGGACAAACTGCTGTGTCTTGCATCCCCTACCACAAAGAAGGAATCATAGCATCTGGCAGGCCTATTTAACTTCTACAGGCAACATATTCCATACCAAAAATCCTACACTGGACCATAAATCAGGTGACATGGAGAGCTGCAAGCTTCAAGGGGCCTAGAGCAGGAAGTACTGCAGCAGTACTGCAATACGTGGTGCAATCCTGTTGCAACTTGGGCCCTACAATCTAACAGCCTATGTCATTCTATCTGGCAATAGTCGGGCAATGCAGTAAAGGGATCATGGCAAGCTCCATTGGGAGAATCCCAAGGCAGGCACCTGGGATTCTGGAACAAGACCATGACACCTGCAGTAGAGAATTATATGTCATTTGAGAAATAGCACTTGCGTGTTAGTGAACCCTGACAGAGACTGAACACTTATTCTTGGGTCCCCAGCTAAACATGCATCTGAAACTGTTCATAATAAGCTGGATTCTGTTGGACCTAACAAGTCCCCAAGCTGGATGAGCCCAGCAGCAGAACATGCTAATGTGGAAATCCAGGATGGAGCTTGAGCAGGAGCAAAGGACACAAGTAAGCTGCAATGAGCAGGTAGTCCATATTCTCCTATACTCCCCTATGTTACCCACCACACTTGCACTAGTTTGCACCTATTTCTCTACAGGAGCTGGAGAGGTGCCCATACAACTGAGTGAAAGAGAAAAAAAAAACTCAAGCATGGCTTATAGATGAGTTAGCTTAGTATGTGCGTGCAGACCAGAAATGAACTGTGACTGTGTTATAGCCACATGCTGTAGGGAGTAGTCCTGAAAGACAGTGAAGGGGGAAGATTTTCCCAGTAAGCAAAACTCTGAATCATGCACCTGATTATTCACTTTGTGTGGAAGGAGAAGTGGCCTGAAGTAAGAATAAATAAGCTGAGTGTAGGGGTGTGCACCTGTAGTCTCAGCTTCTTGGGAGACTGAGGCAGGAGGATCACCTGAGCCTGGGAGTTTGAAGCTACAGTAAACTATGATGGCACTGCTGTACTCCACCCTAGGTAACACAGCAAGACACAGTCTCTTTCTTAAAAAGAATAAGAATAAGAAGGAGAAAGAGAAGAAATATATATCCTTGAGTCACACAAAAGAAACTGTCATCAGAGGGAACAGGCAACCTATGGAATGGGAGAAATTTTTGCAATCTATCCATCTGACAAAAAGCTAATATCCAGAATCTACAAAGAACTTAAACAAATTTACAAGAAAAAAAACAAACAACCCCATCAAAAAGTGGGCAAAGGATATGAACAGACATTTCTCAAAAGAAGACATTTATGCAGCCAACGAACATATGAAAAAATGCTTGTCATCACTGGTCATTAGAGAAATACAAAATCAAAACCACAATGAGATACCATCTCACGCCAGTTAGAATGGCGATCATCAAAAAGTCAGGAAACAACAGATGCTGGAGAGGATGTGGAGAAATAGTAACACTTTTACACTGTTGATGGGAGTGTAAATTAGTTCAACCATTATGGAAGACAGTGTGGTGATTCCTCAAGGATCTAGAACTATAAATAAATACTATTTGACCCAGTGATCCCATTACTGAGTATATACCCAAAGGATTATAAATCATTCTACCATAAAGACACATGCACACGTATATTTATTGCAGTACAATTCACAATAGTAAAGACTTGGAACCAACCCAAATGTCTATCAATGATAGACTGGATTAAGAAAATGTGTCATATATACGCCATGGATTACTATGCAGCCATAAAAAAGGATGATTTCATGTCCTTTGCAGGGACATAGATGAAGCTGGAAACCATCATTCTCAGTAAACTATCACAAGGACAGAAAACCAAACACCACATGTTCTCACTCATAAGTGGGAGTTGAAGAATGAGAACACATGGACACAGGGAGGGGAGCATCACACACTGGGGCCTGTCAGGGAGTAGGGGGCTAGGGGAGGGATAGCATTAGGAGAAATACTTAATGTAGATGACAGGTTGATGGGTGCAGCAAACCATCATGGCATATGCATACCTATGTAACAAAACTGCATGTTCTGCACATGTACCCCAGAACTTAAAGTATAATAATAATAATAATAATAATAAAACACTACATCCCTAAGAGTCACAAATAGAAAAAAAAGAAATACATATGTTCGGGAAGTGGCCAATGCTCTGGCTGCCTGGTCAGAGCCTTTAAAGAAAACAACTGGAAAATCAGAGCCAAGGAGGTCTGGGTAGACTCTAGAAGCATATAGATGGACATATGGGAATGGTTATAATGTATGAACATTTTGTATCACATGTTAATACTCAACAGAGAGCATCTACCATGCAAGAGGCACTGAGCAGCCAAGTAGACAAAATGATTCAGCCAATTAACATCAGCCAGCCTTTGTCATCAGTCACTCCAGAACTGGCACAATAGGCACATGAACAGAGTGGCCATGGTGGCAGAAGTGGCTACATATGGGCCCTATAGAATGGACTCCTACTTACCAAAGCCAGTGTAGCCACGGCTGCCTCTGAATGTCCAACTTGTCAGGAACAGAGACCAACACTGAACTCCCAAAGTGGCACTAGTCTTCAAAGGAGACCAACCAGCCACATGGTGGCAAGTTAACTGCATCAGCCCCCTTCCACACCGGAAGGGCCAGCAGTCTGAACTCACAGGGACAGATACCTATTCTAGAAATGGACTTGCCTTTCCCTCCCACAGAGCCTCAGCTGGCACCAGTCTCTGGGAGTTTGTGGAATATCTAATCCACAGGCATGGAATCCCACATATCACAGCATCTAACCAGAAGACTGTCTTCACAGCAAAGGAGGTGGGCCTGTGATCATGAGATCACTGTCTGTGTCACATACCACACCACCCAAGGCAGACAGCCTCATAGAATCTTGGAACCACCTTCTAAGAGTACAATTGAATGGCAACTCAAAGAACACACTCTAAAAAGATGGGGTGCCATCCTTCGGGAGACAGTATATTTATTAAATCATAGACTCCTCGATGGTGCCATATCCCCACAAGGAAGGATACAAGGTCCAGGAGCCAAAGGGGAGAAACAGGAGTGGCCCCACTTACCATCACTTCCAGGGACCCACTGGGGTATTTTGTGCTTCTTGTCCATGTAGGTCCTGAACCCCAAAAGGGATACACACTTGCCAGGGGACACAGCGAGCATCCGAGGGAGCTATAAGTTCTAGCTGCTGAAGGGGCACTTTGATCTCCTCATGTGTAAGAAGTTACCAGACTGGCAGGGATCATGGATCTTGCTCAGCAGAAGAGAGCAAGGCCGTTTTCACACAATGGGGGCAGGAAGGAATATGTGTGAATCCCAAATGATCTACTTGATTGCCTTCTGATACTCTGATGCCCTACTGTAAGGGTGAACAGATACATGCAGTAACCCCAAACCGATAAAGGTATGATTGCCAAAGGTTCAAACCACTTAGGAATGAGGTTTCTGGCCATACCCCTGGGTAAGCAAGCCACCAAGACCTGCAGAGGTGAGAGCTGAGAGTGAGAGGTGTTTAGAATGGATAGTGGAGGAGTGGAAGGATGAGAACCAGTTGCAGCCCTGAGATCCATTGTAGTGACAGGGCCTGCAGGTCATCCCACTAACCTCTCACTTCTGATTTCCCCTTGGGAGGAATGGCCTACAGGGGCCATGCAGAGGCTGCATGGAGGAATTGGTCAGTACACACAGAAGTGGACGGCAGTGGGCCAGGCACAGTGGCTCACACCTGTAATCCCAGCACTTTGGGAGGCCGAGGTGGGTGGATCACCTGAGCCCAGGAGTTTGAGACCAGTCAGGACAACATGACAAAACCCCGTGTCTACTAAAAATACAAAAACTAGCCGGGCATGATGGCATGTAATCCCAGTAATCCCAGTTACTTGGGAGGCTGAGACAGGAGAATCGCTTGAGGTGGAGGTTGCAGTGAGCCAAGATAGTGCCACTACATTCTAGCCTGGGTGACAGAGTGAGACTTTGTCTCAAATAAATAAATAAGTAAATAAATAAGAAGTGAACTGCAGTGGTGTGAGCATGCACCTGACAGACCTCCCATTATGGAGAGCTTACACAGCCAAGAACCCCAGCTGCTGCTCTTTGAAACCCATCCTGTTTTTGTGCCAAGGCCGTACTTCCCACAGGCTGCTCCAGCCAGTGATCAAGCACAGCACAGGCACTAAGACAGGCCCATTCTGGGAGACGTGGGACTCCTCTGATGGCCAACTTTGACTTGGGGACTCCCTGACGGCCTTGCCAAGCCTTTTTGATAAAGCACTTTGGTCTAGGAAGCTTCTACCCGACCTTCCTTCCTCTCTTCTTCACTCAGGGTCAGACTTATAATGTGATCTGACAGTTCCCCCAGCATTTCCTGGCTCTTGCTCCTTTCCTCTCACAGATGTTTCTCCTGAGAAAATTCTTGCATGTTTAATCCCAATTTGAGGGATTATTGGGACAATTATTGGGACTACTGTTGAAACAGTTGACAAACTGTCACTGGGGGTGTGTAGATTAAATGGCAGTATTGTATAAATTCATGTTAATTTCCTGGTAGTGATGACAGCACTGTGATTATATAGGAGTGTGTCCTTGGTGTTTAGGAATTACACAGTGAAATGTTTAGGATAATGGGGCAACTTACTTTCAAACGGTTCCCCCAAAATCCTAGATAGATAGATAGATAGAGAGATGATAGATAGATAGGCAGGCAGAGTGAGAAAGAAAGTGAGAATGATCAAACAAATGTATATAATGTTTTGTGAGGAGAGTGAATAGGAGTTTTTTGTAGTATTCTTATGACTTTTCCATAAATTTGAAATTATCAAAAATAAAAAATGTTTAAAATATTCTGAAGACATACATTCAGCCAACAATCATGAAAAAAGCCTCTACATCACTGATCATTAGAGAAATGCAAATCAAAACCACAATGAGATGTCATCTAACACCAGTCAGAATGGCGATTATTAAAAAGTCAAAAAATAACAGATGCTGGTGAGGTTGTGGAGAGAAAAGAACACTTATACACTGTTGGTAAATTCAGCCATTGTGGAAGACAGTGTGGTGATTCCTCAAAGACCTAAAAACAGAAATATCACTCAACCCAGCAATCCTATTACTGGGTATATACCCAAAGTAATGTAGATCATTCTATTATAAAAACACACACACGTATGTTCATTGCAGTACCTCTCACGGTAGCAAAGACATGGAATCAACCTAAATGCTCATGAGTAACAGACTGGATAAAGAAAATGTGGTACATATCATGGAATACTATGCAGCCATAACAATGAATGAGATCATGTCCTCTGCAGGGACATGGATGGAGCGGGAGGACATTATCCTTAGGAAACTAACACAGGAATAGAAAACCAAATACCACATGTTCTCACTCACAAGTGGGAGCTAAATGATGAGAACACATGGACACATAGAGGGGAACAACAACACTGGGGCCTTTTGGAGGGTGGAAGGGTGGGAGGAAGGAGAGGATCAGGAAAAATAACTAATGGGTACTAGGCTTAATACCTGGGTGATGAAATAATCTGTACGACAAACCCCCATGACACAAGTTTACCTGTGTAGCAAACCTGCATGTACACCCATGAACTTAAAAGATTTTTTTTAAAAATCTTAAACAACGCTCAGAATCTTGATTAAAAGTCTTAGTGCAAAAGGGCTTGCATAACTAATATGGTTTGAGTCTGTGTCCCCACAAAAACCTCATGTCGAATTGTAATCCCCTGTGTTGGAGAACGGACGTGGTGGGAGGTGACTAGATCAAGGGGGTGGATTTCTCCCATGCTGTTCTCATTATAGTGGGTGAGTTGTCCTGAGATCTGGTTGTTTAAAAGTTTGTAGCACCTCCCCCTTCCCTCTCTTCATCCTGCTCCAGTCATGTAGGATGTTCTGGCTTCCCTTACACCTTCTTCCATGATTGTAAGTTTCCTGAGGTCTCCCCAGCCATGCTTCCTGTGCAGCCTGTGGTACCATGAGCCAATTAAACCTCTTTTCTTTATAAATTACCTTGTCTCAGGTAGTTCTTTATAGCAATGTGAGAACGGACTAATATAATAGCCTTCTTCTTTATCTTGAAACTCATCAAGGACACCAAGGCCATTCCACCCAAATTAAAAGTTTCCCTTTTATCCTCCAAAGTGATTTATAGCAGGAAGATGGAAGGCTGTTTACACTTTCATTGATTGCTTAGTTTTGTTCATATAATTATGCATTTTAACATTCTTGCAGAATTAGTTTGCTAGGGCCGCCATGACAAAATACGAAGACTGGGTGGCTTAAACAACATGAATTCACTTTCTCACAGTTCTAGAGGCTGGAAGTCCAAGATCAAGGTGTCAGCAGATACTGTTTCTTCTGAGGCCTCTCTTTTTGGCTTGCAGTTGCTGCTTTCTCACTGTGCCCTCACATGGTCTCCACTCTGTATACATGTGCCTCCCTGGTATTTCTTCCTCTTCTTAGGAGAACACTGATTGTATTGAATTAGGGCCCCACTCTTATGACCTTAGTTAGCTTTAATTACCTCTTTAAAGATTTCATCTCTAAATGTGTTCACATTTTGAGGTAGTGAGGGTTAGGGATTCAACATAAAAATTTTGGAGAAACACAACTCATCCCATAACATAGAGTGTACCTTTCTCCCTTTAGTTAAAGGTTACTTATGTCACCACCACCCCCACACATACACCAGAAGGCAACTTTTTCTAAAAGCAAACCACTCTAAGATTCAGTCCTCTGAAGAACATTGTAAATCTCAACTCTTTTGAAAATCTGGTTAATTTTTTTTTTTTTTTGCAATTTTAACGGTACATTTTATTTAACCCGATGTATCCAAAACATTTTTATTTTAACATGTAATCAATATAAAAATTTTTAATATTTTATTTATTTATTTATTTATTTAAAAAAAATTTTTATTATACTTTAAGTTCTAGGGTACATGTGCATAACGTGCAGGTTTGTTACATATGTATACTTGTGCCATGTTTGTGTGCTGCACCCATCAACTCGTCAGCACCCATTAATTCATCATTTATATCAGGTATAACTCCCAATGCAATCCCTCCCCCCTCCCCCCCGACCATGATAGGCCCCAGTGTGTGATGTTCCCCTTCCCGAGTCCAAGTGATCTCATTGTTCAGTTCCCACCTATGAGTGAGAACATGCAGTGTTTGGTTTTCTGTTCTTGTGATAGTTTGCTAAGAATGATGGTTTCCAGCTGCATCCATGTCCCTACAAAGGATGCAAACTCATCCTTTTTTATGGCTGCATAGTATTCCATGGTGTATATGTGCCACATTTTCTTAATCCAGTCTGTCACAGATGGACATTTGGGTTGATTCCAAGTCTTTGCTATTGTGAATAGTGCCGCAATAAACATACGTGTGCATGTGTCTTTATAGCAGCATGATTTATAATCCTTTGGGTATATACCCAGTAGTGGGATGGCTGGGTCATATGGTACATCTAGTTCTAGATCCTTGAGGAATTGCCATACTGTTTTCCATAATGGTTGAACTAGTTTACAATCCCACCAACAGTGTAAAAGTGTTCCTATTTCTCCACATCCTCTCCAACACCTGTTGTTTCCTGACTTCTTAATGATTGCCATGCTAACTGGTGTGAGATGGTATCTCATTGTGGTTTTGATTTGCATTTCTCTGATGGCGAGTGATGATGAGCATTTTTTCATGTGTCTGTTGGCTGTATGGATGTCTTCTTTTGAGAAATGTCTGTTCATATCCTTTCCCCACTTTTTGATGGGGTTGTTTGTTTTTTTCTTGTATATTTGTTGGAGTTCTTTGTAGATTCTGGATATTAGCCCTTTGTCAGATGAGTAGGTTGCAAAAATTTTCTCCCATTCTGTAGGTTGCCTGTTCACTCTGATGGTAGTTTCTTTTGCTGTGCAAAAGCTCTTTAGTTTAATTAGATCCCATTTGTCAATTTTGGCTTTTGCTGCCGTTGCTTTTTGTGTTTTAGACATGAAGTCCTTGCCCATGCCTATGTCCTGAATAGTACTACCTAGATTTTCTTCTAGGGTTTTTATGGTATTAGGACTAACATTTAAGTCTCTAATCCACCTTGAATTAATCTTCGTATAAGGAGTAAGGAAAGGATCCAGTTTCAGCTTTCTACTTATGGCTAGCCAATTTTCCCAGCACCATTTATTAAATAGGGAATCCTTTCCCCATTTCTTGTTTCTCTCAGGTTTGTCAAAGATCAGATGGCTGTAGATGTGTGATATTATTTCTGAGGACTCTGTTCTGTTCCATTGGTCTATATCTCTGTTTTGGTACCAGTACCATGCTGTTTTGGTTACTGTAGCCTTGTAGTATAGTTTGAAATCAGGTAGCGTGACGCCTCCAGCTTTGTCCTTTTGACTTAGAATTGTCTTGGCAATGCGGGCTCTTTTTTGGTTCCATATGAACTTTAAAGCAGTTTTTTCCAATTCTGTGAAGAAAGTCATTGGTAGCTTGATGGGGATGGCATTGAATCTATAAATAACCTTGGGCAGTATGGCCATTTTCACGATATTGATTCTTCCTATCCATGAGCATGGTATGTTCTTCCATTTGTTTGTGTCCTCTTTTATTTCACTGAGCAGTGGTTTGTAGTTCTCCTTGAAGAGGTCCTTTACATCCCTTGTAAGTTGGATTCCTAGGTATTTTATTCTTTTTGAAGCAATTGTGAATGGAAGTTCATTCCTGATTTGGCTCTCTGTTTGTCTGTTACTGGTGTATAAGTATGCTTGTGATTTTTGCACATTAATTGTGTATCCTGAGACTTTGCTGAAGTTGCTTATCAGCTTAAGGAGATTTTGGGCTGAGACGATGGGGTTTGCTAAATATACAATCATGTCATCTGCAAACAGGGACAATTTGACTTCTTCTTTTCCTAACTGAATACCCTTGATTTCTTTCTCTTGCCTGATTGCCCTAGCCAGAACTTCCAACACTATGTTGAATAGGAGTGGTGAGAGAGGGCATCCCTGTCTTGTGCCAGTTTTCAAAGGGAATTTTTCCAGTTTTTGCCCATTCAGTATGATATTGGCTGTGGGTTTGTCATAAATAGCTCTTATTATTTTGAGGTACGTTCCATCAATACCGAATTTATTGAGCGTTTTTAGCATGAAGGGCTGTTGAATTTTGTCAAAAGCCTTTTCTGCATCTACTGAGATAATCATGTGGTTCTTATCTTTGGTTCTGTTTATATGCTGGATTACGTTTATTGATTTGCAAATGTTGAACCAGCCTTGCATCCCAAGGATGAAGCCCACTTGATCATGGTGGATAAGCTTTTTGATGTGCTGCTGAATCCAGTTTGCCAGTATTTTATTGAGGATTTTTGCATCGATGTTCATCAGGGATATTGGTCTAAAATCCTCTTTTTTTGTTGTGTCTCTGCCAGGCTTTGGTATCAGGATGATGTTGGCCTCATAAAATGAGTTAGGGAGGATTCCCTCTTTTTCTATTGATTGGAATAGTTTCAGAAGGAATGGTACCAGCTCCTCCTTGTACCTCTGGTAGAATTCAGCTGTGAATCCATCTGGTCCTGGACTTTTTTTGGTTGGTAGGCTATTAATTATTGCCTCAATTTCAGAGCCTGCTATTGGTCTATTCAGGGATTCAACTTCTTCCTGGTTTAGTCTTGGAAGAGTGTAAGTGTCCAGGAAATTATCCATTTCTTCTAGAATTTCTAGTTGATTTGCGTAGAGGTGTTTATAGTATTCTCTGATGGTTGTTTGTATTTCTGTGGGGTCGGTGGTGATATCCCCTTTATCATTTTTTATTGCGTCTATTTAATTCTTCTCTCTGAAAATCTGGTTAATGTTAAACCTATAATTTTATTTTCATTTTCTTCCAACCTGAATGACTTTTCTTAAAGGGTTCATACATTTAAAGTTTTGCCTAGATTGTTGGCCGGGCATGGTGGCTCATACTGGTAATCCCAGCACTTTGGGAGGATGAGGCGGGCAGATCATCTGAGCTAAGGATTTTGAGACCAACTATGGCACCAGACATGGCAAAATCTCACATTTATCAAAAATACAAAAATTAGCTGGCCTTGGTGGGACACTTGTAGTCTCAGTTACTCAGGAGGCTGAAATGGGAGGATTGCTTGAGCCTGGGAGGTCGAGACTGCAATGAGCCATGATCGTGCCACTGTACTCCAGCCTGGGTGACAGAGTAAGACCCCGTGGCAAAAAATAAGAAGAAGAAAATTAAATTTTGGCTAGATTTCCTTCCTTTTTTTCTGGGAGGGTTTAAGCTTTCTTATGTTAGATTATTATGCACTTAATAGCCTCTTGAAGCTACTGAAAGTAGGAGATCTATACAATTTAAGGAATTATATGGACTTTACTTTCTAATTACATCTGAAGGTGTATTATCTTATCTAATGTGAAAGGTGCTTCTTTCCATTGTCACTCCTTATATGTTCATATGAATCCTCCAGGAACACATACTCTAGACATACATTGCTTCGATCAGAAAGGTTGAAGCCTGTTTGGGGGCCAGTTTAAGAATCTTCACATTCTAGTTTCTATTGTACTTTAACAGGACTCAAACCTTACAAAGAAAAAAACTTCGCACATCTCTTACCACAATAAAAACCTAACTTGATCCACTCTCAAGCTTAGAAAGCTTTATTTCAGAAGACAGAATTGCAATAGTTCTACCTATAATTTAAGTGAGAGCAGGGGCTGGATGCAGTGGCTCATACCTGTAATTCCAGTACTTTGGAGGCCGAGGTGGGCAGATTGCTTGAGGCCAAGAGTTCAAGACCAGCCTGGGCAACATGGCGAAATCCTGTCTCCACAAAAAATTAGCCAGGTGTGATAGTGTGCACGTGTGCTCCCAGCTACTTGGGAGGCCTAGGTGATAGAATCACTTGAACCTGGGAGGTGGAGGTTGCAGTGAGCCGAGATTGTGCCACTGCACTCTAGCATGGGTGACAGAGTGAGACCCTGTCCCCCAAAAAAAAAAAAAAAATTAAGTGAGAGCAGCCTCCACCTATCCTATGGACCCAGGACAAAGTGACATCTGTCAAAAGCCATAAGACAACAGACAAAAACAAAACAAAAATCAACGTTTTAATTTTCCAGTGATCCTGATTTTAAGCAAAACTAATTCTTTAGCAACAGAGTTCAAAGTTAGCCAGCACTAGACAGCAGTGACGGGCAACCCTCTTACCTCCCCACCCCAACACTGTTATTTTTACTTATTCAGATTTAAGCTCCAATTGGAGCTACCGCCTGTATTCATTTCCTAAGCCTAATACAACAACATACTATAAATTCGGTGGCTTTAAACAACAGAAATTTATTTTCTCTGTTCTGGAAGCTAGAAGTCTGAAATCAGGTTGTCAGTAGGGCCCTTCTCCCTGAGACTCTCAGTAGAATTTTCTCTTACGTCTGCCTGGTGGTGGTCATCAATCTTCCATGTTCCTTGGCTTGCAGTTGTGTCACTCCAATCTCTGTCTCCATCACTATGTGGCCTTCTCCCTGTGTGTCTCTCTTCACATCATCTCTCTTCTTATAAGGACATCAAGTCATATTGGATTAAGAGCTCACTCTACTCCAGTGTGACCTCATCTTCACTAATTACTTCTATGATGACCCTATTTCTAAGTAAGGTCACATTCTGGGGTACTAAGTATTAGGATTCAACATATCTTTTGGGAGAGCACAGTTTAAAAACATAATATCATCCTCCCCAGTTTTCTTGAGTAATTTATTTCACGGTCTATCGTTTGTAGGTTTTATTATTTCCATGCATATTAACAAATGGGAAAGATCAACTGTCATCTTCTGGCTTAACAAATGCAAGGCCGGGCACAGTGGCTCACGCCTGTAATCCCAGCACTTTGGGAGGCCGAGGTGGGTGGATAACTTGAGGTCAAGAGTTCAAGACCAGCCTGACCAGCATGGTGAAACCCCATCTCTACCAAAAAATACAAAAATTAGCCAGCTGTGGTGGTGGGCACCTATAATCCCAACTACTTGGGAGGCTGAGGCAAGGAGAATTGCTTGAACCCCAGAGGCAGAAGTTGCAGTCAGCCGACATTACACTGCTGCACTCCAGCCTGGGCAACAGAGCAAGACTCCATCTCAATAAAAGAAAGAAAGAAAAAGAAATGCACAAATATTTATACCTTTATTTTAAAAAGGAGGCTATGTCAATTTAAATATTATTACATGAGCAAGAAATCATTACATAAGTAACCAAGCAAAATTAGACTTTTTTTGGAAGTTACTTTCCCAAAATACAATAACTCATAAATCTGAGTGTCTTATCAAACTAATTTGATAGGAGCTAATGGCAAATGCAGTTTGGTGACATGGAAAAGCATCTCATTCTCTGCAGGTGCAAGAAAAAGGAAACTGTCAGTTGTTTCTTGCTTGCTTGCTTGCTCGTCTTGCTGAGTTTTCTTTCACCAGCAGTAGGAGAGTTTAGAGTTTCCAGCCTAAATACTAGAATTTCAATAATTAGCACTCAAAGAGGAAAAAGAGTAGTCTTTCAAATAAAGGCCCACTCAAAACTTCAAATAACTTCAAAGTTTCAAAAAATAGTATAAGAAAGAAGCAGAATAGGCTTGTGTTAAAATTTATTATAAAACATATGATATTTGCTACTTACATTTGTCATCCAAATGTTTTATGGTTAATATCAATTTTATCAATTTTTTACTAATTTTGTATTCACTGATAAACAAGTACTTCCACTAACAACATTAAGAATCAAGGTTTTCAGTTAGAGAAATAATCACATGGCTCACCAAGTAATAAGTAAAAAGGAATTATAATTATGAGTTGAGAAAAGGGTTAAAATTTGATGTATGTTTTGTAAAGCAATGCAGGAAATAAATTCATAACTTTCAGTATGAATTTGTCAGTAAAATAAAAATTAAAATATTAAGCCTTCTAGGGTTCTTTGAGGAGTATATATGATGGTATATATGAAATACCTGGCATATAGTATGTGCTTAGTAAACATTAACTTCATTCCACCCCCTCCTTTGTTCAGTGTGATTGAACCTCAAACAGTTCCCTGAAAAGTTCCCATTAATTGGGGATGAAGAAATCCACCCAGGAATTAAGTGCTTATTTCATCCCCTACATGTGGAAAACACAAGGCTCACAGCACCCTGATTGGTATGGAACTCCACGCTGCCCAAGAATGAGTGCCCCTTAGACCTTGAGCTAACCAGCTGGTGGCAAGGCCCTTGCTTCACACCCTCCCAGGGTACTCAGTAGCTCCACTGGTAACAAAATTTCCCCAAGTGTCATGGGGACGCAAGATGCTTAACTGACATGAGACTAAATCTGGTCTTTATGGTTTGAATTTCATTTTAAAAATTATTTGTCTTGAAGAATACAAATGTAAAGACCATTTCTATCTTCATATGAGTCTCAAATTATAATCTTGATTCTATAATAAATCTTCTTTAGCTTTCAACTGGCATATTCAACCGGAAATGGGAGATACCCATTTCCTCTATAATTTCAAATTGACTTTCATATATAAAAACCCATGAGTTCATAATGATACTTGTTTTTAAAAACTTCATGATTCACCTTTGTAAGTTCAGGCTAGGACATCAGCTCATTGTTTTGAAAACTGATGAAGGGAAGCAATCAAGCATTTGTACTCCTTTCCTGTATGCATTCTATTTCGGGGCCACCAAAGAGATGATGAGGAAAGTCCTTCACAGAAATATTCCTGGTAATAAATTGAGATGGAATGATGGAGTTAGAAAAATTGTCATTTTGCAAGACCTAATGAAATCATAGATCTAGGTAACAATCATCAACTGATGCTGAAACTATCGGGATGGTGGTTTTCAACCTCACCTGCCCCCAAGAGCTGTTACAAGCCTCAGTGTGCAGGCTGCACTCCAGACCAAGTGAATCAGAATGTCTGGGCTGATTGTAAAGCTCCCCAGGTGATTTCAGTGTGCAGCCAAGATTGAGGATCACTCACTAGATGAAAGGGGCATGGGGAAGTTTATAACAGATGGATCAGACTGAAAACACTTCAACCTCCTCACCAATTCTAACGTTGGTATGAGTGGGACAGCCAGACACTGTGTACATTAGCACAATGTCTAATACACAGCACTACCTAGGAGGTGTTCTAGCAAAAGCCTTCTCCCTTACCCCTTACCCCTTTACACACATAATTGAACCTACATGTAGTCAGTCCTTCGGGTCTAATTTTCCAGTTTAGATGAAACACAGGCATAGGAGAAGTTAAATGGCACCATGAAGAGGTAATCAACTGACTCATGAATGTGAGAGATTCAACAGGATAAGTGAATTGGATTTTTCCACAAATAACTGAGGAGGAAAGGCAGAGGGCTAATGTTATAAATTAAAAGAGATTTAAATTACCTATCAACTAAATGCAATGTGTGAGTCTTGTTTGGCAGCTGATTTTTAAAAAATGAATTCACCTTGAAGAAGGAGTCTGATTTAAACAAACAAAATGTTTTTTAAAAAGAAAGGCAGAAAGAAAAAAGAAAAAAACTATGACAATCAGGAAGTTGTGATTCGGCATTAGATTACAATAAAAATAATTATTTTGTGAAGTGTGTGGCTGGACGTGGTTGCTCATACTTGTAATCTCAATGCTTTCGAAGGCCAAAGAGGGAGGGATCAGTTGAGGCCAAGAGTTCAGGACCAGCCTGGGCAACATAGTAAGACCCCATCTCTAAAAAAAAAAATGTTTTTAAAAATTAGTGGGGGAGCCAGGTTTGGTGACTTGGCTCGTGCCTATAATCCCAGCACTGTGGGAGGCTGAGGCAGGAAGACTGTTTAAGCCCAGGAGTTCGAGATCAACCTGGGAAACATAAGGAGACCCCATTTCTACAAAAAAACAAAATACAAATATTAGCTAGGCATGGTGGTGCACACCTGTGGTCCCAATCTTGGGAGGCTGAGGCAGGAGGATTACTTCAGCCTGGGAGTTTGAGGTTACAGCAAGCTATGATTGTGCCACTGACCTCCAGACTGGGCAACAGAGTGAGACCCCATCTGAACAAAAAATTTTTAAAAAAATACTAGCTGGGCATGGTGGCACTTGCCTGTAGTCCTAGCTACCCTGGAGGCTAATGTAGGAAGATGGCTTGAGTCCAGGAGTTCAAGGTTGTAGTAAGCCATGATGTTGCCACTGCACTGCAGCCTGGGTGGAGAGACAGAATAAGACCCTGTCTCTGAAAGAAAATTCTTTTGGTTAAATCTGATAATGGCATGCATGGTAGTTATACATTTTTAAAAGTCCTTATCTATTAGGGATATATGCTAAAACATTTATAAGTAAAGTCATATGTTGTCTAGGATTTGCTTTAAAATACCCTAGGGAGTCGCACCATTACACTCCAGCCTGGGCGTGCTGGAGTGCAACGAGCGAAACTCTGTCTCAAAAAAAAAAAAAAAAAACCCTAGGAAAAGAAGTTGGGTGGAAGTTAGATTATTAGAAATATGTTGGTAATTGTTGAAGCTAAGCTATGAGTATATGGGGGTTCAATATATTGTTATCTCAACTTTTGTGTCCATCTGAAAATTTACATAACAAAAAGTTATATGTACGTGTGTGTGTGTGTGTGTGTGTGTGTGAGAACTACGTGAGGAGCGGTGAGGAACGGTGAATAGCCTTATGTAGCTGATGCAAAATATATAGGAGGTAGGGGAATTTCATGCCCTCAAATTTGCTAACTACTATGTGAAATACAAACGACATCAAAGAAGCACTTTCTGTTCTCAAGGAATATTTTCCTTGAGGAACATGTACCATTGTACAATCAAAGAAAAAAAACTAAATAATGACATGAATCACGTAAGACACCAACATCAAGGGCTACAGTTGGAACTGCTCACTGTTGGGGAGACGCAGTGATTTTGGCTTAAGATAGTGAGTGAGGTATAGTAGAGAGATAGACCTAGATTTAAACCCTGACTCTGCTGTTTCCTGGTTTTGTGACTGCCTGCAAGTCATTTGACCACCTTGAGCCCCAGCCAGTCTCAAAGCCAACGTTACATGTGTTAGATTTTTGTTACATAAGCACTCCAGTTCCAGGTACGTATTTTTATTTCAGTTATTGTTTTATAACAAATCACCCCAAAACTTAGTGGATTCAACCAAAGCCATTTTACGTCCTCATACTTCTGTGGGTTGGGCAGGGCTCAGCTGGACAGTTCTTCTGCTGGCTCTGCTTGGTATCTCATGCAGTTGCAGTCAATGGGTAGCTGGGGCTGGAACCTCCAAGACGATGCTTCACCCATATTGCTAGCACCTTGGAGGTGAGGCCAGGAGCTGGACTGGGCTGGGACATGGTTTGTCTGGGATTTTCTCTCTCTCCATGTGGCCTCTGCAGGTGGGGATCCATACTTTCTTTCTTTCTTTTTTTTTTTTTTGAGACAGAGTTTCACTCTTGTCACCCAGGCTAGCATGCAGTGGCTCGATCTTGGCTCACTGCAACCTGCAACTTCTGCCTCCCAGGTTCAAGTGATTCTCCTGCCTCAGTCTCCTGAGTAACTGGGATTACAGGAGTGCACCACCATGCCTGGCTAATTTATTTTATTTATTTATTTATTAGTAGAGACAGGGTTTCACCATGTTGGCCAGGCTGGTCTAGAACTCCTGACCTCAGGTGATCCACCCTGCTTGGCCTCCCAAAGTGCTGGAATTACAGGAGTGAGGTACCATGCTCAGCCCCATACTTGTTATTTGGCAGCTCAAGATTCTCAAGAGCAAGCAGTAGAAGTTGCCAGACTTTGTCAGGCTGAGGACCAGACCTGACACAGCATCACCTCCACCTTATTCTACTGGTTAAAGCCACTCATGGGGCCAGCCCAGATTTAAGAGGAGGAAACTATGCAAAAGCATGAATACCAGAATGCATGGCTCTTGGGGGCTGCTAACGTAACAGATTACTATACAATACAGATTTTATTTTTGCAAGTTTTAAAAAAAGCATTTAAAAGCCTAGCTATACATGAGACCACTTAGCAGTACTTATGAATACACACTTGAGTCAGATGACATAGAGTCCCAGCTCGGCCACTTTAGTAGCTCTGTGACATGACCAAGCTAATCTCCCTGAGCCACATACGTGGCTCATCTATAGACGTGTCCTTCATAGGGTGATGGTGGAGTTTAAGAGAGATAATGAGGCCAAGAAACTTGCACAAAGTAGGTGTTCTGCAGGTGATAACTGTTGCTATATTGTTAAAAATTGCCATTGTTGTTGCTTATTATTAATTACTGAGACATCTTGCCCTCAATGCAGAGATAAGCGGCTAGTGTAACACATTTCCCATAAACTAAGGAGGCATGAGGCAGCTAATGTAACACACTTCTCATAAACTAAGGAGGCATGTTATTTTTATTATTTTCTTCAATTTCAGTTCACCATTTTACATCTTCATTTTGTCAGTTTTTTTTTTTTTTTTTTTTTTGAGACGGAGTCTCGCTCTGCCGCCCAGGCTGGAGTGCAGTGGCCGGATCTCAGCTCACTGCAAGCTCCGCCTCCCGGGTTCACGCCATTCCCCTGCCTCAGCCTCCCGAGTAGCTGGGACTACAGGCGCCCGCCACGTCGCCCGGCTAGTTTTTTGTATTTTTAGTAGAGACGGAGTTTCACCGTATTAGCCAGGATGGTCTTGATGTGCTGACCTCGTGATCCGCCCGTCTCGGCCTCCCAAAGTGCTGGGATTACAGGCTTGAGCCACCGCGCCCGGCCTCATTTTGTCATTTTTTATCAGTATGTTGTATTAACAGGTTTTAAAGTCATTCTCAAATTTAAATTCGTTGTAGGTTCACATTCGCCAAGCAATTGAGAAAACAAATTCTTAGATCAAATTTGGATTTAAAAACTCCTACCTTCCACAAAGTCATGAAAACACATATTTTAAAGGAGATGGTGATATATCTTGGTTAATTTACACACACATACACACACATCGCAGTTTTTATTGTTGTTGTTATTAAGACAAGATCTTGTTCCCTCATCCAGGCTGGAGTACAGTGGCGTGATCTTGTCTCACTGCAGCCTTGACCTCCTGGGCTCAAGCAATCCTCCCACCTCAGTCTTTCAAGTAGCTGGGACTACAGGCACACACCACAGCTCACAGCTAATTTTTTTGTATTTTTTGTAGAGACAGGGTCTTGCCATATTGCCCAGACTGGTCTCGAACTACTGGGCTCAGGCAATCTGCCCGCCTCAGCCTCCCAAAGCTCTGGGATTACAGGCGCGAACCACCGTGCCTGGTCACTGCAGTTCTCATGTAGAAAAATATGTTTTATCATCACTGTGTCTTTCCATGTAAGTTCAAAGATGTTTCAAATTGGGACTACAACATCAGTACTATGACTTTTTCAGTGAGAAAAAATACCTGTCACTGTTGTCATGGAGTGTTGTGAAGTAAACACTCCCTAGACTTTTGGGCAACTTAGTATTGAGTATAAACTTGAAGACTTTTTGGCATTTTGTGAGCTCATCTGCACGTTAAAACTTTAAAAATAATTGCTTTCGAGTTAAATTCAGCTGTGGTAAAAACTTAGTAAGTTTTAATGGTCTTTGACACTAGAGGTTTTAGTGGAAAATTAGTTCAGAATATTATTAATCAACATGAACAATGTATATTACAGTTTCTTTCTTTCTTCTTCTTCTTCTTCTTCTTTTTTTTTTTTTTGAGAAAGACTCTCCTACTGTCACCCAGACTGGAGTGTAGTGGCATGATCTTGACTCACTGCAGCCTCCACCTCCCGGGTTCAAGTGATTCTCCCACTTCAACCTGCCAAGTAACTGGGACTATAGGCACATGCCACCACACAGGGCTTATGTTTGTATTTTTTGGTAGAGATAGGGTTTCACCACGTTGGCGAGGCTGGTCTCAAACTCCTGGCTTCAAGTGATCCTCTTGCCTCCGCCTCCCAAAGTGCTGGGATGACGGGCATGAGCCACGACATCGCCTACAGTTTCCTTTTTGAAGCCTTGAGTTGTTTATCATTTTTATTCTTCTTAAATGTACTTTGTTACAAATCACCACAGTTGCTTTTGACATGATGGCTAGATAGCCTTTGAGGCTGAGCAGTTGTCTACCACGTAATTCTTGAGGCGGGGCAAGAATACATGTTAAAGCAGGAAGTGTCTTCAGCCAACATATAATTTACAGGGTTATCTAGGAACTCCTTAAAATGGGATTTGTAGGTACTTAAAAGCTTAGTGTGGTGAAAGAGCATAGTCTCTGGGGTTGGACTGACTTGGGCCCTATGAAGCCTTGGGTAAATTATTTGACTTCTTTGAACCTCACTTTCTTCGATTGCAAGCAATACAGACCCATCTCTCAGAGTCATTGTAAAGATTTAATGCGTTAGCAGTGAATACATTGGAACACGTCAAGGATTCATGCTTTAGTGCCTCCTATACTTTGAATTCTGAATTAAACTTTAACCAGCCTGGACAACATGATGAGACTCCATCTCTACAAAAACTATTTTAAAAAATTAGCCAGGCATGGTGGTGCATGCCTGCAGTCCCAGCTACTTGGGAGGCCAAGGTGGGAGGATCACTTGAGCCCAGGAATTGAGGCTGCAGTGAGCTGCGTTCACGCCACTGCACCCCAGGCTGGGCTATGGAGCAAGACTTTGTCTCAAAGTAAAAAAAAAAAAAAAAAGAAAGAATTAAACTTTAAGAAATGATTTTTAGTAAGATGAAAATAGAAACTCAGCTAAAATGTATAATATGAACATTTGTAGAAAATACGGTAGAAGACAATTCAACTTGTGCAACGTCAAGTATGAAGAAATTCACTCAGCAGTGAAATATGCATTTTAAAAATGAGTTTCGTAAAGTCAAAACAAATGAATTTAATTAGATGTGACTGGATTAAAGATGACTGAGGCTTTAATTTATGAACGACTTTCCAAGATAGTATGGCATTTGAAACAGCAATGGTTGGGAGCTATGAACAAAAGGAACCAAGTTTATGAGATATGAGAAGCTGGTTTGGAAATAGCCTTTCGCTTACCTGGCCCTCTTGCTGTTTTTTGTTCACATACTTCCTTCTATTCTGAGGTTCTGAAACAAAAATAAATCATAGGCCCTGCAACAACTGAAGAAACTTTCCAATGCTCTCTAGAAAGGAAACTGACTGGACTTAAGCAAGTACTTCCTGCATGTGCCACACCTATTAAAAATTAAGAAATGACCTTGGTGATATTGTGCTCAGAGGAGTTTTAGAGCAGTGAAATTATTCCGTATGATGCTACAATGATGGTACATGTCAAAATCTGTAAACTGTACAACATTTGTCATTTTGACATTTGTCAAAATCTATAAACTGTACAACACCAAGACTGAGCCTGAATGTAAACTATGCACTTCGGGTGACTATGAGGTGTCAATATAGGTCCATCTATAGTAATTAATGTATCGCCTGATGCATGATATCAATAGTGGGAAAGTTGTGCTTGTGTGGAGACAGTGGGTACATGGAAACCCTCTGTACGTTCTGTTCAAATTTGCTGTGAATTTAAAACTGCTTTAAAAAATGAAGTGTGTTAATTTAAAAATCAACAAATAAACAAATAAATGAAAGTGAGGAACCTACCTCCAGGAGAGGAAATTGACTTTACCTAACCAATGTGCTTCCTTTGTGAGCTGCACCTGTTAAAGATCAAGAAACCACCTCAGTGGTACAGTGCTTAACTACAGAGTGTCCTGACATTTGTTGGTGGGGTTGCAAAAGATGTCATAATGTCATAATGTCACCATTTATTATGGTGTCTGTAAGGTCTATATGAATCACTCAGATGTTGTTAAAAAATGCAAGTATAGGCTGGGCACGGTGGCTCACGCCTGTAATCTCAGCACTTTGGGAGGCTGAGGTGGGTGGATCACCTGAGGTCGGGAGTTCAAGACCAGCCTGACCAACATGAAGAAACCCCGTCTCTACTAAAAATACAAAAATTAGCTGGGCGTGGTGGCGCATGCCTGTAATCCCAGCTACTGGGGAGGCTGAGGCAGGAGAATCACTTAAACCCAAGAGACGGAGGTTGTGGTGAGCCAAGATCAAGCCACTGCACTCCAACCTGAGCAATAAGAGTGAAACTCTGTCTCAAAAAAAAAATGCAAGTATAGGCCTGGCATGGTAACTCACTCCTGTAATCCCAGCACTTTGGGAGTCCAAGGCGGGTGGATCACTTGAGGTCACGAGTTCAAGACCAGCCTGGCCAACATGGCAAAACTCTGTCTCTACTAAAAACACAAAAAGTAGCTGGGTGTGGTGGCGTGTGCCTGTAGTCACAGCTACTCAGAAGGCTGAGGCAAGAGGATTGCTAGAACCTGGGAGGTAGAGGTTGCAATGAGCCAAGATCACGCCACTGTACTCCAGCCTGGGTGACAGAGCAAAGCTTTGTCTCAAAAAAAAAAAAAAAAAAAAAAAATGCAAGTGACCGGGCATGGTGGCTCACGCCTGCAATCCCAGCACTTTGGGAGGCTGAGGTGGGTGGATCACCTGAGGTCAGGAGTTTGAAATCAGCCTGGTCAGCATGGTGAAATCCCATCTCTACTAAAAATACAAAAATTAGCTGGGTGTGATGGCATGTGCCTGTAATCCCAGCTACTTGGGAAGCTGAGGCAGGACAATCTCTTGAACCTGGGAGGCGGAGATTGCAGTGAACCAAGATTGTGCCACTGTACTCTAGCCTGGGCAACAGAGTGAAGTTCTGTCTCAAAAAAAAAAAAAAAAGAGAGAGAGAGAGAAAAGAAAAGAAAGAATTATGCAAGTATAATTCGGTGGTTTTACCATTGGGTCTGAGATTCCGCCTTTTTAACAAGCTCCCAAGTGATGCTTGAAGAATTTAGAGGGCACTGGGCATACATGCGTCCCCTTCCTCACCTAAATTACTGCTATTGAAGTCAAATAAAATATAGAGACAAATCTCTGAATTTAAAACATTGTAATCTGTGCAGGAGGTGGGTTTAAATATATATGTATAAATATATTTTAAAAAACCATTTTATTTGAGAAGCAAGAACTGTAATGTGGGGCATACAGAGAGAGCAGTTGGTCTTCAGTATGCCAGAAGAACAAAAACTTCAGAAGTTTTATAAAAAGGAGAAATGTTACAAATTGTTTTGAAAGTAAGTTTATTGACACTAGTAAAGTTTTGGGGAGCCGGCAAGCTCAGAGATTGGTGAGTGACAGCGATAACTAAAACTACTCTTAGAGTTGTAGCAGACTGTTCAGTAACATGGGTTTCAGATTACAGAAGCCAAGCTAGCAGAGGATTATATCCTAGGTGCAATGCTGTATGCCCTGAGTGCTTTTATTCCCTGGCCTCTCCACCCTGTTTTCGTTGAGTATGACAAGAATGGCCCAATTTGTATAATCAACTTTCATTGGGCCTTTTTTGCATACTTTTGCTGCATACCCAGAGATTCATTATTAAAGAATAGTTCCTTTGGGTCTTGGACACATGATCTGTCCAGCATAGCTCTCCCTTCTCTAAATCTCATTAGTGCTTTGTTGTGGTTCTCTTATGGAACCTAGGAGGTTCTTTTGCTATACTTATGTGTGTATATCTTATACCCCTACTCTGCCCTTCTCCACCTCCACTATCCCCAACCCTCATACTAGATTAAGGCCCCACTATAAAGTGTTCTTATAGATTTCTGTGCTTTTCATTAATAGCAGTTATAAAAAATCTAATTTAGTAATTATATAATTTTTGTGGGTGTCTCCACTACTAAATAAAAAACTTCATGAGGTCAGGGATCCTGTATATATTGCATAACACTGTATCCCCATCATTACCACATTATCTGGCACATAACCGGTGCTCAACGAACTGTAAGGTTCATGAAAAGGGAAACTCTGCATTCCCTGAAGAACCCACCATAGAGCCCTGTATATCATAATCATTTGGCAAATAATTATCAACTTAATGGCAATAATCTTAGGAGATAGTAACCATTTTCTCATTCACTTGTTAATTCCTTCAACAGCAATTTATTGACTAGCCACTGTATGCCAAGCATGATTCTGTCATCAAAGATCTAACAATATCCAGAGAACACAAATGTAAAAACAACTCAACTGCTTCAAGATGAAGTTCTCTTTCCTTGATTTAAAGTGAGTTACTTTTTGGACTAACAGGTTCCCAAGGTCATGCTTATGCCTTTATGAAAGCTTTTAGGTGAGAAAGAGACATGGTCCAGTCTACACTTTTAAATGGTATATTATTAACTCAGGATAGAGAAAGGATGTGAGGAGGGAAGACTAAAAGCAGAGAGACCATTAGAGGATCGTTGCAATCATGCAGTTGAGAGATGGTCTGGACTACAGCAGTGGCAGTGGGGAAGGAGAGACTTGGGTAAATTTGGGAGAGATTTAGGAAATCAAATGAACAGGACACTGTGATCAACTGGATTTGGTAGACGAGGAACATGGAGACTTAAATAACATAAGTCTAGATTTCAAGAAACAGGCCTAGGATGGAGATACAAATCCAGGCACGATCAGCTTGGAGCAACAGGATGGAAGAGATCACCCAGAGACTGTAGAAGAATCTGAAAACATCCCGTTCAGAACAAAGGCTGAGGAAGGCCCCCATCAAGGAAGAGGTAAATTAAGCGTACATTGCAAAGTAGCCTGCAAAGAAGACTGAGTGAATGGCTAGAATGGTAAGAGTAAAAGAAAAGCAAGCACCTGTGAGACAATAAATGTGGTATCAAGGAAGTCGAGAGACGCCGGACACAGTGGTACATACCTGTATTCCCAGCTACCTGGGAGGCTGAGGCAGGAGGATGCCTTAAGCCTAGGTGTTTGGAACTGTACTATTTTTATAACTTTTCTGCAAGTCTACATTGGTTCAAAGTGAAAAAGTTTTAAAAGACTCAGAGCTCCTTACAATTTTCAAGTTTGTTTTATTTTCTCCCATTGGTTAACATACACTGTCAACCTTGACATTTTGGGAAATCTGGAAAAAAGTCTTTAGAAATAGGGGCAGGGAAGGACATAGATTTATTTATTGTCTGAAGACTGTTAGCATTGTGACATGTTTCATCTGGACTTTTTTTCCCCTAGAATTTTTTTTTTTTTTTTTTTGGCAGAGTAGTAATTAAATAATAGTGGACTTTTTTTACATTTATTTTTACTGAATTTTTTTACATTTATTTTTACATTTATTATAGAAGTAATAGGAGACTTTTAAGATGTGACAGCAAAGACATCTCTGTTCCCTTTTTTGCAATACCACAAATGAAAAATAAGGTATGAGACACCTGAAACCTCGGCCCTGATTATGTGGGAAGAAGGGCTAAGCCTGCCCCATGCAGTGGAGGTCGAGGACACTAGGAGAGAAAACCTGCCACTACAGATGTTGGACACAGTCAGCAGAACACAGGGTGGTCTGTAGACCCTGGGCAAAAAATTCCATGACTACTTGTTTGGAGCAACCAGACTGAAGGGCAGAGAGGGCTTGGAGTTTCCTTACCCTTGTGTTAATCACGGGATTGGCAAAGGACACATCATCTTTGAAATCGGCCTTCAGGGCTGAAAAACATCTGTGAGTGACAAGCAGCCCGGACTAATATCTAGCCTGTGAAAAGAGGAAATCCGCAATAATCGTCAAAACAATTATATAACCCTGTACCCTATGCAACTTCTCTGTGAATCAGAGAGGCTTTGGCACCCCCAAGCCCTGCCCTGGCCCTGTTCCCACGCTATAGGATATCCTGCAAGCAGCTCCTTTAAGGAAGTAAGGATTCACCCTGGGAGAAGAGCCCTCTGGATACATGTGAAGGAGAGCCCAGGATGACAGCTGAGGGTGGGCCCAGAGAGCCCCCAGACAGGATCCAAGGGCAGAAGGCTCAGGGGGACCTTCCCTTGAGGATACAAAGTTGATGGCAGACTTCATGTACTTGATTAACAAAAAAAAAAAGTTGCGAAGCAAGCAAAAAGTAAGATGATATGAATCCTGAGGAAAGCAGATAGTTGTATGAGAAATGAAATGCACCCATAGTACCTCACCTAGCACAGCTGTGACTACAGAGATTCATAACAAGGTGAACATCGAATATTGTTCTAACCCAAAATGGTGATAAAATCATCTTAGCAGGATGTGGGAAGAGCAAAATAGGGAGGGAATGTAATTGAGCTAAATCTTCCGGAAATAGATAATATCTAGTTAAACCTCAAAATGGCACCACTTAGAGGTAAGCACCAAAAGAAACATCAAAGTGATGGCCCCTAGGAGCATGATGGGGGCAGGAGCAGGAGACTGCTGGTGTTATACTGAGCTCTGTGGAACTCTTTCACTTCCAACACTATGTGCATGCACCACTTAGATTTTTAAAATTTATAAAAATCTGAGAACTATCTGGAAAGTGGTAGGCAATGTGTCTCCTCTTACAGAACTTTTTCCTCCATATAATTGGAGGAAAAACCCCCAGCAGATTCTCTGATAGATCGGCATTTCATAGACCCATATTCATGCCACTCCTGTGGATCTGAAACACAAGATCTATAGTCCACATAATAATAATCCCATCCTGACCTTTGCCTTGCATCTTCTAAGTTTTGAACTCTGGGGTGTGGCATTTGTTCTCTCCAAAATAACTAGTGAAACTTCAGTGCTTAGCTCTGAAAATTACAGACCTGGGTGGGGAAAAAACCCAACTCAGCAAGGTAAGTAGACAATGTCTCTCTGACCCATTAAAGCTGCAGAAAACTAGGTATGATTTCGCTTCTTAAAATTGTCTTTCCAAATGTTATGTCTAGCAAAGGAAAACTGTATAAAACATCTAGACTTCGAGAATACTATTGTGTCCTATGAAAGTAATCACTAACTGCTACCAAGTCTGTCATCCTGAAGGCTTGTTTAACTCTAAGATGTGCTGTTCTGATAACATTGAAATGAATGCTTTTTCCTTCATTTCCTGCCCATGAAGGGCTATACACATAAGAACTTATTTTGTCGAGCCAGAAGAGAGAGGAAGAGCTCTTTCCTGTTTTCCCGTATGCACAGAGATCATAAAACCTATGCTTCTGTTTAATTTGTTAAGAGTTTAGGAGTTTGTGGTCCATTGAAATGAACATTTCTTACCTGGACACTGCTTCCTTGTCCTAGAGCTGACCATCCCCTCTGGCCTGGCAGCAGAAATTTTCACTCCATCCCTAGATAATATGAGAAATTAGTCCCTTGTCCCACTCAACGCACACCAAGTAACTGCCACCTGCTGGTAGCCCCAACCCCACCAAACAGCGGTTATTCCGCTGTTCTTTCCTACAGCCTCTATTACTCTCTTTTTTTTTTTTCTTTTTTAGACAAAGTCTCCTCTGTTGCCCAGGCTGGAGTGCAGTGGTGCATTCACAGCTCACTGCAGCTTCAATCGCTTGGGCTCGAGATCCTACCACCTCAGTTTCCCAAGTAGCTGGGACCACAGGTGCATGCCATCACGTCCAGCTAATTTTTTGTACTTTTTTGTAGAAACGGGGTTTCGCCATGTTGCCCAGGCTGATCTTGAACTCCTGAGCTCAAGCAATCCGCCCACCTCAGCCTTCTAAAGTGCTGGGATTATAAGCATGAGCCACTGTGCCCAGCCTACCATTTTTTTAATGTTAAGATTTTATTTTCAAGGCTTCTTGTGTTGTAGTGAAAGTAAAAATGGTGTTCCAACCTCAGTGTAATTGGCAGCTGTGACTGGCTATGACTCACACGCCAATCACAGCTATCCACACTACCAGTCTTACGTGAAAACCTGGTAACACTTAAAATTTTGGGGGGTGAATTCTTCAAGCTTGGTGGTGGATTTCCAAGAGGTGCAAATGGAAGAAGGCAGACTACCACTCTTTGGGTGGGTGGGTAGGTATCCTGGCATTTGTATCCCAGGCACTTCAGCTACCAAGCAAATCCATATGAGCAGTAAAACCAATCCTGAACAGTCCCAGCACTTTCCCTTCCCAGACTCCTCTGCTTCCAACATCCTCAGCCCACCTTCTATGCCCCCTGACCCAGACCCTGCCCTAGAGGCTTTCTAGTTCCCACATCCCCAAGCAATAGATGGGAAAGGAAATCTCTTTTCACACAGACCTCAATCTCTGGGAACTGGTACCCAAAAGGAATCGAATTGATTATTGATTGTTGATTGATTGATTGCTTGAGACAGGGTCTCCCTCTGTCACCCAGGCTGAAGTGTGGTGGCATGATGAGGGCTCACTGCAGCCTCAAACTCCCAGGCTCAAGCGATCCTCCTACCTCCACCTTCCAAAGTGCTGGTATTACAGGCACAAGCCACTGCGCCAGACCTAGTTGACCTTTGAGGTGGGATACACTGGGCTCTGTGGGCTAGCCTGGGTCCTGCCAACCCCATCCCATGTTGTTGCCCTACAAAGATTTCCACCACGCCTGCTCATACACAGGCAACCATGGGGAACACAACCCCTAGCGAATAATCTCAGGAACCTGTTTTTACCCAAGATACAATACTCACCTACTTGCGCAGAACCTAGAAACTTGGCTCATTGTGTGGCTGTTTTCTGTGAAATATTTCATGGTTATGAACTGCGGCGAAATCTATTGTCTTGGTATTTAGGTGTATTGGGTTTTGGACTTCCATACTAGTAGGTGAACAGCCCACAGACCTCAGAACCCCAAAGATCAGGGCCAGAATGATTATATTAAACAGTGCATAGAAAAGAAAGGTGTGGCCGAGCACGATGGCTCACGCCTGTAATCCCAGCACTTTGGCAGGCCAAGGTGGAAAGATCGCTTAAGCCCAGGAGTTCGAGAGCAGCCTGGGCAACATGATGAAACCCTTCTTTACCAAAAATAAAAAAATTAGCTGGGCATGGTAGCATGTGCCTGTGGTCCCAGCTACTCAGGAGGCTGAAGTGGGAGGATTGCTTGAGCCCAGGAGGCGGAGGCAACAGTGAGCTGTAATCACCACCACTGCACTCAAGCCTAGGTGACAGAATAAGACCCTGTCAAAAAAATAAAATAAAATTGGTCTGGGTGTGTTTATTTCCATCAAGCTTGAAATGTGCACTTTTCTGTGTAATGCCATGTTTCACATTGTAAAAGCTTAATTTAAAAAGTGAATAATACCTTTCTCTTAGAGTTGTTGTGAGAATATATAAAATAACGGATCTAAAGCAACTTTTTCTTAGTGTAGGAATAAATGCTATTCTTATATTAGTAAGAATATACTATGGCATAAATTCTAATTCTAATAAAAGTATACCATAGAATAAACGCTATTCTTATACTAATCAGAATATACTGTAGGATAAATGCTATTCTTACACTAGTATGAATATATTATAGAATAAATGTTATTCTTATGCCATTATAATAAGAATATACTGTAGAATAAATACCGGTCTTATACTAATAACAATATACTATAGAATCAATGCTATTCTTATACTAAGAACCAGTTGCTTCAGATCTGCTATTTTATGTATTATCACAACAACTCTGAGAGAAAGATATTATTCACTTTTTAAACTAAGCTTTAACAAAGTGAAACATAGCATTACACAGAAAAGTGCACACATCTCAAGCTTGATGAAAGTGAACACACCCAGACCAAAACTTCGAAGCTGCCATGGTGCCCCTCCCCACCACTAACCTTATGCTCTGCTTGCAGGTAACCACCATCCTGACTTCTAACATCACCTACTAGTGTTGCCTGGTTTTGAACTGGTATAAACAGATGATTCACTATACGGTGTACTCTATTAGGTCCAGCTTCTTTCCCTTTAATATTATATTTGTAAGTCACATCCGTGTTGTTGTACTTAGCAGTAATGTGGCATTTACACTGGTGTATCATCTTCTCCTGTATCCATATCAGACAATTTTTCCATTTACTATGGACACTGGGGTTATTTCCATTTGGGAGCCATGATGAAAAGTGTTCTCTTTCATTGTGACACACATACACAAGTACATATTTCTGTTGGCTGTGTACCTTGGAGTTGCTGGCTATGCATATGTTCAATTTTATGTCAAGCACTTTTAGGGGATACTGCCAAATACATCTTCCTAAGTTTTTGTAGCAATTCATATTCCCATCTGCAGTGTATAAGAGTTCCAGTTATTCCATATTCTCACCAACACTTAGTTTTGTCAGCGTTTTAATTTTTTTTAATTTGCTTTTTTTTCAGACAAGGTCTTTGTCACCCAGGCTGGAGTGCAGTGTCACCGTCATGGCTCACTACAGCCTCAACCTCTAGGACTCAAGCTATCTTCCCACCTCAGTCCCCAACTCCCAGGCAGCTGGGACTATAGGCATGTGCCACCACACCCAGCTAACATTTTTAATGTACTCTTTGTAGAGACGGGTGTCTGTACAAGTAGCTTGCTTTGTTTTTTGTTTGTTTGTTTGTTTGTTTGTTTTTCGGAGACAGGATTCCCTTTGTTGCCCAGGCTGGAGCGCAGTAATGCAAATCTGGCTCATTGCAGCCTCAACCTCCTGAAATCAAGCAATTTTCCTGCCTCAGCCTCCTGTGTAGCTGGGAACCACAGGCACATGCCACCATGCTTGGCTAATTTTTAATTTTTTGTAGAGATGCAGTCTCAATTTGTTGACCAGGCTGGGACAAGTTATTTACTGATTAAAAGTTTAGCAATCTCTTTCCACTCTGTGGCTGACTTTATTACTGTCTTAATAGTGTCTTCTCATGAATTGAAGTCTTAATAATGTCTTTTCATGAATTGAAGCTCCTATTTAATAAAGTTGTCCTCTTTATCAACATTTTCCTTTATGGTTAGTGCTTCTATGTCTCATTTAAGAAATACCTGCCTCCTCCAATTCATGAAGATAGTCTCTAGTGTTACCTTCTAGAATATTTCTTTTTTATTTTTTTAAACTGTCTAGCCCTATGTCAAAAGAGTATTTCTAGTTTTACTTTTCACATTTAGATCTCTAATCCACCTGATGTTTGAGTGTGTTGTGAGGGAAGGGTTAAGTTTAATTTTTTTCCATATGGATAGCTAGTTGACCCAATATCATTTGTCGAAAAGTTCATCCTTTCCCCACTGTTCTGTAGTGTGATCTTCGTCATAAGTCAAGTGCACATATATGTGTGGGTCTATTTCTGAATTCTCTCTTCTGTTTCATTGGTCTATTTTCACATTCTTTTGCTGACATCATACCATCTTAATAACTATGACCTTATATTAATATTCACGGTTAGTCTTCCAACTTATTCTTCTTTTCTTTTCTTTTTAGTTTAAAAAAATATGTAGAAATGGAGATTCACTATGTTTTCCAGGCTGGTCTCAAACTCCTGGTCCCAGGCAATATCTCCTGCCTAAGCCCTCCAAAGTGTTGGGATTACTGTGAGCATGGGCGTGAGCCACCATGCCTGGCCAAACTTTATTATCCTCCAAGATGGTCATTGCTATTCTTGATTCTATGGCTTTTCATAAACATTTTACAAATAACTTATCAATGTCTGTCCCACCAAAAGCCTCAAAGTTTTATTGGGCTTTCATGGAATCTATATATCAATTTGGGGAGAATTTATATCTTTATAATGTTGTCATCCAATCCATGAATTTAGTAATATCTCTCTATTTATATGAGTTTTCTTTTATTTTTGTAAATAATATTTTATAGTTAGAATTCTTAAACATCTTTCATAATTTATTTCAAAGCATTGATGTTTTATGATATTACAATGGCACCATCTTTAAAAACTTAATTTCCTAACTGTTATAGTTATGTAGAAATACAATTGATTTTTGAAAATGGACTTTGTATCTAAATTCACGTATTGGTTCTAACAGTTTGTAGCTATCAGATTTTTTACATGTACAATTCTGTCGTGTGAATAATTTAAAAGTTTTATTTCTAAGTTTTCAATTTTATGTTTCTCTTGTTTTTCTTCTTTTTATATTGTAAATTGACAATATAAATTTGATTGATGGGTTCCATGAAGAGGGAGTTGCGTGGGGAAAAAGTTTATGGGGTACAAAATGATGTTAATGATTTATGAATGCAGTGTGAAATAATTTAATCAAGCTAGTTAACATTTCCATCACCTCAAATACTTAACATTTTTTCTATGGCAAGAGCATTTGAAATTTACTTAGCAATTTTGAAATGTACAACACTCTACTATTAACTATATTCACCATGCTGTACAATAGAATGCACAAAAAGAAAAATCTTATTGTCCCTGCTTGAAATACCCTATGACCATCACCTCCCCATTTCCCCATCTTCCAGCTTCTGTCACCACCATTATACTCTCCACTTCTATAAGTTCATTGTTTTAAATTCCACATATAACTGAGAACATGTGGTATTTATCTTTCTGGGCCTGACTTGTTTCACTTAGCGTAATGTTCTCCAATTCTGTCAATGTTGTCACAAATTTCAGAGTTTCCTTCTCTCTCTCTCTCTCTCTCTCTTTCTCGAGATGGAGTCTCACTCACTCCATCACCCAGGCTGGAGTATAGTGGCACAGTCTCAGCTAACCAAAACCTCTGCCTCCCAGGTTCAAGCCATTCCCCTGCCTCAGCCTCCCAAGTAGCTGGGATTACAGGCATATGCCACCACACCCAGCTAATTTTTGTATTTTTAGTAGAGACGGGGTTTCACCATGTTGGTCAGCCTGGTCTCAAACTCCTGACCTCAAGTGATCCGTCTGCCAAAAGTGTTAGAATTACAGGTGTGAGCCATTGTACCCAGCCCAGAATTTCCTTCTTTTTAAAGGCTGAATAGTATTCCATTGTATATATGCAGTACATTTTTAAAAATCCATTCATCTGTTGATGGACTGAGGTTGATTCCATTACTTGGCTATTGTGCATAGTGTTACAATGAACATAGGAGTGCAGATATCCCTTCGACAAACTGATTTTGAGTCATTTGCATTAATACCCTGAAGAGGGATTTCTAAATCACATAATAATTATATTTTTAGTTTTTTTTCTTCTTGGCGAGGGGATCTCCATGCTGTTTTCCATGATGGCTGCACCAATTTACGTTTCCACCAACAGTGTACAAGTGTTCCCTTTGCTCTACATCCTCACCAACACTTATCTTTTGTTTTTTCATTTGAAAACACTCTGTTCTGAGATAAAGTACAGGATGATTAAAAATATAATAATAAATATTCTGACAAGTGAGAGATTATATCTCATTGTGGTTTTACTTTGCATTTCTCTAACAATTAGTGATGCTGAGCACTTTTTCATTATCTGTTGGCTATTTGCATGTCTTCTTTTGAGAAATGTTTTTATCACTGCAATGCAAGGATCAATAAATGTGATATGCCACATTAACAGAATGAAAGACGAAAACCATATAATCATCTATTAGACGCCAAAAATCATTTGATAAAATTTAATATCCTTTTATGATAAAAACTCTCTCTTATCTTCCATTCCCTAGGCAGAGAGTCAGAGCAAAAGAAAGAGAGAGAGAGAGAGAGAGAGAGAGAGAGAGAGAAAGATGACCAAAAAAGTTCACCAAATTAGATGTAGAGGCATATATCTCTTCGAGGATAACCCTGAGTGCAAATTTTTAAAAAAGAAACGTAACTCGGCACAATAAAGGTCATTTATGAGAAGCCCACAGCTAACATCACACTCAAAGCCTTTCCTGTAAGATCTGGAATAAGACAAGGATTTCTACTGTTTTAGTCTGTTTGTGTTGCTCAACAAAATACCTGAGCCCAGGTGATTTATAAAGAAACAAGGTTAATTTGGCTCGTGATTCTGCAGGCTGTGCAAGCTTCTGGTAAGGGCCTCAGGAAGCTTCCACACATGGTGGAAGGTGAAGGGGAGCCAGAATGTGCAGATTACACAATGAGAGAGTGGAAGCAAGAGACAGGGGCAGGAGGTGCCAGGATCTTTTCAACAATCAGCTCTTGGATGAGCACAGTGGCTCATGCCTGTAATCCCAGCACTTTGGGAGTACGAGATGGGAGGATCACTTGAACCAAAGAATTTAAGACCAACCAGCCTGGGTGATAAAGTGAGATTCCATCTCTACAAAAAAATTAAAAAATTAACCAGTCATGGTGTTGTGCGTCTGTGGTTCAAACTACATGGGAGACTGAGGTGGGAGGATCGCTTGAGCCCAGGAGGTCAAAGCTACAGTGAGTTATGATCGCACCACTGCACTCCAGCCTGGGCAACAGAATGTGACCCTGTCTCCAAAAAAAAAGAAAAGTGAATCTATAAACAAAATTTTAAAAAATCAGCTCTTGTGAAAATTAAGAGTGAGAACTGACTCATTATTGCAAAGATAACATTAACTTATTCATAAGGGATCTGTCCCATTATCCAAACACCTCCCACCAGGCCCCACCTTTAACATTGGGAATCAAATTCTAAAATGAGATTTGGTAGTCAAACAAATCATATCAAACGATAGCACCTACTCTCCCTTCTGTTCAACATAGGATTGAAGTCCTTTCTAGAGCAATTAGGCAAGAAAAGAAATAAAAGGCATCCAACTAGGAAAAGAAATGAAATTGTCAATGTTTGTTGATGGCATGATCTTATATATCTTATATATGGAAAACCCTATAGACTTCCGCAAAACAACTGTTGGAACTAATATGTGAATACAGTTGCAGGATACAAAATCAACGCACACAAAAAATCAACAGCTTGCTTTTGATTACTGTCAATATGTTAAAAATTCACAAGAAAAAAAGAAATAATCAGTAGCATTTCTATACACTAACAACAAACTTTCTTGAACCTAGGCTTGTGAAAGAAAAAAGAAGAAATAACAACAAACTATCCAAAAAAAGAAATAACGGGAACAATCACATTCATGATACCTACAAAAAAATTTTTTTAAATTAGGAATAACTTGGCCAGGTAGGTGTTAAAATCCATACTACCCACCATGACCTGTAGATTCAATATAATCCCTATGAAAATCCCAACATCATTTTTTATAGAAATAGAAAAAAATTCTAGCCTGTACTCCCAGCACTTTGGGAGGCCAAGGTAGGAGAACTACTTGAGCCGAGGAGTTCACCTCTACCAAAAAAAAAAAAAAAAAAAAATTAGCCTGGTTTGGCAATGTATACCTGTGGTATCAGCTACTCCAGGGGCTGAGGTAGGAGGATTGTTTGTTTGAGCCCAGGAGTTTGAGGCTGCAGTGAGCCATGATTGTGACACTCACTCCAGCCTGGGAAAAAGAATGACACTCTGTCAAAAAAAAAAAAAAAAAAAAAGCCAAGGCAATCACAAGCAAAAAGAAAAAAAGCTGGAAGTATTTGCTTCAGAGCTCTCTGAAGTTGAAAAAGCTGGAGGTATCACACTGTCTGATTTTAAACTATACTACAAAACTATACTAATTAAAATAGTATGAAATAATCACTTCTCCGTCTTTTGGCTAAGATCAAGTAAGTGTAAAACAGCATGGAATTGGCAAAAAAGAAAAAGACACATCAACCAATGGAACAGAACAGAGAGCCCAGAGATTAATCTAACTGGTTTTCAACAAATATGCCAAGAAGAAAAAGACCACTTTTTAAAATAAATGGTGTAGAGAAAACTGAATTTCCACATGCAGAAAAAGAAAATTGGACCCTTATTTCAACACCATATACAAAAGTTAGTTCAACATGGATTACATACTTAAACATTTCTCTATTAGTTTGCTCAGGAAAATTGCCAACAACAACAAAAAAAGGCAAGAAAGAAAAAAAGAAAAGACATGTTTAAGACCAAGAACCCTAAAACTACTAGAAGAAAACATAGGGGATCAGATGGCAGCCTGAAAGAAAGAAAGAAAGAAAGAAAGATAGAAAGAAAGAAAGAAAGACAGACAGACAGAAAGACAGAAAGAAAGAAAGAGAGAGAGAGAAAGAAAGAAAGAAAGAAAGAAAGAAAGAAAGAAAGAAAGAAAGAAAGAAAGAAAGAAAGAAAGAAAGAAAGAGAAAGAAAGGGAAGGAAGGAAGGAGGAAAGAAAGAAAGAAAGAAAGAAAGAAAGAGAGAGCGAGAGAAAGAAAGAAAGAAAGAAAGAAAACATAGGAGAAATATGCAAAACATTGGTCTGGGTAATGATTTTTTGGATTTGTTCCCAAAAGCACAGAAAACAAAATTAAATATAGACAAATGGTATTAATCAAACTAAAAAGCTTCTTAGTTCATGATGTGTAGCTAAAACAAACAAACTAAAAACCTTCTGCACAGCAAAAGGAAACAATCAACAGAGTAAAGTGATAACCTATGAAATATGAGAAAATATTTGCAAGCCAGACATCTGATGAGGGGTTAATATCCAATAGAAGTAAAGAGCTCAAACAACTCAATAGTAACAAAACAAAACAAAAAAGCAATTAAGACCTGCTTTCTGCTGACCAAGTCTTCTTCCTTACCCCTCCCTAATAAGAAGAAAAAAAGGCAATTAAAAAATGGGTAACCCCTCCTTAATACAGTGGTAAAATTTAAACATTAAAAAAGTTTTGGGACCAGCTTGGTTGCTCACACCTGTAATCCGAGCACTTTCGAAGGCCAAGGTGGGCAGATTGCCTGAGCTCAGGAGTTCAAAACTAGCCTGGGCAACATGATAAAACACTGTCTCTACAAAATAAATAAATGAATTAGCTGGGGTTGAGCCATGTTTGTGCCAACGCACTTGAGCCTGGGAGACAGAGCAAGATCCTGTCTCAAAAAAAAAAAAAAGCTTTAAGTTGTAAAAATGGGTAAGATCAAAAGAGAAGGAAAGAGAAAAGCTTATAAGGAACCTGAATAGACATGTCTATGATGTTTTTAAAGCCATGAACCTTTTTTGGCACAAAGACTTTATCATATGCAGTCACTTCTTTGTAAATGATTTTTTGTAAAGTCATCGGATAAAAAAGAGTGATTTTCCTCACCTGAGTAGATGACAAGAAAATGCTGAAATCAATATATACAATATATAAATCAAATCATCTGTTCTGGCACTGTTAATCTACAAGAAAGTGATTGCACAAAGAACAGTAAGAACATAGACTAGCTTATTGAAGTAGGAAAAGAGAAAAAAAAAGAGCTTCAGAAGTAGGCTTTGCCTCTTGAAAAAATTAAAAATATAAGTCACTGTCTGTGTTGTGCTTGGGAGTTAGCAGCAAAAAAAAAAAAAAAAAAAATTGAAGTCACTGTCTGTGAAAGGAAAAGAAAAAAATGATAAGAGTTTGCATCCATTGAAGCATGTAGAAAAAGAAAACAATTTTTAAAATAAAATAAAATGAGTATAGTTGGGAGCTTAGCAATGGACATACAGAGTGGAGTAATAGACACTGGAGGCTCCAAAAGGTGGGAGATGGGTGAGGAATGAGGGATGAAATCCTACTACTGGGTACGATGTTCACTATTCTGGTGATGAGGATGCTATGCGATATGTTTTACCACTACGCAATATATCCATGCAACAAAACTGCACTTGTACTCCTAAATCCATAAAAACAGAAAATTATCTTGGCTCACACCTCTTTCAAAAAAATAATAAAATAAAAAAATAAACATTTTAAAAAGAGAGAGATAGTAAGAGCAAGCAAGGACATTTAGTCTATACTTTCAAATGGGCTTAATCATTTGAAACAATAAAGTTGTTCATTGAATCTTCATAGAGTATTAAAAAGAAAGCTGCTCTTTGGCAGAATTTCCCACTGAGTTAGTATAGATTACATATGCTCTTGATAAAAGCCACAAATAAAGTTAATTGTTTTTTTTTTTTTCTCTTTAGTATTTGCTTTAAGAGAAAAATCCTAAACTCCTTCAGAGGAAGGAAAAAAGAGATGGTGAGAAATCCTTAAAACTTGTAGGGATTTCCGATGCCAGGAAACCATGAAATACGAGAGTATATTTAGCAATCATGGTGATTTAGCTCATGGTAACTGGCATATGTATCATTATAATTTGCATTGCAGTTATTTAAACTGAGATATTCTTGATCAGGTTGAACACATTGCGAGTAGAAGATCTCTTTTTCCAAGAAATAAGATGGAGAGAGTCTTTGGAGAACGGCCTCACTGAACCGGTAAGTCAGCTTCCTCTGGATTTTGGTAATTTCCTCACTTCTTCCATAATTTCTCAGTGCCCTGGCCATTTTCTGATAAGTCGTGGTCTCCCGATTGTCTTTCCCCCCCGCCCCCCAAAGCTCGGCAAGTTTTCCTTTGTTTTTTTGATACAAACGGAAAGATGCCTTTGGTTTTATCTACCCACTGAATACAAGGTGCCATCTCCGGATTACACAGGGATTCGTGAAGGTATTCAAACAGTCAGAGCTTCTTCTTGCCTTTTCCCCACTTTTGCTGGAGAATAGTGGGTTGTACCAGCTGGTTTTCAGTTACGTTCTGCAGAGATTGATGAATATGATGAATATTTCCTTCAAAATAGAAGACCGCAGCACTATTGATTACCATTCTCCAATTATAGACAGGTTCCTCTGTAGGCAACTCTCCATAGCAGCAGGAATTTCCTTTGACATGAGGACAATGATTGATTAAAGCCAGGTAGTTTTTGTAATCTGGTGAGTACTGAAGATCTCCAGTTGAATGTTGCCTCAGTACCTCAAAAGCATCCTCAAATGCTTGACCCAGCTTGTCTTGTTCAACACACATCATGTTTCATTAATAAATTGACTATTTTGTTCCTTGGCAATTGTGGGAAAACACTTCAACCTTTTATAGACATATTTCATTAATATCAGAATTGTAAATTCAATGGTAGGCTGTCATGAAAATAAAAAATTATTTTCCAGCCTGATGGTTCTTTCCATCAGTGTCCAATGCAGCACCCACTTGCAAACGGTGGAAATAGCCTTCCCCTCCCCTGAAACACAGTCTGCCTCCCACTTGCCTAACCTGTAACCTGCCATTTTAATAACAGTCATGTTTGGCCAATTTTATGATTTTCATTTCCTTTTCTTGCCTTATTGTATTAGCTACGCTCTTCAGTACAAAGTTGAATACAATTGGTAATAGCAAGTATTGTTATCTCATTCTTAATCTCAGGGAATAATTAAATATCACAGTGGCTGTAGATTTTATACCGATAAACTTTATCACATTAAGGAAGTTTCCTTCTATTTTTAGTGTACTGAAGAGTTTTATCATGAATTTTTTTTTTTTTTTTTTTTTTTTTTTTGAGACGGAGTCTGGCTCTGTCGCCCAGGCTGGAGTGCGGTGGCCGGATCTCAGCTCGCTGCAAGCTCCTCTTCCCGGGTTTACACCATTCTCCTGCCTCAGCCTCCGGAGTAGCTGGGACTACAGGCGCCCGCCACCTCGCCCGGCTAGTTTTTTGTATTTTTTAGTAGAGATGGGGTTTCACCGTGTTAGTCAGGATGGTCTCGATCTCCTGACCTCGTGATCCGCCCGTCTTGGCCTCCCAAAGTGCTGGGATTACAGGATTGAGCCACCGCGCCCGGCCTCATGAATTGTTACTGAATTTTGTCAAAAGCTTTTCCTACCTCTATTGAGATAATCATATTATTTTATTCTTTATTCTGTTGATGTAGTATATTAGTTGATAGTCTCGTGTTAACCAATTTATTATTCCTAGAATAAACCTAACTTGATTAATGTGTTGTCTTTTTATATATTGGTGGATTTAGTGTGCTAGTATTTAGTAAAGGATTTTGTACCTATAGTCATAAAAGATATTGGTCTACAATTTTCCTATAGTGTAATGTTTTTGTTAAGTTTTGCTATCAAGCTGTCCTCATAAAAAGAGCTGAAAGTGTCCTTTCTTTTATCTTCTCTGGAAGGGTTTGCCTAAGACTGGTACTGTTTCGGCCAGATGCAGTGGCACACACCTGTAACCCCAATGCTTTGTGAGGCTGAGGTGGGAGGATTGTTTGAGCCCAGGAGTTCAAGACCCACCTGGTCTTTACAAAAAATAAAAAATAAAAATACTTAATGCATCTATAATATCATAGTGAATCTCCATTTCTACAAAAAAAGAAAAAGCTTTTTTAAAAAGGAAAAGAAAAAAGAGCATTAAGTTGGAAGACTAACAGTGAATATCAGTTACTCAGGAGACTGAGTGGGAGGATCACTTGAGCCCAGGAGGTTGAGGCTACAGTGAGCCATGATCAAGCCACTGCACTCCAGCCTGGGTGACAGAATGAGACCTTGTCTCAAAAAACAAAAGAAAACAAAAGAGTGGCATTGTTTCTTTCTTAAATGCCTGTAGAACTCACCAGTGAAACTAAATGGGCCTGAGTTTTCTTTGTGGGAAGGCTTTCATGACCATCGTTTTTGTTATTACAAACACAATTTATTCAGTAGGTATAACACTATTCAAATTTTCTATTTCTTCTTTTAGCAGTTTAATAAATGGTCTCTCAGACACTTAAACCTCTGTGACTCCCAACCTCTGCTAACAAATTGGCAAACATCCCAAGTGGAATCGACTTTACTATAAAGTTAAGCTCCCTCCTTGGTGCTTCCCTTTTTGCTGGTCTCACTGCCTTAATGGCTCTCGGTGCCTTAAACAGATTACATTTTGCCCAGTTTTTCCATGTTTGTATGTCAGGGTATTGTTTTGCCACAAGTTACTATTACTAGGAACAAATTCTTTATTATTCTTTATTATTCTCAATAATTACTCTACCTTTCACAAATGAGAAGACTAAGAGTCAAAGGGGTTAAATTTTTATAAAGTGTCATTTTGGAGATATAAACTTTAAAATTGTATGCTTCTCGGCCGGGCGCGGTGGCTCAAGCCTGTAATCCCAGCACTTTGGGAGGCCGAGACGGGCGGATCACGAGGTCAGGAGATCGAGACCATCCTGGCTAACACGGTGAAACCCCGTCTCTACTAAAACATACAAAAAAAAAAAAAAAAAAAAAAACTAGCCGGGCGAGGTGGCGGGCACCTGTAGTCCCAGCTGCTCAGGAGGCTGAGGCAGGAGAATGGCGTAAACCTGGGAGGCGGAGCTTGCAGTGAGCTGAGATCCGGCCACTGCACTCCAGTCCGGGAGACAGAGCGAGACTCCACCTCAAAAAAAAAAAAAAAAAAAGTATGCTTCTCAAATTGCAAAGGATTAATATGATACAGACCAAGTTATCTGATAGCAACATACTTCAGTTAAAAGTAATGATAAAAATGATGAATTTTTCCATTATATGTTGGGAAACTAAGAAACATACCTCTAAGGTATTCATAGGTTTTCTGTAAGAGAATTGGTTGGAAAAACCTGGAAAGTTGGCAGGTATTGGCTGTTCCTTGATGGTTTTGAGCAAGCTACCTCAATAAAGAGATGATCTCAGGTTAGCATCGGTCTATTTGAAAGCATAGATGAAAATAAATAGGAATCTGCAAAGAAGGGTCCTCTTATAAGCAATGGTGACTAAGAGTCTAGGATGGAAAAGCCAACCAGTTATGTAATCTAGGCAGTGGGAAACAAAGGTATTTTTCACAGCTTTTCTTAAAGGCCTCCCAAGGAGACTTAGCCAGATAGTAGACCAGTGGCAAAAATCAGATGAAGGAATTCAGCTTTCCTCTGGATCTTCTTGGATTGTTTATAAAATATTCATGTTAAAGAACGTGGTCGCCCAGACTGGGCAACATAGTGAGACTCCATCTCTAAAAAAAAAAAAATGTTTTTAATTAGCTGGGGGTGGTGGTGTGTGCCTGTAGTCCCAGTTATTCAGAAGACTGAGGTAGAAAGATCACTTGAGCCGTGGAGACCAAGGTTGCAGTGAGCCATGACTGCACCACTGCCCTTGAGCCTAGGTTACAGAGCAAGACCCTGTCAAAAAAAAAAAAAAAAATTCCCTGCAATCCAAACAAGATGAGCTTTATCTAACTGGCCCTGAATGCCACTGGCAGATGTAATCTCATGAGAGTCAAAATGAGTAAGAGTGTGGCCCTACCTCTGAAAGAGTTTTGTTTTGTTTTTTTTTTTTGTTTTTTTTTTTTTTGAGGTGGAGTCTTGCTCTGTCACCTAGGCTGGAGTGCAGTGGCCGGATCTCAGCTCACTGCAAGCTCCGCCTCCCGGGTTGCCATTCTCCTGCCTCAGCCTCCCGAGTAGCTGGGACTACAGGCGCCCACCACCTCGCCCGGCTATTTTTTTTTTTTGTATTTTTTTAGTAGAGACGGGGTTTCACCATGTTAGCCAGGATGGTCTCGATCTCCTGACCTCGTGATCCGCCCGTCTCGGCCTCCCAAAGTGCTGAGATTACAGGCTTGAGCCACCGCGCCCGGCCAAGAGTTTTGTTTAAAGGAGCTAAATACACCCACTCAAGCCCACATATGAGAAAAGAAGGAAAGAATTTGACAGGGGTCAAATCATGCTGTTTATTGATGATGAATGTTGTATATATTTTCAGAAGGGCCACACCTTTTTGAATGTTGTCATTCTCTATCATAATAAGGATATGATGAGTATAGTTTCCTGCTGTGAAACAAGCCCATGTAAGAGTTAGTAAAATGTAGGCTGTATGTAAAGATCATTAGTGCAGAAAAGATCTGAGAAACTAAAGTTTTAGTTCTCTAGAGGTACAGCAGGTATTATGTTGGATTTGGCCCATACCGCAATAGTGCAACTTTCTGATAGTCTGTCTCTTTTCCAGGCATATGTACACTTACACTTACTACACAACAGAACGTTGTAAATTGTTTTCGTCAAGGACCATAAATCTAAATGTCCCACCCTTTACCCAATGCTGAGATCAGAACTGTTGACCCTTCAATAAATGTAGGTAGAATTGGGACATACCTGAGTGACAGTACTAGATCTTAGCTATCTCAACCATGCTAAAAAGGCAGTATTAACAGAGAGGTTCTGATCTACGGCACATTACTTGTGTCATTCTTTTGTGGCCAAGCCTGACATAAAGAACATGTTCTTTGATCTGCCCAGGGTACATTCTTTTGTGGTGGCACACCTCTTCCATTAATACCCCTAATCAGTTCATGTCAATTGAACAGGGATAAAGCTCCTTCTTAACCTAGACTTGTATATATGACCCAGGCCTGGCCAATTAGCATTCCACCTCTGAATATGATTGGTTCATAGATGGAAATGTGACCTGAGACATAGACATATCAGAGTCATTCCTGGGAACTTTGCTGAGTTATTGAGAATGCTCTTCTCTCTTCTCTTCCATAATGAACTATAACAGCTATGTAAGCCTGGGGCTGCTGGGGACTGCCTTTCCTATCACAGGGAGAGAGCCCACTAGGGAATGAGATCAACCTATAATAAATAAAAGACAAGACATGGGGAGGGAAAATGAGAGAGAGAAAGAGACACATCCATGGTGATGGCATTTGAAACTCTGAATCTAACAATGTCAGACCTTCCCTGGATGGCCAAGATATATGAGCCAATGAATTATTTATTTTTTGTTTGAAGATGATCTTATTTGTATTCGTCATGTCCATCTTGCTTGGAAGACTTTCCCAAGCAAATTGCAGAGGTCATGTCTCACTGTTGAACATAAAGTCTATTTCCATCACAGTGAAGTGATGGGAATGGGCACAGGGCTGGGACAGAGCACCGAAGGTGAAACACACCGTTCTGAACAGACTGATTCAAATAGTGTGGGAGAGAGGTCATGAAAACAGCACAGATCAGCATCCAAATACAACAGCATTAACCTTTATATGCACACACCCGTGAGTTCCTACCTTACCACAAAATCCATTTTCCAAAATATAAATAACTTCAACCTATTATCCTGGCCTTCAAAATGGGTACAGAAAGAATGATCCAACCTATGTTCTAATCATGGGTGAAAATTATTCTTGGAATTTCTGAAACTTGACAGATGTAAGGAGATAGGAAGCAAGAGAGAGAATGAAACATCCAAACTCTGTCAGGACAAAGGAGAAGATTCACAACTCAGGGAACAGTCAAGTCTTCCATTTATATTGAGACTTCATTGTCACTGCTATGATCCCTAGATGACCCGACACTCCAGGAGAACTCAACCCAGGACTCTGCACAGTACAGGACCACTCCCAGCATCCCTGAGGGTCCCTGTCTAAGACACTGGTTTAATGAAGCCATAATCCATGCACTTGATGAGACATTCTCGGGCTGTCTGAACCACTTCTGCCTTCTTCTCATCTGGCTCCTGTTTGCCCACCACAGTCAGGATCTCCAGCAGCTCACTCTCCACCAGCTTTTTGGCCAGCTCAGCATCGGCTGCCAGTAGGTTGTAGGCGATGACGAGGCCCCGGTGTTGGACAGACAGCTGGTCGTGCAGGCAAAGCCGCTGGAGGATCTCCAACCACTGGGTTGTCTGGAGGCAGGAAAAAAGGTAAGGAGGGTGCTAGGTTTGAGTGTGTCCCCAGAGTTCATGTGTTGGAAATGTGGGTCCCCGGTGTGGCAATGTTGGGAGGTGGGGCCTTTAAGAGGTGATTAGGTCATTAAGAGGAATTAATGCTGCTGTCACAGGAATGTGTCAATTCTTGCAGCAGTGAGTTCTCGCTCTCAAGGGACTAGATTAGAAACCATGACAGCCAGTCATGGCCCCAGTTGCCACCTCTTGTGTTTTATCCTTTTCACACATACACATTTCCCCTTCTGCTTCTAAATCATGCTATGACACAGCATAAGACCTTCACCAAAAGCAAATCAGATGATGCTGTCTGATCTTGGACTTCCCAGCCTTCTGAGCTGTGAACCAAAATAAACCTCTTTTCTTTTACCTAGTCTCAGGTATTCTATTATAGCAACAGAAAATGAACTAAAACAAAATAATTAAAGAAATCAGCATAACTTAGCTATGGTCACACATCTGGAAATAGTAGAGGATTCATATTCCACATCCATTTATTTCTTAAGCAGCTTAAGAAGCAAAGGGCCATGGCCGGGCACGGTGGCTCAAGCCTGTAATCCCAGCACTTTGGGAGGCCGAGACGGGTGGATCACGAGGTCAGGAGATTGAGACCATCCTGGTCTACACGGTGAAACCCCGTCTGTACTAAAAAATACAAAAAACTAGCCGGGCGAGATGGCGGGCCCCTGTAGTCCCAGCTACTCGGGAGGCTGAGGCAGGAGAATGGCATAAACCCGGGAGGCAGAGCTTGCAGTGAGCCGAGATCGCGCCACTGCACTCCAGCCTGGGCGACAGAGCGAGACTCCGTCTCAAAAAAAAAAAAAAAAAAGAAGCAAAGGGCCAGACCCACTGCAAACCTGAGAAGAACAGGTATGCAGAGTGTTCAAAAGGAGGATTCTCACCCTGGGCACATGGGCAATGCCTGCTTCTGCCAAACCAGGTGCCCTTTGAGACATCAGCTCCAGACATGCAGACATGCTCTCCCCCAGCCCTGTCTTTAACTGGAATCAACACAAGAGTCTTAAATGTATCCTCACTTCCATTCTTCCTCCATTCCCAGCTATGAAGCAACCCAACTACTATTCTTGGGAAGGTAGGACTCTAGACCCCTCTGATCATCCCAGGAGGCAGAGATAATGCTGAGAATAGAACCAGGAGGCTTTACTCCTGTATCATTCAACAGATATACTTGGGGCAGCAGAGTAGAATGGTCATCAGCATGGGGGTTTGGAGTCAGAGAGGCCAGTGTTCAGGTCCCAGCTCAGCCACTTACCAACTACATGGCCTCAGCTAAGTTATTTAACCTCTATAAGCCTCAGGGTCATCTTCTACACCTATCTCTAACATTGTGGTGATTTAATGAGAAAATACATGGAAAGAGCTTAGCATGGGGGCTGCAGCACAGTAAGTGCTCAACAAGTAGAAGTGGATGCAGGGCAAGTAGGTGATGATTTAAGACACCAACCCAGGCCGGGTGCGGTGGCTCATGCCTGTAATCCCAGCACTTTGGGAGGCTAAGGCAGGTGGAGCATGAGGTCAGGAGTTCAAGACCAGCCTGGCCAACATGGAGAAACCCCCTCTCTACTAAAAACACAAAAATTTGCCAGGCGTGGTGGCACGTGCCTGTAATCCCAGCTACTAGGAAGGCTGAGGCAGAAGAATTGCTTGAACTCAGGAGGTGAAAGTTGCAGTGAGCCAAGATTGTACCACTGCACTCCAACCTAGGCAAAAGAGCAAGACTCTGTCTCAAACAATAAATAAACAAAAATAAAAAAAAATAAAAAAAAAAAACACCAATGCAAAGGTTTTCCCTTGGGCTTCTTTGTACCTGTTACCCTCACCTGGCATTTGTCAGCAGGGCTCGCTTTCCACAAGCACATGGGAAGACAGATGCAGGGGGAAGAAAAGGCAAATTCTTGGCTTTTGAGCATCTAACCCAACTTTTGTAAACTCTGCACTGAATGTCCTATCCCAAGGAAAGAACATGAAAACTTAGCTAGCTGTGGCACGGTTCTAGGCTGGAAAGTTTATATGCTGAAGTATAACTGATAATGGGTCCTGGGCCCATCAGTCCCTGGGATGAGTCACTGAGGGTCAAAGGAAGCAGTGATAGAAACTCAATAAGGATGGGATTCCAGGGCAGGAAGCATAGCCCAGGGCATAGCCCAGATGACATGAGACTGTAGAGATGTCCAGCATCCAACATGGCCATGGGGTGGCACAAAAGATGAGTCTGAGCAGCTTCACAGAGTCCCCAGGAAGCCCCGTGTCGGAACAAAAATGCAGCCAAGATTTCTGAGCCCCACAAGGAAGAACGAAGAAGTGGACAGGAGTGGGTTGGCAATCCTGAAGCGTTCCAATCCCTTCCCAACTAACAGGCTGTGTGGCCTTGGTCTAGTTGCTTTTCTGCACCTCAGTTTCCTCATTTGTTAAATAGGGATGATGATAATAATAATACCCACCTCACAGGGTGGCTTGGATGATTAAATGACTTAATAAATGTAAACACTTAGGGCAACACCTGGCACTCAGTAAGTGCAAGGAGTCACAGAGGGTCCTGTGAGGACCTGCAACAAGAGTTATGTGCCCAGTAACACCAGAAGAGGCTGCTCTAGGGCAGTGGTTTCAAAGTGTGGTCCCCAAGCTGCTAGCATCCCACCCCCAATCTACTAAATCAGAACATGTGGGGAAACTGTTTTAACAAGTTGCCTAGGTGATTCTTAAACACATTACAGTTTTGAGAACCTTGCCTTAGGGAAAGAGGTTGAAGTCCAAAGACCATGCAGGATGAACTACATTCAACAGATACACCCTTGCCAGATGCCAGGACAGCATAACCCCCCTTGGAACTTAGAGAACACACCCGCTGATACATACACACCTTACACTGACTATCTAAAAGAGCCTGCCTTTAAACCAGACATGAACACCTTTGAATTGAGATGTCCACATTTTTCACCACGGGGAGAGATGAGTGCCCACAAACTCTTCAGTTTGGTGAAATAAGGAAAGTTTCGCTGTGCACTCCCACGTTTGTAACTATACAGATATTTCCATTACACTTGCTGCAATGGAAACAGTCTCATAGGAGCTGGTCATTGTGTCCACTTAAGAGAATCTGCAGCTTTTTTGCCAAACCGTAAGCTCCTTATGGCATCCCCACCACAACCATGCTTCTCTTGGGAAGCTCTGGAGCTCCACAGCAGTGATTAGCATTGCTGTTGTTCTTAAGCAATGAGGTATATGCACCTCTAAAGGCAATGGGTGAAACTCCAGTGGGAGGGGTTGAGCTAGCACACTTGGGAAGACCAAATAATGAATGTAAGGCACTGAAGGGAATAGACAGTCCTCTCCTTAGGCAGTAAGAACAGATGCCCAGCGGCTGTGAGAGGTTTCTTTAGGAGCTGGTCTCCCCAGAGGATCATCCAGTGTGGTCTGAGAGTGGGGAGATTCCCTGGAGCCCATCCAACCTTTCCTATCCCCAGGGCCAGATCTTACCACTTGAGTCATCTTGAAGCACAGTTTCTTGTGTGCTGCTGTCAGCATGGCCAGAGCCCCTGCAGCCGCATTCTGCACCTTATCATCATCCTCCCCGCAGAGCAGCACCACCAGCTTCAGCCGGTCGTTCCCATCAGCCAAGAACCTTTCCTGTACCTGTGGGAGGCAGGAACATGGCTCAGAGAAAACTGTCCCCAATCTGCCCAGCCTGAAGAGGGTAAGATGCACCTGAAGTTCTCCAACCCAAGATCCCTCAGTGTTTCCCTCTGAGCCCCTCACTCATGCTACCTCCCCCAAGAAGCCTTCCCAGAGTGGTTGAATGAAGGGGCTACAAATTATTCCAAATAAAGAAAACAAAGAATTCCCCATCTAGTGTGCTTCACCACCTCTGTTCGCATTCAGCCTCCACACCAGGGGAAGGAGGCAGTCACAGATTCCTTCAGGGTAGATGATGCCTGAGGAACCGTATTTCCCATCGCTTTGGGGAAGCTTGGAAGGTTTCTCCCACAATGGATGGGCCTTCAGGGTCTTCCATAAAATGATTTTGCAGGGACTGGGGCAGAAGCAGGGAACAATTAGGTGGTTTGCTCAGTATTAGAAAGCTACAGTGCCGTCTCCACCAGGTGAGAGGTGAGGCTTCCCAAGGATCTGAAAACCAGGAGAAGAGCTTCCAGGGGACCAGTACCCTGACATGTCTCAAAGAGGTATTAACCCCTCACAGCATCTCATCCTCAACCCTCTGCACTACTGTAAAATCTAGGTGGTCAAGTCTCAGAGCATTCTACTGGGCCAGGTTTCTTAGAAGTGGAACTCCAAAAGGGGACCAAGATCACAGCTTCCCAGGTGTGACCCTCTGTCTTCATCTCCCTGAAACTGGAGGAGTGGTCATCGGAGGTGAGAGCATGGCAGAGGTCACCATATATCAGAGGGGTCAGCATGGCCCCTTCTCATGGAATACAGTTGCTTCTGGGAAGCAGCTGCCCTTACATGGACTACATTCCCCCATTTCTCACATCTCGATGTGGTGGTGGCCTAGTTCTCATAGATGAAACACGAGCAGAAGTGATGTGTGTCACTTTTAGGCACCTCTCCCTCTGTCTGTCTCCCCATTCACCATCAGAGTGGAATCCACTCCCAGTGTGGCAGAGGAGAAGGCAGTTCTTGATGATCAAAGGAGCCTGGATCCCTGAGTCAGCTTGAAAGTGAGCCACCCGGCTGGGCGCAGTGGCTCACGCCTGTAATCCCAGCACTTTGGGAGGCCAAGGCGGGCAGATCATGAGGTCAGGAGATCAAGACCATCCTGGCTATCATGGTGAAACCCTGTATCTACTAAAAGTACAAAAAATTATCCAGGGCTGGTGGCATGCACTGGAGTCCCAATTACTCGGGAGGCTGAGGCAGGACAATCGCTTGAACCCAGGAGGCGGAGGTTGCTGTAATTCGAGACCACACCACTACACTCCAGCCTGGGTGACAGAGCCAGACTCCATCTCAGAAAAAAAAAAGTGAGCCACCAAATCCAAACAAGACTTTGACATGGTGAGCAAGAAATGAACTTCTATCCTATTGGGACCACTGGACATTTTGACTTGAGTTGTTGTAGCAGTTGGTGCTCCCATAGGAAAGGTTGCCTCCCTCCTCCCATTACCTCCCTCAACCTCTCAGCCTCCCAATCCCATCTCCCTGGATACACTCTCTGTCTCCCCCATGGCTTCCAGGCCCGCAGCCCAGCCTTAGGCCAGCTCCCTGGTAGACCCTGGTAGCTTCATTTCCCCTGACTTTAATGTTTTTTGTTTTTTTTTTTTTTGTTTTTGAGATGAAGTCTTGCTTTTTCTCCCAGGCTGGAGTGCAGTGGCATGATCTCGGCTCACTGTAACCTCTGCCTCCCAAGTTCAAGCAATTCTCATGTCTCAGCCTCCGGAGTAGCTGGGACTACAAGCACCCACCACCATGCCTGGCTAATGTTTGTACTTTTAGTAAAGACAGGGTTTCACCATATTGGCCAGGCTGGTCTCAAATTCCCGACTTCAAGTGACCCACCGACCTCGGCCTCCCAAAGTGTTGGGATTGCAGGCATGAGCCACTGCACCCGGCCTTTAACAGGCTTTAATGGGTTAGGTTTTCCCCCTAAAACTGTGAGAAGATCTAAGGTTCAGGCATTGAGGGTAAGCAGACTGGGTCTCTCACTAGTCCCTATATGGGGGCCCAGGAGGGCCATTCAGCTTGGCCCTCATGTTAATGAAGGGCCTCAAATTTAGACCCTGCTGTTATATCCGATGAGATTATACCTACAGGCACAGCAGTACTCTGACAGGATGGAAGAAGAAGACATTCACCAGATAGGTATCATTTGTCCCATGACTGGACCATGAGGCCTACAGCATGTTCTGAATTCATTTTATTTTTATAAACGTATAATTATTATGTGATGAGTACAGTTATATTGCATTGCAATTTCTATGGGAACAGTGGTAGTTCATTAAATGCTGACATTTAAGACATCCTGAAATGGTTGATAACTGTATTTGGCATTTCTTCTTTTTTTTATATATGTGGAGTTTCAATAAATGCAAGCAGTCTAGCCTTCCTTGACCTCTGAGAGGCCCTGGTCTCATATCCTGCTTTGTTTTAAGTTTATTTAGGCCTAAGTAACTTAGGGAAATGGTGTCTTCCACCTCATCTAGCCCAGGGTTTGGATTCAAAGCCCTGGCTTTGTATTTTTTCCTTTATGCATATCTGTCTCTCAGGGCCCCGACAGGGAGGGGGACTGTAATCTAGGAAAGATTTAGGGATTCCTGGATTTTCTGCCCAAAATGCTACCTTAATGCCATCATAACAGCCCCCGATCTCACCCCAGGGTCTAACGCTGGCCTGTCTCTCCATGCCTTGATCATGCCCAGGTCTCCGTCCTGAGCCCGTGCCTCACCTCCTTGTGGAGCACCATGTTGCACATGCACTCGGTGGCCGCCTGCCGCAGCTGATCATGATTCTCAAACATGTAGTTCTCGATGTCCGGCAAGGCCCTCTCCTTAAAGATCTTCTGCCTAGGGTAGGAGGGTGGAGGAAGACAGACCCTTGAGTCTTCTGCAGTGACCATGGGGGTTTTCTGGCCATCTAGGGACCATTCTTCCATTCTGGTGCTACCCTTCCCACATCCTCAGCCAGCATGGTTTATGTGGCATCAAACAGCCCCCAGCTCTAGGAGGGGCACCATGGGCCTAAACTAAATGATATAGCATGGCATCCTGGCCACAGCAGTGGGTTCTGGATGTCACCCAAGTGGAAAGCCTCTGTATTATTGCAGTAAAGAAATTCTCTCTCTCTCTCTCTCTCTCTCTCTCTCTCTCTCTCTCTCTCTCTCATCCTGGATGTAGATCCAAGAAGATGTAAAGGCCAGAGCTGCCCTCACAACTATGAGAGAGCAGAAAAGCCCATTGAGAGTTAAAACAATACAGAAAGGAGAGAAGAGACAGAGAGAACAGGAACCTAAGACAGCTTTGTAAGCCCTGCATCAAGCCACACCTGAATCTTGCTACCCCAGACTTCTTATCTACATGAGCCAATAAATTTCCTTTATGCTTAGGCCTATTATAGTTGAGTTTTCTGCTACTGGCAACCAAAAGAATCCCAACCCAGTACATGCTGACATACTCCTGCTTCCACAGAGGAATATATTTTATCCTACTATCCACCTGGATATCTTTTTTTTTTTTTAATACTTTAAATTCTAGGGTACATGTGCACAACGTGTAGGTTTGTTACATAGGTATACATTTGTCATGTTGGTTTGCTGCACCCATCAACTCATCATTTACATTAGGGTATTTCTCCTAATGCTATCCCTCCCCCAGCTCCCCACCCCACAACAGGCCCCAGTGTGTGATGTTCCCTTCCCTGTGTCCATGTGTTCTCATTGTTCAACTCCCACCTATCAGTGAGAACATGCGGTGTTTGGTTTTCTGTCCTTATGATACTTTGCTCAGAAAGATGGTTTCCAGCTTCATCTATGTCCCTGCAAAGGACATGAACTCATCCTTTTTTATGGCTGCATAGTATTCCACAGTGTATATGTGCCACATTTTCTTAATCCAGTCTGTCATTGATGGACTTTTGGGTTGGTTCCAAGTCTTTGCTATTGTGAATGGTGCTGCAATAAACATATGTGTGCATGTGTCTTTTTTTTTTTTTTTTTTGAGATGGAGTCTTGCTCTGTTGCCCAGGCTAGAGTGCAGTGGTGCAATCTCAGTGCACTGCAAGCTCTGCCTCCTGGGTTCACCCCATTCTCCTGCCTCAGCCTCCCGAGTAGCTGGGACTACAGGTGCCCACCACCACGCCCGGCTGATTTTTTTGTATTTTTAGTAGAGACAGGGTTTCACCATGTTAGCCAGAGTGGTCTCGATCTCCTGACTTCGTGATCCACCTGCCTTGGCCTCCCAAAGTTCTGGGATTACAAGTGTGAGCCACCACTCCCAGCCATGCATGTGTCTTTATAGTAGCATGATTTATAATCCTTTGGGTATATACCCGGTAATGGGATTGCTGGGTCAAATGATTTGGATCCTTGAGAGCCAAATCATTAGTGAACTCCCATTCACAACTGCTACAAAGAGAATAAAATACCTAGGAATCCAACTTACAAGGGATGTGAAGGACCTCTTCAAGGAGAACTACAAACCACTGCTCAACAAAATAAAAGAGGACACAAACAAATGGAAGAACATTCCATGCTCATGGATAGGAAGAATCAATATCGTGAAAATGGCCATACTGCCCAAGATAATTTATAGACTCAGTGCCATCCCCAATTCTTCAGAGAATTGGAAAAAACTACTCTAAAGTTCATATGGAACCAAAAAAGAGCAGGCATAGCCAAGACAATCCTAAGCAAAAAGAAAAAAGCTGGAGACATCACTCTATCAGACTTCAAACTATACTACAAGTCTACAGTAACCAAAACAGCATGGTACTGGTACTGAAACAGGTACATAGACCAATGAAACAGAACAGAGGCCTCAGAAACAATACCATACATCTACAACCTTTGACAAACCTGACAAAAACAAGAAATGAGGAAAGGATTCCCTGTTTAATAAATAGTGCTGGCAAAACTGGCTAGCCATATGTAGAAAGCTGAAACTGGATCGCTTCCTTACACCTTATACAAAAATTAACTCAAAATGGATTAAAGACTTAAATGTAAGACCTAAAACCATAAAAACCCTAGAAGAAAACCTAGGTAATACCATTCAGGAAATAAGCATGGGCAAAGACTTCATGACTAAAACACCAAAAGCAATGGCAACAAAAGCCAAAATAGACAAATGGGATCTAATTAAACTAAAGAGCTTCTGCACAGCAAAAGAAACTATCATCAGAGTGAACAGGCATCCTACAGAATGGGAGAAAAATTTTGCAATCTACCCATCTGACAAAGGGCTAATATCCAGAATCTACAAAGAACTTAAACAAATTTACAAGATAAAAACAACCCCATCAAAAACTGGGCAAAGGATACGAACAGACACTTCTCAAAAGAAGATGTTTATGCAGCCAACAGACACATGAGAAAATGCTCATCATCACTGGTTATCAGAGAAATGCAAATCAAAACCACAATGAGATACCATCTCACGCCAGTTAGAATGGTGATCATCACTATTTTAGAAAGAAGTGCTGGCTGGGTGCAGTGGCTCACACCTGTAATCCCAGCACTTTGGAAGACCAAGGCCGGCAGATCACCTGAGGTCATGAGTTTGAGACCAGTTTGGCCAACATGGGGAAACCCTGTCTCTACTGAAAATACAAAAATTAGCTGGGTATGGTGGCACACTCCTGTAGTCCCAGCTACCCTAGAGGCTGAGGCAGGAAAATAGTTTGAGCCCTGGAGGTGGAGGGTGCAGTGAGCTGAGATGGCGCCACTGCACTCCAGCCTGGGCAACAGAGTGATACTCAGTCAAAAAAAAGCCTTATGGTATCTTTTGGCTTTGGTATATTCACTGTGTGGTTTACTAAGTGCTAACTCAAATCCCACACCTTGCCTTTGATGTTGTCTTCTGAAAAGAGCATTCTCAGCACATTATGTGAAATTTCAAAGAAACACTTTTTGAGCCACCTCTCTCCACCCCTGCCACGCTCACCACACTCACCGGAGTTTGTCACTCCGCCCAGACAGGTTGGTGAGGCCTAGGAGAGCCTCATAGTTCTGAAGCCCATCCCTCTGTGTGTCCAAGAGGCTTACAAGGGGCCGCACCACCTCATACACCTGTTGGGGAGGGGTCAAGGGTTTGGTCAGGTGAGGACTTTGTTCCCTGAGTGCCTTACATTTATAGGTGCCCAGCTGCAAAGTTTCCAAAACACTTTCTCATACATTGTCTGATTTAATCCTCACAATGATCCTGACAGGCAGGATTATTTTCTTTATAGACAGGATAACTGAATTTTGGAAAAGGCAATCCTGTTTGTCAGGGGTAGAACCAGGCCTGGAATCCAGGTGATCATTACTACTCCAATGCATCACCCTTCCTGTGACAGTACCATGCTCCTCTCCCAGGCTGGAGGTATAGTGACAAGGGGAAAGGCCTCTAGGAGCAGAGGAGACTCCTCCCATCGCCCTATCCCATCTACCCAAGCACCTACCCGCTCCCCGGGGAAAGCAATGTCCGGATTGGAGACAGCAGCGATCTTTGCTAGAGCGTGTGCTGCTTTCACCTTGCCCACATCTGTGCCCTCCAAAGCCAGGGGAATCAGGGCCTGCAAGAAAGGGCAAGGTCACTACTTAGTCACAGACATCCAGAGGCTTCCCTCCTATCCTCCTGCTCCAGGTGCTCTCTGTCTGTCCCGGTCCAGGAAGACTCTGCCATATAATGAGCCCTTGCACATCATGGAAAACAATTAAATCCTTAATCACATATTCACTCCCCTTGGTTCCCAGTGCACATCCAGGTCTTTGCCCAACTTCCTCCCACCCACCTAAATGTTCCTTCAGCTTTTGGAAAAATAAATAATTCAATCAACAAATTTTTTACTTTCTGCCCAAGCCAAACCCAATCTTTTTGTTTGTTTGTTTGTTTTGTTTTGTTTTTTTGAGACAGAGTTTCACTCTTGCTGCCCAGGCTGGACTGCAATGGCATGATATCGGCTTGTTGCAACCTCTGCCTCCTGGGTTCAAGCAAGTCTCCTGCCTCAGGTTCCTGAGTAGCTGAGATTACAGGCGCACGCTACCATGCCCAGCTAATTTTTGTATTTTTAATAGAGATGGAGTTTCAGCCAAACCCAATCTTAACATCAGACGTCTATTGAGCACCTACCATGAACCAATACTTTCTATATTTTCTCTAATTCTTGTGACAGTCTGCAAAGTGAAAGTGTGATTTTTTTCCCTATTTTACAGATGAAGAAGCTGTGGCTGGGAGATTAAGTATTTTGCCTGAGGTTATGCAGTCAAAAAGGGGCAGAGCAAGAACTCAACTATAAGTCTTCTACATCAAAGTCCAGGGTCTCTATCTTTGCACGGTGCTTCCTTCCAATAGCAAGGAGGATAGATGGGATTCCAAAGTACGTACCATCATAGCATAAAATCAAGCAGAAATTGGCTTGGGGCTATGAGCACAGACAGCACAGATAAGTGGTGGCCGTATTCCAGGAAGTTGAATTGGAGCAGAGGGTACATTATTCTTGGGCTAGGCAAAGAGCATGCACAAAGGCACCTTCTAGGATGGCAAGGACCATGTCCTGCCCAGTTACCTTGCCACCACCTTGAGCCACAATGGTGCCTCGGTCCTTTGGGTTGTCACACAGTGCCAGGAATACCCTGTGGGATCGAGAAGAAAGGAGAACATTTAATGCACCAGCACACCTTCCCAGGCAGCAGCAGCAGCAGCAGCAGCAGGCCAGCCAGTCGGAGCCAGTGAAATCCTGGGATGAAGAGGGAGACCATGGAAAGTGCCATTTGTGTGTCTGTGCCCCAGAATTAGCCACCTTGGGAAGATGACCCCATGGAAATAATTGTCTGGGAAGGAATGAAGGCCAAGTGAGGCTGCAAAGAGCGCCCTTGCTATCCCTATTTAGGGACACAACCACCCAGGAGAAACTTTTCAACATGGATGTGCCCCAGGGCCTCCATGATCTGGCTCTGGCCTCCTCTCTTGTCTCATCTAGCACCAGCCCCTCCTGTGCATTCCCTGCCCCAGACATATTGCAGGAGAACCCCAAATTCACTCATTCTCTCTCCATCCTTGGTGTCATTGCAGATGCTATTCTCTCTGCCTGGAACCTTCCCTCTCCTGTATTTAGGTGGCTCCTTTCCTTCCTTCAGAGCTTGATTGAGTTGTCACATCCCCCAGGAGGCCTTACCAGCTGCCCACCCACTTCCCCGCCAGTCTGGCTGGTTGGGGGACACTGCTTGTGCTCCAACCAGCCCTTTGTGCTTCCCACATCATGGCACCCATTGCATCGGACTGTAGCTGTGATCTTGCCTGCCTCCCTGGCCAGACTGCACAGAGACTGTGCCTTTAATCTCTGGGAACAAGGTAACAAGAAGGAACAGTGGCCTCCTTTCTCCTGATGCAAACTTCCACCTGTGATGCCCACCATATCACTTCTCTTCCTTCCTTTCCTTCTTTCCCTCTTTCTTTCCTTCTTCCTTCCTTTCTTTCTTTTCCCTCTTTCTTTCTTTTCTTTCTTCTTTCTTTCTGTTCTTCTTTCTTTCCTTTCTCTCTCTCCTTCCTTTCTTTCCTTCCTTCCTTCCCTCCTTTCTACCTCTTTCTTTCTTTCTTTTTTCTTTCTTTCTCTCTCTCTTTTTTTATTTCTTCTTTCTCCTTCCTTTCTTCTTTCTTTCTTCTTTTTCCTTCCCTCCTTCCTTTTTTCCTTCCTCCCTCCCTTCCTTCCTCTTCTTTCTTTCCTCCCTCCCTCTTTCTTTCTTTCTTTCTTTCTTTCTTCTTCTTTCTTTTCTTTCCTTCCTTCCTTCCTCCTTCCTTCCTTCCTTCTTTCTTTCTTTCTTTCTTCTTCTTCTTTCTCTTTCTCTTTCTCTCTTTCTTTTCTTTCCTCTGTTGTAGAGAGACAGGACCTTGCTCTGTTGCCCAGGCTGGCGTGCAAAGGTACCATCATCATTCACTGCAGCCTTGAATTCCTGGGCTCAAGTGATCTTCCTGCCTTAGCCTCCCAAGTAGCTGGGAGTACAGGTGCACACCACCAGGCCAGGCTAATTTTAAAATTTTTTGTACAAATGGGGTTTCAATATGTTTCCCAAGCTAGTCTTGAATTCCTGGACTCAAGTAAGCCTCCCACCTCGGCCTCCCAAAGCCCTGGCATTATAGGCATGAGCCACCACCCCGGTCCCATGTCACTTTTCAAAGCTGATCCCCTCAGACCTTTTTCCAGTCTTTCCCAATATCTTATCTCATTTAGGCCCCCAGCATTTCTATCTCCCTGCCCAGCATGCTACACTCCAGGCCCCTCAGCCCTCAGCCCTAGTTCCAAGCCTTGGTCCACTGCAGCCCCACCTGGCCAGCAGCTCCTTGGTCTGGTCGGTGAGGATGGCACTATCTGCTTTCACCATGCAAGCCAGAGCAGAGATGACACCCGCCTTCAGAAGCCGCTTCACCCGCATATCTATAAAGTCCTTTTTGTCCTGGGGAGATGAAAAGATGGCAATGTAAGAGGGTCCTGGGTGCTAGGCCAATCTGAATTGGAACCAAAGATGGTGCATTTCTGAATTCTTGGGGTCGGTTGAATAATGGCCTCCAAAGATGTCCACGGCCTAATCTCTGGAACCTGTGAACGTGGGACCTTACATGGCAAAAGGGATTTTGTAGACACAATTAAGTCAAGGATTTTGAGATGGAGAGGTAAGCCTAGATTTCTGTGTGGGCCCAATATAATCACCAGGATCTTTATCAGAGGGAGGCAGGAAGATCAGAGTTAGCACTAGGAGATGTGACAATGGAATGGAAGTGAGGTCGGAGTGGTTCAAGGTCACCAGCCAAAGCATGTAGGTGGCCTCTAGAAGCTGAAAAAGGCAATAAAATGATTCTCCTTTAGAGCCACCCGAAGAAACCAGCTCTGCTAACACCTTGACTTTAGCCGAGTGAGACTCATTTTAGGACTCTTGACCTCCAGAACTATAAGATTTTTAAAACTGGGCCAGGCGCGATGGCTCACGTCTGTAATCCCAGCACTTTGGGAGGCTGAGGTGGATGGATCACTTAAGCCTGGGAGTTCGAGACCAGCCTGGGCAACATGGCGAAACCCCGTCTCTACTAAAAATACAAAAATTAGCTGGGCATGGTGGAGCATGTCCGTAATCCCAGTTACTCAGGAGGTTGAAGCAGGAGAATTGCTTGAGCCCAGGAAGCGGAGGTTGCAGTGAGCCAAGATTGCACCACTGCACTCCACCTGGGTAACAGAGGGAGACTCAGTCTCAAAAAAAAATACAAAAAAAATGTAAAAATTGTGTTGTTTTAGGTCACAGTGTTTGTGGCAATGTGTTCTAGAAACAATAGGAAACTAAGACACTTCTCCAGATTCCCTCTTCCCAAACAACTGCCAAGGGCTATATAGCACGCTCTGCTGTCGTGTGTCACTGTCTCTTTTCTTCCTTGCCTTCCCTAATCCCAAGACAGAGCCTGAGGAGCTGATATCGTAGAAAACCAGTCCCAAAGGTTCTCCCATTCACAGAGGAATGAAATAAAAGAAGGATAATCCAAAAGACTAAATGATGCATATATTGTTTTTCTTGGAAAAGGCTGGGGTGGGAGGGGAGGTAGAGGGTATAGGCAGGAGAGAAAGGACACAGTGGATGAAGCCGCCCTAACAATAGATTGGGTTTGCTGGAAACCCAAAGTCAACTCAGGGTTAAAGAGTCCCTACAGACAATCCTCAGAGCGGCGAGTGGTGGGGAAGGGGCTGACAACCCTGGGCAAGCCCTGGAAGCCACATTGGAGCTTCACAGCCACAGCACATGCTCTGCACCCTTGCCTGGATGAAACATCATCCAGCTTTCAAAAATGATTCAGAGGCCGGGTGCGGTGACTCACGCCTGGATTCCCAGCACTTTAGGAGGCCGAGGTGGGTGGGTCATTTGAGGTCAGGAGTTCAAGACCAGCCTGGCCAACATGGTGAAACCCTGTCTCTACTAAAAATACAAAAATTAGCTGGGATTGGTGGTGCATGCCTGTAATCCCAGCTACTCAGGAGGCTGAGGCAGGAGAATCACTTGAACCTGGGAGGCAGAGGTTGCAGTGAGCCTAGATCTCACTACTGCAATCCAGCCTGGGTGACAGAGCCAGACTCTGTCTCAAAAAATAAATACAATGAAAATGATTCAGAGAATGAGATGGCAATGTGGAAAACATATTTTTCCAAAATCTGGCACAAAATGATAAATATATTCTGATTGTAACTGTGAAAAGAAAAAAGATACATAGAAAAAAAGCCCCTGGTAGGTAACATAGCGTCAAAATGCCAACAGCAGTCATGTGGAGATGACGTAATCATGAGTGGTTATTCCCTTTTCTCCACATTTTAACTCATTTTGCAGTATGATTATATTACTTTGATCATTAAAAAAAATCTAAATGATTTTATTGGCTGGCTATATCTTGCATATATTCATATGCAAATCACACACAAATCATATCTTCATGTGCAGGGAATTGTTGGAGAGGGGTCCAGGGGATCTGTGACTTCTGGGCTGACCATGCCTCTCCTCTCATGATTCCTACTTAGCACCCATGTCACAAAACCCAGAAATCTGAGAAAATCAAATTGTTATCTGTTGGAGACATGAAATAAAACTGTCTTTAATCCATAAAATCAACAACACAAATTGCAAAGTGTCCATCATAGCTCCGTTTGTTTTCTCAAATTACAAATTGTTGGATTTTTTCAAAATAGAAAATAAAAACAAAGAAAAAGCATGAGCACTATCTGGTGGGAAAGTTTACCATTAACATCTTCAGTGTATGTGTATCCTACCCCCAACCACCCAAACACACACCACGCTGCTCCTGACACCACTCCTTTTGCTGTTCCGCCTCCTTTGGAGGCCTGGTGGCACAGACCAGATCCCTCCCATGTTGCACCTGACCCTACCTTCGGGTGCTCCTCGGGCACATGCTGCTTGGAGAACTTGGCGAGCTGGACAAGCTCCGGGATGACCTCCTTGACATCGTAGCTGTTGGTGCAGTTCACCAGGGTGGTGGCCACCGAGTACAGGATGGTCTTGTCACTGGTCTGGAAGGCACAGGGTTGGGGAGAGGGAAAACAGAAAGGAAACTTTAGGACAAATCTCTGCTTCCAGGATGCTCCCTCACGTGGCCAGCAGGCTGGTGTGGGAGGAGTGCAGCTGGTAGGGCCCATTCTGAGGAAAGACAGCAGTGCAGGAGAGGCTCTGTCCATAAAGGCGGGCAGCAGTGTCTCCTGCACCCTCCAACAGCAGCTCTGACAGTATGAATAGGAGCTGTCTCACAAAGATCCTCAGTTTGTGCCTATTCCAAAAGCCCAGTCTAACACTTTCCCATCCAACTGGAGATGGGGCAGGAGCTGAACATTCTCCAGTCCTGGCGAAAATGTCTCCCAAACTTTCTTCCTTTACTGGTAGAAAAGAGCCAGAGAGTTGGCCCGGCAGACAAGGAAAGGAGTCTAGGAGGGTCTGGGAGGGGAGGGCAGGTTCCCAGAAAGGCCAGGCACAGCCTCTTTTATTTATTTATTTTCTTGAGGCAAGGTCTCTCTCTGTCACCCAGGCTGTAGTGCAGAGGTGCAATTCTAGCTCACTGCAGCCTCCATCTCCCAAGGCTCAAGCAATCCTCCCACCTCAGCCTCCCGAGTAGCTGGGATTACAGGTATGTGCCACCACGCCTGGCTAATTTTTTAATTTTTTGTAGAGATGGGGTTTCACTATGTTGCCTAGGCTGGTCCCGAACTCCGCTGAGCTCAAGCCATCCACCCGCCTCAGCCTCCCAAAGTGCTGGGATTACAGGCGCGTGCTACGATGTCCCACTTTTTTATTTTATTATTATTATTTTTTAGCTGCCTCAGGTCCTTCAAGACGTCACCTCCTGAGGACCCCAGGTGTGGGGAAAACAGAGGTCAGCCTGTTACTGTGTCTATATAGAAAGAAGTAGATTTAAGAGACTCCATTTGGTTCTGTATTTGAGATGCTGTTAATCTGTGACCCTACCCCCAACCTTGTCCTTGCAAGAGACATGTGCTGTGGTGACTTAAGGTTTAAAGGATTTTGGGCTGTGCAGAATGTGCTTTGTTAAACAAGTGCCTAAAGGCTGCTTGCTGGTTAAAGGTCATCACCATTCTCTTAACCTCAATTAAGAGAAAAACATTGGCCGGGCGCGGTGGCTCAAGCCTGTAATCCCAGCACTTTGGGAGGCCGAGACGGGCGGATCACGAGGTCAGGAGATCGATACCATCCTGGCTAACACGGTGAAACCCCGTCTCTACTAAAAAAATACAAAAAACTAGCCGGGCTAGGTGGCAGGCGCCTGTAGTCCCAGCTACTCGGGAGGCTGAGGCAGGAGAATGGCGTGAACCCCGGAGGCGGAGCTTGAAGTGAGCTGAGATCCGGCCACTGCACTCCAGTCTGGGCGACAGAGCCAGACTCCGTCTCAAAAAAAAAAAAAAAAAAAAAGAGAAAAACATTTGTCTCCTGCCCGTCCCTGGGCAATGGAACATCTCCGTGTAAAACCCATTGTGTGCTTTGTTTACTGAGCAAAGAGAAAATCGCCTTTAGGAATAAGGTGGGATTTGCTGGAGCAATACTGCTAACAGGTTTATAGAGATGTTTGCATATGCATCTCAAGGCACAGCATTTTCCTTGAACTTATTCAGGTCACAAAGATCTTTATCTATATGTCTTACTGCTGATTTTCTCCCTAAAATGATCCTATTGTCCTGCCACTCCCTTATCTTTTTGATGGTAAAGATAATTATCAATAAATACTAAGGGAACTCAGAGACCGGTGCTGGCGTGGGTCCTCTGTAAGCTGAGCGCTGGTCCCCTGGGCCCTGCTTTTCTTTCTCTATACCTTGTCTCTGTGTCTTATTTCTTTTCTCAAGTCTCTCGTTCCACCTAACGAGAAACACCCACAAGTGTGGAGGGGCAGGCCACCCCTTCACCAGGAAAACAAACTGCCCTCTTGTGCATCTTCTCACTCTGGAAGACATTAGGAGTTGGGAGTCCATTTTACAGTCAGGTAAAATGAGGGCCAGAAAAGGGGAAATAACCGATCAGGTTTACACAGGGGTAAGGAGTAGAGCCAGGGGGAAGACTGGGATCCAATCCCTGTGGGTCTGGACCCAGCAGACCTTTCCTGAGGTTTGTGGCCAGGCCAGACTCCTCCACACTTGCCTTGGCCAGCTCAAACATGGCCTGCAGGGCAGGGATGTCCTGGACAAAGTCGTCCTTCACATCAGCGTCCAGCGTGAGGTAGGCCAGGCCCTCCACTGCCCAGCGCCGGGTCCGGGTGTCTATGGACGTATTGCACAGCCATCTGGAAGTGAGGAGGGAGCACACGTGGGAAGGGGCCCAGGGCTCAGGTCAAGAGGGTGAGGCGATTTCAGGGTGGTGAACCGGGGATGAGGTCCCTTTCACACTTCACTGGAGCACACCCCAGAGACTCCTGCCCGGAAGGCACGTGAGGAGGTGCAGGGCCTGGGAAACACAGCCCCCTTACTTGCGACACTGTTTGGCCAGCTTTTCTGTCGACCCTTCCGCAAACTGCCTGAGACCGTAGTCTGTGCCGCCTGCGGAGCCAAGCTTACAGAGTCCCTGTGGAGGAGAGGAGACAGCAGACACATGCAGGGTCAGAGACACCAAGGCTTGCGGATGAAGCCCTGCTCAAACAGGTTTCTATGGGCAGAACACTTCGCCCCTCTTTCTTTGCTTGGATCCACCTCTGTGCAGACTGTAAAACTCAGCTCAGGTGTCACCTCTGCTGAGATACTTTCCCTGGTGCTCTGGGTTAGGGTAGAGGCCCATCGAGTTGCCAGTTCTTGCCCTCCATTTTGACCTCCACCATTTTGGCCCCACAGATGTATTGTGCCTGCCATTTTGAAAAAAACAGCAAGACCAAGTTAACCACATCTGAAGCTTCAATGGGGAACCTTATTATGGCACGGAAACTGGCAGCGAAATTCTATCTTCTGGGTAGATAACAGATTCAGATGTGCAAAATTCTACCCAGAGAAAATTGGACTTTTCTTAGGGGGGCAATTTCATAAAAGTCATTTTTGTCAGAAGCTAAAATTTGTTTTTAAAAAATTGATGCTGACTGCAGTTGCTCACGCCTGTAATCCCAGCACTTTGGGAGGTCAAGGCGGGTGGATCTCTTAGGCCAGGAGTTTGAGACCAGCCTGGCCAACATGGTGAAACCCATCTCTACTAAAAATACAAAAATTAGCCAGGTGTGCTGGCAGGCACCTGTAATCCCAGCTACTAGGGAGACTGAGGCAGGAGAATCATTTGAACCCAGGAGGTGGAGGTTGCAGTGAGCCAAGATCATGCCACTGGACTCCAGCCTGGGTGACAGAGGGAGACTCTGTCTCAAAACATAACAACAATAACAATAATAATAACTTCAGGCCAGGCACAGTGGCTCACGCCTGTAATCCCAGCACTTTGGGAGGCCCGGGGGTTGGATCACCTGAGGTCAGGAGTTCAAGACCAGAATGGCCAACATGGCAAAATCCCGTCTCTACTAAAAATACAAAAATTAGCTGGGTGTGGTGGCACACATCTATAATTCCAACTACTCTGGGGGCTGAGACACAAGAGTCAGTTGAGCCTGGGAGGTGGAGGTTGCAGTGAGCTGAGATTACACCACTACACTCCAGCCTAGGTGACAGAGTGAGACTTCATCTCAAAAAAAAAAACGTAAAATGAAAGTGGAAAAAAAAATGCCTTATAGAAACTGATTAAGGAAACTGACTTTTCAGAATTTGCTCTGAAAATGCATCCTGGACACAAGCTCATCAGTGTTCATGCTGTTCGTAAGCAGGGAGACGAACGTCCTCAGGGTTAAGCAGCAGAGATCACCGTTCTGAATCTATAACCTCACAAGCGCCCTGAATATGCCCTGTTCTGCAGGGGTCTGTGACTGGGTCTGGTGCCCCCTTGAACCTGGTCTCCCCAAGGACAGTGGCCTCAACTCATTCATTTCGGTGTCCCTGGTGCCTGGCATGGCTCCTGGTACCGAGTAGGAGGGTGGTACCGAGCCCACTCACCACCAGTGTGCGGATCTTGATCTTCTCATTTTTGGTGGTCTTGTAGATCTGTTTGAGCAGTGACACTCCATTGGTGATGATGAAGGTGGCACGGCTGAGCTTGGTGGAGGCATGGATGAGGGCCTCCACGGCCACCAGCTGGTCCGTCTCGCGCTCTGAGCCACATAGTGCCACCATCATCTCCATCACACCTTTCAGTCCCAGCAGCTGGTTGCCCAGGTCAAAGGGGCCCTGCAGGATCCCTGACACCGTCTGGATGGCATTCAAATTCTTGTCCATGTCCTGGGGGTCAAACTTGCCCCTAAAACAAAGCCAAGGGTGGTCAAGAGAACTGGTCCAAGAGATTGGAAAGAGTGTGAGATTTGGAGGCAGACGGATTTGGATTTGCGTCCTGGCTCCACCACTCATGTGCTGTGTGATACTGGGCAATTCAGCGAACCTCTCTGAGCCTCAGCTCCTGTAAACTGAGGATAGTACTACTGGTTCTCAGAATTGTGGTGAGGATAAATGACATAACAGATGTGTCACAGGGTGTGCCTCTGGGAAATACACTCTGACTCAGGGATTAACATGCAGGAAGTTTATTTGAGAGAGCTCTTGGGAAGAGAAGGAAGCAGGACTGGGGCAGAGGGAGGCATTTTGCAGTCAACACAAAGCCTCAGCCTCCAAGAAGTTCTGGAGCTGGAACATCCTTCACAGTTGTTCCAAGTTGGAGTGAGTTCTTCTTTTTTTGAGGCTGAGTCTTGCTCTGTTGCTGGAGTGCACTGGTACCATCATAGCTCTTTGTGACCTCAAACCCCTAAGCTCAAGCAATCCTCCCACCTCAGCCTCCTGAGCAGTTGGGACTACAGGTGCACACCATCATGCTCAGATAATTGTTTAAATTTTTGGTAGAGATGGGATTTGCTGTGTTGCCCAAGCTGATCTGAAACACCTGGCCTCAGGTGATCTTTTCACCTGGCCTCCCAAAGCACTGCTATTATAGGTCTGAGTCACCTCAACTAGCCTGGGGCGAGTCTTTGCACACTGGCTTCCCTAGAGAGGGTGAAACAGCTCTCCCCAACTGAGGCAAGTCCCAAAGAGAGATAACAGCTGAGAGCTGTCAGTTGACAGCCTTTCCAGCAGCTGCTGTGTCTGGGAAGACAGTACAGCATCGACAACAACACAAAAAGGCCTAGCATGATGCCCTTCACACTGCATCTCACTGTGACATGGCCTGGGCCGGTCACTCCCCTCTGGTGATCTGGTCTCAGTCCGTCCCCTATCAGTGAGCATGTGGGTTAGATATCCAGGAACGTTCTGCCTTGCTTTCAGAATCTATTACATCTACTCTAGGGGAGAATCTCTGTGTGGGAATGTCAGAGGTGACATGCCTTCTGATGCTTCTCATCTGCCCAGGTTGGTGCATTGTTGGAAGCAGGGCAGATATGCACAGTGGAAATGCAGCTGTGTATAAATGCAAGAAGGCAGCATGGACTGGTCAGGAGAACTCCACACCGAGAGTCCAAGACCTGGGCTCTGGTCCCATGTCTGCCTCTGATTGTTGGAGGATCTCGGGCAAGTTCCCCTGGGGAAGAGGAGTCGGCTTTGGAAGCTCTGAGAGCCCCTCCAGCTTGAGCATCCCATGTCCTGTGCCTCATCTCTCCACTCAGTGCCCAGGGAACCAGCATCCTTCGTAATTAGTTGGGGTCTGACCTTTGAGCTGGCACTGGGTCCCCACGCAGCCCCCGCCCCTGATGAAGCAGGGTGTATTCCACTCTTGCTAGGGGCAGGCTGGGGTACCATTTGATGAAGGCAGTGACCCCTCCTCTCAGCATTCCACAGGCTGACAGGAGAGGGCTTCAATCAACCAGCCCAAATAAGAACTAGCTGCATGACAAGTAATGGAAGTCAATTGGGGACCTCATGAGGGACTCAAGAAGTCAGCAGGAAAAGTTGAAACTGAGATAGAGAAAGAGAGAAGCCTTAAAAAGAGATCAGTGAACCAAAGTCAGGGTGAGTGGAAGCCATGGGGTAGAGAAGGAGTTGGCAAATCCAAGAAGTTGAGAATAGCTTTCACATTATTTTATTTTATTTGAGACAAGGTCTCACTCTGTTACCAAGGCTGGAGTGCAGTAGTGCATTCAGGGCTCATTGCAGCCTTGACCTCCTGGGCTCAAGTGATCCTCCTACCTCGGCCTCCCAAGTAACTGGAACTACAGGGGTGCACCACCACGCTTAGCTAATTTTTAATTTTTTTTATTTTTAGAGATGGGGTCTCTACGTTGCCCGGGCTGGTCTCGAACTCCTGGCCTCAGGTGACTCTCTCACATCAGCCTCCCAAAGTGCTAGGATTACAGGCGTAAACCACCACACCTGGCCAGCAGCTTTTTGCATTTTTTTTTCTTTTTATGATGGAGTCTTGCTCTGTCACCCAGGTTGGAGTGCAGTGGTGGTACAATCTTGGCTCACTACAACCTCCACCTCCTAGATTCAAGTGATTCTTCTGCCTCAGCCTCCCTAGTAGCTGGGATCACAGGCATGTGCCACCATACCCGGCTAATTTTTGGTATTTTTAGTAGAGATGGGGTTTCACCATGTTGGTCAGGCTGATCTTGAACTTCTGACCTCAGGTGATCCACATGCCTCGGCCTCCCAAAGTGCTGGGATTAGAGGTGTGAGCCACTGCACCCAGCCAGCTTTTTGTATTTTAAAGGATTTTAAAAAATATGTTGACAGAGACTTTTATGTCCCACAAAGACTAAAATATTTACTCTCTGGCCCTTCGTAGAAAAGGTTTGTTGACCTCTGGAATATAGAAAGGAAAAGCAGAGTACAGTCAACGTCTTCACCCACGTAAGACTCACCTGGAGTGTTTTTTTTTTTTTTTTTTTTTTTTTGAGACGGAGTCTTGCTCTGTCGCCCAGGCTGGAGTGCAGTGGCCAGATATCGGCTCACTGCAAGCTCCGCCTCCCAGGTTTACGCCATTCTCCCGCCTCAGCCTCCCGAGTAGCTGGGACTACAGGCGTCCGTCACCTCGCCCGGCTAGTTTTTTGCACTTTTTAGTAGAGACGGGGTTTCACCGTGTTAGCCAGGATGGTCTCGATCTCCTGACCTCGTGATCCGCCCGTCTCGGCCTCCCAAAGTGCTGGGATTACAGGCTTGAGCCACCGCGCCTGGCCTGGAGTGTTTTTAAGCATGCAGCTTCCTGAGCCACACCCCAAACTACTGAGTCAAGAGGGAATATCTCAGAAATCTGAATAATTTACAAGTCTTGGAATCACTGCAATAAAGAATTAAAAGGTCATGCACTGGAGTCACACTGATGCTGGAGCGCCAGTAAGGAGACCCAGGAACTGCAGCTGCTGAGGGCCCTAACCCCTGTCTAACTCTGCAAAGCCACACAGTTCTTAGTCTTGAAAGAACCGGGTCTCCCTCCTTGACAAGCTGGCATTTGTTCCTTTCAACCACAGAGGCCAGTGGTCGGTTTAAAATATGTCTGTGGCTGGGCAAGGTAGTTGATGCCTGTAATCCCAGCACTTTGGGAGGCTGAGGCAGGAAGATTGCTTGAGCTTTGGAGTTCAAGACCAGCCTGGGAAACACAGTGAAACAAAAAAATACAAAAATTAGCCAGGCATGGTAGTGCACACTTGTAGTCTCAGCTACTCGGGAGGCTGAGGCAGAGGAAGGAGGATCGCTTGAGCCCAGCAGGCTGATGCTGCAGTGAGCCATGATCATGCCACTGTACTCCAGCCTGGGGGACAGAGTGAGACCCTGTCTCAACAAATAAATAAAATATATCCAAAAATATGTTGACACTCCTCCCTGCAAAAAGTGAAACCTAATTTTTTCCCCTTAAATGTAGGCCAAACTTACTGACTTGCTTCTAATGAATAGAATGTGATGGAAGTGATGACATGTGTCTTTTTTTTTTTTTTTTTTTTTTGAGACGGAGTCTCGCTGTGTCGCCCAGGCTGGAGTGTAGTGGCCGGATCTCAGCTCACTGCAAGCTCCGCCTCCCGGGTTCCCACCATTCTCCCGCCTCAGCCCCCGAGTAGCTGGGACTACGGCTAGTTTTTTTTTGTATTTTTAGTAGAGACGGGGTTTCACCATGTTACCCAGGAGGGTCTCGATCTCCTGACCTCGTGATCCACCCGCCTCGGCCTCCCAAAGTGCTGGGATTACAGGCTTGAGCCACCGCGCCCGGCCGACATGTGTCTTCTGAGGCTAGAGAAGATATCTCTCTGCGGCCTTGCTCCCTCTTGGATCTCTTACTGTGGGACAAGCCAGTGGCATGCAGTGAAGACGCTTCAGCAGCCTCTGGAGAGGTCTGCAGCGAGAGGAACCCAGGCCTCCCACCAACAGCCGGCACCAATGTGCCAGCTGTGTAAGTCCATCATCTTGGAAGCATTTTCTAGCCCCCGTCAAGCCTTCAGATGGCTGCAGCCCCAGCCAGCACATGACTGTAACTTCATGAAAGACCATAAGCCAGAGCCACCCAGCCAAACCACTCCCAAATTTCTGTTCTTGTGTGAGATAATAAAACATTATTGTTTTTAGCTACTAAATTTTGAGATAATTTGTTACATAGCCGTAGATAACTAAGACAGAGCCTGACCCTGTGAGGCCTCCAGGAAACTTACATGATGTATTCCTCGCAGATCTTGCGGAAGTGATCGCGCTCCGGGTCACAGCGCAGGTCATCGTAGAGCTTGTTGATGAGGATAGAGGCCAACATGCGGGTGTTGTCAGTCAGGGGCAGGCAGGATGGCAGATCTGGAACCTGCCCCACGACCTTCAGGATCTTCCTCAGACCTGCAGGGTAGACAGTGGCAAGCCTAAGATTCCTGCTGGGCTCCATCCTCACAAACACACCCCTCACTCAGTGACATGTTATCACCAGCTTCTCTCCAGCCCTGTCTGTAGAACACATGTAGTTCATCCAGAATGAAGGGCCCCAGAATGGGGTCAAGGGACCCAGGTTCTACACCTGACACTGCCCCCACCTTGACCAATTCACCTCCCTCTAGGGGCCTCTATTTTCATATGTACAAAATCAGGACTAGTTGATCTCAGAGAACTCTACCAATGCTGACATTCCACAGGTTGATGTATAGACTTCTCCAAATACTATTTCATATTCTCTTCCTCAAGCCTCAGCTTCTTCATTTGTAAAATGAGAACAATACTACCTACCTCATAAAGTTTGAGGGCTCAATGAGATAACGTATGGAAACCCTGCTGTCAATCTAGACACATCACTATCACTCAACAAATGTTTATTATTGAGTGTGTAATTATTATTTATTTAGTAAATGCCATATTTACATTTATTACGATGATATCTTCTCATCTCTTCTGTTGAAAAATCTTCAATGGCTTCCTATTACCATCAGGCAAATTCAACAGTCATGTCTTTGTTGAATAAATGAGCACCTTTGGGGTACTGGCTACCAAAATAAATGATACGATCCTGACCTCCAAAAGCTCACAATACAATGGGAAAACTGACATATGAAGATTACAATGAGATGTGATAAGTATAGAAGGGTAGCACTGAAAATGGGGTCATTCACTTCAACAAAATAATATCTGCAATTTATTCGGAGCACTTATTACATGCCAAGAGCTTATACACATTAACTTCGTCTAATCCTAACAATACCCCTACTAGTTAGAAATCATTCTTCCCATCTTTCAGAGGAGAAAAACAAGCCTTAGAGAAGTCAAGTAAGTTGCCCAGTGACATAGCAAGGACACACTCCCAAACATGTCTGATTTCAAAGCCTGTGATGTAAGCCGTCACACTATATTGCCTCTGGGGCAACAGACAGGTGGATTTCAGAGCCAGGTTTTAGAGGTAGCTTGGGGCTGGTCAGACCTTGGGTAGTATAAGGAAGTAGGAGAAAGAACATTCCGGGTAAAAGCTGGGAGGCATGAAACTCTAGATGTTAGGAGGGAATTAAAAGTGCCTGCGACCAGCCTGGGCAACATGGCAAAACCCCGCCTCTACTAAAAATACAAAAAAATTAGCTGGGCGCAGTGGCGGGTGCCTGTAGTCCCGGCTACTTGGGAGGCTGAGGCAGGAGAATCGCTTGAACTCGGGAGGCAAAGGTTGCAGTGAGCCGAGATCATGCCATTGCACTCCAGCCTGGGCAACAAGGGCAAAACTCTGTCTCAAAAAAAAAAAGTGCCAGAGGTGGCTTGGTGGCTCATGCCTATAATTCTAGCACTTTGGTTAGGTCGAGGTGGGAGGATCACTTGAGTCCAGGAGTTTGAGACCAGCCCGGGCAACATAGCCCATCTCCACACATGAAAGAAAAAGAAAAAGAAAGTGCCTGGCAGTAAATTTTGTGTAACCTACATTTTACCACTTAAAGGAAAACTTCTGTTTCCTCCCTAAACTCCCTAAACTGCTTCTACTCTTAGAGCTTACTTCTGACACCAGATGGGTATCCTACAATTCAACTCTGATACTATCTATTTGGGGTTAGCACAGACCCCACAGGTGAAGGGCTCAATCCCACAAGATTACCCTCCAGATGCCAGCAATCCAAGTTGCCACCTGTGCTTCTGACTGGCCAAGTATAAATCAGAGACTCCCATGATCCTCTCCCTCGGGTTTGATAATTTGCTAGAATGGCTCACAGAACTCAGAAAACCAGTTCAGTTACTCGATTACCAATCTATTATTTAAAAACAACAACAACAAAAACAAAAACTCAGGAACAGCCAGATGGAAGAGATGCAGAGGGCAAGGGATTGGCAAGGGGCGTGGCACTTCCATGCCCTCTCCAGGTAGCACCTCACCAGCACCTCCATGTGTTCACCAACTTGGGAGCACTTTAAGCCCCTTTGGTTAGGGATTTTTTTTTAAAACAGAGGCTTCATTATGTAGGCACAGTTGATTAAATCATTGGTTAGTAGTGATGCATCCCACCTCCAGCCCCTCTCCCCTCCCTGGAGGTAAGGGGTAGGGGCTGAAAGTTCCAATCCTGTGATTGCATGGTTGTTTCCCCTGGCAACTGGCCCCCATTCTGACATTCTGAGGTCATCTAGGGGATCCCAGCCACCAGCTATTACATGAGCATACAAAAAGATACTTATCACTTCAGAGGTTAGCTGTGTGCCAGGAAACAGCAGCAGAGACCACATATGTATATTTCTTATTATGTCACAACCACACATTTAAAAAGTGCTCAACAGGGCTGGGGAGTAACAGGAAGTGCCTGATGAGCCAACCCAGAGTCCCCAGCCTGGGTCCCAAAAGCCTCCCTCAAATGCACCTCTCCAATGCCATCTCCCACTCTCCCCTTCCATTCTTGCCCACGCCTTGAGCATCTCGTTTCTCTTCTGTTCAAACACTCCAGACCTTCTTCCTGTCAATCGTTGCCCCTTCCCTCACCCAAAAGCTCACTTCAGGTTTGACATCCTGACGGCTCCTTTACCGTACCTCCCAGCCCAGTTTGCACAACACGTAACACCCCAACATTGCAGCTTTGTATTCGAAGATTGGAATTTTTAAATCCACATTATTTTTACCCAAGTGCTATCCATGTTAGTGCCCTTTGCAAAAAGAATAGAATAAAAAATATTGCTCTCCACCTGTCCCAACCCATAACAAGTGGATGAGCCTAGATCCTGCTGCAGAGAGAGAAGGTCTGTTGTTAACGCTCACGTTTCATGATATACGTGTAGAAGACCAGAATGAGGCAGGGAGGAAGTGGGGTTTGGGCGTTTAGCAGTAGAGTAATGTGCTGAAGTCTAAGCACTTGCACATGCACTTTGCTGAGGTCTGTAAAAATCAAACAAGGGAAGTGCAATATCAAAAGATTTTTTTTAAGCTGGGAAATGCTGATCTGAATCTTTTAGAACAAGGGATAGTCTGTGCGCCATAAAATCTTTGGAAGAATTTACCATAGCAGATCATAAAACCACAGGTATGATTCCTTAACAATCAAAGAAGTTGACTGAGGAGAGGGGTAACACCTCGGAGCTGACAAATTGAGTGACTGTCTGCTAGAACATGTGAAAAGAAAATAAAATCTTGGCCCGGTGACGTGGCTCACACCTGTAATTCCAGCACTTTGGGAGGCCGAGGCGGGAGGATCATTTGAACCCAGGATTCTGAGACCAGCCTAGGCAACACAGCAAAACCACATCTTCACAAAACGTAAAAAAAAAAAATTAGCTGGGCATGATGGTGCATGCCTGTGGTCCCAGCTACTCGGGAGGCTGAGGGGGAGGAGGATCGCTGCAGCCCAGGAATTTGAGGTTGCAGTGACTATGATCACGCCACTGCACTCTAACCTGAGCAACAGAATGAGACCCTGTCTCTAAAAAAAAAAAATAAATAAATTTAAAACCTGAAATGAAATCTTGGGATGTCCCCAATTCCCTAAACCAAAGGAAAAAAAATTAAGCTGAAAGCTGAGTCATGCGAGAAACTGCCTTTCCTTTTATTCCTAAGCAGACAGCTACTGATAAAAAATTAAATATCTACACAGGTTTAGTAAATTACTCTAGAGCTTAAATATGTCCACTCTGTGTTCACCTTATCTTATGTACAGTGGTCATTTACTGAGCAGGAGACAAATACGTAATTGACTATTTCCCTGCCTCCTCTTTCTCTTCCAACGTATGCATTCATATAATGTGAACATACCCTTTCTCTTTCCCCTCCAGGCTGCTTTTCCCCTTGAAATATTGAAGCCCTTAAAATCATAAATGGAGAAAGGCTCAGACCACAGACTGTTTCTGTGATTCTGTGTTTCCTCTCTGCGGGGCATGTACGTAACCTTGGCAAAATAAACTTCTAAATTGATTGAGAGCTGTCTCAGATACTTTTGAGTTTACAAACATTCTCACTGTGCTTTATGTAAAGTATACTTGATACAATTTCCTCCCTTTTGTAAGGCCTGTGAAGTATTTTACCAACCATGAGACTTCTGGAATTTTACCCTGCGGTTGGTGGAGTCCTTGTCCCCATTTGCTGGGTAGCTCCACCCACATGTTTTGGGGATGTGTTTGGGCACTTCCTGGGCGTGTTCAGGCTCTGAATTCAGAGCCTTGACCTGCACCTTCACAGGCCCACTGGTGATCCTGATGTGTCAACGCGTTTTCTCACCTTTTCAGTTAGGACTGAAGACCCCTTCAAGAGCCTCACATCTTCCATTTTCTCTTTAGTGCCCTGGTGCCCACTTAAAAGGCTTGAGCAAGCCCCAAACCCTCCCCTCTTCTCACCGTTATCCACCACATAGATGGTGCGTGAGTTGTCGTGAATGGCAAGGTCCTTCCTGGGGACATTCTTATTGAGCAGGTTCAGCGCCTGATCCCTGCCCTGGCCAGATACCTTCTTGCTGACTAGCATGTCCAGCAGGTGGCTGGTGATCTGTTTCAGGTCCTTCTTGGTGTCTGAAAAACAAGAGGACAGGGGTAAGTAGAAAGGGGTAGGAAATCTCACATGTATGTGACCAGGAAGAGCAGCAGCTTCTAGACTCTGGAAATACTGAATCCACTACTTCCTGAATATGTGAATTCCCGGGAGAGTATAGTATTGCCCATCTCACCTGAAAAAAGGGAGAGAAATCCCTAGACAACACCTGCAAACGGTCCTCCAGCCACCCTGAACACTGACTTCTACAACAGCTCATTCCATCCTTGAACAGTTTGGATTCTTAGAAAGTTCTTCAGTACCAGCAGTGACTGGCAGAGCTCCAGGGATGCTTTATGTGGTTTTTAATAAACTGATTTAATAAAATACTTTTCAGAAAGGGAATTTATACTCTTTAGAGACATTTCACTCCCCACAGATTCAGGCATGCTAGGTGCCTGAATTCAAGCTTTTGCCTGTGACACCAGGACTTCCTGCTCACTGGTAGATTTTTTTTTTTTTTTTTTTTTTTTTTGAGACGGAGTCTCGCTCTGTCGCCCGGACTGGAGTGCAGTGGCCGGATCTCAGCTCACTGCAAGCCCCGCCTCCCGGGTTTATGCCATTCTCCTGCCTCAGCCTCCCGAGTAGCTGGGACCACAGGTGCCCGCCACCTCGCCCGGCTGGTTTTTTGTATTTTTTAGTAGAGACGGGGTTTCACTGTGTTAGCCAGGATGGTCTCGATCTCCTGACCTCGTGATCTGCCCGTCTCGGCCTCCCAAAGTGCCACTGGTAGATCTTAAAAGGCAAATGCCTTTTTCTGATTTTGCCCTCCCTGAGACTTAGAGATTTTTGTTCTCATTCTAGGATGAAGCCCAGAGGCAGGCAAACCGAAAAGCAAACCTCTCCAAACCATGTCAGATAAATAATTGATGAAGGAATACAGCTCCATCGCCTAAAGAAGGAAAGATGTAAGTAGATGTGACAGCTCATCTTCAGACAAAGGCATGTCATGAGAGTGAGATAACAGGCTCCTTCTGTGAGACTCCAGAGGGCAGACTTTGGGCCAGAGGCAGATGGAAGCTACATGGGGATAGAGTGGAAATCAATATGTGGGAGAATTTTGTAGCAGGGATGTTCAACCCAAGGAAGTCATAGAAGATTGTGAATTGGTGTCTCCCTGGGAAACACGACTCTCAGTATAAATGCTCTTGGGTAATCTCCTCCCACACTGGCCATGGGCTGCTCACATGACCTGTGGCACAACCAGAGGCTTACATGGCACTTGCACTTTGGGGCTTGTCCATTAGAATCCAGCCACCATGTTCTATAGAAACCCAAGCTGGCCACTAGCAAGGCCACAGGGTCAACATTTCCAGTTAACTGCCAGCCACACAAGCAGGGCCATCTTGGATCTTCCAAAAATTCTAGCTGAGAAAAGGAAAGTGACTAGCTGACCATTATAATAATAGTAAGTCAGAGTCACATCCAGAATCCAGGAATTCAGGGCTGGGCACAGTGACCTGTAATCACAACATTTTGGGAGGTCACAACAGGAAGATCACTTGAGGCCAGGGGTTTGAGACCAGCCTGGGCAAGAAAGTGAGACCCTGTCTCTATGAAAAATTTAAAAATTAGCTAGGCGTGGTGGCATGAGCCTGTGGTCCTAGTGACTCCAGAAGCTGATGTGGGAGGATTGAGCCCAGAGGTTTGAGGCTGCAGTGAGCTGTGACTGCATTACTACAGTCCAGCCTGAGTGATAGATAAGACTCTGTCTTTAAAAAAAAAAAAAAAAAAAAGCCTCTTATAAACAAATAAGAAAAACATTAAAAAATAGGTAACAACGTGAACAAACCATCCAAAGATAAAGGAATCCAAATGGCTAACAAAGATACAGAAAAATGATCAATCTCATGAGTAATTTATTTTGAATCAAGCAAGATAATTTTAATCTACATCCAAGGCAAATATCCTTAAGAAGGATAGCATTCAAATCTGATGAGAATGTGTTGAAATGGGGACTCTCATCATTGCTTGGTGAGAGTATAGATTGATGCAGCCTCTCAGAAAGGAATTAGAGAGCAAGATGTAGAAAGAACATTAGTTATGCTCATAGCCTTTGACCTAGTGCTCCATTTCTAGGAATTTGACCCCAGGAAATAATTATAAATGTGGCCAGGCATGGTGGCTCACGCCTGTAATCCCAGTACTTTGGGAGGCAGAGGCGGGCAGATCACCTGAACTCAGGAGTTTGAGACCAGCCAGGACAACATGGCGAAACCCTGTCTCTACTAAAAATACAAAAATTAGCCAGGCATGGTAGTGTGCTCCTGTAATCTCAGCTATTCGGGAGGCTGAGGCAGGAGAATCACTTAAACCCGGGAGGTGGAGGTTGCAATGAGCTGAGATCATGCCACTTCACTCCAGCCTGGGTGACAGAGCAAGACTTCATCTCAAAAATAATAATAATAATGCATAAATAAATAAATAAAAATTATAAATGCAAGCATAGATGCAAAAATGGCTCCTAGAGAGTTTTGTATAAACATGCAAATTGGAAATAATTGAAATCTCCAATAATATAGAGCTGATTGGTGAATTACCCATACAAGGGAAGATTATGATGTTCTTGAAAATAAAGTTTTCTGAGTGAACCTGGCCAGAGCAACATTTTCTAAGTTGATGCCTAGGACCTGGATGTGCAGGGAGAAGCATGAGTCTGTATGTGCATATGCAGGAAACAAATGTAAAATTAATTATTAAAATCAAAGGAATCCTTTTAAAGAATATTAAATGGTATGCAATATTAATATAATGCTCAATGAAGAAAAGAACATGTAACTATTCATAGCAGAATTCCGATTTTGTTAGATATTGATATGGATGGTTTAAAAAAAAAGACAGGAAAGATACATATGGTAATGGTAATAGTGATTATCTAAATGGGCAATTATAGGCATTTATTCTCATTTTTATATAGGTCTATATTTTCCCAAATGTCTTCAATAAGTCTCTGTTACTTTTTTAAAGTTGTGGTAAAATTTACATAACATAAAATTTACCATTGTAACCATTTTTAAGTGTACAGTTCAATGGCATTAAGTAGATTCACACCATTGTGCAAACACCACAATCTATTCACAGAATTATTTTCATCTTGCAAAACTGAAAGTCCATCCCCATTAGACAATAACCCCCCATTTCTCCTCCTCCAACCCCTGCCAAACACTGTTCTACTTTCTATCTCCATGAATTTGACTACTCAAGTATCTCATATGAGTGGATCCATGCAGTATTTGTCCTTTTGTGGCTGGCTTATTTCACTAGCATAATGTCCTCAATGTTCATAGACATTGTAGCATGTGTCAAATTTTCCTGTCTTTTTAAGGCTATTACTCCATTGTATGTATATACCATATTTTTCTCATCCAGTAACCTGCCAATGGACACTCGAGTTGTATCCGTCTTTTAGCTATTGTGAATACTGCAGCTATGCCTGTTGCTTTTATAATCAGGAAATACATATGACAGGCCAGGTGCAGTGGCTCATGCCTGTAATCCCAGCACTTTGGGAGGCCAAGCTGGACAGATCACCTGAGGTCAGGAGTTTGAGACCAGCCTGGCGAACATGATGAAACCCTGTCTCTAATAAAAATACAAAAATTAGGCGGGCATGGTCGTGTGTGCCTGTAGTACCAGATACTCAGGAGGCTGAGGCAGGAGAGGTGCTTGAACCCAGGAGGTGGAGGTTGCAGTGAGTCTAGATCACCCCACTGCACTCCAGCCTGGGTGACAGAGTAAGATTCCATCTCAAAAAAGGAAAAGAAAAGACATAAAACCAAGCCATCCCCACATACAGGGAATGCCCAGTCTGAGGTGGCAACTGACTCTTTCTTTCCCCATCCCCTTGAACTAAAACTAAAGAATATTTCCTACCTAGAACCAGGGCCTCCTCCTTCCCTCGATGCTCCCGCTTGTCCTCCCCAGACAGGGAGTCAATGATGGCTTGGAGCAGATTGCAGACAGCCAGAGACATCTCCTCATTCTCCACCGCCATGAGGCTACAGATTCGGTCTATCCGCACTGCATGCAGAATCACTGTGGCCTAGAACCCCAGCAAGAAGCATGGTCAGCTGCCTTGCCCTTCAATTCCAGCTGCCATGCAGGTTAGAGAGGGTGTGATAATCCTCCCCACCCCATCCCATGCAGTAGAGAAATCAGCCCAGGCAGCCATTGCCTCATGGGGCTCCCTGGTCCTGGAAACCTCTTGACACAAGCCATGCCCATCTCCAGAGGTAAGAGCTGTGCCATCCAATACAGTGGCCAGTGGCCACATGGGGCTGTTGAGCTCTTGCACTGTGGCAAGACCATATGGAGATGTGCTATAGTGTAAAATACACACTGGGTTTCAAAGACTTAGCATGAGAAAATGTAAAGTATCATAGCCTTTGCATTCACCACTTCTGCATTAAGCACTTTCAATAACTTGTCTTTGCTTAGTTAAACCCATTTCTAACTCAAAGGGAAAAAGAGACTGGAACACCCTTTGGCTTTGGCTGTGGCTTGTTCCACTGATGCCAGCCACAGCCCTGACCATGCATCACCCTCCAGATCCTTGGACCAGCAGCCATCTGCTCCACATGCCCTACAGCCAGGAGCTCACCCTGGCTCGGTGGCCGCTGCACATGCCCGACAGGGTCCGCACTGCAGCCAGCACCAGCTCAGGCTTCTTAGTGTCCAGAAGCTGCAGTAGTAAGGCTACCCCATTGTTCTGGAAGATCTTCTCAGCTCCTGCTTCCTCACGGCCTAGGACAATGAGATTGTTGGCAGCCTGAAGGAGGAAGAGGCAATGAGGGTTACGAGGGAGGTATGGCCACCCAGGCCTGTACCATGGGCCGTACAACAGCCAGTGCAAAGACTGGATCTTCAGAACACTGTTCTATTATCTCACCTTGTAATCCTCCTCCTGGAAACACAGCCCAAGAACATAATTCAAGAAAAAAAGCCAGGTAACTTGCATCAAGACCAACTGGATGAGATATATTGCAGTCATTAAAGTCATGAATAAAAAGACTAAGAGCAATGGAAAAAGCATTGGTATGCAGAATCAGAATCATATGTTTACTCCAATTGCACTTATGCTAAAATAAAGATGTGTATAATGCTTATAGAGAAGGACTAGAAAAATGGTGGAGAAATGTAGTGTTTTTACACGGAGAATCATGTCCTTAAACATTTCGTTGATTTCCCTGTTCAGAGGAATCTGAAGTTCCCAGGAAGTGAGCAGCAGAAACACTAGATGAAAGCCCTGGGTTTGAGTTCTGATTCTGCTCCCTGGTAGCTGTATGAGCTCAGGTGAGTCACGGCACTTCTCTGGACCCCAGACTCCTCATCTGTAAATTTAGGCAGTTGAGCAAGCAGGTTCCCAAGTCTCTTCCCACCGAAAGCCTTCCAAATTAAGGATGCATGAACCTTAAAAGGCTCCAGGTCTCAAGCAGGACCTGAGAACCCAGAGCTGAGAAACACGGGAGGTGGAAGAAGGTGAGGAGGTGGGCAAAGAGATGTTGAGTTGGGTGCTGGGGAGAGGGCTGAATAGAGAATTTCAGGCAAGCATGCCCAGAACCATCACTATCAGCTAAGGGCTTTGCACTTTTCAAAAAAAAAAAAACTTGTTTTATCTATAACAACTCATTATGTTCTCACAAGAGTTTGTTAGGAAAGATATTTGCCTAGTTTATGGATTTATTGACCACAAAACTAACAAAAATTCCCTGGACATTGTCTCTCAAGTTCTTACAGATGTAAAACACTCAAATGTTCAATTTTTTTCTTTTGCAGAAGCACTAGAAGGGAACATAAAAAAAAACACAAGGTAACAAGTTTGGTTAAGAGGACGATTATGTCTGTAAATATTTAAATTTTTCAGAAAGATTTCTTTACAATATTTTTTAATAAAATAAAACGTGATTTTAACAGGCTGTTATTTCTTACGGCTGAAGTTACAATGAGGCAAATGAGGTACTTGCCTTGGGTGCAAAATTTAAAGGGACACCAAAGAACTCAATAATCAAATAATAATCAATGCTATATTTTTAAAAATCAAAATCAATGCCAAAAATAATCCATGATGAATAAAACATCAAAATTTCAAATAAAGACAGGATCCAACCCTGCTGCATGACCCTCCTCACTGGATTCACCCAAATCTCAGTCTTTCTTATGGTTTACACTGTGTTCCAATGTGATTAACCTTTGGCCAATTTTCCTTCCTGGGCTACAAAGACAGGCCTCCGGTCCCCCTTCCCCCTCAGAATGATGTCACTGTCCAGACTGGCGGGTCCTTCTGCTGGCTGGATGATACTGGCCAGCACTTACCTTTTCCCGCTTATCAGCCTCACTGTTTTCGTCCAAGAGGATCTCAAACATCTTCTGTACCCTCAAGTCTGTGGAGAACTGCACTCGGAGCTAAGGAGAGAGGAGAGAGGAAGGAGTGGGGAAGGAGGCAGGCGGGGTCCACGTCATTTCAGCTCCACATTCAGTTCATCTCAGTAAATATCAGGGCGTCTACTCTGGGCTCCCACACATACATTTATTCATGTATTCATTCGACAAACACTTACCGGATAACTATGATGAATGAATAAATACAGTCGAATTGTGGACAAAATCAAGTCCTTGCCCCTGAAGGCTTACCATCTGGTTACATTTGTTATCCCATTGAGACATCGCAACAGTCTGGGAAGGCCTAAAGGGTCTTCAGCCCAGTTTTAGAGTCTAGTAAACCATTTGCTATTAGACATTTAAATAGGGATAAAACAGAAATATAGCTCCATACTCAGAATCCTGAAGCAGCTTTCTTTCTTTTCTTTTTAACATACCTGAAGTGTAGATGAAGCAGCTTTCAAGCTCTGTTTCAAGCAAATCGAACTCATTTTGTTGGGATATCTAGTTCCTCACAGTCCCCACTCCAACCCCACTGCTCTGGGTGTTTCATAAAGTGACTGAACTGATCAACATCCTCCACCTCGCCAGCTTGTTTTGAACCTCCTGCTACTTTGTTCTGGGGGTCCACAGTACTCCCACCTACTTCTGAGCTCATTTTTTAATTTTTTTTTTTTTCTGATATGGAGTCTCGCTCTGTCACCCAGGCTGGAGTGCAATGGCGCAATCTCGGCTCACTGTAACCTCTGCCTCCCAGATTCAAGTGATTCTCCTGTCTCAGCCTCCTAAGTAGTTGAAATTACAGGCATGTGCCACCACGTCCAGCTAATTTTTATATTTTTAGTAGAGACGGGGTTTCACCATGCTGGCCAGGCTGCTTTCGAACTCCTGATGCCAAGTGATTCACCCACCTTGGCCTCCCAAAGTGTTGGGATTACAGGCGTGAGCCACCCCACCCAGCCTATTTTTAATTTATTTTTAATTTTTGATAGGAACAGCATCTCTCCCTGTGTTGCCCAGGCTGGTCTCCAACTCCTGGGCTCAAGTGATCCTCCCACCTTGGCCTCCCAAAGTGCTGGGATTACAGGCATGAGCCACCGCATCCAGCCCTGTGCTCATTTCCTTTGGGGATGCAGAGAGGTCTTTCCTTCGCCTATCCCTCTCTGAATCTCTCCTTAGTTTGTATTTCCTTAGTCCTTGAGTCTGCACCCTGGATAGCATGCTGTGGTCCTACCACAGGGCTTCTCCAGATGTGTAGAAGTTACTGAGTCTTGGAGCAAGGGGCTGAGTGATCGATTACCTTGCCATTCTTACAGAGAGGAAACCAACACCCCAACAGATGCCCCACAAAACTAGCAGCTGAGCCAGGACTAGGGTTCAGGATTTCTCACCTCTGGTCCAGGTTCTCCCTACGCTACTCCATTTCCTAAAAAATATTTTATGCTCCTGGTTCACATCGTAATCCCAGCACTTTGGGAGGCTGAGGTGGGTGGGTCACATAAGGCCAGGAGTTCGAGACCAGTCTGGCCAACATGGTGAAATCCCATCTCTATCAAAAACACAAAAATTAGCCAGGTGTGGTGGTGCATATCTGTAATTCCAGGTACTCGGGAGGCTGAAGCACAAGAATTGCTTAAACCCAGGAGGCAGAGGTTGGAGTGAGCAGCTGAGATCATGCCACTGTACTCCAGCCTGGGCAACAAAGTGAGAGTCTGTCTCCAAAAAAACAATCACGCTCCTAATGGGGCCTGGCTCTCCTCTATCCCTCATCGATGTCCTCAATTCCCAGGTATTTTATAATACTTAGAAAGAGAGATAGATCATGTTGCAGATATGCTAAGTTATAATAATATTTCTAAGTCTCCATCTGGAAATTTTTTTTTTTTTGGGGGGAGGTGTGAGGGACAGAGTCTCTCTCTGCCACCCAGGCTGAAGTGCAATGGCACATGATCTCAGCTCACTGCAACCTCTGCCTCCCAGGTTCAAGCAATTTTCCTGCCTCAGCCTCTTGAGTAGCTGGGATTACAGGCACCCCCACCCATACAGATATTTTTTGTATTTTAAATAGAGACGGGTTTCGCCAGTTGTCCAGGCTGGTCTCAAACTACCTGACCTCAGGTGATCTGTCCGCCTTGGCCTCCCAAAGTGTTGGGATTATAGGCATGAGCCACTGCACCAGGCCCCATCTGGAATTTAAAAGACCTGTGTTCTAGCCTTGGCTGGCTTGTGCCCTCAAACAGGCATCACAGATAGAAGCACCTGCTTAGCTGTTCTGTGCAGCCTGAGTATGCCACTTGCTGTCTCTGTCTCAGAGTGTGGAGGTAGGGCTAGCCCTTCCCTGATGACCCACCTCCCTAACCCATTCCTACTAGGAATGAAGAGAGGGACTGGGCAGCCAAGGGTTGTGGGAAGAGGCCCAGCTCACCTTCTCCTGAATGTTGGTGTTGAGTCTCCTCAGCGTCTCCTGGAAGTTCTGGTTCCGTGGCTCGAGGGTGGCACAACGCTGCACGTCCTTAAAGGCCTGGTCCAGCTTCCCCAGGTGCTCCAGTGCCTGGCATCGCCGATACAGAGCCTTGATGTCTGAGGAGTTGATGTCAATGGCTATCGAGGGGAGACGGAGGATGAGGGCCTTAGGGAGCCAGACTATAGACCACCAGCCCCACTGCCCCAACTCCAGGAAGCATGCTCTTGCTGGGCTTCTGTGTCTTGCCTGGAGATTATCCACCCATGTGGATTCTCTGGCCCATACCTCCCCTTTGTTAGACAGACAGTAAGAGCCACAGAGTTTCAAGGTGGGAAGAGAGCTTGAGGGTCATGTCATCCAATTCCTAATGTTCCAGTCTCTGCTACAGGATCCCTGCCAGGGGCTTAACCAATCAGTGCTTGCATACCTCCAGCAATGGGGAGCTCCCTCCTTCTCAAGACAGCCAGGCAGGCCTGGTGCAGTGACTCACGCCTGTAATTCCAACAGTTTGGGAGGCCAAGGTGGGCAGATCACGAGGTCAGGAGTTTGAGACCAGCCTGGCCAACATGGTGAAACTTTGTCTCTACTAAAAATACAAAAACTAGCCAGGCATGGTGGCATGCATCTGTAATCCCAGCTACTTGGGAGGCTGAGACAGGAGAATTGCTTGAACCTGGGAGGCAGAGGTTTCAGTGAGCTGAGATCGTGCCATTGCACTGTAGTCTGGGCAACAGAGCAAGACTCCATCTCAAAAAAAAAGAAAAAGACAGCCAGCCAGCTTAATCAGAAAACCTTGCCCTCTCCATACCTGAAATGTGTTCCCTGTAACATTGCCCAGCCCTGGAGCCCCTGAGATGAAATCCAATCCTTCTTCCTTGTGACAGCCTTTTAGGAATTTGAAGGCAGCTCTCTGTCCCACCTGCGAGTTGCCTTTTCTGGGCTAAATATTGCCGCTTCCCTGAACTGCTCTTCAGAGGATATGTTTCCAGTCCCTTTTGCAGCTTGTTCTCTCCCTTCTGAAGTCACTCCATACTCACTGTTTCTTCCCCCAAAATGGTAACTAGATTAAAACCCAGGCCATGCAGAGGAGAATGTGACAGGGCAAGCTTGGGGGTGGGAGGGACTCACCTCTGGAGGCATCTGAAGCTGCCTGGACATAGCTCTCCTGAGGAAAGGGGAAGGAGAAGGAGACTCGGTTAATGTGGGCCCAATGCAGAGATGGCCAGAGAGTGTCCCCACTGTGAGGGGAGAGGGTTTGCTGGGGGAGCTGCAGGCTGTCAGAGGCCCAGGGCATGCTCCTTGTAGGCATGGCAAAGAGGACAGGCTTTGACATCAGGCAAACCCAGGTTTGAATCTCAGCTCTGCTACTACTTGAGAGAGCTTGATCAAGTTAATGAAGCCCTCTGGATCCGAGTTTCTTATCTGCAATAGGGGGAGGACAACAACAGCTATCTCATAGCCATTAGTAAGATGCCATGAATAACATATGAAAGCACCTGGCGTTGGGCTGATTCTGCTCTGGATGAATTTCTGTCTTTCCAGGGCATGGGTCAGGGGAGACACCCTTCTCTAACCCCAGGCATCCAGCGGAGCCGGCTGCCATGAAGGGCAATTCCTATCAGGGTGAAGGGGCTGCCACTCAGCCCCAAGGCCCCTCTGCCTCACTCCCGCCCCGTGCCCTGCCCTGCCCTGCCCCAGACCGTTTTCAGGCCACAGGCTGCCCGGTTCCGATAAAGTGTGGCCAGCAGGGCCTTGTCCTTGGTCAGCTTCAGGGCCTGGCTGTAGCTCTTTGTGGCAGCCTTGTAGTCCTGGAGCTGGAAATGCCGGTTCCCTTCCTCCTTCAGCTGTACCGCTTCCACCTCTGCCATCTGCCGGGACAGGAGCAGCTCCGTCTGGTCAGCCCCTCACTCCAGACCCAGGCTGGGCTCCTGGCCTGAGGTCCGGAGCTCCAGGGTCCCCTCACACCAGAGAGGATGGTGGGGATTCTGCTTGGAAGGGATCCACCCCCAAAATCCCCAAATCTATTGTCCCATGAGGACATTAAAGCATCTGCTCAGAGCTTGGCCCAAGTTGAGAGTCCCTGTGCCTCACTCTCTGTCCCTCCCAGCCTGAGCAAGTGAAGCCACTCAGTTGGTGCCAAAGGCCTGAACTCTCGTCGCAGGTCTTAGAAGTACGCCGTCTCCCTCCCCAGTCCAAGGCACACCCCAGGCCCCTGCTCACTTTCTCAGTGAGGACAATACTTTCGATCTGCCCTCCTGTGATGCTGCTCCCCTGAGCACTCCTGCGTCAACCTCCAGCCAGCCAGCCTCAGTCTGCCCCTCCCAGCCCCCACCCAAGAGATTTTCTTGCCTCAGCCAGTGGCTCTGGACCATATTTGGCCACAGGGGCAGGTGCCCCTGGAGTCTGTCACTGATACTCAGGGCCCTCCCCCTCCCCAGACTGGTCAGTCATGACCACGTGGAGGTGCTGACCAGCCTCTACCCAAGCACTCCACTCTGGGGTGTCCTGCGGGGGCTCAGGCACTCGCACCCAAAAGAGTGACAGAAAGATCCAGAAGGGACAGGAACCCCCCAGCAGACTCCCTCCCTGGGCACAGCTCTAAAGCCCCTTTCCACCTCTCTCTCAGATAAACAGCGTCCTCTCCTTCCCTTCAACCACTGCTATTTTTGGGAGCAGAGTGACAGCTGAGGGGCTGACAGACTGGGACACACAGCAGGTGCCCAGATCCCAGACCAACTGGAGACTTCCAGAAATACCTTTCTGGAGGGAGGGGGAAGGAACAGAGGAAGAAAGTTCCTTCCCTTTTCCACTTCTGTGCAACACCTCAACCCACGCTGCTTTCACGTGTTCCAAATGTCTTTGCTTTTCAGAAAGACCGGCAGGACTTGCTAACTCAGTTTAGTGTGAGTGAGTGGTTCATTAGTTTGGGTCCTCATGTGGTCTCCTGTTCCTCCCCCTGTGTATGGAGTGGATATATTCAGCCTACCTCTCCCATCCGACTGGGAACCCCCAGAGAGTGGGTTTTGTGTATCCCCCATCAGGCTGCGATCTCTTAGGGCAAGGGCTGGGTCAGACTGCGAATTCCCCTGAGACCAAGGGTCCCCCTACCCAACTGGGAACTCTCCTGGGACACACTGAGGCTCCCTCCTCAGAAGGGGGTCTTCCTGGGACAAGAACTATGTATTCACCATTACAGAGGAGTCTCTCCTGAGGCGGGAATGTTTCTCCTTAGCTAACTGGGAGTTCCTGAAGCAAATTTATGACATTGTCCCTACTTGGACCAAGAACTCTTCTGCCTTTCAGTGCCCCAAGCCTGGGCTGTGAGCTCCCTTCTGGAAGGTAAAGACAGCATCCCATGTAGCTTGTCCCCCAACCCCCTTCCCTCACAGGTTCTGTCACAGTCGGTGTCCAAAGTGTGTTTCCTGAATGGAACGAATGGATGAATGAATGAACGAGTGGTGTCTTCATGCTGATGATTTCCTCCACTCATCTCTCGTCCCTCTCCCCTCCACCGCACACATATCTTCAAACTTACCTGACCAGAGCTGCGAAAGATTGGTCTGAAGAAAATCCCAGGTGGAACCACTGACACTGGATTCTATTCCCAGACCTGTGACCTTGGACACACAGCTTTGTGACCTTGGACAAGTTCTACTGCCCTGCTGGACACAAAGCCCAGCCCTAACACATGTTTGTTGAATGAGCAAATAAATGAATGAATAGATGGATGAATTTTCTGCCTTCATGTTACGGCAAGCCCTGGGCCCCTTTGTGGGGCAAGCCTTCTGTAGCAATGAGGTAATAGGATAAGGGATCCTGACATTGGCAGAGACCTGCGGTTCTGTGACTTTAGGTCCAAGGGATCTTATATTCAAATACTGATTCAGAAATTCATTCCACAAGCATTTCTTAAACATCTTTTTTGTTGTTGTTGCTGTTGTTTGAGACAGAGTCTTGCTCTGTTGCCCAGGCTGGAGTGCAGTGGCGTGATCTCGGCTCACTGCAACCTCCACCTTCCGGGTTCAAGAGATTCTCCTGCCTCAGCCTCATGAGTAGCTGGGATTACAGGCATCCACGACCACGCCTAGCTAATTTCTATATTTTTAGTAGAGATGGGATTTCACCATGTTGGGCAGGCTGGTCTCAAACTCCTGACCTCAAGTGATCTGCCCGCCTTGACCTCCCAAAGTGCTGGGATTACAGGTGTGAGCCACCATAACTCCCAGTCTCATTTCTTTTTTTTTCTTTTTCTTTTCTTTTTTTTTTTTTTTTTTTTGAGACAGAGTCTTCCTTTTGTCGCCCAGGCTGGAGTGCATGGCACAATCTCGGCTCACTGCAACCTCCACCTCCTGGGTTCAAGCAATTCTCCTGCCTCAGCCTCCCGAGTAGCTGGGATTACAGGCACGTGCCACCACGCCCAGCTAATTTTTGTATTTTTAGTAGAGACAGGGTTTCACCATGTTGGCCAGGCTGGTCTCGAACTCCTGACCTTGTGATCTGCTCACCTTGGCCTCCCAAAGTGTTGGGATTACAGGCGTGAGCCAACATACCTCCCAGTCTCATTTCTTTTTCTTTTTTTTTTCCTTTTTCCTTTTTTTTTGACGGAGTCTTCCTCTGTCGCCCAGGCTGGAGTGCATGGCACAATCTCAGCTCACTGCAACCTCCACCTCCTAGGTTCAAGCAATTCTCCTGCCTCAGCCTCCCAAGAAGCTGGGACTACAGGTGTGTGCCACTACGCCTAGCTAATTTTTGTATTTTTAGTAGAGACAGGGTTTCATCATGTTGGCCAGGCTGGTCTCGAACTCCTGACCTCGTGATCTGTCTGCCTAGGCCTCTCAAAGTGCTGAGATTACAGGCGTGAGCCACCGCACTCGGCCCGCATTTCTTAAACATTTATTATGTGCAAGGAATTGTGAAGCATAGAACACTCATGAGGGCAAGGATTTGTGTCTATGTTGTTCCCTCACATATTCCAAGAGTTTGTAATGATGTGGGGCACAGTGGCTCATGCTTGAACCCCAGAGATGGAGGTTGCAGTGAGCCGAGATCACGCCACTGCACACCAGCTTTGGCAACAGAGCAAGATTCTGTCTCAAAGAAGAATAAAAAAAGAAAAAGAAGGTGCTCAATGTTATTTGTTGAATGAATGAATGAAATAATTCCATGGATCTGTGATTCTGTGATTTCTTTTTTTTTTTTTTTTTTTTTGAGACAGGATCTCACTGTCACAAGTGGAATGCAGTGGCATGATCACAGCTGACTGCAGCCTTGACCTGCCAGGTTAGGTTCAAGCAATTCACCCATCTCAGCCTCCTGAGTAGCTGGGACTACAGGTGCATGCCACCTGGCTATTTTTTAAACTTTTTGTAGAGACAAGATCTCACTATGTTGTCCAGTCTGGTCTGAAACTCCCGGGCTCAAGTGATACTCTCACCTCGGCCTCCCAAAGTGCTGAGATTACAGGCATGAGCCACTGTGCCCAGCTGGATCTGTGCTTTCTAAATGTGAGGAATGCTGGGCGCGGTGGCTCAAGCCTGTAATCCCAGCACTTTGGGAGGCCGAGACGAGCAGATCACGAGGTCAGGAGATCGAGACCATCCTGGCTAACACGGTGAAACCCCGTCTCTACTAAAAAATACAAAAAACTAGCCGGGCGAGGTGGCGGGCGCCTGTAGTCCCAGCTACTCTGGAGGCTGAGGCAGGAGAATGGCGTAAACCCGGGAGGCGGACCTTGCAGTGAGCTGAGATCTGGCCACTGCACTCCAGCCCGTGCGACAGAGCGAGACTCTGCCTCAAAAAAAAAAATGTGAAGAATACCAGGATGTTTTGAAAACATACAACAGGGAAGTACAACATCATTTCAAAGGTTTCCCTGTGTAAGTGATAAATGAGTTAGTATACATAGAACTCCTATAAAAATGTCTGGCAGAGAGTAGGTGCTCAATACATTTATTGGATGAATGAATAAATATTCAAGGCAAGACCTAAATAACGAGGAACTGTTCCTGTATTAGTCTGCTCTGGCTGCCATAGTAAAAAAGCACAGACCAGGAGCCTTCAATAACAGAAATTTATTTTCTCACAGCCCTGGAGTAAAGAAATCCAAGGTCAAGGTACCATAAGGGTTGGTTTCTGATGAGGCCTCTCTTCCTGGATGCAAACAGCCACCTTCTCCCTGTGTCCTCCTATGGCCTCATCTTTGTGTGTGCTCAGGGAGGCAGTGGGGGTGGGAGGGACAGAGAGAGAGCACTCCGGAGTCTCTTCCTCTTTTCACAAGGGCACCAGTTCTGTTTGATTAGGGTCCTACCCATACAAACTCACTTATTAACCTTTATTATGTCCTTACAGGGCCCATCTCCAGGCCAGGCATGGTGGCTCACGCCTGTAATCCCAGCACTTTGGAAGCCCTAAGACAGGAAGATCATTTGAGACCAAGAGTTCGAGACCAGCTTAGGCAACATAGTGACAGTCTTGTCTCTACAAAAATTTTAAAAAGTTAGCCGAGTGTCAGGTACAGTGGCACAGTACCTGTTGTCCTAGCTACTCAGAACACTGAGGTAAGAAGAGCACTTGAGACTGGGAGTTTGAAGATGTGTGAGCTATGATCACACTACTACACTCTAATCTGGGCAACAGAGTGAGACCCCGTCTCTAAAAAATAAATAATAATAATAATAGAGCCTATATCCAAATACAGCCACATTCGGAGTTAGGGCTTCAATATATAAATTAGGGCAGAGGTGTCCAATCTTTTGGCTTTCCTGGGCCACATCGGAAAAAGGATTGCCTTGGGCCACACATAAAATACACTAATGATAGCTGATGAGCTGAAAAAAAAAATCGAAAGAAAATCTCATAATGTTTTAAGAAAGCTTACAAATTTGGGTTGGGCTGCATTCAGAGCCGTCCTGGGCTGCATGCAGGCTGTGGACCAGGGATTGGATAAGCTTTAATTAGGGGAAGGGCACAATTCACTCCCTAACAGTTCCAGACAGAAAAAACTGCATGTGCAAAATCACTGATGCAGGAAGAGCCATGCCTTGTAAGAACTCAGAAAAAGCCAGCAAGATTTAACCTAAAGAGAGGGGTGGCTGGACGTAGCAAGGCTGAATGGACCATTATAAGGAGTTTTCTTTTTTCCTGCACGTAAGGGAGCCATTGCGGGGTTTGAGGGTGAAGAGTAACAGGCCAGATTTTTTTATCTGAAAAGATAACCCTGGCTGCATGGTGGAGAATGGGTGGAAAGAGGCAGGAGTGGAGACAGGAGGGTTCATCGGGAGGCTGTTGTAGTGGTCCAGGCAGGCGATGATGGGGACTCTGACCAGAGTGGGGCGGTGGAGATGGGGTGAGCAGATCCAAGCTGTGTTCATGAGGATGACTCGGCAGAGCTTGAGACTGCCCGAGCAGTAGAGGGAGAGAGAGGAGAGCTGGCAAGGGAGATCCTTCGTTTCAGGCAAGAGAGCTCAAGTTCATTGCTGTCTGCTTCAGTTCCTCATCTGTAATATGGGGAAAAAAGGGTTACAAGAATTAAATGAGTTATGTGGAAAAAGCACTTAGAACAATTCCTGATTCATTGATGTCATTATCACGGTTATTGCTTTACAGGGTTGATGACTGTAGAAATGGTTTGCTTTTTTTTTTTTTTTTTTTGAGACGCAGTCTCGCTCTGTCGCTCAGGCTGAAGTGCAGTGGCCGGATCTCAGCTCACTGCAAGCTCCGCCTCTCGGGTTTACGCCATTCTCCCGCCTCAGCCTCCCGAGTAGCTGGGACTACAGGCGCCCGCCACCTCGCCCGGCTAGTTTTTTGTATTTTTAGTAGAGACGGGGTTTCACCATGTTAGCCAGGATGGTCTCGATCTCCTGACCTCGTGATCCGCCCGTCTCGGCCTCCCAAAGTGCTGGGATTACAGGCTTGAGCCACCGCGCCCGGCAATGGTTTGCTTTTGTACTCAAGTATTAATTGAGTTGATCCATTTTATTTATTTATTTATTTATTTATTGAGACAGAGTCTTGCTCTGTCATCCAGGCTGGAATGCAGTGGTAAGAGCTTGGCTCACTGCAACTTCTGCCGCCTGGGTTCAAGCGAATCTACCACCTCAGCCTCTCAAATAGCTAGGACCACAGGCGCATGCCACCATGCCTGGTTAATCTTTCTGTATTTTTAGTAGAGACCTGGTTTCACCATGTTGGCCAGGCTGATCTCGAACTCCTGGACTCAAGTGATCGGCTCCCCTCGGCCTCTCAAAGTGCGGGGATTACAGGCATGAGCCACCACGCCCAGCCTTAACTTGACCCATTTTTTAAAAGGATACTAATTTCTAGGCCAGGCATGGTGGCTCACACTTGTAATCCCAGCACTTTGGGATGCTGAGGCTGGGGAGTTGGGGAGTCTCTGCCTGAGTTCAGGAGTTTGAGACCAGCCCGGGCAACATAGTGAGAATTCGTCTTTAAAAAAATGAAGAAAAATAACCGGGCAGGGTGTCGTGTGCCTGTAGTCCAGGCTACTCGGGAGGCTGAGGTGGGAGGATCGCTGAGTCCGAAAGTTCAAGACTGCAGTGAGCCGTGATGGCGCCACAGCCCTCCAGTCTGGGCGAAGGAGTGAAACCTTGTCTCAAAATAAAATAAAATTAAAATGGGACTAGAATTCCTGTTGTGAAGAGTCAAAAGTTGACTGTGTCCTCTAAGACCCTGGGAAAAAATAAATGTGAAGGCTGCTGAGGGGCGGGAGGAGCACCAGGTAAACCCATTTCTAATCCCTGAGGCCGTGCGCAGCGGGACGCTTCTCCTCCCCAACAGCAGAGGGCGATGTGGCCGGCGGCGATCCCGCCCAACCACGGAGATGGCGCTCTGTCTGCCAGGCTCTTTCTCCTCCACGTGGGGACGCAGGATGGCGGCGGCAGTGGCGGTGGGTGTGCGTGGATGGGGGCGGGGGGCGTCGCAGCGGGGCGCTAGGGCCCGGGTCCCTGAGGCCGGAGGGAAGCGAAGTGGGGCTCTTCCGGGCGGGCGACGAGACTGACTCCCGCCCCGCTTTCTCGCGCAGGACGAGTCGGTGGCGCGCGATGTGCAGCGGTTGCTAGTGCAGTTCCAGGATGAGGGCGGGCAGCTGCTGGGCTCCCCGTTCGACGTGCCCGTGGACATCACCCCGGACAGGCTGCAGCTCGTGTGCAACGCGCTACTGGCCCAGGTGAGCGGCTGGCCAGGGCGGTCTCGCATCTCCACCCCCGGCGGGTGCGGTGGGGGAATCAGATGACCGAGGGTCTGCGGTTCATGGTCCCCCCCCAACGGACTGTGGTGACCCACCTGGCGTGAGTTCCCACCTATGTCAGAGATGGAATCAGTGGCAAAGCGCTTTAGGCGCCAACCATCGAGGTCCACCTGCGGGGACGGGCCTAGCTTTGAACGCATTGGATACTGTATTTCATTGATTCCTTGTCACAGTCCCCCAAGATGGGACACATTTAATATCTCCATTTTACAGCGTGGCCCGGTAATTATTTGCACGATGCTGTGTAGTAGGTAGCAGATTTGGAATTGGAACCCAAAACTATCCGAATACTCCTGCCTTTTTTTTTTTTTTTGAAACGGAGTCTTGCTGTGTTGCTAGGCTGGCAAGCTGGAGTGCAGTGGTGTGATCTCGGCTCACTGCAACCTTTGCCTTCCGGGTTCAAGCGATTCTCGTGTCTCAGCCTCCCAAGTAGGTGGGACCACAGGTGCGCACCACCACTCCCAGCTAATTAGTAGAGACGGGGTTTCACCACTTTTGCCAGGATGGTCTCCATCTTTTGACCTCGTAATCTGCCCGCCTTGGCCTCCAAAGTGCTGGGGATTACTGGCGTAAGCCACCGCGCCTGGCCTTTGCTTTTAAACTTTAAGCCAGTGTGTTTACTGAAGAGCTGCCCTGGGGACAGAGAAGGTCCTTAAAATTGCAGTTCCTGGACTCCATCCCAGGCTTACTAAACCAAACTCTAGGCTGAAGCAGAAAGTCTACATTTTTTAACAGGCTTTTTGGGTGCTTTTTACACAAATACAGTGTGGTGTGGTAGTTTGGGAAACACTGCATAATGCTATATGTTAATCCTATCTTGGACCTAAAGAACCTGAATTAATCATTGGTAATAGGACATCGAACAAATTACTTAGTTGTTCTGAGCCTCTGCTTTTGAAACTGTCAGTGGGAATATTAGTATCTACTTCCCAGGGTTGTTATGAGATGCAGATAAAGAATTTCAGGCCGGGTGCGGTGACTCATGCCTATAATCCCAGCACTTTGGGAAGCTGAGGTGGGCAGATCACTAGAGGTCAGGAGTTCGAGACCAGCTTAGCCAATATAGCGAAAACAGTCTCTACTGAAAATACAAAAATTAGTCAGGCATGGTGGCAGGCGCCTGTAGTCCCAGTTCCTCAGGAGACTGAAGCAGGAGAATTGCTTGAACCCGTGAGGCGGAGGTTGCAGTGAGCTGAGATTTCACCATTGCACTCCAGCCTGGGCGACAGAGCGAGACTCCATCTCAAAAACAAAAAGAAAAAAGAATTTCCAAGTGCTGTGTAAGTGTCCTACAACTGCTGTTCAGTGATTTAAAAGGTCTTGCTCGGCTGGGCACAGTGGCTCACACCTGTAATCCCAGCACTTTGGGAGGCCAAGGCAGGTGCATCAGTTGAAGTCAGGAGTTTGAGACCAGCCTGGCCAACGTAGTGAAACCCTGTATCCACTAAAAATGTAAAATAGCCGGGCGTGGTGATGGGCACCTGTAATCCCAGCTACTCGGGAGGCTGAGGCAGGAGACTCTTAAACCCAGGAGGCAGAGGTTGCAGTGAGTGGAGATTGCGCCACTGCACTCCAGCCTGGGTGACAGAGTGAGACTCTTGTTTCGAAAATAAATAAATAAATAAAAGGTCTTGCTCAATGGGCAATGATGGGGGTATCCCCAGCACAGTGGCTGAAAAGAAGAAGCTTCGCCTCCCACAGCTCAGTGGGGAGCATCGCTGGCAGATGGTGCCCCTGCACATCCTTTGATGAAGGGTTGCCCTTTACCATTGTCCTTCAGGAGGATCCCCTGCCACTGGCTTTCTTTGTCCACGATGCTGAGATCGTCTCCTCACTGGGGAAGACGTTGGAGTCCCAGGCAGTGGAGACTGAGAAGGTCCTAGACATCATCTACCAGCCACAGGCTATCTTCAGAGTCCGGGCCGTGACTCGCTGCACCAGCTCCTTGGATGGTCACAGTGAGGCAGTCATTTCTGTGGCCTTTAGCCCCACGGGAAAGTAAGGACAGCTGCAGATTCATGGAGGGGGTATGTGGGGGTGCAGCCTCTGCCTGGTGTGGGGAGGGTCCCCCAGAGTTGTAATTGATGGGGCCTCAGGGCTGCCTACTATAGACCCAAGCTCTGGACTCAGCTTGCCATTAAGGGACTTCCTCAGTAGGGCATGGTCCCCAAAGGCTAAGGACCCCTGCCTTGGACAAACCTTTCCTGGACTTGATTTCTCAAGATCTGAGCTGTGTGACTTGTATAAATCACTTAACCTTTCTGAGTTAATTTTTCATCTGTGAAACTGGGATTAGTTGCTTATCTCAAACTTAGGAAGGCAATGAGAACTTCAAAAGCTGGTTATAGCTGTGGAGAGGAAAGAAATGGCCTCCTGGGCTATTCTCCCAGAGGGCGGCATCATTATTGTCTTTCTCCTTTTCAGGGTCGAGGAAAGAGTCCAGTTCCATATTCTGTTCACAGAAAGTGATTGAATAGGTGGCAGGAATGCACATATGCAGTATCAAGCATCCTCTGTTCTTCCTCAGGTACCTGGCCAGTGGCTCTGGTGACACCACCGTGCGCTTCTGGGATCTCAGCACAGAGACACCACATTTCACATGCAAGGGTCAGTATGCAATTAGCCATTTAGGGGATCTTCTTTTTTTTTTTGAGACAGGGTCTTGCTCTGTCAACCACGTTGGAGTACAGTGGTGCAGTCACAGCTAACTTGAACTCCTGGGCTCAAGCCTCGAACTCCTGGGCTAAAGCAGTCCCCCTACTTCAGGCTCCAGGGTAGCTGGGGCGACAGGCACTTGCCACCACACCTGGCTCGTTTTTTGTTTTCATAGAGATGAGGGTCTCACTTTGCAGATTACAGCCCCTTAATATCCAGTTGGCGGCTGTCTGTTCCTAGGTAGAGACCATGTCCTTGAGCGCAGCCAGCTACTTAGACACAAGCAGAAACTGCACCAAGGAGTCGATATGGGACGTGGGGAAAGGCTGACTGACTGGTAGCAAGGAGAACCTGATTTAAGTCCTGCCTCTGCCACAGTGGTTTTCAAACTTGAGCACCAGTCAGAATCACCTCACCTTGGGGGCTTGTTAAAATACACATTGCTGGCCGGGCACAGTGGCTCACGCTTGTAATCCCAGCACTTTGGGCGGCTGAGTCGGGCAGATCACAAGGTCAGGAGATTGAGACCATCCTGGCTAACACGGTGAAACCCTGTCTTACTAAAAATACAAAAAAATTAGTCGGGTGTGGTGTTGGGCACCTGTAGTCCCAGCTGCTTGGAAGGCTGAGGCAGAACGTCGTGAACCTGGGAGGCGGAGCTTGCAATGAGCCAAGATGGCACCACTGCACTCCAGCCTGAGTGAGAGTGTGAGACTCCATCTCAAAAAAATACAGATTGCTGGCCAGGCGTGGTGGTTCATACCTGTAATCCCGGCACTTTGGGAGGCCAAAGCAGGCAGATCACTTGAGGTCAGGAGTTCAAGACCAGCCTGACAGTGAAACCCCATTTCTACTAAAACTACAAAAATGAGCCAGGCATGGTGGCATGTGCTTGTAATCCCAGCTACTCGGGAGGCTGAGGTGGAAGAATCGCTTGAATCTAGGAGGTGGAGGTTGCAGTGAGCTGAGATGGCACCACTGCACACCAGCCTGGGCAACAGAGTGCGACTCCATAAAAAAAAAAAAAAAGAAAACAAAAAAAATACAGATTGCTGGGTCCCACCCCCAGAGTTTTGGTTCTATTGGGCCTGGGTTAGGGCCTGGGAATTTGTGTTTCTAACAAGTTCCCAGGAGATGCTGATGCTGCTGCTCTCGGGACCACACTTGAAGAACCACTGCTATACCACAGATTGGTTGAGTGAACTTGTGTGTGTAGGGCATGTTCCCTTTCTAAGCTTCAGTCTTCTCGTCTGGAAAATGGGGATGATATGTCTTGCTTTGCTCCATACCTTAGAACCCTTGTAAGAATAACAAGGGATGACATGTACGAAAACACTTCATAGTATGTGTCACATAAGGAATCATTAGAGAGTGATGGTGTTATCCGTGCAGCAAGATGCAGAGCTCTAATACTTGGGGTGCATTCTTTCCATTCTCTGAAAGCCTCATCACTCCTTTTGTTAGATCATTCATTTATTCAAATGACTAAGGAGTACCTGGCACCTGCCAGGCACTGCTGGGCACTGGGGATAAAGACAGATGTAGTCCCTTATTTCTCCTTCCTCTGCTTTCTTAGGACACAGACACTGGGTCCTTAGTATATCGTGGTCTCCAGACGGCAAGAAGCTGGCCTCAGGCTGCAAGAATGGCCAGGTAGGTGGTGCTCAGGTTAACTAGGCAGAGACTCAAGGGCGCCTTCCCTAGGGGACAGTTCAGAATCAGGTTCAGGAGTCTTTAGGGAGGGTTGGGTGGGAAGTGGTAGGCAGGGATTTTTGGTGGAGCCAGAGACCTGTTGGGGAGGATTATTCAGTGAATTTCTGTCCTTCAGATTCTCCTCTGGGACCCAAGCACAGGGAAGCAGGTGGGCAGGACCCTCGCTGGCCACAGCAAGTGGATCACAGGCCTGAGCTGGGAGCCCCTCCATGCGTAAGTGACACTGATGGAGCTGGGACAAATGAGTCAGGGGATCAAAGACATCCCCTTTCCCTGCCCAATGCATAGAAGTTTTACGTGAGGGGACGAGATGGGCATGACTCGAATGACCATGATGGCTTGGCAGGTATGGGAGAAGGGTATTCCAGGTACAGACCTGCGTTGCTGCTTGGGAGAAGCTGCTCATCACAGGATCTGCTCGTTGCAACCACCTTGCAGTGCAGCCAGGTCTTGGTGTCAGAAAGCTGTAAAGAGATTGTCCATGGCCTTTGAGTTGGGAATGGGGAGGTGCCATGGGCAGACAGATGTTGCCAGGTCACAGATGAGGTCACATCTCCCTTCTCTGCAGGAACCCTGAGTGCCGCTATGTGGCCAGCAGCTCCAAAGATGGCAGTGTGCGGATCTGGGACACAACTGCAGGCCGCTGTGAGCGCATCCTCACCGGGCACACCCAATCGGTCACCTGTCTCCGGTGGGGAGGGGACGGGCTTCTCTACTCTGCCTCCCAGGACCGCACCATCAAAGTCTGGAGGGCTCATGATGTAAGCACTGGGAGGGTTCAGTAACCAGTCCAGAAAATCTCAAGTCACAAGATGCTGGCACTCAGAACAACCTTGACATCTGCGAGTTCAGTGTTTCCCAGATGTGTGCTGGCAGCCCCTGGTCAAGGGAGGTGTTTTGGGAATGAGGAGTTCTGTGGTTGGTGCTGCACCATAGTGTAGATTGCAGAGTCCCCGTGAGATCGTCACACTCTGGAAATTCCTCCTGTAGGACACCTGTTGAGCTTTGTCACATCTACCATATCCCAAATGTATTGGACTGGAGCTGTTTACTCTGACATACCTAACTCCTGTTCCGTGAAACATTTTAATGATCTGGACTCCATTTTACAAGTGGGGAGAGACTTGACCCCAGAGGGGTGATCACAATGCATGAGTGAAGATGATTCTTAGTCCTGTACCACCATCTCCTGGAGCTAATCTCCTACGGGTGGGGAGGAGTGTGTGTGTCTGACCTGACTCGCTCTGCCCTAGGGTGTGCTGTGCCGGACTCTGCAAGGCCACGGCCACTGGGTGAACACCATGGCCCTCAGCACTGACTATGCCCTGCGCACTGGGGCCTTTGAACCTGCTGAGGCCTCAGTTAATGCCCAAGACCTCCAAGGATCCTGTGAGTGATTGGGAGAAGGAAGATCTGGGGCTGTTTGGAAAGGCACCAGTTCTCTAGCTTAATGGGGACTGTTTGCTCTTTGTATCAGATTTTCTAATCAGCCTTCTTCCTCATCTCCTCTTCTCTCCTCCGGTACCTGGACACAGTGCAGGAGTTGAAGGAGAGGGCTCTGAGCCGATACAACCTCGTGCGGGTGAGTGTGTGCCAGCCACATGCACCCCCAGCTCTGTACCAGTCCTTAGCCAATCACTAAAACCCTCTCAGACCCTTCTCCGTTCTAGACTCAGCTCAGAATGTACCTGTTCCAAAAAGTTGTTCTTCATAATCCTAGTTTGCAGTCCTAAAATATTAATATGCTAGAGATCATTTTATTTCATTTTCTGTTTAGTTTATTTGCTTACCTATTTATTATATTTCCAACATGCTTTTTTATTTTAGTTTATTGTTTTATTTAAGATTGTTTACACATTCACGTTAAAAAAATACAAAAAGGTAGATCACAAAGTCTCCCATCTCTATTGTAGCATCCAGTACTACCAATATCGTGAATCACCTTCCAGAGATTTAATATACACATACACGTGTCTGTATACAGTATATATGTATAAGCACACACACATACGTACATACATAAAATCCTGCTCCTTTTAACACATTATTTTGTGCCTTGCTTTTTCTGTAATTGTGTATCTTAAAAATTTTTTTCTACGTGCATGTAGTTTCTTTTTTTTTTTTCTTTTTTTTTTTTTTTTGAGACAGAGTCTCGCTCTGTCGCCCAGGCTGGAGTGCAGTGGCCGGATCTCAGCTGACTGCAAGCTCCACCTCCCGGGTTCCCGCTATTCTCCTGCCTCAGCCTCCCGAGTAGCTGGGACTACAGGCGCCCATCACCACGCCTGGCTAGTTTTTTGTATTTTTTTTTAGTAGAGACGGGGTTTCACCGTGTTAGCCAGGATGGTCTCAATCTCCTGACCTCGTGATCCGCCTGTCTCGGCCTCCCAAAGTGCTGGGATTACAGGCTTGAGCCACTGCGCCCGGCCTACATGCATGTAGTTTCTTTTGCCTTTTGGATGAAGTGACTCGCCTGGGATCACGTGTGAGTGAGTGGCCAACCCAGTCCTCATTGCTTCTAGTGCTGGCCTCTCTCTGTCCCTGGCATGGAGTAATCAGGGTGTATGTTTGCTGCCAAAGTCGGGCCCTCCTCCTTCTTTGTGAGACCACACCCAACACAGTGTGCTGTCTGCCTCCCCTAGGGACAGGGTCCAGAGAGGCTGGTGTCTGGCTCAGACGACTTCACCTTATTCCTATGGTCCCCAGCAGAGGACAAAAAACCTCTCACTCGGATGACAGGACACCAAGCTCTCATCAACCAAGTGCTCTTCTCTCCTGACTCCCGCATCGTGGCTAGTGCCTCCTTCGACAAGTCCATCAAGCTGTGGGATGGCAGGACGGGCAAGTGAGTGGGGGTGGGTACTGCCCCTCTGTAAGGAGAGAATAGTGGGAGGGGCTTGGCACTGCCACTTACTAGCTGTGTGGCCTTGGCAGGTGTTTGGATTTTCTTTTTTTTTTTTTTTTTGAGACGGAGTCTTGCTCTGCCGCCCAGGCTGGAGTGCAGTGGCTGGCTCTCAGCTCACTGCAAGCTCCGCCTCCCGGGTTGACGCCATTCTCCTGTCTCAGCCTCCCGAGTAGCTGGGACTACAGGCGCCCGCCTCGTCGCCCGGCTAGTTTTTTTGTATTTTTTAGTAGAGACGGGGTTTCACCGTATTAGCCAGGATGGTCTCGATCTCCTGACCTCGTGATCCGCCCGTCTGGGCCTCCCAAAGTGCTGGGATTACAGGCTTGAGCCACCGCGCCCGGCCAATGTTTGGATTTTCTAAGCCACTGTTTCCTCTTCGGTAATATGCAGACCCCCTACCTCTCAGCTTTGTTACAAGGGTTTTTTTGTTTGTTTTAGAGATGAGTTTCACTCTCACCTGGTGTTCAAGTGGCTGGAGTGCAATGGCACGATCTTGGTCATTACAACCTCTGCTTCCTGGGTTCAAGTGATTCTCCTGCCTCAGCCTCCCAAGTAGCTGGGATTACAGGCCTCTGCCACTGTGCCTGGCTGATTTTTGTATTCTTAGTTGAGACAGGGTTTCACCATGTTGACCAGGCTGGTCTTGAACTCCTGAGCTCAAATGATCCAACTGCTTCGGCCTCCCAAAGTGCTGGGATTACAGGTGTGAACCACCATGCCTGGCCTAGTTACAAGGATTTAATGAGATAGTATGTTTGGGACCCGCACTAAATGGTCACTAAAAATGCTAGTTCAGGCCACGTGCGGTGGCTCATGCTTGTAATCCCAGGACTTTGGGAGGCCGAGGCAGGCGGATCACCTGAGTTCAGGAGTTTGAGACCAGGCTGACCAACATGGCAAAACCCTGTCTCTACTATAAATACAAAAATTAACCAGGTGTGGTGGCACATTCCTATAATCCCAGCTACCCCCGAGGCTGAGGCAGGAGAATCATTTGAACCTGGGAGATGCAGATTGCAGTGAGCCGAGATCACACCACTGCACTCCAGCCTGGGCAACAGAGTGAGACTCTGTCCCAAAAAAACAAAATAAGCTAGTTTATGTCTTAGGAGAGAAGTGATCTTAGAGCTAGCTGAAGGGGTAGGGCTGTAGCCCTGGAGGAGGTGAAGTGGTGGTAGGTAGGCTTGTGGTACAATTGTTACTTGGCCCTCCTCAAAGTGTGGGCCACAGACCAGCGGCATCAGCATCACATAGGAGCTTGATAGAAATGCAGAGTCCTGGCCCCAACTCAGACCCTGTGGATCTGATTCTTCATTTTATTTAATAAAGTTACCAGGTGACTCTGCTACACACTCTAGTGTGGGAACCCTTGGTGTGATGAGGCACAATGCCCTTGGGGTTAATCAGATCAGAGGAGAGGCAAAGGCAGAGGCAAGGGGAGAAAAAGAGCCAGGGACACCTTGTTGGGGCTCAAGGGGGACCTCTGCATCAGTCACTGTGTTTTCACACAGCAACCCTTTAACATAGGTAATTGGGTTCCTTTTTAAAATAAGGAAACTGAGTCTCAGAGAGGCCTGATGGTTTGTCCAAAGAGAAACAGCTAGACCGTGTTGATGTGAAAGTTCAGGTGGGCCTGGCCCACTGTTACTCCATGCTGCCTGTCAGCAGGCACCTGCTGCTTAGGGGGATGTCAGGCAGATGGGCTAAGCAGATGGCCACGTTGGAGTCTAAGGCATGCAAAGTTGTGCAGGTATGGAGGGCAAGCAAGAGGCATGCTAGAAGCTACTCATGTGCAGAAGTTTTACAAATTGTAATGACTGGTAATGATTAAAATGGTCTGGGATGGGGACCAGGCAGTATGATTTTGTAAAAGTTCCCAGGTATTTCTAACAAATAGCCAAGGTTGAGAACCGTGACCGTGAGCATAGGGGACCCTTTAGATGTGTTGGAAGATCTAACTCAGACTAAGATCCATCATCGTCTTCTGGACCAGGTACCTGGCTTCCCTACGCGGCCACGTGGCTGCCGTGTACCAGATTGCATGGTCAGCTGACAGCCGGCTCCTGGTCAGCGGCAGCAGTGACAGCACACTGAAGGTGTGGGATGTGAAGGCCCAGAAGCTGGCCATGGACCTGCCTGGCCATGCGGATGAGGTGGGGCCAACCCTCGGGCAGAGGAGGGGTTGGGATTGGAGCCTGGCTGTCTCCCTCTCACCACCTCACCTGCCTTCCTCCTCTGCCTCCCTCCTCTGCCTCCCTTTAGGTATATGCTGTTGACTGGAGTCCAGATGGCCAGAGAGTGGCAAGTGGTGGGAAGGACAAATGCCTGCGGATGTGAGTGTGGGGGAGGTGATGGTTGGTGTGCTTGGCCCTCCTGACCCTAAGCCAGTCCCTCTTTGCACACTTTCCGTTATGGCATAGAATTCCACAGCGCCCTCCAGGTGCTCAGACTGTCATGAGGAGGTGTGTGGAGCCAGGCTGTCAGTGGGCAGGTGGGAGGGCAACCGGAATAACAGAGGCCATAGGATACCCTCTTAGAGGGTGCGTCCAGGTCTTTCTGTCACTGGACTTCAGAGTCCCAAAACCTGAGTTCAAATCCTAGTTCTGCCAATGAGTAATTACAGAGAACTTGGTTAATCAGTCTCTTGGGAATTATCAAACCTTCATAGGATCAAAAATAGGGTAAGCACTGGAAGCTAAAGTGTCGTGTGCTTATAAGGGATTGTGACTGTTTGGTGGTGGGCATCCCAGGGGCCAGGCCCTGGGTGGAGGTCCTGGCGGCAGCAGACAGTGGGTGGGCAGCCTGAGTTTGGGTGGCCAGAGCAGAGACGGTCGCCTGGCTCTTGGTGAGTCTGAGGGTGGACCACAGGCCATCCGTCAGTTGACACTGGGATTATATGACAGCCTCCCTTTCCTGAAGTGGAATCTCCATCCTGACACCCTTCCCTTCTCCACAGATGGAGGAGATGAGAAAGCCTGCAGTTCTCTGACCCCCACCTGGACTCGGCCTGTGCCAGCCGCCTTTCCTGCCAGAGAACAAAGACTCGGATGGCAGCGCACACACCCTTCCCACCAGTGGGGACCTGAGAATGCGTGTGGCCTGCTGTCCTCGACAGACCCGAGTGGGGTCTTCCCACAGATCCCCTGCTTGTGGCACACCCCAGAGCCAGAAATCGAAGGTCACAGGAAGCTGTCACCGAACTTGGCCTGTGTCCGCTACTCTATACCTTACTGGTACAGACGGGGGTGGTGGGCGGCCAGGCTCTATGAGTGGGCCACTAGTGTCAACTCTGTACAGGGTCAGACCCCAGGTTCTATGACCAAATAAATAACTTATGTTTTGTGTGTTGGGTTCTAATTCCTTGTCTTAGAATCCCCAGGACTCTATGAAGGACTGTGCTAAATCAGATTGTCCAGCCCCCTCCCTTGCACTGGACTACGCCAAAACCACACTGACCAGGCACTTGCCTTTCCTGTCTTTCCCTGTGTTGGTAAGAGAGAGGCCAGTTGTGATAGTGGCCAAGGAGAATCTAAGGGTGTATTGTGCACTGCAGTAGGCACCGGCCATATGTGGCTGCTGGCATGAAATAGAAGTGCAGTTCCTCTGCCACACGGGGTAAGGCCTCCAGTATTGGAGAGCACATAGAAAGGTTTTCGTCATTAAGAGGGTTCTGCTAGCCAGCCCTGTTCTAGGGGACACGTCTGCCTTCCCATAGCACGCTGCCTGAGGCCCTGCCAGGCACCACGCACTTCCCTGGGCCCTCAGGATAGAGCGGGGAAGGTGATGGTTCTTCCAGAGGATTCCCTCAGATGGGGAGGCAGCAGTAAGCTCTGAGCCAAAGTGGGTATGGTTGATAACAGAGGATAGTTCTCTGCCACATGAGAACTTTCAAGTAGTGAAAGGAATTCCCATCAGGACTCAGACCGCAGGCCGAGATGTTGCCCTGAATGCACCCTGCCTCCGCTTTCTCCTGCATCCCATGCTAAGCTGGGTCATGGTATGAACTACTCAGATTGGATTTCCAAACCATCCTTGTATAAACTGCTCAGAACTAGCATATTGCTCCTTACCTTCCTCCACCCTTTGTGCTTTTGGGTTTTGTGCGTCACCTAGCTGTGGTGCTTGGCCTCCACTTTGCACATCTCTGCAGTGAGGCTACATGAGAAGCGAACAAAGCTATCAGCCACTGAGCTCCTTGGTGTCAGGTGCTTGTCTGCTGTGCCCTCAGACTGTACCAAGCCTGGAAAGTTCTCAAGCCCCCAAACTTTTGATGAGGAAACAACACAAGAAGCTTAAATGATTAGCCCGCGCCCTCACGTCCAGTAAGAGGAAGAGCTGGGATTAAACCAGGCCCTTCCCCAAAGCTTATTGTGTACTTTGTACCACATCCCTTCCTCCAGAGCTCAAGCTAGTTTGACAGCTCATGGGCCACCACTTCTGTCCATGACAGCTATTTCTGTTTTCTTCTGGTGTAAGAGGCTTTTAGTCTTACAGCACCAGTCTCCCTGCCCCTGTCCCCCGCCCCACTGGGGAAGGGGTGATGGCAGCATCCTATTGCCTAGCTGCCTGTTTTCCATCTCCCTACTCATGTAGAGTCCGTCCTGGTGGAAGCTAGGAGGTGGGTGTCAGCCAGCCGATCTGAGGCTGGCTGCAGCATAAAGCAGATTTTAGGGTGCTGGATGGCCTGCAGTTCTTTAATAAGGGACCTGGACCCAGCCCAGATTTGGGGGAGGACAGAGTCTAGCAGCTGTGGGCAGTGGCTGAGCCTGGCCACTGGGATGTCTCCAGGTGAATGGGGCCCCTATCTATCTAGCCTTGGCCCCAGCCCAGGGGTGGGGTTCCCATACCACTCTGCCAGGCCCTTGGGCCCGCATGGTGCTGGTGGTACGGTAAGTCTCATGGTTCTGGTTCCTAAGGGCCCGGGGCCAAAGCTGAAAGTTGGTGAGGGGTGTCCTGGGGCCCTCCCTGTTAATAGGGAAATAGGTATTCCAGATCCTCCAGCCTCCGCATCTTCACCAGCCTGATGGACACGATCTTTCGCTGGGGTTCCTTGCGCCGCACGGTGATCTGGATGGGGTCGTTCTCAGGGAAGCTGCTGAAGTCAGTGGGCAGGGTTGCAAACTGAAGTGAAACAAGAAAACCCTTCAGAATTCCTTCCCAGATCTGAGCCTGGCTCTCTTTCTCTATCACCTCCTTTTTTTTTCTGTCTGCTAACTCAGACCTATTCTAAACAGCCTTTATCCAACCTAGCCATTGATGCAGGAAACAGGTACAAAGATGCATGACTCAAGCCTGTGCCTCCTCAGTTATGGGATGTTTCCAACCAAAGGGCTGTGTGTACTCAGGCCTCGATACCCCTGTACGCCTACCCACAGCCGGCTGTTCCCTTCGTCCCCCTTTAGCCTCTTGTCTTCTCTGTTTCTTTCAATGCCCTTGACATCCCAGCCTACTCATAATTATTGGCATTGAGTTGCAGAGTCTAAAAACCAATGGCTTTGGAAGGGGAACATTATAGTGATGTTGAAAAATACGTTCGTTGAAAAATAGGATGTTGAAAAATGCATTCCTAGTGGGCCCCAGAGTGGCTTAATCTGTAAACCTCCCAGAAGCATGCATCCCGGAATTGATGCTTCTTGATCCAGGCAGAAGGAAAGCTAGCCAGATGAGACATGTGGGTATAGGGGTGTTCCCAACCTCCAAAGCCCTGGTTCCCTGGTTTGGGACTTCTCTCCACCCCCAAGGCCCCTCTTTTCCCAGAGCTTACTTTGTAGGGCTTGCACCACTTCCCCACCCCAGCTGTGTTGGCTGCACGGACAGTGAGGCAGTAACATGTGTTAGGCTTCAGCTCCATCAGCTTGACAGTGGTACCCAAGATCTTGTTGAAGATCCATGGATGATTCTTTGCCTTGGGCAACTCATTCTCCTGTGTCTCGGCCACCTCCTGTAACAGGACCTGGTAGAAACTGACCGGCTGCTTGCCCAAGGCGTAGGTCCAGGAAATCTAGGGGAAGAGAGAGCCCCAAGGCTTCCTCATATCTGTCCTGTCCTTCCTGTCCCCTCTCCCTCCCAACTGGGGTCAGGATGTCCCACGCCCATCCCCTGCTCCTGCTGGGACCCAGGCAAGTCAGATGGAAGGTGCAAGGTACTGCAGCACTGAGTGTGGCAGCCCTGCCCCGCAGCATGTGCTACTCTCCTGGGCAGCCCCGCCCACTCGTTCCGTATTTCTTCTACACCAGGGTTCCCAACCCTTGGGTCATGGACTGATAGCAGATATCCTGTGCAGAACTGGATAGCACAGCAGGAGGAGATGAGTGGGTGAGCAAGCGAAGCTTCATCTACATTTACAGCTGCTCCCCATGGCTCACAGTACCGCCTGAGCTCCGCCTCCTGTCAGATCAGCAGCGGCATTAGATATTCACAGGCGAGTGAACCTATTGTGAATTGTATGGGAGGGATCTAAGTTGAATGCTCCTCATGAGAATCTAATACCTGATGATCTGTGACTCTCCCATCACCCCCAAATGGGACCCTCTCGTTGCAGGAAAACAAGCTCAGGGATCCCACAGTTTCTACATAATGGTGAGTTGTATAATTATTTCATTATATATTACAATGTAATAATAATAGAAATAAAATACACAATAAATGTAATATGCTGAATCACCCTGAAACCATCTCCCCAACCTGATCCATGGAAAAATTATCTTCCATGAAACCAGTCCCTGGTGCCAAAAAGGTTGGGAACCGCTGTTCTAGACTCTGTCAGCTGACCTTAGAGATCTTCTTAACAACTAGGTCCAGAGAGGGCAAGTGACTGGTCCATCATCACACAGCAATTAAGTGACAGCCAGGGTTCAAACCCATAGCCCCAGAGCCCATACACTTTGTACTACAATGGTTGCTAAGCCTGGTTAAGCATATCAGGGAGGATTTATAACTGCAGATTTCTGGGCCTGCTGCCTCCTGTCTGGTTTCTCCTCCATCTAGGCCAGTGGTTGTCAAACTTGGTGTGCATTAGAATACCCCGGAGGACTTATTAAAAGATAGATTGCTGGCCTCCGCCCCAAAAGTTTCTGACTCAGGAGGCCCAAATGTGATGGAGGGAGGTGAGAATTTAAATTTCTAACGATTTGCTGAGTGATGCTGACACTGTCCATCTGGAGAGCACTTTGAGAAACACTGCTGTGGGCCATCCAACAGTGGAATTCCAGGCATCTTCCCAAGATACAGCTCGAATTGCTTTCATCATCTGATGTGAAGCTTTGTACAAAGCTGTTCCCTGTTAGTTACAGAAAAATCTATAAAGCATCCTAACAATGGAGTACTCTGGAAGATGACCCCAGACTAACATTCCCCATCCTGACTCCTGTCTTCACTTCCCATAGTGTAGGACGGTGTTGTTCAGCATGTAGCCTACGGACTGGCAGCACCAGCATCCTCCGCGAATCTGTTACTAATGCAAATTATTAGCCTTCACCCCATACCCTCTAGGGAGGAGGCCTAGGAATCCCGAGGAGCCTCACTTGATCCCAGCTCCTCATCCAGGGCTTCTCACGCTTTCCTGTTCCTACAGATCACCTGCCATCTTGTTCACATTGAGATTTCCTCCCATATTTTCCTGTGAGCTTTTGCTAGGGTCCGCCCCTCCAGGGAATGCCTTCCCTCCTCCACCTCTAGATGTTTACGTGCTACCTCTGCTTCCCAGTTCAGATGTTACCAAAACCCACCAAGCTTATTCCTGCATCTGGAAGTAATGTATGTTTCCTCTGAATTCCTAGTGGCACTTGGTCTGAACTTTTCCTACAGCACTGAACCCTTTCTGTCTTGCACTGGAGATTTTACAGACACGTCCTCTCCCTTCCTAAACCATGAACTTGAGGTCGAGATGCAGGTGGCAGGCACCTTTTCACTACCCACGGAGCTCAGCTCAGTGCCTGGCACAATAAGCCTCTGCTGAACGCATGAGCAAGGGAAACGCACCACAGCTGTGGAAGTGTTGACAGTGTGCTCAAAGATGAAGGGGGTGTCCGGCAGGTCCACAACCACAGAAGATTCCGAGTGCGTTGAGGAGGTTTCTGTCTCCAACTCAGGGTTGTCAAGGTCCAGCAGGCCCCTCGTGGCCATTTGGCACTTAGATGGGCATGGGCAGGGGCCGAGGGCCAGGTCCTCCTTTTCTGTATTCTTGGCCATCGGGGAGAAGCTGAGTTTGTTCAGCTCCCCCTCCAGCATCCCTGCAAAGAAGCTGCTGTTGGGCTGGGTCACAGCTAATTTGATGGGGTTCAGCAAGGTGGATGAGAAGGCAGAGATGCTGGTGTCATCAGAGCTGCAATCTGAATCATCTACTGGCATCGGCTTCCTGGAGCAAGACGGGAGACAGGTAAGTCAGATGAAGGAGGCCACCCCAGCCCGTTCCACCTGAGGGCTCCTGAGGACAGGCCTTGGGCCTGACTTACCAGTATGCCCAGCTATTTGCAAACAGCTTGGAACAGCCTCATTGCTCTATAGCATTGCATCAGACTCACCAGGGCACTTACTAAAAATGCAGACTTTTAGTCTCTGGTCCCCAGTTAGCATGGGACTAGGGAATCTGCATCTTTAACAAGATTCTGGCTGGGCACGCCGGCTCACGCCTATAATCCCAGCACTTTGGGAGGCCAAGGCGGGCGGATTACTTGAGGTCAGGAGTTAGAGACAAGCCTGGCCAACATGGTGAAACCCTGTCTCCACCAAAAACACAAAAATTAGCTGAGTGTGGTGGTGGGCGCCTGTAATCCCAGCTACTTGGGAGTCTGAGGCAGGAGAATTGCTTGAACCTGGGGGGTCGGAAGTTGCAGTGAGCTGAGATCACACCACTGCACTCCAGCCTGGGCGACAGAGTGAAACTCTGTCTCAAAAAAAAAATCCTTAGAAAATCCTGATGCAAGTGTTCTGAAAATTACAATTTAAAAAACACGCTAAAATGGCAAGTCCTCCCTCCAAATGGGGTGCAAATGCCCCAGGGAATAACCACAAAGATCTACTGGGGTATGGAAGTAATACATTCAATTTCACTAATGTTTATTAACTATTGTTTAAATTTTGAAGGAATCACTAATATTTACTTACATTTTAGTAGCATTTAATAATACCTATTAATATCTAGCATGTAAAATTAACAGGAATACAAATACACATACGGGCCAGGTGTGGTGGTTCACACCTGTAATCTCAGCACTTTGGGAGGCCATGGCGGGTTTATTACCTGACGTCAGGAGTACAAGAGCAGCCTGGCCAACATGGTGAAACCTTGTCTCTACTAAAAATACAAAAAATTAGCTGGGTATGGTGGCGGGTGCCTATAATTCCAGTTACTTGTAAGGCTGAGGCAGGAGGATCGCTTGAGCCCGGTAGGTGGAGGGTGCAGTGAGCTGAGATCGTGCCACTGCACTCCAGCCTGGGCAACAGAGCAAGACCTCGTCTCAGAAATAAATAAAATAAAACAAATGTACATATGTTGGGGTGGATGCTCAAAAACTTTTTTCTTCCACTCTGAATTTTTAAAAATTATGAAGTATTTTAGACTTATACAAAAATATTAAGAATATTATATTAAACCTCCATTTACTCCTCATCTAGCTTTATTTTAAATTGTGTATTTACTATTCAATGTGTGTCTCTATAGGTTTCTTACACATTTATGTTATCTCTAGGCAAGATCTATTATTTTTCACGTTTGTAGATGTATAAATAAAATATATTATTCAGCACATATCCATCTGCAACTTGCTTTTTTCACTCGACTTTGTGCTGACATTCATCTATATTGACACATGTAGCTCTGGTTCAGTCATTTTTACTGTTATATGATTTTCCATTACACGGATATTTGTTTTTGTTTCGTTTTTTTGAGACAGGGTCTCCCTCTGCTGCCCAGGCTGGAGTGCAGTGGCGCAAACTCCTGAGCTCAAGCCATCCATCCACCTTATCCTGAGTAGCTGGGACTACAGATGCACATCACTATGTCTAGCTAGTTTTTGTATTTTTCTGTAGACGCAGGGTTTTGCCATGTTGCCCAGGCTGATCTCGAACTCCTGGGTTCAAGTTATCCTCCCAAAGCGCTTGGATTATAGGTATCAGCCACTTTGCCCGGCCTATATGGATATTTGTTTTGTTATCAATTATTTGCTATTACAAAGAAAAACCTTGTACATGATCCCCATCACTTAATTTTTTTTGTTTTTACTCTCTTTGTTTTTTTTTTTTTTTTTTTTTGAGCCAGATTCTTGCTCTGTCACCCAGGCTGGAGTACGCTGGTGTGACCTTGAGTCACTGCAACTTCTGCCTCCCTGGCTTAAGCGATTCTCCTGCCTCAGCCTTCCCAGTATCTGGGATTACAGGCCCATGCCGCCACATCTGGCCAACTTTTGTATTTTTAGTAGAGATGGGGTTTTACCATGTTGGCCAGGCTGGTCTCAAACTCCTGACCTCAGGTGATTTGCCCACCTCAGCCTCCCAAAGTGCTGGGATTACAGGCATGAGCCACTGCCCCCAGACAAATAAAAATATATATATATTTTTTAACTGATGAAGAATATCAAGCCAAAAAGTTTGGCTTTCAAATCTTTTTTTTACCTTTACCCAAAGTAAAATACACTTTCCATGGTAACTTAGTACGTACAGGTATATATACACCTATAACTAAAACAAACATTTCGCAGACCAATACTTACTCTGTGTGCAATGGGCTCTGGAATTTCCAATTATATTATAGTTTATTTATTTATTTATTTGTTTGTTTGTTTGTTTGTTTTTGGGACAGAGTCTCACTCTGTCGGCCAGGCTGGAGTGCAGTGGTGTGATCTCAGCTCACTGCAACCTCCCCTCCTGGGTTTGAGCGATTCTTCTGCCTCAGCCTCTCAAGTAGCTGGGACTACAGGTGCGACCACCATGCCCAGCTAATTTTTGTATTTTTAGTAGAGAAGGGGTTTCACCATGTTGGCCAGGATAGTCTTGATCTCTTGATCTCGTGGTCCGCCTGCCTTGGCCTTCGAAAGTGCTGGGATTACAGGCGTGAGCCACTGCACCTGGCCAGTTTATTTTTATCATAGTGGTCTTCACCAACTAAAAGGACTTCTTGACCCATTAATAGGTCACAATCCACAGTTTGTGGATCCCTTACTCCCAGCCAGCCTCCCACGTCTTGGTTGATGAATGGGCCAAGTTTTTCCTCCCTGAGTTCCAGCCTCATCAGCCTCCTCCTGAGAAATCCTGATTAGCCCAGACCCCCTATGCTAGCCCTTGGTGGACATTTGGAATAAATGATTCCCCCACCAAGGTCTTTTGTAGACTGAAGAGTCTGGGTATTAGGCTGCTAGGCACTGGCTACATGCTGAACATCTCCTCCTCCTGATGTTCACAATAGCTCTGCTGGATGGGTGTTAGCCCCATTTGGCAAATGAGAGGTTGAAGGTCCCTGATCTTTTTTTTTTTTTTTTAAATACAGAGTCTTGCTCTGTCTCCCAGACCTGTGGCCGGAGTGCAATGGCAGAGTCTTGGCTCGCTGCAACCTCCACCTCCCAGGTTCAAAGGATTCTCCTGCCTCAGCCTTTCGAGTAGCTGGGACTACAGATGCGTGCCACCACGCCCAGCTAATTTTTGTATTTTTAGTAGAGATGAGGTTTCATCATGTTGGCCAGGCTGGTCTCAAATGCCTGACTTCACCGCCCGCCTCAGCCTCTCAAAGTGCTGGGTTTACAGGTGTGAGCCACCCCATCTGGCCTCCGATCTTAATTAACTTGTCTAAGACCATAAATCTCTAAGTGGCAGAAGTTGGATTTGAATTTGGGCTTCGAGCCCAAGATTCCCAGTATACCATGAAGTTTCCTACAAGTATCCATCACTTTAGCCATACCTGCTCGCTTATGGGCACTTTCAGGAACGGACACCACATCCCTCTCATAGAATCAAGACCAGCTATGTAGTGTGTGGGGCCCAGTGCAAATTGAAGTACACTGAGCCCCTTATTCAAAGATTATGAATTTGAAGATAGTAACAGCAAAGTGTTAAACTAAGCACAAGCCCCTTGTAAGTGCAGGGCCACGTGTGCATAGGTCTGTACAGGTCACTCGCCCATAAAAATACCCTGCATGAGGCCAGGCACGATGGCTCACGCCTGTAATTCCAGCACTTTGGAGGCGGGTGGATCATGAGGTCAGGAGATCGAGACCATCCCGGCTAACACGGTGAAACCCCGTCTCTACTAAAAATACAAAAAATTAGCCGGGCGTGTGGTGGGCACCTGTAATCCCAGCTGCTCAGGAGGCTGAGGCGGGAGAATGGCGTGAACGCACGAGGCGGAGCTTGCAGTGAGCTGAGATCACGCCACTGCACTCCAGCCTGGGCAACAGAGCGAGACTCTGTCTCAAAAAAAAAAAAAAAGAAAATAAAAGAAAAGAAAAATACCCTGCATGTAATTCCCCCAGCCCACATCACCCTGCACCACCACCCCTTCACTGGCTAACTCCTTTCTTTCCTTGGAGACTCAGCTCAAATATCACTTCCTTCAAGAAGCCTCCCTCAACTGCACCCAGTCTCAAGCTATACTAAGCCCCTCTGGTCCCTCAAGGCATCCTGTCCTGGCACTTACCAGACTATGCTGTATAATTCTCGTTATTGCATGATCCCCGTCCTTTCAACCCTGACCTCCACACGTCAGACTGGGAGCTCCTTAAAGGCAGGGACTGTGCTTTCCAGCTGTACGTTCCTAGAACTTCAACACTGGGCCAGACACCTTGCAGGTGCTCAAAGAGTTTTGTGGAATGAAGTAGAGGAAACCCAGACTTGGTGAGGAGGAATAGCAAAACCCAGTCCGAAGGAAGGCAGGCTACTGGGGAACAGTCAGGTAGATGAAGTTACCAAACAGGGAGAGTTGAGGAAGAGGAGCCATGGAGGTGTTGGGGGTTTGGTGATGGTGAGGACCACAGCCAGACAATGCAAGACAAGAGCACTGTCAACAAAACTGACTAATCCAGGAAGGCCTCCTGGGGTGGGAGCGCCATATGCCTCCAAGAAGTGATTTGGGGCTTAGGAATACACACATAGATCCAACCTGCTCACACACTGTTCTCTGGGAGTCAAGGAACTGGGTTGTGACAAGTCATGGAAGTACAGCTTCTTTAAGTCTCTCTGCCCAGCCCCCGGCTCCAGCCTTTCTTAGAAACTATAGGCACAGTGGCTCACACCTACAATCCCAACACTGTGGGAAGCTGAGGCGGGAGGATTGCTTGAGCCCAGAAGTTCAAGACCAGCCTGGACATGGTGAAACCCTGTTTCCACACACAAAAAAAAGAAAATGAAAATTAGCCAGGTGTGGTGGTGGCTCATAAATAGTCCCTCTTACTTGAGAGGCTGAGGTGGGAGGACCACTTGAGCTCAAGAAGTCAAGGCTACAGTGAGCCGAGATTGCACTGCTGCACTCCAGCCTGGGTGACAAAGCAAGACCCTGTAAAAAGAAAAAGAAAAAAAGAAAAAGAAAAAGAGAGAGAGAGAGAGAGAGAGGAAAAGACCAGATTTGTGTCTTACGGTAGGTTGATGGTATCATCCTCCAAGAAGTTGACCAAATTGCCCTTTGAGGAAAGTGGGAGTCCTTTGGTAGTGACGGTCTGGTTCATAGACTTGGGGTTTGGAAAGGGTTTTGGCAGTTGGTCGAGGGCATTCATCATGTTGAAGTTTTCTTTCTTCAGTACAGCCTCCTCCCCATCTCCCACTTGATGGAGTGCCTCTGATGCCATCTGGTTTGTTTGGGATGACAGCCGTCACTGTGCAGGACAACCCAGCTGACCAGAAGCAGAGAGAAACTGTGGTGGCAGTGGCCCACCTTTAGTCTGGGCAGGATGTGGGTGCAACAAGCTGACTTCATAATCATCACAGAGTGTAACAATTACGGACCAGCCTCCCCCCTTGATTTGAGGCTACTGCTGTCCAGCTAGCTATGTGGCTGGCCAGACCGAGGGCCAGTGTGACTGAGAAGCAGCATCATGAGAGGGGTAAAACCAAGGAACAGACTGCATGAGCCCTTGGGCCCCTTCCAGCTCTAATACTCCATGGTGAGAGCAGCTCTGCCCTTCTCTGAAGATCTCAAAATGCCTGACACCTGTGCCCTTCAGCACCGCCCTGCGAAGGAGAAGAAGGATGGTGAGAGACGGGCACGGGATGTAGAGGATGGCGGTGTGGCTCTGAGAGATAGGCAGTATTGGAAAGTGTCTATTGGGGAGGGAAACTTTGTCCGTAGATGCTAAGGCTCTCTGTCCTGAAACCACAGGCGGCAGACTCCACTGTGCCCAGTAGGTTAGGGAAAGGGAAAGCCCAGACGGTTCATAGGGGTTCATGGCTCACATATGATCAGACTTCACTGCTAGAATTCTAAATGTGCTACACCGACACTCCCAAGTACCTTCCTGTGTGGCAGGACAATGGTGGCTGTTGCAGCAGGATACAGAGATGGGCCACACGTGATCTCTGCTCTCAGAGAAACCATGTTACAGTAGGAAAACATGTACACAGCTTCATGGGTGGGGAGGGGAGCTGTTAGAAAGCACTGGCTCTGCAGTCAGATGTGGATGTGAAGTCCAGCCCTGTGCTGCCTAGCTGGGTGACCTTTGGCAAGTGACTTAACCTCACCGAACCTCAGTTTCTTCATTGGTGAAACAGGGATAAAAAATAGCGCCTTCCTCATAGATTTGTGATGAGATAACCATGTACAGTTTTATTTCTTCCTGTGGATGAGGCAAAGAACATTTAAAAATGCCAAATAATATATTTTTGTGTGTGTTATATAAAACTAAGGTTTTCTGCCTTAAAAAATACATAAATAAAAAATAAAGGCCAGGCACGATGGCTCACACCTGTAATTCCTGCACTTTGGGAAACCAAGGCAGGAGGACTGTTTGAGCCCAGGAGTTCCAGACCTGCCTGGGCAATACGGTAAAACACCGTCTTGTAGAGGTGAAACCTCTACAAAAAAAATACAATAATTAGTTGGGCAATGCGGCGCGTGACTGTAGTCCCAGCTACTCAGGAGGCTGAGGCAGGAGGATCGCTTGAACCCAGGAGGTGGAGGCTGCAATGAACTGAGATCTCACCAGGGCACTCCAGCCTGGGCGGCCGACCGACACCCTGTATTAACCAAAACAAAACAAACTTTTGAAAAACAGACGCAGGTGCCCCTGGGTGCTTTGCTGCTTCTTGGCACCTGTGGTATAATCTGTAATGATGTGATTTCTGCGATTCCTTTTCATTGTCTGTCCCTCACTCACAGGTAAGCTCCCTGGGGTTAAAGGCGGGTCGTCTTGGGTCACATTTTGTCCCCAGCGTTTGGAACGGAAATTGGCACACAGAAGGCTTTTTTTTTTTTTTTTGAGACGGAGTCTCGCTCTGTCACCCAGGCTGGAGTGCAGTGGCCAGATCTCAGCTCACTGCAAGCTCCGCCTCCCGGGTTCACGCCATTCTCCTGCCTCAGCCTCCAGAGTGGCTGGGACTACAGGCTTCGCCACCTCGCCCGGCTAGTTTTTTGTATTTTTAGTAGAGACGGGGTTTCACCGCGTTAGCCAGGATGGTCTCGATCTCCTGACCTCGTGATCCGCTCGTCTCGGCCTCCCAAAGTGCTGGGATTACAGGCTTGAGCCACCGCGCCCGGCCACAGAAGGCTCTTTAGAAGGCCGATGTGTGTGCTGCGTTAGAAGGTAGAGGCCGAATGTGGCCGTGGGTGGCGTGTTGAGCGCAGAGCGGGTCGTGGGCGGTGGAGCGGGGCGCGCCGCGGGCTGGGTGTGGGGGGCGCAGCGGCTCTGCCCCGCGCGGCCCGCAGATGGCGCTGCAGGCCAGGTCCTCGCCGCGCGCCAGCCTGGAACCCGGAAGCGGCAGCGCGGCGCCACCGGGGTGGCGGGCTCTGGGAGCTGGAATCCCGGCGGATCCCGGGAGGGCGGATAACCCCCAGCCCTACCCTTGGTGCCGCCTCCTCCTCCCTCCTTCCTCCTCCTGCAGCCAGCGCGCCTGTGTCCTCTCTAGGAAGGGGTGGAAGAGGGGCGTCTGGAGAGGACCCCGCGAATGCCCACGTGACTGGCAGTCCTCCTTGGGGCTGTTCCGGCCTGCAGGGAACATGGGCGTACTCAGAGTCGGACTGTGCCCTGGCCTCACCCAGGAGATGATCCAACTTCTCAGAAGCCGCAGGATCAAGACAGGTGACCGGGTGTGCGCGTTCCAGAGAGCCGCGCGGGCCGCGCACAGCCTGGGCAGGCCCCGGGGGCTGGCACACTGCCCTGGCATACCTGCAGGGCGCTTCCCCTCCATTCCTAGAGGGCCACGCTTCTGGAGAGTCTCAGGAATGGTGGTCGTGGGGAGCTAAGCTCTAAAGCAGGGTGGAGGATTCCTACTGTGTGCAGGGCACCGCGCCAGCTCTTGCAGCTTTGTGATCACACTGGCCTCCTGAGAAGGCCTGCTGAGAGGTAGAATTGACACCCCATTTGACAGATGAGGAAGAACCAAGTGTGGGAGGGCCCCAGCCTCTCTGCCAATCCGCTATACGTGTTTTGTTTTCAGTGGTGGACCTGGTTTCTGCAGACCTGGAGGAGGTAGCTCAGAAATGCGGCTTGTCTTACAAGGTGGGCTCCGTATCTCCACACTCCAAACCTGAGTGTCTTTAAAAGTCCATCGCAAGCCAGCTGGGCGCGGTGGCTCACGCCTGTAATCCCAGCATTTTGGGAGGCCGAGGCGGGCGGGCCATTTGAAGTCAGAAGTCAGGAGCTCCAGATCATCCTGGCCAACATGGTGAAACCCCGTCTCTACTAAAAATACAAAAATTAGCTGGGTGTGGTGGCATACGCCTACAATCCCAGCTACTTGGGTGGCTGAGGAAGGAGAATCGTTTGAGCCCAGGAGGCAGAGGTTGCAGTGAGCCAAGATCATGCTACTGCACTCCAGTCTGGGCAACAGAGTGAGACTCTGTCTAAAACAACAACAAAAGTCCATCTCAAGCCAAAGGGAGCAGAGGGGTCTCAGATATTGAGAAGTGGAGTGAATGAGACCCTGGGATGCCAGCTTCTATGGGCAATTCATTGCTGAGCAGTCTGGGCCCCTTTGGCAGGCCCTGGTTGCCCTGAGGCGGGTGCTGCTGGCTCAGTTCTCAGCTTTCCCCTTGAATGGCGCTGATCTCTATGAGGAACTGAAGACCTCCACTGCCATCCTGTCCACCGGCATTGGCAGGTTTGTATGTGTACTTGGGGAAGAAGGAGAGAGGCAGGAAGATGGGGCTGCCTCTCAGCTCTGCTTTTGATGCTTGAGTAGACAGGAATTTTTTTTTTTTTTTTTAAGCAATAATGGATGGGAAGGAAAGGGGTCAGGACTTCTGAGTTCTTATCCTATAACAGGGTTGTGGGGTTTCTCAGCCTTGGCACTTGATATTTAGGGACAGGTACTTATTTGTTGGGGGTTGGAGGCTGTCCTGTGCATTGTAGGATGTTTAGCAGCATCCCTGGTCTCTACCCACTAGATGCTAGTAGCACCACCCTTGCTCCAGTTGTGACCATCAAAAATGTCTCCCGACATGGCTAAATGTCCCCTGGGAGGCACAATTACCTCTGGTTGAGAAGCACTGTCCTATAACACAAGATGTCAGTATCTCATTATTTTCACCATCTTCTCTGGCCCTAATTCTTGTTTTCCTTAAGGATATGGCAAGAGAGAACATTTATTGAGTGCCTACTATGTGCAGGCATTGCCTGTATGTTCTAGGTAATCTCTTCAGTGACTCTGCCAGTTAGAGATTATTAACCCTAGTTGAGTTTAGCCTAAGAGGAGCAAGTGGCAAAGGCGAGGCTCAAGCCCGGGAGTATGTGGCCCAGAACTTGAATCCTTCACCACATCTGCAGCAGTAGGGAACAGGAGAGTTCAGATAAAGGAGGAGTTGCAGGCCAGGTGCAGTGCTCATGCCTGTAATCCCAGCACTTTGGGAGGCTGAGGTGGCAGATCACTGGAGGCCAGGAGTTTGAGACCTGCCTGGCCTACCTGCCTGCCCAAAATGATTAAATCCCGTCTCTACTAAAAATACAAAAATTAGTCAGACGTGGTGGCAGGCACCTGTAGTCCCAGCTACTTGGGAGGCTGCGGCAGGAGAATCGCTTGAATCTGGGAGGTGGAGGTTGCAGAAAGCTGAGATCGCACCACTGCACTCCAGCTTTGGTGACAGAGCGAGACTCTGTCTCAAAAAAAAGGAGCAGTTATATTCTGCCACGTTGTTTGGTGGGTTGGGGAAGAGTTGCAAAGATGACAGATGTTTGCTGGCCAAGTGAGTCTTGACCTTTTTCCTGGTCCCTTTGTTCAGAAATTGATGAATAATTGCCACCACAAAAGTCTTTGGATTGGTTTGGCCCTTTCTGTTTTCTTAACACATTCTCTTGGCAGGGTTCGTGCAGCATGGTGCTTGCTTTCCCTGGTTGGGGGTCTGAGTCTGTGATCCATCAAGCACTGGCTAAGGGCCTGCTGGGTGCTTGGTATGGGCAGATGATACACACGAATGAGACAAGGCCTCTGCCCTTAAGGCCTCTAGTTGGGTGTAGGGGAAAAGCAAGTGAATACAAGAGAGGTGTAAGCACCGAGGGAGGCAGCGGTGAGGAGGAAGTGGTGAACAGGAAGCCGATTGGCCTTGGGCTTAGGGAGTTTATAAATCCAATAGATATGGAGGGCGCACTCAAGTGGTAAGCTGGGAGGATTGCAGCTGCCTCAGGTCCCTGCAGGGTGATCCTGGAGTGGGTTCAGGAATGCTCTGAAGAAGGCAGAACTTGGGCATGGAGGAACAGATGGACTTTTGCTGAATGCTTTCTATGAACGAGGCACTGCACTGAGCACTTCACGGTACATTATTTCATTTATTCATCACAACCACCAATGAACATGTTACTGTTTAAATCATCATTCTAGGCTGGGCGAGGTGGCTCACGCCTTTAATCCCAGCGCTTTGGGAGGCAGACGCGGGTGGATCACGAGGTCAGGAGATCGAGACCATCCTGGCTAACACAGTGAAACCCTGTCTCTATTAAAACTACAAAAAATTAGCCAGGCGTGGTGGCGGGCCCGTGTAATCCCAGCTACTCCGGAGGCTGAGGCAGGAGAATGGCATGAACCCTGGAGGTGGAGCTTGCAGTGAGCTGAGATCTGGCCACTGCACTCCAGCCTGGGTGACAGAGCAAGACTCTGTCTCAAAAAATAAATAAATACATAAATAAATAAAAAATAAATCATCATTCTAAAGGCAAATAAATTAGGACTCAGGTTAAATGACTTGCTCAAGATTGTGCAGTTAGCAAATGGCAGACCAGTTATTTAAGGTCATGCCTGTCACACTCCTAAGTCTTTAAGAACGTGCCTCTTAACTCATCTGCTGGGCTGCCTCCCTGGAGGCGGGAGGCCATTGTGAAAGCAGGGTTATAGGCAGTGGGGTAGAGGTGTGCAGGGTGGAAGGGTGGCAGAGGCCAAGCAGGGCCCTGGCAGTGCTGGCCTGGGGTGCATGAGTCCAATCTAGGACCTGTTGGTCCTAGTGGGAGACCTGTTGAAGAGGAACTGTGACAAGGCCTACTATCAGGAGGAATATATTATGAAGAATCAAAGTTGACTCACCAGGTTTCTAGCCTTCTCTTCTCTTCTCTTCTCTTCTCTTCTCTTCTCTTCTCTTGTCTTTCCTTTCTGACTGAGTTTCACTCTGTCACCAGGCTGGAGTACAGTGATGCGATCTTAGCTCACTGCAACCTCCGCCTCCCGGGTTCAAGTGATTCTCCTGCCTCAGCCTCCCGAATAGCTGGGATGACAGGTGCATGCCACCACACCGGGCTAATTTTTTGTATTTTTATTAGTGATCGGCTTTCGCCATGTTGGCCAGGATGGTCTCGATCTTCTGACCTCGTGATCTGCCCACCTTGGCCTCTCAAAGTGCTGGGATTACAGGCATGAGCTACCATGCCCGGTCTCTAGCCTTTCTAACGGTGTGCTATGGACAGTTAATGGTGTAACTTTAAAACTTGGGAGGAGAGGAGTTCTGTAGTCAGAAGTTTGAGAAATGCCTGACTAATCCAAATTAAACAGGTTTCTCTGTTGGAGGCTGCCTCAGAGCCTTTAGTGCTGAGGTGCAGTGATTCCTTACAAGGTATTATAGCATGTAACGTACCTTGGGAAAAGCTATATTGATGAGGGAGATTGATTATTCCTTACAGGCCAGAGCTAGGTCTGTTCATCCCAGAGTCCCCTCATTTTAGAATAAGACTGTCAGGAAATATGAGGCATTGAGGTGGTGTGTGAATGGATGACTGAAAGAATGGCTAAAAGGCAGTTCAGAGGGAAAGGCAGAGGATAAGTCCCAGAAATACCTGTATTCTAGTCAGTGGTAAAACCCAGGTGTACTTCTGCTTTACGGGGCAAGACAGGGGTCTCTCCCTATTGACATGCTGAGTTAGAGGTGATAGGGACATATTGGTAGGAAGTTCCTCTGGGCAGTAGGAGAGGCATGGAATGGAAACTCAGGTGAGAAGCTGGCTAGAAGGGGATTTGGGAATAGCTTATACAGACTGATCTTCACAGCCAAGGATGTGGTTGATTCTTGACTAGAGTCAGCACCAGTTGTTCAACCCCAGCTACACGTTGGAATTCATCTGGGAAACTTCAAGAGAGAGATTCATGCTCTGGTCCCAACTCTAGAAATTCTAACTTAATTAGTCTAGGCCAGTGGTTCCCAAACTTGTGTGCCCATTGGAATCACCTAAGGACTCTTTTAAATATTATAAAGTCCAAGACTCCCCCAGACTAATTAATCTCATTCACTGTGAGTAGGACACAGGCATCAGTATTTTTTAATTTTTTAATTTGTTTTTTAGAGACAGGATCTTGCTCTGTTCCCCAGGCAGGAGTGCAGGGGTGTACAATCATAGCTCACTGCAGCCTTGAACTCCTGGACTCAAGCAGTCCTCCTGCCTCAGCCTCCCAAGTAGCAGGGACTACAGGTGCTCACCTTCATGCCTGGCTAATTAAAAATAATTTTTTTTTTGTAGAGACAGGGGTCTTGCTATGTTGTCCAGACTGATCTCAAATTCCTGGGCTCAAGCAACCCTCCTACCTTGGCCTCCCAAGTGCTGAGATGACAGGTGTGAGCCACCATGCCTGGCCAGGCATCAGTATGTTTTTTGAAGCTCCCAGGTGAATCCAGTGTGCAGACAACTTTGGGTACTGCTGATATAGGCATTTTTTTAAAAAAACTCCCCTGATTTTATTTTATTTTAATTTTATTTATTTATTTATTTATTTTTTGAGACGGAGTCTCGCTCTTTTGCCCAGGCTGGAGTGCAGTGGCCGGATCTCAGCTCACTGCAAGCTCCGCCTCCCGGGTTCACACCATTCTCCTGCCTCAGCCTCCCGAGTAGCCGGGACTACAGGCTCCCGCCACGTCGCCCGGCTAGTTTTTTTTTTTTTTTGTATTTTTTTTTTAGTGGAGACGGGGTTTCACCATGTTAGCCAGGATGGTCTCGATCTCCTGACCTCGTGATCCACCCGTCTCGGCCTCCCAAAGTGCTGGGATTACAGGCTTGAGCCACCGCGCCCGGCCTCTCCCCTGATTTTAATGTGCAGGCAGGATTGAGACTAACTACTCTAGTCTAATGGTTCTGAAACTTGAGCGTGCATCAAAATCACCTGGAGGCCTTGTTGAAACCCAAGTTTCAAGTATGGGCTGCATTCCCAGAGTTTCTGATTCAGTAGGTCTCGGGGAGGGGAGCTGTGAATTTGGATCATCTGATGTCAGGAGTTTAATACCAGCCTGGCCAACGTGGTGAAACCTCGTCTCTACTAAAAATACAAAAATTAGCTGGGTGTGGTGGCGGGTGGCTGTAATCCCAGCTACTCCGGAGGCTGAGACAGGAGAATCACTTGAATCTGGGAGGCGAAAGTTGCAGTGAGTGGATATTGTGCCACTGCACTTCAGCCTGAGTGACAGAGTGCAACTGTCTCAAAAAAAAAACAAAACAAACAAAAACACAATACCATTTATAGTTGCTTCGGAGAAAATGAAATACTTGAGTATAAGTCTAACAAAGCATGTGTAGAATCTGCCTGCTGAAAAATTTTAAATTGCTGATGAAAGAGATCAAAGATGACTCAGATAAATGGATGACATGTACTTTGTTCATGGATTGGGAAACTGAACATAATGAAGATTTCAATTGTCCCCAAGTTGATCTGTAATTTAATGCAATTTCTATTAAAATCCCAGCAAGGGTTTTTTTGTTTTGTTTTGTTTTGTTTTATAGACATAGGCAAGCTTATTCTAATAATTACGGAAAGACCAATTTTACTTAGATTAGCTAAAACAATTTGGAAAAAGGACAGTTGGAGGAATCAGTCTACCCAGGGTTAAGACTTGCTATATATAGCTGCACAATTAAGCCTAGTGTGGTATTGGCCAAGGGACAGATGGACACAGATCAATGGAACAGAGTAGAGAACCCAGAAACAGACCTCCACAAGTATATACAACTAATTTTTTTTTTTTTTTTTTTTTGAGACAGAGTCTTGCTCTGTCACCCAGGATGGAGGGTACTGGTGCTATTACAGCTCACTGCAGCCTTGACCTCCCTGGGCTCAGGCAATCCTTCCACCCCAAGCCTCCCAAGTAGCTGGGACTACAGGTATGGGACACCATGCCTGGTTATTTGTATTTGTAATTTTTTTTTTTTTTTAGACGGAGTTTCTCTCTCTTTTTTTTTTTTTTGTTTTGAGATGGAGTTTCACTCTTGTTGCCCGACCTGGAGTGCAATGGCATGATCTTGGCTCACCGCAACCTCTGTCGCCCGGGTTCAAGCGATTCTCCTACAGGCACACACCACCAGGCCTAGCTAATTTTTTTTGTATTTTTAGTAGAGACAGGGTTTCTCCATATTGGTCAGGCTGGTCTTGAACTCCTGACCTCAGGTGATCCGCCCACCTTGGCCTCCCAAAGTGCTGGGATTACAAGCATGAATCAACGTGCCCGGCTGGAGTTTCTCTCTTTTTGCCAAGGCTGGAGTGCAATGGCATGATCTCAGCTCACTGCAACCCCCGCCTCCCGGGTTTGATTCATCTGCCTCGACCTCTCGAGTAGCTAGGATTACAGGTGCATGCCACCACGCCCAACTAATTCTGTATTTTAGTAGAGATGGGGTTTCACCATGTTGGCCAGGCTGGTCTCGAACTCTTGACCTCAGGTAATCCGCCCACCTTGGCCTCCCAAAGTGCTGGGATTACAGGCGTGAGCCACTGTGCCCAGCCTATTTGTATTTTTTTGTAGAGACAGGGTTTCACTATGTTGCCCAGGCTGGCCTCGAACTCCTGGGCTCAAGCAATCCTCTCACCTCAGCCTCCCAAAATGCTGGGATTACACACAATTGGTTTTTGACAAAGGTACAAAAACAACGTGATGGAGGAAAGACAGCCTTTGAACAAAGGGTGCTGGGGCTATTGGACATCGTAGGTTAAAAATGTACAATAATAAACCTAAACCTTATGCCTTATGTAAAAATTGACTGAAAATGGATCATGGACTTAAATGTAAAACCAAATTGTGTAATTTTTTAGAATAAAACAGGAGAAAGTCTAGGCAAAGTGTTCTTAGATTTGACACCAAAAGTATGATCCATGAAAAAATTTTTGATTAATTGGGCCTAATCAAAATTAAAAACTTTTGCTGCACAAAACAGAATGAAAAGAGAAGTACAGAATGGGAATAATAGTTGCAAGCCATGTATTCAACAAAGGACTTATATCTAGAATGGAGAAAGAATTCCTAAAACCCAACAGTAAAAAATCAAACAATTCAATTAGAAAATGGGCAAGGGCTGCCTCACACCTGTAATCCCAACACTTGGAGAGGCTGAGGTGGTCGGATTGCTTGAGCCCAGGGGTTCAAAACTGGCCTGGGAAACGTGGCAAAAACCCTGTCTCTACCAAAAAAATACAAAAGTTGGCTGGGTGTGGTGGCACATGCCTGTGGTCCCAGCTACTTGGGGGAGCTGATGTGGGAGGATCACCTCAGCCTGGGAGGTCAGGGTTGCAGTGAGCTGTGATCATGGCACTGAATTCTAGCCTGGGTGACACAGTGAGACGTGAGACCCTATCTCAAAAGAAAAAAAAAGCCAGGTACAGTGGCTTATGCCTGTAATCCCAGCACTTTGGGGGGCCAAGGCGGGTTGATCACCTGAGGTTGGGAGTTCGAGACCAGCCTGACCAATATGAAGAAACCTCATCTCTACTAAAAATACAAAATTAGCTGGACATGGTGGCGTATGCCTGTAATCCCAGCTACTCGGGAGGCTGAGGCAGGAGAATTGCTTGAACCCAAGAGGTGGAGGTTGCGGTGAGCCGAGATTGTGCCATTGCACTCCATCCTAGGCAACATTCCATCTCAAAAAAAAAAAAAAAAAAAAATTCAACACTATTAACTATTAGGGAAATGCAAATTAAAAACACAATGAGCTATTATTACATACCTATTAGAAAGACTAAAATAAAATAATGATAATACCAAATGATGAGGATGTGGAAACACTGGACTACTCATGTATACATTGCTACTGGAAATGTAAAATGGCATGGTCACGCTGGAAGATAGTTTGGTAGTTTCTTATAAAATTAATAATGCCTTTACCATACCACCCAGCAATTGTATTCTTGGGCATTTATCCCAACGATGTGAAAACTTGGGTTTATACAAAAGCCTGTAAAAAATGCTTTATAGCAGTTTTATTCATAATAGCCCTAAAGTGGAAACAACCAAATGGCCTTCAATGGATGAATGGTTAAATAAAGTGTGGTACATCCATACCATGGAATACTTTTTAGCAATAAAAAGGAATGAACTATCCATATATGCAACAACTGGGATGGATCTCAAGGGAATGATGCTGAGTGACAAAAGCCAATTGCAGGGCCAGGCACGGTGGCTCATGTCTGTAATCCCACCACTTTGGGAGGTTGTATTGGGCAGATCACTTGAGGTCAGGAGTTCAAGACCAGTCTGCTTAACATGGCGAAACCCCGTCTCTACTAAAAAATACAAAAATTAGCCAGGTGTAGTGGTGGGCACCTGTAATCCCAGGTACTCGGGAGGCTGAGACAGGAGAATTGCTTGAACCTGGGAGGCGGAGGTTGCAGTGAGCTGAGATCGCACCATTGCACTCCAGCCTGGGCGACAGAGTAAAACTCCGAGACTCTGTCTCAAAAAAAAAAAAGGAAAAAAAAAGCCAATTATGAGGGTTACATAGGTATAATTCTATGTACATAACTTTGTTCTTGAAGTAACATAATAGAGATTAGTGGTTGCCCGGGGTTTGGGATTAGGGGTGAATGGGAGGAATGTAGCTATAAAAGAGTAGCAGGAGGAAGACTTATAGTGATGGAAATGTTCTGTATCTTGATTATAGTGGTTGTGTAAATCTACATATGTGATAAAATGGCATAGAACTAGATACATCAACACACGTGCTTGAATGCTAGGAACACTGGTGAAATCTGAATAAGCTCTGTGGATAGTACCAACATCAGTTTGCTACTTGTGATATACTATAGTACTTTTTTTTTTTTTTTTAGGAGAAAAGGGTCTTGCTATGTTGCCTGGTCTAGACTTGAACTCCTGGACTCAAGTGATCCTCTCACCTTAGCTTCCCAAGTAACTGGGACTATAGTACCCTGACTAGTACAATACATTTTGTAGTACAATTGTTATTATTAAGGGAAACCAGGTGAAGGGTTCATGGACTTTTTGCAACTTCCTGGGAATCTATAATTATCTCAAAGTTGGTTTTTTTGTTGTTTTGTTTTGTTTTGTTTTTTGAGACGGAGTCTTGCTCTGTCAACAGGGTGGAGTGCAGTGGCGCAATCTTGGCTCACTGCAACCTCCGCCTCCTGGGTTCAAGCGATTCTCCTGCCTCTGCCTCCCGAGTAGCTAGGACTACAGGTGCGTGCCACCATCAGTTTTTTAAAAAACAAAACAAAACAAAAACACAAATTTTGGGAAATGCTATCGAGGAAACCCACAAACAGCTGGGCCTGGTGGCTCACGCCTGTAATTGCAGCACTCTGGGAGGCCAAGGTGGGTGGATCACTTGAGGTCAGGAGTTTGAGACCAGCCTGGCCAATATGGTGAAACCCCATCTCTAATTAAAAAAATTAGTCAGGGATAGTGGCAGGCGTCTGTAATCCCAGCTACTTGGGAGGCTGAGGCAGGAGAATCACTTGAGCCTGGGAGGTGGAGGTTGCAGTGAGTAGAGATCATGCCACTGCTCTCTAGCACTCCAGCCTGGACAACAGAGAGAGACTCCATCTCAAAAAAAGAAAAAAAAAAAAAAAGGAAACCCACAGGGCCTGAGATGAAAAAATGAAAGGAGGACCTTCTGATGGGGTGGCAGAGGCCTCTCTGGAAAGCTGATCTTTAAGAATGGAGGGATGAAGAGAGACCAGAGAAGGAACATCTGGGCATTCCCTCCTTCCCAGAAGAAAAACATCAGGAGAAGCCTCCTGGCCAGTGATGTTCAAAGACAGAACCAGTGCTTGAAAGGAATGTCTTACCTTTCTTCTTGGTACCTTTTCCCCTCTCTTCCTACTAACCTCTTGTGTTGAGTTTCTTCTTTTTTGCCATCAGCGTGGACAAACTGCTTGATGCTGGTCTTTATACTGGAGAAGTGACTGAAATTGTAGGAGGCCCAGGTAGCGGCAAAACTCAGGTACACGTGAGGCCAACGGTCAGGAGGATTTGAGGGTGAGGGTGGTAGATGCATAGCCCAGGATCCCTGGGGGAGCTTCAGCGTACTGATGAGTTCAGAGCCCAGCAGAGAGAAGATGGGTGATGAGGAATGGGGCCTGGACTCAGCCCATTTGTGTTGCTGGAATCTGGGCAAGGTTTGGTGGGGAGCTCCCATTCTGGACCCTCTCTGAAGTGTCAAGTTCATCCAGTGCCCCCACCCCCAGGTATGTCTTTGTGTGGCAGCAAATGTGGCCCATGGCCTGCAGCAAAACATCCTATACGTAGATTCTAATGGAGGGCTGACAGCTTCCCGCCTCCTCCAGCTGCTTCAGACTAAAACCCAGGATGAGGAGGAACAGGTAAGGGGCAGGATGCTGGGTTCCATTGAGATTCTGACATAAGAAAACCCCATTACCCCTTAACATTGTAAGAATTTGGGTTGAATAGTCATTCCTTGCCTTCAAACTTGCTGTTCTGTTAATACATCCCGTATTCCTTAAGCCACCCCTGTTGATACCATCATGCCATTTGGGATGCTCCTGACACCGATTCTTCCAGGAAACCCTCCCAGCTCTGTGCATGCCCTAAACCAGGGCTGGCAAACACCGAGCTTTGTGTTTCCAGTCCATTTCTTGCCCATGAGAAGCATCACTAATCAGTCATATCCCTCTTTCCTCCTGAGTTCTGAGTACTTTACAGCTCAGCACCCAGGCAGCCACCACTATGACAACTGGCCCATTAGACAAAGCTCATTTGCCACCCTGGACCTGAATCCTTGCATCCAGGTGCCTCTTCCTTCTCAGCCTTACCTCGACCCCCTACTCCCTCTTATCCAGAGCCCTTGCTTCTCTTTTCCACCCCTTTAGGCAGAAGCTCTCCAGAGGATCCAGGTGGTGCATGCGTTTGACATCTTCCAGATGCTGGATGTGCTGCAGGAGCTCCGAGGCACTGTGGCCCAGCAGGTGAGCCTGCTGTTCTGCCCCTCCTTGCTTAACTCAGCTTGCCAGGTGCTATCTCTGTGGGCAGGTGTCCTACTACAGACTGTTTAGAAATGCAGATGTGCAATTTGGTGACTCCAACTATGCTTGCTGCTCCCAGGATGGAATTCCCAAGCGCCTAAATCACATACCTCATTGTTTACATGTTCATCTTCCCTGCTGAGCAGTAAAGCCCCCTGAATGGAAGGATCATGTCATATTTATCTCTGCATTCCCCACTAGGTGAGTGAGGAATACTTTTAGCTGCCAAGTAATAGAGGTTGTCTGACAGAGACTTGAACCTTGAGGACATTTAATTATGTCATATGAGTTGGAGGTTGGCAGGTCCATGCTATCAGGGCAACAGTTGGTGTGTCTGATTTTCTTGTTCTTCCCCTCATGGTTGCAAAGAGGCTGCCAAAGCTCCAAGTATCTTGTCTTTACACATCCACATCCATATTCAAAGCAGTAAAAGATAGATGGTTCTTTTCTGTACCTCCTGCCTTTTATCAGGGATGAAGAATCTTTCTCCAGAGCCCACTAATACGTCCCTCTTCCCCTTACATCTAGTTGGCCAAAATGGAGTTATGTGTGTATCTTGGACTAAGGCCTGGGCCCACCATCCCTGAAGTCAGATTTCTGCCCAGTGCCTGAACACATTCAGAGCTGTGTTAACGGGGAGGATTTAGAATGGCATTTGGGTTGGTACTTTGCTATTCATGTTGGGTGCTTAGACAAGATTTGGTGCACTGATTTATAAATGACTAGATGTGGAGGATACCTTAAAGATAGAATAGTTCATCTCAAACTTTTCCTCTCACCCCAAAGCACGACATGTTCACACGGGCATCCCCGCAACTATATATAAAGTCAATGATTTTTATAAACTTTAGAACATATCATAGTTGAACAAGCTGGAAGTGGGGCCCACACCTGTAATCCTAATGACTCGAGAGGCTGAGACGGGAGGATTGCTTGAGCCCAGGAGTTGGAGGTTGCAGTGAGCTATGATCATGCCACTGTACCTTAGCCTGGGCAGCAGAGCTAGACCCCGTCTTTGAAAAAAAAAATGTTGAACAAATACTTTTCTCAGAAGTCATAGCTGGTTATGACCCACCAGTTTGTTGAGACGTGATGCTGAGTAGTACTGATCTCACTTTTAGAGATCAGAAGAGTGAAGGCCAGAGAAGTGAAGTGAGTTGACCAAAATTGACTACATATTTAGAACAAGAACTAACTGTATAGCCCAAATCTCTCAATTCCAGATCAGAAGACTGTGTTTTTTTACTGTAGGACCATTGGATGGTATATCTTCTATTACTGCATAATAAGTTACCAAAACCTTAGTGGCTTAAGACATGTTTTTTTTATCTCACAGTTTCTAGGGGTTAAGAATCTGAGGCTGGGAGCGGTGGCTCACGCCTAGAATCCCAATGTTTTGGAAGGCCAAGGCAGGAGGATCGCTTGAGCCCAGGAGTTCAAGACCAGCCTGGGCAACATAACAAGACCCTGAAAAAAAAAAGGAAGGAAGGAAGGGAGGGAGGGAAAGAAAGGAAAGAAAAGAAAGGAAAGAAAGAAATAAAGAAAGAAAGGAAAGAAAGAGAGAGAAAGAAAGACAGGAAGAAAAGAAAAGAAAAAGAACCGGAATCAGGATATAAGAAGTAAGGGAGAAGAGAAAAGAAGCATCAAAAACAGTTTAAGTCCAGGGAAACCAGAAGGATGCTCCTTCTTGTGTAAAGACAGAAAATTATGGTTAGAAAGATGGCACCAGGCCAGGCATGGTGGCTCATGCCTGTAATCCCGGTATTTTGGGAGGCCAAGGTGGCCAGATCGTTTGAAGCCAGGATTTCGAGACCAGCCTGGCCAACATGGTAAAACCCCATCTCTGCTAAATTTACAAAAATTAGCCGGGTGTGGTGGTGCACACCTGTAATCACAGCTACTCAGGAGGCTGAGGCAGGAGAATCGCTTGAACTTGGGAGGCAGGGGTTGCAGTGAACTGAGATAGCACCACTGCACTCCAGCCTGGGCGACGGAGCAAGACTGTCTCAAAAAAAAAAAAAAAAAAAAATTAACTGAAAACTACACTGAAGTCATCAAATTTCAGAAAGCCCCATGTAGAGTACTGAGACCTCTGGTCATGGATGTCTCAGCAGCCATCTCTCTCCTGTGTCCAGCCTCCCACCATGGTGGTAAGGCCCTTCTTTTCCCACCCCCTCCTTTTTTTTTTTGAGACGGAGTCTCGCTCTTTTGCCCAGGCTGGAGTGCAGTGGCCGGATCTCAGCTCACTGCAAGCTCCGCCTCCCGGGTTTATGCCATTCTCCTGCCTCAGCCTCCCGAGTAGCTGGGACTACAGGCGCCCGCCACCTCGCCCGGCTAGTTTTTTTTTGTATTTTTAGTAGAGACGGGGTTTCACCATGTTAGCCAGGATGGTCTCGATCTCTTGACCTCATGATCTACCCGTCTTGGCCTCCCAAAGTGCTGGGATTACAGGCTTGAGCCACCGCACCGGGCCCAACTCCCTCCTTTCTTTCCCTTGTCCTGCTAACTACTAACCTCAAATTCCTAACTTCCTTGCCTGAAGAGTTTAGCCTTCTCTTTACTTCACTGTCTCCTTCTAGATCATGCCTCCAGTCCTCATCTTCCATATCTAAAATGCCTGAAAATAAATTCCCTAAGTCTTGCTCTGTCACCCAGGCTGGAGTGCAATGGCATGATCTCAGCTAACTGCAACCTCTGCCTCCTGGGTTCAAGCGACTCTCATGCCTCAGCCTCCTAAGTAGCTGGGATTACAGGTGTGCACCATCACGCCCGGCTAATTTTTGTACGTTTAGTGGAGATGGGGTTTCACCATGTTGGCCAGGCTGGTCTTGAACTCCTGACCTCAAGTGATCCGCTGCCTTGGCCTCCCAAAGTGCTGGGATTACAGGTGTGAACCACTCCTCCTGGCGACTTTAGTGTAGTTTTGATGTCCTGTGATTTAAACCCTTTCTTTCTACCCAAGTCTTCATTGAAGTCTGTTATACATACCAATGGGATGAGGGAGACATTGCTGCTGATGACATTCTGTGCTGCCCGTGCAGCCTGCTGTATTCGGGATGAGGGGGACTATTTCTTACTAGTTTTAGATAGAAGAGCAAGCTTGTCCTGTAATGTGTCCTAGAGGCCGACAGGTTCATGAGTGCTTCCCCCACATTCCTTCAGGTAACTGGTTCTTCAGGAACTATGAAGGTGGTGGTGGTGGACTCGGTCACTGCGGTGGTCTCCCCACTTCTGGGAGGTCAGCAGAGGGAAGGTGAGTGATGTGGCAGAGTCTGGGGCCAGTGGAACGTGACCTTGCCTCCCAGTTCTGGAGTCTGGTCTCTGGCCAGCCCCGTCCCTGGTTCCCCACTGCCCTCCCTCTCTGCTTCTCCTCCTCCTGCAGGTTTGGCCTTGATGATGCAGCTGGCCCGAGAGCTGAAGACCCTGGCCCGGGACCTTGGCATGGCAGTGGTGGTGAGGAAGCAGACTTGGCCAATGAACTTGATTTCTAGTTATTGCTAGCTCTTTATTTCCCTTAAATGTCAGCTTCCGAACCCTAAAGTGGCCCTTCAGGAAAGGGACATATTCCAGCTTCCCTGGGTCAGCTACAGCTTTGCACCATAAATAGCTAAGGGAATCAGGAATTGTCTTGTTGGTTTTGTTGTTGTTTTGTTTTGTTTTTTTCCTACATTTTTTCTTTTTAGAAAGGTTTATTGAGGTATAATTTACATAGAGTACCTTTCTCCTTCCAGTCTTGTGACCCCACCAAAAGGTCCCCCAGGCCCAGGCAACCACTGATCTGTTTTCCATCCCAATAGTTTGGCCTTTTCCAGAACTTCATATAAATGAATCTTTTTGCTATTGAAGTAACTTTTTCTGCTTATGAGGTAGTTTTTTTAAAGTCTGCATGCTTCTCATAGAAAGGATAAAAAATAAATAAAAGATTCAAATTTGTCATCAATCTCCACATCCACAGAAACCATATTAATATTTTTACATATCTCCATACAATACTTTTTCTGCATATTTACTTATACTTTTAGTCAACTTTCTGTCTTTTTTTTTTTTTTGAGATAGGGTTTCATTCTGTTGCCCAGGCTGGAGTGCGGGGGCACAATCACAGCTCGCTGCAGCTTGACCTCCCGGGCTCAAGCAATCCACCCGCCTCAGCCTCCCAAAGTGTTGGTATTACAGGTGTGAGCTCACTCTTAACCAGCTTTCTAACTAAACTAACCTCATGAAAAAAAAAAAAAATAGGCCAGGTGCAGTGGTTTATGCCTGTAATCCCAGCACTTTGAGAAGCCAAGGCTGGTGGATCACTTGAGCCCAGGAGTTCGAGACTAGCCTGGGCAACATGGAAAAACCCCACCTCTACAAAAAATAGAAAAACTAGGTGGCCTCGGTGGCAAGAAAATTGCTTGAGCCTGGGAGGTCGAGGCTGCAGTGAGCTGGGATAATGCCACTGCACTTCAGCCTGGGCAACAGAGCAAAACCTCATCTCAAAAACAAACCAAAACAACAACACAAAAAATACCATCTGAGTCCATTTCCTATGTTTTAAAATATATTTTTTACAAATGTAATTTTTAGCAGCTATATATTTTTTCCAACTTCTTTTATTGTGGTAAAATCCATATAACATAAAATTTACTACCTTAACTATTTTAAGGTATACAGTTGGGTGGTGGTAAATACATTCATGACGTTATACAACCATCACTACCATCCATCTCTATAACTCTTCACCTTGTAAAACTGAAACTCTGTACCCATTAAAAGTAACTCATTTCCCCCTTCCCCAGCCCCTGACAACCACCAGTCTACTTTCTGTATCTATGCTTTTTGACTACTCTAGGAACCTCATATACATGGAATCATATGGTATTTACTTTTTGTGACTGGTGTATTTCACTTAGCATAATGTCCTGAAGGTTCATCCACTTGGTAGCATGTGTCAGAATTTTCTTCCTTTTAAAGGCTGAGTGGCCGGTGTGGTGGCCCACGCTTGTAATCCTAGCACTTTGGGAGGCTGAGGCTGGTGGACTGCATGAGCTCAAGAATTTGAGACCAGCCTGGACAACATGGCAACATGTGCCCCATTGCCTTCTGGTTTGGGTCAAACCTGAGGCATGGAGATTTGGTGGAAAGAGCGGGGCACAAGTCAGGAGGCCCAGGTTCTAGTTCCAGACCTGCCATTAGGCTTTGTAACTTTGGGGAAGTTATTTCTCTGTGCGAGGCCTCTGTTTTCCTCACTGTAAAATGAAGCAGTAGTAACGGATATACTAGCATTATGGATCTGTAAGTCTGTTTCTGCTGCAGGTGACCAACCACATAACTCGAGACAGGGACAGCGGGAGGCTAAAACCTGCCCTCGGACGCTCCTGGAGCTTTGTGCCCAGCACTCGGATTCTCCTGGACACCATCGAGGGAGCAGGAGCATCAGCTGGCCGGCGCATGGCGTGTCTGACCAAATCTCCCCGACAGGTGAGCCAGCCCCAGGAAGATACCAGTAATCTTGGGCCCTGGAGGGTGGTGGTTTCCATACCCACAGATGTCTTCGAGAAGAACTCTTTAGAGGCTGAAACCTTGCAACTAAAGAAGCTACCCACTTGGGTTGCTTAACTCCACTTACTCCTTCCTATTTCTTCTTTCAGCCAACAGGTTTCCAGGAGATGGTAGACATTGGGACCTGGGGGACCTCAGAGCAGAGCACCACATTACAGGGTGATCAGACATGACCCGTGCTGTTGTTTGGGAAACAGGGAAGCATTGGGGACTCCTCCCAACTTTTCTTCCCAGTGCCTGCTGTTTACTGCCACCTGGCACTGGTGACTACAGAAGTTCTCAGGCTGGCCAGAAAAGACATCGTGGGTTCCTTGGCCTCACTCTCTGTAAGCATATAAACCACAGGCGAAAGAGGATGCTGCAGTGTGAGGACCCAGAAATTCATACTGGTGCCACGTTTCCTTCCCTTATTTCTAATGTGTATGTTTCCGATGGAAACCAAGTTCACCCTGGCTGGGAGCATCTCGGAAGAGGCATGCTGGCGACTGGATGGATAACCCTGTGCATCCCCATTGTATCCTGTGCTCCCTCCTAGCACAGTGGCGAAGCCAGGAAAGCCTCTAACTTGCCTTTGCTGCTGCTGCTTTTTTTTTTTTTTTGTCTCTGCCTTTCCATTTGTTAAATGGGGGCCCACTCTTCCTTAGCTCTGTCTCTGAGTTACTGAGTGGAAATAAGCTTATAAATGAAATACTCTTCCTTATCTCTGTTTTGCTCTTAAAAATATAAAAAGGCAATTCCCCAAGCCCCAGAGCCACCTGATTTCCCCTTAGAAGGTTGTTTTTCAGTTTCCCCCCAGTGAGGCCCAAAGAACAGTTTATTCCTCCTTTCCTCTTGCTGATTTGGTTTCAGACCTGCATGCATCACCGTGACTAGGTGAGAACGTGTGGGCTCGCTGCAGTCCCAGGGATATAATTTAACAGAAAGGGAAGATATGACCTGCACCACTCCCTGGTGAATCCGGCCACTCGTTTAATATGCATGGTGCCCTGTGGGGCCCCTCCACAGTACAGCATAACCAGAGGTGCTGAACCCTGGGGTTCGGAGGTGCCTTGCCCATAAACAGACAGAGGAGAATTTGCACAGTAAATAGAGCCAGCTGGGAAAATTGATGCTGACGTAAATAATACATGGCAAATCTAGTCCTTTATGCAGAAATTCATTGCTGGTGGCTCCAAGATGCAATATAATTACACCTCTCTTCCTGCCAGCTGTACCACAGCTAGTACCCTAGTGTATGAAATAATCCCCCTGTCTTTTACCAGCACTGTGGCCATCCGTCTGAGAGCCATTACCCTGGCTGGGAGGGGAGGAGGACACCAGGGAATGGAAAATAAAAGGAAAAGTAGAGAAATGATCAGGATTGTTTACTGGCCACATCTTTTAAAGGAAGGTCGTCTTTCTTGGTTAGAGAGCCTGTTGTGTAATTAATCAGTTATGTCTTGGCTGCAGGAAAGGAGGGTCAGAGTTACACTCAGAAAGTAATGACATTTAGAGGTGATGAATGCAGCAGGGATAGAACCACGGAGGATTGGGAAGGAGTGGCAAACTGGCACCAGGGTTGGATTGAGGACAGGGTTGGTAAGCCTAAGCCTGGGGGAACCCTCACACTTGCTTTCACAGAAGACCCCAGGAGAAATTAATCTTCAGTATCTTTATACCATGGGTGATTGGCACATTCCTGCAACCACAGTAAGAAGCAATACGTGAAGCTGGAAATTGCAAATTCCTGCCACTCAAAGTACTATTTGGGCATCTTAAGCCCATAGTAGACATCGCCAATTGGTCACAAGCACTCTTTTTTGTGGAATTCAGTGTTTTTGAAGTTTTTCTCAATACAGCACTCCAGGGAGTCACTACCAGTCAGTTGGAGTTGGTATTCACGGTGGAGTCTGGTTGGCATCTCTGCCCTATTCCCTGTATGTAGTGAGTTCAGGTACTTAATACCTAACTGAGGACCCTAGGACTGCAGTTTGAGATCGTCTGGGGCCAGGCACAGTGGCTCACACCTGTAAGGGTAGCACTTTGGGAGCCTGAGGCAGGAGGATCACTTGAGCCCAGGAGTTTAAGAGTTTAAGACCAGCCTGGGCAACATGATGAGACCTCGTTTCTACAAAAAAAAAATGTAGGCCGGGCGCGGTGGCTCAAGCCTGTAATCCCAGCACTTTGGGAGGCCGAGACGGGTGGATCACGAGGTCAGGAGATTGAGGCCATCCTGGCTAACACGGTGAAACCCCGTCTCTACTAAAAAATACAAAAAACTAGCCGGGCGAGGTGGTGGACACCTGTAGTCCCAGCTACTCGGGAGGCTGAGGCCGGAGAATGGCATAAACCCGGGAGGCGGAGCTTGCAGTGAGCTGAGAGCCGGCCACTGCACTCCAGCCTGGGCGACAGAGCGAGACTCCTTCTCAAAAAAAAAAAAAAAATGTAAAATTAGCTAGGCATGGTGCACCTGTGGTCTCTACTACTTGGGAGCCTGAGCCAGAAGAATCTCTTGAACCTGGGAGGCTGAGGCTACAATGAGCCCTGATTGCACCACTATACCCCAGCCTGGGTAACAGAACAAGACCCTGTCTCAAGAAAAAAAAAAAATCATCTGGCCCATCCTGTTACTTAACAGAGAAGGTACCTGAGGCTCAAAAAGGATGATTGACAGTCCTAGTGGCAGAATGGAGGTGTGATCTGGAACCCAGAACTTGATTCCTAGTCCAGGACCCTTTTTTTTTTATTTTTTATTTTTTAAATCTCCACATTGGCCAGGCGTGGTGGCTCATGCCTGTAATCTCAGCACTTTGGGAGGCTGAGGTGGGTGGGTCACCTAAGGTCAGGAGTTCCAGACCAGCCTGATCAACATGGTGAAACCCCGTCTCTACTAAAAATATGAAAATTAGCCAGGCGTCGTGGCGCATGCCTGTAATGCCAGCTACTCAGGAGGCCGAGTGGGGAAGGATCGCTTGAGCGCAGGAGGCAGAGGTTGCAATGACCCGAGATCATGCCACTGCACTCCAGCCTGGGCAACAGAGACTCTGTTTCAAAAAGAAAAAAAAAAAAAAGAATCCCCACATTTTATTTATTTAATTTCCAGTTCATACAGGTCTATTCCTGCTAGGGCTGTAACTCCATCTGAAGGCACCATAGCTGTCACTCAAGGAGCTGCTGTGACCATGGGAAGGTGTTCCATTCACTGCTACTTCAGACCACCATGTGACATTCCTGCAGGCTGTGTCCCTCACAGCCACCTTTATCCTTTGGATCCTCCTAGACCAGGGCGTTGTCTTGCCTGCCTGCTGCCACTGCGCTCTCTGTTCTGGCCACATCACACTGTGCAGTCCCCTGGTAGGACTTGGGCTGAGCTGGCTCTCCTGTCCAAGTGCCTTTTGCTCCTTTTGCTTATGTGTCTGTCTCTGCCCAGCTCCCAGTGTCTGATGCACACCCACCCTGACATCCTTTTTCCTGCCTCAGCTGTGATCTAGATAGATGCTTACAGTAACTCCCCTGTATTAGTTACTCACTTATACTTTCTGTTCACGTGTCTCCTGCAGGCTCCCACTTTTTGTCAGTTTTTCTCTTTTACACATTATGGAAGCTCAGTAATTATTAAATAGATGAATGATGTTTTTAAAATATATTTTTAAAAAAGCAAAGGACTGGCTCTATCTCAGGGGTTCCTTCCATAAAGTGTCAGCTTTCAGTTTCCCCTACGGGAGTGGTTTGAGACCTAAGGGTACTCTCTAGTTCTTAGGAAAAAAAAATACATATATACACATATATACATATATATACACACATACATATATATATACACACACATTATTTATATATATGAGCCAGGTGCAGTGGCTCATGCCTGTAATCCCAGCACTTTGGGAGACTGAGGCAGGCAAATCATTTGAGGCCAGGAGTTCAAGACCAGCCTGGCCAACATGGTGAAACCCCGTCTCTACTGAAAATACAAAAATTAGCTGGGTGTGGTGGCTCGCACCTGTAATCCCAGCTACTTGGGAGACTGAGGCATGAGAATCGCTTGAACCTGGGAGATGGAGGTTTCAGTGAGCCGAGATTGTACCACTGCACTCCGGCCTGGGCAACAGAGTGAGACTCCATCTAATATATATATACACACACACACGCACACACACATATATATTCACACACATATACATATATATATCTATAAATGAATGAGTGGGCTTTAATGCATTTTAAAGATGGCAAGGGAGGAATGCAGGAACGTTTTTCTCTTGATCTAATCATTGAGTCCCCAGAGTGTCTTCTTACACATTTTTTACAGGGAACTATTGTATGCCCTTTGTCTGACATCAGCCAAAACTAATGTTGAGATCCTACTATGTGCTATCACTTGATGGCCTTAATTAAAAATCTGGCATTTGAATTCCCAAGGACTTAGGCAAAAGGTCCACGTATCATTAAGGCTGCAAGTAACAAAACCTAGCTTAAAGAAGTGTAAATAGGCCGGGCACGGTGGCTCAAGCCTGTAATCCCAGCACTTTGGGAGGCCGAGACGGGCGGATCACGAGGTCAGGAGATCGAGACCATCCTGGCTAACCCGGTGAAACCCCGTCTCTACTAAAAATACAAAAAACTAGCCAGGCGAGGTGGCGGGCGCCTGTAGTCCCAGCTACTCGGGAGGCTAAGGCAGGAGAATGGCGTAAACCCGGGAGGCGGAGCTTGCAGTGAGCTGAGATCTGGCCACTGCACTCCAGCCTGGATGACAGAGCAAGACTCTGTCTCAAAAAAAAAAAAAAAAAAAGAAGTGTAAATAATAGGGACACTTATTTATATATATTTGTTTTATGTTTCAAGACAGATTCTTGCTCTGTCACCCAGGCTGGAGTGCAGTAGCACAATCACGGCTCACTCTACCCTCTACCTCCCAGGCTTAAGTGATCCTTCTACCTCAGTCTCCCAAGTAGCTGGGACTACAGGTGTGCGCCACCACACCCATCTAAGTTTTGTATTTTTTGTAGGGACGGAGTCTCTCTCCGTTGTCTAGGCTGGTCTTGAACTCCTGGGCTCAGGTGATCTAGCCACCTTGACCTCCCAAAGTGCTAGGGATTACAGTCAAGAGCCACCATGCCTGGCAGGGACACTTACTATCTCTGATAACATGAAGCCTGAGGTTCATTAATTTAGTGGCTCATTGTCAAATGGCATAGGGCCTTTGCATCCTTCTGCTCTGTTCTTTTATGTTGGTTTTGTCGTCAAGCTTGTTCCCCTTATGAAAGCCTGGCTGCAGCCATTCTGAGCATCAATCCAGACATGACAATATCTACAGGCAGGAGAAGGGTCATCTCCTGTGTATCCTTTAAAGAACAAGGTGTTAATATGCCAGGAACTGTGACTCCTGCCTGTAATCCCAGTACTTTGGGAGGCCAAAGTAGGAGGATCGCTTGAGGCCAGGAGTTCCAGACCAGCCTGGGCAACATAGCAAGACCCTATCTCTATAAAATAATAATAAAAATTAAGAAAACAAGGTGTTAAAAGACAAAATTAAAGCAAATATAGTTTTGCAGATTGTAATTGACTTTTATTTGCAATTCTAGAATTGGGCTGCCCTCAGAACCAGGACAGGTTCAGAGAATTCCAGAGCTGCAACATAGTCTGAAAGCATTTATGGTCAGAAAACAGAAATGAGATACAGAGACAGCTAATTGGTTACAGCTCTGCCTTTGCCTTATTTGAAAATGGTTTGAACAGTTGGCTGCCTGGAACCCACTGAAGCTGATGATGTGACTGGCTGAGACTCAGCAATTTGTTACAAAAGTATACTCCTTAGTTAGGTTTTCAGTTAGTTTGCATACTAAGGCTGCAGTTTGTTAAGGGCCCAAGTACGGAAGCCTCCTCAGGTCAATTTTTTTTTTTTCTTTTTGAGATGGAGTCTTGCTCTGTTGCCCAGGCTGGAGTGCAGTTGCATGATCTCGGCTCACTGCACCTCCGCCTCTCGGGTTCAAGTAATTCTCCTGCCTCAGCCTCCTGAGTAGCTGGGATTATAGGCATGTGCCACCACGCTCAACTTTTTTTGTATTTTTAGTAGAGACAGGGTTTCACCATGTTGGCCATGGCTGGTCTCGAACTCCTGACCTCAGATGATCTGCCTGCCTCGGCCTCCCAAAGGGCTGGGATTATGGGCATGAGCCACTGTGACTAGCCCTCAGGCCAAATGTAGCTTTTGTTTGTTTGTTGCTTGTTTGCTTGTTTGAGACAGAGTCTCACTTTGTCACCAGGCTGGAGTGCAGTGGCACAGTCTTGGCTCACTGCAACCTCTGCCTCCTGGGTTCAAGCAATTCTCCTGCCTCAGCCTCTGGAGTAGCTGGGATTACAAGCGTGCACCCCCATGCCCCGCTCTTTTTGTATTTTTAGTAGAGACGGGGTTTCACCATGTTGGCCAGACTGGTCTCAAATTCCTGACCTCAGGTGATTCACCTGCCTCTGCCTCCCAAAGTGCCTGGATTACAGGCATGAGCCACTGCACCCGACCCCAAATTTAATTTAACAAAGGACTAACTCAGAATTAACTTCCAACTAAAGCTGACTCACCTCAAATCTCATTGGTGCAGAATTGCTTCATACACCCAAGTGTAATACAGTAACTGGTAAGAAAAAGGGACTGCTGTGATTGACTCGAGCCAACTAGGAAATAGCCCTGGAGCTGAGGCTGGGGACAGATTTTCCTGAAGCACATGCTGGAGCCACTGAAAGAAAAATGGGAGTTCTGCTTTCTACTAGAAAGGAGAGTGTGTGGATGAACTGGATGCTGGGTGGGCAGCCTCTCACTAGTACCTACAGTAGTCTCAAAGACGAGTTAATCAAGGCTCTATTATGTATTCTTAGGCCCCTGATGCATGTCTCATTATGACCTTAGGACAGCCTTGTGGCAGAGGGACTCATTCCATTTAATAGACAGTAAATGGGAGCTCAGTGAGGTTAAGGACATAAAGCTAATAAGTGGCAGCAAGGGAATCCAGACACATGTCTGCCTGATACCAAGCCCATTTCGTCCCATCTGCATGCTGCCTTCTGCTGTAAATATATAATGTTTCCACAAAATTCTTTTTCATACTTAGCCCTGATAGCAGCAAGGGCTGCACATCCCAACCTCTTTTCAGCTTAGCTCTCCATAAAAAGCTGGATCACAGATCTACTTTCTTAGCTCTTTCTGATTTCCCCCAGAGAAGTTACAAGAGAATGACAAACACTTGGAGAAGGCAGATACCATTAGTATTAAAGAGAACTGGAGGTTTAGGGGGGAAATAAAGCTGAATAAAAAACAACAGGACCGGCTGAGTGTGGAGGCTCACACCTGTCTTCTCAGCACTCTGGGAGGCTGATTCGGGTGGATCATTTGAAATCAGGAGTTCGAGACCAGCTTGGCCAACATGGCAAAACCCCATTTCTATTAAAAATACAAAAATTAGCTGGGCATGGTGGCGGGTGCCTATAGTTCCAGCTACTCAGAAGGCTGAGGCGGGAGAATCGCTTGAACCCGGGTGGCGGAAGTTGCAGTGAGCCGAGATCAGGCTACTGCACTCCAGTCTGGGCGACGAAACGAGACTCTGTCCCAAAAAAACAAAACAAAACAACAGGGCCTCTGCAGCCCTGAGATGTGAAGAAGGAGGAGATAAGGGATTTAGATGTATATCCTACTAGGTTTTTGCTGTGTTCTGTCATGCAGTTGTCTGAGCAGGATTTATTTATTTTTAAATTTATTTCAGGGGCCATGCTAATCTTCTTTGTATTGTTCCAATTTTAGTATATGTGCTGCTGAAGCAAGCACTGGGTAAGGTTTAAACTGTCGAATTCTGGTTGGCATTGGAGAAGGCTCTGCGATGCATAGACCTTAAGTTAGAGTTAGGTATATTATTAATCCAAAGTGATCCTGACTGCTTTCTATCATTTTTTCTTGTCCTATTGCACTGTCTAAACTGACTTTTAGTACTACACAGAATAGAAGCAACAATAGCAATCATCCTTGTCTTGTTTCTAACTTTAGTGGACTATTTACAATATTTTACTGAGTTAGATGCCTCAGGTTCCATGTAGCTGCTCTTTATCAAACACCTCACTGGGTTTCCCTTCAGTCTTGGAGGAGTCTGGGTATTGGCCATGACATTTGCCATGAATGATGGAGTTCTCTCTGCCAGGTCCTCTTGCCCTGGATCTGTACGGCTGTGCTTCAGCTGCTGCACAAGTTTGGCTTTTTGAGTAGCCCTTGAATCTCTGGTCTTCCTTGGCCTCTCTGTAGTTTTTGGTATAATAGCCTCAGGTTAAGTTTGAGTTTTATAGGAAAACAATGGGCCTGTGCTGACAAAGATACAAAGTCAAGGAACAGGATTTTTTAGATCTCAACTAACTTGGTCCTAGCTTTGACATTTACTTGCCATATAACATTGGATGAATAACAGTCTCTTTAAACCTTAGTTTCATCCACTGTGAAACAGGAAAAATAACATCTGTTTCATAGAGTTGTTTTAGGATCATGTAGCTTATGTAAAACACTGGATAGTTTTTCAGGCATGACATAGGCACTCAATCTCATATTATGAAGCTTAATGATACATGGGAGGTACTGATGACAGCTTTCTTCTGTCCAGGCAGGCCCAGCTACATGGTGATATGACCAGTGCAGCCACACAGGGCCCTGCACTTAGTTTAATGCTCTGCTGTTGCTATCTTGAAATTCTTAATTTTTAAACAAGGGTCCCACATTTTGCACTGTTTCTTGCAAACAATGAAGCCATTTCTGTCTCCAGGAATGGGTTAAGCACTAGCACTGGCTCTTCTCAGGGAGTAAATTCCTTGAAGGGTAACCTCTCTTAGAAAAATTAGGGTTAGCACCCTGTGTATGTTTATCTCTAACCGTTCCATTCTCAGTAACCTACTCATCCTCTCTCAAAAACAGAAGCTATTAGGTCCAGAGAAGTCGGTAGGGCGTGCTGGTGAAATGGAATGGTGATTTGGGATTTTGGAATCAGGAAAAAGTTCTAAGTTCAAAACCTCGCTAGTCCCTTTCTGGCCGAGTAGACAAGGTAATGTCTCTGTCCTACTGGTAAAGTGTATGTTGCAGGGGAATTACATTTTCTTTGTTGGTAAAATATATGTCTCAGGGGAATTAAACAGATAATTTATGTAAAATGCCTTTCACAGAGAATCTGGCACATAGTAGGTGGTCAGTCACTATTAATTCTTCCAGCTCTTGCCAGAAGTAACTAAAATCAGGGCACTAGGACTTCCAAACCATGCTGCTACTAATAAAAGAAATACTATGATTTATTTTTTCACTACTGTTTAGGGAAAGGCCTGTGCTTCATAAATATGTATTGGAAAGTACTTAGCAAATGAGGAGAAATAATAAAAATATATCCAAGTAAAACAGCTCCTATAAATATGTCACTTGGTAGACAAATTAGTGTTTTATCACTATTAAATACTATTGCTCGCTGAAAAGGATTTCAGATTACTTGCACAATGGGTACATTATTGAATGCCTCTGTGGAAGGGCATGATAAAGATGAAAAATAGTGATGGTGGTAATGCCTAAGGTGGAGAAAGGAGGAGCGTGGGTAAACGCAGCTCGGAGGCCTCTGTGCTGCAGTGATACGCACATTATTTAGCAGCATTCCAATGATTTGCTTGTAATATGGACCAGAGGGCCCAGAAAAAAATGATTTCCACAGGATGTCATGAATCTAGACTTCAATTATTGGATCCGATTGGTGGATTAAGTGCATCCCCTTTCAGAACTGAACTTTCAGGTTGTAAACTAAGTTTACAAAAAGACATCTCCAGGTCTCACCCCAGCCTTGTTCTGGACCTACTAACTTTTTTTTTTTTTTTTTTTGAGATGGAGCCTTACTCTGTCACCCAGGCTGGAGTGCAGTGGCATGATCTCAGTTCACTGCAGCCTCCACCTCCTGAGTTCAAGCGATTCTCCTGCCTCAGCCTCCCAATTAGCTGGGATTATAGGTGTATGCCACCATGCCTGGTTAATTTTTGTTATTTTATTTTATTTTTATTTATTTATTTTTGAGACAGAGTCTCGCTCTGTCACCCAGGCTGGAGTGCAATGGCGCGATCTTGGCTCACTGCAAGCTCTGCCTCCTGGGTTCACACCATTCTCCTGCCTTAGCCTCCCAAGTAGCTGGGACTACAAGTGCCTGCCACCACAACTGGCTAATTTTTTGTATTTTTAGTGTAGACGGGGTTTCACCGTGTTAGCCAGGATGGTCTCGATCTCCTGACCTCGTGATCTGCCCGCCTTGGCCTCCCAAAGTGCTGGGATTACAGGCGTGAGCCACTGTACCCGGCCCAATTATTGTTATTTTTTGGAGAGACGGGGTTTCACTACATTGGCCAGGCTGGTCTCAAACTCCTGACCTCAAGTGACCAGGTCTTCCAAAGTGCTTGGATTAGAGGCATGAGCCACTGCGACTGGCCTGGACCTATTAACTTTCTATAGCTATGATTTCTATCAAGAGAAAGAGCGATGTGGTGGAAAATGCTGTGCCTTCATCACAGCTAAGAATCTATTTCAGAATTGAGAGGATGGACAAGGTCCTGGCATATCTAGGGAAAAGGAATTAGAGGGAAAGGAGGAGACAATAAATGCCTTTGGAGGGTAGGGGTGGAAATAGAGACTCGGAGAGAAGCAGACAAGACAGAATTGCATCAGTGTAAGTTACAAAAACAGCCAGGAAGGAGAACGATGGGTACATTTAATTCGGATGTGGGAGGCCTTTAGCAGGTCAGTCTTTCCATGCATTCCAGGTGATTGAAAAAATCGGTTTTAAATTCCAGCTTGTTGGGGTGCAGTGGCTCATCCCTGTAATCCCAGCACTTTGGGAGGCTGAGGCGGCAGATCTCTTGAGGTTAGGAGTTTGAGACCAGCCTGGCCAACATGGTGAAACTCTGTCTCTACCAAAAACAGGTAAACAAATAAACAAATTAGCTGGGTGTGGTAGTGGGTGACTGTAGACCCACCTATGGGGTGGGAGGATCCTTTGAACCTTGGAGGCAGAGGTTGCAGTGAGCCGAGTTCCCACCACTGCATTCCAGCCTGGGTGACAGTGAGACCCCTCAAAAAATAAAAATAAATAAATTGCAGCTCCGTGTATTCAAGACACTTCTGGTTGAAAGAAAAAAAAAAAGCAATACATTCCAGCTCCATCTTTTTCTAACCATGTGGTTTTGGGTAAATTACTTAATATGTAGATCCTCACTGATAACATGGGAATAACAGTACTCAGTTTGCTGGGTTGTGAGGATTGGAAATAATACTTGTAAAGTGACAGAGTCTGGTATGTATATGTAATATTATTGTTATTATTATCGAGATGCTGTCTCACCCTTGTTGTCCAGGCTGGAGTGCAATGGCACGACCTTGACTCACTGCAACCTCTGCCTTCCAAGTAGCTGGGATTACAGGCATCCGCCACCATTCCTGGCTAATTTTTGTGTTTTTGATAGAGATGGGGTTTCACCATGTTGGCCAGGCTGGTCTCGAACTCCTGACGTCAGGTGATCCACCCACCTCAGCCTTCCAAAGTGCTGGGATTACAGGCATGAACCACCACGCCTGGCTCATGATCTTATTTTTTACTTCACTTTTCCTTACGATATTACTTGTTTGAAAATACAAATTGCTCAGAAAAACTCAGGGAGTTCTCAACAGAACCTAAAGCCTAAGAAAATTGTGTCACTAGACACCATTGAAAAGAAGGATTAGAACTTAATATTATGGCCGGGCGCGGTGGCTCAAGCCTGTAATCCCAGCACTTTGGGAGGCCGAGGTGGGCGGATCACAAGGTCAGGAGATCGAGACCATCCTGACTAACACGGTGAAACCCCGTCTCTACTAAAAAGTACAAAAAACTAGCCGGGCGAGGTGGCGGGCGCCTGTAGTCCCAGCTACTCGGGAGGCTGAGGCAGGAGAATGGCGTGAACCCGGAAGGCGGAGCTTGCAGTGAGCTGAGATCCGGCCACTGCACTCCAGCTTGGGCGACAGAGCGAGACTCCGTCTCAAAAAAAAAAAAAAAAAAAGAACTTATTATTATGTTCATGACTAGGCATCGTAGCCCACGCTGGCTAACCATCCCCTGGGCCGCCCTGCTGTTTGTACTTAGTAATAAGCACAGCTACATGCATGCGCTCACTAAATCCTCACGCCAACCTGTGTTTCTGGGGTGAGAAAACCAGAGTTCGTAAAGTTTAGGTACCTTGCTGAAAGGTGCACGGGTGAAGGGCTGGGGTGGATCCTTGCTGAGTCATTCTTATTCTACCATAGCCTTCCTCAGCAGCTTCCTCAGCTTCCTGAGGGGAAGTAGCTAGTCCTAGGGGTTTAGACTGGGCAGTGCTAGAGTCAGTGGGACAAGCATGGGCTTTTAGGTCCCACAGACCCGGCTTCTAATACCTCCCAGTTGTGGGACGCTGAATAAGCTCGTAACCCCTAGTGGGGCTGGGTTTCTCCAATCATGAAGTGGGGGAAACCATCGCCTGCTCATAGCACTGACGAGAGTCAATGAGACATGAAAGGCACCTTTCAAAGTTTTATGAAATGAGTTCAGAGGTGTTGAGGGACTCGCTCAAGGTCACCAAGCTGGGTCTTGACCCAGCTAAGACTTGGACCTGGACCCTTGGGCGCCTCCCGCAGAGTTATGTGACCAAGGTAACCAGCAGCGGCCGACACCATGACTTCGGGGAAGCAACGCCTCCTATGGTCCCACGGCTCAGGCCAGCCCGGCCCCGCCTCCGGGAGCCTCAGCTCCGCCAGGGGGCGCGAGAGGAGGCCGCGCTCGAGGCCGCTGCGCGCCTGGCTCTTCTCTATGGTGGATCGGGCGCGGCGGGAGCGGAGGCGCGCTCCCGAGAGGGGGCGGGGCCGAGTCAGGGGCGGGGCCGCGCGAGGGGCGGGAGCGGCCGGGCCGGGCCGGCTGGGGATGGGTGGGGGGGCCGACTTCCTGGGGCCGCCCGTGAGGATGTCGCGACCGCCCCCGGGTGCCCCTCAGCCCCAGAGACGCCGCCGCGGCGGAGTCCGCAGCCTCCCTGCCTGAGGCGTCCGCGGCCGGGATCCGGCCCCTCCCCTCGCCTCCTCTCCCAGGTGCCGGCCGGACCGGCGGCCGCAGCAGGTGAGGAGGCGGCGGCGGCGGCGGCGCTGGGGGCCGCAGGGCGCGCGGCCTGGGGAAGGACGGGAAGGGGTACGCTCGGGTGCCGTCAGACTGTGGTCTGGGGGCCCCTCCTCTGTGTGGGGCGCGGCCTGGGACTCTCTCTGCCCTACAGGGGTGGGGGGAAGCCCTTTCCTGGCTGCAAGTCCCCGCCTTCAGGGCAGCCCACACCTGTCCTTTGAAAAGTCCCCCAAAGAAAGCGTTTCACCTGTGGGGGCAGTAACAGGAGACGTGCGTCCTCGATTATCCCCAAGTGCCCTGCAGACCGGCAGGTCTCGTTGGCTTGTGGGGAAAAGATATCTCTTTGTACGGCAAAGGAAACTGAGGCATGTCCGCGGCGGCCTGCTTACCCTTTGAAGGAACCAGCCCGTCCCTACCTCCGTCTTAGACGGCGGTGGCTGGAGGAGGGAGGTTTGGAGTTTGGAGGTTTGATGAAGTTTGGGAATGCGGCTCTCCCCTCAGGGTCCACTGTTCCCTCGCTTGGGAGTTGTCCTCTGTTCGCGATGTGTGTGAGGTCGCCACTGTGCGGCAGCGGTCAAGACCGAGAGGGAAATGGGGCCTCTCTTCAGCCGGCTGCCCAGGAGACGTTTGACCAGACATGGGGAAGTCTGGCGAACCAGGGGAGCCAGAGCCTCCGCTGGCACGTCTGCTTAGAGCTTGAGTTCAGGCTGGCAGAAGAGATAAACAACAGCATATTTTCTCCTTTTTGTTGGTCTGTCATTTGTTCTAGGGGGAAAAAAACTGCTTGTGTAATCAAGAGTGTCCCGTGCACCCCCTAGTCTACCATAAGGAAGGATAATTGTTAGCTTGGAAATAGGGTTTTACCCACAACTGTCACTTTGCTCCCTGGTTAAAGGCCAAAGTGACGTGATGAGCAAACATCCTGGGGTGCATGTGGCCTTCTAAGAAAGCAGTAAGTTCCTTATGTATCCCTTTGATTATTGGTTTGGAGGACAGAGAGACTTCCTGTTACCACTGTCGCTGCAAGTGTTTGGGGTGCCTTATTCTCCTAGTGACAGTTCAATTTACTGAAATGTGGGCTGGGCTGCCCATTTATTATACCATTCTTCTAGGAATGGGAGTAGGCAGGAGACAAGGTACTGGGCTGAATTCGTGTACAGAGTTCTAGGGCTGCAGCCTAGCAGTGACGATTCCTTTCTATTCAGGGGATTTCAGGTTTGACAACTTCTTTATCCTTTTCCCTGATTGCATTCTCTTTCACATTCAAGGAAGTAGATGATGGTAAAGGTGTCTCAACTTTCATTGTATATTTCTTAATTCTGAATTTTAGAGTACAGTTCATAAGTTACAGTTTATTTAGAGGTATTCTTAAGTTTGAAAATATTTGGGTATATTTTCATAACAATTGCAGATTGATGTGGCAGGGCTAATATCTTGATTGTGATCGAAGAAAATGTTCATGTAATCTCACACTCATTTTAATGCCCATCTAATTGCAAAGACTAGCCCATTAAAAACTTTCATATTGATCAGGTAGACAGTTGTGATATCTTGTTTACATTGGGATCAAGGGTTGTAAATATCTAAATTGACCAGTTTAGCTGCCAAAATAACATGCACAAAAAAAAGAAAGCTCTTCTCAGAAACCTTAAAAATCAATTTCTTTCAAACCTTCTCTCACGACCAACCCAGTTGACATATCTCTGCTTGGTACCTTAGAATCTCTTGTTACTCAGACTGGTGTGCAGTGGCGTAATCATGGCTCACTGCAGCCTTGACCTCCTAGGCTTAGGTGACTCTCCCTTCTCAGCCTCCTGAGTAGCTGGGATCTCAGGCATGGGTGACCACACCCAGCTAGTTTTTGTATTTTCTGTAGAGACGAGGTTTTGCCATGTGGTTGGTCATGAGCTGGGCTCAAGCGATCCTCCTGCCTCGGCTTCCCCAAGTTCTGAGATTACAGATATGAGCCACCGCGCCAGGCTGGAACACCTCTAAAGGGTTGTGGAAAAGGCATTTTTAGTGACCAGCATTTAAGAAGACAAACAGCAACAATAACAAAAAAGGGCACAATTTCTTTTCTAATTACATGTGCATTGTGATTTAAATACAGCCACACCTATCTCTATGAGTGTCATGCCTAAGACTTTCTGAAAACACCTTTTAAACCTAAGTAGTTGTTAGGGGGACTAATTCCACCTTGATTTTTTATTCTTGTCATAGAACCTTTAATACTGCCATTGTTTTAATGATAGAGACTCATATCAAACTTGTATTAGCCATAGTGTTTATGTTTTTGGAGGAAAAATTTAACTGCTGTACCTTAGAATCTCATAACTTGTTAAAACAATAACAGAATTAAGGTATTAGAGTTTAATGAGAACACATAGTTTAAATTGCTGTTGGTGAAGTGTCAAGCGAGGAGCTGCTTCATTATTGTTGTTTGGTAATGGTTACTGATTTAATGACGATTACTCGTTATTTTTGTTTCACTTCTTGTTATTGGTAATGGTTATTTGGTGTTTGTGTAAGAAAGATTTTCCCAATTGTAAATACAGTCTTTTTTTTTTTTAATTGAGATGGGGTCTCACTCTTGTCACCCATGCTGGAGTGCCATGGAATGATCTCAGCTCAATGCAGCCTCACCACCTGGGCTCAAGCAATCCTCTTACCTTAGCCTCCCAAGTACCTGGGACCACAGGTGTGCGTCACTACGCCCAGCTAATTTCTGTGTTTTTGGTGGAGACAGGGTTTTGCGGTGTTGCCCAGGCTGGTCTCAGACTCCTTGAACTCAAGTGATCCTCCAGCCTCGGCATCCCAAAGTGCTGGGATTATGGGTGTGAGCCACCATGCCCAGCCTAAATCTTTTCATATACAAACAGACTCCTGGTTCTTTCATAGGGAAATATCTGATCAACTTCTTATTTTGTGACTTTATATTAGTTATGCAGTTTTAAAATAGTAAAACTAATTTGGCTTTTAGTAGGGTATCCTATTATATCTCACATAAAAGTCATCTCAGGTAGGTAGGAATTGGCCTCATGTATTTAAAGACCTGTGTCCTCCCTGTTTCCAAGATTTAACAGCTGCCATGGTGAGGACAGCGGTCATATCTAATCCTGTTACACCAGTCTTAGTTTAAACCCATTATCCTTTCTCTTCATTAAGATTGTCATGGAGTTCCTCCTTTGCTTTTCGTATGCAGGGTGAATATTCCACATCTGCATTGTATTTGGACCTGTTAACATTCTGAAGTGAAGCTCAGCAGTTGGTTAAAAGAGTCCTGCATGTTTTTAAACAGTTTCATTTTTAAAACATAAAATCTGCATTTTGGCTGGGCGCAGTGGCTCACTCCTGTAATCCCAGCACTTTGGGAGGCAGAGGCGGGTGGTCACCTGAGATCACGAGTTAGAGACCAGCCTGACCAATATGGTGAAACCCCGTTTCTATTAAAACACAAAATTAGCCGGGCATGGTGGTGCATGCCTGTAATTCCAGCTACTTGAGAGACTGAGGCAGGAGAATCACTTGAACCTGGGAGACGGAGGTTGCAGTGAACCGAGATCGCACCACTGCGCTACAACCTGGGCAACAAGAGCGAAACTCCATCTCAAAAACAACGACAACAAAAAACTGCATTTCCTCTGGAGTAAAACCAGATTTTTGAATCTGGTAATAAAACAAAAGCTGTTTTTTCCTGCTTTCTACTAATAGAAAGTCTTTATTAACTTTACCGTACTGATTTTGTTAGTGCAGGGACTAGTAACTGGTAGTGAATGATAACTTAGTGGTAATGGGAGATCCTGAAGTCTCCTGAATCATCAAAGACGGGTCACATTGTGTTCAGTGCAGCTTTAGCCTTTTGAGCATGTTTTATTGTAAAGAGTTCCTAAAAGCCAGCCACTCCTTGAAAGATGAGGTACCTGGTGATTTACTGCTGAGTCACTGACCGAGATTCTTTAAAAATGCAGTTTTCCCAGCCCCACTTCCTGGAGATTTTGATTGGGTGGGTAAGTGATGACCAGGGAACTACCTTTTATTTTTTCAATTTTATAATTTATTATTACTAGTATGAGGCCATACCCCATGGACATTTTATTTTTGTTATTTATTTTTATTTTATTTTATTTTGAGATGGAGTCTTTCTCTGTCACTCAGGCTGGAGTGCAGTGGCGCGATCTCGGCCCACTGCAACCTGTGTCTCCTGGTTCAAGCAATTCTCCTACCTCAGCCTCCCGAGTAGCTGGGATTACAGGCGCCCACCACCACACTCAGCTAATTTTTGCATTTTTAGTAGAGATGGGTTTCCCCACATTGGCCAGGCTGATCTTGAACTCCTGACCTCATGCGATCCGCCCACCTCAGCCTCCCAAAGTGCTGGGATTATAGGTGTGAGTCACTGTGCCCAGCCTGTGTGTTTATTTTTGAGACGGTCTCAGCTCTGTCATCCAGGCTGGAGTGCAGTGATGTGATCTCGGCTCACTATAACTTCCGCCTCCCAGGTTCTAGTGATTCGCCTGCCTCAGCCACCCAAGTAGCTGGGACCACAGATGCGTGTCACCACACCTGGCTAATTTTTGCATTTTTAGTAGAGATGGGTTTCCCCACATTGGCCAGGCTGATCTTGAACTCCTGACCTCATGCGATCCGCCCACCTCAGCCTCCCAAAGTGCTGGGATTATAGGTGTGAGTCACTGTGCCCAGCCTGTGTGTTTATTTTTGAGACGGTCTCAGCTCTGTCATCCAGGCTGGAGTGCAGTGATGTGATCTCGGCTCACTATAACTTCCGCCTCCCAGGTTCTAGTGATTCGCCTGCCTCAGCCACCCAAGTAGCTGGGACCACAGATGCGTGTCACCACACCTGGCTAATTTTTGCATTTTTAGTAGAGACAGGATTTACTGTGTTTACCAGGCTGGTCTCAAACTCTTGACCTCAGGTGATCTGCCCGCCTTGACCTCCCAAAGTGTTGGGATTACAGGTGTGAGCCACTGTATCCGGCTGGAAGCTAGCTTTAAAAAATCTCCCTTGCATCTAGTATTTTCAGAAAGCTCCCCAAGTGCTTTTTATTTATGTATTTTTTTGAGATGGAGTCTCGCTCTGTCACCCAGGCTAGAGTGTGTGGCATGATCTCGGCTCACCGCAACCTCTGCCTCCTGGGTTCAAGAGATTCTCCTGCCTCCGTCTCCCATGTAGCTGGGATTACAGGTACATGCCACTGTGCCTGGCTAATTTTTGTATTTTTAGCAGAGGTGGGGTTTCACCCTGTTGGCCAGACTGGTGTCAAACTCCTGACCTCAGGTGATCTGCCTGCCTTGACCTCCCAAAGTGCTGGGATTACAGACTTGAAGCATTGAACCACTGCGCCTGGTTTCCCAAGTGCTTTTAATGTGCAGTCAAGTTTGGGAACCACTGTTTTTTGCAGTGATAGCCTTTTTAAGGTTGGGGGGGGCATTATCTCCTGTACATCAAGCCCCATGGAACTTTGAAACTTGGGGTTCACTTTTCTTCCCTTTTCTTTCTCTCTTTTTTTTGTGACAGCTCTGTCACTCAGGCTGGAGTGCAGTGGTGTGATCTCGGCTCACTACAACCTCTGCCTCCTGCATTCAAGCAGTTCTCCTGCCTCAGCCTCCCAAGTAGCTGGGACTACAGATGTGTGCCACCACGTCCAGCTGATTTTTGTATTTTTAGTAGGGACAGGGTTTTACCATGTTGGCCATGCTGGTCTCAAACTACTGACCTCAAATGATCTGCCCACCTCAGCCTCCCAAAGTGTTGGGATTACAGGTGTGAGCCACTATGCTTGGTCCCCCTTTTCTTTTTTTTAATTTTTAGATCGAAATTACTATGCACATTGAAATTCCTTATAAATTGGTAGTCCCTCTAATAGAATCATTATGCTATCCAGGATGTTTGATTTGCTAGAATAGCCCATTTCCTAGTCATGACAGATAACAAAGAGCTTTTATAACTTTTATGTAAATTACTTTACAGTGAGGCCCCCTCTGCTGTATTATCTATCAGGAGTCATGAGGGAGGGTTTTTGGTGAAAGTAGCTTCCTTTATCTTATGAGTGGACAAATGAATGATAATGTGGAAACAACTAGAGGTCTGAATAGGTAGTTGAATCTAGTTACGATCATCGGTGTTGGACGGGAGAGATGCCTGGGAATTCTCTGTATGTTGAATTTTAGAATGAAGTCAGTTTGCCTGTTTTATTTCTACACAGCTGAAGCCCTTATTGAAAATAATAGGTGCGTAACAAATAGTTAATAAAATTTAGTCGTCAGCAGTGTGTTGAGTTCATGGGAGGAAGAATAATTGCTGAAATATAGAACCATCTGATTTAAAACAGATTCAGGCACTAGATATGTTAGGGAATAGACAAGCCTGGTTTTGAACTCCCCCACTTCCTGGCTGTGCTACCTTAGGTACATTACTTAACTTCTGTGAGTTTCATTTTTTTCATCTGCAAGATGAAAATACCTGGTAGGATTGTTATGTGGATTAAAAGGGGGAAAATCTGCATAGGAGGATTAAAAGAGAGAAAAATATGTTTTTTGTACATTGTAGGCAACTCAATAAACGTCCCTTCTCCCCCTTCCTCACACAATTTTTATTCTGTAGACTTAAGATGCTTTTCTAAATCCAGCTTTCTCTGTATCTTTTTCCAGGAATATTTACTCAGTCAGCTCTTTTAGAAAATGTATGAAAGAGTGAGGACTAAAGTTAAGAACCAGAGAATATGGGTAAGAAGAATGAGTCACAGGACAATTAGCAACACTTTAAACAATTTTTTAGAATGAGCGGAGTGTTGGCATGTGCCCAGAGTTACTATCTGCAGGAATAAATGAATAACATTACCCAAATTCTGCCATCTGTATTTGGACAGTAGCCCAGATTAGGCTAGGAGCCTTTGAGGGTGGCCCCATTAAGTAGCACCTGATACCCATTTCTTTCATTATCTTCTTTTCTCCCTTTTGGTCTTTGTTTCTCGTTCCCTCTCTCCTCCTTTTCCCTCCTTAAAGCTGCCCTTCCTTTCGACTTGCCAATCATCATCATAGACGCAGGCCCAGTCCCTGGAACTCGAGGCTAAAAGAGATTTCTGGTTGCTAACACCTGTCTCCTAGCTAAATGAATAAGCTCTTTTGTGGAGAGGATGTTAAAAAAGCTGATTAGTACAATACCAGCTTAAAGGGCCTATTAATGATACAGCATATGTAAATCACAGTGATTTAAAGCCATTTTAGAGATGAATTTCTTATATATTTATTTTCTATATTGAAATATGATGTCAGTTGAGTTTTTACATCTAAATCATGAATCTGTTTACTGCCTAAACAGACTAATTTCTGTCACATTGATTGGGAATCATTTATATTCTAAAGAAGTTTCTACCCTTAGGGGCCTTTGTATTGTTTGGCAAATGTCTAAGTAGTGTGTAATACAATTAAAGTTTTGTTCACTGCACTGCTGCCATAACTAGTTTAATTTCTGCTCCTTATATATTTCTGTTGGCAGCTGGAAAATTAAAGTACTAGATGTTCCATAAAACTGATTTTTTGAGGGGTGATTTTACTGTCAGTTGAATGGACTTAGGCCCCAGGGTACATTTTTCAAGATGTCTTATTCAACTTTCCTGTAATAGTCTCTCTCTCTTTATAGAATTAATGTGTTAGACACATAATTGGCTGTTTAAGCATTCAGAAGAGACAATGTTTGACCTTTTACCCAGAGATTATTTTTTTCTACATCTCTTTTGAGGAAATGTCTGTTATTTTTGGAAACTCCTAAGCGTATTACAGTTACACTAGCACGTGAATTTTTGCAAAGACTAGAGAATGAACAACTCCCAAATCGTTCTATTCTTTTTAGATCATAGTATTTCCAACCTGATGTGAAAGTAGAAAGGCTGTGATGTGATGCCTGGTAAATCCTCCTCATAATTTTTCTGTATGTTTCACAGAAATGGCTTTAGCTTTCAGGAACTGAAGTTACTCTCAAGAAAACTTTATATTTAATTACTCAAATCCACACTTAATTTCCTACAAGGTTCTTGAAGAGACATTCACTAGGCTGCTGATTTCATGGAGTTATGACCTACACAGGTTTTTATCTCTGTTAAAGCTACTAACCCCCCTTTGTTTTAGGTTGAAAAGTGACCTTGGTCTGGTACTTTCTTCATTGTCCTCTCCTCTAAAAAGACAGCAAAACCTTCTTGCTCTCTCAGCAGCGTTTTTCAACTGCTACTACTGCCATGTGCTGAATTTGAATTTGAGCACACTTCAGTGTATGATTTTGTTGAGCTAATGTTATCTGACTTTTTAAAGCTGCCGCTCTGCAGTGCTACAGTTAAACCTACATCTGTTTTCATGTTCACATGCCTTTTCTAGAGTTGCAGATAAAAATATGTTTTCATTATCTCTGGGTTGTGGAGTGTTCCTGGGACAGTCACTTGTTTCTACCAGTGGCTAGTTCTAAGAGTAGGGGAAATCCACATGGATCTGATCTACTTCCAGCCAGTATGATCTGCTGAAACGTTTTTAACTGTCTTGATCCTTTTTAAAGAAATGATGCCTAGTCATCTTGAAACTTACAGGAAGCTAGGCCAAATGGAGGCTCTGCTGGCTTCTGAGTGGTTAAATGCAACTTATTAGTAATCAACACCGTTGTTTGTTTGCAACTGCTGGATTATGTTAAAAGATTTAAAAGGAAAAAAGCTTTACTTAAGTAAATCGTGCATCCTCGTCTCCCACCTCACCCTCTTCTTGTTTTACTCTGCATTTGCTTTGGAAAATCTTTCCAGTCTTGGTACTGATCACATGTGTATAGTCTTAGGGCAATTGAATCAGTGTATTTTATCCTAAAACATACGAGAAACCATGTGCCCTACCCTCTGCATTTTCTGCTAATCCTCCCATGCTTTTTTACTTTCGTAATGATTAAGATATCTGCCTGAGAAATAACCAAACTTCATCCTCTATCGACTTCCAACCCTCTTCTAGGTCTTGCGTCAGTAGATGCATAACCAATTGCAGTTGGGTTGGATTGTACTGTCTTCACTATGCTAATTATTAATTTATATGGTGTGGAAGATCAACCAGAGCATATGCTTTATTCTAAAATGCTGGGCAAAGGAATGTTCTAATTGGGGAGGGAGGAAGGAGTGTTTTCTAGCCTTAGCAGGAGTAGGTCTGCTGAAATTCAGCTGGTTTGAGGAATCTGGATTTTATCAAGGGGTGGAGAGGAACTGTTAGGGGCTAAAATTATGTGCAAGCAGGAGTGGGAAGGAATAATTTAGGAGATGAGGACTTTCCCAGTCCACAGTGGAAAATTCCTAATCTTTCACATTCTCTTATGTTTGTCTACTTATCATATACTGATGGAAGAGTTTGCGTAATCATTCTATGCCAGAGCTAAAGTGTACCTTAGCCATTGTTTACTGAGAGGGTGGGAAGAGGGATGTTAGAATATTCTCAGCTTGCAAAGGGCATTCCACCTTCCTGTGTACCCTTGGCCATATGGTTGAATCTGGCACTTCAGATGATTCTGAATCATCCCCACCACTCCCATTGATCTAGTTCAGTGTTTCCCAACTCTGAAATGCTGACGCAGTTAGAGACCAGCAGCTTGAGGAATAGTGACTGTGAACCCACCAATTAATGGGGGACATTAAAATGATAGTAGTTCTGCAGCTCCACCTCTAGATGATCTTCATCAGATTCCTGAATTGCATTTACTTGATAAAATCTTCTCCACAGCACATCAACATGTCTCTTGCACTACCCAAAAGCAGTATTAAAAAGGAAAATATGTTGGCAATTACTAACTAATTTGGTTTTTATTTGAGATACAGGCTATCTATAACTGCATTGTTATTTGTGGAAATGCTAGCACAAAGCAGACTGAAATCTTTCTCCTTATATTGTCATTTTAGAAACAACACAAACAGGTCGGGTGGTGGCTCACGCCTGTAATCCCAGCACTTTGGGAGGCTGAGGTGGGTGGATCACTTGGGTTCAGGATTTGGAGATCAGCCTGGCCAGCAGGGTAAAACCCTCATCTCTACTAAAAATACAAAAATTTGCCAGGCATGGTGGTGCATGCCTGTAATCCCAGGAACACAAACATAAAAATAAGCTTTTAGTTTTATTTGGGAGGGATCGATATACCGTATTCGAGTTCTGAATATCATGTCAGGAAAGCAGTTTTTGATGCCACTGATTAAATGTCTGTGTGTTTTGACAGTTGGTCCTTCATCAAACATCTCTTTTTTTTTTTTTTTTTTTTTTTGAGAGTCTTACTCTGTCACCCAGGCTGGAGTGCAGTGGTGCCATCTCGGCTCACTGCAACCTCTGCCTCCTGGGTTCATGTGATTCTCCCATCTCAGCCTCCCAAGTAGCTGGGACCACAGATGCACGCCACCACATCCAGCTAATTTTTGTAATTTTTGTAGAGATGGAGTTTCATCATGTTGGCCAGGCTGGTGTCGAACTCCTGACCTAAAGCGATCTATCTGCCTCAGCCTCCCAAAGTGTTGGGATAAGTGCTGGGATTACAGATGTGAGCCTCTGCACCCGGCCTATCACTTTTTAAGATGGGGAAAAATGGAAATTTGCTGTTATGTATATTACACATATTATGAAAGCATATTAAAATGTATTTTCTGGGCCGGGCGTGGTGGCTCATGCCTGTAATTCTGGCACTTTGGGAGGCCAAGGCAGGCAGATCACTTGAGTCCAGGAGATCAAGGCCAGCCTGGGCAACATAGCAAAACCTTGTCTCCAAAAAAATACAAAAAATTAGCTAGATGTGGTGGTGTGCACCTGCAGTCTCAGCTACTCAGGAGTCTGAGCTGGGAGGATTGCTTGAGTCCAGGAGTTTGAGGTTATGCACTTTGGTTGCACAACTGTACTCCAGCGTGGACAACAGAGTGAGACCCTGTCTCCAGAAAAAAATAATAAAAATCAAATAACTTCTTTATTGGAGATTACATACAAATTGTGACCTTTTTTTTTTTTTTTCCTAAAGTCTTTAGTAAGGTTATATGTTTACTGCAATAGATCTTAAATTTTAGTATGGATCAAAAATCTCCTAGGTGCTTGTAAAAAATAGATTCCTGGTTCCTAGCCCAGTCCTACAGAATCAAAGTGTTTGGGATAGAGATGTGGCATTCTGATGTAGCTTATCTGCAGACCCCACTTGGAGAAAGAGTTTCTGTGAGAAACAACCACACATTAAGAAAAAAAAAAAAAAAGATTGAGAATTGCTATTATTTTGCAGAAGAGGAATTTAAAGTGCAGAGCAGTCAGGAGACTCAGACTTACCTAGGATATCCAGCTAGTTATTTGGCTCTTGCAAACCAGAAGTTAGGTTGGCTGACTACTGTGGATTGGCACTCTTTCCATAAGATTATAGCCTGGAGTGTGCAATCTTTTGGCCTCCCTGGGCCACACTGAAAGAAGAAGAATTGTCTTGGGCCACACATAAAATACACTGACACTAATGATAGCTGATGAAAGTTTATGAATTTGTGTTGGGCCCAGAGGCCGTAGGTTGATCAAGCTTGGATTATACCATGGTGCCTCCTTGCTGGTTTATCTAATTGCCTTTAAATCAGAAGCTATAAGATAATGAAGGCAAAGGTACTTTGATTCTTTCAGAACAATAATGACTGAATTGGCACTTCATAGAGTGAGAAGATTGTGCTTCTTAAACTATCTGTGGTGAAGGACCAGCTTTATAAGGGTTTCCCTCCACCCCTAATCTGTTGCCAGCCAGTAATTTTGTAAAGTACAAGAAAAATGAATCACCGGAAAAATCATGCACTTGGATGTCACAGCAATGTCAAGTGCTGGAAAAGTTTCTAAATGCTTACTGTGATTTTCTGTGTTTACCTTGACATGAATGGGCCTCCAGCAGTCTGACACATACACACTTTGAATAGCATTGTTCTAGGTGGTTCTTAGGACATCTTAGGAACTTGATATCAGAGGTCCTTGATCATTTTCTTCCTCTTCCCACCTGTAACTCAAGCTACCATCTGATAACTCCCATTCCTATATGGGGAGAGAGGTTTCATGACTTAGTGATTTCCTAGGTCAGAACCAAAGTTGATAATACTAGGAATCAGTTAAGGAACATTTATCTTTAATATATTTAACTAATTTTTTTTTTAAACCAGAACATTTATTGCATGACTATTTGTTGAAATTCTGAAGATAAACTGGATGCTACAGCAGCTACCCTCTTGGGTTTAGGTGGTGTTCTTTCACAGAATCCATGCCTGAATCTGCTGTATACAACTTTTAAGTGCCTCATTTGACCAGTTCCAGTGGTATTTTGTCTTTTAGCCTTGGCACTCCAGTTATACTTCCTCTTGCGCTTGGCAGCATAGCCACATTTGCCACAGGTCGACTTCTGAAGGTGTTAGGCCTTGTTGTGTCTTATTGCGACGCTTTCCAAACGATGATGTTCCCTTCATCATCTTGTTTCTGTTACTGTTTTTATTATTATTATTATTTGAGACGAAGTTTCATTCTTGTTCCCCAGGGTGGAGTGCAATGGCACCATCTCGGCTCACCGCAACATCCGCCTCCCGGGTTCAAGCAATTCTCCAGCCTCAGCCTCCTGAGTAGCTGGGATTATAGGCATGCACCACCATACCCGGCTAATATTGTATTTTTAGTAGATGGGGTTTCTTCATGTTGGTCAGGCTGGTCCTGAACTCCTGAACTCAGGTGATCCACCCACCTTGGCCTCCCAAAGTGCTGCAGTTACAGGCATGAGTCACCACGCTTGGCCTTTTTACTATTATTTTTAAAATTACTGCTCCTTGCAGAGCAGGGCTACCCTATAGGCAATGTGTCCACAGTAGCCAAGCTTTAGTATATTGAAGAGTAAATTGAGGCTGGGTGTGGTGGCTCACGCCTATAATCCCAACACTTTGGGAGGCCTGAGGTGGGTGGCTCACTTGAGGTCAGGAATTCGAGACCAGCCTGGCCAACATGGTGAAACTCCATCTCTACTAAAAATACAAAAATTAGCTGGTGTGGTGGCACGCGCCTGTAGTCCCAGCTACTTGAGAGGCTGAGGCAGGAGAATCCCTTCAACATGGGAGGCAGAGATTGCAGTGAGCCAAGATCATGCCACTGCACTCCAACCTGGGAGACCTGTCTCCAAAAAAAAAAAAAAAAAAAAGGATAAATTGATAGAATTTGCATTGGGTAGTTGTATTGGGAGGCATATTCCCCTCTTTTGACTAAATACTGGAAAGGAGTTTCTAACTTCTTGGCCTGTAACTTAACTCAGAGTTGAGATGCTTAAAGATGGGAGACAGAAAATAAAATTTAGGGGTGTGCAATTTCTTTGAGACACTTTTGTGTTTGCTTTTTAGAAGCCTTGTGTGAATAGTCTATGAGGATGCATTATTAGTTTTTGTGGTTATAATGTCAAAATTAGTGTTGATTTGGAGCAGGCGGGCAAATCTCTCCATGCATGCTTTTCGTTCTGGTTTAATTGCTTAGCTGGATGAAATGTCAAACTTGATAGATTATTGGAGCTGTTATTTTGGTAGTTAAACAATAATGAAACTGTTTGAATGTTTTTGGAGAACACTGCTTCCTGTGTATGGACTTTGCACTGGAGAAAGTTTCAATTGTTCACAAGCAATACTGGTTAGAAAATGCAGCTTCTGTGGCTCCTAACACAGCTGTCTAAATTACTAGCTATATGGGGGCCCTTGGACAAGCACTGCTTAACACTTTTGGAAACAATTTGTTTCTGTTTCCAAAAATGTCCATGGTCGTTCCCTGAATAGTTGACAAAACTAGAAGTGGGAGAAAGCTATTGCATGTGTCTAGGTTATGACAGTCAAGTGTTTTTTCTTTAAGCATCTCTAGAACAAATTTACCTTTTTAACTAAGGATGAGAGGTTTATGGAAATGTAGCAGCCCCCTGGACCTTTCTTTCCTCCTTGATGACTATTCAGCAGGGTAGCATGTTGTTAGCTTGTGTGCCAGCTTACAGAGGGCTTGGGTTATTATAACCTTAATTAGGAAAGAGGGATGGGGAACAGGAGCGAGAGGATAGATGTTTTTGAAAGTCCCTCTGCCTGCTATGTGAAATCTTGAATTTTCACTTTGAACTTCACTGTTGTTTGGTGACAGATGTTATAAAACTGTCTTTACAAACAATCCCGTTTCCTATTGAAATTGTGTGTTGGCCACAGGAGCTAGGGAAGCAATGGGCGTGCTCAGCAGGATTTGTTTCCCTCATTCCACTGTGTCAAATGATGCTTTTTCTGAATGAAATTGGTAGCATTCTTCAGTGGGAGTTAGGGGAAGGCGGCTTCTTGTCTAAAAGTATGGGAGAATTTGTTTAAGACTTGTCAGAAGACTGACACTTCTTTTGCTGTGTGATACTTCTCTTTGTGCCATAGTTTACCTTTATGAAAATTACCAACAGTTATTATGTGCTCTCCAGGTGCCAGGGACTTTGCTATATTAACATGTTTAATCCTCCCAACCATCCTATGAGGTGTGTAGGTGTTATCTGTGTTCCACAGATGTGAAAATGCCGCACAGAGAAATTAAAGGGGGCCCAAAGCCACACAGTGTTGGAACCGAAGCATTCCAGCTGTAAAGGTTGAGCTGTCAACTACTGGGTGGCAGCTGCCTCACACTCCATCAGGATGATTACCTTTTGAATAAGTCTTTACAAATATGTGGGCTGCAGAAGTAACCAGTCCAGAATGAATGAACTCTCACTGCAATTTTAGCTCAGCAGACAGTGCCTGCTCTCAGAAACATCCAAAACCCACAGCAGTTAGACAAATAAGTTGTGAAAGATGTGGTTTCCAGGTAAGATATGTGACAGGCTTCTTACTGCAAATAGTTTTTCTTACAAAAGAAGAAAGACTGGTGGGAGAGATGGTGGAAAAATGAAAACAATCCTTCTTCTGTGATTCTCTGGGCCTATCTTCACAGGACTTCATATGTAGTGAAGGCAGAATATTTGCTTCAGGCCCAGATAACCAGCTTTTACTTTCTACACTGACTCAGGCTTCTTACTGAAAATGTTTTACCATTATTCCACTAACACCACTTTTTAATTCTTAAATAGTTTATTCATAAAACTATTCTTTTTTAATGGGCCCACTTGTGTGGAATATGATTTAAAAATGATATTAGCAGTACTTGTTAATTGTTTTATTAGTTTTTAGTTTTGCTGGTGCTGAAGGATGTTTTATAGTTTATTCTAAAATTGTAAACGTTTTTGATATATAAGTCAGTTTCCCTTAAGAGCACATTTGGCTAAATAAATAAAGCATTGGGTTAGAGAAGAGTTCACTGGTGGTTATTTTTTATGTTTGTGTGTGTGTGTGTGTGTGTGTGTGTGTGTGTGTGTGTGTGTGTTGGGGTGGGGGTCTTCCTGTTTGTCAGTAGGCCTTCCCAATGAATTGAATTCTACATAAGATACATAGATGTTAGTGCCCCATAGGGCCTCATCTTGTAAGCGATGTTAGTGGAATAAATGGTGATATACCATTTTCATTAAGAAGCCTGAGTCAGTGTAGAAAGTAAAATTTGGTTATCTGTGGTTGAGACAAATATTCTGCCTTCACTACATATGAAGTCCTGTGAAGATAGGCCCAGAGAATCACAGAATAAGGATTGTTTTCATTTTTCCACCATCTCTCCCACCAGTCTTTCTTCTTTTGTAAGAAAAACTGTTTGCAGTAAGAAGCCTGTCACATATCTTACCTGGAAACCACATCTTTCACAACTTATTTGTCTAACTGCTGTGGTTTTTGGATGTTTCTGAGAGCAGGCACTGTCTGCTGAGCTAAAATTGTAGTGAGAGTTCATTCATTCGGGACTGGTTACTTCTGCAGCCTTCTGGCCCATTACTCATGGCTTTGGTGAGGCTTGATAAAAATATTGTGATGGATGGGGCACAGGGAGTGCCTGAATATATTTCAGGTAGTTGGGCCAACAACCAATCTATGCTTAAATAATCATCTCTCCTGCATAGTAGAGACTGCAAAAGAGTACGAAACATGCTATACTTTATAAACCTTTTGCCTTTTTTAGTTCCCCATAGTGGCTGGACAGTTGACTGAATAATTGCACTTTTTTTTTGAGATGGAGTTTCACTCTTGTTGTTCAAGCTGGAGTGAAATGGCACGATCTCGGCTCACTGCAACCTCTGCCTCCCGGGTTCAAGCGATTCTCCTGCCTCAGCCTCCTGAGTAGCTGGGATTACAGATGCACACTACCACGCCTGGCTAATTTTGTATTTTTAGTAGAGACAGGGTTTCTCCATGTTGGTGAGGCTGGTCTTGAACTCTCAACCTCAGGTGATCCACCTGGCTCGGTCTCCCAAAGTGCTGGGATTACAGGCGTGAGCCACCACGCCCGGCCACTTTTTTTTTTTTTTATACTTTATTTTTAGGTAATTAAAGATTCACAGGAAGTTGCAAAGGCACTACACAGTTCCCATGTACCCTTCACCCATTTTTCTCCCAATGGTTATGTCTCATTTAACCATAGTACCATATCAAAACCAGGAAATGGACACGGTGCTCTGTGTGTGTGCGCTTGTGTGTGTGTGTGTGTGTAGTTTTGTGCCATTTTATCACATGTATGAATTTGTGTAACTCTTCTACCACCACAAAGATCCCCCTTGTGCTACTCCTTTATTATCACGCATATCCCTTTTCCCTACTGTTCTAATCTCTGGCAAACAGTAATCTGTTCGGTATCTCTATAATTTTGTCATTTTAGAAATATGATGGAAATGGAATCATAACAGTATGTGACCCAGTATGTGACCTTTTAAGACTGGGTTTTTTGTTTTTTACTTTTATATACATAGAACAATTGGAACTTGTTTTTTATTTATTTATTTATTTATTTTTATTTATTTATTTTTTCGAAACAGTGTCTGACTCTGTCGCCCAGGCTGGAGTGCAGTGGCGCGATCTCAGCTTACTGCAACCTCTGCTTCCCTAGCTCAAGCCATCGTCCCACTTCAGCCTCCTGAGTAGCTGGGACTACAGGTGCACACCACCATACCCAGCTAATTTTTGTATTTTTTGTAGAGACAGGGTTTCACCATGTTGCCCGGGCTGGTCTTGAACTCCTGAGCTCAAGTGATTTGTCCGCCTTGGCCTCCCAAAATCCTGGTATTACACGTGTGAGCCACTGCGCCCAGCCTCGAATGTGTTTTTTGTAGAGGTGGGTCTCACTGTGTTTCCCAGGCTGGTCTCGAACCCGGCATTTTTCACTTAGTGTCACACCCTCCATCCAAGTTATTGTGTGGCAGCAATAGTTTGTTCCTTTTATCACTGAGTAGTATTCCTTGGTGTGTATGTACCACAGGCTGTTTAACTATTCACCTGAAGGGCATTTTAGTTGTTAGCAGTTTGGGGCTGTTGCAGATGAAGCCATAATGAACATTTGTGTACAGGTGTTTGTATGGACCCAAGTTTTAATTTCTTTGGGCTAAGCATCCAGGAATGAAATTGCTGGTTCTTGAGGTAAGTATATGTTCAGTTTTCCAAAGAAATTGCTAAACTATTTTTTTTTTTTTTTTTTTTTTTTTTTGAGACGGAGTCTTGCTCTGTGGCCCGGGCGGGAGTGCAGTGGCCGGATCTCAGCTCACTGCAAGCTCTGCCTCCCGGGTTCACGCCATTCTCCTGCCTCAGTCTCCCGAGTAGCTGGGACTACAGGCACCCGCCACCTCGCCCGGCTAGTTTTTTGTATTTTTTAGTAGAAACGGGGTTTCACCATGTTAGCCAGGATGGTCTCGATCTCCTGACCTCGTGATCCGCCCGCCTCGGCCTCCCAAAGTGCTGGGATTACAAGCTTGAGCCACCGCGCCCAGCCAACTATTTTTTTTTTTGAGACAGAGTCTCACTGACTCCTTCACCCAGGCTGGAGTGCAGTGGTGCGATCTCAGCTCACTGCAACCTCTGCCTCCTGGGTTCAAGCAATTCTCCTGCCTCAGCCTCCCAAGTAGCTGGGACTACAGGTGTGCACCACCACTACCAACCAAATTTTGTATTTTTAGTAGAGACGGAGTTTCACCATGTTGGCCAGGCTGGTCTTGAACTCCTGACCTCAAGTGATCTGCCCATGATGGCCTCCCAAAGTGCCAGGATGACAGGTGTGTGCCACTGCACCAGGCCAAAATTGCTAAATTCTTTTCCAGAGTTGCTGTACCATTTTACAGTCTCATCAGCAGTATATGAGATCCAGTTTCTCTGCATCCTCACCAGCATTTGATATTGTCATCATTTTTAAATTTTTTTTTTTTTTTTGAGATGGAGTCTTGCTCTGTAGCCCAGGCTGGAGTGCAGTGGCATAATCTTGACTCACTGCAGCCTCTGGCTCCCAGGTTCAAGCCATTCTCCTGCCTCACCCTCCTGAGTAGCTGGGACTACAGGCACGTGCCACCATGCCTGGCTCATTTTTTGTATTTTTAGTAGAGACTGGGTTTTGCCCTGTTGGCCAGGCTGGTCTCGAACTCCTGGCCTCAGGCAATTCACCTGTCGTGGCCTCCCAAAGTGCTGCAAATACAGGCATGGGCCACTGTGCCCGGCAACCATTTTTAATTTTAGCCATTCTAATAGGTGTTATATCTGGTTTTTAAGTTAATCAGATTACTTAGTAAAACTGATTTGACTGACAAAGATAGGAGATTTTTATTTATTTATTTATTTATTATTATACTTTAAGTTCTAGGGTACATGTGCACAACATGCAGGTTTGTTACATATGTATACATGTGCCATGTTGGTATGCTACACCTATTAACTCGTCATTTACATTAGGTATATCTCCTAATGCTATCCCTCCCCTCTCCCTCCTCCCCACAATAGGACCCCGTGTGTGATGTTCTCCTTCCTGTGTCCAAGTGATCTCATTGTTCAATTACCACCTATGAGTGAGAACATGCGGTATTTGGTTTTCTGTTCTTGCGATACTTTGCTGAGAATGATGGTTTCTAGCTGCATCCATGTCCCTACAAAGAACACAAACTCATCCTTTTTTATGGCTGCATAGTATTCCATGGTGTGTATGTGCCACATTTTCTTAATCCATTCTGTCACTGATAGACATTTGGTTGATTGCAAGTCTTTGCTATTGTGAATAGTGCCACAGTAAACATATGTGTGCATGTGTCTTTATAGCAGCATGACTTATAATCCTTTGGATATATCCCCAGTAATGGGATGGCTGGGTCAAATGGTATTTCTAGTTCTAGATCCTTGAGGAATTGCCACACTGTTTTCCACAATGGTTGAACTAGTTTACAGTCCCACCAACAGTGTAAAAGTGTTCCTATTTCTCCACATCCTCTCCAGCACCTGTTGTTTCCTGATTTTTTAATGATTGCTATTCTAACTGGTGTGAGATAGTATCTCATTGTGGTTTTGATTTGCATTTCTCTGATGGCGAGTGATGAAGAGCATTTTTTCATGTGTCTGTTGGCTGTATGAATGTCTTCTTTTGAGAAGTGTCTGTTCGTATCCTTTGCCCACTTTTTGATGGGGTTGTTTTTTTCTTGTAAATTTGATTGAGTTCTTTATAGGTTCTGGATATTAGCTCTTTGTCAGATGAGTAGATTGCAAGAATTTTCTCCCATTCTGTAGGTTGTCTATTCACTCTGATGGTAGTTTCTTTTGCTGTGCAGAAGCTCTTTAGTTTAATTAGATCCCATTTGTCAGTTTTGGCTTTTGTTGTCATTGCTTTTGGTGTTTTAGACATGAAGTCCTTGCCCATGCCTATGTCCTGAATGGTATTGCCTAGGTTTTCTTCTAGGGTTTTTATGGTTTTAGGTCTAACATTTAAGTCTCTAATCCATCTTGAATTAATTTTCATATAAGGAGTAAGGAAAAGATCCAGTTTCAGCTTTCTACTTATGGCTAGCCAATTTTCCCAGCACCATTTATTAATTAGGGAATCCTTTCTGCATTTCTTGTTTTTGTCAGATTTGTCAAAGATCAGGTGGCTGTAGATGTGTGGTATTATTTCTGAGGGCTCTGTTCTGCTCCATTGGTCTATATCTCTGTTTTGGTACCAGTACCATGCTGTTTTGGTTACTGTAGCCTTCAGGATACAAAATCAATATGCAAAAATCACAAGCATTCTTATACACCAGTAACAGACAAACAGAGCCAAATCATGAATGAACTCCCATTCACAATAGCTTCAAAGATAATAAAATACCTAGAAATCCGACTTACAAGAGATGTAAAGGACCTCTTCAAGGAGAACTACAAACCACTGCTCAGTGAAATAAAAGAGGACACTAACAAATGGAAGAACATACCATGCTCATGGATAGGAAGAATCAATATTGTGAAAATGACCATAATGCCCAAGGTAATTTATAGATTCAATGCCATCCCCATTAAGCTACCAATGACTTTCTTCACAGAATTGGAAAAAACTGCTTTAAAGTTCATATGGAACCAAAAAAGACCCCGCGTTGCCAAGACAATGCTAAGCCAAAAGAACAAAGCTGGAGGCATCATGCTACCTGACTTCAAACTATACTACAAGGCTACAGTAACCAAAACAGCATGGTACTGGTACCAAGATAGAAGAATTTTGAGTTGTATTTTTAGCTCTCTGGATGAATCTGCCTCCATACAGTGTCACAATGGTCTGCTGACTGGCTTTTTAGCACCCCTGCCATGGTTTCCTTGACAGCAAGGCCCTAGACGAACTCTTTTTACCCAGCAATAGATAGCACAGCACTCCTAGTACAGTATTGCCCATAGACAAATAATACAATTTCAAAACTGTGAATTTCTTAATTTTTTTTACATTTGCCTCCATGACTATAGCTTTACATGTACTCAAAATTTGGCTTCCAAAGGCCCTAAAACCTTTTTCAAGTTGTTTTGGTTTATATTATCAAATGGTCTTAGGTACTTTATTTCTAATACAATTAACTTAAACTGCTCACACCTATAATCTCAGCACTTTGGGAGGTCGAGACAGGAGGATTGCTTGAGCCTAGGTGTTCGAGATCAGTCTGGGAAACATATTGAGACCCCATCTCTACAAATAATAAAAGAATTAGCCAGGCATGGTGGCATGCACCAGTGATTTCAGCTACTCGCGAGGCTGAGGTGGGAGATTGCTTGAGCCAGGGTGGTCAAGGCTGCAGTGAGCTGTGATCACACCACTGCACTCCAGCCTGGGCAACAGAGTGAGAACCGTCTCAGAAAAACAAAACCAAACCAGCTGAAGTAGCACAAAGCAGAAGTTAGACCCCCATTCCTACTAGGAATAACTGTTATTAAATGGTTTTAGACTTCTTAAGTATATGTGTGCGTGCTTGCTCGCTCTTTTGCACGTGCGTGTGCTCTCTCTCCCTCTCTCGGTGTGTATGTATGTGTATGTGTGTGTGTATCTATCATATATATCTAAAGATATATTCCCCCCTGCTGTTCACAGTGCTTTTTTTCCAAATGGGTAATGTATTGTGGGACATTTTTTTTAATGTGAATTTTTTTAAGCATTTAGGACCTGGGATGGAGCTTTGGGTTCCTTTCTCCAACCCTTGTCTATTCTGTTATAAAGGGAATGAGAGAGGTACCTTTGAAAGACCTAAAGAAAATACGTTTTCTTCCTTGTTACAGGGGTTTGAGTTGAAATAAGGTTTTAGCTTTGTTTGTGAGTAAATCAGTAGAATACTGGATGTTAGGATGCGTCTATCCACTTTATTATAAATAATGGAAGGCTGATTTTATGATGTGATCTCTTGCAGAACCTTGAGAGAAGTGAGAACTGTGAGCACAATAATCTTCAGAGAATGCACAGTCCTTTGGGTATTTGTCTACTCATCAGCTGCTTAGTCAGATGGAGTGTTTTCCTAAGTACTACTGAAGTGCACAGTTCAGTCTTTATTTTGAAATCTCTCCTTCTGCCTTCTCTCCCTCTTCTATTACTTTGATTATCTTGATGGGACATTCAAGCTGTGCAGTTGTATCCTTTTATTTCTATAGCCTGCAGAAACCAGGCTGAAGATTAACTGTAGGTGAACAGGTAATCTTCTCTACTTGGCTAGAAATCACTCTTCAAGATGAAACATGTGTTGACAAAGGCCCCCTAGACTTGGGGACACGAACAAAGGTAAATTAATCTTGGGGCATTATTAGTGGAAACCAGGGTAGACATTTAGGAAGCTTGACTTATTGGAGGCAGGGCATGTGTGTCAGGGAGACAGAGCATCTGAGTGTGTGTATTAGGAGAAGAGATGAATTCAGAGGTATATTTTGAATTCAGGTAATCTGCAGAGTTGAATTACAGAATCTTTTTTCTGAGAGTATGGTTACTGGGGCGAGGTAGTAATAGGACATGAGTCTGCTAAGTCACTTCATTATGAGGCTATTAGAGTTTAGGTGATGGAATTTGATGACAGGGGTCTTTTCCCTGCCCTTCTTCTGTATTAGCTGCTCAGGGAAAAAAACAAAAGCAAAAACAAAAAAAAACTAAGAAATAGCCTTATATAGAAAATTATACCTATCAAATGGTTCCAAGATTTCTGTTGCTGGTTTCTGAAATGAGCTGCCCAAGATAGCAGTTTGATCATGTCACTAACTTCTTGCTGACTTCCTTTCTCCCAGTCTTGTCATTGGGTCCTCAGGCTGGGGCCTGACCCCTCTGGATTCTTTCTTTTCCTACATGCTTGCTACTTTTTCAATTACTAACATACAGGAACCTAGTATTTCATTGTGCCTGAGGTAGGCAGTTGCTAGCCTCTTGATATTGGATACCTTTTCTGAGCTATGAAGTATTATACCACAGTGGATAATAAAGTACTCACAATTGCATTATAGAATAGATTCTGGTAACTGTACCAGTGGGGACAGACTGGGTTAGCACGCCCTCATGCAACTGGGGGGTTGTTCTGCAGCAAAGTGCTGTGAAGCAGGTTGAGCCTCATGCCGTGCCAGTTCCTGTATCTAAATGTGAAAGTGGCTCGTTAAAGATTAAAGGGACTGCCTGGTCCTTCTGGCCCCAAGATGGAATGATCTCTGCCATGGTGACAGCCTCTATCTCCCAGGAGAGTCCATTTTATACAGCAGGTTTGTGCTTCCAAATGTTACAATAAGCCTGCACTGGGTGATGCTCTGGCGATAAGTTGACATTTGGGCACTGTCAAGACATATGAGCTATATAGCATCCCATGGTTTGAATTTCTGGGCAAAATTGGCTCATCAGGAAGTCAAAAGCCTCTACTTTCAACCTGTTCCTTGGGGGAGGTTTTCTCCTTTGTTTTATTTGACTATTCTGTTGAGTCAAGTGAACTTTAATTTTTAGCCATAAAAATTCCATTAAGCCCCTTGTATTGCATCCAGGTGTGAAAATGTCTCAGTATAACAAGACTGTGGGTGACAAGTGAAATCCTTAATGGTAGTTAGGATAATTGTCTCTGAAGGCTTGAAGAAAATAATGGTCCAACCAACAAAGTAAATACAGTTTGTTACATATTTTGTGGTTCTTGTGGGTGAGGGGACTTATGTGTAGGACCTGCTCAGTGTGACTACTGTTCAGTCTTTGAAAAAACTGTTTTTCATTTTACTCTAAACAGTACTTAGGGAACATAGCTGTGTCCTTTTTCTCAAAACATGATCCAAGGCCCATCTGTGTCAGAATTGCTGGAAGGCTGGGCATAGTGGCTCACACCTATAATCCCAGCACTTTGGGAGGCTGAGACAGGCAGATCACTTGAGGCCAGGAGTTCAAGACCAGCCTGGCTAACATGGCGAAACTCCATCTCTATTAAAAATACAAAAATTAGCCAGGCGTAGTGGTGCATAGTAATCCCACCTACTTGAGAGGCTGAGGCAGGAGAATTGCTTGAACCTGGAGGTGAAGGTTGCAGTGAGCCAAGAGATTCTGCCATGTTGAGCTCCAACCTGGGCGACAGAGTGAGACTCTGTCTCAAAAAAAAAAAAAAAAAAAACTTGGAAGAGAGAGATACTGATTAAAAATTCAGTTTTGGCTGGGCATGATGACTCACGCCTGTAATCCTAGCACTTTGGGAGGCTGAAGCAGGTAGATCACCTGAGATCAGGAGTTCGAGACCAGCCTGGCCAACATGGCGAAACCCTGTCTCTACCTAAAATACAAAAATTAGCCAGACATGGTGGCACACGCCTATAATCCGAGCTACTCGGGAGGCTGAGGAAGGAGAATTGCTTGAACCCGGGAGGTGGAGGTTGCAGAGAGCTGAGATTGTACCACTGCTCTCCAGCCTGAGCGACAAGAGCGAGATTCTGTCTCAAAAAAAAAAAAAACAAATTCAGTTTCTGGGGCCTCCCTCCATGTCTGCTAATTCAGAGTGTCTGAAGGACTGGGATGGGAAATGTTCGTTTTCAGTAAGCACCCCTGTTGATTCTTAAGTACCCCTAGAGTTAATTGTTGAGTATCATAAAGTTTACTTCATTTTTCATGCTTAATTTCTGTGATTTATTAGATGATAAATGTTTGGTTGCCATCATATTGTTTTTCTTAAATAGTACATTCTATAGTTAAAAAAAAAAAGAAAAAAAAAAGGTTATAAGGTCCCTGAACACCAAGGATTAGAATTTGGCAGTCATTAATTATCAACAAGGTGAGACAGGCACTGGTTCCTGGAAATGTGCGTTTATCCATTCACCGACTTCTCAGTTAGAAAAAGGATGTGGACACAAGTAAGATTAATTTTGTTAAAAACAAGAAATGTGCAGTATCATTTAGGATGCTGGGGGTAGGGAAGTAAATAAAAGGGAGATGTTGAGAGGAAGGAGTGTGAAGTGAGAGTAAAGTAGTTTGTAAGCGATACAAAGTTTAAAATTTTAACTGAATTTTAAACTACCAAATCATATTTGAATGTATGCTTATTGTAAAAAAAATTCATATACTGAATTTTTGGGGGTAATTTGGACAAAGCTAAACATAGCTCTTTGATCTTTATTCCCATTACAGTTCTTTCCCTGCCATGTGCATCCTCCCAGATCTTCCGTATGTATTTGGTAATTTTCTATGGAATTGGAAGACTACAGAACCCTGAGAAATGGATATTTAAATTTCTCTTTTGAAACCTGCTTATTGTTTATAATATCAAGATCTATTGCAGAAAAGAAAGTAAATCAAGGATGTCAATGACGTCACATATTTCTGTTCAAGTGAAACAATGGGCAGGCACACATATGCACAATCATTAAATATCTGTTGGGAACACCTTATTAAAAAAAGTATAAATAGTTTTGGGTGCCAAGTTACTTGAGTCTTAAAGTAACGTATTTTTTGTTTTTGTTATTTTTTGTTTTGAGATAGAGTCTCCTTCTGTCGCCTGGGCTGGAGTGCAGTGGCTCAATCTCGGCTCTGCAACCCGCATCTCCTGGGTTCAAGCGATTCTCCTGCCCCAGCCTCCCTTGTAGCTGGGGTTAGAGGTGTATGCTACCATGCCTGGCTAATTTTAAAATAATATGTTGAAAAAACTTAATCAGAAAGCCACAGTTATTATTTTTTCATAGCCTCATATTCTCATAATTTTCAGATAACCTCATAAAACCTCAAGTGCCTGAAACCACTAGTTCAAATGAGTACCTTTTTAAGCTCTAAAATGTAATCCTCAACCTTTCCAGTTTAAAAGGAGGAACTAGGCTGGAGTGTGGCCATACTTTGGGGAAGTTGGTTAAAACCGTGTCAGAATCCCAAAGAGGGGAATGATAAGCTGCAGCAGCTCTGCTCACGTGCTCAATGGTGTTTCTCTTAGTCAAGTTAGGAGTTCCATGCCTTTGGCCTTTAGGCTGCTCTTCATATAGTTTGTATCTGTCTCCTGGGCATAGTACTGTCTGGATTTTCTCCCTTCCTCCCTCCCTCCCTCCCTCCCTCCCTCCTTCCCTCCTTCCCTCCCTTCCTCCCTTCCTCCCTTCCTTCCTTCCTTCCTTCCTTCTTTCTGACTGTAAACTCTGCCTCCTGGGTTCAAGCAGTTCTCCCGCCTCAGCCTCCCAAGTAGCTGGGATTACAGGCATGTGCCACCACACCCGGCTAATTTTGTATTTTTGGTAGAGGTGGGGATTTCTCCATGTTGGTCAGGCTGGTCTTGAACTCCCGACCTCAGGTGATCCGCCCACCTTTTCCTCCCAAAGTGCTGCAATTATAGGTGTGAACCACCATGCCCAGCCCTCTTTTTTATTTAAAGTTCACAAATACAGAACGGATCAGGAGCTTTTCTAATCATTTTTTTTTCCTGAAGGAGGTTCCATGTTTGTCTTTACCTTGAGAGTTGTTTCATACTAGAATTTGTAACTTATCATCAACTGCAGAAATATTTTTTTAAAGTGTGGCTGAAGAGATAATGATTGTCAGCTTCTATAAAGATGTGTTTATCATTTGGAAAGGACTAATTAACATGTACTATAAGGAAACTTCTTTAAACAAAGCTGTTTTCTGAAAGGAAAACACTGAAGGGAAGGAAATAAAACAGGAAACATTTTATAATACCTTGTAAAAGCTCAGCGTGGCTATCCTACTGGAATAATGTAATTAAGGAGAATTAAGTGAGTTGGATAAATAACTTTTTAAAACTAGCCCCTTGAAAAGGAATAGAATTAAGTAGTATAGTTTTTAAACCCAAATTCTGTCTGCACGTACATTTTAATTAATCTAACATTATTGAATGACAAGCTGAGTTGGCAGCTACATCCAGAGTTCATGCCGTGTGAGACCTACCTTAAAGGATGAATGAAGCTACGTGCAGAGGCCTCAAATGCCCTGCCAAGAAATAGCTGATGGTCATGGGGAACTGTCATACATTTTAAGCAGGAAACAGAAGGATCTAATAGGAACTTTAGTTTCTCTCTTGTCAAATTAAAGCACACAGAAAGGAAAGACTTTGTCTTTTGGTTTGTTTTTTTTTTGTATAACACCAATGTCAATTCTAGCCTGTCAGGGCAAATTCAATAATTAATAGCTGATGATGAGCCAGTCATTCTAGAATTGATTTTTTTTTTTTTTTTAATAAGCAGGCTAATAAATGAGAATTGACATAAATTTAGGGATTTCTCTTTTCAGAGCAAGTGTTAAGGTGATTTTCATAGACTTCTATATTCCCTATGCATCCAGTAGGTGTGATGGTGCATGATTTGGCTTTAGCATAGAGAATGTGGCAGCTGATTAAAAAAAAAAAAATTCCAGTGTGTCTATCTTAATGAGAGAACTTGAGTTGTCTAAAGAAATAGAGAGGTCGGAGGAGGCCTAGTGGGAAAAAAGAACAATGAGCCTGGTTAGAACTGACAAAAATTCACCCTAATGATTTGACTGGCTAATGATGACTGGGCAAGTTCCCTGAGTCCACTGACCCAGATGTTCTAATTTGTAAATGCAAAGTGACTTCTTTATCAGCCTCCTGGGGAAATCTTCAGAGCTGTGAACCTGCTATGTTCAGTAATCTTGCTGACCCCAGCCCCAGCCTGTTCTCAGATGGAATTTTAGAAACTGGCCACTGGAACTTTTTGGGTAAGGGCTCTGGAGGTGGCCAAGTTACCAGCAGTGGGGGAATGAGGTTTACCTGCCCCCAGTAATCAGCACTTGATTTAAAACAATCAGTGGGGCGCCTCTTCTTTCCTAGGTTGCAGTTGATTGCAGTTGGTTCAGGCTGAGTTGTTTGGGACATACAGGTTTTGCCCAGCGTGAGTCAGCACTGTCCTGAGTAAACTCCCTGCTCTGTTGCAATCTTGCTTACCAAAGATACATCCCCAGGCGGCACCATTCACTGTGCATGAAAGCCGCTACTCTTGGTTCCTGAGATGATCTCATCTGAACGTGGCTCCAACGACCTCAGCCACAGGAACTGGAGACAGCTTGCTTTCTCTCGTGGCAATGTTTTGAAACTGGCAAAATCAGGTAACCTCAGACTGTTTTCTTAAATTTCATTAGCTAGATGAAGCTGCATTAGAAACTGGGAAAATCCTGTCTTCAGAAGTGAGTCAGATTTTTTTTTTTGATACAGAGTTTTACTCTTGTTGCCCAGCTGGAGTGCAATGGCACGATCTCAGCTCACTGCAACCTCCACCTCCTGGTTATGATTCTCTTTTTTTTTTTTTTTTTTTTTTTTTGAGACGGAGTCTCGCTCTGTCGCCCAGGCTGGAGTGCAGTGGCCGGATCTCAGCTCACTGCAAGCTCCGCCTCCTGGGTTCACGCCATTCTCCTGCCTCAGCCTCCCGAGTAGCTGGGACTACAGGCGCCCGCCACCTTGCCCAGCTAGTTTTTTGTATTTTTTAGTAGAGACGGGGTTTCACCGTGTTAGTCAGGATGGTCTCGATCTCCTGACCTCGTGATCCACCCGTCTCGGCCTCCCAAAGTGCTGGGATTACAGGCTTGAGCCACCGTGCCCGGCCGGGTTATGATTCTCTTGCCTCAGCCTCCCAAGTAGCTGGGATTATAGGTGTGTGCCACCACACCCAGCTAATTTTGTATTTTTAGTAGAGACAGGCTTTCGCCGTGTTGGTCAGGCTGGTCTCGAACTCCCGAGCTCAGGTGATCCACCCTCCTCAGCCTCCCAAAGTGCTGGAATTACAGGCGTGAGCCACTGCACCCGGCCAGAAGTTTTCTTTCATTTGGGTTCTGGATGTGGCATTAGGTCCAATTAAACCATTGATTATATAAATCTTAGAAAAGTAAAACGTTAGGTTTACAGCTTTATCCATCGTTTGCTTTTGTGTTTTGTTTTTTTTGTGTGTGTCTTGTGGGAAACACTTTAGTCAAACTAAACCATTGTTAAAGGAAAAGAAGCGAAGGCATTTGATTGCCTTCCTAATAACTAAATATTGAGTTGTAGAGAACAGTTTTACCAGTGAGTTTGTTCCTGTATTCCCTTCTGAATTAATAGGAAGAACCTCCTCATCTCTAATTCTACTAGGCTGCTACCCTGTCTCCTTCCTGCTTTTCATCTCCAAACTTTTGAGCCCTTCACCTAATCAGACTATGATATCTCTAGGTGGTCGTCACCTTCAAAATTACGTTTCTGCTCCTTATAATTCCAACAAATTGCCCATGCTCTCTTTCACCTCAGACCTTAGCACATATAAGCCTTCTTTTACACACCTTCCCCAAGCTTAATCTGGCCAGCTGGTTTCAGCCTAGAGGTCACCTCTTCCACAAAGCCTCTTCTTACTTATCAGGGCTAGGTGAGTACTCAGGAGAACCTGGTATTTACTCCAATCATAGTATGTATTGAGAATCAGAGTCTGCTTTGATAGAATTATATCCATGGTACATTGCACATAGTAGGTTCTTAGTAAGGGTAGAATGAGCAAGAGCCTGTACTGTACTTTCTCAACTCCAATCCTCTTATCAACTCTTTTTTTTTACCCCTGAGACGGAGTCTTGCTCTGTCGCCCAGGCTGCAATGCAGTGGCACGATCTCAGCTCACTGCAACCTCTGCTTCCCGGGTTCAAGTGATTCTCCTGCCTTAGCCTCCTGAGTAGCTGGGACTACAGTCATGTGCCACCACGCCCAGCTAATTTTTGTGTTTTTAGTAGAGACAGGGTTTCACCATGTTGGCCAGGATGGACTTGATCTCTTGACCTTGTGATCCACCTGCCTTGGCCTCCCAAAGTGCTGGGATTACAGGCATGAGCTACTGTGCCCAGCCCTATTCATTCCTTTTAGTTTCACATCTTTAAATGTGCTAAACCCAGTTGATTTTATTGGAGTACTGTTTGATGTGTGGCTTTTCTTCATTCACACTGTCATTGCCTTAATTTACTAGAGGTCAAAACTGGACAATTAAAATCAGGCTGGGCGTGGTGGCTCATACCTGTAATCATAGCACTTTGGGAGGCCGAGGTGGTTGAATCACCTGAGGTCAGGAGTTTGAGACCAGCCTGGCAAACATGGTGAAAACCCATCTCTACTAATAACAAAAAATTAGCTGGGCATGGTGGCACGTGCCTGTAATCCCAGCTACTCAGGGTGCTGAAGCAGGAGAATCGCTTGAACCCAGGAGGTGGAGGTTGCAGTGAGTGAGGATCACACCACTGTACTCCAGCCTGGGCAACTGTGAGACTCCATATCAAAAAAAAAAAAAAAACTAAAAAGGAGAGAGAGTTTGAGACCATCCTGGCCAACATGGTGAAACCCTGTCGCTATTAAAAAAAAAAAAAAAAAAAAAAAAAGCATGCCAGGCATGGTGGCCAGTGCTTGTGGTACCAGCTACTCGGGAGGCTGAGGAAAGAGAATTGCTTGAACCCAGGAGGCGGAGGTTTCAGTGAGCCGAGATTGTGCTGCTGAACTCCAGCCTAGGCACAGAAGGAGACGCCATCTCAAAAATCTGTCAGTCAGCCTAAGGGCTTAAAATTTTGTGTGTGAATACTTTTAGGCACCATCAGAGACAGGGCCTGTACTCTTCAAACATTACAGATACCACCATCTTCTGACATCTTACACACTGAAGACTTAGCATTTTGCCTGCATTGCCTCTAGGAATTTGAGTTTGTAACTCCTAGTTCAGATCTTTATCAAATGGCCACTCCACCATAAGTCTTTCCTTGCTCCTATCTTCTCCATATTATTGCCTAAATTATCTTTTAAAAGTCAACATCTAATCTTTTCATTTAAGGTGCCATTTGTTCCCTGTTTTCCACTTAGCTTGACTTCTAAAACCTTTAACAGTTGGATTCTTTCCTACATGTTGCTGTTAACCATCTTATCTCCCTCTCCCCTGGCCATTTCTCTCCTCTCCAGCTTCACTGAACTTCTCATTTTAACATTCCTTGGATATACCATGTCTTTTAGGACTCTGCCTTTTCCCAATGGACTCTCCCTTCTCCAACTGGCAAGATACTCATCCCTCAGGACACTTAGTTCATATATGCGTCTTCTCTGACTTCTCTGTCTTTTCTGACAGACAGCACTGTCTGTCTCTTCCACTAGACTGTTGAGTTCCTTGACTGAACTTGGTATCCCTGGACTAGAACTTGGCACCATCAGAGCGAGTGGCTGACCTGGATCTCCAGGGTCAAACCATTATTCTTTGCAATATTAGAAAATCCATAAGTTTTTTGTTAGATGGCATGGTTTTTTATTCCTATTTGATGAACATGAGCCCATGGCTGCTTACTTTGTATGTTACCTGTAACCGTCAAGTAATCATTCAAAGTTAATTTGAAGATTTAAAGGGCTTGCTGAGATCTAGTCCGGCAATATTACAACATTTTCATGGTGTTTTACAAAATTATTTCCCTCATATGGTTTTATTTGTGTTGGGTAGGCTTTATTTATTATCCCTATTTTACCAGTGATTATAAAGCTAGTCTGATACCAAAGCATACTTACTTTCAGCTAAGACTCAGAGAGAAAACATGGTTCTTACACTGCATTAAGCAACTGGTTTGCCTCTTAATATAGTAGTTAAATATACTCTATCAGGTTCCACAGAAATGGTGCTTTTGCTCGATGGGCAAGTGCTAACGGTCTTGCCTTTTACAAGGCCACTTTATCATCAAAGTAGGAGGAGAAGGTGCTCAGAACCTGCCTGACCTATGGGAAGGCCCTAGTTGTGGTTAGAGACCTTGATTGAAATTAATGGTGTGCCCACTCCAACCTCTCAAGTTTTTCTGTTATACTTCAAATATCTGGAAGTTGTGAAAACCTGCTGCCCTGGTGGAGCGTCAAACCAGGCTGGTGAGTGAAAGCAGTCATCCCAAAATGGAGTAAGCTGAGTGTTAAGAGCAGAAAACCTTTTATAGTTATAATAAGTAATTAACTTTGTAGATCACTTCACAACTTTTGGAGTGCTAACATGCCATATTTGGGACTATGAGGAATTCCATTATAGAAAGATGAACCATTAGAGCTAGGAAATAATCTCTGTTAGATATTGGTATGTGGCATTCACTTTTGGTCCCCTCATACTTGAGAGGATAATTAAAATGATTAAAAGGTTGAAAAATAGATGTTATCATTTTAAGTTTAAAAAGGGGGGAAAGATTTTAGCCTGGAGAAGGAAAAGCTACGGGAGAGCTTGATTATCATCTTCAAATACAAGACTAGTTTTTGCCAGGGGGATTTTTATTAATTATTCTTCATGAACTTCAAAGATTTAAGAGGAAATGGTCTTAAATTGAAGGAGGAGCAATTTTGATGAGTACGAGAAAGAGTTTTTTGATCATCAAAGTGGAGAAATGTTTGAATGACTGCCCAAGAGAGTGTTGAATTTCTGACTGTTTCAGTTGTCTGTTGTGTGACAAATTACCCGAAGACTTTTGGTGGCATAACATGACAACCATTTTATTGCCTATGATTTTGTGGGTTAGTAATTCAGGAAAGAAGGACATATTTTTTTTGCCCCATATGATGCTGATTGAGCTGTAGGATCCAAGATGGTTGCACATGTCTATACCTTTGGAGCTAGCTGTTGGCTGGGATATCCTGGTTCTCTGTGAGTTCTTTTTCTTGGTCTCTCATCACTCATAAATCTGTATAGAATGGCCAGGCACGGTGGCTCATGCCTGTAATCTCAGCACTTTGGGAGGCCGAGGTGGGTGGATCACCTGAGGTCAGGAGTTCCAGACCAGCCTGACCAACATGGTGAAACCCCGTCTCTACTAAAAATACAAAAATTAGCTAGGCGTGGTGGCGGGCACCTGTAATCCCACCTGCTTGGGAGGCTGAGGCAGGAGAGTTGCTTGAACCCAGGAGGCAGAGGTTGCAGTGAGCCAAGATTGTGCCCTTGCACTCCAACCTGAGCGACAGAGTGAGACCGTCTCAAAAAAAAAAAAAAAAAAAAAAAATCTAGCTCGAGCTCCTTTTCACAGTGGCTGGGCCATAACGGAAGCTGCAGGATCTCTTAAGACCTAGGCCTGGCAGTCATACATCATCACTTTTGCCCAGATACAAGAGGAGGGGACGTTGACTTCACCTCTAAAGGATAGAGGGTAAAAATCACATTGCAAAAGAGCTTGGAGTGTGGTTTGGATTATTACTACCAATTTTATTTTATTTTATTTTTTGAAACAGAGTCTTGCTCTGTCGCCCAGGCTGGAGTGCAGTGGTGCGATCTCAGCTCACTGCAACCTGTGCCTCCCGGTTTCAAGTGATTCTCTTGCCACAGCCTCCTGAATAGCTGAGATTACAGTTGCGTGCTACCACGCCTGGCTAACTTCTGTATTTTTATTAGATATGGGGTTTTACCATGTTGGTCAGGCTGGTCTTGAACTCCTGACCTCACGATCTGCCCACCTTGGCCTCCCAAAGTTCTGGGATTACAGGCATGAGCCACCGCCCCCGGCCTATCACCAATTTTAGATACAGTTTACCACACTGACCTTAGAGATTTTTCGTGAGAGAATAATCAATACGTGTTTATTAAATGGGTAGTTTGGGCATATGATTTACAAATTTGGCTGCATATAGAGTCATCTGGGAGCTTTTTACAAGCATGAGCTCCTAGGTACCAGACCAGTGACTCAGTATCTCCTGGGAGTGTTGTGTTGGCACATAAGAGACACTCTTAAGTCCTTTCTTTCAGGTAGCTATCAGTAAAATGAGTGTGGTGCGGGGGACAGGTAGGTATAATACGTAAGGCAAGATGGTATGTACGTTGAGATAGATCTTATCTCTCCTGCTTCTAGGACTTGTTTGAATCATCTGTCTAGTATGCTCTTCCTTGCAGTCTGCCTAGGGTAAATTATATTTCATTAAATCAGCCCGTCATTAGAACAGTGTTTCTTGATGCCTCTCATTTTTTTCTCATGGTTTCTGGCATTTTTCCTTCATTGCTTTTTTTTAGTTCATAATTCAATATTTATATGATTGTTTGATGTATAATAGACAAAAATATATCTGCTTTGCTTTCAAGTATCTAACATAGTATCTGCCTCATAAAAGGCACTCAGTAAGTACTTGTTGAATGAGTAAGTGGTTGAATGCATGAATGAATGAAGTGATATTTGAATTTAGTTTTAAAGGTGATTGGAATTTTGGACAGGTGAAGCAAATGAAAGGGAAATTTATTGTTCTGAAGTGGAAACTGTGGGTCATTATTGCTCATGTAATTTCAGAAAACTGGAGAAACTGGTTTGGGAAAAGATGAAAGGTTGATTTTATATCTAGTATGCTAAATTTGAGGTATGGAGGTTTAGCAGGCATTTAGAAATGAGACATTTCTATGCTAAATTTGAGGTATGGAGGTTTAGCAGGCATTTAGAAATCTGAAGGGTGAGATTGATTCCAGATATTCACTTTTGGGAGTTACCTGACTGAAGAATATGAAATCTATTCCTTTCACAAATACCTGGGTAAGCTCCTACTGTGTGCCAGACAGCTATGTTATAGGGAAGGTGAACTGCAGTCTGAGAAGGAGCCAGTCTTGTGACAAGAGCTAGGGAGAATGTTTCAGCCAGAAAAGGAACCCCAAGTTTGTAGGCCCTGGGGCAATAAATAATTTATAATTTTTGAGGAATTGAAAGAAGGTGACTGAAGGACAGAGCGAGGTGAGTGAAGAGGGACAGCTGCATGAGGTAAAGTGGGAGAGGCAGGCAGAGCCCACATCACATGGGGACTTTGTGGGCTAGATAGTGAGTTTAGCCTTCACTCAAAAGTGTGGTGGTGCTGGGCATGGTGGCTCACACCTGTAATCCTAGCACTTTGGGTGGCTGAGACAGGTGGGTCACCTGAGGTCAGGAGTTCGAGAACAGCCTGGCCAACGTGGTAAAATCCCGTCTCTACTAAAAATACAAAAAATTTTAGCCAGGCATGGTGGCTCATGCCTGTAATCCCAGCTACTCAGGAGGCTGAGGCAGGAGAATTGCTGGAACCCGGGAGGTGGATGTTGCAGTGAGCCAAGATTGCACCATTGTACTCCAGCCTGGGTAACAAGAGCGAAAACTCTGTCTCAAAAAAAAAAGGTGGTGGGACACCATTGAAGGCTTAAAACAAAGTGACAAGCAGAGATTCTTTTTCTAAATAAAAGGATACCCTGGCTACTCTGTAGAGAATAGAGAGTCACAAAAAAGGGACTAGTAAGGAAGTGTTTGTCTCCCTTCTTGAGAAGGATCATGGCAGATAGGGCAGGTTATGGCAGTGGACATAGAACGGGATACTTGCAGGATGCATTTAAAAAGTAGAACCAGGCTGGGCGTGGTGGCTCACGCCTATAACCCCAGCATTTTGGGAGGCCGAAGCGGGCAGATCACCTGACTTTGGGAGTTTGAGACCGGCCTGACCAACACGGAGAAACCCTGTCTCCACTAAAAATACAAAATTAGCTGGGTGTGGTGGTGCATGCCTGTAATCCCAGTTACTGGGGAGGCTGAGGCAGGAGAATCACTTGAACCTGGGAGGTGAAGGTTGTGGTGAGCCGAGATCGTGTCACTGCACTTCAGCCTGGCAACAGGCAAAACTTCGTCTCAAAAAAAAAGAAAAAAAAAAGTGGAAGTAAAATTCACTAGAGAAGGAAAGGAAGAGGGAAGAGTAAGGAGTACAGAGCCCTGGGGCCTATGTAGGGAGCACAAGGAGGAACCAGGGAAGGAAAATAAGGGAGCAAGAGTGGTTATTGATGTCAAAGGCGAGTCAAGCTACTGCGCCTGCAGTGGGAGCCAATGTGGGAAAAGGAGCCTATAAGGAGAATTCAAGTGTATTTTTTTTTTTTTTGAGACAGAGTCTCGCTCTGTTGCCCAGGCTGGAGTGCAGTGGCCAGATCTCAGCTCACTGCAAGCTCTGTCTCCCGGGTTTATGCCATTCTCCTGCCTCAGCCTCCCGAGTAGCTGGGACTACAGGCGCCCGCCACCTCGCCCGGCTAGTTTTTTGTATTTTTTAGTAGAGACGGGGTTTCACCATGTTAGCCAGGATGGTCTCGATCTCCTGACCTTGTGATCTGCCCGTCTTGGCCTCCCAAAGTGCTGGGATTACAGGCTTGAGTCACCGCGCCCGGCCCTTAATTCAAGTGTATTGGGAGTAAGTGTGCTGCCTGATGTGTGGTAAGTCAATACCCAAGACATGGGGGCGGGGTTTAATTGTAGGGCTGCAGAATGAGGAGATGAGAGAGAACTGCAAATCCATCCCCCTGAGGAGTTTGGAGCTAGGGTTTTTAAGGATTTTGGAGTGGGCTGGAGTGTGGAGATTGTTGGTTGACCAGAGAGAGAAAGGTGACGTAATGGGACCAGGAGATGAAAAAACTGTATTATGCTGATTTCGTTTCTCTCTGAGGGTCTTCAAACTGGTTGACATCAGCTGTTTTACCAGAATTTGGGATCTGAAAAATATGTCAGGCAATTCTTAAAGAAAAGCCTTATGCTTCTAAAGTCAGAGATCCAACCTTAGAAACAGTAGGGATGCAAATGGTCAGTATCTAGTGCCGTGTGACTTTCGATTACAAGGAAATGCGTCAAAGTCCAGCCTGATTAATGTGTTTTTTGTTTTGTTTTGTTTTGAGATGGATTTTGCTCTGTCGCCCAGGCTTGGAGGGCAATGGCATGATCTTGGCTCACTGCAACCTCCGCCTCCTGGGTTCAAGTGATTCTCCTGCCTCAGCCTCCTGAGTAGCTGGGACTACAGGTGTGTGCCACCACACTCGGCTAATTTTGTATTTTTAGTAGAGATGGGTTTTTACCGTTTTGGCCAGGCTGGTCTTGAACTCCTGACCTCAGGTGATCCACCCACCTCAGCCTCCCAAAGTGCTGGGATTACAGGTGAGCCACTGCACCTGGTCTAATGCTTAATTAAAGTTATATTTCTGTCCATAAACCTTGGTAACCCTCTGAGGACAGCTTCATAAGGAAGAATATGGGTAGGTTGTGGGTGTATGGGGCTGCAGGGAGATCATGAAGGTTGAGGACGTAGGAAAGAGCCACACATTTATCCATTAGAAGATCATTGGTGACCATGGAGAAAGGGCTTTCTGCAGAATGAAATTGAGTTTATGAATGAGTATGTGATGGAGAAGTGAAGGCAGAGTACCAGCTACTTTCGTAGGGAAGTTGGGAATTAAAGAAAAAGGAAGATCACAAGGAGTTTGCCTTGTACAAACTTCCATAGAGGAGCATGTGTGGGAAGGCAAGATTTTAAAAGCTGTTGGATCGGTATTTACTAAGCACCTACTCTAAGCTGGTCACTGTTCTAGTGTTAAGGATTTGTGTGAATGACCTCATTTAGGTACTTCATTTTACAGATGAGAAAAATGATGCTCAGGGAATTAATCACCTTGACAGGTCACACAGAAAGAAGACTGTGAGTTCTGTCTGACCCAGGCCCCATGCTCCTAAACCTTGCATGACACTGTTCTTTGGAAAGTCCTATCAGGACATCAGCTAGAGATAAATGAAAGGTTTTTAGAGCCCAGTTATGGCTTAGCTCCAGCTGTATGAATTTGTTAGCAACCCCGTTAAATAAAGTCTTCTTATTTTTCTATAATAATCTGGCAGTTTAGGAATGGAGAGGTGGGGGAGGGGAAGGAAGGAGAGGGGAAGAAAAGGATAGAATAAGAGTTCAGTAAATTAGAAAGGGGATTATTTTGTTGTTCATAAGTGTAATGATTGGATTTTCATGCACATGTATGAGATGTGCTTCCCTCAAGCCTTGTTACTACAAAGTCAGTGCATTACCCATCTGATGTGGGAAAAATAAATCAGAAAGAGGCCTCAGCTTGTGGGAGTGGTGGAATGCAATGGCTTGTGTTGTTAAGCAAAATTGTGTTTTACAGTAAATATTTATTGTGGTTCTTTTGATGCAAGTTATATTGGGATATGGAGGAAAATGCAAAAATGGATAAGATGGGATATTTGACCTCTACACGGTTAGAGAGGAAGGTAAAGTACTTCATTATAGTGCGTGATTGAAGGGTATGAGAGGAAGGTGGAGGAGAAGTATGGGAAAGTATTATACAAGTTAGCTTGTAGAGTGAAGGTGGCATTAGGTAGGGCTGACCAGGGTGATGCCAATCTAGCTTCTCAGGATGACCCCTCAGGATTTTGGTCACTGTGTCGTCAGTCTAGTCTTGGGTCAGAAAATGTATTTTGTTGAGAACCTGGAAATAATTAGTCTTGAAGACAGGATTGTATTCAGACTTGAGTGATTGAGCTCAGAATGGAATGCCAATTTATTATTTTAGAATGAAGGATTCCTTTTCTGTTAAGAGGATTCTGGAATTTGTTAGGATAATTGCTTTTCAGTATCAAGAGATCTGGCAATCAAATTTAATAATATCAAGCTTGCTTGGTGAGCATGGATTTATAAGATAGAATGACTTTTAGGGCAGAATACAGTTACAAAAAAGATTATTGATTGTTTCCCATAATACCTGGTATTGTATTAAGTACTTTGCATACAGTAGGGCATTTTATTCTCCCAGTGATCCTCCTGCAAAGTAGGCACAATTATCTTCAATTTACAAATGAGGAAACCAAGACTCTCTTTAAGCTGATAAGATGCTGAACTGAGATTTGAACCAAGTCCCTCTGCCTCTAAGAGCCCATACCCCTATGTGCTACTATATGCTGTTCCCATCTAAGCTTCATGAAATAACCTTGTTCCACTGCAGAGAAGATGTTATGTCACCTCCCTCTAGTATTTCTCGGCCTTGGGCAGTTTTGGAGTCAAAATGCCCCTCGTTTTTTTCTAGATTTTTCCAGATTTCTTTGCTAATCAGTCTTAGATGTAGTCACATTATTTGTTTAAATACCGGTGTATTCATATAGTCATCCAAGCCTTTTTGTTCTCTTCTTGCTTTTGGTTTGGAAGATATTCTCTCTTTGGAGGAACTTTACATATCTGTTCTCACTGATTTTGTGTTGATTTTATTATCTTAATTTTATGGGTTAAGTTTTTGAGTTTCTTCTGGCTCCTAGTCTACCAACTCCTCCCTGTCCCCTTCCTCTTTCACTAGACTTAAATTCAGATACTAAAGCCAGTTTCTGAATACTCAGTCTGGCTCCAGTCCAGCTATCCAATTTAGACATGGCTCTCTGGATCACTAACTACTGCCAATTACTCACTGCTCCTGTATGTTCTTTATTTCCTACTTGAGTATCCTTGTTTCTGTTGTGCTTTTGGCTTGGAATGTCATTCTTCTCATGAAGGCCCCCTAGTCTGATCCCTCACTGGGAGTAATCACTTCTTCCTGAGTCTCATAGCAGAGAATTCTCTTTTATGTCTCATTTGTGGCACATTACACTTTCTGCCATCTATTATAGTTGTTTGTGTACATACCTATCTCCTACTAGACCATGGCCTCACTGAGCAGATCTGTCTGGTTGACCTTTGTCTTTCCCCTAGTGTCTAGTTCAGTTCCCTGCACATAGTGGGCATTCGATATCTATTGGGTGAATGAATGAATAACTGAACAGAATTTCAGATTTTTAAGTTTCTGCTCATGGTTTATAGATTCCCTCCCTTTTTGCTTTTCTTCTTCCTTTCACATTTCCTTTTCTTTCTTTTCCATTAACCTGTGTTTTCCCTTGCACTGACTCACTGAACTTCTCTTTACCACTCCTTTTTTTTTACCCAGATTTTGCCTCATTCTTTCCCCATTAGCAGTCACTGTGTGGGTGTGCCACATGCTGCCGGTCAGATTTTCTCCATCCTTTTGTGGCTCGAGTTCCTCCATGAATCGGATGAGCAGCGTAGGAATTGACTGGTGATTATATTAAGATCTTAATAAAAGACCTTGTATAAAGAACAGTACTTAAAATTTGTCAGTGTATTGCTTTCAAGAGGGAAATTTCCGATGCATGTTTCAAGTGAAAGGGAAAGGGAAAAAAAATCTTTGGGTGCTGGGGAGGTAGATCAGGGCATTTTATTCACAGTGTGGGATGTGGGATGTGGGATGTGAGAGGCATCTTAGTTGACCAAAGAAATAATGCAGGAAGCCACAGAAACTTCTGCTAACCATTAATATTGAATCCTCAATTTTTTTCTATAGCTGGAGAAAACATTAGAGATGAGTGTAGTTCAACCTTCCTGTTTTCCAGATGAGAAAACAGACCCAAAGAGGCTAAATGACTTGTTCATTAAACTGGGGTATTTGTTGCCCAGTGTTTACTTATAGAACTGAATGTGGCCTAGGAAACCACCAAATCTTTGAAAGCAGTGGAAAGTTGCACTTGAAGTGGAGGCTTTAGGTGTCTAAAATTGAAGGCTTTTGCAATGCTGAAAAGTAGACTGTCCAGTTGGTAGCCTGTTGGATTTGAGGCAGTTTTCACCAAAGGGCCGTTTAGCTGTCTCAGTCACTCCCTTCTGGGAATCCGTTCATTCTGCATTTGAACAGGGGCTAACGTTAAATTATTAAAACATTTTCAATTTTTCTTGCTCTTTTTTCCAGCCCTCATATTCCAAGTTTTGTTTCAGGGTTAATTTCCTTATCTCAACACTATTTGTGTTAAGTTTTTATTGCTTAAGTCAGATGTCAGTACAAAGCATGGGAAATCCAGAAAGTGTCTTGGACGCTCATGATTGGTTTTTGGTGCTTGTTAGGCAGATCTTTTACCTAACTCATATAATAATGTACTTTATTGTCACTGAAATACTGTCTAGTGAACCAGTTGGCAGCAGATATGAAAGGTTACCTATTTGTTGAAGGTCTAGGGTGCAGCAGTGGAAAGAGATCAGATAGCCCAAAATAGGAAGTCAAGTGCAAACAGGATATATTTGTCTACTGTAACTTGTATGCCTGTGTTTTGAAACTTGGTGCTGTTAAAAAGTCAAGACTTCTAATATTTGAGCTTGGCTGAAGAAGTCTCCATTTTGGGTTTGAAAAGAAGCTAACATAACTAGTCCTTTACAGCCCTTGCCTTTATCCATATGCATATCTTTCTTCTAGGGACCATTCTTTCTTCCTGAGCATGGTTGTTTTTCCTAGTTTATAACATACTGCATCTATATGGTTTATAAAATGGAGCCACTGAATTGACTGCTGATGTTACTTTTGATAGATATGGGATTCAGTCTGTGTTTGGCTATTTTTTAAAATAACAATGGGAAATTTTAGCCTATAATTCACCATCCTTTTATTTTTTATTTATTTTTTATTGTTTTGAGACAGAGTTTCACTCTTGTTGCCCAGGCTGGAGTGCAATGGCGTGATCTCAGCTCACCACAACCTCCGCCTCCCGGGTTCAAATGATTCTCCTGCCTCAGCCTCCAGAGTAGCTGGGATTATAGGCGTGTGCCACCACACCTGGCTAATTTTGTATTTTTAGTACAGATGGGGTTTCTCCATGTTGGTCAGGCTGGTCTCAACCTCCTGACCTCAGATGATCTACCCGCCTTGGCCTCCTAAAGTGCTGGGATTACAGACATGAGCCATTGTGCCTGGCCTCCATCCTTTTAACATATATATATATATATATTTTTTTCTCTTTATATATATATATATTTTCTCTTTTTTTGTAGAGCCTGGGGAGTGGCTCATGCCTGTAATCCGAACAGTTTGGGAAGCTGAGGCGGAAGGATTGCTTAAGCCCAGGAGTTTGAGACCAGTCTGGGCAATATAGTGAGACCCCCGTCTCTACAAAAATAAAAATAGCTGAGTGTGGTGGCATGTGCATGTAGTCCCAGCTATTCAGGAGGTTGAAGTGGGTGGATCACCTGAGCCCAGGTCAAGGCAGCAGTGACCAAGAGTGCATCACATCTAGCCTTGGTACCAGAGTGAAGTCTTGCTGTGTTGCCCAGGCTGTGAGCTGGTCGCAAAGTCCTGGCCTCAGGTGATTCTCCTTCCTTGGCCTCCCACAGTGCTGGGATTACAGGTGTGAGCTACCACACCTGGCCACCGCCTTCTATTTTTTTTTAATTTTTATTTTTTGAGACTGAGGCTCCCTCTGTCACCCAGGCTAGAGTGCAGTGGCTGGAGTGCAGTGGTGCAATCACAGTTCACTGCAGCCTTGATCTCCCAGGCTCAAGTGATCCTCCCACCTCAGCCACCCAGTAGCTGGGATTACAGGTGTGAGCCACTACAACAGGCCCATTGTTTTTTTGTTTGTTTGTTTGTTTGTTTTGTTTTTGGAGATGGAGTCTCACTCTGTCACCTAGGCTGGAGTGCAATGGTACGATCTCAGCTCTCTGCAACCTCTGCCTCCATGGCTCAAGCAATTCTCCTGCCTCAGCCTCCTGAGTAGCTGAGATTACAGGTGCCCATTACCAGCCCTGGCTAATTTTTGTATTTTTAGTAGAGACAGTGTTTTGCCATGTTGGCCAGGCTGGTCTTGAACTCCTGACCTCAAGTGATGAGTCCACCTCGGCCTCCGAAAGTGCTGGCATTATAGGCGTGAGCCACCATGCCTGGCCCATTCTTTTAAATAACAGTTTGTTTTTGTTGGTTTCCAGAATTTTTAGCCTAACTTTTGAGTATTTTCTGAGCGTGGTTTACAAATGACTACCGGGTGTTTGTGAACTTTTTTTAAGTCTTTGAATTCATACTTTCCTTGAGTACTGGAGGCTGCATCTAATGCTAGCTGCTGAATTGCTTCATCCCTTGGCAAGTCTCTGGAGAAGAGATTAAGTAAGTAATTTGCTTGGGGTCACTCAGCTGGTAAACAATCTCAGCAGCCCCTATTTTCTGAACCCACCTCCCATTTCCCATTGCTTCCTACCGTGAAATGTGCTTTATTACATTCATTAGAGGACTGGATTGGTTATAGGATAACCATCTGCTCAAGTTATCGCGGGATCTTTGTGGATTATCACAACCACTTGAACCAGGTCCATTCTGCTGGTCTGATACTATAATATGGGACAAGTGAAGGTTTTGATAATGTGTGTATGTGTGTGTGTGTGTGTGCGCGCATGCATTCTGTACTCTTGTCATATTGCAAAGAAAATCGTCTGTCCTTCCACTTTGTAATTCCAGGAGCAAAAGGGTAAAGTAGCAGCATATCTCAATGTGGATGTTCTAGTGACTGTGTGTGAAAGCAGTGAGAACAACATTCCTTTCTGCTATCAGCTCAGGTGTCTTTTTTCTTGACTCTATCAAGGAGTGGTGAATATGAGGCATTTTGCACTTTGTTGTGGGATATAGGCCAATAGTAAAACCTGAAGATCAGGTTGAGCACAGGTGTTCCTGGCGAGGAGAGAATATGATGACGATACAAAGGTTTTTATGACACCAGGAAAACTGGAAATGTCTATTCATTTATGCTGCTTGGCATAGATACCGGGTAGATCACATCCTCCTGGCAGGAGCAGAAAACATTTCAGAAAGTCAGCATAATTTTCAGATTGAGATCAAACGTCAAACCAAGCTAAAGGTCTGTGGGAGGAAGGGGGTGCTTAGTCTCAATTCATCCCGGATTTATCACCAAATCCTATCTGACTTCAGTGCAGTGCAAGCAATTACAGTGCACCAAGTGGAGACCAGAGGTGTATGTTCATTCTTTGAATTTGGCAGAGAAGGGTTGAGGAGCTAAGGGATAAATTCTAAACTGGCTGGACTGCAGAGTTGTGGGGAGTAACAAACTCATTAGCAATGGGGTGGAATTGGGAAGAGATTTAACAGCCTGGGGCTGCAAGGAGGATAAACCACTCTGACCACCTCTGAGAAGTTTTTCAGGGGGTTATATAATTAAGAACTGGTGGAAGAACTGTAGTCATTTAATTCTTAGAGGAGTGGTTTGAAAACTAAATTGAGGCCGGGCGCAGTGGCTCAAGCCTGTAATCCCAGCACTTTGGGAGGCCGAGACGGGCGGATCACGAGGTCAGGAGATCGAGACCATCCTGGCTAACACGGTGAAACCCCGTCTCTACTAAAAAAAATACAAAAAATTAGCCGGGCGAGATGGCGGGCGCCTGTAGTCCCAGCTACTCGGGAGGCTGAGGCGAGAGAATGGTGTAAACCCGGGAGGCGGAGCTTGCAGTGAGCTGAGATCCGGCCACTGCACTCCAGCCTGGGCGACAGAGCGAGACTCCGTCTCAACAAAAAAAAAAAAAAGAAAACTAAATTGAGCTTGATTAGAGGTATTGGCATACCTACTTAATTAATTAATTAATTTTTGAGACGGAGTCTCGCTCTGTCACCCAGGCTGGAGTGCAGTGGCACTATCTCGGCTCACTGCAAGCTCTGTCTCCTGGGTTCATGCCATTCTCCTGCTTCAGCCTCCCGAATAGCTGGGACTACAGGTGCATGCCGCCACGCCCGGCTAATTTTTTGTATCTTTGGTAGAGATGGGGTTTCACAGTGTTGGCCAGGATGGTCTCAATCTCCTGACCTCGTGATCCACCTGCCTCAGCCTTCCAAAGTGCTGGGATTACAGGTGTGAGCCACCGTGCCTGGCCCCTAAATTTTTAAAAAGCAGATAGAGGAATAGAGCTGATAAACATTGTCTTTTTAAAGAACCTTAATGCACTGGGTGCAGTAGTTCACCCCTATAATCCCAGGACTGTGGAAGGCCAAGGTAGTGGATTGCTTGAGTTCGGGAGTTTGAGACCAGCCTGGGCAATGTGGTGAAACCCTGTCTCTACTAAAACCACAAAAATTAGCCAGGCGTGATGGTGAGCGCCTGTAATCCCAGCTACTTGGGAGGCTGAGGCATGAGAATCGCTTGAGCCTGGGAGGCAGAGGCTGCAGTGAGCCAAGATCACGCCACTGCTTTCCAGCCTGGGTGAGAGTGAGACTGTCTTAAAAAAAAAAAAAAAAAAGCTGGGCATGGTGGTTTGTGCCTGTAATCCCAGCTACCCAGGAGGCTGAGGTTGGAGGATCACTTGAGCCCAGGAGGCAGAAGGTGCATTGAGTGAGACCATGCCACTGCACTCCAGTCTAGGTGACAGAGGGAGACCCTGTCTCAAAAATAAATAAAAAAGTTAAGAACCTTATTGGGCCTTTCTGTGTTAAAACAACAACAACAACACAACAACAACAACAACAATAACCTTAAAAAATACTTTGTTTAAATTATTTACAGCCAATTTCTGTTGAACACCCATTGTTTGCTGGGCTCTGGGGTAAATGCTTTGACATGCATTATTTTAATCTTTTCAATGATCTTTTCAATGTAGGAGGTTTTACTGTTTTGAGGAAATTAAAGGAGTTAACACCAGAATTCATTCTATACCATGGTACATTTGGCTGCAGTAATTTTCCTGCAGTCCACTTTGGAAAGGTAAATTGTATAATTTTGAGCCTAGACAGAATTCCTGTCCTGAAGTGCTGTATTTTCCCAGTGCATTGGAGTGCCAAAAATCCCTTCACCTAGTCCCTGCCTTCATTTAAAAAAAGAATGCTGGTTACCCATTAGTCAGTCATTGTGATAATATCTTGTGAAAGCAGCTTCTTCAGTAGAAGGGCCAGAAGAGCTTATCTGGTAAATCCTGTTTCCTGCACCAGAGTAGTAGGGGGATCAGAGTCTCTTTATTCTTGATGAGCTTTGTCATCAGTTTCGATGGAAGAAGGATCCTGCTGTAATTAAACTGCAGGTCCATTTATTCTGTTTTCGGTGTTGTTAGAAGACTACTCTGAACTGCTTTGTTTCCTGATTGACTCGCCCTTTGGGGCAGAATGCCTGGGTTGAAATGAAAGGGTAGGTTTCTCTGCTGCAGTGTTCAATCTGTCATCTCTCCTAAACTCCACACTAAGAAGCAGCCATTTAATTGGTCAGACCCCTGGGGTGATATTTTGGCACAGCTCCATTGGTTAGAATTACTTTTCCCTGAACTTCATAGCAGATGCTGAGGTCCCTCTGCAGATATTTGTCATAGAATAGTTGAAACCAGGGAGTTTCTGAGAACATTTATAACTTGTGATTATTATGTATGTTTTTCAGTTGTTAACAGTTACCGCCTCAGAAAAAGAGCTCACTTATTGCTAGTGGGAAGTGAAATCTCTCTCCTTTTCCCCCTTATTCATATTATTATTTTAACAGTTTATGTTCCAAGACCCTCTGCTCTCTCTTTTCCTGTTATCATTCTGTTATGTTTCTCCTTCCACCTTGCTTGGGCTATGCAAGTCAGGAACAACAGGCAAAGGTACACCCAGACCTGGGTGTGTCTGGTAGAGGTCGGTTTCTTTGATTTCTAGCATGTCTTTATTTTACGTCTGCATTTGTTGTTTTCATGTTTATTTGTATTTACAGTTCCCATTGCAGCACCATTCCAATCCAAAACAACAGTGAAGGCATTGAAGCCTTCTGTGTCTTTTTAGGAAGGGATGGAAGTGACGGTCTTATTCTTCTTCCAGGCTCTCCTTTTCTGGTTTTGTCCTTCTGTAATAACAATTTAAACCATTTTTATTTTCTTTTGTTTTTCAAGTAATCTTAGCAGACAAATAATTCTCTTCAGTCTTTCCTTCAAGGTATTGCTGTGGTTATATGTGTTTAAAATCCTTAATTTACTGATCATCCTGGAATCATAATTGTGCAGTTTCTGGCTTTTTTTTTTTTTTGAGATAGAGTCTCACTCTGTCACCCAGGGTGGAGTACTGTGGTACAATGTTGGCTCACTGCAACCTCCGCCTCCCGGGTTCAAGCGATACTCCTGCCTCAGCCTCCCGAGTAGCTGGGACTACAGGCGTGCATCACCACATCCAGCTAATTTTTTGTATTTGTAGTAGAGACGGGGTTTCGCCATGTTGGCCAGGCTGATCTCAAACTCCTGATCTCAGGTGATCTGCTGGCCTCAGCCTCCCAAAGTGCATTACAGGCGTTTACAGGCTCAGCGATTGCAGGCGTGAACCACCGTGCCTTGCCAATTGTGCAGTTTTAAGCATGAATTTCTGTCCTATTTTTTTAAAAAAGCACTCTATTGCTGTTATCATTAGTTAATAATTCAACAAGTATGTGTTGATTACCTGGCATTAAGGCGGAGAATAAAGCTGTGAAATAGACTCACTCTTGTTTCCTGTTTCACTTTCCACACCCTAAATATAGAAGAAAAATACTTTAAAAAGAATTATACAGGCTGGGCATGGTGGCTTATGCCTGTAATCCTAGAACTTTGGAAGGCTGAGGCGGGCGGATCACTTGAGGTCAGGAGTTCAAGACCAGCTTGGCCAACATAGTAAAACCCCATCTCTACTAAAAATACAAAAAATTAGCCAGGCATGTTGGCACGTGCCTATAATCCCAGCTACTCAGGAGGCTGAAGCATGAGAATTGCTTGAACTTGGGAGGTGGAGGTTGCAGTGAGCTGAGATCGTGCTACTGTACTTCAACCTGGGCAACAGAGCAAGACTCTGTCTCAAAAAAAGAAAAAAAAAAAAAGAATTATACAAATTGTTAGCCAGTTGATTAGATACAGTGCTGCTAGAATGCTCTTTCCCCCAGAATGTAATCATCATGAGATTCAAGGACCTTGCCTGTTGTTCCTCTTACGTTCCCCAGAGGTACTGGAGATTCATGCTAAATAGTCTGATAAATCAATTCTGGTTATAAGGAAGTGTATAAGATTCTATGAAGTGAGGCATGGTGGCTCACACCTGTAATTCCAACCCTTTGGGAGGCTGAGGTGGGAGGATCACTTGAGCCTGGGAGATTGAGGCTTCAGTGAGCTGTGATCGCACCACTATGTCAGCAGCCTGGGTGACAGAGTGAGACCTGTCTCAAAAAAAAAAGATGTTATGAGAGCACAGACAGGATCAGGAAAGGTTTCCCTGAGGAAATAAGTGATGTAAGTAAATGATGCGTAAGGGAGGTGAGGTGGCAACAGTGCTCCAGGCTGAGAGAATAGCTGAATAGCTTGAGGGAGAGAGATTCCTAAAGCCAAAATAACCTTGGCATTTGAAGAACTGAAAGAATAGGGTAGAGTAAGGAGTAAGGCCCTGAGCACTAAGGATCTGCTTTCATTATTATTTACTAGTTACCCAGTGACATTACTTATTTAATTTTTTTTGAGACAGAGTCTCGCTCTGTCTCTCAGGCTGGAGTGCAATGATGCGATCTCGGGTCACTGCAACCTCCGCCTCCCAGGTTCAAGCAGTTCTCCTGCCTCAGCCTCCATGTAGCTGGGATTACAGGCACCCGTCACCATGCCTGGCTAATTTTTGTCTTTTAGTGGAGACGAGTTTTCATTTGGGATTACAGGCGTGAGCCACCGCACCCGGCTGACAACACTTATTAAAAGGAAGGTAAGCCAGGTGCACTGGCTCATTGCCTGTAATCCCAGCACTTTGGGAGGCCCAGGTAGGAGGATTGCTTGAGGCTAGGAGTTCAAAGACCAGTCTGGGTAACATAGTGAGATCCTGTCTCTACAAAAAAAGTAAAAAATTAGCTGGGCAAGGTGGTGGGCACTTGTAGTCCTAGCTACTCAGGATGCTGAGGTGGGACAATCGCTCAATGCTGCAGTTTGCTATGATGGTGCCACTGCACTCCAGGCTGGGTGACAGAGACTTGTCTCAATAAATGAATCAATGAAATAGAGCATTAGTTGCAGTTGAGACAATTAAGTCAGAAACCCCTCCTCAACTGGAGCAAAGGTGAGTAAGAAGAGAAACTGAAATACACCTTAAATATCAAAGACTTTATCTTTAGAAGGTTGGGGGTCTATATCACTGGTACCCTGAACTTGTAGAAACTAGAAATGCAGATGATTTATGGGATGTATAAATTAAAGTTCTGTAGTCCCAGGAATGGCTTTTCTATGTATTATACTTTTTACAAGGTGCTTAAGGTACTTTTGAATCCTACAAAAATCAGACCATTTTAATTCTGAGTTTTGTAGGATTATGGTGTTAAATAAGACAACAGATGCAAACATAACAACTAACTTGGCACATTTTAGGTGTCTTGTAATGTTATACTTTGTTATCTTCTGAGAAAGGACTTCAGGAACCCCAAGTTCTGAATAACTCCCCCAATTTTCCCCTTGTCTGCCATCTGCAATAATAGCACAGAAGATTATGTCATGTCTAAAGCTTCAATCCTTTATATTAAAGTATGACTTGGGAACTGAAGGAAAGAGGAGACTCCAGTCCTTGTTGTCTTTGATGTTACTGACATCTCAATGTGAATGGAGGCTCTGGAAGCTGGTTTGGAGAGAGGCAAAGGCAAACGTTTAATCCTCATGAGCCCATGCCTTATTATAATGACGGCTGTTTACTGAATGTCTATTACTGCCCTCTGCTCTTGATGTAAGATTGAAAAGTCCAGTGAAGATATGATCCCCCTTTATACTGAGCATCACCTCTATGTCCAGCCTGTGAGGTGTAGGAAATTTGTTCCTGTTACTCTGAAGCTCATAGTGGCAACTTTCTCAAGCTCATTCGTTTATTCAATGTTAGAGCCAGGATTTAAAGTCAGGTCTGACTGATTTTAAAGCCAAAGTAAAACATATTTGGGAACAGCCTTTCCCCCCCCAACCTTTCTCTCCACTGTTCTGTCTTCTTAAACTTTAGCCCTAAAGTAAAATTCTTACCTAGGAAATATGCATGTATCCATTACCCATATCCAAAGGACTGCCTTGGAGGATAGAAAATGTCTTATTAGTATTTAAAGCTTTGGAAGTGTTTTCTTCCCCTGAGTTCTGGCCTGTGAAATATTCCTTGTTTATGTCCAGCCCATGCACCATTTCAGCAGGGCTGTTTATCCTAATTCAGGCCTTGGGTTCTAAAGTTCTACCATATACATGTCTTCTCTGTGACTTAGCTATTCTGAATTCTTTTTTCTTTTCTTTTTTTTTTTTTTGAGATGGAGTCTCGTTCTGTCACCAGGCTGGAGTACAGTGATGTGATCTCGGCTCACTGCAACCTCTGCCTCCTGGGTTCAAGCAGTTACCCTGCCTTAGCCTTCTGAGTAGCTGGGACTACAGGTGCATGCCAGTACACCCAGCTAACTTTCTGTATTTTTAGTAGAGATGGGGTTTCACCATGTTGGTCAGACTGGTCTCGAACTCCTGGTCTCAGGTGATCCGCCCACCTTGGCCTACCAAAGTGCTGGGATTACAGATGTGAGCCACTGCACCTGTCCACTGAATTATTTATTCTAAAATAAATATCTCAAAAATAATCTCACTATCACAGAGAACATGCTTCATTGTCCCACCCCCAGCACATGAGACCAGTTAGTAGTATGGTTTACTCAGCAGGCTGCTTACTTACAAATGCAACAATTGCCCTATCTTATGCTCATTGTGTTGTCACCAGCATTTTAAATCTTTACAAGTCAAGGTGGATACCTCAGGCAGGTTTACTGCAAAATTCTAGTAAACAGTTTCAAAGGATTTCAAGTTGCTTGCCAGACTAATTTATTTTTAAAAGTAAGCAGCCTTCCAAGCTAAGAGATGATTTTAAATTTCAGGTGAGTTCTCAGGACATTGTGATTTAAAAAATTATGTTGTTGGTATAAATCAGCTGTGTCAGGGCCTGTCCCACCAAGGGCCTTGGGTGGTAAGAAACCCAAGCTTTGGGTGACCAGAGAGAAGAGAGAGACCTTGGGCTTTCCAGCCAGTAGGGCCTATGAAATATGTAGGTCATTGGCATTTTATTTTATTTATTTTTTTGAGAGGGAGTCTCACTCTGTCGCCCAGGCTAGAGTGCAGTGGCGCGATCTTGGCTCACTGCAACCTCTGCCTCGCGGGTTCAAGCGATACTTCTTCCTCAGCCTCCCGAGTAGCTGGGACTACAGGTGCCGGCCACCACACCACTAATTTTTGTGTTTTTAGTAGAGATGGGGTTTCACCATGTTGTCTAGGCTGGTCTTGAACTCCTGACCTCACGTGATCTGCCTGCCTTTGCTTCCCGGAGTGCTGGGATTGTAGGAGTGAGCCACCATGCCCAGCCATCATTTTAGAATTATACTTTTTAGCTTGGCGCAGTAAAAGAGAATCCTTTCTCAGCCTTCAGGTCTCATCTCAGGCATCACCTACATGAGGAGTCCTCCCCCATTTATACACACCAGCCCGGTATGTATAAATACCCACAATGTCTTGAAGTTAGCAAGTGAGAAAAGTAGCACGGTATGAATTGGAGAAGTGGTCAGGGTCTTTTTTTTTTTTTTTTTTTTTTTTTTTGAGGCGGAGTCTCGCTCTGTCTCCCGGACGGAGTGCAGTGGCCGGATCTCAGCTCACTGCAAGCTCCGCCTCCCGGGTTTACGCCATTCTCCTGCCTCAGCCTCCCGAGTAGCTGGGACTACAGGCGCCCGCCACCTCGCCCAGCTAGTTTTTGTATTTTTTAGTAGAGACGGGGGTTTCACCGTGTTAGCCAGGATGGTCTCGATTTCCTGACCTCGTGATCCACCCGTCTCGGCCTCCCAAAGTGCTGGGATTACAGGCTTGAGCCACCTAGTCAGGGTCTTTAACCATGTAAGAGTCAGGGTCTTTAACCATTTAAGAAGTGATTATTTTTATTCTAAAATGCAATAAGATCCATGAAAGAACTTTTTTTTTGAAGAGTTTTTAAACATTTTTATGTACAAAGAGTTAACATGGTTTCTTTCACTGGGTAGATGCCTTGGATAATCCATCCAAGGAATATCACTTCTAGGGAAAAGCAACGTTAAAGAGCTTTAAGTGTGTGTTTTGAGGGGAGGAGGGGAGTGGATGATGCCTTGTGGAGAAATAGTTGGATAGAGGCAAGAATTAAAGCTAGGAAACCTGTTAAGAGGCTGTTCTTTTACCCAAGAAGCCATTCTAGACTCTGGAAATTCAGTAGAGCACAAAGTCCCTGCCGTCATGGGATTTCTATTCCAGTTAGGGAAAACAGTTAAATGAGTAAGCAAATAGGCTGGGCGCGGTGGCTCAAGCCTGTAATCCCAGCACTTTGGGAGGCTGAGACGGGCGGATCACGAGGTCAGGAGATCGAGACCATCCTGGTCTACACGGTGAAACCCCATCTCTACTAAAAAATACAAAAAAACTAGCCGGGCGAGGTGGCGAGCGCCTGTAGTCCCAGCTACTCCGGAGGCTGAGGCAGGAGAATAGCATGAACCCGGGAGGTGGAGCTTGCAGTGAGCTGAGATGAGATCCGGCCACTGCACTCCAGCCTGGGCGGCAGAGCAAGACTCCGTCTCAAAAAAAAAAAAAAAAAAAAAAAGTAAGCAAATAATGTCAGCTAATACCAAATGTTATGGTGAAATTAGAAAATGACATTAAAAGGCTGGGCCTGGTAGCTTATGCCTGTAATCCCAGAGCTTTGGGAGGCTGAGGTAGGACGATCCTTAAGAGTCCAGGAGTTTGAGCTTACAGTGAGCTGTGATCAAGCCACTGCACTCCAGTGTGGAGAGAGACCCTATCTCTCACAAAAAAAAAAAAAAGAAAAAAAAAAGAAAAAAGAAAATTACATTAAAGCTGACGTTTGGATGACAAGAAGGAGCTAAGCATAGGAAGTTCTGGGGAGACCAATCCAGGCAGAAGGAACAAACAACAAATCTAAAGGGCCTAAGGAGGGAAATGTGATTAATATATGAAAGATGATGATTTAGCCCATCAGCAGGGGCAGGGAAGATGAATGTAGAAATTTATGAATCTTTGATTTAAGAAAAGTGTTTTTAATTTTTTTTTTTACTTTTGTTTTTGAGAGTCTTGCTCTGTCACCCAGGCTGGAGTGCAGTGGCATGATCTCAGCTCACTGCAACCTCTGCGTTCCAGGTTCAAGTGATTCTCCTATCTCAGCCTCCCAAGTAGCTGGGACTACAGGTGCCTGCCACCACGCCTGGCAAATTTTTTGTATTTTTAGTAGAGATGGGGTTTCACCATGTTGGCCAGGCTGGTCTCGAACTCCTGACCTCAGGTGATCCACCCGCCTTGGCCTCCCAAAGTGCTGGGATTACAGGCATGAGCCACTGCACCCCGCCAAGAAAGGTATTTAAAGCAACCTGAGGTATGGGTGGAGAGGGAGGCCCAAGACAGCCTGGACACTCACAACATTTAAGAACAAAGGGAGGGTTAAGAAGCAGCAAAAAGGCTTTGAGGTAGGAGGAAAGCCACTGGTGCAGAGTGCTAGAAGCTAAGAGATGTTTAGAGGGGGAGAGTCGCTTGTGTCCAGCATTGCTGAGAGATTAAGATGAGGATAGAGAAGTGTCAGTTAGATCTGGCCACTTGGAATTCCTTGGTGACCTTGAAGAAATTAGGAATAGTGGTTGGCTCAAGATAGATTGGAGAAAGTTTAAGAGTGAATTAGAAGTTAAGAAAGTGGAGTCGGCCGGGCGTGGTGGCTCACGCCTGTAATCCCAGCACTTTGGGAGACCGAGGTGGGCGGATCACCTGAGGTCGAGAGTTTGAGACTAGTCTGACCAACATGGAGAAACCCCCTCTCTACTAAAAATGCAAAATTAGCCGGGCATGGTGGTGTATGCCTGTAATCCCAGGGACTCGGGAGGTTGAGGCAGGAGAATTGCTTGAACCCAGGAGGCAGAGGTTTCAGTGAGCCGAGATCGTGCCATTGCACCCCAGCCTGGGCAACAAGAGTGAAACTCCATCTCAAAAAAAAAAAAGTAGAGTCAAATATTTGGAGGAATTTGATTTAGAGGAGATCACAGAAAAAGAGCTTTACTGGGGAGGGAGAGAATGTGGGGTCAAAATTGTTTTTTAAAAATTTTTTGGTTTTTTTTTACAAATTACAAATATTTGACTAGTTGCTTTAAAAAAAATCTGTCATTGGCTGGGCGCGGTGGCTCGCTCCTGTAATTCCAGCACTTTGGGAGGCCAAAGTGGGTGGATCACGAGGTCAGGAGATCGAGACCATCCTGCCCAACATGGTGAAACCCCATCTCTACTAAAAATACAAAAATTAGCTGGGCGTGGTGGTGCATGCCTGTAATCCCAGCTACTCGGGAGGCTAAGGCACAAGAACTGCTTGAACCCAGCAGGCAGAGGTTGCAGTGAGCCGAGATCACGCCACTGCACTCCAGCAGTGGTGATGGAGTGAGACTGCATCTCAAAAAAGAAAAAAGAAAAAAAAAAAAGAAAAAATCTGTCATATAGACCGGGTGCAGGGGCCCACGCCTGTAATCCTAGCACTTTGGGAGGCTGAGGTGGGTGGATTGCTTGAGCCCAGGAGTTCGAGATCAGCCTGGGCAGCTTGACGAAACCCCGTCTCGACAAAAAAATACAAAAAATTAGGTGTGGTGGTGCGCACGGTTGTGGTCCCAGCGACTCGGCATGCTGTGGCAGGAGGATCAGGTAAGCCTGGGAGGTCCAGGCTACAGTGAGCCATGGTCACATCACTGTACTCCAGCCTGAGCAACAGAGTGAGAGACCCTGTCTCAAAAAAACAACAAAACAAAACAAAAACATAAAAACTTTTAATTCAAGTGTAACTAGAGAAGCATACAAATTATAAGTGTACAGTTCGATAAATTTTTACAAAGTCAACATATCTACATAATCAGCATTCAGATTAGGAAACAAAATGTTATCAGAAGCCCCTTGGGCTGCCTTCCATCTATAATCCTGCCTCACAGGATGACCACTATCCTGATTTTGAACACCATAGTTTGCCTGTTTTTGAACTTTATGTAAAACAAATCATTTCCCATATATTCATTTGTGCCTGCTTCTTTTGTTCAACATAAGATTCGTCTGTACTATTGCATGTATCGGTTGTTTGTTTTTTCTCATTGCTCTGTGAACATATCATAATTCTACTGTTGATGGACACTTCAGTTGTTTCCAGCTTGAGGCTATTACAGTAGGGCTTCCATGGATATTCCTGTAAACTGTTTCGGTGAATGTAAATTTCTGTTGGGTATATGCCTAGATGTAGAATTGCAAAGCCATGGAAAGAGATGTGTGTGTGCATGTACACACACACACACACACACACACACAATTTGCAAATTGGTTGCAGTGATTTACACTTCCACCAGCAATATTAGAGTTCCAGTTGCTCTTTTTTCCTTTTTTTTTTTGAGACAGAGTTTCGCTCTGTCATCCAGGCAGGAGTGCAGTGGTGCGATCTGGGCTCACTGCAACCTCTGCCTCCCAGGTTCAAGTGATTGTCCTGCCTCAGCTTCCTGAGTAGCTGGGATTACAGGTGTGTGCCACCACACCCGGCTAATTTATTGTATTTTTAGCAGAGACAGGGTTTCACCATGTTGTCCAGGCTGGTCTCGAACTCCCGACCTCAGGTGATCTACCCGCCTGGGATTACAGGTGTGAGCCACTGCACCCGGCTGCTCCAGTTGCTCTTTATCCTTATCAACATTTGCTAGTATCTCTTTTCCATTTTAGCCATTCCAGTGGTGGTGACACTTGGTGGTCGTAATTTGTACTTCCATTATGACAAAGAAGAGTTTTTAACACCTGGGAGATTCTGGAGCATACCTGTATGATGATAGGAAAGTTCCTGTAGAGATGGAAAGCAAAAGCTCAGAGGGGATAGGCCACAGGGTAGACAGATTGATTTTTTAAATTAAATCGGGACTACATTTCAAGAGGGTGGGCTTCAGGGTCTAAGTGACCAAGGTTCAAATCTTGGCTTTGCTATCCTCTAGCTGTGACCTTTAACAAGTTACTTTACTTCTCCGAACCCTTTTTTCTCACCTGAAAATGGGAAGAACTAATCTACCTTGCGGGAACTGTGAGGATCACATGCGATAACACTAGGTAAAAGTACCTATCTCGGTGCCTGGCAAATAGGCATTCTTCCAGCAGAGAGTAGCTACTTTCTTCTTTACTTCTCAAAATATGTAATTACTTATCAGTTATTTCAGAGAGACTTAGCCTAAGCCCTATTGATAGGCTTTTCACAGAATTTCCTTTCAAAACCATTGCAATTGTACTTTAATTGCTTTTTAATGATAATGTACAAGATGAAGCTAAGCCCATTCTGTACTAATGATTCGTAACGTGGGATACTTTTCTTTATGCACTAACAACATAGATAGATGCTTTTAACCATTCCAGAAATATGTTACTGACAGTAGATGTACCATCCTCAACAAACTGGACATGATTCTGTAAGGCTTGCTTTCCAGCCCTTTTCTGATTTGCCATGTCAGAAAAGCATTTCTTTAAGGTTTGGGGGCATTTTATTTACGTATTTTAAAAGGATTTTTGTAAACTGTTATACAATGGGTGTACCATAAGTGTGTTGATTCCAAGATGTAGCTGTCTATGCTTTTGTGTAAAGTCTGTTGTTGCAGAACTACCTTGCTGCACAGAGCAGTTAATTAAAATCAGAATAGATTGGGTGAGAACCTTGGGGATTTTTTTACTGCCTTAGTTTTTTGCTGGTTTTGGAGTTACATTGCAAACCAGCATGGCCCTTTTACTCCTCTCTCCCCTTCTTGGGAAGACTCATGACAACCACTGATCTGCTTTAAATTATTTGCCTTGGGCAGGCGAACAAGTGGAGAAGTGTTTTAAAATTACTTAGGAATCTAGGACTTCATAGGCTGAAATCACATTATCTACTCTCTTGCCTCTAACTATGACTGTACCAAGCCTACCTGGAATAGGTAATTTATTTTATTCTGTTATTAACACTGTTATTTTTCTGTTCAGCAGGGCTAAGTCTCCCAAGAAATACTAGCATACCTATCAAGCTGACAAAATCCTGCATGCTAGCTAGCCATTCCTGCCTCATATCACAGGGTTCTTCCACAGGGAATGGTAAATGTTCTTACTCGCTCTGGCCCTACATCTCCCATTTTTCTCCCCTTTAGGGAAAGTGGAAGAGGAGACCCTAGTAGGCTTCAAGCAAGCCCTGTAGGACAGCAGTTAGACACTGTTTTCGAGGATTAAATTGCCAAGTCTGTCTTTTAAGAAGAGGGTGAGGGGAGTTTGGGAAGGAATGTTCAAGCCCTGAGTGAAGATCTGATCATTTTCTTTCAAGATCAGAAGGAGGTTTGTAGATAAGAGAGAAAAGTTTTTCAGTTTTCACCTTAGGGAGAATTCTTTCTACACCTCACAATTAGTTCCACTTTCAGTCCTTTTCTTTTCTTTTTTTTTTTTGAGACGGAGTCTTGCTCTGCCGCCCAGGCTGGAGTGCAGTGGCCAGCTCTCAGCTCACTGCAAGCTCCGCCTCCCGGGTTCACGCCATTCTCCTGTCTCAGCCTCCCGAGTAGCTGGGACTACAGGCGCCCGCCTCGTCGCCCGGCTAGTTTTTTGTATTTTTTAGTAGAGACGGGGTTTCACCGTATTAGCCAGGATGGTCTCGATCTCCTGACCTCGTGATCCACCCGTCTCGGCCTCCCAAAGTGCTGGGATTACAGGCTTGAGCCACCGCGCCCAGCCTTTCAGTCCTTTAATAGCAATATCAAATGCCATGTATGTATATCTGTCTATTTAGGGATGAGGAATGAAAAATATATTCCTAAGAGAAAAGTATTTTAGCTTGTATAGCGTTGTTATAAACTCTTTCCTTCCACCCTCTGATATAACCCTGAATGTAGTTGTTATTTAGGGTTAGGGCTTTCTAGTTTGGCAGGAGAGTACTTCTAACTGACCATATTAGGACATGTTTTTTTTTTGTTTGTTTGTTTAAATACCTGTCAGAGTGGCCGGGCGTGGTGGCTTATGCCTGTAATTCCAGCACTTTGGGAGGCTGAGGCAGGCGTATCTCACCTGAGGTCAGGAGTTCAAGACCAGCCTGGCCAACATGGTGAAACCCCATCTCTACTAAAAATACAAAATTAACCAGTTGTAGTGATGCACACCTGTAGTCCCAACACTAGTCTGGGTGATAAGAGTGAAACTCCATCTCAAAAAAAAAAAAAATATATATATATATATATATATAGAGAGAGAGAGAGAGAGAGAGAGAGAGAGAGAAAGCCTAGTTGGCTGACTTTGGCAAACCTGTTCTGTTAGACTGAGCAGGTCTAAGGTATGTTAGCATTGGAGAATCTTGCCACTACCTGCTCTTTCCTGTAATAACCCCCTTCCCCACATATGTATATTCCTAGCATAAGACTTCATTCTCCATCTAAACTTGGAGACTATGGGATAACAGAATGGCAACTTTTTTTTTTTTTTTTTTGAGATGGAGTCTCGCTCTGTTGCCCAGGCTGGAGTGCAGTGGTGCAATCTTGGCTCACTGCAACCTCTGCCTGTCAGGTTCAAGTGATTCTCCTGCCTCAGCCTCCTGAGTAGCTGGGACTACAGGCGCCCGCCACCACGCCCAGCTAATTTTTGTATTTTTAGTAGAGACGAGGTTTCACCATGTTAGCTGGGATTGGTCTTGCTCTCCTGACCTTGTGATTCGCCCACCTTGGCCTCACAAAGTGCTGGGATTACAGGCCTGAGCCACCGCGCCCAGCCAGCCTCCTTTTTAAAATTAGCCAAATACATGAATAGGCTGATAGCTCTTCTTTCAGAGATGTTCAGAAGAGGCACTTAAGGTTAGAACCAAAGTTAAGAGAATAAAAATAGTGTGGAGGAAGATGGGTTCTCTTGACTCCAGCTAAAGAAGAGTTTTCTTCTGTCTTGTATCAAGATGTTCAAGTTGAGTTATATGCCTTTCAAGGCCCCAGATCCTCTCGGGACAAGGACCTGGTCGAAATCACTTTTGGTGTGTCCAATACCCACAATATAGCTAGTGCTTCCTAAGTGCTTGTTAAAGTACATGGATTTTTGCCGGGCATGGTGGCTTACGCTTGTAATCTCAGCACTTTGGGAGGCCAAGGCAGGTGGATCACCTGAGGTCAGGAGTGCGAGATGAGGCTGGCCAACATGGCGAAACCCCATCTCTACTAAAAATACAAAAATTAGCTGGATGTGGTAGCTCCCTGTTGTCCCAGCTACTCGGGAGGCTGAGGCAGGAGAATTGCTTCAACATGGGAGGTGGCGGTTGCAGTGAGCCAAGATCACGCCATTGCACTCCAGCCTGGGTGACAGAGTGAGACTCTGTCTCGAGAAAAAAAAAGAAAGAAAAAAAAAAGTACATGGATTTAAACAATATACAACTTTCTAGTTTTTCCTACTGATTGTGCCTTACCAGGTGGGGCTGTCCATTTTGTGCAAAGTCCTTGTAGGAAAAATTTACAACCTGTAGATTCCTTGTGTGGAACAAAAGTTTACTTTTTTCTTGTGGCTAAATCTATCTCCCCTTTCCTTTTTAATTTTTTTAATTTTTGAGACAGGAACTTGCCTAGACTGTGGTGCCTAGACTGGAGTGTGCTATGGCACAATCATAGCTCACTACATCCTCCTGGACTCAAGTGATCCTCTGTCCTCTCACATAGCTGGGACTACAGGTGTGTGCCACCATGCCTAGCTACTTTTTTTTTTTTTTTTTTTACTTTTTTGACACAGAATCTTGCTCTGTCGCCCAGGCTGCAGTGCAGTGACGTGATCTCGGCTCACTGCAAGCTCTGCTTCCTGGATTCATGCCATTCTCCTGCCTCAGCCTCCCGAGTAGTTAGGATTACAGGTGCCCGCCACCACACCCGGCTAATTTTTTGTAATTTTTTTAGTAGAGACGGGGTTTCACCGTGTTAGCCAGGATGGTCTCTATCTCCTGACCTCATGATCTGCCCGCCTTGGCCTCCCAAAGTGCTGGAATTACAGATGTGAGCCACCACGGCCGGCCTATTATTATTATTTTTTATAGAGATGGAGTCTCAGTGTCTTGCCCAGGTTGATCATGAATTCCTGGCCTCAAGTGATCCTCCTGTCTTGGCCTCCCAACATGCTGGGATTATAGATGTGAGCCACTGTGCCTGGCCCCTTTCCTGTTTATTTCGTACTTCCACTTTTCTATTGCTAATACTATAAACTTATATTTGGTTACACCTGCCTTCACCTCTGCCCCACTGTCTGGTGAATGAAGTGACTTATCCTGCCTGGGAATAGACCTACCCCCTAATCTGATCACATGATGACTTCTTTTTCCTATTTATTTATTTATTTTTGAGACGGAGTTTCGCTCAAAATGCCCAGGCTGAAGTGCGGTGGCTCACTGCAACTTCACCTCCCGGGTTCAAGTGATTCTCCTGTCTCAGCTTCCTGAGTAGCTTGGATTACAGGTGCATGCCACCACGCCCGGGTAATTTTGTATTTTTAGTGGAGACGGGATTTCACCATGCTGGCCAGGCTGGTCTCGAACTCCTGACCTCAGGTGATCTGCCCACCTCGGCCTCCCAAAGTGCTGGGATTATAGGCATGAGCCACCGTGCCCAGCCGGATCACTTCTTTTTCTACTCCAACCTTTACTCCTACTCCCATCATTTATTGCCAGCTTCACTTCCTCTACAGTCTCTTAATGTTTTGGGGACTCCTCAGCAGTTTGTGAATATGTCTGCATTTATCCTGGTGACACCGGATCTCCTTTAGCAACTGCCTTCTCTCTTCCTTTCACTTTACAGTCAAGTTTCTTGAAATAATAATTTATCCTTGGAATTGTGTGAATTCTTACTTCTCATTCACTTTCCAACCTATGATTATCAGCTTCTTTCTTCCTAAACTGCTTAGGCAGAGAACACACATGGACACTTTCCTAAACCTTAGTCCATTGGGCATTTTGCATTCTTCCTTGTATTCTGTTCTCTGAGACATTTGACAGTGTTGCTAATTTCTTCTTGAAACTAAAAACACTCTCCAGTTCCCCCTGCTCTGAGCATTCTTTTTTCCTCTCTGCTGCTGTGGGCTTTCCCCTGCTTGCCCTGTAGATGTGGTTTTCCCGTGTCTTCTTCTCTTCTGACCCAGACCATCTAATTAGTCTCCGGCCCAACTCCGGCTTTACGTACTTCGGGTGGGTCATGTGTTCCCAAACCTTTATCTTCAGCCCAAACATGTATTGTATTTAGCCCTGGCTAAATACAAAAATTAGCCAGGCATGGTAGCAGGTGCCTGTAATCCCAGCTACTCGGGAGGCTGAGGCAGGAGAATCACTTGAACCTGGGAGGCGGAGGTTACAGTGAGCTGAGATCACGCCTCTGCACTCCAGCCTGGGCGACAGAGTGAGACTCCATCCCAAAAAAAAGTTAGTGAATTGTCTACAACCTTGTCCTCTTTGCAGGGGACAAGCCCGGAAAGCCAGATGGTAATTGTTGTGAAATCTGTAGGTTTATTAGTTTTATTTTGTACCTTTGCCTTCCCAGAAAAATTGTAGTTAAAAGCATTGTTATAATACAGATAACAACAACTAATGTTTATATAGTGCTTTATAGCATATAGACTGTCCAGATGAGAAAAATGAAGTACAGAAAGTCTATTACTTGTTAGAGGTAGATAACACAGCCTTTAAGTAGTAGAGCAGGACTTAGGACTGAGGCCTTCTTATTCCAGATTCTATATTCTTTTTTTTTTTTTTTTGAGATGGAGTCCTGCTCTGTCGCCCAGGCTGGAGTGTAGTGGCCGGATCTAAGCTCACTGCAAGCTCCGCCTCCCGGGTTTACGCCATTCTCCTGCCTCAGCCTCCTGAGCAGCTGGGACCACAGGCGCTCGCCACCTCGCCCGGCTAGTTTTTTGTATTTTTTAGCCACCGCGCCCAGCCTATATTCTTATTATTATTACACACTGTCTCAGATTTGTCTATCAACATGTGATTTAAAGAATTACAAAATTTGGCGGGGCATGGTGACTCACACCTGTAATGCCAGCACTTTGGGAGGCTGAGGCAGGTGGATCACTTAAGGTCAGGAGCTTGAGACCAGCCTGGGCAGTATGACAAAACCCAGTCTCTACTAAAAATACAAAAATTGGCCAGGTGCGGTGGCTCACAACTGTAATCCCAGCACTTTGGGAGGCTGAGTTGGGTGGATCATGAGGTCAGGAGATTGAGACCATCCTGGCTAACATGGTGAAACCCCATCTCTACTAAAAATACAAAAAAATTAGCCAGGCATGGTGGCAGGCGCCTGTAGTCCCAGCTACTTGGGAGGCAGAGGCAGGAGAATGGTGTGAACCCGGGAGGTGGAGCTTGCAGTGAGCCGAGATTGCACCACTGCACTCAAGGCTGGGCGACAGAGCAAGATTCCATCTCAAAAAAAAAAAAAAAAAAAAAAATTAGCTGGGTATGATGACACATGCCTGTAATCCCAGCTATTCAGGAAGCTGAAGCAGGAGAATCACTTGAACCTGGGAGGCGGCAGTTGCAGTGAGCTGAGATCGTGCCACTCCATTCCAGCCTGGGTGACGGAGTGAGACCCCTGTCTCAAAAAAAAAAAAAAAAAAAAATTACAAAATATCTATTTCAGAGGGCTATTCCTCCTTTGTTATCTCCATTCTCTTGCCAACAAAGAGCTCATTTACTTTATCATACACACACTCTGTGAAGAACTCTTTACTTCATTATTCCATGTGAACTGTTAATTGCAAGTAAAGGCCAGATTACTTGCAATTCTTATTCTGGGAACTTAAGTTCCTGGGAACTAAGTTCCTCTTCTGGGAACTTAGAACCCTCAAACAGGTTATATCGAGTCAGAGAGAAATGTTCTTGATGTGCTGAAGACTGAATAAATGTGTGATTAGTTAAGACTTAGATATTGGATATGATTCATTCATTTGCTAGTTCTTGTTGAGCTACCTAACTGGGCACTGTTAGACTATCACAATCCCTGTTGTGGTGGGGGTCAGAGGCAAGTTGGGGAGACAGGTATTAACCAGGGACCGCTGCAGGGGAGAGAATTATATCACAGGTTCAGTGGGGGCAGTGTTGGAAAGCTAAAAAGGACCTAGAGAAGTGAAGAGGTCTAAGGTTATGAGCTATTTGACCTAGGAAGTTACTTCCCCTTGCTGGTTCTCATTCTTTTTTCCTCTATAAAATGACCCAGGTTAAATCAGTTGGCTTCTTAGTTCCTTGCAGTTTGTGAAAGTGCCTTTGTTAAAACAATGAGTCAGGAGGCAGAGCATTCTATTGTGTGAACTGATTATCGAATAATAACACTAAATGTTTCATTTATAATCTCTGTAAGCAAAGAGTTCAGGCTCAATGTGTCTACATTGGCTGCTTTAGTCGACTGAGAAAAACACTCATATCTCACATCAATGCTTGGCATTTGAGTGGGCCCTCTTACAATTGTTGGGTTATTCTGACATTTGAGGGATTCAATCCGGATCCTCTTTGTTTTCTGATCGTAGAAGTCATCACCCCTTTGTCCCAGTACCTGCATTTGATATGTAAAATGGGAGTAATAAACCAACACTTCTTTTTTGTTGTTGTTGTTGAGACAGGGTCTCACTTTGTCACCCAGGCTGGAGTGTAGTGGTGCAGTGGCACGATCTCAGCTCACTGCCACCTCCGCCTCTCAGGCTTAAGTGATCCTCATATCTCAGCCTCCTGAGTTGCTGGATTACAGGTGTGTCCCACCACACCTGGTTAATTTTTGTATTTTTTTGTAGAGATGGGATTTTGCCATGTTGGCCAGACTGGTCTTGAACTCCTGAGCTCGAGCAATCCTCCCACCTTGGCTTCCCAAAGTGCTGGGATTATAGGCGTGAGCCAACCACACCTGGCCAACACTTCTTTTTTTTTTTTTTTGAGATGGAGTTTCACTCTTGTCACCCAGACTGGAGTGCAGTGGTGTAATCTCCCGTCACTGCAACCTCCGCCTCCTGGGTTCAAGCCATTCTCCTCCCTCAGCCTTCTGAGTAACTGGGATTTCAGACATGTGCCACCACACCTGGCTAATTTTGTATTTTTAGTAGAGATGGGGTTTCTCCATGTTGATCAGGCTGGTCTCAAACTCCTGACCTCAGGTTATCCGCTCGCCTCAGTCTCCCAAAGTGCTGGGATTAACAGGTGTGAGCCACCACACCTGGCTCCGACTTCTTAATAAACCTATAGAGGCTCTGTTTCAGGAAGGAAGCAAATATTTGTTGAGCTTCTGCTACGTGGACAATAGTGCTAGGGAACAGTACTGTACATAATGAAAAAATATTCCCTGCCCTTGGAGGAATTTATGGCTTAGTAATAGAAAATAAAGAGCAAGATATACCTGGGCAAGAAAGTATAATAGGTGCTGTGATAGAAGTTTATCTAGGATTGGGGGTACAAATGTAAGAGTAGTTTTACTGGCTGGCAGGAGGGGAAATCAATGAATGGACAACATAGTATGGGGAAAAGGATGTTAGGTTTGGAGTCAGAAAACCTGGGTTTGTAGAATCTCAACTCTGTATATTAACTGTCTATATATTAGCTATATATTTGATTTCTTTGAGTCTGGGTTGCATCGTTTATATAAAGCAATTACCAATAGTCTTCCCCAGCCTAGCGCCATGGCTCACGCCTTAATCCCAGCACTTTGGGAAGCCGAAGTGGGCCCATCACAATGTCAGGAGTTTGAGACCAGCCTGGGCAATGTGGTGAAACCCCATCTCTATTAAAAATACAAAAAAGTTAGCCAAGCATGGTGGCGGGCACCTGTAATCCAAGCTATTTGGGAGGCTGAGGCTGGAGAATTGCTTGAACCCAGGAGGCGGAGGTTGCGGTGAGCCGAGATCACACCACTCTACTCCAGCCTGGGCAACAAGAGCGAAACTCTGTCTCGGGAGAAAAAAAAAAAAAAAAAGAAATCTGTGATCCTTGAAAACACATCCACCCCTCTACCTTGGTGGCACGTGTGGATTGAGTATCACTGCTCACCTGTGCTCTTGGACATCAAAAGGACAGTAGAGGTGTATCTTAACTCTTGACGTTTTCCCCTTTCCTTCCTTGCACCAGATTTTATCATGTGGGCAACCTGCTGCAACTGGTTCTGCCTGGATGGACAGCCTGAAGAGGTCCCACCACCCCAGGGAGCCAGGATGCAGGCCTATTCTAACCCTGGGTACAGCTCCTTCCCTTCCCCAACAGGCCTGGAACCAAGCTGCAAGTCCTGTGGGGCTCACTTTGCAAGCACAGCCAGGAAGGTGAGTGCTGACTTCTTGGCCTGCTCTGCCACTGCAGCCTATGGACCATGGGCAAGTGCTGCTGACCCCTCCGAGTGCCTGCAACCTTGCCTTTGTAATGCTGGTGACCCAGACCTGTCCCTTTCACAAAAATGTTTAAGAAGAACTAACCAAGTAAAAGCAAAAGCAAAGCATATCAGCATAGATTTGGAGTCAGTAGACCTGAATTCAGTTATCAGCTTTGCTACTTACTAGCTATATGATTTAACCTCTCTTGAGATTCAGTTTCCCTGTTATAAAATGGGATGATTGTAGTCCTCATCTTTCAGTGTTGTGGGAATAAAGTGAGACAAGAAAGCCATGAAGGGTGCCCAGCATGATGCTTAGAATGTCGTAGGCACTTGATGTTATTTACTTCATTAGCCACCATCACAAAAGACCTGATTGCAGATTAACTTGTTCTTTTTATCAAAAACAATGTTAAGGATGCCTCAGATACATTAGGACCATAACAAAGACTGGAGCTTATTTACTATAGCAGATTTCATTTGAAATGCTTGGGAGCCATGCTTCCCAAATGAGTGAGCTGGAAGTAAAATTACTGGCTGGATTATGGTGTCTAGGTGTGCACCCTCCCTCTTCCAGAGACAGTGAGTTATCTGTGATCAAGCAGGACTAGGGCAGAAGGTAAACCCTTACCTGGATAAAGAATGCCTGCATTCTGCATTTTTCTGCAGAATGAGAGGTTTGCAGCCCAGAATAAGTGATAGATTATGATGTTAAAATGGTGATCATGTGAAATTTGAGAGGAAATCATACTTTTAAACCATCTGCTATGTGCAAAGGACTGTTTAAGGAATTTAAATTTTTTTTATTTCATTTAATCCACATAATAGCTATGATATACATTTTAGAATCTCCCAAATCCCATATGAGAAACTAGGGCTTAGGGTTTAAAATTTAAGAAGAACATTGAATGTGTTAAATTCCTGACAAATAGCATGAGAGATATTAAAATACTCATTCTTTTCCCTTGACTTCAGTAGCACTCAAGATCACATAGTTATTAAATGACAGAGCCGGGATTCAAACCCAGGTCTTTGATTCCAAAGCCCCCTCCCAGAAGACGTTCGGCATGTCAAGTAGAAGATGACAGTTATAGGCCTGGATGCCTAGAGAAGCAAGGCAATGATTAAAATAAGGTGCTTTTTTTCTTATTTATTGGAAAATGAATTACTGAATATCTACTGTGTATCAGGAATTGCCTGGGCTAGGGAGGCAGAGATGAAGAAGGTCATTCCTGCTTAACAGGGAGCTTGCAGTCGCACAGGGAGGTGAGGACAGTGCACACCATACAATGTGACAAAAGAAAAGTGTGTGTAACAAGAGCTTCTGTGAGGGGAAGAAAAATTCCAGTTTGGATGGTAAAAGATGATTATTGGTACAATATTTTCTTGCTACAAAAGTATGAATTAATTTTGTGCAATTTACAGTGAATTTTGTGAATATTAAGGGTGTTTTCATCTATGAGAATTTTTCATTTGTAATTTCATGCTTAAGTGGATCAGCATTCTTATCTTAAGGGTTTGGCATTTAACAGCCAGGGTCTTTCAAAATGTCTTTTTCTAGAAGTGCTTGAATTGAAATGATTACATGGATCTTACTGTCTTTTTCTTTTCCTTTTTCTTCATTATGGTCAGTATTTTCTGATTGCTTACTGGGTGCAAAGTACAGATAACATTCAGGACTTTATAGAGAGAACATAAGTAAGATGTGGCCCTTGCATTCCCTGAGTTTTCAGTCCTAAAGAGAAATGGCAGGCTGTAATTTTGCCACAAGCCAAATACTCCACCTCTATTGGTAATACCTCTCTGTGGTTTAGCTGTGACTGACAGTTTTGGAGGGAGTCTGGCACCCAGCCTCTTTAGTTGGACCAGTTGGAGGAGGAGGTTATGCTTGGAGCCATGGAAGTGATATTCAGATCTCAGAGTGTTAAGAGAGGACTGGGTCTTAGGTGCTGGTAAGGGGAAAAGAAATTAAAGGTGACTGTTTTACCTTTTCTGGAGCATCTACCTTGTGCTAAGGTTTTATATACGTTCTCTCATGTAATATTTTCCATATTCCAGGGAATAGGGGTGGGAGAGAGTAGGAGCAAGGGAAGGGCAGTTGGCAAACGGGAGCCAGCAGGGCCCTGCACACAGCATCCTTGAAGGATGGTGCCCACCTGAGGTGCCATGGCCAGTTCTGTGATGCTGGATAGCTCAGTGCACTCTGGGTATTTCTGCAGGCATGTTGGTTGCCTCCACTAATTCATCTTTCGTGCTACCTGGTTACTCAGTTGTTTTGAACCATTTGGTAGAATTTATACATAAGCATGTCCTTTGCTCATTCTGCCTGCATTTGTTGACAGCCCTTTTTTCCTTTCCTCTTGTTCTCTCCTTCCACTGCAAACTGGGGTTTTAGCCTCAAGCCCTATCCTGTTCCTGTAGGGTGTGTTTCAGATGCCAGCTTATTTCAGAGTCCCCTTTCAGCCAGTGGGTGCATAGAAGCTAGGTTGCTGTCTGCATTCTGATCTTGCATCCAACAAGCCACACACATTTGAAGAAAGAGAGTTGTTTGGATCTGGCAGATTGAGCAATGCAGGCTTTATAATTGTGTCAAGCTAGGTCTTGTCAAACTGCATTGACTTAAGTAATATTCCATGTCAGGCCCACAGGTTTATGACATTGAAGCCTGTTTGTTTCAGTCTCAGTCATCCTAAGCACACTTCATTTCCCAATAGAAAAGCTTTAGATGTGAATGAACCCCAAATACCTGAAAACATCCATTTTCTGCCTGCGTGGCTACTGGTGCCAACACCGTTACACTGCTAGTGCAGCCAGGCATCCTTTTAAGTCTGTCTCTGAATAGTGTATTGTTTGGTTATAACTGTGTGGAGAATTAGGGAGCTTGATATATGTCCCTTTGCAATGCTTTCTAAGTCTTAATAGCCAAAACTGGGTGGTAAATATTATTTTCTTTTCCTTTTACTATATGAATGATACTTAGACAAAACTTACATAAGTATCTTAACTATGCAGACATTTACTTCAGTCCAGAGTGTCTGTGATCTTGACTATGAGAATCTTGTCTCTTAAGCATTCTTTTTTAGCTTGAACAGCTTTCTATATTTTGAAAAGATGGACCAGAAATATTTAAGTTACTACTTAAGTCAACACAGGATGAAAGGTTTTTAACTTCTTTAAAAGTTAAAGGATTAGTGAGGGTGCCCTCGAGGCCAATCCCAGTGTGCTCAGGAATTACCTCTCTTTTTGGGGGTGTGACATGCTCTTGGCCAGAACAGAGCTCAGCCAGATGTCACTGTGCTTGCTCAGCCTGTGGGGTGAGAGGCTGAGGATTGCTTCCTGTGGGCTGAGTAAGACTTCGTGTGTTGTCAGTGACTGCCAGAGTAGCTGCTGCCAGGCAGTACCAGCTTGCCCATCAGGCGCCCGTTGCCTGAGACACTCTGTGCTTTCAGTAACGAGAATACCCTGATGTCCAGACGGTCTCCCGTTGCTGTCTAAATATTTGTCTTGGATATGGTCGTAAGCACCACTGGGTTCCCAGCACTCTGAGTGGACCTTCCTGGAGTGGGGAGCCTGTGTTGATGGGGCAGTGAGTGGGGAATTTGGAGATGGGAAACCAGGCCCTTGACTCAGAACTGCTCCGTGCTTGAATGGAACTGAGCTCTGCAGCATGGCCTGGTGGGAAGAATGTGATCATGAGCATTAGTCTCCGACAGACCTTGAGTGTGAATCCCAGTTCTCCTGTTTACTGCCTGACCTTGAATACAGTAGTTGATCTCCCTAAGCCTCAGTTGCTTTGTCTGTGGATCAGGGAAGAACACTAATACCTACTTTGCAGCGTTGCTTTGAAAATTAAATGACAAGCTAACATATAGAAGCACCTTAGTAAATTAACATTAATTGTAACCACCACCACCACCATAACCGTCATGCAGAAATAATTATAGTTTAGGATTTGAATCCTGGCTCTCACCGTTAGCTAATATTTCCTAGCTATAATAAAACAGCTAACACTTGTTGAGGACTCATTTTGTGTTAGATATGCTAAACGGATTCTCTCTTAATCTTCACAACCACCCCATGAGGTAGATACTGTTATCAACCCCATTTCACAGATGTGGAAACTGAGCACCAGAGAGGCTAAATTACACACCCAAGGTGACACTGCAAGAAATAAGGGAGGGAGGCTAAATAAAAATGCAGAACTTTTTGATTCTAGAGCTGGTAGTCTTGATTAATACCTCAGGTGCTTCATGAATAAATAAAGTAAGCCTCAAATTAAATAATAAACGTGAAGTGTCCTGTACATGGATATACACAATACACACTGGAGGTCTGCCACCCCTGAGTGGCTTTTAATCTAAAATCTGAAAGTGGCTTGCACCCTTAGTTATGTGAGAGAGCTTAGTAAAAGTAAGAGTGACTGAAGGAGATCCTGCTGGGCTTGGCAGCTCTGAAGCTCCCATCTCATTCTCTGTCTTGTTCTCTCAATCTGACATGGTTTCCTGTGTCTCTTCCTCTAAGCAGCAGACCTGCTTGGACTGTAAGAAAAATTTCTGCATGACCTGTTCGAGCCAAGTGGGGAATGGGCCCCGCCTTTGCCTTCTTTGCCAACGGTTTCGAGCTACAGCCTTTCAGCGAGAGGAGCTCATGAAGATGAAGGTGAAGGACTTGAGGGACTATCTCAGCCTCCATGACATCTCTACCGAAATGTGCCGGGAGAAAGAAGAGCTGGTGCTCTTGGTCCTTGGCCAGCAGCCTATAATCTCCCAGGAGGGCAGGACTCGTCCCTCCACCTTGTCCCCAGACTTTCCTGAGCAGCAGGCCTTCCTGACCCAGCCTCACTCCAGCATGGTTCCACCTACCTCACCCAACCTCCCCTCTTCATCTGCACAAGCCACCTCTGTTCCCCCAGCCCAGGTTCAGGAGAATCAGCAGGTAAGGGCCCATTTGTAGTCTTTGCCAGTCTGTGCCAGTTTGAGGGCTCATTTTCATTTTCCTCTCCTGCCTTTGTTGTGAGAATGGGGTATAAGGCTAAGTGTCTTGATTATGTGAAGCCTTTCTGACTACTGGTGCACCAAGTGTTTTCTGGGTATCAGACTCATGTTTTGGCTTTCTTCAGAGATGATATGCACAGTACCAAATTTGTTTGTTTGCTTTTTGTTTTTAATACACACATATCCTAGTTAGACATTTTTTAAAAGTTCATCATTCCAGAAATATTTTGAGAAAAGTAACCATTAAGCCATCAGATTTAGTTCTGGTCCAATTTGTCTTCCAACTTAACTCCTTTGTTGCGGTCTTCATTGGCTGGATTGGGAACTTAGTTCCTTAGTAACCATCACAAGGAATATAGGAAAGCAAAGGGCTATATGGAGGCAGGGAAGGGTGGGGAAACAGACAAAGACACTGCTTCTCTTACCAGTCACTGACTGGAAGCAGGAGTAGTTGGCATGCTGTACTTGTATGCTGCTTCTTCATTATCCTGGGGGGTTTGGAAGCTAAGAGCAGCACATCAACTGAATCATGACCCAGACCTGGGGAGTACAGAAATGAGTAATATACTCTCTCAAAAAGCCCCCAGAAGAGGGAAGGTGGACACGTAGACCAGCTAACTCCTGGATTAGAGTGAGGCCAGTGGACATAACTGTTGTATAAGAAGTGGTGATGTTGCAGAATTGCCTTAGTGACTCTGTTATTTATAGCAGCAGTCCCTAACCTTTTTAGCACCAAGGACCGGTTTTGTGGAAGACCATTTTTCCACAGACTGGGGCGCGTTGGTTTCGAGATGAAACGGTTCCACCCAGATCATCAGGCATTAGTTAGATTTTCATAAGGAGCATGCATCCTAGATCCCTCTTATAGGGCTTGGACAGTATGGGGGAATTAGGAACTACAAGATCCAATTTCCACATCCCCTTTTATCACTGACTTCTTGGTCCCCTTGGGCAAACGTTGAGCCTACAACAATGAAATGGGGTTAGTAATCACAGATCACTTTTGATCTTGCCAGGATCTTGAGAGACCTGAATGTGTGATACCATGTCTAAAAGAGCTCTGAGCTACTTAGAGCTGGTATAGTGCTAGTACTGTTAGTTCCTACACATGATGTGGATGGCTGCTACTGCTTGTTTATGATCACCTCCTCTGCCAGGACTGGGCCCCCTGATTCAGCTCTGGACAAGCACTGAGGCATAAAGGCCAATGTGATAGCATAATTTAACTGCAGTAAAATCATTTAACTCCCTTTTTGGCCTGAGCATGTTTTTCTCCACAGCTGGACTTTAACTCTTTCCTAAGCTCTGACTCTTGGTCTGCTAGACAGATTTTAACTCCTGCTATACATTCTTCCCTTTGCTTGTGTGTGTGTGTGTTTTGTGAGCACTCTGTGTATAAGGAGCTAGGAAAAGAAACTGAGGAATTCTTTTTCTGTAAAGAACCTTGGCTGGGCATGGTGGTTCATGCCTGTAATCCCAGCACTTTGGGAGGCTGAGGCAGGCGGATCATTTGAGCCTAGGAATTTGAGACTAGCCTGGCAACATGGCAAAACCCTGTCTCTACAAAAAATACAAAAATTAGCTGGGCGTGGTGGTGGGCACCTGTAGCTACTCAAGAGGCTGAGGTGGGAGGATCATTTAAGCCTGGGAGGTCGAGGCTGCAGTGAGTCATGATCGTGCCACCACACTCCAGCTTGGGCAACAGAGTGAGATCCTGTCTCAGAAAACAAAAAACAAAAAACCAACCAAACCTTCAGGTAGATTTTTCAATGAAAGATTGTAAGGTTCCTGTCATTAACCAGAAATTTCCAGATTGCACCTAAAGGTGACCCTACATACAAGATCTAAGTGGGTACTTTTCCTCTGAGATTTTCAGGAGACCTTAATGTCTGCTTACATCCCCTGTTCTGGTGAGAGCTGCACTTTGCAAGCAGGAAAAACAGGCATGGAAGAATTAACTCATGCAGTGCTGTCTGACAAGTTCACAAGTGAGCTGCACCTAGAATGTAAATTTCCTTATAATACTTGCTCAACCAGAGTTCTTTCTTCTACCTTTAGTGCCCTAGCAATCAATAGTTGCTAGGCAAGGAAGGTATACAATAAGCACAACTGTGGACAGATACTAGTTTTGGATTTTTATTTAACCAGTGGGCAAACTGGAAAGACAAGAGCATGCTTTGCAGCATGAGGTCGTTTCTCTTTCTAGGAAACAGGACATCTGAAAGATATCTACTTAGGAACAGGTTAGGCTCTGAAGGATTCCAGGGTAATTCCAAGGTGACACTACCTGAGAGACCAGTGAGGATCTAGAGTAAGCTAGGAGAAAACGTTGTTGATGAAGACATTAATTTGGATCCATCCCCATACATGTGTACTATGCATTTGATCTTGCCTTCACTTGGCATTTTGTTATTTCTACTTTTCATTTCCATTGCAGTTGGTTGCCTCCTCTCGATTAGATCCATATTATGCATCCTAATGTGGGATGAGTGGCAGGGGTCAGTGGCGGACTTTGGTTTCCCAGATTGTCCCTTCACTGGCATCCCCAGAATCTGGTGGAAAAGGCCTGTGAGCTCAGACACCTCTTTGCTCTGAGCTCACAGCAGGCCCTTTGCATGCAGGGAGTAGTGGGTGACGAGGATCTACTTGAGGGGTTTGTAGCTTAAATGGTGATGGAATTAGGAGGCTCACAGTTCTGCCTACTCTTTGGCCAAACCTCCTAAAGGAGTACTCAGGAGGAACCTTTTGAGAAGTGAAAATTCTAAGCATAATGAAATTTCATAAGCATAGGCAGTGTTTTATAGTATTAGGCTAATAGATTCTTAGATACATTAAAATATTCTTTGACTAGGTCTGGATATAGCACTTAATAATAGTGTGCTCAACATGGGAACACATTTCCAGAATGTGAGAGTTGTTACTAGGCAGAAAAGAGACTAGGGTGGTGATGGTCTGGAAACTTGGTACCATCACTGTCAGATAAGGAAACCAGGGAGATTTAGTGTGAAGGAGGGGAAAACATGGTATAAACAGTTTGGGGAAAAAACAAAACAAAGCAAAACCCAGTAGACTATGGTCTGAGGAGCAGAACCAGGGATAGGGATGGCAATTTTGGATCAGTGTCAAGAAAAACCTTGATGTCAGATAGAGAGCAGTCCAGCAGCGGAATGGACACAGTGACCTTCCTTTCACCTGTGTTGCTCAAGCTGAGATTAAACTGATGGTGAGTGGTGGCTACTGCCATCCTGGTGTGTGCAGAATTAATGCAATTTTGTTCTAGAGGGCAGCTTTGTCTATTGAAATGTATTTGTGTTGTTTCTCTGCTTGACAAAGTTGGTATGAGAGAGCAGGCTTTTGTAATGGTGCTCTAAGAGGCTCTGGATTTCTGGGCGTGATGGGAATACATTGTGGACATTGTGTGAGTTGAAAAGAGGCCCATGCTATGCACATCTCTGGGACATCTCTAGATGTGATGTTACTTTTCTCTTCCCACAGGCCAATGGCCATGTGTCTCAGGATCAAGAGGAACCCGTCTACCTGGAGAGCGTGGCCAGAGTACCTGCTGAGGATGAGACCCAGGTGGGGCCTCTGCTTGGGTCTGTCTTCACCTTTGCTCTTTCACTGGTGTTCTTAGGAACCTCTTTGGGTGGAGAGAGAATAAATGTGTGATGATAGTGCTTCCGAAATTATATTTTTGGGATAGGGTTTAGTGTTAGTGTTCCAGGTTAACTTGTGAAGCTGTCAGTGTGTTTATAAGGAGTTGTGAAGTCATAGTGGAGACTGAGAAGCCTCATGGCCCATTATATTTCCAGTCTCTTGACTTTCCAAGAGCTGCCAGAGGGCAGGCTTGTGCTGCTGCTATGAAAATCTTGTTCTTTTCTCCTGCTTCTAGCACACTGTAGCCATTGTCAAGGGAAGGAGGTCAGACAATTAACCAGGCAGGGCCAGTCCAGAGCACAGACCAGGGAGCTGTGGCCAAGACTGTGTACAGAGGAGTACTTGCCAGGGAAATGTGCCTCTTGTGGGCAAGTAGAAGTCTCCAGGGGAGAAGGGCCAGCACCATGCTGGTTTCATGTGCAGCCATATTTAACCTCTACAGGACCCCTGTGGGGTATGACTGCTCTCTCCCCTTTATGGAGGGGCAAACAGGCTCAGAGTGGTAAGCAACTTGCTGGATATTATTTAGCATTAACCAGCAGAGCAGTCAAGATTCAAAATTAGGGTCATATGACTCAAACCAGTGCTCCTTCTACCATACTTCTATCTAGTACTGTGTCACACTGATTGGTTGGTCTGTGTGTGTTTGCTCCTGAGCACAGAATCATGGGTCAGGAAGAGATTCTAATAAATTTTGCAATGCAGAGCCCCATGCCAGGTACTCATCCTGTCTCTGTTCCTACCCTTCATGAGGTCAGTCACCAAAATTATGATGTGGTGAGTGCTTTGGGGTCCTTGGAGAAACAGCTTGGGGAGGTAAGAGCTGAGCACACTGATCTCTTCTTTGCCATTGCAGTCTATTGACTCAGAGGACAGCTTCGTCCCAGGCCGAAGGGCCTCTCTGTCTGACCTGACCGACCTGGAGGACATTGAAGGCCTGACAGTGCGGCAGCTGAAAGAGATCTTGGCTCGCAACTTTGTCAACTACAAGGGCTGCTGTGAGAAGTGGGAGCTGATGGAGAGAGTGACTCGGCTATACAAGGATCAGAAAGGACTCCAGCACCTGGGTGAGGGGCTATCTGCATGGTAGCTATACAGAGCTCAGAAGTGTTTGCTGTCACTCCAAAGCATGATGGCACTGACCTGACTCAATTTCCACACTTTTAGCCATGGAAGGAGACACCTTACATATCTGCACCATCTAATAATAGCTGTCATTTGTGGTTGAGTGTCAAAACTAGATTAGGCATTGCATATATTTAGTCCTTAGAGCAACTTATGAAATAGACATTATTAGCATCACCCTTTTATCATAGAGCCCAGTTTTAACTGAGAATTTTCTGGTCTAAGTCCATAGCCTTTCTCACCATATGCTGTCTCCTCCCTACTCACCACCACCTTGCAAGTTTTCTTACCTTAGCATAAGAATGCTTGTTCTGAAGATTTGGGAGGTAGAAAATGAGTCTACATACATAGTAGGAGAAGGTATATGTTCTGTCCACACTTGGGCTTTTCCTTCTGTTCATTTCCCAGGGCATTTTACACTGTATCATTCAGCACATGCCCAGGAAAATATCTGGGTCTGTGGTTAAATGAGTTTAGGGAAAAATACCTCATACTGTATTTTCATTACTGATTTATGGTAGATTTTTATATTAAAGGCAGAGAAGTCTTGCAGAAGAGAAATGTGTTTTGGCTGTTTTGAACTTAGCATTTTCTGAAATTATTTCACCACAGAATCTTCTCCTTTCCTCCCATCCCCAATTGATTCAGTTCCTACAGAGCAACATGCTGATTCCTTGCTTGGTAAGAGTGGTTGAAGTCAGATTTCAGGCTGTCTTCTACCAGTAGCTCAGATTCATCAGTGTTAGGAGACATCTGACTGAGTCTTCACCTGATTACAGACTGAGGACTACTGTCTGTTTTCCCTTTGGGATTGTTTCAGGAGTCTTATCTTGAGTTATCAGGACCTGGGGAACAGAACAGATGACTCCACATGGGAATTTTATCCAGATTCCCTGACTGACTGATAACAGCTAGATAGTTCATTCTTTCTTGACTTTATTGCTGGCTTCAAAATAGAAAAGCATATTGCGCATATACAGTATCCTTCTACTTGGCAGTTTGTGCAAACTGGTGGAATACATTTTTCTAAGAGTAGCCCAGGGTGCAATGGCTCATGCCTGTAATCCCAGCACTCTGGGAAGCTGAGGCAGGTGGATCACTTGAGATCAGGAGTTTAAGACCAGCCTAGGTAACATGGTGAAACCCTGTCTCCACCAAAAACAAAAAATTAGCCGGGAGTGGTGGCATGTGCCTGTAGTCCCCAGGTACTTGGGAGGCCGAGGCAGGAGAATCGCTTGAACCCAGGAGAAAGAGGTTGCAGTGAGCCAAGATCATGCCACTGCACTCCAGCCTGGGCAACAGAGTGAGGCTCCATCTCAAAAAAAAAAAAAAAAAGATCAGATGCACGAGTAGGAGCTTTGTGTGAGTTCTGAGCATGTATAGTGAGTAAAGAGGGCAGATGTCCATCTAGGCTCTTGGCAAGCCTGGTTCCCAGCAGGGAGTGGTAAGAGTTCAGAAACGATGTCAGGGCAGTAAGAGACTTTGTTTGTACCATGATGCCATCACCTATTCAGACATCCTTCTCTTTCCTTTTCAGTCAGTGGTGCCGAAGACCAAAACGGTATGTAGTTGTTTCTGTTTGGGAATGGGTTTAGGCTCTTTTGTCCTCTTCAACCCCAATCCCTTTAGTAGTCTAAGAATTCTGAGCATTTGAGCCTCCAGAGAGAGAGGGTGTGTGGGAAACTCACAGAGACCCAGGGGGCCTCTCACCATCTTTAGAAATTCTGAGGCTGGCCACGGTGGCTCATGCCTGTAATCTCAGCACTTTGGGAGGCTGAGGTGGGTGGATCACAAGGTCAGGAGATTGAGACCATCCTGGCTAATACGGTGAAACCCTGTCTCTACTGAAAATACAAAAAAATTAGCCAGGCGTGGTGGTGGGCACCTGTAGTCCCAGCTACTCTGGAGGCTGAGACAGGAGAACGGCGTGAACCCGGGAGGCAGAGCTTGTGATGAGCTGAGATCGCGCCACTGCAGTCCAGCCTGGGCGACAGAGTGAGATTCTGTCTCAAAAAAAAAAAAGAAAAGAAAAGAAATTCTCTCTGCTCCCTGTGCAGGAAGCAGCGTGGAGCATATCAGGGGTAGCCTGACTGATGTCAGGCTGCCTGAGCTCAGAAGCCAATATTTGTAAAACACTATAACAGAGAAGGGGTGGCATGTATCACACTCAGCTCATTTTTAAAAATCCTAGTGTGTTCAGTTCTGGTCTGGGTAGGGAGGGTCTCTGTGTGCACTTCTGGGGAATCAGGGTGTTTAGCAGCTTCTGGTACTAACCAAAAAGAAAGGGTGGTGACCTAAGACAGCCCTGTTTGTACAGGGCTGGTAATGGTTAGAGCTACTCTGGAGCTAACACATGTGCTACTCTCTGGGCATAAGCTATATATCTCAGCTCAGCTGCCATTCACTTAAAGACCACGCTCGGCCCTCAGGTACTCCCAGAACACACTGCAGAACTCCTGACCATCTGTGGGGACATTCTTTGTGTTTTCAAAAAGCCTCAAGGGTATGTGGTTGTGAACTCCCTCCCAAGAATGTTCTTAGAGTAGTGTTGGACTAGCCTGCAAGCATTTTAAAACTATTTCAGAAGACTTCCCATATTTATTTAGTAAAATGGCCTTTTGCTCAGAATGGGCATCAGACATAAAAAACAGTTGAGCTTTTCTCAATTCCCCAAAACCATTTGGAGTTCTAGACCTACCCCCCCCCCCGCCCCCCCTCCCCCCGGCATCACCTGGTACCAAGATCAGGCTGATCTACTTGGTGCTTCCTTTGTCTGATTCCCTGGGAGAATGCTGACAGCTGAGTTAATGCGTTTGTTGTTACTCCTCAGAGAATGAGTAATTGAAAATTATAAATTATTCCCACTCATCTTAGGTATTTGTAGTCTCCAAACTTCTGTTAGGGCCAACAGCACCTCAAAAGAGGCAAATAGGTTTCACTCCCTTTCACATCCAGCCTACCTGCTAAGGGGAAGTATTTCTTAACTTTTGAATAGTCCAGAAAAGAGAAAGTATAGATGCAATAAGGGAGAATTCCTCTATGGGGTGGCCAACCCCCAGATGGTAGAGGTGACATGTGTGAGATCAGTTCCTTTTTGTGGGTACCTACTTCAGGCTACAATTTAAGACATGTTGGAGATGGCTGGGCTTTTGAACATGACTTTTTCTGTTTGGGTCAGCTCTACTAGGATACTAGTCATGCCCACTATATTATGCTAGTGACACAAGCCAGTTAGCATTTATTGAGAACTCTGTGCACTTGGCAGTTGATCACTGTGGATAGTTTCTACTCTTAGGGCAGTTAGGCAGAAGGCCATTCTAGAGCAGGAGCTGTGGGGCCAGCCTGCCTGGGTTTGCATCCTGGCTCCTCAACTTAGCAGCTGTGTGCCCTTGGGTAAGCCACTTATTCTTTTGCCCCAGTTGGCCTCATCTATAAAATGAAAATAACAAGAGGTCCTACTTCATAGTTTTTGTGAGGTTTCACTGAGTTAATACAAAGCTTTCAGGACCCTGCCGAGCACACGGTAAGCATTCAGTAAATGTGGGATGTTGTCATTCCCTTGGGAAGATGTTCATTCATCAGACATTTAGAGTACCTACCATATGACTGGCACTGGGGGCTTCAAAGATGAATATCTAACCTTGGAGCATGAAATAAATGCTAAGCATATAATTATAAAAATTGATTGAATATGTTGAATTAAAGAGCTCACAGTTTACTGGGGGAGTAAGTAGGTAAACTCAAAATTTTAATCCAATGTGATCAGCAGTCATGGGGGTACAAAAAAGTTTTGTGGGGGTAGAAAGAGGGAGCAATAATCTCTGCCAGGCTTCTCCACCAGGAAGTTTCCTTAGGAAGCCTGGGAGTAGTTCGTGAGATAGCAGAGGGGTCCCCCATGAACCTTGACTTTATTACATGGAGGATATGTTTATTTAAGATAAGCCATGTGATCCTTAACCATTCACCACAGTTCCATTTCTATCTAAACTTTTCTGAACCAGTTTTATCTTTTTAGCCTGTTCTGCCTCAGGGGATAATGAGTCCCTAAGTGCCACTCACACACTCACTGTATTATAGCCTTAGCTGTCTGAAAATTATTTCTTTTAAGCTTTGAGAACTTTGTCTTAGTTCTCATGTTCTGGGATACATCTGATCCACAAGTACTGTACTTTTCAAATCTATACCTGTTGGAGGCGAGGAAGTGTGGATTAAACAAGTAATCCGAGTTGGTTACTGAGGAAATGTTTCCTTGGAGGAGCTGTATTTGAGGGAAGCCTGTGCATTGGGAGTTTGTTCACAGTGTACCTGTTATCTCCCACCTCCCTCCCCCAGTTACCTCTATACACTTAAGACAGTCTCCTCACTTACTCCTCTGCCCCCTTTTTTCTGCCGTGTGTTTGTACAGGGGGAGCAGTACCATCAGGCTTGGAGGAGAACCTGTGTAAGATCTGCATGGACTCACCCATTGACTGTGTTCTGCTGGAGTGTGGCCACATGGTAACCTGTACCAAGTGTGGCAAACGCATGAATGAATGTCCCATCTGCCGGCAGTATGTAATCCGAGCTGTGCATGTCTTCCGGTCCTGAGAGCTTGCATCGGTTTCTTCAGTGCCTTACAGGGAACTAGCCTGGGGTGTCTGGGCTCAGGGTTGGCCAGCTTGCAGAAGAGCAAGCTAGTAGAAATACTGCAGTGTTCCCCCAAGACCAGGGCAAGCAAGATGCATGTCACCCCTGAGCATGCCTGTCTTGCCACAGGGGTGTACCTCTTGGCTGGCAAAGCCCAAGACCAGTGGGAACTTGTATAAATCACATGGGTATGTTCTTGGTTCAGTGATCTTGGAGTGATGATGGTAACTGATGAACAGAGAACTTTCCAGAACTTGGGTCCTGTCTTTCTCCCTAAACCTAGACACAATTTCACCCCTTCTCCTGTACCCAGCCCATCCCCTCCCCACATGGGAGATGCTTGCCCATGTGTTTCATCAATCAGAAGTCCTCCTGCCCAGCACATTTGGATTTAAATTTGTGGTCTCTCCAGCTTTCTGTGCTTTAACTCTTCGCTAAAGTCTCTTGCTACACTGCCTAAATCCATTTATTTCTTTGGACCAAAAATGTTAGTTTACCAGACCGTAGTGGCCCTTAGGACAGATTTTAGACCAGTAAACTTATCTTTTGTGAGAAATGAAAGACAAATGCTATAGAAAAATTTCAAAGTTGTTAAAGAGTTGCTTCCTTAAATGCTGGGATTGGAAGCTGTTGGTCTCCTGACCCGACTCTGGGAGCCAACAAAACATCAGGCTCCCAAACTGCTGGGAAATTTGTTTCTGTCTGCAAGGGAGAGTGCATGCATAATCCCTGCTGCTGCTTCTCTTGGGACCTGATTTGCACCATCCTTAGTTTATGTGGAAAGGGGACGCAATGGGTGGAGGCAGTGGCCTTCTGCTTAATATTGACTTGGCTTCTGATCTTTTCCCAACTCGAAGGAGTCTTAGGCCACTTTCCCCTGAGAATGAAATCCCTCCCTAATCCATGGTAGTTTTAAATTTGGTCTCATTGAAGAAATAGATTTAGGCAAAGAGCCTGTGCTCTTCTCTGGCCAGACTTCTCTTGAAGTTCCTGGAGAGCAAACGTTAAGACAGAGCACGTAAGAGCTTTCAGGAGGTACTGAATGAGACTGGATTCTCTTGTGAGCCGACAGTTCAAGTCTTTATTTCCCAGGTTGGTGGGGAGTAAGGAGACCCTAGTTTCATTTCCTTTCCTAGCCTACTGATTTTTGGGGGCAGGTCAGGGAGAAAGCATTTTCTTTTTTTTTTTTTTTTTGAGACGGAGTCTTGCTCTGTCGCCCAGGCTGGAGTGCAGTGGCCGGATCGCAGCTCACTGCAAGCCGCGCCTCCCGGGTTTACGCCATTCTCCTGCCTCAGCCTCCAGAGTAGCTGGGACTACAGGCGCCAGCCACCTCGCCCGGCTAGTTTTTTGTATTTTTTAGTAGAGACGGGGTTTCACCGTGTTAGCCAGGATGGTCTCGATCTCCTGACCTCGTGATCCGCCCGTCTCAGCCTCCCAAAGTGCTAGGATTACAGGCTTGAGCCACCGCGCCCGGCTTTTTTTTTTTTTTTTGAGAGTCTCTGTTGCCCAGGCTGGAGTGCAGTGGTGCAGTCTTGGCTTACCGCAACCTCCACCTCCCAGGTTCAAGCAATTCTCCTGCCTTAGCCTCTGGAGTAGCTGGGATTATAAGCACCCACCACCACGCCTGGCTAATTTTTGTATTTTTAGTAGAGATGGGGTTTCACCATGTTGACCAGGCTGATCTCCAACTCCTGACCTTGTGATCTGCCCACCTTGGCTTCCCAAAGTGCTGGGATTACAGGCGTGAGCCACCACACCCAGGAGGAGAAAGCATTTTCTAGGCTCTTTAGGAAGGACCATACAATGAGTAAGTGATTTTTTTGAGCCCTCACAGTCTTTACACCCCAGAGGAGCTGGAGGGCTTAAGAGTTTGCGGGAGAAGCGTGGCCAAGCACAAAACATTATCAGGAGAGCAGTGTTTTCCCATTACCAATGGATAAACTATGCAAACCCTAAATGCCTTGGCAGACAACTCCCACCCCTTATCCCTCCCATGCAGCTGAAAAATGTGAGACTAGAGCCAATCATGACACTGGATGGCAGAGGGAAACCTCTAAAGGGACTTATTACATTGGTACAGACATATTTATGCTTTCCTTCCATCACCAACCACTAAACCCCTTTGGAGGAATGAAATAACTGCATAGTTGTCAGCTGAACACTGGGCCACTTACCTCAACATTATACAAAGTCCTGGATGATTTGATTCTGAACCACAGCCTTTGCAGGAGTTGGGGGAATCAGATTTGCTCATGAAGACATCCCTTTCCGCTTTTTTCATGGGCAGTAAATACTACCGTTTACAATGCCTACCAATTTAGCAAAGGATCATTCATTCAGCTGCTCAGTTCCTCGGTAAAACAGATCTATGTATGTGCAATTCAGTTAAAATCTAGCAGTAACTTAAGGGCAAAAGCTGGCCCTCTACTTACAACCTGCTTTCTCTGCTGAAGCCTTACCTCTTCTTCCAGCCCGAAAATAATATACTGATAGCTGGTTAGTAACCTCAGTAAGAATGAAAACTGAGGTCGTTTACTCATTTTGCCTTTTAAGTCTTTTGTCCCCTTTTGGTGAAGGTGTTTCCCTTTAGGAAAAAAGGTGTCAAACAACCCTGATTTTTTTTTTTTTTTTGGCATCATTTTTATTACACCAAATAAAAGTTGGGAGTTCCAGGATCCCATTCCAGTTCATATTTAACCAAGATCTAAAATTTATTTTTTTTAAATCTTTGAATCTTCCCTCCTGCCCCTCATGGATCCTTGGTTTTAATGATCATGGAAACATCTAATTCTTACAGTTATTCCGTAGCTTTTGCTGATTGCTCTGAAATTTCAGTTAAGACTTGTTTCAAAAGACAGATAGCTGACTGGTTCATAATACATTGGAATAGTTGGATCCAAACTAATAAGAATAAGCTGTACAGGAACTAGTGCTCAATATACATTGTATAAATTTGTGGAAATTTCTTGGATGTGAATTGTTACTTCAAGTGGCTTATATTAAGATTTTCTCAGACTTACTTGGAGGTTAAAGCAAACCCAAATGTGTATTATTTTGTTACAGAGCTCTGCTTTATAATTTTGTAATAAAGTTTTAATACAGACACCTGTCTTGTCTGGTGTGAGGATGTTAGAGGTTGATAGCACTGACAAAAGAGCCTGACAGTGGTTCACGCTATAATTTCAACACTTGAGGAAGCGAAGGTGGGAAGACTGCTTGAGCTCAGGAGTTTGAGACCAATCTGGGCAATGGAGTCAGACCTCGTCTCTACTTAAAAAAACAAAAAACCCCAAAAAACAAAAAAATTAGCCATGCATGGTGGTGCATGTGGGTAGTCCCAACTACTTGGAAGGCTGAGGTGGGAGGATCACTTGAGCCAGGAGATTGAAGCTGCAGTGAGCTCTGATTGCCACTACACTCTAGCCAGGGCAACAGAGTGAGACCCTGTATTAAACAAACAAACAAACAAAAAACTGACAAAATAACTGATAAACCACAGGCTAATCCTGGGATGTACACATGGCCTGGGATTAGCCTGTGGTTGGGTGAAGTGACTTTGGTCAAGATGCTCAGTGTTGTTGTAACTTGCCCAGGACCACAAATGTAATATGTGGAAGAGGCCATGGAATAGCCTAGAAGAGAATGAGAGCTGGGTAGGAAAAGGATGAATCCCAAGACCAATTGGGTTGAAGCACCAAGTTCAGGTATTTACACTGATCTAGAAGAGATGGGCCTTAAAGATCTGAAAGGGAAAGGAATCTGAGGACAGATAGTGTGCCCAGTTAGGTCTTCAGGTTACCCTGGGAGATACATGGTACCTTTTGGATACAGCTGTAGTACAGCTGGACTATGGCTCAGAAAAGGTTGGCTCAGGCTGGGCGCCATGGCTCATGTCTGTAATCCCAACACTTTGGCTGGGGTGGGTGGATGACTTGAGGCCAGGAGTTTGAGACCAGTCTGGATAACATGGCAAAACTTTAGTGGTCTCTACTAAAAATACAAAAACTTAGCTGGGAGTGATGGTGTGTGCCTGTTAAGTCTTAGCCACTTGGAAGGCTGAGGCATGGGAATTGCTTGTGAACCCGGGAAGCAGAGGTTGCAGTGAGCTGAGATTGCACCACTGCACTCCAGCCTGAATGACAGAGCAAGAGTCTGTTAAAAAAAAAAAAAAAAAAAGGTTGGCCCAGCCTTGTGACAGACTGCTGTGTGTGCACAGGCTTGTACAAACCTCCCTGACCAGGCGCCCAAGGTGCAGGGAAAAGACTCCCGAGAATGCAGCCCCTGGGAGAACAAGATTATGTGTCCATCTGCTCTGTGACTGAGAAAGGAATCTTGCCAAAAGGGCATAAAGGATCAAGGATGAGCCCCAACACTTTGCTCACATTGCCCTAGGTAGCTGACCTGTTCAGCGCCCAGTGATGACCTCTGCTTGATGCCAGCCAGCAGCATGTAAAGGTTCAGAAGAGGGAGACCTCCAGCATTTTGCTGGAGAGACTTATGATGATGATGTTGAGGGCTGCATTGAAATACATGAAAGAAATACATGAAAGGATACAAAATAGTATATACAGTCAGATCTCAGCAGCAAAGACTGGAAGAAAATACATAAAAAAACCACTGACATTGAAATAGCAGTAACACACTAAGGCAAAGAAGGGACAAGATGATCACCTGCAGCCAGCAGAGCCCCTTTCCTGTGAGTGTGCACTCTGGGTGTAAGCAACCAGTAAGGGCAAGTGGGGCTGGATCCAGGTTGGAGAGGACAGTGCCTTTGGCAGGATCCTGAGGAGACAGCCTTGTTCTACTGCCCTGTCCAGTTGTTTGGCCTGAGGCTGAAGAAAGAAATGGAAATCTATGTAGGTCAGTACTCAAAGGAGGAACAGCTTTTTGTCTCCATAGAGGATGGAATAAAAAGAGTACCTTATTCCTAACACTGAAGCCAGGCTGAACGGTGCCTATTCAAAAACACCAAATGTCCTGGGCTAGAGTCAGGAAAGTAACCACCTCCCCTGTGCTGTCCCTACTCCAACATACACATTTTAAACAGTAGGTGGAAGCCAAAGTCAATCAGATCAAATCTGGGCCGGGCAGGGGCGGCGGTGCAGTACTCCTTGATCTTACAAGCCCAGAGTCTGCTAATCAATCAGATCAAATCTGGGCCGGGCAGGGGCGGCGGTGCAGTACTCCTTGATCTTACAAGCCCAGAGTCTGCTAATTTGTTCGTAAGGAGAGAACTGACCCTCAAAAGCCAGGACTGGGACATGGAAGCCAATTTACAACTGTATGGTGTCCTGATGAGCCTGCACTCAGAGTGGAGTGTTAGCTGAAACATGCAAACCTACAACTGAAGGTTCCAAAATCATAGGCTAGGCCCTTCTCCCGGGTAGGGTCTGGACATGCAAACCAGCGGTGATGTTCCCAACTCTAGATAACTATGTGGTAGGCTGTGGGCTAAGTGCTTTACATAATGTTGCTCAGGACAATAGGACAACCCTATGATTTAGGTGCAATGGCTATCCCCATTCTACCTGGAGGGATTGAGGCTTACATGTTACATAACTCGCCTAAGGTTAGAGCCATTAAGTTTCAAGACACTGATGTGAGCTCCATCTATACCTGCACTGTCCAGTGTGGTAGTCACTAGTGACATGTGACCATTTGAAGTTGAATTAAAATAAGAACTTCAGTTCCTTAGTTGTGCCAACTTCATTTCAATTGCTCAGCAGCTATCTGTGGCTAGTTTGGTTGGACAGTGCAGATTTATGGATATTGCCACTGCTGCAAAAAGTTCCATTGAATAGCACTTGTTTACACTAAATTGTCTTCCTTTTGTTCTTCAAATAAATCAGCCTCAGGTAGCACAGGAGCTGTTCTTTGTAAGCAGGTTATATGGATCTGTTCTCAGGTGTGGATTTTTATTCTTTTTTTTTTTTTTCTTGAAGATATGGAGTTTATTTTCTTTAAGAAATTAAAAACTAAGAAAAAAAATGCCACTCAACACTGTTGGTATTATCAATAGGTCAGCAGGGAAAAAAAAATACTGTGATAAACTTGTCTCTCTGATACCAAGAAGAAATTCTAGTCCAAGCTTCAATATGCTTCCTGTGTTTTTCGCTAGGTATTTCTTTTACTGCCGCTCTTCATTCTTTCCCACATTTCATACTGGAGGATTGGTACAGCCTGTAAAAACTTCATTGACAGGAACAAATCCAGTATCCACTGATGTCTTCTCAAAGGCACTCTAACCCATCAGATAGCCCGGCAGTTTCATTCATATGAATACTCCAGCCATGAAAAAACTCAGTAGGACACAGACGAATCCAATGAATAGAAGAAAAAAATCGATTGAGTTTTGGGATATTTGGTGCATTCGATTGGTCCAGGATTATGAAACCCAAACCTCCCATTGTAAACAGGAAGCTGTATGCAAGTCTTTCCATAATATACTGTCCATTTACTCTGCAGGCCAAGAAAGCTACTGGCCTTTGATGCCCACGTTCATCAGCCAATACTTGGGGGGGTCAACAATATCATATAATTATTCCTCCAGTCATGAGGAAGACACCACCACCACAGCATACACAGTCATGGCTGCTGCATGTGCAGCCAGGGTGGCTTAGTCAGCTTAAGGTTGGGACACTCAAGCACTAATAACGGGACATGGTACAAAGTCTCCATGTTCGTGGCAACAAGGGCTGTTCTTGGCCTCAAGCCCCACGTAGATTTTTATTCTTTTTTTTGAGGCGGAGTCTCGCTTTGTCGCCCGGACTGGAGGGCAATGGCCGGATCTCAGCTCACTGCAAGCTCCACCTCCCGGGTTTACGCCATTCTCCTGCCTCAGCCTCCCAAGTAGCTGGAACTACAGGCGCCCGCCACCTCGCCCAGCTAGTTTTTGTATTTTTGTTTTTTTAGTAGAGACGGGGTTTCACCGTGTTAGCCAGGATGGTCTCAATCTCCTGACCTCGTGATCCGCCCGTCTCGGCCTCCCAAAGTGCTGGGATTACAGGCTTGAGCCACCGCACCCGGCCAGATTTTTATTCTTAAAGAACAGTCTTGTTTCCAGGTTTTGGGGAGGCAGATCTTCCTGGAGCCCTCTATCCCTCCAGAGGAGTGACCCAAATAACTTCCCCTTTCTTCATAAAGGCCCCATTGTCCTACCTGACCCTAGTCCCCTCCCTTCAAACTGGGAATCCTCACCCTGTAATAGGAGAACACAGAGAAGAAAGTCAAAAAAGTTCATTTTGTTTTCTTTCACATGAGGCTTTGTTCCTGGCAAAGGGTGTCAGGCCGAACACAAGTTCTGCTAAATGGAAGCATTTCTGAGGGCAGTCCTTTAAATACGACTTTAAAATGAGCCTGGAAGTACAATGGAACAGGCAAGGACGGGAGAGAAGGCTTTGCGGACAGAGCTGCCATAACCCAGCCTTTACTCCTTAATCTCTAGGGAAATTATTAGGGGTGTAGGTGGGGAAAGGACAAAGACAACTGCAAGATATTTTATTTATAAAAAAGGTAACTAAGCTGCTTTTCAAAGAAAACAAAAAGATGGCAAACCCAGCACCCAGATCTGAAAGATCTATTTAAACCCAGCAAGAGAAACTGACTTCAGTTGTGGCACCCACAGCAACTCATTCCTGGTCCAGAAGAGACCGTGGAGAACTGGTGGGTTTGGGAGAAGCAAGCCCATTCCCCCTATACTGTGTCTACCTGCCTCCAGCCTGAGTCCAGTCCAGTAGTATGGTAAAGGAGAGTATGGCCTGAGGGAGAGGGAAGACAGCAAACCTAGCAGGGAGCTACCAGTCTCCGTTTCCGGATACATGCCCAAATCCACTCTGGGGAGACCTGCTGGGCCGCAGGGTTCTTGTTCCTGCTATCCAGCACATGCGTGGCTGAGGTCATATCAAATTCCTGTACCAGGTCCCCGTCGAATGCCACAAAGTAGCGTCTGAGACGGCTGAAGTCTGGTGTGGAGGGTGGCAAGTAAAGCCGCACTCCAGTGAAGATGTCCAGCAGTACCTGCAAATGCAGAGAGGTCACAGTGGGGTCAGACCTACATTGGGTACAGATGGGTCTTCACCCAGATAAGCCCAGGACAGAATGAGGGAGCCTGGAGTTAGGACACAAGCAGAGGAGTTTACTGGAATACCATGCATCAACAACCCCACCCCTCCAGTCACTCCAAATTATACAAGACTGACATGCCCCTCCATCCCTGCCTAGGGGAAAAGGAGAGGGGATGGGCCTTGACATCTGGGACCTGGAGATGGGAAGAGTATATGTGTATAAGAGCCACCCAGTCATGGTGGGCAGGCAGAGCTAGCTCTGACTCAGTGCCCCCAGATTCAGTGATGTCCCCTGAGACCAAGCAGTCTACTCTGTACAACCTGCTAGACTGAGGGGTCAGAAGTCCTGCTTACTACTCTCAATGGGTTCAAGGACTTCAGGCTGGGAAGAGAGAGGGGAAAGGTTTCTACAGGTCTGCTGGGGACCGAGTTCAGGACCTGAGTTGTCAGACTTCTATGCTTACTCCTGGATGGCGGTGGGGAGAGTGGGGGTGTGATGACATGGGTGTAAATTATGTTTACTTCTCTATCTGCCCTTTGAGCCATCAGCTCCCCCCAGAGTTGAGCCAGTATTAAACCTAGTTCTTGGCATCAGAAAGTGCTCAAAAGAGGCCAGGTGTGGTGGCTCATGCCTGTAATCCCAGCACTTTGGGAGACCGAGGCAGGCGGATCACTTGAGGTCAGGACTTCGAGACCATCCTGACCAACATGGTGAAACCCCGTCTCTACTAAAAATACAAAAATTAGCTGGGCATGGTGGCACATGCCTATACTCCCAGCTACTCGGGAGGCTGAAGCAGAAGAATCGCTTGAACCCGGGAGGCGGAGGTTGCAGTGAGCTGAGATTGCACCACTTCACTCCAGCCTGCACAACAGAGCCAGACTTGAGGAAAAAAAAAAAAAATGCTCAGGAGATGTTGCCAAACCCAAGACTGACAAGTAAGTGTAAAAGGGAAAAGGTTCCTCAGGTGGGAGGAGAGTCACCAAGCCAGTGCCCTCTCCCCTTCTTATTGCTCGCTGGACCTGCTTCCAGCCTGACCACAAACTCACAATGCTGCATTCCCACACCCAGACTGGGATTTCCCATTTAATGTAAATTTTGACTTGGGGCCAGCAGCTGAGTAAGTCCCTGCAGTCTCTCCTGGCTAGGCCGGGCTGTTCTATCTCCTGCCTGCTGGCACAGTTCTCCTTCCTCTCTGCTCACTGGCTCGCCGCCTCTGCAAGGCAACAAGAGGACACAGGGTGAGCAGCAGCACTGCTGACCCTGCCCACGACAGGAGCGGCGGCAGGGAGGGAAGAGGTTTAGCCAATGTTCCCCAAACACCTTTGCTCATCCTCTTTCAAACTTCTTGTGCAGAGGGTTAGGAACACAACCTGGGCTAAACTGGCCCACGTGGTGTGTTGCTGTTTTTACCCTCACCTTTGTTTGGCACAGGGTCTCATCAGCAGCTTTCCGCTTCTCCCCTACTTTCACTGGAGAAGACTTCATGGCCAGCCTCTCTCCCACCTTCACAGCAGAAGGCTTTGCAGTCAGCATGTTGCCTGAAGGACAAAGAGGAAGCTGGGCGTGGTGGTGCAACCTACAGTCCCAGCTACTCGGGAGGATCAATTGAACCCAGGAGTTTGAGGCTGCAGTGAGCTATGGTCGTGCCACTGCACTCCAGCCTGGATGACAGAGTGAGACCCTGTCTCTAAAAAAACATAAGATACAAAAGAACTAAGAGGGTAGGGATTGCTGATAATGCTCCCTGCAGTCAGGGGCAGTAATGGGAAGGACCAGGGCCTTTCTCTGCTATGCGCATAGGTGAGAGGGGGGTGAAGAGTTATCAGCTAAGCCCTTTAGCTCAAAGGTAGCTTATTCCCTGGTCAGACTGGCTGTCGCCAGGGTACTGCTCCATTCAGGTTTGCTGAGCAGATATAGGGTGCCCAGCAGAAGGGTCTCTGGCCCATGGCTGGACACACACCAGGAATGCAGTCCATTCCACTGCAGTGGACATAGATAATCATGAGATCTCAGGGCTGGAATGTGAGACTGCGGCCCTGCCCTTGAATCTCTGCCCCTCACACCACCCTCTTCACCATCCCAGCCCCTCCCTATCCTTACCGCCTTTGCTGTTGGAGTTACTCAGCTTCCCTTCTGCTTTCTTGGTACTGGCAGAGGGCTTGCTGGGGGCCTTGCGGGACACAGCAGACCCTGAGGGACCCTTATTCTCTTCACTGCTACCCCCTGTAGTGGAGCTCCCCTCATCTCCAGCCACTACAGTGAAGTCTGCCTTCTCCTTGGACAACTGGTACAGTTCCTGAGGTGGGGAGGGACAATGTCAGAGGGTTTTATTGCCTTCCCAGACTGGCCTCAGAGGTGATGTGTGTGGTGTGTTTTAGGTGCATGTGAGAACAAAGATGTGAGAACGATAAAGAACAAGGAAAAGGAGTTGGCTTCCTTGGTACCATTCCAAAGTGTGGCCCTATAGCCTGAGTAATCAGGGTACAAATCATTGTTCTCAGTACAGTGAAGCAGGGACTGAAGGCTTGGGCAACAGGAGCAAACTCTTATACCCCAGACCAAGGGCTGCTCAGTGGGGCCTCGCAAATGCAAGGTTCTCTGCTCAGAGATGGAGGGAGAAGGAGGTCTAGTGCTGTGCCCCTGGCCCAGCAGCAGTTTGTCTCCCTCTCTAATTGCCCTCCTTGCTCTGCCACAGGAGAATGGGGGAAAAGAGAAGACAGAGGACATGTGAATGGTCCAGATGCCCAAGGCTCCAAGGCCTGGACAGTGGGGTGGAGAATACACATACAGCCTAAGAGCTGCTACCTTGAGTTGGGGAAGGTTAGTGGCAGATTTCCAGTCCTTATCATCTCGGATTCGGGTGCAGCGAGGGAATCGGATGGAGATCCCATCAGCTGTGTGAGCCTCCGATTTGGAGAATTCAGCCCCTGTGATCTCCCACACGGCAGCTTTCTGTCAGGAGTAAGTCAGCAGGTCATCACTGGTTAAGAAGATAGTATCAGTGGCTGGGTGTGGTAGCTCATGCCTGTAATCTCAGCACTTTGGGAGGCCGAGGCGGGTGGATCACCTGAGGTCAGAAGTTTGAGACCAGCCTGGCCAACATGGTAAAACTCTACCTCTACTAAAAATGCAAAAATTAGCTGGGCGTGGTGGCACACCCCTGTAATCCCAGCTACTTGGGAGACTGAGGTGGGAGAACTGCTTGAACCTGGGAGACGGAGGCTGCAGTGATCAGAGATCTTGCCACTGCACTCCAGCCTGGACAACAGAGTGAGACCCTGTCTCAAAAAAAAAAAAAAAAAAAAAAAAAGGGGATCTCCCACCCAGCTAGAAGCAATACAGAACAGTTAAAACCAAAAAGGTGGCCGGGTGCAGTGGCTCACGCCTGTAATCCCAGCACTTTGGGAGGCTGAGGCAGGCAGGTCACCTGAGGTCAAGAGTTCAAGACCAGCCTGACCAACATGGAGAAACCACGTCTCCACTAAAAATACAAAATTAGTCGGCTGTGGTGGCACATGCCTGTAATCCCAGCTACTTGGGAGGCTGAAGCAGGAGAATCGCTTGAACCCGGGAGGCGGAGGTTGTGGTGAGCCAAGATCGTGCTATTGCACTCCAGCCTGGGCAACAAGAGTGAAACTCCGTCTCAAAACAAAACAAAAAACAAAAACAAACAAACAAAAAACCAAAGAAGGCTTTGGCTAGCAGCTGGGAAACTTGGGTCCCAGTTCTGCTGCTGCTGCTGCCGAATAACCTTAGGGAAGTCCTGTTTGTTCTCTAGGTCTCTTTCTTGGTCAGTACAAGAAGGGATTGGGCCAGATTACTTCTAGAACACACCCTTTGCGCTGAGTGGATAGGTAGTCTCTTCTTCTTCTCTCTCTCTTTTTAAAAAGCAATTGTATTGCAGAAAGAATTCTATTCAAAATTCCTCAGAGTTGTCCGGCTGTCCCTGTGCCTATTACTTGGCTGGAAATCCAGATCCCCATCCCTGGGTGGACTTTCAGCGAGGTGAGATGGATTCTCTATGGCACTAGAGAACCTGCCAGCTAATTCTATGGGCTGGAAGACCCCAAGCCATTGAGTTGATACCTTTGGGTCTGGGACGATGAAGTCAGGATAGTAGATCTTGTTGACTTTCAGCCAGCTGGGTATTTTGCTGGGGTCCTACAGGAGAAAAGATGCTATTTTGGGCTGTTCCCAACCTGGATCAAGGCTTAAATCCCTTCTCCTGGTAATGAGATTATAAGAAGCCACTTAAACAGCTGACTCTTGAGCAATGTGATCCTCCCAGCCCAGAGTGGCTATGACCTAGAGGCATGCAAGCCATTTTCCACAAGGAAGGCATTCAGAGATTTTAAGGCCTAATCCTGCTCCCCTGAGCAAGCTGCAACCCTTCTTTCTGGGGAGACAGATAAACAATACCCGTAATCCCCAAAGCACAGCCTCTGTCTCAGTGATCATGGCCAGTCCAGAGGCCAGGGTCAACCAAGTCCCTTCCTCACCTTGCTGATCTTCACCATGTCTAGTTCCTTCTGCAGGCGGGCAAGCGTGGCGTCATCATGGCCTCCTGCACACTTGGTGACTGTGCACCACTTCTGGCTGCCAGGGTCGTAGCAGCCCATGAGGAAGATTGACATCATGCCGCCTGGGAGGGGAGTGTGAGATGAGTGTGGGTTGGAGGAGCCATCTCTGCCAGCCCGAAGAGCCCAGAAGAGGGAGCCCGGGGCCAGGGAGAGGACCTGGGTCCCAGCCGTCAAGAGTGCCAGAGTTTACCTCTCGGAGCTACCTCTTACTAGCTGTGTAATTTTAACCTATGTAAGCCCCAATTTCCTCTTTTGTAAATTAGGGATAATTATACCCAACGTGTTGGGCTGTGGGGCGTTGAATTGTGTTGGACACATGATAGACTGCTTAAAAGTATTAGTTCCTCAGACTGCAGCTTCCTCTCCAGTCAGGAAAGAGATTTTCCCTGAGGAGAAAGCTGTCAGGTCCTGACAAAATAATTGGTGGTAAGCGTCCTTCTGCTAGGCTAGCATAGGGTACTCTATTCTGACTTCTCCCTAACCAAGTAAGCAGGCCAGCTTGGGGCCCCAGATCCTAGGACTTCGGAAGTCATGACTGGCCATGCTGGCAGATCAAGCCAGTAACAAGGCCAGCCTGTATCTCAAGCGATGTCTTCTAAAACAGTACCATCCCAGTGGGCAGAAGCCACCCTGACCTTTGCTCCCTTGCCCATAGAAGGCCCCAAGGACCACCAGGTCAGCTGTGTCGGCCATGGCCCCCTCGTTCAAATAGTCTTTCTTCACTTTCAGCCAGTGCCGCTTCCCAGGCTCATATGTACCCTGAGGTGAAGCAAAAGAGAGACCACAGAGTAGAAAGGCAACTCCATGAGGATGGGTTCACCCCTTCACTGCTACACACCAGATCTAGCCCAGTGCCCCTCCCTCAGGCTCCAGGCACTACAGGAGACACACAAATCAGCCCTCCAGATCCAGGACATATCTGCCCACACCCTGGAAAGGCTTCCCCAGCAGCCACCCCAACCACTGCAGGCTGCCACCGCCATCTCCTGGTCAGGGCTGGAAAGGCTCAGGGGAGAGGGCTGTGAGTGAGTCGATAGGAGAAAGCAAGCAGGTCCACCTTACCTTCACATCCTTCAGCACCAGCCCTTCCAATCCCTCCCGGATCACCCGGGTTATCATGTCAGCCAAGTCCGAAGCTTTCTGAGGGACAAGAGAGATGCGGAAGTTGGTGTGAAAGTGGAGAAGGTAGTGAGGGGGGTTGTTCCTTTTCACACACTACTTAAGTGCCCAATGGAAACACCCTTACTTGAATATAAGGGACAAAGGGTTAGAAGCAGGTTGCTTCTCATTCCAATGAGAGGGCTGCTGTGGCTTTGAAACACAGGGGGCTTACCTAGGAAGGATTTCCATGCCCTACCCTGCTGGGTGAAGACTAGCAGACAACATATACAACAGTCAAATGCAAACATTATCAGGAGGCTCCGTAAGACATTAAGATTTATTCTTCCACTTGCAGTTGACTCAAGGAGTTCTCTGCCCTGCGTTCAAACTTCTAGGACACTGCCTAGCGTAGGGTCTTCACTTACTGTGACTCGCTTCATTTCTGAGAACATGATCCGGTTTGGAATTTCAACCATGTTGTCATGAAGAAACTTCCGCCGCTCACACAGAGGCCTGAGAACAGGAGAGCTGAGGTTAGGCCGGGATCCTCCCATCCTTATTAGGAATTCTGAGGAAGGAAGGGCCACAGTGATAAAACTGCTACTTCAAGAAAGGGCTTGCCATGGATCAAAGACCTCATGTGTAACAGCTCTGCTGTCAAGGCCTGCAAGGGCTCCATCGTGACCGAAGATGGACAATTGTGAGCTGTGGCGTAGAGCCAGTTCATAGTTGTAGTTCCTATTTCTACTTCATCGAGCGAGCCAAGGGAGAACTGGCCTCTAGCCCAGATTGTATAAATTCTGGTCCCACTTGAAAAATGACTCCAACTCTCATTTTTTTAACCCCCGCACCCTGCTTTGCCCCCAGTCCCAAGGCCAACCCCTGGGTAGGCAGGCTGAGACAGGCCTCGGGACCCAAACCCCAAATCCTACCCCCACCAATTCCTTCCCTCCCTACTTCTTTCTCCTTCCCCAATCAAGGATGTGGCTGCTGCAGGAGGAACAGGGGTAGAGATACATTTCTAAGTGAGGAAAGGGCTGATACTGGTTTCTCAGGCACAAGCATATGGACGCAGCTAAGTCAAGACTGCTCATTCTCTCCAAGATGGTCCCACCCATAGCCTCCCCTGTAATCAGGAGCTTCCTGTTGTCAGTCTCTTCTGAAATCAAAACGTTTCAGCTGAAAACCATCTGCCTTATGCCCCCAGGGGTGCCACTGGAGCCCCCAGGGGTGTCATTGGAGAAATAAACTGAAACCCCATATGCTCACAGTCTGTTTCTCTGCAATAGTCCATTTTGCTTTAGTAGAGAAACTTCTTTGGGGGTTTGGGTTTCTTCTGTGACTTAAGCTCTCAGAGACGAGATGGAGTCAACATGTGGGCTCTTTCTTACACTGAACGGGGAGCGGACCATGTAGCAATTGTGCTTCCTCTCAGCTCCCTCTTGCTATTGCCTTTGGCAAGCTCCTGAGTGCAAACGTATGTGCCAGCTGGTTCCCTGTACCCTCCTTTCCAACCTGAAGCCCCCATCTTCCTCATTGAGGAAATGAAAACAGATTCCTGGCAGTTTCTGGGTTTAAAGATGCTAGCCAACTCACCTGTCCATCAAGCTGACATCATTAAAGTAGATACAATCAAAAACAAACAGGCAGACATTAGCATCCTGGAAGGCTGCTTTCTGTAAGGGAAAATGAGGTAGTAGGTATACAAAGAACAAAAGTCACAGAGCATGACAAAATAAGGAGTACCAGTCCACTTCTGGAGGCCCCCTAAGGCACCGAATGAGAAAGTCCTATTTCTGCTCTGAAGCCCCTGGGGCATAAGGGCACTGAGCAGATAGTGCTAAATGGAAACCAACCCAATTATAACTTGGTTCCCAATACCAATCCCTTGAGGAGAAAAGCAAAAGACAAAAAACCAAACCAGAAACAGGTCAGAAGCGAAGAATAAGGCCTACACTAAGTGATATTTCCTTCCTTTTCAGACTGCAGCGTGCAGCCACATGTACATACTTATTCATTCTTGCACATATGGCCTTGAGGCAGTACCTTGTGCACTCCCAGAGTCCCAAAGGGCAGTGGTTTGCCTGTCTTGTTGTCAATCAGAAGCACCTCAGAATCCAAGATCATGCTGTGTCCCCCAGGAAAAGCCTGGGGGATGTAGTCCTTAAAGTGGGCTACCTGAAAGTAGAAGGGGAGCTTTGGTGAGGGAAGACATGGCAGCAGGGACCCCAAACCATGCCATAGAGGGCAAAGCCTGGGCCCCAGATGGGATACAGAACAACATGTGGAAGGCCCAGCTAATGCGCAAAACATATAGCTAGGCCTCGCGAGCCACGTGGACAAGAGGGAGAGGCCATCTGTTTCAGTACTTCTGTCCAGGCCCAGGAAGATGTCAGCCCATGCTGAATCACTTTCTATGGGCTGTAGAGAAGGTACAATTTTTGAGGAAAATGGAAGAAACAGAGAGATTAAACCTGTCGGAGGAGGAGGAGGAGGGTAGGTGGGCAGAGATTAGTGCCTACTGCAGAACATGTGTGACTGTCAGGCTGGGGACTGGATTAGGGGAGAACAGACTGCTTGAAAACAGAAAGGTAGAAATGAACTCCCTCAGGTGCAACAAGGAAACTTGAGCAGTGTCTTCTTTGAGCGGGAGCCCTGAACCCACAGCCATCACTACCCAGGATGCTTAGAGCAGGAACAGGAAAGGCCAGCACATCCATGCCATTCCTCTTCAATCCCTAACCTGGCCCTTTAAGAACCCAAATCACAGGAGAGGCAAGGGATGAGTGAACACTGGGTAAGGGAAAATTAAGGAAAGGACTAAATCTGGAAAAGTGTGCTCAGACTTCTTCCTGGGTCACAGATGGTATCTATTTAACACCAACCTCACCAGAAGCAGCTCCTCAGTGATTTACAGTGCTTCACAGAACACGTGAACCTGCACTAAAGCTCCACAATGAGGCCACTGCTTAGCCCTCCTCTTGAACATATGAAACAAATAGTCTGCTTTGTTCCCAGTGCTCCAGCAGGAAGGCAAGGCTGAGGTAAGCATAGGGGCCACACAACACGGTCCCCTGAACCCCCTGGGGCTCTGAAAAACTGAATCTGGGCTAGGAAAGAAAAGGATAGCAAGGATAGGAATTCCATCTGCTCACAAGCTACTGGAGCCAGATGTTCCAGCTGCTTTTCCCTGAAGACACCCCCAAAGGTTCACAGTAGCCTTGGGAGTGGAGAAGGCCTAAGGAGTAAGGTTCCAAATGCCACCCCTGATTAGAGCAGGAATTTGGCTCCCAGATGTCCCCATAAGACTGTGTTTACATCAGAATGTAAACTTCATGATGGCCAGAACTTGTGTCCAGTTTTTCCACTGCCATATCCCCACTACCTATAACAATGGGTAAGCATCTGATAAATAATTGTTGAACAAATTAATGAATGACACAGCCCAATAGCCTGTGGTATATAAGCCTTAGTCTAGCTCATGGGAAGCATCTGGGACATGGAAACACAAAAGACACACAGCAACTCACCAAGTGAGCTCACTGTCCCAACCAACATCACTGTGGGCAAAAGAAGTATCACTGTTTCAGGGAGCTCTATCCTCACTAACCCAAGCCAGGGCTCTTTGGCTCTCCCTGCTGAGCAGCCCTTCGTTATTGGAAGACTCCAAAAATGAATAAATCAATTAATTCATTCAACAAATAAAAAAGAAACCCTTATTGTGTACCACAGCTGGAATGGCTATGGGACTCTAGCCCTGAGATTGTTAGAGGCACAAAGGGGAAAGATGGTCCTGGCGGAAAGAAAGGGACTCATACCTTGTGAGGCAGGACAGGCTTGAGACTGCGGCTGAAGTAGCTGAAGTGGTCTCCATTCTTATGCACTTGGACTCGCTCTCCATCGTACTTGATCTCAGAGAACATGCCATTGGGACATTTCTTCATTGCGTATTCAATGGACTTGCAGGCCTCCGCCTTGGGGTGGGGAAAGCAAAGCCTGGAGACTTTCAATGAGGGGCTGCTAAGCAGTGACAGCCAAAGACCTTGTAATTGGGTTGGTGAGGGCAGGACCTGGATCTTGGGGACTGACTGCCCATAATTAATGCTCAGGGAAGGCTGTTGAAGAGGTGTTGGGAATGGAAAGGGCTGGACAATGTTGTATTCTGCCTATAAAATAATCACCAGAGCTGACACAGGAGCTCGCCTTTTGAGGAATATGAATGCTTTTCATTGTACAAGTAAAAGCCCAGTGAAACAAGATTTAATTTTTTTCTCAATAATTCAGGCTCTTGCAGGGCCTCTGGCTTCTTCCTAAACACATCAGTTCTCCCAGTAAAAAAGGTCTATGTGAAGCTAAGGTTAAAGAGTGCAGGTGACAGTGAGGCTGGCAGGGTGAGTGATCGGGGGTCCCTACAACAGGGTTTCCAGATACTGGAGCGCTTACTTACATGCCTATCTGTGCTAGCCTAACTACAACAACAATAGCTACCATTTTGGGAGTACTTCACACACATAATCTCATTTCATCCCTGATGTGACATCCTGTGACAAACATTGTTTTCATCTTTGGATAACAAAACTGAAGGTTAGAGAGATTAGGTGCTTGCTTAAGTTATGCTAACAAATGGCAAGAATGAGATTTGAATCTAGGCCCACCTATAAAACCTGTGTGGTTAACCACTAAGCTATATAACCCATGCCAGTCTTTAAATGACAAACTAAAGAACAGATGCCAGGAGGCATTTTTATAAAAGTCAGAAAGGCCACCACGGCAGGTGGCCACAGTCCCATCTCTGGGATGGAGATCTCACTGTTTTGATGCTGGCTAGCCCACATTCCTAGCAGGGAGAGAACACTTCCCTATCTCAAACATAAAACCCTAAACCAAGGCTTTAGCATGACACACAAGACAGTTTCAAAAAAAGCACTGTACATCACTCAAAAATCCAAAGAATCTCACAGTAGGCATGGCACCATATGTGGTGGGCCCTGTCACACAGGAAAACTGACGCTGGAAAGGAAACTCCATTTCTTATGAAATGAGCAGAGGCCCAAGATGATGTCTGCCAGAGTCAGCCTTCATTCCTTACATGTCCTCCCTCTTCCCAAGGCACCCTGTCACAGGAAGCCTGGCTCTGCCACCAACTCCCAGATCTACTTTGCAGTAGGTCACAGAATCTCAGGGGTTACTTAATACCTCCATCTGTCTTCAGGTAAGATAACAGATAAAACCATTCTAGGGAGATGCCTCAGGCAGTCTCAGACGTCATCCACACAGGAGACTGAAGGACAAGAGAAACTAAATCACTCATCTAAGATTCTACAGCTTCTTGGTGGCACAGCTGGGCCTACGGCTCAGGTCTTTCCACTAGATCTTCTGTGTTCTCTTTTGCCTTCGCTTCCTACTGAGAAATACCCCCTTGCACCTCCCTCTTCCTTCCCCAAACTCCTCCAGTCAATTTGCAAGCACTCTCAACACTCATACCCTATCCGATCTCAGCCCGAAGGATGTGGAGCTTGGAGAGGCTGGAGAGCAGAGGCAGGGCAGCACTCCTCACCAGCATGGGCTGCACAGGTGTCATCAGCGAGGCCTGGACGCTCAGAGCTCGTCTCTGGCCCGGCTCCTTCTCCACCTCCTGCGCATTGTGAAGGACCCGCTCCACCACATCCTGCAGGTTGCGCGAGGCTTTGAAGGCTTCATAGGCATTGGGGTCAAGGGCGTCTAACCTGCCAAGGGGTACAGGAACAAGGAAACAAAACCACTGCCTTTGTTTGACTCTATAGCTTTGGACAGCAATCTGTCCTCACAGGAGAAATCCTTATCTGTAGGGAAGGGGTTGTGTTCTGCTGTCTAAAGATTTTTACAAGAGGAGAGAAAACTCTTGGAAAATTCAGCTCTTTTGAGATACTGTGCCTATGTGGATGCTGCCTTAGCGAGGGGCTGGAGTAGGCAAGAGACCCATGAACATATTCCACACTTCAACTGTAACAACTCTGTGAGAAAGGTACTGTTATCTCCATTTTATATAGGAGAAAACGGAGGCAGAGACAGGTCAAGTGACAGATCAGGGTCCCACAGAAAGTAAGAAAGTGGAATGGGGATTCAAATCCTGATTGGGACTCAAAAGTCCTGACACCAGTTGGGAACAAACGAAACTAACAAATGACAGCTCGAGCGGTCGGAGGAGCTGCTACTTACACATGTTTTGCACCTGAGTTCATCTTCAGATCATGTTTGATCAACCTGATGATGCATTTAAGGTCATTGGCTGTACACCTAGAGGAATGAGGCACATTTAACTTGGTCTTGAAGAGCTCTGGAACCCCAAGGGAACCTTCCCTTCCCAAGAAAACCTTCCCTTCCCAAGAGAATTCATCTCTCTATGCCCAATCCCCATTGGGCACGGTTTGACGGAGGCAGCTCCCCCACCTGGAGGCAATGTCCTGCAGGACCTGTTGCTGCTCATCCTCCTTGGTGAGCTTGGACAGCCGCAGAAGGAATTCATCCACCTCCTGGATGGTAAGGAGGCTCTTGGCAGCTGGGGGGAAAGACTTGCTCTGCTCAAAGAAGACTCTGATTGTCTCTGACACGTCACCCTGTCTCCAAAAACCAAAATGCCAGTGCTGCAACCCTAGGGTGGCCACGTGTATCCCCCAAGACCCAGGACTGAAGATGAATCAAGAAATTTCAATCATAGCTCCTATCCCAACTCAACATATCTAGCCCACTTCTTAGAGACACTAGCCCATCCACAATTCCTAGAAGGGGATGGAAACTTGCCATGGTACCGGGGATAGAGTCACGAACAAACCAAAGCTTAGTAAACCCAAGTTACAGGAGAAAACAAGCGAGAAAAAAGAGTACAGAATAAGAGCCCCAGGAGGACAGAGGGCTCAAATTCTGACTTTTGAGAACCAGGCCTTTGCGGTTCAGCAGTGGTATGGTTTCCGCCCTCAGAAACTTACGAAATTAACAGCTATAGCCTCACATTCAGCTCCCCCAATAACAAAGGCTTGCTCAAATGGGTTTCAGTTTCCTAAAACAGTATGTGTCCCAACCAGAAAAAAAAAAAAGAGGCTGCAGGTGCCTGGCTTGGCAAAACCCCACCTGGAATGTAGCCTACCCTCCCTCCCTCCCCTTCCTCTGACCTGCTCTAGGTCCCGTGCCATATCATCTGGGTTGCAGTTAAAAATGCGACTGAAAAGCTTCACAATCTGCTTATCATTCAAGTTGTAAACAGTCTTAACGACTCCTGGCAGCAGCAGCTTCACCGTTAGGTACACATCACCGTGGAAACCATCTGGAGATAGAAGAAAGGAACCCTTCTTGAGAAATAGAGCTTAAACACATAAATATATAAACTCAAAGAAGACTGGGCAAGGTGGCTCACACCTGTAATCTCAGCACTTTGGGAGGCTGAGGCAGGAGGACTGCTTGAGCCCAGGAGGCGGAGGTTGCAGTGAACTGAGATTGCACCAATGCACTCCAGCCTGGGCAACACAGTCACATTTTTTTGTCTCAATAGACAAACAAACTCAAAGAAGCAGAGCCCAAAACATATCTATATATCACTGCCCATGCTCCTATAGTACCCTGTGCATATCTCTACAGTAGGAGACAGCATGGAGTTCAGAGGCTGGTGGACTGTGTGTCTGCCTCGCCTTTAGCCTACAGATGAACTCTCGTTGGACAGAGTGGTTACTTTCACTTCAGGTGCCCAGTGACAAGGACATTACAGATGCTCATTGACAATTTGTTAGATAAATTAAAGAAACAGAGTTGGAAGATTCTATTCCAAGCTGTGTATATGGTTCACAAAAACCTAATTAAATATGTAGGACAGTAAATTTTCTAACTAGTCAAATAGGATGGGTTCTCCTGGCCTCCTAGGAGCAGAATAAGGGGAGAGGAAGAAAGATGCCAAAGTGCTCTGAAAAAAACTGGTTACATAATTTGAGGAGTACAGTGCAAAATGCAAATGTGAGGCCCTTTGTTCAAAATTATTAAGAATTTCAAGACAGACTACAGTAAAGCATTAAACCAAGCATGGGACCCTGGGCAACTATACAGCTCACATGCCCTGGAAGGCAGTCATGGCCTTGAGCTCTCTGGAGGAAAGGCCTATTCAGGATGCTCATGCCACACCTCCTGCTGAGCCTTTCCGCAGGAAGTCCTGGATGATCTGGGTCTTTGTGTTGTAGCTAGGATTATCGGCCACCATGGCGCATAACTTTCGAAACTCCCGTAGCAGACAGTCCTTATGCTTGGGGTCACATTTGCTTGAAGACAGACTTCTCTTAGGGATGGGGCTTGAGGGGGCTCCCCCAGAGTTGTTGGCCTTGGCTGTTGGAGAAACAACAGAGATGAATTCATTCTGCCTTTCTGAGAAGAAAGAAAGGGAAGGAAGGAAATTAACAGATATTCTACTGGTACTTTAGCTTTATTTCATCTCCCCGAACAGACCTTTGGGGTAGATGTCATTATACCCATCTTACAGATAAAGAAAGGGAGGCCAAATAATTTTCCCAAATCTTACAGCTATTAATTAATGGTAAAGGAGCAATGGCCTCCTTAGACTAAGCAAAACACCAGACTGATGTGCATCTCTTTATGTGAGCACTTCACAAAAGAATAAAGACCGAAGTCACGCCAAGAATGAGCAGCACTGGCAGGGCACAGTGGCTCACACCTGTAACCCTAACACTATGGGAGGCCAACGTGGGAGGACTGCTTGACCCCAGGAGTTTGAGACCAGCCTGGGCAACATAGGAAGATCCTGTCTCTAATAAATAAATAAATAAATAAATAAAGCGGTCAGAAGGATCTCAGAGCAATTGTAAAGCTGACCCCAGAAAAGTTGGCATGAGAAAGGAGTAAGAAATCAAGGCACATGTTAGTCAATGTGAAATTACTGCTATCACAGGTTGTCAGAGCTGGAAGAAGCCTGAAAGATTATCTAGTTCAATGGTCTCTTACTGATAAGGCGATTGAGGTCTGACAAGAGCAAATGACTTCCTGGCCCACTTCCTTGTTGAAAGAGCCAGGACAAAGACACTACTAAGAAAGTCAGATCCCACTAGTACACTCAACATCTCCACCCCTTGCCACTTCAATCTTTCTTTTCTTATTGTCAAAATAAAATCCTGCTCCCCAAGGAGCAGTTATAAAAAAAAATACATTTTTACAAAAGGTGGTCAAGGGGCAGGGCTTTCCTCCAGACGCTTAAAAATAACTATGCGCAACTCATCGATCACCTTGTGACCATTTACAAAGCAAATTTTATTTGCAAGCTTGTGGCAGAGCCATTACCAAGCTAACTGCTGTTGTACGCTGCTTCTTGTCTGGGCTTTGTAAATTATAAATCCATCCTCATCTCTGATACGGAATCTAAATACGATTTTAAGGGACAAAATCTCCAAAGTGTCAATGTTCAACCAAGTTGCAAGAACTAAAACACTGTTTCTCTCAACTCCTCTCAAATTCCATCCCCAACACCGGAGCCCTTCCAGAAACATGCTGTCCTTCGCATCACCTGGACTCTTCTCTATCTTTGGCCTACCAGCAAACGACAAACAAACCAACCTCAGAATTTTAAAATAATAAAAATCCTATAGAGCCAGGCACCGTTTTTGCAACGTTATCTCTTACAGTCCTCATGAGAACACTATGGGGTAAATGAGGCATGGAGATATGATGAAGCTTAAACAAATAAATATACAACCTCAAGGAAGCAGAGGGGAAAGTAATCTATATATTGCTGCCTATGCTCCCATAGCACCCTGTACATAACACTATGGTAGGAGAGGCCACTGCTGCTTCATAGACAGAGGCTGAAGAGAGGTAAGGACGTGCTCAGGGATCTGAGCTGTCAAGGACCAGAACCCAAGTCTTCTGACCTCAGGTCTAGGCTTCTTTCAATCACATACAATGTCTTTCAATCTCCAAATGACTTATAAAATAAGGCCAGGTGGTTTGGCTTTATTTATTTTCTTCAACTGAGTCAATCACAAGAATGTCTCCAAACAATAAATGCAGCAACACAGTATAAAAGAGCACAGGTACTGGAGTCAGACTTCAGTGCAAATACTAACTCCATGATAACCCTGAACTTCAACTTTCTCAGTCATAAAAAGGGCCTAATAAAAAGTACTTCCTAAATAAAAGTACTGTCTAGGGTTAACTGAAGAGCAAATGAAACTACACATGTAAAAGCCCCTAGTCCAACGCTGTCTGTTTACGTAAGGCCAATAAATGATCCTGATCTTCTCAACTCCCATCTACACCACATGCCCCAGCAAAGTCTTCCTGAATCCCTATGAAACAGCAATTCCATATTTTATATAAAAGAAACTATATATGTGTGTATACACGTGTGTGCATGTGTGTATTATAGTGAAGAGAAAAGGAAACAACACTTTATTGTTCATCCGTCCTACAAAGAATATACAAATAATAGCCACAGTCCTCCCCTTTAGAAGATGGGATTTGAACCCAGAGCTCACTGATTCCAAAGTCTGCAAGCTTCATCCCTAGGCTGTACTGCCTCCCAACAAATAGCAATATCCTTCAGATCTTTTTTTCCTTCCTTTGTGTTCCATAAAGTTCCAGTGTTTTGAACAAGTAGTTGTAAGAATCAAGAAGGGAGATCCATGCATGACATCTCCCTTCTTCCATATTTTCATCTCTAGGCATATTCAGGGATACAATTTCTCAAAATTCCTTCATTATCAAAACACATGGAAGTAAAAGACAGGTTCTAATAATCTCTGTCTGACCCAGGTAACTATTTTAAGGGGAAAAAGTCTTGACAAAACAAATCTTTCTGCAGCAATAGAGGTTAAAGTATAGAAAGAAATGCTATACAAGTGGAATGCTGGCCAGGCACAGTGGCTCACGCCTGCAATCTCAGCACTTTGGGAAGCTGGGGCAGGTGGATCACCTGAGGTCAGGAGTTCAAGACCAAGCTGGCCAACGTGGTGAAACCCCATCTCTACTGAAAATACAAAAATTAGCCAGGCGTGGTGGCAGGTGCCTGTAATCTCAGCTACTTGGGAGGCTGAGGTGGGAGAATCACTTGAACCCAGGAGGTGGAGGTTGCAATGAGCTGGGAATGCACTACTGCACTCCAGCTTGGATGACAGAGCAAGACTTCATCTCAAAAAAAACCCAAAAACCAACCAACAAACAAACATAAAAATCAAGTGGAAGGCTTAGCCTTAGCCATTACCTGTTTCTGCTCAGACAGAAGCAAATTATTTATGAGATGAGATAGCACAGAATTTTCACTCTTAGTCAGAATCCTAAGTAGAATACAAAATAAAAGCAGCACTATAACAGCTAAAGTAGCCCTAACCTATCTTACCTGAAAAGCCAGAAAATTTCCGGGGATTGTTACTGGTGACAAATGAGGCGCTTTTCACTGGAGAAGTCACCTGGCCAGTGGTTGTCAACTTAGCCTGGACAACAGCTTTCTTCTTTGGTGTACTTGCTGCCTTAGAAGACAGATCTGTAGGATCACAAAAGAAGATAAAATATCCTTCAGTGAAAGATCTCTGAAAAAACATCCAAAGAATCTATCAACAGCTTCTAGAGTCTTGCCTGTTAAGTCACTACCCTAGCACTAGCCCAAGGCTGGCTGGTGGTTGGTAGTTTTTGAGTGGGGGTAGTAGGTAATAGGGTATTACAGGGAGAGGAGGGAAGGATATTCTGGAGACAAAAGATCCAGTTGCCATTTACCTCTATTAGTAACTTAAATTTTCATCAACATTCTCCACTTCTTATCCCATATATAAGTCTCTAGAAATAACAATTTGGGGGAAATCAGAAATCATAGTTTGATGGATAAAACTTAGGGAACGCCAACCCCACAGAATTAGCTTCAATTTAGAGATGAATAAAACGTAAATGAGGATCACGGAGCATGTCAATGTAGCATAGGAAGGAAAATTTCCAGCTGCTTAATTATCTGAGTCATGAACTCTACCTATATTTCTCTTCCTCCAAATGAGAGATGGGTCAAGAAGTAACAAAGGCTGAGGCCAATAGCTAAGGCAGTGCAAGGTGGGATGGGGAGCCTGAGAATAAAGTATATGGGAAGTAAATTTTCCTTCCTGGAAGTCTTTTTTCCTTTCAAAGAACAAGGACAGATACCCATTTTTAGAGCTATTGTTAACTGTCTTCCTACGGTGACCAGAACAAAGTTGAAGATATGGGCCGGGTGCGGTGGCTCAAGCCTGTAATCCCAGCACTTTGGGAGGCCGAGACGGGCGGATCACGAGGTCAGGAGATCGAGACCATCCTGGCTAACACTGAAACCCCGTCTCTACTAAAAAATACAAAAAACTAGCCGGGCGAGGTGGCGGGCGCCTGTAGTCCCAGCTACTCCGGAGGCTGAGGCAGGAGAATGGCGTGAACCCGGGAGGCGGAGCTTGCAGTGAGCTGAGATCCGGCCACTGCACTCCAGCCCCGGCGACAGAGTGAGACTCCGTCTCAAAAAAAAAAAAAAAAGAAGATATGAACATTATTTTACAGACGCTGAAGGTCAAAGAGGACTAATTGGATTTGGAGGTATTGGCATAAATTCTAAAATATACATATGTAAATATGCGTGTACATGTAAACATGTTATATAGCCATATATAGGTATGAATTTTACATGCATGTATTTTCTAGCTCTGTCTGCTGAAAGGGCTTAGAAACAGACACGCCATGGCTGGGTGCTCACACCTGTAATCCCAGCACTTTGGGAGGCCAAGGTGGACAGATCACTTGAGGTCAGGAGTTCAAGACCAGCCGGACCAACATGGTAAAACCCTGTCTCTACTAAAAACACAAAAATTAGCCGAGTGTGGTGTTATATGCCTGTAGTCCCAGCTACTTGGGAGGCTGAGACAGGAGAATCACTTGAACCTGGAAGGCAAAGGTTGCAGTAAGATAGTGCCACTGCACTCCAGTCTGGGCCACAGAATGAGACTCTGTCTCAAAAAAAAAAAGAAAGAAAGAAACAGATAGCCCATGACAATGTGGACACATAGCATCCAGGTTTTATTCTTTAATACCATTTCCCACTAACAGAAATCTGTACTCCCCAGAGAAATTGCGAATTTCAGGGCTGGGGAAGGATACATATAGGATAAGACTAAAAGCATCCTGCTATACCCAAAGTAAAGAAGTATATTTTAAAAAGTAATGAGGGTATACAGGACACAGAGGACAGTGTAAAGGGGTTCCTAATTGGCCAAATATGAGACAATTAAGTATCAAATTAGTTAAGTACAGTAATGAATTGTATGCTACAGGAAAAAAATAAAAGAGGATAGTAATCGGTACTCTATTCTTCCAAAATATCAATGTCTAAAAGAGAGACTACGGAAATTTTTCAGATTAAAGGATGCCAAAGAAATACAACTAAATGCAACATCTGATGTGATCCTAAACTGGGATTCCATACTGCAGGAAAAAAAGCTATTGAAGGTATGACTCAATCCATTGACAAAACAGTATACAGATGGTAGATTAAAGTATTATATAAAGGACAAATTTTCTGAAGATGATAGCTGTATTGTAGTCACATAATGGTCATATATCCTATTCTCAAGGTATATACACTGAAGAATTTTAAAGGGCCATGATGTATGCAACTTATTCTTAAATGGTTTAAAGTGAAAGCATGCAGGTGTGTGTGTGTGTGTAAAGAGAGAGAGCACATGAACAAATATGATAAAGCAAATACAGTAAAATGTTAATTGGTAAATATGGATAAAAGGAATATGAATGTTCTTTGTACTCTTTTTAATCTTGCAACACTTCAGTGAATTTAAAATTATTTCCAAATAAAACGTTAAAGGCCGGGCATGGTGGCTTGCGCCTGTAATCCCAACTGCTTGGGAGGCTAAGTCAGGATGACTTGAGTCTGGCAGTGCAAGACTGCAGTGAGCTATGACTGCGACATTACACACTGGCCTGGGCAACAGAGTGAGACCCCATCTCTAAAAAAACAAAGTTAAAAAAAAGAGAAAGCAAGCAATTGAACTCCTTATCCCTCTTTCTGTCAGCACCAGTAAGATGGGAAAGCAGTGTTTTCTACCTTACCTGCAATGTGCTGGGTTATCTGTTCCTTCTCATTATCTTCCAGCTCTTCCCAGCCTTCCAGCTCTGTGAGGGCCTCGATTTTTTTTGTGGTGGCCCGGGCCCGCTCTAGTTTCTCAAACATGCATTTAATGTGGTACCACTCTTTCATATCACCCCCAGACTCTGAGAAGGGATTGGGCACCACTTTGCCAATTCGGCATATGCCCTTCACAATCTTTTCCTTGCATTTTTTGCAGCCAGCTGTGCCACGCTTGGCATAGTCCACACAGAACCGTTGCTCAGCCATCTCACAGGGGCCACTGCAGAGTCCCACATGCAACCCTGGCAAGAAAACAAGGCAGGTGGCACGTGACCTTAGATGGCTTCCCTGGAATGACAGAACAGGCTTTCTTCTCAGGAAGAAGGGGTGTCCATGAAGCAGATCTGTTTCTGACCACTGGCTGAATTGTCTTACATCTGGCCTGTGATGTTCTCGGAATAGGCACAGTTCTTTTCGGCTGAGTGCACGGAGGGTTTGTGGAAAGAGGATCTTGATGAAAGCCAAAGACATATAGCTGCATGAAAGGCTAGGAGGCCAAAAAAAAAAAAAAAAAAGATATAAACAAAGAGATAGGCTTCCAATTTTCCAAAGGCCAGCCTCTTATATAGTCCATGACGACTAATCAAACACTTTCCAAAGTATTACATTTATTGTCTACTCTACAGCATGAAAGAGTTCTGATACAGGAAAAGCCAGCTCGCAAAAGGGTGTTCAATTATCTAATGCACACATGTACATCTAGTAAATCACAATGAAGAAAATCCAAATAACATAAAAGCTCTTTTTAGGTCATCAGCAACATATGATACTTATAATGGATGATGACCTTTAAGTATTACAAGATCCGGAAGTTTCTTTTTTTTTTTTTTTTTGAGGTGGAGTTTCACTCTTGTTGCCCAGGCTGGAGTACAATGGGGCAATCTCGGCTTACTGCAACCTCCTCCTCCAGGGTTCAAATGATACTCCTGTCCCAGCCTCCCAGATAGTTGGGATTACAGGCATGCGTCACCATGCCCAGCTATTTTTTTTTTGTATTTTTAGTAGAGACGTGGTTTCTCCATGTTGGTCAGGCTGGTCTCCAACTCCCGATCTCAGGTGATTCGCCTGCCTTGGCCTCCCAAAGTGCTGGGATTACAGGCGTGAGCCACTGCGCCCGGTCCTGAAGTTTCTTTTTAATCACCAGTAAAAATTACATTACATTCATGAAGCTTTTATTGTGAAGTTTAACACATACACTATCCTCAGAAATCAAGCCACTATACAGATTTGGAATTGAGTTAGAATCCCTATATTGAGAGACAACTAAGTAGAGCCTGGAATCAGACTGCCCGAGTTCAAATCCTAACTCGGCCACTTACCAGCTGTATAACTTTGATAGGTTACTTACCTCTGTTTCTGAGCTTCCTCATCTGTAAAATGTGACTAATTATGGGACCTAACTCAAATAGCTGTTCTAAGAGTAAAACCCTTAAAACAGTTGGGCACACAGCAAGAGCTCTCACTGATTAACGTCAGCTCCTATCATGATCGGTGAAGTTGTCATCTTTCAAGAAGAGGCTCCCGATGTGCAATTAACCTGTTTATAATTCAGCAACTTGAATCAGAGAGTGCTGAAGTAACCGGGCAGTAAGACTCACAGGAACTCATAAATCAATCCAAATGGAAAAAGATTATATCAGCATCTTCCTATATTCATGTTTTCTAAAGCATTTTATAGTCCTAGTTTTAAGTATACTGGAATTATGTTGTCTGCACAATCTGTGAAGCAAAATTGCTATCATGTTATAAAAAGCAGGCTTTGCTTACTGTAGTGCAACATGGTGTGAAGGAAAGCTAGTGGACCTGGAATACGGGATGGGAGTGCAAGTCTGACCGTACAGTTTACCGACTGTTACCTCGGAGAAAACTTAATTTATCTGCATCTGTTTTCTTATTTCTAAAATAGGGTAAAAAATACCTACCTCACAGGGTAGTTGGGAAAATTACAAGGAATCCATGAATGAGCTGGTTGTGGGGGAGGGAGGCGGTTCTGAACTCTCTAAAAATGTATACAAAATGTACATTCGAAAATGCACGGATATTTGGAGGTCTATCACTTTCGTGACATTCACAAAGGGCTATATAACGCTCAAAGTTTAAGAACCACAGAGGTGAGGTGGGTGGAAGTACGGCAGACCCATAAAAGGAGGTCAGAACAAGTGAGTTTCAACACTTTCCCTAGAAGATCAATTTGCAGAGCAACCTAGGGCCCCAATTATGAAAGGAGTGGACTTGAGGGAGGCTCGGGAGGCGCTGGGCCACGAGGAGGCACAATGCAGCTTTGAGGAAACCCGTCTGTCCCTTGTTCCGTACCCTCACAACGGCTGCAGCCCAGAGGCCCGAGAAGGAAATCGCTGAGGCCTGGCCGCCGCCGCTTTTCTCCAAGAGCTTCCCGCGCCGCTGTCGGAGAATGGCGGGGACAGTGGGGCGGGCGGAGTAGGCCGCGAACCCCGGCGAGGCAGAAAAGATCGCTTCTCCACCGGGTCCGGGACGCAGGAGGGAAGTGATTAAGGCTCCCAGAGCCCCACCCGAGCGCGCCCGCTTCAGCGCAGGAGGACGCACGCCGGGCCGGGATACGAGAAGGCCCCGTGGGTTCCCCAGGGCGCACGGCCCGGCGCCGGCTTCCCCGCCTCACGCGGCACCGTGGGGGTCCCGGGGAGCCGCGAGCCTCCCCCTGGGCTCCCGGGAGGGCCGCCACGTCACGGAGGGTGTGCCCCGGGGCTCCGCAGGCGGGCGGGGGAGGAGCCGGGGGGCTGGCTCCCTGGCCGCGCCGAGCTCCCCGCCCCGGCCCGCTGCCTTCCCCACGCCGGGCCCCGCCGCGCCGCTCCTCACCTGCCTCTCCAGCTCCGGCGCTCACCGCAGGCCTCGGGACTAGCTCACTACAGGCAGCCGGCAGCCCACGACGGTTGGAGCTCCTGTCTCTTTAAATCCGGGTCCTTGAGCTGGAGGCAGCACGCAGGCGCAAGAACCGAGGCCGCGGCCGCGCTACCTGTCCCCGCCCCCGTCTGCCACGTGGGTCATAGTCCCATTCTGCCTGCCCTTTGATGTTTGTAAGTAGTTTTCAACCTGCAATCGCCGCCCAGGAAGCGGAGGTGAGGGGACGTGGTGGCTCCTTGGAACGCAGCCTGGCCTGAACTTCCGAGGATCCCCTTGATTTTCTCATATTGTTAGAGAGGATCTAGTTTTTAAAGATATTGTAATGAGGTCGGGGAAGGCAAAGATTGCGTCAATCTATTTTTTAAATATAATCCCTCTCTTTGTGTCCTGCAGACTGCCTAGTAAATAGTATTCAGTAACTTTCATGGAATTGAGACGAGGCACTAAATAGCAGGTAGATATAAAATGTAAAGGAGTGATGGAGGAGAAACTCCTTGATTGTATGTCGTTCAAAGTGTATTATCTCAAATCTGAAGCCAGCTCCATGAGAGTTGGGGATGGCGATTTTTACAAGTGTAGCAGCCTGAGGGTAAATGACCTCTTCAGAGTCTAGGAACAGCAAACAATTGGGCCTTGTTAGGTAAGCAAGGAACAGATTCCCGAGAGAATTCTGTGCTGTGTGATGAAGAGTTTCGTCTTTACTCCGTAGAGGATGGAGAGCCATGAAGAGTCTTAGGGAATACTGTTGAAGCTGGGTGGGGAGAGACTGAGGCAAGGGAACAAATCAGAAGGTTCTCATAGTGACCCATGTGGGAGATGAAATTTAGCTAGTTGGGGTGGAGAGTAAAGTGTGGTTTTGAAGATCATTTAGAATTTAAATGATCTAAATAAAGTGCTCATTTATGGATAAAACAATAATAATCTGAGTGAGCAGAAAGATAAGGGTACCATCAACTGAAATAGAAAATAGAGGCAGAGGAGGTGTTAGGGGCAGAAGGATGAGTTTTGTATTGGATACATTAAGTTTGGTTGAGTAAATTTAACTGCGATTCTAATGTTCGGAGGGGAGTAAAACCTGTTTTTAATGCGCAGCAGAATGAACCAGGGCTTTGGAATTGGAAGGTCGCTGGAGACTCACGTCCTAGCTATGATAATTGAGTGATCTTGAGCACATCTTTACATTTGCTACATTTTTTTAAAGTCTCCTCAACGGTATATGTCTTTTTCCAGTGCTGTAATCACTAGCCACAGGTGACTATTGAGCACTTGAATGTTGCATGGAATTGAGATGTGCTGTAAGTGAAGAAAATACACACCAAAAAATTCATACTAAAAAAAAGTAAAATATCTCATTAATAATATGTACCACATAATGACATTTAGGCCAACAATGGACCAAATATAATAGGGTGGTCCCATAAGATTATAATGGAACTGAAAAATCCCTGTCATATAGTGACAGCACATTACTCATGTGTTTGTGGAGATGCTGGTGGAAATGAACCTACTGCATTGCCAGTTGTATAAAAGCATGGTACACACAATTATGTACAGTATATAATACTTGATAATAAGGGACAATGTTGCTGGTTTATATATTTAGTATACTATACCTTTTATTATCATTAAATTAATTAATTTATTTATTTTTGAGACAGTCTCACTGTGTTGCTCGGGCTGGAGTGCGGTGGCGTGATCCCAGCTCACTGCAACCTCCGCCTCCCAGGTTCAAGTGATTCTCCTGCCTCAGCCTCCTGAGTACCTGAGTAGCTGGGACTACAGGCACTTGCTATCACGATGGGCTAATAATTTTTTTTATTTTTATTTTTTGCGACAGAGTTTTGTTCTTGTCTCCCAGGCTGGGGTGCAATGGCAGGATTTCGGCTCATTGCGACCTCTGCCTCCTAGGTTCAAGCAATTCTCCTCCCTCAGCCTCCTGAGTAGCTGGAATTACAGGCACCTGCCACCACACCCGGCTAATTTTTGTATTTTTAGTAGAGATGGGGTTTCATGATGTTGACCAGGCTCGTCTCAAACTCCTGACCTCAAGTGATCTGCCTGCCTCAGCCTCCCAAAGTGCTGGGATTACAAGCATGAGCCACCATGCCCAGCCTTATTGTTATTTTAGAGTATACTACTACTTACTTAAAAAAGTAACTAACTGTAAAACAGCATCAGGTAGGTCCTTTAGGAGGTATTCCAGAAGAAGACGTTGTTATCATAGGAGATGACAGCTCCATGCATGATATTGCCCCTGAAGACCTTCCCGTAGGACAAGATATAGAGGTGGAGGATGGTGATATTGATGATTCTGATGCTGTGTAGGCTTACTAGGCTAATGTGTGTGTGTCTTAATTGTTAACAAAAAAGTTTTAAAAGTAAAAGGATTTTTTTTTTAATAGGAAAAAGCTTATAGAATAAGGATATAAAGCAAAAATATTGGCTGGGCACAGTGGCCCACATCTCTAATCCTAGCACTTTGGGAGGCTGAGGCAGGAGGAGTTCAAAACCAGCCTGGGCAACATATTTATAAGAAAAAAATTTATTTAAAAAAGAAAAATATTTTTATACGACTGTGCTGTTTGTGAGTGTGTGTGTGTGTGTGTGTGTTTGAGATAGAGTTTCGCTCTTGTCACTCAGGCTGGAGTGCAATGGCACGATCTCAGTCCACTGTATCCTCTGCCTCTCAGGTTCAAGTGATTCTCCTGCCTCAGCCTCCCAAGTAGCTGGGATGACAGGTGGCCACCACCACACCTGGATAATTTTTTTATATTGTTAGTAGAGATGGGGTTTCATCATGTTGGCCGGGCTGGTCTTGAACTCCTGACCTCAGGTGATCTCCCCGCCTCAGCCTCCCAAAGTGCTGGGATTACAGGCATGAGCCACTGTGCCTAGCTAAGCTTTTTAATTTTAAAATACTTGATTATTTTGTAATAACCCTTAGTTTAAAACACAAACAGGGCCCATCGTGGTGGCTCACACCTGTAATCCCAGCACTTTGGAAGACCGAGGCGGGTGGGTCACCTGAGGTCAAGAGTTCGAAACCAGCTTGGCCAACATGGCGTAACCCCATCTCTACTAAAAATACAAAAATTAGTCGGGCATGGTGGCATGCACCTGTAATCCTAGCTACTTGGGAGGCTGAGGCAAGAGAATCTCTTGAACCCGGGAGGCGGAGGTTGCAGTGAGCTGAGATTGTGCCACTGCACTGCAGCCTGGTCAACAGAGTGAGACTATCTCAAAAAAAAAAAGAAAGAAAGAAAAATTAAAAAGCTTATAAAGTAAAAAAGCTAACAGTAAGCTAAGGTTAATTTATTATTGAAAAAAGAAGACAGTTTTAAAGTAAATTTAGTGTTGCCTAAGTATACAGTTTATAAAGTCCAGAGTAAGGTAGAATAATGTGCTAGGCCTTCATATTCCCACACCACTCACTCACTGACCCACCCAGAGCAACTTCTAGTCCTGTAAGCTTCGTTCATGGTAAGTGACCTATGTGTTGCACTCTTTTTTCTTTTCTTTTCTTTTCGAGTCGGAGTTTCACTCTTCTTGCCCAGGCTGGAGTGCAATGACGTGATCACAGCTCACTGCAACCTCTGCTTCCCAGGTTCAAGCGATTCTCCTGCCTCAGCCTCCCGAGTAGCTGGGATTACAGACATGCACCACCACGCCCGGCTAATTTTGTATTTTTAGTAGAGACGCGGTTTCTCCATGTTGGTCAGGCTGGTCTCAAACTCCCGACCTCAGGTGATCCACCCACCTCGGACCATTTTCTTTTATACCTTTGTGTGTGTGTGTGTGTGTGTGTGTGTGTGTGCTGTACTTTGCCTATGTTTAGAGACACAAGTACTTACCATTGTATTATAGTTGCCTTCAGTATTCAGTATAGTAACATGCTGTATGGGTTTATAACCTAGAAGCAATAGGCTATACCATATAGCTTAGGTATGTAGTCGGCCATACCATCTAGGTTTTTTAAGTACACTCTATGATATTCCCATCACTAAATCACTTTACGATGCATTTCGCAGAACATATCCTGTTGTTAAATGACTCAAGACTGTCCTATCTTTGTGTTAATTATTTGTTGAAGTGGTTTTTTGGATATGTTGTGTTAAATAAAATACATTATTAAAGATCATCTCACCTGTTTATTTTTACTTTTTTGAAAATGTGGCGACTAGAAAATATAAAACTGCATGTTTGGCTGACACTATATTTCTGTTAGAGTGCAGTGCCTTAGATTTCAAACCTACATGTGGAGGGCGGCATCTGTGCCATATGCTCAGTGCCTAGAACAGTGCTGGGCACACAGTAGATACTCAACAAATATTTGTGAATAATGAGTGAAACTCATGAGTGAATGGAATGAATGAATAAAACTCTGGAAGTGATAAGATCCCCTAGAAGGATGTTTATTATATCGCAACAATATTTGATATAAACTTGCAAAGACTCAGGCTCTAAATGTTGATTTTTGCTTGAGGAGAGCTCCCTGGACCCCCTGATTATCTCTGATTCAGGTCCCCTGCTCTGAAATGGAACTAGGTACAAAAGTTGGCAGTTCCATTTCTTTAGAAAAGTGGGAACTGGCTGGGTGTGGTGGCTCATGCCTGTAATCCCAGCACTTTGGGAAGCCGAGGTGGGTGGATCACAAGGTCAGGAGTTCGACACCAGTCTGACCAACATGGTGAAAGCCCATCTCTACCGAAAATACAAAAATTAGCCAGGCATGGTGGCGTGCGCCTGTAATCCCAGCTACTCAGGAGGCTGAAGCAGAAGAATTGCTTGTACCTGGGAGGTGGAGGTTGCAATGAGCTGAGATTGCGCCACTGCACTCCAGTCTGGAAGACAGAGCGAGACTCTGTCTCAGAAAAAAGAAAAGTGGGAACTGCTGTACCAAGGAGAATGAGGCAAAGTGTGGTGGGAAGAGCAGGGCTTTGGATTCGCACAGACAGGTTTGAATTATATTCCACTACCAGCTGTCTGTAACTTTTATCTATTTTCTTAACTTTCTGGGTCTCAGTTTTCACCATGAAGTGGGGATAGTTTTACATTTAGGTCTGTGATCTATTTTGAGTTTATTTCTGTGAAGGGTATAAGATCTCTCTAGATTTAATTATTGCCATGTGGATCCCTTGTTGATCTAACACCATTTTTGAAAAGACTGTTTTCTTTTTTGTATTGCTTTTGGTCATTTGTCAAAGATCACTGACTATGTGAGTCTGTCTGTGGGCTGTGTATTCGGTCCATTGGTCTATTTGTGTGTTCTTTGACCAGTACCACACTGTCTTGATTCCTGTAGCTTTATAGCAAGTCTTAACTTAGATAATGTCAGTCTTCCAACTTGGTTCTCTTCCTCCAATATTGTGTTGTCTATTCTGAATCTTTTGCTTTTTCACATAAACTTTAGAATCAGTTTCTAAAGCTAATATCCACAAACTAACTTACTGGAATTTTGATAGGGATTGTATTGAATATACAGATCACATTGGAAAGAACTGACATCTTGACGATATTGAGTGTTTGCAACCATGAACATGGAATATTTATTGATTAGTTTGTCTTTGATTTCTTTTATTAGGACTTTGTAGTTTTCCTCATATACTTCTTGTACATATTGTATTAGATTTATGCTTAAGTATTTCATTTTTGGGGTGGTGGTGAAATGAGGATAAAAATAACTCTTGGGATTGTGGGTACCAATTAAATGCGGTGACTGATATCAGCTTGCAAACTGCTTGGCACTTAGAGGCATTTCAATAAATGTACATTCTCCTGCACTATCCAACCTGGATTCATTCATACCACTACAGAGTGTAATCACTCAGTCATTGATTGGTCAATCAAGTATTTATTGAGTGCCTACTCTGTGTCAGGCACAATTCCAGGAGTGTAATACGGTAGTGAAACAAAGCAGACAAAAATCCAACCCTCATGGAGCAAACTAGTGTGGGAGATAAATAACAAGGAAGTAAAATGCATAAGGTGTAAGAAGTGAGTGGGTGCCATGGAGAAGAAGAAAGCAGAGGAGGGTGGGACATGCAGAGCAGGGGCAGGGCGGCAGTTTTAAATAGAGGTCAGGAAGGCCTCACTGACAAGTAACAACTGAGAAAAGATTTGAAGAAATGAGTCAGCCCCATGCAGATTGAGGATAGAGGGAGCATTAGATAAAGGCATGGAGGCCAAAAATGTGACTGTCATTTGGGACGATAGCAAGGAGATCCATGTGGCTAGAGCAGCTGGAGTTAAGGTTGAGAAAAGCAAGAAGACAGATCCTGTAGGGTCTTGTAAGACATTGCAAAGACATTGGCTTTTATTCCAGGTGAGGAGGGAAGCTAGTGGATTGTACTGAGCAGAGAAATCGTGTCATCTAACTTAGGCTTTAACAGGATCACTGTCACTCTGGTTGTTGTGTAGAAAAGTTGGGCGATGAGTCAGGTAGCTATGGTAATAATCTAGGGGAGAGATGAAGGCAGCTTGGGTGGTAACAATGATAGTAAGAAATAACTGAGGCTTATAGACCCCTAGGGGAACTGTGGATGGGCTCAGGGGTGTCCTTGAATTTCCTGAAATTTTATATAAACATTTGTGTGCATGCGCATTTTTGGTGAAGAGCTTTTATGGAGTCTCAAAGCAGTTTTATGATCCAAACAAGAACTAAGTTGGTGGTGAATAATCTGGATACCTCATGCTTGTTCCTAGCTATTCAAAGTCCTCAATTAAGTTCTTTCCACAGACCTTGACTGTAAATCCTCTAGGGCATCTATCCTGTTTGTGAGCCTCTTAAAAGTTTCAACTACCTCCTTTAAGACTGTTCTATCCCTGACTTCCAGTTAAGACTCATCAGGATTCTTACGAAGAAAAAGAGCCATAAGGAAATGGGTAGATTCTGTTCACGTTCTATGCTACTAACTGGTAGCTTGGGAGCCACAGGCAAGAATTGGGAAAAGGCTTGACACCTTCCTAGAGACAGTGAGGGGCACTTGTGAGGCTAGTCTGTTCTCAGTGGATTCCCTTTTTTAATAAGCTGTGGTCTATGAATCATATAAATCCCAGCAGCAAGAGCTGATTTTATGGGTTGGTTTGCTTAATAGTCACACAATTAAAATAAGTTGTAAAAAACGATGGTGGTATTTGCCAGGAGAAATATTTAAAAGGGAACAGCTGTAGAAAGATATAATAATTCACACCAGCTCATCGTTCTTCATTCTCAATAAAGGCTGCGGAGGTTGTTTATTAACCAGGGGGGTTTCTTGGCCTCTCCTTTGAATATGTTGTGCTACAGCTGTCAGGTTGAGGAAGGGCAGAGCTGAGAGGAGTGCTACATGCCTTTGAGAGTAGCTGATCCATGACAGAGAGGTTCTGGGATGGGGTTATGGGACGGGGTTAAGAAGAGGGTTGAAGTCACAGATGTGGTGTGAGGAAAACTCAAAAGTTGCCACCATCTTCCTTGAACTCCTGGGTTGGGTTTTCTAGCGTGAAGTCCTGGTGGTTATGTTTTTCAGGAGACAAGTTAATAATTTTCAAAGGAAAATATGTTTTATGAAGAGATGAGCCTATTTGAGAGGTAGACTTAAGTTTTCCCTTACAGGGCTCTGGGGCTGGTTGCTAAGGTAGTTTTGATGATAGCTGGTTTTTTAGCTTTGGTGCAGTGGCAGAGGTTGAAGACTGGGCTGAACACTTTACCTCTCTTGTTCCTCCTGCCATTCCTGTACATTGGGAGAGCCTATACCCCTTTTCTTTCCTTCTCTGGGAAGTGCCACTTTAGCCCTCTTGAAGCATTCCTGACCACCCATGCTGCCACCTCCCCTGCCTGCAGCTCCTGTCTTGGTCTTGGTGATAGATCCTCTTGGGAGGGTCCTTAGTACCCAGACATAGCCTAATACTCCGAGAGGATAAAACTAAGGCTCAGGGAGTAAACTGACGAGGTAGATATCACAGCTAATGGGCGGCAAAGTGGGACTCAAACCCTAGACTTTTGATTAGCCCTCTTTACACTGCATATAACCAGTAGTTTAGTATTTTGGTCCTGCCCAATTTCTTTTTTTTTTTTTTTCAGAGATGCAGTCTTGCTGGAGTGTAGTGGTGCAATCTTGACTCATTGCAACCTCCACTTCCCAGGCTCAAGCAATCTTCCCACCTCAGCCTCCCAAGTACCTAGGACCCACAGGTGCACGCCACCAAAACTGGCTAATTTTTTGTATTTTCCGTAGAGACGCGATTTCACCATATTGCCCAGGCTGGTCTGGAACTCCTGAGCTCAGGTGATCCATCTGCCTCGGCCTCTCAAAGTGCTGGGATTGCACCACTCCCGGCTAATTTTTATGTAGAGATGGCATCTCGCCATGTTGCCCAGGCTGGTCTTGACCTCCTGGCTTCAAGTGATTCTCCTACCTCAGCCTCCCAAAGTGCTGACATTACAGGCTTGAACCACCACACCTGGCCCCTGCCCAGTTTCTTATATACTATCTATAATACAACCAGATTGTAATTTCCTTGAAGGTCAGGGCCACTTTTTCACTCATTTATTCATAAGTATTATTTGAGTGTCTGCTTTGTGCAGGGCATTGAGTGAATAAGATAAACGCAGACACTGCCTTTAGTAAGAGGTTAATATATACCTTTGAATTCCTTGCAGACCCTTGTACCATAGTGTACACTAAAGAAGTACTCAGTGAACACTGATTATTGTTAATAAGTATTATTGAGTGCTTCTTATATGCCAGTGCTAAGCAACATGTGTATATGTATTTAATCTTCAGAGTAAACTTGTGAGGCAGGATCTGTTATCAACAGATGAATAGGTTGACAGGTTACGTTATTGCTTTAAGCATTGGTTTTTGCCACTGCAGAACTACGTGAAGAACTTGTTTAACATGCTGTTTCCAATGCCCCAACCTAGACCCACTGACCTAGAATCTCCTTGAGTAGGTCAGCATAGGGCATTGGATATAGTTGGGTTAGGGAACCATTGTCTTTGAAATGGGCCCATTTGCACAGACTAGGTGAGACAGCCTTTCATCCAGAACCTGCACACTGATGTCTGATGCTGCGAATGTTAGCCAGGTGTCCTCCTGCCCAAGTATCTATCTACAACCTAAACTCTTTTAACTTGGGTTTTAGCTGTGTTCTGTACTTTTCTATTTCTCAAAGGAATTTTTGGGTAATGGGTACAAGATGTTTGTTATATTATTTTCTGTACTTCCCTGTGTGCTTCTATTTCCTAAACTTTTTGAAAATTAAAATAAAAATACATCAACCAAAGGAATATATCAGTTTCTACTATGAGAGGTTTTCAAGTAGCTTCAAGGACTATTTGGAGGAGTAAAATTGAGTCTTTTTCTCGAGTGAACCTTGTGTTCTAAAATAGGAGGGCTTCTCTAGTTTTTCTTCCTTCTCATTTGAAGGAGTATAGAGGCTGTGGGCTGAAGAGCCAATCCATAACTGGAAAGAAAATCCAGATTAAAAGAAGGAATTATTCATTTTTGTCCATCTTCTCTCTCTTTTCCCAGTTGAGGATGGTAAGTCTTTCCAAGAAATGAATGTGCTTTTTTCTCTTCCTTCCCATGCTGGATTTCTGCCTTTGGGCTGGAGTCTAAATTGCTTAGGGTCACACGCAGGGTTCTTTGTAAATCTAGTCCCAGTGGACTTCCTGTCCTATTCCCACCACATCCTTCCATGTACTTGAGATGACAGTTTCCCCTGCACTGCATACTTTCCATGTCTCTGTGCCACTATTACCTTAGTCCACAATACTCATTCCCTCCTTCACTGCTTGGCACAGTCTTTCTCATCCTTCAATGCTGAGTGCAAATTTTCCCTCCTCAGAAGCCTTTCTGAGCCCTCCTCCCTGCAGTCAGTTGCTCCTCCAACACACTGCCCACTCAACACTTTGCACAAACATATTTTATCATATTATATTATAGTTAGTTGTAAACAGACCAGTAGATCTCAACTGGGGGCTACTCTTAGCTAACACGATGAGGTGGGGGGTTGTGACGGTGCCACTGACATTTAATGGGTAGAGGTCAGGGATACTGCCAAACATCCTACCATGCAAAGGACAGACCCCCAGCCCAAAGAATTATCCAGTCCCAAATGTCAATAGTGTAAAGGGAAGCCTGGTGTGGTGGCTCATGCCTGTAATCCCAGCACTTTGGGAGGCTGAGACAGGAGGATCACTTGAGTACAGAAGTTCAAGACCAGCCTTGGTAACAGGGAGACACTGTCCCTACCAAAAAAGGGGGGGAAAAATAGCTGAGTACGGTGGCTCGTGCCTGTAGCCCTAGCTACTCAGGAAGCTAAGGCAGGAGGATCACTTGAGCCTGGGAGTTCAGGGCTGAGGTGAGCTATGATCACACCACTGCACTCCAGCCTGGGTGTCAGAGTGAGACCTTATCTCAGAAAAACAACCAACCAACCAAACAAACAAAAATAGTGATGGGGTTGAAAAGCCCTGATCTAGACTGAGATCCATTTGTTCAGGGCCACATTTTATTCATCTTTGAATCCCTAGGAACTCTCATAGAGTAGGTTCTCAATAAATGTCAAATATACAAATGAGAGGGAGTGAATGGAAGCAAGTGGGTCTAAGCCACCTTGGGAAATAACTGTACTTAATCTAGTGCCTCTTCTACTTCTAAATCATCCCAAAAAGAGCAAAAGCATTTTCCCTCAGATACCCTCTGTGGATGGTCACCTGGAGGAAGGGCAGTCTCCTAGAATACAGAAACCATACAGTACGGTAATAACAGGCAACATTTAGTGAGTGCTTACTATATGACTCAGATGCTATATTAAAAGCATTGACGGCCGGGCGCGGTGGCTCAAGCCTGTAATCCCAGCACTTTGGGAGGCCGAGACGGGCGGATCACAAGGTCAGGAGATCGAGACCATCCTGGCTAATACGGTGAAACCCCGTCTCTACTAAAGAATACAAAAAAACTAGCCGGGCGACGAGGCAGGCGCCTGTAGTCCCAGCTACTTGGGAGGCGGAGGCAGGAGAATGGCATGAACCTGGGAGGCGGAGCTTGCAGTGAGCTGAGATCGGGCCACCGCACTCTAGCCTGGGCGACAGAGCCAGACTCCGTCTCAAAAAAAAAAAAAAAAAAGCATTGACATGTATTTAACTCATTTAATCTTAGGAGACAGGAACTATTACTCTGCTTGGATTATATTAATGGTTGAGGAAACTAAGTGAAGTAACTCGCCCAAGGTCACCTTGTCAAAAAGCGGTGGATCACAGGGTATTTTGTAGCTGTTGTTTCCCATTGGGATTTCTGAGAACTGAAATCATCATTCTTCCTCCCATCAGAGACCACTAAGGAGTACACACTTTATTGCTGGTGAAATGAGGTAAGGCAGAGCATTGTGGGAGTGTGTGGAGAAAATCTGAGGATAACGCCCTGCAACAAAGAGGACTTCCCAGCCTAGCAAGGGATTGTGAAAAGCACTGAACTGCTTTAACCTTGACAGCAAACTTCCCTCATCTTAAATTATTGCTATTTTGGGGATCCTGTCATGTTTTGCACATTTTATTATTAAATATAGAAAATATATTGGACTGGGAAATCAAGTTATATCTGGTCTTAGTGATTAACTTATTGAGTGACCTTGGACAAGTCATTAAACATCTAAAATGGAGTGATAATAGTTGTTTCACTCTTGGTAGGGGGTGGTGAGATGAAGAAAACCGATGTAAAAGTTGGTGTATTAGTCTGTTCTCATGCTGCTGATAAAACCATACCTGAGACTGGGCAATTTACAAAAGAAAGAGGTTTAATGGACTTACAGTTCTACATGGCTGGGGAGGCCTCACAATCATGGTGGAAGACAAGGAGGAGCAAGTCAGGTCTTACATAAATGGCAGCAGGCAAAGAGAGAGAACTTGTGTAGAGGAACTCCTCTCTTTAAAACCATCAGATCTCCTGAGACTGACTCAGTATCATGAGAACAGCACAGGAAAGACTTGTCCCCATGATTCAGTTACCTCCCACTGAGTCCCTCCCACAACACGTGGGAATTCAAGATGAGATTTGGGTGGGGACACAGCCAAACCATATCAGTTGGTGAGTAAAAAATACTCTATGCAAGTATATATTAATATTAAATAATAATGAACAAGGGCTTTGGGATTGTTGCCTTGAGTCAGTTGTTTCACTTCAGAACCTCAGCTTCCTCATCTGTAAAATGAAGATTTCATATACTTCACAGGGTTGTGAGGATGTGACATGGTGTATACCAAGCCCTAGCATAGGGCCACCTATATGGTAGGTATCCAGTCAATAGTAGCTATTATTAATAACCTGATTGGCTGGCTTGATTGGCACCACCTTGTAACTACACTTGACAAAACAACAAGCAAACAAACAATACACAACAATGAAAACGACAAACACCACCATCATCAACCACTTCGTGTGGTCCTCCTCATTCCCCTAAAGATGACTCTTGGCTTCCCAGTGTGCTTGAAGCTCACCAAATGCTGCTAGCAAAATGGAGGTGCAGCCAGATGGAGCTGGTTTCCTCCTCTGAGAGACTGGGGGTACTTACAGTGAAGGATGGCTAAGTGCATAGATGCACTCTGAAAGGCTTTGACTGCCAAGAGACAAGGGGTGAGCATGGCTGGGGAATAGTGAGTGCTTGCTGGCTCTGTGATCTTGCCCTGCCACTTTCTTCCTCCTGGTATCAAGGTTGCCCAAGAGCTCCCGCTGACATGTGGAGGTCCCTCTTTGCCTATTTGGTGCCATGAGGAATTCCTGTTGGCTAACTGTGAAGGTGGCTCATTGCACCCTAGAGGCTGTTGTGTATACCTCCTTGCCCTGTTGTGTGCTCAGAATAGGTAAGGGCTTCATGTGCCAGAGAAGTAAGGAAGACACATAGTAGGAAAAAAGTACCTCAGCCCTCTGTTCAAGCTGCTGACTGACTTATTCTGGTTCTGATTTCTGTAGTCAGCTTGATCTTTCTGCCGCCTTCCCAAGCAACTTCCAGCTATGTGGGTGGTATTCATTCAACAGGTGTTTATCGAGCCCTATTAATGTGTCTGATATTATTTTAGGTTGCAGCTAAGACAGACAAGATCCCTGCTTTCATGGAGTTTACATTCTAGTGGGGAGAGATGTTAACTTAGATGCAAATAAACAAGCTAACTTAAGATAGTGATAAGTTTAGTGAATGCATAAAGTATTGTGAGTGACAGGTGGCTGTTTATGCCATCTGAGAAAGGGACTTTAGAGCTGAGAACTGAATGATTGAGAAGACTGCCATGCTATCTGAAGTCACATTCCAAGCGGAGAAAACCACAAGGGCATGAGCCCTGAGATGTCACATCTGAGGGCTAGAAAGCTAGCCAGTGAACTAGGACATAGAGAATTAAGGGGAAATGTGTAGCAGATGAAGTCAGAGAGGTATCTGCAGGTCCACAGATCACACAGATCACACTCAGCCCACAGTGTTTTTGATATTTCACTGAAAACCAATCCTGACTTGCAATTTCTCTTAAGTTAAAAAAAAATTTGGGCCGGGTATGGTGGCTCATGCCTGTAATCCCAGCTACTCAGAAGGCTGAGGCAGAATGGCATGAACCTGGGAGGCAGAGGTTGCAGTGAGCCGAGATCGCACCACTGCACGACAGACCGAGACTCCGTCTCAAAAACAAAAACCAAAACCAAAAAAAAAAAAAACCACACAAAATAACCAAAACCAAAGAATAAATTGGCCATGCCACTATGCCAAGCCATTATTCCTGAATAACAGTTGCATTCAACGTAGAACAGTTATGCTCTCCTGTCCCCTTCCACACCACTTTAATGGGGCTTAGTGTCATCAGTTTATAAGTAGTAGACATTTGAATGAGCAACTCCTGAGTACCATGTGGACTTAATAAGGGCTTGGATTTCTTACCCCTACCACCCCTCAGTGTAATGGAAGCATATAATGGTTTTAAATAATAGAGTGACTTAATCTAAAATTTTAAGATCATTCTGACTACTCTGTGAGAATAGATTGTGATGAGGGTGAGGGGATAGGCAACAATGAATGAGATGTTGGTGACTAGGGCCAGTGGAGAAAGAAGTGGCAGATTTTAGGCATATTTTAGAGGTAGAATGGACAGGACTTAACTAGTGCATTAGATCTGAGGGAAAGGAATGAGAATGCATGATGGCCCCCAGGGTTTGCCTTGAGCATCTGGGTGGGTAGTGGTGCCATTTACTGAGACAAGTTTCAGTAAAGTTTACTCAGTAAAGTTTATTGAGACAAGTTCTCAGTAAACCTGAGAACAGGTTTGAGAAGAAAATCAAAGCTCTGTTTGAGAGTTATTCTATTTTGGATACCTATTAAACCTCGAAGTGGAATGTTAGGTAGGTACTTAGCCAAGCCAGAAGCTTAGGAGGAAGGCCAAGGTTGGAGATACAAATTGGGAATCTTCAGTACATAGGTGATATTTAAACCCACAGGAATGGATGAGATCACTGAGGGAGGAAATGTAGATATAAAACTGAATGCGGGGCGTTCTGGGATTTTTTTTCCCCCCGTTCAAACTTTTTTTTTTTTTTTTTTGAGAGATGGAGTCTTTGTTGCTCAGGCTGGGATGCACTGGTGTGATCTCAGCTCACTGCAACCTCTGCCTCCCGGGTTCAAGTGATTCTCCCACCTCGGCTTCCCAAGTAGCTGGGATTACAGGCATGCACTGCCAGGCCCAGCTAATTTTTGTGTTTATTTTTTTAGTAGAGATGGGGTTTCACTATATGTTGGCCAGGCTGGTCTCAAACTCCTGACCTCAGGTGATCCGCCTGCCTCAGTCTCCCAAAGTGCTGGGATTATAGGTGTGAGCCACACAGCCCGGCCCTTGTTCAAATTTAAATCTTCTATAGTTCTGGTATTATACAGGCTAAGACTGTTAGTTTGAAAAAGCATCTAAGGTTATCTATGTAGTCATCATTCCTATGAATATTTACTCAAACCCCCGGCACAACATCTAGCCAAACAGCTAGTCAATTGGTGCTTGACAGGAAACACACTATTTCCATCAAGATCTTCCATTCTGTGTTCATCAGAATGAGTCCATGTCTTGCTGGACTCTCACCATACCCCTGTGAGGAATTACATATCTTCATGTTATAGTGGAGCAAATTAAGGCTCAGAGATGTGACTTGGCCAAGCTCATTAACCATTAAAAAGTAGAGTGGAAACTTGAATGCAGGGCTTCTGTTCCAATTCCATGGTTCTTTCCATTACCACACACTAAACTAGTGATTGTTACTATTAAAGATTTTAGGCCTAAACTACATTTTCTCCTGCAATTTTAATTCCATAGCCTATTTTGTCCCCTGGTGTGTAAAAAGCGGTAATTACTTCCATCATTAAATAGCAAATTTTAAGGCCCTGGACACATATACATTTGAAGGCTAGTTGGATCAGCATTTTTTCCTTCTTCCGAGTTAGGTGTATTGATTTAAATTGGTAAGTGAAGCTGGGTGAGAGGATACCTTTATAGCATTTACACTTCCATATTGTGATGATGGCTCAATTAGGGGGCTTTCTAAAAAGAGAAGTGACTGGAAGGAGTCCTTGGGAACAATTCTTACAATTTAGCAACAATGATGGTATTCAGTCAAATGCCAAAACCTGTTTGACTTAGCGCAGAGAAGGTATAATAATGGAGCTTTCCAATGTATAAATGGATCAGGAAAGATGCACTAGCTCCTGTAGCTGATTATACTGACCTCAAATTCAACAAGGACTCATTGAGCACTGATTATGGTCAGGGCCCCATTTCTACTGCTCTGGAATAGAGCTTTGAGAATCAGATTTTGAGGGCTTCCTAAAAGCCCAATGGGGGGGGGGGGTTCACATTAGTAACACACACCTGGCACTTATTAAGCACTGTGTTACAATTAAGGACTCAATCTACAAGGGTAAATTGTTAACTTAGAAAGTTCAAATTCCTTAGAGCTTGGTATTTAAGGTCCTCCACATGTTCCTAATCTACATTTTCTTTTTTTTTTTTTTTTTTTTTTTTTGAGACGGAGTCTCGCTGTGTCATCCAGGCTGGAGTGCAGTGGCCAGATCTCAGCTCACGGCAAGCTCCGCCTCTCGGGTTCACGCCACTCTCCTGCCTCAGCCTCCCAAGTAGCTGGGACTACAGGTGCCCGCCACCTCGCCCGGCTAGTTTTTTGTATTTTTTAGTAGAGACGGGGTTTCACCATGTTAGCCAGGATGGTCTCGATCTCCTGACCTCGTGATCCGCCCGTCTCGGCCTCCCAAAGTGCTGGGATTACAGGCTTGAGCCACCGTGCCCGGCCCTAATCTACATTTTCAATCATAATTCCCACTGTTGCCAGGAGTGAACCCTCTGCTCTAGTTAAATTGGATGCTGGCTACCTCCTGAGCATGTTTATCTTTTCACCTGGATACCTTACTCTTTAGATCTATGCTGTTTTTTATAGTAGTCACTAGTCACATATGGCTATTGAGTACTTGAAGTGCGGCCAGTCTAAACTGAGATGTGCTGTTAGATACACCTAGATTTCAAAAATGTAGTAAAAATAATCAATTTTAAATATTAACTACATATTGGAACATTAATATTCTGGGCATAAAACACATTAAAACTACTTTTACTTCTTTTTACTTTGGCTACTAGAAAATGTAAAATTTATGGCTTGCATTATATTTTATTTTTTGACTTTCTGAGACAGGGTCATACTCTGTTACCCATGCGGGAGTGCAGTGGCACAATCACAGTTCACTGCAGCCTCCACCCGCCCTGGCACAGGTGATCCTCCCACCTCAGCATCCCAAGTAGCTGGGACTACAGGTGCATGCCACCACACCCAGATAATTTTTTTTTTTTTTGTATTTTTTGTAGAGATGGGGTTTTGCCATGTTGCCCAGGCTGGTCTTGAACTTCTGAGGTCAAGTGATCCACCCGCCTCAGATTCCCAAAGTGCTAGGATTACAGGCATGAGCCACCACACCCAGCGGCATTATATCTTTAGTGAACAGTACTCCACTAGATTGTTAGCCAAGGCAGTACTGGGCCCACCATTCAAACCTATATTTGTACTTCCTTGCTGGGGTAATAGTGATGAATGAAGGGAAAATTCTGAGTAACAGTGGGTTCACACATTTGAGGCAAGCAAGCCGTGTCTCATCAAATAGAAGCTGCTATCACTGATCAGCTAGCAGCTCAAGGAAGAAGACTGCCAAAGGCAGCAGGACAATTATTAATAATAATTTGTGGTACACAGCAATTGTTCAATAAGTGTTAGATAACTCCTTTTAGGCAGTGACACTAAATACAAACAAAATCTTGAATTCTGTACTTATCCCTCCTGTTTTTCTTCTTCCACTTCTAGTCACTAAAATTTAGCTATTCCTATGAAAATCTTTCACTTCTATTCCTTTTCTCCCAATCCACAGCTAATCAGTCTTGTCACCTCGCTTTTGAAAATATAGTTTTCAAATAGCTCCTAGTTTCCTTCTACCCTCCCTGTGTTCATTCCATTCTATATACTGTTAATAATGTTCCATGATATTTCTTTGCAGATGTAATTCTTCGCTCATAAACCTCCATTTTCATATGAACTTCATAAAAAGTTTTCACTTAGCATTCAAAGCTTTTCAAACCTTATCTCTTGGTACTCCTCTCCATAAAAAAGGAATTTAGGGAAACTAGATTAATATATGTAAAGCACTTAAAACCATGCCTGGCCCATACTAAGAACTATATAGGTCTTAGCTATTATTATTATTGCTCACTTTTATTTGAATATGCTGTATGCATTTCTACTCCAGAACACTGCTAAGTCCCTTTTCCTATTTGAGTACCTCAATCTCTAAAGGAAGGAGTGATTTAAACTATCAATGACCAGCAAGAGCCAAATGTTACTGCTGGAAAGACAACTTAAATATTCTTTCTACAATAGATAGGACCTGCAAACAAGGAACTCTAATTTACCACCAAATAACAAAATTTAAGGCTGGATGAAATAAATAAAAGATAATATTTCCTTCATTCAAGAAACAGCAAATTTATGGAATGTTATTTAAAGAAAAAGAAAAACATAAATGGGTTCTGGATTTAGGGTAGTTACTCTTCAAATCCTGGCATATATTAGAATAACCTGGGAGCTTTAAAAAACACAGTTGCCTGGACCTCATCCCAGATTTATTGAAGGGGAACGCCTCAGACACTTGAATTTATTTTAATGCTTCATAGGTGATTCTCACATGCAACCATATCTGAGCAGCATTGGTCTAGTCAAGAGAAACTGGTTTAGGGAGCTGATCATGTTTGGCATATATTTTTCTGTTTTTAAAATAAAGCATACTAAGAGAACTGATTAACCTACAATGACTTATGTGTTCATGAAGTGTTCCAAAAAACCAAAGAAAAACCAAAGAAACAAGAAAACGAACCTTTTCAACTTGATGTAGGGTTCAGAAGATAAATACATCACAAATACCACAGTGAGCATTCATCTAAAAGTTTGCCGGTTGGTCTATTAGTTAAAAAAATTCAAAACAGAATTACTTAATATAGATTTAACTGTGTACAATATTTACAACTTACAGATTTTACAACGAAATTATACAGTTAAGTCTGTTGTGGAAAAGTTGGCATTTTGGTATATAACACTTCAGAAATTTCAAAAACAACTTTACCTCAAAAACATTTTACACAAATTTTCCAAAGTGCTGTAGCTCACTGGCTCATTTTATCTTAACAATCCAGTTTAGCAATCCAGGTACCCAAATCTCTAGAAAATCTCTAGGCATGAAGTAACCGATATACTACTGAGAGACAGCACTTTTTATACAATAACAGAGGCTGTTAGAAACCTTGGGTCGTTAAAACCTTATAACAAAGCCCCTTTCACTCTCCAATCCTGAGACAACAAATCCTGTAGTTCCCCCTCATCATCGCTGTCAGCATTCTCTTCTTCCTTTTTCTGCAGTTCTTTTATGGTCAGGATTTCTTTAAGTTTATTTTTTATTTCATCCTGGCGATTCCGTAGTTTTTCCACCCGTCGGTAACACTCTATCTGTTCATCGATCTCCCCAATCTGTCGGTCCAGCCGTCCCTCCTCATCCTCTTCGGCAACTATGGCTTCGGAAATAGTGTTGACCTGCCTCATGGCTTTTTGGAATTCGTCCCACTCTTTGTCCATCTGATCTTTTGGGGCATCAACCTTTCGCACCCTTGCATCTACCTCAGGGTCGTCAAAAAAACCTTCCGGTAACGCTTCCGCGGTGTTTTCTCTCCTTTCCACCACTTTTTCATGTATTTCTGCTTTCTCAATTGACCCTGAATGAGGAATTATGGGGGCCTTGGGAGGATTAGTACTAAAGAAATCGTCTGGCAGCACACTACTTGTTACCTCCCGCGAAGAAGAAACTGAGTGCTCCTTGCCCTGTGCGTCGGACAGCGGCTTGCTGGCGTCCCCCCTTTTTCTTTCTCCATCTCCTTCCTCCTCCTCTTCCTCCTCCTCATCTTCATAATCCGGGAGTAAACTGGGTCCTGAAGGCTTACTGGAAGTCGTTCTAATGAACTCCTTTCCTATTTTGTCAAAGTTGGTGGGCAACGCGGATGTGGAGGGCTGCACCTGAGGCACCAAGGTGGCCTTCGCTCTCTTGGCGTCTTGGCCGTCTGCGTCCGGCACTTTCCTCTTGACGGACTGAGGCGCTGAGCTGGCGGACGAACCCTGGCTGGCTTCCTTCGCGCCTTTCAGCTCGGCCACTTTCTCTCGGTGCTGCTTTCCCAGGACGTGAGTCTGCCACAGGAGCTCGCTCTTAACCGGGGTGTTACACAGGGCACAACTCAGCTGCCCCAAACGGTTGTACTTCGCGAATGGAGATTCTATCCGTTTCCGATTGGTGCTCAGACGCTGCTTCTCCTTCATTAACCGCCGCAATTCTTCCTGATTTACCACTCGCTTCCCGGCCGGAGTCCTAGCGGAGGCGGAGGACGCCATTTTGGCGACGAGACCGAAAGCGATTCTGGTTTCCGTCCGGCGAGGCATGATAACGTCACTTCCTGTAAGGGTGATGATTGGCCGAGGTTCAAGAGAGTGTGACGTCGCGTTGGCCTTTTTGCTCAGAATCGCTACTAAGGCTTTTTTTTTTTTTTTTTTTTTTTTTTTTTTCTCTCCTGTGAACGATTAGGCTATGGCTGCAGTAAAGGCCGTAAACTCCAAGGCTGAGGTGGCGCGGGCCCAGGCAGCTTTGTCTGTCAATATATGCGCCGCCCGAGGGCTGCAGGATGTGCTGCGGACCAACTTGGGTCCTAAAGGCACCATGAAAATGTGAGACGGCGGTTGGAGCGGCCGTTAGGCGGCCGGGGGCTTGTTGGGTGTCCTGGCGCCCTCTGAGGCAGGCGTCCGTGGAGCGCTGTGGATGTTCTTGCTAGCTTGATTTCCCTCATTCTCATCCCTGTCCTGAGGGTATTTCTCGCCTGGTGCAGGTGGAGGAGAAAAGCCTCCCCTAGGAGGCCCTAGGAGTGAAGTTGTGACGCTCCCCCGACACCCTACTTTTCGTCAAGGTTCATATGCAGTTAGAAAGTCAGTTAATTTAGTGTCTCATTGGAAACATAAAGCATTTAACTTCTCTGCTCTTTAAGACTGTATACCCTTAGTCCATAAATTCAACAAGTAATTTTGTATTTTGTATGGCAATGTATTGTAGTGCAGAGGGCACAGGCTTTGGAGCCAGAAAGGCATGAGGTCAAATCCAATTTCTACTTGAAAACCCCGTGTCTGTGGTTCTTCATATCTATTCATCTTTTCAGTATATATTAAGCACCATTTTCTCTACACAAGAGTGAGGAAAAGAGACCAGTGAGGACAAAAGGATATAAGAGGAGAGACACATTCTCATAGTAATGACCAAAATAAATTAATATTAATGGTAAAATAAGTCACTTAGATACTAGTTGCTGGGACACAAATGATCAAGATACAGTTTCTGTTCTTAAGGAGATGTGGTAGAGACGGATGTGGTAGAGTAGGATGTGCTAATTATATATAGATGCATATGATTATGCTGAGAAAAGGGAATAATTACTGGTGGCAGAAGGACAAGCATCTTAAATGATGTTTGATCAGAGTCTTGGTTTGGAAGAGGGAGTAAAGGCCTTCTGGGCAGAGTAATTTCAGGAATAAGAAAGACCAATGGTGCAAATCCAATAGAAACAAAACAAAACATGGTGTATTAAGGGAACCAGAAGATTTGCTTGTGGGAAAGTAGATGAGTCAGGGAAGAGAGACAACCAGATTGAGAAAGGTCAAGTGTCTGCTGTGTTTGGATTTTAACTTGAAAATGATGAAAACCATAAAAATCATTGGAGGACTTTTGATCAGAGAACTGACTGAATCATGTTGCCTTTTAGAAAGAAAAAATGTGTGGAGGGTATATTTTACTTTGGAGATAACTGGATGCTATCCAAGGTAGAGATGATAACAGTGGAGATGGAGAGAAGGGGGCAGATTCAAGAGATATTTAGGTAGTAGAATTGATAGAACTTGGTGATCTGATAAATGCAGGGATGAGGGAAACTAAGTTGAGTGACTGAATGAATGAAAACGTTCACCAAAATAAAAACCTGCAGGAAATTTGCAAATTTGTGCTTTGTAGACTTCCAAGTATTATTTGACCAAACCACTTTTCATAACTCATCAACTGCTTTTATTTTTAAATCTGTAAATGGTCCATTTGGAATGAAGTCGCTGTAAGCTGTCCATCTGGGGAGAAATGATTCTGTGAGCTGCAAATGGTGGTAATTACCATGGCATATTCCCATGGTACAGTAGTTTTCCAAGCCCAGTTCCCTCTGTTGAGGATAATGGGATGGCAAGCACTGGGAGTGTCTTCCTACCACATGAAGTTAATATGGTTGTTCTCTGAACAGGCTTGTTTCTGGTGCAGGTGACATCAAACTCACCAAAGATGGCAATGTGCTGCTCCAAGAGATGGTGAGCTGATGCTGCTGACTTGAATAAACCTTAATAAGCCTTAATTAGGAGCATAGTAGAACTTGTGTATCTGTAAGCCAAGGCTGTCAGCTAAATACTGCAGTCTTGAGATATGCTTGTTGAATTAGACTTCAATAAAAAAATTTTTTTTGGCCGGGTGTGGTAGCTCACTCCTGTAATCCCAACACTTTGGGAGGCTGAGGTGGCCAAATTGCTTGAGCCCAGGAGTTCAAGACCAGGCTTGGTGAAACCCGTCTCTACAAAAAAAAAAAAAAAAAAAAAAAAAAAAATGCACTCTGTGTAGTAGCATGTGCCTGTAGTCCCAGCTACTCAGGAGGCTGAGGTAAGAGGATCACTTGAGCCCAGGAGGCCAAGGCTGCAGTGAACTTGAGATCGTGCCACTGCACTCCAGCCTGGGTGACAGAGTGAAACCCTGTCTCAAAAAAAAAAAGAGTTTTTTTTTTTCTGGCTCTTTCCAAGTCTTTGTATACTTATACATACTTTGTATACTTAGGCATACTTATAAATTAATAATATCTTTTAGGGTACTGCCTTATGTTCTTTGTAATTATGGAAAAATAAAAATATCCTTTGCAAGTTTAATAAATGTATTCATTTTGAGATTGACGGATTTAATCTTATTTTAGAAATGTCATTGCATTCTGAAGCAAAGACTTATGAAATCTTCAGACCTCATTACCAGTCACTTTTAAAATTTTGGGCTTGACATTTAGGTATTGATATTACAAAACTTGTAAACTTGAATGAAGCTTATTTCATTTTTTAATTTTACTACTGACCCCTAGGTTATCTTGTTTTTGGTGACTTACTTTCTTATCTCATCCTCTCTTTTTAAATCTGTTGCTTGCTTTTTCCAGCAAATTCAACATCCAACAGCTTCCTTGATAGCAAAAGTAGCAACAGCTCAGGATGACGTCACAGGAGATGGTACTACTTCAAATGTTCTAATTATTGGAGAGTTATTAAAACAAGCTGATCTGTACATTTCTGAGGTATTAGAATTTCAGAGTTTATGTTATTTTGAATGGCAAGTTATTTTTTTAACTAGTAAAATGGTTGCATTTTAGATGTTATTTTTGTTTTATTTAATTAATTAACTATTTATTTTGAGACAGAGTCTCACTATGTCACCCAGGCTAGAGTGCAGTGACAGGATCTCGACTCACTGCAACCTGTGCCTCCCAGATTCAATCGATTCTCGTGCTTCAGCTTCCCGAGTAGCTGGGATTACAAGCCACCATGCCCAGCTAATTTTTGTATTTTTATTAGAGACAGGGTTTCACTATCATGGCCAGCCTGGTGTCGAGCTCCTGACCTCAGGGGATCCACCTGCCTTGGCCTCCCAGAGTGCTGGGATTACAGACATAAGCCATCACGCCTGGCCTAGACAGTTAATTTTAATTAAGATATTCTTGGGCAATTATAAATGGAAATAATAATGAACTTTGTTGGCCAAAATACTGCCTTTTATTGGAATTATATACCTCTTTTAAAAATGAAATATTTAAGAGACATTAAAGAAGTAAAAAATTACCCATGTATCCATGGGTAATTAAGAAAGAAAACACCATAGATAAAGTTGACACCAAATTATGCACCCTTGTAAAACAACTGGAGAAAAATTATTGAAGGTTTTCTTTATTGTGAATTTACCTTCCTTTCTAGTTTCATTTTTCTTTATAAATCATCTGCTTCAGCCAGACTCCACCATTCACTGGCCTCTGAAAACATCATGTACATTTCTACCTTTCTCTAATTAAGTATCTCTTTTCTCCGTATCTGAACTTTTTCTGTCTTTCAGGGATCATTTCAGCAAAGCATAACCTGGTCAAAATGATTCTCTGTGTTTCGTTTAGTATTGGGAATTTTCTATTAATTCAGTACTTGCAACTTAGGATGCTTTTGGCTGTAAACAACTTGACTCAAACTCACTTGAACAATAAGGAAATGATTATCTCCCATAATAGAAAATGGAGAGATGAGGCAGACTGTCTGGTTGTGTGATAAAATTCAGTCTTCAAGTACACAGATTCTTTGTCTCTTAGCTCTTCCACTCACAGCGTTGTTTCATCCTAAGAGTATTTCCATCTGGAAAGTAAGAGGCCGTGTGCGGTGGCTCAAGCCTGTAATCCCAGCACTTTGGGAGGTTGAGGTGGGTGGATCACCTGAGGTCGGGAGTTTGAGACCAGTCTGACCAACATGGAGAAACCCCATCTCTACTAAAAATACAAAATTAGCCGGGTGTGGTGGCGCATGCCTGTAATCCCAGCTACTCAGGAGGCTGAGGCAGGAAAATCGCTTGAACCCGGGAGGCAGAGGTTGCAGTGAGCTGAGATTGTGCCATTGCACTCTAACCTGGGCAATAAGAGTGAAACTCCATCTCAAAAAAAAAAAAAAAAAAAAGGGTAAGACTGGCTGGGTACAATGGCTCATGCTTGTAATCCCAGCACTTTAGGAGGCTGAGGCAGGAGGATCACTTGAGCCCAGGAATTTGAGACCAGTCTGGGCAACATAGTGAGACCCCGTCTTTAGAAATAATAAAAAAATTAGGCTTGATGGCATTCTGCATGTGGTCCTAGGTGCTTGGGGAGCTGAGGCAAGAGGACTGCCTGAACCCAGGAGGTGCAGGCCGCAGTAAGCCATGATCGTACCAGTGTACTCCAGCCTGGGTGACAGAGTGAGACCCAGTCTCTAAAAGAGAGAGAGAAGAGAGAAGAGAGAGGACAGGACAGAGGAGAGAGAAGAAAGACTGTCAGAGGAAATTAGGCAGAGGGCAAGATAAAGCCATTCAGGAGGCTTTTCTTTGGTATGATTGGGCCAACTTTAGTATTATGTCCATCCCAAGCCAGTAACAGTTTTTATGGGAATTGACTTAGACTAATCAGGATCCACTCCTTGAGCTGAGGATAAGATCAGCTTTCTCCAAAGCACAAATGGGAGAGGGAAACTCAAACCAAATTAGGGTTGGGTTAGGAAGAAAGGAATTTGGCAAGGGTGAGATGCTAACAGACATTATGAAACTCTGTGGCTGTACAGTGATAGAGCTGGGCACAGTATATGATAGAATCACTGAGGCTGGAGGGACATCCTAAACCAGCCTGAAGTAGTCAGGAAGAACTCTCTGGAGGAAGTAAGACCTGGCCTAAATCTTCAGGATGAGGAGAAGTGAACCAGACAAAAAAGCGAGGGTTGAGGAGAATGGCTTTGCAGGCAGAAGGAACAACATAAGCAAAGTCACAGAGAAGACAAACAACATGGTGTTGTATGAAGCTACAGGCATTTTGGTGTTGCTGGAATTTCAAGTGATGTGAACAGTAGTGGAGAAGAAGCTGGAGAGGGAAGTGGGAGCCAGATCACAGAGGGCATATAGTATGCTAACCAAGAAGCTTAGACTTCATCCAGTGGTATTACATACCAAACATAGAAACATACTAATGACTGATACGGTCAGATTGGCATTTTAAATATTTGGGGGATGGTTTTAAGGGAGTCTAGACCAGAGGTTTTCATAGTAATCTGGATGAAAGATTGTGGGGTCCTAGCTTGAAGACATTTATGAAAATGGTTAATAGCATAGCCTCTAGAGTCATGTCTCATGGGTTTAAATAACCTGGTTTCACTTCTTATTATCTTGGTCATCTAAGGCAAATTATATTATCCCTTTAAGCCTTGGTCTTCTCATCTATGAAACAGGAAAAATAATAATACCCACTTCATAGTGTGGCTAGAGAATTAAATAACTCGTGTAAAAGTCTTAGTCATGTCCAGCACAAACACTCAATGTCAACTTTTAAAGATTATTATAGGATCAATGTGAAGAAAAGAAATAAGGGAATGAATTAGACCAAGTGCTAGCTTTCACAAGTTTTTGTTTTATTTTATGGAACAAAAAATACTATTAAAAATGTTTTGTCATAATTTTAGACCTATAGAAAAGTTGCAAGCACACTACAGAGAATTCCTGTATACTTTTTACACAGATTCTTAAAGTATTTTCTCTCATTCTCTGCCTGCCCTATTCTCTTCCTTAGTATCAGTGTACATATTCTTTTTAAACTCTATGTTGCAGACGTGATCTAAATATTTTAGTATATGTTTCTTAAAAGCAGGGAATTACATAATTGCAGTATAGTTATAAAACCAGGAAATTAATAACAGTAACACATTGATACATTACTATTATCTAATCTGCATCCTATTCAAATTTCACCACTTGTATTAATAGTGTTCTTTATAGAAAAAAAAAGATCTAAGTTCATGCATTGCATTCAGTTGTCATGTTCCTTTAGTATCCTTTAAGCTAGACTAGTTCCTGAGGTGCCTTTTATGCTTCATGATATTGCTACTTTTAAGGAGTACCAGCCAGTTATTTTGTAGAAAGTCCCTCAATGTGGATTTGCCTATTTCCTCAATTAAACTTAGGTTATAGATTGTTGGCAGGAATACCACAGAAGTGTTGTGTTCTACTGAATGCATCATATCAGCAGGCATGTAATGCCTGTCTCTCTCATTACTGTGATGTTAACTTTGATCACTTGGTGAAGTGGTAGACACCACAGTGTTCTGTGTGCCACTTTTCCCCAATTCAGTGGTGGTTCTTTTCCTCTGCATTGAAAAGACTATTTTTATGTGTGCCCATTCAGAAGGGCACCACATGCCAACGATGTAGTCATAATTTTTGGAAATAAAAAGGACTTTTGTAATTTTTTGTACTAGCCTTGAAGCTTTACTATAAGTTTGAGATTATTTCAAGTATGAAGCACTAAAATGACTTATAGATTATGTACACATATATCATGGCATTAATGTGAGTAACTTTTTTGGGGCATAATATATTAATCAGACAGGTTGGTTACTTTTACATTGGATGACTTATTTTATAATTTATAATTTTATGTTGATGTAACAGGGCCTGCACCCTAGAATAATAGCTGAAGGATTTGAAGCTGCAAAGATAAAAGCACTTGAAGTTTTGGAGGAAGTTAAAGTGACAAAGGAGATGAAAAGAAAAATCCTCTTAGATGTAGCTAGAACATCATTACGAACTAAAGTTCATGCTGAACTGGCTGATGTGTTAACAGAGGTATGTTATTAAACTTTTGCATTCAGAATAAATATAGCCTAGCGCATGGTGATGTTTTTATTTTTTCTGTAAGATAATCAAAGGTTGCGTGTGGTTTTTTGGACATAAAATACGGAAGACAGACAGTTATTGTATAGGCCTAACTGTAGATTAGATTTGACTGGTGAGAACAGTATTCGTAATTTTCAGAAGTATCATACTAGGCCTTTTTTTTTTTTTTTTTTTTTTGTGACAGAGTCTCACTCTGTTGCCCAGGCTGGAGTGCAGTGGCATGATCTTGGCTTACTGCAATCTCTACCTTCCAGGTTCCGGCGGTTCTCCTGCCTCAGCCTCCCAGCTAATGCCTGTAGCTGGGATTACAGGCATGTGCCACCATGCCCAATTAATGTTTGTATTTTTAGTAGAGAGCGGGTTTCACCATGTTGATCAGGCTGGTCTCCAACTCCTGACCTCAAGTGATCAGCCCATCTCGGCCTCCCCAAGTGCTGGGATTACAGGCTTGAGCCACCATGCCCAGCCTCATACTAGGTCTTTTTTTTTTTATTTTTAATTTTAATGTGACTTGATAGTTGGGAGAGGTTTCGCTGCCTGCAGATCGTCTCCTGTGGAAGCTCTTGAATAGTATACTGGTCTTTTTAAACCTAGAGGTCCATATTTTATTATGTGAGGTGACACATGAGATAGTATTTTTAGCAGTGTACCTTGTAGATAAGGTTACCAATATAATGAAATGTGAGTGATGTGATATATTAATATATTAATATTCACATCTTAGAAATGTATATTTGTATAGTTTATTTCTTTTACTTATTAATTTTTTTGAGACAGAGTCTTACTCTGTCACCCAGGCTGGAGTGCGGTGGCATGATCTCGGCTCGTTGCCACCCCCGTCTCCCAGGTTCAAGTGATTGTCCTACCTCAGGCTCCCAAGTAGCTGGGATTACAGGCATGTACCACCATGCCCAGCTAATTTCTGTATTTTTAGGAGAGATGGGGGTCTCACTATATTACCAAAGCTTGTCTTGAACTCCTGACCTCAAATGATCCACCTGCCTGGGGCTTCCCAAGTGCTGGGATTACAGGCATGGGCCACCACATCTGGCCAGTGTTTTATTTCTAAAGATAGAATATATATTATATAGGCCGGGCATGGTGGCTCACGCTTGTAATCCCAGCAATTTAGGAGGCCGAGGTGGGGAGACCACCTGAGGTCAGGAGTTTGAGAACAGCCTGGCCAACATGGTAAAATCCTGTCTCTACTCAAAATACATAAATTAGCTGGGCATGGTAGCAGACATCTGTAATCCCAGCTACTTGGGAGGCTAAGGCAGGAGAATCACTCCGGGAGGGAGGGGGAGTTTGCAGTGAGCCGAGATTATGCCACTGCACTCTAGCCTGGGTGACAGAGTGAAACTTTGTCTCAAAAAAAAAAAAAAAACAAAAGAAAAAAATGCATTTTATATAAAGACAAGATTGGCTGTATATTTTGGGAAGGCTTTTATGAGGTGACAATGATTTGATATCATTATTGTTTCTCAGCTTTGTAGTTTCTGAAACTTGAATATATTTGTTTACCAGGAATGATAAATTCTTAGGAAACAAATTCACAAGACATTGACATACAAAGCAGAATATTATCTTAATAATTTACTTTGAGAACTATAAATGCCAAATGTACTGGAATACCTGAGTTGTTTCTGGTCAATTCTTCTTACCATTAAAAAAACCAACTTGGGAAATCAGATTAAGATCAGACAGTTTCTTGATGAGCAGAGTCAGAAGAAAGGCTCTGCTGTGTTTTTTGCTGTTAGAGTACTTAAATGGTCCAAAATCTTCATGCTGCTAGGGCACCCATTCTGTTTTAGAGTTACGGAAACACTGATATACCCACTATCCAATGGCCTTTGTCTTATTTGTTATTTGCCTCTGAAATAAAATATTATGTTACCTAAAATTTGCCTAAAATATTAGGCAAAGTGTTCTAATATACCATTTTTTTCTGCTTTGTGTATATTTTAGGGTAGTTATAACTTAGCTCTTAATTTCTGCAGTTATTTATTATTTTTATATCATTTTCTGAGCTAAGCAATAAGGTGTGTTGTGCTATGCTTCTTAGATTGTATATCCCTGGTCATATGTGTCAGAATAAATGAGATATATCTTTTTGGAGTGTCAATTTTACTTTACAATTTTTGGGGAAAACATTATTTTTACATTGAGATAAACATATTATGGGATGACATGGAAACTTTTCATGATCAAACATGATACTTTTAAATTTCCTGTTATTATAGCCAGCAAATTAGAACTATTACCTTAGATTATATTTCCTTCTTTTCCGTTAAGGTGCCCTTTGGTGGAAAAGTTTGGATAGTCTTGGTATGATAGAAAGAGTAGTCACTTGGCAGTTAAGGAGCCCTGAATTCTAGTCCTGGCCCTGTTACTAGCTGTTAGATCTTATTTAAAAACTGTAACTTGTCAAGGTCTTATCTCAGTTGCCTTGTCTGTAAAATAAAAGCTTTGGACCTAATGATCTCTGAAGTTTCTTCAGACTCTAAAGTGTCTGTTGGCATTGATTATTATTAGTGTCCATAATAAAGTGGCACATATTGGTCTTGCCCTGTGTTTTGAATCCTGAAGACTTTTATCTCCTTAGTCTGGTGATAGATTGTTTGGGCCGTTGGTTTATTTTAGTAGTCCAAATAACTTACTGTTCTCATTCACTTCTCTTTCAGGCTGTGGTGGATTCTGTTTTGGCTGTTAGAAGACCAGGTTACCCTATTGATCTCTTCATGGTAGAAATCATGGAGATGAAGCATAAATTAGGAACAGATACAAAGTAAATTACATAAGCTTTGACAACATATGGGTTCTAGAATTTTTTAAAGATATTCTTTTATTAAATTTATTACTTTTATTCAACATAAATATATTCATTCAACATATATTAAGTCACTGCTCTAGGTGATGGGAATGAATAGTAAACAGAACAGAATTTCTTTCCCCAAGAAGCTTATGTTTCTAATTTAAATAGAAAAAAAAAATCATGTGTGTTATTTTATAGTGGACAGTGAAGGCCACTCTGATAAGAACCTAAAGAGCCAAGAGGTCTCTGAAGAAACAAGGGAGCTAGCCATGTGCACATCTGGAGCAGGAGGGTTCTAAGCAGAAGGAATGACCTCTGAAGAGGTCCTGAGGCAGAAGTGTGACTGGGTTGTTACAGTGTGCCTGGAGCACAGGGAGAGGAGGTGAGGCAAAGGGGCCAGATTATGGAGTACCTTGTTGATTTTGGATTTACTCTTTTAAAACTTTGTATTATAGAAAATTGTGAACATATGTAGAGAGAACAGAATAGGGAACTTCCACATACCTGTTAGCTATCTTTATCAATTTCCAATATATGAAGCAAGCTTATTTCAACCATACCCCTCCCTCTTTCCCCCTGCCACCCTGGATTATTTTGAAGCAAATCCAGACATCATATACCACCTCTAAATATCATATAATCCATAAAACATAAACCCCCTGCTTTTACCTAATACATCCACAAAACATTATAACACGTTAAAAATTTATGACTCATTAATGCCATCACATTTCCAGTTTATAGTCTAATTTGTCTAACAGTTGTCTCAGATTTTTTTCAGATTTGTTGGATTAAGATCTACACACAGTCTGTATACTGCACTTAGGTGATATCTCTTTTTAAGTCTCTGTTAATTTGTAGGTTCTTTCTTCCTTTCATTGTTTTTCACCTTGATAATTATTTTGGAAAAGTCTGATTATTTGTCTTGAAGAGCTTTTGTGGGAAGATTTTTGATTACTCATGCGATTTTCTTTTTTTCTTTTCTTATTTTTTTTGAGATGGAGTCTCACTCTGTCTCCCAGGCTGGAGTGCAGTGGCGTGATCTCAGCTCACTGCAGCCTCCGCCTACTGGGTTCAAGTGATTTCCCTGCCTCAGCCTCCTGAGTAGCTGGGACTACAGGTGCGTGGCACCACGCCCGGCTATTTTTTTGTATGTTAGTAGAGATGGGTTTCACAATGTTGGTCAGGCTGGTCTCAAACTCCTGACCTCGTGATCCACCTGCCTCAGACGTCCAAAGTGCTAGGATTACAGGTGTGAGCCACCGCGCATGGCCCCACTCATGCAATTTTCTTAATGGCTATAGGACTAGTTAGGTGTTCTACTTATTTTTTGAATCATTTTGGTAAGTAACGTTTTCTAAGAAATTTGTCCATTTTGTTTAACTCTGAAATTTTTGGTATAAAATGTTCATAAATATCCTTATAGGCATACAATTTTTATAAGGATCCTGTTTGCAGGATCTATAGTGGTATCACCATTTATTTCTGGTGTTATTTATGCCTTCCTTTCCTTTTTTGATAATTTTTTCCCAGAGGTTTGTTTTTGTTTCACAGTGTCTTTCTCTTTATTATTAATTTGCTTTTTTGGAATTTTGTGGGGACTTTTTTGCTGCTTCTGTTTTATTGTGATGGCTACTTAGGTTATTAATTTTCAGTCTCCTGCTTTTGAATACAGTACTGAAAACCTTAACATTTTTCTCAAAGTACTATTCAGCTGCATCCTTCAAGTTTTGGTATGCAATCTTATAATTTTTATTCAGTTTAAAATATTTTCTAATTTCAACTAGAAGTGTGCTTCTTAACATGGGGAAATTTTAGTTATTATGGATACCTAGCTTAATTACGTTATGGTCAGAGATTATGCTCTATGAGATTTTTGCTCCTTTGAAATTTGTTAGGCCGGGCGCGGTGGCTCAAGCCTGTAATCCCAGCAGTTTGGGAGGCCGAGACGGGCGGATCACGAGGTCAGGAGATCGAGACCATCCTGGCTAACATGATGAAACCCCGTCTCTACTAAAAAATACAAAAAACTAGCCGGGCGAGGTGGCGGGCGCCTGTAGTCCCAGCTACTCGGGAGGCTGAGGCAGGAGAATGGCGTAAAACCCGGGAGGCGGAGCTTGCAGTGAGCTGAGATCTGGCCACTACACTCCAGCCCGGGCGACAGAGCGAGACTCCGTCTCAAAAAAAAAAAAAAAAAAAAAAAAAATTTGTTGGCACTTGCTTTATGGCTCAGTGTGTAGTTAGCTTTTGTTATGTTAATGTTTCGTGTACTTGGAAAGAATGTATGCTGCAGTTGGTAGGTACAATTTTATATACATGTCCATTAAGATCAAGGTATCCTGTTAATCCTGTTGTTCAGAACTTCTATATCCTTATTGATGTTTTGACTGCTTATTCTGTCAATTACCGAGTGAAATGTATTAATATCTTTCAATATTATTGTGCACCTGTTTATATTTTACTTCAGTTTTGAGTAAACTGAATAAAACTGAATAAAAATTAGTTTTGAGAGTTTTGCTTTATATATCTTGAGACCATCTTTTTAGATGCATAGTTTTTAAACTATTACATATTTCCTGGGGCATTGAACTTTTGTACTGATATGAAGCGACTTTTTTCTAGTAATATCTTTAAAAGTATAACGTATCTGATTATTTAAAAAATCTTTACATGTTAAAAGCTGTTGTACCAGCTTGCCTGCCTGCCTGCCTTCCTTCCTTCCCTCCTTACTTCCTTCCTTTCTCTCTCTCTTTCCTTCCTCCCTCCCTCCCTCCCTCCCTCCCTCCCTTTCCTTCCTTTCCTCTTGTTGGTGTTTCGCTCTTGTTGCCTAGGCTGGAGTGCAATGGTGTGATCTTGGCTCACTGCAACCTCTGCCTCCTGGGTTCAAGCAATTCTTCTGCCTCAGCCTCCCAAGTAGCTGGGATTATAGGCATGCGCCACCATGCCCAGCTAATTTTTTTTTTTTTTTTTTTTTTTTAGTGGAGACGGGGTTCTCCATGTTGGTCCAGCTGGTCTTGAACTCCCGACCTCGGGTGATCCACCCACCTCTGCCTCCCAAAGTGCTGGGATTGTGGGCGTGAGCCACCGTGCCCGGCTTTGCTTTACTTTGCCTTTTTGCCTTTGGCTTTTGGCCTTTGGCCTTTCCTCTTTCCTTACCTTTCCTTTTTTTTTTTCTGAGACAGGGTCTTGCTCTGTCACCCAGGCTGGAAGGCAGTGGCACAATTACGGCTCACTGCAGCCTTGACCACCTGGGATCCAGTGATCCTCCCACCTTAGCCTCTTGAGTAGCTGGGACCACAGATATATGCCACCATGTCTGGCTAATTTTTGTATTTTGTGTCAAGACAGGATTTTGCCATGTTGCCCAGGCTGGTCTCAAACTCCTGAGCTCAAGGGATCCACCTGCCTCGGCCTCCCATAGTGTTGTGATTACAGCATAAGCCACCATACCAGGTCCATCCGGGTTTTTTTTTTTTTTTTTGAGTTGGAGTTTTGCTCTTGTTACCCAGGCTGGAGTGCAGTGGTGCGATCTTGGCTCACTGCAATCTCTGCCTCCTGGGTTCAAGTGATTCTCCTGCCTTAGCCTCCCAAGTAACTGGTATTACAGGCATGTGCCACCACACTCAGCTAATTTTGTATTTTTATTAGATATGGGGTTTCACCATGTTGGTCAGGCTGGTCTCAAACTCCTGACCTCAAGTGATCCACCCTCCTCGGCCTCCCAAAGTGCTGGGATTATAGACATTAGCCACTGTGCCCAGCCCAGTTTTCTTTTAATTAGTATTTGCCTGTCATATCTTTGTGTATGTTTTTACTTTCACTGTTTCTCTCTTTACGTGATTTTTGTGTCATATAGGTAGATTAAAATATTAAATCTGATAATCTTTATTAACAGGAGCATTTACTCCTTTATGTTTAATATGGTTATGGATATATTTGATTTAAAATTTACCATCTTAACAGTGGACTTTGGGGACCCGGGGGAAAGGGTGGGAGGAGGATGAGGGATAAAAGACTGTACTTTGGGTACAGTGTACACTGCTTGGGTGATGGGTGCACCAAAATCTCAGAAATCACCACTAAATAACTTATTTATGTAACCAAACACCACGTGTTCTCCAAAAAGCTATTAAAATTTTAAAAAAAGCAAATTAAAAGTTTGCCATCTTGTTTTATACTTTCTACTTATCCTTATTTATTTATTTTTTTCTTTTTTGAGACGGAGTGTCACTCTGTCACCAGGCTGGAGTGCAGTGGCTTGATCTTGGCTCACTGCAACTTCTGCCTCCCAGGTTCAAGTGATTCCCTCAGCCTCCCAAGTAGCTGGGACTACAGGCATGCACCACCACGCCTAGCTAATTTTTTGTATTTTAGTAGAGACGGGGTTTCACCATGTTGGCCAGGCTGGTCTTGAACTCCTGACTTCAAGCAATCCACCTGCCTCGGCCTCCCAAAGTGCTGGGATTACAGGTGTGAGCCACCGTGTCCAGCCATCTGTGTAGCGTTTTGCATCTCAGCCTTCCATTTGGGATTGCTTTTCTTCTGCCTAAAGATCATCCTGTAGATTTTCCTTAGTGATAGTTTGTTGGAGGTATACTTTCAGTTTTTCTTTGCCTGAAAATGCCTTTATCTTTATTCTTTGATACTTTCATTGTGTGTTTACTAGGTTGGCAGTTAGTTTCTTTCAGCTGATTGAAGATATTGTTCTATTGTTTTCTAGCTTTCATTATTGCTGTACAGATATTAGCCATGAGTCCTTTATTTACCTAGGTGATTTTAAGATATTTCTCTTTGTCTTTGGTATTGTATACCTGTACTATGATGTAGTTAGGTATGGATTTCTTTTTGTTTATTCTGGTTGGCATTTTCTGGGATTTTGAGTGTTATTGTTTTTATCTGATTCTGGAAAATTTCCATCTATTATCTATTTAAGCATTTCTTTTGTTCATCCCTTCTCCTTCTCCAACTAAATGTATGCTTGATGTTCTTAATTTAGTTTTTTTATGTACTTTTTGTCTTGTTGTCTTTTGTGTTGCATTCTGGATAATTTCTAGTGATATATTTTGTTTTTTCCCAATTTTCTCTTAAACGATGTCTACTCTACTTTAAAACCAATCCCTTGATTTAAAAATAAACTTTTTAGTGAAGTGTAATACACACTGAAAATGCAACTATCATAACAATATGACTTGATTAATTTTATGAATATATCTGTGTAATCAGCACTCTTACAAGAAACAGAACTACTAGTACTTTAAAAGCCCCTCTTTTGCTCCCTTTCAGCCATATTTCTTCTAGAGTAATCTGAATTCCTACCACATAGATTGTTATATGTTTCGTACTTGTATAAGGAATCATAAGGTAGGTATTTTTTGTTTCTGACCTTTTTCATTTAGCATTGTTTGTGAGACTCATTTGTATTTCTGTGTGATTAGTAGATTGGTCATTCTCTTTGCTATTTAGTATTTTTTTGTGTTAATATACCACAGTTTATTCATTCTGCTATTCATTGGCATTTAGGTAGTTTGCAATTTTTGCCCATTATTAATAGTGCTGCTATAAACATTGTAATATTCTTTTATTAGACATATGAATATAAGTCTGTTGTTTTCTTGAATTTTTTATATCTGTGTGTATATGTGTGGATATCCTTATTTACTATTTATAGAAGTTCTATTTGTTTCTTAAATCTGCCATGTTACTTTTTATGGTGTTCTATTCCTTACAAATCTTTCCAAACTTGCCCTTTTTTCTTTCTTTAAACATATAGTTAATGTTTGATAATTATAATATCTAAAGTTTTGACTTTTCCCTTTCTGGTGTTTATTGTATTTTACTGGTTCTCACTCATCATGCTTTGTTTTCATATGTGCCATTCATTGTGCTTGAAAAAGGTATTGGTAGAAATAATTTGAGACCTAGAATGAAGCTGCCTTTCTGCAGAGAGGATTTGCATTTGCTGCCTCAAGGAGCCTAGGGACTACTTTAAATTAAATTCACAGTTTGAGGTTTTTGGGAATATCCATTTGACTTGAATTCCAACTGTAAGTCCATGTGAGGGCTGATTATTTCTGGCTTCCTTCTGGATAATCATGAGTGTATAGCCTTTGTGGTTCCAACTTAATGTGAAGAGGGTCTCCTGTAAGACACTCCACCTTGGATGAGCTCTGGGCTTTCTGTTTTCTTCTCATTGTGAAGACATTGAAACCAAACTTCAGATTTGCCTGGATTGTCAAATGACTTTAAGATAAAAGAACCTACTGTTCCTGCAGTTCTTTACTTACCTTTTGGTGTTTCTGTTTTATTTCAGTTTTGGCCTAGTAATTATATACTATCTCATAGCTCTTCAATGTTGCTAAGGTTTTTTTGCTTTTAAGCCAGCATGTTTAGTTGTTTTTGATAGTAGGACTGATCTCAGTTAGCCTACTGTTGCTAAGGATAACAAGTTCTTGATTCATATTTCAGAAGGTTGTCTGTGGATTTTGTGTGGGGAATACATACAAAACGGCTGATTGGGAGGTAAAAGAGGGCCAAGGGCAGAAACCAGAGACCAGTTAGGAATGTTGGTATAGTACAAGTGAGAAATGAAAATGGTTTGGATTAGGGTGTACTTAGAAGGAAAGGGCAATAGGATTTGTTGAGGGTTCAACATAGGACATGACAGAAACAGAGCAGTCAGGGATATCTCTTAGGCTTTTTCATGATCAGCAGGAAAAGTGGAGGTGCTGTTTCTTGGGATGGAGAAGACTAGGAGGAGCAGATTTGGGGAGATAAATCCAGAGTTCAGTTTGAGAATGTTATGTTTGAGATGCCTATTAGGCATCCATGTGGAGATGTTGAGTAGGAATTTGGAGAGATGTGTCTGGAGTTCAGAATAGAAGTCTGCCCTAGAAGTATGTATTTGAGAATCATTAGCGTATAAATGACTTAAAGCCATGAGTTAATGAGACCATCTGGGAAGTGAATATAGTAAAGGAAGTTTAAAGCATGATCCCTGGGAAGTTGGATGTTTAGAGTTTGAGAATATGAGGTGGATTCAGCAAAAGGGATTGAGAAGGGGGCAGTCAATGAGGCATTAAAGCCAAGGGAGAGTGGTGCTCCAGAAGTCAAAAGAAGAAAGTATTGCAAGGAGACAATAATCAGCTGTGTCATATGCTGCTGAAAGTTTGAGTGCATTGCTGTGAACTGAGAGTTGATTGTTATATTTGGAAAAAATTTACTTTTTTAGTGGCTTTAATGATAACTGATTGAATAAAGAGGTGGAAATAAAAGTCAGACTGAAGGTGGGCTCAAGAGAATGGTTACTGAGAGAAGTGTAGCTACAAAGGAGGAAAGAGAAATGGGGCAGTAGCTAGAAGGGAATATGGTAATGGGGCTGAGGGAGAAGGATTTTTTGTATTAATGATAGGAATTGTTACTGCAAGTTTGTATGCTGGTAAGAATGGTCCTTTAGGCGAGAAGAATTGATATGGGGGATTAGGGGACAGTGCAAGAACAGAGAGGGAAATGGAGTCCAGTACACAAGTAGAGAGGTTACCCATAGAGAGGAACATAGACAGCTCATTCATAGTAGTAGGAGGTTCAGGTTCAAGTGCAAGTGGATTGGTAGAAGTAGTAATGGGACAATGTTTCTATTTCCTCAAAGAAACAATGTCATTTGCTGACAGTAGGGAGGGAGGAAAATGAAGAAGGCTTGAAAAGTGAGGAATGTTGAACATAGTGTTTTTGTTTCTTCCTAGATATGTTTACATTCTGTTAAGAGGTGGAGTAATCTAGTTAAAGTAAAATTTTGAAAACTTCCTTATAATTATGTTGAACTACTACAAAATATTTTTAAAATATATAACAAAAATTTGTTATAAAGGATTCATGAGTAGAAATTCCGTCCCCTAAATGTTTTGTAAATGAATTTTATAAAGTTATAAAAATATTGACTCTTGAAAGATTATTTGGAAAACAGGAAGAAACACCTCCTTTCCAAATCATCTATATTCCTACTACCTATGCATAACCCCTACTCTTAGGTCCCTCCCATTGTTTTTCTTTTTAATGCCAAGTTGTTTGTTTTTAAAAAGAGCAGTTATAGTCATGCTTCATATGCAATTTGTCGTTCTGTGCTTATCAGCTAGCCCTATAAATATTTTTCCATGTTATTACATACTTTTTATAACCATCAAATAGTTGGGTCATTATTTGCTGAATAATACCCTATTGTTGGACATTTAGGTTAACAGTTTTTAGTTGTTCCATATAATCATTTTGAATAAATGTTCCTAAGAAACTCATTGTATACATACCTTTCATTACTTGATAAGCTGTGTCATATTTTTTAATCACATAACTTAGAAAATAATTCTGGCTTGACATTTTATTGTGACTTTATAGTCACACTGTGTTAAAGTAGATTCTCTTTCCTAATTTTACTAATTATATGTTAGGTTTAAAGTCAATGCAAGGAGGTGGGTGAGGTGGCGTACTCCTTTAGTCCCAGCTACTTGGGAGGCTGAGGCAGGAGGACTGGATGTCAAGGCCAGCCTGGACATCATAGCGAGACCCCCTTCTCTGAAAACAAAAAACAAAAACATCAAAAACTGTTAAAATTGGTACAAGGAAACAATGTGTGTCCTGGAAGTATTGGTATAACTTTAATACTATAATGATAATTTTATACCAAATTTTAGAGTGTATATTAAAAGTAAGAAACATTAATATTTTTAATAGGTTGATCCAGGGATTAGTTTTGGATCATGGTGCCCGTCATCCAGATATGAAGAAGCGAGTAGAAGATGCATTTATCCTTATTTGCAACGTTTCACTAGAATATGAAAAAACGTATGTGTTACTTTCTCTTTATAACTTTTGAAATTTTTTTTCTAAAGGTGTTTTAAAATCTCTCTTTCCTTCCAGATATTTGGTGTAGACTATTTCTACCTTTTTTCCTTTTTTCTCCGGCCTTTACTAGCTGGTTTTTATTAATCTTTTAGAGAGGTGAACTCTGGTTTCTTTTATAAGACTGCAGAAGAGAAAGAGAAATTGGTAAAAGCTGAAAGAAAATTTATTGAAGATAGAGTACAAAAAATAATAGACCTGAAAGACAAAGTCTGTGCTCAGTCCAATAAAGGATTTGTCATCATTAATCAAAAGGTGAGGAAGAAAGTTTAGATTTTAGTTATTTGTAAAAGTTCTTAAGCATTTCTTGAAGTGTGGTCTGTGGACCCCTAAGAATCCCTAAGACTTTTTCAGAGAGTCTGTGAGGTCAAAAACTATTTTCATAATAATAAATATACCTTTTACATTGTGTTGACATTTGCAATGATGCTGCAAAAGCAATCTGTAAAACTGCTGGCACTTTAGCACAAATCAAAGAAGTAGCACCAAGCTATATTAGTAGTCATTGCATTCTTTATTGCCATACCACCACACACTTGCAGTGAAAAAGAAAAGGCAGTATCATTTAAGAATGTCTTGATGAAATGGTAAAACATTAATTTTATTAAATTTTGTCTTAAATATGCATCCTTTTATTATTATGTGTAACAAAATATGAAGTATGCACAAAGCACTCTTTTATTTTTTCTTTTGAGACAGGGTCTTGTTCTGTCACCCAGCTGGAGTGCGGTGGCACACTTACAGCTCATGGCCTTGACCTTCCGGGCTCAAGTGATCTTTCCACCTCAGCTTCCCAAGTAGCCAGGACTACAGATGTGCATCGCCATGCCTGGCTAATTTTTAAGTTTTTTCGTAGAGACTGGGTATTGCCATGTTGTGCAGGCTGGTCTCAAGTGATCCTCTTGGCTTGGCCTCCTAAAGTGTTGGGATTATGGGGCTAGGAACTACAAAGCTCTTCTATTGCATACCAAAATATGATGGTTTTCTTGAAGGAAAGCACTTGTGTAATTGTTTGAATTGCAAGGTAAACTAGACACTTTTTCATGGAATGCCACTTTACCTGGAAGAATGACTGACAGAAAAACTGTCGTTATCTAGATATGGGTATTTGGTAGATTTCTCTCAAAAATGAATGAAGAAATTCTGTGACTTAAAACAACTGACAGTATTTGTTGTCAATAACATTTGAACTTGTAAACAAAAATTAGAATTTTGGAAAACTTGTATCTGCCATGTGAATTTGACAGCTTTCCAATACTTAAAAGACTTTCCTGATAATAGTAGTGATATTAACAAAAGTGAGTTTTTGTTCACTGAGTTAGGCAAAGTTTCCACATGTATAACGTGACACAGTTTCCACATGTATAACATAACATGTTATACATGAACTGTGTCAACATGTGGAAACTTTGCCTAACTCAGTGAACTAATGCTATCTATCTACTTGACTAAAAATGCATGATTTTTATAAAATCATACATGGATAAATAATTCATTCAGTGTGCAAGTTACACCAACGTGTTTAAATGTGAGATAATATGAAAAGTTCGTTGCTGTGGTTCCATAGTGAAACTAACTTTTGAGAAACTATTACTTGTTGAGTTTTGGTATAGTATCAAAGAAAAATTTCCATAGTTATCTGAAAAGGCTATTAAAATATTACTCCCTTTACAATATTTATCTGCGTGGGGTCAGATTTTCTTCATAAACTTGAATCAAAATAACATATCATTCCAAACTGAATACTGAATCAGATATGAGAATCCACTTGTTTTCTATGAAAAACATTGAAGAGATTTGCAAAAATGTAAAGTAATGCCACTGCTAGCTCACTATATATATTTTTGTTTTCAAAAGTGTAGTAAATTTTCAGTTAAAATGTTAATGTATATTAACATAAAATGGGCTTATTATTTAAATGAATTAATAAATATTTTAAAAGTTTATCAGTTTTTGTAATATGATAAATATTATAGATAGAACTTACATAAGCAAAGCTCTTTGGGTACTTAATAATTTTTAAGAGAGTAAAGTAGTGCTGAGACCAAAAGGTTTGAGAAATACTGGTTTAAAACTTATTTATAATTTTTATGTTAATTTGATTATAGGGAATTGATCCATTTTCCTTAGATACTCTTGCAAAACATGGAATAGTAGCTCTTCGCAGAGCAAAAAGAAGAAATATGGAAAGGTAAGCTTGCAGGTAGTTATATATCCTAAGTTTTTAACAGAGTAAGTGGAAACTATCCCATGTGTTTTCCTTTTAGCTTATGTGTAAATGTTGTTGAACAAAACAGTGGCATAAAAAAAATCCAAATTTTGTTTTTAGTTTCAGTAAATAATTGAACTGTCAAAAAGCAAGGTTGTTAACCTACTGCAGAACTTTGTTGAAGTATAAGGGAAGTTTTTATCTTTTTAAAACAGATTTTAAAAACAAAACAATACAACATAATATAGCATGATCTCACTTTTATATATGGAATCTAAAAAAGTTGAACTCATAGAAGTAGATAGTAGAATGGCAGTTACCAGGGGCTGGGGCAGTGGGAGGGGAGGGGCACTGGGGATATGTGGGTCAAAGGATACAAAATTTCAGTTAGTTAGAAGGAATAAATTCAAGAGATCTATTGTTCAACATGGCAACTATTGTTAATAACAATATATTGTTCTTTTTAAAAATCTTTTGCAAACCCACCCAAGAATGCACAATGTGTTGGATTCTTGAAAAATGCGGAGAGTAGATTTTAAGTGTTCTTATCCCAAAAATGGCTAAATCAAGCCTCACATAGGCAATGCGTATGTTAATTAGCTTGATTTAGCCATTCCACAGTGTATACATATTTAAAAACATCATCATGTTGAACTCATTGAATATAGACAATTTTGTCAATTAAAAACCCAAAACAATACAATACAGTAACAATACAGTCTTCTGCATTAGATGTCTTTTTTCCTCTAAGAAATTAGTATTTATGTTTTCCATAATCAAGCTATGGTGACATATGTGTAATTTCAGACTCTCTCTTGCTTGTGGTGGAATGGCTGTGAATTCTTTTGAAGATCTCACTGTAGATTGCTTGGGACATGCTGGTCTTGTGTATGAGTATACGTTAGTGAGTATTTCTGTGAATAGTGGTTGTAAAGTGAATACTAAGCCCCCTTTTTTTAAAGAAAGATACTACTTGACCTTTTATTTCATGTTTTGTGTTTCAAGATCTAATTCACAGAACAGATTTTACAGTTTATTTACCTAAATGTTTGTTAAGAGTTCAGATATAACTTAACTCCCTTTAAACATATCTTTAGTTATGCTTGATAAGAAAAATTCAAATGAAGATTGTATTCTAGTATAAATTGTTGATTTTATAATGACATGAAATATTAAAGTTATATATTTTTGTGCCACCCATTAGGATGAAGAAAAGTTCACTTTTATCGAGGAGTGTGTTAACCCTCACTCTGTTACCTTGTTGGTTAGAGGACCAAATAAGCATACTCTCACACAAATCAAGGATGCCATAAGAGATGGACTTCGTGCTATCAAAAATGCCATTGAAGATGGTAAGCTCTTTCTTGTGATTGATATGAACCTCATATATGTGTGTATATATGTATATATATACACACACACCCCTATGTATGTATACATATATTTTTAGACAGTCTTGCTCTGTTGCCCAGGCTTTAGTGCAGTGGTGTGATCTCAGCCCACTGCAACCTCCACCTCCCAAGTTCAAGGAATTCTTCTGCCTCAGCCTCCCAAGTAGCTGAGATTACAGGTGTGCACTACCACACGTGGCTAATTTTTTGTATTTTTAGTAGAGATAGGGTTTCCTCCATGTTGGCCAGGCTGGTCTCGAACACCTGGGCTCAAGTAGTTTGCCCTCCTTGGCCTCCCAAAGTGCTGAAATTACAGGTGTGAGCCACCACGCCTGGCCTTTAAATTTTTATTTTTTATTTTTTTATTTTATTTTATTTTTTTTTTGAGACGGAGTCTCGCTCTGTCACCCAGGCTGGAGTGCTGTGGCTGGATCTCAGCTCACTGCAAGCTCTGCCTCCCGGGTTCACGCCATTCTCCTGCCTCAGCCTCCCGAGTAGCTGGGACTACAGGCGCCCGCCACCTCGCCCGGCTAGTTTTTTGTATTTTTTAGTAGAGACGGGGTTTCACCATGTTAGCCAGGATGGTCTCGATCTCCTGACCTCGTGATCCGCCCGTCTCGGCCTCCCAAAGTGCTGGGATTACAGGCTTGAGCCACCGTGCCCGGCCTAAATTTTTTTTAATTTTATTTTTAAATTTTAATCTATTTATTTATTTTGAGAACAGGTTTTGAAACTGGCTAATTTTTGTATTTTTGGTAGAGATGAGGTTTCACCATGTTGCCAAGGTTGGTCCTGAACTCCTGGGCTCAAGGGATCCACTTGCCTTGGTCTCCCAAAGTGCTGGGATTACTGGCATGAGCCACTGCACCTGGCTGCAAACCTTGTGTGTATATATATATATATATATATTTTTTTTTTTTCTCAAGACAGGGTCTTGCTCTGTCACTTAGGCTAGAGTGCAGTGGCGCAATCATGGCTCACTGCAGCCTCAAACTCCTGTGCTCAAGTAATCCTCCCACCTCAGCTGGACGATAGGTGCATGCCACCACACCTGGCTAATTTTTAAATTTTTTTTTTGTAGGGATGAGGTCCTCTATGTTGCCCAGGCTGGTCTTGAACTCCTGGCCTCAAGCAGATTTCCCCCCTCAGCCTCCCGGAGTGCTGGGATTTGTAGGCATGAGCCACCACATTCAGGCCATGTTGAGCATCTTTTAATGTGCTTATTCGCCCTCCATATATCTTTGGTGAATTTTCTGTTTAAATCTTTTGCCCTTTTAAAATATTGGATTGTTGGCCAAGCACAGTGTCTCCCACCTATAATTCCAGCACTTTTTGAGGCCAAGGTGGGAGGACTGCTTGAGTCCAGGAGTTAGAAACCAGCCTGGGCAACATAGCAAGACCATGACTCTACACACACACACAAATAGCCAAGCATGTGTGGTCTGTACCTGTAGTTCCAGCTACTTAGGAGGCTGAGGCAGGAATATTACTTGAGCCCCAAGAGTTTGAGGTTACAGTAACGTGAGCTATGATCACACCATTGCACTCCAGCCTGCGCGACAGAGCGAGACCCTGTTTCCAGAAAAAAAAAAAAAAAAAAAAAGGAAAGAAAAAAAATTGTGTTAGTTTTCTATTGTTGAGTTTGAGAGTTCTTTGTGTATATTTTGGGTACAAGTACTTTTTTTCAGATATCTGTCTGGCAAATTTTTCTCCTCTATGGCTTATTTTATTATTAACAGTGCCTTTCAAGGAGGAGTTCTTAATTTTGATGAAGTCTAATTTATTATTTTTATTCTCTCATGGATTATGCTTTTGGTGTGGTATCTAAAAAATCTTTACCTAACCTAGGGTCACAAATATTTTTCTCTGAAAGTGTTATAGTCTTATGTTTTACATTTAGGTCTGTGATTCATTTTAAGTTAATTTTTGTATATGGTACAAGTATGGATACAAGTTCATTTTTTCATATAAAGGTATCAGATTGTTTTAGTCTTATTTGCTGAAAAGACTTTCACCACTGAATTGCCTTTTCTCGTGTATAAAAAATCAGTTTTTCATATTTGTGTGGTTCTATCTCTGTGCTCTTTTTTCTGTTCTACTGATGCATTTGTCTATTTTAATGTTAATATGATATTGTCCTGACAACTGTAGCTTTATAATAAATCTTGAAATCAGTATTGTTAACTCTCATTTTTTTTTTTTAAGTCATTTTGGTCATTCTAAGTCTTTGGCATTTCCATATGACTTCCATATGAATTTTAGAATCAGCTTGTCAGTTTCTGCCAGAAAGACTGCTGCTGGGATTTTGATCAGAACTTTTTTTTTTAGAAAGGATCTTACTCTGTCACTCAGGCTAGAGTGCAGTGGCGTGATCATGGCTCACTGCAGACTCGACCTACTGAGTTCAAGTGACTCTCCCACCTTAGCTTCCCAAGTAGCTGGAACCACAAGCATGCACTACCATGCCTGATTAATTTTTTTTAAAAATATTTTCTGTAGAGACAACGTCTCATTATGTTGTTGCCCAGACTGATCTCAAACTCCTGGGCTCAAGCTATCCTCCCGCCTTGGCCTCCCAAAATGCTGGGATTACAGGTGTGAGCCACTACACCCCGCTTGAATGGAATTTTATTAAATCTGTAGATCAATTTGGGGATAGTTGATATTTTAATAATGAGCCTTCTAACTCATGAATGTCGTCTTATCTATTTATTTGAGTCTTCTTGAATTTATCTCAGCAGTATTTCATAGTTCTTAGTATATGAGCCTCACACACTTTTTTCCATATTTATCTCTATATATTTCATTTATTTTGTTACTATTGTGTATGTTATTTTTAAAATTTCAATTTCTGATTGTTATTTGCTAATATATAGAAATATATTTTATTTTTGTACATTGATCTTGAATTCTGCAACCTTGCTAAATCACAATTAGCTTTCTTATAGGCTTCATTGAATTGTTTATATAAGTTATTATGTTGTCTGCTAATACAGTTACTTTTTTCTTTCCAATATGGATATTTAAAAATTTTCTCCCTTATTTCATGGGCCAGAACCTCCAGTATAATGTTGACTAGAAATAATGAGAATGGACATCCTTTCCTCATTCCTCATCTTAGGGGGAAAGCATTCAATCTTTCTCCATTACGTATGATGTTAGCGGTAGGTTTTTACCAGGTTGAGGAAGTTCTCCCTTCTGCACCTAGTTTGCTGACAGTTTTTAATCAAGAATAAATGCCAGGCTGGGCTCGGTGGCTCACGCCTGTAATTCCAGCACTATGGGAGGCCGACGCAGGTGGATCACCTGAGGTCAGGAGTTTGAGACCAGCTTGGCCAACATGGTGAAACTCTGTCTCTACTAAAAATACAAACATTAGCTGGGCATGGTGGCAGGCACCTGCAATCTCAGTTTCTCATGAGGCTGAGGCAGAAGAATTGCTAGAACCTGGGAGGTGGAGGTTGTAGTGAGCCAAGATCACGCCACTGGACCTCAGTCTGGGCGACAAGAGTGAAAATTCTTTTTTTTTTTTCTGTCAACACACACACACACACACGAGAATAAATGCCAAATGCTTTTTGTGCATCTATTGAGATGATCATATGATTTTTCTCAGTTTTTTTTTTCTTTTTTTTTTGAGATGGAGTCTCACTTTGTTGCCCAGGCTGGAGTGCCATGGCGCAATCCTGGCTCACTGCAACCCCTGCTTCCCAGGTTCAAGCGATTCTCCTGTGTCAGCCTCCTGAGTAGGTGGGATTACCGGCACGCACCACCATGCCAAGGTAATTTTTGTATGTTTTAGTAGAAATGGAGTTTCACCATGTTGGCCTGGCTGGTCTTGAGCTGCTGACCTCAGGTGATCTGCTTGCCTTGGCCTCCCAAAGTTCTGGGATTACAAGTGTGAGCCCCTGCACCCAGCCCTCATTTAGTTTTTTAATGCAGTAAATTACATTTATTGATTCAAATGTCAAACCTTACATTCTTGGGATAAACCATGCTTAGTTACAATGCATTTTACTTTTTAAAATTTAATGAATTACATTTTTTAAAATTATTTTTTAAATTGTGGTAAATATACATAACATAAAATTTGCAGTTTAACAATTTTTAAGTGTACAGTTCAGTGTTAGTAAGTGCATTCACATTGTTGTGTAACCATTATCACCACCCATCTCCAGAACTTTTTTTCCTTGCAAAACAAACTCTGTACCCATTAAACAATAACTCTTCATTCCCTACCCACCTCCCCAGCCCTGGGTAACCACTATTCTCCTTTCTGTCTCTATGAGTGTACTCTGTGTATCCCATATAATTGGAATCATACAGTTTTTGTCCTTTGTCTGCCTTATTTCACTTTGCATAGTGTCATCAAAGTTCATTCATGTTGTAGCATGTGCCAGAATTTCTTTCCTTTTTACCATTGAATAATATTCTATTGCATGTGTATGTCACATTTTATTTGTCTGTTATTGGAAACATGTTCCATTTACCTTTTGGCTGTTGTGAATAATGCTACTATGTGTATTCTCCTTTTAATGTATTATTTGATTTAATTGGCTAAAATTTTTAAAAGAATTTTTACATCTGTATTCATAAGGAGTATTGGTCTGTGTATATTTTTTCTTGTAATGCTTTTATCTTTTTTGGTGTTAGAACAATGCTGTACTCATAGAGTGAATTGGAAAGTTTTTCTTCTTGTTCAAATTTCGGAAAATGTTAAGTTGTTGTGGAGAATTGGTATTATTTGTATTATTTCTTTCTTAAATGTTTGGTAGACTGTCAATATAGCCATCTGATCCTTGGAGTTTTCTTTGTGGGAAAGCTTTTAATGACACATTCAATTTTTTTTAATAGACATAGGGCTATAAAGGGTTTTGTTTTTTGAGTGAGCTTTAGTGGTTTGTAGTCTTTTAAGAATTTGTCCACTTCATCTAAGTTAGGATCATCAACTACTTCTATGAGCTAAATCTGGTTTGCTGCCTGTTTTGGTAAATAAAGTTTTATTGGAATGTGGCCATATTCATTTGTCTATGTATTGTCTATGGCTATTTTTGTGTTAGAGTGGCAGAGTTGAATAGTTGCAAAAGAAATGTTCTGGCCTGAAAAATATTAACTGGCCTTTTGCAGAAAGTATTAACTTCTGATCTACAGTTTCAACTTCATTGTCATAAAGTCGATCATAATATTCATTTATTATTCTTTTTAATATCTGTAGAATCTGTAGTGATGTAACTTTTCTCATTTCTGACATTTATCATTTGATTAATTTCCACTTTCATTCTAATTATTTCCTTTCTTTTGCTTATATTAGGTTTCATTTGTGCTTCCTTTTCTAGTTTTTTTTTTTTCTTTTTGAAATAGAGTCTTGATCTGTAGCCTAGGCTGGAGTGCAGTGGCATGGTCACGGCTCACTGCAGCCTTGACTTCCCAGGCTCAGGCAGTCCTCCCACCTTAGACTCCTAAGTAGCTGGGATTACAGGTGTGTGCCACCACACCTGGCTAATTGTTGTGTTTTTTGTAGAGATGGAGTCTCACCGTGTTGCCCAGGCTGGTATTGAATTTCTGGGCACAAGTGATCTATCTGCCTTGGCCTCCCAAAGTGCTGGGATTATAGGAGTGAGCCACCAGACCCCGCCCTTTTCTAGTTTCTTAAGGTGGAAGCTGGGGTCATTCATTTGAGAACTTTCTTCATTCCTAATATAGGTGTTTCATGATATAAATTTCTCTTTAAGTACTGCTTTAGGGATGCTAAAATTTTGATATGTTGTGTTTTCACAGGGAATGGGATCAGAGAAATTTTCAAAGGTTCTAGTAATCTTTCTTAAGCTGGGTGGTAGGTACATGGATACATTTGTTTATTTGTACATTTATTCTTTATATCTTACACATATAAATATTCTTTTGAGTATATTCTGTATTTAACAAGGAACTTTTAAAAAATGTGAATGGGAGGTAATGATGTAATAATCTGTTGGGTAAACAGCTCTGAGCAGTTACATTGTGAAGTGAAGCAGAGAAAGGGGGTAGTAATTTTAAAATGATGTGAGATAAAAGGGGAGATTGTTTTCGTATTGTTTTGTTTTAAAGCAAGTTTACTGATTTAAATAAGAGTCATAAACTTCATGAAACCATACAAATAGCAGATATAAAAGTCATATTCTGATGTGAAATTTGATGTGTTTAACCAAAACTCTTGCTTTAGAATAATAATACCACTTAATTTTTTTCTTAGATAGCAGTTTGAGTTATGCTCCAGCACCAAAAACAAATACTTCATTGAGTTCCAAGAATTCCCTATCAAAAACTAGAGACAAATTATCTTGGCCTAAAAAATTTTCATGTCAGATATTGTAATCAGTTACCTGTCAATATAAATTATAAATACCTCTTAAAAGTAGTCATAAGGCCAGGTGTGGTGGCTTACGCCTGTAATCCCAGCATTTTGGGAGACAGAGGTGGGTGGATCACTTGAGATCAGGAGTTCAAGACCAGCCTGGCCAACATGGTGCCCCCCGCCCCCGTATCTATTAAAAATACAAAAATTAGCTGGGTGTCGTGGTGCACGCCTGTAATTCCAGCTACTTAGAAGGCTGAGGTAGGAGGATTGCTTGAACCTGGGAGGCAGAGGTTGGAATGAGCCGAGATCGTGCCACTACACCTCCAACCTAGGTGACAGAGTAAAACTCCATCTCAGAAAAAAAAAAAAAAAAGTAGTTATAAAAGAGTAAGATGGGCCGGGCGCGGTGGCTCAAGCCTGTAATCCCAGCACTTTGGGAGGCCGAGACGGGCGGATCACGAGGTCAGGAGATCGAGACCATCCTGGCTAACACGGTGAAACCCCGTCTCTACAAAAAATTACAAAAAACTAGCCGGGCGAGGTGGTGGGCGCCTGTAGTCCCAGCTACTCGGGAGGCTGAGGCGGGAGAATGGCGTAAACCCGGGAGGCGGAGCTTGCAGTGAGCTGAGATCCGGCCACTGCACTCCAGCCTGGGCGACAGAGCGAGACTCCGTCTCAAAAAAAAAAAAAAAAAAAAAAAAAGAGTAAGATGAAAGTAAAAAGAAATTATTCTTGTTTACCAGAGGATAAGCAGCGAAATAAGCTGTTTGCAGCCAGTTATCTGTACTATGCCTATTTATTTAATGACATATAACTTCAGGATGTTTCATAAGATAACTGAGTAATTACTAAGCCATGCAATTTATTTGGTTTTTGTAGATAATACAACACACTTAAATAGTGAATTGCTTTTCTCTCTCTCTCTCTCTCTCTTTTGGTCTTTATGGCACGTCTTGCCAATCATATTTTTTCTCTCCAATAGGTTGTATGGTTCCTGGAGCTGGTGCAATTGAAGTGGCAATGGCTGAAGCTCTCGTTGCGTATAAGAACAGTATAAAAGGAAGAGCTCGTCTTGGAGTCCAGGCTTTTGCTGATGCCTTACTCATTATTCCCAAGGTACAACTGCCCTTTCGGCCAAATAACAACTGGTTAGACATAAAGGTGTTTAATTACAAATTGCCCATATTATCTGATAGTTAATGGAGTAGACAGGTATTTATATGCATTTCCTTAACAAATTTCTCTTAGATATTTTACAACTAAAGCAGGGAAACTTTTGGGATAACAGCCCAGAATCCTTGCACGATCTCATGAAATAGCCAGCTTACCCCCTTGCTTCTTTCTCTGAGTTCCAAAAATTAAAGCAGCTCCAAATATTTCCTTCAGAAATGACTCATGATTAATCATAATGAAAAAGTTTAGAATTTAAAATTTAGTTAGATTTTATGGTACATCTTTGTTTTGTTAGTGGTATCCAAATGTAATCAATTTAAATTGTGGAGAGTGAGGGCTTGAGGCTATTTAGCATTCCTAGGTACAACCTTACATTTATCATCATCATTTTAATTCCTAGAAAAAGAGAAAACAGAATTTTTCCATGTGGCAACCTAAGGACAGAAAGCAACCATTCCTTTCTCTTTTCCTTAATTTGTTTCAAACCACCTTAGAAATATAGTAAAATTACTTCAAAGATGCTATTACCATGAATTAAAACATTATTAACAATGCCAGCAAAATCTCTTTGCTAATTTTTATTAAAATTTTTCATAATTTGTGAAATCTTTGTGAATTAGATTTCTATTTTTTCTTTCCCTAGAGTAGCAAAGTCAGTATGATCTTGTTGTTGACAGAAATTGGTAACCCCAGTGTACATTGGTGGTACCTTTTTCCTCATCAGCTGGTGATTTGGGACCACTTGGAAATGAGCCTAGTTTGGAGTGCGGGTATCTCCAACCCTGTTACCACAGGTCGTGACTCTCCTCATGAAGATGAGAGGCACAAAGGTGCTGCAAATATTCTGGTTTCTTTAGCAAGTGCCTATGAAGAACTGGAGGGCATGTGACTAGCAGCACTAGAGGAAACAAGAATATCATTCTACTTCCTTCCACACTAAAAAAAAAAAAAAAACACAAAAACCTTTTGCAAGGAGGGAAATTAATGTAGTAGAGTGGAAATGGGGGAACTCTGATGTCCTCAGAATTTACTGTGATGTGCATAGGGGCAATGTTTAAGTAAATATAAAAAGTACTAGATAGATGAAATAATACTTTGATTTAGATTGAAAGTGGAATTCTTCAAAAGGAGATGATTGCCATATTATAGATGTGTTTTTACAAGAGTAAAGAGTATTTTGATATTTGAGATATGTGAAGGTATTATGCATATATGTTTATTATTATTTTTATTCCTAAAGGTTCTTGCTCAGAATGCTGGTTATGACCCACGGGAAACACTAGTAAAAGTTCAGGCTGAGCATGTCGAGTCAAAACAACTTGTGGGCATAGATTTGAGTACAGGTAAGAAAGGGAAGGAAAATTAGCTGCTTAATAAAGAAAGAGGTTATTCTTTAGTTACCCAGATCTTATAGTAAAGAAGTAGAGATTTGGGTAACTTTAATATTTAAATTTTGGATGCCTTTAGTTTATTTTTGAGCTTCTTAAAAAATGTTCATTCATTTGAGAAATAGTTGTTGAGTGCTTGATTTCCTCTTGGGCTTCACACAGAACAAAACAGACAAACATATCTGCCCCTGGGAGCTTATGTTGTAGTGGGAGAAGGTAGGCAGTAAATAATAACTTTAATAAATAAACTCCTTCAGCATCTTAGAAAGAAATGAATTATATGAAAAAAAGAGTGGTTTACTAATGATCATGAACGCTAGTACAGGAGGGTGGAAAGAGAATGACAGCTTAAAGAGGTTGGTCATGGTAGGCATCATCAAGATGTCTGTTGAAAAAAAGTAGAAGGAAGTGAGGAAATCAGCCATGTAGGCAACTGGGGTTAAGTGTTCTAGGGAAAGAGAACAGCTAGTGGAAAAGCCAGTGTCTGACGTTTTTGAGGAAGGAGGTGAGAGGTGACAGAAGGTCAGATCATGCAGGGGCATTTAGACCAGTCTCAGGACTTTGGCTTTTACTTTAGAGGAGCAGGGAGCAATTTTGAGCAGAGGTGTGACATGGCCTAATTAATTAATTTATGAGGCAGTCTCGTTCTGTCTCCCATGCTGTGGAGTGCAGTGGCGCGATCTCGGTTCACTGCAACCTCTGCCTCCCAGGTTCAAGCAATTCTCCTGCCTCAGCCTCTGGAGTAGCTGGGAATATAGGTGTCTGCTGGCACGCCTGGCTACTTTTTGTATTTTTAGTGGAGACAGGGTTTCACCATGTTGGCCAGGCACGTGGCCTAATTCTGTTTAAGAGAATCACTCTGGCCACTCTCCACTCTGTAGAGAAGTCAGCTGAACAAGTAGAAGGTTGGAGTTGCAATCAACTGTGGTGGAGAAGACTGGCTGGAGCAGGTTGTGGGTGAGAGGACATTAACATTCAGGTTTGGCAGAGTCAAGGTTGAAGCATCTGTAATCTTTTAATTTAAAAAGTTGGATATATGGGTCTGGAAATCAAGGAAGAGGTCTGGGTTGGAGATTAAAACTTGAGAGTCAGGCCGGGTGCAATGGCTCACGCCTGTAATTCCAGCACTCTGGGAGGCCAAGGTGGGTGGATCATTTAAGGTCAGGAGTTCAAGACCAGCCTGGCCAATATGGTGAAACCCCATCTTTATTAAAAATGCAAAAATTAGCCGGGGTTGGTGGCAGGCACCTGAAATCCCAGCTACTTGGGAGGCTGAGGCAGGAGAATTGCTTGAACCCGGGAGACAGAGGTTGCAGGGAGCCGAGATTACACCACTGCACTCCAGCCTGAGTGACCGAGCAAGATCTCTGTCTCAAAAACAAAAACAAAACACCAAAAAAAAAGAAAAAGAAAAAAGAAAACAAGAAACAAAAACACTCAAAAAACCTTGAGTGTCATCAGATGTGTATGGTTTAAATCTAAAAGTCTGAATGAGATCACCTAGGGATTAAGGGTAGAGAGAAAAGAGGCTAGGACTGAACTTTTGGGTACTCCAACATTAAGAAGTGAGAGAGGAAGAGGAAGAACCAGCAAAGTAATCAGAAAAGGAGTCACTAGTGCAAAAGAAAGAAAACCAGAGGAGTGTGGTATCCTGGAAGATAACAAAGAGTAGGCCGGAGAGTGTGATCAACTGTGTTAAATACTGATAGATGAGGCCTGAGAAGCAACCATTAGATTTGACAATATGGAGGTCATTGATGACCTTGACAAAAGTAGTTTTGGTAGTGTATTAAATATTTTTAGAAGATATCAATTAATATTAATAGAAAATAGTAAGATTTTGGTATTAAAATTGTTTTTACTTTTCAGGTGAGCCAATGGTAGCAGCAGATGCAGGAGTTTGGGATAATTATTGTGTAAAAAAACAACTTCTTCACTCTTGGTAAGTTCATATGAATATAAAGTGAAAGACCTCTAGAGTTATAATTGATAATATTAAGATGAAAATGTTTCTATTATTTTTGTCATTGTACAGTGGAAAAATTGTCAAGTGTTTGAAAGGTGTGGTATTGTTATTAGGACTAGCTTCTGTCATTTTATAGTTCATAGTCCCTTTTATATTTTAAGTCTAGCAGTGTTATAAGAAAAATTAATCTTACTATTTGAGGGGGAAAGAAAAGGGGAAATTTACTGAAATAGTAGCACATGCATGATGGAGAAAATCAAATGATATTGTAAAAATGAGCTCAATTTTGCTGGAATATAAATCAGGAATGCACCTTATCAGCAACGGAGTTTAAATTATAATACAAAGGGTGACATTTGGGCCAGTGCAGTGGCTCACACCCATAATCCCAGCACTTTGGGAGGCTGAGGCAGGTGAATCACCTGAGGTCAGGAGTTCAAGACCAGCCTGGCAAACATGGTGAAACCCCGTCTCTACTAAAAATACAAAAATTAGCCAGGCTTGGCGGCAGGTACCTGTAATCCCAGCTACTGGGGAGGCTGAGGGGGGAGAATTGCTTGAACGTGGGAGTCAGAAGTTGCAGTGAGCTGAGGTCTCGCCATTGAACTCCAGCCTGGGCAATAAGAGTGAAACTCCATCTTGGAAAAAAAAAAAAAAAGGTGACTTTTTGTATTTATTTGTATTTGTATTTGTATTTATAACAGCCTTGTCTCATAAAATATCGTACCAACATCATTAAAGTACCCTACATAGGTAAAGATTGCTGGAGAAAAAAGCTAAGAGTGGGTTAGTAGGCTTTACTCACCCTCTCATCTTTTTCCTTAGCACAGTGATTGCCACCAACATTCTCCTGGTTGATGAAATTATGCGAGCTGGGATGTCTTCTCTCAAAGGATGATTGAATTCAAAATCAACCCTTATAGAAGATGAAATTTAGTACACTTTACATCTGACTACTATTGTGTAGCCTGAGCCATTCTGAATTTCTACACAATAAATGCAGTTTATATCTTTTGGATCTTAACAGTCTCAAAAAATATTTCGTCAAGGTATAAAGAACACAAGAAATACTTTTACAGTAAAGGAATAATAATTGAAATATTTCCCCAAGAGTCCTAACTCCCCACCCTTTGTTGTATGCTACTGCAGTTGTTATAGCATAGGATCTTTATGATTCTTAGGCCTTTTGGCAAGTTTTAAGTAACGAAATAGAGGTTTTAGTGCACCCAAGTAAATTTCCAATTTATCAGAGGGTATAAATGTAGTAGGACAAAATGTTTCATTTTCTCTCAAAATTCTTTCAGTGACATCTCACTGCCACTCTTTCCTCTTATAAATATGGCGTGTAGCTTTGGGTTACATTGTTTATAATATTTGATTCAATTTATTTTGGATATCATTTATTATATTTTACCTGGTTTTTTTTTTTTGTATATATGATCAACAATTTATGCTACTGTGCTAGCTCTGGTAGCTCTCTTTGACTAGATGGTGAGATAGAACAGGTCTCATCTGGAAAGATGAGAATTGTTGACACCAGCAGTGGGAAATAATTGTTTTTGGCTTATAATACAACTGTTCAGTGTAGATATTATAGCAATATCTTTCTTGTTTGAAACTCTAGAATTAATCTATTATGCTTTTTATTGTTACTAGAGTTCTTGTGGTTAGCTTCTTTCCATGGATGTTAGTTGATAAGAGACTAAAATATGGCAGGTGCATTAATGGAACTTTGGCCTGTTTGTGCATATAGCATATAGGAGAAGGTTCCTTTAACCATTTAATGCCCTAGTTGAGAACCTATGATTTTATAGCCTGTTTTTTTTCCACTTAATATGCTATCAACATCTTTCTAAGTCAGTATTCAGACTTCTTCTTCTTCTTCTTTTTTTTTTTTTTTGAGATGGAATGTTACTCTGTCACCCAGGCTAGAGTGCAGTGGCATGATCTTGGGTCATTGCAACCCTTGCCTCCTAGGCTCAAGTGACTCTCCTGCCTTAGCCTCCTTAGTAGCTGAGATTACAGGTGCACACTACCACACCTGACTAATTTTTGTATTTTTAGTAGAGAAGGGGTTTCACCATGTTGACTAGGCAGGTCTCGAACTCCTGAGCTTCGGCGATATGCCTGCCTCAGCCTCCCAAAGTACTTGGATTAAGGCATGAGCCAGCACACCTGGTCCAGTATTCAGACTTCTGAACCACCATCACTTATGTATGTTTACACGGCATTGCATTGTATGGTTATACCACAATTTATTTTACTAATTCTGTTTTCAATTTTTTTTGCTGTTATAAAGATCTCCTTTTTAAACTTGTCTTTATCCTACGGAATAGGCCTTTTAAAATGGGCATGCCATGCATATGGCCATATCTTTTCTGTGTAACATTGTTTAAATTTTGAAATATTTAAAATATACCAAAAAAGAAAGTAATATAATAAACACGTTTGTACCCTCCACTTAGCTTTAACAAATAGTAACATTTTGCCATATTTGTTTCAGATTTTCTTTTTTTTCCTTTTTTTTTTTTGAGGCAGAGTCTCCCTCCTGCCACCCAGGCTGGAGTGCAGTGGCACCATCTCAACTCACTGCAACAAACAACCTCCACCTTCCGGATTCAAGCGATTCTCCTACCTCAGCCTCCCAAGTAGGTGGGATTACAGGAGCCTGCCACCATGCCTGGCTAATTTTACATTTTTGGCAGAGATGGGGTTTTGCCATGTTGGCCAGGCTGATCTCAAACTCCTGACCTTAAGTGATCTGCCTGCCTCAGCCTCCCAAAGTTTTGGGATTACAGGCATGAGCCACTGTACCCAGCCAGATTTTCTTTAAAGAAATACCAAAGTACAAAATGTTAAGATGCTGCTTTCCCCACCCACTCCCCATCATGCTTTTTCCACCCTTCCTCCCTAGAGGTGATCTTTATTGCCTATGTACTTTTATTTTTCCCACTCTTTATTTTTTTATTTTTATTTTAATTTTTTTTTGAGACAGTTTCGCTGCTCAGACTGGAGTATAGTGGTACAATCACAGCTCATTGCAACCTCCACCTCCCGGGTTCAAGTGGTTCTCCTGCTTCAGGCTCCTGAGTAGCTGGGATTACAGGTGCCCGCCACCACACCTGGCTAATCTTTTGTATTTTTAGCAGAGACAGAGTTTCACCATGTTTGCCAGATTGGTCTTGAACTCCTAATCTCAGATGATCCACCCACCTTGGCCTCCCAAAATGCTGGGATTGCAGGAGTGAGCCACTGCACCTGACCATTCTTTATTCTTTTGCATACCTGTGACAACATAAAAAATTCGTTTGTGGTATTTATTTATTTAATTTATTTAGAGACAGGGCATCACTCTGTCACCCAGGCTGGAATGCAGTGGCATAATCAGCTCACTGCAGCCTCAAACTTCTGGGCTCAAGCAGTCCTCTCACCTCAGCCTCCTGAGTAGCTAAGACTATAAGCACATGACACCACACCTAGCTAGCTGGTGAATTTTTCTTTTTTTCCTTTCTTTTTATTATTTATTTATTTTTGTGGAGATGGGGTCTTGTTATGTTGCCCAGGCTGTTCTTGAACTCCTGGCCTCAAGCAGTCCCCCTGCCTCGGCCTCTCAAAGTGGTGGGATTACAGGTGTGAGTAACCAGCCTTTTCTTGGGTTTTTAAAATGTATAAATTGTATTGCTCTGTAGATATACTGTTGTGCTTTTATTTCCCACTTAATAGTTTTGAGATTTATCCATTCATTCATTTTAGCAGTTTTGGAGTATTCCAGTGTATTTCTTTTTTTAAAAAAAAGTTGTTACACAAACTTTTATTTAAAAAAAACACAAAAAAACAGCCTTTTCTCACTTCAGTTATATGCTATATTGCATTTTCCACTTAGTTCAATGCTTTAATGCTCAAGGATGCCTCTGCTTTTGATTGTACATGGGCCTGAAGCATCCTAGGTTTTGGCAAGCAGACAGGAGACTCAACAAAAACCTAAATAGGAACATTAATGCAGGGCACATCTATAAACATATTATATATTTGAAAATTACAATATCAGTCAAAGTGACACAGTTTACAGGTGAAGTGAAACTATCTGGAACTGCCTTACCACAAGTTTCTGAATCTGGACTGATATAATAAGTGATATATATATATATAATGTATTTATATATAATACATTATACATATATATATATAATACAAATACATATATATAATGTATTTTAAAAGTTTTGTTTACAACAAGTGGGGTTTGCAATCTATGCTTATACTTATAAAATCTAAGCAGGACATATTCAAGTATATTTCTTGTTTGTATGTATGTATGTGTGTGTGTGTATGTATGTATGTATGTATATATGTAGAGACAGGGCCTCACTGTGTTGCCCAGGCTGGTCTTGAACAGGTACCTGGCCTCAAGTGATCCTCCCACCTCAGCCTCCCCAAGTGTTGAGATTACAGGTGGAGGCCACCCCACCTGGCCTTCAGTATGTTTCTATACTACAATGTCATGTTCCAGTAAGTTAAAGAAAAAAATCTTCAGTATCAAAACTCTCAGAGTATGTGTCAATGGCTTAGAAGAAAATACCAGAGATAATCGTAGAGACTTTTTCATGAAATGTTGCATTACTACTTCTTGATGGTGAGAATGAGTGTCAGAGACTCTAAGTTGAAAAGTGATTTAGAAGAATTGGACTCTTGATTATGAAGTCTTAAGAGTATCTTACCTTATTTATTTTGCCTATGTTATTAATGCATAGGAATGATATGATAAAAAAATTATATGTATAAGTTTAAAAAGCTCTTACAGTAAATATAAAAAATGTATGAATGATAAATATTATGTCATAGTTGAAGTGATAGCATTTTCTTTTAGTCTGTGAAGTAATGGGTGCATCTTATAATGAGTGACATTTTAGATTCAGTGAAATATGATACTATTTATATACTGCTGGACTCAATGCTAATATTTATTTAGGTTTTTACATGTGTTCATAAGCACTGTTGGCCTATAATTTTACTTGTTCTACTTTCCTTTTCTAATTTTCAGATCAGTGACATATTAGCCTCATAAAATGAGTTGAGGAATTATTACTCTTTGTTTTCTGTGGAAGTTTGAGTCGGTAAAATGGAGGGTTATCTATTTCTTGACAGTTTGGTCTGAGCCTAGTAGTTTTTTAAATGGGTGGGATAGATTTTTGACTACTGATTCAATATTCTTTATTATTTTAGGTCTCATGTTTTCTATTTCCTTTCGAGGCTGTTTTGATACTTTATATATTTATCGAAATGCTTTATAAAATGATACTTTTCCCCTTAAAGTCTTATTTTGTTTTATATTCATCTAGCAATGCCAACTCTATTTTGGTGCAGGGGATGGGAAAATGATACTATTTTTCTAGTATGTTTTCCCATCCTTTTATGAAGTTTCTGTTTTCAGGTATTAAGTGTGTCTCTAAAAACACGTCATTGCTAGATTTTATTAACTTAATAACTCACTGCAACCTCAATCTCCTGGGCTCAAGGGATTCTTCTGCCTTAGCCTCCCAAGTAGTTGAGACTACAGGTATGCACCACCACAGCCAGCTCATTTATTTTTTATTTTATTTTTAGTGGAGATGGGGTTTCACTATGTTGCCCATTCTGGTCTGGAACTCCTGAGCTGGACCAGTCCTCCTGCCTCGGCCTCCCAAAGTGCTGAGATTACAGGAGTAAGCCTCTGCATCGGCAAGTTTTATTACTTTAAAAAATTCACTTGGGCAGTATCTTTTAACTGGTGAGTTTAGTTATTGTTGATGATTAGTGATAGATTTATTTCTAACATATAATTTTGATATTTTTTGTTTACCCTTCTTTTTAAAAAATGCTTTCTCTTTTTACTACCTTCAATTAGATTGATTCAATTTTGTCTACTCCCCATTTTTTCTCTCTGATGGTTTGGAAATGATATATTCTATTTTTATTACTGTAGGGTTAATTTAAAAATTTTAACTTGCGTACTTAACATAGTAACTGTGCCCCTCCCTAACAATACAAAGTCCTTAAAACATTTTAAATACAGTAATTCATCCTGTGTTTAAACGTGTTTTTAAATCTTCTTGTTTTTAAATCTCTTCTTGTTCCTTCTTGTTTTTAAATCTCTTAAATTAGTTATAGTAATAATCACTTTTTTTTTTTTTTTTGAGTGGAGTCTTGCTTTGTCACCCAGGCTGGAGGGCAGTGATGCAATCTCAGCTCACCACAACCTCTGCCTCCCAGATCCAAACAATTCTCCTGTCTCAGCCTCCCAAGTAACTGGGATTAGAGGCGTGCGCCACCACGCCCGGCTAATTTTTGTATTTTTAGTAGAGGTGGGGTTTTACCATGTTGGTCAGGCTGAGAATCACTATTGTTTTATAAGGTCGATTTCTGTTTAGACTTTCCATATGTTTATTCATTTCTTTGTTCACCACTCTTTCTTGCAACTGTCTTCTTCCATCGGGATTCACTTTCTTTCTTGCTACTATATATTATTTCTCCTTCTAGTGTACACCAGATAGTAATACTCTCTTAGTTTTTCTTCCCTCAAAAGGTCTTTATTGCTCCTTACTATTGAATGATAATTTACTTAAAGTTACCCATTGTTTTCTCTCAGCACTTTGAAAATATTATCTTATGGTTTTCTGCTATTGTACAGGCTTTGTCATTATGACACATATTTCCAAGTTCCCTTCCATAGGGTTTATACCAATTTGCACTCTCAGTGGTAAGTTATAAACATGGGACCATTTTTACCTTTTTTTTGAAACCCTCAAGTGGTATAATTTCACAATCCATACCTGAGCATGGTGTAGACCTAGAGCTTCAGTTTCTTATAGGTATCCTGAGCAGAGCAAGTTTTCCCATTACTTCACTTGGCAGGTGGGTGGAGTGCATCCAGCCTCTGTATTGGCCTCCGTAAATGTGTCTTTTAAAGGCTCTTTTTTCATTTAGGGGCCTTAGCTTCAACTCCTTCCTTCAAATGTGGCCCTGTTTCTGTGTGGGTGTTGAAAGCCTGACATCTAGACTAGATCTTAATCTAGTTTCTTATTTTCTCTGGCTTGTGTAGTTCACCTTCAGAGTTGGTCACTCTGTTTTGACTTCCTTTGGAAGAAAATTTCCCTTTCTCTTTTTTAAGCTCAACCATATAGTTTTTGTTTTTGTTTTGTATGCTCTTTACTTATTAATTTTAATGGTAAAATATACATAACATGAAATTTACCATTTTAACCACTTTTAAGTGTATAGTTCAGTGACATTAAGTACATGTGCATTGTTGTGCAACCATCACCACCATCCATCTCTAGTACTTCTTTTCCTTGCAAACCTGAAACTCTGTACCCATTAAACAATAACTCCCCATTTCCCCCTCCCCCGGCCCCTGTTAATCACATTCTACTTTCTGTCTCTATGAATTTGACTACTCTGTGTACCTCATATGAATGGGATCATATGGTCTTTTGGTGATTGGCTTATTTCACTTAGCATAACGTTGTCTAGGTTCATTAATATTGTAGTGTGTGCTAGAATTTCTTTCTAAGGCTGAATAATATTCCATTATATGTACCTACCACATTTTATTTATTTATTCATCCATTGATGGGCACTTGGGTTATTTCTACCTTTTGGTTATTATGTATAATGCTGCTATGAACATGGGTGTGCAAATATGTTTGTCTCTACTTTCAGTTCTTTTGAATATATACCAAGAAGTGGAATTGCTGATCACATGGTAATTCTATTTTTAATTTCTTGAGGAATTTCTTTACATTTTTATACTCACCAGCAGTACACAAGGGTACTAATTTATGTCTTCACCAGTATTTGTTATTTTTTGATAACAGCCTTCCTAATGGGTATGAAGTGGTATCTGATTGTGAGCCATACATTTCCTCTAGCATTTTTATGTTTGTAAATTAGGGGTGAGGTGGAGGGTGGTCCACATTAGCTAAGACTGCTATGTGCTAGAACTGCCAGATCTATCTATTTTTAATGCATGTGTTAGTCCATTTTCACGCTGCTGATAAAGACATACCTGAGACTGGGAAGAAAAAGAGTTTTAGTTGGACTTACAGTTCCGCATGTTTGGGGATGTCTCAGAATTATGGTGGGAGGCAAAAGGCACTTCTTACATGGCAGTGGCAAGAGAAAAATGAGGAAGAAGGAAAAGCAAAAACCCCTGATAAACCCATCAGATCTTGTGAGACTTACTCACTATCACAAGAATAGCGTGGGAAAGACCAGCCCCCATGATTCAGTTACCTCTCACTAGGTCCCTCCCACAAAACATGGGAATTCTGGGAAATACAACTCAAGTTGAGATTTGGGTGGGGGCACAGCCAAACCATATCATTCTGCCCCCAGCCCCTCCCAAATTTCATGTCCTCACATTTTAAAACCAATCATGCCTTCCCAGCAGTTCCCCAAAGTCTTAACTCATTTCAGCATTAACTCAAAAGTCCACAGTCCAGAGTCTCATCTGAGACAAGGCAAGTCCCTTCCGCCTGTGAGCCTGTAAAATCAAAAACAAGCTAGTTACTTCCTAGATACAATGGGTATACAGGTATTGGGTAAATATAGCCATTCCAAATGGGAGAAATTTGCCAAAACGAAGGAGTTACATGGCCCATGCAAGTCTGAAATCCAGTGGGACAGTCAAATTTTAAAGCTCCAAAATGATCTCCTTTGACTGCAGGTCTCACATCCAGGTTATGCTGATGCAAGAGGTGGGTTCCCATGGTCTTGGGCAGCTCCACCCCTGTGACTTTGCAGGGTACAGCCTCCCTCCTGGCTGCTTTCATGGGCTGGCGTTGAGTGTCTGCAGCTCTTGCAGGTGCATGATGCAAGCTGTTGGTGGCTCTACCATTCTGGGGTCTAGAGGACAGTGGCCCTCTTTTCACAGCTCCACTAGGCAGTACCCCAGTTAGAGACTCTGTGTGGGGGCTCCAACCCCACATTTCCCTTCCACACTGCCCTAGCAGAGGTTCTCCAAGAGGGCCCTGTCCCTGCAGCAAACTTTTGCCTGGGCATCCAGGCATTTCCATACATCTTCTGAAATCTAGGTGGAAGTTCCCAAACCTCAATTCTTGACTTCTGTGTACCTGGCAGGCTCAATGCTTCATGGAAGCTCCCAAGCCTTGGGGCTTCCAGCCTCTAACACCACAACCTGAGCTCTATGTTGGCCCCTTTGACCCAAGTCTGGAGCAGCTGGGACACAAGGCACCAAGTCCCTAGACTGCACACAACATAGGGACCCTGGGCCTGGCCCATGAAACCACTTTTTCCTCCTGGGCTTCTGGGTCTGTGATGGGAGGGGCTGCTGTGCTCTGACATGGCCTGGGGACATTTTCCTCATGGTCTTGGGGATTAACATTAGACTCCTTGCTACTTAAGCAAATTTCTGCAGCCAGCTTGAATTTCTCCCCAGAAAATGGTTTTTTCTTTTCTATCACATAGCCAGGCTGCAAATTTTCTGAACTTTTATGCTGTGTTTCCTATTTAAAGCTGAATGCTTTTAACAGTACCCAGGTCACCTCTTGAATGCTTTGCTACTCATAAATTTCTTCCACCAGATAGCCTAAATCATCTATCTCAAGTTCAGAGTTTCACAAATCTCTAGGGCAGGGGCAAAATGTTGGCAGTCTCTTTGCTAAAACATAACAAGAGTCACCTTTGATCCAGTTCCCAACAAGTTCCTCATCTCAATCTGAGACCACCTCAGCCTGGACCTTATTGTTCGTATTATTATCAGCATTTTGGTCAAAGCCATTTAACAAGTCTCTAGGAAGTTCCAAACTTTCCCACTTCTGAGCCCTCCAAACTGTTCCAGTCTCTGCCTGTTACTTCTGAGCCCTCCAAACTGTCTTCTTCTGAGCCCTTCAAACTGTTCCAACCTCTGCCTGTTACCCAATTCCAAAGTTGCTTCCACATTTTTGGGTATCTTTTCAGCAATGCCCCACCCTACTGGTACCAATCTACTATATTAATCCATTTTCACACTGCTAATAAAGACATACCCAAGACTGGGAAGAAAAAGAGGTTTAATTGGACTTATAGTTCCATATGGTTGGGGAGGCCTCAGAATCATGGCGGGAGGCATAAAGCACTTCTTACATGGTGGTGGCAAGAGAAAAATGAGGAAGAAGGAAAAACAGAAACCTCAATAAACTGATCAGCTCTTGTAAGGCTTACTATCACGAGAATAGCAGGGGAAAGACCGACCCCCATGATTCAGTTACCTCCCATTGAGTCCCTCCCACAAAACTTGTGAATTCTGGGAAATACAATTCAAGTTGAGATTGGGTGGGGGCACAGCCAAACCATATCAATGCAAATTACTTAACTAATTTTTCTGTCTGTTGGAGAATATCCAACTTTTAAGTATATAAAATATTCATGACAGTTCCCTTAAAAATAAAAAATACTTTATCCTAAGATTGTTTCATAAATCTCCCAGCTACAGTTAAAGTATCATGAGCCAAGAATCGTTATCCCCCTGTCTGCCATTCTCCTAACTGCTTGTTTCTAACCTATCTTTTTTTACAGTCCTTTCTGTAACAATAACTATTTCTTTGTGATCACTTTATTGGTGCCATCACTATTGCTTTATGTTTTGATCCTGTCTCATAGTCATACATTACTACCCTCCCAGCCTCCCACAATACCACTGCCATCCCAGGGTTTTGGCTCTTGAACATAATTCAGTTTAATGTCTCTAGGTATTAAGGCCTTGTAACAATCCATTCACTCTTTCTTTGCAGCTGCCTATATAATTGTCAAAGAGATCTAGGGGAACAAGGATATAATCATTAAGGAGATCCCCAGTGATTCTGTAAATAGTCTTGCTTTCCTTATTCTATTCTAGATTAAACTCTTTAATGAGGAAGTCAAGTGCCCCAGAATTAGATTTAATCTTCAGTCATACTTTTTCTGGCCTGATGTTTAGGCTAATAGGAAAGGGACAGAGATGGGAACCTGGAATATCAGTGTTTTGGTTGGCTTTAGTGAAAAAAACAAAAACATGCTCTAAACATTTTATAAAGACAGCCTTTTAGTATTGAATTAATTGTGGATTCCTGACTACCCTGCTCCTTAGCTACTTCATAAATATTAGCCCTTCTTTAAAGAGGACACTTGGGGACCCAAGTTGGGCCTTTACTGAGGGATATTATGTTTGAGGACAGAGAGAGAAGGGAAGTGCCAGGGTGCAGGTATTTCCCTAGAGCCCACAGATGGTAAGAATGGTTTTCCCATGGGCCTGACTTGCCGTATTCTCCATGCTTGGCAGAATTCTTGGCATTCAAGAACTGAGCTAATGATGGTCACAATGAACAATGACTTCTGAGACTTTCTCAACATTTCTCAGTTGCTTAGTCCAAGAATCACCTGACATATCCCTGTGTCTGATTGCTGCCTGGGCCAGGATGAAGCCAAGCGCCTTGTTGGACAAATATCCTGTGGGCCTGTATCTGGCTTATGCCCTTAACTTGGAGATAAATTTAGATGCAGAGGTTGAGAAACAGGTTTGTGCCATATGCTTGCCTGGTGGGAGCTTCACAAAAGCTCAAAATGCATAGGGAAAGGCTTTGAGAGCAGTGAGCTTAAAATGATTTTTCCTATTGTCTCTTTCTTCTGTAGTCCTGGACTGTATACAAGGGCCAGTTGGTCATGCAGTATTAGTGGGGGCACACCATTCATTGTGCTTGACTGTTCTATCCATCGTAGAACTTTCTAAAGATTGTAGGATGTTTCACACCCCTGGAATCCAGGCACTAAAGGCCAGTAGCACCCTCCATTCTTTGTGACAGCCAGAAATACCTCTGTGCTTCCAGATGTGCTCAGGAAGATGGTACCACTGAAGGAAACTTTAACTGTTCAGGAGTCTACCTACTAGTATATCGTTTGGGTTACTTGGTTTTTTGTCTTCACTAAACCTTAGTCTTAAAAGTACTCTTTTCTACCCTATGCTCCAATCTAGGTTGGAGAATGTGGTAGACTATCCTATGGGGAGGCCGATGTTGGAAACCCTTCTGTCATGCAGTTGTATTTGTGAAACAGGTTTATGTTGGCAATTAAAAATGTTGGGGCTGGACTTGGTGTCTCATGCCTGTAATCCCAGCACTTTGGGAAGCTGAGGCAGGAGGATTGCTTGAGCCTAGGAGTTCAAGACCAGCCCAGGTAACATGGCAAGATCTCATCTCTAGAAAAAAAATTAGCCATGCATGGTGGCATGCAACTATAGTTCCAGCTACTTGGGGGGCTGAGGTGGGAGAATCGCTTAAGCCCAAGAGTTCAAGGTCATACTGAACTTTGATTTTGCCACTGCACTCCAGCCTGGGTGACAGAGCAATACCCTGTCTGTAAAACAAAAACAAAACAAATCAACTAAAAAGAAGAATGTTAGCTCTGGAGCCATAGTGTGTGGAACCATATCCCACCTCTACCATCTATCAGCTGTTTGACGTGGGGCTAGTCACTTAACCTCTGTTTTCTCATCTATAAATGGATTATATGACACGCATTTGGCTGCCTGAAGTTGAGATCAGGAATGATATTAACTTAAGCAACATAGAAGTTTATTTTTCTCAGGCCGGGCATGGTGGCTCATGCCTGTAATCTTGGCACTTTGGGAGGCCAAGGCGGGCAGATCCCTTGAAGTTAGGAGTTTGGGACCAGTCTGGCCAACATGGTGAAACCCCATCTCTGGGTAATAAAAAATTACACAGGTGTGGTGGTGTGTGCCTATAATCCCAGCTACTTGGGAGGCTGAGACACAAGAATTGCTTGAATCCTGTAAGACAGGTAAAATTTTACAGGATTGTTGTGAGGATAAGTCAGAATGTGTTGATTGCTATACACAGTGCTTGAGCCATACTTTTTGCTTAACAACTGCTTAGCTACTATTATTTTTATTATCATCAATAGTTATGCATCAGTATGCATTGGGCATGTAGTTTGTTACATAAATAGAGCAAAATCAATTAATGACAATAACTCTGCAAACTTTTGCCTCTAGCAGTGGAGAAGTGTCAACACTGCTTTGGCTGTGGGACCAAGATCCTGCTGCTTGGTGGTAGATTGGTGAGTGTGCCATAGAGGTTTGCCAAATACACGTGTGCTTTCCTGTTTCCCCCCTTGGCATTCTCTCAATCTCTGCCCCAGAACTGTGACTGATGAGATGTGCAGTTTGAGGGAGCCTAATGTTGCTGAAAGGCCACAAGGCCTATAAAGCCATTTTTCTTACAGTGCAGGGAAAATATTTCTGCCTAAGCACTGCATGACATGAAGTGAGAGCCCTTTTCTGTTACTTTATTATTATCACATTAAACTTTCTAGAGATGCAGGCTTAACTTTACACCTATATGTTGGTAAGCTAAGGGAGTATAGTTTGAAGGTACCAAGAATGTCCTGACATTCAAACTCCCTACCTTCTGTGGCTAAAATTCCAACATTAGTATTTTTTTTTTTTTGATCTGGGTTTTTGTTTTAAAAGCAAGTACATAGAAAAGAGTTATAGCAGGCCCAGGTTTTATCCTTTGAAAGGCCTGCTTTCAAGGTTGGTCCTTGGTTGATACCTGGGAATTTGGATTTGGGAGTGTTTTCACTACCCTATGTTCAGACTATCAGTGTGATTTATGTTGAATACCTGCTTTCCTTTCGGGAGTCTGGAATTTTGGGTACATTTGGGTATGTAGGCATGTAGTTCCTCCTATATAATCAGCGTCTAATAAAGATCCTGGACTCTTGAGTTTCTAATATGCTTTCCTGGTTGGCAACATTTTACACATTGTCAATTTGTTGCTGGAAAAATTAAGAACATCTTGCCTGAATCCACTGAGAGAGGACCTTGGAAATTTGAAATTAACTTTCCTCTGGACTCATCCCATGTGCCAGATGGGATAATTTGCTGATTTTGCTTTGTATCATTTCTCTGTAATAAAGTATAGCCATGAGTATAACTACATGCTGAGTTCTGATCCATTGAACCCAGAAGTGATCTTGTGGGCCTCTGGCACAGCAAGCATTCCTGACATCAAAGAAAAGAACACTACAGAACAATATCTGAGCAAAATTCTTCAATGAAATTTGAGCAAACTAAATCCAGCATCATATAAAAAAGATTGTATAATATGACCAAGTGGGATTTATCCCAGGGATGCAAGGTTGGTTTAATATCCCAAAATCAATTAATATAATATACCATATTAGTAGAACAAAGGACAAAGCTATACAATTATCTCAATATACACACAAAAATTATTTACAAAATCTATGATAAAAACTCAAACTTAGAGTAAAGGAAACTTCCTTAACCTGATAAAAGGCATCTACAAAAAACCTACAGAAAACATAATATACTTCAGGGTGGAAGCCTGAATGCATTCTACCTAAGATCAGGAACAAAGCAAGGCTGCACACTCTTACTTCTTCAACGTAGTACTAGAGGTTTTAGCTAGTGCCATTAGGCAAGAAAGGAAAATTATTTTGAGACAACATGATCCAGTATCTAGAAAATTCTAAGGAATTCATAAATATAAGCATTCCTGAGAAAAGAGCATGTTATCAAGTTTGCATGAGAGTGAGTTTATAGGATTTTCTATGGGATCCCTGAAAGAGTCTGGCAACTTGGAATTTGGAGGCAGAGGAGATATTAACTGGGAAATTAAAAATCTTCCTTCTGTCTGGCACGTGGTTAACTTACCTACTAGAGTGCATAGGTAAGGTGTAAGACAATCTGCTCTGATGTGCACCTCTAAGAGAAGAGCAGGGGATGTAAAGGTTGTCAGCTGTTCTAAACCGTACTGTAGTGTTTGTGCCTTCTCACGAGTTAATGAGAGTGAGTTTTCCAAAGGGCTGTTACCAAAAAGGCTGGAGGAGTGTAGCTTTTGGAACCTGAAAGATTCAAGTTTGAATCACACTTCTTAGCTGTTGGAGTTTGGGCAACCTGTCAGCCTGTTTCCAAATGGGGATGATGGTAAAGCTACTGTATAAGTCAAGACATGCATTTGGCTGCCTGAAGTTGAGATCAGGAATGATACTAACTTAAGCAACATAGAAGTTTATTTTTCTCAGGCCAGGCATGGTGACTTATGCCTGTAATCCCAGCACTTTGGGAGGCCAAGTCGGACAGATCCCTTGAGGTCAGGAGTTTGAGACCAGTCTGGCCAACATGGTGAAACTCTGTCTCTGGGTAATAAAAGATTACCCAGGCATAGTGGTGTATGCCTGTAATCCCAGCTACTCAGGAGGCTGAGGCACAAGAATTGCTTGAACCTGGGAGGCAGAGGTTGCAATGAGCTGAGATCGTGCCACTGCACTCCAGCCTGGGCGACCAGAACAAGACTCTGTCTCAAAAAAAAAAAAAAAAAAAATCAAATCAGGATTTATGTATAGTGGTTTCTCACTATTATCTGAGGCCCAGGCTTCTAATTTTTTTGTTCCACTCTTCTGGGCACATAATTGTCATCCTCAGAGTTGCCTTTATGATCTACAATGTCTTTTGGACCTTCAGCCATTATAACTGAATAGAAAGGGCCCACCTCAGCAATCTCACTTCCTTTTTTTTTTTTTTTTTTTCTGGGGGAACAGAATCTTGCTCTGTTACCCAGGCTGGAGTGCAGTGGTGTGATCTTGGCTCACTGCAACCTCCGCCTCCCGGGTTCAAAGCGATTCTCCTGCTTCAGCCTCCTGAGTACCTGAGATTACAGGTGCGCTCCACCACACCTGGCTAATTTTTGTATTTTTAGAAGAGACAGGGTTTCACCATGTTGATCAGGCTAGTCTCGAACTCCTGACCTCAGGTGATCCAGCTCACCTCGGCCTCCCAAAGTGCTGGGATTACAGGTGTGAGCCACCACACCTGGCATTCACTTCCTTTTAAGAAGCTTTTCTAGAAGTCGCACACAATGACTTACTCTGACATTTCATTAGCCAGAACTTAGACCTGTGGCTACACCTAATTGCAATAGAGGCTTTAAAATGTAGTCTTTAGTTAGGGATGCTTCAGTGAATGACAAATATTTGTCACCTCCATGTCCTCACCAAACCTTAAGCAGCAGCAGAGCATGGGCTTGGGAGGTGGGTGTTTCTGTGGCAGGGAATGGGAGGAAGGCTCCTGCCAGGAAGGGTCTCCCATATCCCCATCCCCACCCATTACAATGGCCTAAGAGACCCCACACCTGCCTCTCCAGCCTCGTCATCTCTTACCCTCCCAACTCTCTCCAGCCACACTGGCCCTTCTGCTGTTCCCCCTGTCAAGCTTGTTTCTGTCTTAGGAACTTTCCCTTTTTTTTTTCTTTTTTCCAAGAAGGAGTTTCGCTCTTGTCGCCCAGGCTGGAGCACAGTGGTGCCATCTCAGCACACTGCAACTTCCGCCTCTGGGGTTCAAGCAATTCTCCTACCTCAGCCTCCTGAGTAGCTGGGATTACAGGTGCACACCACCATGCCCAGCTAATTTTTTTATTTTTGGTAAAGATGGGGTTTTACCGTGTTGGCGAGGCTGATCTTGAACTCCTGACCTCAGGTGATCCTCACATCTCGACCTCCCAAAATGCTGGAATTACAGGCATGAGCCACCACGCCCAGCCAACTTTTCTCATAGCCAAGAACACTGTTTCCCCAGACTCTCACAGGGCTTACACCCCTGTCTCAACTTAGTTACCCTTTCTTTTTTGAAAAAACAGCTCCATCTCCTGCCATGTTCTGTATTTTCTGCTTTATTTTCTTTGGAACAGTCATCACTCTCTGAGATTAAATAAACTGTTGGATTTATTCATTGTTCGTCTCCCCCCAAATCAAATTGGAAGATGCTCTCTGTTCCTAGTGGATTTCTCCCTGCCTAGAGCAGTCCCTGGCACGTCTGGGGGCTTTTACTGATTGAGTAAATGGTTAAGGCTGACCTAGGTACTCCATCTCTGGTCATGCTTTCTTTTTGAGGGATGAGCAAATACTCCAGGAGGTGGAGATGGACTCTAGGGTGGGATAGGGTCAGGGAGGCTGGTTGTGGTGGGCTTCCATAGCCAAGGTTGGGAGGCTGTGTGGAGCCCCTGTCTTAGCGGACCCGTACATTCTCCTCTCTTGGCTCCAGATCCTCTGCTCCAATAGTTAAAAATAGCTTCAATCAGTGTTCAAAGTAACTCCATATACACTGTCTTCTCTTAATCTTCACAAATGTAATAACTCAGGGAGGCAGAGTTCCCCTTATTCTAAGGATGAATTTTCTAACAAGAGTTGACCACAGGTAACACTGGCTTTGGAGTGACTCTGGGAAGTAATGAGGACCCTGGCCTCAGAGGCCAGGCCACCTCTTGGCAGGAGAGTTTTGGTAGCCATCCAAGTGCCTGGGTTGAATTACATGGACTTTGTAATCCTTTCAAGCCTGGAGGTTTAGGATTCCCCAGTCCTGTCTTGCTTATGAGGATACCAAGGCTCAGAGACTTGCTCAAGGTAGAGATCTGGGGAGAGAGGAGTGTGAGATACCTAGAGCAAGGTCTGCAAAGACCCTTCAGGACCATTTGATTTGTGCACAGTGGCATGTTTCCACCTCCCTCGTTTCTCGCATGCAGGTGCAGGGGAGAGAATCCAGGGTGCGCGGTCTTCTCAAGACCGCCAGGACGGCCCAGGTGCTGTGTGCCAGGACAGCCAGTGTGGAGGAGACAGGGCTGAAGGGCAGGGCTCCCTCCCTGGCCCAGAGCCTGCTTTGTGCCACCTCCCTCCCCTCCCCAGCCTCCACATTTTGCTGCAGGCTATTAGGGGCCCCCATCTGCACCACCTCTCATTAATTAAAAATGCTACAAACCATCTGTTTAAGGAAGCCTCAGAGAGGGGCTGCCTGCCCGAGGCAGCATTCTCTCATACTTCTCAATTTTAATTGAAAACGTATTTTTAGAATAAAACCCAGCCCCAAAAACCCTTCTTGCTGCTGTTGGCGGTGATGGTGGAGAGGTGAGTCTGATGAGCCCAGAGTCAGCAGAAGCTCTGGAGTCGGTGACCGTAGTGTTGGCAGAATTCAGGAGGCATGTGCTTTTGCCAGCTTGCTAGAATGAAGACACTCCAGCCTCCAGCGGATAGCGGGAGAGAGAAGCTGAGACGGAGATGCTGGTTGCTGGAAAGACAAGGACAGAGACACAGAGGGGCCCAGCTTAGAAGAGCACACCTTGGGCATGGGGGGAGCCAGAGGGTCCCTAACTCAGAATCCTAACTCTGCCTGCACTGGGCGTGGGACCAGGGGCACTTCCCCAAGTGAGCTACTTCACCTCCCTGGGATACTAGAGTCTAGATGGGCCCCTGGCTCTCAGCAATGGGATGGTTTAGTGATGGGGATGTGCACGAGGGTCTTGGCCCCCCACCGAGGGCCCTCTGTGGGGAGCAGGACAGACCCCGGGCTTTTCTCCTGGCTGTCACTCTGCTTTCTTCAGCTCTAGGTCCATTCCCCGTTGTTCTTGTCCTGCCTGTCTCCCTGGGAATATTTTAAAAGTTTTGAGGTCATTGTTACTTATGAGACGGGGCTGGGTGTGGTGGAAATTTCAGCCCAGGGCCTGGCCTGCAGATACTCTGTCTCGTGGCTGGATTCCCTGGAGACAGACAGGGCAGCTCCCTAGCAATGGAAAAGATGGTAGCCCTTCTCCCCTAGTCTATACACAAAAGGCCCTGGGGATCACTAATTACATTCTTTTTGACTACCCTGCAGTGAGGCAGAATAAGAATTATCCCCACTTCCCCATTTCCAGGGAAGGAAACTGATGGTTAGAAACAGAAGGTGGCTCAAGATCACACAGCGATTCAGACAGAGCTGGTTCCAGCATGCGGGCCTCTGACACCAAGGCCAATTCTCCCATCACACTCCTCTTCTGGTTCTCCCCTCCTTTGGATCTTTTTGGAGCAGAGGTGATGGTGGAGGCAGGGACGGTATACCCTGAACCCAGAATGCCAACCTAGCCCAGTCCATGGTGGGCACTACTTGCTTTTGATTTTCCTGAGCATGTCTTTATTGCCAGGCAGAAGCAGCTAATTCATCTCTGTTTCTGGTGCCTCCTGCAGAGCCTCATATAGATCCTCAGTCATGTGTATTAAGTGAAGAAGTGAGTGAATAAATGGATGAAGGAAAGAAGGAAGGAAGCAAGTTCCCTCTGAGGTGAGCCATTCTGCCAGCCTCTAATTCGTAGAAATCAGAGAAATCATGAAAGGAGAGACCACTTAATGAATCTATATTAGTCCATCCCAGTCATTTTAAGGCAGAGGCACGGTGAGAAGTGGCAGGCCCAAGGTCGCACGTTCCCTTCAGGGGAGCCAGGCCTGGAACCTGGGTTCCCCGACTCCTGTTCTTTCCTCTTGCCCTGGGCAGGGATCAAGGACAGGAGGATCTGAGCCGATTAAGAATGGGCTTCACGTCAAGTCACGGCAGCCTCTCTCCATCTAATCTCCCCAAATCAATTTGCAAAACTTCCATTAATACTGTCAGGAAATCTGCAAGCTGTTTAAAGCCAGGGCATCATGGTAACTGCCTGTGTAATGGCTACCTGGGGGGAGACAGACATTAACGGGATAATTAAAGATTAGTGTGGCCTTGGGCAGTTCAACAAAATTTACCTTTCTCACTAGCTGATTTTGGAAAAACTTCATTGTAGAAGAGCCTCATACTCACTAAGAGCTGGGCCAGGTGGTTCTCTGCCACCCCTCTTATTGACACTGTGTTTGCTCCCAGGAGGCCAAGGGTCTTCTGGGAGGCAAGACATTAGAGCAGCAGCTCAGCAACTTGTTTTGCCTGGTCAGGTGAGATTGATCCAAAGTAGCACTGCAGAGCAGGGCTTCTCACTCTCTGCTGGAAGCCACATCACTTGGGCCTCCTGTGAATGCAGATTCTCATTCAGAAAGGCTGGGGTAGGGCCAAGACTCTGCATTTCATTTTTTTTTTTTTTTTTTTTTTTGAGATGGAGTCTCACTCTGTCATCCAGGCTGGAGTGCAGTGGAGCGATCTTGGCTCACTGCAACCTCTGCCTCCCAGGTTCAAGCAATTCTCCTGAGTAGCTGAGACTACAGGAGTGAGCCACCAGACCTGGCTAAGTTTTGTATTTTTAGTGGAAACGGGGTTTCACCATGTTGACCAGGCTGATCTCAAACTCCTGACCTCAGGTGATCCACCCACCTCGACCTCCCAAAGCACTGGGATTACAGGCATGAGCCACTGTGCCTGGCCTCTGCATTTCTTTTTTTGTTTGTTTGTTTTTTGTTTTGAGACAGAGACTTGCTCTGTCACTCAGGCTGGAGTGCAATGGTGTGATCTCAGCTCACTGCAACCTCTGCCTTCCGGGTTCAATCGATTCTCTTGCCTCAGCCTCCTGAGTAGCTAGGATTACAGGTGTGCACTACCATACCCGGATTATGTTTGTATTTTTAGTAGAGATGGGGTTTTACCATGTTGGCCAAGCTCGTCTCAGATTCCTGACCTCAAGTGATCTGCCCATCTCAGCCTCCCAAAGTGCTGGGATTACAGACATGAGCCATTGTTCCTGGCAGACTCTGCATTTCTAATAAACTCCCAGGTGACACCCATGTGGTGAGTTCTTGGACCACACAGTGAGTAGCAAAGCTGTGGAGATAAGTCCAGAGATGGAGACAAGAGCTGTGGCCCAAACACTAATGAACACAGGAAGAAGAGGCCAGCCACCAGGCTGTTTCAGTAATGTTCTAAGTCAGCCCCATTGAGAGCACTTACATGGAGTAACAGGGATTAAGACAGATGCCTCTAAAATTCCTACTGTCTCAGTTCAGAACGTTGGCTCCAGCGTTCCATCCCCAGAAGATGGAGATAATAGCAATACCGACTTTTAGAGTTGATGTAAGGATTAAATGAGATCATTCATTTAAAGCATTGGCTCTGAGCGTGCAGGAAGTGCTCTGTGTCAGGGTGAGGTATTTTCAGTCCTCAAAGACAGTTTTAAAGCACAAAAAATTTCAGAAGATGCTTTGGTTTTTGAAAGGAATGTCTAATTTATTAAAGTCTACTTTTTCCTTACCTAGTATGATTTACCAAATTTGGGCTGGGTGCAATGGCTTATGGTTGTAATCCCAGCACTTTGGGGGGCCGAGGCCGGTGGATTGCTTGAGCCCAGGAGTTCGAGATTGGCCTGGGCAACATAGTGAGGCCTCATCTGTACAAAAAATGCAGAAATTAGCCAGACATGGTAGTGTGTACCTGTGATCCCAGCTACTCGGAAGGCTGGTATGGGAGGATCACTTGAGCCCTGGAGGGCAAGGCAGCAGTGAGCCATGATCGTGCTACTGTGCTCCAGCCTGGGTTGCAAAGTGCGACCTTGTTGAAAAAGAAAAAAAAGATTAACCAAATTTTAGCAGTAATTTTAAAGGGGCTTTTGAATGGTATCTGTTCCATTTACAAATTTAATAAAATACCTTCACATATTTAAAATATCATTTTATACATTTAATATATTTCATTTTTAAATGCTATACTAACCCAACTGACTACTTTTTTCCAAGTAATTCTTATAAATCTAAGAGAAACTTAAGCATATATAAAGTCAATATGATTTTTTTAAGTTAAAATCACAAATCTAACTCAACTGTTAAATTATATTTTAGACTGGAATTAAAGGCTGACCAATATTCAAACAGGCCAAATTCTCAAACATTACACACACTTAAGGTACCAAATACACTCAGACTCTTTCACATCTAAAACTATTCATCCTGTGGGTTTGAGAATCTCCAATATTTCTATATTTAAGGATGAAAGAGCCTTACCACTAAGGAGATAATTATACCTTCCCAAGTAGTTTTGGGGGTCACCTTCTCAGACAATTGAGGTTGCATAGTAATCAGAATTATCAGCCACAATGTCAGCTGGATTCTTATCAGTGGCATTTATGGAACCCACTAAGCTCCTTTTTTAGATGCTCTTTGTCAGGGGCTCCATAAATTAAAAAAGGTGGTGTTCACACACAGTCCCCGTCCCAATATTCTCAGTTCTTTAGTCAACTCACAGAGATTGGTAACCCCCTCCTAGGCTACCAGAGCACGTGACTGGATTTTGCATTTGTTGGCTTCTTGGGATATTTGAATATCCTTCTGTTTCCAGGCTCCAAAAAACGTCGACTCTGAGGGCATACTACAATTCTGTTTATATTCTTTCTATTTTTTAGAGTCACACTTCCCTAGACAAAGAGATGGCAGCCTTTGGAAATCTGGTTCTCCCTTGGGGTTTAACTTTGTGGTCACCATTCCCAGGGACATGGGACATGCTCTGATAAATAAATGTTAGCTCTAATAATTACCATTGTTGACACTGATCATCTTAAAATGAAAGGAAGGGGACTCTCTGGAGGCCCCTGGGGACAAAGGAGGATGCTACACAGTGGCCCTCAGACTCCTTGGGTCCTGAGAATCTTTGGTTGCGTTTTTTCTGACATTTATGGTGCAGAGGAAAGAGCATTGGCTCAGGGGCAGGTCAGAGACTTTGGACGAGTAGTTTTTCCTCTCTGAGACTCAGTTTCCTTGTCTGTATGGTGGAGATTGTAGTATGTTAGTATATCCCTGGACAGCGTTGTCAAGAGCAACTGATGAGATGGATGACATAGCATGGCCTCTGACACTTTGTAAGTGCTGCAAAAAGTCATATTCTTTTTCCTTCAATCCATTTTCAACATAGCAGTGGATTACACACATGCAGGCACATGCGCGCACACACACTCACACACACACGCACACACACATAAACAGATGGCTCCTCAACTTTGATGGGGCTGTACTCTGATAAACCCATCATAAATGGAAGATGTCCTAAGTTGAAATGCATTTAATACACCTAACCTGCCTAACATCATAGCTGAGCCTAGCCTGCCTTAAACATGTTCAGAGCACTTACTGTAGCCTAAAGTTGAGCAAAAACATCTAACACAAAGCTTATTTTATAATAAAGTGTCAGATATCTCATGTAACTTATTGAATACTATACTGAAAGTGAAAAACAGAATGGTTCCCAGCAGTGCTGGAGAATGTTGTACTGCATATTGCTAGCCTGGGAAAAGATCAAAATTCAAAATTCAACATGTGTTTCTACTGAATGGGTATTGCTTTCACATGATCGTAAAGTAGAAAAATTGTAAATAAAGGACTGTCTGTTTACATATCTGTAATTCCATAATTATAGGACCAATCCAAGCCAACAGACCAGACATCCCTTTTTTCAGAAAACTACCCACATACACTACCCACCATGACTGCTGGCTGGGTGAGAACATCATGCTGGCAATGTGTGTAGGTTGGATGGGGTCTCTGGGGGTGGCAGCTGGCTGGAGTTAGGGAGCCAGCACCATCTGTCCATCATCTCTCCTTCACCCTACCTTGTGCCCACTCTATCCTCACTGCCTCCCCTGCAGCACCCTTCTCCTGGGGAACAAACTAGCTTCTCTAGAGGCATAGAAGGAACACAGATGTTGGAGCCAGACAAACCTGTGTTTGAATTCCAGCTCTGCCATTGCCTGGCTGGGGAGACCTAGGCAAGCCATTTCACCTCCTGGGCTTCTGTTTCCTCATCTGCAGAATGGGTACGACAGAACAACCCCTGCTTTATGAGGGTGACGTGAGTGTAAATAAGATGAAGTGTGCAACAGCATTTTGCAAATGGTAAAGCTCTGTACACATGTTCACTGTTAAGGACCATTGCAGTGTTAGAATGCCATTATTAAAATGACATTTTTCCTCCCCAGGTTATCTGCCTGACAAATTTCTGAGGGTTAGCACAAATGCCTAATCTACTGCAAAACCTTTCATAGCCAGAGCGAAGCCTTCCCACATCCTTGTTCCCTTGGAACCCAGAACACTCCCTCGAGAGTTTGTGTGATGCTGTAATCCAGCTAGTGGTTTATAGGCACAGCTCCCCAACTGCATGGGGAACCTTGGACTGTAGCTTTCTCATTTCTGTCTCCCTGATGTACAGCAGGCCTGCCTCAATGGATACTAGTTTAGTGAAAGAATAATTAACTCACTAAGGACATAGTAAAGCAAGCTGAGACCTAGTCTTCCAAGAATTTTTTCTCAAACTGCCTTCCCTTCCAAGTTCCTCCCTAGAGTCCACTGGCCCACCCACTGCCCCTGGCTGGCCAGCTCCCTCCCTCCTCATTTTATGCTGGGAACCAGATGTGTAGCTCCCACTCCCTGTCTGAAGGATTAAATGCAGCATGAGAAATGCGTTTTCTTATTGTTTTAGGAAACTGAGCAGGGTGGGGGAGAGGGAGGAAGAAATGGAATCAGAGGCAACAATTTATCTTGTATTAAAGGGACTGCAAGGATTCCGGGAAGTCAAGCAGTGACTACCCACCCTCCCACCAGTGCAGACCCCTCCTTTATTTGGGATTAAGTAATTAGCCAGGACAGCTGGCAGTCCACATGTGTCTGCCCTGTGTGGGAGGAGATGAGGCTCAATGGCTTGAAGGGAATTCTGATTCTGCTTGGGAACCCCTTGTCATTGTAGGAGCATGCAGGAAGACCTACTTCACCTGGGGTCACAGCTTCTCCTAGATGCCTCCCTGTCATCACAGCCTTTGCTGAGGTTTCCTAGGCATTTAGGTGCCTGGGGAGATGCAGTAGGAAGGACACAGGCAGCTTTGGTTCTGCTATTGCTGGGTGGGCCACATGAAGCCTCTGTTTCTCTCTCTCAAAATAGGGTAAGGACAGAAATGCATGCCTCACATGGGTTGACTGGGTCCCATGACCTGGCCCATGACTTGCTAGGCTCAGAAACCAAATTTTGTCCTTACACTCAATAGGTCCTGCCTTTGAGGCCAATTCATATTGAAAGAGACCTATAAGAAGCAGATACACAGAAGCAGAAGCCAGAAGGCTACTCTGTGGTTTATACAGAGAAATGCCACTGCCAGGTGGATGGAATGCCCACCTTGCCAGGTAGCACAGCAGAGATACAGGTCTAAATATGGGCTTTGCCTCTTACCTGTTGTGCAAATTTCTGTAAGTTGGAGCCTCAATTTTCTCTTCTGTGAAATGGGAAGAAAAATGATACCTGCCTGATAGGGCTGTTGTTGGGTAAAATGAACTGTGGTATATCAAGTGCTTGATGCTGGATGACAGTGAGAAAACACATCATAAAATATTAGCTTTTACTGTGATTATTAGTAGCAATTAAGCAAGATCTTAATTAAGCAGGGCTTTCACTCATCACTTGAGTAGACTTGAAAGGAGGAACAGTCCAATCTCCGTAGCCAAAATGCTCTCTTCCAGGATAAGAGAGCTAGGATAGGCACTGTCAAGATTTGCTTCTGGGAAAGCCATTTTTTTCTGTTTCCATTGCTGACCAAATATCTGTAGACATCAGGCACAATGCAATGGCAAGTTTCTGCTTACTCAGTTACAGTTGCAATCTCGTCTTGCTGCAGGGAGAGTCCTCCTTTTTTTTTTTTTGAGACGGAGTCTCGCTCTGTCACCCAGGCTAGAGTGCAGTGGCCGGATCTCAGCTCACTGCAAGCTCCACCTCCCGGGTTCACGCCATTCTCCTGCCTCAGCCTCCCGAGTAGCTGGGACTACAGGGGCCCACCACCTCGCCTGGCTAGTTTTTTGTATTTTTTAGTAGAGACAGGGTTTCACCGTGTTAGCCAGGATGGTCTCGATCTCCTGACCTCGTGATCCACCCGTCTCGGCCTCCTAAAGTGCTGGGATTACAGGCTTGAGCCACCGCGCCCGGCCAGGGAGATTCCTCCTTAAAGGAGGATGATGAGTGATTTGGCTGTTCCCAAACTCCTTGCTCACATGGTCAGGGTCAGTCTCTGGTTGGGTCCCAGAAAATAAGATTAATCATAGCAATGATATGAACAGTAACACTTGTCAAACATTTACTACACACCAGGCCACTATTCTAAGAGCTTCACATACATATATGATAAAACAATCTCTGAAGTAGGTTCTGTTGTTATTTCTATTTTGTAGATGAGGAAACTGAGCCCCAGAGAAGGTAAGTAACTTGGCCCAGTGTCCCACATTTGGTTAATTATGCCCACTGGTGTGGGATTTGTTGTACAGCAATGATAGCCTGGTACATATTGCATGGGTGGAAATATACCTGTTGGGTAAGTTCCTAGAAGTGCAAGGGCTGAGCTCAAATTTTGCTAAATTGCCTTCCATATACATTTTATCAATTTTCATTCCTACGAACAAAGCATGAGACTTCCTGTTTCTGTTATTGGAAAGAGGTGCTGATCCAAACCCCAAGAGAGGGTTCTTGGATCGCTCACAAGAAAGAATTCAGGGCAAGTCCGTAAAATGAAAGCAAATTTATTAGGAAAGTAAAGGATTAGAAGAATGGCTACTCCATAGTAATAAAAGAACACCCACTCTAAAGGAATAAAAGAATGGATACTCCACAATGGACTGGTTGCCCATTTTTATGGTTATTTCTTGGCGATATGCCAAACAAGGGGTGGATTATTCATGCCTCCCCTTTTTAGACCATATAGGGTAACTTCCTGATGTTGCCATGGCATTTGTAAATTGCCATGGCGCTGGTGGGAGTGTAGCAGAGGTCTACCAGAGGTCACTCTTGTTGCCATCTTGGTTTTGGTGGGTTTTAGCAGGTTTCTTTCCTGCAACCTGTTTTATCAGCAAGGCCTTTATGACCTGTATCTTGTACCAACCTCCTATCTCATCCTGTGTTTAGAATGCCTTAACCATCTGGGAATGCAGCCCAGTAGGTCTCAGGTCTCAGCCTCATTTTACCCATCTCCTATTCACGATGGAGTTGCTCTGGTTCACACACCTCTAACATTTCCACAATGGAATATTACCAAACAGAATTTTTCGAAGTGATGAAAAGCCACAGGTATTCTGCTGTAGCTTTTGCATGTGTGTTTTCCTTCTTAATGAGACTGAAGATCTTATATGTTCAAGAGCCATTTTCATTTCCCTTTCTGTGAATTCTCCAATTGTGTTCTTTATCCCTTTTTAAAGCTGGGTCTTTGTTATTTTTTCATTAACTTTCAGTTCATCTTTAAGAAATTAGCCCTTTTTCTGAAATATGAATTAAAGAATATTTTCCTTGAACTCATCATTTGTCTTTTCACTTTGTGTCTACTGTTTTTGAGGTAAGTTAAAACATTTTTATGTAGCTAAATATACCCATCTTTTCTCTTAGGGTTTCTGGGTTTTGTAGTTTGTGTCCTACTTAAAAAGGTGTTTTGTTCACTTTAAGATTTATCTCTCTTTTCTAGTACATTTATGGTTTCATTGTTTATGTTTAAATTTGAGATCCATCTGGAATTTATTTTGGTGTATGGAGTGAGGTAAAGATCTAACTTAACATTTTCCCAGATGGCTACTTCCTCAAATACAAAGAAATGGAAGTCTGTAGAGGCTGTGACTTATTTGGGTTCACACAAATCATAGGATTTACAATAATCCTGGATGATCCCTGTCATTCAGAGGCTGCAGTAATCAGACATGTCCACAAAATGATTTCCCAGGACCCAGCGAAGGGGACAGGCAATAGCTTCAGGAGTTTCCTGGGATGAGTGGGGGTTGGGGGGTGTGGTTGGGAGGGGTCAGGCAAATGATGACTACCCAGGGGATTAAACCTCCATAGAACATAATGACGACGAACATTTTTTGAACACTTCCTGCAGCATCCTCAGTGTGTTACAGGTATTTGCACATTGAATCCTCACAACACCACTAGGAACTATTATTGTTCCAGTGGTTGAGATTGAGGTTTGGAGAGAAGTGCCTTGCCCAGGCTCTTACTGTGGAGGGAGTGATACCAGGCTCTGCTGCCTTTCATAGAATGTGAGCAACAACAGCCCCCAGGAGACTGAGCCCAGAGCTTCTCAACAGGTGCAGTGGGGTGGGCTGAGCACTGGAGACCCTGCCCCTGCACTGGAGCACATCTGACTCTCCTGGGGCAAGCACATGGCGAAGCACATTCAGTGTTACAATGCTTGGAAAGGAATCTTCCCTTTGGAAGACAAATAAACAAAAACCCTGTATGTTTTTCATAATACAGATCATAGAACGGGTATGAGATTTTGATGTTGTCCCTGTGTATTGGTCAGGGTTCTCCAGAGGAGTACAGCCAATCAGATGTCTCTCTCTCTCTTTCTCTCTCTGTGTGTGTGTGTGTGTGTGTGTGTGTGTACATTTATTATAAGGAATTGGCCTACACAATTATGGAGGCAAGTCCCATGATTTTCAGGGTGAATCTGAAAACTGAGGATCTGGGAGAGCCAAAGGTGGAGTTCTAGTACAAGTCTGAAGGTCTGAGAACTAGGAGAGCCAATGGTGTAGTTCCTATCTAAAAGCCTGCAGACTTGAGACCCAGGAAGAACCAATGTTTCCCTGAAGTCTGAAGGCAGAAAATAGCCCATGTCCCAATTCAAAGGCAGTCAGACAGGAGGGATTCTCTCTCCTTACTTCGGTGAGGGTCAGCCTTTCTGTTCAATTCAGGCCTTTAACAGATTGCATGAGGCCCACTCACACAGGGGAGGGCAGTCTGCCTTACCCATTCCACTGATTTAAATGTTAATCTCATCCAAAAATGCCTTCACAAAAGCACCCAGAATAAAATTTGATCAAGTATTTGGGGACCCTGTGGCTCAGTCAAGTTGACAGATAAAATTAATGTCATACCCTGTTTAAGGGGCATAGATTAAAAAAAATTAGTAAACACTGGTCCAGTCTCTTCAATTTGCACATGAGAACACTGAGATCTGAAGAGGTGCCCAAGGTCATGGGATGGGATTGGGGAGAATCCGAGCTTGGGGGTCAGGGAGGTTAGAGGTCAACACCATGTCCTGGTAACCGCATAACTTTGATCCAGTCCCACATTCCCTCTCAGGTGTGTTCCCTCAGGTAAAATGGGGAGAAGACTACCTAAATCTTAGGGTGGTGCAAGGAGTGAGGTGTTCTAAATGATGAGATGGGCATAGCTTGCAAAGCGAGGTGAGTTCCGTTCTTATAATTGTTAATTACAGGCAGAGGTAGGCTTGGAAGCTGGTCCAAGGACTCCTTATGGGTGCCCTGCCTGACCTTGGCAGACAGGTATGGCTGTTTCTCTTTTTTGTCTCCCACCCTTGCTTTAACTCCTCCCCACTGTAGCACCCCAGACCCTAGGCGAAGATGGGGTGAGTGCCCCCTCTTCTGCAGTGGTAGAGGGAAGAGGAGGGGAGGAGGAGCGCCAAGCCCAGGAGGAGATGGTTGGTGGGAGGTGGGGAACCTGTCTGGGAGCATCTCAGGAGCTGCAGCTCCTGTTTGGAAATACAAATTGCAGCAAATTTGTCGTCTCTGGAGAGAAATTGCATTTGGCAATTTCAATGTTTTTTGTGCTTTGATGCTCCTGTCTGTTTAAGGGGAGGGGAAAGAGAGTGGAGGGAATCAAACTGGGCCTCAGTGAGTGGAAAGAGGGGCTGAAAGTGAGTGGGAAAAACAACTGAGGGACCGAAAACAACTGAGGGACTGAAAAAGGCTTCTCTCCCAGTCCTGGTAGGGAAGGTCTGACTTCTGAGATCTGTCCTTTGAGACTATCCTTCAGCCCTGGTCATGGCTGGGTGGTGGCCTGGGCATACAGCCATGTTCACAGGAACATCACCAGACTCAGACCCAGGGCCTGTCACTGTCCCTTTCTGGGGGCCTTGCCCACGGGTGGGGACTTGGGCCAGAGGATGGAGTGAAATAATGTGTCAGGCTGGAAAGGCTCAAGCCCAGTGGTTGACCTTCTCCCAGTTGGTAGATAAGAGCAGGTAGCAAACACTTCGGTAATAGCTCTTACTCTGTACCCGGCACTACTTTAGGGCTTTAGGTCTGTCAACTCATTTGACCCATACATCAACTCTGAGGAGGGTACTATTATTTCTCCCATTTTATGCATGGAAACTCTGAGGCACAGAGAGGTTAAGTGACTGACCTGTGATCACACAGGAAATTGGTGCAGGAACTCAAGCCTCTTGCTCAGGTTTGCTCCTAAGTCTAACCTGTGAGGTCAGTCCTGTCTGATCCTCCAAGACCAGGTGTAGGGGAAAGTGTGGGGGAAGTGACCAGGGGATTCTGAATCAAGAAGAATTATTGGGGTCTGTCTGGTTAATCTTGGGGGCTTGCTGGAGCAATCAGAACAATCTGAGAGGTCCCAGGTTGATGTAGGCGGCACCCCAGGCCTCTGATCCTGCATAGGCAAAGGCTGGGAAGATGGACTGTGATGAGGGACTTTGGACATCTTAGCCAATCTTGGAGGCTTGTGTGAGGAAGAAGAGACGTCAGTGGGCGGAACACTAGCACCTTGGTTCATTCATTCATTCATCCATTTGCTATTTCATTGCAGGTCCTGTGCTGGGTGCTAGGGATACAGAAATGAACAAACCCAGTCCTGGCTCTGGAGTTGCTCACAGTCTTTGCAAGACACACTTGTAACAAGGTGTGATAAGGACTTTGATATTTGGAGGTACTAGGGACCCTGGGAGCCCAGAAGAAGGGCATATAGCTGAGGCTGGTTTTCTAAGTGATGAGATGATGGTTAGTGAAAGCTTCCTAGAAGAGGTGACCTCTGAGCTGAAGTATTATAAGAAGCAGCTCTTCCACCAGAGGTTCTCAAGTTTGTTTGGTAGAATCCCCCTGGGGGCTTCCAAAAAAACCTGATAGCCGGGGCCACCCAGACCTATCCAATTGGAATCTCTGCTGGTAATTCTGCTGTGCAGCCAGCACTGAGTGCTGCTGAGTTCGAGGAAGAAAGGTGGAGCAGGCCTTCCAGGTTGATGGGGAAGGGGGTAAGAGCTAAGACAAGGGATGGCATGAAGGTGGGAAAGAGGCAGGCATGTTTAGGGGGCTGCAAGCCAGACCACAGGGCCTGTGAAGCAGTGGACAGATGAAACAGGAAGAGCTATGAGGGCTGCAAACTGGGGGAGGTTGGGCAGACCCTGCAACCCAGGTCCCAGCGGTCCTGGGCAGGAAGCCTCCATGCTGGTAGGCCACCCCTTGCCCTGCACCCATCCTGCTGTGCTAGCCACCTCGGTAAGGGGCAGGAATTCAAGGAATACTTCCGTTCCCATAGCTGCCTTTCTGTGGAGCTATCAGCCGTGCTGCCAGCAGTGTGCAGAGCCCCACCACTCGGAAGAGCGCTGGATGAGTCATAAAGAACCCATGGCACTCAGAGGCAGCTCAGGGCTGCCAGAGCAGTGTGGGGGCCTCATGGGGTAGACTGAGTGTGTCTCATGGCCTGTCAGAGACCCTGGGTCCTGGGAGCACCCTTGGAGGGACCCAGTGACTCACAAGGCAGCCCAGAGCACAGGGCTATTGAGAAGCAGAGTCAAGATCCTGGGGTCTTGGGAGGAGGATGGAAAGGAGCTGAGCCGCCTGCTGTGTGCCCTGTTCCATGAGGTGTTTTTCATGTGGCAAAGGCCCTCTGGGTGCCAGGCTCTCTGCTAAGTCCTGTCTTTGAGCAGGCTCTGTCTTATGGACTTCTGATGCCAGCCCTGAAATTACAGTGTGCTGAGGTCAGATCTGAAGTCCAATCCCAGGGCTGGCTGCTGCAATTTCTCCCTGACCATGGGCAAAGGACCTCTCTTCCATGGGCTTCAACTGCTGTCTTGGTAAAATGGGGCTCAGAGTCCTGAAAACCTTACAGGGTTTTCGGATTGAAATGGCACGTATGAAATGTTCAGCACACAGTTCGGGATCAGCCACTGATTCCTCTCCGATTCTTTTCTCTGCTTGACGCCGGCTTTCCCCAAGCCATTAGTCCCTGGGATTAAAGAACTCTAGGTTCTTACAGCTGTGCCTTCTGAAAAGTGATCTCAGACAACTCTGGACCCTGTCTGGATAGTTCAGAGTGGTCTTTATCCCTTTTTGCTTCTCAGGGCAGAGTTGTGGCCCCACTCCTTTGCCCTGGTCCTGCCCAGCCCAAGCCCGCTGGCCCTCCTTTCCACACAGGACGCCCAGTCATCTGGACACCTGAGTACCTTGTGACTGAGGCTCTCACCAGTGCTTTCCAGGGTTCTGGCCCTGGGAGATGACCCTAGGGGATGTGTGAGGTGTGGATTTCTAGGCGAGAGCAGCTGGTGCTCTTGGTGATTTAGGAAGGATTCAGGAGAGATGCTTGTTGCTAGGTGACCAGCAGGGGCCAGTTGGAAGAGGTGAAGCAGGACTGCAGTGGGGAACCCAGTCCCTTTTCTTGTTCACTTCTGGGTGAATTCCTGCACCCTTGAAGGTCCTGTTCTCCTTCTCTTCTCCCTTCCCTTCTCCCCTCATCCAGTGCCATAGGGACCAGAAGTATGCAGGGATGGAACAAAGTCCCAGATTGTTGTCTTGAGATTTTAATTTTCTTCCCTTTTAGTAATATTTTCAGTATGTGTTGTGTGAGTGGGCGTGTGTGTGCATGCATGTGTGTGTGTCTGAGTGTATAAGAAGAGAGCTCACAGAGGGGTGGCCGTGGTGACTGCTTCCCCATAGTGCATGCTTGTCACGTGCCGGGAACTTGCTACATCCTTTTACATAACTCAGCTCCATCAGCTCCCTGAATCCTCCTAGCCACCCTGGGAGGTAAGCTATCATACCCTCTTTTACAGATAAAATGAACAGGCTCAGAGAATAAATCAGTTTGTCTGAGGGGCATTAGCCAGGGAGTGGGAGAGTGGGAATTTGAACTGTGGTCTACTTGTATGCTTCAGCACTAAGTACTGTTCTGTCAAGGGTTCCCTGGCTTGGTGAAACCATTCCCGGCCTCAGGACAAATCTGCATGCAGGGACAGTGCCCCAGCCTAGGACTCAGCAGGCTTGAAATCTGGTTTCAAGTTTGTCCCCAGTGACTCACTTTTGACCCTAGCCAGTCCCTTGTCTTCTCTGTCCTAAATGTGAATGTCCCTGTTGAACTGAGCCCCATGGTTCTTCCTAAAAAGGAGTCTAGGCCCCCATCCATAGCCTGACTCCTGTAGATATGGGGGCTCTAAGTCAAGAGCAGGCCAGCTCTTGGGGTCCCCCATGGAGCCAGGAAGAAGTCCACACTTCCCGTCTGCTTAGTGGTTTCTGGACTCAGGCAGACAGATTTAGCGTGGTTGATGCAAGGGGTCTCAGAGCTCGAGTCCACAATGAGCCCAACACTCTGGTGAGGTGTCTGAGATGCAGACAGGGAGCTGACTTATTTATACATCACTGTGTGCACCAGTGACCCCCATCATCAATCCGTGGGGACATCTTCTTGCTGCTGCTTCTAATGAAAGATCAGGGGCTTTGACCTAGAATCCAGAGCTCTAAGTCATGAAGAGTTTGACTGTTGGATGGAGGAACCTGAGTATTGGAGGGCCCAGCAGGAAGTCCCTCAACTGGCCAACAATTCATTGGTGGTATCTGGTTACTGATCATTCTTACTCTGCACAGACCTACTGTGTGTCAGGAGCTTTGTACACAATCCAAGAATCACTGCATCCGTTGGCTGAGATGAGTTTGGAACTCAGTCAAGTCCATCCCTAGAAGGACTTGCTTTTGAATATGTATGTACCTGGCTTTGTGTTAAAGCCTTCAGAAGTCATGTCCCCTTTCAATCTTTACAAACACCAAATGACGCAAGAATTATTTCCCTTCCTTTACAGATGAGGAAACTCTGAGATGGCTCAGGGAGGAAGTGGTAGAGCTGGGATTCAAACCCAGGGCAAAGCCAATAAGAAACTGCCTTGCCAAGCCCCTGGGCTGGCTTGGATGGCAAGGAGTGAGCAGACTCCAGTCCCCGCTCAAACTAGCTTTTAAGTGCTGGTTAGCAGTTTTCCTGGTTGGTGTGGGCCCACACTCCTTGCTACAGACATGTTCTAATTAAGCAAAAGAGCAGTGGGCATAAGGTCTTTCTGGAAAAGGGGCTTTGGGCTGAAGGAAGCAGAGACATTTGTCTTAAGGAGATGCTCATGCTCTTCACGTTGCTGCCCTTGGCCTGGAGCTCCTCCCGCCCCACTGGCTCCTTTCCAGTACTTGCTCTGCCCTGTCTCTCCCCTCCAGGCTGCCCTAAGGGCACGACACTGTGTCCACTCACTCATATCCTTCTACTCTGGACTGACCAGGACTGGAGCATTGGGACCTGGTCTTCAGTTGCAGCAAGAGGGATTCTGGTTGGATCCCAGGAAGTACTTCTAGGTAATGGGGGATTGTGGGAGAGTGGAGGATGGAGGCGGGAGGGGATTTCTTAAGGCCCAGAGCCAGCAGGAGGGACAGTGAAAGGGGTGCAGGTGGTGGAGGCTGGCACATGTCCTCTGATCCTGCGCTAGGGGGGGCTCTGACTCAGGAGTTATCTCTGCTACTCCCTGCCCAACAAATCCCACATCCAAATGCTGCACCACGAGCCCCTCCACCCTCCTCCCCAACCCCATGCTCTGAATCTGCTCCTGAGTCTTTTAAATAATGGATTTCTCCCAGCCTCAGCATTTGGGGGTGAGGTTCAGGATCCCAGAGATTCCCAGCAAAGAGATTCTGATACTCCCAGCCTTGGTCCTCCCTCTCATTCTGGCAAAAGGATTTCAGATTTTCTGAGCACAGCAGCCTCCTCCTCTGGCTGCCTGTTGGGGGCAGCCTTACCCCACGCACCCTCTGCAGAGCCCGGTGGCGGCCAGTTGCACTGAGGGTGAGGTGGGGGTGCCAGGAGGAAGAGGGAGAAGGGCTAGGCCCTTCCTCTCCTCTCCTGACCCCATGGGAAGGGAGATGTCATGGCCTGATGAGGGTGGCCAGGGGTACAGCTTGAGCCTAGGATGCCTCAGCCTCCTGAGTAGCTGTGACCATAGGTGCATGACACCACACCCAGCTAATTTTTTATTTTGTAGAGATGAGGTCTTGCTATGTTGCCCAGGCTGGTCTGGAAGTCTTGGGCTCAAGCGATGCTCTTGCCTCGCTCATGTACTGGGATTACAGGCATGAGCCACTGCACCTGACCTCATTATCAATAACTGTCACATTCTTCTACCTCTGCCCAATCCTGGGCTCCTTACAATGATTTCGTCTAAGTGAGCTGCTTGAATTTCCCACAGCAGCCTCAGAGACATGTCACCAGGAGTCCCACCCATTTTACAGATGAACACACAGAGGCTCAGAAGATGAAGCGAACTGGTCGTGATCATACCCTCCCCTTATTTAAAAAGTGACACTTAAGTTCTTTCTTTATTTTTATTCTTTAGAGACAGGATCTTGCTCTGTCACCCAGGCTGACATGTGTGATTATAGCGCACGGCAGCCTCGAACTCCTGGCCTAAAGTGATCCCACCACCTTGGCCTCCCGAAGTGCTGGGATTACAGATGTGAGCCACTTTGCTCAGCCCCTTACTTTCTTCTCAGCATGTGCATGGTCCTGAATACCTCACTGCTTGCCCCAAGCCTGGTACCTCCAGTAATCCAGGCCCAGAGTACTTAGAAGCGTCACTTACCCTAGCGCTGGACGAGGGAAGATGGCTTCTCTTCCTCCAGGTTGCTGAGGGGCAGGGCTGCCATGCATGGGGGTTTGGTGAAACAGGGGGGGCAGGTTCAAGGTTTCCAGAAGGGACCTGGGGGCCTGGGTAGCTGGAGCAAGGGGAGGGTGGGGGGTCTTGAGCCCGAGGGGCTGAGTGGGAGTTTCAGTCACTTCTGAGATGGGCTTTTCTCTAATTAGCATTTGCAGGTGGTGGGTGCCCCAGGTAAGGACTTCCATCTGACTAACGGTGAGGCTTATCTTCTTAGTGGAGAATTGACTTTGTAATTGATCAGGGTATTTTACCTTTGATGGTATCCCCTGGTAGTTTGAGTCCTGGCAGGGGAGGGGGCAGGAGCAGCCCCCTCCAACTCAGCTCAGCCTCCAGGCTTTTTGACCATGAACTCAAACCCAAACAAGAGGGGGTACTGCTCAATGGAGGGGAGTGTGGATCCCAGAGTACAGGGCATGTGCTCTGCCTGCACTCCAGAATCAGAAAGGATCTGAGTTCCAGCCACGTCACTTAATACCTTTGTCACCATAGTCAGCTTAATTAATCCCTCTGACCTTCCATTTCCTCATCTGAAAAGGGGGCTAATAGTGTCCGTGAGACAGTTATTATGAAGAGTACACACAATTGGCACAGCACCCAGCACCCTTGTAAGTGCCAGTTAAATGTTGGCTTTACTCATCATCTCCAAGTGTGGCGTGCTCTGAGGACCCATGCGGTGTCCAGCTCCAGGTAGGTTCTGCCCTTGGCCCCACTTCAGTGCTTGATCTGCAAAAAATTCCCAGCCACCCTGCCTGACAGCTCCAACCCCAGGGAAAGGACAAATTGCTTATCCACTCAGATTTTCTTGAGCACCTACTATGCACTAACCCTGTGCATGCCGAGCTGATTAAGACTCTGCTCTGCTGTCCAGGAGCTCAGTCTCTGGGGCCATGAGTATATCCCAGGGAATGATAAAAGTGGGTACATCGTCGTGGGCACTGATCAGGGAATAATGGACCCTGAGAGGTGATTGTAAATGACTTCACAGAGGAGGTGACATTTACATTCTACATTGAAGCATAAGATTTTTGGGAAGAATAGGTGGAGTGATTTTTTTTTTGAGGACGAAACAGCATTTACAAAGGCCTGAAGGCAGAGTCTAGACAGCTTCCCCACTCTTACAAGAACACTTAGGAAGGCTCCAGCTAGAGCAAAGGGACACATTTCAGCCTGGGGGATGCAGAGCTGGGTGAGGCTGTTCAGGGAAGGCTTCCTGTAAGAGGCATTGGGAGGCCAGGCTTTACAAGACTGGCAACAGGATTGGGGAGCTTGGGAATGACACTTCTGTTTGGCAGAAGGAGGTTTATTTAACAAAACAAAATGGAAGGTGGGGATAGAGGAGGAAGGCAAGACCCACTGGTGCTCTCTTCCCCTCTTGTGCTGGGTCAGGGGGTGAGGGCTAACAGGTGTCACCTACATCTCACCTCTGGTTGGGGCTGTGGCCCTGGAGATGAGGGTGGGCAGGATGTTAAGAGACATTCATCCTAGGTAAACAGAGGGGCACCTGCCAGCCTGAACGTGGGAGCCTGGCATTCAGGGGAGTGAAGAACCTGTTTGTGGAGCTTGGAGGACCTGTAATTAGTTTTACAAGAGGCCTCCATCACCAAGTATTTCTCTTCACCAAGATTTCCTAGGGAAGAAAGGGGCGGAAGGGAGAAGGGTGCACCTGTCCAGAGAATTCCCCCAAATCTTCATCCCTGCAGCATTTACCTGGGCCTTTCCCCTGCTCCCCTTGCCTCTTGTCTCACCTAGAACAGAGACTCCAGGATCAGAGCTGGGGAAGGGAGTAGAGGTAAGCATGGGGTGCCTGCTTGCAGCTATGGATGTTGGATGTGTATGTAGAAGATATGCTGGGTGGCAGGAAGCATGAGGAGGGGTTTACTATTATAGCTTTGCCACTTACTGGCTATGCAAACCTGGGCATGTCCTTTAAGCCTCTGAGCCTCAGTATTGAATCTGCAAAGTGGGGGAGTAATGCTCATCATCCACAGTTGTTTTAAGGATGGAATAAAAGGTCCATGAGGCATCTAGCATAGGTCTGGCAGTCTTGTTTTCAGCTTTGGCTTCAGCTGGCCTAGATAATGTCACGCTGAGAGAGAGGTATCGGGGAGGAGAGTTCTGTTAGCAGGTGGACGGCTTACTAGGTTAGACCATCAGTCCTTGAGGCACATGCCTCAGATTTTAGATATGCAAAATGGGGTTAATAGTAATACCTCACAAGGTTGTGTGAAGATTAAATGAATTATAGATAACAGTATCTGGCTCAGGAATACACAGAGTGCTCAATAATGCTAGCTATTACTATTGACATTTATTTATTTATTTGTTTGTTTATTTATTTACTTTTGAGATGGAGTCTCACTCTGTCATTTAGGCTGGAGTGCAGTGGCACCATCTCGGCACACTCCAACCTCCACCTCCTGGGTTCAAACGATCTTCTACCTCAGCCTCCCAAGTAGCTGGGATTGCAAGCGTGCGCCACTGCACCCAACTAATTTTTGTATTTTTGGTAGAGACGGAGTTTCTCCATGTTGGCCAGGCTGGTCTGGAACTCCTGACCTCAAGTGATCCACTCCCCTCAGCCTCCCAATGTGCTGGGATTAAAGGCTATTATTGAATTTTAAATTACTATTCAGTTGCTACTAAAGCAAGGTCTCAGGTCCAAGGATTTGGTCACAGGTATCAGAATGGGAGCCTCAAGTGGGACCTGGCCTCAAGAAGGAGGCAGGGGGCCACAGAAACCATTGGTTGGAACCCAGATCCAGGTCAAAGTTGGGACCTCTAGATCGTCCAACCTGGGGAGTATAGGGCTGGCCCATGGGTACCACCACCCCTCCAACCTTTCAGTCCCCTCTCAACACATTTTCCTGCTTATTTTGAGTTCCAGCTGGAAGGGCCAGATTAAGGTGGCCATGCCAGGGACACCTGCATCCCAGGCACATCTACACTGAGTTCCTGCAAGGCTCAGAAAAGACCAGGCCCAGCTCTGGGAGGAGAGGCAATGTTGGTGAAGTGGGCTTTCATCCCAGCCTTGAGCCCCAGTGGCTTTTTCATACTAGGGCCTGTCAATCAGGACAGAGCTCCTGGTGCTGAGGGAGGCAGCAGGCTCTGGGTCAGCCAGGCCAAAGCGGAGATTCTGATGAAGCTGGCACGTATGGTAATGACCCCTCTTAGCCCAAGGACCTGTTTGCATTCATGGATTCGTGGAAGAGTAAGATTTTGTGGGGGGCAAGCACTGAATTCTGTCTACAAATAGGGTGACACAAAATAGGGTGACACATATTTAGAGTTGTGTCTGCTGGACCAAAGGGAGGGGCAGTGGAGGCCAGGGTGCTGGAGGACAGTGGGGTCCCTGAGAGAGAATTCATCACGGGGGCTGAAAAGGTTTAGCCTTGAGGTCTGGCTGCTGCAGACTGCCTGAGAGACAGAGGCGCAGTCATTCTGGGAATGGGTGTGTGAACCCCTCCAAACTGAGTGAATTTGGTGGGCCAAGGGTCTCCAGAGAGCAAACGCTGTGGGTATGGACTAAACATTATTTCATCAACTCTAAGCCTTTGGTGTCCAAGCAGCACCCTGGTGGGTACCCTTCTTGCAGTCCCTGGACAGGGCATGGATGACTTTGCTCCCTTCCAGGAGCAGGCTGAGCTCTTAGCACAGTGCCGGCTACAAAGTCGGTGCTCAAAATTATTTGGTTAAAATAATACTATGACTTTTAAGAAGCTCATTTAGTGAATTTTTTTGTCATAGTCAATTTGCAGATTTCTTGGGAGAACAAAGCCACATGTACAGCAAAGTAGAGAGTCGAAACCCAGCCCAGTCCATAGTGAGAGACCTCTTGGGGCTCCCAGGAGTGGGAGAGAGGTTTGCAAAGGATTGAGATCCCCTGAGTTGGCAGATAGGTGCTTGGAACTTGCAATATTTGGGTGTTGTTCATGTCATTCACACCCACAGGCTGGTGGACAAAGGGCTATATCAGTGTTTTCTGGATGAAGAAAAAGAGTGGTTTGTCAGCAGGAGCGATGGGATCTAGGTGGGGGAGACTGAAGTCGTTTGGCTTCACCTTTATGTCTCACATGCTGACAACTCCTCCTTTTTCTTTCCTGCTAATCTTATTGATGCACTAACCCAAACGTGTTCACGTGGCTCTTGCTACCCAGGGTGCACGGGCCCCGACAGGAAGGAATCAGCAGGCTTTCCAGTGCCAGATTCTGCCAATCGTCTCTCAGGGGGACTTGAAAGTTCAGATAGGCCAGAGAGGGTTAAGTTATTTCCTCTCATACTTTCTCATCTTCTTGTACCCGATGCCCTCATGGTCTTCTCCCTCTCCTTCTCAGCAATATAAGATCAAAGAATGTAAATTATTCATTTGCAATTGAGTGGAGCACATTTCAAAGTCAGGGCTGCTGGGCATCTCTTCTCAGAATTGCCAAGGCTGAAGGCCCACATTTTTGGGTATATCAGCTTTGTTAAGTCACACCCCTGAGATCCAGAGCCTGACTTGCCTAAGCTCTGGCCTCCCACGAGTCTGATTTCCTCCCTGGCCTTTCCCTGTCCAGGTTCTACCCAATTCCATCCCCATCCTTACTCCAAAAGAAGCTGAGGATCAGTGCTACCTACCTGGGCCACGCAGCGATGGCTGTGGGTGCCTAGGCTACCACTGCCCAGGACTCCTGTGCTGTCTCTTCCATGTGGGAGCAAACATGGGGAACCAACATGTTTGAGAAGCGTGCCTAAGACGTGCCAAGCACAGGACAAGTAACAATGCTCAACAACCACCCCAATAATTTGTTTTGTGCTCTCTATGTGTCAGGTATTCTTCCATGCACTTTATATGTAATATCACTATGAATCCCCACAAACAGCTTGTGGGATGGGTACTATTCCTATTCTGATTTTACAGATGAGGACTGAAGCTGAGAGAAGTCAAATGACTTGTCGAAGGCCACACAGCCTTCCAGTAGCTGGGCTGGTATTGGAACTGAAACAGTGTACAATATGCCACCCTGTTAAAACATATGTGATTTCCTTTATCCTTACATTGACTCTATGTATAAGGTATAGAGGGGGAAACAAGGTGTTTTTAGTTTGTGGAGACAAAGTCTTTCTCTGTCTCCCAGGCTGGAGTGCAGTGGTGCAATCACAGCTCACTGCAGGCTTGAACTCCTGGGCAAAAGGGATACTCTCACTTCAGCCTCTCAAATAGCTGGGAGTACAGGCATGTGCTACCATGCCTGGCTAACTAAAAAAAAAAATTGTAGAGATATGATCTCTCTATGCTGCCCAAGTTGGTTTTGAACTCCTGGGCTCAAGTGGTCCTGCTACCTTGGCCTCCCAAAGCACTGGAATTACAGGTGTGAGCCACCACACCTGGCTGGAAACTAGGTTTTGAAAAGAAAAGTACTTATACCAGGTCATGTGGCTAGTGAGTGGCAGAGCCAGGATTTGAATGTAAGACAACATCCATGATCTTTCTATCACAGCTCCCTGAGGCTGATGGACAGGCTTGTGTTTCAGACATCTGATGGGAGGAATGAAAGAGACATACTCCAGGGCCCAGGGAACCTCAGCCTGCGTGTGGCTGGATGGGTCAGGGGCATCAGGGAACCCTGGCTGATGGATCCAGAGCCTTTGGAATTTCCTGAAAGTGAATTTCAGCATATGTGTCTGTGATATGGCTTAAATCTAACACCAGCACCATTTAAAGATTCCAAAGAACCAACGAAGAAAAAAACCATAAACCTACGTTTTATCTGAGCCTTTGCTTATTATTGGGAGCTTATCTCCAAGAAGCAGAATAATCATAATGCACAGCACCCATGTGTGGCTGATTAGCTTTGTGGCAAGTTTTATTCGATTACAACACAAAAAGTCTGTTCATGATTTAGGTGCAGCTGTATGGCTGCTTGCTCACAAACAAAAAATAGAAGTAGAGGGAGTGTCAGGGCCCAGGAGCATCAGATAATGAGGCTGGTATTCCAAGAGCATGTTAATCAGCAAAGACCATTGGTGCAGCCCCTTCCAGTGTGCAAAGCCACTCTACACGTGTCTTAATGGACCATTACAGCCACCTGATGTTTTCTTCTCATGGGGGCAATGATCAGTAGTTTTGGCCATTTGTAGGGAGTGGGAAACAGGCGGAATAGGATAGAGAGAGTGCTGATTTCTATAAAAACCGTGGATGTGAGGGTTGGACTGCGTGCGTTTCATTTTTAAGGCAAATGAAAACACTTAATCTTATCTGGTGCCTGAACCTGAGTAGTACTAATCTGATTTATATTTTTTTTTCCTTCAAGTGCTTACTATGTAAGCACTGACACTATAGAGCAACCTTATTGAGTAGGGGACATGACTGACCTCATTTTACAGATGAGGAAAGTGAGGCTTGAGAGGTGAAGGGAGCTTGCTGCAGGGAGTGAGATGCGCAGCCAGGTGGTCAGATTCTGGAGCCTGGACCATTCTTGGGAGGCTGCTCTTCAGGACAGCATCTCTCTGTGCTGTGCAGCAAAATGAAGGGGCCTCGGGGCAGGAGGTGGGACCTGTGCTGGCCTCAGCATCCATTCAGTTTCTTTGGGGCCTCCAGGGAAGTACATAGAACAGGATCTAGAGGTAGGAGGGTTGGCCCGTCCTGGTCCACAGGGCCTTGAGCAAGTCCCTCAATGTCTCTAAGCTGCACTTTCCTCCTCTCTAAAATATCTGCCTGGTCCATCGCACAGGGTGGCTGTGTTCCTGGATAGGAGGTAGTGGTGAGCTGGGCAGAGGGACACCCCCTACCCAGAAGAGATTGGCTTGGACAAGGTGTCATGGGCAAGGGCTTGAGACCTGTGGTCCCTCTGCCTGGAAACGCTCTCCCCTCTCTGTTTAAAACTTTCAGCTGTCAGCTTAAATGTCACCTTCTCAGGGAATGCTCTTCCCTCCCACTTCTGATGGACTGGCCTGAGCCCCGACCTCTGTCAGGAGCTGCTTTCCCCTTCCTCCACTTCATCCCATACCTCCCAGTGAGACCCAGTTCTACCCAGGTATGAATTATTCAGATAGAGGCTGAGGGCTCATTATGGGGACAAATATTTCAGTAAAAGTCGTCTGGCAAGAGCAGAGAGGGAGAGAGATTGGGTGGCATTTATTATCAGGAAATGGTTTCCCACGGCAATTAAATGCTCACACTCACGTGCACCTGTTGTGCACAGCATGTATCTGTGTGTGCCGGGGAGATGCATTTTATCACTGTCCCTCTCCTACCCCAGGGTTGCATCTAGTCTGTGTCACACTAGAGTCCTGTGTCTACACAGAGCCCCACCCCTACCCAGCCACTTGGTTGGGGGAGGGGAAGGGTTGGCAATGGAGGCAGGAGGTTTCCGGACTGCTCTGTGTGGATTGATGTTTTTGATTAAAAAAAAAAAAAAAAGGAAAAGACTCAGTGCCTCAGTGAGGTTTCATGAGAAATGGTGGGAGCAGCAGGTCAAGAGGAGCTGATTATGTAGATGTGTTTAAGCTCTCAGCTGGGGATGGATGGCTTCCATAAACCTGCTGGGGGCCTCAGCCCCCACCGCAGGCTGGCTCCATTGCAGCTGGGGGCCATTTCTCAAGTTTCTAGAGGAAGAAGGGGGTGAGTAGGTGCTGGGGTGGGCATCCCCTGTCAGGTGGTGCCCCAGGCAGGGGGCAGGTGGCAAGACTGTAGGGACAAGCCCTTTCTCTCTGGGAGTACACACACAGCCCTGTCCCCACCGGGGCTGGCTTCTTGGTGACCCTTGGCTGGACAGATTCTAAGCTGGCCTCTGCTAAGACATGCTACGCAGCCTGAGCCATGGCTTTTGTCTTTCTGCACTTGGCTTTTCAGTCTGGAGAATCAGGGAAGCACTGGAGATGGAGGGTAGTGATGGTTGCACAACAATGTGAATGCACTTAATGCTGCTCAAATGTACACTTAGAAATAGTGGAAATGGTAAATTTTACAGTATGCATGTTATACCACAATAAAAAGGAAACCTCTAAAACATCAGGTGAGTCTGAAGTTTCCTTCCAGGCTTCAGGCTTTGGTGATTCGTGATCCTGGGCTCAAAGAAATGTGAGGGGATGCGTCGTTGTTCCAGGAGCAGACTGTGTGCCTGGCTAAGTCCATTTCTTTTCTGATTTTACCCCCTTTGTTGACGCCACCATCACCAGCTCAGTAGCATCTCTCAGGGGTTGAGGGGGACCTCTGCTCCCGAAAATTGAAGCCGTTGCACGCTAAGCCATTGAAAATTTCATGGATAATTCAGGAACACAAATCAAACAGGAGGCCAGAAGCTCTGGATTTATTAAGAAAAATGAGTCAAACTTGGCGATTTATGAGCACCCCAGAATAGTGGCATGTGGGGATGAGGAAAGGATGGAGGATGGGTCTGAGGACGGTGAGGCAGAGGTGGGAGTGGGGCTACAGAGAGTGTAGGGGCCCTGGGCCTCAGCCCCAGGCCATGAGCCTGAGGGGAAGTTGTCTGTGCCCTGGACAGATGGGGCAAGTGTGGTCCAATGAGGAAGCAAGGACTGTCCTCAGGCATTAGAGGGAGGGGCTACTCACAAACCCTAATCTGGTTTCTCTGTAGACCAGGCCTGGGCTGGGTACTGAGGAGAAGAGGGTGAGGGCGGAGGGAAGGGGGCACTAGGCCAGAGTCAAGGGGCTTGGCTGGCCTTCCAGAGCAAACATAGCCTTCTTCAGGAGTGTGTGTGTGTGTGTGTGTGTGTGTGTGTGTGTGTGTGAGAGAGAGAGAGAGAGAGAGAGGCCCAAAAGGCTTCAAAAGGCTGTACAAAAGGCTTCTTCTGAGACTTTTGCAGTCTCCCAGGAGGTCCTCTCAGTCTGAGGGTGGTGAGATCCCCTACAGCAATCCAACCCCAGAAGCCTAGAGAGATGTCCCAAAGGCTATTCCTAAGATCAAAGCCCCAGCGCTTTATGGGCCCAGAACAGGTGGGGTGGGAATCTGGCTGACTTTGCCCCCATAACTAACCAGTAGAGGCTGGTTCCTGCCACCTCCCAAGGTGGATCCTCCTGAGATTGTCCTACTTTCTGTCCAGTTTCCTCTGCTTGGGATGGACTCCAAGAAAAGCATTCTCAGGTACATGGTCTGATAGAAATGGCTGTGTCTGAGGATCAAGGATTGAGAGACCTAGAATGAGTTCCAAGTAGACATTGCTTGTCAGGGTGACATGAAACAAGTCATACCGTGTTTTAGAATCTCAATTTCTTCATCTCAAAAAGGGAAAAAGCGTTCCCTTCCATCAGCCCTTCCTCATAGCTAATAAAGCTGTAGTCTTGGTGTAGTATGAAATAAAATTATGAATGGATATGTGCTTGGTATCCTCTAAGGTGCCATATGAAGGTGATGGATTCTTCTTCTATTAATTTGTCATGGGCACCTGCCACAATGACACCTCCTTCCTGGGCTTTAGCTTCCCCATGTCTGAAAGGAAGAGACTAGACAAAGTCAACTCTCAGTCTTCCTCTACCCTGAGTAACATCTGAGCCTATGGCTGTCGTGGTACCTCAGTTCCTGATCAACATGCTTCCAGTTGCCGGTGAGGCTTCCAAGTTCCAGGGTTTGGAGGAGGGAGGACTTTGTTCAGACAACCATTTAACGAAAATGATTTCTAGGTAGGGGCCTTGCTACTTTCTCTTCTCAGTCTCTTCTAGGGCCTTCCTGAAGATATGTCTGAATGCGTGCATTATTATGACTAAGTACAGATGGGAGGGGCTGTCCCTTAGATTGTATTAGAGAGATTTCTCTAGGACTCAGGACATTTGATCCAAAATGTTTCCATTTTAAGAAATGAAGGAGATAGGCCAGGTGTGGTGGCTCATGCCTGTAATCCCACCACTTTGGGAGGCTGAGGTGGGTGGATTACCTGAGGTCAGGAGTTTGAGACCAGCCTGGCCAACATGGTGAAACCCCATCTCTACTAAAAATACAAAAATGATCCAGGTGTGGTGTGGTGGCCCATGCCTGTAGTCCCAGCTACTTGGGAGACTGAGGCAGAAGAATTGCTTGGGAGGCGGGGGTTGCAGTGAGCCAAGATCACACCACTGCACTCCAGCCTGGGTGACAGAGTGAGACTCTGTCTGAAAAAAAAAAAAAAAGAAAAGAAAAGGAAAGAAAAGAAATGAAGGAGACGGAATGTCAGAGGACTTACAGACTGTTGTGGTAGAGAAGATAGGGATATACTGTTGATTTGAAAATCATTATTTTGAGTCAAGAAATAGTTACTGATCTTATACTATATGCCAAATGTCATTCCAGGTACCTTCATATTATTTCATTTGGTTCTATAATAACCATGGAAGGAAAGCAGTGTTATTTTCTTTTGGCAGATTTCTTTTAGCAGATGAGAAAACTGAGGCTCAGATAAGTAAAGGAACTAATTGTCAAGGTCACATAACTGTGAGTGTTAGAGGTGGGACACAAACCCAGGCTTATCTGACCTCATAGTTGGAGCTTCTCCTGCAGAGCAATTTCTTATTCCAGGCCCACTTCTGTTCCATTGAAGCCACAATGTCATGTCACCATGGTCTCAGTTGATTGCCTTTTCTCTTGAGTATGGTCACGTTTTCCTGTTTCTTCATATGTCTAGTAATTTTGCATAGTATCCTGAACATTTTGAATGATACATTGGAGAGACTCTGGGTTCTGTTATATTCCTCTGAAGAGTGTTGATTTTTAAAAAATTGGCTGAACTCAGAATTCAAACTCTGTCTCACCTCTGGTGCACAGTAGCCAAAATCTCAGTTCAGTTATTTTAATCTTAGCTGGGTTGTTGGAATCTTCCCTATGTATGTATGCTGAAGGATCAGCCAGAGATTTGGGCAGTTTATACATAGAAATTGGGATTTAATCTTTGTGACTGTCTCCCTTATAGGATTTCTCAAGTCACTTTCCACTGGATGTGTTCACCCACATTTTCTCTGATTCTTCCAGCAACTAAGACTGTGGGTTTCCTATAAATTTAGCTACATTATGTGACACTGACTATGATCTGCCCTCAGGAGAAAAGCTTTAAAAACATTAAGTACACCCATTGCTGTTCTTCCAAGTATCAATTCCCTTCCATTTTTGCCTGATTTTTGTTTCACCAGTGCCTTTAAGTAGCTTTAAAATATATTTTCCAGAGTTTATAGTTGTTATCTGAGGGAGGACAGATCTGATGGTAGCTATTTGATCATTATTGACAGCCTTGTTTCACTTTTGAGCAGGTGATCCTCCAATGGCTCTTATTAGGCAGGGTTTGTTCTTAAAGCTACATCAGGCTCAGCAGTCTCTAGGAATCTGGTCTTCAATTCCAAGTAGTAGATGCTTATACCATAACAATGATGTGTTGTACCTGACTCTTGGAAGCATTTGCAACCATGTCTATGACAACCTTCTGGGTGGTGTTGCCTTCTGTGTTCCCTTTACTATCACCTTCCTTGGGAAGGAGAGATCTAGGCTACAAGGGGCATCCAGCCTCAGGTCCCTCTTCCAGGTGCCCTCTTGCATGGAGGTGGAGGGGTGGGCTTTGTCCCTCCCTCAAGCACCCTCTTGGCAAAGTCTTGATTGGGAGAAGAAGAGGTGTTAGAAAGGAGAGAGAGGCATACTTCCCAACTTGGCAATGTCATCCAAGTGTATGTCTCTTTAAACTCTGCCTTAGGGAGCTTGTCAGATGGCCACCACCTGTTCAGGTTCCCCCAGACACTTCTGGAGCTGCAGGTATGTGCCAAGAGCTGGGAAAAACTGGCTCTTCCCCAAAATTCCTTTCCTCTTTCATTGGAGATATCAGAAAGGCCAGAGCATGATGGCAAAATCGCTGTGCTTTTAAAAATGTTCCTGCTTTGTAGAGGGGTTGTTTTCCTCCCCTGTTTCTTCTTTTAAAAATCTCCTGTGTGTCAGAGAGATGAAGCCAGAAGAGAAATGTCCCTTTGATGGCTGAGAATTATTGTTCTAAAGGCTTTGTTTAAGCTGCTCTTAACAAAACTCAAACATCTGGCTTGTGGTGCCTATGTGCCAGCTTTCAGCTTGAAGGGAAAGGCATAGAGATGGCAGGCTCCCAGGCTTGGGGGAGGAAGGCAGCGCCTGCTGTGGCCAGCTCAGCTGCCGCGGCCACTGTCTGCACTGTGCCTCCTTGATGGGGTTCCATGGCCAGGGGCAGAGGAAGAAAACCACTTTCTTGAGCACGTCTTTATGATAGAGACATTTTGCTAGAGTAAATGTATCCATGTCCATCCCTCAGGGCTTAAAATATGAGAGAGAATCAGAACTTGAGCCTAAGAGAAGCTGGGCTGTGCAGAAAGGGAAGGAGGGTTGTATTTATCCAACACATATTCTATGCCAGATATTTTTATATCCATTGTCAGGCTCAATTACTGCAACAACTCCATGCAGCAGATATTAATACCCTTTCATTCCAGATAAGAAAATTGAGGTTATAACTTGCTCAAGTTTACCTTAGCAGGCAGCAGAGTCAGGACCCAACCTCAAGGCTGCTGCCCCCAGAGCCTGGGTTTCTTCCATTATGTCTGGCCTCCTCTCACATGAGCCCTGAAACCTGGATTCTCAGGGCAACATGCTGTCTTCCTCTTCCAAAATGCACAGGGGCTCTTCTCCGATTTGGAGAGGAAAGAAATGGGCTCTGATGGCAAATGACTTCTCTGATGATGCAAAGGTAACCTGCACTGTTCCAGGCTGGAATTCTGACCTTGGCAATCAAGAGCTGTGTGATGTTGATCAAGTTACTTAACTTTCCTGAACCTTAGATTTTTCAGGTGGGAATAAGACCACTCACTGGGGGGATCCCAGCAAGAAATATGTGTAAAAGCCAGTGGTTCTGTGCCCAGCCCGGAACAGGTGCTTAGCAAGTGTTGGTCTTTCTCTTCCTCCTCTTCTACAGCTAAGAGAGGTTCAGGTCCCAGTCCCAGAACCAGGAGTTTAGATGCACAGACCTGGAGGAAATCGAGGGGGACTAGGCCAGGTACCTTGAGGGGCTCCAGCTGCCTCTGGTTATTTGAGGCTGGTGTTCAACCCCATGAGGGGACTAAGTGAGCCTCAATGTGGGGCTGGTCCATGTGTGTGTCACCTGGTGGGCCCTGGATCCTGGAGGGCTCTCTTCTGGAGGTCCCCCTTCTGGAGGTCCCTCAGAAACCACTGCATCCAGTCTTCACATTTTACAGGCAGGAAGATGGAGGCCAGAAAAGGACTTGGCCAAGGCTGCATAGCAAATAGGAGGGCGAGCTGGAGCTAAACCTCAGCCTTTTAGCCTCCGAAGCCAGTGCTGGATGGCAGAGAGTGCATGTACAATGCACAGCCTGAAGGCACCAGGACTGTGGTTGCCCCAGAAACTGCCTCTCCTGAGGCCCAGCGGCCCTTACCTGAAGCCAGCAGGGGGTGTGAAGAATGCCTGGAGTGACTCCCGCTCTTGCTGATGTGGCTGTGATCTGGCTGCGAGCATCTGTTCACCGCTCTCTGATCATTACGTGGGTGGAATCTGCCCATTAGTACTTCACACCCAGGGTCTCAGCATTGCCAGGCAATTAGGATGCCCAAGATCTGAATCGCTTGCTGCTGCTTCAGAATGTACTCAGGAAAGTTTTCTCCCTTTTTCTTGAGCCCCAGTGTTTCCAGCTGTGAAATGAAGGCAAGGGGCCTGCTTTGGAGGATGAGAGTGTTTGGAGAAACACTAACTGATGCTTTGGAGGTCTGAGACACTAAAACAGATAAATATAGGGCATCCCTATCATGAGTTTGTCATTTGATCTTTTTTCTTCCCATTTCTCTCAACAACTACTCTTCCCTTTTCCTTTCTGTTTCCTCCTCTTTCCTCGTTCCTATCTCCCTTTCTCCTTTCTGACACTTGTGGGGCATCTGAGAGGTGTGGTAGAGGCCTGGGAGGCGGCACTGGGCAGTGGAATCATAGGAGGGCGAGTATGTTTAGAGAGTTTCTTGAGACTCCCAGGAACAGGCGGAGCCACAGGAGAGAATGGAGAGAAACTGCAGAAAAGATAAAGGTGGTCATCAGAGCAGCGCCAAACCTCAGGAGAAGCTGGAGGAAGGACATTTAAGAGGATATTGGGCCTTCCAGGAGATGATAATTAAGCTGAGCCTGGATTGACCCAGCCAGGGACTGGGAATTCTATATCCTTTTCTATAAAAACAGACACCCAGGTGGCTTTTGGTCCATGTTTACCGCAGGGGACTCATGTAGCAGTGCCTGCTGTAGGCCCTGCTGGCTGAGATCCTCTCTGGAGATTGTAGAGTCTGAGCCTGGAGCAGAGGACCTGTCTCATTGACCTTTGGCAGGGGCATTGCTGTGGTCTAGATCCCAAGATAGCCTGTCCCAATGGGGCTGCCCATGGGTTCCTCCAGCGTCTGCTCTGCCCTTGGCATCCTGTTCCTGGGGAACTGCTTCTCCCAGAGGAATAGGATATCCTAAAGACAAGGACTGTGTCGTATTCACCTGGGAATCCCCAGATCCTAGCCCACCCATGACTGATCAAAGTCAAGACAGAGACATTGTGGAAGAGCAGAGAGAGAAAGGGTGTCCAAGTCGATCACATGTGGATTAGAATCCCAGTTCTGCTATGTTCAAGCTCTGTGACTGCCATAGGTCAGTTTCTCCTACAAACAGATTCTGAGAACTAAATTTGTGTGCAGAAGGTTTACAGGGGTGTGTGCTCAGGAAAAATACCTATAAGAGAGTGAGGGAAGGAGGATGGGGTGGAGAGAGAAGTTGAATCACAGTGCAGTTGCAGCAGAAGCCTCAGTCAACCCCCTGGGGGAGTTCTGGGGCTAGAATAGCACTTGAACATTGTCCCAGACTGAGGAAAAGGAGGTTGGACCTTTGTAACTCTCATTGAACAGTCATTGGAGGTAGGCTTTCCAGGGAAGGAGCATATGCTTGGGTGAGGCAGCTTTGGACAGAAGGCAATGCCTGAAGAGGGACTCAGCTGTGAGCCCTCAGTGGTCAGCAGACCTGGCAGCTGGGAAAGTGAGAGCCTCAGCCCTTAGGGGGAGACTTTGGCAGCAATCACAGCATCCACCACAGTGACCTTGAGCAAGGTGCTTAACTCAAGTGGGGACTCAATTTCCAATTATGAAATGGAGAGACTTGATTTATTTGTTCAGCATCTCTTTCAGGTGCTGGGGAATATGGCAGCAAACAAAACAAAGCCCCCGCTTACACACCAGCTGGAAAAGAGAAATGACTGGAGTCAGAGGGTGCTAAGTTCTATGGAGAAAAATAAGACAGTAGGAGACAGGGACGACTGAGTTAGGCAGCTTTTGATTTTCCACAAAGTGGACAGAGTAGACACCTGAAGGAAGTGAGCCAGGAGACCATCTAGGTCAAGGTTTATCTACCTTGGTACTAGTGACATTCTTGATTGGATAATTCTTTATGATGTGGACTATCCTGTGCATTTTAGGATGTTTAGCAGCATCCCTGGTCTCTACCCACTAGGTGCCAGTAGCACTCTCTCCAGTTGCGACAACCAAAAACACCAAATGTCCCTTGGGGGCAACACTGTCCCCTGGTTGAGAACCACTGGTCTGGGGGAAGAGAATCCCAGGTAGAGGGAACAGCCAGAGCAGAGCCTCAGAGGTAAGCACATGCTTGGCATGCCGTGGTCCGGTGAGGATCCCAGCGTGGCTGCAGTGCAGTGAGTAGGGGTCAGTGCAGTGAGAGGGCTGGCAAGATGGCAGGTCATGTAGGGCCCTGTGGGGCATTATTAGGATTTTGGTTTTGACTCCAAGTGAAAAGGAAGCCTTGGAGGGTTTTGAGCAGATAAATGATATGCTTTGACTTATATATAAAAAGAATTCTTTTGGCCGATTGAATGGTGATCGAAGATTAAAGATGAGGTTTCTGACACATTACAGGTGCTCAACAAATGGGCCTGTCATCCTCAAGAACAGGGGTAGCGTGCCTTCGGTTTGCAATGAAGGTCATTGGGCAACTTGGCTACCATGCTATCCTAGGTATATAGAGTTGTGTCTTTGTGATTCAGGCCAATAAAGCAGGACCTTAGAATGTTAGGGGTGGACAGGGCTTTCAGGAGACAGGAGCCCAAACCACTTATTGCAGAGAAAAAACACTGAGCCTAGAGAGGTGAAGCGATGTGAACAGTCAGCCCCTGAGTGAGCAGCAGGGCCAGGGTTAATATCTGTGGAACTGCTCTTTGGGAAGAGCAGCCTTTGGTGGTGACCTAATTTGTGTCTCCTTATATGAGTTTTTTTTTTTTTTAATTAAAAAGAGAGATAAAATTCAAAGACAAGAAGAATGTGCTCAAGGCTGGATGGGCTTTTGCACAAATAAAAGATTTGCTTGGAAAATTAGTCATAAAATAATAATAATCAAAAGATAGCTTTGGCCCTGATCTTCCCAGGCAGGAAGCTGGATTGCTGAGTCAGCATCTGGCAGTGGCTTCTTTCTGAAGCTGGGGAGCTACCGTTTTGTCTCAGCAGAACGGGCAGAAGGAATGTCTGCTGTGAGACCCACTTGCTTCCGCTTTTGTGGCCTTGAGGGATATTTCTCTAATGGATGAGTCCCACTTTGAGATGGGAAAACAGAGGCAAGGATGTCCTTGAGATGGCCCCCTGCTCCAGGTCCCCTTTGACTCCATCGACTGGACATTCAGCACTGTATAGACAGAGCCTGGATGTAGAGGCCAGAGATCTAGGCTCTTTAAGGTCAGCACTGTCTGGTTTTGTCACGTTGGTCAGGTCATGAAATGTTCTGGTGCCTACATTTTCTCATCTCTTGGCTAGAGACATTAGTTTCTCCATTCTCCTAGGGTAATCTAATGATAAAAACACTTTATCTTCCACAGTTTCTCAGCTTAGTGCTTTGCATTGAATGGGCACCTGATACACATTCATTGAGGAATGAATATTTATTGAGAAAAATGAGGTGATGTTTGGGAAATATTAAACTGGAGCATGAAGGACTTTGTAAGAATACCTTAACATTATTTATTGTGTGAGCTCTTGGCCTCTGGTGAGTTGATGGGCCATAGATAGAGAGATTTCTTTTAACTGCTCACCTACCCTAGGCCACACTATACGGAACTTTCCAGGAGGGAGAGTTTCTTTGTTGTGCTTTGTGGTCCTTTCCAAGAAGTGGTTAAAGTACTGCCCCTGGGACAGGGTAGCACCATTTGATTGCTATGGCCTAATGGGGGCCATTCTTGACCCCCATGCACAGGAGCAGTGGTGGACATTCCCCCAGGGCTTGAGGCTGCTGGTAAGGAGAAGTTCAGCCGTGATCACAGGAAACACAGTCCTTGCTCCTGGGGACTTCTGCATGCCCTCAAAGGAAGCTTTGGGGTCTGCAGACCTGGGTTCAAATCTTAGTTCTGTCCATTATTATGTGTTCTCAGGCAAGTTGCTAAATTGCTCTGCCTCACTTTTAAAATATATAAAATGGGGTTACTACAAATAACAAAAGAAAAAATAAATGCATTGGACTTCATCAAAATTAAAACTTTTGTGCTTCATAAGATACTAGCAAGGAAGTGAAAAAATAACCCACTGAATGGGATAAAATATTTTAAATAACATGTCTGATAAAGAACTTGTATTTAGAATATATAAAGAACTCTTGCCACTCAATAATAAAAGGACAAATAACTCAATTTAAAAATGGCCAAATGGCTGGACGTGGTGGCTGCACCTGTAATCCCAGCATTTTATGAGGCCAAGGCAGGCAGATAACCTGAGGTCAGGAGTTCAAGACCAGCTTGGCCAACATGGTGAAACCCTGTCTCTACTAAAAATTCAAAAGTTAGCCAGGCGTGGTGGCGCATGCCTGTAATCTCAGCTACTCGGCAGGCTGAGGCAGAAGAATCTCTTGAACCTGGTAGGTGGAGGTTGAAGTGAGCCGATATCGTGCCATTGCACTCCAGCCTGTGCAGCAGAGTGAGACCTTGTCTCAAAAGAAGAAAGAAAGGGCAGAGAATCTTAATAGACACTTCTTCAAATAAGGCATGCAGATGGCCAATAGGCAAATGAAAAGATGTTCAATATCATTCCCCTTAGGGAAATGCAAATCAAAACCACAATGAGATACCACTTCATATCTGGTGGATGACTATATAAAAAAGACAGATAGTAACAAGTGTTGGGGAGAATGTGGCAAAACTGGAACCCTCATGCACTGTTGGGGAGAATATAAAATGGTGCAGCCACTTTGTCTGGAAGTTCCTCAAAAATTAAAAATGGAGTTTCCATATGACTCAGCAATTCTGCTCCTATGAATATACCCACAAAATAATGAAGACATACATCTACACAAAAATGTGTACACAAGCATTCACAGCAGCATGTATTCACAATAGTCAAAAGATAGAAACAACTCAAATGTCCATCAGCTATGAAATGGGTAAGCAAAATGTAGTATATCCATACAATGGAATATTATTTGGCCAAAAAAAGCATGAAGTACTAATATATGCTATAACATGGTTGAACCCTGAAAACTTAATGCTGAGTGAAAGAAGCCAGTCACAAAGGCCGCATATTGTATGATTCCACTTATGTGAAATATGCAGAATAGGAAAATCTATTGAGACAGAAAGTAGATTTGTGGGTGTCTAGAACTGGATGGATGAGAGGGCTGGGGTGAAGTGATAACTAAAGGGGAGGGGAGTTTCTTTTTTGGGGTGATGTAAATGTTCTAAAATTGTGGCGATAAGTCACACAACTCTGTGAATAGAATAAAAACCATCAAATTGTGCACTTCACTGGGCAAATTCTGCAATATGTGAATTATATCTTCACAAAGCTGTTGCCAAGGAAAAGTGGGGGTTATTAATAGGTTCTACCTCTCAGTTTTGTTGTGAGGGACAATGAGATAAAGGACAGCCTCTAGTATATAATGAGCTCTCAGTAAGTGCTTACTATTTTATTATTAACATGATCACTGGGCCATGGGAGATTGTACACGATAAGGAACAGAGTAGCTAGCACACCTCCTGACGTGCAACTGTTGATTGCAACATCAGTGCCCACTCCTTTCTTTGTATGGCCAAATCTTGGAGGTGCAGGAAGACTCCCACTGAATCCAGGACTCTGGTCAGCTTACCCCTTGGCGGGAATCTTTACAGCTCCAGTTGGGAGCCTTAAGCAGCCAGGGCAAAGTTTGGTTTTGGTCCCATAACAGGGTTTATTAAAACTACAGACCTCTAAGCTTCTCTGGAGAAACTCAAAGGGGCATTTGTGGTTCAAACCCTGTCTGCCAACCTGTCCCTGTTTCACTGCTCCCTGTCCCTCCATCCCACTCAGGTAGGAGCTCAGCAATTTCTCCTCTTTGTTCTGGGTTTGCTCAGTAAGGAGCTGAATTATTGTCTTTATTATTGGACCCCCCTGAGCATTTTCAATTTGAATCCTTCCCTGTAGCCTAAGTCTCTCCCCTCAGTTTCTCTTTGTAGTGCAGATTAGCTACTTGGAAGGATATTTTACATTATTTTGCTCCCAGAAGGCATTAGAAAGACACAGGGCTGAGCTGGGGGTTGAGGTGGGAGGCTTTGGTGCAAAGATGCTAGTTTTAGTGGTTTTAACTCTATCCCACACTTCTGGTCCAGGACACAGCCCTTGGGCCTGTCCTTATCATTCACCTTCCCTCTCCCCCAGCCATTCCCCCACCCCCATCTCATTTTTTTTTATTTTTTATTATACTTTAAGTTCTAGGGTACATGTGCACAACGTGCAGGTTTGTTACATATGTATACTTGTGCCATGTTGGTGTGCTGCACCCATCAACTCATCACATACATCAGTTATAACTCCCAATGCCATCCCTCCCCACACCCCCTCCCCATAACAGGCCCTGGTGTGTGATGTTCCCCTTCCAGAGTCCAAGTGATCTCATTGTTCAGTTCCCACCTATGAGTGAGAACACCCCATCTCATTTTTCAGCTATAGTGGTAAGTGTGGGTATGGCAGGAGGGAGTCATGGATATGACGGAATAACACTGCACCGATTCCTTTATTTCCCCATAGCAATATCTAGTCCAGAGAGGGAGTTTCAGGGTCCTGTTTTCACACAGGGCACGTGTGTGTGTGGGGAGAGGGAAGAGAGAGAGAGACAGAATGTGTGTGTGTATGTGTGTGTGTGTATGTGTTGAAAAGAGACCCAGCAGGATATTCCAAGAATTCTAACATCAGAATAATAGGAACTCCAAAACAGAGAAAACAAAAGGGCAAAGGTGATTTAAAAACAATACAAATAATTTCCTACAGTGGAATAATCTGAATCTACACACAGAAAAGGTCTGTTAAGACTGGGCCAATTGGAGATCCATGTGAAGAAGAAATGAATCTTAGTTTTGATATCATACTATACACAAAAATTAATTCAAGGTGGATCATAGACATAAATGCAAAAAGAAGTAAAGCAATAAAGTTTCCAGAGGAAACCTGCCCCCACCCCCAGAAGAATTGCTTCATGTCTTTGAGATGGGCAAAGATTTCTTAAACAGAATTGAAAAACCCATTAATTATAAAAGAAAATATCATTAGATAAGACCCTATTAATTTTTTGTTTTTTTTTTGAGACAGAGTCGCCCTGTCGCCCAGGCTGGAGTGCAGTGGTGTGATCTCGCTCGGCTCACTGCAACCTCCGCCTCCCGAGTTCAAGCGATTCTCTTGCCTCCTGAGTAACTGGAATTACAGACGTGTGCCACTATGCCCTGCTAATTTTTGTATTTTTAGTAAGGACAGGGTTTTACCGTGTTGGCCAGGTTGGTCTCGAACTCCTGACCTCAAGTGATCCACCCGTCTCACCCTCCCAAAGTGCTGGGATTACAGACATGAGCCACTGCACCCAGCCAACCCTGTTAAAATCAAGAACTCCTTTTCAGTAAGAGACCATATTAAGACAGTGAAAAGGCAAGCCAAAAATGGAAAAATATTTGATTATATATATATGAGCTAATTTCCCAAGTGGCTACTCTTGGAAAGTTATCAACTAGGAGGAGACATGAAGGGACTCACTGGGGTCCTGAACATGTTAATATCTTGATATGTATTATGAATTTGATATATATAGGATATATACCAAATTCCTTTTTGGTGTATATGTGTATACACACACACACACACACACACACACACACATTATTCACATATACCCAAAAAAGGAATTGTATCTAGAGTCTATAAGGAAACCACATAAATTCATTCATAAAGGAAGAAATTTTTGCTTTTAAGAATAAGCAAAGGATTTGAATAGGCACTTTACAATGCAAATCAATAAAAGAAGTACAGAGTAGTCAATAAACATATTAAAAGTGCTCAATATTATTAGTCACCATGGAAATGCTAATTAAAACCACAATTAAATACCATTACATTCCTACTAGAATTGCAAAAATAAAGGTCTGAAAGTGCTGGCAAGAATGTGGAGCGACTGAAACTCTCAAACATTGCTGATGGTCGTTTAGGTTTGTACAATCACTTTGAAAAGCTGTTTGGCAGGATCTACAAAAGCTAAATATATGCTTACCCTGTGATCCAACCATTCTATCTATAGATATACACTCAAGTGAAATGAATACGTATTTCCACCAAAAGACATGTGCGAGAATGTTGTAGAAGCACTGTTTATAATAGCTCAAAACTGGGGACAATTCCACTAAGTGAAATAACTCAGAAACAGAAAGTCAAATACTGCATGTTCTCACTTACATGGGGGAGTTAAACAATGGGTACACGTGGACATACAGGGTGGCATAACAGACACTGGATATATTATAGAAGGTGGAAGGATGGGAGGGAGATGAGGGTTGAAAAATTACGTATTGGGTACGATGTTCACTATTTGTGTGATGGGTACACTAAAAGCCCAAACTTCACCACAACATAACATAGGTATGCAAGAAGCCTGCAATTTTACCCCCTAAATATAGTTTTTAAAAAACTGGAGACAATTCCAAATGTCCATCAACATTTATATAAAGAAATTGTAACATATTCACACAACAAAATATTACACAGTAATGAAAAAGAACTAAAAACCTCTACATGGAACAACATCGGTGAATGTCAGAGAAATGTTAGGCAAAATAAGTTAAACAGAAAAAGAATACTTATTGGAAAAGTCCATTTAGATGAAACTCAGAAAAGGAAAAACTAATCTATGGTGATAGAAGTCAGAACAATGGCTACTCCTGGAAAGTTATCAACTAGGAGGAGACATGAAGGGACTCATTGGGGTCCTGGAAATGTTTCTGTTTTGATATGTATTTGTGTAGTTTATAATATGTTACAAAATTTGTTACAATCGCTACAAAACTACATGTAAGTTCCAGATTAAAATAAGAAATAAAGGGCACATTAAGCATCCAACACAATAAATGAAGAGAACCCACACCAATTCACACATCACTGTGAGTCAAAAGAGCCACAGGAGAAGAGAATATTTTAAAGATTTCCAAGAAGGAAGTCAGGTCACTTTCAGAGGAACAAGAATCAGACCTGCACTAGACTCTCATCAACAGCATTAGGTACACCTTCACTTTCTGAAAGACATGATTTTCAACCTAAGGTTTCTATATTCCACCAATCCATTATTCAAACTGCAAGAACCCATAGACTTTGTCTCCCATAAATCCTTTTTAAGAAAGCAACTTGAGGATGTGTTGTAATAAGTAAGGGGGTAAACCAACAAGGGGAAGACTGGGAATGCAAAAAGCTATACATAGAAATCAGAAGAGCTGTGCACAAGCATAAAGAACAGCCAGTCCAGATTGAAACAAGAGAACTGAGGGCTCCAGCAGGCAGGGGTGGTGGTGGTCCCTAAATAAAAGGGGAACTCGATAGAATGGGCTTTATAAAGACTTACAAAATTGGAAATGTGACGAAGACAATTAGGACTAAAGAATAAAGAAAGACAACTCAGAACTTATAAACACACTCGTACACATCTGTACCTGAAGTGAAACTGATTGTAATACATTACTTGCCTCTGCAGTGAACAGTCTTTACCTAGGCACAATAATAGAAATACTTTTCAGTGATTTTCAACTCTTGGAATCAATCTGAAAGAACTATTGTGGTTACAGAATAGATGTAGATATTATCAGTTTTTACAATGTAAAAGTAGAAGTGTAGATGACAGACAGCATTAGGAGGTAGAAGTGGGAGAGGTGATGTGAAGGGAAGGATGGGGGTAGAAATATTCTCTTTGTACAATGTGCAAATTCTCTTTATCAAGTGCATCTGCAGAGGATGGAAGATCACAAAAGTAACCAATAGAAGAACTAAAAATAGAGATATGGCAGGAGGGATGGAGGTGGTGTGAGTGAGATAAATCCTTGTCTATTCTAGCAGTAAGTCAATAGATTGTGTCTAAAATTGATGAATCAAGAAATATCAGTAGAAGCATATTACTTAGAAAAATGGAGGTAAATATAAGAAAAGACATTTTAAAAAGTTAGATGTGGCTGTCTAGGGGGAACAGAACAGGGAGTAAGAAGTAGTTTAACAGGATACTGCTTTTAACCTTGTGTATATATGACTTTGAATAAAAACAGACTTTTTTTTTTTTTTACAAAAAATGGATACAGGCCAGATCTAGGAGGAGATTATAAAACCATCATCTTTTCCTAAGGACAGTCAAGGCATCAAAGAATCCCTAGTCAGCCCCCCACCTGGAACAGGACTTCTAGTAATGCTTTGAAATCTGGTGACTGTGAACTCATTCAGTTTTTACAGGAGCAGAGATTTGGATACTTTGAAATGTCACTAATTTTCTTGCCAAGGCTTCTTTGTGATAAACTTCAGCTCCCCCTTTATCCCCCTCAAAAATACAATTTTCAATAAATAGCAAACTCATAAATAACATGGGGCACCGTGGCTCCTAATGAAACAGTGACAAATGCTGTATCTTCACGGAATCAGGAGAAATAACAAAGTAGGGCACATGGAGGGAGATGGAGCCCTCAGAGCATGTGAGATTTTATTAAAAATCCTTGAAGTTTCATGTGGCCCCTTACAATCACTCTCTTGGCAACTAATTAAACATTGTTCAGATACATGGCTGCTTTGTTAGGAGAATGCAGTCTACACTTCTACAAGTGAAGGGTAGACTTCAAGTCTGCCCAAGAAAGGTGGAATCGGCTGGCCTGCAGTCCAGAGGCCTGGGTTTTCCCTCTAGCTCCCTTGAAAAGCAACTGTATGGCCTGGGAGAGTCCTTGGTACTGCCTGGGCCTCAGTCTCTTCCTCTGTAAAATGGGAGGGCCAAACTGGATGTGTGTTCCTGATCTGTTTGTATGTGGTGGACAGGTTTTTCTCCCTCTGGAAAATGTGCAGCCGCACACGTGTAATTTTGTACATAATTTCAGGAGGCTTGCAGATCTCTGACATCCCATCTGTAGTCCTCTAAGGTCATTCTAGCTTGGATACTCAAGGATTCTGTTCTTTTCCTTCTCCGTGGATCATAGCCTACAGCATCTGGTTATGGTTTTAATCAGATCATTGTTTTAACAGGGTGAAGCAGAGCTTTCCATGAAAGTTCTTGCTCTCCATAGGTACCATCTTTCACCAAGCACTGGCTGGTGGTGTGAGCATCTACTGCTTGATGCAAACCTGACTTGCAAACATCTGTCCTAGGAATGTCCTGCACGATCAGCCAGCTAGCCTGTGCTGGACTCAGCTTCACAGCAGCTGACCCCTGTGGAAGGAGACCAGCTCCTTGAGACTTCAAATCCCTGTCCTTGCGTGGGGCAGTCCTAGGCCCCTTCCTGCAGCTGTGATGTATAGAGGAGATCTGTGTGGCTCACTTTCAGGGTTCCTGGGCCAGCATCTTCAGGTTCTCCACTTATTCTATTCCCTAAATGCTACCTATGACATTGCCTCTGGAATCCCACTAAGCAAATGATTCTCTGCTTCTTAAGCAAATCTTTCTCCCCCTAGACCGGGGAGGCCCAGGCCCATGCATCTCATCCTCCGTCCCTGCACAGTGTGTAGGTTCTTCTGTCTGCCTGTATGTGTCTGGCTGCTCATCATCCCAACACATCTATCCTAGCCTCCTGGGCTACTGATACCACTTGGAAGCATAATAACCACCATTTCTTGAGCACCTTTTACATGCCTGATGCTGAACACAGTGTCTTCATCCCCATGGTTACAGAGGAAAAAATGGACACTCAGCGAGGTTAAGGAACGTGGCCAAGGATACACAGCTGGAAATGACTGTGGTTGGCAAACGTATAAGACAGTCCCCCAAAGACCCCAGAATTCCTGCCTGTTAGTATCTATACCCTTGAGTAATTCCCTGTCTCTGAGTGTGGGCTGGACCTAGTGACTTCATTCTAACCAACAGTGTGGCAAAGGTGGTAGGATGTCCCTTTTCTGATTAGGTTACAGAAGATTGTGACATCAGTGTTGTCAGCAGTCTCTTTATTGCCCTCTTGGCTTGCATGCTTTGATGAAGCAAGCTGCCGTATGGGGGAGGCCCATGCAGTCAGGAACGGAGGCCCTCATTGTGACGGCCTGCAAGAAACGGAATCCTGCCAGCAGCTATGTGAATGAGCTTGGAAGTACATTCTTCCCTATTCAAACCATTAAATGAGACTGCAGACCTTGGGCCAACCCCTTGATTGCAGCCTTGTGAGAAACCATGGCTTGCAGAGGACTCAGCTAAGTTGCACCCAAATTCCTGACCCTCAGACACTGTGAGACAATAGATGTGTTGTTTTAAGCTGGTAAATTTTGGGAATAATGGTTACACAGCAATGGACAATGAATACAATGGCCAAGCTGGGATTTGAAGCCAGGCCTGCCTGGCATGGAAACTCTGGATGGGTTCCTTTGCACCAGGCTTCCTCTCTCCACCTTCCCAGTTCAGTCCCACATGTAGGAGCCGCGGGGAGCTGGTGGGCCCTGTAGCACCTCAGCCTCACATACGCAGTGCGGGATCTGGTGGACAATGACATAGCCATGCCTGGAGGCTGGGGGATGGTTAGTAAAAGAGGAAAGCACTGGATCAGGAGCCTCTGGGTTTTGCTCTCAACGAGCCCTGGGACCTCTGATAGGCTTTCCATGCTTTGGGGCTCCGTGTCTCTGCGTAAAATGGGGTTGTTGGAGGAGGACATCGCTAAGGCCATTCCCACCTGTCTCCTCTGAGTGACAACTGGATTCTCTGTCTTCCTGAGGTCTTTCCAGGCAGCCCCAGCTCCATAGTGGAGTGATCGCAGAGAGGGGATGGAGGGTGGGAATAGAGGCTGTGGGAAGCTGGTCTGGTGACCTTTGTGACTTGAGTCCCTAGTCAAGGGGAGTCCTGCCTTAGTCCCTGAAATTCCTATCTTCAGAAATTCCAGGGCTTCAGACTCACCCTTGAGACTCACAGTGACCCTTGGTGAATCTCCTCTCTGGCCCTCAGTTCTCTTGCTTAAAAATGAGATGCTGGGCCCAGATCATCTTGGAAGGCACTTCCAGACTGGTTCTTGCTCCCAAGTGGAGCCCAGGTCTGCCTGGTCCTTAAGATGGGAGGAGCAAATGTCCTGGACTCTCTCTGGCTTGGTTGCTGATGGAAATTTTCTGCCTCAGGTTCTTTGTGCTTTTTGGAGTCTTGGGCCCTGGACGCTGAGCGTCTTACTTAATTATTCAGAAACCCATATATCCTCCGTAAGCAAGAAATACACGCCGACAGGCAAGAAATGCCACCAGCTGTTTATTACTCTTTGCTTCAAATCTGGAGTGGGAGGCAGGGGTTGGGCAGCACCTCTGGCTGCAGGAGGCGAATCTCTGTTCACATTTGGGCGTAGATGCTCCCATGCTATCTGGCTGTGTTAGGGAATCCAGGTTCCCACGCTCCCATCCACCTGCTGAGTGGCTTTTGGAGACCGATGGTCCCTTTTGGAGCTTCAGCTTCACCTTCTGAGAAATGGGTTCACATACACCCTGCCCTCTAAGAATGGCGAGTTGTGGAACTTACTCAGGACCTGAGAGAATTTCTCAATCATGGAGTTGAATAATGTTGCTGATGGGGTTCGCCTGGTCCATTTCCTGACTTGGGCGCCAGACAAGAAAGAAGAGTATAGAGCAGCGGTCCCTAATCTTTTTGGCACCAGGGACTGGTTTCATGGAAGATAATTTTTCCATGGACTGGGAGTGGGGGTGGGGATGGTTTTAGGATGATTCAACCCTGTTACATTTATTGTACACTTTATTTCTATTATTATTGCTATATTTTAATAGATAATGAAATAATTATATGACTCACCATGATGTAGAATCAGTGGGAGCCCTGAGCTTGTTTTCCTGAAACTAGATTGTCCCATCTGGGGGTGATGGGAGACAGTCACAGATCATCAGGCATTAGATTCTCATAAGGAACACGCAGTCTAGATCCCTCGCATGCACAGTTTACAATAGGGTTTGCACTTGTATGAGAATCTAATGCTGCGGCTGACCTGACAGGAGGCGGAGCTCAGGTAGTAATTCGATCCATGGGGAGCGGCTGTTGATACAGACGCTTTGCTTGCTTGCCAGCCGCTCACCTCCTGGTGTGCGACCTGATTCCTAACAGGCAACAGACTGGTACTGGTCTGTGGCCTGGGGCTTGGGGACCCCTGCTGTAGGTAACTACAGGAGGGTGAGTGGAGATTGCTTTTGTCTCAAGAGTTTTGGGGGAAGCAGGATGTGCCTCTTCTTCCAGGGATTCATGCCAACCCTCCAATATCTCTTCCTTTATGGGCTTAGGGGAACATCAGCTCTGTACAGGGTCTTTGGATCAAGATGGTAGGAAGTAGCTGTGGACTCATCAGGCTAGTAAGGGGGAAGAGAGAAACAAGTGGGTCAGTCGCTGGGCTGAGGACTTTAGTTAACTGAGTTTATCTGCTCTTGTTCAGCAACCTTGTGCAGTTGCTGGTCCAAAGGATTTCTCGAGTCAGGATTATGGCACCACTCATTCATCACTTCATTAATTCAATCACTTAGACATGCATTTGACCAGCATGTAGTGAGCCTGACTCTGAGTCAGGCTCCGGGCTCAGCTCTGGGTAGTGTGTGTGTATGCATGCATATATATGCCTGCATGTGCACATGATAAGGAGAGATTAAGACTCAGTCTCCAGAGATCTCACGGTTAACTAGGGGAGGCAGCCACACACTGGGGGCTGGGGTGGCAGCGTACACTGGACAGAGCAAGCTACTGAGGAGGGCATGGTCCATTCTTCATTAGAAGTGGTAGAGAGGGGATATCAGGGAAGGCTTCTTGGAGGAGGGGATCTTCATGTCATATAGGATGCCTTGAGGGTTATTATACTATATGGATTTCTTAGAATTATTACAGTGTAGTTGCTCTTAATGAAGAAGGTGTGAGTAGAGGGGACCAGGACCAAGTGGCCACGTCTTCCAAGTTAATTGCAGAATTAGGCTGTGGGGACAAAACTCTTCCCTCCATCCCATGAGCAGTGCTCTTCATCTGGGACATAGTCCTCATCCCTAAGTGCTCATTGCAAACAGACCCCTTGAGTCTTCACTGTGGGCAAGTGGCTTGGCTGAGACAAGCACCCTGGCCTCCCAACCCCAGCACAGTCTTGCCACTCCTGCCATTGTCCCCATCCTCCGCCAGTTCTTCTAGATGAGACTGCCTATCACTCAGGTCCTCTGTGTTGTGAGGGTTCGCCACTCCCTGGGAGCTCATAGGGGCAGACTCAGAGGTCAAGGACCAGCACTCAACACTCAGCACTCTTGTCTCTGCAGTGGGTCCATAGAGCAGGGTGCTCCTTGGGGAGAAGCACTCCCCTCAGTGCAAAGTGTACCTGGGGAGATTTATTTCAAATGCAGCAAGAGCCACTGAGTACTTACTGTGCATCAGACACTCCTTGGACCCAGGGTGAGGATTCAGAGAGAATCCAGGCCTGGTGGTCTCTGCCTTTGTGTGGTCAGGGATGCACCTGCAGGCATCAGTAAGGTGTCTTTCCTGGTAGAGGGGGCACTTTCCCAGTCTATTCTTTGCTGTGTGGGCTAAGGTGGAATGTGTTTCCTGTTTGGAGCTGGAAGATATACCACGTGGGGCAAGACCGAGACAGGTCTCAGCTAGGAGACCACAGCATATTCCAGGCAAGTAACCACAGCAGTCTGGTGAGGTCCAAGCAGGGAGGCAGATGCTGCCAGTGCCCTGCCCATGTCCTCTTGACACTCCCCATCTCCGTGCACAAGGACCCTGTGGTTGCCAACTGCCAGCTTGCAACCTGAGACTCTTTGCCCTAAGGCTTTTTCTGGCTACTGGAACCTGCTCAGTCATCTCATGCCCTCTGTTCATGACTGACAGGAGCCAGAGAGTGTGTACCCCAGCTCCCTCTCTTGTTCTGTGGATAACCCTGAAGTCTGCTCTATCCTGTCCCTGAGTTCCTCAGTTGTCCTCCATTGACTTCCTTCTTTTCCCTGTCTCATAGCCCTCCTCTCCCTCTGATGCTTCCTGGAGTCACCTCATAAATAAACTTCTTGTACTCAACTCCTGTCTCAGGATCTGTGTCTGGGGGAGCCTGACCTAAGACACATAGCCATTAAGACATGGTGGCATCAGACTTAACCCAGATCAGTCCGACATGTAGTTGGGTTGAGTCTGACCCCATCACATCACCACAATATGATTGTAGGCAAGTCACGCAACCCGCTGAGTGTCAGTGCCCCCTCCTGAGAGCTGGGGATGGCAATAATGCCTTGGGTGGTTTTGAGAATTAACTGAGCAAAGGCTTCTGATCCATGGCAAATGCTGAATGAATAGGAGCTGTTGTGGTTATTGAATATCCAGAAAGTTTGAAAACGACCCTCATGTCCGATGATTAAGCACAGCATCCATGGGGCTGGAAAGGTTGGGGGAATAGGAAGCTCCTTGAGACCAGTCAGAGGGAGCCAGACGGGAAGGGGAGGAAGAGAAAATTTGCCTGGACTTTTTGGATACAGGCCCCACTGTCCTCAGCAAGTTTGGTTCCAGGAGCGGGGGACTTGATTTCTCAGAAATGGTGGCAAAGCTGGTGGAGAGCTGAGGGGCAACCTTGGTTCATTACGTTGGGAGTGCCCCTTGACCCACGGTTCTGCTAGCCTCAGGCTCGGGTTTGCTCAGCCCCTGTGTCTGCCTGCCATGAACCTGAACCCCAACACTTAGTCACAGAGCCTCATCTGATCGTTGCTCACCCCACCCCCCTTTTGAGCCCAAGCTTCACTGAGAAGTATTTATTACACGTCAGTGTGATAAATGAAAAGTCATATTTTACTGTGAATTATCCCCAGCCCATGTGAGGCAGAGATCTATAGCCTGGAGAGTTATTAAGTGCTTACCACGAAATGCTATAAAAACCTCATCATTTTCCCCAAGGGCCTCCCCCACCTCCCCAAGGGACTGGGGCGGAAAGGGGACTGAGGAGAGAAGGGGCAGCAGTCTCAGTTGTGGGAGGGGGACAGGGAAGGGTGGCAGAGCCCCCTGGGCTTGCTCTGCTCGGAGAAGGCACCTGGGGTGGGGTCCTGGGGTTCCTGGCCTTCTGTGTGTGCTTGTGATCTTGATTAAGGTTGTAGGACTCACTTTCTCCATCTGTAGAACAAGTGGGCATAGGGAGCAATGGTTTGGGAAGTTGTGAGCCACAAGCCACAACTGATAACATCAAGTTTAGTACTGTAATGAAATGAAGCTGACAACCAAGTGAATCTTACTCACATTTCCTGGAACTACTGATTTAACTGCACAATGAAGAGAGACTGTATCGTTTACTTTTTTTGTCTGATTAGGGATCCTGTGTATTAGTCAGGATCTTGGCAGGAAACAGATGGCACACTCACATTAGGATAATTCCACGGGGTTTTCAGTACAGGGACAATTTATTAAGGTGTGGGCAGGGTATAGAGAAAGCACACAGATTAGTGCAGTCCCTTGGGGTTAGTAACAAGTATTACCTGGCTGTGACCCTCCTTAGGCAGCGATTGGTGAGAGGAGAGAGTGATGACCACAAGCCAGATGTCACAGGGACTGTGTGATGCAGGAAGGAAGAAAGGAAGCAGTGTGGAAGGAAACCCTGCAGGGAGGCAGCCTGGGAAATGTTCACCTCTCTTCTCTTTGGTCCCCTTCCATGGCTCCCCACTAGTCAGACCCACAGAAGTCAGATGGAGTCAGGGCCTGTGATGGGGTCCAGGCTGGTCAGTTTCCTTGGGCAGGAACAGGGAGAAGACAGAGTGGAAACAAGAGGGGAATGGAGGAGACCCAGCCGGCCCTCCATCACAGCTGGTCTCCACTTGAGCATTCCAGGGACCGGGAGTGCACACTGTCCCTCAGCAACAGGTCCCACTGTCCAGCAGCCCTCATTACTGGGACACTCTCCCTTAGAGCAAGCCCAAGTATGCTTTTTCTAGAAATCCTCTCCATTTAACAACAAATACAGTGGTTATCAGGCTGCATTTGGGGGAAATGGGAAATATCCAGTTTGACTATAATTTGTATTAATTGTAGGTTTGGTACGACCAATGCAAGTTTTCATAGCTTTTTTCTTTTTATGTTTGTTGATTTCCCTGTCTATGAATGATGATGATGCTGATGTTTGCCCTGATTCTGTGTGCTGCTGGATGCTTGCGGAAGGTTTGTGCTCTCACGTTGATGCGTTCGCTAAAAGACGAATATGATGGGTCCAGTATTTCAGTGTGCAAGGAACCCTGTGACCTTGTAAACTGCCCCAGATGACCTGGAGATGAAATGCGTCTGCTTCTCATTGTACCAGGCATGTAACCTGCTTGGTACATCTAGCAAGGCTGACCAGAAACCCCTGCTTCTGCCCAAACAGGTGGTCATACAGGGCAAAGGTACCTCTTCCACGACCAGAATCCTTGCTGGGCCAGTCCTGCAGGCAGATGCATTTGTCCTTCAGATGCTGGTCTGTGAGGACTGGGGACAGGATGGGGAATGTCTGCCTTCACCAATTTCATTTTTTAGGCCAGGTGCCTTCTTCCCAGCCGTTGCCCCTAAAATGTACTCTCATGGACTCAGAGGATCTCAGGAATGGGATGGACCTCAGAGGTCTGACTCTCTTTCTGACTCAATAACCCTTGAGAGCTGACCAGGATAGTGGCCCAGTTTCTGTGTGAATATCTCCAGGGACAGGAAGCTCACCACCTCTAAAGGCAGCCCATGGATGTTTTAGAAGCTCTGATTATTATCCAGTCAAGAAGGCTCCTGGCCATTTTAAGGGTTTCAACTGCGAATGACAGAAGGGAAACAGACAGGAACAAAGAGAATAACCAACACCCAAGTGACACAGGCAGTGACCACTGGAGTCTGCTCAGCCTTTCCTATCTTACCATCAGAGAAGGCTGGGAAGTGCTATTCACCTTCCCTGCCCACCTCTTCCCACCAGGCCAAGAGCTCCACAGAGCTCCCAGCCCAGACAGCCCTAAAGTTGCCAACCAGTGGGGCCTGGATTAACTGCCAGGTCATTTGCTTCTCAGGGCCCTCCAAGCTGCCTCTCCAGTCATCCCAGGCTACCTGCCTCCCCTGGAGGGGTTGCTATGGGATATCCCTCCTCAGGAGCCTCCTCAAGCTCACTACTGTCTCAGAGGCCTGCCTTCCTCTCACGTGCCCTAGGCTTAGCCTGACAAGCTGGCATCTCTCCTTGGGATTTAATACGGTTCCATCCCTCGCCTCTGCCCTATATGGGGCATCTGTGGGCTTCCAGACTAGACTTCTCCCCTCTGAGGAGTGGGAGGACCTCTGAGCTCTGTGGAGATTTGGGAAGGGAAAGGAGATGGAAGAGGCAGGGCCCCACAACCTAGTCTTCGTAACAAGTCCTTTGTCCTATTAGGGAGGCATCTTCTTCCTACTTTATCCCCATCCTGGGTGAGTCCTCCCACCCTTCATCCTCCCCCACCTCCATCCTAAGTGAGTCCTTCCACCCTCCACTCACCTTCTCCTGGGTGAAGTCCTTTCACCCTCCATCCTCCCCACCCCCCTCCTGAGTCCTCCTATCCTCCATCCTTCCCTACCTCCATCTTAAGTGAGTCCTTTAACCTTCCATCCTCCCCTCCCCCCATCCTAAGTGAGTCCTTCCACCTTCCATCCTCCCCCCACCTTCTTCTGGGTGAGTCCTTCCTCTCTCCATCCTCCTCTACTCCCATCCTAAGTGAGTCCTCCCACCCTCCATCCTCCCCACCCCCTACCTAGGTGAGTCCTCCCACTCTCCATCCTCTCCACCCTCCTCCTAGGTAAGTCCTCCCATCCTACATCCTCCCCACCCTCCTCCTAGGTGAGTCCTCCCATCCTCCATCCTCTCCAACCCCTCCTGGCTGAGTCTTCTCACCCTCTACCTTCCCCCGATCCCCCTCCTGGGTGAATCCTTCCCCTCCTCCATCCTCCCCACCCCCCTCCTGGGTGAGTCCTTCCACCTTCCATCTTCCCCCACCTCCTAGATCCAGGTGGCTGGCTATTCTTTTCCTGCCCATACTACCCTGCAAAAATGATTGATATATTTACTTATTTTTTAAAAGCCTTAACCAATTACACAGATAATGTCTATTATAATAAAAGAAATAGAAAATATAAGTAAGTGTAAAGATGATAAAAATGCATAATCTACCACCTGGAGATAAGCACTGTTGGAATATCTTTCCAGACTTGTATAAAGATATTTTTCCCCTTACAAGAATGGCATCATACTGTACATATTATTTTGCAACCTGCCTTTTCACTTGAAATATATGTGAGCATTTTTCCACGTCAATAAATATCCTCCCAACATTGTAGTTTATGGCCCCACAGTGTTCTGTTGTGTGCATGAGTCAGGATTGTGGTTTTAATTCTCAGGGTGCTGGGGGTACAGGATGGAGATTACCTTGTATGCAGGACAGCCTCCTCTCCTTCTCTTCCCTGTTGGCAACTGCCCTGTTGCTCCCCCGGCCCCATTTCCAGGCTTAGGTTGTGTTTTTATTCTCTCCAGCTCCCCTTTCTCACTTTGCCATTCACCCTTTTCTGGACCCTTCATTGGTGCTGCTGTTCAGAGGCTGGCCTCCGTTCTGCTGCTCTCCTGAGGTTGGGTTGTTGGCAAGGAGTGGGGGTCAAGTGCTATTGTAATTTTCAATTGGTAGAATTTCTTACACCCCCCTTCCCTAAATGTTGCATGTCCAAATCATCCTGTCTTGCAAAGGCTCAGGCCAGAAGCCACCTCCTCCAGGAAGCCTTCCCTTTCCTGTAGGCCCAAAACATTTTATCTTTACTCAATCATGGGCCTTGTCACATTTAGCCATGCATTAGAGTTATTTATGCACAAGGTGGCCATATGGTAGAGGAGTTAAGAGCACAGGTCAAGTCCTGGCTCTGCTACTTAACTTGCTGTGTGACTTAGGGCAAATTATTGAGCCTCTCTGAGTCTCAGTTTCTTCTGCAAAATGGAGGTAATACCAGTACTTATTTCATAGGCTTTTGCCTGGTGAGCAGAAGGTGCTCTATAACTGTTAGGATCTACTCTACTAGACTGCAAGCCTCCCTGAGAACAGGCCCAGTGTCTTTCTTAATCATCTCTGGGTCTCACTCGGTCTCCCTACTCCTAGGGCCCACCCAGCGCAGCACCTGGCACCTAGGGAACATGTTTTGTTGTATAAATGAATGAGCCTGAACAAAATCCCAATTTGTGGTCAAGGAAACGGAGGCCCTGAGAGGGATCATGACTTATGAGGGTCACATGGCAAGTTGATGGTGGCACTGGCCTTCAAGCCCAGGGGTCGTGCCTTTTGAGCCACTGCCTTTCACCTGAGTCTGCTGTGACTGACTGACTTCTGCTCGAATGGAGCCTATTTCCTTTCAGTGGTGGTTGGAGGAGTGAACCAGTGGTTGGAGGAGTGAATGCTGCTAACAGGGCTGTTTAAGAATGTTCTCTTGGAAGGATCTGGTGGCTGCAGAACTACCAATAGCCCTACTCTGTGGTTCCAGAAGGCTCGAGCCCCTCCCCATCCCAGCATCCCCCCAGTTCCTCTGACCCCTAACCCTCTAATCCCCACTCCCTCCCCAGTCCCCTGCAGGTATAGGAGTGTGACAGAGCCCTTACCTCTCCCCAGTTCCAGCTCTCTGGCCCTCTCTGCCACCTCTGCACCTGTCTCCTGGTGGCTGAGGGCTATCATTAGGGGATGCAATTAGACTTCATGCTCCATTACAGGGTGGTCATGAGTCAGGCAGTCAGGGGGCAGGGGCTGGCCCAGCAGGGCTGTGGGCACAGTGTGGCATGGAGAGCTGGGGAGGCAGGGGAGATTGTTCCAGCCCAGGTACTGCACTTCCTGGAGGAGGCTGGGGGTGACTGATTGTTGGTCTCTCCAGTGTCAGGTTCAGAGCAGAGGGGAACAAAGGGTTGGCTGGGCTCTGAGAGCCTCCTGAGTACAAGGAAGGAAATACCCTGGATAGGAGAGGCGGGGGCCCACCTCAGCACCCTCTGACTACTCTGCCAGTTCCTCAAAGGGGATCCCCAGCCAGGCTGTATCTTAGGGTCTCTGAGCCCAATGCCAGAGGTCCCATCCCGAGTGCAACTATGGAAAGACCATGTGATTTGGAGTTCAAGTCTTAGTCCTGCCATTTCCTAGATGTGTGATCTTGGGCAGGTCATTTGACCTCTTTGAACCTCAGTGTTCTCATCTGTAAAATGGAGACAACACTGGTATTTCATAGGACTGTGGGGATTAAATGCAGTTATTCATGTGCCTAGCACCTAGCAAAATCTTAGCAAACCTTAGTTTCCTCATGCATCCTTTTCACTTCTGGCACTTCTATTCCTTTCCAACAGAGATAGCCCTGAGGGCCCAAAGGAAACCAGGCACACTCTCCCCTGAGCTGGGTTAGGGTCTGAGAGCTCACCCCCTTTGTTCCCATTCTCTGCCCACACTTCCTCCAAGGGCCAGGCTACTGGCTTCTTGCTCAGTCTCCCATCCAAAGGTTCTTCCTGGAGGCTAATGCCCGGTTTAGGAGGGAGAGTTGGCTAATGACCTGGGGCCTTGGGAAGACGAGACTAATACCCTGAGTTCAAGAAAAGGCTCTGAGGCGAATCCTCCTCACCCTGGCCCTCTCTGGGATGTAGACCCCCAGCCAAGACACACAGATGTTATCCATGCTCTGATGGCCAAGCCTCCTCCCTTTCTAGATGGAGAGAGTGAGGGCAGAGTGGGCAGTGGCTTGCCCAGGATCTAGTAGCACAGCAGTGGCTGAGCCAGAAACTGGTACCGGTTTTCCCAATTCCTAGTCTAGAGCCCCAGACATTATCCAACATCCATTGTGCATCTCCTGATGGTCTCTGAGCCCTGAGAGAGTTGAGAAGCAGGGTCTCAACCTTCACCTTGATCCTTTGGCTTAGGTGATTTGGCTTCCAGGGCTGTGCTTAGGGTATGTTTGGTTTGGCCATGGTGGAGTGGGTTTGGGGTCTATGAGGACGACCAGATTCAGGGCTGATGACTTTTTGAAGACAGTGGAGAATTTCATGAGTGTCCTCAAGTCCTAGCTTCACTGGAGCATTTCAGGTGCTTTCCTGCGTTCAGAGAGGGAGGGCAGGGAAGGGGCAGGCATGGGTATTTGGGGAGGTAAGAGCTCAGTGGTTTCCAAGCCTAGCAAAGCCCAGCTGATAGTATAGTTTCTTTGTGTCTGATCCCAGTTTGGAAAACACAGAAATGGCTCCACCTCCTTAGCCCCTGCCCCGGTTGGGGAAACAGAGGTTTCCAGTGGCAGATATAGCCTAATATCCTGCCTGTTTGCCTACTTCTGAGGCCTGGAGGGACGTGTTCTCCATCTTCATCCTGGGAGTCACCAGCTTTGCTCTCAACCTCCCCCAGAAACTGTGCTTTTTCACCTTTTCTACATAGCAGACCCAGGGCGGGAGTCACCTACATGCTAAGGGGATGTAGCATGCACTAAGGGTATTAGCAAAATATGAGCTGTTTAACTCTGATGAACTTAGGCATCATGGGCGCTTTGCATTGCACAGCTCCGTGCCGTTTGGTTTTGAATTACCTATGTGGGTGCTAGTAGGACAGCACCACAGTCTTTTCAGTGCTGGGTGCTTCCAAAGGTCTCATTCTGGCTCTCAACAGATCTATATAGGAATCACTTGAAAGCGATAGTATAGACAAGCATTTTGCATGCACTTTCAAGCTCCACAAGTGTCTCCCCTTGTTTGGAATACCTGTTTTAGAAGGTATAGTCACCATCTTTTTAATGCAGGGTGAATTAACCTACCAAAGGGATAGCGTGGGAGGACAGGCATTCTGTCCATACGAGTACCCAGATTGATGGGAGACATGTCCCTTCCCTGGGGGCGTTCCTGGTCTAATGGGGGAAAGGCAGCCAACATTCTCTAGGAGTTCATGGAATGAAAAGAAACAATTATGGAATGACCTATATTCACTGAGGGCTTAGAAGAGTCCCAGAGCTTGAGGTGAAGGGCTGGGAAATAGATGAGTCTAATCTGGGAAGTATTCCTGGAGAAGGAGTCGAGGATACGATTCAAAGCAAGGAAAGACTCCAGGAAGCCAAAGGTGGTGGGATGGGGGCCTGTCAGTGTGCACGCCCAGGTACTGGTGCAAAAACTGAACTCAGCTTGGTTGCCAAAAACGGCATGATGCCCCCACACACGTGCGGTGGCTTATAATGTTCACCTTTAGGAACATCTGCTTGTTTTCTCCCCTGACAGAGGAAAACATAAATCTGGAAGGTTTCAAACATAAATCTGGAATGACTTCAATGGATTTTTCCACCCCATCCCTGACTTCAGGGCCTGAGGGTGTAGGCAATGCATTGTCTTCTGTGTTTATCACAGCCAAGCAGAGCTTGGGGTGGCAGGCCTGACAGCCTGGTCATGTGGAGGTGATATACAGAGATCCGGGGAGGGCCCCAGAGAGGAAACTTGGCATTCGTTCCTTCAAACACAAAGTCACGCTCTTTATTTATTTATTTATTTATTTATCTGCTGCAAGGGACAGCTTGCTTGCAATCCTGCTGTGGGGGCATGAGACACAGTCCTGGGGAGGGAGGTCCGGGGGGCTTGCTGTACTGGGCGTCCCCAAGAGGAAGCCAGTATAGCCCCCCTGGTAGGTTAGGCCTTAGTGGCTGGGCTGATGGGTGACTACGCTCTCCTGTTTCTTTCCAGAACTGTCCTGGAGCTTTGATTCCTGTGACTCTGGAATTCTGTGCTGCTGTAGACTCCATAATCAATGCTGGGGTCTGTGACTTAGGACTGAAAGACTCCAGAGTTCTTTCCAAACGCAAGAAGTCTGTGGTTTTACAAAATGCACAAGAGTTCTGTAGGATTCTCACACCCTGTAGAGGTGAGATGGGAGCTATTTCTTGCTTACTCTGGAATCTCTTCCAGGAAAGAGGAATGGGAGATCCCCTTGGGTGAAATTTTGCTGCTGGGAAAGAGAAAAACCAAATTACGCTCAATTCTTCATTAACATCCTCTTGATAGATGGAATCCTAGAGTAAAACCCACCCCCAAACATTTTCTTCTCAATCCTGAAATTCACCCCTTGAATCTTCTTTCACTAGACCCATTTTCACTACCAAGTGAAAACTCCCCCTGGGTGCCAGAGAACACCCAGTGTCTCACTCTCTACTTTGGTCACCAGCCCTTCGGACTTCCTATATCTTTCTGGTGCATTAAGCTTGGTTTTACGCTCCTCACTTGAAGAGTTATGGGGAATACAGTGAAGGGGCCTTGGGAAGACCGCTTATTTCATTGATCCTGCCGCATTGTTAGAAAGTTCACTTTCTTTTGCTCTAATGAACCTCTTTACTTAGTTGCACTATGAAGCAGTTGCCTCTTAAATCATTTATATAAAACACCTATTATTTGAATCATTTTTGGGAAAATATCTATATTAGACAAGATAGGTCAGGTTATGCCATGGTGACAATAGCCTGAAAATGTTAATGGCATACGGTTCTTTTCGTACCTCCACAAAGGTCAGTAGGGGTGTCTTCCAAGTGACAATTTGGCAACCTGGGCTGCTTCCAGCTCAGCTCAGTCCCACCATCTCACCACAAGGCCTTCTGGGCCACAAGACCAGAAGAAACTGCAGGGAGATCACATGCTTCTCTGCTTCTCCGCTTCTCCATGCTTCAGCCCGGAAGTGGTGCTTATTGCTTCTGCCCACAGCCCATTGGTCAGAGCTGTCACGTGACCTCAGCTAACTGCAAGGTGGCTGGGATGTGTGGGGTTCCAGATGGAATATTTGGTGAGCATGGCTGTTTCTGCTGAACTCCACTTGCCTTTCCTCACCCTCACGCAGGCTGAGGTGCCCCAGTGGCTGGGGAATGGCCATGCAGGCACTTGAAGGGGAACCTCCCATGGAATAATCAAAGTACAGTAGGTGGGAGCTGGAAGGACCCTAGGAAGCATCTAGGCCTACTTCCTTCCACCTTCATTTTATAGATGATTAAAGTGCAACCCAGAGACACTCAGTGGCTAACTCATGGTCACACAGCAAGTTAGGGGCAGGACTGGCCTCAGGGAGGGCCCCCAGAGCCTCCAAGTTCTGCACGCCTGTCCCTGCACCCTTTCATCGTCTGATCCTGTGGGGCAGCTTGGGAGGGTGGAGGAGGGGTGCACTGAGAGAGTGCTGGGGCTGTGCAGTGCAGGGTCCCAAGGCCAGGAACTGGCCAGCCGCTGTTGTCTGACTCTATTCATCCTGGGCACGATGGCCAATTAGTCATTGTGCACCATTATGCTGCCTTAACAACTACATTAGAGGCAGCCAGCACCGGCGTTGTGTGGCAGCTGCGATGGACGGTGGCAGTTGTAATTAGCAGAGAAATCGGGGAGGAAGAAATGTGAAGCTTTTACAGTTAAGCAAACCTCAGAATTGAAATGACTGCTAATTGTGCTTTGTGAGCTTATTAACATGACTCTGGTTAGTAAATAATGCCCCACATCTGTGGGCTTCTCTCTCCATTGTGTTTGGGGCTGAGAATAAGAAAGAAAACAGCTTGTCCTTCTTTAGTGAGCACCTACTATGTGGCAGGCACTATTCTAACTGCTTTGTGTGTATTAACTCATTTGATCCTCACAGTTATGAGGAAGCAGAGGCACTGGAAGGCTGAGTGTCTTGTCCCAAGTCGTGCAGCATTAACTAAGCAAGCAGGTCTGGCTTGGATGCTCTTAACCACTGGGCTGTGGGCACAAAGCTGGGTCTCTGGTGTAAGATAGGAGAGTGTGGGAAAAAGTCAGAGAGTCCGTGACCTTGGATGGGAAAAAGTTGCATCTTTTTTTCACTAAACTTTAACTGAAATTGAGCATTTCCTTTCATTTCAAAGCAGGTAACAAACGATGGCAGAATTAGCCACACCTTGGATTTCCTATCACCTTGGATAGGAATCACAGATGTTTTCATACTATATTACAGATGTTTTAATACTTTGAAAAATAGTTTTTGCTCATCAATTACTTCCTCGACCACAAGATCTTGTCATATAATACATTGATAAAAGGCACATATATTACTACAGACTGCATTTAATAAGTATTTTGATGATACTTTGATTGGTTTCTTTTGCAATCCTATATATATATTTTTTTTTTTTTTTTTTTTTTTTTTGAGGCGGAGTCTTGCTCTGTCACCCGGATTGGAGTGCAGTGGCCCGATCTCAGCTCACTGCAAGCTCCGCCTCCGGGGTTTACACCATTCTCCTGCCTCAGCCTCCCGAGTAGCTGGGACTACAGGCGCCAGCCACCTCGCCCGGCTAGTTTTCGTATTTTTAGTAGAGATGGGGTTTCATCGTGTTAGCCAGGATGGTCTCGATCTCCTGACCTCGTGATCCGCCCGTCTCGGCCTCCCAAAGTGCTGGGATTACAGGCTTGAGCCACCGCGCCCGGCGCAATCCTATATATTTTATTTTATGCTTTTAAAGGTATAATTCTGAGAAGGATCCCATATGCTCACCAAAGGCAGCCACAGTGCGAAGAAGATGACAAATACCTCCTAGAGGGTGGGCCTCACTCATGTGCCCCAGAAACCATGTTATCTGGAATTGAGTCCGTTAGATCTTGGTTCACACTCTTTCCACTCTATATGGAGCTACTGGCAATTCCTGGAATGTGCCAGGTTCTCTCTTCTCCACACCTTTGTGCAAGCTATTTCCCATGCTGGGGCAGCTGCCCTCCCTGCCCCTCCCCTATCACCTGGCTCCTTGGTGCTCTTTGGGAAGTGAAGTGCAGTGACTCCTCCTTCCTCTGGGAAATCCTCCCCGGACCCCCAAGCTGGGTTAAGTGGGCCTCCCTTTTGTGCTTTCCCAGGGTAAGCTCCAGGGTGGTTTCTATCATATTAGATTGACTCTTAAAAAAGTGAATTGTGAAGGAGCACTTTGGAGAGATAGGCTTCTGGAACACGGGGGTGCCAAGCAGGGGCTTTGTTTGGGGACACCAAGGCACCAACTCTGTTTTCTACTCTGGGTGAGGATGTGGCTGGGTCAGCTTTAAGAGTCTGGAGTGTCTATGAACATTCTCTGAAATGAGAGCTCAGAGACTGTCAGGGTCAAGTGTCTGGTTGGTGCCCTCGCATGCAAAAGAGCAGTGCCGTCGCTGGAGTAGGAGGAGGCCTGCCTTTGTGAAGACGGTCTACAGCAGCTGTGCGAGACCCCAGGGTCCAGGGACATGCAAAGCGATGCTGTACCTGCTCCAGCTCTGGATGGCAGTTTAGGTTCCCCATAGTGCACTAGCAGATGTCCCCTTCCTGCCACCCCACAGTTCAACGAGATGCCGCAAGTCCCTGCTTGCTGCAGTGCTGCAGGTGCTGTTCTGAGCAGATTGCATGGAAGAACCCATTTAATCTTCATAAGCCCCCTAGAGGTTGGCACCATTATCTTGATCATACATATGTGGAAACTGAGGCACAGAAAGGTTCCACGCCTGGCCCAAGATCACAGTGGTGGATGGAGTCAGGAGTAAAATCCCGGCACTCTGATTTCAGAGCCAGAACTCCGAACACCAGACGCGTCACATCATGTCTGAGACACATGCTCCAGAAGGTCTTGTATAATTTAGAAACTTGCATAATTTAGAACAAATCCTGACAAAAGGTTGGTAGGTGTCTCTGTTTATCAGCTAAAGTGGCATTGCTGTGCGGTGAGCATGCAGACAGTGAGTTTACAATTCACTGGACTGCCAGCTTCAACATTCTTCATGCTTAAAAGCAAATGTTTGGGATACATATTATTTCAAATTTTGCATATAAAGTGAGACTTTATTAATATCTTTATATCATAGTGTCAGATTCACATAACGCAAAATCTCATAAAACATGAGGACACTATTACTGCCGAGTGGCTTTGATTTTGATGAGTTTGAGGAGGCTAGACTGTGAGCTGCTCCAGGTATTTATTCAATGGTGTCCCATGTGCCTAACACAGTGCCTGGCACTCAGCTCCAGGAAGGACCACTCAACAAAAATAATCTAATTCAAAGCAATGCAGTTTGGTTGGCCATGAGTGTTGGTTTTTTTTTTTTTTTTTTTTTGGTGGGGGCGGGGTGGGGAGGGGATGGGAGCTACCTTGAAGGTTATACATCTAAATAGTTTTGTTCATCCCGAATTTACCCCCTCCTTTTTCCCCCTTAAAAAAGGGACCAGAGGGAAGAGATCTCAGTAGCTGATAATGAAAAAGGAGGGCAGGGGCAGGGAAAAAGCCAAGGAGAGGCAGCAGGGCAAGAGCCCCACATTAAAGAAAGGGGGCTTCTGTGTCCAGGGAGTGGGAATGGCTTATGTATTGGTTGGGGTATTTGTCTTTCAACAATGAAAACCAATTCTGGGTAACTTCACAGAAAGGGGATTCAATTGAAGGTTTATGTGTCCTCCCGAGATCAAAATGAGGCTGGGAGGGTAGTCCTGGGGACAGTGTGTAGTGAGGGGGCTACCACAAAGTAGGAAGCCCGGAGATGAAGCAGGGCAGCCTGGTCAGGAGGCTCTACCACGGGTGAGCTTCCAACCCTGCCCCCAGCACACACAGTGGGGGGCTTCCTGACAGGGAGGCTGGGTGCTTAAAGGCAGGGGATGTGGCCCCTGGTGTCCTCACTTGCATCACTGAATGGTCAGGTAGCAGGGACAAGAAGGGTCCTGTGTTGCAGATAAGGCATTGAGGCCTTGGCCTCTCTGCAGTAGTGACACAAGCAGGACCAGAGCCTGTCTCCTGGGTGCTCTCTCCAGAGGGGGCAGACATGTCTTAACATTTTAAAGGGCCTTCAGAGCACTCTCAGTCTTCATCGTGATAGGCCAAAGGCTCTCCCACCAATACGCCTTGACAGGGCCTCCCTCCTTCTCACCCCAATTCTTTCTTAACCCATAGGATGTAGGGTCTGGGACAGCGTTGGGAAGTGGAGGGATGGAATTCTGATCAACTCCAGAGGGTGGACGGCACCATTATACCATGATGGAGGGGTGGTGTGTGGGGTGAGGATACAGGCATGTTGGCCCCTAACCACACCCACCATACCATGTTTCTAGGTGAGCAACGAGTAAGGTGGTACAATGGCCCTGAAGGGCAAAATAAGGAGAGGAGCTTTCCCAGAAGTGTATAAACCCTGGACTGGTGTGGGAGGGGTAGTGAGAAGTCATTTTCATCTCCCTTTGTGTGCTTTTGTGCTGCCTGCTTGTGAAGATATGGGCCCTTGATAACTGACTGCCTGAGGATATGGCCACAGCCTGCACTTACTAATTCACTGGTCTTCGTTCCAGGTAGGGCATAGGAGCAGGGAAGAGAAACTACGATTAACTGAGCACCTACTATGTGCCAGAACTTTGATGTATGTGATCTCATTGGATCCAATATTTACCCCAACCCCATGAGGCAGTTGTGATGACTCAGTCTTACTGGTGAGGAAATCAAGGCTCAGGCAGGTTAAGGGACCTGTATAGGCCCCCTCGGCTGAAAAGGGGTATTTTTATTCTGAATAAAGACTACTTTTTCCAGCTTTCCTCACAACTAGGTGTGGCCATATGACCAGGTTCTGGACAATAGAACGAAACCAGAAATGGTCTGTGCAACTTCCAGGAAGTGTCATTAAAGAGAGGAGAGGACCTTCTCTTCTGCTTTTTCCTCCCTGCTGGCTGCAGTGCAGATGTAATGATTAGCACTGCTCCAGCCAGAGGGGGCCACGAGGTGAGGTTAGGGAAGAGGCCATGGAGCAACAAAATGGGTGGAGCTTGAGTCCCTGACACCAAAGGCACCCTGTCAACCCTGGGCTCTCACCTGAAATGTGACAGCCAAGCCCAATTCTGATTTATGTATACCAACTTACAATCACAAAATCTGTAAATTTGGAAAGGAGAACTTTATTTCTTGTAAAGGATTGCAGCCTGCAGGCCGGGAAGCATAGCCTCCCATAGGGATGGAAAACAGGCACTTAGAGGGAGGGAAGATGTTCCAGGAGTTTTCTGCTTGGTAGATTAGCTAGACATACATACATATACATACATACAGCTAGACATACATGAATTTTCATATCTTCCTTATAGGAGGAAGATAATGAATATTCATGGGGAAGTCACGCTTGTGTGGAAAGCAAACATGTATGTTACATACATCCTCTATTTGTTTACTTTGGGGTGGAGACAACATTAAAATGTAGTAAAATTAAGCTGTATATGTCAAAAGGCACAAGAAGGATGCAGAGCACCCTGGACACAGCTTCTGTGAACTGCCAGATCCAGCTTGGGGTTGGTAGTCACTTATAGGGAAGGAATGCTGGTGAGAGGGGAAGGGAGTGGCACCAGGCAGTTGGTTGAAGTCAGCGAAGGACTGAGTCTTCCGTTCTTTGTTTCCAGGGCTGGTTTCTGTTTAACTTTTAGAAAAAAATAGTCTACTGGTGGTTAGCAAGGGACAGGGTATAAAGAGGCAGGACTGACCTGTCTTGTCATGGCTGGAAAACTTAGGTTTTGAGGTTTTTCTGGAATCTTTTTGGCCCAGAGGGCTTCATTTAGTTGGTTGGGAGCTTGAGATTTCATTTGCATCTCACGTGTGACCCCTTCCTTGCTGGGGCTCAGCCTCTCTGGACCTCTGCTGGCTGGACCTCTGCAGTGGGGAGGGGTGACTGGGCAGCAGGGAGATTTCAGCTCCAAGGGGACAAAACATGGGAAGGGCCAGGGTCTCAGTTCCTTCAAAAGGGGAGGTCAGAATTAGCTGTTTGAGAAGAAAATGGTATAGTGAAGGGGGAGGCGGTGTGGGACAGGGTCAGCTCCTGGCCTTGCTACCTGCCTGCCAGTCAAGCGCCCTTAAGCAAGTTGCTCCCTCTGAACCTTAGTTTCCTCATTTGTAAAATAGGGACAGTGATACCTACTCCACGCCATTGTTGGGACAATCAGAGACAGTGTACAGAAAGGGCCTGTGTGAGGCTGGTGCTCCATGAGTGGTAGCTCTTATTTTTATCATTGGCTGAGAGTCAAGAGATCTAGAATTTTGGGTGTGCCATTGTGATCACGGGGTGAGACACTTAACTTTTCAGACCTTGGTTTGTTTCCAAGTAGAATGTGGGGGACGGTGACAGGTTGGACTGCATGAACTCTATGGTTCCTTCCAGTCCTGATATTCAGTCCAGTTCACCCTGCCCTCATCTTACAGACAATAAAACTGAGGCCTATGGTGGCAGAGACAACTGGCTGTGCTTCCCTTCCGTAGTGTAGAGTTACTGTTGGGAAGCGGCTGCCCCAAAGGAACTGGACTTTTCCCAGTCTGGTTCTCACCAATAGAACGTGAGCTGACAGGATATTGTATGATCACTCTGGCCAAGAGTTAGGGCATGGCTGTGTCTTCTCCATCCTCTCTTCTGCTGTCTGCCAGCTGAACGTCATGTCCAGGGCCATCTGGGAAGCTACATGTTGAAGATAGCAGAGCCTCTTGCAGCCTGGCTCTGTAAATGACACCCTCTCTTCCCTCCATCCCAGTGCAGTTTTGGACTCCAGGTGGTCAAGACACACGCTTGCAGGGAATGAAGGCCCTGGGATTTCAGGGTTTACCTGTGTAGCAGCTAGTGAGATCTTAACAAACATACCCAAGAGGTAGAGTGGGTTGGCCAGCATCTGGGCCTCCTCTCTGATGCTTGGTGGCATTCTATGTGACAGTCTAGACCTCTCAATCAGTTTGCCAGGTCTTTGAGAGCCTGGTTAGCTGCTCATACTCCTGTAGGCTCATAACAGTGGGCACTGGTCACTTCTCATCCACCCCGCAGGAATGACCTGTTGGGACCAGGCACTGACTAGTCAAGCCTGGTTGACTTGAACTGGGCATCCACAAGGCACCGCCTGAGGCCTTCCAGGCTGAGAGCCGATCCTGCCCATTGGGTCCCACTCCCATATCCCTGGAGGCACTAGGGTTTGGGAACCGCAAAGCCATGGCCAAGGGAGCAATGGAGTTAAACTCTCAGAAGAGGGTGGGGGTAGAGGAAGGGCAGGAGCCAAGGTGATGGGGTCTGGGAGAGGTGTCTTTGAAGTGGAGGCAATGATTCTTCGTGGAATTGAGGGTAGAGATCTGGAATGGGGCCAAAGCCCTGATCTGAGTCCAGCTCTGCCCCCAACCTGTAGGTGACCCCACACAAGTCTAAGGTCACTGAGGAATTGGTGACAGGAATAGAGACCAGAACCCAGGCTCTCCACCTCCAGCTACAGATGAGCTATTTCTGGGAACACCATCCTTTCTCTGTCTTCCCTGGAACCTGGGCATTTCTGATTAGGATGCTAATGGAGGGAGGGGAATGAGGAAGCCAGGGAGCTGCAGAGCCAGAGAAACACCCAGGGACTGGGAAGCCAGTGGCTAATTAAAGGGTCCATGTCAAAGAGGAATGCCAAGTAGGTAATTTCCATGCCATTTGAATAATGGGGAAAATGGTTACCATTTCTCAAGTTTGCTTGTTGAAAAGAGAGAGGGGAAGAATGAAAGGAGAGGGGAGATTGTGGCTGCTGGGATCTCCACTGGCTGTTGAGGAAGCTGGGGAGGGGAGCGGCAGAAGCAGACTTGCTCCAAGAACAGGGAGGAAGGCAGAACCAGAGGGGACAATTTTCTGCCTTCTTCCCAGAAGGTCCTAGGAAGTTCCCTGAAACCTGGGCTAGGGGAGAGAGCAGCCATGCAGAATGGCAGTGATACTAGTTCCCAGGAGAGTTAAGGAAAGCCCTCCACATGGGTGCACCACACTTCACAGTTTACACAGCCCACATATATTCTTTGTCTCACTGCATTGCTATGACAGGCTGTGAGGTGAGCATGGAAGGGATGGTGATCAGGATGATGCTGATGATGATTCTGATTTTAAAGGTGAATCACTGAGCCCCAGAGAGCAGGAGTGAATTGCTCAAGGCCACATTTACTTATGTATTCATTCATTAATTTAACAAAGCTGTTTACTGGGAAGGCCAGACTGAATATCAGGTCCAGTGTCGTGTGAGAAAGGCCCAAGGATGATGAAGGCTTAAGGTTGATGAAGACCCAAGGATGAGTAAGACACGGTCCTGCCTGGCAGGAACTTGGATTCCACCAGGAGAGACCGAGGAGGTGAAGCCACACATCACTAAGTGCTGTGGGTGCTGGGTTGGAGGGACCTAGCCTGCCTGGAGCCATAGAGACTTCCTGGAGGGACTGCCTGCAAGCTGAGGTTTCAATCAGGAATTTGCCAGGTGACGGGGGAGGAGCACATGCCAGGCCAAGGGAATAGCATATGTAGAGCTGGGGAGTCCCGGGAGAGCTTGTCTTGTTCAGGGAATATGAGAGGCCCAGTGAAGAAGACAGGAGGGGTCATAGGCTGGGGCGGGATTGAGAGCTGGGGCTGGAATGCTTGGTGGGAGAGGGATGAGACCACAGAGGCAGGCCCCAGATGGACTATGGCGTGAGGGGGGGCTCATGTACTACACTAGGATGTATGGACTTGATCTTCAGGCCAAAGGGACCCTAGAGGGTGGGCTGCTGAGGAGCTGGTGGAACTGAGATCACCCCATGTCCAGGGCTGCTGCTGTCTCTCTGGAGCCAGCCCTAGGAACCCAGCCTCCCACCCCGCTTCCCCTGCCCCCAGCCTCCCCAGACCAGTCCCTTGAACTTCAAGTCACGGACTCCCAAGAAGAGGAAGCCAAGCTGTGGGATGGAGGGTCCCTACTGCTCTGGCCTATCTTCCCTTTTTGTTTTCTGTATTTCTGATGCTTTGTGATCTGGGGCCTGGCTGACCTTGGAGAGACTGCCTCTCCCATTGCCAGCCAATTCCTAGAGGGTGCATTTCCTACGCAAACCAATCCATAGAGAGTCCCTACCCTAACCACCTTCTTTATTATGCTGATATTCCTCTGCCCTAATCACCCCAACTATAGATGGCCCCTACATCTCAGAGCTCACTGAAATAATGCAAACCAGCCAATCTTGAGCCTGCTTACCCTGCCTCACCCACCCTTCTCATAAAGACCACAATAAAGGCATTTGCCCATGTTTTCATCTTGCTCCCTCTACCTGCGGAATAGCCCTGGCTTCCCATGTGGTCCCTGCATGGCATGGCATGCCCCCTCCCCTTGGGAACTGTAACAAACCATGTTTTCAATGGTAGCCGCTCCTGATCTGTTAGCCTCACCACACCTGAATAATAATCAAATGCACATTTTAAAACACCACCTTGCATCAGTTACCTATTGATGCATAACAAATTATCCCAGAACTGAGTGGCTTAAAAAACAACAAATACTTATTGTCTCTCATAGTTTCTTTGGGTTAGAAATTTGGTAACAGCCGGCTGGGCGCAGTGGCTCACGCCTGTAATCCCAGCACTTTAGGAGGCTGAGGCGGGTGGATCACAAGGTCAGGAGATCGAGACCATCCTGGCTAACACGGTGAAACCCTGTCTCTTCTAAAAATACAAAAAAAAAAAAAAAAAAAAAAAAAATTAGCCAGGCGTGGTGGCAGGCGCCTCCTGCCCAGCTATTCAGGAGACTGAGGCAGGAGGATGGCATGAACCTGGGAGGTAGAGCTTGCACTGAGCCAAGATCATGCCACTGCACTCCAGTCTGGGTGACAGAGTGAGACTCCGTCTCAAAAGAAAAAAAAAAAAAAAGAAATTTGGGAATGGTCTAGCTTGGGGTTTCTCCTGAAGTTACAGTCAAGATGCTGGCCCAGGGCTGCAGTCTTCTGAGGGCTTGATTAGGGCTGGAGAATCTGCCCCAAGATATTCCATTCCAAGATGACTCACTCAATACCTGGCAAGGTGGTGCTGATACGGTCAGAAGACCTCAGTCCTTCACCACTTGGATCTCTCTGTAGCTGCTTGAGTGTCCTCACAACATGGCAGCTGGCTTTCCTGAGTGAGTAAGAGAGAATGAGGTGGAAGTGCAATGACCTAGCCTTGGATGTCACCCACTGTCATTTTGCGATATCTCCTTGGTTACACATTGTGGGAGAGAACCACACAAGGGCATGAATGTCAGGAGGTGAGGATCAGCCAGGCTGTCTTGGAGGCTGGACATCACACCCCTCCTTCCAAGGAAGAGCAGACAGAGGTCCTCCTGTAGCAGGACGGTGAGATAAAGTGGCCTGCTTGGAGGAAGGCAGGGCTTCCTAAGTCGCTAGACAGGGCAGGTCTCAAATGGCTCCGCCACTAACCTGCTGTGTGCCCATGCTCTTCAGGCCTCTGTTTGCCATCTCTGTGCTGTGGGAAGAACTTGTTCTGCTTTGCGGGGCTGGGAGAGGGATGGAGGATCCAGTTTCTAAGGGGGTGGTCCTGAGATTTGCAAAATATAGTCTTCCCCCCTTTCATTCTTAATCTTGTTTCTTCACATAGTCAGATAATCAGTTTCCCTGGAAGTCTTTGCAGCAATCAATTTGCATAACCACCCAAATAAGCACCTTTCTTTCCTTTAAGTTAACTCTTGGCCTATGTTTCCAATTAACTGTGCAACTAAACCAGGGTGAGGCTTTGCTTTCCCACCCCCATGACCATGTCTTTCCTGAATGGCTTGGAGCAGAGGCAGAGGCCTATATCAGCTCTGCTCACCTCCCCAGCATTACTCCACACACTGCGTGGCCAATGCCCAGGGATCAGTCTGGGCCAGCTCTCCTCTTCTCTCCTTTTCGGCTTCCCTTGGTGGTGAGGGACTCAGGATGTTGGAGCAAAGAAGGACCTTAGGACTGTCTCATGTGATCTTACATTTTACAGCTAAGACTCAGAGAGGGCCAAGAAGGGGTCAAGGTCACATAGCAAGTTGGTGGCAGTAATACTGGGGCGAGAACCAGGTCTTCTGACTCCCCTCCTAGGCTCGTGTTTTCCCTCCTGGGTATGCCCAGGAGATGCCCAACTGTGGTTGTTCTAGATGGTCTTGGACCACTGTGGCTTAGACACTCCCGTCTCTCTGTGAAAGACAGGGCGGGTGCCAGGGTGGCAGGAGGGAAAGTGGAAGGGAAGGGAAGCTGTCAGTATGGAATGGCCAGACCCCACACTTACCTGGTGGAGCGTGTGTATGCGGAAGAGAGGAAGGTTAGGGCGGGGGGCATATATAAGAGAAGAGAAAATGTGAACCGAACCCTCTAAGCCTATCGTGCTCAGGGGAGGAATGACAGGGCAGGAAGTGCTCAGAAAGCTAGCGCAGAATGACCCAGCCTCCGTGGGTCTGGAGGTCTGAGAGGCCCTTGAAGTTTGGCTGAAATCTGAGAGGTGCACGTGAAGAGGAGGGTGGGCTCCCAGCCCTCAGCCTCATTCTGCAGGACACAGAAACAGGCCACCCCAGGAAGGGACGAAGAGGCATGGAGCTACTCAGTGGGCCCCCAGCTTCTTCTTCCACAGTGCTAGGGATGGACCTTGTGCTCACAGCAGGGTGGGAGGACCCTGCTTCTCTCCGGCCTGGGCTGATGACCAGTTGTACGGCCCTTAGTCAGTGAGGCCCAGGGAGGCTCTGATACCCTGCAGGGTGGCCTCCTCCACTCCTCTTCTGGGTTCTTCCACTGCCTACACTGCCCCATGGGGTGGCAGGAGCGAGCCTGCTCCTGGCCAGTTTCACTTAGTAATTTCTAAGTCTTCAATTTTGGCCATTCCTCTCCCCTCAATTGTTCTCCATTGTGAACTGAGAAAGGCAAACACGTTTTGATCTTGGCTTGAGTAAAGCTGAATCTCAGTTTAAGAAAAAGAAAAGAAATCTGCTAGAGCTAGGAAAATATCAGCCCAGGTCCCCAAGAGTAAGTGGCTTCTGAATTATTCAAAGACTAAATTTCTCTCCCCATTAGACTAGAAACGCTCTGAGGGCAGGGCAGGGTCTGTGTCTGTAACATCGGATGGCTGGGAAGTGGGCAGGAAGCCACATATTGAGGGCCTGTTTGTGTCAGGCACATAGTACCTTGGTGGATGGGTGAACGTTCCTGGTGTGGTACCATTTCTGTTTCCATTTTATAGCCAGGGAGCCTGAAAACCAGAGTTACACAAGCCAGTATGTGGCAGAGAGGGCTTTGGAAGCTGGGCTTGGGTGATGTCAAAACCTAGGTGTTTTTCCCTACACCACGTCAGCAGGCAGAGGTGGCAGGTGGGGTCCCACCCCCATCCCCAAGCCCTGCAGTTGTTAGCCTTGCCAAAACCCTCAAGGAGCTGGCGAGGAGAAGGGCCCCAAGGGAAGCCAGACTTGCCACCTGCATGGGACTGGGTAAAAGCAAAACACCGACACTAATTGGGGAGCAAGAGTGCCAACACCCTTATTTCCTGTCTTGGCTGCTTAGCCCAACAAAAGAGCTTCGTGTAAGTTGGCCCAGTGACAGCATCTTGTCATGCTCTTCCTTCCTCCTTCAACCTGGTTCCTTCTTAGATTTTTTTAGTGCTTCTTCCACTCTCTATAGCCATTTGATATAGAGTCATGGACAGGAGACCCAGGGTACTGCCCGGAGGGCCACCAACTTGCTGTGTGATCTTGAGCAAGTTGCTTAACCTCTCTGGGACTCAGTTTCTCCACCTGCAAAATGGGAGGAAGAGGATTGAATTGGATGGTTGCTAAAGTTCTATGACGACTTTCTTCCCATCTTGAGGACTGGTATTTGGGAGGGCAGCAGAAAGCCAGGGCCAGGCCCACTTCTCAAGCTGCAGAGATGAGAGACATCCTCATGGAAGGGTGTCTTTATCTGATCACAGTCTCGTTAGAGAGAAATGCCGTTTGATTATAATTTGCACTTTCTTTGAATGTCAAAATGTTGACATACTCACCCCAATTTCTACCTCCCTGCTCCACTTCCTCTCCCACTACCTGCTTTCTATGCCCCACTGCTGACCAGTGTCAGCCCTGGCTTTGTCTTGCTGAGTTGCCTTATTCCAAAAGGATGACTGAGTTCTCCAGGAGGGTCATGCTGGGCCTCAACTGCAGCCCCTGCCTGGCTTTAGAGTAAGACTCAAGTTTGTAGGATCCATGATATGCCTGGAACTGTGCAGTGTGACCCTCATATTCACCATTTCTTTTTTTTTTAAATTCTTTAAGTTCTAGAGTACATGTGCACAACATGCAGGTTTGTTACATATGTATACATGTGCCATGTTGGTGTGCTGCACCCGTTAACTCATCATTTACATTAGGTATATCTCCTGATGATATCCCTCTCCCCTCTTCCCACCCCACAACAGGCCCCGATGTGTAGTATTCCCCACCCTGTGTCCAAGTGTTCTCATTGTTCAGTTCCCACCTATGAGTGAGAACATGTGATGTTTGGTTTTCTGTCCTTGCGATAGTTTGCTCAGAATGATCGTTTCCAGTTTCATCCATGTCCCTACAAAGGACATGAACTCATCCTTTTTTATGGCTGCATAGTATTCCATGGTGTATATGTGCCACATTTTTTAAATCCAGTCTATCACTGATGGACATTTGGGTTGGTTCCAAGTATTTGCTATTATGAATAGTGCCACAATAGACATAAATGTGCATGTGTCTTTATAGCAGCATGATTTATAATCCTTTGGGTATATACCCAGTAATGGGATGGCTGGGTCAAATGGTATTTCTAGTTCTAGATCCTTGAGGAATGGCCACACTGTCTTGCACAATGGTTGAACTAGTTTACAGTCCCACAGACAGTGTAAAAATGTTTCTATTTCTTCACATCCTCTCTAGAACCTGTTGTTTCCTGCCTTTTAATGATCGCCATTCTAACTGGTGTGAGATGGTATCTCATTGTGGTTTTGATTTGCATTTCTCTGATGGCCAGTGATGATGAGCATTTTTTCATGTGTCTGTTGGCTGCATAAATGTCTTCTTTTGAGAAGTGTCTGTTCATATCCTTCACCCACTTTTTGATGGAGTTGTTTGATTTTTTCTTGTAAATTTGTTTAAGGTCTTTGTAGATTCTGTATATTAGCCCTTTGTCAGATGGGTAGATTGCAAAAATTTTCTCCTGTTCTGTAGATTGCCTGTTCACTATGATGGTAGTTTCGTTTGCTGTGCTGAAGCTCTTTAGTTTAATTAGATCCAATTTCTCAATTTTGACTTTTGTTGCTGTTGCTTTTGGTGTTTTAGACATGAAGTCCTTGCCCATGCCTATGTCCTGAATGGTATTGCCTAGGTTTTCTTATAGGGTTTTTATGGTTTTAGGTCTTATATTTAAGTCTTTAGTCCATCTGGAATTAATTTTTGTATAAGGTGTAAGGAAGGGATCCAGTTTCAGTTTTCTACATAAGGTTAGCCAGTTTTCCCAGCACCATTTATTAAATAGGGAATCCTTTTGCCATTTCTTGTTTTTATCAGGTTTATCAAAGATCAGATGGTTGTAGATGTGTGGTATTATTTCTGAGGGCTCTGGTCTGTTCCATTGGTCTATATCTCTATTTTGGTACCAGTACCATGCTGTTTTGATTACTGTAGCCTTGTAGTATAGTTTGAAGTCAGGTAACATGATGCCTCCAGCTTTGTTCTTTTGGCTCAGGATTGTCTTGGCAATGTGGGTTCTTTTTGGTTTCATATGAACTTTAAAGTAGTTTTTTCCAATTCTGTGAAGAAAGTCATTGGTAGCTTGATGGGGATAGCGTTGAATCTATAAATTATCTTGAGCAGTATGGCCATTTTCAAGATATTGATTCTTCCTATCCATGAGCATGGAATGTTCTTCCATTTGTTTGTGTCCTCTTTTATTTTGTTGAGCGGTGGTTTGTAATTCTCCTTGAAGAGATCCTTCACATCCCTTGTAAGTTGGATTCCTAGGTATTTTATTTTCTTTGAAGCAATTGTGAATGGGAGTTCACTCATTATTTGGTTCTCTGTTTGTCTGTTATTGGTGTATAAGAATGCTTGTGATTTTTGCACATTGATTTTGTATCCTGAGACTTTGCTGAAGTTGCCTACAGCTTAAGGAGATTTTGAGCTGAGACAATGGGGTTTTCTAAATATACAATCATGTCATCTGCAAACAGGGACAATTTGACTTCTTCTTTTCCTAATTGAATACCCTTGATTTCTTTCTCCTGACTGATTGCCCTGGCCAGAACTTCCAACACTATGTTGAATTGGAGTGGTGAGAGACGGCATCCCTGTCTTGTGCCAGTTTTCAAAGGGATTTCCAGAAAGCTCCCAAGTGATGCCTACATTCCTGGTCCATCGATCACACTTTGAGTACCAACTGTAATGTCTCCGTCATCATTGTCATCACCTCTGGCCAGGTGCTTCCAGTTTTTGCCCATTCAGTATGATATTGGTGTGGGTTTGTCATAAATAGCTCTTATTATTTTGAGATACGTCCCATCAATACCTAATTTATTGAGAGTTTTTTATCATGAAGGGCTGTTGAATTTTGTCAAAGGCCTTTTCTGCATCTATTGAGATAATCATGTGGTTTTTGTCTTTGGTTCTGTTTATATGATGGATTATGTTTATTGATTTTCCTATGTTGAACCAGCCTTGCATCCCAGGGATGAAGCCCACTTGTTCATGGTGGATAAGCTTTTTGATGTGCTGCTGGATTCGGTTTGTCAGTATTTTATTGAGGTTTTTTGCATCGATGTTAATCAGGGATATTGGTCTAAAATTCTCTTTTTTTGTTGTGTTTCTGCCAGGCTTTGGTATCAGGATGATGCTGGCCTCATAAAATGAGTTAGGGAGGATTCCCTCTTTTTCTGTTGATTGGAATAGTTTCAGAAGGAATGATACCAGCTCCTCTTTGTACCTCTGGTAGAATTTGGCTGTGAATCCATATTCACCATTTCTACAGAAACTGAAGCTCAGAGAGGCTGAGAAACTTGTCCAAATCACACAGTGAAGTGATGGAGTCAGCATTTAAATGTCCATCTATCCATCTCTGAAACCGCACTCCCCTCCCTGCTCCAGGCTGTTCACCTGTTTGGAGATGTGCTTTGGGGCAAGAGCAGTGGCCTGGCCAGAGGTGATGACAATGATGACGGAGACATTACAGTTGGTACTCAAAGTGTGATCGAGGGACGAGGAGTGTAGGCATCACCTGGGAGCTTTCTGGAAATCAGGCCGCAACCCAGACTCCAATCAGGATCTGCATTTTATCAGGACCCCCAGGAGATTCGAGAGCATATTAAAGGTTGAGAACTGTAGAACTCATTCTAGCACATTGGCTTCTAGGTTCCAGTCATGGGATGCTTTCTGGAGGCAGAACCTCATGGTATCCAAAGGGCCTTAGAGGTCTTCAGGATGGTGGTTTCATAAACTGCCCTTTGGAGCAGTGGGGTTCTCAGAGATGTCTCTGTGGCTTCTCTGGTGTGGAGCTGGGCCAAGTCTAGTAGGAAGGACTCCAGAACTCCCACCACCTGCCACCACATGAACCCTGGATTAGGTTTTATTAACTTCTCATGGGATACAATTTCACTGGGGAGTGGGGTGGGGTTGTTAGGGTTTATTGCCTAAAAAAAGATTTTTAAAAACATGCTCTATTCCATCCTTCTAATTAGAAGGTAAGGAAATTGATAAGAGAGCATCAGAGACTTGTCAAAAGTCATAGAGAATGTAGGACCAGAATCCAGGGAGATCAATTAGGATTGTTTTTGGCTGCAAAAGTAACAGCAAACTCACTAACAGAGTCTTAAGCAAGTAAAATTTGTTTCATGCAACAGGAAGCCAGGCATAGACTGATGAGTATTGGTACCTTAGCAGCTCAAGGGTGCATCTCGGGTTCAGAGTCTTCCTTGGTTTCCTTTCTGCCACCCTTAGCCTGGGGCTGTTATCCTCATGGCAGAAGACAGCTGCTACTGCTCCATGTCTTACATCCATGTTCCAGACATGGAGAAGAGGGAAGGATGAATGGGCAGAGATCATTCTTCTAGTTAGTTTTGTCTGTTTAATTGAAGGAAGGATGCCCTCCTCAGAGGCTTCTTCCTATTGCTTGTAGTTCTGAATGAATGATCTGGCCACTCCCATCTGGAAGATAGCCAGAAGGGGAATGAGGAACAGGTTTGGGTCAAACCCCCTGATGGTGAATGTCTAGGGATCCTGTCCCGGTGTCCTGAAATTCTTCAGGGTCCCAGAATTGCATCTTTTGGGCTGAGATGGGGTATGTCTGAGTCAGACAGGCACCCGCTCAAGGCTCGAGCTTGAATCTCTCATTACCGTAATGGTCTTTATGAGAACTGTTTGGTGTGGGCACAGGAGCTTTGCTAAACAAAGACCTACAGACTTGGGGGCTTAGAGAAAGAGGAATTGGATTACAGAGAAAACCACAAGGGCTAATTCTAATTCTCTGAGTATCTCCACTGCTCACAGCCCCTAATGAAAACATGTGTAAGAAACCCGCAGGGTTAATTTTGCCGAGAAAAATTCCAATAAAGCTCCATTAGATTTTCGCATTAAATTAATGTAATGGATGCTTAAAAGCCATGCTAATTAGGCTTTGTTATTAACAGGAATGTCAGGTGGATGGGATCTGGCCCAGAGCTGACATTTTATTCGGGCAACCTATGGGAGACGGATTTGCCAGTGGTCGGGAGACACCACATCATCCCGCCCATCTCCAACACCACTCATGCCTTGGAAAGTCTTTAGTCATTTAGGTTCATTTGCCTGGAACTGGCATTGTTTCTCCAGTAAGACAACAAATAACAAACTTCATGTAGTCTTGGCTTTTATTTTTATTTTTGGGTGTTTCCAACTTTCCCATCTTTGTTTCTCTGCTAGGGTCATGGCTCTAACAGGTCACTCCCTTGCTCAGAAGCCTTCAATGGCTTCCTATTTTCTGTCTGATAAGGAGTCTCTGATCTGGTATTCAAAAACCCTCTGGGATTTGGCTCCAATGCACCATTTCGGGCTCCCTTATTTCTCTCCATTTATACAGATGGCTGATTCCTCTCTGAGCGGAACCTTTCCAATACCCCTTAGCTTTGGTTATAACTTCCAAACTCTATCACCTCAGCCTTCCAACACTTTTTATTACTCTTTCCACTGTGTAAATGAGGAAACAGATGCTCAGACTGTCAGACCCCTGCTCAATCAGACCCCATGCCTCCCATATGTAAAAGCCCTGGCATGTTTTGGGTGGTCAGGCAATATCTGTCTCCCACTCTTCCTCATTTCCCTCAATCTCCCCACTCGGCCTGGTAGAACATCTTCAGGGTGGCTACCTGTCCTGCACCAGGGCTTGAGAATTCCAAATACCAGAAGGCATTTGGGATGAGGCTCCATTTGGGAAAGAGGACTTTTACAAAGCTAGGGATGAGTAAAAGGGAAGGCCTGGTCCCTCCCCTCCCATCATCCTAGGACTTCTGGCCAGGCTGTGTGTTGGATACTGGAGTGAGTTTGCATGTCTGTGGGAAGATACTGACCCTCCGCCCCAGGCTTGTCTCAGTTTGGACAGGGGAGAGACTGAATCTCAGCAGTCTGGATTTGACTGCCAGCTGTCGTTCGCCCAGCATCTTGGGGTCCTTGAAGCCCATGGGAAGTTGCAGGTCAGAGATGGGCTGGGAGAACCACAAGCATTTTAGGAAGCTAAGCTCAAGTGCAGCCACCCTGTGGGAAGAAGAGGACCTAGTTTCCAACAATCCTATTCCTACACTACAGTCCAACCCCAACCCTGGAGACTTAAGGTGAAAATGTGTCTCTACCAAAAATACAAAAATTAGCTGGGTGTGGTGACATGCACCTGTAGTCCCAGATACTTGGGAGACTGAGGCAGGAGAATCTCTTGAACCCAGGAGGTAGAAGTTGCAGTGAGCTAAGATTACGCCACTGCACCCCAGCCTGGGTGACTGAGTGACACTCCATCTCAAAAAAAAAAAGAGAATGTGGGCTATTTCTGCTCCCTGGACCTCAGACTCTCCATGTGAACAATTGGAACAACCCTAAAGTTTCTGTTCATTGCCTTCCCAACAACCCACTCACCCAATTCTTTCTTGGTATCAGAACTCAGATACCAGCAGCCATATTTTTCAGGGGAGTCTGGGACTCTCCCTACCCCAGGAATGAATCCTGATTTATCTGAAACAAATGTAATAATTCTATTTTGCTTGCTGTGGGGAAGTAGTGCCTGCTAGGAAAAGCTTTCCGAGATCTAAAAAACTGACTAAGCAGAAGTAGTTGCCCCACCCTGCCACCTTTGGATATTGCTGGATGAGGATGTGATGTCTGGAGTTGTGGCAGCCACATTAGGATTATGGGGCCAGTGGGTGGAGGGTGGGTGGGTAGATAAGATGCCAAGGAAAGGAGAATAAAGACATAGAAAGAACCTGGTTCCTGGCTGCTATCCCAGGACCCAGCTGAATTAACCACATTCAGAATTGCCTTACTCTTGGACCTGTTATGTGAAATAATAAATACCTTATTTTAAAAACCATTCATAATTGGGTTTTCTATTGTTTGCTTGTGAAAACAGTCAACCTGATCAAATTTCAAAGTCAGGGTAAAAAATTCAGATTCATCTGTCTGCCATGATTCTTTCCTTGGGGCAATAAAGACATTTTTGAGCTTACTGGAAACTGGGCTTAGCTGGAACTGTTCCCTTTCCTTCCAGGCAAAAGTTGCTGAAGAGTCCGGTTTTGGGGCCAAAAGGACTAGGTTCAAGTGTCAGGGCCTCTGTGCATGTACTGTATGACTATGTATCAACGATTTAAACCAGGGATTGACAAACTGCTTTCGCAAAGGGCCAGATAGCAAATATTTTAGGTTTGATGAGCCATACAGCCACTAATGCAGCTACTTAATTCTGTCATTTTAGTTTGAGAGCAAGATATAACACAAAAACAACATAAATATTTATTTATAACACATACCTAAGTGGCATAGCTGTATTCTAACAAAATTTTATTTACAAAAATAGGGGGCAGGCTGGATTCAGGCTGTAGATCATGGTTTGCCAACCCTGATTAAACTCTCAGTTTCCTCACCTGAAAAATGAGGCTAATAATTTGTTTTCCTTATGCGGCAAATTTGAGCATCAAATGAGCTGATTTGAAACTATCACCCTGTAAAATATGATGTACATGTGGGCTGCCCCTTCCCATGACAACCAAAGGTCCTGGTGCTCAAGAATGAAATGCTAGATTTTGCCACTTGCTATCACTGTGTGACTTTGGGCAAGTCACTTAACTTCTCTGACTGTCACTTTTCTCTTCTGTCAAGTGGGGATGCTAATACCTACTTCTGATAATGTTGCAAGGGTTAAGTGAATAATGCATGTAAAGTGCTGCACAGACCAAGTCCTCGGCAAATAATAGTAAGAATAGTAAGAAGAAGAAGAATAAGGAGGAAAGCCCCCTGCTCCTGACCTGGCAGATTCCATCCCATCTCAACCACCTGTGCCTTGACATTTCATAAATCAGTTTCCTCCCTCAGTTCCCAAGGGCCCAGGAGCCCTTGGGATCTCCAAACCTCCCCCTGCCATGTGAATTCTCTCCCCCTACCACCCACCCAGTGCCCTCCCCACCACACCCGCTTCCCCTTTGAACAGAACCAGTAATTAACAATGTTAATTCTAATCTCATTTGCTAATGAAGGCAGTCTAATTGCACCATAATTGGCAACAGCAGCAGCAGAAAAACACAAAATAAACCCTGCGTGTGTAATTTGGTTTAACTTCATTATAATTACCTTGCAGGCTGGGACTGGGTGGTTGGGGTTGGGATTGGGAGGTTGGAGAATTAAGAGAGCAGGGGAGTCAAGAGCTGAGGGTAGGGGAAGGGGTTAACAAACCCTTTCTCCTACCAGACTCTCCTGATTATCCCAAGACCTCAGAGATGAACCTCCACAGAGAAGTTTCTGGAAGTACTTGGCAGATGTTCTTGTCTTGCTAACCTGTTGTTTGACCTTGGGTAGCTCCTTCTGTATAGTGAAAGGCTTGTTCTCCGTAATTTCTCATTTTCCACCTGCTCTCAGAGTCTAGGACTTTTTGCAATTTCATGGTTGAAATTCTTCTAACATTCTAAATTCCAGGCCTCTCTCTTTTCACCAGAAGTGAAGTTTTGCACCTAAATTTCTTGCACAGCCTTCTCCCAGCTCCACCAGGTAACCTTACTCTGATGTGGAGGATCCTGAAAAAATAAGTAAACATCTTCTCTAAACCTTAATTTAATGTCTCCCACATCTTACCCAAGTAAGCACTACTTCAATAGCTTCCCCTGCCCAGTTTTGGAAAGAAACGAGCGCCCAAGGTATTTGTTCTGTTTATACGTATAATCATTTCCATAGCAACCAGCTAAGATTTATGATAAGCTACAAACTGCTTTTGGTTAAGGGGTGGTAGGTGAGGAAATTTTGCACTTATGTCTCTTAGAAGACATGTCAGAGCTCTTCTTCCGAGCCTGGAGGCTGCAAACACTGTATCAGATATGCACATCCACTCCCCCTGTTTTCAACGGCATTATGTGGTCTTTCGGTTTTATTTTTTCCTTGAAAACATCCCTCGTGGAGCCCTCCATCCTTCTGCTCTCTCATGCCCTGCATAGCTGCAATCCTGGGGTTTCTTCAGCACCCTCCACGAAATCCCCTTAGCTTCTCTCCTGTTTGGACATTATGTTTCCTGGATCCCCACACCTTCATTTTTTCTTGGCTTTTGCTTTTATTCTGGTGGAGCATGGGAGATAACATTTCTGAGACTGCTTATGAGAAGTTTAATGCTAGTCAGCTTCCTGATTCTTAGGATTGGGCCAGATTTTTTTCTTTCCTTTCTGGTGTCTTTAATATCTTTTCTTTATCCTCAGTGTTCTGAAATTTCCCAATTAAGTGGCTTTGTGTCAGGAGGCCCACTAATCTGGAAACTCACATCCTCCAGTACTAAGACATTTTCTTAAGTTACTTCGGTGATAATTGCCTTACCTCTGATTCCATTCTCTTTCTGGATCTTCTGTTAGATGTTGGATCACCTGGACAGATTTTCTGAATTTCTAATCAATTTTCTCCTGTTTTTTTTTTTTTCATTCTTTTTGTTTGTAATTTGTAGGAGATCTCCTCAACATTATTCATTAACCTTCCATTGGAGTATTTTCTCTTTTTAATTCTATAAGTTCTTTTTCATTGTCTCCTGATTAAAAAAAATAGGATTCATCCTTTTTTCCTGTCTTTTTTTCATAGATACAGTATCTTCTCTTATTTCTCCAAGGGTAACTTTATGGTTTTGAAATATTCCTCTGCTTCCTGCATTGCTTTTGTTTCATCTGAGCCCCCTTTGCCCCATTTGTTTTGTTTTGGTTGTTTTTGGTCTCCATCTTTCCTGCTGGATGCTCCAGCTGCCTGGAGCACGTTGTGCACGTGCCTGGTGTGTGGTGGATAGGGGTGGAAGGTGATCAGGGTAGAGGACGTCATTAGGGGACAGCCTCTCTCCATCTGTCCCTAGGCTGTACTGTTTAATCAGAGAGGAATCCCTCCAGCTCCAGATTGGATGGTAGAAACTGGAGGATATTCAGCACCTTACCCTCAGCCAGATCTTATTTGTGTTCTGGATTTTTTTTTTTTTTTTTTTTTTGAGAGCGGAGTCTCGCTGTGTCGCCCAGGCTGGAGTGCAGTGGTGCGATCTCGGCTCACTGCTGCAAGCTCCGCCTCCCGGGTTCCCGCCATTCTCCCGCCTCAGCCTCCGAGCAGCTGGGACTACAGGTGCCCGCCACCGCGCCCGGCTAGTGTTTTGTATTTTTAGTAGAGACGGGGTTTCACCGTGTTAGCCAGGAGGGTCTCGATCTCCTGACCTCGTGATCCACCCGCCTCGGCCTCCCAAAGTGCTGGGATTACAGGCTTGAGCCACCGCGCCCGGCCGTGTTCTGGATTTTAAAGTCCTACAGATTCACTTTTCTTCTCTCTTGTGCTGGGGCAGTGGGGTGGTTTCTAGAGGATCTAACTGCCTAATATGCAGAATTTCAATCAATGCTTCTATTTTTATTTCTAATTTTTTCAGAGATGGAGGTCTCCCTATGCTGCCTAAGCTGGCCTCAAACTCCTGAGCTCAAGGGATCCACCCCCTCAGCCTCCCGTGTAGCTGGGACTGCAGGTGTGCATCACTGTGCCCAGCAGTGCTTCTGTTTTCAGCCTGAATTTGTATCCCCTCTTTCAGAAGCAGCTGATGTCACCAGTACATGAGACTTTCTGGGCTCCTGCCCTAGGAACTAGCTGGTTCCTGGGTTTCCCCCACTGCTAACTTAGGTTTCAGCCTTCTTGGGGCTCCCAAATCAGTTACTATTCATCCATCTGCTTCCCAGCCTTGAAAATTTTGTTGCGGGTTGCCTCCTTTTCTGTTCTGTCTTGTAGGTTTACTTAATGAAATCTCTTTCAGTTACTAACTGAGGGATTGGGAGGGAGAGAGGTAGAGAGTGCCTTCCTCATGTGCGCACAGCACTTTTGAGTTTACACAGTCCATTCACATCCATTCTGCCATGTGTCTCCACAAGACCCCAGTAGTCCAGGCAGGGGAGGAGGTTTTATCTGCCATGTTTAACTAGAAATCTGAACATAAATCCTTAAGCGGCATTTGAACAGAAGTGAACAAGAGTTGGAAACAGAGGTGAGAGGTGATTTCACTACTGTCTCCTCTGCTTCCCCATGCTCCCCACATGGAATTTAATGAGAAGTGAAATGCCATTGGCGACGAGGGCCCAGTGGGAAGGGGAATTTGGAATCAGGGCTGCTAGAAACAGTCTGGGTCCAGGGCACTTGCAGTAAAATTGCTTTGATGTAGTAACTGATGATGTGAAAATTAAAAGTAGAAAATCAAAGGCAAAGCCTGATAGTGGATGGTAGGCATTGAGGGAAGCCTTTAGAACTCCTTCCCTCTCTTCTCAGTTCCTATTTTTCTCTTCAGGCCTATCATTTCTGCTCATGTGCATGCATGTATGTGTGCATGCACGTACGTGTCTGCGTTCCATGCACCCATATGTGCACAGGGATCCGTGTGTGAGCATACCTGCGTGTGATATGTACATGCATCCATGTGGGTTCATATGTATGTATGTGTGTATCTGTGTGAGCACATGTATCTGCATATGCATGTGAATGTTCTTGTGTGTGAGGCGGTAGGGAGCAAAAATTACGGCTTGTGAATTTCAACTTGGCATAGTAAGGAAAGCTAAGGATTTAAATTAGACCTAGATTCAAGGACGCCTGTTGTCTTAGGCCACTTGAGCTGCTATAAGAAAATACACAGACTTACAAACAATAAAAGTTTATTTCTTACAGTCCTGGAGGCTGAGAAGTCCAAGATCAAGGCACAGGCAGATTTGGTGTCTGGCGAGAGCCTGTTTCTCAGTTCATAGATGGCGCCTTCTGTGTCCTCACATGGTGGAGGGGGCAGACAAGCTCTCCAGGGCCTATTTTCTAAGGACACTGATTCCATTCATGAGGGCTATGGCCCTATGACCTGATCACCTCCGAAAAGGCCCTTCTTTCTTTATTTTATTTTATTTTATTTTTTGAGACGGAGTCTCACTCTGTCGCCAAGGCTGGAGTGCAGTGGTGCGTTCTTGGCTCACTGTAATCTCCACCTCCTGGGTTCAGGCCATTCTCCTGCCTCAGCTTGCCGAGTAGCTGGGATTACAGGTGCGCACCACCATGCCCGCCTAATTGTTTTTATGTATTTTTAGCAGAGACAGGGTTTCACCATGCTGGCCAGGCTGGTCTTCAACTTCTGACCTCGTGATCCACCCGCCTCCTAAAGTGCTGGGATTACAGGCGTGAGCCATCGCAACCCGCCTAAGGCCTTACCATCTAGTCCCATTGCCTTAGGGGTTAGAATTCCAACATGAATTTTGGGGGGAACACGAACATTCAGACCACACTACCTGTATACTTTTAGGCAATGCTCTTGCCTTATCTGAGTCGCTGCTTTCTTACCTGTAAAATGAGGCTTATGATGTCAAAGCTGGCTACCACGTCGTGGGGGTGCTTTGAGAGTTCCTAGAGCTGTCTATGGGAAAACGCTTTGTAAAGTGTCCAGGCTTATGCAAGTATCATTCATTCATTCATTCATCTGAGAAACACTTACTGAACAGAGTCCCTGTCCTGAGGAGCACACTTTCTCTTGGAGACAGACAGGCATGTAACCTACGCTGCACAGAGAACCTGGAGGAGCACAGGGGAGGGGAAGATGGGCATTAGCTGCAGGAGGAGGAGGCCCTTTAGTGGTCACGGTTGGGAGTGCTGGACATGGAGTCAATATTGGACAGGCAAGTGGAGGCAAGCAGCTTGGATTTAAACCCCTTAAGGCAGAGGAACACAAGTACAAAGACATGGATGTGAGAGAGAGTGTGACCTGTCAGTGATGTGCCACAAGTGGGTCTCAGGGGCAGTGGTCTACCCCCGAGTGCCACGATGCTCTGGCCCACTGCCTCCCCTTCCACTGGGGAGGGGTTCACTCTAGAGCAATTCTTTAATTTGCTGTTGAATGTAACAAGTATTTATTAAGCTCCCACCCTGTGCTGCTGACCCAGTGGCAGGCTCTGGGGATACAGCAAGGAACCCACCCAGTGGCGCCTGAAGCCATGAGGAGCCCCTGTTAACAGCCCCAGCTCCCATCACCCCTCCACCTGCTCAGGCCGGCTATGAAGATTCATCCAGAACAATGTCAGTGCAGAATTTTATGCTGTTTTTTCCCCCTTCCAGGGGAACGTCTGCCAACGGCTTTTATGATGCTGAATAAAATGTTTTTTTTCCCCTTTAGATATTTTTATTTCACCTTTAAAGGATGTACAGTAAGGGTGAGAACATCTCGATGAAATATCTGCAGTAAATAAGTCTTGGATCCCTTTCCCATACAAGTAAAAGGACAAAAGGACAATATGCTGAGATGGCCTCTTCACCTGCATCAATGCCAGGGCCAGGGTGGGGCTCAGCTACCCACCCCCAGGTACAGAGGGTCTGGAGGAGAGGGTCAGGGCCCTCTATGGCCCCTGGGGTCCATGTGTCCTAGCCACTCTCCCGGTCTATGGGAAGGGGCTAAGGGTCCTTGGCCTGCTAGAGTGCATGCCACATGCTGTGCTGGGTACTTCAGGCTGGTGTGAGTGTTAAGTGGACAGGACTGCAGATCTGGTCTGCCTAAATTTGGCTCCTGCCTCTTTCACTTGCCAGCTGAGAGAACTTGGCCAAGTGAATTGACTTTCTGAGGCTCAGTTGCCTCATCTGTAAAATGGGAATGAATGTGTCTACTGATTAGGGTTGTTGGGATGAATACATAAATTCATACCGGTAAAGAACATAGAAGAGTGTCTAGGATATAAAGAAATGTCTACAAATGTCAGCTGTTTTATTATCCTTCTTATTTCCTCTTTGCATCAGCTGAGCTGGCCTTGGCTGCATGCCTGTCTTACCTCTCAGCTGGTGGTGTTTACAAAGCCCAGCCAAGGTCCAGCCTTACACCAGCCTATGAGAAGGGTGAGGCTTGGGAGAGTGGAGTGACCTGTCTGAGGTCACTGAGGGGAGAGTTCAGGGGGTTTTCAGGGTTCAGTGGACAGTGGGGCTGAGGGAGAAGTCTCTCTAGAAAGCAGGCCCTGGGAGACCTGCATGGCCCCTGTAAGTTCAACTCCAGAAGAACCATTTGAACATCTTCCTCTTGGAGCTGGAAGGCAGATCCAGAAGGGGCCAGGGGGTGGGTGACTTCCCCAGCACAGAGCCAGGGTCTGCACACACCTGTCTCCACTGACTCCTGGTCCTGATCTCACTCTTCTCTGCAGTGAATCCATTGAGGGAGGGTGGATTCATCCCCTTGGGGGCCTCAGACTTAAGAGGTTGCCCCTTGACCCAGGAAGTGGGGTACCCATGGTCATAACCAGTGGAGATTCAAATGCTTAACTCTAAGCTGGGCTGTGCTCTGTGTTGTGGGTGGCAGGGGTGGGGACATGGCCGGGGGCATGGGGTCAGCTATGATACATGCCCGCAGGCTCTGCTGGACTGAGAGGCACTGGCTGCTACTGTTTTTAATGAAGCTGTCAGCTGGGCCCCTGGGGCACAGGAGCTGGCTGGGCAGAAAATCATCAATTTACACAGATGATGAGTTAGAGGCTTGGGGGGGGGGCAAGGGCCTGGGGGTCAGCAGGGCAGCACTGGAGGAGCTCTGTCGGGAGATCATGACATAAACAGGCTCGGCTCCACTCTGGTGGCCCTGACCCCACTCACCCAACCCCATTGCAGAGGCTCCCCTTTGATGTTCAGGTCAGTTCAGCAAACCTGGCCTCAGCCTTAGTTCCATGCCAGGAACTGAGCTAGTGCTGGGAATAGAGAGACCGCAGTCCCTGCCCTCAAGGAGCTGGGTCTGATGGTGGAGATGAACACTTACATAGGCAACCCACCATGATATGATATTCATCATGAGAGAAGCACAGGAGAGCGCTGGCTCTGGAAGTTGATTGCCTGTGTTTAAATCTTGGCTCAGCCTCTCCCTAGCTTTAGGACAGCGTGCACGTTATTGAACCTCTCCTTGCCTCAGTTTTCGCATCCGTGAAATGGGATGAACTGTAATCTATTTGTGACTATTTTTGCAAGGGGGACAGGACTATTCACTTGTATTTCACACTCCTCCCCAGTGTGGTCATCTGGGAGAATTAGCTCTCTGCCTTCTGGAGCCATCTATTACTTGTGTCTGAAGCCCCAGTTACGCAGAGATGGGAGAGCATAGAAGAGAGATTTCTGTCAGTATCCATACCTCCTGGCAGGAGGACAGAAGTGGCCTCTTTCTCAGAGAGAGACTTCGTCTTCAACCAGTGGATCTGGGTTCTAGTTCTGGCTCTGACACTTTCTAGTGGAGTGACCCTGGGCAATCACTTCTTCCTGGCCCCCAGGGTTTCCTCCTCTGTGCAGATAAATGTTTTGTGAGTCTATGATTTGTGAGTGACCATGCTGCATATGACAGCATAAACCTGGGATTTGGGCCAGGAGAGCAACGATCAGCACAGTATAGCACAGAGGTCAAGATGTGGGTGCTGGAGGCAGCATCCCGGAGCCGGCTGCTCTGTGACCCTGCACCCAGCTCTGTGACCCTTCCCACCCCCGCACCTTAATTTTCTCACCAACAAATGGAGATCCAGCGAGATAATACATCCTAAGTGCTATCAGAGTATGGAGCCACAACAAACTCTCAAAGAATATCAGTCATTAGATGTGCTGAGAGCCTATGGCCTGCATGCATTTTATTTACCGAGACTCCTCAGCTGGTCAAATCATCCTGACAACCCTGAGAGGTGGTGGGGCAGAGGCGTGACTATGTGCTCCCCAGACCCAGGTTCCTTTTCCTCCTGGACACACAGTGGACTACACTTCCCAGCCTCCCTGCAGCTGGGGCCATGTGACCTAGATCTGGCCAGTGAAAAATGAGCAGATGCAACGCACGCTATGGTGTGCAGGCAGTCCCCTCAGACCTCCTGTGTGAGGCTTGTGCACTCTTTCCTGCTTCCTCTGCTGGCTAGCTGCAGAGGATCCCACAAAGGATCTAGAGAAATGATTCTCAACTGGGGGCGATTTTGCCTATGGGGCGACATTTGGCAATGTCTAGAGACATTTTTGGTTGTCACAACTTGGGGGAGTGCTACTGGTGTCTAGTGGGTAGAGGCCAGGGATGCTGCTAAACATCCTACCATGCACAAGATGGCCCCCAAATGGAGAATTATCCAGCAGATGTCAACAGTACTGAGACTGAGAAACCTTGGTCTAGAGGTGGAGTCAAAGCCCTGGGATGGTCTAAAGAGAAGCTCCTGGGTCCTTGAGTGACTGTATGGAGCTCAGCCCTGCTGCCACCTCCATATTAGACTGTAAGAAGAAGAAATATGGTGTTATAGTGTTAAACTACCGAGATTTTTAGGATTTTTTGTTGGAACAGTTGGCCTACCTTGACGAATGCAGGTTGCTATTATTATGTCCATTTAATTGATGGTAACTGAGATATAAAGTTACAGGACTTGTAAGTGACAAATGGTGAGTTTGAACCATGTTTGTCTGGCTCTAAAACCTGTGCTTGCCTTGGTATAGTGGTATAGTGCAGCCTCTTTGCAGCTCCTGATTTTGTCCCCTCTTTCTGCATCCCCTGGGGGATTTCACGTAGAGCAGCTGCAGAACCAATCACCAAGTTGCTGCCAGGGTTTCCAGGTATGGGGCCTGCTGCTATTGGGTGGAGTATACTCCCCAGAATAAGCTGGTTGTGTCCTTCATGGTCCCATCCCAGGCAGCTCATGTTGGTTATCTGTGACACCCAGCCCCTTAAAAAGGGTTGGCACACACTCCCTGCATGTGCCCACTGCCCCACTACAAGGAGCCCCCTTATCCACTCTGTCCTCCTCCCAAGCCAGCCCCCAACCAGCTCCTGGTTTGAATTTCCAGGCAGGTGTCTGGAGGCGTCTTGGCTCCTAGTTAATTTCCTGATTTGGCTTCCTGAAAGGCAGGAGGGCTTGGAGGTAGCTGCCTGGAGCGATGAGGAGATAGTGATGTCTGCTCTGGCTTCCTGCCTGTCTGTGGGGACACCCTGCCCATCAGCCTACAGAGGGCCCCTCCCTGGCAGTCCCCACCATGCAGAGGGATTTGAGGATGGGGGCTGGGAAGCTGAGCTGCAGTGGGCTGCACAGCCTCATCAGGGAAAAACATGGATGTTCAGGCTTTGAGTGTGTGTGTGCCTGCGAATATGTATAGATGCCCAAGAGTTGTAGGAGCCTCCAACATGTCATTTGGCTCAATCCTCTGTGTCCACACAAGTTAGCACCTTTCCAGAGGATTTTGATCTTTTGAAAAAGTACCAAGAGTAAAAGACCTCTTTTACTTAAGTAACTTTCAAGGGTGAACTCAAGCCTGTACCAGTTCTTTGACATGCAGGAAGTCCTTCCTTGAATCTGCTCCAAGTTTCTCTTGCTGGTCTGAGTCCATTGTCTCTATTTTGTGGAACTAGTGACCCTTTTTTTTTTTGCCTCCCTGATGTAAACTCTTCAACCACCTGTAAACAGAAATGGAGTGCTTCCCTCAAAATACTTCCCAGATTCCCTTTTGCAGACCAAGCAATTCCACCTACCCACCTTTCTTCATGGAGGAGGATGACGACTGGGGACGTGTATAGTAGGAAAAATGTGCTTGCAAGGTGCCTCTTCTCTCCTGTTTGGAGGTTTCTCTCTCTTCCTTTAAAAGTCCTCATGCCTGCAGAAAAAACACAGTTCTGGGGGGCCTAGAAGGCGTGGGCTTCAGTCTCAGCCAGGTTATTTAACTGTTCTGAGCAGGGCTCAGTTCTGGCACTTTGCACAGAGCAAGCCACGGAGCAGATGCTGGATCAATGTTTATTTCTCCCCGCTGCCTTCCTTCAGGTGCCCGTGTGCTCCCTACCCTTCCTACTTTGTCTCTGGCTGCTACTGTCTGAAAAAGGACCAGAGGCGCTCATGACCCATACCAAACCTGGTTAGCTGGGTGGGACCGGCACGTACCATGTACGTAGAAACAGGCAGCAGGCCCCAGCCACAGGGGAGGGAGAAGGCTTTCCCTGTTGCCTCTGCTCTTGGAGTCCACTCTCCACCCCTCTGGCTGCTGAGTCATTCTCTCAGCACCTTCTCTCTGTATCTATGTTATTGTGTCGGCCCCAATGCCTCGTCTGCTGAAGCACTGACCGTTTTCCCAGGTGTGACATAGGGTCCCTTCATTCCCCTACGGCGGGATGCCCCAGGTTTCTTAGAATCCTAGAGTGCTGGAGCCATTTTCCAGATGGGGAAACAGAGGACCAGAATGGGGTCCTCATCTATCTGAGGCCTCCAATCAAGTGGGGGTGAGACCCCAGGTATCTTGACTGCAGGCCCAGTTTTATCTCTGTTAGAAGTGGAGATTTGCTGTGAGTCTAACTGCCTAGGAGGGTCAGACCTTTCAAATGCCGGGATGCAAAGGTCCCTGAACACAGCAGGGGCACGAGGGGTCTGTCTAAAGAGTTGTCTCTCTCTTTTTCAGGAGGAGGAGGAAGAAGATCCGGGCTGCCCTGAGCATAGGAGGCTTCAGGGGGATCGCAGCTTATTTTCCCGAAGCCTGGTGTAGCATTAAGTTCTTATGTCTGCCAGCAGCCTTTCAAATTGGCTACTGCCACCCCTGTCTGTGTGTTACATAAATCCTCACCGCGATCTGCAGAGACAAGAAGCAATTAGGCGAGCGAGGTAGGGAGAGAGTGAGAGAGTGAGAGAGCGTGAGGGCGAGAGAGAGAGTGCACACAGAGATACACACATAGATTCAGACAGAGACAGAAAGAGAAAGTGAGAGATAGAGACAGAGAGGGAGAGAGATGGTAGGACTCAGACAGAAACATAGTCATGCAGAGACAGACAGTGAGGCAGAGAGATGGAGTCAAAAGAGAAACTGAGAAGAGGGAGAAGGCAAAGAAGACAGACAGAGAATCCAAGACAGAAAGGGACACACAGAGATATACAGAGTGAGGCACAGAGAGAGGAAAGCAGGAACAGAGACACTCAGAGACAGAGGAGGGAGAATTGTGGACACACACACAGATACAAAGGGAGGCTCAGTTAGACAGACATAAAATTTGACTTAAAAAGAGAGATTTAGCCAGGCGCAGTGGATCACACCTGTAATCCCAGCACTTTGGGAGGCTGAGGTGGGCGGATCACCTGAGGTCAGGAGTTCGAGACCAGCCTGGCCAACATGGTGAAATCCCGTCTCAAAAATTAGCCGGGTGTGGTCATGGGTGCCTGTAATCCCAGCTACTTGGAAGGCTGAGACAGGAGAATCACTTGAGCCCAGAAGGCAGAGATTGCAGTGAGTTGAGATTGCACCACTGCACTCCAGCCTGGGCGACAGAGCCAGACTCTGTCTCAAAAAAAAAAAAAAAAAATAGTGAGAGAGAGACAGAGAGAGAGAAAGAGAGACAGACAGAGAGAGAGAGAGAGAGAGAGAGGAGAGAGAGAGAGAGAGAGGCAAAGACACAAAGCAAGAAAGCAAGCAAGGGGATCCAGAGAGATGAGTTTTCCTTTTGCAAAATTTAGAGAATTAAGGGGACTAGAAAAATAATTGTGTAGGAGTTTATGTTTTCACACACACTTGAGCTTTGCCAAAGCCCTGTGGGCTAGAATGGATGGTGACTATTATCTCCCACATTTTAAAGGTGGGAAACCGGAGGGTCATTGAGATACAGTGAAATCCCGAGCCCCATGAGCCCGCCAAAGGCAGGGTGGTTGCACCTGGACTGGCCTCACTAACAAGGCTGATGTTGCTCTGTGCGTCTTAATAGCATAGAGCATCTTCATTGAGTGGCCCCAGGAACCAGGGACATGCTAAGATGCTCTGGATTCTGTGTCTAGTTATGTCTTCTCATGCTGGGGTGGGGGTGGAGGTCACTGGGGAAGTACAGCAAATTTGTGATTTATGCCAGCCTGGTATAAATCTTGCCCCTGGTTGGAAACTTGCCTCTTCCCCTCTGAGAGCCAGAATGCTCACTGCAGTTAGTTTTGAGCATTGAATGCTCAGAATTAACTGTGTGCTTCTTGTTCACCTAAAACCCTGACCACAAATGGATACCTACTTGTAAGAGTCTTGCTCTGTTGCCCAGGCTGGAGTGCAGTGGCACAATCTCGGCTCACTGCAACTTCCACCTCCTGGGCTCAAGCGATTCTCTCACCTCAGCCTCTCCAGAAGCTGGGAGTACAGATGCATGGGACCACACCTGGCTAATTTTTGTATTTTTTGTAGAAATGGGGTTTCACCATGTTACCAAGGCTGATTTCGAAATCCTGGGCTCAAGTGATCTTCCTGTCCTGACCTCCCAAAGTGCTGGGATTACAGGTGTGAGCCACTGTGCCCAGCTGACACGTGCTCTTATATGAAATGAGATGCCCAGTGCCTCTGATAGCAACTAGGGACTTTAAGAAGAAGAAACATCCTGCCTCCATCCCTCCCTTTCTCTCTCCCTCTTATTCATTTTTCAAATGTTCAATATGTGTCAGGCAACCGCACTAGGTATTGAGGAATATGACAGTGAACCAAACGGATAAAAATCCCTGCTCTCAAGGACTTTGCATTTTAGAGGGCAGAGACAAAAAACAAATTAACTAAATAAGATATACAGCATTATTAATGAGGACGAGTGTTGCGGAGAAAGAAGTAAAGTACAGAAGGGAATTGGGGCATCCGCGGTGCAATTTGAAGATGATAGCTGGGGAAGGCCTTACCTAACAGATGACATCTGAGTAAAGAACTGAAGGCGGGGAGGAAGCCATGGGAGTATCTGTACATGTGCAAAGGCCCTGAGGCAGGAGCAGGCCTGGCAGGAGTGAGGGACAGCAAAGAGGCCAGTATGGCTGGGGGAGAAAGGATGCAGGGGAAAGTGGGAGGTGACAAAGGCAGACAGACAAGGAGCAGAGCAGCCTAGGCCCTGTGGACCATTCCTCCGACTCTGGCTTTTACCCTAAGTGAGACCACTCGGGGGTTTGGAGCAGAGCAGTGCCATGACCTTACATCTTAACACCATGGCTCTGATGGCTGGGTGGAGCCTAGTATGAAGGAGGCAAGAACCGGAGCAGGGAGATGCATTTTTCGTTAGTGAGGTTCCATGAGGGGGCAAGATGAAAAAGCTCAGTACCTACTCTGGCAGAGAGTCGTACTTAGTAGGAGGTAAGGGGGTCAGGGGCATGGGTGACCTTTGCCGCCACACTGTACGCCCCAGAGGGAAGAAAGGGCTGAGCCCGCAAGGCAAGCTTCTGAGCTAGACATAGGAGGGAGGGCGAGGAAAGCAATTTTGTTAAGTACATATTAGGTGCTGAGCACTGTTCATACCAATACAATTTAATTTAAATCATCACACCAGCTTAGGAGGCATTTTTCCCTTTTTATAGACAAGGCCCCCGAGGCTGACAGTAGTTAAGGAGCTTGACTGAGCTTACGCAGAAAGTGGGAGCTTCGGTGTCCAAACAGACGCTGCCTGCTTATGCAACCCCCACGTGTGCTTCTGGGCCTGATGTCTCCCCAGGTACCCTCTCCTTATTCCTGCATCTAGGAAATTCCAGGGCCTGTTGGTTCCTCCTAAGGATACAGCATCTTGGTTCCTTCCATTCCTCTTTGTCCCCTCTGCCACCACCAGGGTCTGAGCTGGCATTGTCTCTCTCCAGGACTGTTCTCATGGCTTCCTTTTCTGTGTTTTTGTTTTTCTTTTGTTTTCTGAGACAGGGTCTTGCTCTTTTGTCTAGGCTGGAGTGCAATGGCGTGAACCTGGCTCATGGCAGCCTCCACCCCTCTGGTCTCAAGGGGAGAGAATCTCACCTCAGTCTCCTGAGTGACTGAGACTACAGGCGCACGCCACCACGCCCAGCAAATTGTTTTAATTTTTTTTGTAGAGACGGGTCTTGCCATGTTGTTCAGGCTGGTCTCAAACTCCTGGCTTCAAGCAATCCTCCCACCTTGGCTTTCCAAAGTGCTGGGATTACAGGCACGAGCCACCATGCCGGCCCTCTCACAGCCTCCTATCAGGTCTCCTGTGTCTGCGTTCTCCAGGCTGCAGCTAGAGTGGGCTATTAAAGATGCTAATCTTCTCCAGTTTCTCCCTGTTTGAAACCCTTCAGTCACTTCCAGCCACTCTCAGGATAAAATTCAAAACCTTTACTACCACATTCAAGGACCTGCACCAGCAGGCAGGGGCCTGACCCTTTGGCCCCATCTGCAGAGTCCCCATCCCCACCCTGGGGGCTCTCTTTAGTCTTTGAGAAAATGAGTCAAGCCATTTCCTGCCTCAAGGCTTTGAATAAGCTATTTCTTCCATCTGGAACACTCCTCTGTAATCCTCTTTCTGGAGTAACCCCACTCACCTTTCAGGTTTCAGATACCAAGTTGCTTTCTCAGGGGCCTCCCCTGATTACTGGAGAAGTCAGTGTCCTGAGCACATGCCTTTTCTAGCACTCAGGATTTTCCTTCAACGTTCATCATGGGGCAAAGACAGGATGTGGGGAAGGAAAGAAAGATGCCAGTGGAAGCGGAATAGAATGTGAGGCGTCAGGGCATGCAAGGGTCAGGAATAAGCCACCACTACAACTACAGGGAAGACTGGCTCCAAGGACAAGTGGACCCGTCCAGGGTCATGTGCGTAGAGAGCTGCAGGCAGCGCCTGCACCCTGTCCTTCTGACCTTAAGATAGTGACACTTCCTTGATGTCTCTTGCCCACTTCCCATCTTCCTCCCCTGCATTCACCAGAGAGACGGCCGGGGGAGAAAACTAGGGACGTGAGACACTGAGAAATGAGCCATTTGTTCCCAAGCACTCAGTGTGGGTGGAACTTGGACAGAAACACCAGCACCCATTTCCCGATGGGACCCACTCCCGCCAAGCCACCAACCGGTTCCCATAGGTGGGGCAGGGATCCCTCTTTGCCCTTGTCACTTGCACCCTTCCCAGCAACTGGAGAGATAGACAGACCTACCCAGTCCAGTCCTCTACCCCTGCTGTTGCAGTGGGGTGGGGAGGGGGCTGGAGCCTGCTGTCCCCTCCCTCATTTCACTATTTGCTCACTGTTTGATCAGAGCCCCACCGCTCTCAGCTCTCTAGTGGTAGACACATTTTAAGCAAAGGGCTGGGGGGCCAAGGCTGGGGAGAGAATGGTGTTGGTGGTGAGTGATCATGGCAGCGAGTGACTCGAGAAGCGGTCAGCGATGCCTCACTTTCCCTCTGGGGAATCTCACCTTCAAAGCAGCCTTGGAAATGGAATACATTGGCTTAAGAGAAATAAGACCTCAGACCAAATGAAATCAGGAAGCAAGCTCAAAAGAAGCAAAATTCCCTTTTCTTCTGTTTTATTCTCCTGTGTTCAGTACCCACAGGGCTCTGAATTTTGCAGGTGCCTGCTTACTCTCACTTAATCCTAGAAAGTGAGGGGTGTCTTGGGGACCAGGACAGGGAGACAACGATCGCAGGTAATGAGGAAGGTCACTAGTGGTGAAACACAATTTTTTCTGTCCTGGTCTCTGGGACTTTGATTTTATCCTGACCTTGTTGGGAGTAGATCTGGTCTGACATTAGGCTTGTTATTTGTCTGTCTTCATCGTCTAGCCGCCTGTGACAATTCCCACTGGTGTTGGCTTCTTGTAGAAGGCATGAGGGTGGTGCGGTGAAAAGGACACAGACCGGGAGCTGGGAGCCTGTACTGAAAAGCTGTGTGATCTGAGGCCCTCACCTCTCCTCTCCAGTCCCCATTTATGACTACAGGCCATCAGGGCCCCTGGGTGGATGGCGACAGGGCAGTGTGGCCAATGCACGTGGTCAGGCCCTCTGGGAGGTAACTGGATTCAGTGGGGATGAGGCCGTGGCTGCCACCAGACCCTGCAAGTCTAGTCTTCTCGCACTGGAAACTCCAGGCTGGCCTTCTCTTGCCTGGCTCCTTCCCCACGCCTTGGCATCCTCATTGGGGTCCTGACCCCAATCTGCTTCTCACTCACTGATGGGAATTTCCCTCCAATGTAGCAGTGGCCTCCATGAAGCTCATCTCCTCCGGGGTGCAGGACACTTTATTTAGCAGACACAGGGCTACGGATCCCTGTCTCTTTCTTCCCGACAACCCTGGCCAGAGATAATTGTGGGACCAGATGGAAATGTGGGATTTGCGGAAGGATGCTTCTCTTCTAGATCTGGGCCTGCGTGTGTTGTGTTAGTGGGCATGGGCTCCCCCAGGGGAATGTGGGCTTGCAAGGGTGAATTTTCTGTTTATCTGTCCTCGGGTTGGTGTTAGGAACCAGAACCAGGGAGTAGAAGACAGGATGCAGCTCTGGCTTAGGTTCTAATTCACTCTGAGCATCTCTTCCTCTCTGTGGGCCTCAGTTTCCTTATCTGTAAAATGAGACCATGGGACCATGGCAAATAATAGTTCATAGGCTCCTGCATCAGAACCATCTGGCTGCTTGTTTAAAATGCCAAGGACCAGTGCCCTTTACAGACCTTCGGAATCAGAGCTCCTGGGGAAGGGCCTGGGAATCTACATTTTCATAAATCCCACCGGATGTTCGGATGCATGTGACGTTTGAGTTGACCACAGCCTAAGCAGATGGTCCCTAAGCACACACTGGCATGAGTGCTATCCCGGCTGGACTCTTCATGCTTTGGCATGTGATTGGGTGTTAGGTGCCATGTGCCAATGTCACATGTCATGTGAAGTCCTAGAAGACAATTGGGGGAGTTCCAACCCAGAGAAGAGACTATGAAGAAGGGAACAGTCATCACGTTCAGGGGATGCCAGGGGGAGAGATTGAGCTTGTTCTGTGTGACCCTGGAGTTGGATCTAGGGCTCTGGGTGAATGTTGCAGGAAAGAAGTACTTCTAACAATCAGAGCTCCACGGGGTGTCTTCCGTGATAGTGAATGCCCCGTCAGTGTAGGAGTGTGGGCAGATGTTGTGTGCTCTCCTGGGGAAAGTGTTGTAGAAGAGATTCTAGCAGCAGGTGGGGAGACATTGGGTTTGAAGATATTTATGAAGGTGGCTTCTAAGTTAGAGCTGCTAGGATTCTATAAAAATCAAGGAGCTTTACTTGCCCAGGGTTTAAAGCAATGTGTGTACACCCATGCACACTCCTACTCACATATGTACAAAGAGACATTCATGTGTGCAAACCTTCAGACACGTGTGTACATGCACAGCGTACGTGTTTACCGACATGATACAGAGCATGTTTTCATATATAAGTGCACAAAAACACAAGCACAAATACGGCATCAACAAACATGCACATACACAGCAGTTCACACAGCACACATCTGCCTCAGTCTCTTTTCTCTGGCTGTTTATTTTGCCCCACTCCAGAGCCTGGGCCTCCCTGTGCAGCTTCCACACTGGTCTCTGGAGTCAGAGCCTTGTTTAATCTCCATTAGCTCTCTTATTTCCTGCACCAAATTAAAAGTGTGACCAAAAGTTAATTATTCTAATTCAATTTGGCCCTAATGTTCTGTACGTGGCAATGGGGAGGCCTGCGTGGAGGTGAAGCTGGCATAGGCAGGGGGAGGAAGCGTCAGAATTTAATATGTCTTAATGACTCTTACAGGAAAATGCCCTGAAGCCTTCTTCTCTGCGGATTTTCCCTGCCACTTCCCCAGGCCCAGCCCCCAGATTTTCTGGAAATCTCAGGGTGCTTTTGGGAGCTTGGCTTTGGGAAATATTTGAGAAGAGAGCAGGCCTCTCTCTGGAGGCCAGGACAGAGGTGAAAAGGCTTGTGTGTGTGCGTTCGTGTGTGTTTGTGTGTGTTCGTGCACAGGTGCCTATGCTGATAGAACACAGACCAGACTGTCAGGTCAAAAGGCCTCCAGAGAGATGAGCCAAGGCGTCTCTTGCTGAGCCTTCATCCTTGGATAATGCTGAGAGAACTGAAGATCACAGATTTTGCCGGACATGGGAATAGCCAGCCCTCCTCTCCTCCACTGCAAATTAATTTTCAGATCAAGCCCCTCCCTCTGCCTCCCGGCTACTTAGACTTCTCCACGTATTCTTGCTCAGGAGTGTAGAATCTGGGGGTTCAAATCCAGCTTTCCACAGTAGCCAGGTCTTCCCCAAACACTAAGCCTGGCCCCCACATTTGAACATGGGGCTCTTAGCGGGTGCTGAGGCCAGGGGCAGCTAGGGCGGATTCTGAAAAAAAGTTAGTTCTGTCTCTACAAAAAAAAAATACAAAAAAAAAAGCTGGACATCGTAACGTGTGCCTGTAGTCCCAGCTACTTGGGAGGCTGAAGTGGGAGGATGGCTTGAGCCCGGGAAGCAGAAGTTGCAATGAGCCAAGATGGCGCCACCACACTCCAGCCTGGGAGATGGAGCCAGATCTTGTCTCAAGAAAAAAAAAAAAAAAAAAAATGAAAAAGAGTTAGGATTCTTGTCCTGAGGGCTTTTGGTCTCCTGAGAGTGTCGAGCCCAGGCTTAGGGAGATCCTAGACTGATGGAGGAGGCAGCATCCTAGTTGGGGATGACAGATCATAAGATCACAGAATCTAAGGTCTTGAGGATGTTTTTGCGATATGTCACTGATGTCAAGCTGCTAGCTGATGCTCGTGTGGCTTCTGCAACATTCTCATCTGTTTGCACAGCCAGGAATAGAAACTTGCTGCCTCTTAAGGTCACCCGTTCTACCTCTTGGCAGCTCTGTTAATATTACCTTCCTGTGTGTGGAACTATAATCTATATCCCGGGAAATTTCCTCCCACTGGTCGTAGAGCTGCTGTCTCATGTCACTTGGCTCTATGGTGATGGATAAAGTATTTAAGGACAATGTACAATGTTCTCTGTGGAACCTCCTCCTCTACAGGGCAACAGTTCCTCAGCTGTTTGTCATGTGATGAGGTTGTGAGCTAACCTGTGTTAGTTGGGATAAGCCAGCTGCTGTAAGAAAGACACTGCAAATCTCAGTGGTTTAATTACCAGCAGTTGATGTGTCACTCACATATTTGTCCAGTGCAGGTATTCAGTGGACAACCTTCTGTGCAGTGGTCCCACATCCCTGTTTCCTTCCATCTTGGGGCTCTTTCCTCTCCATTTAGACATTGCATGGGGAAGAGAGAACCTGACGGTTGCCTGCGAGGTTTTTATGGGTTGTGTCTGGAAGGGACGCACGTCATACTTGCCCACACTCCTTTGACCAGCGCTCAGTCACATGGCTGCCCTACCTGCAAAAGAGGCTGCAAATAGAGTCTGGTGGTGTGCCCAAGAGGAAATGGGACACGGTTGGGTGAATAGCCAGTCTACCGTTGCATCCTTAGGTCATCCTTCTCCAAAATGCTTCAGCTTGTTCATATCCTGTTTAAGGGTGATGTTCAGACATTTGAAAAAATAGGGGGCTAGGTATGTCCCGATCAGGTACTAATGGAGCTCACCATTTCCTGAGCATATAGTATGTTCTAAGGGGTGAAGTGCTGGGGCTGGCTCACACCAGCTCCTGAAAGCCAATTTGGCACATCTCTTCCCTGCTCCATTTTCAGGGACATCACATTGGTATCTTGAAATGAGTCTTGAGGGGAGTGTTGAAATGAAGGAGATGGACACATGCTGCAAGCCAGGGCTCCTCCCCAGCCCCCCAAGCTTGTGTCAGCATCCAACCCTCTGGCTTTAGCTTTTGTTTTGCAGGAGCCTTACAAGACCCTGAAGAAGCAGGCTCTGCCATTTCTATTTTATGGTTTAAAAAACTAAGGTCACAGGACTTGCCCAGCCAGTGCAGAAAGGGGCCATACCCTGCTTCCCTGTTCTGGATGCATCCATCTCTTAGCTGTTTCCTTCAGATGGCTGTCAGGATGGGAAGAGCTGAGCCCCGACCTCAGCTGCTGGTCTTATGCAGGGTGCCGTGTCTCCTCTGCATTGTCACCTCCTTGTGGCCAGGACCAGGTCTCAGTCTTTGTTCAAGGAAGTGTTCAGCACATCAGCACACAGTGGGAGTTAAGCAAATACCTGTTTAACCAAATCTAGTAGGCCTTGTCCTGGGGAAACCTCCAGCCTGTGAGAGAGAATAGACCTTTTCCCGACAGAACTCCCTATCTGATGGGGGAGGAAGTGCCCTGTTGTGTGGGTGCTCTAGCCTGAAAAAAGGGATAAAGGTCTCCACTCACAGAAGCCCCAATCTGAAGGCATGAGGAGTCTTGGGGGCTTGGAGTCATATGGGGAGCCATGGTTCTTTCCCATCAGGAACTCCTAATCGGATGGAGAAGGATTTAGATCTAACCCCCCTCACCAGAGTGTATTGGTGGCTATGGATGAAGTTTGGCTGGGAATCAGGGGAGAGAGGGGGATTAATCTGTAGGGAATGGGGGTAGTATCCTCTACCCCTATAGCCAAGAGCTACTGAGTCTATACGCCCCAGCACAATGTCTTCCCTTCCAAGAGCTCAGGGATGTGACTGCAGGTCAGGGGAAGTGAATGCTCCACAAAGAGAGGCCTAATGCCTCTCTTCTGTCCCCTGCAGTTTGGGCCTTCATTTTTATCTTCTTGTGAGAATGTGCCCTAGATACAGGGCTGGGCAGTGGATAGGAACAGGGGCTTGGTGCTGGGCCAAAGAGAGGGACTGTGTCTCCAGATGCAGCCCACTGGCCTCCCTGTGTTCCTGCATAGTAAGTGCTGGGGTCTAATTATTAGGAGCACTGATCTGTAGCGTGCATTAGGAAGAAACAAAGGGGAGTTGCATTTTGTTCTTAATCCAATTAGGGAAAAATACCAGGGATGGTAGGTTTGTCCGTTACTCACTGGCTTAGCCAGCCATTCACCTGGGCATTCTGGCTTGGCTGCCTCACTCGAGTGAAGCAGAAAGGCACAAGGAGTAAGTTAGCAGCCTGAGTGGCTGAAGGGTGAACCAGGAGGGAGGATGAGTGGTGCATGGTAAGGACAGGGGGTCATCTCCAGGATGAATGAGAAGGTGCCTGGACTTCACCTTTAGGCGACCCCAACACTGAGCTTCTCAGTGGACAGCAGGCATCTAGATCCTAACCAACAGGATAGAGTTTGGTATAGGAAACTTCAAGGTTTCCCTATACCCTTGAAGGTCAGGCTGGATTTATATTTTCTGATAATCCTTTCTCTTCTTCCACTTCCTCTTCTCTCTCTCCTTTCTTTTCTTTCTCTTCTTCATACTCTAGGATTTATAAGGATGGTGAAGAGTGGAGAGGGGTTCCCAGCAAAGGATTTAGCATGAGTAAAATCAAGGAAGGATAGAAGAACCGTCCTGAGCTGCAGGAGGTTTGAGAAGGAGAATACTGAGAGGTGAGACTGGACCAAATGTAAATGACCTTGAATGTCAGCCTGAGAGGTCTTTGAAGTCAGGGGCTATGACTGATTCATTGTTGCATCTCCTATACCTACCACCATCTAGCACATAGTAAGTGTTCAACAAATATTTGCTGAGAAAATGAATGACACTATCCTGTAGACAGCGTGGAGCCTGAACCTCACCCAATAGAGGGAGTTGAAGGGGAGGGTGGAATGATCCAGACGCTTACTAAGTACAGGTACCCCTCAGGGCACAATTTCTACAATGTAAAGGCGCTGGTATGGGGTTATAGCCCTGGAGAAGCTCGCTGTCTGTATTAGTCTATTCTCACACTGTTATAAATAAATACCTGAGACTGGGTAATTTATAAAGAAAAGAGGTTTAATTGGTTCATGGTTCTGCAGGCCCTACAGGAAGCATTGTGGCTTCTGCTTCTGGAGAGGCCTTAGGAAGCTTCCAATCATGGCAGAAGGCAAAGAGGAAGCAAGGCATCCAACATGGCAGGAGCAGGTTGTTAAAAAGTGCTACACATGGCCGGGCGCGGTGGCTCACGCCTATGGTCCCAGCACTTTGGGAGGCTGAGGTGGGCGGATCAAGAGGTCAGAAGATCAAGACCATCCTGGCTAACACGGTGAATCCCCGTCTCTACTAAAAAATACAAAAAAAATTTAGCCGGGAGTGGTGGCACATGCCTGTAGTCCCAGCTACTCAGGAGGCTGAGGCAGGAGAATGGTGTGAACCCGGGAGGCACAGCTTGCAGTGAGCAGAGATCGCCCCATGGTACTCCAGGCTGGGCGACAGAGCAAGACTCCATCCAAAAAAAAAAAATCTATACTTTTTAAAAATTATTTTTTGAAATGGAGTTTTGCTCTTGTTGCCCAGGCTGGAGTGCAATGACACGATCTCAGCTCACTGCAACCTCCACCTCCTGGGTTCAAGCGATTCTCTTGCCTCAGCCTCCCTAGTAGCTGGGATTACAGGTGTGCACCACTATGCTCGGCTAATTTTTGTATTTTTAGTAGAGACAGAGTTTCACCTTGTTGGCCAGGCTGATCTCAAACTCCTGACCTCAGGTAATCCGTCCTCCTTGGCCTCCCAAAGTGCTGGGATTATAGGCATGAGCCACCGCACCTGGTCAAAATTACTATACACTTCTAAACAACCAGATCTCATGAGAACGCACTACTACGATGACAGGACCAAGAGGGATGGTGCTCAACAATTCATGAGAAACCTCCGTGATCCAATCTCTTCCCACCAGCCCCACCTCCAACACTGGGAACTGAACATGAGATTTGTGTGGGGACACAGATCCAAACCATACCACTGTCCAATTAGAAGGATAATCCATTCATGCATGAAGGATTGTAAGGCAACGTGGTGAGAAATAGCACAGACTTGCTGAGGAACTTCCAAGTAAGTAACACATAGTTGTGGGGATAATTAGGGAAAGGTTCTTGGAGAAAACTGGGCTTTGATTTGAATTGGTGGAGGGGAGGTAGGAGGGCATTTCTGGTAGGAGGAACAGTAAGAGCAAAGGCAGGGGGCAATAGGTATTTGTTGGGAGAGGGCAGTGAAGAGGCTGCTCCATTTTAATCAGCTCCTAGAACTGGAAAGACCATTTTTGTTTGGTTATTTGTTTTTTTCAGATCAGCAAACTGAGGCTCAGAAAGTGGAAATAGGAAGCCCAAGGTCACACAGCAAATGCTAAGAGGACCAGAACCTTATGGATCCAAGTCCAGTGCTCTTTCCTCTACACCACACCACTGGCTACCCTTTCAGACAGAGCACAGAGCAGACATTTAACCAACTTAGTCACAATATGTCAAGGGAGGAGAAAGAAGCCCACATTGTGGTATCCTTTCTAGGCATTTGCATTATTCTAAATGTCTTGCGTCTTTAATATGTTTCCATTTGCAGACACTGGAAAGGTCCTGGGCACCCTGTGGGGTGATGAGGGAAGATGATGTGCACGTGTGTGCGTATGCGTGTGTGCGTGTGTGTGACGGAGAGATGGCTTGGGTGGGTGCAGAGTTCCAACTCAGTTTTCCCTCCAGTAAGCCTGGGTGCCTGTCTCCTTGACTTTTACCTTGACCAGGGAGGGTAAGCAGTTTCTGTTCAGGGCAGACTCACTGGATCTCACTTTAGGATTTGGGGACTTGGGCTGGAGCTCTTTATTTGACCTGTTCCTCTTTTTTTTCTTTTGTGATCAAAATCCTCCCCATAATGACGGCTTTGGGGAGAGTTTTTGCTTTTCCTTCGACTGACTCCCTGCTGTCTCAGACTTTGCAGTGTGCACATCAAGTTTCTTGGGGCCAATCTTGGCTTTGTTTCTGGTACCTCTGCTGTTTAAAAAGAAAAAGAACAAAGTTGTTCTCTTACTTCCAGAGACCGAGTACAATTTGCCAGGACCTTGGAAAGATAGTGCTGTGTAGGGTGGTCAGGAATAGACTATGAAGACTGCTAAATTGCCCCGATAGAATAAGAAAAATATCAGAGTCAGGCCCCAGAGCCAGACCCTGCCACCAACTCTCTCTGTGACCCCTTCTTTGAGCCTCAGTTTCTTCCCTGGGAATACGGGGAGTTGAGCATGCTTTCTTTAAAACGTGTTTTAATTTTAGCCATCTAAAATCCCGTATTTCTTTATACTGCAATTTCTCCCTTAATCAGATATATTTATAGAAAACTCCTTTTGTACAAAACACTCTGCAATTCCCTCCTCCTTACCTACTCATATGGAATGTCCTAAAGCATAGTTGCAAAGTAATGTATCTCATTACACATCTCATTACATAAGCAATGAGAGGGAATTTTAGCATTAGCATCATGGCTAAGGGCATGGGCTCTGGGGCGGACCTCTCTGGTTAGAATCCTGGCTTCACCACTTATTAGCTGTATGACCTTGAGCTAGTTACATAATCTGCCTGGATCTAAGTTTCCTCATCTGTGAACGTGGGGATACTAATAGTACTTATCTTACTGGGTGGAGAGTAAATGAGGTTATCTGATAAATTGCTTAGCACCAGTCTTGGCACATAAGAAAGCACTCAGTAACTGTTAGCAATGATTGCAATCAGAATTTCTGTTCTGTTATATATCTTATCACTCTCCTGACTGAAATTCCTTATCCCCATCCCCTCTGTTGCACATGCCTACGGTACAAACCACTTAGTGTGGCTCACAATGTTCCCTCTGACATGGACCCTAACCACATTTTGAGTTTCCAATCCATTCTTTTGCAAAAAAACACAAACAAACGAACAAAAAAACCCGTGAAAACTCTCTCTCCAACAATACCCAACTGCTAAGAATTTTCTTAAATTATGACACAGATTCCTCATTCAATGTCCTTGTATAGGTGAGTACCTTTGCCCAGGGATGTCTGCCCTCATCTCAGCTTCAAAACTTGGTCCAGATGCACCCTTATCTGTGATGACTTCTGTAACCCTGCAGGCACCCTGCAGGTTTTTCCAAGGACAACCACTTTCCTTGGAAAAATGAAGCACCCAGAGCACACTATCATTGGATGGATCCCATGGTGCTGACAATATTTGTTTACTAATCAAACTTCTTTGCTGTGAGCTACCTGAGGTTGTTCATTGCTCATTTTCATTTTTATTCTTGGTGTCTAACACAGCACCTGAGTTAACTCTGCCCCCATCAAGCCATCTCTGTCACACACAGAGCATAGAGTTGGTTCTCAGAGAAATATGCTGAAGATCTACATGAAACAAGAAAAGCAGATGTTGGGCATATCAAGAGTATAGAATAAATCAAGTGGTTTTGGGGTGGGGATGCAGGAATAATCCAAGAAGATTTACTGAAGAGGTAAGTCTAGAAGTGTGTTTGGAAGCTAGTTCAGAGTCTCCTGCATGGGAGCAGGGGCCTTTGTAGGCCTCATACCAGGTATCTCAGTCCCTACTTGGAAACAAGGAACAGAGTATATGTTCACCTAACCTAAAAACCCAATCTAGGTCCCACCACTATCCCTTTGCTCATGTCTGGAACCAGTGAAGCCCTAGGACTCCTTATCTCTAACCCCCTCGTACTCTCCACAAACGCCACACCATAGAGTTAACCTCCAAAATATCCCTCCAATCCACCCACTTTTCTCAATATTCACTGCCACCATCCCAGTTCAAGCTACCCTTACCCTTTGCCTGGATTCTTTACATGTAATAACTTTCTAACTGATGTGTTGGTATTCACTCTAGAGCACTGTGTCAGTTAGAATTAGGTTAAACTGTGAGTAACAGAGACCCAAAATTACATGAAAAGCCTACAGGTGAGAAGTTCAGGGCTGGCATGGTGGATTTGCTCCATGGTGTTGTCAGGTACTGAAACCCCTTTTTATTTTAATGCCCTGACTTTTTTACCTTGTCACCTCATGGACCAAGATGGCTGCTCCAGCTCCAGCTATTACATCCCCAGTCCACCTGCAGGAAGGAGGACACTCCCATTAAGGATACTTCTTGGAGAGCACCCACTACTTTCATTCACATCCCACTGGCCAAAACTGAGCATTGTGGCTACTCCTAGATGTAAGAGAGACTTGGACTGGAGTCCTGTGCCCACTGAAAGATGAGAGGCACTGAGGAAGACAGGGAGTGTTGATATTGAGTGACAATTAGTGATTTGTACAATAAAGCTCTACAGTAAGTTCTTTGTCATTTCACTCTCCAGATTAAAACACTTCAATGGCTCTCAAATTCTTTCAAAGCAAAATTCAAACTCTTAATATGGCCTACAAGATTCTTTATCATCCTCTTTTGCCTCAAGTCCCTAACCCCCAGTCCCCACGCTGTAACCATCTTCTCCCTCACATTCCGTTTTTTTGCATATTCTATTGCTGCTATCAGAAACATTATTTGCAGCAGATCTTTTTTTTTAATTTTTATTTAATTAACTAATTTATTTTTTTGCTTCATGGCATACCCTTTCAGCCCATCTGATTTCAGCACAGCTATTGAGGACACTTCCAGGCATTCCTGTGTCAAACACAGGCTACATTGTCTTTCTGTTTTTCTGATGGAGGGCTTTCTCCAAAGTGGTGGAAAGTCGCTGAGCAGGATAGTTTACATCCTCAGGGGAACTAATGCGGGATAGTAGTTAGTGAGCAAGTGTTTCTGTCCTCTGTTCCTAGAGAAACAATTTTAAGGTGCGTTCTATATAGTTCTTCAGAGGATCTGCAGCAGGACTGAGCTCCAGTTGCCCACAGTGTAATTAGACCAACCATATACATTTTATTGGTCTTTCTTCTTCCTTGTCTTGCTGTCCTTACCCCCTTACTCCAGTTTCCTAGGATCATCTCCCAAGTCAACTACCTGCATCTCTGACCTTGTTTCAGGTTCTGCTTTTAGGGGAAGATCAACTATGACAACTGATACTAGAAGTCACCCTAAAAAGCTCCTGTTCAGTATGAGATTCTGGAACTGGATCATTAACCAGTCAGATGGCAATAAGGACTGCTTTGCAGGCATCCATTGGGGTGTGTGGCAACTTTTAATTTACTGAGCATCTAAATTCCTGAGACTTTCACTTGGTGGACTGGGTGTGGTACAGGACCAGCAATGCTAAAAACCAAGACTAGGAATGAATGATAAGGAAGGCAAAGCTGCAAAGAGGGTTGAACATGCAGCTTTGACAGGTCTTTTAGGCTGAAGTCAGATCCCTGTTAGAGAAGGAGTGGGACTGTGAGATATGACCTGGGGATATTTGGGTGGCTACATCTGAGAACATTGAACTCCCAGCTTCCCCTGAACCCTCCTGGCTGGCAATAGCAGCCTCTTCCCCCTTGTTAGAGTAGATCAGCCTCTCCTTTTCTAACGACCATGCAGAAACCTCTCCTGCGGTGGATGCCTTGCAAGATGATACTTGTCCAGCTTCAAGATCTGCCCCTACCTACATCTAGATTAATAACTTGCATCAAGCTGGGCGTGGTGGCTCACGCCTGTAATCCCAGCACTTTGGGAGGCTGAGGCAGGTGGATCATCTGAGGTCAGGAGTTCGAGACCAGCCTGGCCAACATGGTGAAACCCCGTCTCTACTCAAAATACACAAAGATTATCCGGGTGTGGTAGTGAGAGCTTATAATCTCAGCTACTCAGGAGGCTGAGGCAGGAGAGTAGCTTGGATCCAGGAGGCAGAGGTTACAGTGAGCCAAGATTGTGCCATTGCACTGCAGCCTGGGCGACAAGAGCAAAACTTCATCTCAAAAAAATAAAACAAAACAAAACAAAAAAAATAACTTGGGTCAGGTCTTAGCATAGCTCAAAAGAGGGAGTATAATCCCTGTTAAGGGAGGAAATAGCTTATTCACTGAAAGAGTTGCAGGAGAACCTGGCTACTACATGGCAGCTGGAACTGGGAAATATGTGTGAGAATGGAATTTGAGAAGTTGGACTTGGGTGAGGTGGAATATAGACTGGAAACAAGACATTTATTGACATGGGGACACTCTTCCAAGACTCAGGATTTAATGTTTTGGCAGGGAATCCTGGAGCCTTCTTATGCTGCTGGGACAGGTCCTTGGAAATGTCAGAACTGTTAGAGAAGTGAAGGTATTAGAACGGATTTTATTACACAAAACCAGAAAACCTACCCTGAGAAGGCCAATAGGACACTCTCACCATTAGAATGATAAGCAATGCACTAGTGAGGGAGGCTCCAGCTTCAATGAGTGGCTCAGTGGTGGCTGTCCTCTGTAGGCCGGGGCAGACGGGAGATGAAGCCATGGGGTTGAGTTCTCTGTGTCAATAGGGATGAGAAGAATCTGGACTAGCAGAGGTCTGGTGGTGACATTAACAATCAGAGGCAAAGTGGACATAATTACCATAGTAGGAAGCAAGGTCAGAGTGACCACCAGTGTGCCTTGACACACAAGGCACTGTGGTCCTGAAAAACACACTGTGGTGTTCCCAGGGTCTAGACAGATAGGTGGTCAACTAGGGTATCCCATGACTTGCATAACCACAAGAAAATTAAAAAAAAAAAAGATTATCTAATGGCTGATATCAGCCACTGCAATAGAAAATCATGATTCCTCATCCTTTGTCCAGATCTGAGCTAGTTCTTAGACCCAGAGCCCATTCACTGATGGAAAACCAGGTCCTCTTGAGGAAGAACCTGAAATGTTACCACAAGTATATACAATAAATATTCCCTTTCTTCTTCAACAAAGGGACTCTTGACCATTCGCCAAAGACAGGGGATCACCCAGACCTTTTGAGCACTGTTGAATACAAGGTCTGACTATCACTGATGCTAGGAGACCTGGCCTATGGTGCCATCAAAGTTCCCCAGTGAAATTGGGAGTATGTAAAGGCAACGTGATAGAGTCTTACCCTACATTCACTTTCCAGTACCTCTAATAGTCCCAGGACTATTCTTCCCTAACCCTTGTGTGCATTACTGAGATGGATATATTTTGATGTTGTCAGACCCTCACATTGGTGCCCTCACCCATGGAGTAAGAGTTTTTATGGTAAGAAGAGCTGAATGGAATCTCTTGAAACTGCTCCCCTCTCCAGCCAAAATAGAAGGTCAAAAGCTATCCAGGTGAAATTGCAGAGATTAGAGCCACCCTGAAAGATGTAAAAGATGCAGAGTAGTTGTCTCCATCATATCTCTACTCAATTCACTTTTTTGGCCTTTACCCTCACCCGATTTGATTTGTTGTTCCTGTTTGCAGTGCCTCTGCTAGTATGACTACCTGAGTTCTCAAAATATGACTGATTTATCTGCATGGGATCCCACAAAAACACAATCTCAGACCAAGAGATTTATTTCATGGTGCAGAAGGTCAACATGGTCATGAGACATGTAATTCACTGGTCCTGTTATACACCACACCACTTGGAAGCAGGTGGCCTGATAGAATATTGGAATGGCCTATTAAAGCCTTGGAGAAGATGCCAGTTTGTGGAAAATACCTTGCAGGGTTGTGGTACTGACCTCCAGGTTGTGGTATGCATTGAACCAATGGTTCATGTATGGTGCTGTGTCCCCCGAGAGCTAGAATATATGTCTGGGAAACAAGGGATGGAAGCAAGATGGGTCCATCTATCATCACTTCCAATAACCCTTGAGAAGAAGATGTGCTTTCTGCTGTGACTGACCCTGAGTGATCCCTGGTCACTTTGAATCCTTCATGTGAGTGGACTAGCAGGCAAAAAGAAGGCGGGGGTAATGGGCCATGATTTTCACAAAGAGCTGGGGTTGCTGCTACCTAACCAGGACAGGGAAGACTCTGTCTGGAACTCAGGGGGTTCGCTGGCGTGTCTCTTAATGTTTCCATATCTGATGATAATAGTGAGTGGGCAATTGCAGCAAAAACAGCCTAATGGGACTGAGGCAACCAAGGGCTTACCCCCTGTACCTCTCTCATGGATGTTGGTCTGGGTACCTCACTAAGCAAGTGACCCAGGCTGGCAGAATCAGGTAGACTGAGGGTAAAGGAAATATAGAGTAAGTAGTAAAGGGCATATGGGATGGATATATCTCAGGACCTGCTGTAGCTGTTGGAACTGTACCCTGACCCACTAACATTCCTGTCTGAAGAACGTTTTAGAAAATAGAGATTAAGGCCTGCCTTTTCTGGAAAATTCAGTGACAAGGTGAACTTATTTTGGATCACAGGCAGATCTGAGCTCTACAAGGGGTGGACTGTAGCAGACACTTTTTGTGCCCCACATCACATTCCCTTCATTGACCTGATTTCAGTGCAACTGTGGTAGAGAATTCTGGGCATGCTGCCAGCATCTTATCCCAAGCATGCAAAGTGGTGTCTCTCTGCTTTTCTGACTCAGGGCTTTCTCAGAAGTCTGAGAAGGCTGCTCAGCCTGCAAAAGCAGCATGGAAGTGCAGGGAAATGAATACCACTGGGGCTAACCCTCAAACAATGGGGACAGGAGTCCGAGGATAATGTCCTATCCTCCTTCCTTAAGGGATAATTCTGTGGCATTTTCAACGTGATTGTGCAGAGGGTCTGGATTTTCTACAGAAGTAATTCACTTAATCTATCTTTATCGATTTCCCTTTTTCCCTGTCTCACTCCCCATGTGACTCCCTCCCTCTGGTTTCTTGGGATTATGTCCTAAGTAAATTATCTGCCCCGAAGACCTTGTTTCAGGCTCCTTTTTAAAGGGGGAACCCAAACTAAGATACTTGTTTTCTTCTTTGAGCTTATGTAATTCCTATTCAGATCTTCTTCTATGCCTCTTCCTCCCGAATTCTTCCCTGGCCACTGGGCCTGGGAGAGAGAACCCTCTTTACTATGACTGTGCTCCCAGTGCCTAGTAGGGTGACAGGTGAATAGAAGGCTCTCCAAAGATATGTGTTGAACAAACAGCTTTCCCAGTGGACTCTTCCCAGCAAGAGAGGAGTCACTGAAGACAATTGTAAGTGTTGCCACCCTCCGATATGATGCTGCAGTACCCAAATACGCCAATGCCAGCTCCCTGTGTGGGGACAGAAGTCCATTATCTGGTCTTATCAGACTCTAATACACCTCAGCGAGGGGCCTTGGTAACTAGGCTGGATAAGTGCTGCACAGACGCCATCTCCCTCCCTCGTCTTCCTCTGCTCCCCCTCTCCCTAACCCGCCACATTAAGTGAGTAAGTAATGAGAATGGCTAGAAATTGAATTTTATGAAAAAGTAATCTGCGGCTTAGAGAACAAGCAGGAGGAAGGGGGAGAGATTTGATGAGATGGGGGAGATGATTTCAGGGCCGTCACGGAGAATGAAGGAACATGGGAGCCGACAGGAGAGTCAGGCAGGAGAGTCATTCAATTAGGGAGGCTGAGACGGTGGAGGGACTTGGTGTCCTTCTTTTGCTCTGTCCTTTTTTTCCTTCATCCTTTTCATCTCATCTATGGGTATTTTGTCTTTGTGCTCATGGGGTGGAGAGGGGGGAGACCAAGACGGAGATGGCAGCAGTGGGGAGCAGAAGATGCTCTGACCACGGAATACATTACTCTGCCTCCAATTCAGAGAACACTGGTGACTGGAATGAACAAGGAAGGAAGGCATGGGGCTGGAGGAGGTGCAGGGGTAGATGAGGACATGGAGTGCTAGCATGGCCACCACCTACCCCATCCCTCGCCACTAGTCCTGGGCCAACCACAATGGGTGATCCCTGCTGTTGGGCAAGTTGTGGTCAAAGTAGAGTGCAAGCGAGGCTAAATAGTTGTTACAGGTAGGAGAGCATGTTTGTTGTGCATCCTATGGTGTGTGAAGCCCTCCCTGAGTGTGTATATGAATGATCTTGTTATATACCGACAGCAACTTTGCAAGCATTCCCATTTGCAGGATGAGTAAAGTGACGCCCATAGAGATTAGGGGAATTCCCAGGGAATCTCAGCTGGTGAGATAATCGGTCCACTCATAGAAGGCTGAGAGCTGCTTAGGATGTACCATGGGAATTGTGCCAGAGCCTGTACTGACCAATGTCCATGCTTGTGATCAGAAGATGGTCAATTTAGGGATTGATTGTGGGCAGGGCAGACCTATGCCCTGGTGCATTCTTTGCTCACAGTCAGCCAGTCTTCATCACAAACCTCATCTTCTTCCCCAACAGTCCTCCTACCATTGTGTTTTCTCACAAACACCCTGTTCCCCCTCCTTGGGCTACAAGCCTTGGCTCACCCTCCACCCACCCCACTGCCATTTGCAAACAGCTAAGTGGAACTCAGCTTGAGCTTGATGCTTGGTGATGATGAGTTTCCCAGCAGGGGAAGGGTTTGCTTTGCAGAGACAAAAGACCACAGCAGCAACATTAAATCTTCCTTCTCGTCCACACTCAGAGCTACCGAGGAGGCCCAGACAGACTCTCTGGGAAAGCAGCAATGGGGTAGAGCCAGAGCAAACAGAAGCCCCAGGGGGTTAAATGCCATCAATAGCAATGCCCAAGCAGGGCTGATGGGATAATGGAAGTGGGTATGTGTGTGGCCATTAACAGGCAGATAAACTAACAGAACCGTAGGGGGAAGAAGCCACAGTGAGACTGGGCTGGACTGGAAAGCTGAGGAGCTGGATTCTATCCCTGGGTCCATCACCTAATCATAGAATGATTTGATGCTTCAGAATCTTTATTCAACTTCCTTTAATTGGGGTGGGGGGATTAGATTATTTTTAACTCCAGTCAAACTGGAATTTAACTAGCCAATGAAATCATAAGTTATTCTATGAAAGGGACTGTATTTTAGTATAGTTCCTGCATTCAGAAGGGGCCCACTAATTTATTCATCCAACAACTGTGTAACCAGGTCTGATGTTAGGCCCTGGATATAAAACGGTAAACGGAACTGGTCTGAACCCTGCCCCTGGAGTTCCTATTCTAATGCAGAAGGAGACATTAATAATCACACGAATATCTATATATCATGACAGCCACAACCTGTGCTAGGAAGGAATGAGATAGCATCTGTGGAGATTTGATTTGAACTGCAGTTTTGATGCAGCCCTCCCTGAGGAAGTGAGGCTGAAGCTGAGATATTCAGAATGAGCAGGAACCCTGTGAAAAGTGGGATTCCATCCAGGGGATGGAACCGGAAGCGCCTGAGATGGGAAAGGGCTTGGCAAGCATGAGGAATGGACACAAAGCCCACGTGGTGCACAAGGAAAGGGGAGGAGTCTGGGGAGTTAGGTGGGACAGAAGCAGCTAGGCCCGGATAGATAGCACAGTGATGATCCTGGGCAATGGTTGGAGCTGTCCCAGGTGCTGATCAGGAGAGCTCACTAAGCCACCAGTCAGACCTGGGGAACTGTGAGAGGGAAGCTCAGCCTGGCTGTGGCTTCGAATTAAGTGGGCAATGGGTCCCTCTCCCTCAACCCCACAAAGACCACTCTCCCCTTGGCCTTTGTGCAATGTGATACTTCAGTGTTCCTGACAATTGTCATTATTCTGAATATTTTATAAACTCTCTTCATCATCTCCTGAGGGAGCAAGGAACAGGAAAGATATTCCCTGCCCTAGGAAGTCAGAAAACTGAAGAACCTTTTGATTTTCTCATAAAGAAGGTGAGGCTAAGAACCCACTAGCCAACCATCTTCATCTTTTCACTCATTCATTTGAAGAATCCAGAATCATAGGACACAGGGATCCTCCTGACCAGGTTATGAGATAGGAACCTAAAAGCCCACAGGAAGGTAGCAGAAATGAGTGAAGTGGGTCAGGCATAAGGAAACTAGGGGATACAAAACAGAGAAAGGTGAGGTCTGGGGCACACTGGAGTTATGTGTTATGAAGCAACACATGACTGTTGCCATGGAGGGGTGTGAACCCAGTGCTGTCACAGCTTCTGATTTTTAAAGAGAAACTGAACATTTGGATTTTCAGGTAAAATTTCCCTATGTATGTGTATCTTAAAACAATTGAATAATTAAAAACCCCTCCTTGTGGCTCACAGGCTGTAATCCCAGCATTTTGGGAAGTCAAGGTAGGAAGATTGATTGAGCCCAGGGGTTCAAGACTAGCCTGGGGAACATGGCGAAACCCCACCTCTACAGAAAATACAAAAACTATCTGGGTGTTGTGGTGCATGGCTGTAGTCCCAGTATCTTGGGAGGCTGAGGTGGGAGGATCACTTGAGCTGGGGAGATTGAAGTGGCAATTGAGCCATGATCATGCCACTGCACTCCAGTCTGGGTGACAGAGCAAGACTCTGTCTCAAACAACAATAACAACAACAACAACAACAACACCCCAAACTCTCCTCTTGTGAGCCATACAAAACGCACCTGTGGGGTCAGTGGGCCCCTGATTTGCAACCTCTGTAGTCTATTCTCCTCATATTTTAGAGGGGTAACTGGGGTCTATAGAGAGGGTGAAACTTGCCCAAGGTGTCAGGGAATGTACATTATTATGAAGTAAAATGTACATTCTCTAACTTGCAGTTTCCATGCTGTACAAGGCCCAGTGGACACAAAAATGTTTTCAAAAGTTCCAAGCCCTGCACAAGCACATAGTCTAGTGGGCAAGCAGTCCCATCTTCTCCAGGAACAGTGCGATGGTTGTTAGAGATTGTACAAGGAATCTCTAAGGAAGCACAAAAGTGGTGCCCCAGAAATTTCTGGCACTAAAATACCAATGGGGCAGAGCCATTCAAAGAGTTTGATGGTTCCTTCTGGCCCCAGCAGGCAAAAGGCTTTCCAGTGCTCGGGGGCCCAGCCTCAGAGGGTAGTCCCTGTGCGGGTCCTGAGGCAGGATACTACCACTTGCTGCTGGAGCCTGGGATGCAGAATGTTCAGGCAGGGGATCCTCCCTGTGCTTGGTGGAGGGATTGCTGTACCAGCAATTTACAGCCTGCTCTCTGCTGCCTAATTGCACCGTCAGTGCTTGGTGTCGCAGGGCCAGGGTGAGGATAGATGGACCGCTGTTATGGGCCTAATGGCTGTAGTAAAGTGTGGTGTTTACAGTGTTAAATAGCCTGGCCCACCCGTGCGTGGGGGCCATCTTCCAGCTCCATGTTGGGGCTGGGAGCTCAGTGCATCTGGGTTAGGTTTTTTGAATGACTTGAGAAGGGGCTCCCCATGAGCCCCCTCTGTTCCTTACATCTCCTCCCTGGTCTAGGCAGTGGGGCTCTGTGTTGGAAATACAGGCCTCCCTGATGTTGTTTCCTTTTCTCCTCCTCTCTCCAGGTCTCTGAGCCAACTTTGAGAACAACTTCTCAAAGGGTAGCGGTGTGCCTTTACTGATGGACCAGGGGTCCCCCAAGACAAAAGCAATGTCTCCCTTAAAAGACTGGGTGGTTCCCACCGGGCAGGGCTTTATACCTGTCATCCAGTTGGGTGTATTCCCAGAATAAAGTTATATCTCCTTCTTTGGACTTGGCCCTCTGAAGATGGGGCATACCCCTGCTCCAGCAGACTGTGTAATATGTGCTCTGTCTCCCCACCAGGGTCCTGGGCTGAGGACTCCATTCTTTGATTCTTTATCGTGTTAAGCCTCAGCTTCCTAATCTGTAAAATAATCTCTCAACACCCTTCTGCAGGTTTTTCTTTCTCTTTTTGTTTTTGGTAAGGATTCAACCTTGTTCCTCAAAATATGATCTCCAGATAGACAGCCTCAGTGTCATCTGAGAGCTTGTGAGAAATGCAGAATCTCAGGCCCCAACTAAGACCCACCAAATCAGGATCTGATTTTAACAAAATCGCAGTGACTCATGCACTCTAAAGTTTGAGAGACGCCAATTTACAAAGCGCCCAAGAGAATGCCTAATGTAAGTTGGCCTTAGTACGTTTCGTTTCTCCTCCATCCTTATTTTTTTTGCTGTTTCCAGTGTCACTGTAGAGGCAGTGCAGCTGCCATGAGTGGGTGGAGATGGAAAAGCAATTCCAGGGAATAGTGTGAAGTAGGTGCTGAATAAATGTTTGGACAATGCATGAAGAGGTCATTGCATCTGAACTCTTGAAGTCATCCACCCTGTTCACTAGACCTTGGCCTCTCTGTTTCTCTCCAGATTTTATTCCTCTTCTTCCAGCTTGGGGGAGGAAGGATTACAATCTAAGGATCAGCAAAGCTTACATGCTACTATGGACAACAATGTGTGCTGAGGCCACATCACTTGGGGATCGTGCAGAGGAAGGATAGTGGCCAGACACCATGCTGCCCCCAGAGAAGGTACTCCAAGTCCCTGGACACAGTCTTAATCCACTGTGGGGAGAATCCTAGGCCAGGTACCCATCTCCATCCCTAAGGGGACTTGTTATGCAGCCCGGGGTAAGTGAGTCTTCCTCTCTGTGGAAAGAAAGACTAGTCTGTATAATATATGTAGGCTTAGAGGGTGACCTAGAGATCCAGAGAGTTGGAGCAGACATAAGCATGCGTCCTGACCTCATACTCAGTTCAAGACTCTCCTCTGCAAGGTCTCTAATGAGGGAGCAGCAGTCCTCTCTTGCATTCCCAGTGCTGGGAATTTACCCCTCACAGGGCAGCCTTTCCATGTGTGGACAGCTCTCATGGTTAGCAGGAATCCTGATTACAGCCTCCCTATATTTCAATTCAATTAGACTCAACAAACGAAATCAAGGCCTACTCTGTGCAGGGCAAGGGGCTAGGATCTGGGAAGATAAGACATGCTCCCTGCTGTCAGGGAGTACTTGGGGAGGATAGGGACTTGTGCAGACTTCTGTAACATTAGGCAGAACGTGATGATCAGTTCGATAGAGAGCTCAGCGATCTGGGATCACAGAGGGAAGAGATCACAATTGTTGTGGATTTGGAGGAAATCAGGGAAGTTGCATGGAGGAGGGGGTTTTGAATTGGGCTTTGAAGACCAGGTAGAATTTCAGTGGATGTGTTAACTATTCTTCTGGATGTCTCTCAAATCTGCCCCTTCTCTTTATGCTCACAGACCCTCCCTTGGTTCCAGTGGCCTCTTAGCATTTGCTTATCACTCTGTCTCTCTCATACCCTCACTCCCTGCCCCCATCCATCCTTTGCTCAGCTGCAAGCATTTGCTCACAGCTGTCAGTGGCCCTGCTGCATACTCCTTGGCACTCAGACCCTGAGGTTCCACATCTCAGCATTATTCTCCTAGCCTACACTCCTCCAACCTCCCCATGCATGTGTGTTCTTTGTGACTATGAGCCATTGCACATGCTATTCCCTTTGCTTAAAACACCTGTCCTCCAGCCTTATGCACCTGCCAATCTTCTATACGTATACTTCAGGACCCCACCTGTGCTGCAGGTGCCGTTTGCAGCCCTCCCTCTACCATAGCAGCCGCTACACTGTATTTTAGTTACTTTTGGTGAGACTGTCTTCTCTTGTTGCATCAGGCAGAGGCTTATTAATCTCGTCTTATTCAGCATTTTATTAGTAGTGCTAACGTAGCTACTTAGTGCGTGTTGAAGGAACAGATGTCTAAGATACTAAGCAGCATTCCAGGCAGAGAACACAGACTGGGCAAAGGCATAGAGGATGGATGAGATGCTGAGCTGCTCACTGTGGCTGGAATGGGAGGTCAGGAATGAGGTAGGAACAGGTGGGAATCAGGGAACAGGCAGGTAGGAAGAGGCAGGAGCTATTAGGTCCTTCTGGATCCTAATCCTACTTTTTGGGGAGGGACTGTCAAGCCCTGGGTCCTAGGTTTGGATGGAAGGAGAAGCTGGGGCACCTGTCCAGAATTTCCCAGCCTCCTTGGGCTTTGCCTTCCTCATTGAGATTCCTCCCCAGAGGCAAGGGGGAAGGGAGATGACTTAGGGACGGCAGCTCTCAGATGCGTTCTTATCCAGCACAGGGAGTCCGCCAGCCGCCAGCCGCCCGTATATCAGGGCCAGTGTTGTCTTCTTGCTAGCTGGGAAGGGAAGTGGGGGAGATAATTGTGTCTCCTTGGGAAGAAATATGGGTGCAGGCAGAAGCATCTTTCTTTCAGCTTTGGGAGAAGAGATGTCTACTCAGCATCTTCCTCCAGAGTAGGGTGGGGTAGGGGAGAATGTTTAACCCTTTCCCCTTAAACACCCTCTGTAAAATCAATTCCCAAAGGTTAATAATGCATAATTATGCAAAAAGAATTTGGAATAATTCAAAGAGGTTGACTGGGGAAAAGTTCTTGGGGCTAGGAAGGCGGAGAGGAGGTATGAGAACCATAGTAGGTCAAGGGGGCTGTAGGCAAGCTGGAACAAGTATCAGTTTAGAAAGCGGCTGTGGGGGCCAGGCATGGTGGCTCACGCCTGTAATCCCAGCACTTTGGGAGGCCAAGGCGGGTGGGTCATGAGGTCAGGAGATAAAGACCATCCTGGACAACATGGCGAAACCCTGCCTCTACTAAAAATACAAATATTAGCTGGGTGGGGTGGCACGTGCCTGTAATCCCAGCTACTCTGGAGGCTGAGGCGGGAGAATTGCTTGAACCTGGGAGTTGGAGGTTGCAGTGAGCCAAGATCGTGCTACTGCACTCCAGCCTGGTGGCAGAGTGAGAGTCCATCTCAAACAAACAAACAAAAAAGAAGAAGAAAAAGAAAAAGAAAGACAGAAAGTGGCTGTGGTACCCATTTTAGTCTTTTATGTCTATTCCAATGTCTATCTATCTATCTTTCTTTTTTTGTTCTTTTTCTCTTTTTTTTTTTTTTTTGAGACAGGGTTTCACTCTATATCCTAGGCTGGAGTGCAGTGGCACAATCTCAGCTCACTGTAACCTCTGCCAACCCATGCTCAAGTGATCCTCCCACCTCAGCCTCTTGAGTAGCTGGGACTACAGGTGGGCACCACCTGCCCGGCTAATTTTGTTGTATTTTTGGTAGAGATGGGGTTTCACCATGTTGCCCAGGCTGGTCTTGAACTCCTGAGCTCGAGTAATCTGCCTGCCTTGGCCTCCCAGAGTGCTGGGATTCCAGGCATGAGCACTGTGCCCGGCCAATGTCTATCTTTCTAGATGCTCCTGTTTCACCCAGCCCGAGGCATCTCCATTCATCACCTTCCTCTTTCACTCATGGGGAATCTGAGCCCTGGTCCAAGGCCAGAGGCTGGCTCAGCAGGTACAGAAGGGACTCTTGCTCCAGACCAGGCAGCCATCCCTCTCCATCACTCGATTAACTTGATTTCAAAATGAGCTTAATCACACCATTCTCCTTTCATGGCCCCAATCTGCAATTTCCACTAATTAATGATTGCAAATTGCTAAGTAACGAACCACTCGATGGTGCTGCTATTATTAATGGCTGGGAGTGGACCTCGAGTGGGGAGAAAGGGCCATTAGCTTTGTGTGGAGGGCATCTGTGCTGGGGACAGGACCTGCAGCCCATGGGGAGGGCAGAGGAAGGGTAAGAGAATCTCAGGTCCTGTCTGCTCCTTACCAACTTGGCTGGTAGGATGACTTGCAGCTAACCGACATCCCCCTGGTGGTGGCTCTGGGATCTTGGACGACAGGGTTGGGGACTGAGGGAGGTAGTGGTCAAAGCTATGCTAGAAATGGCAAATTGGGAGAAGGCATAGGGCCTAGAGAGCTGGAACTATGAAGTGATCTCCAAGATAGCTGGTGGCAGGGGGCAGGGTTGGGATAGAAGAGGGCTGGGCCATCAGAAGAAGCTGAGAGCGGACTCTAGGTGCTCCAAATTGGCTCAGCCATTGACAAAGCATCCACAAGGCAGCTGGGTTCCCAGGAAGACTGCATTGTGTGCTTAATGGAGACATGACATAGGGCCAGGAGAGGTTGTGGGAATGGAATAGTTGATTGTGCCTGGGAGAAGCTTGGAAGTCTCATGGAGAAAGCATTTCTTGAATAGGACTTTCTGATGACGGGAAAGACCTAACTGCCAGTGGGCAAGGGAAGGTCATTTCAGGAGGAGGGGCCAGCATGAGTTAAGCTAGGATACTTTGGGAACAGCTCGTGGTCTGATGTGCCGTGTGTGTGCACATGTGCCCGCATGCACACATGGGATAACCGAGGAGGAACGAGGCAGAGACAGTAAGGCTGGAGAAGTGGGCAATGTCAGCTTGGAGCTGCAGCCTTGGGGGTGTTGTTAAGAGTATAATAGGCTCCAGAATTGGAACAATATAGGTTTGAATCCCAGCTCTGCCACTTATGGACTATGCTTATGCCACTTATGGCATGTTGCTTGACTTTTCTGAGCCTTGATTTCCTCATCTGTAAAATGGGGATAACAGCAGTGTCCACTTTATAATAAAGGTTTCTGTGAGATTCAAGTGAATTAATGCATATAAAGTGTTTAGAATAGTGCCTGGCATACAGAAGGTGCTCCATGGATGTTAGTCATTATTATCATTATTAGAGGGAAAGGGTCTCACTCTGTTAACCAGATTGGAGTGCTGTGGTGTGATCACAGTTCACTGTAACCTTGAACTCCTGGGCTCAAGCTATCCTCAGGCCTCAGCCTCCTGAATAGTTGGAATTAGCCAGAAATGTACCGCCATGCCTGGCTAATTAAAAAAGTTTTTTTTTTTGGAGAGACATCATCTCACTACATTGCCCAGGCTGGTCTCCAACTCATGGGCTCAAGTGATCCTCCTGCCTCAGCCTCATAAATTGCTGGGATTATAGGTGTGAGCCACTTGCCCGGTCAGCCATTATTATTACAATTATTCTATAAAAAACATAGCACCATTACAGTATTTTCCAAGAGAGTAATACATGATTAGAGGAACTAGAGACAAAGTGCCTAGAAGGGCATTCAGAAATAGAAATGCATGGGGTGTTTTGAGTTTTCACAGTGGCCTTGATTGGGGGGGGATGTCCTGGTATTAGGAGGGGACCAGGGATGCTAAATATCCTGCAATGTGCAGGACATACCAGCTGATGAAGACCATTTTCCTCAATATAATAGTGGTGCCCAGTGAGAAACTCAGCTTGGATGGCTAGCTGTGGCTCAGGGAGTGGTTAGTTTGAAGAGAATGAAGGTCAGCTTCAGCTCTTGGTCCATGTGACCATGTGCGGGGCTGGGTGTTAGCAACACAAACTCATGTGTCACTTTTCTCTCCCTCCCTCCCTCCCTCTCTCCCTCCTTCCCTCCCTGCCTCTCTCCCTTCCTTCCTTCCTTCCCTCCTATCTTTCCTCATTCATTTGCACCAGATACTGTTAGATTCTGGGAATAAAATGGTGGATGGGTAGCGTCTCATGGAGCTTAGAGTCTAGAGAGAGAGAGAGCCAGATAAGCAGGCATTATCATACTGGCCTATGATGGGGAGGTACGCGGTGCTGTGGGAATGTTAGGAAGGGCATGTAATCCAATTCTGGGTTCTGTGTTCAGACCTTTGGACTGTAAAAACAGAGACATTCACTCAAGTTTCCTCAAGAAATGGACCTTAATGTAAGGCTCCAACAGCAGGGTAAGCAAGGATCCCATGGGAAGTACAGGATTCAGGCATCAGTCATGGGATCCAGCAAAAAAAGTCAGGATCCAAGGTGACTACTGGCTCTGGTGTTTTCTTGTTCCCCCAGCAGCACTGAGCCTTGCTGTGTGTCTCTCTGCTGAGTGAGACATCACGAATATGGCTCAGCTGTGCCCTGCATGGTGGTGGCTCCTTTCTGGGTCTGTCTGCTTCTCCTGCTATCAACAGCTTTCTCTTCTTCTCGATGTTCTTGTAGTTTCTATTTACCTGTAACTTCTAGTCACTCCTGGTCCCTTGTGGCCCCTGGCAGCCTCATGGCCTTGGCTTGTACTTCTTTACCTCCTTGGTGTATTTTCCAGTTAAAATTATGCAAAGAAAGAATCTGACTAGCTTAGCCCAGCCCTGTTAGGACTTTCCCAGCTTGCCCACCTCCAAGGAGCATGCATCTGGTCCAATCAGCTGTGACCTGGTCACATGGCACAGGTCTCCTAGTGCTATGGCCAGCAAGCATGGTGGTTCCTTCATTGGCTTGTCTACAATGTTGGGCCTTGTGTTTCAGATACACATACCCTTCTTTCTAAACAGTCAGCCCCAAAGCTGGCCCAGCCTAACAGGGTCCAACAACCACATTCACAATGTTGGGTACCTTCCTCTCTTTCCAAGAATGACGATGACCTAAGTTGTAACTATAACCAGAGGTGAGTTCAGATGGCCACTTTAAGAGCTCCCTGTCCCTCCAGAAGCTTCTTTCCCCTATAACTTGTCTAATTGCTGCTGTTACCAATGGTGAAACTCTTGATGGTTATTCTGGCCATGGTTAGCCTTGATTCAACTGGCACAAAGGCCTAAAGAAGTGGGCCATATCACAATTTTCCGAGAATCCTGTCTACCCTTGGTAGGGTTATTTCTTTTCCTAGAATGTGGTATGGTGAGAAACGGAGTGGCAAGTTTGAATCCAGGCTCCGTCCTTTACCAGTGTGACCTTGATTATCTTCTTGAGCCTCAGTTTTTCCATCTATAAAGTGGGGATCACAGTATGGATATCACAAGTTATGACGGAGTGACTGGCTCACAGCATTGCTCAAAGTACTGTTCCCTCCTCTGCTTAAGGACATTGGTTCTCGTAAGTTTGATGTGGTGGTAGTGGTGGAATGACTAAAAGATCTTGGATGATAGAGTTGCACCAGGTTCACACCCATGAATTTTGGTATGATTCCATTGGAAGGAAGGAACTGAGGGGGCTACAAGGGGATGATCTGTCCCTCTCTCAGGACTTCCCCAATGCATTCCCCTTGTTCTTTACTCAGCTTAACCAGTGCCTGTCACCTGTCTTCCAATTCTCCTGCAAATATACCACCTCTGTTCGGCTTTGTAGGCTGCATATCTCTGCTTATACCAGCTCCCTCTGCTCAGAGGATTTTCATAATTCCTCCTGGGCCTGGAACCAACTATGCATCTAATTTCCCTCAATTGCACTTTGATGAAGCTAATATTCACCATCTCCTCCCCGGTTTCTCTGTCTCACCTTCTCTTCATTTCTCCACTTTTCTCTTACCTTTGGTTCCATTTCTTTGGTTCCATCTCCATGGCCAAGATGCTTCAGTGGAGCCTATTTTCACTCCTGCTAGTGTCTCAAGGAGATGGCTAGACATCTAGAAGAACTCCTAACACCTCTTACGATCAAAGCATTTTGTTGACATCTTTCTGAAAAGATAGTTCAGGGGAGACAGATGCTGATTTCTCTGCAGGTCTCCAGAGAAGTTGTTGAGTATGGGAGGGAGATGGGTGAGATTTAGGACTCTGCTGGGTGGATTTGAATGCAATATTGTTCTCCGATTGCTAATTCTCCTCCATCACTGTTGGATAACTTTAAAATCTTTAAAGATTTTTGACACTAAATAACGTTTGGTGGAAAAAAAATCCCAATTGAACAATAAGCCATTTTCATCTCTCCTCATCTCTTCCAGCCTTTGTTAACACACACACTTGTTCTGGTTCGTTGTAACCAATGTGTGAAGACGTTTTCTGCTTTTCCCACTTAATGGTATCTCACATGAATGTTTCTATTGTACCCACTTAGTCTACAGAGCTGTCATTTTTAATAACTACAGCACATTAATATAACCACCGTTTGCTTACTGCTATTGTTGGGCATTTGGGTGGTGGCCAAATTTCCAATTTTGCAAACAGTGCTGCCACGCACATCTTTGTCAAATTACCTTTTTTTCTTTCTCTTTGGATTATTCCCAAGGGTTTATTCCCACAAGGAGAATTAACAGGTCAAAGGGTATAAACGGTTTTGTAGCTCATATTCCACATTGCCAGATTGCTTTTTGCAAGGAGAGACTCAAGCTGTAGCACTACCAGCAGCGTGCACAGGGATGGAACTAAGCGGTGGGAATGGGTGTTTCTGTTTCTTGGACTAGGGTCAGCCACCAGTTTGCTGTGTGACCTTGGACCAGTCACTTCCCCTCTCTGGACCTAGGTTTTCTTGTTTGTAAAGTGAGGGAGTTGGGCGAGATGCTCTTAAAAGGTGTCTCCTGATCTGATCTGGGATGGGGTCCCTCGACAGTGCGCTGGTTTGACTGCGGGACACTGGGGTCTCAGACTCATTGGATTTTCAGTCCTTTCCTCATCAGTGGAGACAATGTCAGGATGGTTTGCTGTTTGTATTTTAGATGGGCTGTGCTATATGTTTGGGGGTGGAGATTGTGGGGAGGCAGCGTCTGGTGATCCCATATGGGAGTTGCCTGGTGTCTCTCAGATCAGCCGTACATGTTGTTTACATGTGACAACCATTTTGCTTGGTTGACATCCATGCTGGTTGTTAAGTGATTGGAATCTCATTCCTGGGCATGCAGGAAATATGTGGGAGTTGAACAGAACTGGATTTGAGTCCAACCTTGCTACTTGTTGGCTTTGTTGGATGCGAGAAGATGATTTAATACATCTTGGAACCTCAGTTTTCTCATCTGTAAAATGGGAATAAAACACTCATCTTATAAGGCTATTCCAGAGGTGTAAATGAGATAATATATGTAAAACATGATGGCAGTGCCTGGCCCTCCGGAATACTCAATATTAGTAACATTTTCCAAGAACTTTGTGTTCTCCCAGTCTGGTGTGATGCTTCTCAAATGGAATGTTCACAACACGAGTTATTGCTGTTTCCTCTCCTCTGAGGAGGATAAATGGGGCAGGGTCCTCTAAGCTGTCCAAGAGAGGCCTTATCTTCCTTGGGGGTAGCCCTACCCTGATGTCTTCTGGATTCTGTCTATCTGCTCACTCTTCTCTTGACCTCCCTTCCCTCTGTACTCACTGGCCCCTTGGCAGAACCTCTTGGCTCTGGGGCAGTTGGAGTAGTCTGAGGCTAGCAGGGCCCATCGCTAGCATGAAGGCAGCCTGCTGGATTCTCTCCCACCTCTGGCTCTGATTCCAGTCTTTGATCTGTGTTCCATTCATGCCTCCACCTTGTCCTGGAGCCTTTCCTGCAAATATGGTGCTTTTAGAATTGGGATCCCTCAACACTTTGCAGGGCTCCTGCAAAGCTCTGATCCCTTCCTTAGAGCCAGGCCCCTGCCAGCGTTGCCTGTCCCTCCCTCCTGCCTTGGCCGTAGGCCTGTAACCAGGCTTTTCTGGGTCCAGCTGCTTGGGCTGTCCCTTCATCCATCGTTCTCTGCGGATTTCTCCAGAGTGCCTGCCCTGCCAGCACCTCTCTCCCACCCTTCTTTGCCATGGGATCATCTGCCTGGGGAGAGAAACCAGTGGAAGAGCCTCCCAGAGGCAGCCTGCCCATGGGGAGATCAAGCCAGGGCTCCAGGCCCAGGAGCTTCTAGGCCAGCAGGTTTGAAAAGGGTGGTAGCCTCACTCTGGACAGTCAACCATTGAGGGTGCTACAGGAGATGAATGTCGTGGGGCGGGGACTTCTGGGGCTGGGCCTCACTGGCCTCTTTGGAGAGTTGCCAACAATGTGGGCCCTCCCATGCTGTTCTAATGCCAAGACAGGAGGACGATTTGGCACCAATGCCAGGAACGATGCTAAGTCCGTAGATGGAACCAAGGGAACATAGGAGGCATGGTGCTCAGGGCTTTCAATCCAAGAGACGCAAGTGCTCGCCCTCTTCCCCACGTGCTGGCTGTCAGACCTTCTTTTACTGTCTGCTTCTCTCACGGAGCAAACCTTTCACCAGTGCTTCCCTGTGCTAAGAATGGGAAGATTCACAGGAGGCATTGTCTTGCTGCTGCCTCCAGGGAGTTTTCACTCAACCAGGAATTGGAAAACTTCAGCCTGTGGGCAAGTCCAGCCCACCACCTATTTTGTCCATAAAGTTTTATTGGAATACAGCCCATTTGTTTCTGTATGGTAGACGCGATGTTCTCTCTACAGCAGCAGAGTTGAGTAGTTGGTATAGAAATTGTACGGCCTGCCAAGTGTGAAGTATTTCCTATCTGGTTCTTTAGAGTCTAGATGGAGCAGTTGGAGCCCAGCTCCTGCTCAGGGACTTGCTGTAGGTTGGCTGTGAAGGGAGTTGTCTCAGAGCCACATGTTCTCAGAAGGGCCGGGCTGAGATGGCTGCCCAAGCACAGATGCCCAAACCCTTCCCTTGCCTGCTGGGCTTCCTAGTGAGGTGTGCAGACCCCAGAGTAGAAGGTTGTGGCCCAGGTCAGGACGGTAGTCCCCCAAGAGGCTTTCCTGACTCTCTGTTGGGGCCCAGGGCTGGGGTCCTTCCCCACTTCTTTGAACACTTCCTCCTTCATAAGTTGCCAGAACTTTGGGGAAGAATCCGCCCTAGTCCAGCCCTGTCCTTTCCACATTCCTTGTCAGATTGAGAGGAAGGGACCATGGAAGGGAGTCCCAGCTGCCAAGTCACCAGATCTTTGTGTCCTTTTTGGTCTCACTTTATCCACCCATAACATGAGGACAAGAAGATTCCTGGATCCTTGGCTATCCCAGAAAAAAGTGGAGGGCTTCATTCTGCAATCAGTTTGGCTGTTACAGCAGTTCATTTGTGGGGGAGGAGGGGAGACAGACCTCTTCAATAGAGAAGTATCGGTTTTCCTAATGAGCCCAAGGCAGTAGACTCCCATTCCTGAAAAATATCGTCCCAAGTCCTGGAAGCAATGCAATTAGCAGCCTCTTTGTTCACAGTGTTAATTAACTTGTTTTTTTTTCTGAACACACCTTCTTCCAGGTACAGCCCGTCATCTCTGGGGTGCTGGCAGGGGGAAGGCAATTAGATTCTCGTTACTGTGCAATTAATTATAGCTTAAAAACTACTTGGGGAGGCTGGGAGAAATTCCTCGACAGCACCAGCCCCAGGAAGAGGCCTGGCTTAGGTGCAGGTGGTGAGCTGATTGGGAGATTAGAGAAAAGGCAGTGGAGCCTGATTCAGGAAATTACAGAAAGGCAGATCTGGACACCTCACTACCCTGCTCAAGAACTTTCAGTGTCTTCCTAGTCCCTACCTAGTCCCTCCCTTGCCACAGGATCATCTGCCTGGGGAGAGAAGCCAGTGAACATTCAAGGTCATCCATCTATTATCTGGTCTACACCCATCTTCCCAGAGTTATCTCTCATTACAGCTACACAGAGTCTATGCTCCCAGAAAAGCTAGAGGTCATGCTACTTGAACACAATTTCCATGCCTTTGTTCACATTATTTCCTCAGCTGGGATGCTGTTCTCCTTCCATCTCTACCTACTGGAAAGCTCTTTGTCCTTTAGCTTTTTCAAATACCCTCTCCTCCCTGGAACCTTTCCTGAAGGCAAGTGCGGTCTTAGAAGACAAAGGAGACTGGACCCAGATACATTTCAATTCAAGTTACTCAACCTGCCAGATCCTCATTCCCCTGCATTGCCTACCTGGCAAAGAGTGTCTCACGGCCTGCCTCACAGATAACGTGTGCCAAATACCTGGCTTGGGTGCTTGGACATTTACACCCCCTCAATGGTTGAGCCATAGCCTCCAGCATCAGTCTCAGCAGTAATGACCTCATCCTACCTGGGTGATGGGCTCTCCTGCTTGCAAACCAGTTTCCATCCTTCATCCCTGTGTCCTTGGTCTCTGCCTGCTGAGGGAGGTACTAGGACCCTGGACATGAGCCTCAGAGAGAGTCTGAGGCTTTAGATCTCAGTGAGGGTTCCATCCCCAGGGAGCATTTTGGGCCATCATCATGATTTGGGGGTGTCCCTGGCTTTTAGTGGGTGGGACAAAAAATGTTACCTGTCCAGTCAGTTGTCACATACGTGAAACACCAGTGTATATTTGTCCGAGGCGGGAACCTCAGGCTGTACAGACACTAAGCTGCGGCTGTGCTACTTAGGTTTCACTATTTTTTGGCGTGATTTAATATATGTAACATTCTCTAGGAATGCAACCACCAGTAAATTGAGGGAAGATTGGACTTGGTTTTGATAAAGGTTTTACTAAGAATTGCTTACCAGCTGGAAAACCACTACATGGATGGCAATCCTGATCATGGTGCCCCAGTCCCTAAAAGAAACACCTGATCAATCATCATTTGTAGGTGTTCAGATGCCCCAACATTTAGGTGCAATCTTCTCACTCCTTCCTGTGTCTTCTTGGGTGGTGGTGCTCAAGCATTCACATACAGAAATACACAGGGTTTTATCGTAACCTTTCACCCCTGTTTATTTCTCTTTGATATTACAGCTGGGCAAAATTATGTATGCAGGTACACAATGTATGGAGGTAGGTTACATACTGTATACATTTCATTACAAAATGTTTATTATGAAAGGGAGTGGTAATAACCCCAGGCTGGAAAAATTCCTGGCTGTAACCTCATCCTGGCTTGGTCAGGAGCAGAGACAAGGTGGTGGTTCTGGGGGCTGCTGGGAGTCGTGTCGCAGCTTCAGGTCCCCCAACTCCTACTGCTTTTAGTGTGTGTGTGTGTGTGTGTGAGACAGAGAGAGAGCGAGAGAGTCAGGCTGATGGTCTCCTGAGTGGCAGGCATGTGTCTGTGCACGACATGAGTGTGCAGAGCCATGCGTGCTACTGTGTGTGTGTTTGTGAAGACATTCCCGTCCAGTGGTGCACCCACGTCTGGGTGTGCCCTGGGGGCTGGGTTGTCAGCAGCTGCTAGGTGCTCCCTCTTGTAGCCTTCAGTCTTTTGAATGATAAGGAAACATTGTTCAACTTTAGGGGAGCCTGCCTCCCAGCCTCCCTGGTCTCTGCCCGAGATGGGACAGCCATTCCAGCTAAGGGGGTACCTTCTGCCCTGCCCAGCTCCTGCCAGCCCCAGCCACCTCCCAGGATAAACCCATTAACCAGATAATGGATCATCAGGTCTCCCAGTCTGAGCTGAAGCTAAACCAGGAGAAGCTGTCCCATCCCCACTACATCTGGACGTTGGGCCTCATTTTCCCCAACTGGACAACCCAGATGTTTCTTTTGTACTCACATTTGTCTAATCTAAGATTTTCTCTTGAATTTCAGATCTTTCCCCTACTGCCTTTACGCCTTTCCAGGGCTCCCAGGCAAGGCACCCTGTAGCATCTGGAATGGATTAGAGAGTTGATAAAAGGCTTCCTGAAGCATGCTGCTTCTCCCCCACCCCAGGCCATCCTCTACCCTGCCAATCCTCCTCTGGGGCTGTTTGTGTTTGCAGTGGAAAGTGGCTTCTAATAGGAAACTAATGTCCCAGAACGCAGTGCCTGCCTTCAGGAGCACGGGCACCTCGTTACCCCGCAGCTAATTAGCTGGTGGCTGTGGCAGCAGCCGCATGGCTAGAAGGTGATGGCTGTGGGGGATGTGGGAGGGGCTGGCAGCCTCACTGCTTACCAGCTTTCAATCTCCAAGCAGTGAGGCGCCTGTTAGGCTTGGGAGAGCAGGGAGCCGGATGTGCTGGGCAGTGCTGGGAAGGTATGTCTGTGTGCATGTCTGTATTTAGGGATGGCACGTGGGATGAGAGAGAATGACTCAATCGCCTGTGGCTGATGACTGATCTTGAACTCCTTCTCAGTCCTGGACCTGGGCTGGCTCTGGGCCTGGCTCTGTGGGCCATCATTCTGGGGGTGGGAACCAGCTGCTGCAGGGGTCCCTGAGGGGCTCCTCCTCCTGTCTCCAGGGCTCCGGGACTGGGTCTAGCTGGGGCAGGTCCTCCAGTTGGTAACACAAAAGCCTTGTCCTAATGAGCTCATCTTCCCATCCAGGCCCTTCCTTCCTGAACAGCCCTGCTCTGTGGCTTGTGGGCTGTTGGAGCCTGGGCTGGCAGTTGGGGTGACAAAGGGATTTGAGGTGACTGAGCCAGTGCTGTAGGGTGCTTGAAGCTGACACACAGACTCTTCTTCAAAGACCATCTGCACGTGTTGCAATTGGAAACAGCCTCTCCGTGTTCACCTCTCCCAGGCAGTAGGTGAGAATTCCAGGGGATGGCCTCTTTTGTGGCCCCAAGCCCAGAGGCTTAGGAGATCCTTTCATCTAATTGATGACACATCCTTCTATTAAAAACATTATTAGTTGTTTATCTGAAATTCTAATCTAACCAGCCATCTTGCGTTTTATTTCTCTATGTCTGGAAAACCTGGAAGGAAATGTGGTCACTTGAAAATGGGTTTGCCAGGGTGATGACTTGCCTGGGACGGGTGTGGACCGATGCACCCGTGAGCTTGCTCATGCATGAAACAGGGTTTACAATGGCAAGGTGGGAGGGTGAGAAAGCCCATGGATTTTAAGATTTGGGTTGGACAGCCTCCCACTCTCCTCTTCTGATCCTGGTGTCCTCAGAGGTCACATAAGGTCCTGCTTCCCAAGCCTGATCAGTCTCTTTTTCTGGAAGGAGCAGTTCCCCAGGCCTGGGCTCAGGCATCTGTGTGACTGACAAGCTGTGAGGTGACTCCAAGGCCCATCTGGGATGGGGAGGGGAAGTTCCAGTCTGGCCTCCCTGCTGCACAGATGAGGATACGGAGGTGAAGCCACAGTGTGAGTTCTCAAATCCAGCTCTCCTGCTTCCAAGTGCTGGACCTTGTTTCTGCTGCCTTCATCCTACAGCAGGGCAAGCCACAGGGAGAGGTGCTGTGCAGAACAGGGCATGAGAGGGCCTGGTTACTTCAATGGGTCTTCTTCGTGCCCTCCTGAGTCCTCTGCTGGCTTAGGTGCAGGTGCTGAGCTGAGCACAGTTTGGGAGATTAGAGAAAAGGCAGTGGAGCCTGGTTCAGGAGATTGCAGAAAGGCAAATCTGGGCACCTCTCTATCCTGCTCAAGAACTTTTGGTGGCTCCCTAGTCCCTACCAAGTCAAGACCAAACTCCTTACTTGAACATTCAAGACCATCTATTATCTGGTCTATACCCATCTTCCTAACTCTAGAAGATAACTCTTCTTAGTTATTTCCCATCACAGATACACAGAGTCTATGCTGGTCTCTGGGATACACACAGGCCCAATGCTGCCTTCTGGGATTCTTGGGCACATGGAGGAGACAGATCTAAGCAAGGTCACAGCACTGTGGGCTGTGTGCTGGGATAAGGGACCAGATGGAGTTTTGCACGGTGTGGAAAGATGAGGCATCTAGGTCCATGAGGCCAGTGCAGGACAGTAAGCTCACTGCTGCCTGCCCCACAGACTGGATTCACTGCTCACTCAAGCCCCCTCCTCAATGCCTTGCGCAGTAGCTCCTGCCATCAGGTCTTGTTCACACACTTACCCCTCCCTACTGCCAGACCCTACCTTTTCGTTTAATCCTGGACATAGGACATCATTACTTGACTATGCATCCCCAGCATCTACTGCATTGCATGTAGTAAGTGCTCAATAAACAGCTGCTGAATGGACGAGTGGATGGATGGATGAACGGACACTGGAGTTAGAGTCAGGGGACTTGGATTCTTGCCTCAGCTTGATCACTACCTGGCTGTGTGCTTTCGGACAAATTACTTAACCTCTCTGGGCCTCAACTGTCTGCTCCCTAATTCTGTTAACACAGATGGATTGAGTGAACGTAGACAATTTGTGATCCCTTATTAATATGGTCTCCTTGGCCAAAAGTCCCTAGGGCACTTTCTTCCTTCCACCTAACCACATGTAACAACAGGAGAACTGTGGCCACATCCTGTGTGTGCGTTGTCTTCTAAAAATGGCAGGGTCCAGGAGTTCTGCCACCCATCCATGTGACCATTCATCCACTGAAGTGCTGATCTGTACCTCAAACCCTGCCAGCCTCCCATGCTATCCTAAGGTCCATCCATCCAGGCTTCTCATTTCCCTGCTTCCACAAAACTCAGTACACAGGCATCTAAACTCAGCCTCCTCTTCCCTCAACCTATTGCCACCCCTCTGAGTTCCTTCTCGTCAAAGAATGGCCCCACTGTCCAGCCAGTAGCCCTACCAGAAACCCAGGGGTCAGATCTTCTACTCAGTCTCCAGCATGCATGGTTACCAAGTCTTGTTGACTTGATTTCCTCCCCTCCTCTCTCCCTGCCAAGGCCACCAATCCCACCTGTATTATCCCTCTAGCCTCGCTTCTCAGATGCACATCTGAGTCTATCACTTTCTCCTTTAAAATCCTTCTTCCCTATGTTTCCCTATGTTCCTCAAGGTCAAGTCCAGACCCTTTTAATGCAGGCTTATGTGTTTGTCCCACTGTAGCCTGGGCTTTCAAGACCCTGCCCCTCCTGACTCCTGACTCCAGCCCTTCCAAATGAGCTGCTTGCTCTCAGGGATTTGCTGTCCACTCCCCACTGCTGGACCTTAGCACATGCTATTCTCTACCTCTTACCTGGCTTACTTATATTCAAACCTCAGGCAGGCCTCTGATCTCTGGAAGCTTTCTCTGGCTTCCTGAAGACCCCTACCCTCAAGGTTCTCCTTATGTACAGTGATACAACACCACATTCTTATCATGATTTCATCACATCTTAGGTCACCAGCATTTACTATAATGTGTTGCTATGCCCCGTGTGTCTACCCTAGCAAACTGTAGCTTCCTTGAAGGGACTGTGGCTGGTTCCTGTTTGTGGCCTCAGTGTCTAGCACAGATCCAGACGCAGGTAGGTGGGAGATATCAGGGAACAGTGGTTAAGAATTCAGCTTCATCTCAGCATCCTTCAGAACAGCAGCCATGTGCCACATGCAGCCATTGAGCAGACATGCTGTGAGTGCAAAATATTCACTGGATTTTAAAAATCTGAGACAGGGTCTTGCTCTGTTGCCCAGACTGAAGTGCGGTGGCCCAATCACAGCTCACGGCAGCCTCAACCTCCGGGGCTCAAGCGATCCTCCCACCCCAGCCTCCCAAGTAGCTGGGACCACAGTGCCTGGCACCATGCTGGCCTAAGTTTTGTATTTTTTTGTAGAGATCAGGTTTCTCCATGTTGCCTAGGCTGATCTTGAACTCCCAGGTTCAAGTGATCCTCCTGCCTCAGCCTCTCAAAGCGCTGGGATTACAGGCATGAGCCACCACCACACCTGACGTACACTAGATTTTGAAAGTTTAGTGTGAAAACAAGAATGAAAAAATCTCATTAATACTTTAAAAAATGTTGATTATATGTTGAAATGAAAATATTTTGAATATATTGGGTTAAACAAAATATCTTATTGAAATTAATCTCATTTATTTTCACTTTTTAGAATGGGGTTGCTAGAAAATTTAGAATTACACATGTGGCTCACTCACACTTTACTTCCATTGGAGGGCACTACCCTTGAGCTAGACTCTAGATTCAAATCCCTGCTCCACGAAGTGTTAACTGTATAGCCTTGGGTAAGTTGCTTAGATGTCTCAGTTTTCCCATCTGTAAAATGAGGATAGTGTTAGAATCCTTCTTACAGAGTTGCTATAAGTATTAAATGGGTTAACATGTGCTTTGCAGCTAGTCAGCCACATACAAATATTAACCATCATTCTGATTAGTTATTCAATATTTGTTGAATAAAGCATTGAATTCCTGAATCTTAACCTCTTTACCCCCCGACCATCCCTGCATCTACCACTTATCTGTCATTCAACATTTATTCAGCAAATATTTATTGAGAATCTACAATGAGCCAGGCACTGTGATTGACACTGCAGACAGAGAGGAACATTTAATCAATCAGTTAATTAATTCAGTGAATCTCTGTTGAACCTATCTTTTGTGCCAGGGGCTGACTGGACTCTGGGATACACACAGGCCCAATGCTGCTCTCTGGGATTCTTGGGCACATGGAAGAGACAGATCTTAGCAAGGTCATGGTACTGTGGGCTGTGTGCTGGGATGGGGGGCAAAAATGCTGGACAGAAACCAGGCGGGGAGAGGAAGACAGTCTCAGGAAATGTCCCTTGGAGGGGCTACGAAGCACGGGGAAAGTCTGGCCAGGCAGAGGAAGGCCACTCCGGGGAGAAGAAAGACATTTCCTCTATCATCCATCATACACTGAGCAGAGAGAGGCAGGGTCATGAAACTTAACCTGAAACGCACAGCCACATCAATATCAGTCGAGGCGGCTGTTTGTTTCTAAGTGGACAAGTCAGCTGGTTGATTGAATTTTTCACTCATCATTAGGGTGTTGAATAGAATCTGGAAAACAGCTCTCCAGCCAGAAGCCTCAGCATCCTTGGGCTTGGGCTTGGGCCCCTAGACAGTAGCACCCCTCCAACTAACCCCCCTCCAACTCCCTTCCCAAACCCTAAAGCCAGGCTCCTCTGCCGTTTAGTGCACAGCTGGTAAGTTAAAAGCAGTTTAGCGATAATTCCACCTCCGCACTGAAGACTTCCAGGGTCTGTTAATGAATTTAAATGCTGGGGATTTTTTCAGATGCCTCATTGCATATGTTCCTCACATTAAGATACTAATGAGAGATCTGCTGGACGTGGGTGCTGGAGCCAGACCAGGGACAGTGGCTGGATAGGGTCACTGACTGGTCCGGGCTTTTCTAATTCCTTATCAGCGCATGATCAGTGAACTCTCCCAACAGGTTAACCGGCCTCAGTCTCTGTGGAGATTGGAGATTCAGTCAGCTGGGCCTGGGCCACGCTGGCTCGTAGCAGCCTTCTCCTCAAACCTGAAGGCTGTTGGGCACCGGCCTTATCAAGCAGGCGGGAGAATTGCTGCAGGACCCGAAGGCCTGGGACCCCTTCCAAGAAGCCATACCTTACTCAGGGACCCAGATGGTCTGTGCCAAGGCTTGGGACCCACGTCTGTGCTCTCGGGAGGTTCCAATCTTGAAGGGAAGCACCGATTCTCATGGGGTAGAGGAAGTGGCTGAAAGAGGGCAGAGCAGGTGGAAGATGGAGGTGTTCACCAGGAACGGAGCGGCTCAGGCATTTGGAGGCTGGGGAACGGTCAGGATGACATTCGGGACTGCCCTTAGGAACAGTGTGAGAGATAGTTGGCCTAGCAGCCCCATGGGGGTGGGAGGATGGGTCTCCTTTTGACAGAAGCCAAAAGCAAAAGAGAGAGGCAAGAGACTAAGGGTGTAGAAGGGCAGAGAGGTTGAGAATGGCTGCCCTGGCTTGGATCCTGCCCCTGCCACTTACGAGCTGTGTGACCTTGAGCAATGAGTTACCTAACCTTTCTGTGCCTCAGTTTTCCCATCTGTAAACAGTGGCAATAACAGTACCTGCCTCATTCCTGATGATGAATTCGTATGTATTCAGCATTGGCACACTGAAAGTGCTTACTCCTCATCTGTAATTATTTCTATCAGTGGCCGTGGTGACGTGGTGGCTGAGGTCCTCTCAGACCAATTTTCAGGTTCTGTTTCTAGCGAAGAGACTAACAGAGGAGACATGTGGAGAAGCAGGGTCCCTGCCAGGTGGTACTGGGGAAGGGGTTCTGAGGCATGGAGCCTCCCCATCCCTACCCACTCCCGCGCAGCAAGGCAAATCCCCCTGGCAGGACAGCAGCTGCCAGCTTCCCTGGAAGCCACTTCCCTTGGCTTCCTGCAAATCCACTGACAATTTTATAAATTTGCTTAAGGATTAAATTAATAAGCTGCTCTTCCTTGGCTCCCACAGCTGTACAGACCTGCGCTCTTGTGCTCCAGGAAGCACCTTCTGAGGCTGAGTTTGGAGGAAGTGAAGCCACCTCGGAACTGAACCCTTCCTCAGGGGAGCCCCTGGGGGTGACCCCAGCGCTTCCTTCTGCAGCCTGTGACTCATGCATGAGTGTGATAGAAGGTCAAGGGACCTTCTTGCTGGTGGTTGAGTGAGCATTTGCAAGTCCATCTTTGTGTGTTGTCTTCCTCTCTTAGACTGGAGTTCTTGAACTCAGAAATCTGCCACCCCCATCATACTGAGCTATCTGCCAGGATAGGGTCTGTGTCTCCCCCATCAGACTGCACTCTCCCAGGGACTGTTACTGCTTCTCAGAGAGGAGTTTCTCACACTTCCCAACATGTAGGTTTAGGGCCTGGAATCCCCTCCCCATGCCTATGTACTTCTGAATGGGGAGGAATGTCTGGGGACAGAGGAAGGGGGGCTGGCAGGACCCTCTTCTGGATATCTCCGTACATGGTAACAGTCCCAGTTCAATTCTGGAGGTGGCACAGATCCTGGGGGTTGATTGCAGGGAAATTGTTCCATCCAAGCTGCCTTTTCTGGGCTCCTTAGGGCTGGTTGGTTCCAGAGGGAACACAGGGTGATGAGGTTGTATGGAACAGGGGACAGAAGGGGTGTCCAGGTGTTGACAGAGGCCTCCCCACAGTCTTCAGATGCCCCCTGTGTGCTGCTGGCAGCCTTTGGAATGGGAGAGTTGTGTGTGTGGAGCAGCATCTTTCAGGATTCTATGGTCTACTTCCCTGACACCAGCAGGGCCTGGACTTTCCCAAGGTCCCCAGCCTCTCCCCTCCCTCCCCTCAGCACAGGTCTCTCCAGATGGCTGAAGCTCTGTGGGCCTGGGCTGGGCTGGAAGCTGCCCCAGCCCGGGGCTGAGGCCATGGCTGTGGTCTCCCCCAGGACCGTTCCATCTTTGCTGTCTCTGTCTTCAGCTCCTTCTGCTTCTTGCCACCAGATGAACTTCCTGCTGAGTAACTGGAGCTGGAGAAATGGTGCATCCATCCAGCCGCTGTGCTTGGAGACTTTGATTAAGGGTCAGCAGGTTAACTTGTCACCATTCAGCATGCAGGCGGGGTGGGGACACCTCTGGATCCCTCCCCTCCACCAGCCAGTAGCTTTGCCAGGAGAGCAGCAAATGAGAAGCCTGGAGGCTCTGGGAGGGCAGGGAAGAGAGAAGGCAGAGCCCAGAGCTCTTCCATTCGTCACGAACTCTTTTCTGGCTCAACTTCACCCATGTCCATCAGGGTACTCCAGCCAAGGCACTCAGCCCCTCCCAGAGACTGCAGGGGGAAACTTAGAGTCCAAGAGACTGCAGAGGTACCAGATGTAACCTTTCTACAGAAGTACTGCTGGTGGGCATTGAGCCTGTGCTTACCTGTGTCTAGGGATGGGGAGCTCACCACCTCTCCATATGGCTCATTCATTCCAGAGTGGGATGATTCTGCCTGTTAGAAAGCTCTTTCTTATACCAAACTGAAATCTGTCTTCTGATAACATTCAATCCCTGGCATGGTCCTGGACTTTGGAGATACACACCATAAGGCTCCACTCTTTTTTTCTTACTGGCTTTCAAGGACTTAAAGGCAGAGCCATTTCTCCCCTTCTAGAGAGTGTCCTCTCTTCTGTCTGCTGTCAGACACTTCACCTTGTTTGCTGGCTTCCTCTAGACACTCCTGTGGACTTTGGAGTCAAGAGGACTGGGTCCTGCTGTGCCATGTGGCGGCTTTATGTTCTCGGACTTAGCACTTTCCGAACTGGAAAATGGGTACAGGTTGAATGAGAAGGGGTGTAAAGTGCTTAGCACAGAGCCTGACATGGAGTAGGTCTTTAAGACTCAATGCTCCCTTCCTCTACCCTTCCTCTCCCTTATCTGTGAAAGAATCCCATCCCTGATTATCAGCCTCACTCACACGCAGAACACTGCTAGATCGGCCCATCTAACCTGTACCATGGCTCTGTCTAAACCAGGCCTCCCTCCATCTGTCCTTACCATCCATGGGCAAAGGGGACAGCCCTTGCCATGGTCTACAAATGAGCCCTGGTGTTAAGAGAAGTTTTCTCCGAAATTGAACTCCCTCTTGCGGCTGCAGTTGGGCGTCCACTGAGTTCTTCCAGGATTAGAGGTCCTGGCCATCTTCTCCTTTCCCACCCTCAGCTCCTCCTCCTGCCCTAAGGAGTCCCTGGCCACCACCCTGGGTTCAGCAGGAGCAGGGCACACCGCTGTAGCACTATCTCAAGACTTCCTGTTCCGAGGAGAGATTTTAATTATCCCTGGAGATATGTCTGAATTACAAACCCCCATGGGCCCATGGCACACACTGTTTATGTTCTTCCGTAAGTAATTGTGTCTTGGTGAATTATGCAGTCTTGTGGAAAAACACAAGTTCGGCAGTGGAACTAGAGATGCTAAGAGGATCTCGCCTTCCTCCCAGCCTGTGTGTCCAGGAGTTGCACGTCCTGGTCAGCACCAGCAACTTGGGCAGTGCCTCTGTTTCCAAAGTGCACTCACACATCCACATCTTCCCCTCTGTCATGCCGCCAGACATTCATCTGCCCATGTCATTGCTTGATTCGGCTGATGTCTTAATTTGGGGCTCCCCCTCCCCACAGCAGACCCCAACTGGCAGATTGTTTAATGGTCATAAATTCCTCCCACCTGCATGCACATGGCTTTGCTGCAACTTCCATCCCGAGACAAGATCTGTTTCTCTACCCACCATGAACCCAGGCTGGTCTTGTGTCTTGCCTTGACCTATAGAGTGTAACAGAAAGGGATGTTGTTTGTGATCTGGGGCGTGGGCTCAAGAGGCTTGCTGCTTTCTCGTTTGCCATCTTGGGGCACTGTTGTGAGGCTGCCATGCAAGTCCAGCTACTGCAGGGTGAGAAGCCTCGAGGAGGAGGAGGACAGAGCCTTCCCTGGCCAACAGCCTGCACCACCTGCCGAGCAGTGGGTGAGGCCAGATTTGATCTTCCAGCTCAGGGGACTCCAGCTGTGCAGGACCCAGTGAAACCTCAGAGGAACAGCCTAGCTGACAGCAGAATCAGGGGAAATCAGAAATCCTTGCTGTTTCAAGCGATTCTGGGGTGGTTTGTTGTGTAACAATAGTGCCTGAAACACACTGACATAAGAATCTGAGTGCAAGGAGTGTATTTGAGAGGTGATCCCAGGAAGTGCTCTGAGGGAGTGGGGAAGTGAGACAGGAAGGAGGGAGAACCAGGTATCGGATGTTCACAAGGATTATCTCTGTGGGCAGCTGGGGCTCAGGCTCATGGCAGATTCTCTGGAATACTTCCCAGTGTGCCTCAGATTGATCCCACAGAGGGATGAGGAAGTTGGGGAATTTATCCCCCAGCCCCAGCCCTCCTTGGCAGAAGGTTGTCTGAGGGCTGTTAGTTCCCTGGCACTTTTGGCCTGATCTGTACATAGATTGGCACACTCCTGGGGCTGGAGGACACCCATCTGTCACCATTGGCAAGTCTTTCTGCAGGTGACCTCAGGGCTGGCTGAGGGGATACGCATGGGGTATGAGCGCATGTGTCACAGTTGATCAGAATTTCTTGAGTACCCATCATGTACAAGTTCATCTGTCCTCTGGTAGCTTATAGGCAGGTGAAAGATACAAAGTAGAAGAGAAATTCTCCACGAGGCAGTGCCATCCCTTAGGGACAGTTTTGTAAACAAGTAGGGGGACATTTTCGATGTTCACAATCACTATAGGGGATGCTACTAGCATTTAGTGGGAGTGGCCAAGGATGTTAAACGCTTGTCGACGCAGGGATGATCCTGCTCAATGAAGCATCACTCCACATCCCACACGACTTGCAAATATCCTGGTCAACATTCAAGTAGGCAAAAAACCTGTTTATAATTATTTGAGCCTGGAACCTATGTTATACATATAAACATAAAGTATTTGTGTCATGAATTTAATATACACTGATTTTTCTGGGAATACAACTACCATGTAAATTGAAGGAAGATTGTTCCGTTGGAAACATTACCAAGAGTTATTCATCATTTTTGGAAAACCACATTTCCAGTGGCAATGCTCTCTGTGGCAGTGGAGTCCCAGACACAGCCTCCAGAGTGTCAGGCTGCATTTAAGGCTCTGGCCCTCAGGGTGAGCTAATGTGTAGACACAAGCCTCTGACGACTTCATTATATCTTCTAGTGCCATCAAACCTGAGCATTTACATATTGAGATACATATTTTATTATACATTATCTTCATTTTACTTTTTTTATCTTACAGTTAGGGCATTATGTTGATTTATTTTCCAATGATGTGTCTAGGTAGGTTATACTGTGTATGAATTTCATTTCAGCATTGTAAAGGAACCATTACAAACTATTTGTTATAAAAGGGACAGAGTCTGATAGGGCTGAGAACTTATCAAGCATTTCAAGCCAGTAGCATGGTTCACTACCACATAGATGTGAACAAGGGGCTTTTGGAGCCTGGAAAAGGAGAGACATATTCTCCTTAGTGATGGTGGGTGGCTGAGGAAGTCAAGGATCAGGGACCGCTTCACGGGGGAGGTGACATGTGATCAAGTTTCAAAGGATGAATCCATGGACCTCCTGTAATACACAAAATGGTTCTGAAGAGTGGACAGGACAGGAACTCAGTGAGATTTTGGTAACTGTCAGTTTCATGAATGAATATTTATGCTATTTCACAAATGAGCAAATTGCAAATCGAAGCTCAGGGAGGTTAAGTGACTCACCAAGTTCACACAGCTATTAAGTCGTAGGGCTTAACACATACTCCCTCAGCAAACAGTTTTAGACCACTTACCCCATGTGAAACTTTATTGTAGGCACTGACATTCAGCGTCTATGGACTAAGCATCTACAAGGTGTCAATGAGGGTGAACAAGACAGACCTTCTCATGGAGGAGAAAAAAAAAATAAAAACTAAACCAGGATTTCTTACCATCAACACTGTTGACATTTTGGGCCAGATACCTTTGTTGTAGGACTTCTCTTTGGAGGCTTAGCAATATCCTGGCCTCTACTCACTAGATGCCAGTAGCACTCCCCCTGCCCAGTTGTGACAATCAAAAGTGTCTCCAGATATTGCCAAGTGTTCCCTGGGGGGCAAAAGCCACCCTTGGTTGAGAACCACTGATGTAAACAAACAAATAAGATAATATCAGGTACTGTTAAGTGTTATGAAGAAGATAAACTGGGGTTGGAAGGTGAACAATGATTAGAAGTGTGCTGCCTGGGCTTGGGTCAGGGAGGGATTCTCTGAGGAGGTGGCATTTGAGAAAATGTTTGAATGTTGAGAAGTGGTAGCCATGCAGTGATTTAAGAGAAGGGAGTTTCATTCTCCATCACCATCACCATCAACATCATCAACATCATCATCACCATCATCATTATCATTATCACCATCATTACCATCACCGTCATCATCTTAACCATCATTATCATCATCACTGTCACCATCATCATCATCATCACCATCACTATCATTATTATTGCTTCTGATTATATAACACCTTCCATGCCAAGCACTGCTCTTTATATGTATTGACTCATTTAATCCTCGTAACTATGCTATGGAGTAGATGTATGATTTTCTCCATTTTACACATAAGAAGGATGGAGACACAGAAGAAGCAATAAGAGCAGAGTTCTTGAGCTTGTTTTGGAGGCCAAATGAAGGTCACTGTGGCTGCAGCATAGTAAACGTTGGGGAGGGCTGGGCGTGGTGGCTCATGGCTGTGATCCCGGCACTTTGGGAGGCCAGGGCTGGTGGATCACCTGAGGTCAGGAGTTGGAGACCCGCCTGGCCAACATGGTGAAAACTGATCTCTACTGAAAATACAAAAGTTAGCTGAGTGTGGTGGCAGGAGCCTGTAATCCCAGCTACTCAGGAGGCAGAGCCAGGAGAATCGTTGAACCTGGGAGGCTGAGGTTGCAGTGAGCCGAATCATGCCATTGCACTCCAGCCTGGGCAACAAGAACAAGACTACCTCTTAAAAAAACAAAAAGCAAAACAAAACAAAACAGGTGGTGGTGGGAGGTGCATTGGTGAGAGAGTCAGATCATGCCAAGTCTTGTATGTCTTGTCTAGTAGATGCTGTGGTGGGTTGCCCTCCTCCTCGAGCAGCTGAAAGCAGTCATCTGAGTCCTCTCTAGGAATTGCTGTCAGCTGAAGAGGGCTGCCTGGTCCAATTGAGGTCACACGCTATTCCTGGGTGAAGGCAGCCCATATCCATGATAGGTTGATGCAGGAGTGTAAGGCTTGACCTCCTTTTCTGGGACAACTCTGAAAGGTCATCCCTGCTGTAGAGCTTTTGTGGGATTGACTGAGGCCTCTGTTGCTTCTGCATTGCAGCTCAACATTTCCCCTACCACTTCTGCTTTCTTCCTTTCCCACAGGCGTAATCCTGAAAGTACTTCCCAATTAACTTCCTACATACCATTTTCCAATCTTTCCAGGGAAACTGAGCTGTGACAGCACATTACAGTATTTGGTTTTATTCTGGTTGTCATGAGAAGCCATTGGAGAGTGTAAGCAGGAGCACAGTGCTGTGGCTGCTGTATAATGCAGCTGTATAAGCAGCTGGCAGTGGAAGGCCAGCAGGGAACAGATGTGATGGTGCAGGTGAGAGGGTAGTGTGGGACTGCAGCATGGGGTTGGTGATAAATGCTCAGACTTGGGATATGTTTAGGAGGTAGAGCCAATAGGGCTCACTGTGCAGTGTGTAAAGAGGAAGCAAGGGTCACTCTGGATATGTGGGCCACTGGTGGATGGAGGTGCTACTTCCTGAGATGCGGAAGGCTTGTAGGGAGTGGGAGGAGTGGCTTTGTCGGTGAAATCAAAGGCTCCTTTTGGACTTAGTGAGTTTCAGATGCCTCTGATATTGAATGGGCAGTTGGATAAATGAGTCTGCAGGCCAGAGTTAGAGATATAAATGTAAAGGTGATCAGCACACAGATGATATAGAAAGCAATATGAATGAGTGAGGTCCCCTGGAGAGACAGGGTTCATTCAGAGGATAAGGGAGCTGCAACACTCCAAGATTTAGGCAAAGGGGAAGTCTTGGAAAGAGATGGAGAAGTGGCCCTGAAGGAGGAAGAAAGCTGGATGAACATGTTACCAAGGAAGCAAGGGAAGCAATCGTTTCAAGAGGATGGGAGTGGGCAACCATGCCGGACATTCCCAAGAGAGTAAATAAGGCAAGGAGAGAGCAGAGACAGTTGGCTTTTACTAAGTGTTGGTTCTTGGTGATCTTGATAGAAGTTGTTTCAGTGGGCAGGTGGTGAGGAAGGGGGTCTGGCTTGGACCCTTGCTACTCTACCTACTTTCTCCTGTGTTCCTAACCCAGCTATGGTCTCGCTCCCCACCTCCCTCCCTCACCTCTCAATTAAGGGCTGGAAAGCCTGGGATCCTCTTCAACTATTGGAATCCTGGGGCTCAGTCTCTTCCGTTTTAAGATGGAAGAGAAATAAATGGGAGGGATTGTTTGGGTGACAGGGGTCCAGAGTCAGGCCTGCTGGGGTTACCTTTTGCCCAGGCCTCAACCTACCTCCTATGTTACTTAATCCCCGGGGTTGGAGTCAGTTCGACTGACTCTTTCCCTCCTGCATAGACAGGCCAGATGCAGATGGCTTGAGCTGCATATGATGGTGATGGGGGTCAGGGGCTCCAGTCTTCCACTTCTCAGATGGTCAGTTCCTCTCTGACCTCAAGTTCTCCCCTTATTGCATGGTGGAGGGTGAAGGTGTAGGTCATCCAGGGGGCATGATGTGTGCCATGAGACACAGCTTCTCCCTCAGATTTGGAACTAGGGGCTGCTCTGTGCTCCAACCCTGCTTCCTGCTCACTGGAGGAGGGGCAGGTGAGAGGAGGGAACACAGAGTCCTGGCCTGGGTTTGAGCCTTTTCTGCTGCCAACCCCATCCACACCACCCTCATCTGATGGGACAGGAGTCAGATGAGGGTGACATAAATATATGTCACCAGTATGTATTGTTTAATACTTCACTCCAGCTCCAGAGGCAAGCTTTATTGTGCCAATTTCATAACTGAGCAAACTGAGGCTCAGAGGAGTGACCTGACTTTCTTTTTATTTTTTATTTTTTTTATTTTTTTTATTTTTTTGAGACGGAGTCTCGCTCTGTCGCCCGGGCTGGAGTGCAGTGGCCGGATCTCAGCTCACTGCAAGCTCCGCCTCCCGGGTTCACGCCATTCTCCTGCCTCAGTCTCCCAAGTAGCTGGGACTACAGGCGCCCGCCACCTCGCCCGGCTAATTTTTTTGTATTTTTAGTAGAGACGGGGTTTCACCATGTTAGCCAGGATGGTCTGGATCTCCTGACCTCGTGATCCGCCCGTCTCGGCCTCCCAAAGTGCTGGGATTACAGGCTTGAGCCACCGCGCCCGGCCGACCTGACTTTCTTAGGGCCACATACATAATAAGTGTAAGAGGTATGTTTGGAAATAAGCTCTCATGACAGCAGGCTCAATGCTCTCGCTGCTGAATGGGGCCTTAATTTCCCCATCTGGACAGTGGAGAAGTCTGAACTGTTCATCTGGAAATTTTCCTCTGGCTCTGTGTTTTCAGGTATCTCGGGGAGAGTGGGCATGTTCAGGAGTGGAGATTTGTCACTGGGGAAGGGAGTTGGGGAGCCGGAAGGGACAGGAGAAGCTTTCAGCCTGGGTGTCACAGTCTCAGGTTCAACCTTGACATTATCTTCAAATGAGGTAATTTCTCCTGTCTCAGTGCTGCCCAGTTGGGCCAAAGAAACAGTTTATCCTATAATGTTAAACTTGGTCCTATTAACAGACCATACCATCTGTAACATATTACGAATTAATTAAAAATAAACCTGTAATTATCTTAACAGAGCAATTATAGTACATTGTAATTTTTTTTGTTAAAGCATTAAATTGTTAATATTCAAGATGTAATATATAGCACAATTTTTTGTAAGCTGATTTTGGCAAAATCTTCATTGTTTTAACACACTGGCAGCCTTGCACAGCACAAGTGGCCTCTGAGGGACCCTGTGGTCACAGGATCTCTTCTCTAGCCTGGTCAGAATGTTGGGATGGAGAAGGAAGCAGACTCTGCATTTATTTCCCAGGGTTCTCTTCAATTATTTTTTTTCCTTGCAAAGAGCTGCCCTTTGCCTGAGCCTGAAAGTCCATGGGCAATCAAAGAACCTGCAAAATCAAAGTAGAAGGAAATTGGAAAAGAGGACAGAGCCCTGACTCTGCAGATTCTCCCGCAGGCCTTGGACCAGGGTCAGAGGCCGGCCTGGTGGGAACATATGGTCAGTCAGTGGAGGCCATGGGCTTGCAGGATAGAGGTGCCTGTGTGTATATGTGTGTGTGCATGTGCACACACACTTGTGAGGGGGGAACCCAGACAGGAGAGGGCTGAGAAGGGAGGAACGGGAGAACATGCATCCAGACAGTCAGTACTGGGAACAATCACGAGGGCTTCCTGAAGAAGGTGGCATTTCTGCCTCAAGTTGATGCACAACTTGCATGAAGACATTAAAGTCTTTCCTTTATCCTGTACTCTGCAGCCACAGCACACCCATCTCCAGTCTTGTCTCCCTCTGGAGGATGCTCTACCCCAGGAAGAATTGAGTTAGCACTGCTCCCACCCTCTCCCAACTTCTATCCCCAAAGAAAGAGATAACCTAATGGAAAACAGCTTCCTTTGAATGCTAGAACCCGAGGCTGGTGGAGCTGGAAGAGAACCAAACCACACCTCCCCACAGTCACCCTGCCTTGCATTTTCAGGTGAGGAAACTGAGGCTGAGTACATCCATGACTTTAACTGGTATGTCTCCTATGCTCATCCTCTTGGTACCTTTGGGAGCTGGTGGGGTGAGTACAAGCTGAGTGGGGTGGAAACAGAGCATTTTCCTTTTCTTGGATTCTGGGTCTCCAGAAGCAAAACTTGTGGAGGGCTGGCTGTTGTACCATACCCCCACCCCAAATCTGTGTCCTGTATTCCACTGTGCTGACGGCTAGCTCTCAGGTAAAGTGAAATAGTTCAGTGATACTGGACGTGACCTCAGAGAGCATCTTCACATCAATCTCCACTGTCCCTACCTCCTTGCCTCACTTTATTTCCAAAGGAGAAAACTGGGACCACAGAGGGATAGTGACTTGTGCAAGGTCACTCAGCAGGTTTCCTGAAATCCAGGCTTAGGCTGCTCTGAAGCAACTTCTGTCTGCCTCCACTCACCGCTTTATCAGCACAGGCTAATGAGTTTTGACGGCATCTCCTGCCTGGCTGCCTCCCTAGTCTCTGCCTCTCTTGTCTCAAACACCCAACTTGGCTTCCCATCCACCTGCATCAACTCCTCTCCTGTCTTTTGAATTAAAAAAAAGCCACCCAAAGTGCCACCCAAGCCCCAGGGACAGCAGTAAGATCCACTATACAGTACATGGCAGTTTATGGGGGTACCCCACAGCCATATTCCCGATGAGCTTTCCCTAAAGACACTGTGTGGCAAGCACTGTCACTATCGCCATTCAACAAACCAGACAATTTAGGGGCAGTGATAAGATGTCCTCTCAGAGTAATTTTGGGTTTGGGGATATTTAGGCCACTGGCTCTGGAATGGAACTGCCTGGGTTTGAGTCCAGGCTCTGCCCTATCCTGGCCGTGTGACCCTGGGCCAGTCACTTACCTTCCTGGAGACCTACCTGTAAAAGGGGACATACTGAGTGTTGTTACCAAGGAGTTAGATGAGTTGATTTGCTTCAAATGCACAGGAGGGCCTGGCAAAGAGAAAGCCTCCATGATCGCGATGATTGCTTTGGGGACCTCTCTGCTTGCCCTGCTGCCTGGAAGGCATTTTGCATTCATGGCAGGGGATTTATTATTATGTTAATTTGCATTTGTTCTCCCCTCCAAGTCCCACTGTTGAACAAATGTGGGAAGGGCATTGGGAGGTGACCAATTGCCAGTTTGTGCCTCATGTTGAATGAGATTCTCCACCCACTGTGTGAAGTTGGGAATGTCAGTTCATGAGTCTTAGTTTCTTTATCTGTAAAAGGGGAGAGACTTCATGGTGCTTTTGTGAAGACCGAGTGAGAGAATGTGTATACAATGGCAGTACGGATAATATGTATGGACTAATTACTGACTGGCAGGCGAGTGATTTGTCTGAAAGGGGAGGAGCGGTCCCAATGGGAGAGCTTCCTGGAGGCAGCCAACCCGAGCTCCCAGGCCCCACACAGGCTCTGACACCGTGGAGGCATGCTCACAGGCAGCTCCACCTACCCACTCTTCCCCTAGGCCTGGACCATACTGAGAAAGCTCTGGCTCCATGGGGGTCCCTGGCTTGGTTGAGGTCCCAGCCCTGGGAGTGGCCTCCATCCTTGCCCAAACCCAGCAGGGCTGGAGGGGAACCTGGTGTAGTGGGACTTAAATCACAGCAGTGCTGACTAGCTTTTAAGTAAGATTTCCTTCTAACTATGTAATTCTGTTTCTTAGAAGGAGGAGGGACGCCAGAGCCATGCAAGCAGCTCATCATGTTTAAGCCTTCTTCCGTCCCTCCTCCTCCGTCCCCCATCCTGCTAAGGCCCTGCAGCTGTGGGAACTGTGGCTCAGCCCAGGCTGTGTGAGCTTTGGGGCTGGGTTTGGAGGAGATGGAAGAGAGGCTTCTGAAGCCAAGTCCTTCTCCAGGAGCACTCTGGAAGCTGCTGTGCCTCTCTCTCTTCCCTCCCTCCCTCCCCTGCTGCTTTTACTCATTCATTCATTTGTTCCTTCATTCACAGAGCCTTCTCTGGCTCATCTCCTCACCCAGTCACTTGTCCATCCAACCTCCCATCATGCTCTCAGCATTCACTGACCATCTACCAGGTGTCAGCTGATTTCTAGCTCCTGGGGCGGCATCAGTGAATCAGCGAGTGCATTTGCGGTTCACAATGTGTTGTGCTGTTCGTGGTCCCCTGTGCCCTGCATATCAGCTCTTAGAGGCAGGGAGTCCAGGTTCAAGTCCATCCTGATTCTCAAGTATAAGCTCTTTCCACCACACCACACTGTTCCCTGATGAGTCTGCCTCTGTGGTGTCATTGGATTCATCTTGCTGTTCCCTTCCCCATGCCCTGCTCTGGCCTACTTCTGCCTTTACTGACTTTCCTGATAGCCTCCCCCTAACTGCCCTCGCCCTTTCCTAATCTGTCTTATGTGTGGCTGCCAGACTATTGTTCCAGTCTGACTATGGCATTGTCCTGCTCAAAAACTTTCAATGGCTCCCTACTGATTGCCAAATAAAGCCCAAACTTTTAATCTTGGCATCCAAGGCCCTCAACTTGTTGCCTTTAATTGATTTCTCTGGTCTTTTCTTTGTCTTTTCCCATTCGTGCACACTACCTTTCAGAAAAATGGGATCATTTTCTTCTGCTAACAACATCATTGGATTTCCCACTAAAACACCTGAGGTGTTTGCTTATGCATATTCCTCTGCTTGTGATGTTCATCCTGCCATGGCCACACCATGTCCACAGGTCCAAATCCTGCCCATATGAAAGGTCATGTTTAAGTGCCACTTGCTCCTGCTTCTCCCCCAGTTGGAGTCATCTCTGTCCTCTGGGTTCCCAAAGCACTTGAGCCTCACAGCGTGGCTGTTTATGGACATGCCTTGTTCCCTCTTCTAGACTGGGAGTTCCCTTGGGGTAGGCTCCATGGCCTGGTCATTTCTGCATCCTTGAGCCCATGGACAAAGCTGTGCATGCAGCAGGTACTTGATTATTTCTGTGCTCTTAGTCTTCCACCGCCCAAAGATACTCCTCTCCCAGATAGGCAGCTGTGAAGGCAGTGCAGGTGGGTGGCTGGTGGCCTCAACTCTGGACAGATAGACCTAGGCTGACTCCATGACTCGCTGTGACCTTGGATAATTTACTTAACTGCTCCAACCTCAGTTGCCCCATCTGTATAAAGGCAGATATCGATAGTACTGTCACCAGTTTATTGAGAGGATAGTGTGGGAGAATGCATATCCCCTAAACATAGCACCTGCCACTCTTAATAAACATCAGTACTTGTTATCAGTTCCAATCCCACCATTAGCAGCTCTGCAGCCTTGGCAAATAAATTCACTTTCTTGAGACTTGACTTTCTCGTCTGTAAAATGGGAACAACAATCTCTGCTGGCCCAGCTTGAGATGTCATTGAGAAGATGAAATGAGATGATAGATATTGTATGAGTCAAAGGCTGTGAATGGCAGAGTCCCAGCTCAATTATGTTTGATGAAGAAATAGGAAATTCATTGGCTCATATCACTTGATCATAGGAGGGCTGAAGCCAGTGGAGCTGGGCACCCACTTTCTGTCTCTCATCTCTGTCTCTTTGTGCATGACTTCATCTTTGCCATGAGAAAGGCTGGAGGCATGCTCACAGGCAGCTCCACCTACCCACTGTCCTCATGTCTGAACAGGAAAGAGTGCTCCTCAACAGTCTCAAGAAGAAAAATCCTAGAGAAGGCTCTGATTGGACCAGCATGGTCACATGGCCACTTGTGTCGCAGGAGAGAAAAGGAACACACTGTACGAGAGAGGAGAATCAGTTCCCTAAGCAGAAGGGAGATGTTTGTTACTAGATGAAGGAGACAGAGCACTGGGCAGACAAGTAGAACAGATGTCCCCTCCAGGTATGAATGCACTTCTTTCATCTATCCCTACGCATCTAGCACTGTGGTGGGCACAGAAAAAGTAAAGATGAATAAACCACTATCATTACCTGGATAGCGCATGGCTTTGTGCGTGGACTATAGGGATGTAGACATGGCACCCCATAGTTTAGAGAGAGAGTTCTAAGCTATGGGAGAGTTTGAGATTTACTTCACAGGTATAAGGTGATATTACTGCTATTCACATCATTTCACAGCATGCAATTGTTTATGGGAACCTCTGGGAGTCAGGAGAGATGAGAAAAAAAGGAAGTGGAGATCAGAACAGATCACAGAACGAGATCACTGAATGGTTAGCAACAGGCTATTTTGCACACTTTCTCATGTCATCTTTGCAAGAAACTTTCAAAGTAGGAATTACAGTCTGCATTTTCGAGGTGAGGAAGGGGATGCCTGGAGAGGTGAAGTGGCTCCTCAGAGGTCACGTGGCTAGAAAGGGCAATGCTGGGATTTGAACTCAGGTCTGTCCCACCTAGGTCTCATGCTTTTTGCCCAGTCCCATGGAGTGGCAGGGAAATGACCGGCCAGCTCCTTCCTTGGAAGCACATCTTTTGCATCTCTTCAGAAGAAACCAGAGCTTACTCAGGCAGAGGTTAGGGCCTGGGAGAATCAAGTGTGGAATGAATAAGTGGCCAACAGAGAAAATAATTCAGGAGGCAGGATTGAAAGGAAAAGACCCTTGTAAGGGTGTGTGTGGGGATCCTACACCCCAGTCCCCGTCTTCCTCCCCTACCTCTCCCTTTCTCCTCTTCAACTGAACTCCAAGTGGCAGATTTATTAGTTTTAATTAACAGCCCAAATGCTGGGAAAACGTCCAAATTCCAGCTCTCGGCATCACTGGGTTTCCACGGGAAGGGGTGTGAGAGGGATGATGCCAGGAATAGTAATGAGCCGGGGTGAGACAGCAGGAGAAACCACCTTCCCCGCCTGGACCTGGCCTGGGCACCTCCCACCCATCCTCTGGCCCCAACCTGACCTAACTTCATAGGAGCTAGAGCTGGGCTGGCCTTGTGGGTAGGGGGAGGCCCAATCCCATGTAAGGTCATGGGGTTTGGGAGCATTTGGCTTGTCTGCTGCTGTGTGACCTTGGCCAAGCTGCTTGACTTCTCTGGGGTTATTGTGAAATTCATCTGCAAAGTGAAGGGGATGATTTCAAGCCCTCTAAGAGTCCTGGCAGCTTTAACTTGTGATTCAGCTTTTTTTCCAGATCTTCTAACTGTCCTGCTTTTCTGACTCTTCCTCGTCCAGGGAAACTCCTTGAATTTCTCCCATGAACTCTGCTTCTCTCCTAGGGCCTCCTTCCAGTTTGGAAAAAGTTCTCCACTCCCAGTTTAGGTGTAAGGCCTTCACTTGGAATCAGGATCAATCCTGTCTGAGGTCTGTCAATCTGAGCTTGACCTTGGCTCTGTGAGCCCTTACTGGGTGGAGGTCTCAGGCAAGTCTGTGCCATGCCTGTTTCCTCATTGCACATGGGGATGACAATGCCTGTTTCCTGGATGTGTGTGTGTTGAGGAGGGGGTAGTAGGTAAGGGGAGGTGGTGGAGATTCAGTGAAATAATTCTAGTGCAATGCCTGTCTGGTACGACGATCAGCGTGGGACCTACCCATACCCATGACCATGTGAGGCCAGCCACCCCTGAGACCTTTTCCTTTTAAGAACCCACTGAGAGCAATGCACAGAGGGAGGGGCTGCTGTCATTAGTGGTAACCAGCAACAGTTGGTTGGAAATTCCAGTCACTGGCCAAGGTCAGATTGAAGGGAGCTCTTCAGATTCCAGTTCTACTCCTTTTTCCTCACTATAAGCCTGGTGTCTTCAGCTCGACTCTTTCTTCCTACTGTGCCGAGATCATGCAAAATTATTCAACTAAAATCATTCAGCAGGAAAGGCAACACGAACAATCATAGTTTCTGCTGAGAAGCCATGGCCTTCGCTGAGTCTGGGCAGCAGGAGCTCAGTGTGGCTGGGAGGTTGAATTGTTTCAGTGTTTTCCAGAGACAGAAAATGCAGGCCCCTGCTGTCTCCTTTCCTCCAGCACGCCTCGAGCCCCAAAAGCTAAGTGGTCAGGTAGTCTGGTCCCACTTTGGCACCAGGTCTTGCTGGGGGTCTTCAACCAGCATGCCAGGACTCTCTGAGTCCCACATTCACCAGGCTGAAGTTGCTGGTATGAGCAAAGGAGTTTGGAGCTCACACCCATGGTTCCTGGTCTCTGAGAAGCATGTTCCCCTCTGGGTTCTGGAGGGCAATGAGGAAAGGAGAGAGAAGGGGAAATGAGGGTTGAGGGTGGGAAGGCAGGCAGGGGGAGAAGGAGGAGGGCTGGAGGGGAGATCCAGGAATGGAGATCCATAAGACCCCAGTTAAGCATCTCTGGGTGATGCGACTTGCTTGTAGAGTACTTACTCCAAATGTATGTTTCTCTCTCCACCTGGAATGCAATGAAAAACCTAGAGTCCCTTGGTCATAAATATGTTGACTTCTTCACCCCTCCCTCTTCCAACCAACCTTCCACCTACCCATCTGCCCATCCAACGTGAATAGGGCCTTTCAGGCAGGCTCTTAGCAAGGGATAAAGAAGTGAATAAGATGTTGAAAGTCTTCCAATCAAGTCCTGGGACCCCCTGCCCCACACCCACCACCCAAAACCTGCTCTTTTCTTTGTTCTTTTACTGATACAGGATGTTGCTCTGTCACCTAGGCTGGAATGCAGTGGCACAAACATGGCCCACTGCAACCTTGATCTCCCAGACTCAAGTGATCCTCCCATCTCAGCCTCCCAAGTAGCTAGGACCACAGGTGTGCATCACTACACCTGGTTAATTTTTGTACTTTTTGTAGAGTCAAGGTCTCACCATATTGCACTTCTGGGCTCAAGTAGTCCTCCCGTCTTGGCCTCCCAAAGTGTTGGGTGGCATGAGCCACCATGCCTGGCCTAACCTGCTCTTCTCTGTCTTGGAGTTTGGTTCCACTATTTCCTTAGTCCTCCCAGCTGGAAACCTTGCTTTGTTCTCTGAACTCTCGCCTGCCTCACCCCACCCCAACTCTCATTCTTCCTTCCAATTCATTTCACCTTCATCACCACGTACTTCCTGTGCTAATATATCCAGTCCCGTCATTCATCACCACCATGACTCTCGCAGCCAGGGAAGGAGGGAGTGAGGCCTCGGAACTTACTTGACTTCCTCTCTTGATTCTGTGCCAGGGCTGGGTGTGGAGTGAACATGAAGAGCTCTGGAGTCAGAGGGGCCTGTTTCTAAGCCTGCCTCTGCCTTTTCCTGGATGTGCCACTTTAGGCAAGATCTTAAACTCAGCCTCAGTGTCTTCCTTCGGAAGACGAAGATGTTAGTATTTCTTCCACATGAGGAGGCTGAAGAAACCGGATGATGAATGCCAAGTGCCTCTGCGGTGCTTGGCACACAGTAGGGGCTCAGGGAATGCTGGCCCCACCTGCCCTCCCACTCCCTTCCCCCTTCTTTCTCCTCTTTCTCCCCACAGGCATACACTTCCCAGCACCCAGGCTGCAGAGCCCTGTGCAGCTGGCTCAGCCCTCCCAGGAGAGGTGCAGGTGGCCAGGGGTCCCAAAGTCACATCAGAGGTCTTGATGGGAAGCAGGAAGGATGGAACTCCGCTTGGCTTTTGGGGAATTACTCAAAACTAGACACCAGGCTCCCCAGTGGGGGTGGGGGATAAGCCCAAAGAACTGAGTAGCTCCCAGAGCTCCCCACAGATCTCCAAGCAGAAAACCCCAAAACTTCATCTCCGTGGCGGGCAGAAAGAGGCTCCTCCTAGTCGCAGCCCCTAGGTGTGGTGAGAGAGCACCATCTCCTTCCAGGGATGAGGAAGAAGGAGGCACATTCTATGAAGGGGTATCCAGGCACCCTCTGATCCTCACCCATCACCCCAGCCGAATTGTCTTCTTGCTGGTTATTCTGTGAAGGGATATCCAGGCACTGTTTGATCCCTACCCATTACCCCAGCTGAATTGTCCTCTTGCTGGTTTAGGATTCTAGACTGTTTGGGCTGGAGAGGTCCAATTCTTCACTTTACAGATGAGGAAACTGAGGCACCAAGAGGCGATGGATGTGGAACCCGTGACTCTTGCCTTCCTGTTCAGTGCTCTTAATTCTCCTGAATTCCAGGAGTCTGGGCTTAGCGTAGGAGTCTCCCACGAAGGCTGGGATGTGGTTCCCTGAACAGGGAGGGAGGAATTGGCCTTGGGACAGGGCGCATGGGTGGCTCTGGCACACTGGCAATGTCCTGTTTCCTGGGACCTGGGAGGTGGTTTCCTGGGTGTTCACTTTGTATAACTTATTAAGCTCTACATTTATGGGCTATTCGATTTTTTGTATTTGTGTTATATTTCACAATAAAAAGGGTTTAAAAACCCTAATAAATCCCACTGAAATCAATTACATGTACCAAAAAAAGAGAGAGAAAGGCCTCAGGTGTGAAGGCGGCCCAATCCACGTTTTAGTCTTAGCAACTGTTCGAATTCTAGTTACTCCCTCTGTAAAATGGGTACAGCAATCCTCACCTTTCTGTTGTCCAGAGAAGTGAGCATGGTGGTGGGGCAGACGTTTTTCAAGCACCCAGCACACCCTGCTGTAGGAGGGTGACGGGCATCATGGCTCCTGGGTCAGGGTTGGGTGAGAACACCCTGATGACATGGCCATAAATGCCATCCCTGACCTCCCTTTCAAGGCCATGTACAGTCTACCAGGCCGCTGTACCACTGACCTTGCACGGTTATTGGAGGTCTGGTGGTCAGGGTCTCCCGCAGGTTCTGCTTTGTCTTTCTGTGACACGGGAGGATTGAGGGGCGTGTCCCCAGAAATACCTAGATTCTGTTCGTTAAGGGAAAGCATGCTGCCCAAAGGTCCAGAGGGGTCATTTGACTGTCTCAGTCACACAATGTTGCGTGCAGGTCTGAATTGAGGATCCTGTTCCCAGGACCTCTCAGGGAGCCCCTGCCTTCCTGCACCCTTGCCCTCTTCCTGGACCCCATGGGGCATGAATGCCGGAGCAGCCTGCATTCCTCTCTGCTGTCCCTGGTGATGCAGGGCTGGCTCTGAACATTTGTGACTTTTAAGTTTCCTGAGATTTAAGGCCAGGCTGGCTGGTGGCCTCCACCTCCCCAGGCTGTGGGTGGGAGGCGGGGGTATGATTCATCTCTCCTCTCCTGGTGCTTAATAAGAACATGGCTATAAATGTAACTGGGCCGTTTACGAGCCCTGCCGGCTGGCTGCCTCTCCATATCAGCCTCGCAGCTGGCTCCTGGCCCCTCAGGGTCGGCCTGGCCCTGCCTGCTGCGCCTCTCCCTGGGGCAGGAAAAGGGGGTTCTCTCCTCAGGTCTCCACTCCCACCCTGAAAGCCAGGAGTCCTCATGGAGTAGGACTAGGAGAGAGTGGGTAGCTGTGGTGGGATCCATCCTCTATTATTAATTAATAATAATTAATGCAGCCAGTGTTTGCCAAGTGACCCCTATGGCCTGTCAGGCTCAGCACTTGGGGGTGGGATGCACTGATGGGTAATTCCCAGCCCAGACCCTAGGAGCTTGCAGGGTCTGGTGGAGACTCACGAGAGAGCAGATAATTGTTATTCCGTGTGATATGCAGTCTGATGGCTGTCGGTGTGGGGCTCTGAGAGCAAAGTGCAGGGCCCTCCACTGCTATGGGCCAGGTGGCCCGGAAAGAGTTCCCAAAGAAAAAGGCTGCAAGGATAGGGGTGTGCGTTGGGGGGTGTTTGGCTTAGATAGGGAGGGGTATCCAGGCAGAACGAGTTGGCTTAGAGGAGAGAGCAGGTCAGGGGTTAGGAAGCCTGGAGGTGTGGCTGGTGCTCAGGAAGGAGTGACCAGGAAGCCATGGAGGCAGGGCCATACCAGGCATGAGCACAATGAAGAACCTCTAAGGGGTTTTAGAAAAGGGCCACGGGGGCCGGGCGCGGTGGCTCAAGCCTGTAATCCCAGCACTTTGGGAGGCCGAGACGGGTGGATCACGAGGTCAGGAGATCAAGACCATCCTGGCTAACACCATGAAACCCTATCTCTACTAAAAAAATACAAAAAGCTAGCCGGGCGAGGTGGCAGGCACCTGTAGTCCCAGCTACTCGGGAGGCTGAGGCAGGAGAATGGCGTAAACCCGGGAGGCGGAGCTTGCAATGAGCTGAGATCCGGCCACTGCACTCCAGCCTGGGCGGCAGAGCGAGACTCCGTCTCAAAAAAAAAAAAAAGGACCAGGGGTGAGGAGAGGAGTTGCTGAAATGAGTGTCTTAGAAAGATCACCTGTTGGGCATATGGTCACCTTTGCATCCTTATCATCAGATAATAAGGCAGGGTGCGGTGGTTCATGCCTGTTATCCCAGCACTTTGGGGGGCTGAGGTGGGCGGATCACAAGGTCAGGCATTCAAGACCAGCCTGGCCAACACGACAAAACCCTGTCTCTACTAAAAATACAAAAATTAGCCAGGCGTGCTGGCAGGCACCTGTAATCCCAGCTACTTGGGAGGCTGAGGCAGGAAAATCACTTGAACTCGGGAGGCGGAGGTTGCAGTGAGCCAAAATTATGCCATTGTACTCCAGCCTGGGCGACAGAGCAAGACTCTGCATACAAAAAAAAAAAAAAGTCACCCCTTGCTCAGAGTCTTCCAAGGCAAATACTTACGCTTAAAATAAACCCTACATCCTCATGTGGCCCAAAAGGCGTGGGCGGTGTGGTCCTGCTGACGCTCTGACTTGGTTTTCCACTCACTCATTCTTCTCAGCCACGTGTCCTGTGGCTGCCGGTCCTGTGTCCCTTCATTCAGGTCTCTGGGTAGCTGTCATCTTCTCAAGAGGGCCTCCCTCACCATCCCTGTCGAACCCCCAACTCTGCTTTATTTTTCTCCAAGCACTTCTCTTTCTTGCATGAGATTTTGCTACAGACCACGCATTTATTAAATTGCAGTCTGTTTCTCTACCTTAAATGTAATCTCCACAGATGCAGAAATGCTGTCTATTCTTTGGTCCCAGAACTCAGAACAATGCCTGATCCCTGATCTGCCCTCAAATATTTGTGGGTTGAGTGAATGGACGGTGGATGGAGTGAAAGTGGTCAGGCCAAGATCAGGACCAGAAAGCCTCCTCGGTGACCCCTGAGGTAGTCAGAATCTTTTTGAGGGGATACCAGGGGCCAGAAGCTGCTACTCTCTGATGGGCTATGGTGGTGCTGATTTCTGCAATAATATCTTACACACATGCACATACACACATATGCTTTACAAACTGCTTTCTTGTTTTTACCTCTTTGATCATCACAACTACCCTTAATTTGATGGATGTCAAATAAGGATAATACTCTTTCTAGGGCTGTCTTGAGGATTAAATGAGTTAATATGTGGAAAGTGTTTAGATTAGTGCTGGGAAGATGGTAAGCACTCAAATATCAGCTTTTTGTTATTTTTAAGGCTCAGAGAAGTGGTGACTCATCCAAGGTCACACAGCTAAGAGGTGTGTGAATGGGAGGGGCTTAAACTTTGGTGACCATTTCAACATGTTGCTGCTTCCCCCAGAGACCCCCTTCCCATCTCCCTCTTCTACTCCTGCTAGCAATCAGATGTAGCTAAAGGCTTGGCCAATCCACAGAGGACCATTCCTAATAAAGGGTTGTAGGCATGCTGAATTCTAAGCCCCATGTAATCACAAAGCGCTCCTCCAGTCCACAGAGACTGTTCTAGCTGTGAGTTCTTGAAGTTGGCCTAAAGGTGGGCTCCTGTAACATCCAGCAACTGGATGACTCCACCAAGAGGAAAGGAGCTAGACTGGAGAGAAAACAAACTGGACCACCCATTTGCTGCTGTGAAGACCACGACTGACTGATGCTGGGAACCTGCCCACTCAGCAAGCACACCTGCATGCCAGCTTGCTCCATTGTCCCTCCCCACTGGTCCTTCTCCACCTCTGCCAGCGCCTTTACTCACCAGGTCCCCTTTCCCCCTTCACCGTCACCATGCCCTTTTGCTTTTGACCTTTCTCTAATGATCTCAGAGTTTCCTCATCTGGGGGAATAACCCCATTACATTGCTGGACTGAGTGCCTCTCCACTTCACAGAGAGGCTGACTGGAGTCTAGAGAGAATCACTTGCTGACGGCCACCTGGTAAACTGGCCAGTCATAAAACATGAGTCTGGTGGGGAAACAGGGGAGCCACACCTGGCTCTGCTGTTTTCTGGTCATGCAACCTTGAACAGGTTTCTGAATCTCTCACCATTTTTTTCATCTGCAAAATAGGACAAATAATGCCCACCACATTGGCTTGTTTTGTTTTTGGAAGATAGAATGAGGCAATTGGCATAAGTCACCCACATAGTGCCTGGCATTAATAGCTGCTCCATATGTGTTAGTTCCCTTCCTCCCTACCTTTTCCCCAAAAATAGAGGAGGTAGTTGAGGTGGGGGTGGAGTGGAAATCTAAATACAACAGAAAACCCAGCAAATATCCAGACTCCAAGAGCTGACCAATCAATGCAACCACAGAACCAGACACATTACTATCATTGCCTAACCAATTTTGCAGGGGAAAAAAATCAAAGGATAGCTACAAATGAAAAACTAACAGAGCAAAACCAATACTCATTATCTGGAACTAGTTTGCTGTCAGGAGGGGCCAGTCCCTCTGCCTGAGGACCTGTCGATTCCAACTGCTCAGAGAGATGACAGGCAAGAGATGCATTCTCTTCCTCAGCGTCGGATGATGAGGGAGAAGCAGAGAAGGAGGGGTTCAGCCAAAGAAGCAAGAGGAGAACTGCAGCTAGCCAAAATGACAAGAGAAGTCAGGAAGCTCCTGTTGAACACTATGTTAGCTTCCCTCATCTGGCTAGAAGTACCTCATTCAGTTTGCAAAGCCTCCCAAGGAGGTCCAGAGAAGCAGAGCCATTCACTGGCTAAGGCATGGACCCCAGAGCAGGGCTGTCATAAACTGTTGGGCATGTTGTACACTGCACAAAGCCTTCTAGCCAAGAGGGGAAACAGGAGCTGAAATCTAACCTATATTTCACGGCAAAGCATGCATCCTTGTACAGGTCCCTGTTTTCCCAAAGAAAGGGATATATTTTTCTAGCTTGCACAAAGGTGTCATAAGGTTTAATGGTGCTCTTGTTCCTGGAAGAGGCTGAGAAGCTGTCTCTAAGAAGTAAGTGTGCTTAGACTCAGGGTAGTGAAGAGGGAGGGAGGCAGGAGCTTCTTCAAATCAGCCCGGGGGCCTAGATGTTTTAAGAACTTGTCAAATGACATTCTTACTTATCTGTTATTAGGACTATGAGCTCCTCCAGGGCAAGGCTGTATGCTCATCTTTTGAAATTGTTCATACTTATCCCAGTCCTGGGCACATGGCACTTGGTGACTGTTGAAGGAAGGAATAAATGAAACTGACATGAAGGAGAGGGAAGGAGTAGCATGAGAAGAGGAGAGTGAAGGAACAGGAAGTGTTGGGAAAGAAGGAGTAAGAGAGAAAAGATGGGGAAAAGGCATTGAGGAATAAGGGAGGAGATGCAAAAGATGAATGAAAAGATCTAGCAGGAGGGCAGAGGCTGTACCAGAGAGAGGGAGAGTGAGGCTGAGATAATTCAGAGGGAGGAAGAGGGTGGCGGTAGATAGCTGAGGACCCTGGAGGCCTGGCAGGCTTGGGGTAGGGAGTGGGGGCTTTGGAGCTTAGAATCTGCTGTGATCTGAATGTTTGTGCCCCCCAAATTTATGTATTGAAACCTAAACCCTAAGGTGATGGTATTTGGAGGTGTGGCCTTTTGTGGAGGTGATTAGGTCATATGGGCTCTGCTCTTATGAATGGGACTAATGGGACTAGGAGCTGCTATGGTTTAAACATGTCCTCCAAAATTCATGTGTTAGAAACTCAATTCCCAGTGCAACAGTGTTGATAGGTGGGACCATTAAGAGGTGATTAGGCAATGAGGGTTCCATCTTCATGAATGAATTAATGCTGTTATCATGGGAGACTGGCCTCCTTTCTCTCTCTGTCTCTCATACTCAATTACTTTTCTGCCTTCTGCCTTGTGATGATGAAGCACAAAGGACCTTACCAGATGCTGGCACCATGCTCTTGAACTTCCCAGCCTCCAGAACTATGAGAAATGAATTTTTCTTTATATATTCTATGGCATTCTGTTGTAGCCACACTAAAGGAGACTAAGACAGTGTCCTTTTATGAAAGGCCCCAGAGAGCTGCCTTCTTCCCTCCACTTTGAGAGGAAACAGTGAGAAGACACCATCTGTGAACCAGGAAACAGGCTCTCCCCAGACACTGAATCTGCTGGTGCCTTGATCTTGGTGCCAGCCACTGGAATCGTGAGAAATAAATTTCTGTTGTTTATAAGCTACCTTGTTTATTGTATTTTTGTAATAGCAGTGCAGATGGACTAAGACAGGGTCCCTGCCTCTTATCCTGAGGTCACTACCTGAACTCCTGGAGGCCTACATCCATGAGCAAGCCTAAGATTTGCTCTACAACCCTGACCTGAAGGACAAGGCCATAAGTGTTCAGTGATGCTTGCTTTCATTTGTTATTGATGAGGGAACAGGTGATAAGAGGTACCCTATAGTCTGGGCCACCATTCCCAGGCCTATACCTTTGCTGTTTCCTACTTCAAAGCAGCTGAAAACTTGGTAGCTGAAGCCCTACAGGCTTGACCTGGAGTACCCTCTTGTCTTTGGGTAACAAGGCTTTTTATAACCAGCTCTGGACTCTTCTGCAAGCCCAGCCCATGGGGCTGCCTACTGAGCTAGATTAGAACTGAGGACTCTTTTAGGGAGTAGTTGTGCTCCTGACTTTGGCCCCAGATTGCCTCGGGGAGATCCTGGCTCTCACTGTTATTCACTTACTGTGTGACATTGAAGTTGGTTAACCATTCTGAGCCTAAGTCTCCTTATAAGGGCAATATTACCTCCCTCAGAGATGTTGTGAGGGAGAAACAACATTATATTTGTAAAGTGCTCACAACAGGGCATGGCACGCAGTATATGGCAGTAGGGATTTATAACTGATCCTCGGTCAGGGCCTCTCTCTATTACCTACTTTCCATCCTCGTTATGTCCCTTGATTCATCCCAGCTTAACATCCAAATGCTGTTTCACTTACTGGATTCTCAAATGTTAGAATTCATCCTTTCCTCTGAAAAGGACTGTTTTGTCCCACCTGACAAGACATAGGAAGGGTTTGTGCCCTCATTTGGACCAAAGGGCCAAACAGTTAAGGGGCAGGTTTTAGTTCCAGATAAGATTGAGCAAGCACATTTTACCCTCCCTCTCCCACTGAATGTAGTAAAAAATCTAGATAGACCTCATGGTGCTGCTACTTGAGGACTTTGAAAATTAAATAATAGAGGCAGATTAAAGAAGAAGATTAGAATTTGAAGTACTTCTGGACTTGTGGTGAGTTTCCTGTTTTATTTTTTTCTCTTTTATGCCCTAGGCTTCACTTAAGATAGCCTGAAATCCAGAAATGGGCACAGGGTGCAGACCAGGAGAAGCCTATGGAATGGAAAAGGGGACTCCTGATACTCAGAGAAAGTGGAGGAAAATCCCTCCGTTGTCTTTTCTCCTGTTTTCTCCCTTTTGCTTATGCCCTAGCCCAGGTAATCCTTTGACAGTAGGATGGAAGCAGCAGTAGCAGCAGTAGTAGGGACCTGCAATCATGTAAATCTCTGTGGGAGGAAAACTTGCCCTTACGATCAGAGGATCTATGGTTCCAACTGGCCCCAGATGCAGACATAGTCATGGTAAATAAATGGCAGATTAGGGTAACTAAAATTTCAGCTCTCTGGTTGGAGGACTGAAAAGGAGAGTCACAGAAAACTAGGAAGTACTAGGGTAATTTAGAAAGGGAGGAGCTTGGGAAAGATACCCTATAAAGTTATTTATGAACACTAATGGGTCCAGTCCTAAGCAGTGTATTGAAGACTTTGAGAAAGGAACCAAAGAACAGACTAACTCACAGGTCCCAGACTTGCCAGTGGGTGGTGCACACACAGGATGAACCTAAATAGCACTGCAGAGGCTTTGAAAACTGAATGGCTGTTAGAACCACAACCCACAGGAGGCTGGTTGAAACTTACCTGAACCCAGCTGGGTTGGTTGTACTAAAACATAAACATCAACATTCTGTATAGAATTTAAATAAGACTCTGAGTCATAATATAGTATTCAAAATATCCAGGATAACAACCAAAATGACTTGGACTATGAAGAACCAGGAAAATGTCAACATTCATGGGAAAAGACAATCAACAGTTGCTAACACCAAGAAAACACAGATGGTGGAGTCATCAGACCAAGATTTTAAGACAATTGTTATAAAAATGCCTCAAAAATCAGGGCAAAGAGTCTTGAAATAAATGAAAAGATAGAAGGTCTCAACAAATAAATAGAAAATATAAAGAAGAACCAAATGGAAATTTTAAAACTGAAAAATCTGACAAATAAAATATAAACACCTCTCTAGATGGCTCAATAGCAGACTTGAAATGACAGATGAGTCAGTGAAGTTGAAGATGGGTCAACAGAAATGAATCAATCTGAACAATAGAGAAAAAATTGATTTAATATAAATAAACAGAGCCTTAAGACCTATGGGACAATACTAAAAGGCCAAATGCTTGTGCCAATAGGATCCCAGAAAAAGAGGAGAAAGAGTGCAGTGCAGAAAAGGTATTTGAAGAAGCAATAGCTAAAAACCCCCTAAATCTGGCAGATAAAACAAACATACAGATTCAAGACTCACTGAGCCATGAGAAGATTAACCCCCCAAATAGTCATTTAGAAACATAAATATCAAACTGATGAAAACTAAAGGCAAAGACAAGCCTTGAAGCAGCTGGAGAAAAATGGGACTTAACTTACCAGGGAACAGTGATTTGAATTATAGACAATTTCTTATTGAATACTATAAAGGTCAGAAGGAAGTAGCACAACATTTTTTAAGTGCTGAAAGAAAAGAACTGTCAACTCAGAATTCTGTATTCTGGTAAATCCTTCAGGAATGAAGGTTAAAGAAAGACATTCTCAGACAAAGAAAACTCAAGAGAATTTATTATCATCAGATCTGCTCTAAAAGAATGGCTAAAGAAAGTTCTTCAGGCAAAAGAGAAATTACACTGGAGGACAACTTAAAGTAGCATGAATAAAGAGAGAGCAACAGAAATGGCCAATATCTCGGCAAGTATAATAGACTATTCTGACTCTTCTCCTCTTGAGTTCTTTAAATATGCTAAAATGTTGCCTGATTAGATTATCAATACATATATTGATACAATATATGAGACAAAAATAACATAAACGGGTGAGGATTAAAGCAGAGAGATATGGTAAAGAATACAATAGATAAAATAAAATACAAACATGTTCATCTAACCTAAAAGAAGCCAGGAAAGGAGGAAAGAGAGAAACAAACAAAAGTGAATAGAGAAAATAAATAAGGAACTGATAAAATGGGAGACCTAAATCCAAATGTATCAATAATTACATTAAATGTAAATGGTCTAATACTAATTTCAATGTAGACATCATCAGAATGGATTAAAGAAAGAAGCTACCTATAAGACATTCACAGTAAATATAATGATATAGGTAGGTTAAAAGTCAAAATATGGAAGGATATATACCATGCAAACACTAACCAAAAGAAAACTGAGTGGTCATATTAATATCAGACAAAGTAGACTTCAGAGCAAGGAAAATTGCCAGGGATAAAATGTGTTGTTACGTAATGATAGAACAGTAAATTCACAAAGAATACATAAAAATCTAAATGTAGATTTAGATTTTTAACAACAGAGCTCTAAAACACTTGAATCAAAAACCGACAGACCTGGCCGGGCGCGGTGGCTCAAGCCTGTAATCCCAGCACTTTGGGAGGCCGAGACGGGCGGATCACGAGGTCAGGAGATCGAGACCATCCTGGCTAACACGGTGAAACCCCGTCTCTACTAAAAATACAAAAAACTAGCCAGGCGAGGTGGCGGGCGCCTGTGGTCCCAGCTACTCGGGAGGCTGAGGCAGGAGAATGGCGTGAACCCGGGAGGCGGAGCTTGCAGTGAGCTGAGATCCGGCCACTGCACTCCAGACCGGGCGACAGAGCAAGACTCCGTCTCAAAAAAAAAAAAAAAAAAAAAAAACCGACAGACCTGAAAGGAGAAATAAACAAATCCATAATTATAATTGGAAATGTCAACACTCTTTCCTCAGTTGCTGATAGACCTAGCAGACAGAAAATAAATAGAATTGAACAACACCATCAACTCAACTGGATCTAACAGACATTTGCGGAACATTCAACCCAACAAAAATATAATACACATTCTTTCCAAGTGCAGGTGGAACATTCACTAAGATAGGTGATATAATGAGTCATAAAACAAATCTTAATAAATTTAAATTAAAATCATATGAAGTATGTTCTCTGACCATAATGAGATTAAACCAAATATTAATAATGGAAAGATAACAGAAAAATCTCCCAGGTACTTTGTTTTTGAGGCAGGGTCTTGCTCTGTTGCCCAGGCTGGAGTGCAGCAGCATGATCATGGCTCACTGCAGCTTTGACCACCTGGGCTCAAGCGATGCTCCCACCTTAGCCCCATTTTGATTAGCTGATGCCAGAGGTGCACACCACTATGCCCAGCTAATTTTTGTATTATTTGTAGAAACAAAGTCTCACTATGTTGCCCAGGCTGGTCTTGAACTCCTGGGCTCAAGTGATCCTCCTGCCTTGGCCTCCCAAAGTGCTGGGTGCATAAGGCACCATGCCTGGCAGCTCCCAGGTACATTAAATTCAACAATATACTTGTAACTCACCCATGAGAAAAAGAGGAAACCTCAAGGGAAATTAGAAAATATTTTGGAACTAAATGAAAATGAAAGCAACATATAAAAATTTGTGAAATGAAGCTAAAGGAGTGGTTAGAGGAAAATTACAGCATTAAATACTTGCATTAGAACAGAAGAAAAGTTTCAATAATATTAGATTCCATCTTAAGAAACTAGAAAAGAAGGGGCAAAATAAGCCCAAAGCAAGAAGAAGAAAAATGGAGCACAGAAATCAATGATACTGGAAACAGAAAAACAATACAGAAAATCAATGAAATCAAAAGCTGATTTTTTGCAGTGTCAAGAAAACTGATCAAACTCTAGCAAGACTGATAAAAAAAGAGGAGCAGGGGAGAGAGAAGACAAAATTATCAATATCAGCAATGAAAGGGGGGGATATCATTACAAATATTAAAATGATAATAAGGGAATGATACAAACAACTCCAGGAACATAAATTTGGCAACAGATAAAATGGACCAATTCCTCAAAAACCACTGTTGTGCACTGTTTGTGTCTTCCCCAAATTTGCATGTTGAAATCCTAACTCCCACTGTAATGGTATTAGATGGGGCCTTTGGGAGGTAATTAGGTCATCAGAGTGAAGCCCTCATGACTGGAATTAGTGATCTTATTAAGAAGAAACACAGGAGAAATGATTTCTCTCTGCCATGTGAGGATATGAGGAGAAGATGGACATTTGAAAACCAAGGGTGCCCTCACCAGACTCCAGGTCTGCGTACCAGCCCAAACTAAGACAACCACAAACAACCAAAACTCATTCATGATAAAGTAAATAACCGAAACAGTCCTACGATTGTTAAAGAATTTGAATTTGTAGATAAAAATCTTTTTTAAAGGCTCTTAGTTTCTCTGGCAAATTCTTCCAAATATTTAAAGAAGAATAACACAGTTCTACACAATCTCTTCCAGAAAATAGAAGAGGAGAAAAGACTTCCAAGACCATTTATGAGGCCAGCAAAACTAGACCAAGAAAACACATGACAAAGAAAACTGTAGATCAATTTCCCTTATGAACATAGACACAAGATTTCCTAACAAAGTATCAGCAAATTGATACCAGAAACATATAAAAAGAACAACTCACCATGACTAAGTGGGGTTTATCACAAGAATGCCAAACTGGTTGAATATTTGAAAATTAATCAATGTAAGCCACCATATTAAAAATCTACAGTAGAAAAACCACACAATCATATCAACTAATGCAGAAAACACACCTAACAAAATGCAACATTGATTGGTAATAATAACTGTTAGAAAACTGGAAATGGAAGGGAACTACCTTGACCTGATAAAGGATATCTATAAAAAATTGACAACTAACATCATACTTAATGGTGAAAAACAGAGTTTTTTTCCTCCTAAGATTGGGACAAGTCAAGGATTTTCGCTCACCACTGGCAGTTTCAGCTAGTGCAATCAGGAAATAAATAAATAAATAAAGGCATACAGACTGAACGTAAGAAATCCAACTGTTTCCATTCACAGACCAAATGTTTGTCTACATAGAAAATTTCAAAAAATCTACAAATAGAAAAACTACAACCAAGGTGTAGTTTACAGTTGTAGTTTACCAAGGTTGCAGGATATAAAATCAACACAAAAACATCCATCATATTTCCATATACTAGTAATGAATAATTGGACACCAACATTTAGAAACAGTATCATTTGTAATAGCTCCAGAAATATGAAATACTTAGTTATAAATTTGACAAAACATGTAGTAGTTCTATATGCTGCAACTACAAGATGCTGGTGAAAGAAATGAAAGAAGATTTAAATAAATGAAGAAACATAATGTGCATGCATTAGAAGATTTAACACAATAAAAATGTCTATTTTCTCTATAGATCTACAGATTTAAGGCAATTTCAATAAAAATCCAGCAGGATTTTTTTGTAGATATAGACAAGCTAATTCTAAACTTTATGAAAAAGCAAAGCAACTAGAATAGCCAAACCAATTTTGCAAAAGAAGAATAAGGCTGGAGAACTCACCGTACCCAACTTTAAGACTTACTGTAAAGCTACAATAATTAAGGCAGTATGGTATTGGCAAAAATAAAGACACATATACAGAGAGAAAAATGATAGCTCAATAGAACATAATAGAAAGATCAGAAACAGCCAACTATAAAAAAGATCACTTACTTTTTGACAAAGTTGCAAAGGCAGTTCGATGGATAAAGGACAGTTTTTCTTTTCAATAAATGATATTGGAGTAGATGGGCATTCATATACACAAAAGTGAACCTTACCATAAGCATTGTCCTTATGTAGAAATTCACTTGAAATGGATCATCGACTTAAATTTAAAATATAAAACTTCTAGAAGAAATAATAGAAGAAAACCTTAGTGATTTGGGGCTAGATGAAGAATTCTTAGATATGACATCAAAAACATTACCCATAAAATAAAAATTTGATAAACTGGACTTCATCAAAATGAAAAACTGTTGCTAAACGAAACACTTTTTTTTTTTTTTTTGCTTTTGAGACTGTGTCTCACTCTGTCACCCAGGCTGGAGTACAATGGTGCTTTCACAGCTCTCTGCAACCTCTGCCTCCCATGTTCAAGTGATTCTTGTGCTTCAGCCACCCAAGCACCTGGGATTACAGGTGTGTGCCACCACACCCAGATAATTTTTGTATTTCTAGTAGAGACCAGGTTTTGTTATGTTGGTCAGGCTGGTCTTGAACTCCTGGCCTCAATTGATCTGCCTACCTCAGCCTCCCAAGGGAGGGATTACAGGCGTGAGCCACTACACCCAGCTGTGAAAGACACTTCTAAGAGAATAGGAAGACAAGTTGTAGACTGGTGGAAGATATTTGCAAATCAGACATCTGACAAAAGGACTTGTATCCAGAATATATAAAGAACTCTTAAATCTCAGTAATGAGAAAATAACTCAATTAAAAATGGGCAAAAGACTTGAGCAAACACTTCACCAAAAAGAATATATGAATGCCATGAAAAGATGTTCAACATTATTAGCTACTAGGGAAATACAAATTAAAGCTGCAATAAAGCTGGGCATGGTGACACCCACCTGTAGACCCAGCTACCTTGGAGACTGAGGCAGGAGGATTGTTTGAGCCCAGGCATTTAAGGCCGCAGTGAGCTGTGATCACACGACTGCACTCCAGCCTGGGTGACAGAGCGAGACTCTCTCTCAAAATAGATAAATAATAATAAAGCTACAAATATTAATAAATACCATTACACACCTGTTGGAATGGCTAAAATAAAAAAGTTGACAATAATAGCTGCTGGTGAGGATGTGCAGAAACTGAAACTCATACTTTGCTGGTGGGAATATAACTGGGACAACTACTCTAGAAAACAGTTTGACAGTTTCTTATTAAATATACACATCATACAGCACAGCAATCGTATTCTTAGGTATTTATTGCAGAGAAATAAAACCTCACGTTCACACAAAAAACCTGTAGGTGAATTTTCTTTTTTTTTTTTTTTTTTTTTTTGAGATGGAGTCTCGCTCTGTCGCCCAGACTGGAGTGCAGTGGCGCAATCTCGGCTCACTGCAAGCTCCGCCTCCCGGGTTCCTGCCATTCTCCTGCCTCAGCCTCCCGAGTAGCTGGGACTACAGGTACCCGCCACCTCGCCTGGCTAGTTTTTTGTATTTTTAGTAGAGACGGGGGTTTCACCATGTTAGCCAGGATGGTCTCGATCTCTTGACCTCGTGATCCGCCCGTCTCGGCCTCCCAAAGTGCTGGCATTACAGGCTTGAGCCACCGCGCCCGGCCTGGTGAATTTTCATAGCAGCTCTGTTTATAATCACCAAAACCTGGAAACAACCCTTTTGCCTTTCAGTGGGTGAGTAAATGTGGTATATCCATGTAATGAAATACTCAGCAACAAAAAGGAATGATTTATACACATAACATTTAGCTGAGTCTCAAAGTCATTGTGGTGGGTGGAAGAAGGCCAATATCCCAAGGTCACATACTGCATGATTCCACTTATATAGCATCCCGGAAAAGGCAAACCAATAGTAATGCAGTGATGGCTACGGGTTAGGAGGGGTGGAGGGTTTCACGACAAAGTGGCAGCTTGAGAGAGTTTTCTGGGATGATAGAACTATTCCGTAACAGTGGGCATATGAATCTATACATCTTAAAGCATATAGAACCATTTGCCAAAAAAAGAGTCAATTTTATACTGTGTTAACAAATAATTTAACAGAAACAGGAAAGAAAAAAAAGAGTTAAAAGAGTAGTGGTGCCATAACAGGCCAGCGTGGTAGAGAACCCAGGGATGGAAGGAATAGAGTTGTAGAGGGAGGTGACATCACAGGTCCAGCCCCGCTCCTCACCTGGAGGAGGTCTCCTCCAGAGCCATGCCCTGCAGGTGCTAGGTTTCATTGCCAGGAGGCATTTGATCATCACTTTCCATTGTCACCATCTCAGCTTGAGTGCCCTGGGAAGCCTAGCTTTATCTGACTTGACGCATTAAAGTCTCTTAAACCCCTCATGCACCTTTTCTCCTGCTGCTCCAGCCAATTGCCCATGTGGGAAATCGGGCGGCAGCAATTTTTTTTTTTTTTTTTTTTTTTTTTTTTTTGAGATGGAGTCTCACTCTGTTGCCCAGGCTGGATGGCAGTAGTGTGATACTGGTTCACTGCAACCTCTGCCTCCCAGGTTCAGCAATTCTCCTGCCTCAGCCTCCTGAGTAGCTGGGATTACAGGTGCCCATCACCACACCCAGCTAAATTTTGTATTTTTAGTAGAGATAGAGTTTCACTATGTTGGTCTCAAACTCCTGACCTCATGATCCGCCTGCCTCAGCCTCCCAAAGTGCTGTGATTACAGGAGTGAACCACCACGCAGCAGCATTTTGATGCTTTCTTCCCCACCCTGCCTGTCCTGGTCAGTTGACTACAAGTTCCTTAGTATATTTTGAACCTGCCTTGCCACCTTCCCAAACCCAAGCCACAGCCTGGACCTCCCTCTCCCTACTCTGGACCTCTGTAACTGCCTCTTGCTGATTACCCAGCACAGTCCTGCTGGGCTCCATCCCTTCTCCATAGACAGCTGGGTTGCTCTTGCTAAAGTGCAGACCTCACTTCCTTGCTTGAAGCTGTAGTTGCTCCTGGGGGCAGGGTGGCGGAGCACAACTTCCATAGCCTGGCCCTGTAGGACTGGCTGCCTCTAATCTCTAGCTAATGTCTCCTCCTCCTAGAAATCTGAACCCCATCCATTCTTCCCCTTGAAAGTTCTCTCCCCTTTCCCTTCACCTGAATCACCTCCCATCCCCTTTACTTGGCTAATTCCTATTCTTTCAACCTCACTTTGGACATCTTCTCCCCCAGGAAGTTTTCCTTGACCTCATCCCACCAAGGATAGCTTAGGTATCCCCTTCTGGGGGCTCCCATGGCCTCTGTACCTGTGTCCTTTACAGCACTTTTTGAGGGTATTGAGATGGTTCATTAACTTTTGAAAATGTTTTTGAAGTGAGGTCTGGGAATAATAATAATAATAATGTCCTTCATTATTTCCCAAGCAGGTGCCTATGGTGGGCACTCAGTAACTGTTGCTAAATGGATAGCATCAAGCCTCTTTCTACTGCCTTAATACTGAGAAGAGGAGACTTTCACAGTATTAGGTGGGTCTCAGCGTATACATGCACATAGACAGGCCCTTGCAGAATTTCATCTGTTCCTAATAACTCAGAGCCTGCTTGGGCAGAGGGGAGAAGATGCCCAGCCTCTTCTCCACTGGAGCTGTGCCCTGCCCTTTAATGTAGCTTTGTGTAGGAGGAGGATCCCAGCCTGAGTCAGAGGCTTGACTGTGAATCCTGGCTTTGTTCCCACTGTGGCCTGGGAGAAGCACACTGCCTTTCTCTGGACCTGTTTCCCATCTGTCCAGTGGGATGAATGAAATCTGTCCAGGCTGTGTCTCAGATGCTTTGAGATGACAGATCTGAGGGCTGGGGGAGAAGTGTCAGCCTTGGACCAGTGGGAAGACCTAGAGGGCAGGTTCTGAGTGGAGAGCTCACAGTGGTTCACAGAGTCACTCACACCCACTCCTGAGACACTCAGGAGCCAGGAGAGATGAAGGAATGTTTGTAGGGTGGCCCCCCTTTTCTCTTACCCCCATCTTAATTGCAGGGTGGGCAGCTGCCATCTCCCCCTCTCCCTCACCACATTTTGTTCAAACCCCTAATTTGTCAGTCAAGGAAGCAGCAAAGCATTAGTAATGGGTGGAATATGCCAGGCAAAAAAGTGGCATTCATTCAGCCTGAGGCCTGCGTGGGGAGGGGTGGTGAGCTGTTTCCCTGCCGTGGGATTCCGGTTGGGGGTGGTGCCTTTCCCCTCTTACCCTTTGATTTCTGTACCCAGAGAGCATGCTTCTGCATGGAGGCAGGCGGCTGGTACGCAGTGGGCTCTTTGCTTTCCTCTGATATTTGTCATTAATAAAACATTACATTAAATCAGAGCTTGGAGGGGATAATTGGAGCCATTTATCACGTCTGCAGCCAAAGAGAGGGTTGGCTCATTGGCACAGAGGCTGGTGACCAGGCATTGAGGGGTGACCCAAGAACGCATGGGGGCTGGGGGAGCTGTGGGAGGATTGGTTTCCTGAGAAGAGGCAGGGTGGTCTAGATTAGAGACCCTCCTGCCCCTTCACCCCCTCAGCATTTTAAGGGGTTTTAAGGGACCCTCCCTTTGGCCTGAACAGAGACCATGAAGCCAGGCTCTGCTGCCACATAGGAGAGGTTGGAGCCCTGGCCCCACCACATGCTAGCTGTGTGTTTTCTAACCTTTCTGAGGGGCAGTTTCCTTATCTGTCAAATGGGAGTGATACTGATACCTACATTCAGGGCTTTTGTAAAGATGGCCCAAGTGAATGCATTTAAAGTGCTTAGCACATAACCTTGCACACGGCAGTGGCTCAGGTAACATTAGCTGTTATTATTATTAGTTTGGCTGGCTGAGAGGAGGATGGGGCACAGGATCTGTGCCACCAACTTTCGGGGTAAAAAGTCACAATTGCAAAGTGGAAAAAGCATGCGCTTCATTCTCAGGTAGACTACCTGGGCTTGCAACTCCGGCCACTCAGCTCTTCCTCACCATAAGACTTCCGACAAGTTACACAAGCCCTCTGATTCTATTTCCTATTTGTGAAATGGGGGTGTTCACGGCCACCTCACAGAGCCACTCAAAGATTCAAGTGTGAGAATGGATGGACAACTTCTAGCACACTGCTCATCACATAGGGGAATCAATACGAATTAGGGCTCTTCTTTTAGAAGAGAATTGCCTCTGCGGTTAAACAAAATACAGAGTCTGTCAAGGTATGAGCAGGGCAAGATTGGGGAAGGAGATCAGTTGGACTCAAGTGGTGAAGCTGACTCCGGTTCAGCTAGATCCAGGGGCCCAAATGAGACCACCTGTTGTAGATTGCATTCCTGGCCCCAAACCTTAAGCCCTCTTTGAACCCATGCCTTTGAAAATGGCACATTTCAGTTCCTTCCACTAGGGAGCAGAGTGGATTTCCATTCCCTTTGACTCTGGGCTGGGCCATGTTACTTGCTTTGGCCCATGGGATGGAGCAGAAGTGGCAGATCTGAGTCCAGGCATTGAGACTTTTGGTGTTTCTTCGTGCTCTCTTGTCCCTCAGCCATTCTTATGAGAACTAGCTAGCCTGCTGGCCCAAGGTAGGTAATACCATGTGGAGCAGAGCCACCATAACCAGCCCAGCCTGAAGCAGATTGCCTGGCTGAGCCTGACCTAGTTCAACTGAACTGCAGCCGACCTGCACATCCATGAGAATAAAAGCTTATTGTAATATACAGCTGATGTATCGTGGTCAGTTATTACCCACAAAAGCTAACTGACACTCCAAGACCACTTCTTCCCATCTCTCAGCCTTCCTTCTCAAATAAGCACTGCCCTTATTGTGGTGAGTTGACACGTCTACCTAACCTTTAACAGCTAAAGCACCCTGCACAAATCTCAACAGATCCTACACAAGTCCAGGATCTGACTCTTAGATTAGGTCAAATGCCCATCCCCAAATCAATTACTATAGTCAGGAATGCAGACCACCTTGATTGGCTGAATCTAGGTCATATGCTCACTCATGCAGCTGGGCCATGGGGTCTACCTACAGCACCCCATCAATCCACATGGACAGAGAGTTGGGGAAGGCCATTCTCCAAAGGACATCAGGGTACACTTATCAGAAGAAGGAGGAATGGATGCTAGACTGGCAAGAGCCACAGATGTTCACTACAGGAAGGGAGGGAGTGCATAATTCTATACTTAGGAAGGAGAATATGTAGGCATTGATGACTGATTAGGTAAGAGAAACATGACCCCAAATTTCCAACTGGTGGAGTAGCAGGTGAGGCCATTTCAGCAGAGAGAAGAGACCTAGGCATGAACAGAGTAGAGGGAAGGTTTCAGGACACAGAAATCCCCATGGCTTACTCAGAGGGAAAATTAATAAGCCAGTCTGACTACATAGGAGGATTTCTTCATTTATGTTTAGTTTTAGGCTCCAGAAAGGTCCCAACATAAGTGGAGCATTTCACATTCAACAGGCCTTCCTGTGGCTACATGTTTTTAGGATTAATGAGGAGTAATCCAGGAGACTCATCCTCTGCAGCAGGGAGGCAGTAGAGCACGCTTTGACGGAGAGCTTCTCACCTGGAGAAGGGGCATGTAGGTCCCCCACCATGCATCAGAGTAGTTGAAGGATAGGCCAGGATGTCAAAGATCATTCCTGAAGCCTAGAGAGAAATCCTCATGACCCCGGGAGTCAGTGAGAGTTGTCAGGGGCTGAAATGAATTCCAATGCCAGCCTGAGATTTTGCCTCTGAAATGTGAGCTGTATACGTGTCTCCCGTGTTGTTTCAACTATAAATGACTGAATTTAATCTTCTGGAATCTCAGAAGAGAAGGAAGCTGCTATGGGTTGAATATTTGCCCCTTCTAAAACTCATGTTTGAATTTAATCCCCAATGTGGCAGTACTGAGAGATGGGCCTTTAAGAGGTGATTGGGTCAGCAAAGACATGAAATCAACCCAAATGCCCATCAGTGATAGACTGGATAAAGAAAATGTGGTACATATACACCATGGAATACTATGCAGCCATAAAAACGAACAAGATAATGTCCTTTGCAGGGACATGGGTGGAGCTGGAAGCCATAATCCTCAGCAAACTAACACAGGAACAGAAAATAAAAAGCTGCATGTTCTCACTTATAAGTGGGAGCTGAAGAATGAGAACACATTAATCCAGGGAGGGGAACAACACACACTGGAGCCTGCCTGGGGGAAAAGGGAGGGAGAGTATCAGGATAAATAGCTAATGTATACAGGGCTTAATACCTAGGTGATGGGTTGATAGGTACAGCAAACCACCATGGCACATGTTTACCTATGAAACAAACCTGCACATTCTGCACATGTATATTGGAACTTAAAATAAAATAAAATAGTAGTGTTTAGTATATATGTACACATAAATGTATGCATTTGTAATTGTTTCTGTTATATTGCTTCCAATTTATACTGAAAAGAAAGGAAATAATGTCTTTCCTTTATTCCAAATAATAAACTTGTTCGTGTATATGTTTAAAAAAAGAAGTGATTGGGTCATGAGGGTTATGCCTTTATGAATGGCTTAATCCATTCATGGATTAGTGGATTAATGAGTTAGTGGAATAATGGGTTATAACGGGAGTAGGACTGGTAGCTTTATAAGAAGAAAAGGGACTTGAGGTAACATGTTCAGCCTCCTAGCCACGTGATGCCCCATGCTGCCTCAGGATTCTGCAGAGTCCCTACCAGCAAGAAGGCTCCCACTAGATGTGCTCTGTCAACCTTGCACATCCCCCCTTTGGGAACTGTAAGAAACACAATTTTTAAAACAAAATTTCCCAGTTTTAGGTATTCTGTTATAAGCAACAGAAAATGGACTAAGACAGAAGCCTTTTAAAGTGCTAAGAGACTTTCATGTCTGGCCAAGAATTCTGATTGGAGACTTACTTCCACAACTGCCTAGCAGGAAGTCTTCATCCAGAATTCTCTGAAGTTAAAAAAAAATCTAACACTAGAAAGGATTTTCGAGTCTATCTAGAGCAACAAGATGAATAAGGAAGAGATGAATACACTGTTTAGAGCAAATGATGTAATAGAAATATAAGCGAATCAGGTTTCTCATCTCTAATTTTGCCTCTGATTTCAGTTTCTTCCTAGGGAATGGTCTCAGTTAGAACAATAAGGTCTAACAGGGACCTGGAGTTGGGGTTCAAGAAGAAGCCTGAGGGGAGCATCTCAATGCTGCTGACTGAAGGCCTCCAGACCCAGGGATGCTCAGCCCAGGGAAAGCCTTTGCCATTGCCACGAGTAGCTGTTGTTGGCAGCCTCTGAGCAGCATGAGGAGGAGGCACTATGGCTGAGTTGTGTCCCCTGAAATTTATATGTTGAAGCCCCGACCACCAATGTGACTGTATTTGGAGACAGGGCCTTAGGAGGTAATTAAGGCTACCTGATGTCATAAGGGTGACACCCTAATATGATAGGATTAGTATCCTTACAAGAAGAGACACCAGAGAATGCCCTCTCCCTCTTCTCCCTCTCCTTCATCTCCCTCTCCCTCCTCCCCTTCTCCTCTCCTTCATCTCCCTCTCCCTCCTCCCCTTCTCCCTCTCCTCTTTTCCCTCTCCCTGACTCTCTTCTTCCTCTCGTGCTTTTCCTCTTCTCCCTCCTCTCCCTCTCCCTCCTTTCCCTCTCCCTCCTCTCCCTCTCCCTCCTCTCCCTCTCCTTCTCCCTCCTGTCCCTCTCCCTGTTCCTCCTTTCCCTCCCCCGTTCCTCCTTTCCTTCCTCCTCCTCTCCCTCCTCCTCTCCCTCCTCCTCTCCCTCCTCCCCCTCTCCATGAGTGTGCACAGCCATGTAAGCACACAGTGAGAAGGCGGCCATCTGCAAGCCAGGAAGAGAGTCCTCACCAAAACCCCACCATGTCGGCATGCTGATCTTTGGCTTCCAGCCACCATAACTGTAAAAGGTAAATTTCTGTTGTTTAAGAAACCTGGTCTGTGGTATTTTATTATGACAGCCAGAGCAGACTAATACAGAGAGGGAGGGTGGCAGTAATTGAGTTACCTGGACCAGGTGTTTCCCAACTATCATCTCATGTGATCCTCAAGCACCCATCTGAAGGAAGGCTTGCCATTCTCACTTTATAGAGAAGAAACTGAATCCTGTTTCCTATAGCAGGATTGGTATTGAGTCCTGTACCCACTGGGGTAACATATCCAAGGTCTGGTCTGACTCTGCCTCACATACTCCAGACCCGAGCCATTGATGGCTTGTGATTCTGAGTGAGGGCAACCTCTGCAATCCTGGAGAGATTATGAGGTACCACAGGACCTTCCTCATCCACTTAATACTACAAATAATTCTGCAAGGTAGGTAGTAGTACCTATTTCACAGTGCAAGAAACTGAAGATCAGAGGAGTTCTACATCTTACCTATAGTTGTATGGTGTATTACAGATGCACCCGTCAGCAGCAACTTAAGCATACCGTAAGAATGACCTGTATGGCAGATGCATCTGACTGTGTGTTCCGAGCTAAGGAACCCAGGAATGGCCGACTTAGAGTTTCATTTCTTATCTATGAGGAACATCTGAACCTCCAGCCTGTCCTTTGAAATGTGATTTGTATGGGGGATCAAGGTGCTTTGTTTTGGGTTAAATGTAGGTTGCCTGATGGAGATTGCTAGGAGAGTGCTAAATGAAAATGCTGTATAAACTGTATACTTCTTGTAAGTAGCTATAGTTCTCCTGCCCAGCCTGCCACCACTGGGCTGCTCTGTATATAAGTTTCCTGCTAATAAAACCATGTCTTGGCCGGGTGCAGTGGCTCTCGCCTGGAATCCCAGCACTTTGGGATGCCGAGGCGGGTGGACTACGAGGTCAGGAGATCGAGACCATCCTGGCTAACATGGTGATATCCCATCTCTACTAAAAATACAAAAAATTAGCCAGGCGTGGTGGCGGGCACCTGTAGTCCCAGCTACTTGGGAGGCTGAGGCAGGAGAATGGCGTGAACCCGGGAGACAGAGCTTACAGTGAGCCGAGATCGTGCCCCTGCACTCCAGCCTGGGCGACAAAAGTGAGACTCTGTCTCAAAACAAACAAACAAACGAAACAAAAACAAAACAAAACAAGAAAACTAAAAAACCGTGTCTTGTTTGTTGGCTCTGGGTCTTTGCTTTGGCCTCTTGAACCCGGTGCCATCTCTATGGAAGTTAAGAGGGGTCCAGCATGAAATATAGTTAATTAGTAAGAATTTAAACCCAGGACTGTATGACTGCAGAACTTGCATTTTGGACGACAGACCCAGAGCCCCTGCCTGCCCCTATACCATGTGCCTCCAGCAGATGGGAGCCAGCTCCCTTCAGACCTATTTTACTGTGTCAATATCTTAAGGAAAATGGCAACTGAAACCTAGTAGTTGCTTAATAAATGTCTCGTGAATGGAACCAATGTCTTGCCCTTTCTAGTAGCCAGCAACCCCTTTAGGTAGGGACCAAACAGTCCTCACAGTAACACACACAGAGTGTCACATCTGTGGACACGTTGGTGGCCATAGCATCATGGGAGAAGACCTCGAGGTGAAGAGGGATTGCAGAGTAAGTGGCCCCTTGCCCTTTCTCTCCTGGATTTCATCTTGCTTTTGAGTGTTCTCCAACTTTGGCTAGTCCCTGCCCTCTTTGTAATAGAATTACTGCTCTGAAGAGAACAAATCCAGCCTCTGCCTTGATCTCCCTAGCCTACTGGGCCCCAGCTACTCTGGCTTTCTTCCCTCTTCCAGACCTTTACCCTTGCTGTGCCCTCTGCCTGGGTGTTCTGCCCCTACTCAGACCTTCGCAGAACCAACTCCTTCTCCTTCTTGACATCTCAGCTCACATATCACCTCCTCCCCGTGGCCTTCCCTGATTTGGCCATCTAAATCCCCACCCTCTCCCATCACTCTCATCCCTTTGTAGTGTTCATCACACTGTTGCTACAGACATCATCTTGTTCATTTACTTGTTTGCCTGTCCTCCATTGTTGCATCCCCAGCACCCACAACAGGGCTTGGCTCTTAGGTGTAGGCGCTCACTAATTTTTTTTTCTGAGACGGATTCTCACTCTGTTCCCCAGGCTGGAGTGCAGTGGCACTATCTTGGCTTACCACAACCTCTGCCTCCCAGCTCAAGTGATTCTCCTGCCTCAGTCTCTCAAGTAGCTGGGACTACAGGTACAAGCCAACATGCCCAGCTAATTTTTGTATTTTTAGTAGAGATGGTGTCTCACCATGTTGGCCAAGCTGGTCTCAAAATCCTGACCTCAAATGATCCACCCACCTCAGCCTCCCAAAGTGCTGGGATTACAGGCATAAGCCACTGTGCCCGGCCACTATATATTAGTTGAAAGAACAAATGAATGAAGGAACTTTTAAGGAGGGGGCAGCAGGAAGTGCGGAGGGGTGGGACAGTTTCTTCTCTTGGGTAACTTTATTCTTTGAGGGTGTCTTGTGCAGTTGAGGCTGTTTCGCTTTTGAGGGGCTCAGCCTGGAGCAAATGAGATGGTGTGGACACAGGCGCGAGGAATGTGGTTGGAACTGGGAAGCCCAGCCCTCAAGTACCAAGGAGACCCCAGCAGGTGCTGTTGACTTTGCAGGAAACCAGACTACAAGGCTCTCCCGGTCACAGCCTCCTACGGCTCCTCCTCGGCTGCTGGGCTGAGCAGGGCTGGGCTAAGCTGGCTGATTTCCACTTTATTATGTGTGATGACTTCCCCCCTCCCTGGAATGATTAGGCCTTAATAAATAACATTTCTCTCAGATATTGTGCCATCATTAATTCTGCTTAGCTCTCCCCGGAGAAAATTTTGTGGAAACATTCTCAGTGCTGCTATTTAAAGCTAAATTAATTCGGCTGATTATTTCTGTCCAAGTAGATTTGTGCCCAGGAGACCAGGGCCAGCACCAAGGAGAAGTGGGGTGAGTGCTCATCCCTGTCACTGAGGCCTTGGTCACAGTTTCTGCCCGCACCTTACTCTGCACATCTTAAGTTTGAGTCTTCTCTGGTAGGTTCGGGGAGAAAAGGGGACCTGAACTCTGATCTTGGGGGCCCAGATTCTTCCAGCGTCGCCTAAATTGTGGGTGGCATGAAGAGGATCCATCTGCTGTTCTTTCCCATTGCTGTCCCCACAGAGGCTTGTACAAGTTCGAGCTTCTGAGAAAAGGCACCATCATGCCTATAATCCCAGCACTTCGGGAGACCGAGGCGGGCAGATCATCTGAGGTCAAGAGTTCGACATCAGCCTGGCCAACATGGTGAGACTCTGTCTCTACTAAAAGTAAAAAAATTAGCTGGGTGTGGTAGTGGGCGCCTGTAATCCCAGCTACTCAGAAGACTGAGGCAGGAGAATTGCTTGAACCTGGGAGGTGGAGATTGCATTGAGCTGAGATCACACCACTGCACTCCAGCCAGGACAACAAGAGCGAGACTCTGTCTTAAAAAAAAAAAAAAAAAAAAAGACACCAATGTGATACCGGGTGCTGCTCCTACACGAGTACTGGGACGAAGCTGTACAAAACAAGAGTAACCCCTTAGGTTTCTATGTACCAGTTCTGTAGATCTACATAAAAATCAGGGGTCTGAATGCTCTGGGGAATTCTGTGTAGGTAAGGCAGTTTCTTTAGAGCAATGAGGTTGTCAAGCTGCAGTCAGGCCAACAGCAGGGTCCCAAGCCCCAGTGAAGGAGTTTAAGTAAACAATGCTGGCTTAACGATGCTGAGTTCTCTTTAATGGGCCAGGGCTACCATAGCACACCAGGTTTCTCTGTACAAAGCTGGATTCTGTGAATTCAGGTTTCTGTAAAATCACCGAGGGTTTGGCACAACGAAGCACAGTTCTGAAGAAAATGGCAGGATTCTGTGTAGCCGGGTAAATTTCTGTGTAACAAATCAGGGTTATGTAGAATAAAGATGATCTCTGGATATCAATATTGGAATCTGTTGAAAAAGCCTGGAGCAGAGTGGAGTTCTGGAGAACCAGTGGAGTTCTGCCTGGAGAGCAGGTGGCTGTGTCCACAAAGAGTGTTCTGGGTCAAGTGCGGGGTTTTGTATAACAATGACATGGTTCTGTGTTTGGGGATGAAAAAGCAGATTTTCAGATGGCAAAGAGGGGCTCTGTGTACTGAATGAGATCTGGATACAGTAGGGGCCTACATAACAGCAGATTTTTCTAAGAGCTTAAAGAGATTACAATTCTCAGTGACAAAGCAGTCGTGCACATGGGTTCTGTATAATACGGCAGGGTCCTGTGTGACAAAATGAGGCACAGCATACCTTGTGTGATCTGGCCCAGGTCAGATGCTTCTCCTAGCTTTAAGGGGGGCTGGAAAGTGATCAGCTGGTACTCTTCATTTGGATGATGGGAAGCTAGTCCTGACACAAAAGTGGGGATTCCTTTAACATGGGAAGGGGATTCAGATGTTGGACAGCCAAAAAGAATGACACCTCCAGCCCCCAAATCTCTCTGCACCTGGGATGTCTCTATCTGGAGGCCATGTACACACCCAACTCCATGTGTCCCATACTGAGCTTGTCACCTTTCCTCACCAGATTGGCTCATCTCTCCAGTCATGGCATAGGACTAGGTATAGCACCATCCTTTCCATTTCTCAAATGAGATACTTTGGAGTCCTTATAGACTTGCGTTTCCATTGCCCTCATCCAATCAGTAACTAACGCAGTCTCTTCATCCTTGATGTCCCATCAATCCATTCTTACCCTCCTCACCCTCAGGCATACTCCTTCAGAATTACTGGAGCAGCTCACAGGTGCATGCCACTTTATTATGTGCAGAGATCTTACATCTCATGTTCTTTTCCACTCCTCACTATTGAGCTGCAGTGGCAGGCTGTGGAGACTCAAGCCAAATAGTGTTATCATGTCTAGATCCCAGATTGTTGTAACTGGGATACAGGGTCAGCTGTAACACAGATCTAAGGTAATAGTCACTCAAACAAGAGCAGAAGTTATTTCTTTCCCAGGTTGACAGGCTGGCCATAAGCAGTCCAACTGAATAGGGTGGTCCCTGGGTCCCTTCCTTAGGGTGCTGCCCTCCTTGGCATGGTCAAGAGGAGTCACCATGGTGTCCACTGAGGGGAGGTGCAAAGGGAGCTGTGGGGTGCAGGGCCAGTCAGGCCCCTTTTTCCAAGAGCACAACCCAGAGGTACCCATGTCACTTCTCACATCACTGGCCAAGTTTAGCAGCAAATGAGGCTAGGAAATGTAGTTGATTCTGGAGAGCCATGAGCCCAGTTGAAACATAGAGGTTCATTACTCAGGAAAGCAGGGACAGCTGACAGTTTCTGTCACTCAGATTTAAACAATCAAAATAATGTAGAACCTAAAAGCAAGCATTTATGGAGCTCCTAAAAGGCAGGCAGTCTCATTTGATCATCACACCAACATGGCAAGGCAGGAATTATCATCCCTGTTTATGAAGAAGGAAACTGGGGTGAGGAGGCATATTACATGACTTGTGGAAGATCACAAAATTTAAACATGACAAGATGGGACCCAAAGCCACTGTGCTGATGCCAGAGCCCAGATTTTCCATCATATCACCCAGAATGGCTTTTCCAAGGAAGGGGGACATTGTCAGTTTTCTTCACAGCTCTATTCCCAGCACCGAGAACAGTAGGGGATGAATCATTGATATTTCTGGAATGAATGGATTTTTGTTCCCTTCTTCCTGTTGGTCCCTCAGCCTGAGAGAAGGGACTTCTACACTTTCTTGCCATGTGGGAATGTGCTGGTGTCTTCTCCTCCTCTTCTTTATTCCTTTCCAGTTGGGACACCCACCACTGCAATGTCACTCTTCCTTGTGTGTGTGCGTGTGTGCGTGTGTGTGTGTGTGTGTATGGAGGGACAACACATTCCATGGTGAGGTCTGGTTTTCAAGGGTGACAACTCAGCTAAAAGAATTCTTGGCCGGGCGCGGTGGCTCAAGCCTGTAATCCCAGCACTTTGGGAGGCCGAGACGGGCGGATCACGAGGTCAGGAGATCGAGACCATCCTGGCTAACACGGTGAAACCCCGTCTCTACTAAAAATACAAAAACTAGCCAGGCGAGGTGGCGGGCGCCTGTAGTCCCAGTTACTAGGGAGGCTGAGGCAGGAGAATGGCGTAAACCCGGGAGGTGGAGCTTGCAGTGAGCTGAGATCCGGCCACTGCACTCCAGCCTGGGCGACAGAGCGAGACTCTGCCTCAAAAAAAAAAAAAAAAAAAAGAATTCTTGTTGTGGTGTCCTGAACCTCCAATCATCTCTCCTTCTCATTCTTTATTTATTTTGGAGAAGGAAGTCTCACTTTGTTGCCCAGTCTGGAGTGCAGTGGAACAATCATAGCTCACTGTCTCCCCAAGCTCCTGGGCTCAAGGGATCCTTCTGCCTCAGTCTCCCAAGTAGCTGGGACTTCAGGCACCTGCCACTGCACCTGGTTAATTAATTTTTTTTTGTAGAGATAGGGTCTCACTATGTTGGTCAGGCTGGTCTTGCACTCCTGGGCTCAAGCAGTCCTCCTGCTTTCACCACCCAAAGCGCTGTGATTATAGGCATGAGCCACTGCACTCAGCCCCCTCAGTCTTTATACAGCCTGGGAGTTAAGAGGCTGAGGAACCTGGAGGGGCACTGAGCATGTAAAATAAGTTTCCTTCTGCATATGACATGAATAGCTGACGTCTATCAGTCCCTTACTATGTGCTGGCTCTGTTCTAAACTCTTTAATGTAATTCATTTACTTTTCACAATAATGCTATGAGTTGGGTACCCTTCATAGTCCTCTTTTACAGATCAAGAAATGGAGGCACAGAGAGGTTAAGTAACTTGTCCAAGCTCACACCGTCAGTAGGGAAGCCAGGATAAAGCTCAAGGCTGCACCTATAAATGCTACTCTACAGCTGTATAACAACACACTTATTAGATAGTCAAACGCTCTACATTTTACAGGCCTCGGTGCAGCTATGTTTATTTTCATTCACAATAAGGCTCATTTTTCAGATAAGAAGGCTGAGGCTTAGAGAAGCTAAGTCTCTGCCCCAATGGCCCAGTTTACTGCTGGCCTGTTCACAGCTGCCTGTAGTCTCCGGTCAGCGGAGGCCTGTGGAAGTGCTCTATCCCTGAGCTCTCTTTGACTCTGAAGGCAGTCTAGGGCATGTCTGTTGCTCACTTTCTTCCAGGGGTACCTCTCTTGCTTTCCTTGGGGATCCACAGCCCTTGCAGACTGCCCTCCCTTCCAGCTGTTGCAGCTGTGCGTGCATGTCAAGGGAGTGCTGGTGCATGGTGGGTGAGTGGGGGAAGAGGGCTGTTTATTTACAAGATGACAATTTTGATGTATTTGCTAGGGGGAAAAACACCCTAGCACCACACAATTAAATTAAAAGAGCGGCAGTTGTGGGCGAAGCTCATCTACAGCTGACTTAGAACCAAATGGATCTGAGAAAAACAACATAAATTGCTGTGGCTTCAGCTGCTCAGCTGGCAAGTCCCCCCACTGTAGCTCTTAGATGCTGCTCTGGGGCCGACCTCAGCTTGCCCAGGTGCGCACCCTGCCCAGGACCTGCATGGGATGGAGTGATGAGAGGGCCGGGGCATAGCTCTGCTGTTTATTGGCTTTTGTGGCATGATGGGCCTTCCCGGGGCATCACAGAACAGAAGGCCTTCCTGATCTCCATGGATGGCTTCATTCCTCTCTGCTGTCCACGCCAGAAGTGTGGTCATGATGTGAACTTCTCCTGCCTCCCTCTTCGCCTCAGCCACTTAGTCATCAGGCCTAGCATATTCGTACCTGTCTGGTTCTTTCCCTTCTCTCTCCCCTCCTCTCTGATCATTGGAACGCTCATTCTGTGTTTCATCTGAAAAGTGGTGATAGCCTCCTCCCTGCCTCCAGTTTTACTCAGATATACTCAACATTCAGGCTGGGTGCAGTGGCTCACGCCTGTAATCCCAGCACTTTGGGAGGCTGAGGTAGGTGGGTCACTTGAGGCTAGGAGTTTGAGATCAGCCTGGCCAACATGACAAAACTCTGTCTCAACTAAAAATACAAAAACTAGCCAAGCACGTTGGCATGCATCTGTAATCCCAGCTACAGGAGGCGGAGGTTGCAGAGAGCTGAGATCGTACCACTGAACTCCAGCCTGGGTGAAAGAGTGAGACTGTTTCAAAAAACAAACAAACAAACAAACAAACAAACAAAAACAAACAAAGAAAGAAAGACAGAAAAAGAAAAAAGATCTACTCTGCATTTAGCAATTATTCTCCTAAATTTCTTAGCATGTCATTCAAAGCTCTTGAATCAATCAGGCTTCTGCTATGGTGCTGTATAAAAAGCACTCCTTAGATCTCAATGGCTTACGACTACAAACACTAACGTTTCTCATGCATGGGCCATCAGATGGGCTGGGGCAGCTCTGTTTCAAGTGGTAGGCTGGGTTCCGGGCTGTGCCACGTGGCTTTCATTCTGGGACCAGCAGCTCACCAAAGCATGCACTTCCCAAGGCAGGATGACAGATCACAAGAGGGCTAGCTAAACTATGGAGGCACTTTTAAAGTCTCTGCTCACGTTGAGTCCACCAATCCTTCACTGGCCAAAGCAAGCCATGTGGCTGAGCTCAATGGGGCAGGAAATTATAGTTCACCTCCTCCAATAGCGAGAGACAAGTCACATGGCAAAAGGAGTGATGTGTAATACTATTACAAGGAGGAATAGAATAATTGGGAATAAAACACAATTTTTCATGACCCTTTACAACCATGATTCTCAAGGGGTTGTCTGTGGGCTGCTAAGTAGCACCAACGTCACCTTGGCCCTACCCCAGGCCTACTGAATCAGAAGCTCTGACGGTGGGGTCTGGCAGTGTGTGTTCTAACAAGTCCTTCAGGTGATGCAGGCTAGAGTTTGAGAACCACTGATGAGCAACCTGGCTGCCCCTTTCCTGACCCCCAAGTCTCACTTGTTCTGGCTGCAGTGGAAATATGTCCCTTCCCGAGCCGTTCTTTCTCCCTGCTAGGATGCTCATTCCTCCTCAACCTGGCAACTTCCTGCTCAGTTTTCAAGGCTTGGATCAAATGTCCCCTCCTCTGGGGTAGAAACTTCTGCACCCCATCCCTAGCTCAAAGAGAATGAGTCACTCCCTCCTTTGTGCTCTCATGGGACTCCAACAGGTACAGGGAATACAGCAGGACCCAGAGTGTATGTCAACTTTGTGCTTGGGACAGGAACTTCTCTGTAGTCAAGACTGTGTCTTATTGGCTATTCCATCCCCAGCACATCACCTATGCCTGTCACATGGTAAACGCTCAATAGCTGTTCCCTGATTTAGTTGCTGATTTTCAGGTGCTGTTGCCAGGGTGAGGGTGCATTACTATTTCTGCCCCGAGAACCAGGCTTCCCAGGATGTGCAGTTGGGAATACTGATGGAGGGGGAACAATGGGTGAGGTGATCAGGGCAGCTCAGGCTGGGCCCTGCTTAGACTGTAAGTGTGAATGGGGGAAAGGTTCTGAATCCTTGGGTATGGCCGGGAAACAAATGAGGAGAGCATCTGGTGCCCAGATGCCTGGCAGCTGTCCTTGCTTATGGCAAATCTGGTAAAGGCTCATCCAGGGACACTGCAGGGCTGGGGGAGCTCTGGTTGTTTATTAGATGTTAGGAAAGCTAACTGACCATCAGACAGGGGTTCTTGGGCAGAGCTACCTCCCCCATCAGACTAGGATCTCATCTGAGACAGGGCTCAGATTTCCATTTCAAGGGAAATCTCTATCAGAGTGGAGGCTCCTGGGCAGCATGAATTGTTTCTGTCCCCTCAAACAAGGGGAGCCCTCCTTCCCCAGTTGAGCTTTCTTCCCCTGTGTGTTGAGTTCTTCCCCCAGACTTGGGCATCCCTGGGATGGGGCAGGGGCTGACAGATAAATCCTTAGACAGATGCCCCATTGTTCTCTGAAAAAAGTCAAAAGCATCCTCCCTTAACCTTTAATATTTGACATCCTTATATAGACATTCCGTCCATCTCTCTGCCTTCAACCTGAATACCCTTTCCTTTCCAAAACACCCGTAGAATGAGCAGTCAACCTAAGGATGAAGAGGGATGAGGCAACTGTGAGACTGGGTGCTGGGTGGAGGGGAAGATACAGTAGGCCAAGAAGAGCCTCTCCTTTCTAATCTTTTCCTTCCGGGCTGACAGGTACGTTTCAAGGGAAATTGAATCTGCACATTTCAGCTTCATTTGCACTTAACGCATCTGGCTGGCAGTGGGCAGGAGGCTTTTGATGTCTGCGTCTCAGTGCCCAAGCCTTTTTAAGCCCCTTTTCTTTGAAGCCAGAGAGACTTGTGTTTCTGCCAAGGAGTAAACAGACTTGTACACCCTCCAGCAACTTAGTCTTTGGAGACCTGGCTCCTAAAGGCCCTGGGGGCTAGAGGCCTCACTTCTTCATTTGTTTAGCCTACAAACACTTATTCAAGACTTACTGTGCAAAAGCTTCCCCAAAACTGCCTTCCATAGAAAGGGTATAGAGAGAAACTCTGGCAGATTTCACAATCAAACTCACCAAGCTCATTTGTCTAAGAAGCAAGGGAAGGGAGTTTATGTCCCATCAAAATTTTCTAGAGTGACTTTAGCTCCCCCATAATCTCATCAGCCTCCCTACCTTCCCACCCACCTCTAAAGTCATCCCTTGCTGTTCTTATTTGTAATATGGGCAAATTGATGATTTCTCAATGTCATGTGAAGTGTGAATAAAGCACTTGAGAAAGTGTGGCTGTTTTTATTGATCTGAAGTAATCTATACAATGATAGCATTGTGTGCAAAGGCACGCTGTGCTGCCCAGCCTCATGTTGGAACAGACTGGTACCCCAAAGCCCCTCCTTAGAGAACCCTTGCAAAAGACACAGGAAGACACCTTGGCCCCTTCTTTCCAATCCCACAATCCCAATCTGATCCCATACCCTTCCCTGCTCCTCTTGAGCCTCCAGAGGGAGAAGTCCCGCTTTTGGTCCTGAGCACGGGAAAGCAGGCTGTCGTGGAGCTGAGAGCCAGCAGGTGCATCACTCCTCTCACTGAAGCGATTCATGGCTGGGTGGGAGGGGCAGTCACAGGCCTCCTTCTCCGCTCACCTAGCCTGGCCTAAGGAACCTGGTTTCCAGGTGGCTCTTCTGAGGCCTGGATGACTTTCAGAGCTTCGGCAGGTTGGAGCATCTCTATGCCCCCTCTCCACTCTTCATGTGCCCAGCTCAAACACCTCCATGAGGGGCAGGTGAGGGGTTTGGCTCTAAGAAGCTTCACCCCAGCCTGGTGCTCTGAAGTCTATGGAGGAGGCCTAGTGAGTAAGGAGTTTTAGGGGGTCTGAGAATAGAGGAGAAGCAGCACTGCTGTGGGAAACGGGGCCCTTATGTGTGGCTAGAGACCCATCCATTCTGATGGGGAAGGCACAGCTCTTTATGGAGGAGGAGGGGGACATTCTTTACCACAGCACAGCATCAGAGGAATGAACAGATGCAGACCTTGGCCCTGAGAGCAGAGAGCAGAGTAGATGAAATCATTCACCCTCTTCATTGTTTCACGGTGTGACTGAAGTGAACAAGGGGCTGCGTGGCTCTATTGGGGTTTGAACAACAAAATGAGAGTGATCTGCAGACGTTCTCCTCTTTGAACTGTAAACTGACAGAGCTTTCTTCCTCTGGCCCAGGGGTGGGCAATGATTACCCGGAGCTGGGACTGGACCTTGGGTCCCTTGACTCTTAGCCTAGTGTGTGTGCCCTTTCCATTCTAGGTGGAACTTAAGAAAGAACTCCCTGCCTCTGGCAGTTGACACAGACACAGTGGAGTCTGAGTGGTCTGAGAGTTCTCCAGGGAGCTCCCCAATCAAGGGCAGCCTGGGAGTCCCAAGGGTGATTCAGAGATGTTGAGCCCTTGAAGGCCTGCACATGTACTCCCTGGGCCTGAGCAAAAGTTTCCTGCGATTTGGCATGGTGCTTGTGGGAGGCAGGCCTCTCAGAAGAACCCAGGTCACTGTAGGAGGGAGCACCTGGCACCAGCCTTCGGCTTAAGAATAGACATAGAGTCATTATCCAGTAAATCACCATCATCATCCTGGAAGACGCACAGTTCCCCTCGGGTGCCTTCAATCACCATCCCTGAATGGGAGCGGAAACTTGAAGCAGGCATCACACCCACGCAGATGGGAAGCTGACAGCTCCATCTCCCAGCCTGCTCCAGCTTAGCCTATCTCCCGGCTCAGAGGCACCTGGTGTGCTGGGTGGGAGCGGGGGTGTTGCACTCAGTCCTCACCAACTCTGGCCAACAGGCGGAAGAGGAGGGGGCTCCACTGGTTCACTGACATGGGAAACCTGGATCCTGGCTGTGCCGCTCAGTGTCATCATTGATACAATGACAGTGTGACCATACTGATCTCTCATTTAATAGAGGATCGCCTGAGGTGATGTTGGAATACCTGGCACACACTAAGCTCTTTATTACAGTGATCAAACTACAATGTCCCTAGAACTACATCTTTTCTAGATGCCGTGCCGTCTAACTCCTGCTCAAACCTTGAGACACAAGTGCCCACTGGACCAAGGAAGCATGAATTCAGTTATTCTTTCACCCACAAGAGCCACCAGTTGGCACCAGCTCAAGTGCCCAAGCCTGTTCAATGGCCTGGGCTTGTGTGGGCCAGGAGCTCCCACAGGGAAGGTTGCAGGGAGTGAGTGCTGCCAATGTGTCTTTGCCTCCCATGGGCTCCTGGACTTGGCTAGGTCCCTGCTCTTCTCTGCACCTCAGTTTCCCCATCTGCTAAACACAGGGGGATTGGTTGAGAGCATCTTTCATGGTCTTCTGGGTGCAGACTTCCAGGCTCTTTGAGTTTTCCAGGGCTCTGTGGTCCCTAGAGTGACAGGGAGAGTGATCCCTTGACTCCCCAGGACTCAAAATCTGGTCAGACTCCTGAGCAAGGAGGGGTTCAGAAAGTGGCAGGGATTTGACTGCTGCTGGGGGGCACTTCCATGGGCCCATTTTTCTGATAATTTGCCAGGAGACTATGTCCCTCTCCCCAGAGAGGGCAGAGAGACATATTAGCTGCTGGCACAGCCAACAAGGGGACATTTGGACCTCAGGCAGTGTGATGCTGCAGAAAAAATGCAGGCTTGGGGCCAGACGCCCTGGGTTCCAAGCCTGATTCTGCTACTTCCAGGCTTCGTTTGCATTCTATAAAACGGGGACAAAAGTGTTCTCCTCGCAGGACTATTTGAGGATTAAACGCAACCCGTGCTGTGAAGGGACACCCGACGGGCTTGGCACCTACTTATTTCTCAGAAGGCATGAAGTTCCTTTCCTCCCGCTGGCTGGCCTCACTAAGGGTCCTGCATCCTGATCTCAGGGTGGCAGGAGGATGAAGCAACTACTTGGGAGTCAAACTGTCTCCTTCTCCCCGGACCTTTGCCTTCCCAGTCTGTCTTTCTAATGTACTTCCCCAGCCTCTTGTAGACGCCCAGACACTGTGCCCTTTAGAAGCAAGCCCTAAAGGTCAGATTTGGAGAAAAAGTCACTTGAAGAATTTCTATTTTCTTGTAAACATTTATTTTCAAACACCAAATAAGGCACTGACTCAGGGCCCTGTTCCTGGAACCAGGCTGAAATGAAAGCTTGAACTGCAGAGCTGAGAAAGGATTCCATACCCAGGAGCTGCTCCATGGGGGTCTGGTTGCCAGAGCTTGGTGTTCTCTCCCCTGAAGCTCCCCTGCATCAGGGGGCGGCTGGGTGAGGAGGAATAAGTACAGGCTTCAGGGCCAGGCTGCCATGAGTATGAGTCTCAACCCTGCCGCTCATGAGCTCAGTAATCTTGGGAAGTGAAGTTAACCTCTCCGAACTTCAGATCCTCTTCTGCCAGATGGGGACAACCACAATTCTCTGAGCATGTTGAAGTGTAGATTAAATGAGGCAAAATATGAGAATTCTCCTAGAAGAAGAAAGCTTGGTTCATAATATGTGCTTAATTAATATTTCTTTCTTCCAATGTGACATGTTTATTGAACTTAGACAGAAGGCAGTTCATTGTGTTTGATGCTGAGAACGCAACCATGAATAAGCCCCAATTCCTACACTTCAGGACCTCATGGTCTAGTGGGAGGAGCCGCCCTCATTTTCATCCCTCCCCTCCTGCTTTATTCTCAGTTGCAGGTGGGACAGGCGAAGACTCATGGAGGAGGAGGGTTCCAGTTGGCTGGTGTTTAAAGGAGGATGCTCACAGGTCAAGGGGTTATAAGTGGGTGCTCCGTGTGCTCCTAATCCCCAGTGCTTGTCTTCTCTTAGTCTCCCAGTTGAGTGATGACCCTTTCTAGGGTTTTGCGCCAAACCCCTTCTATTTTGTGTCCAGCTGACAATGGCAAAAATCCTGGGGGCCTTGCTCTGAGCCCTGAGTTTCATTCCCGTCCCTCCTGCCATTCAGAACTCTCACTTTATTTCCTCAAACCAAACTGAGCTCAAGGTCAGGTTAAAAGAAAAAAAGATTACAACAAAAAAGAAAAGGAAAGAACAGGAGCAGGTCTGGCTCTTCAGGCTGCCCCAGGTTCAGGCTGGAGCTGAGATTCCACGGTGGCATGGGCCTCAGACACAGCCTGCTTTGTTCTTTAGAAGGATAGGGGAGGAGGCTGGCAGGCGACCTGGTTCAGGGGCTGCAAACCTCCACTTGCTTATGACTCATTGTGCCAGTCACTCCTCATTGATCCTCCATTTCCTTGTCTGTAGAACTAGGGGTGGAGGGTGTCACTGGGCTCCCGCCTGCAGAAAGCTTTGCCACCCCCATTTCCTGCTCACAGCAGCTCCAATGTGCCAAGGAGCTTAGAGCACTCTTGGCCTCCAAAGAAAGGGCCTGGGGAAAATAAGGTGACTCCCTCCTAGGGGGGTTGCAGCATCTCTAAGGGCCAGATAGTGAGATCTCCAAGTCCTCTTCCACCTCTGAGCCTCTGACACCAAATCCAAGGTGTAACTATGCAGCCCTGTGCCTGGATTTTCTATGGAACAAATAGATTGGATGACACACACCTCACTGAGTGTTCCCACTGCACCTCAATTCTCTTGGGAGACACAGCACTGATTCCTGTGATCCTGTAGTTGCTCAGACTGTCTAGGAGGTCTCCTTTGGGCCTGGCCATTAGAGTCACTGGGAGACTCATGAGGAACTGACAAAGGTGTTGCTTCAGCCTCTGGACTTGGCAGTTTCTTCAAATCATGCCCTGCACCCATGGGATGAGTTGGGGGATGAGTCAGCAGGGCCATGAGCACAAGGTTTCCCTGTGGCTTCTGCCTGGCCCAGTGCCCATCCTGTTGCTCTCCTTGCCTCTGCCTTTGCCCCCTCTGGGTGTCTTCCTGTCCCTCCCTTGCTTAAGATTCCCTAGGGCTCTCTGCATCATCAGGCTGACGGCATTCATTTCATGGCCATCCAGTCTGCCGGGTGCCTGACTCTCCAGCCTAGTGCTCTCCACTTCCCATTTCCCAATCTCCACTGTAGCTGACCATGCTCCTTGCCATTCCCCCAGACAATTTCACTGGTTATGCTGACCTTGGTGCCTTCTTATATGTTGTTCCCTGCCAGGAGTGCCTTTCTCTTCCAGCCCAGGTTCTTACTCAAACTTGAGCTCAGATGTTGCTGCCTCAGGACGACCTTCCCCATCCCCTTGCCCCTCAGTCTGTTCTTTGGCCATCAGCAAGGATTGCACAGTGTCACTATCATTCCTCCATGGGCTGAAGCCTATAGAACCCTGCTAGACTGCGAGTCCTACGTGGGAAGACTTATTTGTTTTATTCCATCTTTGTATCCTCAGGGCCTAGAACAAAGCTTGGCAAAGTGTCAGTGCTTACTAAATAATTTCTGATGGATCAGTTGAGGGTGCAGGCTGTCCGGGACCTGCTAGGATGAGGAAGAATAACTAATAATCATACATGCTTATTGAGTGTTTGCTATGTGCCAGGCATTTTAGTCACAATAGCTGAAATACCTGAGTTTATACCCCACAAGTCGAATTATATTTATTCTCTAAAATCGCCAGGAGAGGTAGGTACTTCTATTATTCCTGTTCACACAGTGGAGGGGACTAAAGCACAGGGGAAGTCCAGAACTTGTGACAGAGCTGATTTATAGACAGAGGCTGTCTGCTCCAGAGCTCAGACTGTTACCCTGGCTCTGGGCCTACGTGTCCCCAGCCAGGGCACCAACTGCTAGGCCCAGAAAGGGTCCTAAGGAATCATTCACCTGCTGTTGCCTCTTCACATAGTGCAGAAACTGAGGCCAGGGCTGTGGAGAGGCTTGTTAGGCCTCTCTGCCTCCAGCGATGATGGGCGCTATCTTTGCCTGGTTTCCCCTCTGTTTGCCTCCTCCTCAAAAAGAGGGGAGGGGGCTTCTCTCTGGTCAGATCCTGCTCATCCTCAGCCCTGTTTCCCAGCAACCTGTTTCCTGGGCAGCACCCCCGGTACAGCTGTGTTGCCATGGTGACTGCAGTGGGTACAGGTACATCTCCAAGATGGTAAGAGATGCAGCTCTAGTTCGTAATTGGCCCTCAGTCCCCCTCCAAGAGAGACTCAGGGTCCCCAAACTCACCAGGCTCATGCCAGGGGAGAACAGGGTTAGACCTCTGGCAGCGAGGAGGGTACAGGGGTCAGAGACTGGAGTGGGTATGAGGGAGGGAACAGGGCCCAGAGCCTGGTTCATGTGAGGGCAAAAAAAGTCCCCTCAAAATTTCTGGCTTCAAAGTGTCCATGGCACCTAAAAATGGACATCTAACCTCTGGTAGCATCTTCCTTGGAGCAGTAAAAGGGGAGGATATTTCATATCCTTCAGGGGAGGAGTCATCTTTTTATTTTCCTTTTAAATTAGAAAACTGTATAAAAAATACCTACTGCAAAGTAAAAATCACCCCCAGTCCCACTAAACTAAATTACACAAAAATAAATTAAAATTTCCCTCCTCACCACTAAGTCCTATTTTCAGAGGTTAAAAACTGTTAATGGTTTGCGAAATCTACTTGCTGGTGTTTCTTTCTTTTTTTTCTTTTTCTTGACACAGTCGCACTCTGTTGCCCAGGTAGGAGTGCAGTGGTGTGATCTTGGCTCACTGCAAGCTCCGCTTCCCGGGTTCATGCTATTCTCCTGCCTCAGCCTCCTGAGTAACTGGGACTACAGGCGCCAACCACCATGCCCCGCTAATTTTTTGTATTTTTTATTAAAGACAGGGTTTCACCGTGTTAGCCAGGATGGTCTCGATCTCCTGACCTCGTGATCCACCCACCTTGGCCTCCCAAAGTGTTGGGATTACAGGTGTGAGCCACGGCACCCAGCCCTGGTTTTTCTGTGATTATACAGATTTCTCTTTATATATACATATATACGTATATGCACATATATGCATGTAAAAATATATTGTGTTGAATTGGAATTATATTCTACAAATTGGTTTGCATCTTATTTTCTTTCCTTTCTTTAATGTAATGTTATTTTTAATTGACAAATCATAATTATACACAATTATGGGGTAAAATGTGATGCTTTGATATATGTATACAACATGGAATGATTAAATTATGCTAATTAATGATAAATTGGCAGAATTTATTAGATTATGCTAACATATCCATCACCTCACTTATCATTTTTCTTGGTGAGACATTTAAAATCTACTGTCTTGGTTATTTTGAAATTCATCTTGCTTTTTTATTTTTAACTTTACAATATGTCTTGGAGATTTTCCACATCAGTAAGTACTAACATACCTTCTATTGCTGAGGAAGGTATTAAGAGCAGAGGAAGAGGAGGCCTCAGTGGGGCCAATTCTGGGGGCTCCCGAGAGGAGGGGCAACTGACTGGAGTGGAGCAGGGAGATGGTTACAAGCAAGGAAGAAAAATAGCACTTGCCATATAAATGCAGTGTGCCAGGTACAGTATTACACTCCCATTATCTCATTTACTTCTCAAAACAATCCACAAAGGAGGTCTGACCCCTCCCGTGTTTACAGACGTGGAAGGTGAGGCTCAAGCTCACCAAGCCAGGAAGTGGGGAGAGAACAGGACTTGTTCCCAGCCTGGCGCCCTCCATTTTTGTGGGTCTTCCCCCACCCCGCACAGGCGAGCTGTCTAGCCTCTGGCATGTGGGGATCTGGGGGGAGCCCCCTACCGTCTTTCTAGCCCCCTCCATTCTCCACTGCAATTGGAGCTAGGTGGAGCTCTATATTCCGCAGAGCACTTTGGAATTCATAAAATGGAAATTTATTGAACAAGCCTTTGGAGAAGGAAGGTAATGAAAACCGCTATATAAATTATGAGGCCATTGGTATTATACAGCTGGAGCTAATGCTGTTAGTCCCCGGAAGGGTACAGAGAGCCTCCCTCGACTCCACCCTTCTTGGCCGAGACACCTGCGCCTGGGAGCCTGAGGGAGAACTTCAGGGACGGGGACGTTCATGGGTCCACTAGGACAGACAGACCTACACCTGAGTTTAGATGGGAAACCGTGGGAGGTTTCCCCTCACCGCAGGCGAGATCATAGCAATACCTGCACACGCAGTGGGGCTTTGTCAAAGGACAAGTCCCATACATGTGTTGGGCTGTGCATCTGTTAGTGTTATGATCACTGCAATATTTCCTCAATTTGAAGATCCCAATTTTTCCCCAACATTTGAATTCTGAGATCATGATGCATCTTACATGTAATGTAATATAGCTCCCATTTTGCCCCGATAAGCTGTTAACTTAACTTTAACTTAAAATCAATGGCATCTCAGAATTGAAGAAACATTATGTTAGTATTGTTGCTGTTTATTGTCATTTGTATTTTGAAGGCCTGGACATCACTACCTATTCCTTACCATAAAAAGAAAAAAATTTCCCTTGGGGCAACAGGGGACAGGAGGCCCACAGGACCCATGCAGTGTGGCCCTGAGCATGCTGCTTTTTGACCTGAGTGACCTCCAGTCTGGTCTGTCTGAAACTGATGATTTTCAGGGACTCAGGAACTTCAGTGGTAAAAATAGAAGAGTCCTAGGCGACTCCCAGAGCAGACTGGCCATCCAACTGTTATCTCTGGGCCCTGATTTGTTTCCTCCATCTAGTGGGGATAACAGCTGCAAAGAAGGTGTGATGGATTTGTCAAAAACGAGTGACTTCCCTGCAGTCAAGGGCCCCTCTGAGGAGGATCCTTCTGGCACAGCCATGAGCTCTTATCCTGAGCAAACCAAGTGGTTGTGCCTCTGAGCACAAACCCCAAGGTTTTGGGGGTGGATCGACGTCTTACCTGGTGACTCATACCCAGCACTGTCACAGGAACTGGCCATAGTCACTCCTTGCATTTATTGTCTTCCCTTCCTTTCCTTTCCCTTCCCTTCCCTTCCTTCCTTCCTTCTTTCTTTCTTTCTTTCTTTCTTTCTTCTTTCTTTCTTTCTTTCTTTCTTTCTTTCTTTCTTTCTTTCTTTCTCTTTCTTTCCTTCCTTCCTTCTTCCTTCCTTCCTTCCTTCCTTCCTTCCTTTCCTTTCCTTTCCTTCCCTTCCCTTCCTTTCCTTCCCTTCCCTTCCTTCCTTCCTTCCCTTCCCTTCCCTTCCCTCCCTTCCTTCCCTTCCCTCCCTTCCCTTCCCTCCTCCCTCCCTCCCTCCCTCCCTTCCTTCCCTTCCCTTCCTTCCTTCCTTCTTCCTTCCTTCCTTCCTTCTTCCTTCCTTCCTTCCTTCCTTCTTTCCTTCCTTCTTTCCTTCCTTCCTTCCTTCCTTTCCTTTCTTTCTTTCTTTCTTTTTTGATGGAGTCTTGCTCTGTTGCCCAGGCTGGAGTGCAGTGGCACGATCTTGGCTCACTGCAACCTCTGCTTCCTGGGTTCAAGCAATTCTCATGCCTCAGCCTCCCAAGAAGCTGGGATTACAATTGTGTGCCACCATGCCCAGCTAATTTTTGTTTTTTTTTTAGTAGAGATGGGGTTTTGCCATGTTGGCCAGGTGGGTCTAAACTCCTGACCTGAAGTGATCCACCCGTCTCAGCCTCCCGAAGTACTGGGATGACAGGCGTGAGCCACCGCACCCGGCCCCTGTTGTGTTTTCATTCTCAGTTGGTTCTTGGCTCCCCTACAGAAGGCAGAAAGGGCACATCTCAGAGACCCAAGTAATAGATGGAAGAAAGGAGACTTAGAGAAGGCAAAGACCTTTCCACAAGGCACGTCCAGGCCAGGCCCAGAAGGGAAGCGGCGTGGGGTCATCAGATCACTTCTTTCCCACAGGATGCCCTGCCTGAGCTTTCCATGTTTGGTTACTTGGAGGGAAGTAGGGGCCGGGGATGAGGGTAGGGGTAGTGCCAGAAAAGCTCTGGGGTCTGGCTGCTCTCTGCTGATGGACCCCCAGGCAAAAAGTGAATTGGGGCTTAGGTCCTACTTGGGCTTTTCCTATGTGACCGTGGACTTACTACATATCCTCTCTGGGCCTTGGTTTTTCTATCTGTATAATGAAATATTTGGATTAATAAAGTGGTTTCCAAACCTATCAGTAAATCTGAACCACTAAGGGAGGTTGTTCAAATACAGCTCTCTGGGCCCACGGGAGGCCTGGAATCGCTGGGACAGGGCTCAGGAATCTCTGTTTAACTGACTTCCCAGGTGATTCAGATGCATTTAATCTCTGAGTTGATATCTGGGCAGACTGGGCTGCGTGGTCAGAAAGGAGGTGGGTGGGAGAAGCCAGATGTTTTGGTGGTGGGATGTGGGGGAGGCTTTGCAGGGGAGCAGGGGAAGCACAGTCCTTGCCTTTAAGAAAGGCTGGGCTGTTGTCTCTTAACGAGGTGACCTTGGACAAGTTACTTAACCTCTCAGTTTTCGTTTCCTCATCTATAAAAAGTGGGGGTAATAATTCCTTGAAAGGGCTGTTGAGAGAATTAAATTCCATGATCAATACAATAGATTCTGGTTTTCCTCTCCAACCACGTGTCTCAAATGTCAGACGGGCCCAGTCTTGGCCCAGCCCTGTCCTGAAGTCCTGACAGAGTCTGGCCAACATTTCTGCACCCTAGAATCTGGGGGATCAGACAGTGAGTGATGGGGCCAGGGCAGGCTGGGGAGGGCCTTGGCAGAGGGGAGGAGGAGAGGAACATTAGAGAGGGAAGGGACGGAGGTGGAGGAGGGCAGAGGGTTCTCTAGGAGCTGAAATATGGCTCCTTCTTTCCGGAATGTGCCTCTTAATCAACTTAATGGGCCTCTGGCTGAGCAGGGTCCTGGGAAGGTAGGAGAAATGGAGGTGGAAGCTGAGGCTGCTGATGCTGGGATGCGGGTAGGAGGTGGCCTGGGCTGGGCTCAGTGGGCTGAGGGTGCTACTGGAAGCCTGGAGGCTGTGTTGGTGGTTGGGACCTTCACCCTTTTCCCTCCTAAACAACTACCCGGCCAAAGAAGTGGCCTCTCCTGGATTTGGCAGGGGAAAGAAGAATTCCTGTGGGGAACTGGAGCAGCTGGCCCCTGACTTCTGATTTCTCGCAAATCTTCCTTAGGGAGGCAGTGGGAGCTTGAGCAGTGCTGGGGCTGGGCAGGAGGGAAGGTGGAGAAGTGCAGCCTCTGGGGCAGGTCAGGGATCATGTTCACAGCGGTGGCACTCTGTGGTGGCTCTCTTTCAGATGCCATCAACTGATGGGGCTCTGGAAATCTGGCAGGCGGCAGCTTTGATTCTCTTCCTGGTGTAACAGTGCCAGCTCCATGAGCGGGGAAGCCTTCTGCCTCAGGGGTGCAAAAGTTGAAAAGTGGCTGATCCAGTTCCTCCTACTCCTTCTCCTTTCTCTGTCCTGGACTGAATCAGGAGTTCATGGGAAGGTAGCCTGGCAGAGTGGGTCTCCTGGGTCCAGATTCACTCTTCTAGTGGTTGACATCTTACAAGTTGCTTCATTCTAAGCCTCAACCTTCCCATCTGTAAAATGGGGATCCTGACACCTTCACAGCAGTGTGGGAGAAATGTGATACAATGGGTGACGGGCCCAGTGCAAGGCAGATGTACATGGAAGTAGAATTGGACCCTGACCCTCGGTCCTCCAGAGATGGCGAGGGAGTCTCAGAGCAGTCAAGGCAGAGTGGGCAGGTGCCAGGGTGGGGGCAGGATGAAAAAGCGGTGGAAACAAGGAGACTGAGCTTTTCTCAGGATCCCAAAGAAAGCTGGGTGAGGGGAGCTGAGGGGTACAGGTGCCTCTGTGGCTGGGCAGTGTCTCTGCTCTCAGGGGCTACATGGGGATGGCTCCAAGGGCCTTACCCATGTGTAGGAGTTCAGGAATCCCAGGGAGAGGATAATTTGCATATGTTTAACATATGTTTTGCATATGACAATCAGCCTCAAAGTCTGTTTTCAGGCAGCCTTGAAACAAGCAGAAATCTCACTCTGCCTGATCTATCTGTCATGGCTTGAAGGGTGCCTGGGCCAGGCCTGTTGGAGTACAAAGGCGAAAGTGGTGGGGGACTTTTCCTGAAAGCCACACAGTGAATGAGGAGCGGGATGAAAATAAAAATTTTGTCTCTGGTTCCTGGTCCTATAGGCATTTTCTATCACATAATAATAATAATAATCATAATGATGATGACAATGGTGATGGTGATGATAAAAATGGTAATACTAGTCAGTACTTACCAGACATTTATAATATGCTGAACACAGCTGTAACACAACTCATTCAATCCTCATACTAATCCTATGGGGTAGATGTTACTATTATCCTCATTTGACTCAGGAGGGCACCCAAGAACAGAAAGGTTAGGTGACTCATCCAAGGGCACAGAATGGACATGGCACAGTCAGGATTCAGACCTGGGCAGTGTGGCCCCGAGCCCATACTCTTTTCCACCACATCTTGCCCTGCAGGTTCTTAAAGGAGCAAATCAAGGGTCAGTCCCTGCCACAGAGTCTGGCCCTAGCCCTTCACTCTCCAATGCCCCTCTCCTCTAGATCCTCCAGCACTGACCTCTGAGTGGGGGTGGGAGGGACAGGGTCCCTCTGTCTGTCCAGAGATGATTAAAAGTAGATTGCCTTGAGAGCATTCTTTGTCTCCAGGGTGTCAAGCCCAGAACAGCCAAGGAGACAATTGCTGCAGGAGTTGCATTTGTTAATCTCGTATTTGTTAATTTATTTTATTTTCCATCCTCAGAATTAGGACGAGCCTCTTGAACTTGATATGCAAATATATGCAAAGTGAGATGAACAGGCATCTTTAAAACCTTGGCCCTTCTTTTCCCTCTGTGCATTAGAGAAATTGCAGCTCTCCCCGGCCAGTGGGTGGAGGGTGGATGTGTGGGCAGATGTGGGGGAGGGGTCCTTTGTCACCTTCCATCCACCAGCTCTTCAGTCCCTCCCAGGGATCCTCTGGAGTGGATAGTGTTGCTATCCTCTCCATTTTACTTACTAGTCCAGTGAAGCTCAGATGAGTGGAGTGACATGCTCAAGGTCACATGGGAAGGCAAAAGTGACGCTTAGACATGGGTTCTTTTGACTACAAATCCCACTTTCCTCATCCTGCCCTGCATACTTGCCTTCCTCCTGCCCACAGCTTCACCACTGATTTCCTTCTCTGGCTCTTGTGCAATGGGGGAACTGCAGTGTAGGTGGCCTGGCAGGGGCTGAACAGAGCCTGTGGATGGATGGACTTTTGAGTTCTCTATCACCACAGTGGTCTCCACCTACCCTCACCTTCTCAGCAGCCCCTTCCTGTGGGCTAGCCTCAGCTCTGTGGCCCGTGTTGGAGAGGAACCCTGAGTACACCTCTCTTGCTCCTCCTGTCCTCTCTACAGGGCCCAGTGGACCGAGTTATTGCTTGCCAGGTGTTTAGAGCTCCCTTGGATTAGAGGCCTTGGCCTAATTGCTAGAAAAGCCTCCCTTGGCTTCCTAGGAAGCAAAACCTGACAGATTTCCTGGCGTCGGTCATGCTGCTGGAGATAGAGAAAGAAAGAGAGAGAGGGGTTAGGAGCAGGACTTAGGTCTCTAGTAAAGAGGATTCCTCTTCCTTCACCTCTCTCCCTCTCTTTCTGCCCATCTTCTCTCTCCATCTCTTAGTCTACTGGGGGCACCTGCTTCAAAGCTAATATCCTGAAGAATAAGGAAAGAGCAGCAGAAAGGCCTTAGGAAGTGGAGTGGAGCAGGTTGGGTCAGGGTGAGATCTGAGAGCTAGCGGGGGTGGGGTGGGGCTGAAAATGTGGGTGAGGATGGAGTAGGATGCCCTGGAAACAGTAAGAAGAGACAGCGCATCAGAGAGTCTGAAGAGGAGCCTATGGGACAAAAAAGGAATATTATTGTTATTATTGAGACAGAGTATCACTTTGTCACCCAGGCTGTAGTGCAGTTGAACAATCTCTGCTCACCGCAACCTCCACCTCCTGGGTTCAAGTGATTTTCCCACCTCAGCCTCCCGAGTAGCTGGGACTACTGGAACAGGCCACCATGCCTGGCTAATTTTTTTATTTTTGAAGAGACAGGGTTTCGCCATGTTGCCCCGGCTGGTCTGGAACTCCTAGGCTCAAGCAATTCCCCTGCTTCGGCCTCCCAGAGTGCTGGAATTATAGGCATGGGCCACTGCCCCCTGGCCAGGAATACTATTTTTGAAAAAGGTGGTAAGGGGGAATGCTAAGGATATGTTTCTGTAATCTCTAGACCCATCCCAATAGGTTTTTGCAGGATCTGAACTCTGAGATTGGAATATCTTGAAGCTCACTCCCCTGTCTCCTTGTCAGGATGGCCCTCTCCTCTGTACTCAGAGACTAGAGGAGTTGGGAGGACAGAGGACAGAGAGAGGAGTCACACGGAAAGACCACAGCTGCATCCTTCGAATTTCCCACCTGGTTCCTGAAAGCAGAGTGTATTCAAGGCTGCAGCCTGTTGCTTGGGGAAATATGCTGAGGCGGAAAGCTGGGCTGGAGCCCGGTGTTGGGGGAGAGGTACCCACCATCTGTTCCATAGAGAAACAGATACCACTGGTACAGCCAAGTCAAACAGCCTAGATGGAAACAGGTTCCCCCAGAATCTGAGCAGCATCAGCCAGCTTGCCGTCAGGCTTGTCAATGAGCAGTCAGTCAGGGGCTGCTAAGCAGGGAAACCACAAACAGCCCTCCTCAGGGCAAGTGGGTGCCACCAGGCTACCCCATGACACTTTTCTTCCAGTCTCCTTCCCTTCACCAAATTATTCTCCATCATTAGGTTTTATTGGGAAAGAGTGGGAGGGAATTTGACAAATAAATAAAAATTTTAAAGACAAATAAGGGCGCAGGCCACTCTTTTCCTCTTTAATTTTTTAAAGGAAAAATTAATTTTCCTTTGCCTAAGTACCTGTCACCTTAAATTAATGTCTCTAAGAGCAAAAATGACAGAGAAGTTGGGTCATTAGGCAAATTTTAATTAGAGGCTCAGATGTCCTTTACTAATAAGATGTTACATATATTTCATTCTGTTCTTGCCTCCCTACTGCCAGGACATCTTTGCAATGCAACTGGAAGCCCTTGGGGAGCCAAACAGATGGGGGCTTAGAGAGATGGCGTTGGAATGAGGAAGGGAATGGTGGATGTTTTTTTCTTCTCATGCAGGTGCTGGGGCAGGGCAAGGGGAGAGAAAGGGTTGGGAGAGATGTTTCTGTTTTTTCCAGGAAGGGGGTCCACCCTAGGGCCGGAGCCAGCTTCCTCTCTCTGTTCTTGGCATCATTACTGCGTCCAGGGGTGAGCACCCAGATCACCCAAGACCAATGTGTGAGTATGTGAGTGTGTATATGAGTGTGAGTGTGTGAGCACTCATGCACAGATATAGCAGTATAGCAGAGATAATGGCAGTTAAGAGGTTCTGATGCCAGACTGTTCAAAATTCACATTTGGGCTCTAATTATGTGTCCTTGGACTAGTGACGTAACTTCTCTGTGCCTTGGTTTCCTTACCCAAAAAAATAGGGATAATACATACTTACCTCCTACAGGTGTTGGAAGGGTTCAACCTGATGAATACAGCCCTATAGAACAGGGCTGGTGACAGCGAACCCTCTGCTAGCTGCATGTGTGCCCACTTGCCAGTGAGAGTGTATGTGGGCATGCGTGTGTGCACTGTGGGCATGCTTCAGTGGAAAGAACACTAGATTTGGAGTCAGAAAACATGGATTTGAGCTGCACCTCTGCCACTTCCAGCCTGGGTGACACTGACAGACCACCTTACTCCTCTGGACCTTTTTACATCTGCCATCTGCCAGTGGGCTTGGGGATGAGACCTAGGCTTCTGAAAGTCCTCTCTGGGTGGGACTAAGACTCAGATGGGACATACAGCCCCTCCTGGAAGCACTGGACACAGGTGAGTAGGCCCACCTGTGCATACCCACCTACTTACCTGCCAAAATACATGCATGTCAGGCTTGCAGCTTGTGATGTGCTTCCAAGCAGGCAGGTGCATGCACCTGTGTGTATGAATGCAATCAGGGAGAGGATCTGAAAGAGGCTTCCTCCATGTTCTACAGGGCCCTCCTCTATGCTCCTCTCAGTCAGATCTTTCTCTGGTCTGCAAGTGGACATTATTTACCCCAGGCTCCTGCAGGCCACTCTTGTAGAGCTCAGTGGCTCCTCCAAGGGTCTGGTGGTCAGAGAAAGTGACAGATATAAGATTTAACATGTTCTCCTCTGTCTCTGCTCCCATCGAATGATGCTCAGGGTCAAGATCAGGACATGATCCAGCAGGAACTTCTCTTACCCTGTCATGGGAACCCAGCCTCGGGGGACCCCTGGGCCTCTCCTAAAAACATGATTTCCTGGTTTCTGGGCTTTAATTTCCTTTAGAGGCTGGAGAACACATTTTCTGTGAGTCTCATCTTGGATACTTTTGCCTCCCCGGCAATGTTTGGAGAAGCAGGCGGAGAGAAGAAAAATGGACAGGGTCTGTGAATGAGTACTAGAAGGAGAATCATGCATATAAAGTGTCTACTCTGTTCTAGGCACTGTACACAGCACTTTAAATGCCCTGACCCATTTCATCCTTTAAGGACACAGAGATACTATCATTAACACTTTTACAGGCGGGAACATTGAGGTTAGGTAATTTACCTAAGGCCACATAGCTAGCAAGCTGACGCTTAAGTCAACTGTGTCTGAAGTTTAATTCTGTGTTCTGCAAGTAATTGTGTGAGCTGCTGACAGGGCCCTGGAGAGTGTCAGGAAGCCCACAGCCTCTGCAGGAGAGAACAGCTTCCCCTCTCTGGGCCTCCATCTCTTCCACTGCAGTGAATCAAATGAGCACCACTAACAACTCCTGAGATGGGGTTTGGAGGGCTCCCTGGAGAACAGAAATAGTGCAGAGGTCTTGAGGGACTGGTGTGCCAGCAAGGGCCAAGTCAAAGCTGTCACTCACCCTGACTCATTAGCCCTAAGTTCACCTTTAGGCATGAGATACAAGCCAAGGGCAGAGTCATAGCCAGGACCATTACTCACCACGGCAACACCTCTACTGCCCATTGCCACACACTGGTGCTGGACTCAGCTTCCATGGAAAGGAATGGAAATTGCACTCATTTTCCAGGAACAAAGAGGCCAGCTTGCTGACCTTGCCTGTCTCCTCCCACTCTTGCTCTGTTCCCTGGCTCTGATTGGTTGCATGAGGACTTTGCTACCCTTCAGAGACCTGGAGGGGACCCAAGAACTCTTGTTATTAGTCCCTCCTTCCTCACCCACTCTGGAGGGGAGTTGGGCATATAGATGGGGCAGGAAAAGAGAGGGCTGAGGAGTACAGGCTGTGGGGGAAAACAAAAGAGCTGGGGAAGGTCAAGAAGGAGCTGCAGATAGACTGCCATTGAGAGGAATCAGAGTTGGGGAAAAGAATACATCTTTTGACCATCTGGTACCTATGATGCACTTCCACACACGTCACCTCATTAAATCCTCACAGTAGCCTATCTTCACCCCCATTTTAAACACAGAGGAAACAGGTCCAGAGAGGTTAAGTGACTTTGCCAAGAACACAAAGCATTTCAGGTGGCAGGGTCAAGATTTGGACACCAGTCCTGTCTGACTTCAGAGCCCTTTCTACTTTACCATGGTGCCACTTTCCTGACTAGATTTGGGAGTTCTGAGTTTCAGAGATGAACATCAATGCTAAATTGCTTTGTGAATCCCTCTGAGCCTATATTTACCCATCTGTAAAATGAGAAGATGAAAAGAGATGATTTCTAAAGTCCCTTTTAGTACTGGCTTTCCATGCTAAAGACGTGTGTTCAACCCCATTAAGAAGTGGGCAAAGGACATGAACAGACTTCTCAAAAGAAGACATTCATGCAGCCAACAAACATGAAATAAAGCCTCAATATCACTGATCATCAGAGAAATGCAAATCAAAGCCACAAAGAGGTACCATCTCATGCCAGTCAGAATGGCCATTATTAAAAAGTCAAGAAACAACAGGTGCTGGTGAGGTTGCCAAGAAAAAGGAATGCTTTTACACTGTTAGTGGGAGTGTATATTAGTTCAACCATTGTGGAAGACAGCATGGTGATTCCTCAAAGATCTGGAAGCAGAAATCCCACTAGACCCAGCAATCCCATTACTGGATATATACCCAAAGGAATATAAATCATTCTGTTATAAAGATACATGCACACACATATTCATTGCAGCACTATTCACAATAGCAAAGACATGGCATCAACCCAAGTGCCCATCAATAATAGACTGGATAAAGAAAATGTGGTACACACACACCTTGGAATACTATGCAGTCATAAAAAGGAATGAGATTATTATGTCCTTTGCAGGGACATGGATGGAGCTGGAAGCCATTATCTTCAGCAAACTAACACTGGAACAGAAAATCAAATACTGCATGTTCTCATAAGTGGGAGCTGAACAATGAGAACACATGGACACATGGGGGAATACAACACACAGTGGGGCCTGTCAGAGGGGCAAGGGGAGGAAGATCATCAGGAAGAATAGCTAATGGATGCTGGGCTTAATACCTAGGTGATGGGATGATCTGTGCAGCAAACCATGACACACATTTACCTGTGTAACAAACCTGCACATCCTGCACATGTACTTTAGAACTTTAAAGTTGAAGAAAAAAAAGAGTTGAGAATTTGGAGGTTTTCCCCAACCCAAAGTTCAGAAGGCTGGATGGCTTGGAGAGACATCAAAGTGCTCAGCCTGATCTTTGTCATCAGTGAACTGGGGAGGAGACTTTCTGCCTCTCAAGGCCATGTCATTGCCACCTCCAGGCACCTCGTATACTTTGGCTATTGTTTCTGGCTCTGCAGACAAGTTACTGCATTCAGGAGGGGAGTAAAGGGACAGTCCAGCCTCAGGATTCCAGCAGGCAAGGAAATCTGAATATATTGTGTCTCTGGGGCCCAACAACTTCTGTTTCCTTGCCCCCTCCCTTCAAGCCACAGACTCCAATTAGCAGCTTAGCACCAAAGTTCCCAGACGTGTTCCTGCTTTTGGAGACACTGAATAATGGAGATGTTTCTGAAGCTGAGATGAGGAGGGTGGGAGGTAGGATGTGAACTTGTAAAAATGTAGTGAGAGATATTTCAGATTCTTAAATGCTTCACTTTCTTTACACTTTAAGGAAGGTGTCTGGTTCCTGAAAGGACTCCTGGCCTCAGTATAATTTTCTTATAATTGCTCCGTTTTTCTGAGCTATCATCCCAAGTATTTTGGAATGAGAGGAAGAGACAGGGCTCTGCCTGCTGGAGGAGACCCATTCTCATCTTATGGGAAGTGCAAACCTGATGAGGGAAGAGTGGCTCCCAGTAAGAAGGAGCCCCAACCTGGCAAGATATTGTGGCTATCTCCTTTATGGAATTCTTGGGCTGGTGGGGCAGATATTATCCTGGTTTCTGTTGGTGGGATGTTGGTCCAAAGGAGTTAGGGGAGTTGAACATAAAGTTCAGATGCAGAAAGATGACTAAAAAAGAGTATTCAACTGGATCCTAGAGGTAAGAGGAGGGTCCCTAACCTCAGGTGGCCTTTGTCTTGGAGAGAGGTGAGTCAAGCCCCTCACTCTCCAGGAGCACAGTAATAAAGGAGATCATAGTTGGGAAAAGTGGTGTGTGTGTGTGTGTGTGTGTGTGTGTGTGTGACTCCATGCCTAGGAAAGGAGCTCTTATTCTAAATTTGTTCAACAGACAATGTAACAAGGAAACCTTGAGAAAAAGATTCTCTTGTTCTGTTCCTTGTCATTTGAGACAGAAATGCTCAAATTGGGAGCAAACATGTAAATATTATGTCTCACTCTACAGAGTTGAAGTCGTTTTTGCACTTTCTTGAGTTATGAGAAAATGAGCTGGGAGTCATAAGAACTCACCTGGTCACTGTATGACTCCAGAATAATTCTTGGGCCCCAGTTTTCTATCTTCAAAATAAATGATTTGATTTAGAAAATCTCTCAGGTCTTTTCCAGTTTCTGACACTCTAGTTTTTGTTTTTCTGCCACTCTGCTCAACCACTTTTCCCTTTTCCCGGCTGTCAGGAGCTGTCCACGGTTCTGAAGAGCTTGGGCCCAGGGAGAATCAACCATCTTAGATCTGGCCCAATTACGGTTGCACTTTTTTTTCCCCCATTTGTCAGTTGTCATGGTTTTTAAAATTTTAACTTTATTTATTTTTAAATTGACAAGTAAAAGTTGTATATATTTATGGTAAACCACATGATGTTTTGAAGTTTTGTGCATGCATGTGGTAAGTCTATAATCAGCTGTGGGTGACATAGCCAAAATCTAAGATGCAAACTCTGCCTCCAAGCAGCTTGTGCAAGTTGGAATATACATATAGTAGGATCAGACTAAAGGAGATTAGAGGACATTTAGTCCAGCCCTATCACTTTACTGTGATGTTTACCCCCTGGGTACACTGGTCAGGACTGCCGTTGATGCCTGTTTTCCCAAAATTTCCTGTGTATATGGCAGAGGAGTCATGAAGAGGAATTGTGGGGAACTGGAGAAGACAGGGAGCAAGTTATTTAGTCATATGCTCCTCCTTCTTCTTTATGGGATGAGTGTGAGTGTGATTCCATGGGGCAGGCAATAGTCCTCTCATCACTAGCTGATCTCCATGACCTCAAGGTTTCCCTCAGATATCTTTTTTTTTTTTTTTTAATACAGAGTCTTACTCTATCACTCAGGCTGGAGTGCAGTGGTGTAATCATAGTTCACTGCAGCCTTGACTTCTCTGGGCTTAGGTGATACTCTTATCTCAGACTGCTCATCTGGGACCACAGGCACATGCCAATACACCTGGCTATTTTTTGTATTTTTCATAGAGACAGGGATTCACTATGTCGGCCAGACTGGCCTTGAACTTCTGGGCTTGAGTGATACACCCACGTTGGCCTCCCAGAGTGCTGGGAATACAGGCATGTGCCACCACACCTGGCCAGATATCTTAACAAGAGAATTGGCTTGAAAAGGCTTCCCTTTCCCCTCTATTCCTGGATTTAGAGCAGGCAAGGAGTTGAGCTTTGGTAATCTGACGTTCTTGGATTGACGTTCTTTTGCCTTCTTGGATTTCTTAGATGGTGTTCAAAGTCTCATTGAATATTTGAGAAAAATAAGACACATAAGGGAGGGTAGAGGAGAATCTATCATCTACTGAGTCTTCACCATGCTTTTGTTGTTTTACATTTATTATTTCATTTAGTCTTCCTAAGATCCCTGTGAAGAAACATGTCTTAAATTCTTTGTGCTGCCATAATAAAATACCATGGATTGGTTGATCTATGTAGAACATAAACATATTTCTTACAGTTCTGGAGGCTGGGAAGTCCAAGAACAAGGCATCGGCAGGTTCAGTGTCTAGTGAGTATCTGCTCTCTGCTTCCAAGAAGGCATCTTGAATGCTGCATTATCTGGAGGGGAGGAATACTGTGTGCCCACATAACAGAAGGTTGGAGGAAAAAAGAGAGTGAGATAATTTCCTTTGTCAACCCCCTTTCTAAGGGCATTAATCCATTCATGAGGGCAGAGCTCTCATAACCTAAACATCACCCAACATGCTTCACCTCACAACACTATTGCACTGGGGACTGAGTTTCCAACACAAGAATTTTGGAAGGGGACAAAAACATTCAAACCATAGTAAAGGATTATTGTTGTTGTCAGCTTGACAGATACAGAAGCAGAGGTACAGAGAGATTAACTGCTTGGCCCAAACTAACCAGGTAGCAAGTGACCTATACTTCTCCCACTCCAAAATGCATACAGGTCAGGAGTAGGAAGAAAATGGGTCTAAAATAATATCATATTGAGTTCTTCCAAATTTCCTGTATTTCCTCATCTGCAGCCCCTGTCTTTGTTATAGCAGGTAAAATACCAGATTCCTTCTTGGGGTATGTCCATTACTCTTTCTTCTCTGGAGAGTGGAGCTGGAATGGAGCTTCTCCCTTTTTATTCTTGCCACCTACTTCTTAAATATGTCTCTTGAGAGAGTTTTTGTCACACTAAGTGACTTTACAAAATTAGAATGTTTCAAACTACATGTTCTGCTTCACAAGGGTCGTTTGGTGGCTCGCAAGAATAGTAAATCTGCAGGTGGGAGGCGTCCTGCTGGGACCAACTTTACTCACCTAGTAGCTCCTGCTGGTGCCATCCTCTTTCCACTTGTCACCTCTACACTGTGTGCTGAGATTATGTGAATAGCAATGGTGTTTTAGGGAGAAGATCACCTAAAATGTCCAAGGGAAAATACTTTCTTGTAAATGTTGGAAATGTGATAGAATTGTCAACATTATTTGAAACCCATTGCTTCAATTGTGAAACACATGTCATGATTCTGTTTATTCTGCAGCAGTGTAAAAATGCTAAACTGCCATCAGAAAAGGAAATACAATCAAAAGAGGGTTGGACAGGATTCTCCAGAATCCTAGGGTTCAGAGAAATAATCAGGACCTAGTTTGCCAGCATGAGTCAACACCATGGACAGCGACGGAGCTTGTCGCACACCCCCTTCCCTTGGCTCCTGCTTAATGATGCTGTGCCCTATGGCTAGGGTCAGGTCCTCCAACTGGCAGACCTCCTAATCCTGGTCTATTTACCTGACCCCTTCCTCCCCTTTGCCCCAGGTAGGACATCTCCTGGGGCCATGAACAGCTGGCACTGCCCTGGCACATTTACAGGACAAACTTGCCACTTTCAAAGCTTAGACCTCCGACATGGAGGGCATCTGGGCTGTTCAGGCCTCCTCCCCACGGGGTAGGTGACCTTCTTCTTTGATGGAGGAGCAGGTGGGTTGATTTGGCTCTAGCGAGGATTTTTTTCTGTGACAGGTTGCCTAGAGCCATTGGGCAGAAGCCCTCTCCCTTCCCCCACACCCAGGAGACTCTGGCTACAGGGTAGAAGGAGAAAAATTAAAACTAAGACTTATTATGGAATTAGGGCCATAAAACCACAGGCTACAGCATGCAACAGCTACAGCCATAAACCTAGAGCCCATTCAATCATGGAATAGGTGCTGTTACACATTAAGTAGGAACATTTATGTACAGGTAACAGAGAATAACTCCTGATCTTGGGTTTGTGGTAATAACCGGCTCTTTATGCAGCTTTTGTGGCTGCTTAATTATGGTGGATGAACAAAGAGGTCTGGGACAGAGAAGGTCAGTGTACATAAAACTGTGGCCAAGGTTGAATTTCATGACCAAGGAAGTAAGTCAGTTTGTCCATGCTTCTGCCTCCAAGAATGATGGTGCCAGTATCTAGGTCAGATTGGTGATGCTTACATGGGGATTTAGGAAGCATGATGTTTTGAAATATTCCTTGGGTTCTCCTTTCCTATCTCCCCAAAAAATCTTGATTCAGTAAGTCATGGTCACTGTTAGCATTCAGAACTCAGCTCTGAGTCTGGTCTTGAAGTTTAGGCTCCTTCCTTCCAATCTGCTGACGGCCTCTGGGGCCTCCCCTGATCCATTCAGCACATAGGACAAAGACTGATTTATGGGGTAAACCTCTTGCTGCTCCCTACTTTTGGAAAAGGCAATAAGTTACATTCTAATTTCACATTCAACTCTCTAAATTCAACAAATATTTGCCCCACACAGTTTTGCTAAGAAGCTATGGTATATGAGGCTCTGGACACAAGGGGTGTAAAGTGAATTTGACACAATCCCTTCCCTCAAGGAGTTTCTAATCTGGTGTGGGACTTGTAAAGGTAACAAATTGCAATATAGTGTGCTAGATGTAGTAATAAAACCATTGTTATTATCATTATATGAGAGTTAATGAATGCATTATCTGTGGCTAAAATACTTTAGAGGCTGAGATGTGCTCACCTACCCCAATGAGGCTTAGCAGAGGTGATTAGTGTATATTGAAACCACTTTGTGAAGAGCAAATGTCTGTGATTCCATGTCAGAGGTCGGATATGCTCTTACTTGCTTCACAACTGGAACAACTTCTCTCCCTTTTCTATCTCCACCCCTAGCTTCCTGACCCCAAGGTTAACTCCTTTCTATAATTATACCCATCATCCCTTGCCCAATTTCCAAGCTCTTTCTGAGAAGTGAGCACCCCCAGGTCTAGAGCTCTTCTTCCCCACAGTAATCTGATAACATATAATGAAAGGTTACTGCAGTCTTGTTTTATTTGTGACTCAGGGCTATCTGTGGCTTCCCTCTACTCCTCTATGTTCCATTGTTCCATTTAATTGAGAGTTAGCCATTTATGCAAGGAACAAAAGCATCCTGGGAAGGAGGAGAGGATCACCAGCTAAAAACTCTAGGCAGTTTTTCTGAAGGGAGCATCTGACAGAGGGCATTGAAAGATGCAAATATATGCAATTAGCCTGATTTCACCCATAGGAGCATTGTAGGTGCTGGGGGATGGTGTAAAGTATGTAATTAATTTGTCCTGTTCCACCCCCCTCATGTCTATTCTTGGGCAGTACCTGGCTAGGATTGTGCACAAAAGACCCTAAGCATCTTTCACTGTCAGAAGGAACTGCAACCTGACATACTCTGGAAACTGGCTATTGTTCATGCTTTCCAGAGGCAGAAAATGCCATACCTTTACCAGTCATCCCCTGATCCCCAATGCACACACCTGTAAAATGTGTTTCAGAGAGCTGTACTGCCAAAAATAATCCTAATATGTTCACAGAACCTTACAGTTCATGAGTTTTTGACTTTAATCTAACCAAAGCACTGTAGTATGGACAGGTTGAGAAATGATTATTAGATTGATTTTATAGACAAAGCACCTGAACCTTAGACAGACTCTTGTCCAGGGTCTGCCTTAGATGAGAGAACTGGGACAAGAACTTAGGACTCCTGACTCCAAGGCAAGATACTTCGGCTTTACCATATGTGAAGCTCCATGTCAGCTGAACCTCAACTCCTACTGTGGCACCTGACTCTCATTTCTTTTCTTGGTCTTTGAGAGAATCCATAAGGGCAGAATCTCCACATGCTTTGGAGCTCCCTGGGCTTAGTCCAATTTCCTGAATAATAGCAACATCTAGCATTTATTAGACATCATTTGCAGGCATTATTCTAAATGCTGCACATGTATACTTGTAGCTGCGTATATATATAGTTTACATGTATGCATATAACTCACACAACAACTCTATGAAGTAGATTGAAGACAGCTTTGTTAACCGACTTACCCAAAGTCCCGTGGTTGGCAAACAGTGAACAAGATAGCTTGGCTCTGATGAAGAGCCCCTCCTTGAACAAACTTAAGTCAGGCTCCCCTGAGTCCTCTTCCCAACCAGGACTTGACTTTTGGACTTTGGTTTTGTCTTTGCATTGCCTGATTTTAGCAAGAATCCTGCTAAATTGGTTTAGCAAGATCCTCCACCTTCAATATCTGAGCAAATTCCTCATCCTCTACCATTCCCCAGGTGATATCTGGTCATTCTGGCCTGCCTCAAGCAAAAATCTTGTTAGGTTGGTTTAGCCAGAAATCCCTTTTTCCTCCTGAAATGTCTACTTAGTGATTTTTCACCCGTCAATCATCCCCTCTCCATCACACTCTTTGGCTATAAATTCCCACTTTTTCATGTTGTATTGGAAGTTGAGCCCTATCTCGCTCCTTTACTGCAAAACTCCATAGCAGTTGTCCCTATACCAACTGCAATAGCCTCGAATCAAGCCTACCTTGATTCATGACAAGAGTTATGACTAATTTCTTCTTTCACAGCTCCAAGGTCTATACCCTTAACCATAATGCCACACTGCTTCTCCTGTGGAAGGAACACTGGAGGCTTAGGTTCAAGTCTTTATTCTGCATTTACTTGCAATGTGACTTTGGATGAGTCACATAATGCCTCTGGGACTCAGTTTCCTTCATTGACAAGTACCAAAAACAATAACTCACCTTTATAGGGTGCTTTGCAGTTTACAAAGTGCTTTGTCAGACATTGTTTTTTTTAATTTGTTTTTTTCTTTGTTTGTTTTGAGGCAGAGTCTCACTCTGTCACTCAGGCTGGGGTGTCCTGGCACAATCTCGGCTCACTGCAACCTCCGCTTCCTAGGTTCAAGTGATTCTCCTGTCTCAGCCTCCCGAGTAACTGGGATTACAGGTGCCCACCATCATGCCCAGCTAATTTTTGTATTTTTAGTAGAGACAGGGTTTCACCATGTTGGCCAGGCTGGCCTCAAACTCCCGATCTCAAGTAATTTACCTGCCTCAGTCTCCCAAAGTGCTGGGATTACAGGCATGAGCCATGGTGCCCGGCCTTTTGATCCTCATTACTCAGTGAAGAAAATGACAGTTTTGATTGTATATGTGAGGAAACTCTGGGTTTCAGGGTCTGACCAAGGTCAAATAGCTATTACGTGCTGGAATAGGATCTAGAATCCATGCCGTTGGAGTTTCCTTGCCTTGGAATATATGGGCCTTGGACTAAATCCTCTCCAAGAGTCCTGCCATTCCTGATTCTCTCTGTGCTGGGAAATTAAGAAAGAGGGGTTATAGTGAGTTCTCAGTTTGGGGCCATCCCAAGCTGGTGGTACAGGTGTATATGACACTCAGTTGGGCTGTCCTTTGATACTGTCCTTTGCAATCCCTCACCTGTTTCAAGGCTTAATGGTGGCCTCTCACAGACCATCTCCCTAGTAGAAGATAGCTTTAGAAAATGGACATGAAACTGCGTTTTGACTTTCTCTTCTCCACTCTAAGCAGCCCTATTTCCTTTGCCCTTTCATCCTTTTCAGGTATCAATCCTGGGGATGGCCAGAAGCATCTCAGAGCTGAAGATCTGTCCCTAGAGAGGCAGAGGGAGAAAGGGCAAAAATATAAAATAAAGATTATGCAAAAGAATTATCCTGTGTGTTCCTCCCACCTCCCTCATCTCCCCGTGTAAATTACCCTATTATTCGTTTCCCTTAGGACTCCTGATCGTCCTTATTTCTTCTTTTGAGCTAAAGTCATTCACGCAGTAAATTAGTTCTTTGGTTCAAAATAGCTCCGATTGTAGCAGTTGCTGCCACCACCAGCAGCAACACCACAGTCCCCGGACAGTTTCCAAAAAATAAAAAATAAAAAAATAAAATAAGGAGAAAAGAAAGAAAGGGGGAAAAAAGCCCTCAACAACTCGACAACTCTCCCTTCCTCCCACTCTATCCACATGCACAGAAGTACATGGGGTGCCCATTTCCTGGGAAATGATTTCTTCGAAAGGCAAGTACATGCTGAAAGGGAGTAAAGACGAAGTTGTAACCTAGAAACAACTCAGGCTGTGACAGGAAGAATTATAGTCACTGAGGTCATGGGTCTGCAGTTTGAAAACTTCGACTCTGTTCTCTTCTCTCAGAAACTAGGTCTTGGTTCACCTTGGGTTCCTGGAGAAGCAGTATAACATAGAGGTTAAGAATCCAGGCCTTGATGTCAGATGCTGTAGGCCTGAGTTCTGGGTTCTGCCACTTTCTCGCTGTGTGACCTTGGACAAATATCTTAACAGTCCTGAATCTACAATCTCTGACACATACCTGACTCCAGACTCACTCATATCCCCAGCTGCCTACTCTTGCCAGATGCTGCCTACCCAGCATCTCCTCTTAGACATCTTAAATCAAACTTAACACATCCCTAAAGAAACTCTTGATATTCCCTTTTTTTTTTTTTTTTAATTTTTTTTTTTTTTATTATACTTTAAGTTCTAGGGTACATGTGCATGACGTTTATATCATGTATAACTCCCCAATGCAATCCCTCCCTCCTCCCCCCTCCCCATGATAGGCCCCAGTGTGTGATGTTCCCCTTCCCGAGTCCAAGTGATCTCATTGTTCAGTTCCCACCTATGAGTGAGAACATGCGGTGTTTGGTTTTCTCTTCTTGTGATAGTTTGCTAAGAATGATGGTTTCCAGCTGCATCCATGTCCCTACAAAGGACGCAAACTCATCCTTTTTTATGGCTGCATAGTATTCCATGGTGTATATGTGCCACATTTTCTTAATCCAGTCTGTCACAGATGGACATTTGTGTTGATTCCAAGTCTTTGCTATTGTGAATAGTGCCGCACTCTTCTAACCACGCTTCTCCCACAGTCTTTCCCATCTCCGTGTCAACTCCATCCATCCTTTGCTCAGGCTAAAATTCTTGATGTCATCCTCAACTCCTCTCCTTCACACACACACTAGTTTTATTCTGTTAGAAAATCCTGTTGTCTTTATTTACAAAACATGTTCAGAATCTGCCTACTCCTTACCACTTTCACTGCTGCATCCTGGGTGCATCCACCATCACCTCTCACCTGGTGATTTCACTAGCCTCCTAACCGATTTCTGCTTCTCTCCTTGCATTTTACCTCTTCAAAACTTTCCAATGACTTTTATCTTACGTAAGAATAAAATGCAAAGACCTACACAATCTACACCCCTTCCCTCAAGGTGGCTATTGTTGTTATTCATTTTGTAGGTGCTGCCTATGAATAGTTGTTTGCTTTCTTACAGTTTTGGTCTTCTCTTAACATTGCAGAATAAATTATAGATTTGTGTGTGTGCACGTGTGTGTTGGGGAGAGGGGTTTGAGATGGGTTGGGAGAGAAGTGGCACTAAGAATAGGTGAACTCATTTCATAGTGAGATCTCCACCAAGTCTTTAAGAGCTCTGGTGGTGACAGATGTGTACCCAAAGCTGATTCTCAAGGACTAGTTTCACCTTGTTACTTTCTCTTCTCTACTCCTAATGACATTCTCTCCTTTGTCACGTAGGGTTTTGAGTCTCAAATTTTTTAGCGGGAAGCATAATTGAACAATTTTTTTTTTTTAAACATGCTTGTTGCTGGTTCCCACCTGCAGAGATTCTGATTTATCAGGGATGTAGTGGTGTTTTTTTTTTTTTTTTTTTTTTTTTTTTTTTTTTTTTTTGAGACGGAGTCTCGCTCTGTCGCCGGGCTGGAGTGCAGTGGCCGGATCTCAGCTCACTGCAAGCTCCGCCTCCCGGGTTTACGCCATTCTCCTGCCTCAGCCTCCCGAGTAGCCGGGACTACAGGCGCCCGCCACCTCGCCCGGCTAGTTTTTTTTTGTATTTTTTTAGTAGAGACGGGGTTTCACCATGTTAGCCAGGATGGTCTCGATCTCCTGACCTTGTGATCCGCCCGTCTCGGCCTCCCAAAGTGCTGGGATTACAGGCTTGAGCCACCGCGCCCAGCCTGTAGTGGTCTTTTTAACAAGTGACCCAGGTGAATGTGATGTGGGTGGTCAGTAGACCACATTTTTGTTAGGAGTACATAGAATGCATATCACCTCATAAAAGTACATATAATTTTATTGTTTTAAAAGGTTAAATTTTTGTTAATTTTCAAAAAGGAAGGTTTGGAAGTAAAAAACACATGTATCAATAAAAAGCACAATGCAAAAGTGGTCAGTACAGAGGACCAATATACACATTTAGATTTATTATGAAACGTGTTCAGATGATGTCTTAAGTCGGGAATTTCGAGTGGAGCAAGAGGCCCATCTAGGAAGCTGAAATTTTTAAAGGTGAACTTCACCACAGTCCAAGGAAGAGATATGAATACGATGTCCATTATGGACTCCCTCACAGAGAAACAGGCTCAGAGTTAGTCACTCAAACTGATGTTTTTCTCAACTTCTGAAGTTTCAGCTATGTACACAGCAATATTGTTGACCTTCACTTCAGACAGCCAACAGAAGAGAATTGCTATTTTTTCAGTCCTTTTGGTCTGTCTTTTGTTTTAATCCCAACATTGGACATTATAATAGTAATTACTCCTAACAAACAATGTTTTAATTTACCCGTGTATTTACTAATGTTTATCTTTGCCAATTTCTTTGCTCCCCTTTCTATTACGCATCTGAGGGTTTCCTTCTGGAATCATTTTCTTTTTTCCTGAAGTAGATCTTTGAGAAGTCCATTTGGTGAAGTTCTGTTGGTGGTAAATTATCTCAGATTTTGGTCATCTACAAATATATTTATTGCACGTTTGCTTTTGAAAGACAGTTTTGCAGGATACACATTTCTATATTGATGATTATTTTTCTAGACATTTTAAAGACACTCCACTGTCATCTGGTTTCTGTTGTTTATGAGAAGTCCACTGTTAGCCTAACTCTAGCTCTCTTACATAAGATCTGTCTTTTCTCTCTGGCTCTTGTATCTGATTTCTTTTCTCTCGACACCATTTTGGTATCCTGTAATTTCACAATGATGTGTATAAACATAAATTAAAAAAAAATTCTACATGATATATGTCGTGCTTCCTATACTTTGGATACATTTCTTCTATCCCTTGTGGAAAAATTTCAGTCATTTTTATTCACATATTTTTTTTCTTTGATTCTTTCCATTCTCTCCATCTGGGCATCTTCTTTGATACCCTCTATTCTTTCCATCTGGGTCTCTGATAAATGCATGCTAGATCTCTTTTGATTCTATCTTCCATATCTCTTAATCTCTCTTTCATTATTTCACAGCATCTTATCTCTGAATAATTTCCTCAGATTGATTGCCCAGTCTACTAAATTATCTCTTCAGCTGTGTCTGATTTATTATATCCCCTTCATTTCTTCTTCTTTTTTTTTTTGAGGCAGAGTCTCTGCTCTGTCGCCTGGACTGGAGTGCAGTGGCCAGATCTCAGCTCACTGCAAGCTCCGCCTCCCGGCGGGGTTTACGCCATTCTCCTGCCTCAGCCTCCCGAGTAGCTGGGACTACAGGCGCCCGCCACCTCGCCCGGCTAGTTTTTGTATTTTTAGTAGAGACGGGGTTTCACTGTGTTAGCCAGGATGGTCTCGATCTCCTGACCTCGTGATCCGCCCGTCTCGGCCTCCCAAAGTGCTGGGATTGCAGGCTTGAGCCACCGCGCCCGGCCTATCCCCTTCATTTCTAAAAGTACTATTTAGTTCTTTTTTAGAGACAGGGTCTTCTCTGTTGCCCAGGCTGGTCTTGAACTGCTGGCCTCAAGTGATCCTCCCACCTTCGTCCCCCAGAGTGCTGGGATTACAGCTGTAAGCCACTGTGCCTTGCTTCTATTTGGTTCTTCTTATAAATATTTCCAATAGTTTTTATGGTCCATTACTGTTTGCTCATTATTCTGATTTTCGAATTTCTTTAAATATTTTATACGTACTTGATTTTTTATGTCTCAGTATTCATCAAATGTTTGTTTAGTGCCTATTAGATACCAGTCACTGTTATAGAGATTGACAATCAGCAGTAAACAAAACGTAAAAATGCGTGCTGTTGTGAAGCTTGTGTTCTAATAAATAGCTCCAATACCTGAAGCCCTTGAGAGCCTGAATTTGTTGTTGGTTGCTTCTGCTGATTCTCACTTATAGTGGTTTATTTCCCTATACAGTTGTAATCTTTGATTGTGAATTCATATTTGGCTGCACATGATGTGTGGGAATGTGAAGAACCTAAATTATAGATGTCTTTTTTCCAGAGAATACTTATTTGCTTCTTCAGGAACCAAGGGAATGTTATTGTTCTGGAACCAATTTAACCTTTTTGAGAACCCAGATTAAAGTGGGAGCCCTGGCTCAGTTTCTCTACCTTACCACCGCTCTTGGGTTTAATATTCCTATCAGTGGAAGAACTGATACCAGCAACTGTCCATAGGGAATGCTTGTCCTACGTTTTTTTGTGGCAACATATAGTAACTGTGGCAAAAATTTAAAATTTGTGATTTTAACCATTTTAAGTGTATGATTTAGTGGCATCAATTACATTCACAGTGTTGTGCAAGTATCACTATCTATAACCAGCACCCCAACAGAAACTTTCTACCATTAGGCCATGACTTCTGAGTTTCTCCTTCACTCAGCCCTTGGCAACCTCTGATCTAATTTTTGTCTCTACAAATTTACCTATGATAGATATTTCAAATAAATGGAACCATACAGTATTTATTCTTTTGTGTCTGACTTATTTCACTTACAGTAATTTTTCCAAGGTTGATCCTTGTTGTAGTATATACCAGAACTTCATTTCCTTTTATGGATGAGTAATACTAACATTGCCTGTTTATACCACATTTTGCTTATCTATTTATGGGTTGATGGACTTAGGTTGTTCCCATCTTTTGGGTATATACCTAGTAGTGAAGTTGTTGGATTGTATCATTATTCTATGTTTAGCATTTTGAGGAACCAGTATAGCGTTTTCTGCAAAGTTTGCACCACTTTACATTCCTTCCAGCAATGCATGAGGGTTCCGATTTCTCCACGTTTTCAACCACACTTGCTATTTTCCACTACTATTTTTTATTATTGCCATCATGGTATGTGTACAGTGGTATGTTACTGTGGTTTTAATTTGCATTTGCCTGATGACTGGTGATACTGAGCATATTTTCATGTCCTTATTGGTTATTTGTACATGTTCTCTGGAGAAAAGTCTCTTCAAATATTTTGTCCATTTTTTAATTGGATCACTTGTCTTTTTATTACTGAATGTAGGAATTCTTTGTGTATTCTGGATAACAAGCCTTTATCAAATGATACGCAAATATTTTCTTACATTTAGTAGATTGTCTTCACTTTCTTGATAATGTCTTTTAATGAACAAATATTTTTAACGTCGATGAAGTACAATGTATCTATTTTTTTTCTTCTATTGCTTATGCTTTTGGTATCATACCTATGAATCCATTGCCAAGTCCAAGATTATTAAGATTTTCCCTTGTTTTCTTCCAATAATTTTATATTTTTTTAATATTTAAGTTCTTTATCTACTTTGAGTTAATTTTTGTATGTTCTGTGAGATAGGGGTCCAACTTTTCTTTTACATGTGGAAATCCAGTTGTTTTAGCACCACTTGTTAAAGAGACTCTTTTTTCTTTATTGAAAAGACTTGGCACTCTTGTAAAAAAATCAATTGACCATAGAAGCATGAGTTTATTTTCTGGACTTTCAGTTCTATTCCATTGGCCTGTATGACAATCCTTTTTTTTTTTCATGCTTATACTAAATACTTTATTTATTTATTTTTTTTTATTATACTTTAAGTTCTAGGGTACATGTGCATGACGTTTATATCATGTATAACTCCCCAAGGCAATCCCTCCCTCCTCCCCCCTCCCCATGATAGGCCCCAGTGTGTGATGTTCCCCTTCCCGAGTCCAAGTGATCTCATTGTTCAGTTCCCACCTATGAGTGAGAACATGCGGTGTTTGGTTTTCTCTCTTGTGATAGTTTGCTAAGATGATGGTTTCCAGCTGCATCCATGTCCCTACAAAGGACGCAAACTCATCCTTTTTTATGGCTGCATAGTATTCCATGGTGTATATGTGCCACATTTTCTTAATCCAGTCTGTCACAGATGGACATTTGTGTTGATTCCAAGTCTTTGCTATTGTGAATAGTGCCACAATAAACATACGTGTGCATGTGTCTTTGTAGTAGAGTAATTTATAATCCTTTGGGTATATACCCAGTAGTGGATGGCTGGGTCATATGGTACATCTAGTTCTAGATCCTTGAGGAATCGCCATACTGTTTTCCATAATGGTTGAACTAGTTTACAATCCCACCAACAGTGTAAAAGTGTTCCTATTTCTCCACATCCTCTCCAGCACCTGTTGTTTCCTGACTTCTTAATGATTGCCATTCTAACTGGTGTGAGATGGTATCTCATTGTGGTTTTGATTTGCATTTCTCTGATGGCCAGTGATGATGAGCATTTTTTCATGTGTCTGTTGGCTGTATGGATGTCTTCTTTTGAGAAATGTCTGTTAATATCCTTTCCCCACTTTTTGATGGGGTTGTTTGTTTTTTTCTTGTATATTTGTTTGAGTTCTTTGTAGATTCTGGATATTAGCCCTTTGTCAGATGAGTAGGTTGCAAAAATTTTTTCCCATTCTGTAGGTTGCCTGTTCACTCTGATGGTAGTTTCTTTTGCTGTGCAAAAGCTCTTTAGTTTAATTAGATCCCATGTGTCAATTTTTGCTTTTGCTGCCGTTGCTTTTGGTGTTTTAGACATGAAGTCCTTGCCCATGCCTATGTCCTGAATGGTACTACCTAGATTTTCTTCTAGGGTTTTTATGGTATTAGGTCTAACATTTAAGTCTCTAATCCATCTTGAATTAATTTTCGTATAAGGGGTAAGGAAAGGATCCAGTTTCAGCTTTCTACTTATGGCTAGCCAATTTTCCCAGCACCATTTATTAAATAGGGAATCCTTTCCCCATTTCTTGTTTCTCTCAGGTTTGTCAAAGATCAGATGGCTGTAGATGTGTGGTATTATTTCTGAGGACTCTGTTCTGTTCCATTGGTCTATATCTCTGTTTTGGTACCAGTACCATGCTGTTTTGGTTACTGTAGCCTTGTAGTATAGTTTGAAGTCAGGTAGCGTGACGCCTCCAGCTTTGTCCTTTTGACTTAGGATTGTCTTGGCAATGCGGGCTCTTTTTTGGTTCCATATGAACTTTAAAGCAGTTTTTTCCAATTCTGTGAAGAAAGTCATTGGTAGCTTGATGGGGATGGCATTGAATCTATAAATCACCTTGGGCAGTATGGCCATTTTCACGATATTGATTCTTCCTATCCATGAGCATGGTATGTTCTTCCATTGTTTTGTGTCCTCTTTGATTTCACTGAGCAGTGGTTTGTAGTTCTCCTTGAAGAGGTCCTTTACATCCCTTGTAAGCTGGATTCCTAGGTATTTTATTCTCTTTGAAGCAATTTTGAATGGAAGTTCATTCCTGATTTGGCTCTCTGCTTGTCTGTTACTGGTGTATAAGAATGCTTGTGATTTTTGCACATTAATTTTGTATCCTGAGACTTTGCTGAAGTTGCTTATCAGCTTAAGGAGATTTTGGGCTGAGACATGGGTTTTCTAAATACAATCATGTCATCTGCAAACAGGGACAATTTGACTTCTTCTTTTCCTAACTGGATACCCTTGATTTCTTTCTCTTGCCTGATTGCCCTAGCCAGAACTTCCAACACTATGTTGAATAGGAGTGGTGAGAGAGGGCATCCCTGTCTTGTGCCAGTTTTCAAAGGGAATTTTTCCAGTTTTTGCCCATTCAGTATGATATTAGCTGTGGGTTTGTCATAAATAGCTCTTATTATTTTGAGGTACGTTCCATCAATACCAATTTATTGAGCGTTTTTAGCATAAGGGCTGTTGAATTTTGTCAAAAGCCTTTTCTGCATCTATGAGATAATCATGTGGTTCTTGTCTTTGGTTCTGTTTATATGCTGGATTACGTTTATTGATTTGCGAATGTTGAACCAGCCTTGCATCCCAGGGATGAAGCCCACTTGATCATGGTGGATAAGCTTTTTGATGTGCTGCTGAATCGGTTTGCCAGTATTTTATTGAGGATTTTTGCATCGATGTTCATCAGGGATATTGGTCTAAAATTCTCTTTTTTTGTTGTGTCTCTGCCAGGCTTTGGTATCAGGATGATGTTGGCCTCATAAAAAGAGTTAGGGAGGATTCCCTCTTTTTCTATTGATTGAATAGTTTCAGAAGGAATGGTACCAGCTCCTCCTTGTACCTCTGGTAGAATTCAGCTGTGAATCCATCTGGTCCTGGACTTTTTTTGGTGGGTAGGCTATTAATTGTTGCCTCAATTTCAGAGCCTGCTATTGGTCTATTCAGGGATTCAACTTCTTCCTGGTTTAGTCTTGGGAGAGTGTAAGTGTCCAGGAATTATCCATTTCTTCTAGATTTTCTAGTTGATTTGCGTAGAGGCATTTATAGTATTCTCTGATGGTTGTTTGTATTTCTGTGGGGTCGGTGGTGATATCCCCTTTATCATTTTTTATTGCGTCTATTTGATTCCTCTCTCTTTTCTTCTTTATTAGTCTTGCTAGCGGTCTGTCAATTTTGTTGATCTTTTCAAAAAACCAACTCCTGGATTCATTGATTTTTGGAGGGTTTTTTGTGTCTCTATCTCCTTCAGTTCTGCTCTGATCTTAGTTATTTCTTGCCTTCTGCTAGCTTTTGAATGTGTTTGCTCTTGCCTCTCTAGTTCTTTTAATTGTGATGTTAGAGTGTCAATTTTAGATCTCTCCTGCTTTCTCTTGTGGGCATTTAGTGCTATAAATTTCCCTCTACACACTGCTTTAAATGTGTCCCAGAGATTCTGGTATGTTGTATCTTTGTTCTCATTGGTTTCAAAGAACATCTTTATTTCTGCTTTCATTTCGTTATGTACCCAGTAGTCATTCAGGAGCAGGTTGTTCAGTTTCCATGTAGTGAGCGGTTTTGATTGAGTTTCTTAGTCCTGAGTTCTAGTTTGATTGCACTGTGGTCTGAGAGACAGTTTGTTATAATTTCTGTTCTTGTACATTTGCTGAGGAGTGCTTTACTTCCAATTATGTGGTCAATTTTGGAATAAGTGCGATGTGGTGCTGAGAAGAATGTATATTCTGTTGATTTGGGGTGGAGAGTTCTATAGATGTCTATTAGGTCCGCTTGGTGCAGAGATGAGTTCAATTCCTGGATATCCTTGTTAACTTTCTGTCTCGTTGATCTGTCTAATGTTGACAGTGGAGTGTTGAAGTCTCCCATTATTATTGTATGGGAGTCTAAGTCTCTTTGTAGGTCTCTAAGGACTTGCTTTATGAATCTGGGTGCTCCTGTATTGGGTGCATATATATTTAGGAGAGTTAGCTCTTCCTGTTGAATTGATCCCTTTACCATTATGTAATGGCCTTCTTTGTCTCTTTTGATCTTTGATGGTTTAAAGTCTGTTTTATCAGAGACTAGGATTGCAACCCCTGCTTTTTTTTGTTCTCCATTTGCTTGGTAGATCTTCCTCCATCCCTTTATTTTGAGCCTATGTATGTCTCTGCATGTGAGATGGGTCTCCTGAATACAGCAGACTGATGGGTCTTGACTCTTTATCCAGTTTGCCAGTCTGTGTCTTTTAATTGGAGCATTTAGTCCATTGACATTTAAGGTTAATATTGTTATGTGTGAACTTGATCCTGTCATTATGATATTAACTGGTTATTTTGCTCGTTAGTTGATGCAGTTTCTTCCTAGCCTCGATGGTCTTTACATTTTGGCATGTTTTTGCAATGGCTGGTACCGGTTGTTCCTTTCCATGTTTAGGGCTTCCTTCAGGGTCTCTTGTAAGGCAGGCCTGGTGGTGACAAAATCTCTAAGCATTTGCTTATCTGTAAAGGATTTTATTTCTCCTTCACTGATGAAGCTTAGTTTGGCTGGATATGAAATTCTGGGTTGAAAATTCTTTTCTTTAAGAACGTTGAATATTGGCCCCCACTCTCTTCTGGCTTGTAGAGTTTCTGCCGAGAGGTCTGCTGTTATTCTGATGGGCTTCCCTTTGTGGGTAACCCGACCTTTCTCTCTGGCTGCCCTTAAGATTTTTTCCTTCATTTCAACTTTGGTGAATCTGGCAATTATGTGTCTTGGAGTTGCTCTTCTGGAGGAGTATCTTTGTGGCGTTCTCTGTATTTCCTGAATTTGAATGTTGGCCTGCCCTACTAGGTTGGGGAAGTTCTCCTGGATGATATCCTGAAGAGTGTTTTCCAACTTGGTTCCATTTTCCCCCTCACTTTCAGGCACCCCAATCAGACGTAGATTTGGTCTTTTTACATAATCCCATACTTCTTGCAGGCTTTGTTCATTTCTTTTTCTTCTTTTTTCTTTTGGTTTCTCTTCTCGCTTCATTTCATTCATTTGATCCTCAATCGCTGATACTCTTTCTTCCAGTTGATCGAGTCGGTTACTGAAGCTTGTGCATTTGTCACGTATTTCTCGTGTCATGGTTTTCATCTCTGTCATTTCGTTTATGATCTTCTCTGCATTAATTAGTCTAGCTGTCAATTCTTCCACTTTTTTTTCAAGATTTTTAGTTTCTTTGCGCTGGGTACGTAATTCCTCCTTTAGCTCTGAGAGGTTTGATGGACTGAAGCCTTCTTCTCTCATCTCGTCAAAGTCATTCTCTGACCAGCTTTGATCCGTTGCTGGCGATGGGCTGCGCTCCTTTGCAGGGGAGATGCGCTCTTATTTTTTGAATTTCCAGCTTTTCTGCCCTGCTTCTTCCCCATCTTTGTGGTTTTATCTGTCTCTGGACTTTGATGATGGTGACGTACTGATGGGGTTTTGGTATAGGTGTCCTTCCTGTTTGATAGTTTTCCGTCTGACAGTCAGAAGGACTGTCTGTTGGTCTGTTGGAGATTGCTTGAGGTCCACTCCAGACCCTGTTTGCCTGGGTATCAGCAGCAGAGGTTGCCGAAGATAGAATATTGCTGAACAGCGAGTGTACCTGTCTGATTCTTTCTTTGGAAGTTTCCTCTCAGGGGTGACGCCACCCTGTGAGGTGTGGGGTGTCAGACTGCCCCTAGTGGGGGATGTCTCCCAGCTAGGCTACTCAGGGGTCAGGGACCCACTTGAGCAGGCAGTCTGTCCGTTCTCAGATCTCAACCTCCGCGTTAGGAGATCCACGGCTCTCCCCAAAGCTGTCAGACAGAGTCGTTCGCGTCTGCTCCGGCCCCCGCTCTTTCCCCTAATGGACTGCAGCTGTGCGCTGTCCGCAGAGGTAGAGTCTACAGAGACAGGCAGGCTTCCTTGAGCTGCTGTGAGCTCCACCCAGTTCGAGCTTCCCAGCGGCTTTGTTTACCTACTTAAGCCTCAGCAATGGCGGGCGCCCCTCCCCCAGCCTCGCTGCTGCCTTGCGGATAGATCGCCGCAGACGGCTGTGTTAGCAGTGAGGGAGGCTCCGTGGGCGTGGGCGTGGGACCCTCCCGGCCAGGTGTGGGATATATTCTCCTGGTGTGCCTGTTTCCTTAAAGCGCAGTATTGGGGTGGGAGTTATCCGATTTTCCAGGTGTTGTGTGTCTCAGTTCCCCTGGCTAGGAAAAGGGATTCCCTTCCCCCTTGCACTTCCAGGTGAGGCGATGCCTCGCCCTGCTTCAGCTCGCGCTGGTCAGGCTGCAGCAGCTGACCAGCACCGATTGTCCGGCACTCCCTAGAGAGATGACCCCAGTACCTCAGTTGAAAACGCAGAAATCACCGGTCTTCTGTGTCGCTCGCGCTGGGAGTTGGAGACTGGAGCTGTTCCTATTCGGCCATCTTGCTCCGCCCCCCGACAATCCTTATACCAGTACCACATTCTTTTGATTACTGCAGCTTTGCAGTACATTTTGAGATTGGAAAGTGCAAGCCTTCCTACTTTTTTTCCGTCAAGATTATTTTGTCTATTCAAGGATCCTTGCAATTCCCTGTGAATTCGAGGACAGGCTTTTCCATTTCTGCAAAAAGTAGCAATAAAGAAAAGGTGTCTGTTGGATGTTTTGATAGGGATTGTATTGAATCTGAAGATCATTTCAAGTAGCGTAGGCCATTTGACAATATTGTCTTCCTAACCATAAGCGTGGGTTGCTTTTTCATTTATTTATTTAGGTCTTCTTCAATTTCTTTTAACAATGTTTTGTGGAGTTCACTGTGGAGGTCTTTCACCTCCCTGGTTAAATTTATTCCTAGAAGTGTTACTGTTTTAGATGCTTTTGTGAATGGTATTGCCTTAATTTCCCTGTCTTCACTGCAGATGTATAGAAACACAACTGATTTTTGCATACTGATCTTATACCTTCAACATTTTTGAATTCTTTTATTAGCTCTCATAATGTTCTTGTGGATTCTTCGGGATTTTTATATACAGGATTACATCTTCTACGAATAGAGATTGTTTTACTTCATGTTTTCCAATTGGATGACTTTATTTTTGTTGTCTCATTGCTCTAGTAGTACAACGATGAATAGCAGTGGTGAAAGTAGGTATTCTTGTCTTGCTCCAACGCCTGCATGTTGAATTGCCTTCCTACCTACTACTCCTCATCCTAGTTTTAATACATTTTGAGAGATGGGTGGGATTATTATATATTTCTTTTACCTGTGTTGAGCCGAGAGATGTACTTAAGTTTCTTTTAGCAGAAGTTGGATGTTTTTTAGGTAAAAAAGCCTTTAGGTTATCCAGTTTACAATCATTGGAAGGAACATAAGATCACCCTTTGAAAAAACCTGACAGAAAAGATGAGAGATTAATCCTCATGGCCTGGCTTGATGGCCCCCTCTCCACCTTACCCAGAATAATAAAAACAAGCTGTGTTAGCATAATGGGACTTGAGTCTCAAAGAGAATCTGGAAGTTAGTCAAACTTATAAGAGTCTGGTGAGAAGGGGGGCCCATGGGAAACTGGCATGAAGGATGGGAGATAAATATACCTCATATCCCATATAATAACCAAGTTTGTTCCATTTCTCAGCCAGGTGTCGACTCTAGGTGTTTAATCATCCAACATCTTGGAAATGTATCATCAGTTGCTAGGGAACTTACTCTTGTGAACATCAGTCATACTTTAAGCTGTGCATCTGTGTATGCATATGAGAGAGAGAGAAGGAGAAAGAGAGAGATGGGAGAGAGAGAAAGATACGGGAGAGATGCACTACTTATCCTATGGTGTGCTCTAAAGAGGGAAAGTAGAGAATACACTTTTGGCTCTTCTTCTGTCATCTCCTGCCTACACTTCTCCATACGATTCACTTTATTTTGTTTGAACCGTCCCTCACACAGAGACCTGGAAAACTGGAGTGGTAGGCATTCTCTCCCTGAGTCTTCGGCACTGTCTCCCTTTCCCTGATCCCATTCCCATCCTCAGTTCCAGTGGACCCCGGTGTATGAAGGCACCTGTGCTCTCCCCTGCTGAATGAGCTGTTGAATGCTGTGACCTCCTGCAAATGCCTGGGGGTTATGTTGCCCAGCTACAGTTGCTGGGAGAAACTCACGTTAGAATTTCTTCACGTTAGGATGTGTACAATCTCTGTCACCACAGTGAATTAATGCTGCTTTTTCCTGGTTAAATACGAAACCCATGTTAAGTGTGAGCTCCTGGGATGATTGAAGATAGAGTGCTCCTGTTTGGGTGCATTCAGCCTGCAGAGCCCATGTGAGAGTCATGGGGGACACACAGATAAACTATTGCCAGCCCTCCAAGAAGCCCCTACCAGATGGCAGATACATCCAGAGGAGCCTTCTGACGATGGAATTAGTCCTGTCTTGAGGAAGCTCCCAAGTTGATGGAAAAGACATAGTCTTTATCCTAAGGGTGTTCCTAGTTTAATGGGGGAGACCTTGGTCCTGCTTAAACTCCTAGTGTTACGTGGGGGACTAAGTCCACCCTGGAGTAACCTCTGGTCTGATGGAGGAGGTACTCCCCATCAGGAGATGCAGATGTGATAGAACCATTCTGTCCTAGATGTCCAATTGGATAGGGGGTGATCAAGCTGGCTGGGGGTAACTGTTGGGCTGGAGAACTTCTGGGATACACACTGACTGACTTCCTTACACATAAGGGCTATAGAACCCTAACTGAGCCATCATTCTCCTGGGAAATCCTGACCACTCCTTCCTGCCCTCACATCAAGGCTATTCTGAGTTTTTTTCCCCCCATTCTTGACCAGCCCTGCACCCCTTCTCCTGGCTTGCCTCTTCCCACAGCCTTTTAAAATGAGATTTTAAAACACATAGAACAATCGAAAGAATTGTAAATACTCATATACCCAGTATCTGGATTCTACAATTGTCAACATTTTGCCCTATCTCTTTCATCAAATACCTATGTATATATCTATCTTTCAATCTTTTGGTATTTTTTAAAAGTAAGATGCAGACTTTTGGCATACTTTACCCTTAAGTAGAGTTCAATATTTGCTTGTAGTTCTGTATGTGTGAGATGGGAAGGTTAAATTTACATCAGTAACGCATAAATTATAAGTGTATCCTTTGAGATTTAACAAATGCTTACACATGTATAACCCAAATCTCTTTCAAGATATGGAACATTATTATCACACAGAAAACCTGTTCATGCTCCTTTTAATCACTGTTCTCACTTTGCAGAGGCAGTCACAGTTCTCATTTAAAAAATCCCTTTCTAGAATTTTATATAAGCAAAATTGTCTAGTATGTACTCATCATGCTTCTATTTATTTATTTATTTACTGAGACAGGATCTTACTCTATTGCCCAGACTGGAGTGCAGTGGTGCAATCTTGGCTCATTGCAGCTTCAGCCTCCTTGGCTCAAGTGATCCTCCCACTTCAGCCTCCTGAGTAGCTAGGACTGCAGGCATATGCCACCATGCCTGACTAATCTTTTTTTTCTTTTCTGTAGAGACGGGGTCTCACTATGTAGTCTTGAGCTCCTGGGCTCAAGCAATCCTCCTGCCTTGGCCTCCCAAAGCACCGGGAGGCATGAACCACTACACCCAGCATCGTCGTGTTTTTGAGATTCACCCATGTCTTTGCATGTTTCTTCCTTTTGTGCCACTGAGTAGTGATCACAATTTGTTTACCCACTCTCCTATTGTTTTTGTTTTTTCCAGTTAGCAGCTCCTGTGATTAAAGTTGCTAGGAATATTCTTGTACAGTCTTTTTGTTGGCGTATGTTTTAATGTCTTTTGGGCAAATACCTAAAAGAGGAATCGCTGGGTCATACAGCAGGTATATGTTTAGTATACATACCTTATTGTGAAATGTCCACTTAAATATTTTGTCCTTTTCCTTACTGAATTGTGTTTTGATTATTGTGTTTTAGGAATTCTTTTGTACATTCTTGATATGTCCATTAACAGATATGTTTTACAAATATTTTCTCCTAGTTTGTGACTAGCCATTCATTTTCTAAACTATGTTTTATTCCAGATGTTTTATAGTTTTAGCTTGTATGTTGAGAAACACGATTCATTTTTAAATTAAATTTTATGCATTATGTGAGACAGGGGTCAAAATTCATATTTTTCCTTATGGATAACCAGTTGTTCCAGCCACATGTGTTGAAAAGATTGTTTTACCTATAGGATTGCATTGGTTTCTTATTGAAAATCAAATGACCATACAAATGTGGGTTTATTTCTGGGCTCCCTATTATCTCCCATGGAATTATATCTCCCTTTATACTACCATCCTTTCTTGGTGACAGTATACTAGCTTTACAATAAGACTTGAAGTTCTGTAGTGTTAAGTCCTCCAACTTTGTTTTGCTTTGTCAAGTTTGCCTTGGATATCCTAGGTTCTTTGCATTTTCATTTCCATTTTAGAATGGGCCTATGAATTTTAACAAATAAAGCCTGATGGAAATTGGGATTGAGATTATGTTGAATCCGAAGAATTAACAGGGGAGTTATTGATTGGGGAGAATTAACATCTTAACAACATTGAGTTTTCCAGTACAGAAACATTTATTTTAGTCTTCCTTAATTTATTTCAGTAATTCTTTGTAGTTTTCAGTGTGTAAAGTATTACCAATCTTTTGCTAAATTTATGCCTAAGTAATTTTTTTGCCTGATTGTGAATAGAAGTTTTGAAAATTTCATTTTCCAGTAGTTTGCTGCTTGTATATGGAAACATAATTGATTTATGTGTAATGCCCATTTATCCTGGGACTTTGCTAAATTCACTTATTAGTTCTAATTGCTGTTTTGTGTATTACTTAGGATTTTCTGCATAAACAATCAGTCATCTGTGCACGTGCCTTTTTTTCCTTTTTCTTGCCTTGTTGCTTTGGCTAGAACTTGCAGTAAAATGTTATTGGACATGGTGAAAGTGGGCATCATTGCTTTATTCCCGATGTTGGGGGAATGGGTCTGATCATTTATCATTAAATATGATGTTAGCTGTAGGTGTTTCATAGATGTCTTTCATCAGATTGAAGAAATTCCCAATTTTCTCAGTTTCTTTTCTTCTCAATTTGCTCAGTTTGTTTTTTCAAATGATAAACAAGTATTAAGTTTAATAAAAATAATTCTATGATTTTTTCTGCTGTATTATATTAATGTAATGAATTATATTAATTAGTTTTTGGGTATTCAAACAATCTTCTATTCCTGGGATAAACCTAGGTGATTATAATGAATTATTCTTTTTATATATTGCTGAATTTGATTTGTTAATAATTTTTTAATTTACATTAATGAGAGATATCGCTCTGGCATTTTTTTCTTTTCTTTTTGTAACGTGTCCATTAGATTTTAGTATCAGGGTTAATCTGGCATCATAACATTCTCTTCTATTTTCTTAGTTTGTGTAGGATGGGCATTATTTCTTTCTTAAATGTTTGATGAAATTCATAGTGAAACCATCTATTATTGGAATTTTGTTTGTGGAAAGGTTTTTGATTTAAAAATTACTTTAATAGATACAGGGCTATTTGAAATTTCTGTTTTATCTTGTGTCAGTTTTAGTTACTTGTGTTTTTCAAAGAATGTGTCCAGTTTGTCTAAGCTGTTAATATTGTTCTCTTATTTTCCTTCTAATATCTCTAGGAATGGTAGTAATAATCCTTCTCTCATTCCTGATATCAGTAAGTTGTGCTCCCTCTTTCCTTCATCAACCTAGCTTGGCTGGCTGTCCCTGCCCCTGCCCATCCCTTTTTTTGTTTTAACTAATGCCCTTGCTTCTGGCTTTTATGTAAAGGTCAAGGTGGATCTCCCAGGCTTATTAGCTCCCTACTCCCTACTTTAAACTGCCTTTACCTGTTTTTTTTTCTTCCTTCCCTCCTATATTAAAGAAAATATAGTCCATGATTTTTCCCATCTGAACTCTCCCCATATATATCTGACTTTAAGTCCATGACCTGAACTCTCATCTCCTTCCCCTTTAGGGTTCTAACACCCCCAACACAATATTCTTGATTCTTCCCTCTTTCCATATTACAACCCATACTGTTGTTCATGCAATGGTTCCTTTAGCTATCTCCAGCCTTAGCTCTGGCTCTGATAGCCCTGAGTATCAGTGTGACTTGGAAGTCTCCAGCATGTCATGCTTTTTGTATTTTTCTCATGCTTTCCTCTCCATATGGAGAATATTTCCCCCCTACAATCTCCCTGGAAAACATCTGCTCAGTTCACGAGTAACTTCCTCCATGAAGCCTGGTGAAATCAATCACCTCCTTATTCTGCAGTCTACTTGGACAGATTCTGTGGATAAAAGAATCTGTCATCCTTCATTGCATGCATTTGTTGATGTCTTTGCTTCCACAAAGTCCCTGAGAGCAGGAACTATGTCTGTTCATATTTATATCCATAGTATCTAATGCATTGTAGGTGCTCAGGATATGTTTGTTTATTGACTGTACAACGTTTGCATTTTAGGAAGATCAGGGTTTCCATGTGGAGTCACTCAGGCTTTTCCCCATCAGTTCCCTCCTCTATTCTCTCGCTCACCCTCTCTTCCTTAAAAGTGTGGAGCCACTGGTGATTCCTTGCTCTTCCATGAGTTACCAACTTCTGCTCTGCTAGGTCCTTTGGGTTGCACCGCCTTATCTTTTTCCTCCTTTTGACCTCTGCTATCTCTTCTACATCTTAAAGCAACATTGCCTTGCTCATGAACCACTGTCTCTAAACCAATCTCTTGACCTTCCCTTTGTCCCACTCCAATCCATTTTTCCTACCACTCGATGATTAATTTCCCTGAAACTTATCAGGAGGAAGCTTCCCTTGGCTCTTTGCTGCTGGCAGGACAAACAATAGTTGCCATGTGTTGGGTATCTGCTACATGCCAGATTCTGCATTAAAATGAGCTTTGTAGGGTAACTAATATTAATTTTTGTAGGGATCATATATTAACCTCCTTGTAAGTACAAGGAAACTGAGGCTTATAATATTGAATTATTTTTAAATTAATTTTTAATTTATTTAATTAAATTTATTTAAAAATAAATTTAATTTAAAAAATAATAAATTGCTGAAGATCATGCAACTACCAGGTAGAAATGGAATCCAGATCGCTGCCTTTCACATGAAGCACTTTACCTTACTTCCTAACTCCCTTTTCATCGCTAAAGACTTGCACTGTCACATCTCCAGGCATGGATGTCCTGGATGGAAATTCTGGGGCCCATCCTTCTTCATCTGTTACTGTCTTCCAGAAAGGTCGTGTGCACTACTACCTGGGTTCTTTTCCTTATTGTCCTCCTACCTGGTATACTACCCACCTACCCTCTTTATGTCTGGACACTTGCCCAATTTTTGCCCCTTCCTGAAGCCTCATGCAGCTCTCACTTCTTCTGGGATGCCTGCCTGGTCATGCCATCAGGGATACAATGGCTCTTCTTCAGTGCTCTGTAGAACTTACTGCTGTTTCATTTCTTCCTGACGTTGCTAGTTGCTTAAACTCAGTGTAAACCCTACAAGGACAGTGCCTCTGCATTCTCTTGGCTGGCACAGGAACCACAAACACAGCAGATCCTCACAAATGCTTATTATTGTACCTCATATCTGACTCATTCATTCACTCTATCTTTCTTTAAATAAGCACTAACAAGTACCAGGCATTAGAGAGGTGACTTAGAGACGAGAATGAGAATGATGATAATGATGATGATAGTTATCTTAGTACTGGTAGCTATAACAAAATACTACAGACTGAGGAGCTTATACACAGCAGGAATTTATTTGTCACAATTGTGAAAGTTATAAGTTAGAGATCAGGGTGCCAGCATGGTCAGGTTCTGGTGAGAGACTTCTTCTGGGCTGAAGACTTTTGACTTCTTGTACTGTTACATGGCAGAAGAGGGCGGGAGGACTCTCAGGGGTCCCTTTTATCAGGACATTAATCCTACCCAGGAGGGATCTACCTTTGTAACTTAATTACCTTCCAAAGTCTCTGCCTCCTAATACTATCACAGTGGGGGCTTAGGATTTTTAACATGAATTTGGGAGGAACACAAGCATTTGGTTCATTGCAATAGCACACTGCTACTGGCTAGATTCAATTTTAAACACTTCAGATGTGTTACAGAATTCAATCCTCACAATAATGAGGTAAGCACAATTATTAGCCTTATTTTGCAGATGAGGAAACCAAGGCACAGAGAGATTAAGACATTTACCAAGATCACACAGTAAATGGCAGAGCAGGAGCCAGGTATCTTGACTGAGTCCAATCCAAATTCTGCTGTCAGTTTACTATTGCAGAATAATTATAACTACCACTTACTTGGCATTTAATATATAAAAGTTTCTGTACTAAGCACTTTAAATGCATTATTCCATTTAGATCCTTTCAAATTCTTTTTTTAAAGCCAGTATTGATTTACATTTCACAGATGAGGAAACTGAGGCTCAGAGGAAGTTAACCTTCTCAGGTCACACAGCAAGTAAGATGCAGAGCTGGGGCCAGAGCCCCAGCTGCCTGCATCCAAAGCACATACTTAAACCCAATGCATTTCGCCACCTCTACCATTGCAAGATCTCAGACTTGGAAGAGCCACCTTAGGAAGTCACCAAGCTCCATCTCCTACTTGTAGGGAAAGCTGTTTTGAGAATTCTCCCAGTCCAGCTCAAATGCTTCAGGGAGTAAGAAGCCAACTTCCTCACAAGACAGCCCATTTGTGGTTGGACAGCACTGATTGCTGGAGAACTTCTTCTTCTTCTTCTTCTTCTTCTTCTTCTTCTTCTTCTTCTTCTTCTTCTTCTTCTTCTTCTTCTTCTTCTTCTCTTCTCTTCTCTTCTCTCCTTCTTCTCCTTCTCCTTCTCCTTCTCCTTCTCCTTCTCCTTCTCCTTCTCCTTCTCCTCTCTTCCCTTCTCCTTCTCCTTCTCCTTCTCCTTCCTCTCCTTCTCCTTCTCTTCTTCTTCTTCTTCTTCTTCTTCTTCTTCTTCTTCTTCTTCTTCTCTTCTTCTTCTTCTTCTTTTTTGTATAAGCCCAATAAGTCAGCTTCCCTCCATCTCCAGGGCCCTCTCCAGAGCTGCCTATATCTCTCTCCTGAAGAACTGCAGCTTTGCCTGCAGGAGAATTGGGTCAAATCCCCTGGGTCTGCCCAAGGTTGTGCAGTAGGAATGGGGAGCTGAGGAAGTTGCAGCATTCTCGGGAAGAGATGCACAAATGTTCTGAGTCTTTCATCTTAAGTGGTTTCTGATCTCTCTGACTGAATGAGTGCCTGGAGCCACCCCTGTTGAACATTCATTCATGTAGATTCCAGGCTGGTCTATTGCAGGAGTAAATCCCCTTGCTTGCCTTCATGCCTACCCAATCCCCAGCCCCCCAGGGCAATCCCCAGCCCTCCCTGGTCTCCGTGGCAACAGGGCCATCTGTTTCATGTGGCATCCCAGGCCAGGGGACGTTCATTCTGTCCTAACTCTAAGTAACAGCCAGTGCAGAAAGAAGTCCAAGAAGGAAGGGGAAAAGGGAGAGGACAATGTGCCTTCATGGTTCCTTCTGGTCCCACTGTCATTTTGAGCAAGGCAGGTGGTCAGAGATGCAACAGCCCTCAGAAGTCTGCTGACACAACACCCTCATTTTATGTATAAAAAAACTGGGTTCTAAGAGGAAAAATGGCAGTCATATAGTACATTAGCCTCAGAGGAAGGTTTAGTGGGAAACTGATAAACATTTGTTGAATGAATAATAGAATCATAAAGAGTTAGAAGCAACCAACACATTATGATAAAATTCCCATCTCATGCGGGAGTGTCCAGAAGTTATACTCTACAAACATGGTCATCCAAAGTATGCTTGGATGCTTTTGGTGACAGAGAAATCATTATGTTAACTGACTCTATTGTTGGATATTTTGAATACAGAAAACTCTTCTACATGCTTCTACAGTCATGCGTCACTTAATGACAGGGATATGTTCTGAGAAATGCATGGTTAGGTGACTTTATCCTTGTGTGAACATCGTAGAGTGTACTGACACAAATCCAGCTGGTACAGCCTACCACACATCCAGGCTACCTGGTATAACCTATGCTCCTAGGCCACAAGCCTGTATAGCATGTTACTGAGTACTGTAGGTAACTATAACACAATGGTAAATATTTGTGTATCTAAACATAGAAAAAGTACAGCAAAAATACTGTGCTGTAATCTTATGGGCCCCCTGTGGTGCATGTGATCCTTTGTTGACCAAATGTCACCTGCAGCACATGACTGCATGTCTTTCAGAGCCTGCCTCCCTGTGATTTTACCCATCAGTTCCTGGTTCTGCCCTGTGGAACCACAGAGATTCAAGCCCTTCACGTGTATTGTCTTGTTGATATCACTCTGGGAAAAGCCTGAGAAGAGATGGTTCTCCATCTTACAGAGGTCTGGAGAAGTGAAGTTATCAACCAAGGCTCAGAGCTAGGTTAAGAACCCAAGTGCCCAGAGGTGTCTTGGTCCATAGTTGGGGTGGATTGGGGAGGGATATTATCTTAGCTCTTCTGGGTGCTCCCCATCTCTTCCCATCAATCATGCTGATATGGTTTGGCTGTGTCCCCACCTAAATCTTCCCTTGAATTGTAGCTCCCATAATTCCCACGTGTTGTAGGAGGGACCTAGTGGGAGATCATTGAATCATGGGGGAAGTTTCCCCTCATACTCTTCTCATGGTAGTGAATAAGTCTCATGAGATCTGATGATTTTATAAGGGGTTTCCCCTTTTGCTTGGCTCTCTCATTCTCTTGCCTGCTACCATGTAAGATGTGCCTTTCACCTTCTGCCATGATTGTAGGCCTCCCCAGCCATGTGGAACTGTGGGTCCATTAAACCTCTTTTTCTTTATAAATTACCAAGTCTTGGGTATGTCTTTATCAGCAGTGTGAAAATAGACTAATACACGTGTTCTAAGGAGCTAACTTGGCCCATTTCTTGGCTCTGTGCCATCTGAGCTGTCCCTTTCACCTGCCCGTTCCTCCCCAGCCCTTTACCATGGATCTATGTCTCTGTAAGGCAAGAAAGCAGCACCCCCCTGCCCAACTTCAGGCCCAGGCCTTGTAGCTGGGTGAAGGTGGTTCCTGGGCATGTCTCCTCAACCCAGCCCTGGCCTCTCAGCTCCTTCATCACTGCTAGAACATCCTCCACGTGCCTGGGGCATATGCAGGCTGGATTAATGAGGAAGGGCAAGGTCTCTCTGATGTCGTTACTGAGAGAAATTCCATTCTGCAGCTTTGGGGAGGCTACTAAGCTTTCCACAAACATTTCTGCTTTTCCTCCCCAATACCTCTTAATGGGCCTTGTACCTCCTACAAGAAGCCCCAAGCAGGGGACAGATTGTGGGGGGTGGGCCATAGGCATAGTATCTAAAGTGTGATCATGTGGAACTACAGCGCCAAAGGAATAAGGGGTTGTCAGGGCAGGAGGCAGATTTAGGGCTGAGAAGGGAGCAGTAGAAAACTATATTTGGGAGACAATTCTACTTTCTTCCTCTTTACCCATCTTAAACTCTGTCCCTCACTCCTTTCTTCCAATTAGGCTGAGAAGCCCAGGATGGTTTTGCTCTACTCAACACACCATCTTTCCTAGTCCTCCAAATGAGCTGACTGCTTGTCACTGGGTTGATGGTCATTGTGCCCTCTGCCTTAACTGGGAACTAATTTTCTAGTGCAGGCTGTAGCAATTTAGCCAATCAGTGCAGGCATGCAAATGAGAGAATCCTGAGTAGCCTTTTCCCTGGCCACTCACCAGCAGAGTTTTAACCTCGTCTCTCTGATTGGTCTATCAGAAGACAGCTTGGGAGCTCAGGCTGAATTATCTTCTTTAATGGGCCAGTGGGCAACAAAAGAGTAGATGTTAGAACAAAGCAACATACTTTTAGTTCACTTGGGAATGCATTTCATCAAAATTTTGCATTATATTTGACTTCAAATACTTTAACAATTAGTTGACTCCTGTTGAGTTAGATGGTGTGGGGAGTGCGAAAGGGTGTGGGAAGGGCAGACCAGGACAAACATGGATGGATGTGGTAGCTATCCCCCACAACTGACACTTCCCACATCATATCTTGTCTCCTTTTTGATTGGTGTTAGAGCCCTCTCTGTTGCCCCCTCCCTCAGATGTGTTCACTGGACCTCTCCAACATTTAGCATCAAGGCCCCTGGGTGTGCCCAGAGCAGAGTTCTGTGTGCACAGACCAGTCATGAAGATGGACTGTTCCCTGCAATAAATATCGACTGATTCATAAATCTGGTTGCCAGATTCGATCAAAGTCGCTGTCTGCATAATCTGGGAGCAGGAAGACGCCAGTTAATTCTGTACCGGGCCAGCTGTTTCTCAGTGGAAGATGTATAAATGTCGATGTCTCTTAGCTCCCTGCAACTTGGAGGCAGTGTGATGGGGTCAGAGGAGAACAAATTGTCCCAGCCAAGGGGGCAAGTCTCTGAATGGTGGTGAAGACTAAGATGATCTAAGGGACAGAAGGTTCCACAGGGCAGGACTGCTGTCCTTTTCCCCTCATCAGCCCCTGGTCTCCTCCACTTCAACCCCTCCACTCTGGCTGAAAGTAGATAATGTTGAACATCTGGATGAAAAGCAGAATCAGCCAGCCCCTCACCCAGATGTTTCTTTTTGTACAGAGAAAGAAAAAAAAAAAACCATCCTGACAATGATGAGTTTTCATCTTTTATCCAGACATTGAATGTCAGGTAAATACAGTCTTGGGGGTCTTAATAAAGAACCCCCTCTTTTCCGTTGGGGTCCCACAAGCCCCTAATGGGGGAAGGCAGGAATTCTTGCTGTCATATTCCCTTTGGATCCCTTGGGGAGGTTTCTCCTTATACTGTGGCCAGCTCTGTGGCTAAAGCAATAGGGTTTTGTTTAAGGTGGGAGAGAGAAGGGAGCTAACCCTCACTCTACCTCATTTCTTCTCCTCAGTCCCTCTGGCCCTTGTACTCATTTCCCTGCTCACCTTCTCTCTCACTTATTCATCTGCTCAGTCATCCTTTCATTTTCCTAGCGAATACTTGTTGAAGGTTAGGCGTGGTGGCTCACACTCATAATCCCAGTGCTTTGGGGGGCTGAGATGGGAGGATTGCTTGAGGCCAGGAGTTCAAGACCAGTCTGGGCAACAAAGCAAGACCCCGTCTCTGCAAAAAATATTTAAAAATTAGCTAAGTGTGGTGGTGCGTACTTGTAGTCCCAGGTATTCAGGAGGCTGAGATGGGAGGATCACTTGGGGCCAGAAGGTTGAAGTAGTAGTGAGCTATGATTGCAGCCCTGTACTCCAGCCTGGAATACAGAGCGAGATCCTGTCTAAACAAACAAACCACAAAAAACCTTCAAATACTTGCTGAGCATCTACTTCATGAAATCCCCACTTCTCTGAGGCATCTTTCTCGTGCAAGGCTCAGGATCAACAATCCAAACTGCTCCCTTCTGTAGGAATGATTCCAAGAAATCTTGTGAGGGGCTGGGGTTCCTCATGCCTCTTAACTGAGAGACACAGGAGCTCAGTGTGGCCAGCCTGGAGGCTTGGGGAGGGCCTGCAGTGTATGTAGCTCCTGAGGACATGGGCTCTAATTCCAGCTTTGGTATCAGCTCTGTGGCCTTGGGCAGGTCCCTGAGCCACCGTATCCTTGCCAGTACAGTAGAGGTACTGGTAGTAACAGTATCTGCCTCACAGGATTGCTGTAGGATAAAATAAGTTAATATATATAAGAGCTTGTGGGATTTTTTTCCCCTTCATCCAACCAGTTCTCTGATTCTCTAACACTGACTGGATGTCTAGAAATTCAATTTAAATCTGATATACTAACTATCTGGAGTTAGTATCAGATTCCACAGATTGAGGACTCAGTCCCATAAGACCACCCACACTTCTGATGCCAGTCTCAAGTATCAGGCTCTCAGGTTACCCTCACTTCTGCCCGACTTGGCTGGAGGATCAGCCACCCAATGGGTTCATTTTGCCCACTGGCCAGATAGAGCTGATTTATCAAGATAAGGAAATTGCAATAGAGTGTAATGCACCCAGGGCTGGCAAAATGGAAGACAGGAGCTTTATTATTACTCAAGTCAGCATCTCTGAAAATTCAGAGGCTAGAGTTTTTTAGGGATAGTTTGATGGGCAAGGGAATGGGTACTGCTGATTCACTGTGGATGCAATCATAGGGATGTGGATAATGGTCCTTGTGTGCTGAGTTGGCTTCTGGGTAGGGGCCACAAGACCAATTGCATGAAGAATTGTGGGTCTGGGTGGAGCTATTAAACATCAGAAATGCAGAAGCCTGAAAAGACATCTCGAAAGACCCAATTTTAGGTTCTACAATAGTGATGTTATCTGCAGGAGTAAATGGGGAAGTTGCAAATCTTGTGACCTCCGTAATAATGACTGGCAGTCATTTATGTCTATGTCTTAGCAGAATTCAGGCTCCTCTCATCCTTCTAACTTGGTGATCTTTATTCTTTTACAAAGGTGGTTTAGTTTTGGGGAAGGGCTATCATCATTTAAACTACAAACTAAATTTCTCCCAAAGATAGCTTGGCCAAAGCCCAGGAAAGACTAAGGGCAGTTTGGAGCTCAAAGGCAAGATGGGGGTTGGTTAGGTCAGATCTCTTTCACTGTCCTAATTTTCTCACTGTTATAATTTTTGCAAAGATAAAATTTTGCAAAGGGCAAATTTCAGGGGTTCCCGCAATCCCTCTACCAAAGGTTCAATAATTTGCCACAATAATTCACAGAACTCAAAAAAATGCTATACTTACAGTTTATTACAAAGAATAGAAACGAACAGCCAGATGAAGAGGTTCATAGGGTGAAGTCCTGAAGGGTCCCAAGCACAGGAGCCTCTGTCCCCATAGAGTTGGGATGTATCATCCTCCTGCCATGCAGATATGTTTGCCAATTTGGAAGCTCTTTGAACTGCATCATTTAGAAATTTCTATGGAGGTTTCATTACACAGGCATGATTGTGACCTTTGGTGATTAACTCAATTATCAGCCCTTCTCCCCTCCCAGGAGGTTGGAGAAAGGGGTTGAAAGTTCCAAATCCCTCTGGTCACATGTCTGGTTCCTCTGGCTACCAGCTCCTGTCCTGAAGCTATTTAGGGGCCCAAATATCACCTCATTACTATAAATTCAGGTATGGTTGAAAGGGGCTCTTTATGGATAATCAAAGATGCTCTTACACTCAGGAAATTCCAAAGGCTTTAAGGGCTCTGCACCAGGCACCAGGGACAAAGACCAAATATACAGATGGGGTTTGACTTCACAATTTTTGACTTTATGATAGTGCAAAAGCAATACTCATTCAGTACATTCCTTGGTCTACCATGGAGTTGTGTCCAGTAAGCCCGTTGTAAGTCAAGGAGTATCTGTACTATATTTTTCGTTATATCACAAAGCTAAAACAGTGCCTGGAGAATGCATGTGCTCCAGTGTCAGTGGTTATTTCTACCCTGGACTGGAGTCCTTGACATCCCATTCTACCAAGGATATATTTTAATTTTTTTATTTTAAAATTTTATTTGTAGAGATGGGGTCTCGCTATGTTACTCAGGCTGGTCTCAAACTCCTGACCTCAAGCAATCCTCCTGTCTCAGCCTCCCAAAATGCTGGGATTACAGGTGTGATCCATCGTGCCTGGCTTCATTCTACCAGGGATATAAAGCACCTACTGTGTGCAGGTCACTTGCTGGTGTGTGGAGGGTACAAAGATCAGTCAGAGATAACCCCTGACATACCCCTCCGTGATGTTTACAACAAACACAGACAAAGGGCATTGGGGCTGGGCTGGGTCAAATGTTCCAATTGTTTGGAGAGTTATGGGAAATTTAATGGAGAGAGGGGGAAATGGTCTTTGACTGGATCAATGGAGGATGGATAAAATGAATACTGGGACTGGGAGGGTGGTCTAGGAGAGGCACTAGCATGAGCAAAGTTATGGAGGTAGAAAAGAACCTGATCTGGAGAAGAGGAGATGAGAAATGGAGCTGAGAGTGGGAAAGCAAGGAAGGGTGGTGTCACATCGTGGAGGGCCTCAAATGCCAGATGAGAGACTGAGGCAATTCTGTAGGCAATAGGAAGCCATGGAGGGATTTGCAGGAGGGGTAAAATCATCAGAGCTGAGCTCCAATGTGGTTTCTCTGGCAGTGACATGATGATGGGATTGAAGAGGGGCGAGACAGACGGAGAAGGCCTAGGCTACTCCTGAGTCTGAGCAAAGTTATGCAGAATGGACAATGACCCCACATAAAGCAGAGGGTAGACTGGGACACACCACCAGGAAAAAGAAGGGGCTGACCCCTGGGGCAAGGCAATGAAGCTGGACACACTATATCTCTTCTGGTAGTAGCTCAGTTTCCCTCTAGTTAAGGGGAGTAGCTGCCTCCATTCAGGAAGGGGCTCATGCAATTTGGAATAAACTCCCATAAATCCACAGAATATTAAAGTTGGATACCCTCTGAGTGATGATATAGTATAAGCATGTATTTCATGGATGACTAAAATGAGGTCTAAAGCAGGCAAGTAGTGTTTTCATTGACACATGTCTGGTAAAGGGTATAGCCTGGACAAGCCCACCATGGGCCCTTGAGGGAGCTCCCAAACACACCCCTTCCCTTGGCCCAGCCAATTAAATGCAATTAAAACCAAGTCAATTTCTCTGTTGTGAATAGTGCTGCAATAAACATATGTGTGCATGTGATTTATAGTAGAATGATTTATTTTTTTTTGACATTTTATTTTATTTTATTTTTATTATACTTTAAGTTCTAGGGTACATGTGCATAACATGCAGATTTGTTACATATGTATAAATGTGCCATGTTGGTGTGCTGCACCCATTAACTAGTCATTTACATTAGGTATATCTCCTAATGCTATCCCCCCTCCCCCTACCCCATGACAGGCCCTGATGTGTTATGTTCCCCTTCCTGTGTCCAAGTGTTCTCATTGTTCAATTTCCACCTATGAGTGAGAACATGCGGTGTATGGTTTCTTGTCCTTGCGATAGTTTGCTGAAAATGATGGCTTCCAGCTTCATCCATGTCCCTCCAAAGGACATGAGCTCATCCTTTTTATGGCTGCGTAATATTCCATGGTGTATATGTGCCACATTTCCTTAATCCACTCTATCATTGATGGACATTTGGGTTGGTTCCAAGTCTTTGCTATTGTGAATAGTGCCGCAATAAACATGTATGTGCATGTGTCTTTATAGCAGCATGATTTATAATCCTTTGGGTATATACCAAGTAATGGGATGGCTAGGTCAAATGGTATTTCTAGTTCTAGATCCTTGAGGAAACACCACACTGTCTTGCACAATGGTTGAACTAGTTTACAGTCCCACCAACAGTGTAAAAGTGTTCCTATTTCTCCACATCCTCTCCAGCACCTGTTGTTTCCTGACTTTTTAGTGATTGCCATTCTAACTGGCATGAGATGGTATCTCATTGTGGTTTTGATTTGCATTTCTCTGATGGCCAGTGATGATGAGCATTTTTTTCATGTGTCTGTTGGCTGCATAAATGTCTTCTTTTGAAAAGTGTCTGTTTACATCCTTTACCCACTTTTTGATGGGGTTGTTTGTATTTTTCTTGTAAATTTGTTTGAGTTTTTTGTAGATTCTGGATATTAGCCCTTTGTCAGATGAGTAGGTTGCAAAAATTTTCTCTCATTCTGTAGGTTGCCTGTTCACTCTGATGGCAGTTTCTTTTGCTGTGCAGAAGCTCTTCAGTATAATTAGATCCCATTTGTCAATTTTGGCTTTGGTTGCCATTGCTTTTGGTGTTTTAGACATGAAGTCCTTGCCCATGCCTGTGTCCTGAATGGTATTGCCTAGGTTTTCTTCTAGGCTTTTTATGGTTTTAGTTCTAACATTTAAGTCTTTAATCCATCTTGAATTAATTTTTGTATAAGGTGTAAGGAAGGGATCCAGTTTCAGCTTTCTACATATGGCTAGCCAGTTTTCCCAGCAACATTTATTAAATAGGGAATCTTTTCCTCATTTCTTGTTTTGTCAGGTTTGTCAAAGATCAGATGGTTGTAGATGTGTGATATTATTTCTGAGGGCTCTGTTCTGTTCCATTGGTCTATATCTCTGTTTTGGTAAGAGTACCACGCTGTTTTGGTTACTGTAGCCTTGTACTATAGTTTGAGGTCAGATTGCTTGATGCCTCCTGCTTTGTTCTTTTGGCTCAGGATTGTCTTGGCAATTGGTAGCTTGATGGGGATGCACTGGATCTATAAATTACCTTGGGCAGTATGGTCATTTTCATAATATTGATTCTTCCTATCGATGAGCATGGAATGTTCTTCCATTTGTTTGTGTCCTCTTTTATTTCACTGAGCAGTGGTTTGTAGTTCTCCTTGGAGAGATCCTTCACATCCCTTGTAAGTTGGATTCCTAGGTATTTTACTCTCTTTGAAGCTATTGTGAATGGGAGTTCACTCATGATTTGGTTCTCTGTTTGTCTATTATTGGTGTATAAGAATGCTTGTGATTTTTGCACATTGATTTTGTATCCTGAGACTTTACTGACATTGCTTATCAGCTTAAGGAGATTTTGGACTGAGATGATGGGGTTTTCTAAATATACAATCATGCCAGCTGCAAACCGGGACAATTTGACTTCCTCTTTTCCTAACTGAATACCCTTTCTTTCTTTCTCCTGCTTGATTGCCCTGGCCAGAACTTCCAACACTATGTTGAACAGGAGTGGTGAGAGAGGGCATCCCTGTCTTGTGCCAGTTTTCAAAGGGAATACTTCCAGTTTTTGCCCATTCAGTATGATATTGGCTGTGGGTTTGTCATAAATAGCTCTTATTATTTTGAGATATGTCCCATCAATACCTAATTTTTTGAGAGTTTTTAGCATGAAGGGCTGTTGAATTTTTTCAAAGGCCTTTTCTGCATCTATTGAGATAATCATGTGGTTTTTGTCTTTGGTTCTGTTTATATGCTGGATTACGTTTATTGATTTGCCTGTGTTGAACCAGCCTTGCATCCCAGGGATGAAGCCCACTTGATCATGGTGTATAAGCTTTTTGATGTGCTGCTGGATTCGGCTTGCCAGTGTTTTATTGAGGATTTTTGCATCGATGTTCATCAGGGATATTGGTCTAAAATTCTCTTTTTGTTGTGTCTCTGCCAGGCTTTGGTATCAGGGTGATGCTGGTCTCATAAAATGAATTAGGGAGGATTCTCTCTTTTTCTATTGATTGGAATAGTTTCAGAAGGAATGGTACCAGCTCCTCTTTGTACCTCTGGTAGAATTTGGCTGTGAATCCGTCTGGTCCTGGACTTCTCTTGGTTGGTAGGCTCTTAATTATTGCCTCAATTTCAGAGCCTGTTATTGTTCTACTCAGGGATTCAACTTCTTCCTGGTTTAGTCTTGGGAGGGTGTATGTGCCCAGGAGTTTATCGATTTCTTCTAGGTTTTCTAGTTTATTTGTGTAGAGGTGTTAATAGTAATCTCTGATGGTAGTTTGTATTTCTGTTGGATCGGTGGTGATGTCCCCTTTATCATTTTTTATTGCATCTATTTGATTCTTCTCTCTTTTCTTCTTCTTTTTTTTTATTCTGCATTTTTTATTTTTTATTTTTATTATCATTATACTTTAAGTTCTAGGGGATATGTGCATAACGTGCAGGTTTGTTACATATGTATACTTGTGCCATGTTGGTGTGCTGCACCCATCAACTCGTCAGCACCCATCAACTCGTCATTTACATCAGGTATAACTCCCAATGCAATCCCTCCCCTCTCCCCCCTCCCCATGATAGGCCCCGGTGTGTGATGTTCCCCTTCCCGAGTCCAAGTGATTTCATTGTTCAGTTCCCACCTATGTTTGTCTTGCTGGTGGTCTCTCAATTTTGTTGATCTTTTCAAAAAACCAGCTCCTGAATTCACCAATTTTTTGAAGCTTTTTTTGTGTCTCTATCTCCTTCAGTTCTGCTCTGATCTTAGTTACTTCTTGCCTTCTGCTAGCTTTTGAATGTGTTTGCTCTTGCTTCTCTAGATCTTTCAATTGTGATGTTAGGGTGTCAATTTTAGATCTTTCCTGCTTTCTCTTGTGGGCATTTAGTGCTATAAATTTCCCTCTACACACTGCTTTAAATGTGTCCCAGAGATTCTGGTATGTTGTGTCTTTGTTCCCATTGGTTTCAAAGAACATCTTTATTTCTGCCTTCATTTCGTTATGTACCCAGTCGTCATTCAGGAGCAGGTTGTTCGGTTTCCATGTAGTTCAACGATTTTGAGTGGGTTTCTTAATCCTGAGTTCTAGTTTGATTGCACTGTGGTCTGAGAGACAGTTTGTTATGATTTCTGTTCTCTTACATTTGCTGAGGAGTGCTTTACTTCCAACTATGTGGTCAGTTTTGGAATAAGTGTGATGTGGTGCTGAGAAGAATGTATATTCTGTTGATATGGGGTGGAGAGTTCTGTAGATGTCTATTAGGTCTGCTTGGTGCAGAACTGAGTTCAATTCCCGGATATCCTTGTTAACTTTCTGTCTCATTGATCTGTCTAATGTTGACAGTGGGGTGTTAAAGTCTCCCATTATTATTGTGTGGAGTCTAAGTCTCTTTGTAGGTCTCTAAAGACTTGCTTTATGAATCTGGGTGTTCCTGTATTGAGTACATATATACTCAGGATAGTCAGCTCTTCTTGTTGAATCGATCCCTTTACTATTATATAATGACCTTCTCTGTCTCTTTTGATTTTTGTTGGTTTAAACTTTGTTTTATCAGAGACTAGGATTGCAACCGCTGCCTTTTTTTGTTTTCCATTTGCTTGGCAGACCTTCCTCCATGCCTTTATTTTGAGCGTATGTGTGTCTCTGCATGTGAGATGGGTCTCCTGAATACAGCAAACTGATGGGCATTGACTCTTTGTCCAATTTGCCAGTCTGTGTCTTTTAATTGGAGCATTTAGCCCATTTACATTTAAGGTTAATATTGTCATGTGTGAATTTGATCCTGTCATTATGATGTTAGCTGGTTATTTTGCTCATTAGTTGATGCAGTTTCTTCCTAGCATCGATGGTCTTTACAATTTGGCATGTTTTTGCAGTGGCTGGTACTGGTTGTTCCTTTCCATGTTTAGTGCTTCCTTCAGGAGCTCTTGTAGGGCAGGCCTGGTGGTGACAATATCTCTTAGCATTTGCTTGTCTGTAAAGGATATTACTTCTCCTTCACTTATGAAGCTTAGTTTCGCTGGATATGATATTCTGGGTTGAAAATTCTTTTCTTTAAGAACGTTGAATATTGGCCCCCACTCTCTTCTGGCTTGTAGAGTTTCTGCTGAGACATCCACTGTTAGTCTGATGGGCTTCCCTTTGTGGGTAACCCGAACTTTCTCTCTGGCTGCCCTTAACTGTTTTTCCTTCATTTCAACTTTGGTGAATCTGACAATTATGTGTCTTGGGGTTGCTCTTCTCGAGGAGTATCTTTATGGTGTTCTCTGTATTTCCTGAATTTGAATGTTGGCCTGCCTTGCTAGATTGGGGGAAGTTCTCCTGGATAATGTCCTGCAGAGTGTTTTCCAACTTGATTCCATTCTCCCCATCACTTTCAGGTACACCAATCAGATGTAGATCTGGTCTTTTCACATAGTCCCATATTTCTTGGAGGCTTTGTTCATTTCTTTTTAATCTTTTTTCTCTAAACTTCTCTTGCTTCATTTCATTCATTTGATCTTCAATCACTGATACCCTTTCTTCCAGTTGATTGACATGGCTACTGAAACTTGTGCATTCATCATATAGTTCTCGTGCCATGGTTTTCAGCTCCATCAGGTCATTTAAGGACTTCTCTACACTGGTTATTCTAGTTAGCCATTCATCTAATCTTCTTTCAAGGTTTTTAACTTGTTTGCGATGGGTTTGAACTTCCTCCTTCAGCTCAGAGAAGTTTGATCGTCTGAAGCCTTCTTCTCTCAACTTGTCAAAGTCATTCTGCATCCACCTTTGTTCCATTGCTGGCGAGAAGCTGCGTTCCTTTGGAGGGGGAGAGGTGCTCTGATTTTTAGAATTTTCAGGTTTTCTGCTCTGTGTTTTCCCCATCTTTGTGGTTTTATCTACCTTTGGTCTTTGATGATGGTGACGTACAGATGGGGTTTTGGTGTGAATGTCCTTTCTGTTTGTTAGTTTTCCTTCTAACAGTCAGGACCCTCAGCTGCAGGTCTGTTGGAGTTTGCTGGAGGTCCACCCCAGACCCTGTTTTCCTGGGTATCAGCAACTGAGGCTGCAGAACAGCAAATGTTGCTGCCTGATCCTTCCTCTGGAAGAGAGTAAAATGATTTATAATGCTTTGGGTATATACTCAGTAATGAGATTGCTGGGTCAAATGGTATTTCTGGTTCTCGATCCTTGAGGAATTACCACACTGTCTTCCACAATGGTTGAACTAATTTACACTCCCACCAACAGTGTAAAAGTTTTCCTATTTCTCCACATCCTCTCTAGCATCTGTTGTTTCCTGACTTTTTAATAAGACATGGAACCAACCCAAATGCCCGTCAATGATAGACTGGTTAAAGACAATGTGGCACTTATACACCATGGGATACTATGCAACCATAAGAAAGAATGAGTTCATGTCCTTTGCAGAGACATGGATGAAACTGGAAACCATCATTCTCAACAAAGTAACACAGGAGCAGAAAAGCAAACACCGCATGTTCTCACTCATAAGTGGGAGTTGAATAATGAGAACACATGGGCACAGGGAAGGGAACATCACACACTGGGCCTGTTGAGGGGGTGAGGGGATACGGGTGGGGTAGGAGAAATGCCTAATGTAGATGATGGGTTGGTGGGTGCAGCAAACCACCATGGCATGTGTATACCTATGTGGCAGACCTGTGTGTTCTGCACGTGTATCCCAGAGCTTAAAGTATAAACAAACAAATAAAAAACCCCAAAAGCCAAGTCAATTTCTCAAAACTGTACCAACCACCTATTATATATACACTAGATGCCCAGTTACACACAGGAGGTCCAAGTGAATGCCACAATGTCTGCACCCTCAAAGAGCTACAGCACGGGAGAAAAAGAGACAAGTGCACCCATAACTACACACAATGTGACAGTGCAACAAGAATTTCGACAGCATGAGGTACCATGCTCAAGCAACCCTGCAAGATATTCTAGGGAGCTCTAGCTCTTCCTTTCACCCACTCTCATCTCATTTTCTGTCTGTCTGTGGCTATCTGTTGGCTCTGAGTATCTTTTTCTAATTTTTTCTTTCAACACACACACACGCACACTCACACACAACCCCCAGTGTTAACCTCCTGATTGAATAGAAGCATATGCTGCAATGGAGAGAAATGTGCAACTATAATTGCCACAATAGTTGGAACTACTCAGTGGAAATTTCCTCCCTGGCCTGGCTTTGCATCCTGGTTTCCACTGCCCTCTCTCACACACCCTATCACAGCTGAGTGGTTTACAGGTACCTGGGTGTAACATCTCCTTGCTGTTTTCAAGCACCTACTTGACTGTGATCAATGTGGCGCTAGCTAAACTGAAGACCAACCTCATTCAGTGATGCACTTCTGCATTAGGCACTGTTGGAAACTGCAATTGCAAAGGCTCGGAGGCAGGGTGGTGCCTGTGGCCTTTGAGGAACAGCAAAGCAGCCGATGTGGTTGAAGAGAAGTCTGCACTGAGGACAGAAGTAGGAGGTGAGGTCAGCGAGATCAGAAAGCCCAGGTCACCTAGGACCCTGACAGTCATGACAAGAATGTTGGTTTTACTCTGGGTGAGCACCAGTCACATAGGAAATCCTCTAAGACTCAAGCTCAAAAGAGAGATCAGCTTCATTTTCCTACCTGCAAGAGCTGCTGCCTCCTCTTCCTCTCTGGTCTCCCTCTCCTTCCTTCCTTCATTCTTGGTTATGTCAGGAATGGGTGCAAGTAGCCTCCATGGCCCTGCACATTCAGCTTTCATCCAGCACTACTGTGATGCCACCCATGGGTCAGGGCCACATCCTCTGTCCTGGGGTCTTACTGCTTTCTTGGCCTTGGAATGACTGGTTTGTCCACTTGGGTACAGTCAGCCTCAGAGGGAAGTGAAGACAGGTCTGATCCCAGTTGAGCATCTAAGCTGCTAATCTTACCAATGAGCCTAGCCAGGCTGGCAATGAGATCAGCTGTCTGCTGACTTGCTGGCCTCTGGCACTCCTGACAGCATCCTCACGCCCCCAGCCATGTATATAACATTCCCTCAGTCCTTCTCATGTTTCCCCACCTGGCTGCTTTCCAACCTGCAGAATTTTTTTTTTTTTTAAATCTAATCTAAGGGCAGTAATGGGAAGAGCTCGGGCTCTTGTGCCTGATGGCTTCTGATCCTAGATCTACCCTATACCTGTTGTGTGATGTTGAACAAGTTGCTGAATTCTTCTGAGCCTCAGTTTCCTCACTCACAGAGTGGGCCTAGTGGCACTGGTGCCTACCTCACGGGATTGTTGGGAAGACTGGATGTGATGATGCATGCAAAGTTCCTGGCATGCCACCAGCCCTCAGTGAACCTGGGCTTCTATTATGGGAGCAGCCACAACGCTGGGTAGATCCTGGGATCCCTGCCTCCCTGGATGTCAGGGGGCCAGCGGCCCTAAAGCCTCTATTTCTCATGTCCAAGGCCCTGCTCAGGGGCCAGGGATCTCTGGAGGCAGCTGTGGTTCTAGCACTGCACTCTGGGCCCAGCCTTAAGCTTTGCAGTAACACAGTGACTGTCCTCATAATTACGCCAGTCTGTCGGAATCAGTTTGGCTTCAGTCCTCTCTAAGATGACATTTGTTGGTCCAATCCCTTCCTGTTTTTCTCTTTCAGTGCATAGTTTCTGCAAGTATTAAAATATGACCATGTGCAGCAGAGTGAGGAGGGTACAAACAAGGGAGTCAGGAAATCTGGGATCTCGCCCTGCTCATGCTGGGGACCTGGGGAGGGCCACTTCTCCCTGTTTCTGAGCAATCATTTCTGTAAAAGCTCCAGTTTGGCTCCGAGGATCAGGGAGTCCCTCTGGCTGGGAAAAAAATATATTCTGAGGGTAAAAAAATAAAAAATAATAAAAAAAACCCCTAAATCAAATCCAGGTTCTGGTGCCAAAGTCAAAAGCTTCTCGTCTGTGAAAAGAGGTTTTAAATTACCCTGTGTTTAAACAGGAAGAGAGAGAGGAAATATTAATGGAGCTTAGAACGGAAAGTCCAAGTGAGATCTTGCTCTTCCAGCAAAGCGAGCAAGGGAGGGCATGATTATTATCTTCAGCATTGGAGCATTTTGATGTAATCTTTGATTTAAAAGGTTTTGCAGGTGCGTGTGTGGGGGTGGAGGAAAACTCCCCCTGCCCAACCTGGAGGTTCAGAGTAGGTGTCAGGAAGGGGAGGGGGAGGAGATGGGCCTCCAGGGAGGATGGTGGGGCAGCTGGGGGAAATCTGGCCAAAAAGCCCAGTCTGAGAGTGGGAGTTGTCCTAGAGACTGGGTTGGGGAGTAGTCAGAAGAGGGAGGAGAAATTTTCCAAATCTAGAGAAGGAGTCAGCTTTGCTTTGGAAAGCCTGGCATCGCCGGTGGGGTCTTCAGAATTTGCACTTGCTTTTTCCTCATCAGTGTGTTTGAGCATTGATGCTGGGTACCAGGGTAGGGGTGGGGATACAGACTAGGGGAAGTATGCTGTGCCAGTGCAAACTGGGGCTGGGCAGGACCAAATTGGGGAGTGCCAAGGGAAGAGCCTGGACAGGTCTGGAGAGCATCATTGGATGGGGCAAGAGGTGGGGAAGGGGCATCTAAAGGCATTTGGGAGTGGGAATTGTTACCCAGTTGGAGTACTGGAGAAATCAAATGTGGGCAGAGTGTTCCAGGTAGAGGGGAGCAAAAGCTCAGGGACTGGCAAGTAGGGGTCGGCTTGTAGAACAGGAAGAGGTGAAATGTCAACCATGGCTTCTAGGCCCACCGTCCATTCTTACAGACCCAAGACACTTAGAAAGGGCAGTCATGTACAAGGAACTCCATTCCTTGAAGGCACAGCTGACTGGGCCAGGGTGAACCCCTAATCTATGCTGAGCCAATCACAGCCCTGCTTCTCATAATTGAGAATTTGAATCCTGAAAACTAGTCAGATGGATGGCAGTGAGCAGGTGAGGTGACAGGAGACATAGCGTGGGAGTGGGAATTGGTGCCAGACAAGGCAGAGCCACCTGCCATCCCGGTGATGGGGCTGTGAGCAGGGAAAGCTGGTGTGCAGCAAGGAGCAGGAGAAGGAAGCAGGGCTGGGGAAAGCCCTTGAGACCTGTTGCAAGTTGTCCTGTTGGGTCCTTATGTTAGCATGAGTGGGTTTCTATACCTGGCCACCAAAAATCCCTGGGCTAAGACCCCTGGCTTGCTACAGGATGTAGCATGTGTGCTGGGGAGGTGTCAGGTCTTTAGAAATGAATCTGAGGAGTTTGGATTGGGCCAGGCTTTGAATGCCAGGCTTTGAGATCACATGTACATTTGTAGGCAGTGATGGGTGAGGAGGAGTGAGTCATTGATGTTTTTGAGCAGATCTGGAAGCCCAAATGTAGTGGAAAGAAGGGGTGTAACCCTGAAGTTTAGGCTCCAAGTGTCCCCAGCCAGAGAGCCCAAGGGTTGGGTGACAGTTCAGAGTCTTCTCAGTGCTCAGTGCAAGGTGTGGGCCTTGGTCTCCATGGATGAAGGAGGCAGCTTCTGCCAGAGTCCCTATGACAAGCCCTCCTCCAGGATTGTCAGTCTTGAGTAACCTTCCACCACCTTGCACCCCCACGACACACGCCCATGATCACCAGCCATCCACAGGTTCACCCCACCAGCTCCTGAAAACAAGATCCTCCTCGAGCTCCCAACATGGTGGCGTCAAAAGAGTCCAGGATTTGAATTCTGATAGATCTGGATTCAAATTCTGGCTCACATTTATAGCTGCATGACTTTCAGCAAATCCTTGCAAGGCCTAGGGTCCTCATCTATAAACCATGAACAATGATACTTCCTCCTTGATTTGTCACGAGGATTAAACAGGTGATGAATATGAGAGACCTATTGCATGCCTGACACATCGCACAGACTCAGGGAGTTCACTTCTTCCCACAAGAAGGTGGGTCTGGTCAAGTCTACACTGCTCTCACATCCAAGAGGGTAGGATCCAAGTGTATCATGGCCACTCTTCTATTTCCGGTGATGATGCCATGTCTGGTGCTTTGTGGGTGTTTAATGCATGCTCACTGAATAAATAAATGAATGTATAAGTGACCCTGAGTGACCTAGGTCCAGGACTCCAGAGGCTATAGCCTCTTACTTAACTTCCCCTTCCCCAACGTGAACATGTAATCTTCAGAGCTGGCCCTCTGCTCATGTCCTGGGAGCCCAGTTCCTTGTCAAGATTTGCAGGGCCTTCCCTGACCTGGGAGACTGACCCAGCCTTCTCAGGGTCCCCTGGAACCAGACAAAGCTTCCAGCAACTCATCTCCCTGCCCAGTGGCCTCTTCCATTGGTGTCTAAATATCCCTTCCCCCGGCCCCACCCCAGGCATCTGACTGAAGCCTTCTGCCTTCCCAGTGCTGGGCCCCTCTATGCCTGTGAGTAGCCTCAAGTCGGCCTCTCACTCTTGTACCTTGATGTCAGTCTTGCTGTCCCCAATCCCTCATCCTTTCTTCTTTTACCCTGCAACACTCTCTCTCAGCAGAAAACCACCAATTAGAACATAGCAGGTATCCTTCCAGACCTTTTTTTTCTACACAAAGTTTAAAATCCTCCCATAACATCCCCTTATACTTAATATAAAATCCAAACTCCATTCCATAGCTGACAAAGCCTTTTGTGATCTGGCCCTGCTTTCCTCTGACCTCTTCCTCCCCACTCACTCCCCAGGCTTCTGTCTGGTCGTCCAATACTGCAAGCTCAGGGCTTTGCACAGGTCATTCTCTTTGCCTGGCACAGTCTTGCCCTGGTTCTGACTAGCTCCTCATCACTCAGATTTCAACAAAATGCCACCTTCTTGGAGAGGTCTTCCCTGGCCACACCATTTAATATTGCGCCCTATATTTTTCACAGCATGTAGTATTATCTAAAATTGTCACTTGCTGATTTTCTTGTGTGTGATCATCTCTCCCTCTGGAATGCAAGGCCCCTGAGGACAGGACCTTCTCTTTTCCATGACTGCATTATCCCTAGTAACTAGATGAGAAACAGGCACACAAAGCTCTCAGTAAATATTTGTTGAAAGAGTGAATCTTTCCATATATGTGAATAGATAGTGTTCATTTACCAAAAATTGGGTCACTCTGTAGGGTTTTGTGGCTTTTTTCCCTGGTCGGGTGGCCGGGTGATTTTCTGCCTTCCATGTTCACTGCTCAGTGTCGGCTTACTTTGTCCATCACTGCCGTGCTCTGAGAGTCCCCAGAGGGTAGGGCTCATGCACAGAAAAGGGAATGGTCTGTCCTTTGCGTCTGACAGATCTGACTTCCTGTCCTGCCCCATGCTGGCTCTGAGGCTGCAGGCAAGTTCCCTGCAGTTCTTGTTGCCTCAACTGGGATATTAATGGTTCCCACTTACAGACTGCTGGGAGTGAGTGATGGTGTATGTTCAAGCCTCTTCCCAGTCAGCTCCAGGCACCAGTGCCACAGACGAGGGGTTTAACTGGGTCTTTAGCAGCCAGATCGTGGCTGTAAACACTATGAGTGTTCCTCCTCCTTGGCCCCTACAGCCCTGACCTGGGGCTTAGAGCTGTGGCAGCCTCCGGTCTCCAGCCTCCATCCCCTGTAGGGTGACAGGTAGGAAGGGGATCCAAGGGCCCAGGGGGGAGACTAGACAGCCCTGAGCGGTCAGCCTGGCCCACTCCCCAGCACCCTCCCCTTTTCTGGGAAAGAAGAGAACAAAACTAAACCTCACTGTCATCAAGCAATTAAGTGGAAATCAAATAATCCTAAGGACAGAAAAGGCAATTAATAAAGGAGCAACGAAAACTAACAGAACTGCGGGGGCTGGGAGGAAATGCTAAGCAAACACAAATAGGGGCAGCAGCGGGAGGCTGTCGGGAGAGGGCTGGGCTCTGGGCTGTAGCTTCTGAGGGTGAGGAAAAGGTCCCTGCAGGCTGGGAGAAGTTGGAAGGGGGAATCCGCTAGTCTGACGGAGGAGACACAGCTTAGCATGTGGGGAATCCTAGACAGACGGAGGACGCAAAACTCTTACCCTGGAGGATTAGGGATGGAAGTGTTTTAAAACACTGTTACGTGTCAGGCCTTGCACCAGGTGTTTTTACACAACATCAATTCCCAAGAAGTTTATTTTCAACTTGACCATTCCATCCAGCACCAAATCCAAAGTCCTCCTTCCCTATGGCTCACAAGGCCCTACTTAATGCAGCTCCCATCGCCTTGAAAGTCTTCATCTATAACCTGCTTCCTCCCACCACTCTGATCACCCTTCTGCTTCTCAAACACTCTGGGCACACTCCTGCCTCAGGCCTTTGCTTTGACTGGCCCGCCTGCCTGGAACATCCTTCCCCTTAGAAATTCACAGGCCTTGATTCACTTCCTTCCTTTTTCTCGAATGCCACCTCTTCAGAGAGGCCTTTCATAACCATTTTTCCTAAAATAGCAATCTGCCCTGACCTTTGGTCTTTATACCCTTTCCCTGATTATTTTTCTCCACGACAATTATCCCCTACACTGGACATTTTATATGTTGATTTGTTTTTTTTTTTTTGTTTTTGAGACGGAGTCTCGCTCTGTCACCCGGGCTGGAGTGCAGTGGCCAGATCTCAGCTCACTGCAAGCTCCGCCTCCCGGGTTTATGCCATTCTCCTGCCTCAGCCTCCTGAGTAGCTGGGACTACAGGCGCCCGCCACCTGGCCCGGCTAGTTTTTTGTATTTTTTAGTAGAGACGGGGTTTCACCGTGTTAGCCAGGATGGTCTCGATCTCCTGACATCATGATCCGCCCATCTCGGCCTCCCAAAGTGCTGGGATTATAGGCTTGAGCCACCGCGCCCGGCCTGATTTGTTTTTTTTTCCCCATCTTCCTCTTGCTAGGATGTAATATCCATGACAGGCATTTGGACTCTGATCCCCAGAGCTATGAAATAATAAATGTATATCATTTAAGCTGCCATGTTTGTGAATGTGTTACAGCAGCAATGGAAGACTGATACCAATTATGTTTGGAAGTGGCTTGACCTCTGAGTGGAAGCCCTGGCCTAGGATATCTTCAGAACGGAGGGTGGACTTGGGGAGAGTACAATGTGCATGTCCTCAGTATCCTGGACTAGAGCCTCGAGGTTTAGAGGGGATAGATGACTGTGGACTGGGCTCAACAGGGAAGACCTGCTCAAGGGGAGAGAGGGAAGGTGGGGTACAGTGGGAGGAAGTCTCAGGTCTGTGGCCTTGGCAACGGGCGGTGTTTCCCTTGCTAAGGCCAGGGCACGGTCTGGTAGCTAGTGGTGGGGCGTTGGGGTGGAGAGCTTTCACCAGAGTACCATGAAGCCACGCCCCTGACCCACAGTCCCTCGGCCATTGTAGGTCACTCTGCCCTAATCCTGCCCCCTCTGTGCCCGCCTTTGGCTCACAATAAGCACCCACATACCCTGACAAGTACAAAGTTTCGGCCTCTTGGCTCAAGCTGCAGTGGATCTTTGATTTTGATCCCGGCCTTAGTGAGGTCTGGAAGAAGAGGGGCTGTCCAGGGAAAGGGTCTGGGTTGGAAAGAGAAGCCAGCTAGGAAGGGAGGGAGAAGAAACAAGGGCAAATCCTGTGTTCCTGAGAAAGTCACTCTCCAATCTAGGACTTAATGCCTCATTCATAGAAATCAAACCTTCCCTGTTTGCCCCTCAGGGGTTACAAAGGTCAGCGTAGAGACTGGACATAAAAGCACTGGGTAGCAGGCAAGCGGTAAAATCTTATATTGAGTGCCCAGGTAAGGGCTCAGGTCTTGGATGCGGGCAGTCAGACAGACTTCAGCTCCAAGTCTGCCCTGTTCAAACTCGCTGGGGGTTCTTGGGCACTTTGCCTAAGCCCTCTTGGCTTCCATTGCCTCATCCATAGAATGGAGACAATAACTCAGGTCCACATCTCTTACCCACACTTCAGAAAACAACAATCCCCCAAAACCAAACTTTTTTCAAAACTCATTTGGTGACAAAACTTGACTTGAAAGGACATGAGGCTGTAAACATATAGGGTTTATTTGTTTTGCTTTGTGTGCAGTCACATATTTCACTGCAGATACATTCATGCATTTGATTACAGGGTACACCCCTGGAGGCATTATGAAATAAAACAGAATACGCACCGAATTACCTTTCAAAAATCTGGTTGCAAGAGTTTCTGAAGATGGATGTGGACCTATAGCACCTGCTCACTGGGGCTGAAATGAAGCAGTCCTCCTGTGACTCCCTAGACATAGCGGGCACTCAGGCAACGGCCAGATGCCCCTGTAAGGAGGCAGTAGTGTTCCCATTTTACACATCAGAAAATAAAGGCTCGGGAAGGTTAGGTAACTTTCTCAGGATTACCCAGCAGGTAAGTGGCAGAACTGCATTCAAACACAAAATTCAGTCTTAGTCATTATACAGGTCACTAAATGAAAATGTCCATTGTCAGGTGATTTGTTTTTCCAAGAGTCAATCAAGGATGAATTCTATTCATGACTTATTCCCCTCCCACTTCCAGCTTGGCCCTGGCCTCTGCTGGACACAGGACTCAGGGAAAGGCTGACAGAGTCCTGGGCTCCTCCTCTCTCCACCTGATGCAGGTGGAGTTTGGGAAGCTACAACTACCATATCTCTGGGTGATCTTTGGCCTTGCACAGAGAGCTGGGTTTTGTTTTATTTTTAGAGAAGGAGTCTCCTTTGTCACCCAGTGTTGTGATAATAGCTCACTGCAGACTCAACCTCCTGAGCTCAAACCATCCTCTCACCTCAGCCTCCTGAGTACTTGGGACTACAGGTGTCAGTCACTGTGCCTGGCTTAGAGTGCTGTTATGTATCAGCACTGGGAAATGGATCTGTCCAGCCATTACCCTACCTTCCTCCCCTGGGCCATTCCCACCAAGGCCTCTGGGGATCAGAGGGGCAGGATCTTGCTTAATTGCACCTGGAGCTGGCGTGCAGGCTCCCTCTTTGCTATGCGGAGCCTTCATGGGCCGGTTTAACCTAAGCCCTAAAGTCAAGGAACTGTGGGGCTTGGGTGGGGGGTCAAGGAATGCTGGCTGGGGGAGCCTCAGCACCACTGGACCACCTTGGGCCATGTGGGAGCATGGCCCATGAAGCTGGGGCCCCCAGTGGGGCTCTCTGTGCAGCTGGGCGATTGTGTGCAGCATGAATGGAGGACTTGGTGGCAGCCCACAAAGGGGTCAGCCTTGAAGAGTCAGGGCAGATAAGAGTCCCCTGTCCCCAACAACACTAGTGTCCCCAGCAATGCTCTGGAGCCCAGCCACCAAAGGCTGCTTAGGAACCAGAGGGATGGTGAATAAGCCCGATGATAGAATCAGGATCCAAGCAGATCTTGGTGATTAGAGCAAAGTCCAACATCTAAGATGAAGCTTAACAGAAACAAAGGGCAAACCTTGCTTTGGGAGTCTCAAGAGTCAAGGCTGGGGTCAGCAGGAGTGACAAAGACCTGGGGGCTTCAGCAAACACACAGTTGACATCAGGCAGCAGTTATTTTTTGGAGGGGGAGGTATAGATACCCAAATAACTAATATTCTCCTGGGCTCTGTTAATACAGCAGCCAAACTGAAAGGCAAGATTATGCTTTTCTGGGCAAGTCCAGTTCCCAGTATAAGACACGGGAAGGACTTTGACAAAATGGATTGTGTCAAGGGGATGGCCAGGAGGGGCCCTGAAACCATCATATTTGGAAGAAGGGCCTGGGGCCAGCACTGAACATTGGGGTTGAGAGTCAAGGATTTGGAACTCCTTATATGGGAGGCTGCCCAGTTTATTTTAATTGCTTATTTTTAAAATTTTTGAGACAGGATCTCGATCTATCTCCTAGGCTGGAGTGCAGTGGCACAATCAAGGCTCATTGCAGCCTCCACCTCCTGGGTTCAAGCGATCCTCCAACCTCAGCCTCCTGAGTAGCTGGGACTTCAGACACAGGCACATACCACTACTCCCAGCTAATTTTTTTTTTTTGAGACGGAGTCTCGCTCTGTCACCCAAGCTGGAGTGCAGTGGCGCCATCTTGGCTCACTGCAACCTCTATCTCCTGGTTCAAGTGATTCTCCTGTCTCAGCCTCCCAGGTGGCTGGTATTACAGGCATGTGTCACCATGCCTGGCTAAGTTTTGTATTTTTAGTAGAGACACGGTTTCACCATGTTGGACATGCTGGTATTGAACTCCTGACCTCAGGCAATCTGCCTGCCTCAGCCTCCCAAAGTGCTGGGATTGCAGGTGTGAGCCACTCTGCCCAGCCTAGTTTTTGTATTTTTTTGTAGAGATGGGGTTTTGCCATGTTGCTCAGGCTGATCTTGAACTCCTGGGCTCAAGCAATCTTCCATCTCAGCCTCCAAAAGTACTAGGATGATGGGCGTGAGCCACCCTGTCTGGCCCCAGTCTGTTTTGAGACAGCTGTAACTGGTGAAATATCAAGTCTAAAGGCTGAATGACACGGAAAAGCATGAGGACCTCGGGGTAGAGATGAAGAAGAACTTCCTAAATGCTTAGGAATACCAGCCAACGTCTTACTCTCCCTCAGGGTTCTGTTAAGAAAAAGACCCCCGCTGTGGGATCAGGACAGGGGAATGGCTGAGATACCCACAGGGTGTCCCACCCAGGCCCACCGAGCAGGGAAGAGAGGAATATGGTGCGAGTGGGGTGAAGAGCCAGGGGTCCCAGCAGCTTCATCAGTGGGGTCCGTGGCCCCAGATGGGAAGGAGACAGCAGGGCGAGCCTGCGCACACGTTCTCCATTCTAATTATGCCCCCAGTCGAACTGATCTTCCAGCCTCCTCTCCTGATGGTAGGGAGAGGCCTTGTTTGCTGCCTGCATGTTTACCAAGCAAATGGTTTTTAAAAGCTTTCACAGACACAGAGAACCCATTTAGGAGCCTGGGTTGGTAAAATTATTTATAGAGATTAATGGTTATCACTCTCGTGCCTCTAGGAAATCAGGAGCCATATGCTGCTGTGTGTGATGGGGCGGGCGAGGTGGGGGTTTGGGCCCCTCTGCTTCAGCTCCCTCCAGGCCCCACCTCCTCCAGCAGTCCCCCCCCCGCCCCCCGCTTCCTCTCTTCTTTCTTCCTTGCTGCCCCCTTGCTCTGTACCTTCTCCCCTGCACCTGGTCTCTGTGTTTGGTTTGGAATCCCGTTCTCTCAGACTCCCTGCCACACTCCTTCCCGTCTTCCTCCCTTTTTCTATGACTGTTCGTTTCCCTGTTTTCTCACTGCCTGTCTTCCTCAAGATCTATTATTTGGATTTGTAGATTTGTTTCTCTGCATGGTTCTCCACCTTTGGGATGCCCTCTGGCTCTCTCTGTATCTTTTCCTGTGGTTCTGTCTTGGTAAATCCCCGTATGTCTTTCTGTTGTTTAATTTCCCCCCATTTCTCAATCTCCGTCTCTCTCCCATGTGTCCTGTGCCCTTCCTCCAGACAACCGCCTTGAGCAACAGCAGGCGGCCTTCCTCACGGGCCTGCCACACATTCTTCCTGTGGCAGTGTGGGGTCATGCACGTGGGGGTGGGTTTCTGAGTGTCCTGGGCCCGGCTGCCTCCACCTGGTGGGGATTCTCATGGCTCCATGTGTACAGGGACTTGAGGTGGGATCCTCTGCTCCCCTCACAGAGACAAGGGGATATGGTTTAGAGAATTGTCCCCTCCAGACCTCAGGTTGAAATGTGATCCCCAATGTTGGAGGTGGAGCCTGGGGGGAAGTGCTTGGGTCATGCTGCGAACCTCTCATGAATGGCTTGGTGGCCTCCCCAGGGTACTGGGTACTTAGGGAGTTGTCTCTCTGTTGGTTCACACAAGAGCTGGTTGTTTAAAGGAGCCTGGCACCTCCTCCTCTCTGTCTTGCTTCCTCTTTCACCATGTGACACTTCCGCTCCCCCTTCACCTTCCACCATGGGGAAAGCTTCCTGAGATCCTGGCCAGAAGAAGATGTGGCTGCCATGCTTGTACATCTGCAGAGCCATGAGCCACATAAACCTCTTTTCTTTATAAATCACCCAGCCCCAGCTGCTGCTTTATAGCAGTGCAAAATGGACGAAAACACAAGGCCTGGGTTGGAAGGGCCCTCCGTCCAGGGCCACCCAGTACTGGAGAAGAGGAGCAGGGGAGTCGAGACTGGGAACCAGTGCACCATGCAGATCTCTTGTCCTCCTCAGGCTGAGACCCCCAGGACAGGGGGTAGGTCCCAAGGGAACAAGCAGGGCTCCCAAGAGTCAAGGATTCCAGGGGAAGCTCTTGAGAACTGGGTGGAATTTGAAGTTTCTCTGAGATCAGGTCCACCAAGGACCTCTCAAAGCAGGCCCCCACCCACCAGCAAGCCCACCAAGTGCCCCCGGGCCCACCAGTCTCTGATGCAGGCCTTCCAGGGCAGGAATTCTCTACCTTTGAAGTGCTGAGTCTGTTTTTAGACAGCTGTGCTTGAGGAGGCATCTTCTCTACACTGAGCAGATACCCAGCTGGAGACTGCAGAAATTCTGGAAATAGAGAGTCCCTTATTCCGGGGGTACCTGGCCTGATGTGGAAGATGCAGCCTCCACATGTGTGGGTGGAAGGTGTGCTTGGTGTCCTGGAGAGTGGAAACAGACAGGCTGCGCTCCATTCCTGATGAAGGTGGCCCTGGTTACTAGCCGTGTGCCCTGGGCTACTCACTTCACCCCTTGGCTTCTTCCTCTGGAAAATGGGGTTGGTGATCATGCACCTTCATTTCACAGTTGACGGCAATGTGATATGGTGATCATGAACCCAAACTTGGGGTGAAGGTGGCTAAAGAACCCCGTGTTCTAATTCACCCTGTCCTACTTTCTAGCTGTGTGGACTGTACAAATTACTTAACCCCTCTGAGCCACAGTTTCTTTCTCTATAAAATGGTGGTAGAGATAGTCCCTTACACCACAGAGTTGTGAGAATAATTCAATGAGGTCCTGTACACACAGTGCTTTGTTTCAGCAAGTTACTTAACCTGTCTGTGCTTCAGTTTCCTCATCAGTAACGTGAGGATAATAATAGTGCTCCCTTCTAATAGTTGTGAGGACTAAAGGAAATAGCACAGTAAAGCATTTGGACCAGTGCCTGGTACAGAGGAAGCACCACATGAAGGTCACCTATTGTCACTGGCGCGATGCTTGGCCAGAATAGGTTGTGATCCACCTAAGCCTCATCCTCTTGGACTCTGACCCTCTTCTCCCTTGGAACCCTTCACCCTGGTCCCTGCCAGGTCCACCAGGCCTGAAAGGAGAGGGTGTCTTGGTTATCGTCAGAAATGCCTTCCTGTTCCTCCTCTCTTCCAAAACTATGTGGGGGAAAAGTGGGGATACAACCTGGGCCATAGCAGGGGGAGGTGGGGCTGTGGTCTCCTGGAAAGATCTCCCTCCACTCTCCTGTTCATCCATCCATCCATCCATCCATCCATCCATCCATCCATCCATCTCCAGGGCTGCAGTGGAGCCTCTAATAGCTCTTTAATGAGCTTCTATGAAGTCTTTCACATTACCTGCCTCCCAGGACACCTGCTTGCTGCTCCCCGCTGGCTGCTGCAGCCCAGAGAGTGCGGGATAGCGACAGGGATGGGGAGCCCCAGGTGGAGAGGCCTCTCACCCTCCATATCCCCTGGTGGGAGTGTCTGGAGCTGCAAGCTGAAGTCCCAGGAAGACTGTGCTGCCTACGTGACCCCTCAACTACTCCAAGGGGGATACAGCAAACTGGGCACAGGACTGCTGGGATTTGGGGTGCCCAGGCCTTTGTGGCCAGCCTCCTCCTACTGCCCCATCTGCCTGTTCAGTGATCCCAGCCTTTTATCTTCCCCAGGAATTGGTGAGGGGAATTCAAATTGGTGGTAGTGCTGGGGGTGGGGGTGGAGGTGGGGTGTCTCCAGGTTCTTGTTTTCTGGCTTTTTTCTTGACATTACATTTAGAGACATTTTGGAATCTCCTTGTCATCTGGACCTCAATTCGCTAGTTTATGAGATGAAATTAAAAGCCCTGACCTCACTTAGCCTTTTATGGAAGCTGGGGGTGGGTTTTACTAATTAGTAGTCTCTATAATAGCAGCCAGCATTTATTCTGAGTTTACTGTGTGCTGGGCTTATGGTCAGATGTTTTACGTGGTCCCACTGAATGTTCACAACCTTATGAGGTAGGGGCTATTGTACTGTGGTCCCCATCCTCCATATGGGAAATTGGAGTGGTCACACAGTGAGTAATTGGTGGAAGAGCCAGGATTCCAACTTTGCTCCTGCCCAGTGCTCTTTTTACTGAATTATTATGGGAGACTCTAAAGACCCAAGACCTTGGCTGGAAAAAGGTGACAATTTCCTCCCTGGGGAAGTAGGCCCCATGTGAGAAAGCTTTCCCTTGGGGTCGGGAGAGTGGTCAGTGAGGTGGGTCAGTTCCCTGGAGTCCTGTGGGAGCCCTGCTTCCCATGGGAGGACTTATGGCCAGGTTTGCTGGGAGGGATGGGGTTGGTACAGAGGGCCTCTCTGGTTCCATAAGGCCCCACTTGAAGCCAGGGCCAGTTGGGCCATGAGTCATGAGTCAAGACCAAGGGAAGGTGAGAGGGACCAGAGCGGGGAGCCCTTCTGCTTGGACTCTATTCTCAGTGCACCTGGCACCTAGTAGGTGCTCGATTAGTGCTACTTGAGTGAATGGCTGACTGAGGACCCCCAGCAGAAGATCCTGAGTCCCCACTGTCTGGCCTCTAGAGCCCTCCTCTGTGAGACTTGAGGGCTGAGTATGACTAGGAAGAGAAAGGCCCTTTTCTGCTCAGAGTGTGGGGCTGAGGCCTCCCTTCAAGAGGGAACACAGAAGTCTTTCCACTCCCCTGTTTAAAAGTAAAAAACACTTAGTGAAGCAAATGCTTCACTAAGGGAGGGATGATAGCAAGGGAACAACTACCTAGTAGCAGCAGTGCTGGGCCAGCCAGACGTTGGGGTGCACACCCCTGCCACTGGCACCCTGCCCGTAATCCCAACCATCTCAGTTTCCAGATGAAAGCTGGCCACCGCCATCTTGGGAGCATTAAATAATAATTGATTTTGAAAAAGTACAATCATGACTCTCATATGGAAATAAAATGAACGTGTGTTAAAGATTGCATTTAACTCATTAATTAGTGAGGGACTCCATGAGATATTACAACCTGTTCAAAGCAGAATTCCAGGTACCGCCCATATATAGTCAGATACAGTATGCTGACATGAAATTGCAGAGAGATGCAAAGCCTGGCGATCTAGTCAACCTCCATAGGACAACAATCAATTGCATTCCTCTGCAGACAATTTGCATTTCTATGAACCAGAATTATTTGCATTACGATCCATTTGGGACATGAATGTCAGCAAGGCAAGGGGCCAGGAAAGGGAGGGAGCAATCAGAAGGGACCTCACATTTTCGTTTTCACAGTGGACAGCCGCTACCCAGGCTTGGCTTGCCCACTCCCAGTGCTAGGGCACAGTGCACTCGCACAGGGCACTGCGTACCTGTGCGCCATCAGGAAGCAGGCTGAAGTAAGTGGCTAATCTGAGACCTGTATCTTACCTGTGGGTGAGCAGTTTGTGGCCTGAGCCCTCCACACAGACTAGGAAAATCATTCCCACAACCTCACTCCACCCTCTGCATTATGGGTAAAGCTCATCAGAGGTAGTGGGGAAGCAAACGGAAGGCCAGGTCTAGGAGGCTGGGGATAGGGAAAGGGGAGGATCCTTGGTGGTGGAAGAAGGTTGGGAACCCCCTGTGGGTGGTTCTAGTAGCAGGCAGGGGAGTGACGGGGAGGAAAGGCTTGCAGAGAGTGAAGGAGAACAGGGAGAAGAGGCAAAGAAGGAAGGAAAGAGGGGAGAAACAGAAAGAGAGCTTGATCTGAGAGCAGAAGTCTCAACCTGGCCACCTGGCCTTGGTGGGTGGAGCCCTCCTGGGCCTCAGCCTCTCCCTTGTAAAGAAAAGGTGAGATGAGAAAATTTGCATGTTGCACATTCATTCTGGCTTCTCTTTGGGTCTGCCCGTAGGTAAGAGCCTGGTGTTCCCCAAATCCACCAGGCGCTCCCATGCCTCTGTGCCTTTGCCCACGTGATTCCCCTTAGTTGGAATGCCTTTTTGTCCTCGTCTGCCTGTCAAAGCCTTATTCACCTACCAAAGTCCATCCTTGTCTGAAAGTTACCTCAGCATTCTTAGGTCTTCCCAGGCATACTTGGTGGCTCCTCATTGCCCAGCTGTGGTCATCGTATAAGGTGGGAGGTGAAGAGTAAGCGACTTAATGCCCAGCACACTGGGTCTGAACTCTGGCTCTGCCCCCATTAGACATTGCCACCTTGAGCAAGAAATAGCCTCTCTGAGCCTCAGTGTCCGTATCTCATGGGCCAGACTTATTTGCTTTATTATAAAGTTGGGACATGAATGACAGCAGGGCAAGGATCCAGGGAATGGGGAAGGATATCAGAGGGACCCTACGTTTTTGTTTTTGCACGGACAGCCTCTACCCAGGCTTGGCTCACCCTCAGTGTTAGGGCACAGCCCCACTGCACAGTGCACCGCGTATCTGTAGTGCACAGATGTGCTGAGATAGTTCAAGGAGATGATCCTTGTAAATCCCTCAGCTCTGTCCTTGGAACCTGGTAATCACTAAATAAATGTTGGCTATTGATATACACCTGTAAGGAAACACACCTTTCTCGGCTCGCTGGGGGTGAATTCTGGCCACATGCCACATGGAGTTGGGCTGTGTCTCGTTTATGTGGTATCTCCATGCCTAGTTCAGTGCCTGGGCCTTAGCAGGCTGTTGATGAATCCCTATTAGATGAAATGATTTTGGAAAAATGATGACAGGTGTGGAGGAGCAGGGAAGGAATGACAGGAGGAAAGACTCAGCTGGGCAAGGTGTGGAGGTCTGAGCTGCCAGGAGGAGCTGCCAGGACCAGTGATCATTGGCATGGGCGGGGGGCAGGAGGAGCCTAGCTGAGCCTGGCTGCTGGTAGGGGAGCTGAGCTCTGGTTGGGGACTTACCTTTCCGTACAGGAGCCCTCTGGACTTCTTCCAGGACTTGGGAACCCTCTCTGGACGGATGGAGATGGAAGGTGGAAATCAAGCCACCTTGATTTCTCTAAGGAGAAAAAAAGAAAACTTGATGTCTGCTAAGAAGTGCTTTCCTTTTTCTCTGAGATGGGGTCAGGGAGCACCATATTGGCTTTGTCTTACTGCTGCCTCATGTAAACTGAGGCACAGAGAAGGGGAACACGTTGGCTTAGGTCACATAGTAAGTTGGCCCATGTGTAAAACGTATCCCCTTGAGTGGTCTTATTTTAGAGTCACAGAGTTGCAGGAGATAGGATCACAGAGCTTACTCTTTCCTTTTTATAAGTGAGAAGAGGGGAAGCACCAACCAGGTCAAAGAAAGTTCCAGAGAGGAAGCAGTGAGTTCAAGATGAAGACTGCATCCTGCCTTCTCTGTCTGGGGGTGGGAGCTTTGTTCCAGGGCCACTGGTGATCGTATTTGAGAGCCTGGAGCTTGGTGATGAAATGGATGAAGGATACTACTCTCAGAGCTCAGGCAGGGGCACCTCTGCCCGCTGGTGGCTGGCTTGGCAACATCTCAGGCTGCTTTGGAAACAGAGGGGCTGGGGGCTGCCAGGACTATTGGCAGCGTGGTGGCCACACTCTGGGAATGGGGAGAAGATGGGCCTTGGAAAGTGGCTCTGGGCCCTGGTCCAGCATCCTGGGCCATTCCTGGCAGTCCCCACCTGGATCCCAGCTGCTCTGAGCCTGTTCTGCCACCACACAGGGTCTACCCTAGCAGCTGGCTCTGAGCCAGGAGCTAGAGTGGCCACCTCTTCCGACCCTCAGGCATGTTACAGGTGGGGACCAATTCACCCAGTTGCTCTGCCAACCAGGAAACCCGGGGGCCCTGAGCCTTCAGCTTGTCTCTGTCCCTCTCCCTCCCTGTCCTAGCTGTCTATCTGCTTTCAGGCACCCTGAGCCCTGGATGCAGAGGCTACGAGGCCAGGTGAGGGTGGACAGCTCTTTTTTCAGCAGGTCCTGGGCATTGCAGACGAATAGGGGAGGAATGTGTGTGTGTGTGAAGACTAACCCACTCAGTGTTTGTCTGTGCTTGTAGACGTAGTTAATCTTCACAGAAACGATATGAAGTAACTAGCCTTGTTCCCATTGTGCAGACCAGGAAGCAGACTCAGGGGTGAGAATTCACCTGGGCAAACCCATAGAGCTTTGAGGTGGTAGAGCCAGGCCTCAAATACAGGCCTTTCCAGGCACGGTGTCTCATGCCTGTGATCCCAGCACTTCAGGAGGCCAAGGTGGGGGGATCGCTTGAGCCAGGGAATTCAAGGCCAGCCTGGTCAATATAGTGAGACACCATCTCTACAAAAAAATTTAAAGATAAAAAATTAGCTGGGAGTGGTGGTGTGCACCTATGGTTCCAGTTACTTAGGAGGCTGAGGCGGAAGAATCACATGAGCCTGGGAGGTCAGGGCTGCAGTGAGCCGTGATTTCGCCACTGCACTCTAGCCTGAGCAACAGAGTGAGAACCTGCGTTGAAGAAAAAAAAAAAAAAAGCAGGCCTTAAAGCACATCACCTCTTTGTTCATCCCCCATACCCCCATACCAGAGGCCTCTCAGCGGGAGAGACAGATGCAGAGGCAAAGGTGCCCATCTAACATGATGCACAAGATAACAGGGGTGACAGGATGGTGCTATGGGAACTCAGGGGAAGGTGCTGCAAATTCAGATGACAGGGTAGGCTTCTCAAGGCGGGGCATTTGGAGCCAGGCCTTGCTGAATGACTATGGACTTCTGTAGGTGCAAGAGTGAGAAAGGCATCTCCAGCACTGAGGGCAGCAAGAATAAAGGCCTGAATATCAATCAAGGAAATTTGTGCTGGATCCTGTAAGTTTTCTCCCTTGTGGATGTGACTATTTGATAAATATCTATCTCTTCTTTCTAATTTGTAAGCTCCATGAGGCCAGAGGGGATGTCTTTTTATTTACTTTTTCCTCATTGTAATCCTAAAACTTAGCACACTGTGGGCAAATACTAGATGCTCAGTAAAGATCTGTTAATTGAATGGATAGTGCCTGCTTCAGCTTGGCACCCCAGGGCCCCTTCCTCTGCCCCACTTTCCCAGGCCACGCTCCTGGGCTGGAAGGTGGAGGCTCTTCTGCAGCCCTGGCCTCTGTTCTCTCTCCCTCCTTGGCCAGCCCATGCCTACCTACCATCTGTGGGGCCCAGGGCAAAGTGCAGAAGGGAGGCTCACATACCACATGTCTAAATACCTGTAAGTCATTAATTCAGCAAGCAGATTGGTAAACAAAGTATGTTTTATCCATCTCCCTTGGCAAGTATACCTTCATAATGACAAAATCGAAAAATATGTAGGAAGCTTTGGTGGCAAATATTGAAGACAACTGAATTAAATTTTTCCTGTACGTGTTCTGTTGCTGGGCCGCTGATGTTTAGATGAGTAATAATAGAAAAGCACATAAAAGAAGCCATGACCTAAGAGAGTAGATAATGCTTGATCCTGTTTATATGAAGTTCAAGAATAGGCAAGTGAATCTAGGGGGTTAGAGATCAGAAAAGCAGTTGCCTCTGAGGTGAGTTTAACTGACGAGGAGTATGAGGTGCTTCCTGGGACAATGCAGTTGTCTTTTATTTAGATTGGAGTGTTGGCATGGTGTAAACACTGAGCCAAACGCATTCAACTGTATACTTAAGGGCATTTCACTGTATGTAAATTATACCTCAAGTACAACAAAAGCCTTAATGACATCAGAATCATGAGAAATTTAGAATAAATTGGTGTTAAAAATCACAGAAAAATTGGCCAGACACGGTGGCTCATGCCAGTAATCTCAGCACTTTGGGAGGCTGAGGCAGGTAGATCGCTTGAGCCTAGGAGTTTGAGACCTGCCTAGACAACATGACAAAAACCTGTCTCTCCAAAAAAAATACGAAAATTATCTGAGCATGGTGGTATGTGCCTGTAGTCCCAGCTACTAGGGAGGCTGAGGAGGAAGGATTGCTTGAGTCTGGGAGGTCAAGGCTGCAGTGAGCTGTTTTCGTAACACTGCACTCCAGCCTGGGTGACAGAGTGAGACCCTGTCTCAAAAAAGTATAATGAAAATTACACAAAAATAGATGTACTTAATACTTAAATTATTACTCCATAAAATTTATTTTTCTTGCCATAATGTTTAATTGGTTAAAATTTAACACCAATTTTGTTAAAATGAGGATCTCCATATAATTTGTGTGGCACTGACAGTCGTGCTCTAAAGTAGCCGCGTCCAATACAATTATGTGAGTCAGAAATGTGGCTAGTTGTGACTCATATAAAAAGTAAAACGAAGCAGGTGAAATTAATTTTAATAATATGTTGTATTCAATCCAAGATGTCCAAAATGTTATTATTTCAACAGGGAATCAATATTTAAAAACTACTAATGAGATATTTTATGTTCCTTTTTTCATACTAGGTCTCTGGGATTTGGTGTGTATTTTACTCTTACAGTTCATCTCAGTATGCCAAGCCACATGTCCAGTGCTGAATAGCCATATGTAAACAACAGATACTGTATTGGACAACTCAAGTAAAGGATTAGAAAATAAAATGTAATCTTTTTCAGTGTCCAAAATTTGAAGGTATTTTTCTTAAACATTTAAGTTCAAGAATAGTATGAAATTGAAACATTATACTTATATATATGCTTTCAAAAAAGTATTCAAAATCACCTATAAAGTTAAAAGGTGTAATTCACATTATGATTAATGAATATAAAAAATTTAACAAATACCATTTGAGTACAGCTGAAATTTTATTTAATTTTTTGGAAAAGATATTTAACTATTATTAAATATTTTATAAAGATAAAACTGTTCACAACTGTAACATGAAATGTGCCATTTTTTAATGTAATCAATCAGCATCGTACTTTTTACATGTAGACCTACATATGTACCATATGATTAATACAGATTGCTAATGTAGAAAAATGTTTCTCAGCCACCATGTCAACCATAGTAAATGCTACAAATAATAATTTGACAACTCGTGAGTGCTTCCAGAACCATTCATTGGAACAGGAAGACAGCTAGAGCATGGACACTTGGCATTACTTGGAAACGATACCTTTTCAAGAATCTATTGCATTCATGCTGTCAAAGAGCAAGGATTTGAAAAGCTAATTAATTATCTCCTTTCTTATCTAAGAGCTTCTGCTGCGCATACCCTCTCCACATTCTGAAGTGGAGCCTGATGTCACCAGCAGCAGATCCCAGGAACTTTCACAGCATTCTGACTCTGTGGTCTTTTTTTTTGAGAACCTAGAGCAAAATATGTGGAAAACATTTCCCTGGGGCCTGAACAGTGTTAATCATGAAAGTAGATGTTTAGGATTATGGGCTGCATCATGGCAGTGCTGAACATAATAATTCTGAGTGACGGGAGGCACCCCATGTTCTTTAAGGGTGTGTTTGTGTGGTGTGTGTGAGTTCCAGCAGACAGCTGCCTGTTTTTAGAAAGTCGTATTGGAGCACAGCCAGCCCAATTTGTCCAGATACTGTCTATGGCTGCTTTTGAGGTACAAGGGCAGAGTAGTTTTAACAGAACCTGGATGGCCTGCAAGCCTTAAACACTTATTTTTGGTCCTTTGAGAAAGTTTGTTAACCCTGGGCAGGGGCCCCTTTTGCCTAGATCTGAGTAGTTCTCCTTCTTGAAACCCCTTGAACTGAGACCAGATGGACAATGGGGAGTCTGTCTAGACCTCTGCTGTAGCTGCAAGCTCCCTAAAGGAAGAGCCCCAGGGAGCTGGGAAGATCTCCCAAAGCAGCTCCTCCAAATGCATTCTGAGGGTTGCAGTTGTTTTCTGTAGTGAGTTTGCTGTCCCCATGGCATTTGGGATAATATCCTCTAACCAAAGTAAGCCGGTGATCCGGGGCAGAGTGAGAGAATGGTTCTCTTTGCTTCCCCCTTTTTGCTAGGCCCTCCCCGTCCTTTGTAAGAACAGCCAGAGAGAATTTTCTACTCTCCTCTCAAGGAGCAGAGCTGACACTAAGCTCTCTCTTCTAGGCCCAATGTTCTGGAGAGTGGTGGTGATGACAGTGGTGGAATCTAGGAGAGATGGACTCCTCATCTGCCTGGGTGGCCTGATTCAGCTCTAGAGGGTGTGGCCGATGCTGCTGGAGTTGTGTGTAAATGGATAAAGGGCACAGCATGGGGGTGGGGGCTGCTCACCTTGTTGTGCTGATGGTCACAGCTGTATTTTGTTGGTTTCTGCATCTGTCATCTCCACGAGATGCATTGTTCTTGGTCAGCCCTTTGGGCCTACACAGTGCTGGCTACACAGTGGATCCCCAATCAGCAGAGGCAGTCAACCATCCATGGCACATGCTGTATGCCAGGCACAGGTAGAGAGTTATAAAAATGAATCCAGAGGGTGTGTGCCCTCGAGTTGTTCACAGCCCAGTGGGAGAGGCAGAGATGCCAGAGCTCAGGCCCTCACCCTGAGGACAGAAGCCTCGAGGAAGTGCTCATTCTAGGACTTCCAAGCAGAGTGCCGAAATTCAGCTTGGATGCTTCAGCAAAGAGGTGACAAACTGAGCTGCTTGTTGAATGAAAGCTCAAACAAATGAGTCTGATGCTGGGGCCGTGAACTTTAAAGATGTGGGAAGGGATTGCTTCTGAAGTTTTAAATTGAATTCATTTAAAATGTTCCTGGGCTGAAAGTGGGATGGGAGGAGAGGGCCAGAGGGAGGGGCTGAGTATTGAAGAGATGCTGAGAGCAGGAGGACCCGGGCAGACTGCCAAGTTGGAGGGTGGTCTCCAGGGTCCTTCCCAGGCTCTCACCCAGCCACGCCTGCGGAGAGCTGGGGGCAAGAGAGATGAACTGTCCTCGCTGGAGGACAAATTTCTTTTAATTTTGTTCTCCAGAGGAGGGGATGGGATTGGGCTGGCGCTGGAGCAAGAGATTGGCACAGTGAGTAATGGGCTTGCCGGCTCCACTAACACCCCACATGAGGGATGAGAGGTGAAACGCCCCCTCCCTTAGCCTATTCCGGGACTAGCTGCCAGGGCACAGCAGAAAAAGCAGGGACTGCTTTTTCTTGGCCTGTTTAGGGGATGCAGAAACTAGAAAGGGCATCTAAAAGTGGCCTCCATGGAGCTTTAAGGGGAGTCTATGGTCAGGAAGCAGTCAATGCCTCAACCACCCAGCTGGATGGTGTGTAAGGGGTCCATGACCCCTCCCCAAGTTAAGATCTGGATTCTTCTCTCTTGCTTAACAGACAGGGAGGGAAAGGGGCTTGTCCAGTGTCACATGGGATGGGGGGTGAGTCCTGGGGGATGGGTTGGGTTGTGATCATCTTCATCTTTGTCTCCCCATGGTTTCTGAGGCCTCTGGCTAAAGAGAGGCATTGAAGGAAAAGGATTGATTCAGGCCTCCTGATTGTCCTCTATGTGCCCTTTCTCCTGGTGAACCATGGAGCAGGAGGTCTGAGGGATAAGAGGTGGAGACAAGACCTTTGAACAGAGCCTGGTGTATGTCACTGGATGGATGAGCCATCCTTCCCACTTCCTCAGAGAGTCCTGGAAGTAGGGAGGGCTCTGGTGTTCCACGGGGCAGACTGAAAGCACCCACAAGGACCACCCACCTGGGGTGGCATAAATGTCATTTCTGCACTCCCCTAAAGGACACCTATAGGGGACAGGGGAAAGGGAGGAGGGCAGCATTCTTGAAAGGTGACAGGATCAGACACAGATTAGAAAGATGGCTCTGCAGCTAAAGGCTGACCGTGGGGAGAGCCGGGCAGGGAGGCTGGGTAAGAGGGTGTCATCGTTGTCTTGGGGAGAACAAAGTGTGGGGAAACAGAGTAAAAGATCCAGCAGGGGCCTTATGCAGGTGCTGGGAACATTAAAAATGTGGAAAGGGACTGCTTCTGAGGTTTGAATTGAATCCATCCCGTCCTAATCCTTGCATTGCCTTCTTGTCACTTAGGGCAAGACTTATCTCTGCACTGGCCTCAGTTTCCCCATCTGTAAGATGGGAAATCATCATAGCAGCAATCAACCCTTCTTAGCCAATGAGGCCTGAGAACAAGAGGGCAAGCAGGCATGAAAGTGCTTTGACATTGCAGAGAATAGATGGAGGGACTGTTGGCAAGGACTCGAGAAAGGTTTTATAGAAAGACATGAGGTGGGGAAAGGAAGAGGTGATGGAGAGTGTCAGGAGATGGATGAGTGTCAGGAGATGGACGAGTCAACTCCCCTGAGGTGTCCGAGTTGCTTTCCTGGAAGCACAATGCATTTATTTGACAAGAGTATTTGACACAGTCTTCTAGGAGGTGGCCTCTTATTCGCAGGGGGAGAAGGTGAGCTTTGGCTTTCTTTGTGTTCCAATCCAGTCCTTGATTGAGCTGGAATGCAGATAATTCACTATCGGTGAAGCTGACAGGGAGGCGGTGTGTGGGTGGTGGAGGTGGGATAAAAGCTATTCAGCTACCTAAAGCCCAATCCAAAGGTAAGAGAACCACTAGGAACACTGAGATCAGGCTGGGAAGATCTGGGAAGGCTCCTGGAAGAAATGACTTGTGGACTGGTCACAGGAAGGATTCCAAGACTGATGCAGAGAGAGGAATAACCTGAGCAGAGGGGCCGGCTTCGGGAACCTCAGGGAATCCCAGTCATTTATCTCTGGAATTCATGTGAGAAGCGAGAATGAATTGGATGTGGAATCATGGCCCACCTGACTTTCTAGCTTTTGGTTCTTGGAGGTGCACGTGGCAGCACCAATGGCTCCCAGTCAGTGGGTCCTCCCCAAGGAGCCCTGCCATCGTGGGCCCAGGGACATGGATCCAGTGCTTTGTCCCAGCCTCCCAGCTCTGTAGGAAGACTGTGAGCTGGGCTGGACTCCAGGCTGCTCTCTGCAAGGCTTGCCTGTTTACCACTTCGCTGCAGAGCAGATGGATGACACAAAGGCAACATTTTTCTCCCATAGCAGTGGGAAAATGAATCTCACCAAGTGGTGCCGACACCATTCTCCCGGGTTCCACATCCATCGTGGACCGGGGCTGCTGACAGAGCACAGGCCCATCCCTCAGCCCCGCACTGGGGCCCAGGGGAGAGAGTGGTGACAGGGTGAACATTTAGCATCTTTCCCTTCCTCAGTGCAGCCCTTTCCCTCCCCCAAGATCCACCCACTCACTGCACAGACCAAGCCCCACGCTGCTCTTCCAGGTCTGGGGGCATTGAGGGCACTTGGAAACAGATGCTCCTAGGCAGGGAGACGATGAGGCTGTGATCTGGGGAGAGGCGAAGAGAAGGCATTGGCTATAGACCTGACATCCTCACAGTCTTAAAGCATGATGAAGGGTGGTCATTTCACTGAAGCACCCAAAGGCCAAGTTTGCCTGGGAGTGAGGCTACTGGGAAGATGGAAGATGGAACAGTGGTTAGGAGAGCTGGATTTGAATCCCAGCCCCTTTATTAATAAAACTCTAGGACTTTGGAAAAGTCACTCTTCTGCTCTAGGTCTTGTTTCTTCCAATATTGGAATGGATTCCTCCCAGTACTAAGGATTGGTGATTCCAGACTAACAAGCACATGCTGGGAATTTAAAGACATGGTACTCATGTTCACTATTTATTGAGCACTTATGATGTGCCTTAGACTGTATGGAAAACATCATTGATCTCCACAACCATCTTTAGAAAAAGCCACCTTCAGCCTCATTTTACATGTTAGACTTTGATACTGACTCAAAGTCACATGCAAGAAAAAAGGTGAAGAACCAAGATTCAAATCCAACCCTGTTGAACTTCAAAGTCCTTTCTTCTTGCTAGATGACATGTCTGTCCCAGGGCACAGAGATTCTTGGAAGCCTGCATGTTAGGAAATCTTGTCGAGGAATTGAAATGAGGGATTTGGGAACCCTGAGAAAGCTGTTTGGGAAGTATTTCCATTCCTGGCTTCAGTTAACACCTAGCATAGCTTCATCTCATTTAGTCCCCGTCCTTCAGCCTTTCTCCTGCATCATATCTGTTGTTCTGAAATCTATTGGTCTAATCTTCTTGAGCCAGTCTCTTTGAAAAAGTGTCTCCTAGTACACTCCGGGTCAGGATAAAGTCCAGACTCTTAGGACCGCCTTGCCTACCTACCCTGTCTCTCCTCTCCTGCCATTCCCAGCTTGCTCAGTGAGCTCAGTGGGAGAAACCTTGTGATTTTCTAAAATTTCCCAGGCCCCCTCTTGCCTCTGGGTCTTTTCTGGGGATCTAGATTTCTCCTCTTGCCAGCATGAGTTATCCTTATGTTGTCCAGAAGAAAGTTTTGAACCCTTACTAAAGCCTTTCCCCGCTATTTGCCCATCGGACTTCATTCCTTCCCTGCCCCGCCCCCAACCCCTGGAAAGCTGTCCAGGTGAGAAGGTTGTCCAGGGCTTTTTACAGGAGACTGAGCCTGAGCAATCAAAGGCAGGGGTTCTCCCAGTCTCGGTGTTGAGCTCGGCTCCTGCCACACCTGCCCAGAGATTGTGGGTTGTAGGCAGGTTAAGATATGCAGGAATCCTCTACTGGGTTGATTGGGCCCCGCAGGAGCTGCCTCCCAGCCTCTGTGGGTTCCCAGCGAATGATAAATAAAACTGTTGCACATTCATTTCCTTCCAGCAGAAGGACAGGGAGTACAGAGTATCCCAAACAGAATCATCATACTCCAATTCATATCCACATTGTCTGGGAATGCATTATGGGCTAGTTGAGGTTAGAGATTTTATTTCATTTTATTTTGTTGGTAACTTCTACTGTCTGCTGAGGCAAGTGAGTGGCCTTGTTGACTGTTAAATGGATCCCCCTTCAGGTGTGACCTAGGGTGGGATTCCAGCTGGGACCCTGGAGTGGGAAGGAGGGGTGAGGAGGGCCTGGACTGTGGCTTAAGCACTGTTTTATACCTTACCTCAAGTTCTCAATATGTTCAGTGTCAAGGCCACTTTGAGAAATGAATCAAATTCAGAAAAGCCAGTGTGCAAGTGCACACACCCACATTCCCTTTGTGAATCATTTCAGGGGGCTGTGGACTCCCTGACGTCCTTCATAAACCTCCAGTTAGAGCCCTGCTCCATACCCAGTGCCCTCCCCTCGGCCATGCCCTCCCTTCCCAGTGCTTCTGACCAGGGCAGAGTCCCTGCCTGTGAGTCTCCCACCCCACCATTCTCCCCCTACCCCCAGCTAATGGCCGACTGTCATCGTATTGTTGGCGATGGGGTGGTGGGACCCCCTCAGCCTGGGAGTGCCCTCAGCTACCTCACAGGCCCAGGGCAACCCAGAATGAAGCTGGCATGATGGGCTGGAGGCCTTGGGCCCCGTGAGCTTACTATGTCGGGCTCCCTTTCCACCCGAGATGGAGATGCTCACTGATGGTGCACACCAGCCTGTGATGCTCAGTGGGTTATCCAGCTCCCTGAGTGAAGCCTCTGCCCCTGCTCACATCCCCGCCAACTCAGAATGAAACACATGTTTGAAGTTCCTCCTGTGTGCCATGCCCAGAGCCAGATGCAGGGATACAGTGTTGACTAAAACAAGATTTCCGTCCTCTTGGAGCTCTTCATCCTAATGGGGGAGAGACAGAGCATTAACAAAATTGGATGCCAGGTGGGGGTGGGTGCAAACAGGACATGGGCACAAGCTAGAGGGATGGAGAGTGACCCAGGTCTGCTATTTTGGGTAGAGGGGTCAGAGAAGGGCCCTCTGAGGATGGGATAGCCAAGCAAGAATTGGATCACGGGCTTTTCCCACTGGTCCTCCAGTCCTGGATCAAATCCTCAGGATATGAGTTTCCACAAAACTGACTTCAGGGACCAATGGTCCTGGGGGGAGACAAACAGAAGACAGCTTTTGGGTCCTACCCTGGGATCTGGTGGCCTCGGCCAAAGTCTGTGCATCTCCTTGAACAAACAGGTGGACACCCCCAAGACCAGAGGCTGCAGCCCTCTTAGGAGGCTCATCATCCTGAGGTAGGAGGTGGGACTTGACTCTGGAGGTGGGGCTTGGACATTGGACCAAATTAAGGCTAGCTAAAACAGGGATGAGGTGGGGGAGGTGGTAAACTGGCATGGTGGAAAGGAAGGCACCTTTCCATAAGACATGCCCACCAGTGTGCCTTGCCAGTTTACCATTGCCATGGCGACACCCAGAGGCTACTGCCTCTTTTCGTGGCAATGACCCAATGCCCTGGAAGTTACCATCCTTTTTCTAGAAATTTCTGCATTATCCTGCCCTTAATTTGCATATAATTAATGGTGGGTATAAATATGACTGCCGCTCTGTCTTGGAGCTGCTACTCTGGGCACACTGCCTATGGGATCGCCCTGCTTGGCAAGGAGCAGTACCTCTGCTGCTTCAATAAAAGTCACTGTCTAACATTACCATCTCATCCTTGAATTCTTTCCTGGGCAAAGCCAAGAACGCTCCAGGGCTAAGCCCCAGTTTCGGGCTTGCCTGCCCTGCATCAATCCCAAGGCGGGAGCATTTGCAGATGAGGCACGTAAATGAGGCATGCTGCTCCCAGGTGGTGTCTTGCCATGGAAAGAGAGTCCTTGCCATCAGAGACAGTGACAATTCCTGGTGATGCTCAGGTCTGAAAAGGGTAAATGTTCCTCTTTCTTCTCTTGCTCTGGTTGCCCCAAGTGCAGAAGCTCTTTCCTCTGGAGGGGGCCCAGGCTGGTGTGTCTGGCAGTCCCTGTCCCAGTGCATAGCCCCTTCAGGGGGACTAAGATGCAGGTCTTGGAAGAGGAGAGGAATGGAAGGATGGAGTGGGGAGAGGTGGCAGCCAGTCAGTTTGTGAACACAGCCCAGAGAAAGGCCAACTGTGATAAGCTCCCTGCGGCCGGGCCCAGGCCTTATCTCCACCCTGAAGATAGACATCTCTGCTGGGCTAGAAGCTGAGGCCCGCCATGGTCCTTGGAGCTCTGTGCCTCATTGAGGGATGGGAGTGTGGGGCTGTACAGGGCCTGTAAGCTCCCTGGCCTGCCTTAGCTGAGGGCCTAGTTCTATAGCTGAGTGTCCAGGGCCTGCCCTGCTTAAGGATTCCTATCCCCAGTTAGTGTCATCTAGACCAAGAAGACCAATTTATTGTGCCCCCTCCCCTCTACATGAAAGGTTCAGTTCAGACCCACTCATTTTAGAATAATTCCAGGAATGAACCTGTCTTGAAGGATGCTTTAAATGCAGCTACCCTTGACATCACTTTAGAGTAAGCTCTCTTTTGAATTGTCAAACTGATGGCTTGAACTCCTCCTGCCCCAAATTAGCAAAACAACAATATCTTTCTTTGGAGTACTTCTAACATCTCCTCAAAAGTACCCCTGAGAGATGACTTAGTTCAAGAAGGAAGTCCTGCCTCTAAATACCAAACCAAAAAATGAAAAATGTTTTAAAAATTAGAGTATCAGATGGAGGATCAGATCAGATCTCCCTGTCACATCCCTTTAGAAAATTCATCTTTCTTTGGAAAATGATAAAATAATAGCTTGCATTTGCAGAGGTGAGATGTGGGCCAGACATTTTCTGTTATTCATAGACAATAACTCATTTATTCCTCACAAGAACCCTATGAGGGAGGTGCTATTTGATCCCCATTTCATAGACAGGGAATTGAAGCTCAGAGAGAAATCAATTCTACTGTCTTCCATAGCCAGGCCAGATGGAACCTGAGTCACCTGAGGTGCCCTTTCGCCCCATCCAGCCTCTGACAGACCTCTCTCCATCCACAGGAGGGATTTTAATCATCTCTCCAGGATCTCTGCCCCTTTCCTCCCAGAAGTCCAGGGACACCCAGGAATGAGGGCCTCTGTTCCTAGGTTGCACCTCAACTGGCATCAGCCCCAAATAAATCATTTCATGAGTTAATAACATAGTCCCTTTAACTGCAAAGTGTTTTCACATAGAGAGCCCGCTAGTCTGCTTTAATGAACAGATAAGAATCTTTGTCATTAACTCAGTGTTGGCTTGCATGCAAATGGCTATTCTTCTGAGTGCCATGAGACTGTTTATTTATTATTTTAAGTATGGAGTAGATATGCTCCTGGTCACCCCTCCCTCTGAGAAGCTCTTATTCCAATAAGGACCTCTGAAAGCTATTTACACAGATGGGCAGCAGTTCCCCTCTGCGGGGACTCCCGGGTACACTAGAGTCTGGAGGGCTGCTGTCTTTACTCCAGCCCCTCTCCTTTGGGCCCACGCCTGGGTTTGGCCACCACCCCTGTGAACTCTGCCTTCCCATTAGCTGCCTGGTTATTACTGCACTAGAGCTGTGTGGCTCTAGTAGCCAGGGTACACATGCATGTGCACAAGTGCTCATGTGTGGTGGATGTGCATATGTGCACCCGCATGTTTGCGCCCTGTGAGTGTGGCAGGTGTGTGAGCAGAGTGCTCAGAGAGTGTGCCTTTACAGTGTGTGCCCTGTGTGTATGCAGGGAGTGGGTGTGCATGTGTGTGCCCTGCGTGCCCAGTGCCCACAGAGCCTGTTTCCTGTCTCCTGACAAGGGCTGCACTTTTATCACCAGGTATTACTGATGCTTTGCTGTGTTTTCCTGGAGTGGGGTTTTCTGGGGTGAAGGGTCGCCCCGTGGCCCTGGCATCACTAAAGATCTCGAGGAGCTGCAGCTGCTGGAGTATTCTTTCCTCCCCCTCCTCTCCTCTCTCCCCAATCTCTGGGACATGTGATCCCTGCTCAGTGGGCTAACAAGATTCTAGCTCTCCTACCCCACGGGGCCTGCCCCTTCCTTGGCAGAGTGCCATCCCACAAGGGATGATTCTGGAACTGAGCCTAGAGAGGCAGGGACTTTGGAAGGAGGACTTGGTGGGCAAGTGTGTCTATGTGTAGAGGGAGTGGGCTCAGGCGGGCCCACCCCTGACATCTTCCAGGCTCCCGTCAATGTTGATGAATTGCATCCCACCAGGGGAGGTGTGGGCTGGGCCCTCTGCTTCTTGGAGTGGCAGAGTGCATCGAGATGAAGGTGGCAGGTAGTAAGGAGGGCAGAGGCAGGAAAGAGGAACCCTTCCCTTGCCACCTTCCATCATTTTCAACCTTCTAAACACCCTTCTGCCCTCTCTCCCCTTCCCCTCTTCTGTGTCTGGATGCGGAAGGGTCTGTCAGATGGGGTCAACCCTCAGGGCAGGGATTGGGCCATACAGTTCTGCTACAGATGAGGCCGTGGAGGCTGGCTCCCAGGACATGCCCACTTTTCCTTTGTTCCCTGTCAACTCTCCTCGCTGGCAGCTTCCCACACCTCCCACCTTGCAGAAGCTATGGAAGCAGCCCCAGTGCCCCTGTCCCATGGGAAGCACAGGAGGACTGTTGGAAATGTTTGTCATGGAGGAGAAAGGAAGCCATTCTAGAATTGCAGAAGCTCAAGAGGGAAAGAGCCCTTCCAGCCCCACAGTGGGGCCCAAAGAGGGCTGCAGGGGCTGCCTGAGGTCACACAAGAAGGCGATGGCAGAGACAAGGCTCAAATTCTGCTGGCCTCATCCTCAGGGGACTCTGCAGCTATCTGCCTCCTGCTCCAGAGCTGGGATTAACACAGGGTGCTGAGGCCCATTCTGTGCTCCAGCCCTGCTCAGTGACCAGGGAGGGCTGTTAGACACCAGTGATGGTGATACTTGACCCGCTTTGCAGACAAGTTAGGGTTGGGCCCTGAATGGGGAAGACACTCAGAGAACATTTAGTCCAGATCCATCTCATAGGACGGCAGAGACCCAGGAAATTCACACTGTGACTGGAGGTTTCCAGGGCTGCTCCAGGCTCTGAGATGTGAGGGAGGGTCACCTCCTCTGCCTCCCTACACCCACCCCTCCTCTCAGTCAGGCCCCCAAGACTCCAGCCCTCCAGCCAGGCTAAATCCATCCCCACTCCTAATCTTCAGCTTGTTTTGGACATCCCAGTCATCTGGTGGGCCCATTCTAGTACCTCTCCTCACACCATTTCTACCCTTCTCCGGGCTACCTCTCTGATGAACTGCCTGGCTTCTGCATTTGCCCCATTTCCTCTTCTCAAATTACATGCATAGGTTACTTTGCACTTATTTGTATATTTCCCTGAATGTATGACATCATTTCTTCATGGTATGGTTAGTCTCCCCCATCAGACTGGGTATTCCTCATGGACCAGAGTCTTGTTTTGTCCCTTAGCCTGGGAGCTGCTGTAGGACAGATCCTTTTTCTCTTCTTTTGCCTGAGCACTCCTTGTGGGCAGAGGATAGATGACTTGAACTTTCCAGCTCTGTCTTAACCCTGAGACTCACTGTCTTTCTGGCACACACAGCAAAGGGGTAGTTACCATTCCCATCCTCCCTTTTTCCTTCACAATGCCCAGCCTCCTCCAACACAGCAAACCCCAAACCCACAGGAGCACCTGCCAATGGCAGCACCAAATAGAGGATGGTAGAGCTGGCAAAGCTTGGAAGACAGCTGGGGACCCCTGACACTTGTTACTGCCCACCCCTGCCACCTCCCACCACACAACAACTATCCAAGAGGATGAGTGAAGGGAGGGTGTGAACTGGCAGGTCTGGGTGTGCCCAGGCTTCATACCATAAGGCCCAAGAACCATCAAGACTGAAGGGACAGCACTGGAGGGACCACCTGGCTCCTGGCCTCTTGTTGAGAGTCTTGGTTTCCTCCAGATGTGGGCGGTACCAGGCTCATGGCCACATGACCAGTCAATGCCAGAGTGAGAACCCCAATAAGCCCCTGCAATCCAGTCTAACACTCTTGCCATTGAGTCGGAATGATTATCTGAGCTGCCAGGCTCTACTGAGGAGGGCAGTGTGGAGCAGCAGAGAGACCATAGAACCTGGGACTATTATAATGAATCCTGCCTCTAATATTTATTTGCTGGGTGGCATGAGACAAGTCATGTAACTTCTCTGAGCCTCAATTTTATCATCTGTAAAATGGGTACAATAATAATACCTATCTTACTTGGTTATTGTGGGGAGTCAATAAAATGATGGCTCTATGGTGGTTAGTATGTAATGAGCTCTCAGTGAATGCCAGTGGTTATTTAATACTCTTACTTCCTCTGTGCTTGCCACTCTGTGAGATCTATGGCAAGGGTATAATAAACATTCACTGAGCCGATGTAGCAAGGATGAGGGCCATAGGGGATGGCTTCCACTTCCCAGTTTCTCTTGTTTAGCCCGAGAGGCTGAAGGAACAGCCAGTATCTCAAGGGAAAGGGCAGGTGCTGGCTTATGCCCATCTCCCTACATGAGGCATCTCCACTTGTGCCACCAGCTCTCCGAAGAAGTTCAGCTCAGCGCCTTGCTCAGGAAGTTCTGCTGGTTCTCTGCTTTCAGGAGCTGATGGTTGTCTGCTGTGATAGTCAGCTAGGGATGGAGTTCCCAGTGGAGGAGGGAGTGTGGTTACTCCAGCAATGGCAGAGGCCAAGCATCTATGGCGTATTCACAGTCTTCCATCTGCCCCAACACTATCCCCAAACTGTGACTTAAATGGGGGTCCCACAGCCTTGACCCCACTACTGAGCACATCAAATCCTTAGAGACCCTTACCTCTTCTTCTCCCACTTAAAAATCTCTCCAACCTCATTCCCTTCACTTTCCAACATCATCAGTTGCCTCAGGATGTAGCAGAAAGCAGGTAGGTTTGGAGCTGCCCACCAGGTCACTTCTAAACTGAAGGCAAGTTACTTGCCCTCTTTGTGTGCTTGCTTCCTTATCTATAAAACGGCCATAATTCCTATCTTCCACGACTCTTATTAGAAACACAAGTGTTGCCAGTCATGGTGGCTCACTCCCACAATCCCAGCACTTTGGGAGGGGGAGGCAGGAGGATTGCTTGAAGCTAGCAGCTCAAGACCAACCTGATTAACACAGTAAGACCCCATCTCTACAAAATATAAAAAATAAAAATGTAGCTGAGAGTGGTGGTGCACACCTCTAGTCCCAGCTACTCAGGAGGCTAAGGCAGGAGGATCGCCTGAGCCCAGGATGTCCAGGCTGCAGCAAGCTGTGATTGTGCCACTATACTCCAACCTGGGTGACAGAGCAAGACTCCGTCTCTAAATAAATAAATAAATAAATAAATGGAAAAATAAAAAAAGAGAGAAAAAGAAACACAAGTGTTGAAATAGCAGGGCCTCTTCAGGGAGGCCAGTAGACACTGCCTAGAAGCAGTGATTCCCATGTTTTTATGTATGGGGACACCAGGGCTCAGAAATAGTGACATATTGGCTAAAGGTCACATGGCAAATGCACTGTCAGACCCCACAAGTCCCTGCCAACATATCTTAGAACGTTTTGCCCTTTCAGATGAGAGTTTCCTTCTCTAGCCTACTTATTGTGTTTTCCATCTTCTCAACTGGGCTCCAACCCCACTCCCCACACCCCATCCCCTGAAGCCTTCTCTTAAGGGGAGCACACTGGGCTGAGGTTAGTGTTTGTTAAAGACAGGCATGGAGGAGCATCCAGGGCTGATGTGGAGAGGACAGCGGGCAGTGTGGGGCTGGGGCTGCGGCAGGGTGGGCTCCGGGCAGTTCCTCCAAATCTCCCGGTCTGCCTTCGCCAGCCCTGGCTGTCTGAGAAATCTCATTTTGCTAGTGATCTGATTCATGGGCCTGGCTCCCTGGTGCTCCCTGAGCAACTCTCTGTCAATAACTATTCTTTACAAGGTCCCTCGATTCGTTTTCGGGGTTGAAGACAAATTTTTAAAGAGGAGTGCAAGGACTGAGGCCATTCCAGAGGGGCTGTTAACTTAATGTCCTGCTGCATTCCCACCAAGCCGGCTCCCGCTTGAACTCCACGAGGGTCAGGAGTTGACGTTTTTTTGCAATTGCTTCTGAATTCTCGCATCTGGACAGGGGGTGAGGGATGAGGAGAGAGGGACACAAATTACAGGACAGGGCAGCAGGCATGGCTCTGGCTTTGTTGCGAGTTTGTTGTGTGCCTTTGAGCCAACTGTTTCTCCTCTCTAGGTCCTCGTCGCCCTGTTTGTGAAACCCTTGGTGCCTGCAAACAGCATTCCACTTTCCTGCTTGGGGTGGCCTGGTGTCCGAAGTTTATCTGGGAAAGAGATGTCTGCAGCCAAGCAGCTTATGTCTCCTCCTCATCGTCCCCGTGTGGGATGTACAGTTGGTGAATTCTGTAGCCGAATTCGCCTGAGTACAGTTTGCTCCCAGCTTTCTGTACCTACTGCTCTGGCTCAGGGCCTCATGCTTTCTGTTGCAGCATCCTCTTAATGGGTCCCCTTTCTCCTCCATCCTTCCTTCCTTCACAAGAGCTAAACCTCAAGTCTGAGCCTGATTCCTTTCCTTGCTGGACCCATCACCCTCTCTGGCCTCCGCACCTTTGCATGTGTGTTTTCTGTGCTTCCCCTCTCACCAGGGACTCGTGTTCCAGGCATAGGGAAAGCAAGTGCAAAGTCAGGCAGCAAAACACAGGGTGTGGAGTCTGTAGCCTCTGTCCTCCTTACCGGACTGTCCCTGGCCTTATCCTCAGCAAACTCAGCTTTGGTTGTCTTCTCCTGTCCTCCTTTGTGCCCTGTCAACCTAGGGTAAAGGTCTGTCATCATCTCCAATGACAGTGGGCAGCTGACTTGTCCATCTTCCCTATGGGCTTGGGGGTTCCTTGAGGACAGATCCAGTTTTGCTTCCCAGACTCCCCATCAGGGTCCAGGGCATAGAAGCTTAATGCCTTGAGGAAACAAATGACTCCATGTTCCAAGTTTCACACCAGCAACCTACCCCACCTGACACACATCCCCAACCTAGTGTATTCTTCCTCGACTCACATCCCTGCTCTCCTCATCTCTTATAAGAACTCCAAGGGGATGAGGTGATGAACCTCAAATAAGGTGGTAGAGTGAGCAAATTCCTCAATACGGGATAATGTGAAAACCATTTAGAGTTTGCATTTGGACTTAATTTGGTAGGCAATCTTTTGTCGAGCACTTGCTGATTCCAGGCACCAGGTTAAGCACAAGGGGGTTAAAAAATGACTGAGACCCCCATACCTCTCCAGGAGCATGTAGTCAGGGCAATGTTTGAATGGCAGATATCTGTTGTTCTGGGAACTCAAGGAGAGCCCCCCTGCCAGGCTCCCCTGTGGTTCTGCTTTAGGCTCAGCTGTTAGCTCCTTACTTGCTGCTGAGCTGCACTCTTTCTTTGTTGCCAAACGTATCTTGGGCACAGCTGGTCAGTCTCTAGTCTTCCTTTCATACCTATGCCTTGCCTGAAAATTAAGACCTGGTTGTGGCAAAGTCCATTCATTGATACCCTCTATGCGCAGCTGTCTGTACTAGGCATGCTGTCTGCGGGAGCTGTGCAGAGTGCTCTCCATACATGATCCAATTTAATCCTCATGACCACCCTGGGCTGAGCCATCAGCTGAGCAGATGATTGTGGGAGGCCAGGCTTCCTTCCATAGTGAGCAACAGCATGTCTGGGCAGGTGCCAGTGTAGCCCCAGTTCTGCTGCTGGCTGCTTCTGGGACACATGCTGGTTACTGTTCCTTTCCTTTCCAAAAGTGACTGCCAGAGCCACCTGTCTATGGGCACTGGATGCTAGCCAGGTAGCCTTGGCTGAGCTCCTGCCCCACTCACGCCTGAGCTCCTGTGCCCCCTAGGTTGCTGCCTGTGCTGGGGTGTGGGCTCCCAGGGCCTCATGAGAGGCTGCATGCACACTCACAGGTCAAGTGTGGCATGAGATGCAGCTAGCCCATGGCCCACTGGTGGGGAGGGGCACCCCAACACGCATGTGCTCTCTCCTGTTTGGTTTCTAACGTGTAGATCCCCAGGCTTTTTCCATCAACCCCAAGGGGGAGAGAAGGGAGGAGAGGTGGTTACAGGGAGGGCCACCTCAGAGGGGGGCAGTGAAGGAAGCTGGAGTAACTCAGGTGGGCACACCAACCCTCTCACCTCACTCCTTATTTTTCTGTGCCCCCCAGAAGATCTTTCTCTGTAGTTCTGAGGCCTGCCCTTCCGTCCTCTGAGCCAATCAGGACAGAGCCTTAGAGGAGGCACCTCTTTATAAGGGCACATTTGTGGGTCAGCGGATTCTTCATCCCTTGACCTGGGCATCCCAAAACACCAGAGGGTCTTAAGGGACCTGCATGTCGGGGGAGGAAGAGCAGGACCACAGCCTGGTCTAGCCGAGTTTTGGTCTCATGTCATATAGTGTGCCCAGTGCGTGAGTGTGTGCGCGCGCATGTGTGGACTTCTTTGTGTGTGTGTGTGTGTGTTTGCCCATGCACACAAGGAAGATACAGAGCCAGCCACCATGTACTGTTTGTTCATGGGAGCTGCTGCCCCCACCTCCAGTCTGACCACTTCCATTTATTTAAGAAAAATCTGACACAGTGGTGGGTAGAACCCGAGAGAAAAATAGCTGTGGGATGGGGTAGGGGCGACACTGGCTCCCTTCTGCGTTTGCCCACCCTAAAGTCCCTCACAGCATTCCCCGGTGCCCTCTACTCCCCTCCTGGGTTCCGTCTTGTGGGGGATAGGTGGCTGCCTGCCCTATGCTGCAGAGGGAAGGCGCGGTCAGCAGGGTGAGGGGTGGCTAAGGCGTAGTAGTGTTGACCTTGCTGTGGGGGAAGGGGAAGGCAAGGAGGTCCCCAGGCCTCTGGCTCTGGGGTGTGATTTGGCTAGAGATGGATCCAGGATTCTTTCCCCTTTAGGTCCCTGCCCAAAGCCTTGGGGCAGGGGTGGAAGTCCTGAGAACTCAGGAAGGTGCCTGGCTTGGCACCAGACCTCTCTGTAGAGTCAGCTCCCAGGTCCTGGGAGGCACGCGAATGCCAGCAGATGCTACAGCTGTTCCCCTAGCCCCCAGATATGTCATCCACAGCAAGATCCTTGGCAGGGCAGGCAGCCGCCACCTCCCCACCCTGCAGGACAGAAATCCCTGAATATTAGTTTGAGGAAAGTCTTTGTGCAGCCTGTGACACAAGACCCCCACAGAACCCCCAGCACAGGGGGACGACAGGGGGGACGGGAGGCGGGGCCAGGACACAGCGTGGGCCCACCTGACCCCAAGCTGGACCTCCTTGCCTCACTCTTGGGGCAGGGAGTTGCTTAAGATGGGAGGAGATTTGGAAAGGGTAGAACAGAGGCTGGGGTTGCTTTCCTCCTTGCGAGCCACTGGAGGAAGAGCCCTCCACCTGCAGGGGGCAGAAGAGGGTAAGGGTGTGAGGCGAGGGAAGGCCCAGACACCGAGGCGGCCCGACCCGCACCGAGCCAAGCTGCAGGGGCAGGGAGTACAAAATCAATTCAGCCGCCCAGAGTCCGTGTGAACCGGGGGTCCCGGCTGTGTCCTACCCCGAGCTGACCCCGATGAGGGAGTCCCTGCTACTCCGGTTGGCGCCTCTATGCAATCTCTTTGATTCTGCGCATGTAATTGTGCAGGTCCGGGGCTGCAGTGGGCCGCGTGGTGCCCGCCACATCGGGGCAGCCCCAACCCAGGTCCTCTTCCTCCTCCTCGTCCTCTTCGCCGGCGGGCACCGAGTCATAGGCCAGCTCCTCTGACGGCAGCGTGGTGAAGGTGGTGAACTTGACCCTCTTGCGCTTGGAGGTGGGCGAGCTGGCTGGGTCCTCGGCTTGGTCCCGGGCTGAGCCGCCCGAGGAGCCGTCGCCCCGGCCGTGCACCTGGCTCTGGACGCTGGTCTGAGAGCTGCCGCTGCTGTGGTGGTCGCCGTGGCAGCAGGCGGGCACGGTTTCCAGCGGGTTGCCTGCCGGCGGCGAGAGCTCCCCTTGCACTCGCAGCGGCTGCCCGTTGCCCAGGAACACCCAGTGGTGAGAGTGGTCCATGCTGGTCTGGCCCTCGGGCGGGATGCGCTTGTGCCGGTAGCGCAGCACGAAAACGATGCAGTTGATGAGGAAGACGAGGATGGCGAGGCAGAAGACGCCCAGCAGCGCGTACATGCCAATCTCTAGGTCGGTCAGACCCCGTGGCATCTGCAGGAAGCCGGTGGGCAGCGGCAGGAAGTCTTCTGTGGGTGGCACGACGGGGCTGGCGGTGCCCGGGCCTGGGGCCTCCGGTGCAGGTAGCGCAGAGCCTGGCGGGCCAGCTCCCCGGGCCTCGTCCTCGCCCCCGCCAGGCCCTGGTTGGCTGGGGCCCGGGTAGTCATAAGTGGGGTCCTCCTCGTCCCTCCCAAAGTGCACCCGCAGGCCCACAGGGGTCGTGGCCAGCACACTCTTGCGTCTGGTTTTCTGGCAGCTCTCAGCGATGGTTAGCTCTGCGCGGAGCAGCTCCCCTGCCCCCTCGGCCTCAGCCACTACCAGAGGGAAGGCCCGATCCTGGGTCACAGTGGCCACACGCTCATCCAGGCTGCTCACTAGCAGTCCGTAGTCTCGGGGACTGTAGAGGGAGAGTGGGGCTGTGGTGCCATCACTGTAGGAGAGCCAGAGGCTCAGTAGGGCTTCCTGGAGGAGGAGGAGAAGGAGGGGTCAGGAGTCAAAGAGCTTGTTTAGCTGGCTTCCTGCTAGATCCTGGGCTATGTAGGGGCGGGGACCACAGGTCTCTGGCTCCCTGCTGTATTCTCAGCACTGGAACTGTGCCTGGCCTGTGGCGGGCACTAAGAACTATTGCTCAAGTGAGAGTCCCCCTTACAGGGTGTGGGGAGGGTAAATCCCAGACCATGGCATCCAGGCCTCATACTGCTCTGAGGATGCCCTTGTCCACTTCACCCCTCTGCCCGGGATGAGCCGAAGGTAAGTTTTGCCTTGGGTCTAATTCAAGTCCCTTCTGCTGCTGGAATAGCTCCGTATCTCCATGCCTGACCTTGGGCTTACCCCCATCAGACAACAAGCTGTTGAGAATACACACCCACTCCCCACTTCTGCCTGTTGGCTAAAACCTTCTGAGAATTGCCCTCGCTCCAGATGAGGAAGCAGGGTTCAGAGAGAAGTGATTGGCTTGGGGTGATGGAGTGAGTTAGGGACAGAGGACCCCTGTGTCCTGATTCTGGGCTCAGCACTTGATGCTCACCGCCTCACTCCCCAGGACTCACACCTGTCACCTCCTCACTCCCCAGGACTCCCACCTGTCACCTTTCCACTTTTGTCCTGTGGCTATGCCTATGGTGTATACTTGGGGCTCCAGAGATAAGTGAGGGTACTTCCTGGGGGTGATGTGGAGGTGACAGCCCTCTGTGAATCCAGGAGGGAGACCCTCAGAGGGAACATCTCAGGTAGCAAGAGCAGCAAGCGAGAACTTGCTCTGACCTCCCACGTAGATGTTGTGGCCATGGGGTAGGCAGGTGTGCAGGGCATGGAGGGCAGAGATCCTCCGTTTCCTAAAGCCCTAATTTGGGGACTCTTGGTGCTAGGGCAAAGCAGAGCCCCCAGGTCCTCCTTCCATACCATCAAATCCCTGGCTGGTGGGCCAAGCAACCAGTTACCTGCTTGAGGAAGCTCAGGGTCTGCTGGGCAGCTGTGGTGGCTAGGATGGTGTGGCTGCTCCCAGGGCTGGGCCGCAGGGAGAGGGCCAGGCTGGCCACCACCTGGGCCTGAAGCTGTGTGATGCTGACCTTCTCCTCCGTCACTGTCAGCAGTGTCTCCCCGAGCACAGCCTCCGTCAGCGGAGACACCACCTGAGGCAGAGCGGGACCGGGATGGGAGAGAGCTAGGAAAGCGCAACCCCCCTGCCCAAGATCCCCAGCTAGGGGGAAATCCCAGCACTGCTGCAAGAGGGGCCTGAAGGGTGAGGCAGGCTGGAAGGCAGGACTTCGCAGCTCTGGCTCAGGTCTGCAACCAGGAACCAGTGTCCAGAGGTCTTGAGAGGGTTGGGGGCTCATAGGAGTCAGGCAAGAACACAAATGAGAGAGGTGGGCCAATTCTAAGGAAAACAACAACCCCCACACAGTGATAAGTAGCAATTGATGTGCAACCTCAATGTCAGGGAAACAAAAGGGAGTGGTGAGGACCATGGAAAATGAGGGAACTCATTCTCATGTGTAGGAGGCACCAATACTGGCTTCAGCTGATTGTTGCCAGATTCATTTTTTGTGAAACCAGAAATCTATATGTATTTTTTAAATGAGAAATCTCCCAATTGAAAACACGTTGGATCAATTGTTTTACGAAGAAGATATGTCTGCAGGCAGATTCTAGCCTACAGGTCACAATAGTTTCTTAGGTAGATGATTTCTATCCAGTAACCCAATTGTCAGGGTAGAAACAAGTCAGGAAAGGTCAAAGTTGAGTTCCTAGATCACTAAACGCACCTTCCTGGACTCTAGGCTGGCTGACTCTCACCTGCTCCCCCTCTGCTCTCAGGGAGGGGTCTGCTTGAGTCACCCACACTGAGGATTGATAAAGGTTGATAGAGCTTGGAGTGAGAACTTTTACCAGGATGAAGCTAAGAGAGCTTGACCTTGGAATTTCAGACAAGGGGCAGGCAGGGAAGAGTGTTCTGGGGGCCAGTTGGGCTTGGGAAAATCTGAGTTCTGCACCCACAGGTAAATAAGGCTCCCAACACTGCCCGTTTGTGCTGGGACAGAGCCCATACCTACCTTAAAGGGGGTGGTGCCTGGCTCCAGCCCTGCCAGTGTGCTGCTGTCCACCATGTGTGCCACTCGGGGGTCACCCACCCGCATGAAGTCACTGACTAGGTCAGTGACCTCCACCAGCCAGTCCGGGCCTAGCATGGTGACCACCTGGTCGGTGCCCTCGGATGATGTCGTGTGGAACTGGGTGAAGACCTGCAGGGTGGCATGCTGGTACTGCAGGGTGCAGCCCCGGCTTGCACTCTGCCGCCGCTCCTCCTCTTCCTCGTCCTCATCCTCACTTTCCCGGACTGACCTGGGGTGGGGACATGCCATGCTGAAGGCTTCTCACCTGGACTCTGACCTGCACAGTCCACACCCCTCACCCTTGTCCTGTTGGGTCCTCCCAGCTTCCCAGAAGCTCTGCAAAAGCAGGCCTCCTCTCTGGCTCATGCCTTTCATCTCTTAAGTTTGGAGCCAGGAGTCCTAGTCTTTTCTCTCCTAGAAAAGTACCTTCTTGACCCTACCTCCTATTCCTATATGCCTCCTCTTGGCTTAAGCCAAGCCTGAGAATAGCTCGTGTCAAATCCTAACAGCAACTGCTGCCTCTTCTTCAGTACTAAGTTTGTGCCTGGCACTGTTTTAAGCTCTAACCTGGAGCAAATGTGATCCTTTTTATAGAATGCCAGAAATCTTAGCTGAATTGTGTTCTGCGGTTATGAGGACACTAAGCAGAACCTGTAGGTGATGAACTCGGACATCTAACTGAGATTTCCAAGCAAGGTGTGGAAATTGTGGCCTGGTTTCCTTTTGCTGCTTTTAGTCAAATGTGAGAGGAGAGAGACACATTGATAAACTGTTAAGCAAAAGGGAACCTGGACTTGATGATTTGGGAAATTCTCAGCCTGTGCACATTGCAAAAAAAAAAAAAAATGCTAAAATTGAGAGGTTTACTGTCAGGAAGGTGTGCTTTGGTGATAAAGTCAAGTGTTTCTCTCTGTAGCTAGTGCTTTGTTGGTGTACTGGGGGATCAAGCAACTAGAATATTCATTTACACAGAGAGTTCTTTCACCTGGGTTAATTAATTTATTCCTCACAAAAATCGTATGAGGCAGGTGTTATTGTGCCCATTTTACAGATATGGAGATGGAGGCACAGAGCGGTTACATAAGTAGCCCAAGTTTACACAGCTAGTAAATAGCAGAGACAGGACTTAAATCAGGCTGTCTGGCTTCAGAGTCCACTGCTACTCAAAGCAGTATCGCTATCACCCAGGAGCTGGTGAGAAATGCAGAATTACAGGCTTTACCCCAGACCTGCCCAGTCAGAATCTGCATTTTACTCCGATCCCCAGGTGATTCATATACACATTAAAGTTTGAGAGGCACTGGTCTATGCCACATTGCTCTTCCAAATCTCTCTGAGTTGAACTCAGCCCAGTTCTAACTTGGCTGCCTGTTTCTCTCACCACCTGCTTCTCTCTCCAGCCCCGTCCACCTCCTGCTCTTAGCTGCCTGTCACTTTCCTCTTTTCTCTTCCCTGCTGGGCTTTTCTCTCCAGCAGCTCTGAGTGGGTGCTTGGAATGCGGTGAGTATACACATATATGCCCCACATATGGGCATCCAGGTGCCTGAGCTTACAAGCCCACAAGGGAGCCTGGGTATGAGTCACAGTGTGCCTGCACTCATGCACTCACTAGTGTGTCCTTGGTGTGCCCAGGCTGGGGCACATGCGTACAGGTGTGTCTGCTCCATTTTGTCTGCCTGACTGCAGGCAGTCTCTTAACCTGTCTCCCCAGCCAACTCCTTTCAGTTCATTCTTTAAGACTTAGCTCAAGAGTTGTCTCTTCCAGGAAGCCTGCCTTGACTTCTCCTGGAGGAAGAAGCAGTCCTCTCCTTGTGCCACTTGATTCCCTGCACACAGGGCTTCCCACGCATCACCATGTTCTGTGGCATGCACATGCCTTCCTCCCTTGCTGGACTGAGAGACTGGCAGGGTCAGGCACTGGCCACACTCATCCCATCTCTCAAACACTTGTCAGTGCCTAGCTCACAGTAGCTGGTCAATGAAAGTTTGTTCACTGCACAACCAACCGATAGACTACGTATACCAAGGGCCTTATACCCATATGCAGGTCAGACTGTTGGCCGAGGTTGTATCCACCCATGAGTATCCCAAGTATCTGCCATAGGAGAGGGGCTGTACCTCCGATCGGGGAGGATGGGTACCCTCCAGCCCTTCACTTGGCTGAGGCGGGCATCTGAGAGCTCAATGTGCAAGGGCAGCTTGGGGACCCAGACTGTCATTTCCAGGGGGGCATTGAGAACGTCGTAGCGGAAGGTGACCCTGGCGTTCATGGACCCTCGAGACTCTTTTCCACTCACAAACACATAGTCGCAGCTGCTGGATACCTGGGGGAAGGGAGGAACAGTTGGCACGTCTTGCCGTACAGGTCTTCCTGTGAGGCAATGCAGGGAACTTCAGTCTGACAAGCAGGGCTGGAGGGAAAGTCCTAGGAGGCTGAAGGAGAGGGGGCCAGTGGAAGGAGGCATTGATTCCTCTGGGAGTCCCGGCTGCCATCACTGCTTTTGCTCTTTCTCGAGATCACCTCTTGGTGCCCACTGGGGAAGGCTTTTGTTCCTTAGTAAGGAGCCAACATGCAAATGCTTTTCAGCGGCTGTTCCCGATCTGTCAGAGCCACACTTTGGAGGAGGCTCCAGGGTGAGGGCCTCTCAGGGCTGGCTCCCCTCCCCCAGCAGGACTGGCGGGGCTCTGGAGCCAGGGGTCTGGCAGGTAGAGTCATCTATGGTGCAGAAAAGGACATGGGCACTTAACTGGGCAGGGAGGACATTGAGGTGGAGGGGATGGAGATGAGGGGCAGGCCCATGTCCTCCACAGCCTCTCTGGCATGGCTGCCCCAGGAGAATGGGCAGGTAGTTAATTTCCGGTGAGGGGGAATTAACCAGGTGTGGAGATGAGGGAATGGGAGAGGAAAACTCAGGACCGGAGAACCCCAAGCATAGATGGGTGGATGGCTACCACCAACGGATGTGGCTGTGGTAAATGCCTGCCCACCTGGATACCGACTTGCATTCCTAGAGGTTCCCTGGATGGAAACCACAGGCCTGCTGAGTACATCTTGGTGGATACCTGTGCCCACTCACAGAGGTGTCACTGCCAGTACTTTAGGGCAAACGCAGATGGCTCTGTGTGTTAAATATGCCCACGCACACACCTGGCAGCCCAGAACGGATGCTGTGTGTACATGCATCTAGGTGCTCATGCTGGCGCACGTCCATGGGTACATGGTCTTGAGTTTGGGAACAGGTCTATCATTCAGCTGGTGGGTGGATGATGCCCTGAAGGCTCTGGAAGGACCCAGGGGCATTGGGACTATGGATTATCCATGGAGATGAGCCCCTGCGGCATCCCAAACTCTGTCACCTCCCATCATCATCTCAGAGGGGTGGGTGGAGGGATGGGACAGCAGCCCTGCCAGAAATGCTCATTTCCCACATCGGAAGGCAAAGAATTCCAACTGCAGACCTGTAAATTCCACTTACAATGTGGCAGACTCCATAAGACCTGAGTATATTTCATCGAGATTTGTAACCAATTTCATTTAACATCTTCTCTAATTCCCCTTGGTTCTGCTCTGGAGCTGGGGTGGGGGAGTCTGGGTGGCAGAGAAGGTGCTGGGTGAGGGCCCTTGGGAGCAGACCTGTTTCTTCCCATCCCAGTCTGCCAGCAGTGGACAGCCCCACAGGCTTCTGGTGAGGCTTCTCTGAAGGGGGTGATGCAGTGGAGTAGGGGGCACCAGACCATCTGCTCTGGCTCCCTTGGAAGGCATCCTTCCTGGATCATGGATAGAAGAGGTAAGCCCCATGCTCCCTAGACTTGGAGGGACCCAAAGGCAAAGCATAGAGAGAGAGAGCAGGAGGGAGCCCAAGCGACCAGGAGGAGGGCATCTACATTCCAATGGTCCTGCTCTCCTTCAAGCTGAATTATTTACAGGAGCAAGAACGAATTCAGTTGTCTAATCATCTGATTTTGATGCCTGCTGGAGGGTGGCATAGTGAGCGGCTGGCCCACCCCACAGGTACCAGGGCTGGACATCTGCTCACACCACTGCCCACTCTACTGCCTCCTCTTCCCAACTCACTTCTGACCACCGTTCAAAGCCAGGGGAAGAAGCGAATCTGGAGCCCTCTTGGGGAGGTGGCAAACTGGGTCATTGAGTCAGATGAGTGTCGTGTGGGCTGGGCTGTGGAGGACCTGGAGCCAGAGCAGGTCCCTGGGGAGGAGCTCAGGGGTGGAGTGGGAGCTCACGGCTGAGTGGAGCCTTTAGGAGCTGGAGGAGCTGGAGTGTGTGTGCCGGGAGTGGAGCCCTCAGTACACAACCTTCACGCTTGGCCCTACTCACATAATTCTTGAGGCTTCTTCCTGAGCTGCATTGCCTTCATGCGATCACTGGCACTCTGGGTTCAGAGCAGGTCTTTGAGGGGTTGTCTCCCTCACCTACCCCCTGTTGCCTTGCCAAGTGTCTGCCACACACCAAGGTTCAATAATGTCTCGCTAGATTGATTTCAAGTTGTTGACACTGCCTTCTCCCCTCTGGCCTGACAGTCTGTTTCGTATTCCTATAGGAAGCCCTCCAGGACTGGCCAAAGCAGTATCCAGGGGCAGGAAGACGGAGTACCATGGGTGTCAGTAGACTTGGGAATGAACCCTTTCAGAATGGTGTGGTGAAGCTTGGGATGAAGTCAGGCCAGTGCTGTAGCAGGAAAAGGGTGGGGCAGCTGCTGCAACAGAAGGGGTCCCAGCACAGGGAGGCATGAGTTCAGTCTTAGTGGATGAATAAGAGTCAGCCACCTGGACTCTGGTCTGAGGTTCTGCTCTCCTGAAGGCCTAGGGCTTCTTCCCCAGGGCCCCCACCTCCAGGATGCCCACCTTGATGATGTCTTCATTGTCTGACTCGCATTCCACCAGGGCAGAGACGTCTAGGACAAGGCCATTCACCTCAATGGCAATGACCTTGACAGGGATGGCCACTGTCCTGCCAGTCAGAATGGCCGTGTTGATGATCTCTGTGTCCTGCAGGGAGAAGAAGCGGGGAGGGGGGCTCTGCTTGTGGTCCTCTTCTGTCCTGGGGCACACTAGCCAAGGCCCCGGCTCCTGGACTCCCCCCCCCCCCACTCCTCAGATGCACATCCTTCCAGTGGGGACACTGGCACACGTGTGCAGAGATAGGCAGCCACCCCGCCTCGCGCTCCTTGACAGATGGTCTGCTCACTTGGGCTTTTGCAGGAACCTCAGGATCCACCTCACTGTGCTGCCAGGAACCAATCCTTCCCCAGGCCCCTGCCATCTCCTCTTAAACAGCTTCCAGGCTCCTCAGGACTCACATAGTAACATCCAACACATGTCCCTGGCCATTCAAGCTGCCCTGGGCTGGCCCCAGACAATCATTCCAGCCCTACCACTCCATGACGCTCTTTCTAAATCTATAGTTCTTTTGAACAAACTACTCATATTCTCACTACTGTACCTTTGCCCAAGTAATGCCCTGCCTAGGACACACTGTGCATCTCTGGGAGCCCTCCCTCCCAGGTGACCTCCAAGACTCAACTGCATTGTTACCTCCTCCTGCAAACTTCCCATCAGTGGTCCCTCCATAGTGACATCTCCCACCTCTGCCCCCTGAGCATCTGCTGTCCTCATGGCCCCACAAATATAACACACATGCACACACCTTCTCACACAGGCATACCTGGGCATGGCAGGAAGTCTCGCATATACACACATGTCAATCTGTACATATACTCAGTGGTTCACATTCTTGTCACACAAATGTACATGCATGCATAGACCCAGGCATGTTCTGGGCCGGTCACCTGCCTGCTCACCATGGCCAGGGGCAGAATGGCTTGCACATCCCGCTGAATGACCGTCAGCTCAGTGACTGCCCGCTCCAGGTCAGGCAGGGCGCTGTGGCCACGGTAGTCAATGTGCCACATGATCCTCCGCTTGACCGACTGGCTGGTGAAGTTCTCCATTTCAAAGTCCAGCTGCAGGATCTCCAAGGGGCCCTGGCCCTCCCTGCCAGGGGAGGGGAGGGAAGGAGAGCAGAGGATGAAGGGCTGGGAGTGGCCCAGGAGCTCAGAAACTCTCAATGGGGACCCCATCCCTCCCCGGGAGCTACCTGATGGGGCCCTGTGAGCCTTCTCCAACCCATCTGAGGTGCTCCAGCTCCAGGATGCCACTGAGGGGCCTGGACCTCAGAGACCCCAATGGCCAAGCCCCAGCCCTCCCCAAGACCAGCCTCTTCCTTCAAAGATTCCCCACCCCTCTCAGATGGCTGCTCTGCAAAGAGGTGGGTAGATGCACCAACTCCGGCTCACCAGGGGGGCAGGGGTGTGCCCTGAGTCCAGGTCACATCCACGGTGGCTGTTGAGTGCTTTGCCCCAGTCAGCAGCTCCGAGGTCACATGCCACTGGCCACTGCGTGACTTGGTACCTAAAAGGGTCACACCCTTCTTGGCCTTTACCCTGGGACAAAGTGGGAGGAAGAAGAGGGAGAGGGTCAGGCTACAGCCCAAAGCTGCCCAACTGGCCACCATCACTAGACTGTACTGGGGGAAAGGAGAACAGATAAGCTAAGTTACCCTGAGTCCTGGATGTTTCAGATGAATGTTTCAGATGAATTTGGGGAATCTGGTATCACACAGCTGAAAACTCTGACCCTCGGTGAAAGCTGCAATCCCTTCTACCATGTCCCTGCCAAGTCTTTGCCTCATCTCTACTGGCATACCTTAGTGACAGGACTCACTACTTCTGCACACATCTCATTCCTTTTTCGGAAAGCCCATGAAAACTAGAAAGATCTTCCCTGGATGTAGTTGAGCTAAAACAGCCACAGGTTCTGCTGGGCAACAGAGAACAATTCCCCTCCATCTTTACTGTAGTAGTTCTTCAAAAAGCTGGCAAAGTGAGTAGGTGTTCTCTGAATCTTCTTTCCTTCAGTTCCTCCAATTGTTTGTTGCCATAGCTCTGAATCACCTCACAGCCGGTCACACTCCTCTGGACACTAAATGTGATACTAAATACGACACTTCAGCTGCACCCCAATGAACACCAGCTAAAGTGAGGTGATTGCCACCTCTCTAATTCTGCAAGCTCTACTCCTATTAATGCAGCCCAAGATCTCTGATGACTGATTTAACTTATGTTCACATTCAGGTATCAATCACTGAATCAGGCATGACTCTTTCCAACAATATTTAAACTTGAAGGTAGGACACTGAGGAGACAGGGAAATACTAGAAGTTGCAGGCTAACAGTGATGTTTCAGGTCCCATGCATAATGTCTGGGGGTGGGGAAGCATTTTGGTGGGTGTCCTCAGAGTTACACAACATAGGTCAAACCATAGATTCCTAGTGTGAAATATTATCATGTTTTGGGGGGATGTGATACAATCGAAGGCATTTTTGAGTTTGCAAACTGTGTCCTTTTCAAGGTGTAAAAGAGCTGGGAATCCTGAAAATTTTTCTCCCAACTCTAGGACTGGAGCAAATGCCCCTAAACACACACACACACACACACACACACACACACACACACGCTTCTGTTGGCTCCCAGCCAAGAGGCTGCTCTCTGGTGTCCATTTCTCTTTCTTGGCCTCAGTCTCCTTGTCTGTAAAATGTCTAAGGGCCCTTCTAGTCCCAGTTCTATTTTTCTGGACATCTATGATTGTGAAACTGATATTTCCTCTTTATCATGATGCCATTTCTATGAGATCCAGAAATAGGGGTAGGAATGTTTGTTGCCATTAGACAGATAAGAGCACTGTGGCTCCAATAAGCGAGGTATCTTCCTGAGGTTGCTCAAGTGCTAAATGACAGACTCAGGGTTAGGATGCTGGACAGGGATACAGCTGGGAGGTCCCCCCTCCCGCCCACCCACAAGGAGTCAGGTATGCATTTGATCTTGGAAGGGAAACCAGATCCCCACCCATCTTCCCTACTACCTGAGTGTAAAGTGCTCCACGCTGGGGCTGGAGGGCGAGGAGGAGTTGGGGGCCAGATAGAGGAGGATGCTGAGCACTTCCCCGGGCTTGAGGGGCCGGTCTGGCAAGCGGATCATCAGGTTGCTGTCCAGCCTGTGCTCCTGCAGGGTCCTCCTGGGGGGCGGGCGGAACAGGCTGATGCTTCCGATGCGCAGGAGGGGGTGCTGGGTAGGGCTCTCCGCTCGGGCCCCCACCCCGGGCCCGGGCCCACGGCGGGAGCCCCCGCAGCCCCCCGACGCATCAGGGGCGTGGAGCGTGTAGTAGAGCTCGGCCTGCTGGCTCTCCCCCGTCGCCTCCGGCTCCAGCCCGTCCGGGGACTTCCGGCGGGCCGTGGGCGGCGCAGCCGGGGCTGGGGGCCCGAACCAGGCCAGGGGCAGCTCGGCCCGCACAAGACAAGTGGCCAGGCCCCCGCTGAGGCGGCAGGAGCTCTTGACTTCCCGGGCATCCCGGAAGGCGTGCAGGCGGACACAGGGCAGCCGCTCGGTGACGCCGAAGTCGTCCCAGTCCCGGCCGGCCACGTAGAACAGCACCTGGGCCACGGGCTGCGAGGCAGGCACGCGCGAGCGGACAATGAAGGCCCGCACCTTCCAGTTCACTGTCAGGCGCTCGGGGATGTCCAGGGTGCTGGAAGGCTGCAGGAGCTCCCGCGCCACCACCTGGCTGGTGCTGAAGGGCCCCAGCGAGACGTTGAGGACCGGCAGCTCCTTGGTCTGGAACACCACGAAGGGCTCGGAGCGCTGCAGGGAGCTGTTGGCGACCGCGGGTGATGGGGGCCGCGCCTCCCGCAGGAAGAAGGCCAGCCGCGTGTGCGACAGGCGGTAGCTGACCGGCAGCACCGGGCTGGCCTGCGGCCCCGGCGGGCTGGGGCTGGCCGGGTGGGAGCGGCCAGAGGCTGGGGACAGACAGAGGAAAGAAGCCCAGGGTGGTCAGGAGAGGGCACGCTGGGACCCCCGGGTGCTCCCAGAGTCGTCTCGCCCACCCCACAGAGGGCTGCCCACTCTTCTAACTGGGCAAGTTCAGCCTGGCTGTCCATCCTCTGGTGGGCCCTTAGCCTGGCTCAGACCTGACTCCCCGAGCTCCAAGCCTGGCACCCCCTTTGCTCGTATGTGAATTACCCTCTCAGTCGCCGCTTCATTTATTTACCTGCGACATAGCGGTAAAGCTAATACCATCGCAAAACCTTGTGAACCTTCAGGAGGTTCTATCCCCAGCGTCCTCACTTGTAAAACAAGTATAAAAATTGTTTCTGCCTCAAAGTGCCATTGTGAGGACTTTCAAAGTCGTGCAAATAAAGGACTGAGTGGACTCAGGTGCTGAAAAGAGTCCCTGTGATCCCTGTGTAACCTGCACTGCGCTCCGTGTGGGACAGGCGTTAGTGTTTTTCATCCTCAGATCAATCCTTTGAGGTACGTATTATTATGATCTCCCTCCACGCAACCAGTTTTCTATCAGTAACTTCCTTTTTGAGTGCCAATTCTAACATCTTACAGATAAATGAACTAAGGTGCAAGACACTTAAATAATTCAACCAAGTTACCTGGGTAAAGGGGCCAGCAGCGGGACTCGAACCTGGGGTCCCCTGACTCTCAAACCCAAGCTCCTTAGTATTGCACCTGCTGTCTCAGCTGGTGTAGGGTCCCCAGGGATCCAGCTGTCTCCCTTCTCCCTTTGGCCACAGACTATATAAACAGGAAATTTTATTCTCAGTCTCGCATACCTAAACACGGGCCTCCTCCCTCCTCTTAACTCCCTCTCCCCACCTACCAAGGAGGCTGCCAACTTCTGGCAATTCCACCTTGGGCTGCCCCTTATCCTTCCTCCCTGCTCCCATTCTGGCCTTACTCCTGTCGCTATGACGACATACCACTGGCCAACAGGGTCTCCCCTCCTCCCTGGCATTCTCCTCCCCTACACAGCAGCCAGAGTGTTTTTTCTCCTGGACACAAATCAGACATTGTTGCCCCCCTCCCAGCTCAAAAGTTGTTGGACACTGTCAAGGAACAGGAAGGACCCAAGTAGAGGCTTGAGGTTTGAAATCTTATTTTGGATCTCCCCAAGAACCTCCCGAGTCACATTCCTCAACTGTAAAATCAGGACAATGATAACAGTAATGCTGGTCTCACAGGAGGCTGTGTTGTCATTTGTTTTGTTTCTGAGAATCAAATAAGGAAGCACTCTATAAATTGTGCAACACAATGCAAATGTGTATATATCAAAGAAGCTCTCCCATCTGCTTACAAAATAAAACCCAAACTCACTTTTGTACCTGAGCGTGACATTCAGGGCCCCCTACACAAAGCATCAGGATCCTTTTTCTCCTAGGACTCCTCCCCCCAGTCCCCTGCTGGTGGCTTAACTGGACAACTCACTGACCTTCACACTCACAGATGCTGCTTTATCTCCCCTCCTTTGCTCATGCTGCACCCTTCGCATTAGATTCTCTCCTTTCTTATTTGTGCACATCCAAATCTGAATCTTCCTCCAGGGTCCAGCTTCAATGCCACCTCCTCCGTGAAGCCCTCCAAGATGTACCCTCAACTCCTGGGAGTTTCCTCAGAGCTTTGTCCTTCTCTGAGGGGACCTCCCATCCTGCCTTGTGTAGGAATTGTTACCTACCTGGCCTTGCACCAAGAAAGCCTTCAACAAATCATGGCTGATCAACACTGAGTGATCTGCAGAGACCTACGTCCCAAAGAGGAGACTCCTAGTCAGTACTAGACATTACTTGCAGTTTATGCATATTTATCATTTTACCACTGTCAATTAAACCTTGGCAGTTTCACAAACTTTCACATCCAGTTCCTCGCAAAAGCAGTGAACTAAAAATTCCCTGCTCTTGGGGCTCTGGTCTCAATATCCTTTAAAACAAAATCTGCAGTAATCTTCCTCATTCAAAAAATAAGGCAACAGGCTTGGGGTATGACAAAGGCCGTTGGGGTCAGTTGTTTTAAGAGGCGTGGCATGTGCTCTCACCAGTTCTCCTGTGGCATGCTCGGGAGGACCTGAGCAGCCCTTAGGACCAAGTGGGGAAATGATTGGCAAGAAATGCTGGGAACTGATGGTGGGGTGGGGGTGTGCAGCAGAGTCCAAATGAGGACAGGAAGTTGTTTGCAGAGACGGTGAGAGCCTTTCTGCCTGGTGCCTGAGGTCTCATAATGTGTCCCTGCAGCCTGGGGAATACTGGCCCCGAAGCTGACTGTGGAAATGCAGGATCCACATTTGGACCCTGCTTTGGAAGCAGCAGCAAGCAGGCGAACCAACCAGCTTTGGGACTCAAGTGCAAGGCCTCTCTCTGCCCCAGACTCACTGTGCAAGTTGCTCTCCATTTTGAGCCTCAGTTTCCACCTCTAAAGTTGCGCTGGTGACATCAGTCCCTCCCCCTCGCAGGGACATTGAGAGTAGCTGAAAGACCAAGAACAGGACATCCTCTGGGACCTGCAGAGCCGCTCAGGGCAGGAGCACTGCTGCATGTATGCGGAGGTACAGGGCCTTTGAGTGCTGGGGTCAAGGTGGGGCCCCACGCTCCTCCCTCTAGGCTGGGAGAAGTGCAGCTGCGGTCAGTGAGCTCTCAGTGCTCACTATCCAGGCTGCAGAGGTACAAGGTGGTGGGGGGGACTAGCCCTGCCTTTGTTATCCATCCCCTGGAGACCCCAGAGCTGCTAAGTGGCACTTAGTCCCCTTTGCCCTCTCTTACTGTTCCAACTTCACGACTGACCATCTGGATTCCTTGGAGGCACAGCAGAGGCAGAGACCACCAGATGGGCACCGGACTCAGAGGGGCATGAAGGAAGGGATTGGGGAAGTGTGACTGCATCCACCACCTGAATCCCCTCACCCCACTGGGGGAGGGGCTGGTCTAGCAAAACCAAGATCCTGGATCATCCAAACCATCTGCTGTTCTTGGAATATGCTGAGAAAATATTTCTACCCCAGGGCCTTTGCATTGCCATTCCTCCTGCCTTGAATTTTCTCCCCTTGATATTCACATGTTTCTCTCCCCCTCTCTTTTTTTTCTCTCTCTCTCATCAATCTTTGTTTAGGGACATCTTCCTGATCATTTATCTAAAGTAGCGCTGTCTTTCCCCCATCCCTGCCGCTGATCTCTCTCTATCCATTTTCCTGTTTCATTTTCTTCATAGCACTTACCACCACTTAACTCTATATTATATGCATGTGTCTCTTTCTGCCAACTAGAAATTAAGTTCCATGGGGGCACAGACAGGGCTTTGCTTCCTGCTCTATTTTAGTGCTTACAACATGGCCTGGCACATAGCAGGCCCTCAATACATTTTTGTTGAAAGAATGAAATTCTCTGAATGAACAGCGCAGCACTGACTGGGATGCTGTGGAGGTAATGAGTTTCTTGTCAATGGGGCATCCAAGAGGAGACTGGGTGGCCACTGAGGGGAGGGCTCCTGGCACCAGGCCTGGGGGCTCTGGACCCTGTTAGCAACCTTGCAGATAAGAAAGCTGAGTTCCTGGAAGGGGAAGTAACCTGTATCAAGAAAACAGCTGGCATTCAGAAGAGGGAGCCAAAAAGCTGACATTAGGGCATTGCAATGTTTATATTTATGTCACTGTGGCCCACAGCAGCCTCTCCCATCACCACCATGAACCACTCCATCCTGCTGGGGCCTATAGTCTCCTCAGCGGTGGAGCAGGGTGGGTCTCTGAGACGCTAGCACTAATCTATGCTCTCCCACTCACCTATTCTGGAGCTTAAAGGATCCTGCTTGATCTCTCTGGACCTCAGTTTTCCCTGGCAGGTGGGGAAGGCCCTTGAAGCCTTCTGGTGTGGCTGGAGAGGGAGGAGGTAAGACTGGTGGAATGAATAGATACACGATCCGTCAAGTTTTCAGAGACACTAAGTGTGTGCTTGAGTGTACACATATATGTGTGCTAACCCGCACTCTGGCCTGCCTCTCGGCACAGAGCTCTGACCGCCAGACATCATGGAGAATGGCATGGGAGGAAAAGCTACTGGAAGGTTCCTTGAAGGAAGACAGATGTGGCGTGGGGAGAAGGGAGGCTGATTAACTTAGAGACTGAGGTCAGGCCAGGACTGGAGGTGGAAGAGGGGAGAGATCGGGGTGGAAGGCACTGCGTGGACCCACCTTGGACGCACAGCACTAAGGAGTGCCCATGCCCTCCAGACTGACCTGGGAGGACACACACACACACACACACACACACACACACACACACCCGCTGGCACCTGTCTGTTCCTCACCTCCACAGCAGGCTGCCCATAACAGTTCCGTGGGCCTGGTTCCGAACCCTGGCCCCACTGTGCCCCCAGGCTGCACTGCAGCTCTGTTTTGACCCCAGTTTGCCCTGCAGACCAGTTTGTCTGCTGCCTTCCTGTTGATGGCCTGGGCTCTGACTTGGTCTTCAGGCATTTGGGTCTGGCCCTGGGACCCTCTCCCTTGCTGCCATCTCCTGAGAAAAGGGGCTTCTCCATGTCTTCTCTGACTTATGGTGGGGTGTTACAGGCTGAACTGTGCCCTGCCCTTGAAATCTTAACCCTCAGTATCTCAAAATATGACAGTATTTGGAGACAGGATCCTTAAAGAGGCTACTAGGGTTTAAATTAAGCTGTGAGGGTGGGTCCTCATCCAATATGACCAGTGTCCTTATAAGAAGAGGTGAGGATGCAGACACACACAGAGCGATGTTGTGAAGACACAGGGAGAAGGTGGCCGTCTATGAGCCAGGAAGACAGCCCTCACCAGAAACCAATCCTGCTGACACCTTGACCCCAGACTTCCAGCCTCCAGAACTGTGAGAAAATAAATTTCTGTTAAGCCACCCAGGCTGTGGAACTTTGTCATGGCAGCCCTAGCAAACTGATACATGAGGATTGACTATTTCTGCCCCTCCTAGCCTCAGATTCCCCCAGTAAGATGTAGAGACACCATACGGCGGGGGGCGGCGGGGGGTGGGTGGGGAAGACAGGCTGGGATCATCCAGCTTTTGCACATGGGGATAACGATGATGCCTGAGGTATTCCGAGTTCTCTCCAGCATCCCCGACCTCTGCCAGACTATGCCTAGTGAGAGACCCTTTCCATGTGAGCTGGACCAGCCCTGTTCTTCTCATAACCCAAAGAGACAAATATATGAATAGTGATTTCACCATCCCGGCAGGAGGGTATCTGACCCAACAAGACCCAAGAGAAGACTTGCACATGGGAGGATGTGGGGGTTCCCTCATCCTTCCATGCCCAGCTCAAGCATCATCTCCTCCCTGAAGCCTTCTCTGATACCTCTCACAGCCACCATCCTAGGCAGACAGCCCCTCCTCCTCTCTGCTACTGCTCTGCTCTGGCCAGCTCTGACTCTGATAAATCAGGAGGAGCCTGGCCTTGGTATGAATGAAACGCACGTGATGTGGGAACTCTCATTAGTCACTTCTGTGATTGCTCCCCTAGGGCCATGAGACACTGGCTCCTGCGTCCCTGTGCCTGCACAGAGGTCTCTCAAGCCGTCTCCACCATTAGATGGCACATAGTTATTTTTCATACCTCTGCCTATCCAACTGAACTGGGATATGGGTGGACATTGGGGCTGGACCAGCTTTGCATAGTACAAGGTCAGCCGGCTGAAGGAGAGGTGATGACTTGGGCCCAGTGGGCCCTGAACACTGCCCTCCCTAACCACCAGGACAGGGCCTCTATGTATAATACTACTGAACAGTTGGTGTCTTGGACAAAGATGCCCAGCTCAAGTGGCCCACAGTGGGTGCTTAACAAATGTCAATTCCATACCTTTCTGAGGCTGGGGGTACCTGCTCAGGCTTGCCCTAGGTGTCTAGGAGCACAGCAGGGGCCCTCTGCCTCTCCCAGACAACCTTCTCCCCAGGTGCAGAGGCAAGCCACTACCTTACTGGGTGCATAAATGAATCTCTGTGAAAGCTAGGGCTAGGCAGCTTGGGGGTGGGGGCCCCCCGACCATCTCCCTGCTTCTAATCAAGATCAGATGCCTCCTACTTCTACCTCTAATTGTCTCCAAATTAAAACTAATCTCTTGCAAATCAGAAAAAAAATTGTCATTAGCTTTGGTGAGTTTGTGGTTCAGGGGCACAGCAGGTATGCCAGCAGGGCTGGAGGGTGCTGGGCTGTGCTGGGAGGGAGCTTGGCCTGCTCACCTGTGTGTGTGTGCACACGCACATGCATCCACACCAGATGTCAGTGTTTAGGGATCCGTTAGCACTTGCTCCTGGGTTTGCCTGAATATAGAAATCAACCAGAGCAAACAAAACAACAGCAGACAACGCCTAAGGAAGGGCCCAGGCTTATACAGTCAGAATTTCCAGGGGACAGGCCTGGTATCCATATGTTTATGAAGCATCCCAGGCATTGTTATCATGGCAGATGCTTGGATCACAGCGCTAAGTAGGAAGGGTTGGTGAAGACACTGAAGAGGCTGTGCTGCATAGCGTAACGTTGGCACTGTTGATAGTTAATGATGACAAGTACCCAGAGCTTAGAACAATGCCTGGCCCATATAGATGTGAAACACATCTTTTTATCAAATCTATGAATGAATGAATGAATGAATGAGAGGGGGCATGAGCCATGATTAGTGCCAGTGGTGAGAATTCCAGGTCCCATGTGGTCCATGATGAAGAGGCCAGAAATAGCCTCTGCCCAGTGACCCCACCCCAACCCAGACTTGGAGGACCACAGGAGTGGTATAACCTAAGGAAGTGGGAGGGACTGGCCCTGGGGAAACACCCCCAACCCAGGAGAGCTGCAGCGGAGGAATCTGAGGCCCAGGGTACAAAGAAGAGGGCTCTGAACTGGGAGGAAGGATGCCTGGGTTTCAGGCCTGCTCTTCCTTGGCTGATTGGCAAGTCTGACCTAGCAGGTCATTTCTGCTCTCCAGGGCCGTATTTCCCCATAGGCAAATGGGGAATTATTAGCCCGTGATACCAAATCGTTCCTGTGGAGCAGAGTGTCGCAGTAGCAAAAACCTAGGTCTTGAGAAAGCTGTTTCATTTTTAAAATAATCAGTGATACCCGGTGTTAGCAAGGGGCTAAAGAACTGGTGCATTCCTCTGTCCTCCTGGTGGAGGGTGAACTAGGCAAGCTTTCTAGAAACCAATTACAAGATAGGTTTTAAAGGTCTTAAAACTGTCCATGCTCTTTGACCCAAGAAATTCCACTTTGGGAATCTAATAAACAAAAATCTGCTCAAAGATTTACAAATGTTGGCTGGGCATGGTGGCTTACTCCTATAATTTCAGCACTTTGGGAGGCTCAGGAGGGAGTATGGCTTGAGACCAGGAGTTTGAGACCGGCTTGGACAACAAAGAGAGATCCCATCTCTCAAAAAAAAAAAAAAAAAAAAAATCACCGGGCATGGACCTGTGGTCCCAACTACTTGGGAGACTGAGGCAGGAGGATCACTTGAGCCTAGAAGTTCAAGGCTGCAGTGAGCTATGATCATGTCACTGCATTCCAGCCTGGCCAACAGAGTGAGACCCTATCTCTAAAACAAACAAATAGAAAACAAAAAAATTTACATAGATGTTCACTGTAATGTCAGGTTTACCAGTAAAAAATTAGTAACGACCTAAATGTCAAAAGCAGAGTTACATTAAATAAATGCAAATGCATGAAAATGGATATATGCAGCCATTGTAGATCAAGTTTTCAAGACAAATATTTACTTGAATGGGAAAATGTTCACAAAACAGTGCGAATTAACAAAGCAGGGCATTAAACTGACTATATAGCATAATACCAATTTTCTACACAAAGATGTAAACACTGGGAAGAAATGTATCAAAATGCTAATGGTGATTATCTATAGGGAGTGGGGATTATGGATGATTGCTATTTTTTACTTTATGTTTTTATGTATTTTCCAGTTGTCTGCAATGAACACACATTGCTTGTAAAATTAGGAAGGAAACAATAAATGCCATTAAAAATAAACGAAAGTGTTTGAAGTTGTTCCAAGAATTTCTTTTTTTTTTAAGAGGAAATTCTAAAAAAAAAAAAAAGAAGAAAGAACCTGTTTGGCTTTGGAGTCACATAAACTCTCACTCAAATCCCAGCTCTAACATAGCTGTGTGTCCTTGGGCAAGTTACTTAACCTCTCAGAGCCTTGATTTCCATACCTGTGAAATGAAGATCTTAGAACTTATTTCATAGAGTTGTGATTAAATAAGCAAATTGTTTGATGTAATTTCTGGTACAAAGTTGGTGCTCAGTGTTCATTCGTTCGTTCGTTCATTCATTCATTCATCCAACATTTATTGGTTATTTAGTTCTCAGAGGTGGGAAGTGCTGACCTGTTTTTCTCCTGCACTTGATGCACTGTCTGGCTTATGCAGGTCTTCTGCCGAGGTTGGTTAAGTCAAAATAAGACAAGTACAGAGATGACAGGTACATGGAGCAGTGTCCCAAAGGCCTCCAAAGAAGCACCGAGGCTGGAAGGAGTGCCAGCTGTTGAGGGGCCCTAGTATTTGGCCCAGAAAGCTTTGTCACTGATCTGCTGTGTAACCTTGGGCAGTTTCTTTCCTCTCTCCGGGCCTCAGCTTCTTTCTTTGGGAGAAGAGGATAGTCCCTGCTCTGCATGCCACATGGGTGACCTAGAAGTGGGTAGGGGTTATATCTGCAGGGAGTTCTGGACTAGGTAGCAGTCAGCTGGCTGAAGAAGAGGTGATGACTTGGGCCAGGTGGGCCCTGAACACTGCCCTCCCTAACCACCAGGACAGGGCCTCTATGTATAATACTATTGAACAGTTGGTGTCTTGGACAAAGATGCACAGCTCAAGGAGCAAGCAGAGGTTAAAACCCAGCCCCAGCTCTGCTCACCAAGCCCAGTGCCTCGCAAGGGGCTGCTTCTGTATCTTTCTAAGATACACAAAGATACCATCTAAGCTGGTCCCCACAGGCATGTCCCCACACCAGGCTGGAGGTGCAGGAAACCACATTGGGCCAGCGGGGTGAAGAGGGGCCCAGCCCAGAGACAGAGGAATGAGTGCCTTCCTGAGGCCTGAGGTCTGAGGGAGATGTCCACCCCATCCCCAGCCCTGTAGCACCTCCCTCCTCCAAAGCAGCTCAAACCATCCCCACCACAAAGTTGCAAACCCCATCTCTAGGATCAGCCTGGGTGCTCCTCTGGCACAGGCTAGTGGCTCTTTCGTCAACCTGGAGGCTCCACTTTTCTCTCCCCGCTGTACTCCCAACACTGAGTGCCTCTGGGTGACTGCATCCTGGGCTGGTCTGGGAGCAGCAGGAGCCCCAGAGCAAGGACATGCAGCCTGGGAATACGTAATCGCTGACTCCATGCTGTGGCCACTCCCCCAGTGGGTGGCTGGGAGGAAGAGCCACTGAAGTCACCAGCAGCCAGCATCCCCCAGATGGCTCTTGCCCACTCCCTGGCAGGTTGTAAATCCTGGAGAGGCAGCTTCCCAGTACTGTCATCCACCCCACCCCCATGCCTGACTGGAACCCAATGTTGGAATAAAAGTCAGCTGTGGGGAGGGGCCAGCAGGAGGGACGCCCCTCCTCCACTTTGCCCTAAATCCCCTCCCAGGAGACCTCCTGCCTGCTGACTCCCAGCAGCTCTGGTTTCCTGCCATCTGCCTGGGAACTCCCCATCTCTTAGCTGAAGGGATGTCAGGTTCCCTCCCCTACGCCTCACAGATGAGGAAGAAGGGTCACAAAGGTTTGGGTCGGGCTGGCTCTGTCATTTATTAGCTGTGCGATCATGGGCAAGTGGCTTCACATCTCCCACCTCAGTTTCCTAAATCGTACAATGGAGTGAGAATAGCCCCTTTTTCACTGACTTGCTTTGCTGACAAAATGCCTATGTTACGAGATTACCTGGGAAATATTTCAGCAGTGCCTGGCACACAGATGGCCCCCTTTAAATATTAGCTATTCTCTGAGCGTTATTATCATCATCATTAAATGGATCCCCACATGGCCTCCTGAGTCAGGAGGCAGAGATCCTCCAAGACCCAGCGACCGACTCCCCTCTATTCTGTGTGTGAACCCAGTGCCAATCCTCCTGTGCTCTGACTGGGGCTCCACTTGCCTGCTGCTAAGGGTGGAAATCCTGCTGTTTTTTTCAATCCCTGGCACCTAGCACAGAGCCTCGCACATGGTCTGTGCTGAACAGAGGACTGTCGAGTGAATGAATGAGTGAAGGAATGACTGGGATGGCCCTGGGAGGTGGTTGTGGTTGTGCCTGCTAACACACACACACACAAACACACAAACACACACACACACACACACACATGATCTGTGCCAGTCGTCCCCTTGCAGGCACCCCTGCTGTACCCCATCCTGGGACATCTATCTTAAACTGGCCATTCCTTTTGCTCCCTCAGCCTAAAACAGGACCAAGGCTGCTGCTCAGTGTAACTTCCTCATTTTTGAGAGGAAGGAAAGAAAGAAATCAGAGAGACCTAGGTAGAGAAATTGGGGAGGGGAGTACTAAACCACAGACTGGTGAGTGAAAGAATGAGTCAAGCTCAGCTAACTTGGGGGCTAGGTCTGCTTCCCAAAAGCCTGAAGGAGGACCAGGGTACCAGAAGGACAGGTGGCCATGAGACCCCAAGAAGCTGCCACCAGGACAGCCCCTGAACTGGCCTCCTAGTCTTGCTCCTGGGGAAACCTAGGCCCAGGGAGGGAAGACTTGCTCAAAACATACAGCAAGGTAGTAGGAGAGACTTACTGAAAACCAGGGCCCTTGTTTCCCAGTTCCCTGCTAGTCTCAGGGGTACCTTCCTCTGGCCCCTGGAGCCTTGTCACCTATGAGGAAGCAATCCCAAGAGGAGGCCAAGGAAAAGTTTCCTGGTTTTGGGAGATCAGCTGGGCCAGGGTCCCTCCCTTCCTCTCCAGCCTCTGCTCCCATGGGATCCTGTAAACTGCACATGGCGCTGAGGGGCAGGGCCTCGGGGCACATGATAGAGAAGGAGGGTGAGAAGGAGCAGCGCAGGAGAGGGTGATGTGGATCTCTGGGGACAGGGACTACAATATATACAACTCAGGCTGGTGTCCCTGGGCTGGAGGGGTCCCAAGGCAGGAGGGGCTTGGAGTTTGGAGGCCCAGTTGTTGCACAGAGAGTCCAGGCAGAGGAGGGATATCAGATGTAGGGACAGAAGCTCTGGCCCTTCCAAGTGCACAATGACCCCACGCCCTCTGTGGTACCTGCTCTGTGAGCCTGCCCTGCAGGTTGTGAGCCTGTGTCTGTTAGTCTGTCTGCATCTGTGATTTCAGGATCAGGACCAGAGACATCAACAGGCTTATGAAGACAAGAAAGGCCTTGTACTTCCATTCAAGTATCGCTTACCCCTGGGAACAGTTCCTTTACTCCTGAAACACTGGAGGGACTCCATCCTCATCCTTACCCCAGCAGCGACCTGCAGGGCAAACCCTTGGCCCTAGACCTCAGTCTGCTCAGCTGTAATGGGCTCTGATGTGAGGTCCCTTTTGTGATAGAAAGGGCTGGGTGGGGGTCTCAGGGATGTAGGAATAGGGGTCAGGAGGTTTATTTGTCACCAGGTCTGGAGTTGGCCAGTGGCTGTGCAGCTAGAGATAAAAGGACACTGCTGAAGAGCCTCTTGCTCTTAGTGGAAAAGATACTGCCCCATGCTCGATCCAGGCCACATGAAACAGAGGGCTGCCTGCTCCAGTCAGCACGCTGAGAGCCCTCACCTTCACCCCCAAGCACCCTAGCCTCCTGTGGGGCCCAATCTCTTGGATCTCAGGATGACCACGAGGGAATGGGGGAACGAGGAAATGAGGGCACACTGATGTGCTCATGGGAAGCGTCTTTTGGAGACAACAGCCTGCCTTTGCCAGCCTAGTCTTCAGCCAAAGAGTGGGTTGTGGTTGGGGGCGGGGGTGTCAGGGAAGGCAGCAGCAAGGAGACAACCTCCAGAGGATCAGGCCTCAGGGAGAGGGTCTGAAATACCCCCTACAGTCACGCCAGACTGGAGAACTGCCACCAACCCCCCAGGGCCTGGAGCGCAGGCCTGACCTGCTCTGCTGGGCTATCCATGGAGGGCTGGGGAAGCAGAGAGACCCCCAAAATAAGGCAAGGGTGCAGAAGCTGGAGAGAAGGGCTGAGAATGGAGAGAGGGAGAGAAAGCTAGGGTTCAAAGGAAAGAGACGGGGGAGGCAGAGAAAGAGGGGACACAGAGAGGAAGGAACTAGGAGGTAAGGCTGGAGAGAGAAAGTAGAGAAAAGCCTATCCTGGAGTAGGGGAAGGCGGTGGGGGTCTCGGGAACAGCTGGATGGAGTAGTGGTGAGGTAGGGCCAGGGCCAACCAAGGAGGCCCAGGAAGGAATCTGAACAAACCTGCACAGCCCTGGCCTGGGATCCCAGCCAGCTGAGCAGGAGCGGCGGGGGAGGGGAGTGCGGGGGAGGGGGCTGCTCTCCGAGTTACACTAAATGGCTAATGTGCATTATCCTAATTATAGCGGAGCAAGCTGAGCCTTCCCACTGGCGCAGCCGCCTGCATCTCCTAATAAACAATTAGCTGCAAACAACGGAAAAAGAATGCAAGAACGTGTGTGTGCGTGTGTGTGTATGTGTGTGTGGAGAGAAACAAATAATGTGTGAGTGCCACCATAGGCCTGCAGTGGGTAGAGAAGGGTTTCGAGCTGGGCCTTGGGAGGGGAGGCTCTGGGGTGAGCTGGGGAACCACATCACCCCTCCAGCCCAATCAGCCCTGGGCAAGGTAAGAGCTGCAACAAACAGCAGCCTTAGAGGTGTAAGGTGGGAGACATGGGGTCCCCCTAACATTTACAGGCTACCTCTGGAGCGCTAGGTACTGGCTGAGTGTCACCCCAACCTCACAATAACTCCAGGGAAACAGCATCTCTTTTTTCCCCCCAATGATGGAACCAAAGCTGAGAGGCTAAGAGCCTTGCCCAAAACACACAGCTGGGGATAGGCCCCACCGGCCCTCCTGATTTCCCTGGCCCTGGGCTCATTTCATGGGAGCAGTGAGCTTGGAAGTCGGGCACCAGGCGTGGAGATCCCCTGAGCTATGTTCCTAGACCTGAGCTGGAGGTGGGCTTGGTCATGAAGGTGGGACTTTCTCACTGCTCTGCTATGCACTTATGTGTGAATGATCTCTGATGTTTTGACAACATTCCTGAGACCTGGACCACCTTCTGATCCCTGTTTTAACTAAGGCCTAGAAAAGGGAAGATACTTGTTTGAGATCCCAGAGGTTTAGTGGCAGAGAGTGGGCTTTGGAACTAACACTCCTGCCCCTGGGTGGGGGCTCTGCCAGGGCTCCACAATTGGGTCCCGTAAGCCAAGGCGCCTGCTGGAAAAGCCAGGGCATTTCCAAATGGGGAGGAGAGTGAAGCAACAGCAGAGCACATTCCAAGCCCCTCTGGGCACCTGCCCCTTGAGGAGGAGCCTGCTTTCCTCAGCCCTGAATTGACCCCTTCCTTTCTGTGCTTAGTCTTTGAGTCTTAGCTTGGTTTCCCTGACTCAGTTACACACTCTTTACTTTCCTAGTGTCTTCAGTGGCCTCCAACTCAGGACCAGCTCACATGAAGCCTAGAGAATTGGGTGGCTGGGAAGGAAAGCCCCCCTCCTGACCTGGTCTCCAGGCAGCAGGTGTGTGTGCGTTGAGAGTGGGGCAGACTCTGGGGGCCTAGAGTACTGCCACCTGCCAGAGGTGACTTGGGCCTCAGTTCGCCACCTGTGGAATGAGTAGGCTGACCAACTTGTCCTGGTTTGCCTGAGACTATTACAGGTTTAATAATAGACTCTAGATCCCAGGCCAACTGGGACAGTTAGTCGCCCTCAGAACAAGGCTAACCTCCCTCCTCTGCCCCCATAGAGTGGTGAGAAGGCCCAGAAAGAGACCCGCAAAGTGTGCAGAGGTGACTGGGGACTGGGCCAGTTTCTTATGTTGGGGGTGGAGGATGGAAGCCCCTGGAATCATCACCTTGAATTCAAGACACTTGGTCTTTGAACCTCAGCTTCCCTATCTACAAAATGGGGCCAACAAAACCTACTAATACACAATTGTTGTGGAGTGAATATGGGAATCCAGGCAGAGTGCTTCTCCTGGACCCTGGCTCACATGTGACATCCCCACTCTCCAGCTGCCTGGTCTTCCCCACAGAGTCCTCCCTGATGGGCTCTTCCCTGTTCTAACCACACTCCAAGCCTACACCTTATTATACTTGGTTTATCTTGGCACCATATTGATTGATTGACAGTTGTCTGACTGCTGCTTCATCAGCACTTCTAACTCAGTGCTGGAAAGGAGCTTTCAAGACTCTGGTTCAAAACACTCAGTTTCCAGAAAAGACCAAGGTCCAGAGAGGAAAAAAACCCTGCCCAAGATCTCACAGCTCTCTCCTCTCCCATCCGCCACTCTGTCTCATTGTAGCTCATTTCTCATCTCTGAGGGCTGCTTATCTTCCTATTTCCCAATCCAACTTTTCCACAAGTGTTTCCTTTGTCCCACAGTACTTGGCATCATCTACTCCTGCCTGCTCTTGAATTCTCTTCTCCTACTCCCCAACCCACACCCCAGGTCTGGGCATTTCCAGCCATGCTCTTTCTGCCTCTGTGCCTTTGCACATGCTGTTCCCTCTGTCTGCTGTGTTGTTCCTCACACATTCCACCTGGTAGGTGTTGAGACAAGAATAAAAAATTCCAGGCAGCAGTTTCACATGACTAGAGGCTATGGGCTGATAAGACCCTGAAAAACAGGGTGTGAATCAAGTTGGCTAAGACCGACTGGACCCAATATGGCACTGGATTTGATCTAGGTTTCACCTAGGACCTCATTATCTGCTCATTAACACACTAAATCACATACCCACCAGTGCCATGACAGTTCTGAGAACTTCCATATTTGGTATAAAAATGAGTAGCACCGCAGTTCCAAGAAATCTCCACTTTTTCAGGAGTTTTCATGAATATTTCACCTCTCAGTTATAGAAATCCATAAAGGTAGCAGCCCCAGCCCACTTGTATGACTCTCTTTAGTATGCTCCCGCTCCCTGTTCTTGAGTGTGCACTTCTCCCTTTGCAATAAATCTTCGTGATTTCACTATTATTTGACTCATCCTTGAATTCATTCTCACAACAGTGTCAAGAGCCTGGACACCAGCTGGTTTCCACCGGCATCTGAGGACCTCCCTCAGCCCACCAGTATCAGTGTCACATGTCCTTTAACTTCTCCCAGCATCACCTCCTCTTTGAAGCCTTCCTTGACCACTCCACAAGGCTGGGTTAGGCAGGATTCTGGGCTGCTCACATCTATCATTCTGTATTTTTTTCTCTACATTGCAACTGTCAGTTTGCATGTTTTGCTTTCTCTTAGATGGAGGCCCTGCTGCGGGCAGAGACCAGGCCTTTCACCATGCAGCCTGACTACCTAATACAATACAGTGTAACTGACACTCAGTAAAGATATATAACAAATAAATATTTATTCAGCCCCTTCTCTGCACCAGACCCTGCTGGGAACTGCCAGGGAGACAGAGATAAAGACGATAGCTTCTGCCCTTAAGGAATTTGCTGGCTAACAGGGAGACCAGACAAGTACATAAATAACCATGCTAAAAGGTAGGAAGTGCTGCTAGGCTTCGGAGGAGCGCAGAGCTCCCTGAGCATTCTAAGAGCCAGATGCCTACATAAGAAACGCTTTCAACGGGAGGAGTCATTTGAGTAGTAAGATCTTGAAGAATGGGTAGAAACTCGAGAACTGATTGGGTGTGGTGGGACCTGGGTGGGGGACAGGGATGGAGGGAACAGAGTGGCAACTGGGGTCCAGGAATTAAAGGCAGGTTTGGATTGAGTGGCATGGAAGAGGGAAAGCACAGAGATGGGGCTGGACCGGCAGGTTAATTAACACCAAGAGAACAAAAGGCTTTGAATGCTAGGCTAAGGAGTCTGTGGATTTTATCCCAGGGGTTTTGAAACTGTACTCCTTAGAGCCCTGGGACTCTGCAGAGGAGTCCCAGGTCCCAGGGTCAGCTTTTGTTGTTATAATTTTTCACATAGACTGTCGGAAAAATAATAGATCCTATGCCTTTAAAAGTTTCCCCATTGGGAGCCTTTAGGGTTCTTGAGCAGGGGAATGAGACCATGAGGTGGTGCTTGTCTTTGTCTCCTCCACATCCACACATACTACACACACTTGGACAGCATGGCCAAGACAGGGGAGGCAGATAGAGCTGCCGTTCCATGGGGCTGGTGCACAGAGCGAGAGGCAAGTGCTGTAATTAAGTTCTCCAGCTCAAGTTATCTCAGCAATCTGTCAGGTCCTGGGGAGGAAAGACCTCCCCTGCCCTGGCTCTGCTCAGGGGCAGCCACCACTCCCCTCACTTGATGACCTCATAGCTGTGTTCCTCTTCCTCCCCACCCGTCCCCATCTCACTTCACTTCCATCCATCTCATCCTCTTTCTCACATTCCTCGCCCTTCCTGGGGCCTTACCCAAGCTCTGCAAGGAAGGTTCAGGAAAGGCAGGGCAGCCGGAGGTTTCTCTCTTCCAGGCCACATACAGAACTGAACACAGACATTCTTCAGAAACCCCTGAAACTCCATACTCAAAACATGCTTTCCTCACATCTGCTTAATGTGATTCACACCATTCTACAAGATTCTGAAATCCCACCTCCTCCAGGAAGACTGTCCTGACTGCTGTAGAGCCAGGCTGGTTAAAGGTTTTTCTCTCTCATGCCAAGGAGTCTGAGATGAGGAATGATTCAGGATCTGAGTCCAAACTCAGAGGAAGAAGACAGCCATGACTGATTAAGGCTGCCTGCTGCAAGTACTGGGTGGGAAACAGGGGCCTCCGTGTCATAGCTTTACTGTCCTTACCCTTCTGACTACAATAATCAGATGGGGTATTGGGATAGACATTTTTAAGGTTCCCTATGAGGCCACACAAGAGCAGATGATATTGACATCTTCTTCAATGCTAAGGCCACCTGCTCCCCTGTCTCTGCTAAAAAGATGCCTTACGTGGTTTGAACAGTCCACAGCTGGGTCTTGCTGCCAAACCCCTCCATCCTGATTTCTGAGAGGAAGAGACAAGAAGGCAAATAACAGAGTCATATTCCCAACAGTTCGTTGCCCACTCCAACATGGTGTAAGTGTACAGTCCCACTTGGAAGGACAAGGTTTTAATTTCACGAGTGCAGATGTGCTGAGTGCTAATTCCATCCTGGGTTGCATAATGAACAATAGTAACAATGGCCACAGCACCATTCGCTGAGTTCTTGCATGTGCTGAGTGGTTTATGTATTCTACCTTCCATTCCCCCATGAGAATATGCGTCCATCTTCTCAACTGTATACAGAAAGACACTGCAGCTTAGCTATGTGCATGATCATCGCTAATAGATGTTGGATCTGGAACTCAAACACAGGTGTGACTAGCACCAAGGCATCTGCAGAGCGTCCTGGGGAAGGGTGACATTGTGACGTAATAAGAAATACATATTTGGTTTTCACCCCTGTTCCTGACACAGAGCTCCTAAAACCCTTGGAATTTCTGAGTGATAGAGGTGAGAACAGCATCTTTTGTTATTCGTGATAAGCCCCTTTCAACCAAACCTGAGTTTATGCTAATGGGGTGACTCCAGGAGGCTGTAGCTGGTTTCCAGGGAAACCAGCTTGTGATTAGAAGGTTGAAACCTTCAGCCCCACTCCCTGACCTCCAAGGAGGGGACAGGGGCTGGAGACTGAGCCAATCAACAATGGCCAGTGATTGAATCAATCACGCCTACATAATGGAACCTTTATTGAAATCCTACCTAAACTACGGGGTTTGGAGGTCTCCCAGGTTGGTGAACAATATATCCATCTGCTGGTGAGGTGGTACACCCCAGCTTCAGGGGGACAGAAGCTCCTGCACTCCGGACCTTTTCAGACCTCACCCTATGTATCTCTTCATTTGATGGTTCATTGTATCCTTTATAATAAACTGGTAAATAGTGTTTTTTTTTTTTTTTTTTTTTTTTTAAAAAAGGTTTTCATGAGTTCTTTGAGCCATAGCAGTAAATTATTGAACTTGAGGAAGGGGTCCTGGGAATCCCCGACGTAGCTGAGTCAGACAGAAGTGTGGTACCTGGGCACTCAATACTTGCAACTGGCATCTGAAATGGGCGGCGGTCTTGTGGGACTGAGCCTTTAACCTGTGGAGTCTGTGCTAACTCCAGGCAGTTAATATCGAAAACTGAATTGTGGACACCCATTTCGTGCCCACAGAGAACTGGAGAATTGCTTGGTGTGAGGAATAAAATCCTGCACATTTGGTGTCTGAAATGTTGTGAAAAGAGGAGCGGGATTTTCCTTTGGGAAGAGATTTGTTTGTTGCTGCAGGAAGAATAGGGGTCCTCCCCAAGTCAACCCTGGTTCTCCCGTCCTTCTCTGCCCGAGCACATGTCACCTCGCACCATGTTGCCATGTCTGTCTCCCCTGTGGTCTCTGGGCCCCTTGAGGAGGTGCACAGTGGCCCTATCTCTGTATCCCCGGTCCACAGCTTTTACATAGTAAGTTATCCTTAAATATTGTTGGAGCTAAGATCAGTAAAGAAAAATTTGGGGAAGGCTGTCTTGGAACTAAAAATGGGTTAGTAATTTCTCAGGGTCAGAGCTGCCCGGTAACGGAAGGAGCTGCCTTGTAGCGTACTGAGCTCCCTGTCCCAGGAAGGATCCCAGCCACCTGAAGCTGATTGATTCCCATCAGGGATGCCGTACAGCAGCTGATTGGCCTGGATGATTTTCCAGCTGTGAGATTCTGGGAGGCTGCCATTCTTCAGAGCTGCTGCCTGCTGTGTGGAAGGCGGAGGAGGAAAGGAAGGAGGCCAGGAAAGGAGGAGAGAGAGAGCCAGTGAGTGGGGAGAGGAGGGCCTCTATACTGTTTTATGGGCAGAGGAAGTGCAACCAGGCAGGGCACACAGGGTCGGAGCTGGGAAAACTGAAACAGCCATGTCTCTCTGCTCATTAATGGAGGTTCTGGGTTCAGGACTGGCACAGCACTGCCCCAGCCCCAGGTGGCCCAGCTTCTCTAACTTGCCAGGGGACCTACATAAGAATCATGGTCTGAGAATGAGACTGGGCTCATGTCTCCCTAAGGACCCCTCGTCCAGGGACTGGGCTTCCCAGAAGTCCGTGAGGGCGAAGGAGAGGTAGAGCTGTGGGGCAGAACAAATCTGGAACTCGGAGCATGTGTGCTTCTCCTGGTTCTGCCCAGCTCTTGCTTTGTGGTTTGGACAAGTCTCTTCCCCTCCCTGGGCCTCAGTTTCTATGCTTGTGACTTCTCAGGCCCTTTCCAGTTCTGACTTCTGGACTACTCCCTTCCTGTGTGGTAGACTGAATATCAGTCTCAATCTTTTATTTTTATTTTTATTTATTTATTTTTTGAGATGGAGTTTCGCTCTTGTTGCCAAGGCTGGAGTGCAATGGTGTGATCTCAGCTCACTGCAACCTCTGCCTCCTAGGTTCAAGTGATTCTCCTGCCTCAGCCTCTCGAGTAGCTGGGATTACAGGCGCTCACCACCATGCCCAGCTAATTTTTTGTATTTTTAGTAGAGACGGAGTTTCACCATGTTGACCAGGCTGGTCTAGAACTCCTGACCTCAGGTGATCCACACGCCTCAGCCTCCCAAAATGCTAGGATTACAGGCGTGAGCCACTGCGCCCAACCCGGTCTCAATTCTTCACATTGCTCTGGAATAGTATGACATAGCCACACTCTTGCCATGGCCCTGTGGTGGGTGGAATCTACTTCTCCACCTCCTGAATTGAGACTCAGTCATGTGACTTGCTTTAGTGGGTGAGATTTTAGCAAATGGGATGCATGTAGAGGTTGGAAACGTGCTCGCACAACTGGGCCTTTTCGCCACGAGAAGAATACACCTCAAGTAGTGTCGGTTCTAAAGAGGAGGAGAGAAGCATGAACAGACCAAGACCAAATCAGCAGCTGGGAGTCCAGCCGGCCGAACCCAGCCTAAAGCAGCCAAACCCCAGACATCTGTTCGACTCACGAGAAATAAATGCTCACTGTTTCAGGCCATGGGATTTGGGAGTGGTTTGTTATGTGGCATTATTGTAGTGATAGCGAATAAATCTTCTTTCCTAGATGCTTGGAATCCTGGTGCTGATGGTGGAGGCTTTGAAGGAAAACCTCAGCCCTTCCCCTGTCTGCAGGCAAGGCTATCGCTTAGGAGAGCCACAGGGCTGTTCCCTGTCTGTGTTCAGCCCAAGCGGGACAGCAGGGTGGGGTCAGGATGCTGTGATGCTGCGGATACTTGGGGGAGGCTGGCTCAGTGGGGCCTGTTCTGGATAGCGAGGGAAGGTCTTCCACAGAAGCTAGCCTGGAAGGGGCCACCCCTCCTGGCTGACGCCACCCACAGAGATGGGTGCTGAGTACGCCTGACCCCTTTATTTCAAAAGGAAATACCTTTCCTGGGCCCAGCCTTGAAGCACCACATGGTTCCGAAGCTGGGCTGAGCCTCACTCATTACACGGTTCATGCTCTGAGGGCCCCAACAGCCCGTGCAACAGTTGGTGACAAGGGACCTGAATCCACTCACTTAGGACTTCATGGCCGATTATATAAGCAAATACAGGCAGCTCTTTCGGAAGTGGAGGACAGGCACATCCCTCTCAGTGCGGGCTACGAATCCACAGGCCCCATCCAGGATCACCCAGTTATTCTGGCCAGCTTCAGCAGGTGGGTTACAAAAAGCAAAGGTCTCCAGCTTAAGTGTTGGTCTCAGATAAACCCAGCTTTGAATCCCAGTCCTGCCTCTTTCCAGCTGTGTGACCTTGAGAAAGTTGCTTAACCTTGCTGAGCCTCAGCCGCCTGTCCTTTAAAGTGCTGACAACAGTAACATCCAGCTCATGGGGCTGCCGTGAGCAGGAAATGCAAGTGCCTGGCACAGAAGTGCTCAGAAATAAACGTTAGCTGTTGCTATTAATAATAAATCATTCTCATTAGACTTTGGACTTCATCTTCCTCAAAATACATTCCTTCCCTTTCTTCAGTCCCTCAAGGACTTACTGTGTGCCAGGAAGGGCACAGAGAGGTTAAAGTTGGTCTCTGAGTGGGAGAGACCCACAAGCGGCTAGTGGAGATGCTCCGGGTACAGAGCTGGAAGCCTGCAGCTCCTTAGCTGGGAAAGTGGCAGGAGTTAGCCAGGCAGAGCAAGGGGCTGGCAGAGGATGAGAGGCTCAGTGAGCTCAGGCACTGATGGGCCTCTGAGTCAGGGGAGGGGCAGAGGGTGTGCATATGTTTGGAGGGGAGGGATGAGCTGCAGGTGATGACACAGGAAAATAGGCAAAGTCAGGTCACAGGGGTCTTGGATGCTGCCATGAGGAGCTGGGAGGATCTCATCCTTCACACAGGCAATGGGAGATGGAAGCTATCAAATGTGGATGGATGCTGGTGACATGGTCAGATTTTCATTTTGGAAAGGGCTCTCTTGGCGGATGGTGCGCTGGGGAGACTAAGACTAGGGAGAGCACTCAGAATGCAGCTGTCATGGTCCAGGGGAGAGATGTGGAGGCCCCAACAGGCAGTAGCAGCAAAGAAGGACTGAACCTTTCCTAAGAAGCCATTCTGAAGAGCTCAGACTCTGCCTCCACTTCGTCCCAGCCCCACTGTTACCAGTGCTGTGTGACCTTGGACATGTTACTGCCCTCTCTGAGCCTGTGAAGTGAAGACAGTACAAATACTGTTGTGAGGATTAAACAAAGACCTTAGAACAATGCCCAGCACTCAGGAAGAGGTTTACTGTTGCTGTTACTCCAAAGCAGCACAGTCCAGGGGGTTCCAGGGCAGGAGGGAGAAGAAGGAGGGGTGCAGTTGTCTGGCTTTGGCTTCTGGGTGGAGGGAGGGTGGCTCCATTGAGTGAGGGAGGGGGATGAAAGAAGGGACCAGGCCTGGCAGTGGAGGGGGCTGACACCCACAGTGAGGAACTTGTGGAATAGCCACAGGAGGCGGTGGACGGGTGGTCAGCTGGAGCTCAGACAGTGAGTATGGCTGAGATGGCCAGGGATGGAGGCCCACAAGGGCATATCACTGAGGGTGGCAGGCACTGCAGAGGAGCCACCATGAGGCTGAGAAAGCAGGGCTCAGGGAAGGGAGGACAGGAACACCCAGGGGGAAGACCTGGCCAGAGGAGGACCCTGCCACAGGGAAGGAATAGCCTCTGAGGGTGCCCTCCAGGGTCCAGACCCAGGTCCACTCAGCATCGCTGCCTGACACCTCTGTGTCCTTTGTCTGCTGGATCCCTGTGCAGGAGCAGGCATGGCACATAGCCCCTCTTCCTGCAGTCCCTGCCATGGCATGGAGGTTTCTAAAGTATGACTAGGAAAACAGTGCTCAGCTGAGCCTGGGAGTCATACTCTAGTCTCTGTGGAGCACATCTGCACAGTGTGCTAGCTGGGGAAAGCCATCTGGCCTCAGTTTCCCCACAGTAATAACAAGAGGGAGTTGAGCCAGCCCCTCCCTCAGGTTCCTTCTAGGGGTCTGAGGGTCTGAGTCTGTTACCCTCCAGGATCCTGCCCTAGAGGCCCTAACATTGCAGTGGAGGACTCTGAGTTTACAAACATCTGATACAGACACTGGCTTAACCCCCCGGGAAGATGGCTAGGAGGTCAGAGTCTCCTCCATGCATCACTATCTCGCAACTTGACCCCTGCCCATCCCACTTTCTGCCAGCCTAGATGCAGCCACGAAGAGGAGTTAATGCAAGTGACTTAACACCAGGAGATGACCCCCTTCTTGTGTAAGACAGGCCTAGGCTGGGATGACACAGTTTCTGTGCCTCCCAGGGAGGCAATGCCACCTCCCAGCCCCACGTAGCTGGCTCTGGTGTTTGTCACCAGCACCTCCAGGAAGATCTGGGAGAGGCAACTGGCATCTCTCTTTACAATGACAGTCCACTTACTTTCATCCCACATGGATCTGCTTCCCCAGCTTCTGCCCTTGGCGCCAATGATCCTGGCCACAGATGGGTTAAGGAAGCCATCTCGTGGAGTTTGAAAGGGAAACTCAGCTGATTCTGTCCTTAGTGGACACTAATCCTGCTGTGTACAGCTCCTGGGTTCTCTTCCCCAGAAACCACAGGTCCTTCCCTTTTGACCCCACTGCCCTGGGCGAAGCCCTCCCTTGGCCAGATTGGCTCCATGGGGAATGAAATCTGAGCTGCAGTCTTCTGAAGGGGATGCTGAAGCTCTGGGTTTTCCTGTCCTTGCCAGTCTCCAGTGTGACAACATGTCCCACTTGCTTTCACCTGTCAAGAGTGGAGACAGAGAGGAAGCACTCCATCTCCTAGGCTAGAAGGGAGAAAAGGCTCCTCCTCCACCTTGGCCCGTGTCAGGCCAACTCTCCAAATGTGAGAGCTGCAGGGGCCTACTGCAGCCTTCCTCTTCAGCCCCTGTGATGCCAGAGATGGGTAAACTGAGGCCCAGAGAAGTGAAGGGGCCTCAGCATGGATGGAGCCTTGTGTCAGCCTCGTCTCTGACCTGTTCCCAATACCTCAATCTCTTTTGCGGGCTGGGTCAGCCCTGGGGGCAGTGGGACATGAGAGCCAGCCTCAAGGCAGCACAATTGCTCGTTTCAGACTCTGTCCTCTCCTAGACTGGGAGGCCACCCACAGGCAGCTGTCTCTCTCGGGAGAAACCATTTTTTGGTCCCTGCCTCCCCCATTTTGGGGTGCCAGATGGAGCCTAATGGGCTGAGGAACTGGTTTTTAAATGGTGTTCCTTGGAACCCCTCAGGGGGCCATGGTAGCAGGACTCCCAAGGTGCCAGACCATGAACCCAGTGCCTTGTGGAGACTGGAGAGGAGCACGGGACTGTGAGTCCAAATGCTGGGTTCCCCCATCTCCCACCGACTTGGAGTAGCACCCTCTCTAGAGAAGCCCTAATTGCTCATCTGTGGAGTGAGATTAACCTTGAGGCATCTGCAGGGATGACAGCTGTGGAGGCCCTTGGGTAGGACAATGAGGGGGTCACAAGGTTGAGGAAGGTACTTGGGCCTGGGGTTTTGAGGTGGGGAAGGGAGAGGCAGTCATGTAGCCAGGGGACTGCTTCTTCCCTCTTCTCTTCCTTCTGAAGCCCCAGAGGAGCTGGAGCCATTACAGAGAAGAGACTTCAAGTCAACAAAGACAAATTGGCTTAATTGACCCAAATTAGCAGCAGGGAGGGCCCTGATGGCCCAGCTGCTGGTGCATTTAATCACTGTCACCCTGTGTGGTCAGGGACAGCCCCCTCCCACAAGGCCATCAGGGTCATCTCCCTTTTGAATGGCCCCCTCTCTGGAGTCCTCCATCAGTAAGGAGTAGGGCTGGGACTCTGGGGACAAAGACAGCCTCCAGCCAGAGGCCGGAGTTGCCTGAAGAGCTGACAGCCAGGCTTCAGCAGAGACAACCCAGCCTGGGACAGGGCAGTCAGGGACTGGGGGATCTCCTCTAAGACCCTCACTCTGAGTTCAATGGCTGCCCCAGGGAGAGGGAGGGATTCACTGGGAAAGACTGACTGTAGTGCCTCTGGGAGGTGCTGTCTGCCTCCTGGGCTTTCCAGAGGCTCACAGAAGGGTAGGCTCTTCCCAGGCCTCCGGACTCGCTCTGCTTCTCTCTCTTCCAGCTTTTTACCTATTTCCTTACTAATGCTGGCATAGGGAGTGTTGGGGATGTGGCAAGAATCAAACTGAGATTTCCTGAAATCCTCTTGAAAATTGCACCCCCTAGGATCCCTGTTGGCTGTTGCTGCCCACATTTCACACTGTGAGAAGGTAGGAAGGCCGTTTGTCCAGCCCAATGGCCTCCTGGATTCTGTTTGCTCCCCAGTGGAGACCAGCCCTTCTTCTCTCCCACAGCAAACATGGAGAGAGAGCGTCTGCTGTGAGCTGGCGAGGGCCTAGGGGCTCCAGGCTGCCAGCGACCTCCTGGTTCCATGACCTCATGGCCTCTGTCTCACAGCTCCGCCTCTGCAGCTGCATCCATCACTTTCCTGCTTGGAGCCTTTGACCTGCTGGGGTTGCTCTCACACACTTCAGCAAGGCCATGTCAAGGCATCCTGCGGCTCTGGGTACTTCACAGCTCCATCCTGGACCCCCAGCTGTGCCAGGGCCGCACTCCAACTGCTGGCCCTCCTGCCCTAGACCCATCAGCTTTCTTTGGCTTCTCCTGGCTGCTTCTTTCCTCAGCAGTCACTCAGGCCCTCCTACCCCGACCTTGTTCTACTTTGCCATCTCCATAAATGCCCCACTGGGAATATCAATCCGGGTGCCCCATGGCAAACCTCAGGGCAGACTCCCAAGGGTGGATCCCCTGCTGGGTTCACTGAGAGCAGAACTCTCTCTCACCTACCCTGCCACACGCGCACACACACACACACTCATATACACTCAAACTTAACAAATGGGTTGCTTATCAAAAGTTCATTGGACCTGTAATCCCAGCACTTTGGGAGGCCGAGACGAGCGGATCACGAGGTCAGGAGATCGAGACCATCCTGGCTAACATGGTGAAACCCCGTCTCTACTAAAAATACAAAAAACTAGCCGGGTGAGGTGGCGGGCGCCTGTAGTCCCAGCTACTTGGGAGGCTGAGGCAGGAGAATGGCGGGAACCCGGGAGGCGGAGCTTGCAGTGAGCCGAGATTGCGCCACTGCACTCCAGTCTGGGCGACAGAGCGAGACTCCGCCTCAAAAAAAAAAAAAAAAGAAAAGAAAAGGTCATTGGAAATTAGCTATTAGAGCTCGGAAACACATTTCAATACTTCCCCACACAGGGACAATATTATCAGTAGTAGTAGCAGTTATCAGTAGCTACATTTCCGGGTTAGCCCACCAAACAGAGTTTACCCATAATTCCTTCAGTCAATATTTATTGAGCATCTACTATGTGTCTAATGAGACTAAAGAGTGGTTCTAAGAGCATTGTCTTGGATTCTGGGTCCTGGAACAGGGGAGTAAGTGAGCGAGAGGAAGAAAAGAAGACAGGAAGTGAATAGTTTCCCTTTCAAATCATTTTAAAATAAGACATGCCTCTCCTCCACACTTTTTCTATGTTCTTCTTCCTTCCTGGGGTCCTATCCTCTGGCCGCAAGGCCTCCAAGCTCCCCTCCCCACCAGGGCCCCCAGCATCAGGAGATCTCCTCTAGGCCTGTCACAATGCTGGGGGGCCTTATAAAATGCAGTTCCCTGGGCCTCTCCCAGCCATCCTAATTCAGAAGGTCTGGTGTGGGTGCTGAGAAGGTGATTCTGGCCCCCTCCCCACTCGCTCCACCACACTTGGGAAGCCTTGCTCTGACAGTGAGGCTCAGTCTTGATTTCCCACTAGAAGACCTGGGATCCCTGGCTATGCCCAGATTAGTGACTTCAGAATCTCTAGGGCTAGGACCCAGATACTGGCATAAAAAACATTAAAAATATAAAAAATAAAAATAAAAAATAAAATTCTTGAATGTGCAGCCGAGATTGAGAAGCACTACCTGAGTTCTAGTTTTCACAAAAGTGTTGTCTTTCCCTGCATCTGAATCCACCAAATTCATTACCAAATTCATACCTGCCCTGTCCTCCTACTCTCCTCTCCACCCACCGCTGGCAGAAGCAGTGGCATCAGCCATTCACTTTGCAAGTGTCATCAATGGAGGTTGGTATACTCTAGAAGCCCCAATACAAAGGCCACCATCAGATAAACCAGCCCTGAAGGTGAGGACTGGATGTGCCCCATGATGGTGCAACTGCGCTTACGGCTAGACGGTGGGGGTTGACCAGCATTAGCTGGCGCCCCATGGTGGAGTGCTCCTTATGCAGGTTTCTAGAATGCGTCCTAATCTGAGTCATTCTTCTTCCATGCTCTGATTCTCCAAACACCCTCTTGCTGTGGAGAACCCCCACCTCAGTTTCTTCTGAAGACACCCACACTGGACAGAACCAGGAACCTCACTCCCACCCATCTTGCAAGGTTTTGCCTAAGGTTTGCAGTGTTCCAGTTGGGGCCCTACCTCTCTGTTTCTCCTTGGGACTCCTGTCTATGCCTCGACCATGCTACTTATTTTCATGCGACTGGACTCAGGTCAGCTCCTACGAGCAAGTGTCTGTGAGCTCTGGAAGTGTAAATAAAGGTTAGCTGAATGAATATCTGAGGCTGGGGGCCAGGGTCTGCAGCAGCCAGGGGCTGGACTGGATCGCCCGGCATCTCTTCTGGCAGGACAATCAAGAGTGCTGTAGTTCAACACCTCCCCATCCAAGGGAAACCAAAACTGCTAGGCCAGGGCCAGGTCCCAGCCTGGGTCTCAAAGGCTCCTGCTGAGAGCAGGCTCACATCTCCAAGTTGGTGGAAGGTGGAAGGTAATTTCAACATTTGTAACAATTATTCACTTAATTGGGTTCCAATTACATCAGAGAGGAAGCAGAGGGCTGTGTCTATGTTTGTTCTCCTCCTTCCACCTTCTGCACATGGAAGGGAGTGCAGGGAGGATGACAAAGGGGCTTTATCTCATCTGGAACAATCCTGCCTTCTGTTAGGGGCGGGCAGGGCTGTCCTGGGGAGGTTCCGCCTCTGCCTGCTAAGCTTTCCTGGGGCCTGCATTTCTAATGAGGGGCTGGACTCATTCCAGTCCTAGAGGGTGCTGGATACCCAGCAAGAGCCAATCCTTCTCCTGGGCTACACGCCCGCTAGAAAGCAGAGTGGGGCCCCAGGGAATCAGGGGGCAGACAGGTGATGGGACTCTCTGACGGGACTGTCTCCCTCACTGTGCCATGTCTCCCTCACTGTCCCATCACCAGATGGGCTCAATAACACCACCCAGAGCCCTCTCACCATGGCACAGTGGAAGTGGCCTTAGGAAGGGATCAAGTTCACCAACGACTTGCCAGCGGGGCTCTCTGGGGGTGTCTCAAGGCCTTCCATGGGGTGACAGGGGAAGGTGGGACAGATGAGACCTTAGGGAGGTACCTCCACTCTCCCTTCAACCAGTAGTTCTGCTTTTACAGGTATCATATATGCATTATATATAATTCATGTATTATATGTAATGTATATTATATATTATAATGCATTATCTATCACATAGATACTTTACTGGCTAGAAACGTTTTAGAAAATCACTGATTTAGTCCAATTCTGTCACGTCTCAGACAGGGAAACTGAGACCCAGTGGGAGGGAAGGGACTTGCTCAAGGCCACACCATCACTTTAGGGGCTGAGCTGCTAGGACTGAGGTCTCTGGGCAGGATCTGAGCCCCCAGTGGCCAGGAGATGGCAGAGCTGCATGGGCAGGAAGTGTGGAGGAGAGCGTGAGTGGAGATTATGGATGGAAAGGTGGGCCAGGCCAGAGGCTCATGGGAGGCACCTGGCCTGGAGGGCCAGGCCAGAACTGGTAGGGACCTCCTACCTCTGGGCTCTGCTCCCTGGCCCACACTGAAAAAAGGCTGGGTTCACCTCCACAGGGGCGGCTACCACAGTGCCTGCCTCGGGCTGGATGCCCTACCCCAAGAAGAACCATGCCTGGGGTATCTGGCCACAGGATCTCCTCAAAGGAACCATATCTGCAGAAGGACACATATCCAGTCAGTGTCAGGCACACAGTAGGTGTTCAGGAAACCTTGTAGAATGGAATGAATCAATGAATAGTTGACTGAATCAATGAAAAAGATCCTAGGATCTGTTTTCCTAGGAATCAGGACCTAGATTTCTAACCTGGGGTAAAAAAAAATGAGGCTCTATAAAGGAGCTAGATGCAGAAAGTTAGACTCAGAGGGGCTTCTGAGTGCCTCTGGAGCCCTGCCCCGAGGGAATCCCCTGTCTGACAGGGCAGGCACAGCCTCTCCTGGGGAAGCCCCTAGTCTGAGAAGGAGGTAGTTGGAGGAGTCCCCAGACTGATGAGGGAGGTGCAGGTCTCCCCTGGAAGAGTCCCCAGTCTGGTGGTGGTAGGGGAAGGGAAGGGGAGGATACTGCTGTCCTGAGGAGCTCCCTGTCTGATATGGTGGCTGCAGCTCTGATTTGGGCAGCCTCCTGCCTGAGGGAGGAGGCAGGGCTCAGGCTGAGGCATAGCTCCCCCTTCCTAGCTTTGGAGCAGAGGGGCTGAGTGTCTGGATGCTCAGTGGGAAGGAGCTGGGAGGTGCAGCCAGGCAGGAGGAGAGCCATCGACATTCCGGTCAGGCAGTCAGTCGCTGAGTTATTATTATTTCTTTCTTCCTTTTTTTTTTTTTTTTTGAGCTACTTAGAGCAATTTACAGAAATCATTTAGGGGCCATTTAGGGAGAAGAGAAAAGATGAAGACTTTTAAAGGCAAAGCCCAGGGATGGTTTTATGCTGATCGACTTTGCAGAGATGTGGAGGAGAATCTGGATTCTGAGAAGGAGCTGCAGAGTTCTGTCCCACACATCAGGGCTGGGAGACCCCTTGGGAATAGCCAGGGACCAAGAGAAAGGAAGCAAATTATGGACCAAGAGCTGAGACACGTGAGGAGAAAAGCAACTGCCAGGAATGAGTCAGCCATTCCATGCCTCAGTGTCCCTTTTTTGTGACTGGGGCACCTGCACGGGTAAATTTGATGACACTGGGACTAAGCTGAATGGGTGTGACACATCCTCTATGATACCAGGGGCTGGAGGAATGGTCTTGAGGCCTAGAGGATTCGGGCCCAGGGGGAGTAGAGGACTGTCTCCTGAGCTAGAGTCCTGCTCTGCTAATTCTGTCTCTGTGACCTGGTGGTCCCTTCCATACTCTAAGCCTCAGTTTCCTCATCCATATAATGGGAATCATGATTGCCAATTTCATGGATGAGGCTTACATGGTATAAGATGTTTAGCCATTTTTAAACTGCCAAGGGCTCCACATTCCTTGGTCATGGTGGGGAACAGTGGTGAACTTCAAGGAGCAAGAACCTGATCTTCAAATACCAATTCCCCTTGCCCACACCCCAGACAGGGGAAATCTCTCTTCTAAAGATGGCCTTCACTGGGCTGGAATCAAAGGCCTGCACCGGTTGCCTGGGCAATGCAGGTCGTGTGTGTGTGTGTGTGTGTGTGTGTTGTGTGTGTGTGTGTGTGACAGAGAGACATGAGAGGGAGGGAGGGGTTGGGATCCTAGGGAGGGGAATGGAGGGAAAAATAAGAAAACCAGTCTCATATTTAGCAAAGCCTTCCCCATAGTTCACATTTCATGCTGTTTGTGATGTGATTATTGGAGATGGAATCTGGTTACTCAATGTAAACACCAGGCCTGCTGGGGCGCCTCCCCAGATACAGTCCCTAGGGAAGCCAGAGGTGAGGGTACCCACAGCTGTGACCAACCAACTTCCTTCAGCAATTGTTGGCCTTGCTGCCCCTGTCAATACCCTCATGTGAAACCAAAGAAGACACAAGAAGGAGCCCACTGGCCTGGGAGTCAGGCACATGGGTCTTAACCCTGGCTTTGTAACTCTCCCCTCTCTGGACTTTGGTTTTCCCATCTTTAAAACAGAAATGGTTCCAGGTGAGAGGGGCCCGAATCTCCCTGCCAGCCCCCATCCCATGTTTCTTTGACTTTAAGGATCACACCTCATTGTGCAGCCCTCTGTGCCACAGTCCAGAGAGAAATTCAGAGTACACACAGGCTCTCAGTGTAGGTCCACACACACAGATCTAGCGCTAGCAGTATGCAGGGCACCCTATAAGGAGGTCTTCCCATTGGCTGGTACCAATAATGAGGATAATCAGAGTATCTCTCCTGTTTATTGAGCGTCCAGGCACATGCTGGTACTTTACATCCATCAGCTCACTGACTTCTCATGATCTAAGAGGTGGGCACTGTTCATTATAGACCACCTTACAGGTGAGAAGACTGAAGTTTGGGGAAGAAAAGTGACTCCCATCAGGTTGCTGTCAGAGCTGAGGTTCCCTAATTCCTAGGCTGTGCTCTGTTCAGCACACTGCAGTGACTGAACGGGAAAAGCCCTGGATGAAATGTTACGCCATGGTGCTGCTGGAGCTCAACTCACCAGTTCACATAGATTTTGGCAGTGGTTTCTACAGAATGCCAGGAAGCCACACCTGGCCCTCTCCAAAGTCCAGGTAGGCCAGTCCCTGCTCTTCCCGCACCCTAGCATCAATCACACTGCACTGAAATTATTTGCATCCTTGTCTCATATCAGCCAGCCACTGTATCTTCGTCTCTGCCTACCTGGTGTTTGCCACAGTGCTTGGTGTGCAGTAGGTGTTCAAAAACATGCTTACACCTGTAACCCCAGCATTTTGGGAAACTGAGGCAAGCAGACCACTTGAAGCCAGAAGCTCGAGACCAGCTCAGATAACATCATTAGAATTCCATCTCCAAAAATAAAACTCCAAGAAACCAATTAGCTGGGCATGGTGGCATGCATCTGTAGTCCCAGCTACTACGCGGGAGGCTGAGGCAGAAGGATCGCTTGAGCCCAAGAGTTCGAGGCTGCAGTGAGCTATAATCATGCCAGAGCAAGACCTTGTCTCTAAAATACAAAACAAACAAAGAAACAAACAAAAAAACGCGTGCTGAATGAAACAATAGCGAGTGTCTATTTAAGCACTTCCTACAAGCCAGGCGCTGCTCCAAGCACTTTACATGCATTAACTCATTTATTCATTACAGCAACTCTATGAGAAAGGCACTCTTATTATCCCATTTTATAAATGTGGAAATGGAGCCACAGAGAATTTAAGCAATATTTCCAAGACCACACAGCTGGGATATGGCAGATGAATGTGTTAATGAGTGAATGAAGGAATATATTTTCTCTCTGGTTACTGCCAGTCATGCCACCCAATCTGTCTTCCTAGTGACTCCTTGGTTCGAAAGAGTGAGCGGGTGGGAAGGAGCAGGCTCCCAGGTTCATTCATTCATCCCACAGATCATTATTGAGCATCTCCTCTGTGCCAGACCTCAGCAGTTGGGGATACAGCACTGAACAAAACAGAGATGGCCTCTGCTCTCAGGGGTTTATGGGACACATAACCATGTCATATGTCAGGTAAAGGGAAACAGAGCAGGGTCAGGGGACAGAGTGAAAGTGAACAGGGCTGCTTTAGATACAGGGTGACCAGGGAGGGACCCAGAAGAGGTAGGAGGTAAGAGTGGGGAATCGTCCTTGAGGCTCTGTGCCTGGCATGTCAGGGCCAGAAAAGAAGCCAGCGTGACCGGAGCTGAGCAGGTGAAGGGGAAGACTGGGTTAGAGAGGCAGTGTCGGGAAAAGGGACAGATCATGCTGGTGGTGTGAGCTGCTGTGAGGACTTTGGCTGTCACTCTCAGTGAGGTGATTCTGAGCAGAAGGGTGATGATTTGACTTGTAGTTTACAGGATCTCCTGGCAGAGGGGAAGGGAAGGTGGCCTTGGGAGGCAGCTGGGAGCTGCCTACCCCGGCCCTGGGAGCTGCTGCCTCTGAATGGATGGGAGTCATCATCGCCAGCACAAATCATGCCAGAGCTGAGGAAGGGCTGAGCAGGCACTGAGCTAGGCAGGGGATTTCCAAGGACAGCAGGAGGTAAGTGGGCTCAGTTCATCAGTCCCAGAGCACTGACTCCGGGGCCCTGAAAATACCTCCAATAGGAGAACTGGGTATGGATAAGCCCGTGGACAGCATACAGCCCTGTACTGTCCTGTTGGGTGGCCACTCACCACATGTGGCTGTGGAGTAACTGAAATGTGGCTAATTGGCATGAAGATGTGCTGCCGGCAAGGGCAGAATGCACAAGGGATTTTGAAGATGTAATACAAGAGACAAGAACAAAATATCTGATTCATAATCTTTTATACAGATTACATGTTTTTATTTTTGATTGTTTTAATATAATGTTTTTTTTTTTTTTTTTTTAAATGTAGAGATGGGGTTTTATTTTGTTGCTCAGGGTGATCTCAAACTCCTGGTCTCAAGGGACCCTCTGGCCTCAGCTTCCCAAAGTGCTAGGATTACAGACATAAGCCACCACACCTGGTCCTGATTACATGTTGAAATGACAATTGTTTGGCCATATTGGTTAAAACATACTATTAAAATTAATTCCACCTGCTTCTTTTAGCTTTTTCTCATGTGATAGCTAGACAAGATTAAGTGAGACACGTGGCTGGTGTTATATTTCTACTGGACAGTGCCGATGCTGCTCAGCAACCTCTATTTCAAAGACAAGAAAACAAAATTCCACTGAGAGGAAGGGTTTGTCACAGGGTATGCAGTTGGCTGAGAGAACAGCAGTGGAAAGAGCAACACCAGAGGTGGGAATGTGGGGAGGTGGGGGACCCTCTGGGTGGATCAGGTTTGTCTGAGGTGACGCCTAAGGGTTCCTTGATGCCAATGATACCATTATGAAATAATGATTATGGCAACCATTTACTATGCGAGCACTGACAGGGCATAACTGCAGTGGCCCCATCCTCAACAACCCTGCAAGATGGGTAGGTTTTTCTTCTTATTGTTTGCACATAAAGAAGCTGAAGCTAAAGAGTAATATGCCTGTGGTCACCTGGCCATCCTGCTAGGAGTGGACGAGGAGGCTTCTGCTCCAGGATCTTCAAGGTTCAAGCCTGTATCTCTCCCCACACACCTTCAGGCTGCAGATTAGGGAGGCCTGTATTCCTTGCCAGAAACTCCCTATAACCCTAGACCTGCTATCTGGCAATGGCAGTGCTGTCCTGGCAGTGTGTAGACAGACTTTATACCCACCTTAGGGGCCACTATGGGGAGGATGCAAATTTCAGGAAGCAGTGGCCTTGCCAGCTGGGTATAACTTTGATATTGTGATGGGGGCCGGCTGCTGGACCCAGGAATGCCTCCTCCACCCCGGCTGGGCTACAGAAGCACTGGGAACATGGGACGATGCCTGTGACTGCTTTCCTGGGAAGGAAAGTCGGGAGGGAGGAAGGGAGGGGCCAGCAGCTGGTCACTGCTGTTTTTAAGACAAGCAGCATGTTGCTAAGAGGCATCAAGTGTTAAAAAAAAAAAGATCCCAAACAAAACAAAAAAACCCCACCACCAGAACACAGCTCTCCAGGAAGTCTCTGGCACTGTCTTAAACATGCTTCCCAGCAGTAAGGTCTGGCTCTAGGCAAGAAAGGATGGAAAGACCCCAGTTTACCGAGCCCCTCCAGCAGGCACGTAGCGTTTGTTCTGGATACTTCCAAACACACCACGGGATCTCATTCATGTGGCAGCCCAGCCTGAGAGAGGGTATTACTCCCAGTTTGCAGATGGGGAAGGAGAGCCTCAGGGAGATGTCAGTCAGTGCTCCTGGGTCACTCAGCTACACCGCAGCAGGGCAGGCAGCCCACACCATTTCAACCTACATTTGTGTGACTTGAAGACCCACCACAATTCTCTGACATAACTGGTTCCTAAGGCCTTCCTGGGGCCCAAATGCTGAGAGTGATACCTGTGTGAATCCGCTCCTTCAGCTGCTGGCTGACCGTTGGGTGAGGAATGAGGAGGGAGGCTTCCTCTCCATTAAAAATAGTGAGGAAGCCTGGATGTGGTGGCTCATGCCTATACTCCCAACACTTTGGGAGGCCAAGGCCAGAGTATCACTTGAGGCTAGGAATTCGAGGCCAGACTGGGCAACGATGGCAAGACCCCAGGGAAAGAAAAAAATTAAAAATTAGCCAGGTATGATGGCATGTGCCTGTAGTCCCAACTGCTTGGGAATGTGGAGGTGGGAGGATTGCTTGAGCCCAGGAAGTTGAGTCTGCAGCCAGCTGTGATCATACTACTACACTCCAGCCTGGGTGACAGAGCAAGACCTTGTCTTCCAAAAATAATAATAATAATAATAGTGTGGGAGATCCCATCTCTCTCTAGGTTCTCTTACTTGGTCATATTCTTCAGAACTCCTGACTGGACCATAAAGATGCTCCTTGTAACCCAAGTAGTCAGAACCGGCTGTGAAGTCACAGGCATGTCCCTTCTGCTCTCCTGGCCTTGGCTGCTAAAATAATGAAGACACTTCCAAGTACTGAGCCTTCGTGCTGTGGGCTCCTCACCTTCAATCTGTCATCCAGTCTTACAGAGGTGGAAACCAAGGAGTAGACACCTAAGTCAGGCTGCTGGTAAGCGGCAGAGTCAGCACTCACACTCAGATGCATCACTCTGGTTCTAATGATGAGCTCTTTGCCATGTGGTGGCGCCTCGGATGACTTCTAGTGCTAATTTCCCATCCCAAGACCCCCACTCCCAGATCAGATGCTGCCAACACTTCCTTCAGCATTGCTCCAATCTGCCCATTGTTCCCTGACCAAGTAATTATTGAGAACCTTGCTTTGATGATGTCACTCCCTCACTCCATAACTCTCTACAGCTCCCCAGCACTCCATGGAACATTGGGCCAAAGTTCCGAGGGGTCTTTAAAGATCACCCAGGTAAACAGTTACCAATTACATACCATGAACTCATCACCATATCTTGCTATTTCTTCACAGGCAGCTTGGCTCTCTCCCACCAACACTCTGAGTGCTAGCTGGCCAGTGACCATTTTTGCCTTGTGTTTTTATCTTACCAACGGTATCAGACAAACAGTAGATGCCGACTGATTAGTCTTCAGAAGCAGAATTCTTGAACTTAATCAAGGGCTCCTAAAGTGGCACTTCTTCCATGAAGCCTCCCCGGGTCCCTCTAACAGTTATGAGATTTCTCCCTCTTCCTCTGCAATGCTCTGTATCCTTTGCAACATCTCTATGACTCTGCATTTTATTACAATCTGTGCAGATGTGGAAGTGAGGACAGCAGACAGGTTGGTTTCAGAGCTGAGTATAGGGAAAGGTTGAAAGTGGAGGAGGAAAGCTATGAGTGTCGGGACCAAGCTGAGAGAACAGAGTCCACAGCCAGCTCCGGGGGGGACAATTCCTGGTGTCCAGCACAGGGTGTGGCTCATAACGGGTGACCATTGAAATAACTAGATAGTGCAATAACTGCTCAGACACAGGTGCGTGGCCAGTGGTGGCTGGAGGTGGGGGCGAACTTCCCAGGCAGGAGGGCTAGCAATGCCCCAGGAGGGAGCCCAGTCGTCTGCACCATGCCAGTCCCCTTGCCTCTCGCCCCACAACCTCCCACAGCATTTCAGACCTCTCATGCACGGGGCTGACTGATGGCAGTTTTTCTCCTGCCGAATACAGCCACAGAAAATTGAGATCATTTCTCTGATGTGTTGGCAGCTGAGAAAATGGCCATTTTTCCTATTCCAATTCAATAGTTACTTGTTTTTGGACAAAGACCCCATAAGCCAGCCTCTCCCCAGGAGGGACAGGGCAGGGGACAATGTGGTCATCCTGGGGCAGGTCACCTCCTTGGCTAGGAGTCGTGGGCCACAGCGGTCATGAGGTGGCAGGGCTCCAGTGGTGGGTGGAGGGACCACCAATTAAGGCATTTGCAAACATAGACTGGCAACAGGCAGTGAGGTCAGAGCAACAGGTAACCCAGGGCCATTGCAGGGTGCTCAGGGACTCAGAAGAAGTTGACTTTGCAGTCCCTAAACACAAGGACCTCCACACCTGCCACTGTCACACTCCCCAAATCAGTGGTGTAAGATCAGACAGGCCAAACAAGTGCATGTAATCCCTGCCCCTGAACTGATTTTTTGTAAAGGTAGGTAATTAGGAAGAAAATCCAAACCTGCGAAATAAATTGAAGGTTGCTTAGGATCCCAAATGCCCTGGGCAGATAAGAACAGCCGGCATGTGGCCTCCATCATGACAGCTCCCTATTTCCTTCAGCCTGCCAGTCACTGTTCCTATAAGGGTGCCCCCAGCCCCATCATCCCCTCCCTCCTGGTCCATCCAGGTGCTCTACCCCACTGATCTCCTTGCTGTTCTTTGAATGGTCAAGCCCACTCCCCCTAGAGCTCTTATCCTGGCTGGTCCCTCCACCCCAAAGGCTCTCAGATATTCACTTAGTTTCTCTCTCACCTTAATGTCTTTGCTGAAGGACGTACTATCAAATGATCATTGGTATCAACGCTGGGCATCCCTCCCCTGACACACACACCCACCTCAGAATTTCCAGTTCTCCTTTCCCGTTCCCCTGTCTTTTAAAAAAAAATCGCACTTGCCTGTAATCCGAGCACTTTGGGAGGCCAAGGTGGGTGGATCACCAGAGGTCAGGAGCTCGAGACCAGCCTGGCCAACATGGTGAAACCCCGTCTCTACTAAAAATACAAAAATTAGCCAGGTGTGGTGGTGCATGTCTGCAGTCTCAGCTACTCGGGAGGCTGAGGCAGGTGAATCACTTGAACCCAGGAGGCAGTGGCTGTAGTGAGCCGAGATGGCGCCACTGTACTCCAGCCTGGGTGACAGAGCGAGATTCTGTCTCAGAAAAACAACAACAACAAAACAACAATAAAAAGCACTTGTTGCCTTTGAACATATATAATTCACTTATTCAATGTATTTATTATTTACTGTCTGCCTTCTCCACCCCCAATATACATAAGAATGTATATTGTGCATCCTTCCTCTGACAAACATACCCATCATGAGTGCAGGGATTTTTGTTGTGTGCACTGACTACAACCAAGTGCCTAGAACAGTGCTTGGCACATAGTAAGCACTAACTGAATACTTGTTGAGTGACAATGTCTCTATGTGCATGTATGTGCACAATGGTTTGTTCACTGGTTCATTTGACAAGTCATCGGCTGCCTATTTTATTTCAGACATCCCCTCCCAGACAGACTCTGGGAATAGGGAGGCAGGGAAAAGATCACACACGGTCCAGATCCATTTGAGCTTTCAGCCAGCAGGAAGCCGGGCAATGCAGACTTAAAACCACGGCAAATCTGTCATGAGTTGCAGTGGGTCCTTGTTCTTCTTAGATTGGGGATGGGCTTTCAGGAAGACGTGGTGGATATGCTCTGCCCTGAAAGCTGAGTAGGCAAGGGAGTGGAAGAGTGTTCTGGTCAGAGGGAACAGCATGTACAAAGACCGTGACATGCAAAAGAGCATGACTTATTCAAGGGACTGAAAGAAGCATAGAGGGCAAGGGGAGATAAAGGCTCAGAGGAAACTGGAGGGTCAGTGGGCCCTGACAGCACCAGGCAGGATTCACTCAGGTATATTGGCCCGCATGGCTGGCTGCCTGCATCTGTGCTGATTCTGTTGGCAGGAGACAGAGAGGTATGATAAGAAGACCTCTGAAGGCAGGGTCAGAAAACCTGACTTCAAGAGCCAGTGTGGCCAGGACTCTGTTGAGCCTCAGCTTCGCCTTGCCTAAAAAGGGGATCACAGTGCTGCGTTCAGATAGCAGCCACTGTGACAAAGTCATCATAGATCTGAACTGGAGAAGTGTTAGAATGTTCAAGGTTAGCAGTGTGTGGCCATGACTGAGTGGATGTGCACATGAGTGTGCATCTGCGCTCCTACCTCCCACCAACACCCTTCTTCCACTATGACAAGGTCGCTGCATCACCTGTACCAAGCCACTAAAAATACACTGGTGTCTGGAGCAGAGCCAGGCTCCCCCAAAACCCTGGGGGCTGAGGTGGGGAAGGAGAGACCAGGAAGGGCTGGGCAAAGTGGTCAGTCACTCACCATTAGACCCTCACCATGCAAGGAACAAACGCTACCCCTGAGGTCTTGAGCTGTGCCTCCCTCATCTTATTGGGGCCTGTTTGAAGATGGGAATGTGCCTCCCTTGTTATACTGGGTGCTCCCCAAGTGCAAGAACCATTTCCCCACTCCCCCACCCCCACACCACTTTTCTTCTTCAGAATAAGAGAGAGTTTGCCACTCAGTGTGACTGTGACTGATTCTGTTTAAGGTTGGCCAGCTCCAGGGCTGTATTCCTGGGGAGGGGTCTAGATGTAAGGGCGGGGTATCCTAGCTGCCTGTTCTTTCAAGGCCAGGGCCCCATGGGGTCTGATGTTCAGTTCTGGAAATTCTTGGATGGAGATACTGCTGAGAACCTGGACCATTTTAAGAGTCATCCTATCCATCCTGGTAACACTGGGTACCTCATTCTCTAACTCCTGTGGTCATGAAAAACAGGCCCAGGGAAACAGAAAATCTGAGAAACTCGACCAGCAAGCACACATCCTGCCCACTGCCATTAGTTTGAACTGAACAGAAAAAGCCATGTAAGAGAAGAGAATAACCAGCCGCTCACTCTCACAGGCCGAAAAAGTGTGGGTGAGAATGCAGCAGGAAGGATTAAAGTTTGATAAAAAGCAGAACTTTTTGAGGGCAAGTAATGTCCTAGATAATTTAGGCAAGAAGAGATTTCCTTCAATTATCTTTTCTACTTCCTTTTTTTTTTTTTGCATTGAATTATTCATCCTTGCACTCATTCATTCATGCAACAAGCATTGAATTATCTAGGTAACTGCTTCCATTTTCCACTTCATCTTGCTGGGTTGTCTGATAGCCAGCAGGGCCTGGGGTGGAAGTGTGTATGGCAGAGAGTGGGTGGGAAGTGGTGGTGGTGGAGAGCTGAAAGGGGTTTAGAAGTAAGGGTGAGGTATCCTAGCTGAGACAGCAGAAAGGAGATAATGGTGCCTGGACTCGGACTGTGGGTGCTGAGACCACTCTAATGGCTTGCTTGTCCCCACTTGTTGCAACAATGGCCTCACTTGTCTCAGTCCCCCCTTTCTTTGGAGGTTCCATTTGTCCCCCAGAGACCCCGTGCAGTAGCTAGATGAGTGTTGGCTCTCTGTGATACCCTGTCCAATCCTTGGGGACTGCTGGAGCCAGCTGAATTGGTGATAATAAGGCCTACTTTTCTTTTCATTTAAAAAGACAGAGAAGGAAAATTTTTAAAGAAATTTATGTTCCTGAAAACACACACACACACAACTGGTTCATTAATCTCTTATTAAAATTCTGTGTTGAGCACGGGCAAGGAAGAAGTAAGGAAGACCCTGGGGAGGAAATGGGGAGGAAGAATCATATCCACTTGTTAGCATCGGCTGCAGGAATCAGGGGAGAGAGGTGTGGGCTTGGGCAGAGAAAGATGAGGGAGTTAAGAAGGGGCTTCTCCATCACAGAATAAAAGAGTTGGAAGGGGGCTTGGAGGGCACTGCCCCCTCTCATTTGGGAAAGCAGGAAAACAAGACCCAGAGAAGTAGGTGAAATACGTGTGGCTACACAGCAAACTGATGACAAAGTCAGGATTTGAACCCAGATATCCTATATCCTGAGGACTGTGTGATTTCAAACCGCTTTGAATTTCAAGACTTTGGACCTTTGTCTCATTCCCCCCAGCTGGACTTTGAGCTACTGAAAGAGCTGGGGATCAGGTGTGGAACCCCTCACATTTCTTTCATAGCACTTGGTAAGGTTTATTAATGAATGCTACTAGTGATTGATTATCATGACTGCTTGCAACCAGAGGCTGGCTTGAGGCTAGAAGCCCATCATTGGAAGAAGCTGCCGAGAGAGAGGATAGTAGAGGTGGTGGAATCTGTTGAGAAGTCTGGGGCAGACAGCCAAGCCAGGAGCCCCATTTGGGCTCTGGTGCTTGTTCTGATCCCAGAACAAACTTGCAAAATGACCTTGGTCAGTCCCTTCTCTGTGTGTCCATGTCCTCATCCACATGAGGCTGAATTTGGCGGTTCCTCTTTCAGTGTTGTGGACATCATTATGTGTAGGGCAACAAGGTGAGACTCTGCCCCCAATGCACACTCCCCTACCCCAGGTAGGCGGGCCAGACCCCGGTGGTGGGAATTGGTGCCTCTCAGGGTTTCAGTTTCTGCAGCATCGCCAGCACTCACTACCAATCTCAGGTCCAGGGTCTATCAGTTCCAGACAGGCCCCTGGCAAGGGCCTAGGAGACACCCAAGTTTAGCTCTGGTATTCCACAGTGGCCTTATCCCCCACAGCGAAGCACCAGCCATTCTCAGAATGGATTCCAATAAAGCTCATTTTCTGCCACCAAGTTTATAACACATCCCCACCTACTGGTCTTAAACATTAACAAGGCTGTGTTGTGAATATGGCTGTGTGTGGCCAGAAGAAAGATGGGTGTGGGAGAGGGGAGACAAGCATCATCCCTCATGCCTGGCAGTAAGGGGGTCTCCCAAGGGCTGATGCTTACCCTGTCCTGCTGTGTTCCTCCTGTATCTCCAAAAGGACTCAGGGCTTGGGCAATCAGGGATGGGGTGGGGTGTGTGGACACAACCCACAGGAGAAACTCAAGGTTGCTGGGCTGGGGATCATGGAGGTGAGGACACGTTTTGAGATAATGTATTCAGAATGACCCTGGGCACTACATTTGTATCCTGTGAGACCATGTCATAGCATGTCACCTGAGACACTTGGATCTTGTATGTGCCCACTCAAGGTGCATGGCATGGGCCTGCTCCATCCTTTTACTCTCTTTGTGGTATCTCTGCCTGTCTCCTCCCCTGCCCCTCTTCTACCCTGTACCCCAGAGCTCCCTTTTCAACTGATGCTGGGAGGGTGCCTCAATGCAGAGTTGTTCTCCTGCCCCATCCATTTCTTCTGGGCACCTGCTATGTGTCAAACACTGGAGAGCCATGCAAACATGTGGAAGACATGGCTCCTGCCCTAAATGCAAGAACGTGGGGATCAGGAGGATTGCACAGGTAAGCATGCCCATGTATACCCCTCACACAGCAGCCTATGAGGAAGAAGTGCTAGAAAAGTCGCATGAAGTACCAAAGAAGTCATGGAAAAAGTTCATTTATTTCTATCGGGGCATGGGGACTGCTGGTGAGAAGCTAGGGGGTAATCTAGGGAGGCTCCCTGGAGGAGGTGACATTTGAACTCAGCTTTGAAGGTTAAGTAAGAATTTCTGGAGGCAGAGTAATCCAGATGGAGGGGCTGGTGGGTGCAAAAGCAGAAAGGCAGGAAAGTGAGAAAAAGCAATACCTCATGGGGCACATGGAGGATGGCGAGAGGCCAGCATCATGGAAGTGAAGATGTGGATTGGGACAAGATCATAAAGGGCTTTGGAGGCCAGGGCAATGAGTGTGCCCTTGATCCTAGAGGCTGTGGGGAGCCAGTAATGGTTCCTGAGTAGGGAGCTGACATAATCAACTCTCTAATAGATTTATCCACCACGCTGACCTTCAAACTCCTATTTGAACTAACAACGGGGCTGGGAGTCTCCTCAAAGATTAGATACAAGAAAGTGGTCTTCACAGATGTTCCCTGGAAGAAGCCTGGAGACTGGGAACAGTGTAGAGGTGCCCAGACACACCACTCTGCCTATCTCATGGGCTGAACTGGGCCCTGAAAAGGTAGTGGGGCTCCATTCACACATGGTCTCTGTCCAAGACTCCTGGCAGAAACTGGAAAGGGGAGAGACAGACCAGAGACCATACTGCCTGTGGAAATGGGGAATGTGAGGGAGGCAGCCCAAGGTCACCCTGCCCGGTGGCACCAGAGTCAGAGTGAAACCCAGGCTACTTGGCTCTCAGTCTGGCCGTGTGGTCAGAACCCTGTGACCTCAGTTGCCTGCCAGGCACAGAAAACTGCAACTGTCCCTCTATCCCCCAGTATTTTAGAAAAGCCCAGGAACCCCAACCAAGAGTCAGCTCAAAGGGAGACTAAGTCCCTGTACCCGATTCTTAACAGAGGGAAGGGGTGGCTAGGTGGGTGTCAGGCAGCCCTGGAGGAGGAGGGCGGCCCAGAGGAGAGGGGGTTTTATTGTGGGGGGATTTCTATCATACTGGCCTTACCCATCTGGGGGATCCCCGAAGTTTTAAGTATCTGCTGGCACCCTTCTCTGAGACAGGGGAGACTGAGACATGGGATGGAGAAGAGAGTTCAGGACTCAGGGAAGGAGCTTGGAAATGGAGCCACATAGTCAGGAGGAAAATGTCTGCCCAGTGGGGCGATTCTGACCCTACCTCCTCAAATACCTTCTTTCTGCTCGGCAGCCAAGCCCTCTGTCCTTATGTGTGCTGTCACTGTGTTAGGCACTGGCTGTGTGGAGAGACAGGGAATAAGCCCATGGCTCTGCCTCCACCAATCCAGGGCTACTGGGGCACAGAGAGGGCACTGGTGCCTAAGGGGAAAAGGAGGCCAAGGCCAAGAGCAAAGGAAGGCAGCCAGGACGCTAAGGCCCAGCTGGAACTGAGTCTTAGGAACAGGCAGGATTCTGGCAGGTGAGGAAGGGAAAGGGATCTTTAATTCCAGTCTCAGGGATCAGGAAGGTGGGCAGAGGGGCCCTAATGACAGAGTTTGAGCTGCCCATCAACAGCGTTTGCGGTGAGGCCGTGGTTGGGCTTTGGGTAGGGAATACCTCATGGGGCACGTGGAAGATGGTGAGAGGACAGCAAGATGAAAGAAGAGGGGAAGAAGCCACCTGGACTCAGGCCTGGGTTTCTGGGCTTCCTCCTACTGGGCAGGGAAACTCCCTGCCGGCCAGTGCTAGGTCACAAGTGCAGTCCATGAAGCTCTAGCGCGCAAACAGGCAGCCCACCTCCCTCTCCCCCAACCCCATTCTCAGTGTTGCACACAGAGCCTAGAGATTTCCGGTTCCCCGCTATGCTCCCACTTCCCCCTATCTCACCCTCGTCCCCCTGCTGGCACGCTGCTCTGCCCATTCCTCCCATAAAGAACTGAGGTTAGCTGTCTCTGGTGAACTGAACGCACAACAATCCCCCTGGAGTCACCTCAGCCGGGAATAACCAAGCCACCCACAGAGGGAGGTCCGCCTGCTCCCCTCCCCGCTCCTAGCCCCAGGACCCTAAGATTCCGAGAGCCCCTTCCTTTTCTTATTCTTTCAACCTTGAGAATGCGCTTCGATTGGGGTGAAAGAGGCCGCTGGTTAGAGATCTTGGGCACACTCCTGGCGAGCTTGGGCAGGCTCTTAGGGACTGGGCAGGCTCTTAGGGACTGGGCAGATCTGGGTAAGAGCTGAGCCCGGCACATCGAGGGCGCTCCACCAATGCAGACAGCCCACTGCCCCCTCCATCTAAGCGCCCTCCATCCTGCCTGAGGCTCAACCCTCAGCGTGGAGCACCGAAACACCCTCGCCCCCCAACCCCGCCACGCCTTGCTGGTTGAGAAAATGTATCCCACGTCTGCTGGTTTCACGTTGGGAGGGAGCAGAGGGCCCCGCTTCTCCATTCTCCTCTCAGAGCTGTCTCCCTCCCACCTCGGTCTGCGCCCCTCGCCTCCTGGAGCGTCTCCAGCTTGCGGAAGGCCCGCTGCAGCCTCCTTCCGTCTGGTCTGAGTTCCCACTCTTGGGGGCTGTTCAAAGACCCATTGCCCGCCACCCGTATGCCCGCTGTCCCACCGCCAAAGCGCGCCAACCCCTGTCCCTCCTTCTCCCACCCGCTTTACCGCGGAGCCCGGGGCGAGCCTGGGGAGCAGACGCAACAGATTGCAGAATGCGAGAGCGCGGAGCCCGCTCCCTTCGCGCGCCGCCCGCGGCCCTGGCCTGTGCCGGTGCCCAGACCCCCGCCCTCCGGGCTCGCCTAAGCCGGCCATTTAGATGCAGCTCACAGGACAGTGGGCGTGCGAGCCGCGGCGGCTGCCCGGCCCGGAGTCAGTCCACTTCCCTTCCCGAGGACCGCCGCAGGAAGCGAGACGCCGGGTGGCGCGGCCCCGCACCGGCCTGCGCGCCCGGGGCGGAGAAAGACGCGATACCGGCGGATCCCCACAGACCCCAGGCTGGCTGACCGCAGGGGGAGACTGGGGCGGGGGGCGGCCGGGACGCCATCGGGAGGATCTCTCGGATCCCTCTAGATTTCCGTGGGCGAACACGCCCCCAGACCCTCGGGTTCGAACCCTTCTTTATAACCCGGAGAGGACTGGAGCGACGCCCTCCCCCCACCCTTTTCTGGTGCCGGGCTCGGTCCCCTCAGCTGAGCTCGCCGGAGGACTCGGGGGCTGGCGGTAACTCGAGCTGCAGCCCGAGACGCCAAACCCGGAGTGGCGGCTGCGAGTCCAGGCGGTGTGGGTGCTCTTCTCCCCATTCTTCCCCGTACCCCCTCCAGTGGCGCCTGCCGCATCCTCACCCCGAGTCCGCGCCGCGACACTCACCGTGGGCGAGCAGCGCTGAGAGGCAGAGCAGGGCGGCGCCGCCGCGGCCCGACATCCCCGGGGCCATGGCGGAGGCGGGGGCGGGAGGGGTCCGAGAGGGCAACTGTCGACGACGACTTGGCTCCAGGCTGGGCTTGGTCACATCCAACTCAGGGCGGCCGTGGCGCCCGGCTGTCTCAGATGCAGCTCCGGGGCCAGAGAGTGCAATTCGGGGACACTTTGCGGGGAGGGGGCGTCCCAGGCCCTGGCGGCTACACCCTCGGAGCCGGTGGGGGCGCAGCTCCGGGCGGGAGGAGCCTCCACCTCCCCCAGCTGGTGCCCCCTGCAGGATCTGCGAGGCGCGGGGGGAGCCGCACGTGCAGTCCCGAGCCCGGTGGCCGCAGGCGTCCCGGGGGCTACCTAGAGCCCAGTGCTGAATCTCCCGGCCCCACGGCCCAGCTCGAATCAGAACTCACTCGAGGTTGCAGACTTCCAATGCAAGCCCCAGTTTCCTCGGTTTCAGTAGTAACCCCACATGGATAGAGCCGCTGTCTTCCTCCAAGCCCCTGCAGCAGCCCAGCATAAAAATCCCAGGTCAGGTGCAAATGAATGCTGTCTTTCTCAAAGAAAGAGAAAATCCAGGGAACTTTAATCCATCTGGAGAAGGAAAAGTTTCCGTGCGGTGCTGAGACTGGCGACGCGGGTCGCCACCACCCTAGGCGACGCCCAGACCGGATGCTCGAGGCGGGCGGCCAGATATTTGTCCCCTCTGCAAGCCTCCCTCCTCGGCTCCAGCGTGCTTTCACCAGTCTGGATCAGGGCCAGGGCTCCACACAGGCCAGGTCAGCGCCTCCTGCCCAGGCAGCCGCTCGGCGGTTGGGGCAAGGGTGGCGCGGCCGGAACGGGCTGCCCCATGTAGATGGGGCTTGGAGAAGCGAAGGAGCGAGAAAGCCGGCTAATGGCCCTGCCCCAGCCCTTCCTGCCCAGGGCGTCGACTCCAGCTTGATGACCATAAACGCTGTAAGATGCAGAGGGGCTCCGGCAGCTCGCGACAGCTTCGGGCCACCTCGCTCTCCGCTCAGGTCTCGCTGTCTCAGCAGAGGGGCGCGCTGCCCCGCCTCGCTCCTCGCCTTCCCTAGGGGAACCTGCACAAACCTTGAACTTTTCTGGGGTTCAGAGTCTCCGACGCCTCCTTCTCCCCGCCGCCCTCGCCCTGCCCCTGGACGCCCGCTCGCCTGTCGTCTCGGTGCTACCGGGCATCGGCTCCCGCTCTCTCCGAGTCAGTTTGGGCGAGCGGATCGCCGCGCCAGTCCGGGCTGCCGGCGGTGAGAGGCGGGCGCGGCGCCAGGGGCCAGGGCGGCCGGCACCAGCGCAGCCTGCGGCCAGGGAAGCGGCAGCTGGTGCCTACGGGGCGGCGAGGAGAGGAGGTGCCGGCTGGGGAGCCGGCTCCCCAAGGACGTGTGTGGGGGGAGAAAAAGAATCGAGGAGCAAAAAGGAAGAGGAGGTGGGGGGAGCCACAGTTGCACGAAGCAGCAACCGCCGCTGTCGCCGCCTCCTCGGCGCTCGCGCCGGCTGCTCCGCCGTAAATGACTCGAGAGAGACAAACACACTCGCGCTCGCCCGCCCTCCTCCTCCGTCCGGGATTCAGCGCCCACCCGGGCAGAAGCGGGCCCCGAGCTTGGCGCGCTCGCTCCCACCCCTCCCAGATTCCCCGTGGTCACGTGGCCCCGAAGCGCGCGGCCCACGGCTTGCGCGCCACGGAGACTCCCCCCACACCTAGCTCCCCCTCCTCTGTCCACGTGTCCATTCCGCATTCCCAGCCTGGGGGCGCGCGCGGCTACTTAATGAGACTCGGGCCAAGGGCCGACCTCGCGATTCCGCTCGCTCCTATTTTATGTTTGATTTTTCCTTCCCAACGCCGGCTAGCGCTGAGACCCGAATGGGGCCGGCCAGCTGCGGCAGCTGCGTTTCTCCAGGGTAGACGCCACCGCAGTCACTGATGTCCCTTTTCAAAGGATGCACGCTCCCCACCGGGCGCCGGAGGTGTTTTGCAGCCGCTCTGCCAGAGGCGCGGGTAGGGGGCACCCTACACCCATCCCCAGAGTCCGCTGGGCACAGGCTGGGAATCAGCTTCGCTGCTGTGCCCAGCTCCTCTCGGGCCGCGGGGGCTCTGGGACTCAGCTTCGTGCGTGATGGGTCCGGGGCGCAGCTGTGGGAGACCTATTTATTCCGCTGCTGGGGAAGGAAGACGGAGAAGAGGAGGGGACAGTGCTTTCCTACAGGTTGTTTAGCAGGCCTTTGAAGAGGCATGAGGTGGGGGTGGGGAACTGCCCCTCTTGCATACTCACCCAGGCACCTGCTGACTAGGGGGAGGGGTGGCTGGAGTGGCATTTGTTCCCCCATCAGGCCCTTTCCATTAGTGTGCAACCTAGATCAGACCCGACAAGTCAACCTTCACCCCTCATCTGATAACCAGGCATGGGATCCATGGCAGTGATTTTATAGCTTCATTGGGTATCAGCCCCAATCCCCAGAGGATGCATTTCAATTCCACCCTACTCTGGAGGGACAGGGTCTTCAACCCCATGGGCATATCCCTACTGGGGAGGATATGGATCTTGAGGGTCACCGTTTTATACCTCTGCACTCAACTGGAATGAGAGTGTGGGGCCAGATCAGAGCAAAGCCAGCTGGGGTGCTCAAACCCTACCCTCCATCTGCCTGACTCCATGCTAGCCCTCTTGACCCTGAGAGTTTCCTTTCATCCAGGACAGTGACATTTTGTTTTTGGAAAATGTGTTTGCATTTTTCCTGGAAGCCTTCCTCCTCCCTGGCTGCTGGCTGTTGCTGCCTCCCTTGGTACTGGGGCCTGTAGAGGGCTGCTCTGGCCCTTCCCCCACCCCCACATCTGTCTGGAGTTTGGGGGAGGTGCAGCCTGGCGAGAGCTGGCCAGCTCTTGGAGGCCCTGGGGATAGAAGGTGCTGGAGTCGTCAAAGAAGATGATTCTCATTAGGCCCCTAATGCCTGATGGCAATTAATGTCACCCAAGGGCTTATTCACCAACCCACTGAGAAGCAAGCTAGCAATCAGGCTCTGCGTGGGGGAGAAAGGGGAATGATCCACCTCCTGAGGCAGGGGAGGGCTTCAGGAAGAGGAGGAAGGAAGCCAGGAGGGCCCTCCATCCCTGCCCAGCACTCTATCAGAAGGGACATGGAGCCTGAGCATGGCCAGAGGGAAGAGATGAGGTACTTTACCGTGCCCAAGACACACTTCACTCTGTGTTGTGGATCAAATTTCCTTTCCCCTCAAATGTTCCCGTCTGAGGGGCAGCAATGCCACCCCTCTCCCAGCTGTCTGTGGAAACAGCACGGTGTTCTGGTCAGGGTGAGCAGGGACTCAGACATCGAATTCTTCTCTCTGCACCCCCATCTCACCCCACCCCATAGCTCTTACGTGATAGGAAAATAGACCTTCCTTTGAGATTGTTTCTCCTCCTTCCTCCCTCCCTTCCTCTCTGTCTCTGTCCCTCCCTTTCACAATAGTATGGTGCATATCTCCAACATCACAGGCATTGTAGGTACAACAGTGAGCAAGACAAAACTAACTCTTGTCCTCGTGGAACTTACTTTCTAGAAGGGAAGGCAGACACTAAGCTTCTAATTGCCTGCAATTGTGGTGTGATTTGGCATCATGCACTTTGCCCATCTTATGGAGAAGACTGAGGCCTGTGGTTGGAAAGGGTGAGGGAGCAGCCTGCTATCTTTAGAGAATACAATTTCAGCCCCAGGTTCTTCCTGTACCTCTGATATGGAGCTACCCTTCCTGGATTGAAGCCTTCTGCCAAGTCCATGGGCCTGATGATCATCTGACTCTCCAAATGCCAGATTTTCCTCCTCCTTGCCTCAGGGAAGTGAAGGGCAGCCGATAGCCCACCTGAGTAATAAAATATGACTCCAACCTCTAGTGGTCCATGGACCTGTCATTCTCAGCAGTGTAAATCCTACAGCTCAGAGGGAAGGCAGTTGGCACAAGGTAGACAGTCAGTTGTTTCAGCTATTCCAATCCTGCATGCCATGTACCCGGAAAGGGGTTCTATACATTCCCTCTGCCTTTCCTACTACCCCAGCAGACTGCCCTCAGCCTTACCTATGAGTCCTAGTTATGGATTCCCAACCAGCAATGCCACTGGAGCCTAGATAAGGGGAAGTCAGAGGAGCCACCCCAACTGGAGCACAGGCTGGAGAAAGGACCTGGCATGTGTGTACTCTTCCATCCCAGATGAGCACCTTATCAACTTAAAGTGGTAGTGTCTCTGCTGTTTCCATTCTATTTGGGTCTTCCTGGACAGAGGATTGGCAATGGTTGGAGGTTATCTCAGTCACCAGTTCCCAGGTGATGCCTGAAACAGCCCTGTCCTCCTGCCAAGGAACCAGGCAGCAAGCGGGGTTCTGTCCCAGGCCCCAGCGCCCTGCATGGAGGCTTATCAAGGACCCATATATAAACTGGCACCCACTTCCTCCCATGCCTGACCTGCCCTCATGATGGGCCAGGTGACATCTGTCCTTCAGCATGCCTCTGTTTTTCAGAATGCTTACCATCAGGAGACAATCAGACGAGCCAATGTGGAGCATCACGAAGACACGTTCCTGGGATCATCCTGGAATCCTACTCTGTCTCAGCTCAAGGGGGTTCTGAGATTTCCTAAGCTAGCCCTCTCATTTTACAGCTGCAAAAATGGAGGCCTGTTAATTCAGTCATTTTATGAAATCCTGTGAAATTTTTATTGAGCTCTAATTGTGTGTGAAGCATTATGGAATGCTTCTGTACTGGAATGCATAGGTTGAACAAGACAGATAAGGCCCAGATGGCAGAAGTTCAAGGGCTTTCACAACCTATATAGAGAACCTAGAAATATTAATGGCTAATCTTAATGAGTACATGCTTTTTACGTGCCAGTCACTGTGCCGGGCATTTTGCATGCACTATCTGAGTCCTCACTACAACCCTGTTAAGTAGATACTGTTATTATTACCATTTTCCAGATGAGAAAACTGAGGCTCAGTAAAGGTAAGTTTCTTGCCTAGGGTCATAGAGCTAGAAAGTAGCAGAGTCACAACTCAAAACCACATCTATGTGATTCCAAAGCTCAGGTACGTAACCCATGTAGCCATTTTCACTGTGATATGCGAGGTCCCAGGATTTCATATATGACAAAGCTATCATTTCTGGGTGGACATGTTTATGGGCAGTGGGGTACCAGGCATAAATAGGCCATTCAACACGGGGAGGGCAGTGTGTGAAGGAGGCCAGCACAGGGGCCCTGAGAGCACAGGCACCTCTGATGAGAAGGTAGTGTTCTTTCTGCAGTACTGTTCTGAGCAGCTCACCCTCTTGTTCCCCTTCCCCAGTACCCAGATTCACACCTATATGCTGTTGGACTTTCACCCCATTTAGTACACAGTTATGCATACACATGGCTATTGTAGCAATTGTCCAGACTTCACCATGCAGCTGGGCTGCTTTGCCTTTCCCTGTAGGCTGAGCTCCCAGCTCAGATTCCAGGACCAATAGTGATATGTGGGGCAGGAGAATGTCAGCAGTGAAGGGCAGCGTGGCACGATGGCCAGCACATGGCTTTGCCAAGCAGAGACCTGGGTTCCAGTCCTAGAAGGCAAGGCAACTGTATCAGTTTGCTCATGCTGCTGTAACAAAATACCACAGACTGAGTGGCTTAAACAACAGAAGTTTTTTTTTCCTCACCATTCTGGAGGCTGGAGTCCAAGATCAGAGTGCTGGCAGGGTTGGTTTCCTCTTAGGACTCTTTCCTTGGCTGAAGATGGACACCTTCTTGCTGTGTTTTCACATATGGTCATTTTTCTGTGTTCATGAATCATGGTTTATCTTCCTCTTCTTATAAGGACACTAGTCATATTGGATTCAGGCCCCATGAAAATGGTTTCATTTTAACTTACTCACCTCTTTTAAAGACCTTACCTCCAAAGATGGTTGCATTCTGAGTTACTTGGGGTTGGAACTTCAGCATATGAATTTTGGAGGTGGAAGATATATTTGAGAGTAAAAAGGGGTTCTGTTAACCCATTTATGCCTGAGGTTGCAATTTTTTGAAGTTTTGCAATTGGATTTTGGCAATGACCTGGAGCAGTAGGATATAAATAATTCCCACATGGTTAGCATTCCAGTAATGGAACACTGGGCATAAATGGGCTAAAATTACTTTGGAGCAGCAATCTTAAGTGGACCATTTAGGGCAAACTGAAACATATGGACACCCTAACATTCTGGCCCCATCACTCATTCTACAGCCTTCTTCTTTTAAACCACCACACCTCTCTGAGTCTCAGTTTCTTCATCTGTTGAATGGAGATAATCATACCAACTCCCCCAAGCAGGCACTTTAAAAATACTAGTAAATGTATACTGATTATACCTGACTGTACTGAGCACCACTGCATGCTCTGTATAGGTTAACCATTGCTATTATTGAAACCAAACTGCTCAACAAGGTTTACAGGCCTATGTGATTTGACTCCTAGCTGCTTTTCCAAACTCATTTCTTCCCCATTCCCCCCTTCTATTTTATTACACTGGAGCCACAAAGGCCACCCTGCAGTCATATATCAGGCACATTCCTGCCTCAGGGCCTTTGTACCTGTTTTTCCCTCCACCTGGAATGCTTTTCCCCTAACCCCTTGCTCCTTTACTTAATTCAGGTTTTTGCCCAACTGCCACTTCCTTGGAGATGGCTTCCGAGATATACGATGAGCTGATACAAAATAATCAACTATTGTTCTACCTCCATTGCTTTATTTTTTTATGCCACTTTAATTGGATTCATAGCAGTTGGTATTTTATTTTATAATATGCCTGTGTATCTGTCTCTTCCAACAGAATGTAAGCTTCCCAAGGGCCAAGATTCTATATGAACCATTCACCAATGTATCCCCAGTGCCCAGAATGGTGCCTGGTATATGTGCTCAACAAAATAAACTGACTAGATTATTTATCCATATTCACTGACTTCAGTAACTGGGTCTTTGATTTTACCCAGTCCCGATAAATGGGTCTTGGATCTGTGTTCCCATAAGGACTCTGCCTGGCACCTCATTTCCATGATCTTCCAGAGTCTGGGAGCCCACAGCCCACACCCCGATGCTTCTCTTGGCAGTCCCAACTCTTACTATGCCCTTTTACTTGCCGAGGGTGGAGTTCCTCCACCTGCCATGTCAGCCTCACCCTGACTGGTAGGGCTTGGGCTGGGACCTCAGAGCCCTGATTCTTCCCACCACTTCCCACCCCCACCAAGTCCTGCAGGACAGAGGCATCCGCATCTCCTACCATTCCCCAGCGTGACTCCTCTGCTCCAGCTGGGCCAAGCCGAACTCCCTGCCACCACCATCACGAGGAATGCTCCTCTTCATGCCAGCCTCATTCTTCCCTCCACACCTTTGTTCCTGCTGTACCCAGCTTCCTTTGTGCTCTTCTCCACCAATTAAAATCCTGCCCATCTTCACATTTCAGCTCAGGGGTCTTCTTTATGAAGTTCCCAGACACATTGCAAAATGGTTATATGGCCTCATGGAAAAAAGGAACAAACAGAGATTTTGGAATCAGGCAGAGTTCAAGTTCTGACCACATTTCCTTCTGTTTAGTCTCTCTCCGTACCTTGAGTGCCCAGTCATCACTACACAGTAAATCCCCCCTGCGAAGGGGTCATGTTCTCATTAAGATTATTGCTCAGAGTCCACCCCCTTGCTATTTTTATAATTAAGAAACCCAAGGCCCAGAGAGAGCTAGTGACAGGCCCAAGTCCACACATCCAGTTACTGGCACAGACAGGAATATAACCCCATGTAAGGATATGCGTGGCTCCCTGCCCCACAGTGTGCCCATTCCCAAACTTTCACTGCCTGGCTCAGCCCTGTCTTGGACTTGGAAACCCATCTTTTCTTTCCTGGAGAGAATGATGCTCCTTGGGTAATTATTTCAGGGATTTGTCCCTGATGCAGTGTGGATGCTAGACTGAACCAGACCTTGGACTCCAATTCTATCAGTTGCATTTATGTACTCATCCAGTCATTCAGCCTCACCTTGGACATTTCTTCTTCTCTGAAACCTTCCCTGACACTGCCCACACTCCCATCCCTATTCAGTTCACCTGTAAGGCCCTGCATCTCCCACATCTAAGCAGCTTTCAGATTGTGTTGATTTGCTTGTCTCCTCCCATAAAGGGGAGACCCAGGAAGGCAGGCACTATCTGTGCTGAACCTTGTCATGTGCCCCTTGCCTGATGTCTGTTGAGTATTCAGTTAATGGCTATAGACTAAGTGAATTATTAATCACCTACTGTGTGCTTGGAGCTATGCTAGATGAACGAGATGGCCTCTGCCCTCAAGGAGTTTGCCACTGTGTGGGAGAGGGAAGTGGGCAGACACATAAGATTATGATTCCCAGTGGCAGTGGGTACCCTGGAGGAAAGCACAGGGGCTGGAATGAGGGGCATCTACTTTAGCCTAGGACATGGGTGCTGTAGGATATGGGAAAGCTTCTCGAAGGAGGTGACTTTGAGCTGCACTGAGGGTAGGACAAGCTGGTTTGGGGAAGTGGGGAGAAGAAAGGGAGGGAAGGAGGCTGCTGCAAGAACAGAAAACAACATTTTATTTATTTATTTATTTATTTATTTATTTATTTTTTGAGACGGAGTCTTGCTCTGCCACCCAGGCTGGAGTGCAGTGGCCGGATCTCAGCTCACTGCAAGCTCCGCCTCCCGGGTTTACGCCATTCTCCTGCCTCAGCCTCCCCAGTAGCTGGGACTACAGGCGCCCGCCTCGTCGCCCGGCTAGTTTTTTGTATTTTTAAGTAGAGACAGGGTTTCACCGTATTAGCCAGGACAGTCTCGATCTCCTGACCTCGTGATCCGCCCGTCTCGGCCTCCCAAAGTGCTGGGATTACAGGCTTGAGCCACCGCGCCCGGCCAGAAAACAACATTTTAAAGCTTGCATCCAGGGAGGACACAGTGTGATCAGGAGAGAGTGAGTGTTTCTGCATGGCTGGGGCATTTGAGAGCTGGGGCGAAGCTAGGAAAGGGGCTGGAGAGGAAGCAGGCCCATTGCCTCTGTTCCCAAATATACCTGTCTGTGGTGACGTGCACGCTCGTGGTTACTATATTCAGTCGTACAACTTCACACATTTAGGGCCAAAGACACTGGGATGCTTACGAAGCATTTTATCAGTGTGTTTGTGCATAGTCCCTAACTCCGACACCACACATTTGTGCACAGTCCCTGACCCCGACCCCACATTCATGCCCAACATTAGTTGGGCAACTCAACTCTCTGCAAAATGGGTAACCTTCTGTATGGGCTGCTTACAGATCTTTTTACTCCCATTTCTCTAGAATCTCTACCTTTAGTTCCTCTTCAGGCAGCACAGTTCCTCCAACCCCCACCCCGTGGCCAGCCCTGACTCTAGCTGTCCCCTTTCTCTTCCTCCCTCTGGCCCACGTGGACAGTAAGCTAGGACCACCCCGGGCACCCAGCCAAGGGAGGATTTGGACTTTAGCCATGCAGGCTGGGCTCTGTTGTCCCCTCCCCCTCTTTTCCTCCCCACCCCCATACAGCTTCATTTAATTCCAGGGCAAAGCACTTGCTTGATGCAAGCCAGAGAAAGACAGCAGGAGCCAGAGACAGAAATACAGAGACGAAGAGAGCAAGCACACTTTCTTTGCCACAGCCCAGCAGCTAAATGGCAGCAAACTGATATGGTTACAAACTTGTTTGTTGGCCAACTTGGCTGCCAGGTACAACTGGGAGAGGAAGAGCCGGGGGCCCAGCTTCTCTCCATGGCCTCCTGATCAACTGCCCGTGACCTCCCAGAGTTGTTGAGCCAGCTCTGCCTGGCTCCTGGGGTTGGCAGTGCCCAGGATTCCTGAACTGGGCAGGAGGGCCAATTGGGCCTGCTGGGAGGGTGAGAGAAGAAGCCAGGCATGCTGAGGACTGCAGAGGAAGCCAGGTCTGCTTGAAGAGGGGAAGCCCTCACATCATAGACTTATAGGGCCAGATGGGCCATTAGAGGCCATCCTGGTAACCTGTTAGCGTTACGGGGGAACGTGAGGCCCACAGCAGTGGGTATCTTGCCTGATTTCACACAGGAGCTCATTTCAGAGTTGAGATTAAAACCCAGGTTCTCTTTCCAGATCCTTGAAGATGGGAATCCTGCTACAAGTTTCCACCCCACCTCCCAGATCTAATTCTCAGCTCCCTTACGTCTTCCTCTTGCTAAAAACCCATCTATGGCTCCACACTGCCCACAGGATTAATCCCAAATTCCCCAGATTTGCATTTAGGGTTTGACACATACCTTCCAGCCCACCCTCCCCAGTTTTAGCCGTTCTTCCCCAATCAGTCATGCCTTTCTCTGCTGCGGTGCCCTTTTGCTCTGCTGGAATGCCTGTTCCTCCTTCCCCATCTCTTCCTGGGGCCCTTCTGTAAAGTCTGTTTCATCCACCCCAGGTGGGATCAATCACTGTCTGCCTCATAGTTAAAGTCCATCTGATCTTCGTTTAGGCTTCCTCTCATTCACTTACAAAATCTGTAGGGACTAATGTGGTTTGGATGTTTGTCCCCTCATATCTCATGTTGAAATGTAATCCCCAGTGTTGGAGGTGGGGCCTGGTGGGAGGGGTCACAGGGGGCGGATTCCTCATGAATAGCTTGTTGCTGTCTTTGAGATCATAAGTGAGTTCTTGCCAGATCTGAGTTACATGAGATCTGATTGTTTAGGAGTGTGGCACCTCCCACTTCTCTCTCTCTCTCTTGCTCCTGCTCTCACCATGTGATGTCTGCCTCTCCCTTTTGCCTTCCTCCATGATTGGAAGCTTTCTGAGGCCCTCAACAGAAACAGATGCCAGTGCCATGCTTCCTGTGTAGCCCGCAGAGCCAGAAGCCAATTAAACCTCTTTTCTTTATAAATTACCCAGCCTCAGGTACTTCTTTATAGCAATGCAATAATTGATTAATAGAGGGACACAGATTACATTTTGTTCATCTTTAAATCTTCCATAACATTGAACACAGCTGCACACATGGAGTGAATGTTCCTAGACATTTACTGAACAAACGAACATATGGCAAAACAGGCAGTAGTTCAGACACCATGGCCCTGCACTGTCTCAGGTACTTTCTATCCAAAGCCTCTTTGAAGCTTCTCTAGCATCTGGGGTGGTATGTAAATATTATCTACATTTAGAGAGGAGGAAGCTGAGGCTCCCAGAGGGAAAGTCACTTGTTCAAGGTTATGTAGCTAGAAACTGGCAGAGCTGGGATTTGATCTCAAGTCTGTTTGTTTTTAAAGCCTGTGTTCAATTCACCAGCTCACAGCACATCTGATTATAAATGCCGTCTGAGGCTGACCTTCCTGGGACTTCTTGTGTCCGCATCAACGTTCATCAGCAGGGGATCCTCAAGGGGATTCTGGGGGTACCTGCAGAGTGCTTTCCTCACTTGGAAATCCCCCTTCCCTCCCCAGGCCAAGTGAAGTAACGTTCTAGGCTTGCAGAACAGAACACAAAAATTAACTCTGGTCTCACGGGGTCCCTGTCCTCGTTTCCATCTCACCACCTGTCTCTCAATACTCTCAGATGGTCACCAGGAGCTGTCATTGGGTGATTCTGAACCCAAGTCCCAGAGCCAGGCTGCCTGAGTTCAAATAGCAACTCGGCTGTCTACTGTGTGACATTGGACAACTTACTTAACCTGTCTGTGCCTATTCCTCATCTGTAAAATGGAGGTATTAATAGCACATACCTTGTAATGTTATAAAGCACTTTGGAGTAGTGATTGGTTCATGGTAAGTGCTCTGTGCATGTTCGCTATCATTGATATCCACATCATGTTCTTCCTCTGAGATGCAAGTCTCAAAGGGTTTGTTTTCTCTTCCTGAGAAGAGTCATCTCTGTTTCTTTCTGTGTGTTCTGGGTAGGCCTCTTAAATACTCTAGGCCTCCCTTATAAGACAAGGAAACAAAATTGGACAGAAAGAACAGCTCCAAGGAAAGCCAAATCAAAGTGACTTTTGTGGTGACAAATGCTTAATAATAACTTTACAAATCCAGTTGAATTACTATGAATAACAACTCTTTTATTTTTTTGGATGGATACCACGCCCGCCTCTCAGAGAGCACCCAGCTACAACCCTGAAATCCACCCAAAAGAATCATTACTGGGAAAACAAACTAAAAATAACCCCATAGGAAACAGTGCCAGCTCAGAAGCAGTTCTTTGGAGGTGGGGGCCTTCAAGGAACCTCTTCTGTTGCTTCTGGGATAATAGATTCTAATTTTTAAACCTGGAGTTGTCTTGGGGGTGAGTCCTGGTTCCTGCCCCTACAATCTAGGTCCCCATGTTGTCTTCAGTATGCTTCCTGGGCATCTGGCCTCTGTGCCACCTTCTGGTAGTCCAAAGAGGCGTGTGGCAGATTGGGGGCCCCACTCCTGGTCCCTGATGCTGATTTGGTTCTTACCATGTGGGACCTGGGTTGCTCCCTTTCCCTGTCCTTTGAGTTGGACTCACCCAGAGTACACTGTCTTCCACTGAGGGTCTCAGTGTGTTGGACGTTCTGTGTTTCACATACATGACCTCACTTCCTTCTCAAAGTGGTTCCCACTTTCTTGGTAAAGAGAGGCAGCTCAGAGAGGTGGAGTCACTGGTTCAAGGATACACAGGGAGGAAAACATAGAGTTAGAATTTGAACCCAGGTCAGGCCTGTTTGATGTCAAAGATTACAAATGTTCCTCTAGGAAGTCCTACATTGAGGGGCTCACCTTCCCCAGGCCCTCCATCAGGGGGAGTGCAGGGGGGATACCCACGATGCAGCAGAGGCCAAGGTTCTCCTTCAGATGGAGTATCACAAGGCAAGTGCTGTGTGTCTGCAGCCAGGGAGGGGCCATGTCTTCTCTGTGTCTCTCAGACTAGGCTCTCCCCAGGAAGGACTGTTTCCTCATCAGAAGGGAGGGTCCTTCTTTCCATCAGTCTGGAAGAAGCTCCACTGTTAAGGCATCTTTTCCCCTCTCAGTGTGTGGGCTGCTTCAGGGAAGGGTTGGATGTCCCCCATCAGGCAAGGGCACTCCCTGCGGGGAGCTGTCTCCCAGCTCTAACCAGGTTCCATCAGCCCTGTCCTTGGTCTTCCTTTTCCCACTGATCACCACCTGGGACTCCAGAGTTCCCAGCTGAATGCTGACAGCTGACTAATGGGAAGGGCAGCAGGATAAACATGGGGCTCCCCTTGGCGGGGACTCAGGCTGTTTCTTTCCTCCAGCAGAGATGAATGCTTGTCCCTGGGAAGGATGATGGCTTTTCTACCTGAGAGTGCTACTGCTGCAGTTCCCTTTGATTGAAATGTGTCCCTGTGGTGATGAGGCGGCTCTGAGGACTGGTGGCTGCTAGTTTCTGCTGCCTGGCCCATAGGCTCTGTCCATCTACAGAAGATAGATGACGTTATTCCAAGCTGAGATGATGCAACAAAGGTCAGAGTGAAGCGTTTAATTGGAATGTCAGGGGCTGGGGCCTGGCTCCGCTGAGAGTGATTGATTCCCAAGCGGTCCTTGTCAAAGATGCAGCCATGGCGGGGAGAGGCAGTGCAGGGGAGGCCAGGACAGTAGGAGGCTGCCAGCCCCTGTCCCCTTGTGCACCGAGGCCACTCAGTAGGCTTCTGCATCTGTCAGAGGCTATGCCTTCTGCAAAAGGGAGACCAAGGCACAACAGATGGGAGGCATTACTAGGATGAGGACATTGGAGCTCCGAACTTCAGCCTTCAGTTCTGTCTGACAGCTCTGTTTCTCTCCTGCTCTTAATCCCTTCTAATCCCCTGACTGGTCCTGATCCTTTCTCTGTGCTAAAGAGAGGGCTATGGGAAGAAGCACTAGTTGCCCCATGACACAGAGAACACTGCCCATCCTGCAGCTGCACTCCTCTGTCTCCAGCCTGCTGTGGACTGGAAGGGTGTCATCAGAGATTGGAAGCCACTGACCCTGCATCTATGCATGGTAGGAAACTGTTCTCATAGTCTCCAGAGCCTAAGGGATCACTCCCATGTTGGGGAAACTGAGTCTGAGAATTGGGTTTGCTGCCACCTTGTGAGCAACCCTCTTACATCCCGTAGTGGTCTTGCTGCAGAAGTCAACGAAGAACTGGGTGTGGGCAGCAGCAAGAGCTCTGGCTGTCCTGTATTAGAAAGCTGGCTGCAGGGCGGTGCCGAATGGAAGGAGGCCGAGGCAGGGAAACATGAAGTGTTCCAGGTATAAATAGCTGTGGTGACTGTGTGTGCTCTCCTTTCTTGGGTGTAGGAGTGAGTCCAGGGAAAGAACAGGCTGGGGAGGTGGCCAGGGGAGAGCAGCTGAGGCTGCAGAGAGGGAGGTGACACACATTGGCTCAGCATAGAGTGACACCTGCAAGGAAGGGGCTGAGGAGATGGGAAGACTGAGGGGTCTGGAGCTTGGATCAGGGAATTGGGGTAACTTGGAGGAGAAGGTGTTATTGGAGGCCTAGGTTGGTATAGGATGGGGAGAAGTTCTTCGGTATGAGGTGGAAGGAGTGCTGATGTATCCTAAAGCATGCTCACTGTTTTATATGTCATTCTCAGAAGGCTGGATCCAGGGCATTACATTTTCTTTTTGTGAACACGATCACTATAATCACTATTGTCTTCCTCATCTCAACTCTCATCACCACCATCACCATTGTCACCATTATTACCAGCATCACCACCACCATCACAAACATCACCATTATCACCACCGTCATCACCAACATTACCATCATCATAACTCTCATCACCATCATCACCACCATCATCACAGCTCTCACCCCCATCATCACAAACATCATCATTGTCACTATCATTGTAACTCTCATTACCAACATCACCATTATCACTGCCATCATCACTAACGTTATGATTACCCTCTCATAATAACTCTCATCACCCTTGTTACTGTCATCACCAACATCACCACCATCATCACAATTCTTGTCACTACCATCACCATCATCACCACCATCATCAGCCTTAACATCAACATCATCATAACTGTCACCACCATCATCACAACTCTCATCATCAGCATCATCATTCTCATTACCATTACCATCGTCATCATCCCCACTATCATTGCTATCACTACCACCACTATCATTATCATTATCAGTCATCAGTCATTGTCCTTGTCCTGCCCTCCATTCCTGCTTGATGCTCTACAATTTATTCCAAAATACTTTCATATCCTTTCTCTAATAAGAAATTAATCAGAGACCTTTGAAACAGGCAGGATTGCTCTAGTTATTTCCATTTCACAGAAGAGGAAACTGAGGCTCAGAGATGGTAAGTGACATGCTTTAGGTTAAGCAGCATGTTCACTTACTATTACTAGAACTGAGTTCTTATCTACTGGTTCAAGGCTCTTCCTACCGCACCTAGCTGCTATAGAATCTCCATTGCCTTCCTTATCCTGTTCCTCCTCTTTCTACTTGGCACAAGTACAAACTGGCATGGAAAACTCTAGTTTTGATAAAACAAGAGAGCCTTTAGTCACAGTAGTACAAAACTGGATGTATGCTCATGGGTAAGTCCCTTCCTACTGTTGGGCTCCAATTTCCTCATTTTCACAGGTACCGGTTTGGGCCTGATAAAGTCCAAAGGCTCTTTCTACTCTGCTAGTCTATAATGGTGCCACAGAAAAAGAGTCATATAAACAGAGAAAAAAATAGAAAAAGACAGTGCGACAGAGACATAGACACACGCAGACCAAGGCAGAGACCCAGAGAGACCTAGGAAGACGTAGACGAAAGACTCATTAAGATTCAGGAAGATACAGAGAGAAATAGAGACAGAAAGCAGCCAAGAGACAGGGTACATGTCAGAGAGGAGATTTAAGAGGCAAAAAGCCCAGAGAGGAAAAGAAAGTATTTGAGTAGGACCAAGGGACAACTGATCTGTGTGGTAGTCTCTGCTCGGGATCCCCACCCAGAGTTCTCCAGGGAGAACTGGCTAAAACATGGACAGACAGTGCAGCCTGGAAGTATTTCTGAAAGGTTTTGGCTGAATTTGCAACTTCTATGTGTGTATTGTATGTGCGTGCTTGTCTGCATGTTTGAATTGTGGGCTTCAGAACCCCCCCTTTTTTTTCAGGGACCAGAAAGGGTGTTAGGGCCCCCTATCATGGATTTCTACCTCCCTACCACCTAGTTTTCACAGTGGGAGGCTTGCTGATTTGGCTGTCTCTGTCCTTGCACGTTAGCCCGGAAAAACAGGATGTGGAGGAAGTGGGGTGACAGGTTTAGGCTGCATTCATAAAGGAGCTGTGGTGGGGGCTCCCAGTTGTTTGTAGGAAGTTAGAAATGGCTTCTTCCCTTCTGTGAGGTGGGGAGGCTTTCAGCCAGAGAGGGTGTGCAGCCCTGGATTAGAGATTGGGCTCAAGTTCAGCTTGGACTCTCATACAATGACTTTGAGCAAGACTCTTCCTCCTTGTCTCCATGAAGAAGTGGGAATGAGTGAGCTCTGCCTCCCATGAGTCTGGGAAATAAAATTTCTTTAGTGACTATCTCCCATTAGTGCACTTTGTGCCCCAGAGCCTCTGATTTACGGGCAGAAGTGCCAGGACTACCTCCTCCATGAATGTTCTGGCCCACACTGCCAAGCACTTAGAGCATCTTCCCATCATCAGTTTAATTCAAAAATCTAGCTTTATTACTCTCCTCTTTAGAATCCATCTATGGATTCTATTGCCCTCAGAATAAAGTCCAAGTGCTTCCTCTAAGGCCCTGTAGACCTGCTGCAGCACTAGACCTGGAAGTGGCTGAGCTAGTCAAACCCCTGTGTTTCCCTTATCAATCTCATCTGTGCAAATTCCATAGTGAAAGGGCAGCCATGGGCCTCCCTGGGTTTCAGCTGGCTGGACCTGGGGTAGACTTAACTCAAGACCAGGCAACCCAAGGGTCCAGAATGACTAGAGTTTATTGAAGAGTACAGAAAAATGAGGAAGAGTCAGGACGTTAAGAGGTCATGGCCAGAACAAGTTAAGAGGAGGCATAAGCCAAAAGAAAGCAGAAGCTGCAAGGTAAAAGGAAAGGACCTCCCATTTTTGGCAGGTTTTGTTGAACCTGGACTTGGCTAAGGGAGTCCCCAGGGATCCTAGAGATCCCTTACTCCTTAGTGAGACACACACACTTGTCCTGTCAATGTCCCCCATTAGTAGAGGGAATCTAGTCTCAGGACATAGTGAAGTGACACTGAAATACTTGTCCCCTGCTTACTTTTGCACTTAGTTACCCCCACTCACTCCTTTCCTCCAATTCTGCACCTGATGCTTAAGCCACAGATGGCTGTGCTCTCCGAATGTGCTGTGATGTTGAGCGGCTCTGCACTTGCTGTTCCCTTTGCCTGGAATGCCACCTGCCACCTGTTCCCAGGATGCTCACCTTTCAAGTTGGCTTCTCTGGGAGGTTTTTCTAAGTACTTCCAGCCTCAACTGCCAAGTCGATTACTCCCTCTTTTACCCCCGTATGTCCCTGCAATTGCTTCACAGTGCTTGGTCCATGTCTGTCTTTCCCTTTAGACTGAGAACTTGCCAAGGACTGAGACCACGTCCTTCATTTTTGTATCCCCAGCTGCTGGCACGGGGTCTGCTAGAGAAAGGATATTAAAGTTGTGTTGAACAAATGGATGTCTTTAAATGTTCATGCAATTACATGGGGAATGTGGGAGGAAGACCAGGTTGGGGTGGGCTGGGAGAGAAGATGGGTTAGGTTGGCACAGGCTGAACTTAGTGTGTCTGTGGACTTGGACATGGAAATACCCAAGAAGCAAGGAGAATATGAGCTGGGAGCTTGAGAGAGAAGTTTGGGCCAGAGAGCAATTTGGGAGTTGCACACTTATAGGTGGCAGTTGGAGATATGGGGGTGTAAACATGTGCTTGGGAGAAAGAATAAAGAGAGAAGATAAGGAGGCTGAGGAAGTATGGGCTTGAGGAAAGCAGACGCCCACCCCTTCTTCTCCACCCACCTGAGCTGGGGATGCCCACCTATCATTCTGGGCCCAGAGGCAGCCATAGCTTGGGGGAGAGGCAGATTCTCAGGATGAGGGTACCTGTGCTACCTTGGAACATCTCTTCTTCATCAAGTCCCTAGGTTTGGGGGGATAATTGTTTTCCTCATTAATGAGCATGCATATAAACCACTGAAGTTTTCCTTGGCTCACTCCTTTGCCAGGTAGCCATCATTCCCCTCTCTCCTTCCATGGGTAAGGGATGTGCCAGCGTCACTGCAAGGCATGACAGGACTGCAGACACCTGATGACAGTAGGAGGTCAACAGGGTGGGATAGACTGAGAGGTGGGCAAGGCCAGGCTCAGAGGCTGGGGCCAGGGTGGAGGATAGGTGTCTTAATCCTTGGATAAGAATAACCATCATTTATAAAGCATCCAGTATATGCCAGGCATGGTGTCTAGCACAATATAGGTGCTATCTCCTTGACATCTTTTTTGGTAGGGAGCTTACTCTGTTTTGCAGATGAGGAAACTGAGGCTCAAAAGAGGATATAACCATCCATGGTTACACAGAATTGTTGCAAAACCAGCTTCCAAATTCAGATCTCTAGGACTCCATAGTCCATGTCTTCCCTGGAACATCACCCTGGGAGGGAAGTTTTCTCGGGACGAGGTGTGCTTGCCACAGCAGGCAGATCCTCCCCAGCAGTTCTGGCTGCAGAGCATAGCACTCCCCTTATGTAGGGCCATAGCTGCTGCTTCTTTCCTCCTTGTGGCCATCATTAGTACTGCTATACAGCTATTTCCAGCTGTCCCCACCTCTCCCCATCTACATGGTAGGATTGCTCTGCCTGGTCCCCTTGAGTGGAGTTTTGTGTTACTTCTGACTCCTCACTTTGTGAGCAGAATTGGCATGTGTCACTTGCAGGCCAAGCACTTAGTTGCCAAAGTAAGACCCTCCAGAGCAATCTTCTCCTTCTGGTAGAGTGACTGGCAAATGCAAGATGTTAGCCACACCATCAGTCTGGGGACCAGTTACGACCCTGAGCAGAACCTCCTGCTGAATGGTGATGGAAATTTAATGACAACGAGATGACTTTGGGGTTGTTACTGCAGTGTAACATAGCTTATCCTGAACTGAGATGTAACTTTCCTCATTGCTAGAAGAAGTCATGTAAACCAGTTTGCTCCTAAGGCTCTACCCTTGCTGGCCCAAGGACCATCTCTCTCTGAGCACTTTCTTCAAACAACTCTGGCATTTGTGAATGTTCCCAAGAAAACCAGACAGAGATCCAGATGCTTCTCTGAGCACAGAAACTGAAGGCCAAGCTTTCTGTGGGGTTCCTAGATCCATGGTACTGCTGTCAATGTCTGTAGATAGTTTCATAGTTTGCAAAGACCATTTATGCTTGCAAAGATGCCCGGTCCTAGACACAACCCCTCTGAGGGAGACATAGTTGTTACCATTTCACAGACAAGTAGAAGGGAAGTCAGAGGAGTTAAGGCTCCTTGACCAGAGCGGCATGGTTCTTTGAATCACTCACTATGCAACTTGGGGCAAGGGACTTAACATTTATGTTCCTCAGTTTCCTCAACTGTAAAATGGAGATAATCACAGTGCCAATCTCATATGAGTGTTATGTGTATGAAATGTGATAATGTACATTAAAAACAATGTTTGGCTCTTGTAAGTGCTAAATAAGTATCTGCTGTTATATATCATTGCTGTCACCATCATCACCATCATCATCATCAACACAATCGCCACCATCATAGCTATCATTATCATCATGATCATCATCACCATGACTACCACCATCACCACCACCATCATCATTACCATCATCAGTATCGTCATTATCAACATAATCATCACCATCACCATCATCACCATCATCATCACTACCATCATTGTCATCACCATCATCACGATTATTGTCATCATCACCACCGTTATCCCCACCACCGCCATCTTTATTATCATTCTTATGGTTCTGGACATATTGCTTCAACTCTCTGGGCCTCAATTTCCTTGTCTGTGAAATGGGAACAGTAAATATTTGCAAGCCATATAATAATGATAGAGTTAATGAGTGCATATCACGTGCTTGACACCATTCTGAGTTCATTATTCATTATCTCATTTAATTCTCATGAGAGCTTCCAAGATCAAATTATAAATAGCAGAACTGGGATTCTAATCCAGGCCATCTGACTCCAGAGTAAGTCTTTTAATTACTACCATATAAACTTTATACTTACAATCTCAAGCCTCCTAAGTGGTGATAATTGGCATATGCAAGGTAGCGTGTAATGCTGCAAGATGTTTCTGGGGCCTTTGATAAGTAAACTGACGTGTGAGCTATGTGAGTTTATGAGTGTTAAATGTCTGTGTGTGCGCACTTATGTATGAGTGTGACATGCTATTTAAAGTATATGCAGTCATGCGTTGCTTAGTGACGAAGATACATTCTGAAACACACGACGTTAGGTGACTTCATTGTTGCGCACACATCGTGGAGTGTACTTACAGAAAGCTCGATGGTATAGCCTACTAGACACCTAGGCTATACAGTATGACGTCTTGTTCTTAGGCTACAAACCTGTACAGCATATTACCATGCTGCATACAGTAGGCAATTTAAACACAATGGTATTTGTGTATCTAAACATATTCAAATGTAGATAAAGGGTACAGTAAAAATACAGTATGAAAGATAGAGAATGGCATACCTGTATGGAATACTTACCATGAATGGCGTGTGGAGGACTGGAAGCTGATCTGGGTAAGTCAATCAGTGAATGGTGAATGGACGTAAAGGCCTAGGATGGTGCTGTACACTACTGTAGACTTTATAAACACTGTACATTTAGGCTACATTAAATTTATTAAAACTATTTTTTCTTCAGTAATAAACTAACCTTAGCTTACTGTAACTTCTTTAGTTTGTAAACTCTTTTTATTTTTTTTAACTTTCAGACTCTTGTAATAGCAACTTAAAACACAAATGTTGTACAGCTGTACAAAATATCTTCTTTCTTTATATCCTTAATCTATAAGACATTTTCTATTTAAAACTTTTAAATTCTTTTTTGCTTTGTAAATTTTTTGTTAAAAATGAAGACACAAACACAAACATTAGCCTGGGCCTACACAGGGTCAGGATCATCAATACCACTGTCTTCCACCTCCACATCTTGTTGCACTGAAAGGTCTTCAAGAGCAGTAACGTGCATAGAGCGCTGTCATCTCCTGTGATAATGATGCTTTCTTCTGGAATCCCTCCTGAAGGACCTGCCTAAGGCTGTTCCTGAGGTAGCGTCACTCTTTTCAGAATCATGTACATGGTGGTTTGCTTGGTTGTTTTCTTTTATCATCATAGATTTGCTTGTAAGCAGATAATGCACCATGAACATTCCTCTCTATTAATGCAAACCTTTTAGTGTTGGGGTCTACATTTTCAAACCTTTTAAGGAGCTTGTCGCGGTCTGCAAAAGCTTCTGCTAAGCTCCTCACTGTGAATTTTCTTAAGTGTTCTTTTTCTTCTCCTGCAGTTTCCCTTTTTCTTGCCTCTTCTTCAGCTATACAATCCTGTTCCAGTTCCAACCACTCCTCCTTAGTCAATTCTTCATGAACCACCTCTAAGAGCTCCTCAATGTCATCCTCATCCACACCCAGGTTGAAGTTGTTTGCCATCTCAACCACAGCCTTGTTGTTTTTTAATCTTATCCTTGGAAAATCCTTTGAAGCTTGGATAAACCTCTCGAGTGTCTTCTTCCAGATGCCATTCATACACTCATTGATGGCATCACTTAAGCCCAAGCAAGGTTCACGATGCAAAGATGTAATTTTTCCAGAATTGCATCAGTGTCTTCTAAGTGCCTTCCTTAGTTGTAGCAATAACCTGAAAAAGGATCTTCCCTGAGCAGTAGGTCTTACAAGCTGCTACAATTCCTTTCTCCATTGGTTGGATCAAAGAGGTGGTGTTTGGAGACAGAAAGACCACATTGATATTGAAATGAAGATCACCAATAGAAGAGGGATATGTAGGAGCATTATCAACAATGAGCAAAATCTTGAAAGGTATGTTATTCTCCAAACAGCATTTCTCCATTTTGCTGGCATAGCAACTCAAGGGGGCATTTTGGAAGAGGAGTTGGGTCACCCATGACTTACTATTGTTCCTGAAGTACACTGGTCGTGTGTGCTTATTGATATGTTTGAAGCTCTGGGATTCTCACTGTCCCAGATCACAAAGAGTTTCAATTTGTGGCCTGCAACATTGCCCCTAAGCAAGACTGTCATCTTGTCCTTAAAAGTGTTGAAATCTGGCATTGACTTGACCTTCTTATGCCTTTCAAGCATCCGTTTCCAGAATAGGCAGCTTTCATCCATATTGAAGATTTGCTCTGGCAAGTAATTTTCCTCCATGATCAGCTTGCTAGAGTTTTCAAAAATTCTTCAGCTGCCGTCACATCAGCACTTGCAAACTCATCACTCACTTTCACAGAATGTAATAAATAATGATTCTTGCATCATTTAATCCACCCAGGGCTAACAGTAAATTCAACATCATAGTTGGGTTCAGCATCTTCTTTCAACATCACAAAATTTTTGCTTTGGTCGTGATCATTATGGTGCTGGGAGGGATAAGCTTCTGTATCTAGTCTTCAAATCAATTCATTAGAAATTTCTGTCTATCTGATATGGACCCCTTTAGAACTTTTGCTAGTATCATTATCTTCAATGAAGCAAATCCTTTAACAGCTTCGGTCACTTTGATCTTGTTCTTCAAGATCGTAGCTATGGTGGAATGGCACCTGCCTGACTGGTGAACAATACTCGTCACTGATTCTCCACCTTCATAGTCCTTAATCACTTTCAATTTGTTTTGGGACAATCACTTGATGTGGCCTCTTACTGGCAACATTAGCAGTAGATTTTGTTCACTTTGGGGTTATAATGAACAAAACATTGTGAGATTAAATCAAGCACAAGAGAAAACAGTGCAATCAAGAAGTGCAGTAAACACAAGATATATAAGGCTGCTGCTGGAGTAACATGACATACTGTTTTACAGTAAGTTTTTTTTTAATAAGTAGAGGAGTACACTCAAACGATAAGAAGTATGATACAGTAAATAGGTAAACCATCAACATAGTCCTTTATTATCATTATCAAATATTATGTACTATACATAATTGTATATGCTAGACTTTTATACAATTGGTAGTGCAGTAGGTTTGTTTACAGCAGCATCACTACAAACATGTGAGTAGTGCACTGTGCTACAACATTACATCACTAGGTGATAGGAAATTTTCAGCTCCATTATAATTTTATACACCCTCAAATATGCAGGCTGTTGTTGACTGAAACATCATTACGTGGACGATGATTGTATTTGATTCCTGTTCGAGATCTGGCAGGCTTTCTGTGTATGTACTGGCTCACCTGTAATATTGTTTAATCTGTGATTATTGGTCTCTGTGTGTTTCAGTGTAAGTCATACACACATTTGTGGGTGTGATGCCATGTGAACCAAATGTGTGAGTTACCATGTGAGATGTATAGGTCACTGTGGATGTATTTGTAATGATATGTGAGCTATGTGGTCTGGTTCGGTATGTGATACAGTGTGGCTGGTGTGTGTGTGTGTGTGTGTGTGTGTGTGAGAGAGAGAGAGAGAGAGAGAGAGAGAAAGAGAGAGAGAGAGAGAGAGAGAGAGAGTTGGCATGTAGGGTACTATCCGCACTGTCTGGCTATGAGTCTGTGGTGTGTATCTGGGTGCTGTGAGTATGTGTTCACTTGTGCATCTCTGTAGGAATGAGTAAGATGTACATGTGTGTGTGCGTGCATGTATGTATGTTTGTGTGTCTAGTCATGTCCCTGTACACAGGGTATTGCTGTGTGAAAGCGTGCGTGTCAGTAGGCAGAGTGCCCTGTGTCTCTAAGAGCCAGAAGGCCGGTGCAGTGTGGGTTGAGGGAGCTGTGAGTTAGAGGGTTTAAACAGGCTTCTTGGCTGGCCTGGGTCCAGCTCTCCCCTCCCAGCCTCTGCAAACACTGCCTAGCAGATGCACTGAGTTTTTATACACGTGGAAACAGCCCTTTAAATATTTACCCACCAGCCTGGTGGAATGGCCTGCTTCTCTTCCCTGCCCTCCCTCCACAGACACTCAGCTCTCCTGCTGCTCCCTGGGGCTTAGCTTGGCAGACCTCCACTGCCCCTGGGACTCACTCTGCTTTCCTAGGAGTCAGTGAGGAGGGAAACCCCAGAAAGGCTGAAGCCAACACAGCTCTAACTCTGGGTTGCATTCCTTAGCATGGCCTTCATAGCTGCCTTCACACCCACTCAACTCCCTTACACAGTCACGGCATTCACATTTCATTTACTTCACTTTTACACTCAGATACACCCAAGCCCAGCCTCACCACTTGACACTCACTCCCACCTCCTTTCACAGGTCCAGCCCTTCACACCTTTCCAGGTGTGAAGACTTGCCAGTCTCAGGAGCTTCTTCCCCTACTCCCCTGACCCACACAAGATGCTGTGAGCTGCCCTCCTTCCTTGAGGGCCAGGAGGTCCCAGCCATGAAACTCTGTCCATGGTTCTGAACCATCATACCTGGCAGACACTTTCCCCTTTAATCTTGGGACGTTGGTGGTAACTCTTATCCAAAAGTTTCCAGGAATTCTGAACTGAGTGAAGAGCCAGTGGTAGGTGAAATAAGATCATGTACATGTGTGTGTGTGTGCTCAGACTATCTCTGAGGGATAAAAGACAGACAAAAAGATAAAGAGAGACAAAAAGGAACAGAGAGAGACAGACACAGAGCCATAGAGAGAGATAGAGGAGAGAGACAGAGACAGTGAGACAGGCAGGCAGGGAGACAGATAGGAGAAGCCACTGGAATGTCAAAAGTGCTGACAAACAATCCTATTCACAAAGAAGGCATCTTATTTTCCTCTGGGAAGTTGGAGGAGTACATGACCCCTGATTTTATATGCTAGAACAACAGCTCAGGTGGTGCAACTCCCTGCCAGGGTTTAGACTCATTTAAAAGAAGAGTCTAGTAGTTTAATCTTGTGCCTGGATTTAAGATCCAGGGTGGGGCTCCAGTGCCCACCATAGTCCAGGGCTGACATCCTGGCAGGGCACTGTCTTTTGTCTTCTGGTACCATCCAGGCCTGCTAATCCCTTACCTCCCCCACCTGCCCAGGCTGAACAAAATTTTTAAGGTCAGAGATCATCTGGAGGAAACAGCTGGAAAAAGGTGGACTCTGCTTGCTGCCCAACCATGCTTGATATCAAGGTATGGGAGACAGGAGGGTGGGGACATTGTCCTCTTGGCTCAGCTTTCCTCCCCTTTCAACCCTGCTGGTTTCTCCCACCCACATAGGTGGTTCCATGGATTACTTTCCTCTTGTGTCATTTCTCAGGCATCATTTATCTGCTGGGGATTCTGCTAGGCACAGAAGTCACAACAGCCACCTCAGGAGTTTCATAGTCACCTTGGGAGATGGCTGTAATTTACATTTTACAGATAAGCCACCTGAGGAACAGTGAAGTTAAGTAACTTGCCCAGGGTCCCACACCTACTAAGTTGCTGAGCCAGATGCAAATGCAGATAGTCTGGCATCCTCTCTGAAAGGGACTCCTCCAGGGCTGATGTGCAGCATCATCCACTGGCAGCTCTCAAGGGTGGCACTGGGTGGTTGTGGAGGCAGCACAGGCTTCAAAGTCAGAAACCCTGGAAGTGGTGGCCCTTGGGATTTCCACATTTCCTGGGAGGATCCAGTTGGGGCCTTCTTTGCTTGGCAGTCCCTCTTTATGTCCAGGGCAGGGGTACCCAAGGATGTCAGGGGAGGCAGGTGGCAGCAAGAGCCCAGCCCAGGCAGGCTGGTGGGTTCAGCCAACCATGAAATGCCATGGCCTCTGGCTGCAGGTGCCCCTGCCCACAGTGGCAGAGCCTGCCTGGCAGGGCGGGAGCCCAGCTAATGGCCATGTTTATAGCTCAAAGCATTATTAGCTCTTAGGAGTGCTCAGTCCTCGCTTGTTGTTGACAGCTGAGCTTATTGATTGAGTGACTTGATGTTTTTGTTTATTAAGTGCCCAGAGTGTCAGCAGATTTGGACCAGCATTGGCTAGGTTGGGGAGGGAGTGCATGAATAGGGGGAGGCTGATGGACACATCCCAGCCTTGCTCATTTGTTCAGGCACATGTGTTGGGGTGATGGGGGTGTGTGTGTGTGTGTGCTTCTTGACGTCATGTTTCTGAATGCAATTTTAGAAGAACGAACCTTGGTTTCTGCACCCAGCAATCATGGAGCAGCTTTTGGGGGCAGCTGGGATTTGAGTTTGGGAGGCCTGGCTTTGAATTTTGGCCTTATCTTTTCAAGCTGTGAGCTTGGGAAAATCCCTTACTGTCTCTGAACCTTGGCTTCCTTATCTGAAAAATGGAGATTAAAATAATACCAGCTCTGCCTACCTTTGAGACTGAGAGTTAATGAAGTACAGCAGTTTGCAAACTGTAAAGTGCTACACACACGTCAGTGGGTAGAACTATTGTGAGCTGAACTGTGATGCTGTAATTACATTTATGTTTAGGAGACAGGTTGGTGGAGCAGAAAATGAACAAGAAGGCAGACCCTGGAGGACAGTTGGGAACTCAGGTTCTGAGGTGCCTGAACCTGCTGCTGATGCTCACATTTTAGGTGGTCCCTGAGACAGACCAGGTGAGGAGGTTTAGATTCTGGACCTGGCTCTGGCGTCAAGGTGCTGTGTAACCTCAGGAAAGTCGATTATCCTTTCTGAGATTTCCCTTTTATTTGTCAAAAAAAAAAAAAAAAAAAAAAAAAGGCTTAGATTCAATGGTCTCTAAGGCTTTTTTCAGCTCAGACTTTTCATGAATACAGGAATCACTGAATCTTCTCCATCTGTATGCACAGACATTGGTGTGATTCACATTTAAATGTACTGGACTCGAGTCTCCATGTTCAAAATACCCTGTGTTTAAGTTTCACTGTGCATATCCACAGGGGTACACATGCCCCTGAGCTAGTGTGTATTTGCCTGGCTCCCCCCAATCCTGAACACATATGTGCCCATCCATTTGTTTCTTGTTAAGGCAGAGGGGCTGGGAAACCAGCTGCCTCCCTGGAATCCAGCAGCTAATGGGGGAAGCCCATTTTAATCACTGACAACAATACGGGTCCATTAAAAGAACAAATTAACTGCAAACCCAAAGATTACTTCTGTTCTGCTTGTGGCTGTTGAATGCTGAGCTCCATTTGCTAAATGGGCCCCCACCCCCAGCCTTTGCTTCCCCAGGCATGGCTGCTGACAGGACAAGCTGGCCTGGTCTTTCCTACTCCTCTTTCTCCTCCCATGGAAGTCTTTTGTACCTCCTGTCAAAGCCCTATTCAAAGCTACCTCCTCTGTCAAAGCCTCCCTCATCCTTCCTTCATCCCTGGTTGGAGTAGTCCCAGAACGCCTTCCTCCTGGCTCTGACATCCTAAGCTTGGTGGAAGGGAAGCCGGCCTTCCATGACTCCTACTTCAGCTTGGTATATTTCCCCACTTTTGACTCTGCTGTCCATTAGGGGAGCATCTTTTTGTTGATCGCTTGGTTGTTCGTTCATTCATTAATTCACTCATACGTTTAACCAATATATTTTGAAGACTCACTGTATGCCAGATTGTGTGCCAGGCTCAGTCCCTGTCCTAGAAGAAGGGGAGTCTCATGCTGTGCAGAGTGGGAGGGAAGCAGAGAACAGAGTACTGGGTCCTGCTGGGGAAGGTCGTCAAAGCCTTGCAGAAGAGGTGGCATCTGAGCAGCAACTTGAAGCATCCATGGAGTTTTCCAGCTGCAAAGGGGCACAGGGGCCTCTGTTCAGAGAGATCAGCATGAACATTTAGAAATAGGTCCTGGTGAAAGGCCTTGCATAGCGTGGGTGCCCAGTTAATGTTATGGGAAAAAGAAATGTTTAAAAAGTGTCCACTGTGGGTCAGGCAATGGCAGGTGCTGGAATAGCAGCCTCAGTTTCCTCATCTGTGAAATGGGAATGACAATGTTACCCACTTCCCAGGGAGAGAAGGTAATGGATATGATGTGCTCAGCACAGTGCCTGGAACCTGGTAGTATCAGGAGGGAGCTTGGAGCTCTGCTTTCTCTTTTCTGTCCTTTCCAGAGCAGGAGGGAAATCAATCTCCTTGGGGCAGGAAGGCCATCCTGGGCAGGCAGAGGACCAGACTGCTGTGCTTCCCTAGGCCTCCGACGGGATGCCAAAGGGAGTGCCATGCCCCACAGGCTCAGCTTCTAAAGGCCAAGTGGAAACAGGTCTAGTAGCAAATTACCTGCATAATGGAGAGAAAGGAGAAAAAAATCCATTTTCGGTTTTGGTGTTTGGATGTAGGACTTAACCTACCCTACTAAATCCAGAAGCATGTTTTTCTGTGTGGTCTCATATGGGGTGGACGGAGAGAGGAGAATGAGGAATTCATACCACTCCATGGCTACCATCTGCCTCCAGAACAAATCCCATGTCCTTTTGAGGGGCAGTTAAGACCCTTTCTAAATAGCCTGTCATCTCATCTTTAGTCACTACCCCTAACATCTTCCACTGAGGATATAGTGTGAGTGAGACCTGGGGCAGTGCAAGGGATGGGAGGCCCTGGCAGGTAGGACCACCTGCTGATGTGAGCCAGCCCCCAGCTTCCACTCCAGCTGCTCCAGACTGTGGGTCTTTTCTGGCAACAAACAGCTGCTGTTTCAGACCCCTGTGCCTTTGGTTGTGCTGTTTCCCCTGCCTGGAATGCTTGTTCTACTACCTCATTGCAGAAAATGCTCACTCATTCCTTAAAGCTCAGTGAAATATTATCTGTCAGGAGAAATTTCCACCAAGTCTCCTTGGGGAAGAGGACTCCCTGCCCTCTCTGGGTTCTTGTGCATTCCCTCAATTGTGAGATACCATCGATTGTGAGATGCACCATTGATTTAATAATAGCTTTTGGGGGAAAAGAAACCCTGCTCTAAATGTATGTATCTCCATCTCAGAAATGAGCAAGTGTTTTTGAAAAGCGCATTTTGGAGTCAGCAAGAAGCAGTCAGTGCTTCTCTCATGGCACAAAGGCCACAAATATTGACTCAGGCATTCACTCATCCAATCAATCAGTCTATCAATCAATCAATCAATCTTTATTGACCTCTGTTGCAGGCACTGAAGGGGAACAGTTAACGAAATCAAATCTCTAACCTCATGCAGCTTATATTGCATTGGGAGAAACAGATAGTAAACAAATAAAAATATAATTGAATCTAAATAATCTAAAAGAAAGGTCATAGTAAGTGCTTTGAAGAAATACATCAGGTTAGGAGGATGAAATGAGACTGGGGTAGTTCTTTTAGCGAGGGTGATCGGGGAAGCATCTCTGAGGAGGGGACATTTGTGCAGGCTTGAATGAAGTGAAGGAGTGAACCATGTAGGTATTTGGGGAGGAACATTCCAGGCAGAGGGTATGGCATGTGCATAGGCTTTGCTGTGGGACTGTTCTTGGCATGTTTGAAGAATTCGTCTCTGGAGTGGCACAAGTGAGGGGTAGTGCTATGACATGAGGTCAGTGTGGTGGACACAGCCCTGAGACAAGGGCAGCTGTACGATTTTTATCCTAAGTGCAATGGGAGGGTTTTGAGCAGAAGTGTGCCATGAGCTGCTTACAGATTGGACTCATATGCCCCCAGGCCTGTCAGACTGTAAGTTCCCTGAGGGCAGGGACCCCAGCACTTATCACCATGCCTGGCATACAGTAAAGTTGTGTTGAGTGAATGTTGGATAGCTTGGGATGATAGTCCCAGGTGGGAATTCAAGGTTGAGGATATAGTGTGAGTGAGACCTGGGGCAGTGCAAGGGATGGGAGGCCCTGGCAGGTAGGACCACCTGCTGATGCGAGCCAGCCCCCAGCTTCTATATGGATTCACTTAGATTCCAGAGGCTGTGGACCAGGACCAGGGGATGGTTCCCACTGGCAGGCCCTGTCTTAGTCATTTCCGCATTCACCATGGTGCTTCCAGGCACGTCTAGAATGGAACAGGCATAGGCCAAATATTTGTTAAAGGAGTTGATGTGAAAATAAGCCATCATTCTATCTGTGGTGCTTCACATTTCATCTTTTATGTATGTGTTCTTATTCAATCCATACCTTGAGCCCATTTGATTCCCTTTTTACAAATGAGACTGAGGCTCAGAGAGGGTCAGGAAGTTGCCCAGCATAAGCAAGCAGAAAAGGCAGGGCTCAAACCAGATGTCCCGATGCCTTGTTTTCTTTCCTTTCTCCTCCATGGTTAGACTTTAAAGGATGGTGCAGCCTTTGAGCTCTGCACTTTAGTGCAGTAACAGAGATGGTGTTTTCTGACCCCTCAGTGGGGACACAGGCTTGACAAGCTCAAATGTGGTAAAGAGAACAGGCAGATGGTGTGTCTGGACTGGGTGCTGCCCTGGGGAATCTGGATTATGCCATCACTGTAATGCCTTGGGTCCCAGTCAGGTGACCTGGGCTCTGTTCCCAGCTCTGCCCCTAGCTTGTTGAGTGACATTGGGTGAGTCTCTACCCTCCCTAGGCCTCAGTTTCCAAAACTGTCAAATGAGGGGGTTGAGCTAGATGTTTCTCTAAGGCCCATTACAGCTGGGACACTACAGGATTCAAAAGCGTGCCCTGCAGGGGAGGCACTCGGGCAAGCCTGCAGTAGGCTGGACCGAAGGCAGACCTAGGGGAGTGTGTCTGTCCTCCCTTGCAGGTGGCAAGTGGCTGCCTCTTCCCAGAGAGGCCTTTGCAGGGGACCTAGTGTCTTTGCCAGCGTGCTCCATCTCAGTTCTCAGCGGCACTGCCATCGCCCACTCACCTGAGATACTGGGAGACACCAGACGCCCCCACTGCCTCACTCCCACACTCAGTCACTGCGGCCTTTTGCTCCCTCCCCATCCCTTGAGCTCGACCCTCCTTGGTGGCTGTGTCAACGTCCCTCACTGGTTCCAGCCCTCGCTTTTCTCAGTGGATCACCGCAGCCACCTCCTGATGGCTCTGCCTGGCCCCAGGCACCCTCGTCTCTAATCCATTCTCCACACTGCAGCCAGAGTGATTTTTCCAAACTACAATTCTGGTCATGTCATCCTCTTGCTTAAAACACTTCTGTAAGTTCCCTTTTGCCTTCAGGATAAAGTCCAAATTCTTTAGCATGGCTCACACAGCTGTCCACGGCTGGCCCCTGCCAACTATCCACCTCCCTCCCTCCTTCCTCCTCGGCTTCCAGCTCTCATTCTGTTCCCAGCGCCACTGAACTCTCTGCAGTTCTTGGGCAATGCCACATCCTCTCTTGCTCCCCTGCTCTGCACATGCTGCTCCTTTGGTCTAGAACACTGTTCTCTGGTCAGTATCACTTGCCACACCCAGGTCTAGGCTCCTGCCAGTCTGGTTAACAATTGCCCTTCAGAACTCAGCTTTAAGCAAACTCCTCCTGGAACCCTTTACCCTTCCCACCCTTCACTGCTGGCCTGGCCAGGCCCCATTGGGTTGGAGTCATCTCTGTCATTCGTCCCTTGGCACTGAGTTTCTAGATGGCAGGAATCTTGTTCATCTCTGTATCTGCAGGCACTATAGTTGCTCAAGGAATATTTGGGAGGGAAAAATATCCCAAATGAATTAATAAATGGATGGGAAAGCATTCGTTCACATTCACTCATTTTTTTCATGTGTTTATTCAACATATGTTTGCTGATTACCTACTAGATGCCAGGAGCTGGAGGCAGCACAGAACTGAACATAACAAGAAGATCCTTGCCCTTATGGAGCTTGTGTGCCCACAGGCAAAGGAGTGAATATTGTCTCTCTCCTTTGCAACTCTGAGGTTTTGGAACTTACATATTTTCTCTGCTTGAACCATTGAGAAATCCTTTTGAGTGAAGATAGCAAGACCTGTGCTAGGGTTGGGGCTGGAGCTGGGGCCAGGCAGGGACCTACTAACCTGCTTGGGGCCACCTCCCTGGCCCTCTTGAGGGTGTCACCTCCTCAGAGGACTGCTCCCCTTCTCCTGGTCCTACTCTTCCTCTTCCTCCTCTCCCCTCCTCTCCCTCAGCTATTCTATTTCCAAGCAGGCAGCTTAACTTAGGCCTCCTGGTTGGGCCTTCAATTTGAATTTATTGCTGGCTGTGATTGTATGTTAAACAAACTCTAGGTGATTATTAAAAACATGATTATTGCGGTTTATTGTCCCTCAGTGGGTTTTCTGGTTCGGAGAGCTGGCTAAGCCTCTCTGATACAGTGCGAGGGGTGAAGACCTCCAGAGTGGATCCCCATACCTCCCCAGCCTCGTGATATCTCTGGGGAAGGAGGGGCCGAGGGGACTTCTAAGAGAACAGAGAACCAGTGGAGGTGTAGTGATGTGGCAGGAGCACTAACTGGGCACCCAGGAGACCTACTATCAATTTGACTCACAACTCTCCTCCTCCTCCTTCTTTTTAGAGACAGGGTCTTGCTCTTTTGCCCAGGCTGGAGTGCAGTGATATGATCATGACTCACTGGGGCCTCAGATTCCTAGGCTCAAGCAATCATCCCACCTCAACCTCCAGAGCAGTTGGGACTACAGGTGTGTGCCACTATGCCTAGCTAATTTTTAAATTATTTTTACTTTTTATAAAGATGGGGTCTGGCTCTGTTGCTCAGACTGGTCTCAAACCTCTGTCCTCAAGTGATCCTTCTGCCTCCATCTTCCAAAGTGCCGAGGTTGTAGGTGTGACCCACACCATGCCTGCCCTTGACTTAAAATTTCTTTGGGCTTCAATTTCCACATCTGCAAGCTGGACAGTTGGATCAGATAACCCAGTACCCTGAGGACTGAGACCCAAGCACCTGTCGGGAGCTGGAGGGTCTTCACTTTGCTCCGCAGAAACACTCCAGCCAGCGGCACCTATTAGCCAGACACAAACCAGAACATCCCATCTGGGCATCCAAGGAAGACCCACTCACTTTCTTTTTTTTTCTTTCTTTCTTTTTTTTTTTTTTGAGACAGAGTCTCCCTCTGTCGCCCAGGCTGGAGTGTGGTGGTGCGATCTCGGCTCACTGCAAGCTCTGCCTCCTGGGTTTACGCTGTTCTCCTGCCTCAGCCTCCCGAGTAGCTGGGAATACAGGTGCCCGCCACCACGCCCGGCTAATTTTTTTGTATTTTTAGCAGAGACAGGGTTTCAACGTATTAGCCAGGATGGTCTCAATCTCCTGACCTCGTGATCCATCTGCTTCAGTCTCCCAAAGTGCTGGGATTACAGGCTTGAGTCACCATGCCCGGCCCTACTCACTTTCTTAACCTGGTCATGCTGACTTGGAGAATGTCTTTCTGTGGTCAGGTAAGCTGACATCTGGTTGGGGTGACCAAGGACACATCCAGACAAAGGCATTGGCAAGGTGAAACTGATGCAGAAGCAAGCAGGCTCCTGGCCTAGGAGCTAGAACCCTTAGGCTCCAGCCCCCGCTTTGCTTCTGACTGGCTAAATGGCCTTGGGCAAGTCACTTCTCCAAGCAGGGCCTTCGTTTCCTTTTCTCTGAAAGAAGGAGTGGACTGTTCAATGATTTGCAAACTTTAAAAAGTTAACAGCATCTTTTCTTTTTTCCCCCAAAACAGAATCTTCTGTAGCAGCTAAAGAGACAAGGTGGATGAGGAAAGGAGCTGCTAGAAGCCCAGAGCAGAGTGCTTGGCCCAGCAATTTCCCTTCTTCCCCTTGCATCTGTCCCGGCCGGAAACACTGGGCTCTCCCAGGAGATCTCTAATACCTTCCTTTAAAGTCAGTTGTGATGCCATCCAATTCCCTTTCCATATGTTAAAGCCCTCACTTTAGAGAGAGTGAGGCCTGCCCATTGCCTCATCGATCCTCCCGACCTCCTTGAAAAGGACCGGCAGGCTCTGACTCCCACTTTGCAGAAGGTAAGGCCCAGGCTGATGAAGAGTTGTCTCCAGAGGTGGGATCAAGCTTCCCCAGGCAGACTGCTGCCCTGGTCTCTGGCCTCTCTCCACGGGGTGGTGCGGAATTCGGCAGATAGGCCTGTGTCATGCCCTCAGTGCAGCTCCAGAGGTCTGCACTGCCTGCCGACCTCTTGTTCCACCTTGACTTGGCTCCTCAGGCAAACACTTGGGTCAATCCCAAGCCTGATGAATTTTTGATGAACTCTGAGTAAAGGCACTTTTAAAAATTCAGAAAGCTAGGGGAGGTGCTGGGTACCAGGGAGGTGTTGCCACTGCTCCCCTCCCGCCCTTCTCCTCACGAAGCCTGAGCCCTGGAGCATGTGGGTAAGGAGAAGGGCGGGACACATCTGAGCCACCCAGATCAAGTGATCCTGCAAAACAAGGCCACCACCCGGGAGAAGGCTTCACTGTAGCCTTTCTGATTGGAGCAGAGGCAAATTCCAGAAACAAAGGATGTTAGGTATGGAAAAACAGTTAGAAATATCATCAATGTCTAACTTCCTTGTACTATATTGAAGTGAGAAACTGAGTGTCATAGAGGGGAGGTGACACACCCAAAGTCAAACTTAAAGGGGCCAAGAAAGGACAAGACCTCAGTCTCTCTTTCTCCCATCCAGTGCTGAGTTAACAACAGGCCACTTCTGGACCCAAGTGTTTGAGATAGGCTTCCTGACCCAAAGTTAGAGCTTTGCATTCCAGTGCCCCTACTCTCCAATGCCCCAGTAGAGCCATTTCCGGGATGTTCAGAACCCAGGGACAGACTGGTCATCCCTCCGTAAAGCCCGGAAGGACACAGACTTGGGGAAGTGGGGAGGCAAGTGGCAGCTCCCTATCCCGGATGCTAGTTTTCACTGATGCTAATCAACAGTAACCCCTCAATTCTCATCCCTCCGGTCCTTAGAGCTTAGAGGAACTGAGTCTCCTCTTCCCTCTGTTTATACCCCAGACCCTTCAGGTTACCTTTCTGCGGCCTAATTTCCTCCTTCCATCAGCCCTCAGTGGATCTTCCAGCCTGGTTTGACCTAGTTAAATCCATGTCCAGACTGGGTTGGAGTCCTCTCAGCTGGTGGCTGGATGGAGAGGGATTGGTGTGCAGTCAGTGATCTGGATTCCAACTGGGGTTCTCCCAACACTGGCTGTGTGACGGTGGCCAAGTTAATGAACCTCTCTGAGCTTCTTAAATGGGAGATGCAGAGAATAAAACGAGACAAAACAAGTGAAGACCTAGGAAGGAGACACAGAGTGGGTGCTGTACACATGTTGGATATGTTGCTTTCACCTTTTAAAATTCAGTCTCCAAGTTCTAAGAAAGGGCATTTCCCACATCTTACTTCACCATCCTCTTTTGACTCCCCACCGTGGTTGATCTCCTTAGAAATCCTTGTAACATGAAGACGGAGGGGGCTGGCATACCGCACAACTTAAAGGGGCACCATTTGTCTTATGGAATAGCACATGTGAATGGCACATCCTGGAGTCAGGGGGCTCCATGTGATGCCCCTGGCAGGGAAGTGGCATGGAAACCCTGGGTCTTTAGCATCTGATAACTTTCTTAGGTTTGTTTTCCCTGTGGAATTTCCATTCCCTTCTCTTGTCAATGATACCTGTTATCTTGTCTGGTTCTTTATGTATTTTGAACTTTACTCTGAGAACTGAGATTTCAACCTGATTCCCATAATTTAGACTTCAGCTTTTGGAACAACTTCTCTCTTCACCAGTGTGTCCTGCTTTGATTTCCAAGCACGTAAGATTGTAGAGACACATTTTTTAGTCTATTTCAATTGCACATTCATAAGACTTGTACATATAAAAGAGGCCCATAAACTGAGAGATGCTAGGTAATGGCCTTAAAAACAATATGTTTTATATGAGAATCTGAAGAGTGGTCCCTAAATTGGGCGTCTGGGTTTGTGCCCTCCAAGTGTTCAAACCCAAGGTGAGATTCTGCATGTGCTTCAAGATGTGTCTAGAGGTCCATAGTGCAGGAAATACAGAGCCCAGTTTTATGTTCATCTTTATCTTTATATTTTGAACCCTGGCATTTCTACTTCCCGACTGTGTGACCTTAGACACACTTCACCACTTCTCTGAGGCTCAACTTTCTCATTAGCAAAATGAGGCTAATAATTACCCACTGACCTTACAGGGCTGGGAGACAGATACCTGAGATAATTTTTGTAAAACGGCTGCCATTCCATCCACCCCAAGATGTTGCTTCTTGCCCCCTCCTCATATCACAGAAGAGAAAGTGGAAGCTCAGATTGTTCAGGCAGCTGGGATTCACATCCAGACCTGCCTGACTCTGAAGTTCACGCTTCACTTTCTAACCTAGCTTTATTGAAATAATTTTTAAAATTGTAGTGAAGTATACACAGCATAAAATTTACTATTTTAACCATTTTTAAGGACATAGTCCTGTGGCATGAAGTATATTCACATTGTTGTGCAACCATCACCACCATCCATCTCTAGAACTTTTTTTATCTTCCCAAATTGAAACTCTGTCCCCATTAAACAGTAGCTCCCCATTCCTCCCTCCCCCAGCCCTGGTAATCACCATTTTACTTTCTGTTGCTATGAAGTTGACTATTCTGGGTACCTCAATTTGTGGAGTCATGCAATCTTTGTCCTTTTGCGACTGGCTTATTTCACTTAACTAATGTCATCAAAGTTCATCCGTGTTGCAGTATGTGTCAGAAATTCCTGTATTTTTAAAGGCTGAATAATTTTCTGTGTATGGATATACCACATTTTATTTACATAAGGATATGTTTTAATGCACAAAATGAGCCCAGTACACAGTAGCTATGAATCATGATATTATCATTATCAGTACTTATTATCATTCAGCTACTTGACTATTACAACATTTGCTATAAAATTCAATTCTTCTAACAATACTAATAGTAGTAGTGACAATAATAGGTGCTTACCAAATAGAGATGTCCGTCCTTTTTCCATCTGAGGATTTCCTTTGTCCAGTAGGCTCAAACTCTGGCACGCCTCCTCAGAGCCACACAGGGAGTTTGCTAACCACACAGATGCCCTAAACCATCCTGATGTTTTTATTGTCAACATTCTCCCTGAAGTCTGTTGTGCACCAAAGTTCTGAGCACCGCTGTCCTGGTCTTTGAATCTTTCCATGGCCTGCCGTCCCTGACAGTGTCTGGAAAGATGCCACAAGAGCAAGGTTGGGAGGATGTGTGGGCAGAGGAGTGGAAGCCTGGAGGCTCCTGCGCAGCTTCTCTGAGACCACAGCTCTGGCTTTGTGACTGTTCCTATTCTGACCTCTCCTGTGTTGGAAAAGTGGTCCAGCCCTTTCTGGGGGAAATGCCTGATACAAGAAATTACCTATTCAGACCTGTGATTGGAACTCTGGCAGACAGCTGTATCCCTCTGACCTCCACCCTCCTGGTGGGTTAGGACAGAATTTTTGACTCAAGGCTGGCATAATTAGGAGATTTGGTGAGCAGGTTGGTTGGGGCGCTTTGTTTGTAACTCACTTTGGAAAGGCTTCTGGCATCATCTTTCACACAGAGAGCAGAGAGTGTGTTCCCTGGAACCCTCATGTCCATCTTTCCCAATTAAAGTGCACCATTAGCTTCATCTTTAGACACCCTCCCCTAATTCCTCCACTCAAAGTTCAGGCAGGAAGTCGATGCTGGCTGCAGCAGGGGAAGCACCAACATCTTCAGCATCTCCTTGGCCAAACTCAGTGGAAAACTGTGGGTCCCAGAGGAGGGTGGAGTGAGTGATTCCAAGGGGGCAAATGGAAAGTATCACTGCTTTCCCAGCTGCTTAAAAGTCCTTGCCTTCCTCTGTTTCTCCCTTGTCAAACTGGCAACCTCCTACTTATCCTTGAGGACTTACCCAAAGTCACCTCCTCTGGGAAAGCTTCCCTGATGTTCCTGCCCTAGGAAGCTTACTGCTGTATCAACTGCATAATTAGAGACCATTGTTCATTTACCCCATTACCCTGGGTCTTTTTTTTTTTTTTTTTTTTTTTTAGTGGAGGGTGGGGAGGCTCGAAATGGGAATCTCAGGTAGATTTATCCATAGTACAAAGGCACGGCTAAAAAGTACACCACAGTCTTTTTACTAAAGGATTATATTTTCACACTAAGAATCATGTCTGGTCAAGAATTCCATCATTTTGTGTGAGGCCCAGTCACAGATTTAGGCTGTGGTTTGTTGTATTGGTCTAGAGATCAACCAGGGATTTGAATGTGACTAAAATAAAGCAGGCCATATGTGACGACATTCAGAATTCAGCATAGCATCTTTCTCATGCCTTCTATTTCCTTCCCGCCATCTTGTTTTCCTTGTAGCCTTAAGGACAGATATCCCAGATAATGTTCTGGTGATGAACAACTATAGTTTTGCTGAAAGAAAATTATTGTGTCACTTTAAAGTTAATAGTTTTGAAAAGGGGAAAAAAAGAGCCAGTTAAAGTCCAATTGCTTATTCAAAATGGTTCTCCCAAATCTTGTCATGGTTCTGCAAATCCTGCTTTAAATTCTATCCGGTGACTTTGTTACTGCCCAAGGACATGACATTTATAGAAACCAATAAACATAGACAAAAATGTCAAATTATTGATGCCTATCGAGGTAGCTTAAAATGCCCCTAAACACCTGGGATTATCTAGTAAGTAATCCCTCAGTTCAGGGTCCATATCCTTCATATATAATAGACAGTCGTTTCTCCAGGTCCCCCAAATGTCCATTTTGACCACTCAAGGGTTGTATAGAGAACCTACTATGTGTCAGACCCTGTGCTTGCCTGCATGGCGCCCCCTGGAGTTACAAATCGGAATAGCACCAATTTATGTCAGGTCCATGCAGTGTGAAGGGGCACTTGGAGTTACAATTGATCTCTACCTGTGGATTTTCTTTTTTAAATTTAATTTTGGAATACTTTGAGATTTACAGGAAAGTTGCAAATATGGTGCAGAGAGTTTCCGCATACTGGTCCCCTGGTTTTAAGGGCTCTTCCTTAGAACAGCCTAGAGAAGAAATTATCTCTCTGGTGTCAGCCTCAAGATTGCTTGTGCATCTCCAGAGCTATCTTCATGCTTTATTTTTAGGAGCACTGTACATTTGACAACTCCAAGGCTTTCTCCTTTTGCATCAACTGCTAGGAAGCTCAGCGTCAAGTTTGTGGCTTAATTCTAGCAAAAGAGTAGAAACTCTTGGCAGATATTTTGAGTATTAACTTTACCCTTGATTTCATCTTGTTCTTCCTGCATCATTTCCCTTTCCTCGTTTACTTAATTTTTGCTTTGTTATCTGTATTGAGCTTTGCTGGCCTCTTGAAATGATTTTTGGAGCACGGTTGGGGTACATATAACTGGATAAACAAATAGATAATTTCCTCTATGTTCCCAAGGTACCTGATGCGTGTTTTCACCCTAGCAAGTATCGCATTTTGTAATTGTTCATGTGTTTGACTCCTCCACTGGCCTGGGACTGCCACCTGGTTTCCCTGAAGCTGGACTCCTTGGCATGACTGAACACTCAGGATGGGTCACTGTCTGAATCACATTTTTCAGACCCTGAACCTATCATCACCATCCCATTTCTTCCCTATATGGACACACCCCCACACAGGCTCACAACCAGCCTTAGTGTCTTTCCTACCCTGGCAGATATCCTATATGTGCCATGTCTTGAGGCATGGCCAGACAGGACCAGTCAATACCCAAAGGGAAAGAGAAGCATTAACCAATGTGCACCCACAGTCAGAAGATGATGGCCTGAGAAGGTGGAAAGGAAAGTAGGGGTGTGTGTTATTTCCCCCTCCTGCTCAGACCTGAAGGTGGCACCTCTCCTGGCCTTGCTCTTGATCCATTTCACGTCCCCTCCCCTCTCCCTCCTCCCTTGGCCATCCTAGTGATGAGGTGAAGAGGCCATGTACGGCCAACAGAATCCCAGGATCATAAGGTTGTCAGCTCCAGAATGTTCATGTCTCACCTGGTAACTCAATTTGGACCATCCTCTTCACTGACCTTCCCCCTCATGATCTCCTTCTTTGTATAAAAGGGGCAACTGAGGCCCAGAAAGGGAGAGTGATTTCTTCAAAGTCACACAACAAATTTGAGGCAGGCTTGTTCTCTTTGCACCTGAAAGCAAGGGCTCTGTGCTCTGTGAGCAACAGGCACAAACTGAGCCAGTGTGGAATGAGATACACTCTGAAAGTTTCCTTTGAAGGAGGAAAAATAATGACACAGGGGCAGTTTGGGGTGGGTGAAGGGCAAAGTGGGCCAGGGAATGGCTCGAGTGACTTTGTATGGGAGGTGAGAGGGAGCTAACGGATCGGCAAAAGTAGAAATGGCAAATTCTAATGTCCTCAAGGATCCTGTTGAAGGGGTGACAATGTGGGGGACATAGTGGGAGCAGGAGAAGGCAGGTCATTGTCTAAATTGTGTGCCGGCTGCTCTCCTGACGCTGGGGAAGGAGGAGGCAAAGTTGCCAAATCTTCCAGGTTTTTTCCAAGACAAGCTGTAAAATCTGATGTTTATGTGAAATCCAGATTTTCACATGTTAACAACTAATTCAAAAATTTAAAAGCTCTGTGTGAATACAACACATAGACCTTATTTGGATCTTCATTCAAACAAACCTCCTGTAAAAAGACATATTTGAGACAATTAGGAAAATTTAAATAGACGCTAATAAGGAATTATTCTTCATTTTGTTAGGGTGATAATGGTTTTGTGGTTACGGTTTTAAAAAGTCTTTATCTGCTAGAGAGACATACTGATGTATTTATGGGTGAGAAAATATAATGTATGGATTTGCTTTAAAATATTTCAGAAACGAAAAGATGTATATTGGGGATAGATGAGATGAGATTGACAAAATGGTGATAGGGAAGCTGGATGGTGTGTATATGCAGGTTAATTACGCTCGTCTCTGCTTTTGAATATGTTTTTAAAAATCATCACAAGAATAAACTCTCAGGGTAGAACAAAACCTGTCAGTGGGCTGGATGTGGCCTTAGATCACAGTTTTTTCAATCTGTAGTCTAGGCCTTTCTCTCACACATAAGCCACAGAACACCAGCGGGTTAAAAAAACCCTAGAGATCAGGCTGGGCGCGGTGGCTCACGCCTGTAATCCCAGCACTTTAGGAGGCCAAGGCGGGCGGATCACGAGGTCAGGAGATCGAGACCATCCTGGCTAACACGGTGAAACACCATCTCTACTAAAACAACAAAAAATTAGCTGGGCGTGGTGGCAGGCGCCTGTAGTCCCAGCTACTTGGAGGCTCAGGCAGGAGAATGGCGTGAACTCGGGAGGTGGAGCTTACAGTGAGCAAAGATCCTTCCACCGCACTCCAGCCTGGGCAACAGAGCGAGATTCCATCTCAGAACAAAACAAAAACGAAAACAAAACCCTAGAGATCATATGGGTGAGGGGTTGGCAAACTACAGCCTGGGGGCCAAAGCTGGCCTGCCACCTGTTTTTGTCAATAAAGTTTTATTGGAACACAGCCACATCCATGTTTTAACATATTTGTCTCTGACTGTCTCTGTGCTACAATAGCAGATTTGAGTAAGTGTGATGCAGACTGTATATCTTACAAAGCCTAAAATATTTGCTATCTTACACTTTACAGAAGAAGTCCCCTGACCCCGAGCCAGGTCAACAACCATCTCTCTTTAGCATTGAAGTTCTTGTGCCACATCTTCCAAGCCCAGGGATAAGTTGGGGCTGGAGGGAAGGTGGGCCCTGCTGATGGAGGGGGGCAGGATAACTGGAGAAACAGGACTCTGATGTGGAATGAGCATAGTTATATAGAATGGGAACCTTGAGTACTTGCAATGAACCCTGCTGACATTCCAGGGAGTGCCAAGGACCACTCCGAGTAAGAGGCAGTGTGAGGGCAGGCAGAGAGCTTGGGCTTTAGAGCCAGGAAGGTCTTACACCCAATCCTGACCTAGTCTATGCCTTAGTTTCTCCTTCTGAAAAATGGGAATAAGAAATGATAAACAGCTCTTGTGTGGTGGGCTAGAGGGGCTGATATAAAAGCAGGTCATAAGCAGGAGGGGTTTAATAAATAGTAGATATTATTGCTATTATAGCCCTGTTATGCAGTCATTGAGTTTTTGGATTATAAAGACCCACTGTTACTAAACTTTACTGTTAACTGTAGAAATATCCTCTTAATAAAAGGAAATAAGTGCTGATTATAGAGAATTCACACAACTTTTGTTAAGGGCAAACAAGATGTTTTTTGATCTTTTAAGGTAAAACAAAGAAGAAAATTGTATCATTTGTGCATGTAAAAAGGATAAGCCTCTACCTGAGTGAGAAACTAGAGGTTAATATCAAATGCCAACTGTAAATAAGGTTTCACATGCACGCATATTATGAAACTATGTTCTCCATATAATCTGGTTTTGATGGTGGTAGGCAGACTCTGGAAAATATTATGTATATCTAGATAGGGAGGTCATGGTTGACATCGTCGTTCCAGACTTTAGACATGTAAGCATCGGTAACATTGAGAAGTAATACCTGCTGCCTAGGGTTATTCTGGAGATAAATGAGATAACCTATGTAAAGTACCTCATATGGTGCTTGGCATATGCTAGGTGTTCAACAAATCTTAATTCTACCAATCCATCTATCCTCCCATCACCCACTGTTAGTCTGTCTGCTGTTTTCCATATGCCCAAATGCCCTGCGTTTTGCCTACATGCTTAATAGTTCAATAGTTTTGCTGTCTATGCATTCTGTACGCATCTGGGATTTTTTAGGCAATTTAAAAATTATTTTTAAAAATTACATTTGTTTATTTATTTAGAGATGGAGTCTCCTTGTGTCGCCCAGGCTGGAGTGCAGTGGTGTATTCTCGGTTCACTGCAATCTCCACCTCCCAGGTTCAAGCGATTCCCTGCCTCAGCTTCCCCAGTAGCTGGGACTACAGGCATGTGCCACCACGCCCAGCTGATTTTTGTATTTTTAGTAGAGACAGAGTTTCATCATGTTGACCAGGCTGGTCTTGAACTCCTGACCTCAGGTGATCCACCCTCCTCGGCCTCCCGAAGTGCTGGGATTACAGGCATGAGCCACCTGGCTCGGCCTTATTTTCTATTTAAAAATTTTTTTTCAGACAAGATCTTGTTCTGTCACCTAGGCTAGAGTGACAGATCGTGTAGTGGCATGATGATAGCTCATTGCAGCCTTGAACTCTTGAGCTCAAATGATTCTCCTGCCTCAGTCTCCTGAGTTGCTAGGACTACAGGCATGTGCCACTGCACATGGCTAATTAAAAAATTTTTTTATAAAGACGGGGCCTTGCTATATTGCCCAGGCTAATCTCAAACTCCTGGGCTCAAGTGATCCTTCTGCCTCAGCTTCCAAGTAGTTGGGACTACACGTGCATGCCATTGTACCTGTTTCATTTTTTTATTTTAGTTTTTGCAGAGATGGAGTCTTGCTATGTTAAAGCGTGCTTTTTCAACTGTATAATATGTATACAGATTCTTATTCAGTGGGCCTGAGAAACAATCTCCCAGGTGAGACTGAACCTCAGTCACACTTTAAATATCAAGAGTCTAAAGCAGGGCTTCTCAGTCTCAGCACTATTGATGTTTTGAGCTGGATAATTCTTTGCTATGGAGCTCTCCTGTGATTTTAGAGTGTTTAACAGCATCCTTGGCCTCTACCCACTGGTTGTGACAACCTCCCAGGTTGTGACAACCAAAAAGCATCTCTACACATTGCCAAATGTCCATTGAGGGCCAAAATTATCTCCAGTTGAGAACAATTAATGTAGAGAATAACTTATCCACAGGCAAGGACAGAGACCACATAATTATTTTCAAGTAGTGCCATCAATTACCATATGCAATCAAGCATTTAGTAACAACATTTGATATTCTCATGATGATAGTGATGATGATGATGATGAAGATTATGGAGATGGTGATGCGAGTGACGATAATTTTAACCCCCGCTGATTTCTACGCCCAGAGCCTGGTTTTAACTTTTGCATCTCCTTAGCGAAAGGTCCTGCTTACCTTCATTTTGCATCCACTTTCACAGTAATCCTACCAGGACATCTTATTGAATGTGAATCATCACTTAGAGTTCACATGTTGCTGTCACTGCTATAAACTACAGGTGTTATCACCATTGCTTTGCAGATAAGATAACTAAAGCTCTAAGAGTCAAGTGAAGCATCCAGGGCCATGAGACAACTTGGGAGCCAGATCTGAGTAATAGTTTAGATGTCATCGCTGCCCCTGGGAGGAGGTAGATCTAGTCATTCTACCCTGGAGCATAAGGAACTGCTATCCCTCCCTTCCCTCCTCTTCCCTTTGGTCAAGGGTACACAGAGCCACTGGACCAGTAATGGCTGGCATTTATGGGGCACAGCTTAAAACATTTCATGAGTATTATTCTATTATTCCCCCATGACAATACCTTGATGGTAATATTACAGAGGAGGAAACTGAGGCACAGAGAAAGTTAAATAACTTGACTGAGATCACAGAGCTAGTGAGAGAGTTAGGATTCAAACCCAGACAATCTGGCTCCAGACCTCACATGCTCTATTGCCCGTTGAAGCTTGGAAATAAAGTTGGCTACCTGCTAGGCTGTCATTTTGTTAGCATGGAGCCAGAAGATATGGTCACCAGCTGCCAGAACACCCAGGAAAGACTCCTCCACTGGAGTGTGGCTGCTGCTGCACCCAGGCAATGCCTAACCCTGCTGGAACATCTCCTGCCATCCCTGCATGATGGGAGACAGTCCTTCTGTGCAAGTCTTCAAAGCTTATTCAGGTGCTGTGACAGAATGACAGGTGCACAAGCTTGTTAGCCTTGTAATGAATATCCCAGCCTCCTCTGGTGGGAGCCAGCCTGCCTAAGGATGATGGGGAATGGAGAGAGGCAGAGGAACCTCCTTCAAAAGGCTTCAGTCATTGTCAGAAAGTTTAAGAGAACACACCTGTGCCAGCAGCTAGCGTGCAGATGCCAGGTGGCTGCTGGGTTGTCACTAAGGAGAGGGAATGAGAAAAAAGAATATGGGATTTGGATTCAGAGTTTGAATCTCAGCTCAGCCACTTTCTAGCTTTGTGACTTTTGGCAACTTACTTGACCTCCTTGAGCCTCAGGTTCTTTATCTGTAGAATGGGGTGCTAACACCTATCTTGGAACTCGGTTGGGAGGATCTGCCAGGCACTACCCATGGGATTTCCTGGGATATCCTGGGCATTCAGTAGGTAAAAGGTGTGGTTATAAGGAGGCCTAAATGCCAATGAGCCAGGTACCAGGAGACTCTGCAGTGCTTGTTGGAAAGATGGAAAAGCCACACATAGGAGCACTGTTGTGTTTGTCTATTCAAGATTCCCTGTCTTGAGGGAAATGACTCCCCATCTTTGGGGAATTTCCTGTCTCCCATTCCATGCAGTATTGGTGGAACTGCATTATGGCCCCATTTCAAACTCAGGTGGGCATATGGCCCAAGCTCGACCTGGAATTTTATATCAGACACTTGGACACAAAACTCTTTCCTTGTTGCTTGAGATTACTAAGCTGGATTTATTTACGCCTAGAAATATCTAGGGCACAACACCTACCCCAACCCTTCTGTCTGACCTACACAACCCCATGGAGAAGCCTGTCTCCAGCAGGAAAAGGCCACAGACATTTATACAAGAAAGAGGGCACTTAAGTGGTGATCTCATTTCAGATGCATCCCCCTCCCCCCACCCAAACTTCTCTATTAAATGAGCCAAGTGAGTCCTATTTTAGCTTCAGCTTTCTCAAGTTGGGTTTTTATAACTTTCAACCACAAGAAACCCACTTACTACAAAGGAGGTATTCTAAGAGACTTGGGGCAAACTATAGAGGGCATCCTGCTAAAGATGTTGGGGTCGAAAGTCAGGAAAGGCTGTCTTAGAGTGAATTTCCCCTGCCATGGTTCTCTTGCTTGTATTGATTTCCTGCATCTTTCATGTCCTTTTATCTTAGAGTATTTTACAGACTCCCATTGTGCTTGAGGGAGCCTTAGATAGTCAGGGCTGGAATTCTATACCTAGAATTTTGTTCTAGCTTTGCTCGGTGGGCCTTATCTACAGACACTGGGTGCTGGGCAGGATGTACATGATCTGAGTTGTAACCCTAATGCCAAGAAGACAACATATTCCTGATTTGGATGTAAGTTCCCAAGTGCCTCTGGGACAGTGCAGTTGTGCAAGATGCCGGGAGAATGAGCAATAGTGATGAAGTGAAATTAAGCCAAGAGTTGGTCCTCCCAACTATGTTTCAGGGATGAGCAAGTGAGGTCCTGTTGGGGTATCCTGGCATGCCCCCCTTGATGCGAGTGGTTAATTTGATTAAATAAACTTTCTCTATGCAACTGTGATATAAATCGGGAAAAGGAACTCTGCCCTGGATTTAGAATTAGGTGAGCCGGTAGCTTTAGGTTATGTGTTGAGAAGAGTTAAAAGTGTTAAGAACACTGACATATTATAATCAGAAAGCAAGGGAAAGAGGAAACTATTATTTCTTTGACTACATGTCAGACACTGTACTAGGTACTTTATAAACATCATCTCAGTGAAACCTCCTAAGAACAACCCTGTGCCTCATGCACTGCTGGTGGGAATGTAAAATGGCTAAGATGCTTCTGAAAACGCCTGGCAGTTCCTTAGCTGGTTAGACATAGAGTTACCATATGACCCAGCAATTCAACTCCCAGGTTCGTGCCCAAGAGAAATGAAGACACATGTCCACAAAAAGACTTGTGTACTAATGTTCATACAATGTTATTCGTGATAACCAAAAGGTGGAAAAAGCACAAATGTCCATTGACTGATGAGTGGATGAATAAAATGTGGTACTGTCTATCTACGAAACGGCAAAAAAAAAGAAATAAAGTACCTCTACATGCCACAACATGAGTGAACCTTGAAAACCTTATTCTAAGTGAAAGAAGCCAGTCACAAAAAAGACCACATATTATATGGTATCCTTCATAGGAAAGTCCAGAGAAGGCGAATCTGTAGAGATAGGAAGTAGATTAGTAGTTGACAGGGGTTGGGGTTAGGAAGGGGATGGGGACACTGGGAATTGATGGCTAAAGGGAAGTGAGACTTTTTAGGGGGATAATGAAAATATTTAAAATCATTGATGGTGATGAAGGCACAACTCTGTGAATATGTTAAAAGCCGCTGATTCATACACATTAAGTGGGTGAATTGTATGGTTTGCGGATTATATCTCAATAAAGCTGCTAAAATTGAAAGTGTTTTTCAAAAGTCTTCAATAATGATTTGACCTTTAAACTATAAGCATGTATAACACAGAAGAAAACAAAAATTAGATTGGAAATCAAACACTAATTCTGAAAAAAACAACACAAAAAACAAGAGGAATAGTTCTATAATGTATTACTGTTTCCATTTCACAGAGAAGAAGCCAAGATTCAGAGAGGGGTAAATAACTTACTCAAGGTCAAGTTACTAATAAACAGAGGAGCCAGAATTGGAACTTGGGTTAATTTGAGTCTTAATGTTTAACCATTTCTAGGGGTTGGCATAAGAAGGATCAGATGTTCCTCTGGAAATTCATCCTCTTTGGGGGATTGTGCCTGGGCTATGGACAAATGAGGCTCATCTCATCCAGCCAGCCAAGCCAATCCAGTTAGCCCTAGTGATCTGTGGAGTGGCGGGCACCCTCTCACCCATCCATGCACTGTAAGAAATGCCACGAGTCTGGATGCAAGACTCCACGCTTCCAAGTTTGTGTAGGAAGGAGGGGCTGGCAGGAAAGCAGCGGACAAGAATCTCAGCTCCACGTTTTCTCAGAAATTCCCATTCTAATTTCTGCTGCTGGCCTTAGGGGGATGCTGGCCCTTCGGTGTCACTCTGGGCCCACCATAGACACATGACTCTTCTCTTTATACCCCATAACAGGGCCAAGTAGAGGCCAGATGATCTTTAGTAAAGGCTGTGGCGAGTCTTGACTCTAAAGGGGGGAAAGCAAGGGTGGAGAACAAGTCACTTTGTGGTTTTATCATCTGTACAAGGAGGATAAGAATGCCCAGACTGTAAGAGCATGAAGATTTAATACTCAGGCAAAGTGCTGGTGTGGGGATGAGCACCCAATGTCTTTATGTCCTTATGCCTATGCAAGATACTTGGGATAAGAGATAGCGGCCAGGGCATTTCCACATTTGAATCCCTAAGCTTGTCCTCTTCATGTGTCTAAACTCATTTTGGAGGAGTAGCTCCTGTGAATTATTTCCTAGAAATAGCATGGTACCATCTTGCCTGGGGTTGAATGCGATTCCTCGGGAGTTGGCTCCTGCCACTAAGTACTTGCCAGCTGCTGCCTTTAAGGGTGGCACTCTGAATGGCTGCATCGTCCCCACCTTGAGACCGTGAGGTCCTGTGGGTGGGATGGGGGTTTGATCGCCAGTCCTTCCCTATCGGTCAACACGGTGCCTGCCTTGCAGTGGGCGCTGAAGATACAGATTCAAGGAAAGGAAGTAGAATGTCAAAGCTGAAAGAAACCTCAGAGGACATCCAATCCAGTAATTCTCAATTTACTTTTAACCTCAAAACCCTCTCGTCAAAGGAAAACTTTATGCAGAGGCCCAGTCTCTATACAGATACAAGCTGAGTTATTCTGACAGTGGTTGGTGGGACCAGGCCTCTCTCAGCTTTGACCTCCCCCTTTCCATTCACTTTGGTAGATTCCTTACAACTGCAGGGAGCAGAGGTTGAACCTCACTGATCACATCTCAAATGTTCATTTTGCAGATGGGAAAACTAAGACTCAGAAAGGAGAGTGAGTTGTGACTTGCTTAGAGTCTTGGAGGATGCAATGCTGGGTTTGCAACAGGGACCCTAGCTCTGGGGCTAGTCCCCCTTGCCACATGAATCTCTAAGCACCCTAGGCCTTGAGTGTGGGTTGAGAGCCCCAGGCATTTCTAAATGCTCTTTTCTTTTCAGTAGTGCTGACTGCCCTGGACACACAAAAAACAGCATCACTATCAGGATCATGTTAATCTTTAACTGGAGGGAGCACAGGGGCAGAGGAGAAAGGCAGAGGTTTGGGAACCTGCCAGAATAAGTCAGACTTCATTAGCATCATAATAAACGGATGCAACATCCACCTCCTCAAAGGAGCAATTCTTTCAAGGTGGAAGGGATCTATTCCTCTTCCACTCTCTTTCTTCCTTCCTCCTTCCTTTCCTTCCTTTCTACCCTTCTCCTTTTATTCAGCTGTTTGCCAATGCAAGATGCAATGGGCCTTCCGTTATTTAGTTGTTTTTATGATTTGAAAAGCAATCTACATACCAGTCCCTGGACACATAGAAATTCCACTGATAAAACACACAGTCCCTGCCTTTCTGGAGAACCTGATCTAGAGCTGGAGAGAGACAACAAAGCAGTTGATTATGCTGCACTCTGCTATGCGTTCCAAAGTAAGGCAGCCGGCATGGTTAACTGTCCATTATCCTTATGGCGATCACATTTTCCCAGCCCTACATCAGGACACCTGACCCGGCAAGCACTCATGTACCTAGGGAGACAACAGAATGGAATATGGGAAACTGTGATGGCCAGCAAAAGTCTGGGCTATTTGGGGGCCTTAATTATATAGCATTGATCTCAATTTATCTGACATCGGATTTATGCGTGTGTATAGATGGAGTGAGGAATAAAAGAACGATAGTGGATGTATTTCAGAGGACATGCTCAGGTATCTTTGATGCCTTGACCTTTTCATCAGATACCACTCAGAATCTGTATTTTTATTTTCTTCTTTAATAAAATGTTGGGAAATTTTAACCCTGTTGCAGAGCAAATAGAATCAGATTTCAGTCTTTGCAATACCCACAGCTGATTCCATGCATTTTCAACAGTTGTTTTGTGTTGCTGACCACTACCCTGGCCCCCTCTCTGGGGAGTAGGGCTCTGTATGGGTGTCTAGCTTCCTCACTGGCAGGACAGAAAGTTCCTTGAGAGCAGGAATGCAGTCTTATTTATCTTTATTTTTCTATCCCCTCCAGTGCCCTGCACAGCCCTTAGAATGAGGTAGGGCTTAAGTAGAGCTGGTTGAATTGAATTATTGAGTAGACAGGCTTGCAATGGGAAATAAACAAACAAAAGAACCAACGCCTTATAATTCAATGCTGCTCAATCTGTCACTTGCAAACTAAATCCCCAGCTCCCTTGGATGGCTGGAGAAGGGGTCTCCCAGATATGGAGAGAGGGATGTGTCTGGCACTGCACTGTGCACACAGGATCACACCCATCCCTCCTGCACCTCTGGGATCAAGGTGCTCTTACTAACAGGTTAGGGAGCTCCAGTCTCCCAGTGAGGACCTGGAGAGCTGGGACTGGGCCCGTGGCCTGCCTGTCCTGGGTGTGCCCTTTTCCTCCCAGACAGTGCTGTCTGGGTCAATGTTGCTATGACTTCTCCCCTCCCCTTGGCCCCTCAGATTCCTGGAAACAGCCTGCAACCCCCTGACCTCTTGATCAGTGGCTATGGAAACAATATCTACTCTGACCTCTGTAGTGGCTTTGCTCTCCTTATTGGTCCCAAGTTTCTAAAAAATGTCAGTGTAAAGATCTGACCCAGAGTACTGTAGCCATCAAGGGCTGTCTCACTGGATTTTGGTTATAGGAAGGAATTTTGTTTCTTTGGCCTTCTTTCTGTGTGCGGTGTCTGGCACATAATAGCTTGTTGAAAGAGGAAAGAAGTAGGGCTGGATTGAATGACTGAAATTGTCCTGGCTTGTGTCATTCCTTAGCCCTCCATTCCTTGGACAGTGGAGGCCCAGCCTGTGAAAGCAAAGCAACCAGGAAGGAAGGAAGGAAGGAAGGAAGGAAGGAAGGGGAGAAGAAGGGAGGGAGGGAGGGAAGAAGAAGAAGAGAGGAAGAGAAAAGACCAGTATCTCCCCCTTTTCCCCTCCCACCAGCTGTGTACATTTCCCAAGAACAAATGTTTACCCTGTGGGCTAGCCCCTAGCACTCCGAGTGTATAGGCCATGGCCCAGCAGTATTAGCATCTTCTGGGAGACTATTAGAAATACAGAGCCCCAGGCTGTACCCATACCTACTGAATCAGAATTCTCATGTATCAAGATTTTCAGATTTGTGTGCACATTAATGGTTGACAAGTGCTGGGCTAGATAACATGCAGTTAGAACCTTGTCTATTCCTCTAAGAGAGTAGTCAGGTTTCCTGAACATTATAAGGAAGGCATTGGGGAGGATTTTAATACCAGGATCTCAGGAATGGAGAGAGGAAACATCTTGAGAGGAGACTAATGATTATTACCATCATAATTGCTAAAGTTTATTGAGCATTTACTATGTGATAGGCACTTGACATTCATTATCTCATTTAATCCGCACAACAACTTTATCAAGGAAATATCATCATTATACCCATTTCAGAGATGAGAAAACTCAGCCTGGGGTGATAGAGCAATTTGCCAGGATCATACAGGGAGATCTGAGTTATGCATCTAACTCTGGTTTCTCCTTGTTCTATGATGTTGGCTAAACAACTTTGATCTCCAGGCCAGGCTGACCACGCTTTCACCTTCAAACCAGAGAGAACAATGCCCAGAGCCTTCTCAAAAGCAGACAAGGAGAGGAATAGCAAGTACACAAGTTTGCAAGGTCCTTAAGAGCTGAGATGTCCTTTTTCCAAAGCAATAGACTCATTTAACTGATAAACACGGAAGCAATGTCAAGATGGCAATAAATTGCCTAGCTATCAGGCAAGGCCTTTGTGTAACATTCAAAAGAAACTAATTAAAGAAATTTTTCTTTAAAGTATATTTGACCCAGACATTTCTACATCAGCCCAGGATGCCAATCCAGTTTGAAAATTTGGTGTGAAGTTTGCATTATTAACGCACACTGGAAAAATGATACTGTATATTTGCCTTAGAACATTTTGGGAATGGAGGAGGATTAAATGTATCTCTTGAGGATTTGATCAGGGAAGGAAATGAAGGGTGGGGTAATGCCAGAGAAGGCCAGAGAAGGTGTGCATCCTTGTAAAACATATATCATAAAGCTTGGGTCTTTATCGGAACTCCAGCATTCAGATGACTGAGACAAATTTTAAAGAGAATTTTTTCACATCTAATACATAAAACATGATCTCCACCATCTCTCTCTTTAAACAGCTTTGTTAAATAGTCAGTGGAACGACATCTCCCTTGCTGCCATTAATCCATTAGGGAATTGTATTTACATAGGGGATTTTACATGACGATCTCAAACCACTTGGAAAACATGAACCTTCTCAGCCTCTCGGTACCCTTGGGGGAGCTGTATACACACTCCTGGTTTATTTCTCCTACCCTGGTGTGGTGACAGTGGCTCCCAGAAAAGTGGACTTGGCAGAACCAGTGCCCCAACTAGTGCTTTCCAGGAGACCTCTCACAGGGCTGCCCCCGACTCCCACTTGCTGGGTTGCTTGGACCCATGGAGATAGGCATGGGAATGGGGCCGGTGCAGCTCCTGCCATCCTCATCCTCTTCACTCAAATGTACACTGAACAGGCATGGAAACTCCAACAAGGAAAGAAACTGGCATCTAAACAATGACGGCAACAATAAGAGTAGCTCATGTATATTGCTTAATATGTGACAGGCAGCATATTAAATGCCTGATGTGGGGTTGCCCAGTAAATCCTGGCGAGCCTGTGAGGTGCTTCTAGTGTTATCTTAACAGCATCGATGAAGACATTGAGGCCTAGAGAGCTGAAATGATGGGCTCAAGTCCCACTTTTAGGAAGACAGTCTCAAGCCCTCATTTGTCTGTCTTAGTTCACACTCATCTACACTATCATGATAGACCAAAGGGCATTATATGTTCAGAGGGAGTTTCAGGAAGGGAGAAAATGAAACTTGAAGCGCTTTGCCATATATGTATTCAATGTGTGCATTCAGCAAATGCCTCCAGCCTTGGCTCCCTTCCATTCCATCCTGAGAGGCTGAGATAATTTTCTTCTTTTCACTTAAAATAGTCTCCATCTAGATATGTGAAGCAGCTAGCACGGTGGCTCACACGCAATAGATGATCAATGACGTGACTTCCCTTTTCCATTTGTAGTCCATGCACACATGCTGACACTCCCTAATTCCATGAATCGATATATTTCTTAAAATCATGCTCGGAGGAGGATTCTGAGAACACAAATGGGGCGGGACTATGGCAGTGATCACTTTAAATGTGGTTTGCCACGTCAGCAGAAACCATTGAAAGCAGAGGTAAGGTTTCAAGGAAGGAGAGAGGCCTATGAGGCAGGTGGAAATGGACAGAGTGGTGGATGGGCAGCAGAGTCGAGAAAGGTGGGGACTGATTTGATATTCTGCTGTGTGAAAGCAGGCAGGGCTGGGCTGATGCTGAGGAAGAAAACTACCAATGGCTTCAGAGCCATCCTGTGTAGCCGTGCAGGTTGCGCACTGCAGAACTTTAGGGGGTGCTGTTCTTACCATCCTGGGAAGGGAGGCCCTCAGTGGACCCTGCACATTCAGCATGGGCCTAGGGAAGGACCTTGCCTGCACCATTTACTGAGTACTCAAAAGAGTGGAAGTATGTGTGGCGGGGAAAGGGTTTTTAAGTTGGGCCTTCGAGTTAGGATTTCGACAGATGGAAAGCAGGGAGGGGCAAAGCCCAGGTGGCTGACTCCTATTTGTCCTTTAAGGCTGAACTCACACCTCCCCTGTGCGGGGACCGTTCTGTTGCAGCAGCTGCCCCACCCTTTTCCTCCTACCGTACCAGATCTACCTCACCCTAAGCTTCACCGCCCCTTCCTGAAAGGGTTCATTCCCAAGTTCGTGGAGTCTCATGGTCCCCCTCCCAGCCCCCCGAAACCCACCATTCCACCTCCACTACCCTGTGAGCTCCTGGAAAGCAGGGACTATGTTTTCCACTCCAATGGGCAGGGATTAGCAGTGGTGTTAGCACACAGTAGGTCCTGGCACGTAGTAGGAGTTGAATGAACCAAGTAACCAATGTATGAGTATGGGAAGCTGGTGTGGGGGCCAGTCATGCGAGCAGGGTGGCCAGTGTACAGCCAAGAGATGCCAGGTTCCCCAGAAGGGGCAGCAGACCAGAATGAGAATAGGCAGAGCTCAGGGACCACTCAGCCGTGGGCAGCAGGGAGCGTGGAGAGGAACCCACGGAATGTCAGCCACCCCACGTGGAGCTTGGGGCTGTGCTCAGGAATCTGACACACAGCTCAGAGCCAGGCGACAACCTCCAGCCCTGTGTCCCTGAGCCTTGTTTGAAGGCTGTTGATTTTTAACAGTTGATTTGTCTTCCTGAGGGTCAGAATTCAGGATGTGCCTCTCTCTAGTAGAAAAGAGAAGCCACTGGGAGACAAGTATCTTTAATCAGATCAAAAAATTAACACGTGAAGCAAAGTCAATGCTACCGGGCATTCCGGGGCAAGGAGAGGCCAGAGACCCAATGATGTCTAGTGACTGACTGAGGGACAAAACAGGCAGTCTTCTGGGGCCAAGGCAGGGGAATGCCCTGCTCTCCAGCCCCTGCTTGGAGGGGCCTTCTGAGATGCATGGGTTTGTTATTAGGGCCTCAGAGGCACCAACACCTGCTCTCCTCCCCACAGTGAGAATTGGACCCTTCTGTTGTCACCACTTGCTGAGTACCTAAATCCCATCCACCCTAGATGTGGGCGGGAATGTAAATAGATGCTCTGAGAGGCAGTGTAGACAGTTAGAAAAGCAGTAGACACACCTTTGTTCAAATCCTGGCTTCCACTTCCTGGTTGGGTGACCAGAGGCAAGTCACTTAACCTCTCTGACTGCCTGTCAAAAAGAGCTAATAAGTCCTTTTCATACAGCTGTTGTGTGGATTCAGTGGGACACCTTCTGTAAGTTTAGTGTCTGGCACATAGTAGGTTCTCGATAAATTACAGCTGTTATAAATGATTAATAACTTCATGTCTGCTCTCAGCCTCGCTCAGGCTCTGTTGCCTGCTGCCTTCAATGTCCCTGACCCCCATACTGGCTGCTCCCACCCCCAGCCCCACTCCTCCTTCCAGGCCTAGCCAGAGGGCTGCCCACTCCATGAGCTCTTACTGTGAGAAGGGCCCTCCCCTTATGGCCAGAATGTTCCAATTTCTCTCTTCCAGCCTCAGCCACCTACCCCAGACTCCAGAATAACACAGTGAGACCTGAGCTCTCAAGTTGGGCACTCTCTTTGATGTCTCTGTGCCTCAGTTTCTTCATCTATAAACCTGGTAGAGTGGCACAAAGGCCTTGGATCTGTGCTCCTTGCTGGCAGGAGGCAGGGAGTCACATGCTCTTGGAATAGGGGGTACCCACGTGTCCTGAACACCACCAAGTACCCCCTTTCTTTGAGACTCATGTAGGCTAAGGGACTGGGTGGGGGTCATGGGGTAAGCAAGAGACAGAGTCAGGCTGTGGGGCTGGGGGGGCTGCCTCCTCAACTTCCAAGGTGCTCAGAGGGGCAGGAATCAGTGTTAGATATGGAACACTCCAACTATCTCCTTGTCTTACTTCCTCCCCTCAGCTTCCTGCTCCTTCTGCATAGTTGGCTGCTTTCTCCCCTCCTATCTCCATAAAAACCTTCCGGATGCTCTCCATCCTCTTCTGCCGGCATTATCGCTCTGGCTGTTATCTCTCTCCCTGGAAGGCTGGATGCTTTGCGTTGAGTCCTGCTTCCCGTGCAGTACAGCAGACTCCTTATAATGAGCATAATCTTCACATTAATCCAGAGCTCCTTTCCGAGGGACCCAGGGTGCCCAGTGGGCTTTACTGAAGCCCTCCTCACTGGAATCCACTGGGGAGGAGTATTTTCCCATTTCACAAATGGGGAAGCTGAGGCTGAGACACCTGGTGCCCGGATCTCTCCCTAGACCTCCCCTTGCCCAGGAACCAAATATCAGCCACCCTCCCCTGGGGTTGCCTCAGCCTCACCAGCCGCATCCCCTCTCCATGGCTTTAACCCCCCAGCCCACAGATGCCTAATTCCTCCCTCCCACCTCACTTCCTGGCTGACTGCCTCTCCCAGCCTCTGCCCTGCCTTGAGGCAGAGTTTTAATCAGCTCCCCTTCCTGTTTTTCCAGCCCCCACATGCCTTCAGATCTTTCTTTAGGTGCCTTCCCATCTACCCGACTTGACTCTAGTGATCCTGGAATCAAGGGCTCCCACCCGTTGTCCAAGGAGCTTCTCAGTACATTAGACCAGGGTTCTTAACTGCAGGGTGGGGGATGGTGAAAGTCTATGAACTTCGGAAACTGTAGGTCAGCATGTCAGTGCACGGATACACGGAAATATTTCAAAGGGAGGGTCCACAGCGCTAACAGAGTCTTGAAGTGGTCTATTGTTGCAAAAAGGTTAGGAGCCATTGCACCAGCCTGTGAATGATGGGACTCACTGAGGAGCTGGTTGCTTGTGCACAGTGCACACAGAGGGCAGCTTTATGCTTTATCTTGTCTGGGGCCTGTGGCCTCTGTGTAGGGCGTCTCTGCCTGGCTATTCTGCCTTGGAGACTCTCGCTCTGCTCTAATATGCTTCCCTCCCCAGCTCCAAACACCTTCCTTCTGCATTCCCTCAGGGACTGGATACTGGCACACAGATTGGCTTCTCCCTTGTGGGGTCAACTTTTCCTCTATCAAGATGCCCTGGCATTGAGTCATCTTTGGGTCCTGGTCTCTCTACTGAGACCAGTGCTACTCAAAGTGTGATCTATGGATTGGCATGTTGGGTTGTGCTGCTTTAGACTTTATCCAGGCAGTTCATTTTGTTTCTCTTGACTATGCTGTTTCCCTCCTTGCCTGCCTGTCAAAATCCTGTGCATCCTTGGACAGGCCCAGCTGTCCCAGGCTCAGCTCCAATGCCACCTCCTTTGGGGAGTCCTAATGGATGAAAGCTGTCCTTCTGATGGGCCTAGAGCTGGCTTCTTTCCTCACTGACAGCACTTGCCAGCCTTACTGTGTACCCAGCAGCACTCCACACATAGAAGGGGCTCAAGAAATGCCTGGTGTGCCCTCGGTTGCCCCTGTTGAGGAAGAATTCACTCATATATTCAACTGTGCGTTTGTTCAACACATTTGTGCCAGACATTGTGTTGGGGACTAAACAATGAAAGGGACAACAACGTGGTTGCCCTTACAGAGGTTCTGGTCAAGGGAGGCAGATGGACGCGAGGACAGGCAATGGCCTCGGAGTGAGTGATAACTACTGTGTTTGGGGTCAGAGGGTATCCTGAGCGCATATGAGAAGGGCTCTCATTGCCTGAGGAAGGTGGGATCTCCAGTGGGACTTGGTGGTTTAGTTAGCCAGGGCCATTGAGGAGAAAGGAGTGTTCTGGGAAACAGGGAGAGCCCACCTCAAGTGTGGAGCCTGCTGTGATCCAGAATTCAACGCATTTTATCTGCAGAAGCAAAGGCCATGAGAGGAGAAGAGAGGAGAGGAGAGAGGAGCCCAGACGGCAGGCAGGGTGGGGACATGGAGGGCCCGGCAGGTTTGAATAGCTTGGACTTAACAATAAGGTCAGGCAATGGGGAGCTGTGCTAGTTACTCTGCCTGTGTCACAAATTACCCCAACACAGAGTGGTGTAAAACAACCATTCATTATGCTCCCAGAGTCTGTGGGTCAGGAGTTGGGTCAGGGCACAGTGGGGAGGACTTTTCTCTACCCTATGATATCTGGGGTCTCAGATGGACCCAAGGACCCAGGGGCTGGAATGTGTCTGGATGTTGATGCTGGTTTCCTGCTGGGGGCCTCAGTTCCTCTCCACATGGGCTGGAGTCCAGGTCTTGGCCATTCAACCTGGCCTGGGATCTGTGTCTGACATTTCCCTACTGTGTGTCATATTTGTCTTAACCTCCTCTCTTCCTGAAAACGCTAGAAGTAACCTCCTCTGGGAAGTCCCCCAGCTATCTCTCTGGTGAGGGGGGCCACTTGCAACCTCTGCCTGAAGTCATTTGTCTCCTCGCCTGTCTCCCCCACTAGTCTGAGACCTCCTTGAGGATATCTTCCTTATGCCTGATTCCCCATCGCCTGGCATATAAAAGATGCTAGATAAACGTTTGCTGCATTGTCAACTAAACATGAGAAGGTTGGCCTAGGAGGGTTGGCATGGCATTGGCTCTTTGGCTTATCTTTGTTGAATCTGCCCTTTTAAAGCTGCATTTTACCTGCCTCCTTTCTAAGCTCATTTAGGTCAAATATTTATAACTATTACGGGGCCTCCTTCCCTACCTAGGGCTTCCACTCCTGCCCTCTTCAAATTACTCTCTACAAAGCAGCTCCAGGAAGGTGCATCAGATTTCAATCAGAGCATGTCCCTGGCTCAAAACCCTCCAATGTATTTCCATTGTAAGTGAAATCCACAGCCCTTTCGCAGCCTACGGTCTACAAGGCCCTGCATTATGTGCCTCTGCCTTCCTCACTAACCCCATGTCCTAGACACCCACCTCCCACATTCCAGTGACATTGGCTTCCATTCTGTCTGAACAAGCTAAGCTCCTTTCTACTTCAGGACTTAGTATTGCTGTTCCCTCTGCCAGGAACACACTTCCTTCATCTCCTTGCTTGGCTATTCTTTATCACTGAGACCACAGCTCGAATGCCACTTATTCAGATTTTCCCTGAACTCCTAGCTTATGTAGTATCCTCACCCCAGCCACCCTCTCTTCCAACACTCCTCCAATTTTCTGCATAGCTATTATCAGAAATAATCTGGTTTCTCTACATGTTTGCCTTGGCACTGCTGGTCTCCTTCACTGGAATGCAAGCTTGTTCAGGAAAGGATCTTGCTATTCATTACTAGATATAGCATTCAGAACAAGATCCTGACCCATAAATATTTGTGGAATGAGTAAATGCATGCATGGAGACCCATTGTACAGATGGAAACATCTAGGCACAAGAAGCTTGCTGGCTGAGGAGTCTGTGGCTCTAGGCCTCCAGCCCCACCTCTTCCTTGCTGGGGCTCCCATCCTTCTTCTTCCACTCATCCCTCCCTCCTGTGTGATGCCAGAGTACTCCTTCCTCTCCTCAGCAGCCTGGGTTGGGAAGGGTCGGCTGAGCTGGTGAACACAACTGCAGAAGCATCGCAGGAAATGAGAGAGATCCTGGTCTTGGGGGAGCATTAAACTCCTGGCTTCAGGGGAAGGTGAGAAACAGGCAATTGTCTCCGCCTGCTTGGAGCAGGAGGAAGGCTCTTCTCCTGGTGTTACTGATGGATCAGATGCAGAACTGCAGATTATGCTTCCTGCACGGGCTTCTGTGCCCACCTCATGCAGAGCATCCGGGCCCCAGGAGGAAAGATGCTCGCCAAGGAGTGGTTGGCCTGCTCGCTTGCTCGCTCCCACCCCAGGATTTATGGTGCTGCCCTTGAGCGGGAGTCTCTGATGGAGATATACCGGCCTGCTTATCTGCCAGGAGTGGGCCCTCCCAATGAATGTGAGCGGTGACTGCAGCAGCTACCACGCAGGAGGCGGGAGATCTATGGCCCTCTCTCCTGCCCCTCTACTCTCCTGCCCATCTGGCCCACAACCACTTAGCCTGGAAAGAAAGGCCCTGACCCTCTTGGTCCCTGTGTAGTAATAACGCTTGGCAGCTGAAGGACGGCACTACCCAGCTCTCTCCTGCCGAGCTCCTGGGAGGACAGCTGGCTGCCATTCAGAGGTGTAAGTGGCTGCCTATTACCAAGCATCGTCTGCCCTTGTGGTGCTGTCCACTCCCAACAGCAAATCCTATGATGGGCCAAATGTGAAACCCCAGAACTTGTGCCTAGATTTTCCCATCTGTGCAATGGGTCTGCATGCATTTATTCATTCAACAAATAGACACGTGTCAGGTCTTGTTCTGAGTGTGGTATCTGGCAATGAACAGACAAGGTCCTGCCCTGAGCAAGCAGGTGGGGCTGGGGTGGGGGGACTCACGTGTACTGATGCCCTCTTCCAAGTGGCAGACATGCACCACATGCTGCCTGCTCACCTCTCTCAGTCCCCTCGGCAGCTTTGAGAAGTGAGCACTGTTGGCTCTTGTTTACAGACACAGAAACTGAGGCTTGGGAGGGGAAGGAGGGGGCTCTGCTTGAGTGCCATGAGCATGTGTCGCTAGTTAATTTTTCTATCAACCCTAAAAGGTAGGGTCTACACATTGTTACTGCCTCTTAGAGACTAGGAGCTTGAGCCTCCATGTGGGGACAGAAAGGATGGGGAAGAAAGGATGGGAGCAGCTATTTGTAGAGCCTTTTGTACCAGACACCTTCAAGTTCTTTCTGTGTGTCTTATCGTCATCACAGTGAGTCTAGAAGGTAGGTAGGTTCTTATATTCTCATTTGATTAATGAAAAACTAGGGCTCAGAGGGGTTTGGTAACAGCGGGGGCAGGGGAGAGTTATCCTCTTTCTGCATCTCACAACCAGCCCAGCTGGGATGCTTCTTCAGGACCACACTGTTCAACATCTGCTGGCAGGAGGGGAGTGGTGGCCTTCATTTTTAAAGACCAGGAACGCTGCATCCCTTTCCCCACCTATCATGGTTGTCTCCTGCTGGCACTTCCTCCTGTCAAGACTCTGTACCTCCAGCCTTCCTCAGGCCAGGGGGACGAGGAGGTGTTGTCTTCTGGCCTAAGATGGCAAGAATGTCTCGGCGGCCTACCTGTGATTTCTCTCTGCTCAGTCGGAGTCTGTCACAATGTCTCCTCCCCTCCTACCAGACTGTACCAGACCTGGGAGACTTACAGAAAGGCACTTTGATCACAGGAGCCCAGGGGAGCTGGAGCAAGTGGGAAAGTAAGAGAGTGAGAATATGCGGGTGAGAGTTTTCTATCTAAAGCTGGATCAGAGATTCCTGTTCCCCACGGTTGTGCGGGGACACATCCCTGTCAGGCAGCAGTGACCAACACAGATATAGACAACAGGGGCAATGTGTAAGCCCGTCATTAGGAGAGGTCATTAGGCCACTGGGGAGGTCTTCTATGGTTTGGCTGTCACTGCTCTGCCATAGTCATCACTTTTTGGGGGGAGAACCAAACCTCCTCGTCACCTCATCGGCTCACTGGAACCAGAACATCAGAGCCAGAAGAGCCCCTAGAGATCATCTCGTTCACCCCTCTGGTAATGGATGGGGAAACCAAGGCCAGGGGTGAGTTATTTGCCCAAGTTGCATGGTTTCCCAGTGGCAGAGCTGAGATTAGGATTTGGAGCCCTAGTAGAACTGGGCAGGATTCTTTCCATGACAGGAGAGGAAGTCTGGGGTAGTAGTTAAGTACCCAAGCTTTGGGACCAGACAGATCTAGGCTCACATGCAGGCCCAGCCCCTGGCTTGCTGCGGTGTGACCTGGCAGGTCTCAACCTCTCTCTTTCCTCACGGGATGCACGTGGATCAGGACCATTGTGAGACCTAAATGAGAGGTGTACCTAGGAAGAATATTTACTGTTATCATCACTGTCATTGCTGTTGGGGCTTCATGCTCCAGGCACAGCAGATGAGGAAGCACTGCATGAGTGCAGGGGGAGGTGGGACAGAGTGTGCATGGGGTAGGTAGCCTCCTCCCAGAGAGTTTGGCTCCGTTTCAGGGGCCTGGACTTCTTGGGGGTGCTAAACTCCCAGGAGGGTCAGATACCTGACATAGAGGCTCTTATTTATTCCTCCCAACAACTCTATGAATTGAGTGGAACTATACCTATTTTACAGATGAAATTTTAAAAACCAAGGTCCAGAAAGTTTCAGTGACTTGCTGCATTTCTAAATTGGTGAGAGGTAGGGCAGGATCGCAACCCTGGGGCTCTTTAGTTTTTTTCTGTTCCACCAGTGGCACCTGAGACCAGCCTCGCGGTGCTTGCAGGGCATGAGGTGGGTGACTGATTCAGCTTAGAACCTTCGGAGACGCTGAACCCCACTCTGTCCTGATCTGGATGGGGTCCCCATCTCTGGGCTGTCTCCTGGGCTAAGCTGTGTCCAGCTTCACCCAACAGAGGGCGCTAGGGCCCTGGTTCTCTGGCCAAATCCTGGCCCACTAGGTTCTGCCTGGTTTCCATGGAGACAGGTGGGGTTGAGTCGCCCCAAGTTGGTGCTGAGGGGAGAAAGCGCTCTCTTTTCTTCCTCTGCTTCAGCCTGTGCTGTTGAGATTCTTGACTTAGGTCAGCTCGGGGGTTTTGGCTTAGGAATAACACAAAACAAAACAGGATGGCTTTTCATAGTAAATTACTTTAATTTTTATGGTGCTATGTGCCCTGTTTCCTAACAAAGTGCCTCTATATTTAATAGTTTACAAGTAGAATTTTTCTCTTCTGGTGTTTTGGTTCTCCATGCCCCCACGCTCTCATTTTATCCCTACATGCCTCCTCCTTCCAGCCTCCATTCGAATGTTTACAGCCCCAGAGAAGAAGCTCAGAAACCACAAAGTCCACGTCAAATGTTACAGTGAGGAGCCTGGGACTGCAGAGGGGCGGTGCGTGGGTCCAGGTCACACAGGGGTTGGTGGCTGACTCTCAGAGGCAGGATTTGATTCCAGGATCCATCTGGGATCCAGAGGCCGCATGGCTGCTGGCAGGATATGCAAATGGATAGCAGGCTCAGCCCAAGTTTGGGGGTGCCTAGTCTCTAAGAGTGAGCAGAGGCCCAAGGGCCCATTCTCAGAGCTGACCATCAGGTCTGTGACGTCCCCAACTCACCTTCCCTAGTGCAAAGGCAGAATCGGGGAGCCCACCCTTCTACCCCACTCCACCTTTATTCAGATTGTCCTTCTGGGATCCCGTGTCCTGCCACCTTTGTTCTCAAAGCTCACATTTATTGGGAGGGAGGTCCCCTTGAGGTTACCTTTGAGATTCTTGGTAACCTTATCTGCATTAAAAGGCTGTATTCAGATGGTCCTTCTGTGATCCCCTGTCCTGTCCCCTTTGTTCTTAAAGCTCACATTTATTGGGAGGGAGGTCCCCTTGAGGTCACCTTTGAGGTTCTTGGTAACCTTATCTGTATTAAAAGGCTGGGGTTGTAGCATTGGATCCCCTAGTAAGGTACTAGCACACTTAAAAACTGCTAGGCTGGGTGGAAGGGAGGAGAGGCCTCCAGCAGCTTCAGAGCCCCCAGGGATATCCCGGGCCCTGTATTCACCTGGCTGCACCACTCCATTTCTGCAACCCCAGGGAGCTAGTGCTACTTGCGAGTCATTAGATGAGATATTTGAAACACACATTCCTCCAGGTGTGCCGGCACCAGCAGCATCACCTGGGAGTTGGTTAGAAATGCAGACACTTGGGTGCCCTACCCCAGACCTACTGAATCAACGTCCGCAGGACAACGAGATCCCTGGGCGATGGCTTGCATGTTGGAGTTTGAGAAGGGCTATTCGGAACTGCACCTTGAATCTTCATCCATCCCCATTTAACAGATACAGACACTGAAGCCCAGGGTGGTTAAATGGGCAACCCCAGGTCACAGTGTTAATAAGTCATAGGGCTGAGGTTCAGACTCCACCCTTTCTGATGCCAGAGGACTTTGGAGGATGGGAGGATTTCAACAGTACAGGATGGGGGGAGAAGCACCTTTGGGAAAAAGGGACAGCTTGAGCATGGAGACATGAGACAGTGAGGATGAGGGAAAATGTTGTGATGGGGGTGAGTTTAGGAAGTGGATTTGTGGCCGGGCGCGGTGGCTCAAGCCTGTAATCCCAGCACTTTGGGAGGCCGAGGCGGGCGGATCATGAGGTCAGGAGATCGAGACCCTCCTGGCTAACACGGTGAAACCCCATCTCTACTAAAAATACAAAAAACTAGCCGGGCGCGGTGGCGGGCGCCTGTAGTCCCAGCTACTCGGAGGCTGAGGCGGGAGAATGGCTGGAACCCAGGAGGCGGAGCTTGCAGTGAGCCGAGATGGCGCCACTGCACTCCAGCCTGGGCAACACAGTGAGACTCCGTCTCAAAAAAAAAAAAAAAAGGAAGTGGATTTGTTACCTGGAAGGGGACCTTGGCTCTCCTCTGATAGGTAATGGAGAGCTATTATCTGGGAACAAGAGAGTTCATTAAGCCTATAGGTCCTGCCTTGCAGGAGAAGCTGGGGCTGAGATACGTCCCACATTTTCTTAAGGGCTACAACTCCACTCTGGCCTCATATCTGAATTATCTAACTCTGTGAGAGTGAAGCAGAGGAGCAGGTGGGCAGGCCTCTGGGGGCTTGGACTGCAAGGAGCCAGGTGGGGACCATGGGAGGAGCCCTGGATGGGCAGGTGGGTTCATGAGCCCTGAGTCATCTCTTCTCCAGTGGAAACACCTGCAGTGCCCTTATCTGGATCTTGAGGACTTGGTTACCAGTTCCTGTGCCACACTGAGCCACCTCTGTGGATGTGCTCCCATGTGTCACTACTCTGCCCAAAGCATGGGGCTCAGGATGGACCCCCACCATAGATCCTGCCTGATTAGAGCAGGAGACCAGGCCATCTGTCTTCTCCCTGGGTCTGGGCACTCTACATCTAGTAATGCAACCCAACTCTAGCATTTTTAGCAATGGGTTCATTGTAGGGAGTATTAGCATTAAGTACAGTGGAAGGAGCCGTGGGCTCAAAAGAAGGAGACTCAGGTTCTACCTATTTACTCCATTCTTGTCCCATGAGTCAGCTCAGACATAGGACCGCTTTTCCCATTCCTCACTCTCTTTCAATCACCTCAACGCCACCCTGCACCTCAATCAGCATCTTCACAGCTGATGGCACTTCCTAAATCAAATTCTTTCAGAGCCAGGAGCTCATGTCCTCTTCAGAGAAACCCGGTGGTGAGATAGGTAGGATTTATTATCCCCATTTTACAGATGGGAAGATGGCAGCCAATAAAGGTTAAGGAAGTGACTTGCCCTAAAACCACACAGCAAACAAGGCACAGGGCCAGAAACTGGAGCTCTTGACTTTGAATCTACAGCTTTAACATCTTGAGGATTTTTAATAGTTTGTCTAAGGATACTTCCTAGAATGTGAAACCCTGGGCTCAGGACTTGAGTCTGTGTGCCTGACGCTGAGTCCTGGGACTGGCACCTGGCAGGTATTCAGGAGTTGTGAAGCTGCTTGTGTCTTATCTCTCCTGCCCCAGGCCTAGCACAGTGTCTGAGCGAGGAGGCACTGATGAGGGTGTATTCAGTGGATGCCCAAGTGCTGACCAGAGCAGTTTCATGCCTGTCCCAGTCACCTCTGACACCTCACGTGCCCCTACTTATTCCCTGTCTTTGGGAAGCCTCTTTTCTACTCTCTTTCGTTTCCCTGTTTCTAGAATCCCACTATTTTCTTGCTGTGCTGAATACCCCTCCTTCCAGACCTGCCTTTTCCCCAAGATTCCTCCTTCTGACCCAGAGGCCTAAGGCAGACATGGGTGGGTACCCAAAGTGATGGTGGGTCTCATGGGATGGGGCCACTCTGAGCTGCTCTCAGGCCCTACTTCTATTTGTGGCCAGTCTGTTTCTCAATGTGGGGACAGCCTGGAATGGAAGAAGTCCTGGTTTGCAGCTTCTGCTCCTCACACGCTGGGTGACCTTGCACAGTAGTCAAGACACGCATTCTGGAATAAGCCTTTCCAGGCTTGAATTCTGATTTTGCTTCCTGTTAGCTGCATGATCTGGGACAAGTTACTTCACTTCTCTGAGCCTCAGTTTCCTCATCTTTTAAACAAGGGAATAATAGTACCTGCTCCATAGGATTTTAGAGGCTTAAAGAAGTTAATACCCCAAAGTACTTAGAAATAGCTTAACATACATTGAGTATTACTATCCTTTGGGCCTCAGTTTCCCCACCTGTACAATGAAGGGGTTATGCCTGCTGCTCTCTAAGGTTCCTCTGCCTCTGACATGCCAGAATTTAAGCTCTGGGCAGTCATGAGCTCTGCTTAGTTCTCTCCTTTTGTGGAATTCTCAATGCAAGATTAATAAATAAATTAATGAAGAAAGAGTGCCTTTCATTTGTGCAGTGTTGACTAGTTTTCAAAGTGCTTTCTCATCCATTAATTATCTCAATCGAGTCTCTTGCAGGCCTGCGATGTAAGCTGCCCAGGGATTATTACTGTCGTTTCAGATGAAGAACAAGAGCTTCCAAGAGGCAAAGTGACTTGCCCAAGGTCACACAGTTATTTGATGTCAGATGAGGAGAGGTGGAAAAGAGAATCTGAAAGAGAAAGGAAGGCTGGAAAAGGTGGGGGTGAGCCTGGGCAGTCTGGGTAACAGAAAGTGGAATTTGGCTGTATTTGCCAAAGCCAGCCTCAGAGTTTTGGGGTGTTTCTTCCTGCTTTAGGGTTTCTTGACTATCTGACTTCTTGGGAGTTTTCTTCCTTCTACTATGACTGGGTCAGTGGCTGGGGCTCAGTCTAGCCTTTGGATAGAAATTAGCAACATATTGGCAGCATTTGTAGAGGTATGGTGCTCAGAGCAATGGAGGTAATAATCTGCTCTGTGCACCAGGGTTCAGTCCTAGGCACTGCACTTTGAGATGGACTTTGACACACTAGAGGTGGGTGATGGAGAGTCTGAACTTTTAGCCCTCTGGGACAAAGTTGAAGGAACTGGACATGGAGAAGAAAAGGCTGGAGAGTTTCTGCACTGTTTTGACATATTAAAAATAATCTAGACTTCCTCCAGAGGTCTCAGCTGGCAGAAACAGAATTGATGGATGGAAGGTACCAATGGAAAATTTTATTGCAACAGAGGAAGAACTAGTTAATTTCTGCTGTGAAAATCCTTGATCCCCATTGTCTCCCACTCCAGGCACACTGAGACTTATGTCCCCTTGACTCTCTGTTTTTCTCATTCCTCTCCATTCCCCAGTGATGCCCTTTCCTGGCTGCAGGAGTTGGATGGACCCATACACTTGTCACACTTCCCAAGAACTGAGAGCTCCCTGCAGGCTGGGCCATGCGTTAAGTGACCCTGCCTGGGGTGCAGGCTGACAATTCAGGTCCCTACTAGTTTTGAATAATAGTCATGCAAAATTCTGTGCAGGTAAGGCCCCTGGGAAACCAGCAGGGCTTGTTTTTGGAGACAGCACCAGAGTGGTGCAGAATTAAAACACTCTCCAGGCTTGACCAGCTGCTTGTTGGAGACCTGGGTCACGGAGGACTTGGTTAATTCAGGTATAGCAGTAGGAGAGGGGCCAGGGAGGGTGTGTGTGGAGGGTGGTGCTAGTATTCCGAAAGGGGATAAGGAATGAGATCTCCAGGTCTGGGCGAATGAGGAGACATGTCTGCCCTGGTACCATCTCTCTAGGTCCAGGGCTCAAATTGGAGCCTGCTGTCCTCTCAGCCACAGCGCTAATCCCCAGATGAAATAAAAACAAGGTGATTATTATGGGTGTTTGGGGATTCAGAGCATCCCCTTGGAGACCACATCAACTGGTGGCAGGAATGGATCTTTAAGAGAGTAAGAATGAGAGAGGCTTAAAAAAAAAAAAACCCAGCTTGTCAGCAGTAATCAGCTCCTGCTTGGCTCTCTCTCTACTGGGGTCCAGGCTGCCTTGCAGGGAGATAATTTCCCTCTAAGAGGCTTTATGATGCTACAGTTCTGAACACAGGTGCCCGCTGCCTTCACTTGGTGCTCTGTGGCACCTCTACCCACTTTGTCCACTTCTGCGGGGACAGGTGACCTCCAGAAAGCCACTGTCTCTCTCTCTGGTGCAGTGTTGCTCTCTGTCTCCTTCATTTTCTCACACCTTCCCACCCTGCCATTGCTTTGGGGCTTCCTTCTTCTCTTTCTGTATGCTCAGCTTCATGGCAGTGAGGACCACACAGAGGCAGGAGGCAAAAAGTTGGGAGATGAGGGGGTGCAGCTAGATGTTTGGAACTTGGTGTCTCCCCACAAACACTTCCAACCTCACCTGGGTCTGGCTTAGATTAAACAAATAAAAATACAGGACAGACATTTAATTTGAATTTCAAATAAACACGAATATATTTTCGTATAAGTATATCCCATGCAAGACTTGGGATACACTTACACTAAAATTTGTTGTTGTTTATCCAAAATTCAGATTAACTGGGTGTTCTGCACTCTGTCTGGCAAGTTAGTCTTGACTGCTCCTTCCTCCTGCCTCTGGAAGGGTCCTTGGGTGTCTCCCTGTCTGGGAGGGCACAGTCTCAAACAGGGGGACTGTCCCCAACCATTTATACACAAAAACTGTGGCCTTCCCCTCCTGGCAGTGGATCCATGCTAACCAATGGCCTTCAGGAAGCTTCAGGGTAGCCCCCAGGAATCAGTGACTGTTGTCATCACTAAGAAAGATATGAGTGTAAAACACAGAGGCATTCTACTTAGAGACAGTGGAAGTGAGGCTCAGAGAGGCAGACTGACTGCCTAAGGTCTCTCAGTGCTCTGCTGGCAAAGCAGGCCTGGGCTGAGGCCTCCTGACTCCTTGTACAGTGCTCTTCCCACCCCATGCACTTTTTGCAGCAGCCAGCTTATTTGCTGCATTTTAGCTGGGAAAGGGTGTGGATTGGTCCAGTGGTCAAGGCTGAGGAGTGGGAGGGAAGCTCCACTTGGGACAGACCCAGGCTCACATTTTTGCCCTCACAGCTTCCCTCCCTCTTCCTGCTCATAAGTCTGCTCCCTGCCCTAATCCCCACATAGTTAAGGAACATACTCTCTAGAGTGCACCCCGGTGGAACCTTTGGCTGCTGCTAAATTCATTTCAAGCTGAGAGTGCACAGGTTTGGAGGCTGCAGGTGGAAGCTCATGCAATGATGCTGGGGAAGCTCAGTTCAACTCCTGCTGCTCTGAACAATGCCCTGGGATTGATGAGCTCAGAGACGGTATGGTGCTCAGAGTAAAGAAGTGATAACTCACTTTGTGGGACACTGGTATCCAGTCCTAGGCACCACACTTGGAGATGGACTTCAACAAATGGAGGTAGGTGCTGAAGAGTCTGAACTTTGAGCCATCTGGAGCAAAGCTGAAGGAACTTGACTTGAGGAAGAAAAGGCTGGGAAGTTTCTGGACTGTTTTGACATATTAGAAAGAACCTGGACTGGCTCCAGAGGCCCCAGGGGGCAGAAACAGGACTGATGGGTGGAAGGTACCAGGGGCAAAGCCCTCATTTGCTCAAAAGCAGGGAGAAGAATTAGCATTCTAGTCTTAGTTTTCTGTGTGACGTTGTGCAAGTCGCTTGCCCTCTCTGAGTCTCAGAGCCTACTAGACTGTGTCTAAGGCTCCTTCCAATGTAGAGTCAAGGTCAGTCTAACTTGTGGTCGGTGAGTTGACTCCACAAGAACAATTTAGGTCACAGATCATGCCTCCTGCTTTGTACTTCTCCTAGCCCTCTGTCTGGCTTAATAAAGACATGCTAATTGGGGGATAAAGAAGAGGGAGATGAATTTATTCAAAGCACAGTTCAAAAGCTCCCTCCTGCCCGAAGCCCTTTAGGGTGCTCCCAGGGAGCTGAGTCCTTCTTTCCTGTTTGGCTACACAGTGAACTCAAACCTTGATCTGACCTGTTTCCCTCAAGCTTGTTCCATGTGGGTGGGGCAGTCGAGACTTTATTAACTACCTTCACAGATGAGCCCAGCCTTCCCCACTGCTGTGGCCTCAGTGTACCCACCAGACTGAGCATCACTCCTCCCCAACCATGCTTGATCTTTGCCTCATGATTATCCCTCTTGTCTGTAATTCCTTTTCCCTTGTTTCTAACTTCTATCTGCTTATCCTTTAAGGTTCAGCTCAAATGTCTCTGTAAAGCCTTCTAACTTCCCACTGCCACCACCAAGCCCTATCATCTGATTTAGTTACTTCCTTTTTGATGTCCCTAGGGAGAGATCCTGTCTATATTATAGATAGCACTTGCTGTACTGTATGGCAGGGTTTCTATCTGCTCATCTTCTCTCCCACTCAGCCATGAGCTCCTCAAGGGCAGGGAGGATGCTGTATCCATCTCCCCACCCTCCATTCCCAATCCACACATGGGATGCTCAAGGCTCCTTCTCACGCTCCGCGTCCATTTTAATGTCCTCACCTCAGTGAGCCCTTCCTGCCCACCCATTTCAAGAAGATTCTCTCTGTTATTCTCTCTTACAACACCCTGTTTATTTGCTTCAAGGAAAATCATGATCTGTAATTTGTATAAAAATGGATTGTCGACACGTTTGTTTTCCGTGTCTTCCTCTAGAATACAAGGCCCAGTAACTTTATCTGTCTTGTTCACTACTGTATCCCCAGCACCTACAATACAGCCTGGCACATGACATGCACACAGGAAAGATTTATTGAGTGAATGAATGAATGACTGCAAGTACCGAGAGGACTTCCATTACTCTGCCAGGTCCGTGTCTGTCCCTCCTCCTTCTAGTGGCAACGCTATGATTATTCTTTGGGGAACTGCCCTTTTCCTCTCAGTCTATGTTGGTAAATGGGTCTGACCTCTTCCACAGTCACAGAGCCAGGCCTGCAACCTAGACCTGGCCCCTCAGAATGCTCCTTCTCCCTGACTGAGAATGGGCACCGGGCCACGCTGCTCCAGGGAGACTCAGTCCTGGAACACTTACTGCCAATGTGGTAGGATGTAAGCCTGTTGTTGCCGGTAGGGAAGTCTGTCTGGGAATGATGCCCACACAGAGGGAAGCTGATTAAGAGATGAAAAGAGAGATTCTTGACAACATCGTTGGAGTACCTGGATCCAGATGTGCCTGAAGCTACCCCCAGACTTTCCAGCTACAGAAGCCAGTAAATTATCTTTTCTGCTTAAACTGATTTAAATTGTAATTTATTATTGCAACTGGAATAGACTTCATTAATACAGATTGGAAAAGTGTCTTAAATCCTCTTTTTATTCTCATCTAGCATCTAACAGGGCCTGACATACTGTAGTTATTCAATAAATATTTTGAAGGAATAACTTACTATAAGCACGGCAAAAGATTAACAGTGTCTAATGCACTTTAAATTTTTTTTCTTTTTCTCTGCAAACAAGTGTTCAGTATATATTATGCGTGCAACGAGTGTTGATTGATCCCAGTTGGCTGAGATTATTTCTTCTCTTCTTCCTTCTTCTCTATTAACTCCCTGTTAAGGAGGCCACTGCCTCTCATCCCACCCCCTTTATGGCTCCTGAATTCTCATTCTTTCATTCTTCTTTCAGTTAATAATTGCAATGAGATGTAATTTATCATCCAGAATAGGTCCATGTCCTAAGTCTCAAAATAACATGGGGAAAAAGTGAATACTAATATATAAAATCATAGGTGTTGTGTATGCAAGGGGAATGGATTTCAGCCCACTGTGTTGCTTATACAAATTGCTGGGTTTCACATGACTCTCCAGAGGCGGAAGGGAGCCGAGTGCCTAGAAAAGGTCCCCTGTTATTGCCTCACTTATTATCATTACCTTGGGAAATAGGATATAATATCTTGAAGCAGCAACAATGGGAGAAGTCTGTAGTCCCCCTTGGGTTCTCCTAGTGTGGACACTGACTAGCCATTGAAAAGAAACTTTTTACCATAAAAAATGTTGAACTCATATAAAACAGAGACAATAATGTAATGATCCACTGTGTATTCATCAATCAGCCTCAGTAAATTCATGGCCAATCTTATTTCATCTCTATACCCACCCACTCTCTCCTTTCCACCTCCAGTTACTTTCAAGCTTATCATTTTATATGGAAATATTTTAATATGTGTTTCTAGGGGATAAAAAGTCTTTTAAAAACCATAACCATTCTACCACAATCACCCTGTGGTAGGTCACTGTAGTAATGACCTTTGATGAGCCATGGCTGTTAGTGTTGGTGAAGTCCCCTCCTATAATAACTCTAAACTGGACAATGAGTCTCTCTTTGGTCAATGGGACAAGAACAAATACAGCACAAGGCAGAGGCTCAGAAAGCACCTGCCCATTGGAGCCTTTCCTATTTTGCTGCTTTCTATGAATGCTTCTGCCACTGTATGAAGACGTGAAGAAGCCCAGGCTAGCCTCCTTGAGAATGAGAGACCACAAGACCACAAAGAGGTAGAGAGAGAGAGAGAGAGAACAGCCGTTTCTGTTGAGTCTCCATACATATGAGTGATCCCAGTCACACCATATGGGACAGATATGAGCCATCCTAGGTGACAGTGACCGTGTTTGTCGACTGGCAGAATCATGGGTAGACAAAATAGTTGCATATTTAAGCCACTGTATTTTGGGATAGTTTGTTATTCAGCAATAGCTAATTGATGCATACACCCACCAAAAAATCACAGTAATTCCTTAATTTCATCAAATGCCTAATCAGTGTTGACTTTGCCTTCATTGTCTCATAGACTTTTTTTCTTTTGTACTTGCTATTATCAGGATCCAATAAGATCTATCTGTTTTGATTGACATGTCTCTTAACTTTCCTTTAATCTACAGTTTTCACTTACAATTCCAATCTTTTTTCTTTCTCTCTGGGTCCTTTTTCCTGTAGATTTTCCCATAATCTGATTTTACTGAATGCTATGGTGGATTCCTGTATTCCTAAATTTCCTGCAGGTAGGGAGCTAGATATATCTGGAAGCTTGATCAGATTAAGGCTTGATTTATTTTTGCCAAGGTCACTACACAGGTGGTCTTGTGTTCTTCTATGGAGAGGTATCAATGTCTAGTTGTCTTTCCTAGATCTACTAATCCATTAGTTGCTACAAAATGATACAGCAGTTATTCATTCTTCATTTATCATTTATTTGTTATTATTTATTTATCATTTATTAGTACTGTGATACTTCTATATAAATTTCTTCTTGTAATGTATTTGGTTACCCAGTGGTATCATTTGTATAGGAAAGGCAGGATAAATGTTTGATTTTTTCCCTGTATTTGTCACTTTTCAAAATAATGAGTATCCTAATAAACTCATTAATTTAAACATTTTGATGTATTTTAATACAGGGTAATTATTGTTCTTATTGATGCTTAAATTATACCATCTTTGACCAATGGGAGCCTAATTATTTTGGCTCCCTTGACATTTTGACAGAAATCCAATAATCTTTGATAATGTTTGGTAGTTTCCTTGTTTCTAGTTTATTTTGTACTTTTTATTCTCCTAGTTTTAGAATTAGCCTTTTTCCCAAGGATACTCAGTTTCTTTTGACACAGTTATGCATGATGTTTCATAGGTTAACTATGATAGAAAAAGCCTTGATAGGCTTTTTTGGTAGAAAGGAAAGGCCAAATATTTTCCAGGAATATTGGAGGTCAAGTTGCTTGGCACAGATAGGTGGTTTTCTCTGAAATTAATTTGGAAAATTCCATCAGGTGAGAGCATATCATTGTTGTGTTTGTAAAAAGCAATGGCCAATAGAGATAATAGTTTATGGAGAACCACTGTTTTCTATAATGAAGAAGACATCTTATCTTTGTAAACAAAGGAGCAAAGGAAAGTGTGATTTCAGAACTGCTTGATTCTATGTACTGGAGATTCAGATGTGGGAAGGCACTCAGAAGTGTGACTTTTGGTCTCAGTCCTGTTTGGGGCCCTTAGCCCTAAGTCAGAGAATGTACACAATCTACCTGGGGAGGCTGAGTTACCCACTGAAGAAAAGAGGTGCTTGGGAGTTCCACTGCTCCCAAGACAGAATCCTGAGTCTCCTACTAATACCTAAGCAGTTCACTTTTCTCATACCCTCTTTTCTTTTATGAGGAATGGAGATAACTACTTCAGAATGCGTTTTGAGGATGAAAGGAGATGACCACATGAGACAGCAACAACTTGTGCTCAGCTTGGGCTCTTTCCTTTCCTTTCCTTTCCTTTCCTTTCCTTTCTTTCTTTCTTTCTTTCTTTCTTTCTTTCTTTCTTTCTTTCTTTCTTTCTGTCTGTCTGTCTGTCTTTCTTTCTGTCTTTCTTTCGTTCACTCGTTCGTTCTTCCTTTCTTTCTTTCTCTCTCTTTCTTTCTTCTTCCTTCCTTCCCTCCCTCCCTCCTTCTTTCCTTCCTTCCTTCCTTGCTTTCTTGCTTTCTCTCTCTCTCTCTCTCTCTCTCTCTCTCTCTTTCTTTCTTCTTTCTTTTTTGACAGAGTCTCGCTCTGTCACCCAGGCTGGAGTGCAGTGGTATAATCACAGCTCACTGCAACCTCAACCTCCTGGGCTCAAGCAATCCTTCCACCTCAGCCTCCTGAGTAGCTGGGACTACAGGTGCCTGGCTATGTTTTTTTTCTTTTGTAGAGATAGGGTCTCACTATGTTGCCCAGGCTGGTCTCAAACTCCTGAGCTCAGGCAATCTACCCGCCTCAGCTTCCCAAAGTGCTGGGACTATAGGCATGAGCCACCACTCCCTGCCAGGCTATTTTCTTTTGTGTTTCCCATCGTTGCTTAGGAGCTCTACTGCACCCAGGCTTTTTCCATCTGCATCTCCCCCCAAACTAAAGTACTGTGTGTATCAGAAAGCCCTGTCACTTCTCTCAGGGTACTGAGGTGGGAGGGAGGAGGCAGTGTGAAACCTCAACCCAGAGTCTGTGAGTTTCCAAAGTGGGTCCCCAGGTTCACATAGCCACTTGTGGGTTTCAGCAGGGTCTGGGTTTGTTCCTGCTGGCAACACAAGATGGTAAAGACTCCTGACCTCCTACCCTAGATGATGATGATGAATTCGATGATGCCAGCAATAATAATTATAGATAACATTGACTGAGCACTTTGTATGTGCTAGGCTCTGTTCTAAGTATTATATATGTGTTTCTATTTGTTCAAGCCACCATCATCTCTCTTCTGGATCACGCAATAACTTCCTAACTGAGCTCCCTGACTTTGCCCTTGCTGCCCTACTGTCTATTCTTCACAAACTGCCCAGAGAGATTCTTTAGAACACAAGTCAGATCATGTCTGTCAATTATTTCTTACCTTACTCTGAATAACAGACAATGCACAGAAAATGGACTTCTCCAGGCCCCTCATCATCCAATCTCTCACTATTTCTCTGGTCTCATTTCTATCCTATAAAACAGAGCATTTCCCTCTTTAGCCACACTGGCCTCTTGGCTATTCCTCAGCTCTGTCAAGCATGCTCCTGCCTCAGAGTCTGCACAGGCTGTTCCCTCTGTGTGGACTTCTCCCCTTCCCATCCCATTCTCTCACTTCCTTCAGGTCTCTGCTCACATCTCACTTCCTTGGTGAGCCTTCCCCGATTATTCTACATAAACTGGCATACCCCATTTTGTCAATTTATACTCTCTTTTCTTCATCGTATTTCTTCCACCATCCATATTATATATTTGCTGCTTTGCTATTTTCTGTCTTTGCTTCCTACAATGTTAACTCCATGAACACAGGAATGTTTATCTGTATATGAAGCACACAAGACAATGACAGGTGCATAATAGATAATCAATAAATACATGTTGAGTCAATGAATGGCTATTAACTCACATAATAATCTCAATAGGTATGATTATTTTTCCAGTTTTTCAGAGGAAGAAACCCAGGCAAAACTACAACTTACCTTAACCAACAATTTGCCTAAGATTACATAGCAAGAAAGTGAGAACATGGGATTGGCAGACCAAACTGGAAAATGGGTACCAATGCTGAGAATCCATGTGCCACACCTACCTCTTTCCTTTCCTTTTCTCTGCTATGGTGTTTTATAGGGGAATCCTTCCTCAGCAGGATCCACATGCACTGGAATTCTGCCCTGACCCCATGTTTGCCTCTTTGCTCTAGAATTTAGGCTGGACAAAGCAGAAGGAAATCCAAGGTCCCATTGACCTCCATGACGAACAGCAGCTCCATGCATGCCACTTTCTTACTGCTCAGAGCCTGCTCAGGCTATTCCAGCAGAAGGATTCTCCATCTCTGCAGACTCACCTGCTCTGCACACTGTATGGCAGATGAAAGAAGATGAAGGAGAGAGGAGGCAGCCTCGATAGCTTATCTGTTCCTTCTGAAAAATGTCCTATCTACATTCCAGAGACCTGGGATGCACAGAAATGTAGGGGAGAGGGGTCTAAAGCAGAACAGTTGACCAGGGCCATTTGATGCTGCCATTTTAACATGTAAAAATGGCCACATTAACTTTTTTTGGCTTTGTGTTTTCATTTTTTTAGAATTTATTTTTAGATTTGCATCCAGAAAAATTTACTCTTTGTAGTGTATAGTTCTGTGGGTTTTTACAAATGCCACAGTGTCATGAATCCACCACCACAATCATGATACAGAATACTGTCATCACTCTTCCAAATTCTCTTGTAGTCTGCCTCTTTCCCTAAGCATCTCCCTGATCGTCACTGATACTGTACTTACCCCTATAGTGTTCCTTTTTCCAGAAAGTCATATAAGTGGAAACATATGGTGTAAAGCCTTTTGGGTCAGGCTTCTTTCACTTATTAAACTGCATTTGAGGTTTATCTATGATATGGCTGCAGGTATCAGTAGTTTGTTCCTTCTTATTGCTAAGTAGTTTTCCATTATATGGAGATACTAGAGTTTGGGGATACTATAGTTTGTTTATCCAGTTCCTTATGGAAGAGCACTCGCAGTGTTTCAGATTTTGGCAGTGATGAACAAAGCTTCTATAAACATTCATGTGCAGGGTTTTTTTTTTTTTTTGTGAACATACATTTTCATTTTTCTTGGGCAGATACCTAAAAGCAGGATGACTGGGTCATGTGATAAGTGTATGCTTAACTTTATAATAAATTGACAAATTGTTTTCTAGAGTGGCTGCACATTTTGATTTCCTGCCAGTAATGTATAAGAGTCCCATCTTCACCAGCATCTCATTCGTATTGTCAGCTAAAATAAATTTTTTAGCCATTCTAGCAGGTAAATTGTGGCCTATGACTAAGGATGTGGGCATTTTTTTATGTACTTATTTGCCATCCTTATATCTCCTTCAATGAAGTGCCCAAATGCCCCTATATCAAAATTGTTGCCTTTTTTATTTATGTTAAATTGTCATGTATCCCAAGAACTTTGCTCCCTTGCCTGAGAGGCCTACAAAAGAGCACTGTTGCTCCATCAGGAAACTTTGCCAAGTATTGAGAAGGTTGGTGGGTGGTGGGTGTTATCTAGAACTGAGAACCACAGTGGAGCTATACTCTATTTTTAGTAGCTGAGAAAATTATTTGAGACTATCTGGTCCAGTCTGGTTCTTAGTAATAAGAAAACTGAAATCTAGAGAGAAGTTTTTGCCCAAGATACCACAATTAGAAAGTTGGTGAATTGGCTCAAGAACTTAGATGAACTGACTTTATTTCTAAAGGTTCCAGGCTCTCTCTGCTGTAGACCTTAGTGCTGTAGAAGATGCTGAAGACATATACGTGGTCCCAAGTCCTGGAAAGTTTTTGAGAGACATGAAAGTAATGCAGGAAAATTTGAGGATGAGAAGATACACGTGGACATGTATTTCTGCACTGCTGAAAATACTGGAGGAAATGGAGTGAAGTGATGGAGTTAGTTAAGCAAAGCTTCCCAAAGGAAGGAAACTCTGGGGTCCGATCAGGAGGGAAAGCGTTAAGTCCACGTGTTGGTCTCTATGGCCACGTGTGAGACTTCCATCTCACAAGAGGCTGTGTAGACCAAGAGTGCTCACCAATATATACAATAAGGCCATTTTCCTTATCTGGCAATATGCACAAGCAACTATAAGGCTCAAAGTGAGTTTTTCTTGGTATATTTTGTGGTGAGTTTTCAGCTCTAACTTAACTTCGAATCTTCTTCATTGCCCTTATCTCCTGGGCCTCAGGTGGGGAGCTTCTAGGTGACCCCATCCTTAGCCCAAATTGCAGCTGCCAGAGTTTAAATCCAGTGAGCAGCAAGCTTCTCAGATTTGCTCCTAGTTGAAATCAATATTTGCTGAGAAGATTGCATCTTAATTTCAGCAGCCAGTTCTTGGGGCGAGAATTGCTCTAAAACAAACCTCCAAACCTGCAGACTTAATGTGTCCTAGTTCAGTTGTTTAGTAAATCTCTCTGTACAGAGAAAAATCCATTAGCTGTCAGGGGCAGGGATGGGGGTGGGGAATGGGAAAAGAAAGCAAAAGCCAGAAAGAGGCCTCAGCAGCGGAGATGGGACTTACACAGCCCAGGGCACCCACGTGAGTCCTCAGCTACATCCCTAGGCCCAGGCTAGGACTTCCCCAGCTTGCTGCAAGTCAGGAGGCACAGCCAGTGTGTCACTGACAGAATGAATGGGAAGTGGAATGAGACCCCCTCCCCCAGCGCCTGCCTGGGGAAGTGTTTTCTAATTGCCAACTGTCCCGTTCTAAATCTACAGGAAGGCGATCGATTTTCTTTTCAGCAGGACTGGGGGAAAGCAATCATTTACCCCAGAACATGGGCTTTAATGAATCCGTGAAACATATGAGGTCACCCTGATTACATCTTCCCCTGACAGCCTGGGATGGCTTTGCATCTCTCAGAGGACCTCCTGAATTAGGAGGTTTTCAGAATCTAGCTCCCTCCTCTGCTTCCTTCAATCTGCTGAGTCAGGTTGTGTTTTGGGACTTTTCTACTTGGAAGGCAGGATGCTCGGGTCCAGGCTCAGCCTTGGATACATTATAGTGAGGCAGCTAAAGCCAGCATTGAGAGCTGTGGCCTCTGGAGTCACAGTGACCTGAGTCAGAGTCCAGCTTTGCTACTGTCTATCTGTGCTTCTCTAGGTGGCAGATTTAACCTCTCTGAGCCCGTTTCCTCAGACCTCTATAGGGCAGAGTTGTTGTCAGGATTGAAGGTTATATATTTAAAGCATCAGGTACATAGTCAGTGGAGAAGACAAAGTAACACTAATTGCCACTCTAGCATTTGTTTATCCTCTCTATATAATGGACAGAATATTATTTGTTTCACAATGAAGAAAGAACAGAGAAGGGGAAGGATGAACCTCCTATGACCTGGAAACTAGCAAGAAATTGTAGTATGGGAGGTCCTTCCTTTGTCAAATGCTAAAGATAAAAAATGAACTCAACAGATAGGAACAAGATCTGCAGGAAATGGTGGGGAAATCATGCCCTTTCGCCCCAGAATGGTGCATTAGAATCCTGGACTATTGGCTCCACACTAAGACTTTCCATGTTTAGCCTATCTCTTAATTTTAGAGCAGAGGGCAACCAACATTTAGAGGGGGACAGAAACTTGCCTGGAGTCACTAGCCGGCTGGTAATAGTACCATCTCAAATCCAGGCCTACAGACTTGAGGTCGCCAGCCTTTTCTCCCTTGGTAGATTCCCACCTTTGCAAACTGAGGTGATGCTGATGAAAGGGGAGGAGGGAGCAGAGAGGAAGAGGTATTTTTACCTTGAATTATTTTTATTAAATGTCACAACGGCTTCGAAGCACTTGGGATCCGAGTAGACAAATCAATGAAAATAATTACAGTGAACATCTTGCCTTCCCACTTCCCTCCTCTTTCCACCCCCGCAGCTCCCTTGAACTCACAGAGAAGCTGGCTAACTTAGCCTTGCACTCTAGTCCTGGGGGAGCAAGGGCAACAGCCCCCTCTGACCTCTGCCTTCTCTTCATTTTGTTTGTAGGAAGCTTGACCCTACTCAAGTCTCAAATATTGGAGAGAGAAGCAGCTACAGCAGCAGCAGCAGCAGCAGCAATAGCAGGAAAAATGAACCAGAGGCCAGAGAGACACAAGCAACTCCTACAGTGATGTACAAACTGGGAAGAAGGCTTTTATTCTTAGAACCCATTTATGGCTTAGAAATACACTTTCTAACATGCCTTATATTTCTAGTTAGGTGACAAGATTAATCAAAGGTACATGAATGAAGTCTTCAGGAATTACCCATCCATCCCATCCATCCATCCATCCATCCATCCTTCCATCCATCCATCCTTCCATCCATCCATCCTTTCAACCATTCAATGATCATTTACTGAGGATCTACAGGAAATGGCATTGTGGTGGCAGGGGTCTGATAGCCCTGATTCAAGTTCTTACACTGCCATTTAAGAGTTAGCTGTGTATACCGAATATCTTCCATCTGCCCTCCAGATCCATTCCCTACTACCTGTGCCAGTGAGACTGACCTGTATTGACTGAATTGGTGGGCTCCCTTTGTCCCCTGGCTTATGATTGGATTCATGTCATAGAGGCCACCAACAGGAGATGGGAGGGAGGGGGAAAAGTGAGGTTGGAATATTTAATTCTCCATACCCCCCTCAACACATGGTGTCATTCAGCTAAAGGCCATGACTGTTGACAGCTGGCCCTCTCTACACAGTCCCTTCCATCCTTGGGTTCTAGGAATCAGCTAAAGACACCTGTAGTTACCTGCCCTCAGGTACTTCCACATCTCCGTTTTTTTCTTATGCTCTACGTTTTCACAAATAAACCTTTTATTAGACTCTCCTCAGATTATTTCCATTTTGGTCTGTCTTTGGCTTCCTGATATACACTGTGTGATCCTGAGTATGTTATTTTACCTTTTTGAGTCTTGATTTCTGAGTCTTGATTTCTCTATGGGTAAAATGGGCAAATAAAATACGCTTTGTTGGATTGTTGGGAGGCTCAGGGCAGATAGGTGCTGTGCCCAAGTTTGCTCAGCTAATTAAGGGGAAGATCTGGCAGGTGAAGTGAGAGAATCTAAGCTGTAGTCCATCCTTCTCACTATACAGTTCGATATGGGGTCCTGGGTGGCCCTAAGCATTTTGGGATCAGTGGCAACAGAGGCTCACATTAGTGAACTCAATGCCCTCTCAAACCTCTCAAGACCCTCCTGGCCAGGCTGGCATTGGTATCTTGGGTTCTGCATTAAGGTGGTTGGGGCTTGAGGTGCTGTGATGGGGAGAGAGCATCCTTCTTCCTGCTGCTGCAGGAGAGTCTGTTAGAGAGGCTGGGCTGTCAACTCCATTCAGTAGTGACATTTGAGGAAAGGATGCCCTGGTGTTGGCTGACGTTGTCAAGGGAGTACTTGTCAAATTTCCCTCTTGGCTGAGCAGACGAGGACGTAAAGGGTGGGGGGAGCTGGTATTTGTTGCGTGATCTCTGAGTACAAGACACTTTACAAATGAATTCTCTCATTTAATCTCTCAACAATATATGAGGTGGGAAATTTCATCCCCATAGTTCAGGAAGAAAACTGAGGCAAAGAAAGCTTAGACAGCTTCTGCAAAGTCCATAGCCAGTAAGGCTTTGGATAGGCAAGACATAACTTTGGATAGTAAGGCTTTGGATAGGCAAGACGTAACCCTGTTTCCTTTGCAGAAACTTCACTCTTCCTATGATACAAGGATAATCAACAAGAAAGTCTATTTTATTTGCTCAGCAATTTATAGTTCTTCCTACAACTTCTGGGATTTGGGCCCATCAATTTTACTTTCCCTGTCTCTCACATTTTCAACCTTACTGTCTTCCTTGGCTCCTTCACCTCAGCATAAGAGTGTACTTAAGTCTCTTGCATCCTTGAGATATGTGCTTGCTCAACCCTGCTGCTTCTCCCAGTCACCACTTTTTCTCTTCCTTGCCCTACTGTACTCCCTTATCTCCCAGACTGTCCTCACCTATTGAAGCCAGGCTTCTGTCCCCATCAAGCCCTGTCCAACCTATGACTTCCTGGTTGTCAACTTCAGTGGGAATTATGTAGTTCTCATCTTCTTCAGTTTCATTCATTCATTTATTTGACAAATATTGTTGAGTTACTACTATATGTCAAGCATCATTCTAGGTCCTAGAGATAAAGCAATGAACAAAACAGGAGCAAGTCCCTGCTGTCATAGCACCTACATCCTAGTGGACCAGGTTGACAGACCACACATCATCACAGAAACAATGAGGCAGTGGCAGCCCGTGCTATGGAGAAAACAGAGCAGGATGAGGGAGATAGTGGTGGAAGAAGCATGATGTTTAGGTGGTCATGGCAAGTCTCTCTGAAAAGATGAAATTTGAACTGAGAACTGAAACAAAACAAGGGAGGAGGGTAGCCGTGTGGATGCTTTGGGGGTGGGGTTCCAGGTGCTGGAGCAGCAAGTGCAAAGGTAGCAGCACGTATGGTGAGTTCAAGAAGCAGCAGGGAAGCCAGTGTTTCTGGAGGAAAGTGAGTCAGGGGACGGTTGTATGAGATAGGGTCAGAGTTAACAGGGACGTGGCCATGTAGCCTTTCAAGCTGGGGTGAGAACTTCGTCTGTGACTTTGAGTGAGAAGAGAAGAAATCAAAGGACTGGAGCAGAGAAATGAGTGGTCTGACTTACATTTAAAAGCATCCTTCTGACTGCTGCGTAGAGAATAAACTAAAGGGGGCAGGGGTGTGACCAGGTCCCTCTGCAACATGAGACATTTGGGGCTATTTCCTCCTTCTAGAAGCTCTATGCCTCTCATCTGTTACCTGCCTCCCTGACCAATTCTTAGTCTTAGGTGAGTACTCTGCCCTTCCCTTTTCCTATCAATGGATGTTGTCAGTCGCACAGCTCTGTCCTTGGTCCTGACGTCCCTCAATTACTCTAGTAACAACTTATACCCTCCCTGGCTTCAACTGCCTGAACCTATAGGACTCTGCAATCCGTATTCCCAGCCCAGGCATTGCTTCTGCACTCTAGATGTGTTTATTCATCTGTTTTCTTGACTCTTCCACATGGGTTCCTTATCTCAAGCGCCCATTTCCCACAATCTATTCGTACCTGAATATTCTCTTTTATCCCCCAATTCTGCTCCTTTCCCTGTATTCTCCCTGCATTTCCCAGTCACACATGCTGGACTCCTGGTCTGTATCTTCTATATCCCACTGCTTCTCCTCTTCCTAAGACCTAGTATATCCTAGGCTAACTCCTCCCTCTCCACTTCTACCACTACTTCATTTCAAGCATGTATCATTACTTATGTAGATCAATGAAGCCACCTCCTAGTCTGCAATCTCCCCTCGTGAACTCAACTTTGCTCCACTCCCCTTCTCCGGGCTTGATCTATGAAACACATCTTGTTATGAGAGTTTCCTGTCTAAATTCCCCAACAGCCTCCAATTTGCTTTCAGATATTAGCTCACATTTAGAGCTTCATCCCTCAAATCCTCTTCCAAGCACTTCAGGATCCAGCAGTTCCCAACTTCTCATTGTTCCCCAGGTTCCTCAGCGTTCCTGTGCCTCTGTAGTTTGTTTATGTGGTTTCTTTACCCTGTGACTCCTCCCCCTTCTCTGCCCGATAAACATCTTGTTTTCCTATAAGATCTCACTCAAAGGCCACATCTTTTAAAAGGTATCTCTCACATTTCTAGGTACAATTCTGAACTCCCCCTTCCATAGGTCTGAAACCCTTGGTTCCTATCTTTGTTTATTTATGAAAGCTCAATTTGTGCCAGGCACTGTGCTGTGATGAATTTTTATAATTCAGTCCTGAAAACAACTCTAGAGAATAGCTAATCCTCTTCCCATCTTGCAGGTGAAACAACCAAGGCTTAGAGGGATTAAGTAACTTACCCAATATTTTAGAGCACCCACCAAGGGGTGGGGGTAAAATTGAACCCAAGTCTTCAGGATCTAGAGTCTCTTTGCTATGTGGCTTTTCCCTCTTCCTTTGGTAGTGCAGTGTTATCATTTGTTCTTATGTTTCCTCCCCTGACTACGTTCTTCAAGAGCGAGTGCCATCGAGAAAACTCTATCTCTACTGTCTAGCATGGTGCTTGGCACGTAACAAGAATCTACCTAGTGTTTGTTGAGTGAATGTGTGTGCACATAAAGAAGGAAAGGCAAATGCCTACCCTGTCCCTCATCCCATGGAATTTTCACAGCAACCCTGAAAATGGTCATTAGCACTTTCCTTTCCACAGCCCGAGAATGTGACACTTGGAAGTACAAAAGAATAATAAAAGAAGAAAATCCAGAATTGAAGCTTTCTTGTTTCTTTGGATTTGAGAAATCCAACACTTAAGGCCTCAGGGTTGAGCTAGGACAGTTCCAGGAGCAACTTGCCAAGAAACAAGAAGCTCCCCAAGAGGATGAAGTCATGTTTCCAGAGCTAATAAAGCCAAGGTTCTTACTGCATCCTCCAAGGGAGAGAAATTAAGAGCGCAGCCACAGTCCTCTTTGGCTCCAGGTGATCACAGAGCCCAAAGTCAGTCCTGCCAGGGGGTTTAATTTGTGCGCTCCCCAAACTCCCACATCTATTGAGTGCTGACAGTGTGCACCATGCTGTGCTGGGCCTGGCCAAGTGGCTGAATTAATACCACTGGCTGGTTGTAACATCATGGGAAATAAACTCTTCAAAATAAAAAAAAGCAAAGTATATCATTGCAAGCAGAGAAAAAAAGGATCATTGCAGATGCATATTAAGTATATCTGACACTGTGTATAATATATTTTCAATGCCAGGCAACTTGTTAGTTTCCTAATATGTGTATTCTGGAATGTTTGCAAATATGTTATAGAACTCGGCAAACAACTCTGTAGGCAGGCTGGAGAGGCTGTTCCCATTTTAAGCTGATGTTCTCTGTGGCGTTTAAACTTTCTTCTCCCTCTGTGAATACAGGCCTGGCTCAGTAGCTGTGAGAGAAACACATCTCACCATCATCCTGTTTTTTCTATCACAGAGGGACAGAGAGTCAAGAATCTACCAGCTCAGTGTGACAAACTCCCTGTGAGGGGTGCAGTCTTACCCTCAGGCTGTCTTAAAATCCAGAGCTACGGGGGCCTATGGAGAGCACTGAGTCCTATGGCCCACTTATAGCCAGAAGAATTGAGGTCCAGAGAGGAAAGATACTTGCCTAAAGTCACTGGTGCAAGGTGATGGCAGAGTGCAACTTGACCCAGGACAGCCACAGTATTCCTAGACATTCTGTTCAGTGGTCAGAATCTAGGGAAGAGGTTGCATCGACACCCCAAACCACTGCATTTTTTATAGAGGCCAGAACCAGAAATCAGGGAGGGAAGGAGGAGATGGCCTCCAATTTTCAAGCCTCTGGACAGATGAAGGCCCCTTCCTTGTCTCCATTTTCCTCTGAGCCTTGCAAAGAAATTGGCTTGGGTGCAGGCACCAGCCACAGCCCTGCTGTGATAAGGGTTGGAACCCCAGTGGGACAAATGCCACCCTGAGCTCCTTCTCTCTGGCTGACTTGCTGTCCTTTGGCCTAAGAACCAGAGCCGGGAGAACTCACCCAGAGCAAAGGAAATCCCCACTCGACTTGGTTTTCATAATCTGCCTGCAGATCTTGACTGGTTAACCTGGTGGGTCATTTTAATTTTCCCAAAGCTTTTCGACTTCCTTTGGATTCTTAATCAGATAAGGGGATCCTTGTGTGTATGCCTGTGTGTGTGCATGCGCGTGCGTGCGCACGTGCCTGGGCTCACTTAGCTCTCCTCCGCCTTCTCTCTTTCCCTCTCTCCCCCTGCCATGAGCCATCTCTCTCTCCCCATAATCACTTTCCATCTCGTCCAGAATGCTTAATGGAGTCTAGAGACAGAGGAAGGAGGATTTCATCTCAAAGCGGGAACCAGCACTTGCACTTCTCTTCCTGTTGTTTTGAAAGTGGATTTGGCGTTGGGAGCGAGTGTTTCTTGGGGGAGGGAGAGGGACTTCTTTCCACTCCCCCTTCTCCTTCTGGAAAAGATTTTATTTTATTTTTTTGCCATCCTCTGCTCTGTTGTCACTGGCCCCACACAGCTGCCCAAGTCCGGTGCTGTCTGTGCTCATGGACCAGCTTCAGACCGAGAGGAAGAGAATGTATGATTGCAGGGAAAGAATGCTGATGGCTGGTGGGTATCCTGGCAATATCCAGGGAGAGGGACCCCAATCCTGTGCCTCAAATAGCTTGTCTCCTAATGCTTGTTGTTGGGAAGTAGTTGTCTTCCCCTCTGAGCCTGTCTGCCCAGTGAAGTGCAGCTCTGTTGGTGTCAGCTGCTTCTGCTTGTCCAGAGAATGCCCAGGCCCCTTGGCCACAGAGGACTCTGCACCCATCCTGGTAGAATGCATTCTTCGCAGGCCTGGGGAGCCTTGCTCTCCTGTAGGAGAGAGTTCAGCTCAGAACAGAAGTGGAGTAAAGGGATTCAATGTTTTCTTTGCAGATCCTTTGTGTACCACTGTGCCTGGCATGGTACTTGAATGCAATAGCCACTTAATAAGTGTTTGTGGTTCTGAACTAAATTACCTGTTGGTGGCCCTGGACTGGAACAGATCACCTGCATGCCATTCTAGCCCTGAAAGTACCAGTCTGACCATGTATTATATGTGCTTACAGTGAACTATGAGGCAATGTGCTACTATGCACCTACAGTATGCTTGGCACTATGCTGGGCACTGCTGGGAACTCAGGGGTGCTTAAAGCATAGATACTGCCTTGGGGAGCTCTCTTCACAGGACTGCATCGAGAAGGAGGTGAAATCAAAAGTGAGAATGCCAGGGACAGTTCAGCACAGATCAGCGCTTTTCTTATGTCTTACAGAATCAGGATATTCATGCCGTTAGGGTCCTTAGAGGATCCTCTTGTCTGACTCCACCACTTACAAATGAAGAACTTGAAGCCCCAGGGATGATTTGCCGAGGGCCCTACATCAGTCTGAAACAGTTAGGAGGCACACACAGGGTGGGGGACACCCAGAACAGTGCTCCCTCAATAATAGTAGATTGCCAGTGGCCAGAGAGGTGGACACAGGAAACATAATTGTGGTACCAAGTTGGCTCAGGCATAGTTGGGTACTTGGACTGGGCATGAAGTGCTCTAAGAATTCAGAAAAAGAAGTCATAACCCCAGGATTTGTAGCGTTTAATCTTTAATGGTTTGCTGCTTCATTCATTCATTTAATGAATATTTAATTAGCATCTTGTATATGCCATGCATGGATTGTCCTTGTAGAAAAGGAGTTTACGGTCTTGTTCTGATTCCAACCTGGCTGCTGCTGGTTCCCCACCTTGGCTCTGCCTCTCTGCCTTTGCTCTTTGAAGATCCTGCCAGCCCTCTGGATAATGTTCCTGCTTCTCTCAGCTCCCAGGAAACCCATTCCTGAGCCCCTGTGGTCAGCACTTCTTACCTGGCCTGGCCCTGCTTCATAGGTGGAGCTGAGACCCTTTGGACAGTGTTGAGCATATACCAGGGACACAATAAATATGTGTTAATTCCCCACCCTGGCATCTAGTGATGCCAGTAGTGTGCCCCTGACTTGGTTGTCTGCCCTGTCCCTGGATCTCCTGAAGTTCCTATACTTCTTTCTGTGGCCTCAGCCATGCTCAGAAGAGGACCAACTCTGCCCCTTGGGATGGAGGAATGTGAAAGAACTCAGCTGAGCTGCTGATCCAGCTCTGACCACTGGCCCTGGCTCTTGCCAACTCTGTCATCAAGGGCCTGCTTGGTACTTCTGCTTGGAAGCTCTGTCCCCTGGGACAAGGGTTCTTCCAGAAGGGGGTCTTGTCCCTGCAGCTGTCTCCTTACTTTTTGCAGTCATATTGCCCTATCCTCACCTGCCCAGACTTCAACATTTCACCTGCCCCTGCTCCTTCTGGTCACCTGGACCTCCTCCCATTGAGGCTGCAATGCCGCTTGCTGCCCAATTACAGCCATCCATGGTCTGGACTTCAAGTCTCTGACTCAGAGCCAGCAGAGAAAAGCCAAGTCCGCAGGAATCTTCAGGTCTGTCTGCAATTCTAAGTTCCAAGGAGGACAGGCAGGGAGAAATGGAATTTCAACAAGTACCTTCCTGTCTTGCCTGAGACTGAGGTGATTCTGGTGGGTGGTCACACACTGGCTTGATCTCTCCCTGGGAGGGAAACTGGCAGAGCATCTAAGGGGCCGGAATTCCACTAGGAGTCTCTGAGCTGCTTGTTTGGGGCCCATGAGCAAAGGGACCTGGAGTGGAGAATAGGCATTCCTGGCTCTGTTAGCATTGCCTCTTCCCAGCCTCCCTCCCCTTCTGCCCCCATGTTCACTCTGCTTCCATTATCAGCGGGTGAAGTGGAAAATAACCTGGCTATTAGGGGAACGCACATCTCTGCTCCTTTCTCTGGCTGCTAATGGAACCAGCAGCTGTCCCCAGTCATGTGTGGCTGCCCTGACCCTCTGAGATTGGGGGTGGAGATTAGCCATGGGAGAGGGCTTTGCTCAGTTCTGTTTCCCACGGGGCATGGTGCTGACATCATGCAGGGAGAGTTGAGAAACAGAGCAATTGATTTGGAGGTAGAGACTTGAGCATAATAATCACAGCTTCCATTTATTGAGCTCCTCCTGCAATTCAGGCAGTATGCAAGTTGTTCTAGTTGTATTATCTCATTTAATCCTCTCACCAACCCCAGGAGGCAGGTAAGGAATTGCTATCATCTTCCTTTGTAGGGAATGAAGCTCAGAGAGGTTAAGTAACCTGCTCACAGTCACATAGCTAGAAAAGGCAGACCTGGGAACTGAACTAGGGCTGCTTGACTCCCAAGTTCTTTCCTGATGCTGCAGGAAGATTCCAGGAGGCTACAGATGTGCTGTCATTCCCATAGCACAGTGCCTCACACCTGATTCTGTCTTGGGCAGATAAGGAAAACAAGCACGATGACTATCCACCAAGGGGGTGCATTTTCCAAGGCCAGTTGAGACCCCAGAGCCAGAGAACCTATTGGAATCTTGGTTGAGGAGGCACCTGGGTCATATCCGGGAAGTCAAGAATGCATCTCACAACTTTTGAACTGTCTTCCAAATTACTTTTGCCTTTTCCTTACGGTTATACAATACAAACTGTGTGTCTATATCTACCCTTAGATGGGTTGATCCCTATGTTGGGCTCAAGAAATCCACTTCTAGGAAAATCCAGTGATAAGCCCCATGTTTAGTGGGTGGGTAAATGTCCTTGCAGGTGGACACTAGGAGTTTCAGAGCCAGCTGGAGCACACAAGAGGATGAAGCTGGGCATGAGAGGAGCCTAAGGCTGTGCAACCTTGCAGAGAGCTTGGGGGCCAGCTTGGCAGTGCCTGGTCCTTGGCATGGGCTCAGGGTGGGGAGCCCACCCTGAGGAGCTTCATGGGTGCTACATCATGCATGTAGTAGGTGTTCAATAAATACTTGGATCAAAAACAAATGAGCCCCCTCCAGAGGAGATTTTGAGCACTGCTGTATATCAGGCACCCTGCTAGGCATTCTCTATATTCTATATTGAATATAGATTCTAAATTCTATAATATATATTCTATGTTGTCAGATATATAACATGTATATGTTATTTCAGCTAGTCTGGGCTTTTTGTCAAAGCAGGGCCTGAGTAACACCGAATGTCCCCGGGGGAAACCCCCACTACCTGCAGTGGCGTGAGTCCCTATCATTTTTCAAGTTCTCCTGGGGACTCCCATGGAGTCCCTTCTCCAGCCCTGTCTTCAGCTTACCCTCACTGCAAACTTCCACTTGTGTGAGGCTGTGAGGTGTTTCTCTTGCCGCCACAACCATTCCCTGAGGAGGCAAAGTGGCCAGCAGCAGGTGCAGGCAGATAATTCTTGTCATCTTCCTCTGGTTCCTGCACCACGGGCTTCAGAGACTTGGCAGGACGGTGGGACCACGGACTCCGGTACGCGGACCTGAGCTTAAGTCCCAGCTGGCTGCCATCCTGCGGGATTGCTGTGTAATCTTAGGCAAGCCACAGCACCCTCTGGAACTTGGTTTTTTATTCTGAAAATTGATGGGGGTTGGAAAGGACTCAGTGGCTTTGCAGGTCTTTCCCTGCATGTCTGTTTTGTTCTGTGTGTCTCTCTCTCCCTTCACCCGAGGCAGTTAATTGCATAGGACTTGTGACTATGGCTCCACCACTTTCTGCATCTTTGACATTGGCAAGTTATTAACCTCCTCGAGCTTCAATTTCTTTTTTTTTTTTTTTGAGACGGAGTCTCGCTCTGTCACCCAGGCTGGAGTGCAGTGGCCAGATCTCAGCTCACTGCAAGCTCCGCCTCCCGGGTTCACGCCATTCTCCTGCCTCAGCCTCCCGAGTAGCTGGGACTACAGGCGCCGCCACCTCGCCCGGCTAGTTTTTTGTATTTTTAGTAGAGACGGGGTTTCACCGTGTTAGCCAGGGTGGTCTCGATCTCCTGACCTCGTGATCCACCCGTCTCGGCCTCCCAAAGTGCTGGGATTACAGGCTTGAGCCACCGCGCCCGGCCGAGCCTCAATTTCTTCATCTGCAAATTAATATTCACCTTTTAGTTGTTGTGAGGATTAAATGAGATCATGTGTATGTATAATCAAGTAAAGCACTCAATGTAGCGCCTGCTGCAGGGCAAGTGCTTGGAAGATGCTCTGCTGATGTTTAGTCCTTCTGATCCTCCTCCCCATCTTCTTCCTCCTCCTCCTCACCAACATCATCACCTTCATCAGGGAGCAGCACAAGGTTTTCCCCCAGCCATTGCTCCCAACATCCCTGACAGAGCAAGTTCCAGCAGAGGACTGATTAGGGAGCCACTGGACCCTGCTCTTTTCTCTTGGAAAAAGCAGGCCCCTCTGCTTCAGCACTGTCTCACTCTCTTTCCAATCATCGGTATTCTTTCACCCATTTTAAAATCCAATGTTTTTGGTATGGTTTCAGCCAGCCCTCTTCCAGGGTCAGGGATGGACTGTCTGTCTCTGAGATTCTGGGAAGTGGAATGGGGATGGCCAAGAAGAAACCAGTATAGATGAGTGTACAATGCCAACCATCTCTAGTCCAGGAAATGGTCCTGGGGCAGGGGCTGGTGCAGGAGAAGGGGACGTGGCTGGGCTGGGCTGGGCTGGCCAGCTGTGTAGCAGCTCTGAGGCCCAAGACCTTGAAGCTGAGAGGATTACCTATTTCCCTGTTCTGAAAGATGAACAGGTGGGACTGGAGGATCTCTGCGGTCTCCATCAACAGAAGCAAACATGGGTCCCATGGCCTGATGACCGAGATTTCCCAACACTGTCAATGTTTTCTCTTCCTACCTCATCCTAAGCCTGGCCTCAACCAAGGGCCTCAGCCTTGTAGTTCAGTAATCCCTGCATATTCTATCACCAGCCTACATTCATGGAGCACACCCAGCAAAGCCTGCAGATGTTTGGTGGGGCTGCAGGGCACAGGACCTGGAGAATAGGATTGGCTGTATGGCACAATGGAAATTGCTCAACAGAGACCTGAGTTCTTCCAGCTCTGACATGAATTCCTGAACAACCTAGATGATTTGCTGCCCCTCTCTGGGCCTCAGATTCCTCATCTAGAAAATGGGTGAGTAGGGCTTGATGGCCATTAATGACTTTCAGCTCTATTTGTCATTGTCTCTGAACTCAGAGGCCTCAAGTTATAGCCATGGTAGGGATGCCCAGGGTTCTCCACTGACCTCAGACCCCTTCCTCCTCCCAGACCCCAGATCCTTGTCTGGAGAGTAGGAGTAGGAGTTGTCATTCTCTCACTGGAAAAAGGGCATTACTCTGCCTTTTCTCTCTCCCTCCCCTACTTCCTTCCCTCCTTCGTTACTTCCCATTCTCGCAGATTGATTGTTTACTTCTTTATGGCACTGAGCCCTAACCCTGGGGCTTGGGGTGTGGATATAAATATGGACACTGCCCTCACCCTCAGAGGCACCTGTTTTGGTGGAGACAGTACATGTGCACACAGCCATGGGACGGTTTGTGTGGTGAGGTGTATGCCAGGTACTGGAGGCCATGGAGGAAGTGAGGGAGGACTGGGAGGAGATTGGGAATCTACACAGAAGAGGCAACAGAACTTGATCTTGAAGGAGGAGCAAGAAAACTTCAGGTTAACATGGGAGAGAAAGAGCACATGGGCCTGAGGATGGGCATGTGCCCAGGCATGAGGGCCTAAGGGACAGGAGGAGTGTTTAGGGGAAGAGGGTCTTGGTGGTGGGAGTGTAGGTTGTGGCATGCATGGGGAAGTGGAAATCAGGGCTATAAATGAGCCACAGATAAAACAACCTGGGCCTGATCAGGGAAGACTGAGGACTTCTATCCATTCTGCGTGGGCCATCTGTGCATTAATAATAGTAGTAATAATAATAGCTAACATACACAGTAGCTCACTCTATTTCACAGGCTGTTCTAAACATTCAACACGTGTTCCATTGAGGAACCTCTATAAGGCCAACTTCTGTTAGCCTCGTTCAACTCATCTTGCAGATGAAGAAACTGAGGCATGGAGAAGTTACTTGCCTAAGGTGACACAGCTGGCACGTGACAAGAATTCAAATCCAGGTAGTCTAACTTCAGAGCCTGTGCTCTGAGCCACAAAGTCAGGTGGAATGCAGCCTCCTGAGTGTGTTAGCTGCAACAAGGCAAGGGTTTTCACACAAGGTTGGACTCTCCTTCCCGGCTGCACCCCCTCATCTCTCCCCCAGTTTGTCAGGCAGACAGGTGAGGGACAACAGCCAGGAGCCAGATTTCAGGGGATGGGGGATGAGGTGGCGAGCTGTACCCAGTTCTGAACATCTGCCTCCATCGTGATCTGATTACTCCATCCTCTCTCTACTGACAGGAGATAGCACCTGCTTTCCATGGTCTTAATTAAGCTACATTTTGTTTTTGTTTATTTAGCATGAGAATCAGCCTTTCCTGATTTGTCAACAGAATGGAATTTCTCTTTCCTGAACTTGTGTGTTTTTTAGATTTGAAATCCAAGGATAGGAAGAAGTGACCCTTATGAGCAAGTGAGAGTGGCAGGTGAGGAGCTGGGGGCAGGTGCTTGAAAAGCCTCACTGCTAAGCCAGGGAGAGCATTGGCCACTGACACTTACTTCCCCCAAACTTCCAATCTCCAAGCAATTCCCACTGCCCAGCAGCTCCAGTCAATAAGGCCCACATTCCCTGATGCATTGATCAAGCCTCTTCCTGATTTCAGCCTGAATTCAAATCCCACCTCCACTATTGATGAGTTCTGAGACCTTAGCTGAGAACTTGATCTTTTAGAGCCTTGGTTTTCTCATCTGTAAAATGTGGTTAATAACGCCTGCTTTTAGGAATTTGTGTGATAGCAGTGATATTCCATTAAGCCTCTAACCTGGGACCAGCACACAGTAGGTGCTTAAATGCTTTCTTCATGTTTAATACGACCCTCCCTAGACCCCTGAAGTATGTATTACATAATACATACTTAATACATACATAATACATAATGAAGTATGTATTATTGTCATCCTCATTTTCAAGATAAGGAAACTGAGGCATAGGGTAGTAAAATTAACTGCCTAAGGTCACGTAGCTGGCAACTGGCAAAGGCTTTAAATCCTCCAGTCTCTCCTTCTATCTTGGTCATCCCTCTGCATAGGTCCTGCCCTTCCTCCAGACTTGGCTGCTTGCAGGTCTTATTCCTAGCACCTGTGTCTTAACTCACCTGGTCGCCTCTGCCTGGCCCTACTTTAAGGCCCTTTAATGCCATCCCCTTTAGAGAGCCTCTCCTGATTTGTCGATAGAATAGAATTTCTCCTCTCCGAACTTGTGTGTTTTGTGGATTTGAAATAAAAGGATGTGGGCTCAAATCTTAACTCTTCTACCTGGCTGGAGGGTGTGACTGTAGGTAAATCATGTTATCACTTGGAGCCTCAGGTTCCTCGTCTGAAAGAGGGGCAAAATCATGCCATTTGAAAGTTGGCATACTGTGGAGTCAGCTAGTCCTAGGTTCAAATCCTGCCTTTACCTTTTACTATCTGTGCGGCCTTGGGGGGGTCTCTTTAAATGAGCCTCTGTTTCCTCACTGTTATGAGTAGAAACGCTTGCCCAGTGTCCAGCACCACGATCATTCAGAAGCTGTAGAGAGCGAAGCAGGGTGATTGTACACCTGGATTCAGAGTTACATTGCCTGGGCTCAATCTGACTCTGACCTTGGCAAAGTTACTTAACCTTTCTGTGCCTTAGTTTTTCCACCTGTAACATGGAGAGGCTGGCAATCATACCTAACCCACAGTGTTGTGAAGATTAAATGTGATAATACACGTAGAACTCTTAGAATAATGCCTGGCACTTATATCACAGTAAGTATTGATTGCTGTAGCTCAAGATTGTTTAGGGATTAATGGAAACTTTGTAAATGTCCAAGGTCTGGGCAGACACAAGGTATTGACCATTCTCCTTCCGCCTTGGATGTCAGTCATTGGTACCCAGCCTCATCCCCTTCAAGGGGCAGGCATCCAGCCCCATGGTCTGCGGCCCTCCAGAGTCTTTGCCCTACGCCCTGTGCTGGGTAGGAATTGAATCAGGTGCCAGACCTGGGAAGATAGCCCTGCCTCAGTTTCCCTGAGAGACCCAGCCGTCACCACATTCAAAACTGAGGTGAGAGGTGAGCACTCCCCTCCTGGCCGCTGCTCCCCACTCCCTACTGACTTGGGGCTCTCTGTCAGCCCCTGCAGGAGAAGCCCAGTCAGCAACTCTGGGGAGGCCTGCAGTGCGGCCCTCCTGACCCGCCTGGAGGGAGGCAAATGGAAGACCTCCCAAGACCTCTCCAGCTCTGATCTTCCATGGACCCAGCCCGTCTTGAGACCCGGGCACCTTCTGTGCCCTACCCGCTCCTGCCTAGGGGCTTTTCTGGGGGAAAACCTTTGCTGGAATAGCCGCTTTGCTGGCGTAGCGGGAGGAGTGGCGGTTGCGGGAGTGTTTTCTTCCCCTTCTTCTGCAGTTTGCATTTACTTTTCCAACAGGTCAGTGAGCCACAGAGTTAATTCAAAGAATTGCCGAGGCAGCAGCAGCAGCTGTGAGCTCCGCGCAGCCAATCAGTCAGCCATCAGGACGCTAACCAGGGGAGGCAGCGCAGGGCCACTCAGCTCCCAGGCTGTGGGGAGGGCGGCGCCAAGTGAAGCCGCTTCGCCTGGCTCAGCCTTCAGCTCTGGGCGGTGGTGGTGGCTGTGGCTGAGCCCCTTAGTGCTACAGGGAGCAGCTCAGGAGGCAAACAGCTCACACAGCACCTGTCGTGTAAATAGGCACACTTGGGTTCAAGTTCAGCTTGCCATTCACTAGCTGGGAGACCCTGGGCAAGGTCTTTAACCTCTCAGAACCTCAACTTCCTCATCTGTAAAATGGGCACAGTCGGTGCCAAAGGCACAACTTCCAAAGGCTCTTGGAAGGATTTTAAAAGATTAGAATGGAAAGCACCTAGTCGATGTTTGGGCCATAGCAAGTACTCCCTAGGCCTATAATTCTAATTAAGAGATATAGTAAATATTCCCCTGTCCCTACTGGTACAGCTGGGGCCTTAATTTGGACTTAATTTGTCCATCTGGGTAGATAATGAAGACATTCGTTGCAGGATTATTCCTTGTTTTCACAAATGTTTTGAGATAGTTACACACGTGTCCCTACTGTGTGACATGCTGAAATGGCAGTGAGGACAGGGGCTATGACGACCTGAATAGGGCATAGCCCCTCACTGAAGGAGCTTGCAATCTGGTTGGGGAGGCAGAGGTGGGAACCCTGAGGATTAACCAAGAAACCAAGGGAGCAGAGGCTGTGAAGTGGCAGAGGGAACAGAAGCTGGCTCTGCGGGGGCCTTGGGGCGGCTTCCAAGGGGTGACACTTGCAGTCCTAGGGCTGGTGGAGGGTGATGTCTGCCAAGTAATTCCTGGTGCAGGCCACAGAGGGCCTTAAGTACCAAGGCTGTTACTCCCCCAGCAGGAGTGCTTCATGTGCCGGCCTCACACTAGCAGGTAGGGTGCCAGCTCGATGCTTATTGCATCGTGAGGAGAAAATGTGCCTGTTTTTGCAAAACCTGCTAGTTCTAACTGACACAGACTGGCTGGATGAGGATGCTTTTCTCACCCACAGAATTCTTCGTGCAACAATTTCATTCAAAGAGCAAGTCTCCTTGGTGTCTTTTTCTCTCTCTTTTTTTTTTTTTTAGGAAATACACTTGATATGCAAGGTGTCGAAGACCTCTGTGTTGAGCTCCTGGACATAGGCTCTCTTTTTTTAGTTTTGTAAGTTAAATTGTGATAAAATACACATAAATAAATTTTACCATCTTAACTTTTCTTTCTTTTTTTTTTTTTTTTTTACCTTTTTGATACAGGGTCTCGCTCTGTTGCCCAGGTTAAAGTGCAGTGGGGCAGTCACAGTTCAGTGCTGCCTCAGCCTCCTGGGCTAAAGGGATCCTCCTTCCTCAGCCCCCGGAGTAGCTGGGACTACAGGCACTGCACCACCACACCTGGCTAACTTTTGTGTTTTTTCTAGAGATGGGATTTCGCCATGTTGCCCAGGCTGGTCTTGAAGTCCTAGACTCAAGCAATCCTTCCACCTCAGTCTCCCAAAGTGCTGGGATTACAGGCATGAGCCACGACACCGAGCGCTAACCATTTGTAAGTGCACAGTTCAGTAGTGTTCAATATATTCACGTTGTTGTGCAACCAATCTCCAGAACTTTTTCATCTTGCACAATTGAAACTCTACTCATTGAACAGCTCCCCACTTCCTCTTCCCTCCAGATTCTGGCAACCGCCATTCTATTTTCTGTCTCTATGAGTTAAACTACTCTAGATGCCCTCTTCTAAGTGGAATCGTATGGTATTTGCATTTTTTGTGACTGGCTTATTCACTTAGCATATCATTTTCAACTTTCATCCACGTGTCAAAATTGATTTCCTTTTTGCAGCTGAATAATATTCCATTGTAGGTATCTACCACATTTTGTTTATCCCATCATCTGTTGATGGACACTTGAGTTGCTTCCACCTTTTGGCTATTGCAAATCATGCTGCAATGAACATGGGTATACAAATACCTGTTCAAGTCCCTGCGTTCAGTTTTTCCGGGTGTATACCCAGAAGTGGAATTGCTGGCTTGTATGGTAATTCTGTTTTTAATTTATTTGAGGAACTACCAGATTATTTCTCGCCAGATTATAGATTCTTAGACAAGGGAGGAGCTTCAAAAGTCGCATACCCTTGCTTATGGACAGGGAAGTGGGGGCCCAGTGATGAGCTCTTCATCTGCCTCTCACGTGAGGTGGTGGCCCAGCCAAGGCCACTCTGTTTAGGGTTCTTAGTGCATGCCTCTGACACCTTCGAAGATGGCCAATGGGAACACCAAACTGCGGTGTGATGATTCTGCTTGTGATAAATGGGGTAGATGGGGACACAGGAGCACAGACAGGCAGAGCCTCCTGAAGGTCATACAGCAGGCCACACACAGCCTAGTGTGCTCCAGCTCCCCAGGGCTCCAGAAACCCCTCATGCTAAGTTTAGTTCAGGAGGCAGAGCCTTCCTGTTTGGGTCTGCAAAGCCCCAACAGGCTGACAGGGGATGCCATAGGCCTCAATTTGTCCTCCTGTAAAACTGAAGGAGGCAGATGGTCTCTAGGGGCTGTTGCAGATTTGCTCTTCCTCAACTGAGGAAGTCTCAGTTCCTGGGGCATGTTACCAGCCTCCTCTGGTGGAGCAACCAACAGCCCTTCATTTGGACTGTGTCTTCCCAAACTCCAGGATTCTCTCTGATTTATAGGCAGGTAAACTGAGGCCCTGGGCACAAGGAGCACTGCTGAGAGGGTGGCTGAGAACCCAGGCATCCAGACTTCCCCTTGTCTCTCCCTCATCACCCGACTGGGAGGAGATGATGTGCCTTAGCCTCTGCCTATCTGGTACCATTTGCTCCTAGGAACCTCTCCCAGGGGGTCAACATTGCTGGGTACTGGCCCTCTAGCTCTGGGGGAGGCCCTGTGCTCTTAGGGTCAGCCTATCACCCATGAACCTATTAAGGATGCATGAGGGTCAACATGTGAGTAAGACCCAAAGGCAGCTGGGCCTGTAGTAAACCTCCCCATTAGCCACCCCTCCCACTCTGGCTGGCAGGCACTGTGGAAGCATTAGGTGTGGCCAATATCACTTATTTATTACTGACCACTTAGGGAGCTATTCCAGGCTCCCACCGAGCATGCTATCCTTCTTCTTCCCTTGTCTCCTAACCCAGGCTGCTCCTCCCTGCCTCGGCCAGTCTGGTCTTGAGCTGCCCAAGCTACCTAGAGGGTGAGCTCAGAGGGCAGGCCTGTCAGAGCCCCACTGCAGCACAGGTCTGGGATTAGCATGATTACCCCAGCATTCCAGGAAAGAAAACTGCCTCTCAGAGTGGCTGAGGGTCTTGCTCAAGGGCACACAGCTGGTGAGTGGCAGAGCCAGGACCTGATCCTTGTCAAGTTTACCAAGTGACTAATGACCTGCTGAGTCCCTGTGTAGCCTCCCAGCCTCTGGGAGCTGTGCTAGGGAGCAGGCTGGAGGATTCGGCATGGTCCTGCTTTGGAAGCCAGCGTCGCTCATGGATGATGGAGACTGCAGGTTTGGTCTGGGATTCTGGAACGGGCTCTGCTCATTGCTGGCTGTGTGGCCTTGGACCAAGCACTTAGCTTCTCTGAGCTGAGCTGCTGCTGCTCCTGCATCCTCATACTGGGAATCACAACCACGCTCACGACCCTGCCTTGTGAGACTGTGAGCCCCATGCCATGATAGTGTGGGCCTGAGGAGCCTGAGGTGGTTACTGTTTTTCTGCTATCATTAGAGCATGGGGACTTTCAGTGGAAAAGAGAAACAGAAGGGCCAGAACATTGTGAAGGGAAAGCCTGACCCCTACTCTGTGGATTCCAGAAAAGTCTGGCTCCTCCCACCTCCTGCCCCTGGAGCCCCACCTGGGGGAACAGTCAGCCAGCCCTTCTCTCCCATCTGTCTTATTTCCATTGAGGTCAGAGCCGGAGGAACCTGGGGGATCTTCTTGTGTAGCCCCACACCCCCAGGTCCAGAGAGAGAAACGGGCTGGTCCAGGGTCACACAGCAATCACTGCGGGGAAAGCAGGTCTCGGCTGGCCAGTTTTACGCCTCTTGCCTGTGCTGCTGGCAGTGGGGGCATGGAGCCATAGCTCTGTGGAGAACTTGCAGACATTTCAGCTTTCTCCCTGAGCAAACGCTTATATGAGGGGTCACTGGCAGAGTTCTCTCTCCCAGGAGATCTGATGAAGTGAAGTGGGTAAGAAGACAGCAGGGAGGGACGAAAGATGTTTCTGGAGGCCCAGAGAGATGGCAAACCCCAGGGATGGGGAGTAGGGTGAATGGAGTACTATTCACCGCCACGTGCTCAGGAATGGACTCAGTGCTGTGCCAGGATTGTGGGGTTCAGGTTGTGTCGAAGCAATTATTTCAACCATCTGGTAGCATTTGAGGTTTTACCCCAACCCAGCTCATGCTTTCCATTTGCAAGTTGAGAAAGCTGAGGTTAAATGGTTCTCGAGAGCACACTGCTTTCATTATGCTTGGAACTCAGCTAGAGGCCACCCTTTTCCAGTCCCATGTTACCCCCACCTGTACTTTCAGCAGACCCATGACCAGGATGTAGGTTTGGTCTGGCTCTGGCCGCCATCTGGTCCCTGCCACTCTCCCAGGTAGGGGCTGTGACTGTGCTTTCTCCAGTTTCCTCTTGCCCTCTGGGCTCTGGTCAGAGCCTGGCCACAATGGACACGCCAGGCTGGCCCCTGGTGAGTGGTGACGTCCCGTTTAGCACATTGTCATGCCACCCCCAGGCTGCATCAGCAGCTGCCTGGCTGAATAATTCATCAGGCCTTGTTTACTCTTCCCTTCCTGGCTGTTGGTGGCTCTCAAAACCCCATCACAGCCCCCTCCCAGGTCCAGCTGTCCTGGCCTCCACCCTGCTCTCCAATTTAGCCACCAGAAAGCTGCTCCAGGACCGGGCCATGCGCATTGGCCATGAATTATTCAGGCCTCATTTGACTGGAGCCAGGGTGGATATTGGGGCTGGAGGAGAGTTTGGGCCATGTGGTCTGTGCCATTTGGAGGGCACGTGGAGGAAGCATGTGGAACACAGAGTTGTCTCTGTCTCCGTCTCCATCCAAGCTGATACCCACATCCTGTTGGATCCAGAGTGATCTGCCCATTGTGAGCCCAGGGGAGCACAGGATGCCTCAGGGTGAGAGCTCCCCAACCTTGAAGCACAGAGACCTGCACACAGCACACCATCGGTGCTCAGGACTGCGGGCTGATTGGCAGGCTGGCCTACATCAATCAACAAGAGGATGACACATTTCATATAAGGGGCGGAGGACACAACTCTGGAGTCAGACAGCTTAGATGTAAATCCTGACCCTTCTACTTTCCAGCTGACTAAGCTTGGGCAAGTTATTTAATCTTCCTGTGCTGAAGGTTCTTCACCTGTGAGATGGGGAGAGTGATGGCTTCTGCCTCACAGGGCTGCTGTACACAGAGCAATCGAGATCAGACGTCTACAGTGCTGGGGTGGAATGAGCGCTCAACCTCCAGACCACACTGGATTGTCATTGCTTGGTTGGTTGTTTGCCTTTCTCATCGTCCTGAGAGCTTTTTAAAGAAGGTACTGGGTCACATTTTTCTAGGTACCTCCAAGAACTAGTACTGAGGTGGCTCCTAGTAGATGCTTGGTAAATGCTTGTTGAATGAATGAATAAATGAATGAGTGAGGAATTGCTCTCCAGAGATGCGATGGGCTAATTTATGAGGCAGTGAGTAAGCTGCTTATTGCTGGGAGTGTACTACTGGATCACAATTCACATGGAATTCCGTAGCGAGGATTGATGCCCTGGCTAGAAAGATGGTCTTTAAAGCCTCCTCCCCCATCATTAAGCTGCTGTGGTTCCAGGATTCAATGAATAAATATGGGTTGTAGGAGTTGGTGGTGGTAGTGGATGATGATGACAATGATGGAAACAAGGCTGATGATAAAGAGGCTAAGTCCTAGGACTTGAGGTTGGGGAGGCGGAGAGGAGAAACAGCTGATTCATCAGACTAGCCCATCAGACACTGTGCTCAAGGATAAGGAATTATGGCTTTTTCCTCTGTATTCCTGGTGCCTAGCACATAGTAGGCACAAAATAGTAGTGCACTGAACGAATGAGTGTTCCTTAGTCCTTAAACAATCAGGTGATCTGAGGACCTACCCCTTCCCAACCCAGTATACAAATTCCTCAGCCCACCCTGAGCCATCTTCTGTGGTCCTTCTGCCTCATCCTTTGCCTCAGTCTCTCCAGTCATAAAAATGGGTCGCATCAGCTGCTTCCCTTTCCCTAGTAACATTATCCAAACTGGCTATTTCTGGCACCACTGCAAAAAGAGGGCAGGTGGGGCAGCCCTGCCTGGTGGGACCTCTGACCATCAGGCTTCTGGGAACCATAGGCCATGCCCCATACCATAGAGCATCGATAAGCTATTTTGATGTTTCTCTCACTTTCAGAAAGACAGCTTCCAAGATTCAAGCCCAGGTGGTGCCGGTCTTTTTTTGGAGGTGCTAATTAATAATTTAACTTCATCTAATGATAATGTTATCTTGTTGCAGTTTGTGGATTTATGATTATCTCATCCATCCAGTGCCTAGTGTTTGGCATAGAGTGTGTCTCTGCTGTCTGCAGAATCTGCTACTGGGAGAATTTCTCCACTGGCAGAGGGACCCAGGAAATGGCATGATCATAGAAGATCTCCTAAACACATTTCCTTGGGAGGGCTCCTGTAGTCTTCAAAGTTAATGGCTTTCTGGAATCTCCCAAGGGCTGTTTTGCCTGGAAACAGGAGGATGGAGCCAGAGACCTATCAGCTGTAGGCATCTCAATATCAGCAGAAATGGGTATCAAGAAGTCTCAGCCAGGTGCAGTGGCTCGTGCCTGTAATCCGAACACTTTGGGAGGCTGAGGTAGGTAGATCACTTGAGCCCCGGAGTCTGAGATCAGCCTGGGCAAGAGGTGAGACCCTGTCTCTACAAAAAATACAAAAATTAGCCAGGCGTGGTGGTGTGTGCCTCTACTTTGAGTTACACAGGAGGCTGAGGTAGGAGGATTGCTTGAGCCCCGGAGGTCAAGCCTGCAGCGAGCTGTATCTATACCACTGCACCCCGGCCTGGGTAATGGAGAGATACCCTGCCTCAGAAAAAAAAAAAAAGAAAAGAAAGAAAGCCCCGTGTCACAGACTGTCACAGCAGGAAAAGCACCAAGAGAATGTCACATCTGGCCCCTCCTTCCACAGTCAAAGAAGTTGAGGGACTAGCTCAGGAAGGGACTAATGGAGGTTCTATGGCAGCAGTCACAAAACCTGTTTTGAATCCAGGTCCCCTCCTTCCAGCTATGCCCTGCTGTTCTCTAATACACACCTCTCTGCACCAGCTTACCAACCTTCCTTCTCTGGGCACTTGGCGAGAAGTGGTCCAGGTTCATTTGAATGGAGATGGGGTGGGCACTCAGATCCCCTCCTCCTATGTTTGGTGACTACAGCTCCCTAACTGCCCTTCCTCCTGGCAGGGAAGAGTCAATAAGTCCAAAGAGAATGGGTGGGCATGACTGAAAATCCCTTCTGAATGTATGCAAAACGTTTTCACAGCCTCATGTTCTCTCTATCAGGTGAGTGGCATTTGTATCCCTATTGTCCAGAAATGGGGTGACCTAATTAGAGTCAACTGACTTCGAAAGGCAGCAAAACTAAGATCAGACGTTAAAGGAGCAGTAGGATTTAGCTGAAGAAATGGGTGAAGAACATTCCAGACAGAGAAACTGTAAGGGGAAATGCTCCAGACTTAAAACTGTAGGACATGACCACTTAGGTGAGCCCCTTGGCCTCTAGGGACTTCAGTTTATTCTCTTGCCATACTAGGAGAGTGCTTGGGGAGGAGGTTAGAAGCAGTGTCTGCACCCAGGCTGAACGTAGGGATCTGTATGGCTGCTTCTGACTGCTGGACTGGACGATGGAGCAGGGTGAGACTGCTAAACTCCTCCCCTCTGTCCACCTGGGTTCTTGGTTTCCCTTCCCTCCAAACAAAGTTGGGCTGTTGACCAGGCCCCAGGTTGGCCTCAGCCCATGCTAATGAGATGTTAATGCTGGAAACCAGACTGACTGCAGCCTCGAAGTGTTTGGGGACCCTCTTGACAGCTGGAAAAGCCCCCTAGCTACTCTGGGAAGCTTGAGCTCTAAGCTGGGATGTTCCCCCAGCAATTGCGCCTGTCACTTCTCATTACAGCTGATGCCCATAGTACCTGCCAGGGGGCCGTGGGGCAGAACTAGCCATGTTCTCTCTCAAAGACCCCAGGGAGGCTGGAGCCTAGTCTGACACGGTCCCTGGGGACTCAGGAGGTTTCACCGGTACCAGGATCAGGTCTTGCCCATTCGGGATCCCCTTGGCTGCAGGTTGTAGTACAAGATCTCACAAAGATCCTTTAGGCTCAGAATAACATGGTGACCTTTGTTTTGACTTCTCCAACCCAGGGCCTATGACAGTTTGTGTTCAGATGCATCTGCATTATTACACAATGGATGCTTAGAATTCAAGAACCTTAGAAGGTCATAACTGAACAAGTCTTAATGATCAGAGAATGCAGGGCGTTTTTATCATTAATTTTTTGTTTGCCTTAAAAATTGTCCAAATAAGATATGTGAAAAACTAACAATGTTTTTAATGCCAAAAGACTTTAAAAAGCACCATCTTTCCCCCCCACCCTTCCTACTGCTACTCTTGCTGTTCTGGGACAACACATTTTTAACCCTTTCAACTGCTTCTTTTGCCCTGTGTGTTCATATTTCTAAATAATATGCATGTTCTGCTATTTCTGCTTTGTCAGTTTTAGACATCCTCTATTGACTTCCTGCGACAGTAGACACAGATTTTGCTTTCTTACTCACCTTTCTGTCCCCTTCCTCCTTATGTAGTCCTATTGCAACTTTTAGTCAAACCAAGACCATTATTATAAATGTATAAATGAGGCTCATTCTGGAGTTAAGCAATGGGCTATGATTACATTTTCTTTCCCATACATTTCTCCCTTCAGTGTGGCGAATACAGGTAGTGCCCATTGAATATCTACTTGTTCCCCTACATTCCTCAGCTTCCCTTCTAGTTAGGTTAGGGCCATGTGGTTAGAATGATCTTTTCGGGTTGAGGCAGTTAAGAGGCCATGTGGCTCTTCCACCTCTCTCTTCTTTAGCAAGGAGCTTGTACAGGCTGTGGGCTCCATCCTGTACAAATACAAAATGAAGGACTGCCTCCTTATCAGATTCTGATACAAAGGGAAATAAACATTTATATCTATTGCGACATCTAGCATCTACTATCCTGATAAATATACCCAAAGGTAATTATTGCTCCATATTTTCAATTGCATAATTTTCTTAAATGTTTCCAAATGTTGTGTTATATGTGCCATACCATTATTATTAGGATTGTTTTCGTAAGTTTTGTCTTACATCATAGCATCTATCAGTCTCTCCTCTTTCCCCGGAGTCTTCCTTCCTGGAGCTCTGGGTTTCTTGTTTCAATCTGTCGTGTTACTCTATGCCTGCTGCAAAGCTCACGTCCTGGGAATTTCCTCGGCTACTCTCCCGCGTTGAATCCCCTGGATTCTACATTCTTGGTTTACTTCTCATTTTTGCTGAAGCATATCCTCTGGTACTCTGCAAAGTAAATTCTCTGAATTCTTACACATCTAGAATATATTTAAATTCTCAACTTATGTTTTAATCATGTGTTTAGCTATAGAGTTCTCTATTGAGATTAGTTTCTCCCAAGAATTTAAAAGGTAGGGTTTCACTGTTGCCCAGTATCCAGCATTGCACTCAACAAGTCCTACAACCATATGATTCATAGTTCTTTGTATGAAACCTGTTACTTTCCTTTCTAGAAGCTTTTAGAATCATATCTGTGTCTATATATTCTGAAAATTTACAATAATCTGTTTTGGAGTGGATTTATCTTGTTTTGACCACTTGGTAGACCTTTTAATCTGAAGGTTCATAGTTTTTAGTGCTAGGAAACTAACTTGAATTATTTCTTTGATAATTCCTTTTGTTGTATTTTCTCTGTTAATTGGGGACCTGTTCTTGGATTGATACTTGCGTGAGTTAACCATGGCTACAATAATGCTATATAACAAACCATCCCCAAACTCAGTGGCTTAAGACGTGGTTACTTATACTCACAGATCTGTGGTTGCCTGAGGGACACTAATTTATGCTGAACTTGGTTGATTGGCATTGCTAGAGTTGACTGGGCTTACCCACACATCTGTCGGCAGAGTAGGGGATGGCTGATGTAGGGTAGTGTTGGCAGGGAGAGTTTGACTCTGCTCCAAATGTCTCACACCTTCCTGGTGGGACCAGTGGGCTAGCCCAGGGATGTTCTTCTCATGCAGATGACAGAGTAGAAAGAGTGAAGGCCCAACCATATAAAAGCTTTCCAACCCTTTAGTCACATCCCATCCACTAACATCCAGTGGCCCAAAGCAAATCAGACGACAGAAACCCAAAGTCAATGGCCTCTTTAATGGGAGGAGCTGCAAGGTCACTTGGCAAAAGGTTTGGATGTTGCGATGAGTGAAGAATCAGGGCAATCAACGCAATCTACCAAATCCTTTAAAGCTACCCAAATCTTTTAAATCATCATATTTTCTTATTTTTTCCATGTCTTTGCCACTTTGATCTACTTTGTAGATTCCTTTGACACCATTTTACAACATTTGTTGTGTATTTTATTTCACATTTTTACTTTCAATTTTCTAGAGCCCTTTCTAGTTCTCTCATTTTTCCTTTTTCATAGCATTCTATTCCAAGTTTATGAATGCAATATCTTTTCTATCTCTTTTAGATTATTTATTAGAGTTTTTCTGTAAGTCTTATTATTATTATTATTATTATTATTATTATTTGGTATTATCTTTTCTTTTCCTTGGGTCTTCCACTCACCTTTGTTGTACTTACTCTCTGTCTTGGTGGTACAGCATATAGTATGGTGGTCTTAAGGCAGGAGGCAGGACTTGACTCTGGAGGCAGGGCTCAGATACCAAGCCGAATTGAGAACTAGCTAAAACAGGGATGGAATGGAAGCATCTTTCCATAAGACGCATCCACCAGTGTGACATGTCAGTTTACTATTGCCATGGCAACACCCTGCACGTTACCATCCCTGCCCATGGCAATGACCTAATGACCTGGAAAGTTACCATGCTTTTTCTAGAAATTTCTGCATAATCTGCTTTATAATTTGCATATAATAAAAAGTGGACTGTAACTATGACTGCAGCCCTGCCTCTGAGCTTCTACTCTGGGCACACTGCCTATGGTGTTGCCCTGCTCGGCAAGGAGCAATACCTCTGCTGCTGCCGTACACAGCCACTGCAATAAAAGTTGCTGTCTAACATCATTGACTCACCCTTGAATTATTTCCTGAGTGAAGCCAAGAACTCTTCCGGTCTAAGCCCCAATTTTGGGGCTCACCTGCCCTGCATCAGCCTAGAGGCAGAATACATAGGCATGGAGCTCAGTTCTATGGCTAACTGTACTTGGGCTTGGCTTCTTCCTTCTTCAAAGTACTCATCTGTAAAATGGCAACAAAATAGATACCTACTTCACAGAATTGTTGGGGGGATGAGAAAAGTTACTATACGGAAAACACTTGGAAGCATATCCAGCGCACATCTAAAATATCTCTTCTCAAATACATGAGTGGTTATGAAAAGCTGATTGGAAGTTTTGTGTTTAGCAGTGAAACTTGTGGAAAGGATAGGGCAGAGTGCTGGCTGGGGAGCCCGTGCCTGCCACTGAAGAGCATACTGGCATTTTAATCTCACCCCTATCCCCCGCTTATCACAATTTCTCCCCCACGATAAATGGCAGTGAAGAGTTCTGTGACTTAGGAGGCCCCGAGGCTCCCACTGATTTCTCTTCAGACTTCCACGTCATCCTCATTTGCAGCTCCAGGTGTCATTCTCACCTCTCTGCACCTGGTGTCTTCAAGGCCTGAGCCGCTGCAGGGTTTGCTATCATTTTAGGGGCTTCTAGAGGAGAAAGAAGATAAAGCCATCTTTAACAAGAAGTCAAAGCTGCATTTTCAAACTGTTTTAGCTGCAGAACCTCCAGGTCAAAGGAAACTTTCTGTGACAGCCAGCGTGTAAAGCCAAGGAAAGCAGAGCTACCCGGCTGGAAGGGATGAGGCCTAGAGATCCCCACTTGCTACCCCTCAACCTTCACCAGCTTCTCCCTGAGACACTGGCTGCCAGAACTCAGTGTGAAAACCACTGAGAAACAACAATCCTTGCCCTTATTTTACAAATAATGAAGCCCAGGCTAAGAGAGGAAAAAATATGGAATTTGGCCTTTGACCCCCAGTTCAAAGCTCTCTTTTTCACACTTTGTTGCTTGTGAATAGAGGATGTATGGTGGCTGATTTCCATTTGACAGCACTCAAAAAGTTAAGGATAATCCCCGCTCCCCTTCAGCAAACTCCTTCTGGGTCCACTGTCCCTGATTCTATCTTGACATTCTATTTTCATCCCTGCCACTTCCAGGGATAATAACAAGGGGTACATAATTGCTATCTGTTGGGTAAAGTAGCTCTACCTTTTATTTGCCATAAAATGTTCTCTTCCCATCCTTTGACCCCAACCAGCCCCTGTGACCTAAACTCCCACTAGTCCCCTTCAGGATTCCAGTGCCCCACTCAGTAGGGCCACTGACTGCACCCCCACGCATTCCAGGTCATGGAGCCTAACAGACAGCCAGGGTGTAGAACACGCCCATTCTTCCATTTCTCTGTCTCTCCAGGGCAAAATTCTGTCTTCTTTTCAGCATAAATGCTACCTTTACTAAGTCTTGCCTTGAGTACTTTACTTCATCTCTGGAGCCTCATTTATTCATCTGTAAAATGAGCAGAACGGGGCCTGCCTTACTGGGTTTTGGAGAAGACTAAATATGCTAATGCATGAGTTGGCACAGTGCTAGGCACCTGCAAAAAATGACTCAGTAAATGTTAGCTATTATTATTTTGTGTTTATCCATTGTAAAATGTCCCATTCTGTCTTTTGGTGTATGTCTAATTTATCCACTAGTTGGATGGATATTAGTCTTGACTGCACATTAGAATCACTGGATGGGGTGGGGAGGGGGATTTTAATGAACATGAATGCCTGAGCCCCACTCTAGATCAAATGACTATGAATCTCAGAGGATAGGGCCCAGGCATTTTAAAAGCTTTCCAGGCCATGGATTCTAACCAATAACCAGGATGGAGAATGCTGAGCTGAACCATGAGCTGCCTGAGAGCAAAAGTCAGGTACTGCCCGTTTTTGTATCATACATAGCACCTTGTATCAAGCATCCTGTAACTGCTGAATGAATGAATACATGAGCAAGTGTTAGACACAAAGCAAAAATTAGAATGAGAAGGTCTTTGTGGGTATGGATTTTTGTATTGAGGGTAACGAGGATCAGACCTGGTTGGCTGGAATGTTATTAGGAGCCTAGCAAGGTGTTATTGGAGGGCTGTGTGTGCCTGAGAGTGGGGCTCTGCACCCCAGTCTGGGGAGTCATATCTCTATGTAGCCTGTGACTTACAAAGTGCTTTTACAGACCTAATAGAGATCTCATGAATAGGCACTATTCTTATCTTACTCTTTGGACAGATGAGGAAAGTGTCCAGAGTCATTATGAGTTGCCCAAGGTCTCCCAGACAGAGGGCTGCAGACCCAGGCACGGACCTGTGTCTCTGGACACCTGGTCCCGTGCTTGGTCAGTCTCTTTGGAGTAAGGCTCACAGTTACCCATGCTGGCTTCTAGGAGTAAAGTCATGCAGAAGGGAGGCAGGGAAGTGAGGAGCATCTCTCTGAGAAGTTGGCTTTCAGACTCCAGTTCCTCTTGGAAAAATGTGGAAGAAATCCTGGGTGCAATTGCTGTGTGTGTGTGCATGTGCTATTGTGTGCCCCTGCATGTGTGACCGTGCTTGTGAACTTCTTGCTGCTTGTGTGTGGTGCATGTGGCTGAGCATGTGTGCCTGCTGTGGTGCTGTGTGTTGCTGTTTGCCAATCTATGTGATTCATGTCTGCTGTTGCTATGTTGCATATGCATGTTATGTGTGTGCTGTGAGTTTAGAAGCCTCTTGAGCTCCTCGAAGCCTACTCCTCCAGCCAGGACGCCTATGGTCTGGCTGGGAGTCCAAGGGCTGTAGTGGCTGTCCCTGTTCAGGAAAGAACCCAGAGGAGAATGACCTTTCTCTCCAGGCCTGGGTCCTGCTCCTCTTTCTGTCCAGCATCCTGCACCTTCCCTCTCTCTGGCCCCCACTGCCCTCACCATGATGGCTTCTTGACAGAGAAAAAGTAGGCAAAGTGCAAAGAAGCTGCCCATGGCTTTCCCAGCCCCGTGCCCCGCCTCACTGCCTTGCTCCTGCTGAGCCTTCCCGTCTGCCAGGCTTGGCTTCTGCAGGAAATGTCCCTGGGCAACTTTACTCCCAACTGTGTGTTAATTGCTTAGTCTCCAGCCTCCCCATCCACCTCAGAACTGAGGGACAGGGTCACCTTGCTACATAACTTTCCCCCTGTTTGAATGATAGTAATAAGAGGCAACCAGGGGCCAGGGGAGCTGGTTGACAGGGTACCTAAGCCGGGGCTGTGGCCACCACAAGGAAGACACTGAGTATGAGGAGCTGAAATACACAAATCTGGCCCTCACGCCCCGCTAGAGTGAATCTAAATGCACTCATTTCAGGGGTTAGAGGTCTTTGAAGGGAGATGACTTACCTGGTTGCCCAGAGACCTGTAGACGATGTGCCAAGCTGTTTCAGTTCAGGGGAAGAGTCTTTTTCAGGAGAGAGCATGAGGTGAGGGGTGGTAGCCCAGAGGAGTATAGACTCACCTGCTTGGAGACAGGAGAATGGTTTAGGTGGGCTAAGCTCCTTCCTCATTTTACTCTCATTGGTGACATCACACTAGCCCCTCTTCTGGCCCCTCCCGTGAGTGAGACTATCTTCTTTTTCCCAAATCCTACTCCCCTACCCACACATCCCCACGGCTTTCTTCTTAAGGTCATGGGTCTGATGGCTTCTTACAGCTTCCTGGAAATCTTTTCATTGTTATGAGAGTAGACTGAGGCTCAAGACCAGAATTCTTTCTTTCAAAGGCAGAAGAATCTTAAATTCTAGTCCCAGACGCTATGATCCTGACACTGCGTGACCTGGGTACATCATTGCTGCCCCTCTGTATTTTGGTTTCTTTACCAATAAAATAATCAAAGACTTTACAGGCAGCTCCATACTCTGCCACAGGGCCTCACAGTGGGATTCTAGAGTGCTCTGTGCATGGATCCAGGCCCCTGGGACATCCAGCCACACAGTCAAGGAAGTTCTTCCAAGGGAGGTCCTGGTAGTGATGGAAGACCACGGTGGGGGTAGTAAGTAGCTTCCTGACCTTCCTCTTCAAGGACAAGCCAGAGGGCCAGTGATTAGAACATTGGATTAACAGAGACAGGACTTACCAGGAGTGGGGAGACCTGCCCAGGCCAGGGCAGGGTCCACCAGACCGTGAGTTCCTGAGGGCATGTCTGGTTCATCTCTCCAGTTCTTCCTATTCTGTCTCCTTGGACCTGATGCTCAGGGAATGTTTGTTAAAGAAATGGATAATTGAATGGAGAAGAGAAGATAAAGTTTGTGAGATAAAAAACTAAGGAAAGAAGAGATCTTGGAATGCTTGACCAAGTGGAAGAAAAAAGAGGAATTAGAAGGAGATGACAAGATAGATTAAGGCTGTGTTGTGCTATGGTGACAAACAAGTCCCAGATCTCAGTAGCTGGAAACAACAAAGGTTTATTTCTCATTCATGCTACGTGTCTATGTGGGTTGGCAGGGAAACTGTTCATTTCAGCCACTCAAGCATGTAAGTTGATCGAGCATTGAACATGGCCAGTCACTACATTAGAGAGAAGAGGGTCTCACTCTAGCCATTAGCCCAGAAGTAACACTTTCATTCGTACTGCATTGGCCAGAACTAGTCTCATGGATACTTTTATTCACAATTCATTGGCCAGAACTAGTCGCATAGTTACTTTTGCTCACAATCTATTGGCTATAACTAGTCACGTGATTACTCTTACTTACAATCATTTTGCCAGAACTAGTCACATGATACCTCTAATAACAAAAAGACGAGGAAAAGCAATCCTACCACATGCCTAGAAAACAGAAATGGAAACTCTTGATAAATAGCCTTAATGAGTAATTGAAGAATTAGCCATGGAGAGCTGGAAGGGGAGGGGTGCAGTGGGCTTTCCAGATCTTCACCCCGCAACATGCTAGAGTTTCAAGCCTGTGGGCTGTGCTTCATTAAGATCTTAAAGTCATAAACTGGCCCTAGAAGTTAATGGGGTTAGGCAGGCTACACATGAATTGAGTACCAACTATGTGCAAGGCTATGATGAGCACTGGAAATGTAAGATAGACACAGCCCATACCCTGATGGAGCCAACAATTAGATAAGAAATACATTAAAGTATGAAATAGCATGAGGATCTGATATCCTAGATTCCTGTTGGAAATGGACTAGCTGAGGAAAGAGGGGACAGTATGGCTTGTAGCTACACTTGGTGGTTGCTATAATTTTTCCTATTGTCTCAAGATGTAGACTGCCCATAAGTAGTCACAGGTCAGTACAATTACACAGCTTCTGGTTCCTGTCTCTACCTCTGTCCACACCTCTCCAAGATTAGGAGCCTCTGTAAATGAAGATACTCCTGAAAGAGAAGCAAAGATTCACATCAAAGTCTTAAAAGCACATTAATGTCCCAGTAAGTTATGTGCTCTTATTAATGGGACTGCTTCCTTCTGATTACATTTTTATGGACATTTTCCCGGTGACTTCGTGCTAGCCTTGTTCTGAGTTCCCCAATTCAATTGGTAAAAGGCCAAAATGAAAGACAGAGAGGGAAAAAGACAGCGAGAGAGGAAGGAAGAAAGGGAGATGGGTGGGGAGCAGGGAGGGAAGGAAGGAAGATTGGGCTTTCTTTGCAGCAAGATGGGTTTCCTTTACAATCATTTGGAGGAAAATTCCTCCCTCACTGAGATGGTTTGGCTGTGTCCTCACCCAAATCTCATCTTGAATTGTAACCCCTATAATCCCCACATATCATGGGAGGGATCCAGTGGGAAGTAATTGAATTATGGGGGCGGTTTCTCCCATGCTGTTCTCGTGATAGTGAGTGAGTTCTCACAAGACCTGATGGTCTTAAAAGCATCTGACATTTCCCCTGCTGGCGCCCATTCTGTCTCCTGCTGACCTGTGAAGAGGTGCCTTCTACCATGATTTTAAGTTTCCTGAGGCCTCCCCAGCCAAGCAGAACTGTGAGTCAATTAAAACTCTCTTCTTTATGAATTACCCAGTTTCAGGTATTTCTTCATAGCAGGATGAGAAGACTAATACCGTCACCAAGTTTTGGCTTTGTACAATTTGGCTTGGATTAGGGAAATCAAAGGACCTGTAGTAGTAATATTTGAGTGAATACCAAACCTACCAATGTCAGAAGAAGAGAAGAGGAGAAATTACACATATATGCTCACTTAGGAGCTACAACTTCACTAAAGAACTGTAGCTGTCAGTGGTTGGATCCTTTTGTGGCTCCTTTTTGCCCTCAGAATGAAATCTAAATTTCTGAGCTTGGATTAAAAGACCTTTATGATATCACCCTGTCTTTTCCTCTAGCTTCCCCTCACCTTTGACATCTACCTACACTCCACAATCTAGTTCTAGGCTGCATACCTTACACTTACCCAAACATAGTTCATGTCGCAGTGCCTTTGAATTCACTGCTTCCTTTACCTGGAGTGCCCTCCCAGTCACCTATTTGGAAAATTCTCCTCATCCTTGTGTCTGTGGATCAAGCATCTTTGGTCTTCTTTAAGCCACTACTCTCTTGTACAAGCTTTTTTTACAGTTCTTATCACACCGACTGACAATTGTTTCCATGCATGTCTCTCCAGTTAAGCTGTAGAATTCTTGAGGACAGTGATTGTTTCTTACTCCTTTTTTTCTGTTGTACTTATTATAAGGCTTAGCATACAGCAAGGGTTCAGTATATGTAATAAAATGAGTGAATAAATGAATGAGTTGGGAGGAATCTAAAGGGTTACCTAGTGTAAACTCCCTCTCAAAACAATAATTTTTACCTCTAGCAGGGGTCAACAAATTATGGCTTGTGGGCCAAATCTGACCAGATGCCTGCTTATAGGAAGAAAGTTTTATTGGAACACAGCCACATCCATGTGTCTATTGCTTACAGCTGCTTTTGCACTACAGCAACAGAGTTGAGTAGCTGGGATCCTATGGCCCTCAAAGCCATTTCTGATCTGGCCTTTTACCTACCACTGTTTTACAGCATTGGGTTTTAATCTTTTTTGAACCAGAGACCCCTTTGAGACTTTGATAAAGGCTTTGAGATTAAATGTATGAACATACACAGAATATGTTGCATCCAATTTCATGAGGACAAATGACTCCTTGAAGCCCATTCATCAATCCCCTAGGGATTCACAGACACCAGGTTAAAAATTCTGCTGCCCAAGGCTAGTGAGGCAAGAGCTGAGAAAGTGATGGAAGTGTGGTCCAGAGGTAACTGGAGAAGTGAAGAGGGGTAAAAGTCATATCTCTTAAAAAATTCAAAAATAAGGCATTGCCCTAAAGGATTCCTGACACCTTTCATGTGGTGTCTCAGTCCCAAGGAACTCACAACTGTGCATCATGTTGCTTGTTTGAGGAAAGTGCAATTTTCAGGGAAAGCCTCTCCTCACACTCATCTGAATTCTGTATCCTTACAATTTGAACCCTTGGTCCTCCTGGATGTTGATGCTGTGGCCCAATGGGCACAACCCCATCTCCACAGCCAATGTGGAGAGGCAAGGAAAAACCAGAAGGCAGGAGAGAACATGTTTACTCTCATCTTCCAAAGGAGAGGCATGAAGGGGAGGGGAAAAAGAAGGGAGCTTGGGACCATTACAGTTGATCATATCCAGCTTTACTTTCTTGAAAACAAGAGCGGGTAGAGAATGTGTGCATTGGAGAGCTAATGAAGTCATGAGCAGTAGGAGGCGTTAGGCCTCTGGGAAGCAAATTGTGGACCAAACGAGCTCATATTTTAGCAGAATTATTAAATTAGCAGATGAAGGGAATACATTAGACATTATGAATCTTGCTTTTAGCAGAGCCCTTGATAGAGGGTTGTGCAGATGCTTGCTAAATTCATTCCATTCAGGTTGGAGGGAAGCTGCCATCACCAGGATCCCCAGTGGAAGCCAGCACCCCTGGAAGGAACAAGGGGGTGATGTTAAGTGTATATCTGGGCCAGGCATTGTCTGAGGGCTTTATTCAATATCACAACACTTGGCAAGGAAGAGCTTATTGTTCCCATTTCAGAAGAGAAGATGCACTTAGAGAGGTAAAGTACCTCATCTCAGGTCGCACGGGGTCAGCGACTGAGCTCATGGTTGGAGTCAGGTCTGCCTTAGTCCAAACCAGTGCTCTTTCTCCGAGGGGAAGAAATACCTGCCTGCTGGGATCTCATGGGAACTACTTAGAAATGGAGCAACGCTCAAGACTGGGACAAGAGAGATAGGTGAGGTAAGAGCTGGGGTCAGGCAGGGTGGGCTGAGAACTTCAGGTAGGGCTTAGTGAAGGCATAGGAAGGGAGCTGGGTCTCTAGGGGCAGGGCTGATTCTAAATTCTGCATTTCAGGAAGGTGCAGCCAATGGGCAGGTGCTCAGAAAAGGGGAAGTGAATGGAATCCACATCCTATGGGGAATGGTTGTGTGAACAAACAGAACTGTCTCTTGCCAAAATATTTAGAGTTCTGTCCTGAAGGGTGCTGAAGACTGCTGTTCCTTAAGAGGATTGAGTGGGTCATCCAGTGCCTCACAAGGAGGCTAAGAGAACTTTGCTGGGAGGTGTTCAGCATTGTAGGGAGTGAGCTACCCTTCCTTGAAGACATTCTGGGAGCAGGCATGGAATGGGAGGAGAGCCTGACCTTAAAGCATCTCTCTATACTACACTTTTTTACCTTCTGAAGTCAGGCATGAGAAAGAATGTCCCAATAGCAAAGCCTTCCAGAGCGGCCTGCAGGTGTTTGGGAGTAGAGCAGGAGAATCTGTATTTATCTCAGATTTAGTGACCAACTATGTGCTTGCACACAAAAGGGATGGACTCAATGGTGCCTAGAGACTCCCCTAGCCTGAGGATTGCTTGCATGCAGTGGGTGATTGACAGGCCTTCCTGAATTCTCCTGACATGATGTCGGAAGTTTGGGAGCTTCACTTCCAGGGAACATTCTCTAGCAGTGAGATCCAGACCCACCATAAACAGGAGAAAAGAGAGAAGGCAACGGGGAGGTGACTGAAAAGGACAATGGTCCAATCCAGCTGCCTACGAACCTTTTCTGAGGTTTTACTGTGTGCCAGAATCTAAAACAGACAGGAAACGAGCTACGGGAAGCCTGTAGTGCAGTAGACAAGGTGAATCATGGTCACCACTTTCTCAGACAGGCTGGACATAGCCACAGGTCCCAAAAGAGGACAGATGAGGTCATGGGCTTGCTCAGAGCCATCAGAGATCACCTCTATCTAGGGTATGTCTGAGTGTGTCCCTGAAGCAGTGGTCTTCATAATCCTGCAGCAGACTTGGCCATAGGGAGCTGGAGGAGGAGCACCAGAGGCATGGTGAGAGGTGAGTGGTGGGGAGTAGTGGGGATGTACATGAAGGTAGAGGGGCCACATTTCACAGGGCTCTGCAAGCCAGGCTGGGTTCCGATGCTGGAGCTAGTAGGTGCCCTTGAATGGCCTCTTTCCATATAGGAAAGCAAGGGTTCCATGCCAGAGAAGAGCAAGATCAGGATCATGTTTCAGGAGCATAAATGTGACTCCCATGTGGAGGTTGGAATGGAGTGCATGAGACTGGAGCCAGGAGGCCAGGGAGGGGTTCCTTGCAGAAAGGCAAGGATATTGGCAGCCTCTGTTTGATAGCTTAAAGAAGCTGATTAGCAGCATTCTCTATCTGTGTATGTGTGTGCACACCTCCAAGTGAATGTGCATTTCTCCAAGTGTACACTTTTGGATGTAAACATGGTTTGTATATGTCCACTTGTGACTGTGCTTCAGGGTGTGTGATGTCCAGCTTGCGGTGAAGTGGCACGGATACCTGCCCCAGGAATTGTGAGATGAATTCTGCACATGTGAGTGTGGGAGTGTGCCATCCCTGGCTCTCCAGGGAGCCCAAATCCTGCTCTCAGGCTGTGGTGACAAGTCAGGCAGACAAATCTTGCCACAGCTCCCATCACCTTAATTCTATCTGTGTGTCTTCTGCCACCACCCCTTATAATGGGTGGGATTCTCCACACAGGACCCTGTCGGATGGGCTGCCTGCATCTCCTGGGGCCCTCCCCATCCCCACACTGTCCTCACAACCATTTTCCACCACCCCCACTTTGTGCTCTTGGATTACACAATAACTGCCTTGACTGGGAGGTGCAATGCCGACCCTTTCTAGTTGTTCCTTCGGCAGAGAGATGTGAGGGTGCTGTGGTAGGCCCCTGGTACTGGCTGCAGGACAGAAGAGGACCTCTCTCCATCTCCTCACCATCTCAAGGCTTACCCTACACTATCTCAACCAGGACCCCCCAAATGCTCAGACCAGGATCAAAGCCAGAATGATCCTGCCATTTTTGACTGGAAACACAAGGCTTACCCCTACTTGCTTGGAAGGCAGCCTGGAGGAGAAGGGGTGAGAGGCCTTTGTCAGCAGAGTGAGGGTCCCAGACCACAGCCTGGCCCTCACTTTGACCCACTAGGTGGCCTGTGTTAGACCCTGTTTTAGCTTTAGTTTTTTTTGTTTCTTTTTTTATGTGTGATATGTGGCCAAGCTGTTTTGTCTGGAGCCTGGGATTGGAGGAAGGTATTGGGACTGTCACCCGTTGTGCTGAAGTGTGGAGTCCTGTGACTGGACTTGGCTGGGCATGTCCTTTATCGAGTACTTTATGCTGGTAAATGTTTAATAGCTGGCTGCCTGCAAGCAGAAAGCCCTGATTTGTAGGGTTTGCCAGTTTCTCTGGTGTAAATCCTCCCAACACAACAAATTGCAGTCCACTAGCATGAAACCACTGAGCATGGAGATGAAAGAGATGTGCACACTCGGCCCTTGTGAGCTGGTAGGGGTCAGCTCCAGCACATCACCGCCTCTATCCTAAATGCAATGACAGCCCAGCCAGTGGAAGAATTTAAGCCAAGGTCATGCAGAAAGCAAAAGGGCTAGCACTGGGTTTGAGCCAGAGGTGAGGCTATAGGTGAAAAAAAAAAGAGTCAGGACGTTACACACTAGGAAGATTAGCAACACGTTTGGAAGTGTGGAGTGCAAAAAGGGCTAGGGTGAGTGGCTCAGGATGGAAATAGCGCTGTGCTGGGTGATGCTGCTGGAATACAATATTGCCTCCTGATGTTCCGTTCCCAGGCCCAGGGAAGGGACGAGGGCGTACATGATGATGAGGGAGCTGGGCAAATAGACAGGTGTTCCCTGAACACCAGGGATGACGTCTGAGCAGGCCAAGCCAGGAAAGGGCAAATCCAATCTCTGTAATTGTTGGTGCATCAATTCTTGTGACGGTCCCATGAGGATGATGCCAAGGGCCTGGGGAGGGCGGGATGCCCTGGCTGACATCATCTGCTATTTCTGGACCAATTCATAGCCTCTTTTAGTGGGAACTTCCTTCAGAGCATAAATCATCCCATCTCTCATGACTACCTCATCCTCCCAAGAAAATAGAGAGAACCCAGTACGTGGAGCCAGAAGAAGTTTGGGCGTCCTCTGGAGATGGCTTTGGGAGCAGAGAGAAGACTGTAACTCCTGAGGTATGCACCAGTGTTCAAATCTCAACTCTGCCCCTGATTGGCTGAAGGGCTTTGAGTAAATCATGTTAATTCTTTGACATTCTGGTCCTTCAAATGGGCTAACAATACTTAATAATCTCTCGTTTCCTTTTATTCCTGTCTTTTAAAGAATATGCTTCCAGTGAACAAGCTGTGGAAGCTTCCAGAAGGAGAAACAGATTCTCTTTCTGGCCCCTTCCCTGGCTTTGTGATGAGGGATCCACAGCGATGGGCATGAGGGCTGCCTCCAAAGAGGGTGGGGAGCATGGGAGGAAGAAGGACTGAAGGTGCTCTCCTCAGTATGGAATCTGATCCCCCTGTGATGTGACAGAAGCTATTCTCAGACCTAGAACTTATTGGCCAAGATGGGGCTCAGAGCCCAAGAGAACAGCCCGGGACCTCAGCACACAAAGCGAGGGCCGATTTCCCAAGCAGAGGGGCCTGCCCGTCTGCTGCCCATCTGCACGTCTGCTTGATTTTCTTCCTGCTCGAAGCCTGGCTCTGTCTGTCTGCCTCAACTGTCTGTCCATCTGTCCCAGGGAAAAGACTGTCAGGTTTGTTACCTGCCTGTTGCCTGTGTTTTGGCAGAGGCCTGACTGACTTCCTGTCCGTTAGTCAGTCTACAGCAATCTGCCTTCCTATCGCTTTGATTGCAGCTGACTCTCTTGCACCTGGGCTCCATTTTATGATGTGCGAGTGACAGAGAGGTGACAAGTGAGAGTGAAGGAGAATGACAAACAGGAGCATACATATGGGGGATGGAACATGTGCACATGTATAAGGCTGACACTTGGGTTGTCCTCTTTGAGACAGGGTCACTCAAGCTCTTCCCAACCGTGGGGGGATCCCTGGAGCACCACTCATCCCACTGCAAAGCACCGTCTGTCTGCATCCATGACCGCTGATAGTGGTGTCCCCCATGGAGGCTCTGGGAGGATCAGCAGGAGAAGGGACAGTACCCATGGCAACAGATGAAGAGGCACATTTCAGTTCAGGAAGAACCTCTGTAACCATGGGGTTGTCCAACAAACAAAGTGGGGTGCTGGTGAGGTAGTGATCTCCCTGTCACGGAACTTGTTCAAATATAGGCTGGCCACCCACTTGTCTGGGCTGCTTGGCAGGGTGTTTCCTGCCCTGGGAGAGTAAGACTGGAAAGGTTGAGATGGGCTGACATTTCAGGTGATGATTTCAGTAGATAATCCTTGTAAAGCACTTTGCACAGCGCTTGGCACATAGTAGATGTTCAAAAACAGAACTGTCATTAGGAGGGAGTTTGGACAAAGTGACCTTAAGGCCCTGTCCCACAGCCTTGGAGCTGGAGAAAGAAGAAAGGCCAATTAATGGCAACAGGTTATGAATAAACAGAAGCTGGGAACGTGGGATAATAAAGGGCTTCCCAGAATAGGAACGTCTGCATCTCTCTCACCCTGATTTGCATGGCTCCCGCAGGCCTCCCTCCCCTCTCCTAACTCAATTTCAATTTCAATTTCAATGTCAATAACTTCCCTGGCACGACAAACAGCCAGGAGTTGCCAAGTGAATCAGAACATTGAGTTTCAAAGTCTTGGACGAGCTTATCTAGCCAGTGTTGTGCCCCCACAGGCCTGCCAGGGACTGCCTGATGCATATCCCTCATCCTCTGTGCCCTTTGGGGAGACTTATTTTTACCCTCCCCAGCTGTCTGTGAGGTTATTTGAAAAATGACACACTCCTTCCTTGATGAAGATGTTTAAACAACAACAGCACGTGGGACACCAGGAACTTGCTCTGTGGCTCCCCACACGAACGGCTGAGGATGGAAGGATGAAGAAGGCTTATCCCCCTTCTGTGAGATCCCAGCCAAGTGAGGAAGGCAGATGAGACTCAACAACTCCAGCAGTGTGGCTGGTGCTGTGACGGAGGTGGCGGGGGCTCTGGGAGCACAGAAAGTGTGCGTGAGCCAGGTGGAGCAGAAGCAGCTTCCTCGAAGAGGAAGAATGGAAGGGCCTTCCCAAGAATACATGGATGGCAGGCCACTAACAACGTTCCCTATGGGACAGCCATAGCTGGACTGTCACCATAGGAAGCACCCTTTTTACTTAAGCCATAACAACCACTGACCCCATAGCAATCAGATCCTTTGTAAAGAGAAGGCTCGTCGTGAAGGAGTGAGAAGAGCTGTACCAGGGACCAGGTAGACAACGTCTGAGGGAGATGGGGCCTAAAGTCCTGGAGGGTGGGCATGGGGTGAATGCATGAAGCTTTGGCTACCAGCCTCTGTAGCCCATCCATGAGCACTGATTTGGGCTTGATGCTGACACAGAGGGAGAGGCCCTGGGAGGAATGGAGTGAGGCATTGGGGGCCCAGGGGCACCATCTGAAATGTTTTGGCTCAGAGACAGGAATGGAGAGGACAGGGCTGAGGCAGTAGCATCCTCGATGTGCAGAGATGAACAGGTGAAGGGGTAAGCTGACGATAGGCTTGCTGACTTGACATCCTGCCCAGCACCAGCTGGGGGTCACCTCTTGCCTCCATCGGTGGGGATTTGGACGGACAGGGCCTGGGGCAATGTTGCCAGGAAAATCCCATGAGCAGGACCTTAGCCCTCTTCCTCCTTTTCTCTTCTCCTCAACCAGAATGCCAAGAATGCTGATGGACACAGACACAACTCCAACTCCCCTCCATATCACCACCAAGACTAGGCGTGCTAGGGCAGAATCTCCCTGAGACAGAGAGGGACACAAGCTCTCTTTCCAAAACCTTTGGCCAGGCAGAGAGAAGAGCCCCCAGGATAGACAGCTCTAAGCAAGATGAGCAAATGCTCAAGAGGCCCAAGGGGTGTCTGCTTGCGGGTCTGCGCCTTTTTTCCCATGGGATTATGCTGAACCAGTATAAGCAGGTGTCTCTCAAGCACTGCCCCCAATCTCTTGGTTTCTGGAGACTCCTCAGCTGTTGTGGAGGCTGCTTGGGCAGGGGCCCCCATCATCCTGTTTGCTCTCCTAGTCCTCCTCTTTGCACATCCTCAAGGACTGATGAGGCTGGGAGTTGGGAGACACAGGTGGGCTGGGAGAGGAGGGGAGCCATCTTGGAATGAGGACACTGAGAATGTAGTTCCAGTTCTGCTGCTGGGTACCCTTGGGCAAATTCCTTTCACATTCAGGGCCTCATTCAACTCTTCAGTAAGATGAGAGGAATAGGCCAGATCAGGGGTTTACAAAGAGGGTTCCTTAGAAGGCTGTTCATGTAACATGTCCTGGGGAAAGAAGCTTGGGAGAACAAACTTTTCATGCTCCCACATACATTACAGGCTCTGAAATCTCCATAGCACAGATACCTGTTGAACTTAGCCTGACCAGGTGTTTCCCAGACTCTGTTGATGGCCCTTTTTTCTCAAATCACTCATTTTCATCCCAAGGAAGAAATGACTGTGCCATAGTTTGGAAAATAATGAAGTAAATTCTCCTCTCCAAGATTCCCTCTGGTTCTGATAATCCAGATGTCTGTTCCTCTAAAGAAAATTGGGGGATGATGTGGTGAGGAGAAGGGATGTGTCCTTTTGAAGTTCTTTCTGTGTGCCCAGTCCTGTTCTCTATCTTTGATCCTTGAGGTGACATGTGGGTAGGTATTAACTTTCCCACTAGCAGATGAGGACAGTGAGTCATGGAGTGGCTCAATGGAGGGGGCGGTTTGCTTCCCTCTTGCTCTGGCAGGAAAGTGAAGCCCTGCTCAGGAGCCCCACCTTGGAAGGTGCAGCTCCCTTCTGGGCAATCTCAGACTCTCTCTAGACTCCATGAGCCCCATTTGGGATCACTCTTTTATTGGGAGAGACTATTGGAGAGCTTATGGGGTGAAGCCAAGGGAAGCCAAAAGCTGGGGTAAACCACCTACACATCCCTGAAAAAGCAGCCCCTAAGAGTTCAGACCCACATAGGGCTGGCCCTTGGCAAAGATTTAGGCTGCCAATATGGGTGTGTGTATAGTGGAGATAACTTGAATTTTGGAGTCACACCAGGATTCAAATCCTGCCACAGAGAGACTTTCTGAACTAACCTTATTTAACTGATCAACTAGATGACCTGACTTCTCTACTCCCTTTGTAAAACACTCAAATACAGCTATAGCCTGGGGCACTTGGAATGTCTGGCTATTAGACAACCCTTTCCCAGTTTGCTCACGTCATGTGTGTTCCCAGTGTGTGTGCCCCCAAACCTGTGTATGTCAGTTGCACTTGTCACTGTAAACAGGTAATTTAACCAACTGTAACATAAGCCAATTAAATACCAGTGCAGAAAAGTCATGTTTCTATGGTAATTAATGTAATGCATTGGGAAGGCTACTAAAAAATTGCTGTTGAGTTAGGGGTGGGCAAGACTATAAAAGATCAGAAGAAAAATAAACTCATACACAGAGATTTGTGTACATCGATCGCCTTGCAAGGAATCAAAACCAGAAATCTCTCAGGCGATAGTTCATGTGAGAAAGACAGCATGATCTTTATGACGGTGAACTCGGGAAGCCTGTTCACCTTCCTGAACTTCTTATTTCTTGACTTTAAAATAAGTAAAATAATTCCTACCTCACAGAGTTGCCATGAGGAACAGTGAAGCCACGTGCAGTCCCATTTCTATCTTTTACTTTCTTACTGTTGATTCTTCTCTCCTCTTCCTGCCGTGACCTCCTTCTCCCACTCAGCATTCCTTGAGCTTCATCCACAAGTTGGCAGTTCAGCTCATCTGATCATGATTAGAGTTTAAGACAGGGACCCCCACAAAGAGGGACATCTTCAAAGTGCTTCAAAGGAATGCGTGGATGAAGGTGAGATTCCCAGCAGTGTGACACAGCAGCAGAGTAACAGTCTGAGCTGGAGAACCCCCCTGGCATTCTTCAAATCACAATTCCTACGAGTGGCGCCCGTTGAGGGTGTGTTTGTTCTTTCTAATGTGTGATCCAGCCCTCTTTGTACCCTTACAATGACATACCCAGCTTCCTGGGGTTCAACTCAACCTCAGACGCTAGAGCAATCATATCTCAAGCCAGGGGCACCCAAAGGAAGTGGAAGGTCGAGAAAGGAGTTGTTGGCCTGGGAGATCCAGCTGCAAAAAATCTGGCTGAGTTAGAAGATGAACCAATTGGTGGAGCTTTGGGGCCAGTGGCCTGAGGCCCTGAGAAGCTAGCAGTGGCAAGAGCAATGGCAGGGCCAGGTCCTCAGAGCTGGAATGAGTGCACACACTGATCCCTGCTCCATTCAGACTTCTGGCGCCCTGGCTGTTGCCCAGTGGCCCATAGTGTCAGCAAGAGGTTGGGCTCTCCCGCACCTGCACTCCTGGATGGGCTCTGTCTTTCAGGGACGAAAATGTTACCTATGGCTGGGTCCAGCTCCTTGTTGTCAACCCAGATGTCTCCAAGTACCTACCACTTGGTACCACATGTCCCCAAATCCTGGCCTATGGAACCTGAGAGAGATCGCAAAAGGAATCAGTGTGTGGATTCATTCCTAGTTCTAAGGACCTGACCCTGCCTTGCTGTTGCCACTGCTAGCTTCCCAGGGCTTCAGGCCACTGGCCCCAAACTCCACCAATTCATTCACCTCTTAACTCAGCTGGATTGATCCCAGCTGGATCCCCCAGCCTAAGGGGGCTGCTTCAGCATCACTTCTGCTGCCAGAAAGGCAATGCCTTTAGTTGTGCCTGGAGCCTGGCAAAAGCATCCATTAAAGCCCTTTGTGTATGGGGGTTGAGGGAAAAAAGATGGGAAAGTTTGAATAGACAGCAAACTCCTTTCTTCTTTGCACTGGTTTCTGCATTTTAGAAGGAGTCAGGCAGACCTGGGTCCATGATTAGTGTGAAATCTTGGGGCACCCTCATAGCCCTCCTGAGCCTTTGTTTCTCCCCCTGTAAAGTTGGAATGATGACGCTGAGGCCAATGTCAATAATGTAATGTCTGTAAACACTTTTTTCCCATATATGACCTGTTCTTATCAAATAAGCAATATTGAAAAATGAGAGGTTTGTTGTAACAGACTGGTCCAAGGGTGGTGGTTGGGGGTGGGGCAGGCCTGGACCATGGTGGGGAGAACTAGGTGTTCCTCCTGAGGGGGGTACCTCCCTGCTTGTCCTGGGCAACCAAGTCTAAGATTGGTCTTTTTGGCTTCTGGCTTATTGATCTTGACAGAAATTGTTCAGAGATAGAGCAGAGAACTCATTTTTCCATTTGGCCAAATTAATCCCAGCTTATTCAAGACCACACGGCAGGTCAGGGTCAACATGGGATCAGGCTTTCAGAGTTCTGACTTTCATGGTTAGGCTAGGAAGTTGTGCAGGCTGCCTCCAGCCAGTCTGCCCCTCTGTGTTCTGATGAAGGGCACAGGATGTTTGGTGATTGAGGCTTCCTGGTCTGCATCTGGGACAGCCTGGTGGGCAGGGCTGCATTGGGGCACTCTGCCCTTTCTTTTTGGGTGGCTGTCTGAGCCCTGGCTACAGCTTGCCTGAGTAGGACTACCCTTTTCCTACCAACTCCAGGGGCTGCCCCTCAGTGTTTTTCTCAGGGAAATAACCTCTGAACCCCAATTACAGAAGGGCAGAGAGGCAGAGTAAGGAGTGGGCAAGGCAGACAGAGGTAAAAACCAGGGTGACCAAGAGATAGAGTGATGCCTGCGTTCATTCATTCACTTGGCTCTGACTTTCAGCCAGGATGCACCATTATCCTCTTAAAATACTGAAATCCTCCCACCTCGGCTGCTAACTAGTTACTTCCCAGAGTTCTGTGAGCACCGCCTGCTGCCAAGGACTCTCCTTCAATGGAACCTCTGGGCTCCTGCTCCAGGACTGGTCGTTAAATATTTTACTACCACTCCTGTTCAAAGATGCCAGAAAACACTTTAATTGAAAACTGTCCCATGAAATAGGATGTACTTACTTGGGAAATGCCATTATTCATTCATTCAGAGAGCAAATATTTATTGAGCACCTAGCATCAGCCAGGGAAAGGGCCAGGAATTGGGGCACAGTGCTGGATCACATCAGATCTCTGCTCATAGTCTTGCTACGGACCAGGAAGAAGGGAGGGGGAGACACAGCCGTAAACAGTGACAGAGAGACTGAGGAAATATGGCAGGCAGAAAACGACCTGGACTGACACCTCGCTTGGAGCCACAGGGAAGGGGGCTGTTCGGCCTGTGGGGAGGGGCCTCCAAGTCCAGCTTGGAGCTGTCAAGGTTCTTCAGTTCTGTCCAATTATCCACTAATGACTCACAGTGAATAGATTAGGAAGGGGACTGAGGACAAGGACGCTTAATTATCAAGCGGAGGAGAGGAGGAAACACTGAGCGTCCCCTGACAGGTCTCAGAGAAGGCGGGTGAGGGGAGGATGAGAGGAGGTAGAGGCTGCAGGGCCTGGCTGCTCCAGTACCACTGCTGGGGCTTCTGAGGGGCTGGGCCAGGCCACCAAGTCCTGGACACCCCAGGGGCCAGAAATGGAGCTCAGAGTCTGGGGAGGATAGAAAGGACTCTGGCTTCAAGGTGGAAGGGGAGAGGTATTTGGGGACGGGCAGCTGGGTGGATACAGAGCTTATTCATTCCAGGCAGGAGATTTCTGAATGTCATCTCATCTTTTCTCCGTCAGGACTGGTGCTCCCAGAGCAAGGGGTTGGGCCTGTGGCATTTGTCTGCTGGGAACCATGGCTCTAGCGCTGATATGTAGTTGTACTTGTCTCAGGCTGAGAAAGACATTGGACCCTGTTGCCACCTCCACTGCCACCTTCTCTCCAACACCAGGTCTCCACCTACCCTGGGGTAGGAGGGATTCCACACAGCCTCTTCAGAACAATCACCACCAGCATCTCCACTCCAGACACAAAGGTTCACAATTATAATGTGAGTTCCCAGGCTTCCCTGCTGTGATACTCCCAGCAGTCCAAGGGGTGGGCAGATAAGGCGTTTTCCCACCCTCAGGCCCAGGAGGAAAGGGGAGCTCAGATAGGTGACTAAGTGTGCCCAGGGCCTCACAGGTGACATGCCTGGAGGTGGCACTTGACCCCAGATCTGCCTGCTTCTGCAAAAACTTATCTCCACAGCTTGATACTAATTTGTCCTTCAGACCTGGGGGTGCAGATGAAGAGGGCTGACCAGTGACCTTCACACACAAGAGCAGCTCAGCTTGAAGTCCTGTCCTTCTGCCTTCCATGGAGGCTCCCCCAGCAAGCCTCATCTCTGCTCACCCTGTGAGGCACCTTCAAGCCCCTGGGCTGGTATTCCAAGGTGTCCATTCTGCACATTTGGTGATGTTCTCCAGCCTCCAGGAAACTTCTCTGCTCTGGTACTCAAGCACCCCCCACCTCTGTGACATACCTGGTTGCAATGGAGGTGCCAGGGACCTGGGGCAATGCTCATTGGGTTAGTTTAGTTTCCATGTGTTTGAATCACAGCCCATACAGATTTTTAGCTCCTTGATCACACAGTCTGACCACATCCCCTGCCTTGCTCACACTATGGGAGCCACCGACCACATGCTGATTGATGACAGAATCTATGAGCTCGGGCGGGAAGAGGGACACAGGCAGACATGAGGCAGAACATTCTTTAACAAGAGGTGAGAGAGATTGGAGTAGGAGAATCTGTGTTTGACTTCTGTTGGGTTTAATTCCTGCCAGGGGTGTTCTTTCCTAAGGAAATGAAGGTTTATATTTTTTTAACTATGTTGTCCTTGGAAAAGGGTAGAGGGTTGCTGCATGTCTACTGTGTGCCAGGTGTTTTGCAGACATTGTCTCGTTTAATTCTCACAATTGTTCCATAAGTGGGTATTTCAAGTTTACAAATGAGAAGCCAAGACTTGAGAAGAAAAGGTGACTTGTCTAATGTCACCTAGTTAGCACAAAAGCTGGGCTTTAAACAGAGGGGTCTTGGACTCCAAAGCTAATATCCTTTCTTTCATTTGATAAAGGATACAGGAAAAGAACTGGAAGTGTAGGGGTTGGGATGAGGCTGCCTTAAGCCAAATGCACTATCTTGCCCACTTGTGGGGCTTCCAGGGAGAGGTCAGGAGCTTCCTGACCAGAGTCTCCTGGGAAATGATGTGATCGTCTTGCAGTTCTGTCTAAAGTTTCTCACGTTCTCAATGAATGCCCACAACCACCACTGGAGAATATAGAAGTCTCATATCCATTTCACAGATATGGAAACTGAGGATCAAAGAATTTGAGAACTTATTCAACATGGTAACAGAGGCAAATGGCTGATCTAGGAATCAAGCCGCCACCTGACTTCAAATCCAGTGTTCTTGCCACTACCTCTCACTGCCTGGACGGCTTCTAGTGCCAAGTAAGAGACCATAGACCTATAAGTAGGGCCTGAGACTCACAGACTCAGGCCAGAAGTCACAACCAGGACAGTTAGTGCAAAAGGGCAAGAGATGTGGTTGGACCGTGGGACAGGGTACGTAGGGTCTAAGGAGCTGAGAAGTTTCACAGAATCCCAGAGATGAGTGTATCTATGTTAGGGTCATGTAGCTCAAACTGCTAGCCCATGCAGGTGACATGACAAATCTCAAGCAGATGCAAGACTCAAACCCAGCTCTCCTTTGTCTGATAATCTCTTATGTTAAGAGCAACTCCAGGAAGTGGGACACTCCAGAGGTACACTCTAACCCCAAGAGGCAGCTGCTTCTCCTCTCCCAGCTGAGATATTCCAGGTACCCAGGATAAGTGACCTCTGCAGCAGCTTAGGCCTTCCAGAAGGATCTCAGATCTCCTTGGTTGTCCAAGTTCTGCATGTTTCACAAGGATGGTAGTGCCTTCACTTCCTTGCCCTAAATTCTGCCTCTTCTTCAATCCCAGCAGCAAATCTCAGGTAACTCCATGCAGTGAATGGAAGGCGCTTTGAGGCCCGGGGTCTTCTTTTTGACTTTTGTTCTTCTGAATTTGGGATGTCTAGGGCAGGAGCTTGTTATTGAAAGGACTGGTACTTCTCTATCTGTTCCTTCCTAAGACCTGGCTGGGCTTCTGACACCCTGAATGTTTGGTGGGGTGGGAAGTGGCATTTGAGGCTCTTGTGCTGTGTTTGGTTAGTAGTTTAATGAGATCCTGGACTGGAAGGAGTGTTCCCAGTGGTGGTGGGGGCAGGGGGATAAGGAGGCCGGGAAGGAGGGGAATGTGCAGCAGGACTTGGCCTTCTCTGCTTGCAATGCTTCGGCCTGGAGTGAGCCTGGAGAGCCCTTCTCTTCACAGCAGGCGGAGGCAGCTTTCCAAGCCCTCAATTTGACCATGTCACTTCTCTGCTTAAAATCCTTCAAAGTCTCCCTGTCACCCACTGAATCCAGCTCAGATGTGTGCCTTCAAGGTCCTTCCTGACACGGTCCCTGCCTGCCTCTTCAGCCACCTCCCCAACTCCTCACTCTGCAGCTCTTCATTCTGGCTTGATGAACTCAGTCAGCCCATCCACTGGCCTGAAGGCCTCACCACAGGTTGTTCTCCCTGCAGTGCCATCTTCTGTCCCACCTCATCCATCTCATCTTGACCTAACTACTTCCTCCACATGCCTTCTTTTCCAAGAAGCCGTCCAAGATTTCTGAATTTCAGACTCACTTCCATAACACCCTGTGCCTCCCTGCCACTATGAGTGACACTATCACCCCCTGAGTGTACGATTCCTTTCTTATGTCCCATTAGACTCCGAACTCCAAGCAGGCAGGGGTACACCTTGCTCAGAATGGTAGTACTAGGGTCCAGCCTCTTGCTACTCAAAGTGTGGTCCACTTGTGCTGCCTGGCAGCTTCCAAGTGATGTGGAACCTCAAGTGATGTGGATCACTTGAGATGTTATTAGAAATGCAGAATCTCAGGTGCCTCTCCAGACCTACTGAATCAACGTCTGCATTTAAACAAGATCCCAGGTAATCTGTGTGCACGTTAGACTTTTTTTTTTTTCTTTAAATTTCAATAAGCTTTCTCAGGTTGAATCACATTAAACTTTGAAAAGCTCTGATCTAGCCATGGGCAAAGTAGATGCCCATTCACTGTTTTTTGAGCAAATGAAGGAAGGCAAAAAGACTGCAGTGAGTGAGAGGATGTTCTCAGACAGCCTGCGACAACGCCTGCACCCTGAGTAGCAGGGAGGGGGCATCAGCGCCAGAGCCCAGGGACCATTGTCCAGCTCATGCACTCCTCCATACATTGTTCAGTGAAACCTTATGAGGGTAGGATCATTAGACCTCGTTCATGTATTTGGAAGCTGAGGTTTAGAGGTACCTTCCTCAAGAATAGAAAGTGGCAAAGCCAGGGTCTCAACTTCCTCTGACCACCTCTATGTAACTGAAGAAGTGTGGAGAGAGAGGGAGGGGATGGGAATGGGGTGTGCTAGGCAGGCCTTGCTGGGCCAGGCCCAGGAATGAGCTCACTTCAGGATGGAATTGAAACCTGCTCCCATCAGAGGAGGTTGTGGGGGGGACTTTGAGTGGAGGCCGGAGCAGGTTTAATTTGTGGCTGAAATCCCAGCTTCCACTCTGGGGGCCTCAGGTCCCTCAGCCTGGCTGGGGTTTGCTTCATGTTCCTTGGGTGGTGCCCTCTCTCCCTCTGTGTGGGAAATCTATCCCCCCACTGGGCTTTTCTGCAGCCCACACCCGCCGGACCACATTTCCTGGGCTCAGCACAGTCTGGAAACCTTCCCGCCCCTATAGACATCTGCCTGGAGCTAAGTATAACAATTGCTCCTTCTTCCCCAAATCTCTTGCCTTGTCTAGGGGGGTCTAGAATCAGCTCAGCAGAATGTGGAACCTGGAAGACAGGCTGTAATCCAGCCCCCTCATTTTTGAGACCAGGAATGAAGGTTCAGAGGCAGAGGGCAAGTTCCCCAGAGTTAGAGGTTGCACGGCAGGTCATGGGCAACACCAGGCAAAAGGGTCCTGGCTGCTGTGTGTGCCTCCACAGCAATGTGCAGCCTGCTCAGAGCCTCTGTGCACTCACAGGTAACACTTACTATTTTTATTACTAGCTATTATTTATTGAATACTTGCTGCATTCTAGACACTGTGCAATACACTTAACATACATAATCACATTTATTCTTCATAATAACCTCATGCTTTATTTATTATTTCTATCATTATTGTTATTATTCTCATTTTTCAGATAAGGAAACCAAGGTTCAGCGAAGTGAAGTAACTTGTCCCAAGGTGCACAGTTAGGAAGCAGAGCAGCAGAGACTTAAAGCCAGTATTGTCAGCCACCTAGCCTTCTTCTGCTAAGCCTCCTCTTGCTTGGGCTCACTCAGACCCAGGGACACAGATCACTGTAGTACAGCAAGAGAGGGGTCCTGTGTCTCTCTGAGAGGCTGGATATCAGAGCAGCGCTGTTTTGCAGGCACTTACTGTTTTATTTACAAAGTACTCCTATGGTCTTCACATTATCTCAGTGTCTACAGGAAACATACAAAGCTGGCCATGTAGATATTTTTGCCATTTAACAGGTTGGAAAATTGGGTTTACTACTGCAAAGTGCACAACTTACTGGACCTGGGTGGCAGTGCCAGTGTTGTGAGAACACACTGCTAACTGCCCAGTTTTGTGATGCATGTCCTTGAGGCACTTAACATAAACTCATTGGTGTGTTCAGACCCATCAATGCTAGACCCCACAGTTTGCAGGACTTTCACAGCTGGGGTGAGGCTAGATACAGGAAGGCATATTCTATATGTTCTCTCAGGATTCCTCTATAGAAAAGAGTCTGGAAGTGTGAGGGTAAAGCCCTGCCCCCACCTGCCTGGATTTGCTAGAGCATTCTATTTGCTCATCCTCATGGCCAACAGATGTCTGTGGAGGGAGATGTCAGCAAATAGGGGGCTGCCATTGCTATTGGTTAACTTTGTGGCTTTGGGCAAGTCTCATAATTCCTTGGAACCTTAGTTTTCTCACTTGTCAAGATGGGGACTGATGTTTACCCTGCAGATTCTTCAGAAATTTTGTGAGGGTTGGATGATGCAATACAGCTGAAAGGGCTTCAAGAAGAACAAAGCACTATTTATGGAAGGATTATTTCAGGCATAAAAAACAGAGGCCTGGGGATGGCAGTATGGGAAGACAGAGTTTATTGAGCATCTACGATGAGTACTTTATAGACTTATCCCATACCACCCTCCACACAGCTCTTCAGAGAGGCATTATGGGAATTTTTGCTTCTTATTCCAGCTGAGAAGCTCTTACCAGAACACCCTTGCCACAGATAACAGCTGTGAACTCTGAACAAAATATTTTAAAAATCATTCTCAGAAGGAGAGTAACTTAAAGTGGGCAGATTCCAGAAGGGTTTGGGTGGGTGTTTATTGGTGCTTGGGAGAAGGGAAGGGCACTGAGTAAATTTCCCATTTTTAATAAGCTTAGTCTGAGGGCAAACTCCAGTACTCTTCATGCTAGGTGTCTTAGATGGGTAGAAACCTAATCAAACTGATTTGAAGAGCCAGGGAATAGATTTCAAGGGAACTATGGCAGCTGAAAAGTAAAGGAGGAAACCCTGAAAAAAGCAAACTAGGGTGGGAAACCTCAGACTCCATGTACAACCTCTATCAAATATCTGGCTTACCCCTGAACCAGTGCAAGTGCAGGACAGACACCAAGGTGCCCACCTAAGGCTAATGGAACCGAAATTTCAGGTGATATCCACTAAAGGGATGACCGTTTTGCAGTGAGAATTTAATCAAATTAACTGCTTAATTAAACAAACAAAAAAGCTAATAATTTTTATAGCAATATACAGAATCTAAACATTTTATACTATTTACTATATCCAGTATGTAATTCAAAATTACTAGACATAGGAAGAATTAGGAAAACTTTACCCATAGAAAACAGTTAATTGAGACTGGCCCTAAAATGACCCAGATTTTGGAATTAGCAGACAAATATTTTAAAACTACTCTTATAACTATGCTCAAGGATATAAAGAAAAGTATGTCTACAATGAATGTAAACACTGAACCACCAATGTTAGAAAAAAAAAAAAAGCAGCAGCAGCAGAAGAAGAAATGAAAAGAAACCACAAAAGAGAACCAAATGCAAATTTTAGACTTGGAAATATAATATCTGAAATAAATAAATATTATAAGCACCATTTACCAATAAAATAAATTCAGGTTCATAAAGACTGAGTAATTTTCCCAAAGTCAAGCTGACAAGGAATAGGGCTGGAATTTGAATTTCAAGTCTATCTAGCTTTAAAACCTATACTTTTTCAACCTCATTATATGGAATTTAGAGCTTAGCAGAAATCTGTGGGAAAGTGAAAATAGGATATGAGCATTTCTGAAATTCCAGTAAGATGGGGTTGTCTCACTAAAATACCTTGCTGTAAGAGTCTGCTGTGGCTCCTTGAGAACAGCCAACAGGATGATCTACCCATGGTGCTGAAATTTGTCCTCTATCCAAAACTTCAGTGTCTACTGATTGTTTGCACCAAGGAGTGGAGAGAGAAGTGATTATAAACCATAGCACAGAGCTCATGCCCTGGAACCAATTCATTTTGGCTATCAAGGCTACTGCAATGCATTTCTCCATCCATTGCCATCCGTGGGTTTTGCCCATGTTTGGCATAGGTCTTTTCTATGTTTTGCAAAAATATTATCCTTGGGGTGGAGACAGAGAGTGAGGGTCTTCATGCATTTACATCACCTTCTTATGGCTGAGATCTAGTTAAATTGAATGTCTATTTTGTGAGTTTCATAATGCACCCGGTGCTGTGCACGGTATTGTGGAAGGCAGAGAAAGATGATACCCAGAGCCTGCTTTTCAGAAGTACCCACCTGAAAATAAGCACAGAGAAGGAGCAGGAACAAGGCTAGCGGGGTGGGCTCATGGTCTACTGTGTGTCCTTGGCAAGACCTGCCTTGGGGCTTCAGGGATGGGGGAATGTCACTATAGGTTGGGGGCAAGCAAAAATACTTTGTAGAAGAGGTGGGATGTCACCTGGTCTGTAAAGGCTAAGCTTAGGAGAGGAAGGAAGAAGACCATTCCAGGACACAGTTGGTGCTTTATAGATATTTATTTATTTATTTATTTTTTGAGACAGAGTCTCGCTCTGTCGCCCAGGCTGGAGTGCTGTGGCCGGATCTCAGCTCACTGCAAGCTCCGCCTCCCGGGTTTACGCCATTCTCCTGCCTCAGCCTCCCGAGTAGCTGGGACTACAGGCGCCCGCCACCTCGCCCGGCTAGATTTTTGTATTTTTTTAGTAGAGACGGGGTTTCACCGTGTTAGCCGGGATGATCTCGATCTCCTGACCTCGTGATCCGCCCGTCTCGGCCTCCCAATAGATATTTATTAAATGAAAGTATGAATATACAATTATTTTCTTCCTGGATATTTTAAAGTATCTGTCTTTTTAAGTGATTGTTTAAAATATTAAAAACACACTATTTTAACACTATCTGTAATAGCCCCAAACTGGAAACTACCCAAATGTCCATCAATAGTAGAATGGATAAATAAATCATGATATAATTATACAATAGAATAATACCTAACAATGAGAATGGCCGCTGTACAATGACACACAATCTTATGGAAGCATGATGTTGTACAAAAGAAGGTATACACAAAGGAGGAACAGTTATAAGATTTTGTTTCTCTTAAGTGCAAACAGAGACAAAGCTAATCTATGGTGTTTGAGATCAGCATGGTGGATTTAGGCAGTAGTGATGGAAAGGGAGTCCAAGGGCAGCTTCAGGAAGGCTCTATTTCTTGATCTGGATATTGGGTACACATATGGTTCAGTTTTTGAAAAATTTATTGGGCTGTGCACTTATAATAAGTTCATTTTTCTGTATGTTGTATTTCAATAAAAAGTAAACCAACAAACAAAAACAGGCTATGTTCTCAGCGTGATTTCCTAGACCCCATGTTCTCTTGCCCTCTCTCATCAATACCAGATGGCATGACCTGGAAAGATATTTTTCAAAGAATGGCAGGCTTTGCTCAAGGAGTAGCCTCTCCTAAGACTAGAAAAGGCAGATAATCTTTTCTCTCATTTTAATGATTGGGAAACTGAGGCTTGTAGATATGACATAATGCCCTTTTGTCATACAGTGAGTCAGTGTAAGAACGAACTTTGGTCTTCTGGGAGCCTCCATCCTGTGACCCAGATGATAGGTACCTGTTCAGCCAGATGCACCTCAAGAGACAAAGGTTGTTACAGGAAGTCAGAGTGATGGGTGGGAATGCCTGGAGGTGTGCAGCGGGCTTTGCCATCTCCCGCTTTCATGGTCAGGTCCATATAAAATAGCGCCTGGAGAAGTCTCAGCCTGCCATCTGCTTTTGTGAGATTTGGGTGAGTCAGTTCTTTTCCCTGGACCTATGGCCACAACTATAAAATTAGGGATTGAACTCAATAACAATAAAGCATAAGTTCCAGTTCTAATATTTCCAGGTATAAATCTGAACTGGTGTCATCCATATTAGATTAGGTAGAGTCTCTGCTATTCTGTACCCTTAGGGGGCGGTGCAGGGTCTGAGTTGAAGAAAGAAATCTGTATGACATTTTAAAACATTTCTTCATTCGTTTGTTCATTCATTCACTCCAGAACCCTTCATTGAGCATCTGCTCTGTGCTAGGTCCCTAAAGAACTTACATTCTGGGGAGGGAGACACAGTAAATGGTTGTAAAAGCGTATCAGTGTCATACATATAGATACATATCAAACGCTGTGGACACAGAGATTTTATTGGTGCTTTGGGGGTGAGGTTAGGCCACAGAAGGCTTCCTAGAGGAGGTGATATTTGAGCTGAATGTGGAGGAAGGAGGAGATCAGACTGGGTAAATTGAGGTGGGGGTCAGTCACATCCTTGTTAGAGAGAAGAACATATCTAGAGGCAGAGGAGTTGGAAAGGCATTTCTGTGGGCTCAAACCTGAATATGGAGAGTGAGTGGCAACAGCTGAAGCTGAAGCCTTGAACACCATGATGTGGTGTACGGTGTAGGACTTGGGGGACACATTCAGGATGAGTGTGAGACTAGAGTAAGGTGCAGGACCTGGGAGGGACTCCTCTCCTTGCTTTTCTCCCCCAGTTGGATGAGACTTGGGTGCACATCCCCCCGCCATTAGACTCTCCAGTCAATAAGCTCTATATGCAGCCAAAGAGAAGCAAGATCAATTCAGTTGCCATTGATCCTGCCTCAGCGGCTGATTAGTACCAGGGACTTGGCTGACCCTGAGAGCCCATTGCTAATGCACCATGGAACTCAGATTAAACTGGTAGTGCCCAGCAGCCCTGAGGAGAGATTCTGCCCTCTCCAGATGCTTGGGGGTAGTGAAAGAGGTCCTGACCCCAACCTGCTGGAGCCTTTTGCTGCCCAGATGAACAATGTAAGTTCCCTAAGCAACCAGCAGACATCTGTTCATGGCATTTCTTTGCTTAACTCCTCTCCATGTACCCCATTGCCTCTGGGGTCTGTGCAAACTCCCTAATAGGGCAAACCTGCCCTCTGCAATCTGGCCCCTCACTGCCTCTTCCAGCCTCAAACATGTTGCCTTCTCCTCACCGTCTGAGTCAGTCCAGCAGAATTGCCTTCAGGGCCTCCAACTTTGCCATCACATTGCTTGGAGTCATTTGTCATTTCTTCCAGTAGCCCTCCCTAACCCTCCTTCCACCACTAGCACTCAAATCTGACTCAGGCACCTTTCCAAGTTCTCTCTATACTTTCTTGAGCAGACCAAGGGTAAGAAAATACTGTAATCGCTTACTTTCTTGTCTCATCCTGCATACTCGAATCGCCCTGGAGCTTTGAAAAATATGTAGATTCAGGTTTGTTGGCCTGGGATGGGGCTTGGATACTGATGCTTTTGCCACTTCCCTCCAGGGATCCTAAGGTGCAATCATAGCTGAGCATCACTGGACTGGAGCCTGAGCACCAACGAGTCAGGGACCAGGTTGATCATTTAGCCTCTCTGTCCCTGGCACCTAACTCAGTGCCCTGGCACATAGTAGGTGCCCAGTGAATGTTTGTGGAATTGTACTGTCCTGGAGAGAACATGAGGTCTAGGCTGAGCACTCTCACCAGCTAGAATGTTCCTCTGTTGGACAGTACAAAGAGCCAAGGGCTGGCTCTCAGCAAATAGCTTAGGTCATTGAGGAAACTCTTCCATAATACGTCATATCACATTTAACTCTCAGCTGGTCTGTGAGGCAGGAAGATGAGTAATAAAATGTCCTTTTGTAAAGGGGGACCCTGAAACCCAGAGAAGGTAAGTGATCATGCCTGAGTATCACAGCAAGTATGGACAGAACCAAGAGTCCACCCTGTTGTCTCTCCACAATTTCTTTTCTTAAGTCTTGTTACCAAGCACTTCCTTAGACTGAATCAAAGTCTCCTCTGAGGCCACTGGTCCTGCAGTCATTGGCCCTCACTTTTTTCCCTGTCTGTTCCCTTTCTCTGGCGCAACCTTGCCACAGTGGAAGGGAGTGGCCTCCCTACGCCACCAGCTGAGGGAAGCAGTTGGAGAGGCTGAAATGGAAGCAGTGGCTCGAGAGTGCCGGGCCAGAAGCCAGCAGAAATGGGCTCGAGGCCAGTGTCTGTCACTTATGAGTCCTGTGAACTTGCACCTGTCACCTGTCTTCCTAGAGCCACACCTGCAAAGCAGGAACTGCAAACTCCTGAACCACTGGCCCCATCCAGAAAATGGGACTGACAACTCTCAAAGTACTGTCAGGTGAGATGACATATGATAAAGGACTGTGCAGACCCCAAATGGCTGTGCATAAGGATCATAAAGCTTGGAGGAGAGGCTTGGTCCAGACACTCACCTCATCTCTTCCTGGGCTTTAGCCTGAGTTTGCTTCCCCAAATCTCTCCATTTCTATAAAAACAGCTGTTCCTTTTGGCCTTCCTCATGGGACACTAACCAGAGCAGACCATTCACAGCATGGGAAGCCTTGCTGACATGCTCCATGGCAGTTTATTTGGATTCAAGAGCTCATGAAATGAGACATAATGATGGATCAGCTTGAACAAGGACAGGGAGATAAAGGTCTCTTCCATACCCTGTTTTCCTGGGAACTTGGAGGCAAGGGGCCGGGGCTTCTGTCTGGCTGGAATGGTGGGGATCCTGCCCTCTTACCCCTTTGGGAAGTAGAGGAGCCCCTCAAGAGCATCCATCCCATCTGCTCAGGAAACGCTGAGCACCCTAAGACAGGAGAAAGTGGGAGGTCTCATAGGATCCCTTCCTTAGGGAAATACCATAGAGTGGGGGGCCAGGGAGGGGAATGGGAGTGGGAGATAGAGACAGAGTTTGGCAGAGGGGGACAAGTCCCCTTGTCCTGGGCCTGGAGTGGGATAGCCATGGTCAGGAAACCCAGCCACCTGAGGCCCAAGTCAGGACAAAATTCTCAGGGCAGGAATACTCACAGCGGGGAAGAGAGAGCAGCAGACCCTCTGGCTCTCTTGCCTCTTACCCTTCCCAAATCACAGTCAAGGTCCTTGGCATACCAACCTCCCCTGGAGTGTGCTCATCTTGGATCTCCCCCTTGTGGGGGAGCACACACTATTTGGCCTGCACATCTTAGGATAATTTTTTTTAATTTAAAATTATTTCTTTCCTTTTTAATGTCCAGGACACCAAACTAGCAGGTTGGGTTCTGCTTTAAGAGGAAGTTTTCTGCATAATCTGGGCCCTAAGACTCTTCTTGGAAAGCCAGAAAGGCTCAGTAATGGAAGCCAAACAGGGCAGGGAAGGGATGTGTGGTCCACATAGAATTTGCACTTTTCTTTGATATTTTCCCCAATTTTTGGAAGCTCAGATGCACCAAATTTGAGTAATTATCATCTTTGTTACACTCTCCTCATTGGGCTCTGTTTGGTCCTATTTTTCTTTCATTCGTTCATTTGCACATGATAACAATACAATAAGTGCCCTCCAACTCACCTCCTAACATAAAAGGAAAGTCCTTGACAATGATCCACACTTCATTGTGTGGCTTCCTCCTGCCTGTCCCGTCTTCCTGCCTTTCCCCACCCAAGGTAACCATCATTCTGAATTCTGCCTTTTCTTCGCTTTCTTTTTAATGCACATATTTTATTGTATCTAAATGTTTTCCAGTTGCCTTGAATTTTTGCTAATCCCCAGTCACTGCCCCTTTTGGGATACTTGTCGTTACAGAATGCAGGAAATGAGATATGGGTTGCTCCATTATTTTCAGCTGCAATAAAACTTGTTACTAAAAGCACCTTGGGCTCCAGTGTTCTCTGAAGGGGAGGGTCCAGAAGGGGAGGGAAATTCTTCATCTGGAGAGGCCAGCTGGCATGCAGAGAAGCCACTATTTAGGAAGCAGTATGAAGGTTGTGCTTTGCTGGGCAGTGTTTAGAAGGTAGGCCCATTGAGTAAGCCCCTCCTTCCAAGCCCTCACTTAATCCAGCCTTGTCTGCAGCCTGGAGCTTCGCAAAACTAGCATATCCTCTCTAGACTGCTCAACCCTGGCAGAGCTGTTCCCCGGAAACCCTGGGTCTGGGAGGCCCAAATTTGTTCTCAGTGTTCCCATCCAATTTCTGCCCTCTGGAGGGTGCAGAGAAGGTGCTGATCAGGGCACTGGGGTTGCTGCCTAAGATGTGATTACTGGAATAGAAGGGTTGCCCTGATAGTGTGTCCTGGGCCAGCGTGGCACAGACTTCCACTCCCGCTGCCTTGCTGCCAGTGTGCCAACCCCAGACCCCCCATGGTGCTCATCTTGGATCTCCCCCTTGTGGCTTCTCAGACCAAGAACCAATTTTATCCATGAGTGAGTCTGTATAATCCTTTTCCGGTCTTGTCCACTGCTTGGGGAGGCTCCAGTGGGGGTGGGGAGGGAAGCTGCTTGGACTGCAGAGGGTGGAGGGACAGGTCTGGCCTCCATGGCACGACAGCTGCCACTTCCTACTGGAGGTGTCCAATCCTCCTCTGGCTGGCCAGCTCATGTCCCGCATGTTTTCTGTGAGGAAACGGAGGCATTCATGAGCCCGAGTGAGGCCATCTTCAGGCCACTATCAGAATCTCCTTCCCCATTACATTTTTGCCCTAAATGGATTTGGGGTGGAAAGCTGGTGAGGAGCACCTTCCCTGGGCACCCCATCTCTCCCAGGATCAAGGCACTCTGCCCAGAGCTTGGGATGCCACAGTGGGCCCAGAAAGCTGAAGACCTTCTGAGCTGGAAGAGTCTCTGGAGACAGCCCCACCCTACACTTATTGATGGGGAAACTAAGGCCCAGAAAGGGACAGTCACTCAGCTAAGCTTTCCCAAAACTGGTCTTCTGGCAGGACATGTCTACCTGTCACCCCTGCCTCCTGTCTTACCAGCTGCTGTCACCCGCTTTGGGCCCTGCAGCCTTGTACACATTTCCTCCGTGGGGGATAAACCTTCCCAGACAAGTCTGTCATCCTAGAGGGTCCCACATCACACAGGATAAGCACAGGGATTGGCATTGATGGGCTGAGGTTTAGCACCTACATCTGCCTCTTATTTACTACATGACCTGGAGCGCATGATCCAACCTCTCCAAGTCTGTTTCTTTATCTAGAGAAAAACAAAGGTGCTGATAATAAAGTCTATCTTTCAGGCATGTTGTGAAGCTTGAACGAGATGTGACAACAGACCAACACAGTGCCCGGCACATGGTTAAACAGTCAAGAAATCCTAGTGGTCATGATTGTCACTGAGCTGGGGTGGGTTCCTATTCATCCTTCACAACCCTGCCAAGGCATTGCCTCCTCGGTGAAGCCTTCCCTGATGACCTCACAGACAGAACTGAAGACTCTTGGGACCCTCACTGCTGCAGCTTCGTTTTGGGCATGAATTACTTTCTATTATCATTAATTTACATGTTTATTTTCTCTGCTGGAATGTGAACTTCGAAGGGAAAAGGTATCTGTGTTGTTCTCTGATGGTGGGGCCAGAGCCGAGCAGAAGTGTCTCAGTGGTAGGCATCAAGTGGGGTCACCTTGACTTGTTCATGCCCCACCTCCCCAAGTTGGGGCTCCTCTCTTGTCCTTCTCTAAGTCCCATCAGCAGGTCCATTCTTCAGGGACTGTGTCTGCATTGGGTGGCCTTGGCTGCCCTCTCCTGACCGCAGAGGGCAGAACTGTGCCTGGGATGAGGGTGAGGGTGAGGTTGGGGCTGGGGTAGAAAGGCAGGGAACTTGGGGGCATTAGCAGGAGGGCATTGGCCAAGTGAGCGTTCTGCTTATCATACAGAAGCTTTACACGTTCCTCTGTGTCTTGGGTCTCAGACCCTCTGAGCCCACAGGGGTAACCAGCAGAAGACTGTGTCCTAGGGGTGGGGAGGAGGCTCTGGAAGGGCTTATCCTCTTGTGAAAAGCCAGCCTTGCATGGCTCACAGGGGACCAACTGTAAAGATGATGCCAGCACAGCTCACCCCCAAGCCGACCTCCCTAGCAGGTAGCCTCTAAGAATGACCCTTGGGCCACATGGTATCACACACAGGTACCAGGACGGGCTCACCAGCTCACTGCCTCACGATTATCTCCTGCCTTCCTTAGGGAGTGTGACAGATTGAAAGAAGATGGTTCCAGCTAAGAGAGTCCTATAATTATCAACTGCAGATTATTTTAATTAAAATGCTTTGCATCCTCAGTTCTTAATTTCTAAAATGATTATAAATGTTATTATTAAAGAAAAATCCTTGAAGTGAGATCCATAAATCTCCGCCTGTGCTGAGATGACAGGGGGAGCTGATGCAGCAGAGGAGACCCAGCCTGGGGCTGAGACTCCAGGGAAAGGAGGAAGAGAGGAGAAGGGAGGGGAGAGAGGATAGGAGAAAGGAAATGGAGGAAGGGTGAACTTAGAAGGTTCCATGTGCACCCCTCCCATTCCACCTTCTAGCATTTGGGACTGAGAAATCAGTAGATCTAGGTTTGGAACTTGCCACTGCTGTTTGCTGTGTGAGTTTGGGCATGTCAAGAAACCTCTCTGAGCTCAGAGTGTCTCATCTTTAGAATGAAAATAATTGCTAATTGCTGTCTGGTAGAACTATTTTGAGGCATGTCAATAACATGCATAAAGCACTTGTCACAGAGTAGCTACACTGTAGCAATTGTGATTAGCTCCACCCCCACGCTCAAGAGGGTTCTTGCCAGTCTTCTGTTGCTTCATAGCTCCATCCTTTGGCTGTCACAGGCTCATGACAGGTGTCTATCCCTCCCACTCCAGAGTGCTGAGGAGGGGATCACAGAGGCATGAGTGCTGCCAGTCCCATTCTGGCACCAAGTGTGGCACCGTTAGGTTCCAGCAGCCTCCCGTCACAGTGGGTAGGGCCAGAGGAGAAGAGGCCAGCACTATCACTTGAAACACAAGGAATTGCAGGCCCAGACAGGAAACTGTCTAGCCCAAGGTCATCCAGCAAATTGCTGGCAGGTCGTTTTACCCATTTTAGCAGATGGCTAAAGCCTGCCTCTCGTATTTATTTTAAGCCTATCTTTTTAATGACTGAGAACCAGGAGATGACGCCAGTGGTGACATTGATGAGGCAGAGGAGGAAAAGGATTGGCCGCATGGAGGTAGAGTGGCCCAGTGCTGGCCTGGGGGTCAGGACACCTGGACTCTGCCCTGAGCTCTCTCCAGACCTGGCTGCTCTGTGACCTTGGGCTGATCCCTTCTCTTCCCGGACCTTTGTTCCCTCCTCAGTGAAATGGGAATGGTAATCACTGCCCCGCTGACCTCTCAGGCTAGTGTGGAGGACTGGCTGAGATGATGGATCTGAAAGTGCTTTGTAAGCGGGAAAGCGTGAAGCAAATGTAGGAGATTATTAACATTAATATTAATGAACTCGCTCATGGTTGGCTACTGGCCACAGAAAAGAGAACTTTGGGAGTCTGGGGAAGATGAACTTTTCTAGGCCTCTGTAGGGTTTGCAGAGGAGTTGGATATGGCAATTCTCTGCATGATCATTTCTTAAACTCCTGTAGATACAAGTACTTGAGGAAAAATCCCTTGATATTTTCAGCCAGGAGAACTGGTAATGGGTGCAGAGTGTACTAGGAGCAGGTGTAGGAGGGCACTCTCTCCCCCTGAGAGGCATGTCAGTGACACTGGCAGGGGCAGTGACAGAGAATACTCACTTTCTCATCTAAACACTGACCTCTGGGCTCAGGAGGCATCTAGGACAGCGGGCTGGGCTGCCTTCTGTGGATCCCACTGAAAGCAGTGGAGCTTCCTTCTCTATTCAGATCCACTCTACTTTCCTTAGAAGACTAACTCATCCTTCCTTGGGAAAATTGCCGGGTGGAAGAGATGAGGACAAAGGCTGGCTCCTGTTCCCTCTGCCTCCTCCTCCTCTCCCCATACACCCACAAGTGATTGAGCCTTGCTTCTATAGCTGTAGCTGTGCATAGAGTTCATTTGCATCCTGGGTCATCCATCCATCCATCCATCCATCCATCCATCCATCCATCCACCTGTCCATCCATCCATCTGTCCATCTGTCCGTCCGTCCGCCCATCCATCCATCCATCCATCCATCCATCCATCCACCCATCCATCCATCCATCCACCCATCCATCCGTCCGTCCATCCGTCCATCCATCCATCCATCCATCCATCCATCCATCTGTTCATCCATCCATCCATCCGTCCATCCATCCGTCCGTCTGTCCGTCCGTCCGTCCATCCATCCGTCCACCCGTCCAACCATCCATCCATCCATCCATCCATCATCCATCCATCCACCCATCCATCCACCTGTCCATCCATCCATCTGTCCGTCTGTCCGTCCGTCCGCCCATCCATCCATCCATCCATCCACCCATCCATCCATCCATCTACCCATCCATCCACCCGTCCATCCATCCATCCATCCATCCATCCATCCGTCCATCTGTTCACCCATCCATCGATCCATCCATCCGTCCGTCCGTCCATCTGTCCGTCCGTCTGTCCATCCATCCGTCCATCCATCCATCCATCCATCCATCCATCCATGCATCCATCCATCTGTCCGTCCATCCATCCATCCGTCCATCCATCCGTCCGTCCACCCGTCCATCCATCCATCCATCTGTCTATCTATCCATCCATCCACCCACCCACCCATCCATCCATCCATCCATTCATCTGTCCATCCATATGTTCAGTAATGCTTTGTTAAAGTCTAAAATGTGCCAGGACCTGGACCCAGAGGTGAATGAGACCCTGTCCCTATGGTTAGGGCTCAAACGCTGCTGCAGGATACAGATGATGGACCTGCAAACAGGCCACTATACTACCTGCCAAGATTTGGGGCTATGGGGACATACTGGAGCCTGGGGATTTCAGGAGAGATTTCCTGGGGGAAGTTGTGTCTAAGCTGAACCTCAAGGGAGCATGTGCATGCTCATGCCCCCATTACTTAGCTTACATGGAAAATTCCAGTTTCTTGTCTCATAGAAGAAGGAGACGTAGATCTGTGAGGCTTGGAGGAACTGTGCTTCTGGGGACAGTCCCAAGGAGATGCAATACCTGATGATATAGAGCCTTCGAGAGCTTCTGCCCGTAGAGGTTGGGAGTCAGAATCCCAAGAGGGACTTTGAACACCAGCTCTGCCTCAAACAGACTGTGCCCTCAGGCCTCCTCCCTAAAGATGGGAGCAGATCGCAAGGATGTTGTAAGAGCTGATTATGAATAGCACTCCATAAAGGGAAAAACACATTGTCATTCCTTATCATTGTGCTGTTCAGCTGCTGGACGTGTTTTGGTATACCCAGCAGGACTGAGGCTTGGAAAGCTCTGCTGGAGTTTCTTTCAATATTTGTTTAATTTGTACCAATCACGAGGTTTAAGAATGTGAAGATGTACAAGATGTCTTTGCATTATATGTGCAGTGTGCATGTGTGTGTGCGAGAGAGAGAGACAGAGAGAGAGAAAGGAGAGAGCGAGAGGCCTGCATGCTCACTTTGGCCTGCAAGTAGCCCTGTGTGTGTGATGTACCCCATGTACACATGCAGACTGGTGTGCACATACCCACACACTTCCTTCTGTCCCGTGGCATCAACACAACCTTGACAATTCATGTTACCCCATCCCATGACTGCCCTGGAGTAGCCCCAACTCACACTCGCTTTGTTTCCAGGTATCTGTCTCATTGGCACCTCAGAACTAACATCCTGTTCCATGTAGTACAAACGTAAATGCAGACTTAGCAAATTTCCCATCTATGCAAATAGCCCTATTCTAAGTAGACTTTGATGAGTGCTAGGATAAGGAGCCCAAATTCTGCACAGTGTGAGGGAGAGAATATTCGGGGGGGATTCTGGAGGGAGACAGCATTTTAGCTGATTGCTGAAGGATGTTCGGTTTTTGCATGAGCAAAAATAAAGAGGCAGGATTGGGTATGGTGAGTGTTGGGAATGGCAGTGCTGAGTGCAGGTGGTGGGGGTTGTGCAGTGAGGGTTGTTGACCATCGGCTGGGTGCCAGCTGGTGCCAGGTGCTGTGACGGTCATTTCATAAGGCCAGCAGCACCCAGAGAGTGGCTGGCTTTGGCTGCCAAGTGGAGCCATTGTGATGGGGAGTGTGCCTGAACCTGGTGCTGAGGCCAGGGGAAAGCAGACCTGGGCTTCAGGGTGGTGGATCTGCAGCCGTGTGCTCAGTGGGCCTGGGGGATGCTGGGGGTAGTGAAGCCTGTTAGGAGGGGGCTGGGTCAGCTCAGGAGAAAGGCGGTGGGGAGGGCCATGGGGACAGAACAAAAAGACCAAGGAGGGGAATAATGGCGAAAGAGCCTAGACGTGAGACTTCACACCCTAAGACCAGGAGGATGCGTCTAAGGAGCACATGAAGGAAGACAGCTCAGTGGGGTGGGGAGATGGCAAGCCTGGCATTTGGACACTTGAGCCCACTCCAGTCCTCCTCTTTCCCTGAAGAGAGAGGTGAATGAATGAGAAACAACACTCACAGAGCACTTCCTGTGTGCTGCACCTACTGTGTGCCACACCCAGGGCACAGGGCTCTGAATCTGGTATTCAATACCCTCCTCCCAACAAGCCTGCCAGGCAGCTGCTATCGATCCATTTCACAGATGAGACAACGGAGGCTTAAGGAAGTGAGTAACTGGCTGGAATCACAGGAGGATCAGGTCTGACTGCACAGCAAGTATTGGTCTCAACTCTCCTCCCTTTCTCCAGATTGACCACCTTCCTCTCCCCCCAGCTCCAGTTACAGGCCCGCCCAGCCCATCTCCTCAAGGCACTCCTGTGAGCTGCGAAGGACAAGAGCTTCCTTTCTGGCTTCTACCCTCAAAGAACTCAGCACTTTGCAGTTGATTACTCCACAGCCCTTCGATTTGTGAGAGAAACTGGCGGCAGGGCTGTCCGTGACCACCAGCAGAATTAGAGGTCTGACTTCAGGTGAGCAAAGCTCCTTCCACCTCTCTCCTTCTCTTTTTTTCCTTTCCCACCTCCTCTTCTGGCTTGTTTTGAAGCTTATTTTTAACAAGGGATTGGAAACTTCAGATGCAGCAAGGCTCTGGGACAACAGGAGATGTGGGTTTGATGATGACTGGCTGGAGGAGGTGCGGCCTGGAAGCAGATGGAGATTAATGCTAATGTCGCTCAGCATTGACTGAGCACCTACTGAATGCAGACGTCTGGCTTGGTGCCTGCAGCTGTTTTCTATTTCCCAATGCTCTTTGAGGGAGACTGTTCATTTTACAAGTGGGGAAACAAAGGCACACAGAGGTTTAGAAAGGCCCCAGGTCACACAGCAAGGAATGGGGCGCACTCCAGAGCCCAGATCATTGCCACTACCTGGGCTGGGATGTCAGAAGTTACAAGGGACTTCTCAGCCCTGTCCCCCTGTGAGATCACAGCATGGGAGCTCTGCCGTCCCCACTCCCAGACACATTTCTGGATGCTTAGAGATGTGTCTCCCACACCCAAGCTCACCCTTCTGGTGGCCCAGAAGAGGCTTCTTTCCTCCTTTGCTGTCCTTATCCTGAGTAACGTGGGATTTTAAAATGGGAAAGACAATGACCTAGCTCTGGGTGGCTCCTGTGTGACCAGGAGAAGAAAACCCTAGTCTAGGAACTTCCGGAGTCCTCACTCTGGCCCAATCTGGGGCTATGAGAAGGCTTTCCGAGGAGGCGACCACTAGCTTTACTCCTGCAGGAGCAGCCCTGTGAGGGGACAGTGTGGTGCAGTGGAGGGAGCCTGTCTTTGGTGTCTAACTGATCGGGTGGCCCTCCTCCTGCAACACACAGGAGAAAATCCAGAGCTTCCACTAAGGGTGGCCAGGCCCTTTCTGATCTGGGTCTAATCACCAGCTCAACCCTTTTCTTGCTCTGAATGCCAGCAATCCTGAGCCCAGACACCAAATCCTTTCCCTTCTCAGGGCCTCTGACATGCTGTTTCCTCTTCCTGGAACACTCTTGCCTTCTTCTTGTCTGCTTGGTTCCTTTTCATCCTTTGGGCCTCAGAGAGGCTGCATAGCCCTGATCCACCTCTCTGTGCCCCCCTCCCACCCACTATTTAATCCACAGCACTTGTAACTGACTTTGCCAGTGCTGTGAGGACAGGAATAAGGCCTTCCCTTTACATCTTTGCATCCAAGTGCCTACCGTTAGCCTGAGCCCAGCCTAGACCACAGTAAGTACCAATTAACAAATAATTGCAATTAACTGCACTGGAATCTCAGTTTCTTCCTTTGTTAAGTGGGCATAGTAACGTCTACTTTCTAAGGATAGTGAGAAGTTGAAATAAGTACCAGTGACAATTAATATTAATTCTGGTCAAGTCCAACTAAGCATTGCTGGTGCACTTACACATCTTAGAAACTTGCAATGAGGAAACTGAGACTCTGAGAGGTGGCCTAAGATCGGCTCCTAGGAAATCTGACCATCAGGGGGTCTGGGGCTCACTTCTGCTTTTGTCCATGCCTTCTGCTGTCCCTAGGATGATCATATAGCCTCTCTTGACCTCAGTGTTTTTAATATGGAGAATGGGATCAGCGATGCAAGACCTCAAAGAGACTACAAGACCTCAGAGAGATGAGCAAGGCATGGAGACACTTCCACGTGGAACAGAGAGCTAACCCGGAAGCCCCACCTTCATTGGCCACTCAGAGCTCATCCTCTCTGTCAGCTGACCCTCTCCCATTGCCCTTCAACAGACTTCCCTCCCTACCTAAGGACATTTGCATGAGCAGAGCATCTCCAACGACTGCATTCCCGCCACCTGCTCATGTGGCTCTCTCCCCACCTGAAGCCACAAATACATATGCAAAGGCCAGTTTATTAATTTGTGTTTGAGCGCAGAGCGGGGGACACCACCGAGAAAGGGGATTAGGCAGCAGCGGTGGGAGGCAACAGATGGCTTGATTGCTTTTACCTGTTGTTAATTTGTTAGGCAACAATCCCTCGTCTGTGTTTAATTGTGCCCAGATCTTGTGGTGGCAGGGCACCAGGCACTTGAAGGCACTTGGGTGCCTTCTTGGGGTGAAGGGTGAGGTGGCCTGCCTGGGAATTAAATACCAGAATCTAGAAATGAACGTCTTTCTTGCCCTGACTCTGATCCTCTATTCAACTGGACACTCAGAGTCCTCTGGAGTATATTAGCAGCAAGGAGGGTGCTGAGCCGGGAGGTGGCAGGGCGGGCTCTCTCATTCACCAGCTGTGTGACCTTCTGTAGGTCGCTTAGCATCTCTGGGCCTCTTTGCTCAGTTGGGAAATGTGCATCATCACACCTGCCTTATCTACTTTGCAGGGTTGCTGTGTGAACTGAGGTAATGGATCTGAGAGCACTCTGACATGTGTAATGCTCTATTATAGTGAGGCATTATTTGCTAGCAGAGCAGTTAAGTGCTTAGATTCTGGAGTCAGCCAGGCCTGGACTGAATTCCAGCTCAGCCACTTATGCCTGTGTGGTCTTGGGTAAGAAACTTCAGCTTTCTGCACCTCAGTTTCCTTCCCTCTACAATGGGGTGCTAACAGTCCCTGCCTCAACAGGTTGCTCGGAGGAGGGAATGTGTTAAAGCATGGGGCAGGCTCAGCTCAGCTTTTTCAGAATGTGCGTGTCCTCCCAGTGAGCTGTCATTAGGATTCCGTGGCTCCCCTTTGCAGCCTTGGTTTAAGACTTGCTGTTCTGTAAAGCCTGCTGTTATCTGTGTCCCCCTGCCCCAACCTCCTTGATGCTCTCTTCTCTGTATCACCCTCCTGGTAGAAATGTGTTGGCGGGGGGATGGCCGGGCGCGGTGGCTCAAGCCTGTAATCACAGCACTTTGGGAGGCCGAGACGGGCGGATCACAAGGTCAGGAGATCGAGACCATCCTGGCTAACACGGTGAAACCCCGTCTCTACTAAAAGATACAAAAAAAAAACTAGCCGGGTGAAGTGGCAGGCGCCTGTAGTCCCAGCTACTCCGGAGGCTGAGGCAGGAGAATGGCGTAAACCCGGGAGGCGGAGCTTGTCGTGAGCTGAGATCCGGCCACTGCACTCCAGCCTGAGAGACAGAGCCAGACTCCGTCTCAAAAAAAAAAAAAAAAAAAAAGAAATGTGTTGGGGGATTACTTCTTCCCCATCAGCTACAATCTCATAGGATGCTAACCTGGAGCCTGTGATTCTATCACCAAAAGAACAGCAAGTGAACAAGCATAGCTGCCTTCTGGAGTTAGGAAGGAGGCATCAAGCCTCTGAAATACAGGGAGCTCATGTCCCCATAGCACAGGGCCCAGGACAAAGAGGTCTTGATTTCTCTGTTTTCATACCTGGCCTTCCAAGTGGCCCTGGTTCCCATCCATGCCCAGGTCTGACTCTCCAGCCTTCCTGCAGATTCTTTTGAGACGTAGATAGCTTAACAAGAAGTTTCCCTTTGCTTATGTTAGCTAGAATGTTTCGGTTTCTTATATCCAAGGTTCTGGCTGATATACCTCAATGCCTTATAGGCAGTTCAATGATAGCATGTACAAACTTCTTTTTAATTGACTGCTTCTATGTTTGTCTCCATTATTTGCTGTTTTGTGACCTTGGGAACATCACTTAACTTCTCTGCACCTCATTTCTTCTCCTGTATAATGTGGGGAGGGAGGCTTCCTGGTTATTGGAAGGATGAAATGCCACTATAGAGGTAAAGTGCCCTGCTCAGTGTTAAGCATATAATTGGGACTCAGTGATGACTAATGGATTAATTCTGTAACCATCGAGGACAGGTGGCATTACTTTCTTTTGAAATCACAAAGAACACAAGACCTGCTAGTTTGTCAAGAAAGCATCCTTTACAGACACTTGCTCAGGGGGTTATTGACTGAGAGTTCATTTTATCTCTCCTTGGCCTTCGAATTTGTCTCAGGGAAATGTGCAATTATTAGAAGAGATAAGATGACAGAAGGAATGGAAGGTGGCAGAATGCTCTCTGGGGCCAAGCGGTGAGCAGGAGGAGGAGGCCATGCAGAGGAGGGCGGAGGAGGAGCTGTGGAGGAGTGTGTGTGGGTTGCTTGGTTCTTCTGCGAAGGTTGGGGAGTGGGAAGAGAGGGAATAGGGAGGGCTAGGGGAGAAGAGGGAAAGGAGGTAGAAGATGGAGGGTGGAAGAGGGGAGACACAGAAACAGGGAGAAGAAGAGAAGAGAGGGAGGAGAGAAAGTAGTGGCCCTCATCATTTCCATGACATCTCAACTTCCTCTTACGTCTGATTCTACACCTATTTAGGACCCTCCCCAAGGAACGCCTCCCCCACCCTGTCCCCACATTCAACCTGGGGACACATTGAACACTTCAGACATTTCTCTCCTTGGCCTGCAACCTTGAGGACAGGGCTGTCCTCGATATGTCATTTCTCTCTCATAGATTCTCCTTTCCTAGGCAGCGGAGACACAGGAAGTGCATGGAATAAGGACAACCCTCATTTTGAATGTGGTCTCTCAGGTGTCGGCTGGTGACTTTGGGCCAATTCCAGACCTCTCTGTTTCTCTCCGTATGCATTGTGGATGATGGTAACATCTGCCCTGCAGGAGTCCCTGCGTGTAAGCAGGAGAGCACCATCCTGACCCAGGTTCATGCAGTTAGTGCAGGGACCTCCCTGCATCACAGGAGAACCTCAGTGTAAGAGGCAGGTATGTGCAACCAACTCAGTGCTACAGAGCCTGGTGACTTAAGCCAGCCAGACCCAGGGGCAAGCCATTTGTGATACTCTTGACTCTTTCCCATCTTTGTCTAGATGTTGGCCTTGAGCCTTTAACAAGTCTCTTCTCCAAGTTTGCTCCCCTGGAATCAAGGGAACAGGGAAGGAAAGAAAGGAGCCCATGCTGGGACCAGGCCAGTGTCAGTGAGCCATGTGTGACTCCATTGCATGCTCACATGGCCCATGAGGCAGGTGGTGTTGTGTTTTGTTAGAGGTGCTAACACCAAGGTTACTCAAGTTAAGTCACTTGCTGGACTCCTGCAGCCAGTGGAGCAAGGGCTGGAGCATACAGAAGCCTGACCTCTTCTAGAGCACGCCAGGTCCTCTTTCTCAGTTCAGAAGCTTCTTTTTCACGGGCCCAGAAAGACCTGGAGAGTTTCATGTCCCTTCTGACTCAGCAATCAGATCATTCTGTGACAGCTGGACTTTTGTAAATTCTAAAGCAACTTCCTTCCTTGTACCTTTGGTTCCCACTGTGTGCTTTTCTCCAGGAAGGTATGCTGACCACACTTATGAACAGCAACCTGGATCATGGTGAAAAATAGAATAGATCAATAAGAATCGTGGGAATGGAGAACTAGGTGTTTGCCTGTCTAAAGCTAAGACAACACAAGCAGAACCCAATGGAAAGCAGCTTCACCTTGATCCAAAACTTAACTAATGTTAACCAAGAAGTAGCTATTCTTGGAAACCTAGCAACCAGTGACTTAGAATGTTGGGTCTTATCAGAAACCTATGAAAGAAAAGAAAATTGTCGTGGGAAAATATCTTGTTTGCAACTTGGGAAGACCAAGAATAACTGGTCTTGGGAAGACCAATTCTTGGGAAGACCAAGAATAACCCATTAAAAAAACCAAAGGGAATCAGTTCTTAAAGGAAAGAAGACCCCCGGGGTGAGATAGGGCTCCCTTCCCTCACCCTGTCATCAAGGGACCTTTCCAATGTGCATGCAGATTCTAAAAGGCAACACAGCATCTGGGTGAGGCTCGAAGACTTATGAGACTGCATATTTTGTGGGAATTAATATGTGTTTAACTTCGGCATTCCAGAGCTTCGTGCCAAAGTTTTCATCAGCTTGTGGAGAAATGAGAAAAACATGAGTGAGTCTTTCATAAAATTAAATTTATTCATTTTCAACAGGATTGTCCTTTTTTCCTGGAGTTATATCTTTCCTGCCTTGTTGATTTGAAAATATCCTGTAACCTATGAAAAGATAGTGATTGTAGACTTGAGTTGATTTCTCGGGTATCTACACTTGGCACTATATAAAGCTGGCAATGCTATGTGAATCCTCCAATTTTCTCTTTAAATATTTTGCTGCACCCATCAATGTATAGTAACAAACCTGCACATTCTGCACGTGTATCCCAGAACTTAAAAGTATATATATAAACCACAACAAACTCCTTAGCTTTATCCCTGTCATCTCATTCACACTTATGGCTTTTATTTTCTTCCTTCTCCATTCATACCAATGATGTATCTGTCAACCTCCTTTTTTGCTATTACAAAAAAAAATTGCTGAACCACAAAATCCTCAAGTCTGAGAACCACTGGGCTGTACTTTGTCAGTTATCATTTGTATCAACTCCTTTCCTAATCTTGGGACTTTTTTTTTCTTTTTTTTCCTGCTTTGCACAGATAGTCTTTGAAATTCAAATACCTCAATCTGTGTTAAAATTTAATAATATTTTTAAAAATGTTCATAACATAACATATATTACATTCCACATACCTGGAATTTGGGAGAAGGAGACATTTCTTTTACAAGATCATATCTTTTTGCTTTTCTGTATCTGTATGATGACTTGGTTTGAAGCATGTTCAGTTCTATAAAGACTCCATATACAACCCCATAGGCTCAAATTAGGTGGTGGGTGTGAAGGGGAGGTGATTGTGAAGAGGAGGGGGTGTCTTAGCTCAGGCTGCCATAACAAACTTCTGTATCCTGGGTGGCTTAAACACCAAACATTTGGCTGGGTGTGGTGGCTCATGCCTGTAATTCCAGCACTTTGGGGTGCCAAGGCGGGCCAGATCACCTGAGGTCAGGAGTTCGAGACCAGCCTGACCAACATGGCAAAACCCCGTCTCTACTAAAAAAATACAAAAGTTAGCTGGGTGTGGTGGTGGGTGCCTGTAATCCCAGCTACTCTACTCGGGAGGCTGAGGCAGGAGAATTGCTTGAACCCAGGAGGCAGAGGTTGCAGTGGGCCAAGAACATGCCACAGCACTCCAGCCTGGGCAAAAAGAGTAAGACTCCGTCTCAAAAACAAACAAACTGTAAACAAACACCAAACATTTATTTTTCACAGTTTGGAGGTTGGAAGTCCTAGCTAGGGTCCCAGCAGGGCTGGGTTCTTGATGAGCGCCTTCTTCCTTGCTTATAGGCAGCCATCTTCTTGCTGTGCCCTCACATGGTGGAAAGAGAGTGAGCTCTTTGGCCTGTTCCTATCAAGGCACTAATCCCATTCATGAGGGCTCCACCTTCATGACCTAATTACCTCCCAAAGGCCCCACCTCCAAATACCATCACACAGGGATTAGGGCTTCAACAGAAGTTGAAGGGGGTGAGTTGGGGGGTGGGCACAAACATTCAGTCCATGGCTGGTGAAAGAGTTGAAGGGTAGAAGGATGGAAGAGAAAGATGATGAATCCCCAGAGTGTCCTGAGACAGTTCAGATACGGGAAAAGCTCAAATCATGGGCAAGAGCCTGCCAAATGTCTAGGGCTGGGAAAGTCAATGATGAGAGCCAAGTTCAAAAAGCAAGGTAAGGAGGGTGTGTTAGAGAGATCAGTCACGGTGGATGCTAAGGGGATCCATGAGAGTGTAATGGAGAGTGAGGAGTGCAGGGGCTTCCATCCGCTATGGCCAAGAGTCAGGGCTGGAGCTTCCTGCGTTACTGGTGGATGCTGCAAGGTCAGAAGCCTGGGTGCAGAGGCTGCATGTGCTCCCGGGCAGGGTAGGGGCTATGACGTAGTAACACTAGTAACAATAGTAGTTAGGGATATGACCTAGTAACATTAGTAACACTGCTATGGTAGATATGATGGGAGACAGGACAAAATTAGTCATTCTTGCTTGGCCAAAACCACTATTGGTTATATAAAGAGACTATTTCCTTCTTTTTTTTGAGACAGAGTCTTGCTCTGTCACCCAGGCTAGAGTGCAGTGGCACGATCTCAGCTCACTGCTAGCTCCGCTTCCTGGGTTCACACCATTCTCCTGCCTCAGTCTCCCAAGTAGCTGGGACTACAGGTGCCCACCACCATGCCTGGCCAATTTTTTTGTATTTTTAGTAGAGACAGGGTTTCACCGTGTTAGCCAGGATGGTCTCCATCTCTTGACCTCATGATCTGCCTGCCTCGGCCTCCCAAAGTGCTGGGATTACAGGCATGAGCCGCCGCGCCCGGCCCTCTATTTCCTTCTTTCTGTTGAGACAGTTTTACTGGGGAAGGAACTGCAACCTTGTTTCTCACTCTCCACTTTTCCTTTCCCTCCTTCCACCACAAAGGAAGAGGAGTTGTAAAGTGACAGGTCAAATTCTGGACTCTCCTGGGAACATTAGAAAGTAGGCAGATATCCTGCACTAAGGTGTAACATTCCCTCTGGGTCTGCGTGTGTCTTTGTCTTAAACTGCTCAGACTGCTGTCACAAAATGCCAGAGACTGAGTGGTTTAAACCTTAGAAATTTGTGTCTCAGCGTTCTGGAGGCTGGGAAACCAAGGTCAAGTTCCTGGCTGATTTGGTTCCTGGCTTGCAAATAGCAGTCTTCTACCTGTGAGCTCACATGGTGAGGGGTGGGGCGTGGGGGGCATGGGAAGGGTGGGAGAGAGAGAGCAAACGAGCTCTGGTGTCTCTTCTTATAAAAACAAGAATCCTGTATTATCAGGCCCCATCCTAATCCTCTCATTTAACCTTATTGCCTCCCTATAAGCCCTATCTCAGTATATAGTTCCATTGGTGATTAGGGCTTCAGCATATGAATTTGGACTGAGGACTCAGTTCAGCCCCTAACAATCCTCATGGACACATCCCAAGGCAGGCCCTATTTCTGAGTTCCACATAAAGTCGGCAAGAAGACAAGGCAGGTCCCAAAGAGGAAGGCCTGGCCTCATCCTCTAGACCCCATGTCAAGTGGATAAGTCAGGCCTGCTTTCAGAATCAGGGGAGGAAATCGAAGTCTGGTTAGACCTCCAGGCTCAGCCATGTTCTCCAGCTCAGTTATCCAAGAAACACCTTCATGGGGTTATTGAGCACTGCCTCAGATGCTAATGAAGTAATCCTTTGATTCCCAGCCTGCTGTGTTTCATGGCTTTAAATGCCAGCTATACGCTGATGATTCTGGGATGTGCATCTGAGCTCAGGTTCTGTATATCCATCAGTCTACTCAGCGTCTCTTTAGGCCGCCTCCTGGGTGTCTCGTGCCATGTCCCCTAAGCTTAGCTGCTGACCCTGCCTTTCCAGACCTGCTTTTCCTGCAGTTGTCCCTGTCTCAGTGAATGGCTAGTCCATTTTGTCGGCGGGGGCGTTGGGGGGGCTCAGGCTGAACACTTTGGGGTCATTCATGACTTCTCTTTTTCTCCCAGACTATAATGAGCCAGCAAATTCTGCCAGCTCTGCATCTAAAATATTTCCAGAATCCAAGCACCTCCCACCATTCCTGCTACCCCACTCTGGTCTGAGCCACCATCATCTCTGTGTGGTGGGTCACTGAAGAGCCTCCTAACTGATCTCCTCGCTGTCCGAGTTTCTACTCTGTCTCTGCACCCGGCATCATGGTCCATTCTCCATCAGAGCAACTCTGTTAACACACAGGCCAGATTGTGTTGCTAATCAACTCCAGACCTTTCAATGACTTCCCTTCTCTCTGTTATACACGTGCAAATGCATGCACGCGTGCACACCTTACCATGACTGATAGGACTCCACAAGGTCTGGCTCCCTCTTTCCTCTCTGACTTTATCGTCTGGTACTTTCTTCCTTTTCTTCTCATGCATGGTCTCCTGGCTAGTCCTTGAAGGTCCTGCTTCTGCCTCGGGGCCTTTGGAATGTATTCTCTTTCCCTGAATCACTCCTCTCCCAGATGCTCCCATAATGACCTCCCTCGGTTTCTTCAGGTCTTTATGCAGTGAGGTCTTTGTGACTCCCTTCCCTGAAATTTCAACCCTTTGACATTTCATATACCCCTCCCCTGCTTTATCGTTTTTCTCCCTGGCCTGGCAGTTGTCCTCATCTGATATTGTATGTATTTATTGTCTTGTGTATTGTCTGTCTCTCCAACAGGAATATGAGTGCCCTACAAAATTTTATCTATGTGCTCACTGGTCCCTAGAACAGTTCTGGCACATACAAGGTACCCCATAAATATTCGTTGAGACAATGAATGAATTAAGCACACCAAAAGCTGCTCGAACTGTTAGTTATTAAGAAATGCAAATCGAAACCACAGCGAGATACCACTTCATAGTACTCAAGTGGTCATTATCAAAAAGACATACAATGACAAGTGCTAGAAAGGATGGGATGAAATGGGACCCTCATGCATTGCTGGCTGGATTGTAAAATGCTGCAGCCAATTTCCAAAAACAGTTTGGCAGTTTCTTAAAAAGTTAAACATAAATTTACTATACCACCCAGCAATTCCACTCCTAGGTATATACCTAAGAGAAATGAAGCCTTTTATCCACACAAAGACTTGTATGCAAATACTCACACCAGCTTTATTCATAATCCCCCGAAATGAAAACTATTCAAATGTCCATCAACAGGAGAATGGTTAAAAAATGTGGTATATCCATATAATGGGACCTTGTTCAGCAATCTAAAAGAATGAAATACTGACGCATGCTACAACGTGGAGGAACCTCAAACATGTGCTACATGAAAGTAGGCAGACACACACAAAAAAACGTATATTGTACGATTCCACTCATATAAAATGTCCTAGAAAAGGCAAATCTAGAGAGAGAGAAAGCAGATTAGGGTCGTCTAGGGATGGAGGTGGGAAGTTGAAGTAACTGTAAATGAAGGTGATAAAAATGTTCTAAAGCTAGATGGTTGGTGATGGTTGCACAACTTGGCAGATTTCCTAAAAAATCATTGGATGTAGTAATTAAATGCTTAAAAATGGGTGAATTATGGCCGGGTGCAGTGGCTCACGCCTGTAATCCCAGCACTTTGGGAGGCCAAGGCGGGCAAAACACAAGATCAGATCAAGACCATCCTAGCTAACATGGTGAAACCCCGTCTCTACTAAAAATACAAAAAATTAGCCGGGCGTGGTGGTGGGCACCTGTAGTCCCAGCTACTTTGGAGTCTGAGGCAGGAGAATGGCGTGAACCCAGGAGGAGGAGCCTGCAGTGAGCGGAGATCCTCCACTGTACTCCAGCCTGGGAGAGAGAGTGAGACTCCATCTCAAAACAAACAAACAAACAAACAAAAATGGATGAATTGTATTGTATATAAATTATACCTCAATGATGTTGTTTTAAATAAATGAATGAATGGATGCCCCTTGTGTATGGAGCCCTTAATCCGGAGTCCTCGGAGGTCAGGGGATGGTGGGGTGGGGGAGAATAAAAGGGGACCTAGGCTTTTCTGGTCTCTTCCTCCTGATCCCCTACATGGATAAAAGCTCCTCTCTACTCACAGAGTGTGAGCAGAATAGGGATGGGGTAGGAGCTTGGCAAACCCTTGCTGCTCTCGGAGCCATGTGGGCCTCAACAGGGAGACAGGCTTAGAGACCAGGCCTGCAACCAAGTCTGAGGAGGGAGGGAGGGAGGGAGGGAAGGTGGAGGGCCGAGGAAGATGGGTGGGGGGCAAAAGGGAAGATCTGGAGTCAGCAAAGGCTTCAGAGAAACAGAAGGGCAGCCAAGGGAAGAAATAAAAGCTGCAGAGAGCCTTGGGGCCGCCAAAGGGAATAAGAAGGGCGTTTTACAAATGTATCAGGGGAAAAGAGATACTTGAAAGCCGCCTGGCCCATTAATAAATGAGAAGGGAAATAAAATTAATGATGATGATAAAAATGGCTGAGCTGCTGAAGTGCTTTGTAATATTGGTCTTTAACAAGGAAAAGAAAAAAAATCCTAGGGATGGGCAATTAGAAAGGGACAGAAGGCTTGTCAACACAGTTGATTAAAGGTAGGAGAGAGAATACTTAGAACATTTGGATGATGCCTACCTGGACCAAATCACCATGTCCGGATATAGGCCTTGGGGTCTGAAGGGAATTAGCTGAGGAAATTATTAAACTGTTGGCAGAAATTTTAATTTCATAGTTTTTGGGGGCGGGAGAGGCAGAATCAATGAATATTTAGGAGCTTGGGATAAAAAAGGGAGAGGAAGTGATACAGGTTGAGCTCCTTTGTTGGGCCAGGCACCAGGCTGAGTGTGTTACACACCTTCAGTCATTTAATCCCCACCTCTGCAGCTCTGAGTGGTTACTATGATCAGCCCACTTGACAGGCAGGGAAGCTGAGGCTCAGAGTTTATGTGACTCTCCAAGATGACTCAACTAGCAGATGGTGGTGCCAGAACTTGAACCCATATTTTTCTGATTCCCAAGAGGATTCTTTTCCATCTACCAGCTGCTTATTCTGACCCTAAATATTGAATTCCACATCTCAGAAGGAAAGACAACCACCCATCAGCCAATGACCTACTTCTGACGATCCTTCTTTACCTTGAAGCCTTGGGAGTCTAATGACACAGACCAAAGGCGGTCTCATTTTGACTGTGAGGGGTTTAGAGAAGATTTCGGAATGTGCCTATTGAGGAGAAGGAAACAAGGCAGAGGTTGAGGAATGATGACTTCAGGGTCACTGGGGTTCTCAGTTTCTTACAGTCCAAAGTCTTTATCATACAGGTGGGAAACAGCCATAGCCAGGCCTGCTGACTTGAGGGCTAAGGCTTTGCTCCCAGCACTGCATGGCTAAAGCTCGTCATTTGTCCTTGTCCCTGGCTTCTATCTTCCAACAAAGACAGTGTCTGTCTTTGGCTTGGATTCTCAGCATCGGCTCTGTTCCCTTCTCTCTGCTTTTGGTACCATAACCTGTGGCTCACATCAGTGTCTTCTATAAACTCTTATTTTGTCTCTGTTTCCATTTTGTTAACCCAGATGCCCTGGGCAAAAAGGGTGGGGAGGAGATGGGAAGGAGAAGCTCGTGAGACTACAGGTGTGAGCCCATTCATTCCTCTCTTTCCTGTCCCACTGGGGTCCTGTCATTCTGGGATCCTGTGCATGGGGTGATGGGAACCCACCTGTGATCCATTAAAATACTGGCCCATTTCTTTATACCCCCTCCCCTAACACTTTTCATGATGTCTTCTCATGTCCAGTTTACTTCCTTGCTTCCTGACTTTGTGCTTGACCATGTGAGTTGCTTTGGTCAAGGAGATGTTAGTAATATGATGGAAGTTTTTATCTGTTTGGGCATCTCCTCTTGTACCTCTCCCACTGCCATAAAATGAGCATACCCCAGCTAGCCCACCAGCACAGGGTGGGTGACAGATGCTTGGAGCAAGCTCTTCCAGTCAACCCTCCATCTTACAGTGAGAAGCAGGGCTGTGGCTTGAAGCAGAATTGCCTGGCTGAACTGAGATCACCCAAGCCATAGCTGACTTGAATACCTTTGAGAATGAAGGCTAATTTACCGACACCACTGAGACTTTTGTGGCTGTTACACAGCCATAGCTAACGGATACACAAGCCATCTATACAACGTGCTTTGACAGTTCTCCAGTCCCTATGTGAAATCTCTTTTTACTTTAATTCATTAAAGTTAAAAGAAGATCACTGAGCACTCACTAGGTGCCTATTCCAAGGTTAGGCAGGATGTATTTACAGGTTTTGATTTCTGTCTTTGAGGTGCTCATCCTGGGGGACTCAGGAAAGCAAACAAATTGTTATAAGATAGGACATCAGTGAAAGTATCCTGGAGGAAAAAGGCCTCTGAGTCAAGTCTTGAAGGAGGAGGAAGGGGCAGGGTGCTCAAGACAGAACGCACAGGATGTGCAAGGGCACAAGGTCATAAAGCAAGCTGGGTTGTTTCTGGAACCTAAGACCCTCTTTGTGCTGGAATGTAAACTCCAGCATGGAGAGGCGGGCAGAGCCCAGGCCTGGCTCAGACATTTTACAAGTCCTGGGCCAAATGTTTTTTATTTTTTTAAAAAAAGGCATCAACCATGGCAATTTATGACCAGATGATGAAGTCCAGGGATACTCCATTAAATAAAAAAGTGGCAGAAGATGTGATAAAACTCAAAGAAACAAGAAGAGAATAAAAAGACTCTTCGTCCCACTGCTGATGCGATCAACAGCATAATCCAGGCATGGCACAGGCACAGAAGTAATTACACCATGACACCTGCTCCTGCAAGTCAGGCTGGGGTCTGGCAGGCTCTGTGCCGGGCTGCTGATATGGAGCGCACCCTCCGCCGAGCTGGTGGAGCTGCGGTGGAAAGGGACTTCTCCTGCCCCAGCTGCTGACCTGGCCCCTCTGCCTGGCACTGTCATCACCCCACTGTACCCAGAACCCTCTGGAGATGCAGACCTTCCCGTTGGCTTCTCAGGGTGTCTCTGCCCCTCTGACTTTTGTGAGTGTCGCCCACTCTTTGCAGGGGGAGGTGGCTGGGGTTGTAGGGAGGGGAAGGTGAGCAGGCTAGGGGCCATACGGTGATGGGCAGAGCCTCTCCCTCTGCCCACCCCTCTCTTTCTGACTCCCCCTCCAGGAGTAGGGCAGCCCAGCCCAAGTGTGTGTGATTTCAGAGTTAATCTGTTTGCACTAATTAAATATTGACGGCTGTTAAATATTCATGGGACATTTTAGCTGCCAGGTCTGATGTCTCCAGGCCCTGCTGGCTGCAGCTCTGCGGATTGGATCGGCTCTTTCAGCTGGTGGTCACTTTGTGCTCCTGCCCCTCTCCTCCTCCCCCACCTCTTTCTCTCACCCAGATGTTCCCAGCTGCTCCCTGGGGCCTCCCTGGGTCTCAGGACCCTCTCCTTGCATCTCAGGTCACTTCTTCCCCAACTTTGGGACCCCCCTCCATTAATTCACTTGTGTAGAATTTGAGGGGTTGCAGCTTTGGGTTTGGGGGCTTGGTGGGATGAGCAGCAGAGTGAACAGAGGGAATGTGGCCTGTGGCGTAGGAAGGGCTTAGGCTCAGGTGCTACAGAGAAGCCAGATGAGTGGCATCCGGCGAGGGTTCCCTTCTGGGAACTTCCATTAGTAGCTGGGAGCGCCGGGCTCTGGGAGATGCTGGGATGAGGCCGGGAGAGAGCACATCTCTTCTTCGCGGTCTAGAGTGAGGAGGTACCCCGCAAAGAGGTGGTTCTGGTTCTCAGGAAACACTGTTATGGTGGCAGGGCAGGGGTTGTCTGCTGTACAGCTTGCTGGGGTCACCCACAAGACCCTCAACCAGACCGGGGGAGGCAGCACCCAGGGAGGCTTTCCAGAGCGTGATGTCAGGCCAAATCCGAGAGACAAGCGAGAACTAGCCAAGTCAGTAAAAGACAATTTGCGAGGAAAGGGCTCCCTGTCAAGGGAACAGCATAAGCGAACCGCCTGGACTAGAGGGAGAGGAGGCCCAGCAGTGAATGGCAGGTGTTCTCAGGAGTGGAGGAGAGAAGTGGGCAGGCTGCAGGAGCGGTGTTGCATGCTAGGCTGGGGCTGGGCGTGGGCTGCTTCCTCCTCTTCTCCTCCTCTCCCTTTCACACTCTCTGACCCTCCATCCCTCTGTCTCGGTTCTGACTCCCTGTCTGAGGCTCTTTTTGCTCTACCTGGCTGCCCACCCTGCACCTTCTCACCCCAATAAGTGGTCACCTCTGCTCTTCCTGAAGGAGGCGCGGAGTCAGAGCAGGCCACCCTAGGGGTGGACAGGAGGTGGCAGGAGGCGGCCTCCATGCCCGTCAGGAAGTCAGTTTCTCTCTGTTTTCTTCCTGAGTGTCACGCAGTCCCAAAGCGGGGGCCAGCATCTTCTGAGGCCCAGCACCTCTGATTTCCTGAAGGGCTGTGTGACTCCAGGTAAAGAGGCTGCATTTGCAGTCGGTCAGCAGCACCTAGCCCCAGCTCCCCAAGGCCAAGAGGTGCTATTCGGGCCCTCCCAGGAACCTGGCCTTTGTGCCAGGCTCTGGGCCCAGTGCTGGCCTCACCCCACTGTGTAACTTTCCACCTCAGTGCAGGGGCTGGGGTGTCGAAGCTGCCCCCCACCTTACTGCATGTGCAGTTCTGGTTATGTGGGGTCTGTGAGTTCCAGGGAGACATGACCAGAGTGACGGTGTGTGTCAGCTCTCCCTCAAAGTGTGAAGGCATCTGCACTGAGCTTTGGGCCCAAGGGAATCTGAAAATCTGGGCTGCTTCACTTTGGATAATACTAAAAACAACAATATTGACCATAATAATGTTTGTTGAGTGCTGGCTCTTGTGTTAAGCACTTTACATGCATGATTTCATTTAATCCTCACTGAACTCTATAAGCTAGAAAGGTTTATTACCCACAACTCACATAGAAGAAAATAGAAGTTCAGAGAGGTCTGGAAACCTGTCCAGGGTCACACAGCAAAGGATGGAGCTAGAATTTGAACCCTAGGCAGTTTGACTCCAGAGTCCATGCCCTTAAGGTCTATGCCAGTCTTTTTCAAACTTCCCCAAGACAAAAATTGCCTTGGGAGCCTGCTAAAATACTAATTCCAGCTCCATCTTGGACCCGCTGAATCTCAGTTGGCCGGGGAGTGCCTGGGAAGGGGATGGGTACCAAGTACAGCAGGGACAGGTACTGTCTGCCTGTGGGCTGGTGGTCTCTTCTTCCTGGGGATGGGGGCTGGTGGCGGGGAGTGTCAGTTTAGGATCAGTATCCCCCACCTGAGGAACCTGGCTGCTTTGATGTTTATCACATCTCCCTTTAAGATGCAGCCTGATTTGCTGGTGCTGGTAGAGACAGAAAGAGTTTGTGTTCTCCCTTGGGCTGGAGTTAAAAAGCAGGGGCTGTTAAGCACGGGCTACTTTGATGGTGGTGGCAGCAGCAGAAACCAGAATGAGGGATGAGAGGAAGGAGAAGCTCAGGGGACACCCACACCCATTGTGATGGGAATGAAGTCAGAAAGAGCTGCATTGCGGTCATCTCTCACTATCTGTGAGATCCCGGATAAGTAACTATTTGCCTTTGAGTGTCAACATTCTCACCTGCAAAATGGGCTAGTAACATTATTTAATCAACAGTGTCATTATAAGCATCAGATGGGATATGTAAAGCACACAACAGTGGTAACTGATCTTTAGAGAACTCTTGCTATGTGTCAATCATTATTCTGGGTGCTTTGAATATATCAACTCACTTAGTCCTCATAACAGCCCTACCAGGCTGGTATTATTACTATCCTCAACTTCCAGTTGTGAAACTGAGGCATGAAGATATTAACGGACTTGCCTGCAGTCCCACAATAAGTAAGCGGTGAAACCGAGATTTAAGCCCAATGTGTTGGGCTCCAGAGTCCATCCTCTTAACCCTAATAGGTGTCCAATAACTGTCAGTCTCCCTCCCTCCACTTTTCTCAAACTCCAGAGAAATTCTGTGTTCTGTTTTGGACAAAGTCAACTCTTTCTTGGAAGATCCTCTCCGTAGGAAAGCCAACTGGGCTGAGAATGGATTTCTCCCTGGTAAACCCAGGATTTGTCGCCACTCAGCCTCTTCATTCACCCATTCATCACTCCACAACTACGTATTGATCACTTACTGCGTGCCATGCCCTGGGGAGACAGCAGTGGACAAATTAGATTAAAAAATTTCCTTTCCCTAGTGAGACCACAATTGGACAAAGAAAGGCAAAAGATAAGAAACTAAAACATCTAGTAGATCAGTTTGGCATAACTGCTATGGAAGAAAATAAGCCAAGAAGCAGGGCTGGGAGGGAAAGCTGGGAAAGATCCATGGAACACCAGGAATAAACATGAAGTGGGCTTGTGCCAGGCATGTCTGGAGGCCGAGGGAACCAGAGTGCTGGGGTGTGGGCTGGGGGTGGTTGGAGATGTCACAGAGGCAATGATAGAGGGAGTGCAGCACGGTGGGCCCTGTTGGCCTTGTAAGATCTTCGGGCATTGTCTGAGAGAGATGGAAGCCATTGGCAGACTCTTCACTAGAGAAGTGACAGGACCAAAGGCCTCATGGCTTAGGATTTCTTCAACTGCCAGGAAAATAGACAAAGGGCAAGAGGTGAAATCAGGGGACCAGTCTGGAGGCTGCTGCCATAGATAGTCCAGATGACAGATGACGGTGGCCTGCGCCAAGGTGTTCGTGCAGATGAGATGTTCATATGAGTTAGAGGTAGAGCCTGGTGTATCTGCTGAAAGACTGAATGTAGGTTAGTGAGAGGAAAAGGGAGGCCAAAGTTTTAGGCCTGGACCATTGGGAGGATGGAGTCACCATTTGCTGAGATGGTGAGGACTGGGATGGAGTGAGTTTGGGGAGGAGGGAAGGGAAGGACGCCAGGAGTTCAGGTTTGGTTGTGTTAAGGTTCAGAGGCCTATTAATTAGATCTCCACATGGAGATTCAGGTAGGTGATTGAAATACATGTATGGCATTTGAGGAGATGTCTGGGCTAGAAATATAAATTTGGGAGTTATCAGCCTGTAGATGATTTTTAAACTCATGATCCTAGATGAGAACACACAAGGAGGAGAATAGATAGGAAATAGAGAATAGGTCTGAGCACTGAGTCCTGGGAACAGAAATATTTATAGGTCAGGGAGATGATGAGGAACCATCAGGAGAGACTGTGGCCCTGTCACCGCAGCCCCAGAGCCAGGCAAGGCCCCCTGGTTCTGGCATTAGGATCTCCTGTTCCCTGGACGCAGTTCTGCGCTTTTGGCAGGCCTTTTCTGCCCTCTAGTGGTCATGACTGAGAATGCATCCAACCGAGCTGGCACCCCAGCCACCTTTCTGCCTTTCTTCTTGTTCAAGTCACTCATTCATTCAGCAGACAGGTTATACTAAGCACCTACTCTGTGCTGGGAACTGACAAGCACGGAAGATAATAAAATACTCTCTCAGAAATCACCACATAGTGTAAAAAAAGACGCGCACATTTAGACAGTGGTTCTCAGCTGGGGATGATTTGGTTAGTATCTGGAGCCTTTTTTTTCAGTTGCTTCAATCAGATGGGGGTAGCGTGGGTTGCTACTGGCATCTGGTGGGTAGAGGCCAGGAATGTTACAACATATTCAGTGATGCACAGGACATCTTCCTGCAACAAAGAATTATCTGGCCCCAAATATCAATAAGTGCCAAAGTTGGGAAGCTGTGAGCCAAGAAAAGTGTCAGGTGCTATAATAAAGGTATTAGCCAAACCATTTGGATGTAGAGGCAAAAGTAATTAAACTTGGCTTTGGGAGGTAAGGAAGGCTTTACTTCTTAGAAACTGTGAGGTTCCAACTTTTCTTGAAGGACGAATAGGGATTTGCCAGGTAGAAAGAAGAGGGATGAAAAAAATAGATGATGGAAACATTACTCAAATCATGTCACAAAAGAACCTGGCTTGGCCAGGAAGAGCAGAGGTCCAGGTGTGTCTGGGGCAGCCTCAGTTTACACAAGGTGTTCCCACATAACTACTATTGTGTCCCCTCTGGTCTTCAATGTGTCCCAGTTTGGAAGATAGAATCTGTGGCCACCTTGTGTTTGGCAGGCTCTCTGCAACCACGATGAGGAAGAGTAGGGAGAGGGGAGCTGGGTCAGGAGGGTCTTGTAAGGCAGAGGGACTGGCTTTAGCATGAGAATTGTGGGGTCCCCCTGGGGGGTGCTAGCAGGAGTCTTCCCTCAGAGAGGCCAGAGGAGAGGCTGCCATAAAGACCCAGGGACAGATGTCGAGAGCAACCCGCCCAGTGCTTTGCCTCCCATAATCCCAGTCTTCGGGAAGCACTGGAGACAGTAGGGCCAAGGGCTGTGGGCAGGAATAAGGAGACACAAGAACTCTCCCTTCCAAGGCATGGAGGCCTGAAGAGATGATCTGGCCTCTCTGGGCCTCTGCTGGGCCTTCCTCCTCCCACCCCCCCAGACAGAGGTTGTGTGCACAAGCCAGGGGTAGGGGGCAGGCAGGAGCATGGGCTTCTCTCTGAACTCTGCTGCCAACAGCTATGTGACCTAGGGCACATCACAGCCCTTGCTGGCTTTGGTTTCTCCATCTGCCCAGGAACACGTGGACCAGATGGTCTCCAAGGGCCTCTCAGGCTCTCACCTCCTATGTTCTTGCACATTCTAATCCTGAACCCTCTTGAGGATCGGATTCTGCAGCCAGATAGTCATGAGTCAGTGCCTCAGTGATCAGCTGGTAGGGGCCACGTTCTCTTCCCAGGACCTGGGTCCTTAATAAAATGAGAACAAGTCTATTCACTTGGAGAAGGCAGCGCTTTGAGGCATGGGTCATCAAGACCGCTGCTGAAATCTATGGACTGTATTGAACCCTACAGCTGTGGACTCCCAAGGAGCTGTTAGCCCTCTGCCTGGGAACCCCCAAGGCTGGGTCAACCATGACAGAGCCAAGCATGAGAGAGCCTGCTACATGTCTGAGGGAACTGTTCGAGGTTCCTGTCTTCCCAGTCGTGTTTCTGGAGAGAGGGCAAACAGGCTTTGCCACAGAAAAAGCAGAAAGGGTGCAGCCCCAAGAGCCATCAGAGAGAACACTGTCTTGCTATTTACAGATGGCTTAACTCGAGGGGGCGGAAGTGACAGCAGATGGGCCGAGGCAGGCCTGAATGGGAGAGGCATGGCTAACAGACAAACTCCCAGCTATGTATAGCGATTTACAGCTTAAAGAGTGAGTCCCCACAGGCGGGGCAAAGTGCGGAGACTGTCCCCACGGATGGGAGTGAGGTGGGACTGAGGTTCAGAGAGGTAAATTCTCTGGGCAAGTACAAGGCTGAGTATGTGGGGGCAGAACCTGGACATTCTGATTTTATCTGGATCTGTTTCCGGGACATCTATTCTAAAGTCTTTTCATTGATAGAGGAGGGTGCTGAGGTCTGGAGAGACAAATAGATTTGCCACAGGTCATCTACCTACAGTGAAACACCTGGAACCAGATTGGATGGCTGCACAGGCTCTCCTGCCTTTAGCTTGGCAGAGGAGCAGTCATACGCTCTCATTGCTCCTTTGTTTCAAAAACTATCCATGCTCGTACATTACACCGTCTGTGTACAACATCACCAACAGCTAACATTATGCAGAATTTTGTTCCACTGTAAAAATAACACTTAAAAAAAGTTTAGAAAATAAAGTAGAAAGAAAAAATTATCCCACTTGCCAAGCATTAACTTTTGGGTACATTTACTTTTCTTTGTTTTGCCTGCTTGTAATTCTTTTTTTCCCCTTTTTCACATAGTTGAATTCATACTGACTGTACAAATTCTCCATACCCTAATTTCACTCACACTATCGTAAGTATTTTCCATGTTATTACATACACTGCATAAATGCTGTTCTGAAGGCAACAAGCTCACTGATCCAACCCTTGATTGTTAGACATTTAGACTGTTTTCAATTTTTCACTGTTACACACAATGTTTCAAAGAACAGCATGTGTAAGATGATTTTGAAAGTTTAGGATAATTTTCCTTCACTGGCATATTAGCAAGAATACTTTTAAAATGTCTACTGGTTGGCATATTAGAGAGAATTGACTCAGGCTTGTGGGGGGTCCTAGGCAGAGGGCTACCAGATCCCCTTTCCTCTTTCTGCAACCTGTTGATTTATTTTTCTCTCTTACTCCCTCAGAACCCATGAGTTCTTTTCCAAGACAATTCCATAAAAATTTGTCCCATTAGCCAGGACACTCTTTGCATTGAAAGTGAGTGAAAAAAAAATCACCTCCAACATTATATTGATTAAAAATGAAACGTACTGGTTCAATAACCTGAAAAGTCTCTAGCTTCAGGTATAACTGGATCCAGGTGCTTAAGTAATGCGATCAGGGCCTGGATTTATACTGCCTCTCAGCCCAGTTGTTGGCTTCATCCTCAAGCCCTAAGTACTGGCAAAATGGGTGTAAATCAGTTTCAGCATGCCTGTTTCCAGGCCTGCAGAAAGCGCAAGGTTTTCTCTCTGGTACCTCCTACATAAGCCCTAGAATTCACTCTGATTGGACTAACTTAGATTGCTCACTCTCTCCTGAAATAATCAGTCACCAGAGACATGGCCTCACCTTAAGCTTAGAGAGCTTCGATAAAATACTCTGTGCATGGAGCTGGGGTTGGTGCATTTGTCCCAGAGCCCATAGATTAGGAGAGGTGATTCCTGCAAAGCATGTGTGGGGCATTTGTTACAAGAAAAGGGAATGGATCCTGGAGGCAGAAGGAAACACAAAACAACAGATGCCGCTCTATTTGGGGAAAGACTCTTGTCTCAGAAGCACAGCATTTTGGACCTGAAGAGTCCTGCAAACACATCCCTCTCGTATCCCAGACAAGAAGTCCCCACAAAGGCTACCCAGGTCTCCTCTCTGAAACACTGCACAGCTCCAGAGGGGTTTGACTCCAGTCCAGGTATCTGAGTTATCCCCTACTTTGTGACTCATGTGAATTGTTCTTTTAATCAATTTCAGGCCCTGAAAGCAAGAGTGACAATTTCAACTATGTGTTACTTAAGAGGATATTTATTACATTTTACATAAATGGTCCCTTTCTAAGGAGAGAACTCTATATGCCAGCCATAAGCAAAATGGCACCTGCTGTTGAGTTTGCTGGGTGGGCCTCCCAGCAAGCTGCCTTCTCTGTCTCTGCTGCCCAGTCACTCAGAGTTGACCTTGACCCTTGGGACAGCATGCAGCTCATACGGGCCCAGCAGATCATAGCCCAGGCAGAATACGGATGGATCGTCTTGTCTTGTAGTCCCTACAGCATTCTGTCTGTGTGACACCATGTTTTCCTTCCTATAGCCCGAGGAGGCTGCCATTCAAATAGCCACCAATTCTTCCTGGCTGGCCAGACCTAAGTGTACAATAGCATCCTGTCTCTAATGGCCACAGCAAAGAAGGATTCAGTCAGAGTCAAAGCTGATGGCCACAGTTTAAACTGTTTGCCATCTGAATGAGTTAGGGTAATTCTTGCTGCTGTAACAAATAGAACCCAATGTAGAGGCTCAGATATGTGTTTCTTCCCTGTGTGACAGGATTTCTTCTGTTACAGATGCTTGTTTCTTGCCTCAGGTCAGCAGGGCACTGTCCTTCAAGTTGTCTCTGGGTCACAGGCTGCTGGCTGCTTTGCCACCTTTAGCTAAGGGCTTCCAAAGTGACCCCAAGGTTGTCTTTATTTCAGGCAGCCCAGAGAGGAGTACGAACAAAGAGGAGTCAGGTGGGAGTTGTGTATAGGGCAGTCCTGGAAGTGGTGCTGATTTCTGCTCCTCTCCCATGGGCCAGGGCAGAACTTAATCACAAGGCTACATGTGACTATAAGAGAGACTGGGAATACTGTCCTGGTACAGTGGCTCACGCCTATAATCCTGGCACTTTGGGAGGCTGAGGCAGGAGGATCCATTAAGGTCAGGAGTTCGAGATCAGCCTGACCAACATGGTGAAACCCCATGTCTACTAAAACTACAAAAATTAGTCGGGCATGGTGGCATGTGCCTGTAATCCCAGCTACTAGGGAGGTTGAGGCAGGAGAATCACTTGAACCCAGGAGGCAAAGGTTGCAGTGAGCCTAGATCACGCCACTGCCCTCCAGCCTGGGCAACAGAACAAGACTTTATCTCAAAAAAAAAAAAAAAAGAAAGAAAGAAAAAGAAAAAGAGAGAGACTGAGAATATAGTCTAGCTATGTAGCTGGGAAGAAGTAGGGAGCATAGATTTTGGTGAGCAGAGAGCAATCTTTGTCACACAATCTCAATCCAAATTCCAAGCCTGAATGAAAAGAGACCATTCCAAGGGGAGAAGAGGACGTATGAGTCCATGTCCAGAGAAGAAAGGTGTGGGCTAGAAGGTGGCCAGGTAGCCAACCAATCCATTGATCATCTCCCATTGTGACTGGGCTGGCATATTAGAGAGAATACTGATAACATGTGTACCAGGGTCTCTCAAGGTTGGCTGGGTGGGCCTCCCATTGAGACTCCTCTCCAGCCGTTCCTCAAGTCTGGGTACCAGGGCCCTTCCCTGGTTACCAAGAATCATCCCCAAGGCAAAGGCAAGTGGCCTTATGTGTGCATAAGCCCTGGAGAAGAATTTTTGGATCCATACATCCCACTTTTTGCTCTTCACACACAAGTATTACACATAACCTACAGACATCATGATAGAATCATTTGGATAAATCGTGAAATTTCAACCCAACTGCTCAGGAGGTCTGAGGCTTGTAGGATGAGAGAAAGTGTGATTTGTCACTCAGAGACAGACTGAAACTGGAGGACGGATTTCTGATAACATGGTGTGATCAATGTACAGCATTTTCTGACTTCGGTGAACAACACTTCAGCTGTTGTTACTCAATCTTGGCAGCCCACTTCACATTAACGTTCATTTCCAAAGGATCATCTCAGACTCAAGTATCTTTCACAGACTCTCAGCCCATTCAGCCGGCAATAATTATTGCCTTGTTGCTCAAGGTGAAGTTCTACTTGTTGCTGTGTGACAACTTCCACAAGTGGGGGCTAGCTTCTTAGGTGGGCGCCTCTTGCCCCCACTTCTGTGCAACATGGCCCCCTAAAACATGACTGCTCTCAGAAAACATTGTATCTCTCCAACCGCAAAATGCTCTTGCCTCCGATTTCTCCCCTGAATCTATTCCTGGTCTTCAGAGAAAGGCAGTGAGGGAGGGCTGCTTTCGTTTGGATTGCTTTGCTTGCTTCCTGGTTATGTGCTAGTCAATGCTATCGGCAGCTTAGGTCATCTCAGCAGACAGAGGGATTTGTTTTCAAAGTCATGAGTTCATGCTGATGTGCCAGTAATCACACCATTCCACTAAGCCTCTTCTTTTATTATTCTTACCTAAGAACCTCTTGATTCACGTCCTCGTTCCCTTTCCGAAGCTTCCAGCTTTTCCTCTCTCGCATACACTACGTTCTAAATGCTAAGCTACACATCATCAAGTCAAACTATATGTTGAGCTATAATAGCACCCACAGCTTTCAAAACATCAGCATTCAAATGGGAACTTGTGGCTACCTGCTGCCATGATTTGTTACTCACGACACTCCGCACACCACCTATCGGTTAATATGAACTTGAGCTGGGGGCTTGCATTCCTGCATTTACTTTCCCCATTTTACTCAATTTATTAACAGCAGTTTCCATATCCAGCACTTTCAGGAAACCAGTAACAGGGAAATTTCACCTAGGGCTCTATGTCTCCTTTCTGATATGGTTGGATCTTATCCAAGCATCCTTTCAAGAAAGAACACTCTGCAATGAATAAGATATGAACTATGTAAAATAACAAGAATCCTTTCCAGTTTAAACCAGCCTTCAGAATAGTTCTGTTCACACAGCATACAGCACAACATGAGCATTTTTACCGAGGGCACACGGCCCTGCATGATTTCAGCGAGGAAGTGAGGCTGCGCGAGGCAGAGGAACGGGGGAGGGGCGGTTTGTGGGACGATGGTAGTGACGGGAAATGTCAGGGGTGAGTTGGTTCTGGGAAGGCAGCCGCTGGGTTCTGGGTCCCGTGAAAGAAGTATCTGAGGCTCTAGACTCTGCAGATCTATTGGGATGGAGAACACACACACAGACACACACACACACACACACACCAGATCTATATGGCCACAGCCTGTGCAGTGCCATTCCCTCTCCCTAGAACAATGTTCTTCTCCACGTTTGCCCCACCTGTGACTTATCCTAATCCTGCATATGAAGATCTGTAGTGCTGTCCAGGCCCCCTCCCCTTTCTACATGATACCCTGTGTATACCTCTTCCCACACTTGATCATTTTGCACATATGTGTGTGTGTGTCTATCTCTCTGTCTATCTTCTCATTTGACAACACAGCCCTCCTCAGTAGGAAGCATTTCTTGCTCATCTTAATATCCTTAGCATGTGGCGTGTGGTCAATACTCAATGAATGTTGAATGAATGACTAAAATTAGCATCCAGTCTATGGTGAAACCTTAATGAACATTAAACTCTAAGTGAATTAAACCCCATCCAAAGTCTCTTCTTTATCAATATCCAGGAAGGCCTTGGATATGCACACTAATGATGACCATGCATATTTCATAAAACTGTTTCCAGAACCTACCATGCCCCCTGTATTAGTCATTTATAGTAGCACCGTGTTATTCTATTGTGTTAACACACTTCCCTTTGCCTGGTCAGTGCCTTCTTGTTTGGCCTTTGAGTTGTTGGCAATTTATAGTTATTATAGAAAGAATGCTGCTATTGACATGTTTTTCTTTCTTTGGGGCTAACACCATAGGATTTTATTTTTAACCAAAGAAGGGATTACTGGGTCAGAATGTATCAACAGCAGTGCGGCTCTCATTCATGTTGCCTGATTGCTTATGGAAATTTGTCCAGTCTTTCTAGAAGGCAATGCTGAAGGATGTGTTTCCACTGGCTGCCAGTCCTGGGTTTTATCATACTTATTTTTGTGACTTTAGTAGGCATGTAACAGGACCTGAAAGTTGCCTGGATCTAAATTTTATTTTATAGCTGGCAAGACCGCACCTGTTTCCACGTGGTGATTTACTATCTCCATTTCCTGGTGTAATTTTGTTCATCTCCTTTGACCGCTTATCAGGAGGAATCGCATAACGGCCTATCCATTATCTGTTTTGGGCAGTAAGCAGGCCTGAGAGGGTGAATGAGACAGACATAACGGATGCCGTGGCTTTCCTTTTGGTATTTATTTTTATTACATTGCGATGCAAACATTTTCATTCTTACATATTTGAACCCATCCATCAGAGCCCTGATGGTATCTGTTTCTTCAATAGCCAGGAATTTATCTCCTTATCAGCAGCAGGGGTAACAATGCCATTTCCTTGTCTCCAGGTTTGTCACAGATCAGCAGTACGATATGGCTGAACTTGACAGGTATGCTGTATGAATTTAAATTAACTCTCCCCTGGCCTGTTAGCCAACTGTCCCCGCGATGCTTATTAAATACCAATCTCTTTCTCCAATGTGCTCCTTGGCTGGCCTAACATTGGTTTTGCCAGAACTCAAATCCATCTCAAGAATATCTCTTCTGGTGACCTTTGCGGTTTGTAACTCAGTACAGGATGGTTTCGGTGATTGACAATTCACATCTTAATCGCTCAGGAGGGATCAGCTATCACTGCCATTAAAAGACAAATCCTTTGATGGTTCCTTACCTGGAAGAATAAGCATCCTACACTCAGAACTGTCAAATTCTATTAAAGGACTTGGAAGGATTTACATTGGTATTGCACTAACTCTATATATTGACTTTGGAACATAGCGTATGTACTTAGGGATTACAATTAGACTAGAGCTGGAAAGCTCCTCAAAGACCTCAGAGCTTTAGACAAGGGAAAAGACTCAAGTTTCCTTCAAATGGGTCTGGCTTGGGGAATGTCCCAAGGCTGCTCCTTCTCTGTAATGTCATTTTTCTCTAGCCTTCCCACACCCCCATCCCAGGAAATTGGTTTCGATATCCAGAGAGAGAGAAAACCAAAAGGGAATCTTGACTGTACTCTAAAAGCCCCATGGGAAATGTGTCGGTGGGAGGGTGATGGGTTGGGCCAAGGATGACAATAGAGGATTCGCAGTCAGCCTGGATCCCACAGAACATGCCTTCCACCACTTCCGTGCCACGATTTTCAATGCCCCTGTCCCACTGTCCTTTGGTTTCTCTCTCCTGGCAAAGCCCCAGGTCGGAATCTATCCAACTGTCCAGCACCGCCTCAGTCACACCTGGGCTGCTCAGCACTCGAAAAGGAAGACCACACAGCAGTGTGAATGGCTGCTGCAGAAAGGGTGCGTCGCGTCCAAGCTCAGTGAGGCTGGGGGTCCTGCGGTGCTTCCACCGTCCCCGTTCTCTCCCCGACCCTGTCTTTCCTTTCTCCTCCTGGTCGCACTGGGATCCTTGCACCATGCATGGATCTATTCTTCCTGGAGCCTGGTCAGGAAGGAACCTCACTCTCCCGATTATACGGGCTCTGTCCTGGAGCCTCAAACTCATCTCTACTGGCTCCCTCCCGTCAATACTTCATATAATCTACTGTCTTCATTATTATAAAACTCTCTTTTAACCCTACAGCTACTTCTAGCTGCCACCTTCTTTCATCTCCCCTTCACTAACGCTGGACTACCCTTGCTGTCCCGTTCCTTCAATCTCAACTGACTTCTCAACTCCTTGCCTTAAGGATTTCACCCCATCACTCCACAGAGATTGTTTTTACATTTCTAATTAATTAAACTTTTTTTTCTATTTAATAGAAACCCTTTTCTCTGACTACATACTTATTTTCGATTTTTAAAAAATAAACTTTTATTCTAGCTTTAGGGGAACATGTGCAAGTTTGTTATATAGGTAAACCGGATGTACGTCACAGGGGTTTGTTGTACAGATTATTTCATCACCCAGGTACTAAGCCTAGTACCCAATAGTTATTTTTTCTGGTCCTCTCCTTCCTCCCTCCCAATCTCCACCCTCAAGTAGGTTCTCGTGTCTGTCGTTCCCCTCTTTACGTCCACGTGTTCTCATCATTTAGCTCCCACTTATAAGCGAGAAGGTGCGGTGTTTGGTTTTCTATTCCTGTGTTAGTTTGCCAAGGATAATGATCTCCAGCTCCATCCATGTTCCTGCAAAGGACGTGATCTTGTTCTTTTTTTATAGCTGCATAGTATTCCATGGTGTATATGTACCACATTTTCTTTATCCAGTCTGCCACTGATGGGCATTTAGGTTGATTCTATGTCTTTGCTATTGTGGATAGTGCTGCAATGAACATACACATGCAGGTATCTTTATGGTAAAACAATTTACATTCTTTTGAACATATACCCAGTAATGGGATTGCTGAGTTGAATGGTAGTTCTGCTTTCAGCTCTTTGAGGAATCGCCACACTGCTTTCCACAATGGTTGAACTTATTTACACTCACACCAACAGTGTATAATCATCCCCCTTTCTCCACAACCTTGCCAGCATCTTATTTTATTGATTTTTAAAAAACAGCCATTCTGACTGATTTGAGATGGTATCTCACTGTGGTCTTGATTTGCATTTCTCTAATGATCAGTAATGCTGAGATTTTTTTTTCATATGCTTGTTAGCCACATGTATGTCTTCTTTTGAAAAGGGTCTGTTAATGTCCTTTGCCCACTACTTAAAGGTGTTGTTTGGTTTATTTTCTTGTAAATTTGTTTAAGCACCTTACAGATGCTGGATATTAGACCTTTCTTAGACGCATGGTTTGCAAAATTTTTCTCTCATTCTGTAGGTTATTTACTCTGTTGATAGTTTCTTTTGCTGTGCAGAAGCTCTTTAGTTTTCATTAGATCCCACTTGTCAATTTTTGTTTTTGTTGCAATTGTTTTTGGCATTTTTGTCATGAAATCTTTGCAGTTCCTATGTCCAGAATGGTATTGCATAGGTTGTCTTCCAGAGTTTTTATAGTTTGGGTTTTGACATTTGAGTCTTTAATCCGTCTTGAATTGATTTTCGTGTATGGTATAAGGAAGGGGTCCAGTGTCAGTCTTCTGCATATGGCTAGTCAGTTATCCCAGCACCGTTTATTGACTAGGGAATCCTTTCCCCATTGCTTGTTTTTGTCAGCTTTGTTGAAGATCTGATGATCGTAGCTCCTTTTTTGGCATTCTGTCCCAGCCCAGGCTTCCAGCGTTGGTGTTTCTCAGGTCCTGCCTAGGCCCTTGGTTCCCCTCACTCATCACTCCTGTTCTTGTGGCTTCAGCGGTGAGTTAGCCACATGTGGACCAGGCTGGCTCTCTCCTGAGTTTCAGAGCCCTAATATGAGCTCTGGAACCTGAATGTCTGTGTATGGAACTCCTCTGCCACTATGTGCTGTGTGACCTTGAGCAAGTTACTCAACTTCTCTGTACCTCAGTTTCGTTTCTCCTGAGGTTATTGTGAGGGCTTAGTTGAGTTTGTTATTACTGTTACACAGTCAACTGCCTGTTGAATGTTGTCTCCTTCACATGTCCCAAAGACGTATGGAATGTGACTAGCACAAATCTAATTTGCCTCCATCTCCACCCATCCCTACAACCTTTGTCAAAGGAATGTCTTCCTTTCCCTTTGGTGAATAATGCCACTGAAGTCCCGGACAACCTGGACTGCCCTTCTCTCTTCACCCCTGACCAACCAATCACCAAGTCCATGTATCTACCTCCTCGACATCTCTCTTCACCTCCTCCTACCCACACCCCTGCCCCCACCCTTGCTCTGGCCACCACCAATTCTCATCTAGGTTTACTGCACAAACTCTTTGGCAGAACCCTCTTATTCTTAAACTCCATGTCCCTTGGCATGATTCACAAGTTCCTATTTGCCTGGCGTGGTGGCTGATATCTGTAGTCCCAACACTTTGTGAGGCTGAGGTGGGAGGATCGCTTGAGCTCAGGAGTTTGAGACCAGGCTGGGCAACATAGTGAGACTCTGTCTCTACAACGAAATACAAACATTAGCCAGGTGTGGTGGCATGCACCTGTAGTCTTAGCCACTCGGGAGGCTGAGGCAGAAGGATCGCTTGAGCCCAGTTTGAAACTGCAATGAGCCCTGATGGTGCCACTGCATTCCAGCCTGGGCAACAGAACAAGATCCTGTCTCAAAACAAACAAAACAAAACGAAACAAAATTTCTGTCTGGTCTGGTGCTGCTTGTTTCTCTTTGGGCTCTTTCACCCCTAACATCCAGCCACATCACTCCTTTCCTTGCACTCACATGTTCTCTGGTGTTTCACCTGCTGTTCTCCCTGTTTGGAACAGTCTTTTTCCTGTCCCTTTCCTGGCATTGCTAACTCCTTATCTTTGCAGTCTCATGCTAAAAGCCATTTCCTGGACAGCTGGTCCACCCTTTCAATGGGGGAAGAGGTGCTTAGTCCTAAGTGCTCTCCAGCACCCTGTATTTCACCCATCACTGGGCCTCCCTCACCTTGTTGGGAAGTCCATATTTCCCACAGAGGAATCATGACCCTGTTGTTCACCCCTGTATGTCCACTGCTTGGCACATAGCAGATACACTATAAATATTTGCTGGAAAAGTATCTCATTTCACATATTTTTGACAATATGCATGCCATCTCCATGTTCTTCAATTAATTGCTCTACTCAACAGCTGGTGCTGGATATTGAGTATCCTTCTCTCTCTTTCTCTATCCTCTAAATAACTCTCAGTACTTGCCATTAAGAAGCTGAGAGTATAGCTGTGAAGATGGATGAGGCAGCAGGTAATGACGATGGGAATAACACAAGCTGATCTCTGTGTACAGGAGTCAATGCTGTGGAATGGGGGCTGGGGAGGGAATGGGAAGATACTTCCTGGAGGAATTGACCCTGAGATGAATTTTTTAAATAATAAAGAAGAGCTGGATGGGGAAAGAATGAGAAGAAAGATGCTCTGACTTTTCTATGCGCCAAATAGCAGCTGAGTAGGGACCACCCTTATGTCTGTTTCCACCAACAATTTTCACAGTCGGGATCAGCTCCATTTGATTGAAAGATTGTGATGCACACCTGGGACCTGGGATACTGAGGACTGTGCCTCCTTCTAAACCTCTCTGATGTCTTCGCTCCTCTAAATAACCCAGCTGGTCCTGCAGGGCAAGCCCTGCCTAGAGAATGCTACTAAGATCAAGTGTCCAGTACCTACCTGTCTTCACTCATGATTTCCCCAGGCAAAAGAATGGACTCCCAGGAGGTGAAGTGTTTGTCTAAGGCTGCACAGAGCAAGTTAGAAGCACAGCCAGGTTCAACTCCAAAGACCTGCCCTTTATGGTCTTCCACATGTTAAAGATGATTTGTCTGTCCGTTTGTTTGTTTTTGATGAGGGCTGGGGTAGAGCAGCAGCACCCAACACCCAAATCTTGTACTTGACCAGTGAGTCTTTATGGATAGATTTTTCAGGAAATCTTTATGGATAGATTTTTTACTTACTATAATACAAAGACATTTATTCAATAAGAAAAGACAGAAGCATTCTGCTTTACATATTCTAACACTACAGTTCAATGAAGTTAGAAATAAACAAGAAGGGGTTATCCAGTCACTTAGAAGTTAAAAACACTCCTAAATAATGCCATGGAAAGGGAAGATATTCAGAACAGAGTACTTAAAGAACAAGGATGTAAACACAGCATATCATATAAATTTATAGGATGCTGTCATGCTGGTACTTAAAGAAAAAAACTGTTGCTCGTGATGGCATCTATTAGTAAGAAAGAAGAAAAACTGAGAATTAAGTCTGTACTTAAATAACCTAGAAGGGGTACAAATTATTGAGTGAAAGGAAAGTGAGAAGAATAATAAACCCCAAGGCAGAAAGGAATAAAACGGACATAAAATTGAATTTGGAGCACAAACTAAACCAATGCCTCCCAAATTGGACAATATATTATAATTACCTGGGATGCTTGCTTGAACCACAGATTTCCAGGCAGGAGCCCAGACCTGTTGAGTGAGACCCACTGGGACCTGGGACCTGGGACCTGGAACCTGGGATCTGTATTTCTGACGAGTTCCCCTCATGGTTGTTATACAGCTAGCTCGGCCACCTTTCTGTCCTCTGGCAATGGGAGCCAGGCCTACACTGATTCTCTCCTGTGAAGCTTTTGGGGTTTTTGACCACCGTCACTGTTGGTGGCCTTTATTCTCTTATCCATCCATATAGTGGGACCAGGTAGGTCACAATGGCACTCTGGTCTTTGAATCCAGTTGATTAGTCCAAGAGTGGACACTTGACTCTAACTGGGCCCAAGTGCCTCTTTCCTGGGACTTTTAGATTTGGAACCAAGAGAGCTGTGTAGCCTCCCTTTCATAACCTGGATTGTTATATGTGAAGCAGTGGGCTCCCTGACACTGTATTTCCCAGCCTATGGAGTGGAAAAGAGGTGGAAGCTGATCATCAGAGAGAGAAGGTTGAAGGCATCATATAGAGAGAAGTGGCGAGGCAGGGAGAAGAATCCCAGCATCACGCAAGTCCCTGCTTCCTTTTGCTCTTATGACTCGAATGTTTTTATATCCTTGGTTTCTTTTGTTTTAGGACAGAGTCCCAGTCTGTCACCCAGGCTGGAGTGCAGTGGTGTGATCTCAGCTCCCTGCAACCTCCACTTCCCGGGTTCAAGTAATTCTCCTGCCTCAGCCTCCTGAGTAGCTAGGATTACAAGCACCCCCCATTTTTGTCTTTTTAGTAGAGATGGGGTTTCACCATGTTGGCCAGGCTGGTCTTGAACTCCTGACCTCTGCTGATCCATCCACTTCGGCCTCCCGAAATGCTGGGATTACAGCACTGCCAGGCCCATGTGCTTGGTTTCTGAGAGTTATTCTCAGGTATCATTTTCCCTGCATGTGTAAGCTGGCTTGAGCAGGGTTCCTGCTCCACGTATCAAAGGAGTCCTAGCTAATTCACAACCTTACTCGGCTCTCTCCCCTCCAGCACAGGCTCCCAGGATTACCACCCACACATTCATCTTTCCAGGAGCCTAGGAAGGAGACAGTGAGAGCAGTCATGCCATCCATGCCTTGATGACATTGATGCTTCTGGTCTGGGTACGATAAAGGTCTGTCATAAGACACTCTACTTTCTTTTTGGCAGCAGTTCAGTGGCCTGATCTCAGCTCACTGCAACCTCTGCCTCCTGGGTTCAAGTGATCCTCCCGCCTCAGCCTCCCGAGTAGCTGCGATTACAGGCATGAGCCACCACACTCTGCTAATTTTTATATTTTTAGTAGTGAAGAGGTTTTGCCACATTGGCTGGGCCGGTTTCAAACTCCTGACCTCAGGTGATCTGCCTGCCTCGGCCTCCTAAAGTGCTGGGATTACAGGCGTGAGCTAGGCCCAGCCACCCTCCTGAATCTTAAAGTCAAATTTGACTGTGTAGCCCGGTAGCCATGAGGATAGGTATAAAATGCAGCAGCAAGACCAAGATGGCCCATCCTTTGAAAAATTATGGAATACATAATCAACTATAAAACATATATTATATTTTTTAAAATTGATAAGCCACGCCTAAATAATAAGTGTTGTCAAAGTAGTCAGCACTAAATATTTGAGACATGTAGGCTGAGCATCTCACACTGGGGGTGGTGTGAGGCCTGAGCATTCTGAGACAAGTAGGCTTAGTCACTGTCCTTTGGGTCAGGTTGGTGGAAGAGACATGCGCTTGAATAAACAGAGAAGGTAAAATGCCAAGGACAGTGAACAAGGCACTAAGGATTGCAGGGACGGGGACTCAGCTCTAACTGGAGATGTTGGTGGAGATTAGCTTGGAGGAGAAGCCATTTGCCCCGAGTCACCTGAATGAGTTCCTGGGCAGATCGGGCAGTGGAGAAACCATGTGGAAGAGCCCACGCATGGCCTGCTGAGGGAACTTAATCAGCTGAGTTACTGGAGATAGAGGCCTAGAAACGAGGCTGGCAGGGTGGCAGAGGCTGCCTTCTCATGACCTCATGGGCTCTGATCTGGGACTCTTGGTGGTGAGAGAAAAGCAGGAGGGTTTTAAGATGGGAAGTGGTCTTGGAGGGTGTGCATTTATTATTGCTATTCATTAATTACTTCTGTCTCTCTTTTTTTCTGGGCTCTTGGTGGGACTACACTTCCTGGCTCCCTGTGGTTGGACAGGATCCCATGGATGGATCTGGACAGTGAAACATGAGTGGAAGTGATATGTTATTTCTGGGCCAAGCATCTATTGCTGGCATAAGACCCTCTAGAGCTCTCATTCCCTCTGTCACAACTACCAGTGTTCAAGATAATACAGTTGATACAGCAGACCTGACATCTATTCTCCAAGTGGGGATTGGGGTGAGATGATGGCAGAAAGGCCTATGCGCTGGGTCTGCCATCCGTGCCCATGGAGGCCATGGAGGCCTGGAGGTGTGGGGGCCTCAGGTGGGCTGCCCAGGGACTGGCCCCAACCTTACCCACATCTCATTGCCCACTGGACCAATACCCTTGAGTGTCCCCACCCCTAACCACCCAGTTACTTCCTGGAGAAGTGCGAAATTCTGGATATGATCATAAAACGTGAAAAGTGAAGCCTCAGAGAAATGACACACATAAAAACGACCTTGGCTCGAAAACAAACACATGAACTTTAAAAATGCAAATCTGCCTCCAGCTAAATAAATAGAACCAGTCCAAGAAATAGAACACATGAACTTGGAAAAGTGTGACTGAAGAAAAAGGCTCAGAGAAAACAAAATATAATAGTGAGACAGAAAAATATAGCAAAAGGTAAAAGGAACACAGACTTCAGAGTCCCATACCTGCCTTCAGATCCCACTTTTGATCCCACTGTGTTTACAATACAGCCTCCCATGCTCATCCATCCATTCACCCATCCTTTCCTTCAGTAAATGTGGAATGCTTACTGTGTGCCAAGCACTGTGCTAGGTCCTGGAGCCCCATGCTTCTGAGCCAGTTCTATGCCAACTCTATCTGCATGGAACTTACAATCCTGTGGGACACACAGACAAGAAAGTGGGACAAACGACTTGCCTGGCCAGGTTATTGTGCATGTTAACATATAAACCACCTTGCAGTGTGCACAGCAGCCCGGAGATGCTAAACAGATGGTGATTAAGATTATTAAAATACCAGAGACAAGTAATAGACCACAGGGTAGCGAAGAAACAAATCTTCTCTTGAATAATTATTGGAGAGACATGCATTATTTATTTAAAGTTTACAGGGAGGCAATTTGTAACCATTGAAAGTTACAATGGAAACTAAAAGGAAATTATTGCTCCAGACTCTTAAATCCAAACACTTCCTCCTAAGCCCATGCATGCAGGGGAGTCTAAAAGGTCTATTATATATTGTGCAGTTCCTATAACATAGGGCAGGCAGAGAAGGGTTGGGAAGGACGAAGAGTGAGCTCATCAGTTTGCTTATTTGGGAACTGGGTCTTTGATCTTTTGGCCTGGCACACCTGGGCTACCTGGCTATGCCCAGAGCTTGTCTCCCCTACCCCTAGATATAGTAAGGCACATTTTGGAGATTCTCATAGTCATTGTACCCAGGATTTACAAGACATATTCCAGAGAACTAGACCTGCTGCGTGTCTATTTATGTTTTATTTTTAGGAGAGGAAGCAGTGTAGAAAGGACACTGGTTTCATAAGCATTTGGAGTCAAACTCAGCTTTGTGACATTGGAAAGTTACTTAAATTCTCTACACCTCAGTTTTCTTAACTCTAAAATAAGACTGATAATGAGGGCTATTGTGAGGATATATACAGTGTATCCTATATACACACACATATATGCATGTAGATAGACACCTGCATATGTCTATGAATACATATATGAATATAAACATTCTTATGTACATTCACATACATATTCCTATATACAAAATAAATATGTGCATATAGATACACATAAACATGTATATGTGTGTATATGCTCTTGTGTGTGTATACATATATATATATATATTTATGCATTTATTTATGCTTGTTCAGGCATGCCTACTCCTGAGTCTGTGATCTCAATCACTCCTGACCGAGAGGGTGGCCTCCTGGGTGGGGGAAAGAGAGGGGTTTAACGATATTTGAGGCTTATGTGTACAGACTTGGCAGGCCTTGGTGACAGGGGTTTGGGGTGGAGTGGGGGACAGGGAGGAGACAAGGTTGGCAGCTATGTCCTGCTTGGATAACCAATGGACCGTGAGAGAAAAAGGGATGTTGCAGAGATGATGAATTCAGATTGGGGCACACTGATTTTGAAATACCTGTGGTACTACCAAATTTGTGTGGATTCACAGGATAAACATAATCCATCCATCCATTTAACAAATGTTTATTCAATGCTTCACGTGACCATATTATGTGGCAGGTCCTGGCACAAGCAAGAGCTTGCTCCTGCAGAAGAGGCCCCACTTTTGCCATGTTTATTTCTCATATCTTCTGTGGCACGATCATGTTCCTTTATTCAAAATTTCCACTCATATCAGTCATCTGTCATTGATCACAGATGACAGAGTTTGTGGCCACAACGACATCTCCCCCACAGATGTGTGATGGCCAGCGTGTGGAAGGGGACCTTTGTGCTAGCTCACGCTTTCCGTGTTGCAGGGGAACTGTCAGAGGACACCTGGAAATCTTTGTCTCTTTGCCCATTTTTCCCTAGGTGTCTCCCCATGACAAGGCCGGGGCCAGCCCCTGGGATACAAAGATGAGAAAGGGCAGGGTTCTGCTGGGGGAGGGCAGAGGAAGAAGCCACTCTTCTGGTAAGAGTGGGCTGCTTTGCAGAGAGACAGTTAGGAGGTGTTGAGGCCCCTTAAGAAAAGCTCCAAAATCACTGACTTTGTATCTGACTGTGCCCAACACTGGTGCCTATCAGAGCATGGCGAGGTGGAAGCCACACCCAAGAGCTGTGTGATGCCTGGCAAGTCCCTTCATATCTCTGAGCCTCACTTCCTCATCTGCAAGTGGGGATAATGCTAAATACTTTGAAGGGTTATTATGGAAATTCCTACAGGAAACTTGTAAAGTGCTAGGCACGTAGTAGGTCCTCTCTCCCATGAATCCTTCCTGGGTCTTTGATTGGAAACAGCTTCCCATGCCAGTGATGCTTATGAATCGCTTGTCCTTCTGTAAGTTTCTATGGGTGTGGATTTGTGTGGAGGTGACTTTGTGTGCTTTTATATGGTTAGGATACATTAAGATAAGACCATATATGTTTTATATTAACTTCCTGCAAAAGAAAAATAAATTAGATTCGGATTGGTGTGAGTTTTTTTAAACATAAATGTACAACATAGTTGTATTCCTCAATATTTTGCATTTCTTTTGAAAGGACTATAACTTCAAGGAAAGTCTCAAAAACGTGACCTCCATTCCCTGCATGTTAGCACACTTCCCTTGTAATTTTCTCTCTGTGTCTACACAGATAGTCATATTTTTCCAGAATTGAATCATAGTCTACCCACTGTTTTGCGCTGTGATTTTTGCATTTAACCGTTTACGTGTGTGTGTGTGTTTAATGCCTTATGTATACAGGTAAGTTTTGAGAGTTTCATAATATTCCATTGCATTGGTGTTTAATTAGTTAAGAAAGCATTCCCTAATGTTTAATATTTTAGCTTTTGCTTTTGATTCCTTCTGGATAAGTTTAGATCTTGGGACAGAATCCTTTCTATGGTAATACCTGTGTCCTTTCTGGGTGCTCAGAGAAATCTCTTTTCCAGAGCAGGACATACTCTCTCGTTTTGAGCTCTCTGTTAAAAATTAGGGCTTGATCTCAGAACTCACCCCATTTCTTCCTTTCTAGACCATGTAGGTGGACTTTATTTAAGAAGCAAATGTGTAACAATCTCAATTGGTTGCTACTTAAACAAGAAGAGGGAAGATTATTACATTTTACCAAAAGGGCTGAATGTTAAAAGGTACAGGTACACACCTGGAAATAATTAAAATAACAACCAATGTTTACTGAGTATCACGTAACTGTCAGGAGCTATTCTAAGTTCATTGCATCCTCACAATCCCATGAGTTAGGTACAATTTTTAGCCCTGTTTTGCAGAAGAGGAAGTTGAGGTCAGAGAAGTTAAATGATTTGGTCAAGTTCATGCAATTAGGAAGTGACTTAAATCTAGATGGTCTGACTCCAGAGCTTAGGTCTAGGTTAAAATCCGTCATGCTATTTGCAAATTGGGTGTCCTTTAAGAAGCCATTTGACTGCTCTGAGCCTCAGCTTCTCACTTGTGACACGGTAGTGACAAGTCCTATCTCAAAGGACAGAGGTAAGATTAAGCAAGATGGTGTACAGAGAAGCCCACATGGTACCTGCCATGAGGTATTTACTCAGGAACAGTTCCAGTCCCCTTTTCTCCCATTGTCACAGGGTTGGGATCCTAGTTCCCCACCCAGCCTGGCCTCTGGACCCAGAAACATGACTATTTCCTATTGAAATGTTTGTTCTCCTCAACTGTCCTGTTGTTTTGACTTGTGAGCTCATTTTCCCTGAGAGTATTGGTTACTCCTTTTGGCAGTGTTGGTGGTGAGATGCCAGATCCTATCTACTTCACTTCCAGTGAACTCAGGAAGTAGGGTGAGGTGTGCCTTAAGGTGGGGAACCCCAGGCATGAGAAAACACTTACCAAGACACCTCTCAGGTCAGTCTTAACCCTTTGTCAGCCATAGAGAGGCTCCACTCTTTAGACTGTAATTTCACAGCCCCAGAAGTTCAGATGGGATGGAAGAGGAAGTAACAGCCCAAGTCAGTCACTCCGCCTGCTTTCCTCAGCCTCCCTTTAGCATAGGACTTCTGCACAGCTCTGACTTTACTTCTGACGATAATGAGGGCATAAGATTTAGTCTCCACAGATTTTTCCCAAGGCTGTGACTGGGGATAAGAAAGAATAGAATTCCTAATATTTCCCCCTCTGTTTTATACTTCCGCTGCTGTGCTGGGATACGTCCCGCCCAGGCCAAACGATCACCTTCCACCCTACCCTCCAATTCAAAATAGCACCACACCCCTACAGTTCCTCCTGGTTTTCAGTTTTCCCTTGCTAACTCCTTTGTGATCCTCTGGAGTTGATCTTGGGGGGCAGGTTAAGCATCCGTGCTTGTTATGAATCTTGACTGGAAATGGAACCTGAAAAGCAACCTCTATTTTCCATCTCTTTAGCATCTCATGTAACGCATTCTATGGGGACTCAACCTGTCAAAAACACCCATTCATATGCACACACGTGAACATCAGGCTACTTCTCCAGCATTGCCAGGGCTGGGGCAGAGGTGTGGCAGGAGGAACTGGTGGACCTGGTCTCTGTACTCATTGGTCACGAACTCCTCCTGGGATCACCAGAGATGCCTGTGATTTCTGATCTTTCTGAAGCTTTGATTTCCAGGTTTCTTTTAGATACCATGTGATGCCCCAGGATTCTTCTGATACCTTTCCTACTTTCTTAAGATACTCGTTCATTCATTTACCACTTATTTATGGTGCATCAACTATTTGCTAAACACTCTGCTAAGTGAAAACTTGAATCGACTTCTGTTTTTGTTACTCATAACCCAAAGTATCTTAGCTAAGATACCAGGTGTTATTATGTTTAGTTTACAGATATGAATGTGGGTACCAAGAGGCTACATGGAAGCCCAAACTAAGAGCCCTTAACAAGTCAGGGTGGACCTGGGAAATACATCCTTGTCTGAGCTCTTTCCACTGCATTATGCTGTCTCAGGGAGTGAATAGTTTAACCTTCTCTGCATTCTACTGAGACCAGAGAGTAAATGCTCATAGTGTGTTATCCCATGGGAGAGAAATTAAAAATGTCTTGGATAAGATTGAGTAATTTGGTGATAATCTTAACTTTTAAAGCTGCGCTGCATAGTAATTACAAAAATCGACTCTGGAGGCCCAACAAATCTAAGCTCAAATTTTCACCTTGCCATTTCCTGGGTAGATGATCTTAATTAACTTACTTTCTGAGCCACAGTGCCCTTCTCTGTAAAATGGGGAGAATTATAATTATAACTACAACTTGTGTTTGTCATAAGATTTAATGAGACAATGCATGTAAGCACTGAACTTTACACACCTGGAAAACAATTAGTGTTCAGTGATTACTGTGTTAAGGGGATGCTGATGATCATGCTAATGAAGACCAATTCAAAGTGGTTCACGTTGGCAGATGCACTTTAGCCTCCATATGGTTAATAACACTGGAGGTGGGAGTGCAGGAGAGGAGCCTGCACCCAAGGAATGGAGGAGAGCTAAAGCCCAGAGGGAAATCCATGGCAGGTCTCAAGGGAGGCAAATTGTCTAATCTCTGTAAATGGGTTGAGTTAGAACTGTCTCTCAGCCTGGATCACAAAGCAACAAACCCTTCAAGGACAGCTACAAAGTGAATTTTTTACATCTCAAGGTTATGTGTAATTTTAAAAGTTAAATATCTTGCATAATAAGAAAACATATATTATTTAAATACTCTCCTTTTTTCCTATAAATTACCTGGGGGTGGGGGGAAGAGAGAGAGAAGAGAGAAAGGGACAAATATAGAGACAGACAGAGAGTGGTTTCAAATATCATTTAATGCCTAAATGTCACAGGCTTTAAAAATTCAACACAATTCTCATGCATTCTTTCCCACAGGGGGCTACCCTTTCAACAATGACCTTTAAAAAAACTCAAGCCAACAAATAGCTCTGATACTGAAGACACGTGTACTTTATCAGCCTGGACATTCTACCGCTGACAGCATAAATTTATTTGCCCAAATTGTCAGTAGTTTGGGCACTAGATCTTGGGATTGAACAGATTCTTGTGGACCACGTGTGTTTGGGGTGATTCAGTTCTGGGTTCTTCTGAGATAAGATGGTTTAAATAATTCCCAACTTTTATGGTTGTAAAAATTTCATTTTGACCTTCTATCTGCTATGATTTATCTGTAGACTCTCGAGGGGAGTCAGGGTTGGTGCACAGAGAACTGTATAAAAAAATCAATTAAATTGCAGGTGCTATCTCCCCAAAGATCTCAAATAAAGCATCAAAAGCCAGTGTTGCACAGTGGAAAGGCCATGGTGCTTGAAGTCTGAAGACCTGAGTTCATGTCTTGGTGTCATTAATAAGCTCCCAGAGTAAGCCATAGGGCCAGAGAGTGAAGCCTTTCTAGATAATAGCAACCAAAGGCAGGTGTTTTGCAGGCATCCTGGAGACAGCCACCCTCTTGAAAAATACAGGTAGTAAGACTCTGCTTAAAATTAAAACTGAACAATTGCACACTGAGAGTCTGATAGTTCTTTGTAATTAATATTAAACATATTGATATGTGGAAGTGAATCTTCGCATCCCAGAGTAGTATGGGATCAGAATAGCTTGAGTCAAGTTTTAGCAGGTCCTGAATGGGCTCAACACATAGGAATAATTTCCTTAGTTAAGAGATTCACTAGTTGCTTGGAAGGAGGAATTGGGAGTTAATTGTTAGAATTTTACTCTACATTGTGTGATTGCAAATATTCTATTCTCAGTCCTTTGCTTATCTTCAAAGAGTCAAATAGAACAGTTCTTTCAGGTATATATTAAAAAAAGTAAGCTTCAAATGATTGTCTATATTTGCTGCCTCCAATTTTTTTCTTCCATTTTTTCTTGAATCCACTTAATTTTTATCCAGTCCCCCAGTGACCAATGCTAAAATCAGTGGTCAATTCTCAATTTTCATTCTCCTTGAGTTATGCAAAGCATTTGACTGTGTTGATCATTCCTTCCTTTCTGAAATATTTTCTTCCCTTGACTTCCAGGTCATCAAATCCTCCTAGTTTTTCTATTACGCCACCACCACCTCCCTGCCATGGTTCCTTCTCGGTGTCTTTTCTTGGATTCTCTTCATCTTCCTGACATTTTAACAATGGAGTATGCCAGGTCTCAGTCAATAGACCTTAGGTCTTCTTCACCTGTATCCAGTCCTTCTTGATCAGGCCTAATGCTATGGCTTTAATAACCATCTGTAGGTTAAACTATAAGAGATTACCATTTTGTAGGTCAAAATGGTTGAATGTTGATATTTTCATGTGGTTAAAACTAATGGCTCTCAAACACTATTGCTCACAAACTCTAGTTACCCTCATCTATCTGTATATCAAGCTTAGTATTTTCCCTTGGATGTCTAAGAGGAATTATGAGCACAGCATGGCCAAAACCAAACTGATAACCCCTTGCCATTCTCCTCACCCTCCATCAAATCTGTTCCTCCTGTATTCTTACTTATTTCAGTTCATGGTAAGTTCATTTTTTGAGTTGTTTAGCTAAAAAGCATCCTTGGAGTTACCCTTGAATCTTCTATTTCTGAATTGACAACTCCAGTGCACCTACAAATCCTTTGGACTCTGACATCATGATATATCCAACCCTCTCACATGTTGGCTCGAGGCGTTATCATCTCTCATTTGGCTTATGCCATCTCCTCCTAACTGGTCTCCTTGCTTCTGTCCTTTACCCCCCAACAGCCAGAGGACTCCTGTTAAGACACAATTTAGATCATTTCAGTCCTTTGTTGAAAACTTCTCCAGGGGTTAACTGACTAGAGTCAAAGCCAGAGTCCTTACAATGGCATCTTTTTTTTTTTTTTTTTTATACTTTAAGTTCTAGGGTACATGTGGATAACGTGCAGGTTTGTTACATATGTATACTTGTGCCATGTTGGTGTGCTGCACCCATCAACTCGTCAGCACCCATCAACTCATCATTTACATCAGGTATAACTCCCAATGCAATCCCTTCCCCCTCCCCCCTCCCCATATCTTAGCCTCTGCAGATAACTGGTCGTTACTTTCTCCTTGATGTTAACCCTGGACTCTTCCTCTCATTCCCTCCAGGCATGCTGGCCTCCTTTTTGTTCTTTCAGGAGTATATCTGCCCCAGGGGCTTTGCATTGACTATTTTTTCTCCTGGACCTCTTCTACCCTGGATGGCTGCTTGGATAACTCCCTTATTGTCTTCAGAACTGCTTATATGTTGGCTGGGTGTGATGACTCAAGCCTGTAATCCCAGCACTTTGGGAGGCTGAGGCAAGTAGATCACTTGAGGTCAGGAGCTCGAGACCAGCCTGGTCAACATGGAGAAACCCCATTTCTCCTAAAAATACAAAAATCAGCCGAGCACGGTGGTGCACACCTGTAATCCCAGCTACTTGGGAGGCTGAGGCGGGAGAATTGCTTGAACCCAGGAGGCAGAAGTTGCAGCTAGCTGAGATGGTGCCACTGCACTCCATCCAGCCTGGGTAACAGAGTGAGACCCTGTCTTAAAACAAAACAAAGATATTGCTTACATGTCACTTTCTGGTGAGGCCTTCCCTGACTATCCTCTTCCAAATTGTATCCCTCTCTCCAATCTTCCTGAATTCGTTTGTCCCCTTTCAGTCTTCCTAAACCAGGAAGGAATTTCTCTCTATGCCCCTCATTGACGTATCCCACCCCAGAAAAACATATGGCACATAGTGGTGTTCAGTCCATACCTGTTGAACACATAACTAGGTACCAGGCCCAAGCCTGTTTGTGGGAGGATGGATTTTGCCAGAAGAACTTCAGGGGGCTTGTTTTCTAAGGAGAAAATAAGGGCTGCCACAATCAACAGGGAAATGCAGCCAGGTCTAAAGCAGCCACAGCATATTTGTCATTATGTTTCTCAAATCTCCTATTTCCACTTTCTGCCACCGTGTGCCAGACCCATGCGAAGTGCTGTGGATTCAAGGAGGGCAAATCCAGACTGAGTCTTGCTCTCAAGGAGCTTGTATTTAGTGGAGGAGACAGATACTAATCAAATAAATAATCACACACACATGAGTGAAACCAGAGCTCAGACAAGTGCAGTGAGGGAGAAAACAGTGCAATGAGGGTTTAATCAGGAGCATTTGGGAAGGCTTCTTGGAGGAAGTGACACTTCCTCTAAGCTGGGAAGGATGGGGAGATGTGCTCTTGCTGGACCTGAAATAGAAGCCTGTTCCTCTAGTCACACTGATTGGTGCAGAAGTGGGTATCTGACTCCTGCCAGGACAGTGACTGTCATTCCCTGAGGGTTTTCTAACTGGAGATGGGAGAAAGTGACTTTTTTTCTCTAGTGCCTGAGCTTTTGGCCATGAGCCCAGAGCTGCTGGTGTGAAGGCTCCCATTGGAGGAAAGAATCAAGGCCACATGAAGAGGACATTAGACATTTGGGGGCAGGGCGGCTCTGACAGGCTGTGAGGTCCCTGTTCCAGTGCCCCCCAGATTCAGTTCTACCTCTTTCTTGAGTTTTCTAAGCCGATAAATTGGGCTATATGGGCCGATCAACTAGGTCAGTGGTTTAGGCTAGTTCAACTTAGGAATTTTCTGTCCCTTGCAATACAAGCATCCTGTTCAATCCCCTTCACCCCATAAGAGGAACAGTGGGCTGGACAGGCAGGGGTTCCCTGAGAGAAGCTCAACATAGCAAAACCCCTAACCTCCTTGTCAGGTTCTTTTCTCTTTGTCAGCACTGAAATCTCTTCCTCCAAGGGCCATGTCAGAAGGTGAAGGGTCATAGACTCCAGGGAGGGCTGGGCCTGTGACTCAAGGCAGTGGTGACAATGACGTTGGATAGAACTGAACCAGGTGGGGGTTCAACTGGTTTACCCAGTGTCTTGCTTTTTCTAAAGGGACATGTAAGGTCTAGAAGAAAATTGTCTCTGGGTCAAAGATTAAATAATTATTACTCTATGTTTCCCTTTCCTTTCTTATCTTTTACTGTAGATGCTTCCTGGTGTACAGTTCAAAAATTTCATATACTGAAAAGCAAGTCTCTCTCTGTCCCCCTGACACCAGTCCCTCTTCTTAGAGACACTGTCTCGTGTATCCGTCCAGAGGAAGTTTACACACACACGGGGATATGTACATTTGAGTGAATATGATTTAACTCAAAGGTTATATACCATGCATGTGGTTCCATCCTTTTCCAGTAGTACTTTATGTATTTTGGATATTGCTCCATATAAGCCACATGAAGTGGCTTTATTTTTCTAAATAGTCGCAAAATATTCTATTATATAGAGCTAACATATAAGTAACCAGTTTTCAGTTAATGGCTATTTAGCTTGTTTCCAATATTTTGTCATTATAAAAGGTTTCTTGAGTGTTCAAAGATGCTATAGTATATCTTACTTACCGGCCTATCTGCAGGGTATATTTTGGGATGTTTTCCCTTTCATTTCATTCTGTCTTTCTGTGGATATGAAATGCACACACTCTGTCTCTCCTGGCTCAGAGAGAGGGTGTAATTAGGTGAAGGGCACAGAGTGACTGATGAGCTATGTCAATTAGAACTCAGACTCCTGGTCCCCAAGCCCAGCAGTGGCCCCGTCCATTCCAAGTGGCCTCTGTGGCAGACCAGAGAATGCAACTGTTTCTGGGCTGAAGAAGGTGCAGGAGTGGGGGAGGGAGGTGACCACACCTCAAACTGTTGATAAGACAATGAGTACCAAGGAAGGGACTACACAGGATATCTAGACCTGGGGAAGGAGAGGTTGAAAGAGGCAGGATACAGAAAGCAAACTTAGAAGTGAAAACCAAAGGCAAATAGCCATTCTTCCTTTCTTCGATTGTAACAGAAATTTTGACTAGGCTCATGGCCACCCAGAATAAAAACCACATTTCCCAGCTTCCCATTCGACAAGGCTTTAACTTCTAGGCTGGAAAGCGATGTGTCCTGTGATGGCCTTCAGCAACCCTAGTTGAAAGCCATTGCCTCTCCTCATCTTGCCCTGCTGCCTGGAGTGCAGGTGCCCTCAGCTTGGGTTGTTGGATGGGGGCCATACACTGGGGTCAGAGAGAAGCTGCTGGGAGGAGCCTGGGTCCTTAACAACTTTGCAGAACCAGCCTGGACCTCAGGCCTCTGGACTTTTACCTGAGAGTTTAAAAAACTCCTCTGATGCTTAAGCTAGGATTGTTGTGGGTTTCTTTGTGCAGCTGAATCCAATTTTAGCTGATACAGAAGTCTCACATGTTTAGCATGCTTAGTTCTTACAGTTATGGCAGCAGATTTGCACTGGGGTCCACTTGCTAGATCACCTGTCAGCCTTGCTTGGGGGCATATGAGGAACCAAGGTAGTGCTGAGTCAGGAAACCTGGTCCTCATCTGGCTTTCAGGCTGACCATATGTCATGTGGCTTTATGTAAATGACCCCTCCCTCTGGGCCTCCATTTTCTCATCTAGAAAATGAGAAGTTTGGGTCAGAAAACCTTTGAGATCCCTTCCAACTCTGAACACTAAGCTCTCAATCAGATGCTTGGCTTGACCTGTACCTCTTTGGCTATTCCCTTCCCACCAGAGAGGTGGCGATCTCTCTGTCCCCTCAATTGCCCAAGGCATTTCACTTGTACCACCCTGGCACTATGGTCCCATTTTCCTTGGATCTTTCTTCTCTGCTAAATTCTCTGAAGACAGACTCTCAGTCTTCATGTTACAACCTTGCTCAGCTTCTAGAACAGGACCTTGGGCGTAATGAGTGAGTGCTCAGCAAACATGTCAGATAGGTGATCTGTGGATACAGTCGTGTTGAGGCTCAAGATGGCAGGAAGGTCTATAATGAAGAACATCACCAAACGAGGTCCACCTATCCTGGCATGGCTGCTCTGACACACTGGCCTCCCACAGTAACCAGGCAGATCCACTGCGGCCTCTGTGGAAAGGAAAAAGTGTGGACATGAAGTCAGATGGGCCTTGATGACCCTCACCAGCTAGGTAGCTTTTGGCACTTTGACAAAATTCCTTGAGCCTGAGTGCTTTCTTTTAAGAATATACCATGTCTGTCCTTCAGGACTGCCGAGCACCTCAATGAAAAGATTCATGTCAAGCTCCTATTGTAACCCCTGGCAGACAGTAGGAGCTTGGTGAAATCCCATCACCCTTTGTCCCTCCATCCCAAAGCATTCTTGCAATATCCTGTCAGGGAAAGCAGAGACACTTCGAGGGTAAAGACCAGTGGCTGCTTGCTGTCTTCAGGGGAGGATTAGGTCACAAGTGATACTTGCAGTGAACTCTTGATGCGCCATTGGGTTCCACACCTTCAACTGTCTCCTTTTTGGGTTCATGAGCTCCCACCTCTGTACAGCAGCAGATAGAAGAAGCTACATGAAGGCAGCCTGGGTTCAAGATCACAGATATGAATGCATCCTGTATCACTAGACCTCCTCCTGCTAGATCATTTCCCTAAGTATCTGTCATCAGCATGTGGGGTCAGATTGAGGAGCCACTGTCCAGGGAGAGGTGATATCAGGAGTAAGTGGATCACAGGCCTAGACTTCTTCACTGGCAGCCTGCACCAGAAACCACAGTCCTGGACCAAGAGCAAGGAGTGAGCCCAGCCACAGGCAGCCTCTGGGAATGGAGTAGGAACCAGGGAAAGGATTTTGGAGGGGCAAATGAATCATTATTTATCAGTTACCTTATGCCAGGCTCTAACATGTGGCTGGAGTCTGATAAACCTTGGGCCTGACAATCCTGCTGTTTATCAGCTGTTTGTCGTAGGCGAATCACTTAACTTCTCTGAGTCTATCTCCTTCTCTGTAAATGGATATGAAAACATTCATTGGACAGAGCTGTCATGAAAGTTTAATGAAATTGCATGCACCCCAGCATGTAACAGTAGTTACTATTCTTACAGTTGTATTTTCTCCTCCCACCTACTCAGTAAGGTAGATATCACCTTTCCATCTCAGAGATGAGAAAATGAAAACTCAAGAAGGTGATGTATTGCTTATAGCCATACAGCTAGGAAAGACACAAGTGGTCTATTATCCCAAATCTTTCATGCTCTCCAATTCCATTCCAGTTTCACGCAGAATGAATGGAAGCTGGAAGAGGGCAGGGGGCCGAGGAGCCGCCACCCACACCCACTTTGCCTTACAGCAGCTCTGCCTCCCTGTGTATGCTGCTGAGGTGAAGGCAAAGCTTTACCCACAAGGGTTTCCCTTCCCAGCCTTGTTGCTAATTTTCGTCTCTGTGGTTTGGTCCTCCTCAGTCATACCTTCCTGTGATGTGCCCTCACCTCCAACCCTTAGCAGGGAGACATTGTTGAATGCCCCACTGGGCAGCTCTTGATGCGATCTTCCATTTCTTTCCTTCTGAGTGGTTTATTCCGCCTCGTTGTCATCCTGCCTACACAGGAGCTTGGCGAGCATCACTGTCTCCTAGCGTGGACACCAAAAAGAGAAGGAACAAAGTGGGTGAGCGGCTTGCCCCAGGGGTACATGGCAAGAACGTCCCTGTGGCCAGTCAGCTCCCTAGTGGCTGCCTTGAGCAGAGGGTGACAAAGAAAAGGACAGAGACCCCAGCCTGATAGCCTCCCCATTCACCTTTGCTTCATGCATATCAGGTTCCCTCCCCGGGGCTGGGAAAATGTCTGCCTTGACTTTGCAGTAGAGGTTTGGATCTTTCTGGGCATCTGCAGCTTCTCCCATGTTCCTTCCCCTCTCCCTGTCACTGGCCACTAGTGGATCAGTCCCTGCCACCACGTGGAAAGGCCAGTCCCTGCCTCCTGGTCTCTGCTCCCCGCTAATCCCTGCTAGGTGCTGTCGTCTTCATCATGTCCCCCCACCATGATCCTGTGCAGTTAGGAGGGTCATTATCCTTATTTTGTTTTATTTTATTTATGTATTTATTTGTGAGATGGAGTCTCCTTCTTGCCCAGGCTGGTGCGTAGTGATGCAATTTTGGCTCACTGCAACCTCTGTCTCTTGGGTTCAAGCGATTCTCATGCTTCAGCCTCCCAAGTAGCTGGGATTACAGGTATGCGCCACCACGCCCAGCTAATTTTTGTATTCTTTGTAGAGATGGGGTTTCTCCATGTTGGCCAGGCTGGTCTCAAACTCCTGGCCTCAACTGATCCTCCTGCTTTGCCCTCCCAAAGTGCCGGGATTACAGGCAGGAGCCCAGCCCATCCTTATTTTATTTTGTTTTGTTTTATTTTATTTTATTATTTTGAGACAGGATCTTGCTGTGATACCAGGCTCCAGTGCAATGGTGTCATCCTAGCTCACTCCAGCCTTGAACTCTCGGGCTCAAGCGATTCTCCTGCCTCAGCCTCCTGAATAGCTAGGACTACAGCATGTGCCACTATACTCAGCTAACTTTTAATCTTTTTGTAGAGATAGACTCTTGCTTGTTGCCCAGGCTGATCTCAAACTCCTGGCCTCAAGCAATCCTGCTGCCTCAGCCTTCCAAAGTGCTAGGATCACAAGTATGATTCCCAGCTATTATCCTCACTGTAGAGATGAGCACACCAAGGTTTGGAGGAGTCCAGTGACTCACCCAAGATCATAGCCCTGGGAAGGTGTTGAGCTGGGCTCCCATTCAGGTCTCCGAACTCCAAGCCCAGTGCTCTCTCCGCTACCACCAATGTGGGCTGGGGACAGCATGTTCTTCTGTTCTCCTGAGGTGTGGCTTTTCTTGAGATGAATACAAGCTCCACAGGTGGCACGAATTGAGTGTCAGCTCTGTGCCAGGCTCAGCTCTAGCTCCTTCAATCCTCTCAACACCACATGCAGTAGGTGATGGTTTATAGCCATGGAAACTGAGGCCCAAAGAGACAAGTGAGTTGCCCAAGGTCACACATAATTGGTGGAAGTCGCTGCTGGCAACCCCAGTGCCGCAGCATGGTGCTTTACCTGCCTGAAAGGAAAAGCACGGAGCTAAGCGTGCCATTAGTCTGGGTTTAAATCCCCACTCTGGCCTGTATCTAGTGACAGGCTTCTCAGCTGTGCCTGGGGGGTGCTACCCGCTGCACTCTTGGGTTCTTGGAGGCAAGAGAGACAGCAGGAGGTAAAGCTTATTGTAGCCTGGTCCTGGGCACAGAGTAGGGGCTCAGTCCAGCTAAATGTCCCTCTTCTCTTGGCAGGCCTCAGAGCGTGGGAATAAGATCTTGGATTAAAGCAAAGGGGACATTTTGCTGGAGTGAAGCACGCATCTTCCTGGGTCCCTGGGAGTTGATCTTTTTAGCCTCCTCGACCTTGCTTTCTGGAGCTGTGGGGCCTGGAGAGGCTGTTACCAATGACTTCCTCTCTGTTCTGCAGCCAGCCTGACTTTTAATCTCCTTTCTCCTTCCTGCCTGCCTGGCACTCTTTTTCCGCTTTGCTAGCACATTGTCCATGTGTTTCTACCACCAAAAGGCCTTTCTGCCTAAACTCTGCTGCTTCCTGTGGCTAATAATATTTGTGTAGATTTTCTTTTTTTGTCTGCAGGTGGTGGTGGTGGGGCAGATTCTTTGAGTGAGTCACTGTGTGAGTCACTATCCCCTCCCCTGCTCCCACTGACTGGGCATTGGGCTTCTCATGAATTGGGCAGTCTTCTGCTCCTGTCTTTCACCAAGTTTAGCTGCTCCCTGTTCCACTCTGACCACCTGGCTCTTTCTTGCTCGCTACTCTGAGCCTCTGAGGCAGCATAGGGGTGTCTTTCCAAGCTCTCTCTGAGTATTTACTGTGAGCCAGACACTGTTCAAAGCCCTTTCCATGCATTATCTTATTTGACTCTCATGTCACTATGTGGTCATAATGAGTTAGTAATTGTTTTCTCTTAGAGGTTCAGAGAGGTTAAGGAATTTGCTCCAAATCATGTCATCAGCAAGTTTGAATTTATGTCAAGCTGACTCCAGTGCCCAGGCTCTTAACCAAACCCTCCTATGTGATATTAAGTCCTAAAGCAGAGGGGGACAGATAGGGGGGTCCTTACAGTTAAGAGAGTTTAAATGTCCCTTCCCCCATGCAGTTTTGGTGGGGGAAGAAATTTGTCCACTGAACACCCACTTTGAGCCCAATAGGTGCTGCCCTGGGATTTCCCAGAGATGGAAGAGAGCTACCATATGTGGGAGGGAGGAAGAATGAGTCTTCAGAGGCCTGAGAGGTTCTCAGAACTGAGGGCCCTTTGCAAATGCCTGGAGCCCAGCACTGCTAGGGAGGGTTGTTCAGCTCCTTGGAGGTCTAGGTTGGGCTGTTCATTCCACAAGTAAAGCTACACAGAGGCTTATCAGTGAGCCAGCGCTCTGTTTCCAAGGGCTCCTGGTTAGTACGGGAGGTAGCCCTGAGACAGGCATCGGCAGGGCTGGGTAACAAAGGCCATGATGGAAATAAGATAACAGCCACGGTGCTGTCAAAATACTATCAGGATCTTCCTCCTGGAGAATACACAAGGATAAAGTGAAAGAAAGGATCTAAAAAGCGAAGCATGGAACCCGGGATGCAGAAAGCTCTGAATAAATATTAGTTGGCCCTGTTGCTATACTGCTTGGAGACCATAACTTAGAATGCCTTCCTTCAAATGGCAGGCAATGCTGAAAGAGACTCAGGGGTCATCTAGTTGCGTGACTTTCACCTAGAGAGCTTTCAGAATGTGACACTGCCCTAGGAGCCCCTGTCAGAGTAAAGGGAGGGCGTGAGTAGGCAGCCCACCCATCCTCAGTCCCTGCCCCTTGCCTGTGTCATAGTTTGTAGTTCCCTACAAGAGGTACTTGGATAAAGGTGTAAGGAGGAGAGCAGTTCTGTTGGATTTTTAGAAGCTTGAAGTGTACAGATTTGTCCCAGTGATTTCTAACTCCCTCCCACCTCCCATGTGGATTTTTTAACTGGCTCCCCAAGGTCCCCATGGCATAGAGAGTTTGGTCTACCCTCACACTGCATGTACTCAGCAACAGTGTGTGAGGCTTTAGCGCTGGGCAGGGCAGAATTTTGCAAAGACTTTTGCAACCCTTAAGCTTAGGAGCCTTCATTGTCTCTTTCAGGGTCTTACAAAAGGCTCCCTTTCCTATAGGAGGCCATGGCTTCTGAGTACCTTTTGTGGGCCAGGAGCTGTGGCCATGGGCACTATCTTATTTAGCTTTCATGAGCATCCTTCCTTCTGACCACCAGTTTAGACTCAGAGAACACAGGGTCAGGACTGGGGTTGGAGGAGATGTAATGTGGCTTGCCCAGTGTTATTAACCTGACAAGTGGTTTTTTGGATATCAAGTCCAGTGAGGACATATCTATTCTCTGCCTGAAAAGAAGAGCCAGGACTGGGTGTAGTGGCTTGTGCCCGTAATCTCAACACTTGAAGAGACCAAGGCAGGAGGATCGCTTAAGCCCAGGAATTTGAGACCAGTCTAGCAATATAGAGAGACCCCATCTTTACAAAAAATTTTTTAAATTACCTGGTCATGGTGGCACACCTGTGGTCTCAGCTACTCAACAGCCTGAGGTGGGAGGATTGCTTGAGTCCAGGAGGTCAAGGCTGCAGTGAGCTGTGATTGTCCTAATGCACTCCAGCCTGGACAGAGAGAGACCCTGTCTCACAAAAGAAAGAAAGAAGGAAAAAAGGAAGAAAAAAGAAAGGAAGGAAGGAAGGAAGGAAGGAAGCCAGTTTCCTCCTTCTGCTTTTCTGATCAAATGACCTCAATTCCGCTGGATGCTTCACTGTTACTTGGAATTCATTACTTTTTTCCCTATGTTAATGGAGCTATGCAAGAAGGTGACAGTCAACAAGAAGTGCAGTTGGAAGAACTGTGTTAAGCCACAAGTAGTCTGTGTTTGATTTCATTAGTTGTATTGTATCCACAGTCTCACTTAGATGTAGATATTTGCACATACACATAAACATATTCCAACCAATGCATGCTCAGAAACAGCATCTGCAGTGGAACCTCAGGTAAATACACTCCACAACATATGTGTTCTTCCATACACGTGTTTATAGGTACACATGCAGAGAGATGGTCATAAACCCAGATACACATATGTATCCAGAAACGCATGTGAAGATAGGTACAAACTAATTGAAGCCCAGTTTGACCAGCTGTGTCTTTAGGAAAAAGAAGAGAGCTGGGATTTACAAAAAGAAAAATTAAACCAATAACTTGGAATACAATTGCATTCTCATTTAATTGTCAAAAAGGGGGAGAACACCACTCAGGGCTAAAGACTACATTTTGTAAATCAGGTATATTCATACTGCTACCAACAGAGTTAACTAATGCTTTTTTTTCTGTATGTTCCTGTAGTCAGAGGTGTGTCATGCCCTCTCTTCCTGTAATTCCACTTCTAGGAAGCTAATCTAAAGAAAACCATCATAAGCAGAAAATAGGACTTGCAGAAAAGTAGTCACAAAAGTGTTATCTATAAATAACAAGCTAAATATCTATAATAAATATCTACATATCAAACACCTAAATAACCAGTTAAATATCTATATATGGAGATATTTAACTTCAGCTTGATGAAATATTTTTCTGTCATCACAATGGCAGTTATGAAAACTAAGGGGCATCACAGGAAATGTTTATGATATTCAGTGAAAAAAGAAGACACAAAATTTGGCATTCATGATGATTGAGATGATATGAAGATTTGTGTAGAAAAAGCTAAATAATGGAAAGTGAGAAACAAGTAGTTCTTTAAAATTGATAGGACTATTATTAATTTTTTTTGCATTTACTCTAATGTTTTATCGTGATGATTTTCAATTCCAAAGGCTCTCTGTCAAATAAAAGTTAAATCAAACCTAAACCAACCTATTAACTTCAGTGGAGATCTAACCCACTTGTGGATAATGGAGACTTAACAATCCCTATGTATGAATGAAAGGCTGTATGTATAGACGTGTGCATATATAATAATGTCACATGCACATTTGAATTGGCGAGACTCCCAGACTCAACCTCCAAGCGTCTTAAATAAGATTACACAGGAACCACAGTATTTCACATGCCTGAACCTCAGCCTTGTTATTCTTTCATGCCCTAAAGTGGAATATCTCCAGGTAATCTCTACCAATACACCAACATCTGACCTTGGGGCAAATCTTCCCAGAAAGCGGTCTTACTCCTAGGAATTAAGATGACACTCGATGGAAACCGTTTTCTGGAGCCGGAGGCTGAGACTTTGGCTTTTCATGAATGAGCACTTTGAGCTCTGGCCCAAATAGTTACGATTGATGGAGAATTTGCTCTGTCAGGTGCTGGGGAACATCCCCTCTATCAGTGACTCTCAAATGTGAGAAGCATAGCAATCACTCAGGGTGGAGGACTTGTTAAACAGATTACTGGGCCTCATCCCAAAACTTTAAGACTCAGTAGGGCTCAAGAATTGGCGTTTCTAACAAGTTCCCAGCTAATGCAGAAGCTGCTGGCACAGTACTGAGAGCCACTGCTCTAACTACAAGCTCTCATTGCTCATGTTAACTTTGCAAATGAGCTGCCTTAATACGATGCCCTCTACTAAGGGGATAGAGAAATGGAATCACTTGGCCAGTCATTTAACCATCTTTGTTTCATTATGTGTAAGGGGAGTAAATAAGATGATATTCTTCTCTTTCAAGAACTGAAGGATATAATGACCATGAAAGGGACAATCCAGATGCTGGTAACGTTTGCTGTCACGTCTACTCACCTCTCCAATCCTAAGGTACAGGGGGTGAGGAGGAGAGAGAGAGAGAGAGAGAGAGAGGAGAGAGAGAGAGAGAGAGAGAGAGAGAGAGAGAGAGAGAGAGAGAGAGAAACTCCTCTACTGTCGAGACCAAGTAACTGCCTTTTCTTGGACTATGAACCGTCTCCAGGTGTCAGGCCTCTCTGCTTGCTGTTGTTTTCTTTAATTAGCGAAAATGAGCTGACTCAAATGTAGCCTGCATGGTTTCTGCTGTCACTAGGAATCCTCAGCAAAGTGACAGACATGCACTGCTAGTGACTCTGCAGACCTACCAGGTTCTGTGGGCTCAGGTGTCCCCCTCCCACCCCTGGTGCTGCATGGCTGAACTGGGGACAGGGAGGCATGCAGAACAATGACAGGAAACACCAGCTGTTCCATGAGACCTTCGACAACCTCCCCTCTCTGTGGGGCCCAGAGGGCAGGACTGATTCAGCATCTCCTAGCTGGGTACATGCCAACCCAAACTGTGTGATGTGGGCATGACAGGGGCTCTCAAGTCAGACATGCCTGGGTTTGAATCTTGGAGCTACTCCTTTGAAACTGTGGAGCCAGTCCATTCTGTGCACCTCATCTATAGTATGGGGAGAATAATACTGACCTTCACTGGGTAGCTGTTGGGGTTCAATAAGCCAGTACACAGTAACAGCATAGCTTGGTGCCTAACAGAGTGTTTCCTGGAACTTGATGAAATGGCTAACAAATTTTAAAGAAGAATAAAAGGGGCCAGGTGTGGTGGCTCATGCCTGTAATCCCAGCACTTTGGGAGGTCGAGGTGGGCAGATCACGAGGTCAGGAGTTTGAGACCAGCCTGGTCAACATGGTGAAACTGCTACTAAAAATACAAAAATTAGACCGGCATGGTGTCAGACGCCTGTAACCCCAGCTACTTGGGAGGCTGAGGCAGGAGAATCACTTGAAACCGGAAGGCAGAGGTTGCAGTGAGCCGAGATTGTGTCTCTGCACGCCAGCCTGGGGAAAAAGAGCAAAACTCCGTCTCAAAAAGAATAAATAAATAAATAAATAAATAAAATGAAAGACAGTCACTTTCAGTTAAAACAAAAAAATCCCAGAGGGGATTCACATTACCAGATACCACAACTTGTTATGAGTTGTACATCAATGCAGCAATACACAAGCTGACCGATAAAATGATATACAAAAGTCCAGGAACAAAAGCACATATGTATAAAGCTATGTTATATGATATAGTTTGTGTGTCAGATTAATGGGGAAGGAAAGACTATTCAAAAATTAGGCCTGGAAAAATGGCAATCCCTATCAAATAAATTAAATTGGATCCTTCCATTGTATGATATATAAAAATCAACCCCACATGGTTAAATGTTTAAAAAGTCTTTAACATTTTTAACAGAAAATATTAATAGAAATATTTTTAAAATCTTGGAGAATAGGGGTTTTTTAGTTTTAAAACTTTTTAGATTATTTATTTATTTATTTATACTTTAAGTTCTGGTATACATGTGCTGAACGTTCAGGTTTGTTACATAGGTATACATGTGTCATGATGGTTTGCTGTACCTAGCAACCCGTCATCTAGGTTTTAAGCCCCGCATGCATTAGATATTTGTCCTAATGCTCTCCCTCCCCTTTCTCCCCACACAGGTGTGTGATGTTCCCCTCTGTGTGTCCATGTGTCCTCATTGTTCAGCTTCCACTTATGAGTGAGAACATGTGGTGTTTGGTTTTCTGTTCCTGTGTTAGTTTGCTGAGGATGATGATTTAATCCTGTGTCTTAAGGCAGAAGAGTTTTGACTACAAAAGAAAAGACTGACACATGTGTATTAAAATTGAGTTTTCTTTCCTAAAATGACAACTTGACTGAGGAGTAGGCTTGCTACATTATTTTGTTTGTTTTTATCTAGATGATATTAAAACTCAGAATAATTAATTTTGACATTCTTTTGTATTTACAGCTTATCAGTTGTTAATGTTCTTTGTTCAAGTATAGTACAATAGATGCAGTGATTTAACATTTAAAAATTTCACATATAGTATATTTCAGAAATTTGAAATTAAGCAAAAATCTCAAAGAGTGGAGAAAGTAAGACTCCTCAGGAAATCTTTTTTTTTTTTTTTTTTGAGACGGAGTCTCGCTCTGTCGCCCAGGCTGGAGTGCAGTGGTTGGATCTCAGCTCACTGCAAGCTCCGCCTGCCAGGTTCATGCCATTCTCCTGCCTCAGCCTCCCGAGTAGCTGGGACTACAGGCGCCCGCCACCTCGCCCAGCTACTTTTTTGTATTTTTTAGTAGAGACGGGGTTTCACCGTGTTAGCCAGGATGGTGTCGATCTCCTGATCTTGTGGTCCGCCCGTCTCAGCCTCCCAAAGCGCTGGGATTACAGGCTTGAGCCACTCCTCAGGAAATCTTAATCGGGGACTAGGTCCCTTTGGAATTGTCAGTGGGTTCACTGATTTACATCCTGATATCCACGTCCAAGGTGAGGTTCTGAGGGGTAAAGGTAAATACAAATTGAAGAGCACTTTCTAAGCTGAAAGAAAGTCATGTTTGTTATCATTCATTCCCAGTTTGGTTTTGGATGGCCTTGGAGAATGCTGTGAGCACTGCCTCATTGCTTGTTGATTTGGGTAGTTTCACCACCAGCCTGGAAAAGGAGACATGGGCTCCGCACTCTACCCTTGCTCCCTGGTAAGTCACTAAGCTCTCAACTTTGCTACCCAAACTTGAAGTGGTCCTTTATTCACAAAGGGGGAATTACTTGAAACTGTCAGATGGAAAATCTACAGTTTGTTGCTTTAAATAAAATAGAAGCAAAATGCTGGAAAGGTTACCTTGAATTTTAATACCTATGAAGGTCCATGTTTCAGCTTTCTTCCAATGGCCAAACCATATTCTATCTTGGGCCTTGTAGCCAAGCAAGGCTAAAAGCTCCCTGTTTAAAGTGTCTGCTATTTACTTTATTTTGGGAGAAGAGGGAAAAGGGACAAAGTGTGGAGGTGAGGAAAAGTTTACTACCTCACAAATATTTTCATGTATCTTGAATGTTAATATCTAGTTCAGTGCCATTGACAACAGGAACTTTACATAAGAGGAAACATCAAACTCTCCCTTGGGTGGGCCCAACCAACGTGGTGTATCCTGGACCATATTTGTGCTTTTTATTTATTCCCAGACGTATGGTAGGGCACCTACATTGATAATTGGTCTTTGTTCCAAATTGGGTAAACGTTGGGGAAAAAAACGCTACATTTGTTGCCTTTCGTTATATGCCAAAGAAAAGTGAGAATGTTCAAGAAATTCTCTTTGGCATCATCTTAGTTAAAGTGACAACATGCATAACTCGCCTGCAGAACGTGAAGCGAGTACAGTCATTCTTTCATTCACAGTGATTTTCTGACATGTGTCTCCACTATAGGTATGACTACTACTCTGCAGTTGGAAACATACCTTTTTCTAACTAATTAACTAAGGCCTGGAGAAAAATGAATTTACATGTTTCATTAATTACATAAGTGTCCATTCTACATCCTTAATAGTCAGGCAGAGTAAGTGGATCAAATTAAGGAGAATGGGTACATTTTGTAAAAATACATAAAAGTACCATTGCAGAGAGCATGATGGTTTCTAAAAGCTTGTTTTTAATGTTGACAAAAATCATGATCAGAATTTGCTTCCATTTACTATAATTCAGTGGTCAAAAACTGAAAAGCTGAAATACCTTCAGAGACCCAGGAGGAGCTGACTATGACTAGAAAACACATGGCATCTAAAGGGGACAGGCAGGGTGTTAATTCGCTCCAGTTGATAGGTAGCAAGCAGGATTTACGTTGTGTCACCTACTTTTCTAATTGATCAAGAAAGTCTGGAGATTTTATGAGATTTGATGTTTGACTTTTGATGATTAAATGCTATAAATGAAATATATGCTCCAACAATATATGGTGGGCTGAGGTCTAGACTACTGCTTTGCATCTTCTAATGTAATCGAATTACTTTCGCCCCTTCCTAACTTATTTGAAGTTTGATTTTAAGCAAATGCATTGTGGTTTTGATAAACATCATATGGCCAATAACTTTTTAAAAGCATCTGTGAAACAATTCTAATTGGTTTGAATTTGAAAAAAAAAAACTCAGAAAAGATGGCTTAATTTAACAGGTTACTTTAAGGGGCATTTACGAAGTAGACCAGCAAGAAAAAATTGGCTCCTAAGGAAGAAGTACAGGTAGTAGGTTGCCTAGTTTGAGGACAGGGATTTTATCCAGAAGGAGATAATTATATGATTTGCTGCCACCTTTCTTAGGGCCTTCTGATTATATAGTAACCTGTTTCCTTGCTACTTTGCTCTGGTTCAAGCAGTTTCTTCTGCAGGTTTTCTCATAAATGAAAACACTGCAAGAATACCAAAGACAGTAATGTTTGTGTTAGTGATTTAAAACAGCTGCATGGGGCCAACATCGATTACTGAAAGTCAACTAATGAGAATTAGAGACTTCTGAAGTATACCTGTTTGCTTATGGGTCTCACTTTGAGGTGGTTGGAAGGTTTCGAAAGAACAGTTTTCTTTTTCTTTTCTTTTCTTTTTTTTTTCTGTTTCGTTTTTGCTTAAGTTCCTTTTTCTGAGATCTGGAGACTGTCTGCTGTTCCCCGCTTACTGTAGTCTCTGGATTCTGCCTGAAAGAAAGCATTTTTAAAAACTGTTGAAATATTTTTCAGTTTTCTACACTGTACTTGTAAATAATTATCTTGCTAAGTTTCTGTTTCTTTGTCTTCCGGACTTAAAATTTGTGGCAGTTCTTAGGGTAGCATTGCATGGTGTAGAAACTGATAATTGCATTAAGTTACTCATGATGGTGTTGGTGGAGTTTGTTTAATATGTACAGGGACTAGAAGGTCAATAAAAATGAAAATGGTTGTCAGGATAGTGGAGCTACTACAATTTGTTAAACTTATATATCTTTTCAATAAAAGTATTAACATACTTTTTAAGGAGACGGCTTAAAAACAAATTACAAATGGGAGATTATGTTGCAATACACATACCAACAGGATTAATATAAGAACATATCAAGAGCTCCTTCAAATCTGCAGGAGGCTATATTCTCATTTAAAAGGGTTTAAAATGTATTTATTCACACCATTGACTTTGAGGTTGGCCATGTACCTCCCTTGACCAAATAGAATGTTAGCAGATATGGCATGCCAGATCCCAGCAGAAGCTTTGAATCCTCTTTCTCTTGGACTCTCTGCCAGTAGAATGCCCTGTCCTGAGCAAGAGCTGTTCCTTTAGCCTGGACCCTGGAATTGGGAAGACATGTGACAAAGACTGACCTGACCCACAGCTTGAAGAAGGGCTGCAGTTGGCCTGCAGACTTGAGAGCAAAAAAGAGAATGCTTCTTGTTATCAGCCACAAATATTTTGGGGTTGCTTGTTGCTGCAGCAAAAGCTGGCCAATACAAAAAAACCCAGAAGAGGAAAATTGCTCTAGCCAAAGGATAAGATGTACAGTTTTGACTTTGGAGCTGGGCGGCAGACAACAGAGAAATTATTATAGGGGCTAGAGAAATGGCAACCTATGGAATGCTGTAGTGAAACATTTGGTAAAACTGTCACATATGATAACTTGGAAGGCAGAAAATAAACCTACTGAATTTGCAGCTTTGGGAGAAGAGGTTTTGAGACAGAATTGGCTAGTGTGAGTTAGTTTTTACTAGCTGCATTTCATAAGGTACTACAAGAAAGAAATGACGTCAGCAAAGAGCAGGCTCATTTGCAAGCGGAAATGAAAGGGAACATAGAAAGTCTAGAAATTCTAGGGCTAACAGTGTTGAAAGATGCAATAATCTCTCACTTCCAACCTCTGTGGTTTAAAAATATTCTCAAAATAGGACATAGCTTTAAGGCACAAAACAAAACAAAGGCTTGGCTTTGAACATACAGCCTGGAGACCAAGACCAAATCCAGGGCACAACTGTCACTGCCTTTGTTAAGACCTCTGATAAGAATACGTCACTTCCAGGGAATCCTCTCTGTTAGACAAAATGGCTCATGGAAAGGTCTCCTAAAGCCTGATGATGTCAAGTACTTGAAACTACATCTAGAGGGAGAGCAAGACATGTCTCAAAATGAGTTGTGGATTTGGCTACTGACATTTCAGAAAGGGTTTTTGAGAGAGTTGCACTTCTGAAAGTGCTGCCAGCCTAGATTTAGAAAGACTGATTTTTAAGGACATAACATGATCTTGAGCAATAGTATTCTACAGGCAGGAAGCAAGCCAATGAGATTGATAAGAAAAATACAAATACCCAAAAGAAAACTGGCAAAAACTAGGAATAGACATTTCACAGAAGAGGGAACACTTACGGCTGACAGATATAACCTTCTGATGACAGTGAATATTCTGACCAAGAAATTCCACTTTTAATATATACCTAATGGAAGTCTTGCATATATAAAAATGTTCACGTATAAGAATATTCAGAACTGTTTACAATGACAAAATTCTGCAAAAGGTTCAAATGCCCATCAAAAGAGAGTGAATATATCAACAACAGAATGCTTATCCAATGGAATATAATATGGTATTTAAAACAAATGAACTGCAGAGTAATAATACAGATGTCCTAGATATTAACAAAATACTATTCAACAAATAAGTCCCTATAAACAGTGTGATAAATAAACAGTATGATACCCTTTTTATAAAGTGAAAATAACTAAGGTAAAATATATATGTATACATTTTAGAAACACACAGCACACATTGGTCAACTTTAGGGAAAAGAGAAAGTAAGGGGGTTTGGGATGTTGATTTCCTTAGGTTGGGGGAGTCAGGGAAAGCAGTATACAGGGAAAATATGCTGGATGTAGCTTATTGTCAAGATCCTTGCTTTTATTTTGAGCGGTGGTTTACACGGGTTTATGGATATATTAAAAATAACTAAAACTTCAAAAACTGATTTTTTTTTTTTTTTTTTTTTAGAATTATAGCATATTAGCATTGAAAGGGTCCTAAGAAGTTGATTAGTTCTACTCTCTTATTTTCAAATGAGAACATTGAAGCCCAGTCTGGGAGAGTGGCTGGCCTGAGTACACAATCAGAGAGTGGCAGAGCCCATCCTGGAGACCGGCGAGATGAAACTTGTTTCTCTTGTCATCCTCTTATCTCTGTACTGGCACACCCGAGCCAAGGCTACATCCTTCTTTCCCTTGGTCCCTCACATCTAACCTACCAGTCAGTCCTGCTCTACCTTTATGTCATACTTGGATCCATCCACTTTGCACTGACCCCGGGCTAGCCGGAGCCCTTGCCCTCCCTTGCCTGGCTTCCTGCTATTGCCTCCTGACTGGTTCTTATTGTCCTCAGAAAATCTGTTCTCCACACAACTGAGAGAGAAGTCTTACTAAAAAAAGAAGTCAGTTCCTATCCCTATCCCTGACTACATTTCATAATTGGCTTTCTAATACACAAACACTTTCTTTCTTTTTTTTTTTTGAGACAGAGTCTTGCTCTGTCGCCCAGGTTGGAGTGTAGCGGTGCCATCTCTGCTCACTGAAACCTTTGCCTCCTGGGTTCAAGTGATTCTCCTGCCCCAGTCTCCAGACTAGCTGGGACTACAGGCGTATGCCACCATGTCTGGCTAATTTTTGTATTTTTAGTAGAGGCAGGGTTTTGCCATGTTGGCCAGGCTGGTCTTACACGCCTGACCTCAAGCCATCCGCCTGCCTTGGCCTCTCAAAGTGTTGGAATTACAGGCATGCGCCACTATGCCCTGCCAAGACGGACTTTCTAATACACCATGGCCTACCAGGCTTTACATGAGTTGGTCCCTGGCCTTCCTCTCAGACTTCAACCTCAAAGGGGCTGGCTTGATAACACAGTCTTTACTAAGTGCGTCCCTTCCCTGTTTTGCTCCCCTACTCCCTTACTAATTTTTCCTGCACCTCCCCAGTCAACTGCCTTTACCTAAATCTTTGTCTTACTCAGAGGGTAGCGTAAGCAAAGATGCATGGGGCTCATGTTTGCAATTCTCTCTGCCTGGAATATTCACCTCTTCATTTTTCACATCTTCTTGTCATTCAGGTCTCAGTTCAAATGCAAACTCTGTAATCCCTCCTCTAGTTATATCCTTTTGTTATGTTTCCTTCATCAACTTATCCGATTTGAAATTATCTTGTTCACATATTAGCTTGCATGAAAATGATGCCTTTCTCACAAGGTGTCAGCTCTACAAAAACAAGTGTCTTGTGCGTCTCAGTTACCAGGACGTAGAACAGTGCCCAGTACGGAGTAAGCATCCTTTACATAGTTTTTTACTTAATGAATGAGTGTTTCTTGCTGGGAAGGATGTCAAATACCACATCAGGAGTAAGATTTACAGTAGTTGCTTGAGTATATGCATTTCTAATTGGCACAGCAATTGCCGGCATGTAAATGGATACTTCTTTTGTGTTTTTGAGTGGTTGATTTTCTTTAATGGGTTTAATCTGCTTCCAAGTACTTTAAAGTGCTCACAATTGCTCGGCTAATTACAAATCCTGATAAAAACCTCCATTAAAGCATATCTTCTAAGTACCTTCAACCCGATAATACTGTTAGAAAGAATTATATATGGTTGAAAGTAAGGGAACTGCATTTACTTAATAATAGTCTTAAATTCATCTTGCCTTTCTGTTTATGTACCTGAATTAGTAAAGCCAGAATGCATTCACCTGCTTACTTGTTTACACAGGGGAGATGTTGGCAGAGGGTTGCCCTGGGAAATACTTATGTGGATGCTAAAAAGAAATGCTCCTTTGCAGGCCTTTGAAAGACACCTATCTTATTACATGGCTTTGACCCATCCCATGTTCACCTGGCATGGACCTGCTTCAGTGTGGGCCAAGAAGTCTTTGGGCTTGAAGGGCTGTAGTTGGGGAGATAAAACTATATATTAACAGAATCATGTAGAGTCTGATGGGTTCTCCAATAGGAGACTGCAAACCTATTGGGGAAAGAGAAGACACAGTGAACCATCACTAACTACCTATTAAACACTCAGCCCAATACTTTACCCAGGGCATTTGGGTAGAGGAGTGTGTGTGTGTGTGTATGTGTGTGTGTGTGTGTGTGTGATTAATTTGTATGAGCCTTGATTTCTTTATTTATAAAGTAGATTTATATTAACTATTCCATACCTGATTGTAAGGCTCAAAGTTACAAATGGGTCTAAGGAGCTAAGGAAGCCACAAGTCACTGTGAACATATAAAGGACTGTTGTTATGACTGGTAGCCACTGATTTCTGCTGGAGACTGTCTTGTCTGACATGGTACATGATTTTGTGGTAAGAATGTAACTGTTAGGCTCCGTGAAATGCCCTGGATACTATGGAAGAATGGAAAACTCAGTCCTTGCAGAATTGAGATGACACATTGTAGAAAAGGCAGGATTTTCAGATGCCTGGAAGCCTGTGCAGATGTGGAGAGTGGTCGGAAGGCTGAGACAGCAGCCTAAGGAAGAGCTAAGCCAGGAAGTGAATGAAGGCTCAGGAGGGAATGTGTGCACGCATGTGTCGCTGCGTGCATGTAATAGCCTGAATAGATGTGGGTGTAAAGACTTAGGGCTTTTGCATTTTGTTTTTTGGCTCAGTTTGTTAAAACACGGAGTAGGCTAGGTGAAAGTCTCGGGTGCTGTGTAGATGTGGGCCAGCTCATTCGTTCATTTACATGTTCATTCAGCATTCGCCAATGCTTATTACATCCATTTATTGTATTAGGCAAGGAGCTCAGAGTCTGGCCAAGACGGCAGGCATGGGAATGAATGAATTACATATAAAGCAATATGTATAACCACAGAGAGAGGAGCAAAGTGACTCAGAGAAGAGGGAGAGTTGGGAGGAGGTGAAGAAGGCCTCTGTGACAGAGGAGGCAATTGTGAACAAGGTGTTCTCAGAAGAGTGGAAGCTCATTAGCTGATAAAACAAAAAGAAGTTTATTCCCCCAGAGAGAGAGGAGAAGCATAGGCAAAGAGCAGGGTGTGTCAAGTGGAAGGCCTTGAAATTCAGCCTAGGGGACATCCTCTGTATATGACGTTATAGGTGGTACAGGTTGTGACCAGATTAGGAGGAACCTTGCAGGATAAGCTAAAATGTTTGGACAGCATTCAGAAACAAGTCTGCTGAGAGGCAGTGTGGAGGACAGGTTCAGAACACGGGGTCTGGAGGCAGACAGCTTGTGTTTAAATATCACCTCCCTGATGACTAATTAAGTAATCTCAGACAACTCTGGGCCTCAGTTTTCTCATCTGCAAAGTGGGGGATAATGATAACATCTACTTCCAGGGCTTTAGAAGATTTGACACATTAACACATGTGAAGTGCTTGGAGAACTACCTAGCACATAGGAAGCATTTAGTAAATATTAGCTATTTACTATCTTAATGCTATAGAGGTGTAGGGGAACATCAAGATTAAGAAGTGGACAGAGGATGAGAAGCCCCTAACCAGTCTCAGAGTAACAGCCGTACAGGTTGAAGGAAAACCGAGAGGGTCATGAAAGCCATGGCGAGGGATGTTTCAGGAAGGAACAGTCAACAGATCAAGGGTGCTGAGAAATCAGGCGAGATGACAGCCAGGGGGCCTTGGATTTGCAACAGGCAGTTAACTGGTGACTCGGGCCATTGCAGTTTTGGTGATGTAGCAGGGGGCAAAGGCCAGTTTGCAACATGTTGAAAAAGTGAGAGGTGAGAAAGAAACTGGAGAGAGAGTGACATGAATTATTTCAATCGCTTGGCTGGGAAGGAAGGTGAGTGAGAGGCAGTCGTGGTAGAAGGATGGTAGTGTTGAAAATCTTCTGCTCAGCCAAACACCCCTTCCATCCACTCATTGTCTGTTGTGAAGCTCACAACCTCTGGTCACCTAAGCTAGAAAAAGACTAAAATCCACCTCTTATGGATGAGAACACTGATGTAGAGAGAAGCCAAGGGTGGGAGAGCCAGGACAAAAGTCAGTTTCCCTATTTCCTTTTTCTTTCTCCAGTACTATTTATGGCTATGTACAAGAGGGCCTAGGAGATGGGGTGTGGGGTGTTCAGAGCCATCTGCCTGCTTTGTCACAGTTGGATATCAGAGGACCCATCCATTGAAGGTGGCTAGAAGAGGTTGCAGAGGAGACTGGAGACAGATTCCTTTAATTGAGGCCCTTACTTATTATGCAAGACACTGTGCTGGGCACCCAACACACCCCATTACTGAATCACGCCATATCTGGGTGGTATGAGGAGTCTTTAGCTGAGATTAGCTCTGGCTGGAAACAGTGGCCAAGAAGGAATCCAGATCAGCAGAATGAATGCCTTCATGTTCTTCATATCTGCCCCTTCTCCACAACCCCTTGTGCACCACCTTAGATCTGACAGCAACTCTGGCCTTTGACTGTGCTGGGGAGCAGGGGAGAGTAGCTGGGGGTGCTGTATGACTTGAGGGTTGATGTGCCACTTGGAGCTATTTTAGGGGGAAGTGAAATGCATCTCTCTGCCTCATTTAGGATGTATTTTTATGTCAAGGACTTTAACAGGCCAATAAAACCATAACAGTAGGATTCTGGAAAGTCACCTTGCAAGCCAGGGCAGAGGGGACTCCAGAGAGTAACGCAGTAGACACCTGCCTGGTTTCATGGCATCTTACTTGTGCTGTCTTGAAATTCTTAGTTTTTGAAAAGAGAGTCATCATTTTCATTTTGCACTGAGCCATGTAAACTATGTCACCTGTCTTGGCTAGGGTCACAGGGTGGGTGGGACACAGACTGCAGGGTCTAGTTCCATCTGGCAGGCAGCAGTCCTGACTTCAGGTGCTCCCTTGTAAACTTGGCTCCTGAAACTCACGCTCTTCCAAGGAAGCAATGCTAGCCAGCCACAGCTGAGAAACAGGACCTGACTGACTTAGAATCACCTCTTGAGAGCAGCTATAAAGATGCCTCAGGCAAACCAAGCAGGGAGGGAGGAAACACAGAACACGGAGAAATCACGACCTCTGAGCCAGGCTCTGTGCTAGAAGCCTTTGCATGTAGTTCCATATTTAGTCCTTATGACATTCCTGAGACAGAGGCATTGCTAACCCAGTTTAACAGATGATGACTCAGCAGTTTAGGGTGATGAGCAGAATTGACCAGGTACTAGTGAGTGGCAACCTGGATTAAAATGTAGATGTCTGGATAACACGCCCTAATAGGATGGAGGAGAAGGCCAGGAGGGCAGGTACTGGACCGTGTGCCTGAGGCTCAGCTTCAGTTGCTGAGGGTGAGCAGTTTGAGCTTACTGCGGGATCTGTGGTCAGTTTAGTTCACTCCAGAGCTCAGGAGGCCAGACCAGGTGACGGGGGTTTCTTATGAAGTGGGCCAAGCCTGAGAGACATGGACAGCTGGAATCCCAGGGCTGTGGGCTCACAATGCATTGGGAAATGGGCTGTGGGCCATGGGCTGTCCCAGGCGGTTCCACCTGCCACCCCAGAAAGGGAAGGACTCCTTGGGGGACTTTCCCAGTAGTTTGTGGGTGTGTCACCTCAATGATGGGTGGCCTTGTTGGTTTTAGTGGGCATATTTTGAAGTCATTGCTGCCACTTCCTCTCACTGCATCCTTGCTCTGTGGGGTGAAAATGCAGGGGCTTTCCCCCCACCACTCCCTGCAAAGGCACTGTGTTCTGGCCTCCAGGTGGGCTGTGGGAATCCTGCAGAACTTCAGCATCCTCACCTTCTCTCTGTCCACAGCGAGCCCTCCAGATAACAGCACATGGCCAGCAAATCACAAGAGAAAGAGCCTGGCCTGGGAATTAAGAGGCAGGGTTGTCTCCAGGGCCCTGTTACCAAGTCCCCACATGACGATTTGCTTTTTCGTTCTCAGCCTCAGGCTACTCATCGGTAATATGACCTGGTCTACCCCAGGTCTTCCTAAGGGCTCTTCCTGCTCTACGGGAGTGGGGGCCAGGAGGGAGAAGATGGAAGGGCACGTTCATCCAGTGTACCCCTGAGCACCAAGCTGTGCATGGCATATGCCTGACCCCAGGGACCCCTTGGATACTCACAGAGACATTGCAAGGTGAATATTTTTGATACAGCATCAAACATCTCAAGAGCCACGATGCGGAGTTCACAATAAATTCTGAGTTCAAGGTGCTTGCTGAGTGTCAGATGTAAGGATTGCAAGTGTGGTTCTTAGAGTGGGTGAGGGACCTAAATACCTCAAAGGCCAGGTTCAGTCCCATTAGGTTTCACTGCCTTTGAGCCTCATCAGAAGGGGAAGGGGCATTTCTGGTAACCTCCCGAGCAGGCCCTCTCCGCATGACTGTTTGCTGTTAACAGGCCAGATCTGACTGCTGGTGCCAGTAGGGATGGGCAAGTGTGATGCTTTGAGCATAACTGGTGGGCAGGAGTCTGCCCTTGCCTGGAGATCCTGAGAGTCAGTAAATGCTAAGCTAGAGAGAGTCCCAGTGGCCATCCAGGTTAGGGGCTTTTGCCAGGGTAGAGAAATGGTGGGACTGGATTACATGAGAAGTGTTTTCATTTGGAAAAGTCTGCCCTGCATTTAGAATATGGGGATCTAGAGCAGACAAGCATGTGTCTTGTTGACCAAAGCTTCCCGAATGATCCATATAAGAATCCCATTTCAAAGACAAGAGTTGCTGAATTAGGCCAACCTTCCCACTTTTTGGGTGAGGAAATTGAGGCTCAGAGAGAGGAACTTGCCCAAATCCTACAGAGAGCAGGTGGCAGAGCCAGCTCATACACTGATTTTCACATGCTCCCATACGCAACCTCGACCCTCCTCATCTCTCACCAGAGCTCTTTCCCAGCCTTCCCAACCTGGTTGCCTCCTTTCAATTTGTTCTAGCCTTTGGCACCAGCCCTCAGCCCTCATCACAAATTGGGCCACCCTCTGTCCTGAGCAAAAGATTAGCTCAGGCCCTCTATCGCCAACAGGATCAAGACAAAGCTCAGTAAACAGGATCTTGCACAACTGGGCCCAGCCCTCCTCACCCTTCATTTCTAGCCACCCCTTGCCATGCAGCCTCACACACCCCCAAGCTCTGAAGACAGCAGCCTACACATTTTCATATAGTGATGTCACTGTTCCCATTTTCTCAGAGAAATATGTCAGGCACTATTCTAAGTACTTTATATTTAATTTTCACAACAAGCCTATAAGCAGATGCTATTATTATCCCTGTTTATAGATGAGGTTCAGTGGTTAAGTAACTCAAAGAAGTTTTGCAAATAGTGTTCAGGGAAACTGGGACTAAGCACCAGGGCATTCTGGCTTCAGACCCCACCCTTATAACCCCTGCTCACCATGCTAGCCCCTGTTCCTTCTCCCCTCCCGACAAATCCTGCCTTTATCCCTGTAGGCCCAGCTGAAAGATGTTTGCTGAAAGAAAGAAAGAAGAAAGAAAGAAAGAAAGAAAGAAAGAAAGAAAGAAAGAAAGAAAGAAAGAAAGAAAGAAAGAAAGAAAGAATACATTGTTGAACTGCAACCTGTCACTGGAATCTCAGGTGTCAAATGGTGCCCATTAGCACAAACGGAAATTGCAGTCTTCTACTACACAGTGTGGTATAACCAAGCACAGGATAGCAGAGCTTGTTATCCTGATTCCAATCCAGGCAACCTGTGTGAACTCCTATCTATCTACTAACCTCCAGGGTCTTCATTTCTCCTCTTTGACATGAGCTCAGCCATAGTGATGTTAAAATCTCTCCTGTCTTCTGCTAATAGTTACTGCACACAAGTGCAGTGTTAAATGCTGCAGCATGAAATGCTGACCGTGGCAGAGAGACTCCTGCTCTCTGGAAACTTCTAGAGAGGAAGGAGTGTGACCTACCAGGAAATTACACTAGCGTGAGGTACCTGCTGTGAGGAGTGAGCTGGGTTCACTTGGGGAGCTCCGCGTTGGACAGCCTGCAAGAAGTTAGGCACATAAAGCAGGAAAGAGTATTCCAGGCAGAAGGGGCAGTAAATCCCAGTGTATGTGCGGACAGCAAGTGGGACTCTGTTGCTGCACGTCTGCTGACTGTGCTGTGCAGGACCCTCTGAGACCAACCAAGACAGTTGCATGTCACCCTGAGCATGTTGGTGTCAGAGTCAGCAGCACATTGAAAAGCTGGGTGCTTATGACATCCTTTGGGGCATCCCTTGGTTTTTGTGTTGCTATGAAGGGTTCTCTATGCCTCCTTCACGTTGTTTCTGAGATGTAAATAGGAGAGGGTTCCTTTAAAAAAAAAAAGTGCTAAATGTCAGGGGAAAAATAGGGGGAAAGGGAATGTGGGCAGAGTGTAAGGAGGTGCTGGAAAACATGAGAAAGGACTTTGAATCCCGAGGTGTTTGGGTGCTCAGGTCCTTGCTGTGGATTTGAACTTGTGCTTGCAGGAGGTAGGGGGTCTGGTGCAGACTTGAAGACCCAAGAGGACACCCTGCTTAGGTGGGCAATGACACAAGCCTTGGTGTGAGTGTCAAGCAGCACCAGATGAGAAGGAAAAGAGACCAGGAAATGGCCCCAGTGGGAGAGAGGGTGGCACTGCCTGGAGTCATGTGCTGATGCTGAGAGTGGTCCAGGATGGAGAGGAAAAGAAGGACACAGTTTCATTGAGCATCTACTATGTGTCCGGCCCTGTGGTGAGCATTTCTGCACACTCTGCAGCTCATAGGACATTGTCTGTCTCCTTGAAGCACTAACCTCGACTTAGCACAATTCCCAATACCAGGGGATTATGTTTGTCTTGTCCCGCTGTGGTATCCCCAGTGTCTGGTACATGTTAGGTGCTCCATGATGATTTTGAATGATCCAACTTTTTATTTTCCTCTCCCCTCCCTCCTCTTAAATCTCACTTGATCCTTCGGATAACCTCAAATAAATGTGTTTGAGGTTTGGGAAGTTTATTTATTTTTATTATTTTATTTTATTGTATTGTATTTTATTGAGACTGGAGTGTTATTCTGTTGCCCAAGCTGCAGTGCAGTGGTGTGATGTTGGCTCCCTGCAACCTCGGCCTCCAGGGGTCAAGCGATTCTCCTGCCTCAGCCTGGGGAGTTTATCTTAAAAACAGTGAGGAGAGTTGTGCTAAGTCCAGTTAGCTGTGGAGCTTATAATGAGAGAGCAAAGGCTCAGAAAGTGTAAATTACTTGCCTAGGGTCAAGTGGTGGAGCTGAGATCTGACCCAGTTGTGTCTGACTATCCTGCATTTCCTCTATAGCTTGCTTCCTCCCTAGTTGAGGGAACCCAGAAGACTTGACCCCAGAGCTGGACAAAGCAAGACCAGTATTTCTGTGCTTGTGTGATGCTGGGTAAATGACTTCTCCTTTGTTGGTTTCTATGCCCTGATCTGCAAGGATCAGGCTGAACTGTAACTGCAAGGCGAGCAAGCAGGGCCAAGCCCCAGGCCACTCGGGCCATCCAGGAGGAGGAAAGAGGGCTGGAACACTCCTGGACACCTTTGGACTCCACTGGGCGCGGCTGGAAGAGATGTCTTAAGAGGCAGCTGCGTGGGCTGAACTCTATCTGGTCTCTACCTATCCTCTTTTATTTGGTACTTATTTCATAAAAGATGACTAAGAAAACCTATCTCCAGGCAGTTCTGATTTTCAAATTTCTAACGAAGAAATGTGTTCATGTGAATAACTTGTTCAGTGTTTATTCTGAGAGCATCTCTTATACATCAGTCCATCCTATGCCATCTGTCCCAGCTTGTTCAGTTATACAACTATTTAATTGAGTTATTACTTGGTCCTAGTCTTTGTGCTAGAGCCTAGAGAAGTCTGTGCCCTTGGCAGTCACGTTGGGGTGGAAGAGACACCTATGAGAAACATTATGTTCCTGTGTGATAAGAACATCCAGCCAGTTCCTTCCATGTGCTGAGGAAGCCTGGAAAGGAAAAGCATGACTAAATCTTGCTATTCTCTTTTTGCCTGTGCAGGTCTGACTGTGGCCACAGTGAGGCGGGGGAAGGGGAAGCGAGTGGTGGAGAGGGCAGCCCTGTTTCCCTTCTTGATTGGGCTGGCCAGCAACCCCAGGAGGAGGGGAAGAGCAAAGAATTTCCAAGGTGGCCACATTTTCCCCTGTCTGTTTCCTGCATCTAAAGGATCTGCAATTACATTAGGCTGATGGACCACCCGCTTGTGTCTTCTCTCTCTCCTGACACCCTATGGTAAAGGCAGAAAAAAGTATTCATCTCTTGTAGAAATACCATTCGACCCAGCAATCCCACTCCTGGGTATATACCCAAAGGAATATAAATCATTCTATTATAAAGATACAGGCACACGAACCTTCATTGCAGCACTCTTCACAATAGCAAAGACATGGAATTAACCCAAATGTCCATCAATGATAGACTGGATAAAGAAAATGGTACACCCTGCACATGTGCCCCGGAACTTAAAATAAAAGTTGAAAGAAAAAGATGGATGCATAGCGCATAGTAGGATGAATAGCACATAGTATTTATTCATCTCTAAGGACAAAGAGAATAAGATAGAGACAACAGTAGTTTGTGGTTTCAACCACTTTTCAGGTGGCAGGAAGCAGTGGAAAGGATAAATCGTCCTTGGTTGGTCTGAGCAGAGGAAGTTAGTTGTGGACTGTGCAAAAAGTATATTCTCAGAGGCAGTTGCACATGAAGATGAAAAGACCAGGTCTCAAGTTCCATTGTCCCTGAGGTCAGCATGACCTTGGACAAGTTACTTTCCTCTCATTTCATCATAATATGAAGTGATTATACGAGATATGTGATTATCTTCTGGTGTCTGAGAAAATTACCTGGAAATTTTTTCTTTTCAACATGTACAGACACATGTGTTTTGATTCTGATTCTGAAATGGGACTAAGATATTCAGATTTGTGCAAAAGCTCTCCCAAAAAACTTTAAGAGCCATTGTTGTAGATCGTCTGAAGGAGCCCTTTCAACTTGGACATTCCCATGTTTGGAGGGTGGACTAAAGGAAAGTGTTGCAGGAATTATATGGCGATCCAGCCATGAGGGTTCTCACAAGAGGCTGAGATCCTATCTGCTAGATATGACAGAAGTGTCTTTGTGGAGACAATGACATTTGCAGCGGGTAGGATGTTCGCAGAGGGAGATAGAGAGGTGGGCTCTGCAGGTGGAGGTTATAGCAGGAGCAAAATCCCAGAGATACTACAGCAAGTGGCAGTTATTTGCAATCAGGAATTGCAGTTAACCGAATGTGCTGGCATCCACTGAGGCATACAGACAGTGTGGAGCCACTGCGGGTTTTTGAGCTGAAGAGGGCACAATCAGAGTAGATCAGTCTAGCTGTCACTCTGTATAAGGCACACAGGCCTCATGATTTCAATGCCTAGATTTGGCTCAGCTACTTTTTCTTGAGCACCTACTATGTGTTCTTTATTCCAAGCACTGCATACATCTTCATGACCCAGTCTTCTCTGTAATGTGCATCCACATCTCTCTGCAACCACTCTCTCACTCCTGTCACTCTCCTTGGACCCTACACTTCTGCTTTTCCTGATGATTTGAAATGAAGTGTGCTCCCTTATGCCTTGTTGTCCTCATACAAAACCCTGCCTGTACTTGGCATTCCCCTCTCCACATCAGCACACAGGAGATGTTGCTTAAAGAACATTCTCCTGGCTGGGGTAATGGCTCACACCTGTAATCCCAGCACTTTGGGAGGCTGAAGCAGAAGGATTGCTTGAACCTAGGAGTTCAAGACCAGCCTGGGGAACACAGTGAGACTCTATCTCTATGCAAATACAAAATTAAGAAAAGAATTATCTGGGTGAGGTAGTGCACACCTATAGTTCCACCTACTTGTGAGGCTGAGGCAGGAGGATCGCTTGAGCCCAGGAGTTTGAGGCTGCAGTGAGTTTGCACCACTGCACTCCAGCCTGGGCAACAGAATGAGACTCTAGAAAAAAAAAAAGGGGGGGGGAAATTCCCTGGCTGAGGTGGGAGGATCGCTTGAGCCCAGGAGTTTGAGGCTGCAGTGTGTTTGAGCCACTGTAGTCCAGCCTGGGCAACAGAGTGAGACTCTAGAAAAAAAAACAAAAAGGGAAAATTTCCCTGGCAGGACTCTCAGATGCTGGTGAGCAGCTCTCAGTCCTCTCTGTAACCCCGATATAACGCATCTATCTCTGTGCTTACACTGGGTGCCTTTCATTTGTTTATCTGTGAGCTGAAGAGAAGTGGCTCGAGGTCAGGCAGTGCTCCTCATTGATAACTGCCTTCCCTGGGGCTAACCAAGGACTTAGAACAGAATAAGCTGCTGAAAAGTGTTGAGGATTGAAAAAAAAAAACACAGAAAAAAATAGAAATGGCCAATATCTAGGCCAGTCACTTGACATAGAGAATGTTATTTAATTCTTATCGCACATCCTTGAGACATGCATTGCTATTTGCATTTTGTGTGAATATGCATTTGGGTAAGTTTATGTAATCCCTCCTCTGCAGAACTGGGATTCAAATGCAGGTGTCTCTCTGCTCAGGTCCCGACTCTTCTACCCTGAAGCAGCAGTACATGCCTGGATGGAATGACGTAGGGTTGGATAAGCCACACACAGGCCACTTCCTCTCACTTACTTTTCTTTGCCTCCCACTCAACCAGGACAGTTCCCACGTACTTTTTCAAGATTCTTATCTGCTCCCACACTTGGGGAAGTTCCCAATGTAACCTATCAATCCATCACCACAAATAACACCCAGGAGAGGTGGGGAAAGGAGTTTGCCACATGGTCACTGGGTGTGAGCAACTGTTCCCTGTCCCTATGGCTTCCCACTTGTGGCTCCCACCAAGGCCTGGAGTTTTGGGTGGAGATTTTTCAAATAAAAGCCCTCGGTATCTCAGGATGGCACAGTGGTGAGCTCTTAGCTTCACCAGGCTCATCAAAGCTGCTCCAGGAAGGCCAGAGCCAGACCAGAAGACATGCAGATCATCACCACGGCCCTGGTGTGCTTGCTGCTAGCTGGGATGTGGCCACAAGACGTGGACAGCAAGAGCAGTGAGTGTGGCAGGCATCACTTTGTGTCTCTCTAGGGAGGGCAGAAACATGGTCAGCCACTCTGGGGTTGGAGCAGACCTCCTTGAACTCACCAACTCAGTCTCCCCTCTTCCTATCTAAAGAGGAGGAATGGTGAACTTGGACTGGCTGGGGGTGAGGGCCAGTAGGAGAACCATGAGTTGGGGCAAACACAGAGAACTGAACTGCCAGCTTCAGTACAAGGAGGCACTGCTTCATCCAGACCCAAGGAAGGGAACCTGTGAGGTTACTTGGGTAAAGTGGGGAGGCCCGAGGTCCAGGGGAGGGCCTGGGTGTAGCTTCCACAGCGTGAGAGACACAAAGCAGAGTCTGAAGGCAAGACTGGGCTCTAACAGTTGGCTACTCTTGGGCAAGTCACTTTAGCTCTCAAACTCTGCTTTCTCTGTCAGTGAAATGGAGTTGATTATGTCTGCTCTCCAAGGCTGTTTGGAGAGTACCAATCTAGTCAGAGGCATGAAAGGGGTTGCAAACAGAAAAACTAGGAGGAAGAAGCTGGAGTTGGAATGCAGGTCTCTTGCGGGGTGTGGTGTGGGAGGAGAATGCGTAAATGAACAGAGTGGGAGTTGGGGGCTGGGAAAGAGCCGAGGACCAGGGCAGGAGGGGATTCAAGAGATTGAGTAGGGCAGCTAGCTAGTTCCTGGGAGCTCTTCCCTTGTCATCTCATCAGCCTGGAGTCCTCAAACAATTCCTAATCTTCCCCAGATCAGGTCTGTGACCTGTGGACCACCGTGTCCTGCATCAGACTGACCAGGTCCCCGGGGTGTGGGGCCCAGGGCCCTTGGACATGAGTATTGGGGTAGAGCCATGCATATGTGGTGAAATACGAAAACTGGATGAGCCTTTAGAAACCAGGCTCCAAAAAGTCTTATTTTACAGATGGGAAGTCTAGGGCCAGGGTGAAGGCACATCTTCCTCAAGGCCACTCAGCTGGGGTACGGGGAGCTCAGATCTGAACCCCAATCTTCTGACTCTTTACCTAGCCCCAGAACGAGGTGGCTGATGAGACAGAGCCATGCCGGCACCCTCCGGATGTGGTCCCCAAACCAGTGCTTGTTCTGGGAGGTGTTTTTTTGCTTGTTTTTTAAAAATTGTGCTACAGGTGAGAGTTTGAGAAATGGATGCAAACCATCGTTTATGTTCCTCTTCCAGTGCAGGTACCTGTCTCCAGATGTTGCTTCTCATTTGTGGAGAAAGAGATTTCCCTGAGGGCAATCCAGTGTTACAGAAATACCAGCTCCAGCTGCTCCAACGAGGGCTTAATGTAAGTGATCACCTGCTCAATCTCTCCCTAGAGAACAGAACCCCGCCAGCCTGGAATTAGAAGAGTAGACACTAGATGACAGTATTTTACCGGAATAAGGTTTCTAAACCCAGCGTTGCCAGCATCTGGGTGCAAACCGCGCTTGGGCACTAGAGGGAGCACGGAGCTTCCCAGCAGGAGTGAAGAAGGACGCATCTGTGCTCCTGCAGTGACTTGTGTTTCCTGAAACTCCAAGGTGCCAAGTATTACATCCCAGCATTATGAGCTAAGAGGAAGGAATTGTTTAACAAAAGCACAAGGGGTTATTGTGCACTGGAAAGAGCAAGGGAACCAGGATTAGTTCCTGCCTCTAGATTTGGAACCCATAGTCTTGGATGACCGTGGACGGGTAACTCCTTTGTACCTAATTATCTGCGTATCCTTCTGTATTCCTTATCGGTGAAGGGGCATAAACATAGCTGCATCACAGGGTCTTTACAAACTTAACTGGGGTAGCTTTCACGTACTAGTCAGTATTTTAAGGCTTTTTTGTGTATATTTTCTCTGTCGATTCTCTTGGGGTACATATTTTTGTTATCATGAAAAGTGAGGTTCAGGAAGGTAGAGATATTTGTCTAAGATCAACCAGATAGTAAGAGACAGAGGTGGTCTACAGATTGGACAATAGTCCAGTTTAGGAAGTAGACAGATCAGAAGAGAAAAATACACACACACACACACACACACACAGGCGCGCGCGCACACACACACACACACGCACCAACACACGAGTCCAACGCAACAAGTAAGGCCCCAGATGGACACAGAAACATTAAAGTTGGAGCAGACAGCTATTCTAGGATGGGAATTTCTCATCCCACCTAATCGTTATAATGTTTTCAGGCTCTTCAGCCCCACCCTGATACACCAAATTGAAACCAGGAGAGGGGTCCAGGAAGCTCAATTTATAAGCTCCTGGTGCTTTGGCTGTTCCCCACCATGCAAACCACACATCCTGTACAGCAACTTCATTTACAGAGGGGAGCCCAAGGCCCAGCAAGAGCAGCTTAGGGGACCTGGCAGCCGGAGGGGGCAGGACTTGTGTGGTGCTCACCCAGTGGTGGCTTGGGTGGTTCAGCCTTCTCTCTTATTCTCTGTTCACAGATTCAAGCTGAAGAGAGGCAATGAGGCCTGCGCCTTGAACCAGGCTAGATGGGTTCAGAATCACATTAAAAAGCTGAGCCACTGCCTGCCAAAAAGAAAATGAGCAGATTTCTTTCCATTCGGGGCTCTGGAAACCACGTAGCTTCACCTGTCCCGGAAACCCCCAGTCCTATACCATTCCTTGTGCTCCGCTTTCGCTGGGTCACAGAGGATCTGCTTGGTCTTGATAAGCTATGTTGTTGCACTTGATACATTTAAATTACAGAATTATCAACCCCCCGACCTCTGTGTCTCTTGGATTTCAGAGTGAAAACTTGATTGGCATTGAGAGGTGGAAGCCAGGGGCTGAAGGATGGGGCAGGAGGAGGGAGACATGTTGCATCTGGTGCCAGGGGAACTGAGCTAATAAGTGACTCAGTACCTCTCAGTGACTGCCTTTGTCCTGGGGGTAAGCTTTGACTCGGGGTGGTGGTGCAGACTCTCTGCCTCTAGATTTGGCTGCCAAGAGGGGTACAGTGGAACAGAAAGTTGGGGTTCACAGCTGGGTCCACATTTGGGTGCAAGACCCTTCTCCGTAAGAAGAGAAAAATACACACACACACACACACACACACATACACAGGTGCACACATACACACATGCACCAACACACGAGTCTAACACAACAGGTAAGGTCCCAGATAGACAGAAACATTTCTCTGCCCAGCGGCCTCAGGGGGTGATGTTATCACCAAATCACAGCTGCCCTAGCTGGAAGGGATCATGTGAGGTTGTCTGCCTGTAAAATGTTGCTAAACCTATTTTACAGATGAGGTGACTGAGGGCTAAAAAGAGATGCAGCAATTCAGGGGCAGATCTGGTGTTAGAGCCCAGGGCTGTTGCCTCCCAGGACAACTCCTCCAGGTGTCCCAAATTGCCAAGTGTACTGCCTGATGCAGCGTGGTACCAGATCTGGGGGACAGGCCCTGCTGTTGTCAGCAGTGCCCATCTCTCCTTGAGGAAGATCTCGGTGGGTGTCCAGGCATGGATGGGTTCCGGGTCTGACTGAAATGCCCACCCAGCTTATCTGGAGGAGTGAAGCTGTCTTGGGAAGAGCAGGAGAACCCTTGGTGGACATACAGGAAGAGGAGGCCCGATGCCTTAAAAGGGACATTCACAAGCTCCAATTTGTACAACGTGTGATTCAAGGAAGAATAGCCAAGGAAGGAAGTATTTCTAGGTCTTGGGGTTGGCACATCTTTACCTTTAAAGGTCACTTTTAGAAGACAAAGGTCTCATGCTATGTTTCCCTCATTCCCCATTCAATACGTCACACATCTAGCCCAGTCTTCTTAATCTGTTTCCTCCCCTCCACTCCCATGACTGCCCTTCCTCAGCCCTTATGAATGCCCCCATCACACATCTGGCCGTCTTCTTTATCTGCCTCCTCTCTTCCACCCCCGTGACTGCCCTTCAGCCCCTATTTTCTCTTGCTTGGACTATTGCAGTAGGCTGTTTTCAGCCCTCCCTTCTCAACTCCATCTTATCCACAGCCAAAAGCTACTCTTCCTGGCATCCATTCTTCCCTCTGGATGACTCAAAAACCTTCACACCTTCCTCCTGCCTTCAGAACTGAGTCTAAATTCCCCACCCTGATATTCTAATTCCTCTAGAACCTGCCCTCAACTTTCCTTTCTACATGTCTCCAACTTTTACACTCCGGAAACCCAAATCTGACCGTTTGGGGATATTCCTCCCAGGCCCTCTCCCCACATTGCCCTCTTGGACCTCCCCTAAAAGAATCTTTGCTATGACCACACTTTCCCATCCTCTAAGGTCTATTCGGCCCAAGTGCCCTCCTTCTTCCCGACCAAGGCTGAGGCTCACTAGGACTTGGTCATCTGGTTTCCCGCTGGGTGTCAGGTGCACATGAAGTCTGAATCACTTGCTGCTTTGCGTGGGGAGGCATAGATTGGGGTGGGAGACTAGAGGGGGAGGGAGGGGTTTACTTTTGGCAGGAGTATGATTTTAAAGAAGGAAATGAACTGAATATGAAACTGATGAGTTGCGAGCCAGGAGCGCCCATGCTGAGGACTGGAGCCATTGTTCCAGAACAGCCTGGGCTGGTGAGGCAGGCCCTCCCTGAAACTCAGATGAGCCAGGCTAGCCTCACAGCCAGGGCCTCTGTACATCCACCATCCACTGGCATGCTCTGCCATCCACCCACACCTCCTAGAGCTCCTACTGGTTGGAAGTCACTCCTGAAGAAAACATCACTGTGTAAGAGATTTTAAATAAAGTGTATTTTCTGTAAAATGTCAGCAGTCCTACCATTGCATTCATCTTTCCACAATAACATATTTAGCAACGCCTCACATTCACCTCCCTACATTGGGAGGATGCATCGCCTCCCTACATTGCAGCATCCCTTCATGTCCATGACTCCCACAGGCACGCTCTCAACCCCTGGGAGCCGAAGAGAAACCCACTGCCAGCAGCTCACAGTGGAAGAGAAGGGGGCTTACAGACAGCAGCCAACTTGCTCAACGCCTTGCTTTAAAAAAGATCACCAATACTCAAATAAACTCCAAACGAGCAACAAGTCATATAATAGCCAATATTACTTAACACATCGTACATTTTGAATCACAAAACAGAATGCATCTGATTTGAAAATTGTGGTAGAAATATTCCAAAGTATAGAAGAGGAGGCCGGAGGAGAATGGAAAAGTCATTTCACATACTCCAGCTTGATTTCAGTGGGGGTAGCAGAGTTCAAGTCTTCAGCGTGTGAGCTTTCTGGCCCAGGTGTTTCATACAATTCTGGACCCACTTCTCCTTTGGGTCAGCACACATCTCCTTGCCCAGTTTGGTTCTGAAGCTGTGGAGGAAGGAAAGCTGGTGGAATTAGATGGAACCCTTTGAGGGTTTACCTAGAAGATGACACACTGGGCTCTGAACCTGCCTGGCCCAACTGCTACAGGTGAAGAGGCACCCCTACAGGACAGGAAGTAGGAGGTGTGTGGACAGAAGGGGTCTCTGGAGGCAACCAGTACTCTTGCTTCCCCTGGGAAACTGATTCTGGCATCTGCTAAAGGGTGTGGGCTGGTGCCCATCCAGCAAGCAGGGCATGGGAAATTATAGGCCCTCTTCGGGCCTGTTGTGCAGCCAAAATAAGAGGATTTGCATCACATAGTCTGGTTAGATCTCATCCTGAGTAAGACCCCAGGTCAGTCTGATGTCTGTCTCCTGGGGCAGAACTTTGGACTGGGGAATGTGGGGTTGGGGAGGAGCCAGGTGAGCAGGGACTTTTCTACACACATGACAGCCTTCTGGGGACACCGGCTGGTGGTGATCCGATAGCTCTTCAGCCTCTGCAAGGAGATCTTCTTACTGCTAAATGTGAAGCAGCAAGTGGATGGGACGTTGAGTGCATCTAGAAATAGTCACAAAGAAAAAACCTTTGAGAATATGTTAGGCTTTTCTCAGCTTGAATACAGCAGGGAGCATCTGTATGGGATGCAAAGCAAAGAGGAAGAAGTAGATCTTACCTACCTCCAAGCCCAGCGCTCCTGCCCTAGACCCCGAGGTGAGGTGGGACCTGTGACATGGGCCTCAGGATCTCAAAGGCTCAGCTGCATGGTGGGGACATGTCACTGCCATCTAGGGGAGGCCACGGGCAAGGCCAGTGGGAAAGGTCCTAGGTGTGGTCCCAGATGTGCAGAGTTGGGGACGATCAGATGAGGTCAAAGAAAAGGCCCTAAATTTGGAGTCAGAAGCTTAGGTTTCATTCTTGTTCTGGGATAACCTGGAGGTGGGTGGGTAGGGTCCCTTCTGTCTCCAACATGGGCTTCAGCTTTCTATCTTTAAAATTAGATGTTACAGTGAACCTCTGAGGAGCCTTACTATTCTGGTGGGCGTAGAGTGGGGCACTTGGCTGGGCATGGCTGCTCACGCCTGTAATCCCAGCACTTTGGGAGGCCGAGACGGGAGGATCACTTGAGGTCAAGAGTTTGAGACCAGCCTGGCCCACATAATGAAACCCCTTCTCTACTAAAAATACAAAAATTAGCTGCAAGTGGTAGCGGGTGCCTGTAATCCCAGCTACTCAGAAGGCTGAGGCAAGAGAATCGCCTGAACCTGGGAAGCAAAGGTTGCAGTAAGCCAAGATCTCAACCCTGCACTCCAGCCTGGGCAACAGAATGAGACTCGATCTAAAAAAAAAAAAAAAAAAAGTGGGAGCCCTTGGGCTTAGGTCTTCCTTGAAGAGAGAAACAGAGGGAAAGAGAGGGAGAGGGGAGGTGGGGAGGTGACAGTGACTTACCTGGCTGAGCAAGTCCCTGGGGATTGAAAGCTGCTGTTACAAGCAGCAGGCACAGAAGCGCTGCAGAGACTTTCATGTTAAAGGGTAAAAGTTGGAGATTTCACAATGTTTCTTTGCCTCTCTGCTCCTCTGGCTGTTCTGCCTGCCTTTTATAGGGAGTTGGGAGGCTTGGAGCCCTCAGAGGACCTTGGCCTGAGTAGGGTGTTGACCAAGTCATGATGAAGGGGGATCCTGAATCTGCTGAGCTGGAACTGGGCACCAAAGACTTTTCTAGGAAATGCAAGAGGGAAGCTGAGGGCAGAAGCAGCATGGCATGGCTTCCTTCTGGCTGTCCAGGCCTCAAGGAACCAGAGAGGAAAAAGGGACACAGATGTGCCCCAGCCACTCACCATGGGAAGCCATCCAAGGAGCTGTTTTCTGCTTACTTTCTCTAGCAGAAAAAAGAAAAACAATGAAAATTAACTCCTGTAGAGAAAAGAGCGCTGTGCTAAGGACTCTGTTCATGGTATGTATTTAGTTTGAGGAGGTATGTACCATTATGATCATGCCCATTTCATAGATGAGGAAATGGATGCAGAGAGATTAAATAACTTGACCAAAGTCTTCTGGGAAATGAGTAGGAAAGCTAGAAGAGAAAGCTAGTCTGCTTATATTTTACCACTAAGGTAGTTTCAAACTTTCTTTTAGCTGCAGAAGTCTTTTTCCAAGTCAACTTTTATGTGGAAGTCTAGTATCTGAAACAGATTAAGTCAGGTTCTGATGACAGGGGCTCCTTAAATTCCACAATATGACCCCTTCTGCCCCTCAGGCCCAGAGGGACATGGTTCAAACACCTCTGACTGATGCAAGCCCCCTGTTTCCAGGAAGGACCACTGGGTTTCTGGAGCTGTTGATGGGAGGATTGGGGTGGCCCTCAGAGCAAAGAAGTGAGGTGTTTGGCCCATTCCTGGGCTCTTCCTGCGAGGGGCACATACCTGGGAGCTGGGAGTTGGGGAGGGAATGGCTTAGAATGGTTGAACATGTCCCTTCCCCACTCATCCCTAGCTCCAAGACTTGGCACAATTTTTGTGCCTTCCTGGAATACTCATCCCTCTGCATTCCACTCTAGCAAAATAAGCCCAGGGAAAGTAAAGGGAAGAAATAAACAGCTAGGATTAGAGAAATAGGAAACAGTAAATATTAGAAAGGATAGATGAAGCCAAAAGTTGGTTCTACAGCCTACAATGAAGCTAAAACTCTCCTGAACTGACCATGAAAAAAAAAGAAAAAAAGAGGCCAAGGCCAGGGGGATCTCTTTAGATCAAGAGTTCTAAAGCAGCCTGGACAACATGGTAAAACCCTGTCTCTACTAAAAAAAAAAAAAAAAAAAAAAAAAAAATAGAAAAATGACCCAGGCATGGTGGCATGTGCCTGTAATCCCAGCTACTTGGGTGGCTGAGGCAAGAGAATTGCTTGAACCTGGGAGGCAGAGGTTGCAGTGAGCCAAGATTGTACCACTGCAACCCAGTCTGGGTGACAGTGAGACTCTGTCCCAGAAAAAAAAAAAAAAGAAAAGAAAAGAAAAAGAAAAAAGGAAAAGGTACATATAACCAGTTGCAGAGCCTGCAGACACCAAAAAGAAAATAACAAGAACCTTATGCCCAGAATTTAATTTAGAGGAAATGGATGAATTTCTCAAAAATCTAACTCACCAAGGTGCACAAACAAATAAAAAATAGAGAGTCATTCTAAAGCTATTAAAGAAAAGGAATCAGGAATTGAAAGTCTTCCCACAAAACATTCTCTGGGCTCAAAGGGCATAAACAGCTAATTCCTCCAAGCATTGAAGGAAGCAATCATTTCAATCTTGTGCAATCACTTCTAGAGAATATCAGAAGATTGTACATCACTCAGTTCATTTTGAGTCCTACCTAACTTTGACACAAAAATGTGTCAAGACCCACATGAGAAAAGGATATTATAAGTTTGTCCCTTCAGACACACATTCCATTCTTTTCCATTCTATTCTCTGCCTTAGGAAACCAGTCTTGGTGGGTCACATCAGTGAGGTCGCTGGTCTTCTAGCTTTTGACTGGGTTTAGGCACAAGGGAGCTTCTGAGGACATTAGAGCAGGGAGAAGAGTTAAGTTGAGATTCTTCTTCCTATGTTGTCTCCCTGTGTTCCTCAACCTGGATATATCCCTCAACTAATGGTTTTAACTTCTTTCAAGGTGGTTTCTCTATGAGTCTCCTATCTGGGTTTGCTGAGCTACCCCCTGTTCTTTCTTTTTAGTTGTAGGAGTATAATCATGTTCTTTTTAAAAATATTTTAAGTTCCTGGATACATGTGAAGGACATACAGGTCTGTTACATAGGTAAGCATGCGCCATGGTGGTTTGCTGCACCTATCAACCCATCACCCAAGTAATAAGCTCCACCTACATTAGCTATTTATCCTGATGCTCTCCCTCCTCTCACCCCCTGACAGGCCACAGTGGAATAGCCAAGACAATCTTAAAACAAAAAGAACACAGCTGGAGGTATCACGCTGCCCAGCTTTGAACTATACTACAAGGCTATAGTAACCAAAACAGCATGGTACTGGTACAAAAACAGACACGTAGACCAATGGAACAGAATAGAGATCTCAGAAATAAGACCACACATCTACAACCATCTGATCTTTGACAAATCTGACAAAAATAAGCAATGGGGAAAGGATTCCCTATTTAATAAGTGGTGCTGGGAAAACCAGCTAGCCACAGGCAGAACATTGAAACTGGACCCATTCCTTATACTTCATACAAAAATGAAATCAAGATGGATTGAAGACTTAAATGTAAAACCCCAAACTATAAAAACCCTAGAAGAAAATCCAGTCAGTACCATTCAAAACATAGGCACAGGAAAAGATTTCATGATGAAAATGTCAAAAGCAATTGCAACAAAAGCAAAAATTGACAAATGGGATGTAATTAAACTAAAGAGCTTCTGCACAGCAAAAGAAACTATCATTAGAGTGAACAGACATCCTACAGAAAGGGAGAAATTTTTGTAGTCTAACCATGTTCTTAATAGCCTAAGGATACTAAACACCCCTGTGGTCTCTCTTCACTCACTTATGTCTTTGTAAATAGCTTCTTTACTAAACCTTTCTCCAAGTCTCCCATTTTAAGTGTTACCTATTTCTTGCTGGGACACTTAACTGACATTGAATTGGCCCCATAAAATGGAACTTCCAAATAGGATTCTGGGATTGGGTTGCTCATATATTTTAGGTGCACCATGGAAAGGGGCACAGGAATAGGATCTGTTGACATCATGATTACTTTAATTACCACCAGTAGTAACATGGCAGACTACTTTAACAAGCCTCCCAGGTGATCCTGAAATACACGAAAGTTTGAGAACTATGGGATTGTAGCACGCCCTACTGTCATCACTGATTTATAAAGAATAGCCCTTACAGAGCTCTTAAGCATCCTGCCCTCCTCCCACAACCACATTGAAACATTTCTTAATACCTCGATTGAAGGGAATATCCCCCTGGACCTCCCAGAAGCTTGCACATAGATAGACTAGATCCATTCCAACAGATCCACTTCCCTGAGTCTCTGGATTCTTTCCTAGCATTCCAGAGAATTTCTGGCATTTCAACTTCATTAACTGCAGGCTTCTTATTTTTTAATTTTTAATTTTTGTGAGTACATTGTAGGTGTGTATTTTTATGGGTTACATGAGATATTTTGATGCAGGCATGCAATGTTTAATAACTACATCAGAGTAAATGAGATATCCATTGCTTCAAGCATTTATTGTCAGGTTGTTTATTTGAAGGTTTGCTTCTTTTTGATGTAGGCACTTAGAGCTACAAATTAATCTCTTAGCACTGCTTTTGCTGTAACCCATAGGTTTTGGTATATTGTGTTTCCATCATCATTTGTTTCAAGAAATTTTTCAGTTTCCCTTTTAATCTCTTCATTGACCAACTAGTCATTCAGGAGCATATTGTTTACATTCCATGTGTTTGTAGAGTTTCCAAAATGCCTCTTGTTATTAACTGCTAGTTTTATTCCATTGTGTTCAGAGAAGATACTTGATATTATTTCAATTTTTTGAATGTTTTAAAACTTGTTTTGTGGCTTAACATCTGACATATTCTTGAGAATGATCTATGTGCTGAGGAGAAAAATGTGTATTTTGCAGCAGTTGGATTAAATGTTTTGTAAATATCTATTAGATCCGTTTGGTCTATAGTGCAGATTAAGTCTGATGTTTCTTTGTTGATTTTCTGTCTGGATGATCTGTTTCAGTGTCTGAAAGTGGGGTGTTAAATTATCCAGCTGTTATTCTGTTGGAGTCTATCTCTCTCTTTAGCTCTAAAGATATTTGCTTTATATATCTGGGTGCTCCAGTGTTGGGTGCCTATATATTTGTAATTGTTATATCCTCTTGCTAAATTGACCCCTTTATCACTATATAATAACTCCTTCTGTCTCTTCTTTCATGGTTTTTGTCTTGAAATTTATTTTGTCTGATATTAGTATAGCCACGCCTGCTCTTTTTTGGTTTCCATTTGCTTGGAGTATCTTTTTGCATCCCTTTTGTTTTCAGTCTTTGCATGCCTTTATAGGTGAAATGTGTTTCTTGTGGGCAACAGATCATCAGGTCTTGCTCTTTCATCCTTTCAGCCACATTTTATGTCTTTTGATTAGAGAGTTTAGTCTATTTACCTTTAATGTTATTATTAATAAGTAAGGACTTACTCCTGCCATTTTGTTATTTGTTTTCTGGTCTTCTCTTCCTTCTTTCTTTCCTTCCTATCTTCCTTTTGGTGAAGATTATTTTCTCTAGTGGTATCACTTAATTTCTTGCTTTTTATTTTTTTGTATATCTGTTGTGTGTGTTTTTAGATTTGAGGTTACCATGAGAGTTGCAGATAATGTCTTATAACCCATTTTTAAAAAATTGATTACAATTTAATGCTGATTACATAAACAAAGAAAAAAACTGATAAAACTTATACATTTTAACTTCATCTCCTCACTTTTTAACTTTCTGTTGTTTCTGTTTATATTTTATTGTACTATCTGTGTCTTCAAAAGTTGTTGCAGATATTTGGATCAGTTCATCTTTTTGTCTTTCTACTTAACTTATGCATAGTTTACACACCAATTACAATGTTATTCTGTGTTTTTCTGTGTACTACTTTGGTGGTCTTGGGTAAGATCCAGAAGACTTCTCTGGACTACCAGGCAGAAATTCTTGTTCTTTTTTCTTATTTTGTCCCAAACAAACAGAGTATCTCTCTCTGTGCTGAGATGCCTGGAGCTGGAAGAGAGGTTACACAACTACCCCCGTGGCCACCACTGCTGGGACTGAACTGGATTGGACCTAAAACCCATATAGTACTTGGTCTTTCCCAGGGCCAGCTGGAACCACTAGCTGACTACCAGCTATGTTCACTCAAGGCCCTAGGGCTCTACAATTAGCATGTGGTGAAGCCAACCAGGTTTATGTCCTTCCCTCAAGGGCAGTAAATTCTTCCAGGTCTTAGGCAGGTCCAGAGATGCTGTCCAGGAGCCAGGGTCTGGAGTCAGAAACCTTAGAAATATACCTGTTGCTCTGTTCCACTGTGTCTGAGCTGGCACCTAAGCCACAAAATGAAGTTCTTTCCACCTTTTCCTTCCCTTTCCCCATGTAGAGGAGTCTCTCCTCATGTTCACCACCACCACCACAGGCCCATAAGCAGTAATGCCAGGGTACCTCCAATGTTCATTTGAGGTCTAAGGGCTCTTTGGTCAACTTGTGGTGAATGCTGCCAGGCCTGGGACTCACTCTTTAGGGCAATGGGCTCCCCTCTGGCCCAAGGTAGGTCCAGAGACACTGTACAAGAGCCAAGGCCTGGAACTGGGGACTCCAAAACCTACTTGGTGCTCTTCTCTACTGTAGTTGAGCTGCTAAACTCAAGACAAAGTCCTCTTTACTCTTCTCTCTGTTTTTCTCAAGCAAGGGGGCCTCTCCTTGTAGCTGTCATATCTGGGAATGTGCTGGGTCACATCTGAAGCCAGTATGTCTCATAGTCTCACCCAAGGCCTATAGCATGTACTACCTAATTATGGCTGCTGGTTATTCAGTGCCCCAGGGCTTTTAGTCAATAGGTGATGAATCCTGCCAGGACTGGGTCTTTCCCTTCGAGGTAGTGGATTCCCTTCTGCTCCAGGGTATATCTGGAACTATCCTGGAGCTAGGCCCTGGAATGGACGCCTCACAACCCTTCCTGATGCCTTACTGTGGCTTCCTACTGTGGCTGAGCTGTTTAGCATCCAACTTGTAAGACAACTTTTTTTTTTCAATCACTCTCTTTACAAGTGAAAAGAAGGGGTCTCTTTCAGAGCTGCAAGCTGTGCCACATAGGGTTGGGGAGGGGTAACATAAGCACTCCCTTGGCTGCCCCAGCTGGTGTCTCACTAGGTTGCATGCCGCCCACCAGTTCACAGCACTAGAATTTGCCTAGAAAGTGCAGTCCTTGTGGCCTAGACTGCCTTCCAAGTTTATTTAGAACAATTTAGCCAGAGCAATGTAGCCCATGGTGGCAAGGCTTGCCAGAATTAATGTTCCAACTACTGGCACAGATAATTCTTCTCTGGCCAGGGCAGGTCCAAATGCTCCCTTTGTGGGTGCTGGCTGAGTTCTACCTGGTGTTGGCAGCACTGAGTTCCAGTGCAAGTCCCCCAATCACTACACTTTCCGTCCCCCAAACACACACATTTTCTTTCCATTCCATGCAGCCACTGCCAAGAGATAGGTGAGGGTTGGTATTGGCAATTTGAGATTGTCTTTCCGACTCTCTTCAGTGCCTCTTTCAGTGATATGAAGTTAAAGCCAGGTACTGTGATAACTTACTAATTTTGGTTCTTATGAAGGTGCTTTTTGTGTGTAGATAGGTGTCCAATTTGGTGTTCCTGCAGGGAGGATGATCAATGGAGGCTTCTATTCAGCCATCTTGCTCTGCCTCCTTCTCTTAGACTTCTTTTTAAGTCTAGACTTCAATTAGCCAGTCTAGCTGACCATTAACATCCCTTCCAGGTACTTGTGCCAGTTACATTAAATTCTGAATTTAGGCGATTGAGCCCTATATGTTATTTTTCTCAGTCTAACACTCTTAAAATTGACTCACACACGTATGCCCCAAACTTTCCTATAAACTGGGTGAGTGAGGGGACATTCAAATCTTCCCAGCTGTAAAATCTCCTGTTTGTCCTTTCCTGTGATTCAGGACTTAATATGACATAGGAGAATGTGTTTAGGAGCCTGGAATCTGAGGTTAGTTAGGCATGAGTTCAAGTTTTATATCCATCATTTACTGGTTATGTGATTCACAGCAAATTGCTTCCCTCTCTGAGCCTCCATGAGGAAACTGTTTGGTAATCGCAATCTCATTGCGATGTTGGGAGAGTCAATAAGATAATGCATGGAGAGTTCTTAGCACAGTGCCAAAATTGTGTATTTCTAACAAGTTCTCAGGTGATTCTGATGATGCTTGTCTGGAGACCACTCTTGGAGAACTACTGCTGCTATGAGACTGGGGTTGCTGATCTCAGTGGGAGAAATGGGTTCCAGGAGCAACAAAAGCCAGGTGATGATGCTTGTTAAACAGCAGAGACAGAGTGGGCACAATTACCCCAAGAAGCCACAGGGGCGGAGTTGTAATCTGAGTGCTTTGATTGGCAGGGATTTGTGGCTATGACTATGGAATCCCTAGAAATGAAATAGATGAGATGCTTACTAAGGTGTTTCTTGACTTTAGGTAGAAAATTCTAGTGGGCAGAAAGCTAGCATAAATCCCTGTAGAAAACGCTCATATCTCTTACCCAGGTATCAGATCTAAGCCAGTTCATAGACCTGAAGTCTCTTGACAGATGGGCAGGCCAGGTCTTTTTGAGGAAGGGCCCTGCAATGCTAGATTGCCAGATGAAATACAGGGCACTTGGTTAAATGTAACTTTCAAATAAACAGGGAGTGACTTTTTTTTTTTTTTTTTTTTTAGCATAGATATGCCTCTTGCAATATTTTTGCTTAATCTGGCAATTCATAGATCTAATATTATAAATCTTCTTCCATGCCTTTTCCAGAAGAATCTGCTGCCAAAAATCAGGGTGACTCTATACTGGGGAAAGAAATAGAGACCTTCTGGGATTATTGCTGATGGCTCTGAATGGATGATATTCTATGAAGACCTGAAAATCTACCCTGGTTCACTAGTCACAGTGAGAACTTATGAAGGTCCTATGTTAGTAATGCAGTTATGTCTAGAGTAGAAGTTCAGCCAGCTGTTTCCCAATCCAATAATCTTTATATAACAGAAGTCTCCGAGATCTATAGAATCCTATTATTTTAGAATCTTTATGTTGCTGTAGAATCTTAGAACCCGAGCATCCTGCCTTCTGCCCATGATACTACTGGGCAATCTTAGTGCCCACAATCTTAAAGAGTAACATAATAGTGTTGGCAAATGTATGCAATGTTGTGGTTTTCAGAGATTCGTTTGCCTTTTAAAGTCTATTCTCAAGGAGTAACTTATTGGTAAGTTATGACGTAACAGATTAGAACTAAAACTGCTCAGTGAAGCAGAGCTGGGGCACCTTGTGCCTTTATTTTTCCCTCTTCATCTCATCTCACTTGTTAAGGTTCTGAGGAGCACCACAATGGTGCAGACTTTTCATTTTATAGGAAACATGTCTGACCGCTGGAGTGGCTACTGAAAAGGGGAGGGAGCCAGCACTAATCAATATGTTCAGCCTCCAGAGCTGAGTCTCTCCAGAAAGGCAAGCCTGCAGAAGAGGAGACTTCCACTGGGATGCCGGGAGAGAAAAGCCCATGCATTGACCATGAAAACATTACAAGACCATTTCCTTACTTCTTCCTTCATACCACCTGCACTTATAATATCCCATCACTATATGCGTTGCTTACAATATTCCATCAACCTGTAATTCCTTCCCAAACAGGAATCATTTGAGACCTGGTATAAATCACGTCTCATTTATGAAGACTTCCCAAACTACACAGATGTCAAAGGGGACCAAATCTGAAATAAATGGTTGGTCACCTCCCAGGGCAAGCTTTACTGTTTCTACTCTAGAAAATCCAGTCCCCTTTCTGGGCATTCTCAGAACAAGCACACCATCAAAAATGAATACTTATTTATGATATGAGGGTCTAAGAAGCCATAGGGGGTCTCCTCTGTACGAGAACTATTATATACTTCATCTTGCAAACCAGGCAGGAATAAACCAGGGTTGTCCCAGACAAATTGAGGTGCACCATCTTCCTCTCCGGGGGGACTTGGCATCTTACCAGTTGTTGCATCACCATTTTAGTTGTTTACATGTCTAGCTTCTGCTGCCCTTTCCTTCTGGGGAACTCCCAGGGGGGTTGCCTGGAGCTGCGCCTTCCAATGACCAAGTGGAAAATGCCAACAGGAACAACCCTGTATTCAGCACATGCTGGTACTAAGAATAAGCAAAGAAGCAGAAGCTTTTCTGTTGGAGCAGCATTTGGTAGAAACACATTTATGCTTTAAAAAATAATATATGATGACTTAGAACTCTTGAAAAGTATATCTCAAAAATCATAAAAATATTATAAAACAACATGTGCAGTTAATATTGACACAGAACCACATAAAATTTCTGTTGTTCTTTTTTTCTTTCCATGTGAGCATATTAGGAATTTTACTGGATAAATGTTGGTCTCCATTTGTTAGTTAATGCCATACCAAAAGTCATTTTACATATCTATGTAACTGAATTTCTTAACGATTGAATAGTCTTCTGTTAAATGGGAGAACTAGAACTTATCTATGACCATACAGTGCTATTTGGCATTTAGTCTATTTTATTGGGATAATAAGTGATGCTTGATGCTGTGAGGCACATAATAAATATTTATTAGTCAATGTTCCACCTTCCAGAGGTGACCACTACTTTGACTTCTGTCATCACTGATTGTTCTTGAAATTCACATAAATGGAATTATATGGCATGCACTCTTTTGTGTCTGAAGTCTTGTGCTTAATGAAATTTATTTTTATTTATTTATTTTTATACTTTAAGTTCTAGGGTACATGTGCACAACATGCAGGTTTGTTACATATGTATACATGTACCATGTTGGTTTACTGCACCCATTAACTCATCCTAGTTTATTACTAGTCTTCAGACAGATCCAGAAAATAGAGTAAGATACTAGATAAACATAACACCTAGACACACCTGTAAGGCATTTGTTGTCTATCACATGGCCCATTCTAGCTTAACACCCACCAACTGAGATGTAGTGAAATACTAAAATTGGATGCTCAGATTATATTTTTATACAATCCAAAAGTTCCTTAAATATAAAATTAAAAATTCCTCACTTAAAAAAATTTCTCTGATGACCAGTGATTTAAGTGAGGAATTTTTAATTTTATATTTAAGGAACTTTTGGATTGTATAAAAATATAATCTGAGCATCCAATTTTAGTATTTCACTACATCTCAGTTGTGGGTGTTAAGCTAGAATGGACCATGTGATAGACAACAAATGCCTTACAGGTGTGTCTAGGTGTTATGTTTACCTAGTATCTTACTCTATTTTCTGGATCTGTCTGAAGACTTGTAATAAAATAGGACACTAACTGGGTTCCATGTGATGTTTGCCCTTTCATATATCTTCTAAGTTGATATTTTTCCTCTCAAGTCCTTTTTAAAGAAAGTATACTGTATTTTACCAACCCCCATCTCTTTTCTCATAGCTCTTCTGTAGTGAATTAAACCTACTTGAGTTAAAATACTTCGTTTTCTTTTTTTTTTTTTTAAACAGAAAGTACTGCATAACACTGGGCCTTCTTAACTAAAATGCTCACCACTTAGTCTGTCTTTTTCTCCCCCCTTTTTTTTAATGACAGATGATTTTGTCCAGAAATTTTGCTGTTTTTCTTAGTGCTAATACCTTGCCTCTTATTCCTATACAGCAGGGTGGTAACATTGGCATCCCGATTAAATACTGTGCCTTAGGAGACTGGAAGTTTAAAAATGTCCAAGTCCTTTCAGTGATGAGGGAGTGGATTTTTTTTTTAAGTCTTTTTCTTAGAAAGCCAAAATGTTTGATTTTTTTTTCTTTTTGATTCTGAAATGTGTTGTGACAACAATGAACTATTTGTGATCTTAAATTTTTTAAAAAAATGTTTCTGTTTTCTGTGTGGTGTTTCTCATATTTAAATCCGAATGTGTGATGTGGCAGTAACAGGTTAACTTATTTATTTAGTACATAGGGCTTAGGTTTATACTCTTGGTTTCCACTCACACTAATGTCACATGGTTAAGGAAGAAAAATTTAGGCTCTCTGAAGTTTCAGATATTTAATCAATCAAAATGTGTTTCCTTCAAAGAGAGCTCTAAAATACTTAACTATGGTTATGAAGTTATTATACGCCAGGCACGGTGGCTCACGCCTTCAGTCCCAGCACTTTGGGAGGCCGAGGCAGGTGGATCACCTGAGGCCAGGAGTTAGAGAGCAGCCCGGGCAGCAGGGTGAAACCCCGTCTCTACTAAAAATACCAAAATTAGCTGAGTGTGATGGTGCATGCCTGTAGTCCCAGCTACTCGGGAGGCTGAGGCAGGAAAATCGCTTGAACCCAGGAGGCAGAGGTTGCAGTGAGCCGAGATCGTGTCACTGCACTCCAGCTGCTCAATGTAGTTTTTAAAAAATAATGTCGGCCGGGCGCGGTGGCTCAAGCCTGTAATCCCAGCACTTTGGGAGGCCGAGACGGGCGGATCACGAGGTCAGGAGATCGAGACCATCCTGGCTAATACGGTGAAACCCCGTCTCTACTAAAAATACAAAAACTAGCCGGGCGAGGTGGCGGGCGCCTGTAGTCCCAGCTACTGGGGAGGCTGAGGCAGGAGAATGGCGTAAACCCGGGAGGCGGAGCTTGCAGTGAGCCGAGATCTGGCCACTGCACTCCAGTCCGGGCGACAGAGCGAGACTCCGCCTCAAAAAAAAAAAAAAAAAAAAAAATAATAATAATAATAATAATAATGTCAGTTTTTTGTTCTGTTTATTGCTAGGCAATATTCCATTTGATGAATATACCGTACTTTATCCATTCTCCTAGATCTTTGAAATGCTTCTAGTTTTCTGCTGTTATGAATAAAGTTGTGATGAACACTCTTGTTCAAATCTTTTGTGCATATAGGAATACATTGATTTAAATATTTACTTAGAAGTGAGATTTCTGGGTCATTGGATAAACATATGTTTAATTTTATCACAAAACGCTAACCAGTTTTGCAAACTTTCCTCCAGGAACATATCAGATTTCCTTTTGCTCTATGTTTCCATCAATACATGGTATTATCAGTCTTCTCTATCTTAGCCATTTTGATGGGTTCGTAGTAGTATTTTATTAAGTATTCAATTGCCTTTTCTTGATTACTTGTAATGTTCAGCTCCTTTTCATATGTTTATTGGTTATTCGAATATTTTTGTGAAATGGCTGTTCACATTTTTTCTAAAAAAAAAAAACCTCAATAGCTTTAGTGGTACACATGGTTTTTGATTACATGGATGAATTGTATGGTGGTGATGTCTGAAATTTTAGTGGACCCATTACCCCAGTAGTGTACATTGTAGCCAATATGTACTTTTCTATCCCTCACCACCCTTCCACCCTTCCCCTTCTGAATCTCCAATGTCCATTATACCACTCTGTATGTCTTTGCATACCCATAGCTTAATTCCCACTTACGAGTGAGAACATATAGTATTTGGTTTTCCATTTCTGAGTTACTTCTGTTTCCATCCAAATTGCTGCAAAAGATGATATTTCATTCTTTTTTTATGGCTGAGTGGTATTCCATGGTGATATATATCAAATCTTCTTTATCCATTTATCGGTTGCTGGCCACTTAGGTTGGTTCCATATCTTTGTAATTGTGAATTGTGCTGCGATAAACGTATGCATGCAGGGATCTTTTGATATAATGACTTCTCTTCCTTTGGGTAGATACTCAGTAGTGGGATTGCTGGATCAAATGGTAGATCTCCTTTTCTTTGAGAAATCGTCATACTGTTTTCCATAGAGGTCGCATTAATTTACATTCCTACTAGCAGTGTGTAAGTGTTCCCTTCTTACCACATCCATGTCAGCATTTATTGTTTTTTAAATTTTTAACAATGGCCATTCTGGCTGGGGTAAGGTGGTATCTCTTTGTGGTTTTAACTGGCATTTACCTGATGATTAGTGATGTTGAACATGCTTTTCGTATTTCTTGGCCATATATCTATCTTCTTTTGAGAACTATCTGTTCATGACATTGGCTCACTTTTAACTGGGATGATCATTATTATTATTATTTACTGATTTGTTTGAGTTCCTTGCAGATCCTGGATATTAGTCCTTTGTTGGATGCAGAGTTTGCAAATATTTTCTCCCATTCTGTGGGTTGTCTGTTTACTCTGATAATTATTTATTTTGCTATGCAGCAGCTGTTTAGTTCAATTGGGTCCCATTTCTTTATTTTTGTTTTTGTTACATTTGCTTTTGTGGTCTTAGCCATGAATTCGTTGCATAGGCCAATGTCGGGAAGGGGTTTTCCTGGCTTTTCTTCTAGAATTTTCATGATTTCAAGTCTTAGATTTAAGTCTTTAGTCCATCTTGAGTTGATTTTTGTATATGCTGAGAAATAGGGATTCAGTTTCATTCTTCTATATGTAGCTACCCAATTTTCCCAGCACCATTTATTGAAGAGAGTGTCCTTTCCTCAATGCATGTTTTTGTATGCTTTTTCAAAGACCATTTGGTTTTAAGTATTTGTTTTTATTTCTGGGTTCTCTATTCTATTCCGTCATACTCGGTATCTACTTTTATACCAGTACCATGCTGTTTTGGTTACTATAGCCCTATAGTATAATTTGAAGTCAATGTGATGCCTCCTGGTTTGTGCCTTTTGCTTAGAATTGCCATGTCTATTTGGGCTCTTTTTTGGTTCCATGTGAATTTTAGAATAGTTTCTTCTAATCCTGTGAAAAATGAAGTTAGTATTTGACAAGAATTGGATTGAATCTGTAGATTGTTTTGGACAGTATGATCATTTTCACAGTATTGATTTTTCCAATCCATTAGCATCGGATGTATTTTCATTTGTTTGAGTCATCTATGATTTATTTCAGCAGTGCTTTGTAGTTCTCCTTGTAGAGATCTTTCACTTCCTTAGGTAAGTATATTGCTAGATATTTTATTTTATATTTGCAGGTATTGTAAAAGAGATTCACTTCTTTATTTGATTCTCAGCTTGGTTGTTGTTGATGTATAGCAGTGCTACTGATGTGCAGATTGATTTTGTAACCTGAGACTTTACTGAATTCATTTATCAAATCTAGGAGTATCTTGAAGGAATCTTTAGGGTTTTCTAGGTATGCAATTTTATCATTGGCAAACAGAATTGGTTTGGCTTCCTCTTTTCCAATTTGGATGCCCTTTATTTCTTTCTCTTGCTTGACTGCTCTGGTTAGGACTTCCTGTTCACATTTTTATTCCTATTTTTATTTGGGTTGTGTTTTGTTTCTGTTGTTAATTTTTAAAATTTACTATATAGTCTGAATTAAAGTATTTTCTATGTAATACAATATATTTTCTCTTAATCTTTAGCTTATCTTTTTACATTCTTTTTTTTCCTTTAACATCTTTTTACATTTCTATTTTATTTTATTTTTTTCATTATACTTTATATTCTAGGGTACATGTACACAATGTGCAGGTTTGTTACATATGTATACATGTGCTATGTTGGTGTGCTGCACCCATTAACTCGTCATTTACATTAGGTATATCTTCTAATGTTATTTACACTCTTAATCGTATCTTCTGATGAGTAATTATTTTCAATATTGATAAAGTCTAATATATATGCTTTTAAAAATGTAAGGTTATGTGTTCTGTTTTGCTTAAAAAAGATTGATTTTCTGTCAGAAGTTATAAGGATACTCTCCTATGCTTTCTTCTAGGAGTTTTCTAGCTTTAGCTTTTGTATTTAGGTGTATAATGCATCTTAAATTAATTTTTATCTATAGTGTGAGGTAAAGGAGACATTTTTTTTTTTTTCATATCGATATCTGGTTGCTCCAGCATAATTTATTTGAAAGACTTTTTATTTCTTCATTGTATTGACAACTTTCTTAAAAATGAAATCAATATGCAAATGTGTGTGTGTGTGTGTGTGTATTTATAGAGATGGTTACTTTTATGTGTCAGCTTGACTGTGCCATGGAGTGCCCTAATATTTGGTCAAACAATATTCTGGGTGTTGCTATGAGAGTGTTTTGGATGAGATTAACATTTAAATAGGTAGACTGTGTAAAGTAGATTGTTTTCCCTAATGTGAGTGGGCCTCATTCAATCAGCTGAAGGCTTGAATTAAGCAAAAAGTCTGACCCTCACTTGAGTTAGAGAGAATTATTTTGCCTGACTTCCTTTGGAATGGGACATCAACTTTTTCCATCGCTTTGGACTGAAACTGAAACATTAGCTCTTCCTAGGTATCTAGCCAGCTGGCCTTTGCAATAGAACTACCCATCAGTTCTCATGGTTCTCAGGCCTTTGGGTTTGGACTGGAGCTACATCATTGGTTCTCCTGGGCCTCCATCTTCCTGACTCATTCTGTAGATCCTGAGACATGTCAGCCTTCATAATTCTGTGAGCCAATTCCTTACAATCAATCATTCAACCTCTCTCTCTCTCTCTCTCTCTATATATATATAATATGTATATATATATATAGATAGGTAAATACATATGTGTGTATGTATATGTTCTAGTTCTCTGAAGAGTCACGACTAATACAGATTCATTTATTTATCTATCAATAGAAACCTAATCTATACATAGTTAGATACATACATACATATGTATGTATATTTCTGAACTCTCTACTTTGTTCTAATGATCTGTTTGTCTATTCTTATGCCAATATTATACTATCCTAATAATTATCACCTTATAGTAAGTCTTGAAATCTGGTAGTGCCCATCCTTCAACTTTATTCTTTTAAAGATTGCTTTGGCTATTCTAGGACCTTTTCACATACATATCAATTTCTACATAGAAAAGACAGTGGCAAAAAACACAAAGCACATAGACCATTGACATTATAAAGCAACTCTACAGACAAGTCTGCATAACAATCAGCTAACAAGGTGATGACATGATCAAATCTGCACATATCAATATTAACCTTGAATGTAAATGGGCTAAACACCCCACTTAAAAGGTACAGAGTGGCAAGTTGGATAAAGAAACAAGACCCACTGTATACTGTGTTCACAAGACCCGTCTCTCACATGCAGTGGCACCCGCAGGATCAAATTAAAGGGATGGTGAAAAATTTGTCAAGAAAACAGAAAATAAAAAAGCAGGGTTTACTATTCTTATTTCAGACAAATAGACTTTAAACTAACAACGATCAAAAAGGGCAAAGAAGGGTTTCACATAATGATAAAGTGTTCAATTCACCAAGAAGACTTAACTATCCTAAATATATGTGCGCCCAACACTGGAGCACTCAGATTCATAAAACAAGTTCTTAGAGATCTACAAAGACACTCAGATAACTACATAATAATAATGGGAGATTTCAACACCCCACTAACAGTGTTAGACATAATCAAGATAGAAAAGTAATTAAGATATTTGAGATCTAAACTTTACACTTGATGAAATGAACCTAACAGAAATCTATAGAACACCCAACAACACCAGAACAGACATTCTTCTCATCTGCACATGGCACATACTCTAAAATCGACACCATGCTTAACCATGAAGCAATTCTCAACAAATCAAAAGAAATTGAAATCATACCAATTGCACTCTCAGACCACAGTACAATAAACAGAAATCAATATCAAGAAGAGCTCTTAAAAACATATAATTACATGGAAATTAAGCAATCTCTTTCCGAATGACTTTTGTGTAAACAAGAAATTAAGGAAGAAATGAAGAAATTATTTGAATCTAATGAAAACAAAGATACATTGCACCAGAATCTCTGGGACACAGCTAAGGCAGTGTTAAGAAGGAAGTTCATAGGGCTAAATGCCCACATAAAAAAGTTAGAAAGATCTCAAATTAGCAACTTAACATCACACCTAGAATAACTAGAAAAACAAGAGCAAACCAACTCCAAAGCTAGCAGAAGAAAAGAAATGACCAAAGGCAGAGCTGAACTGAATGTAATGGAGACATGAAAAACCATACAAAAGATAAACAAAAACAAAAGGTAGTTCTTTGAAAGAATAAATAAGATCTAATAAAGAAAAAAAGAAGGAAGATCCAGATAAACACAATCAGAAATGACAAAGGGGGCCGGGCGCGGTGGCTCAAGCCTGTAATCCCAGCACTTTGGGAGGCCGAGACGGGCGGATCACGAGGTCAGGAGATCGAGACCATCCTGGCTAATACGGTGAAACCCCGTCTCTACTACAAAATACAAAAAACTAGCCGGCGACGAGGCGGGCGCCTGTAGTCCCAGCTACTCGGGAGGCTGAGACAGGAGAATGGCGTGAACCGGGAGGCGGAGCTTGCAGTGAGCTGAGAGCCGGCCACTGCACTCCAGCCTGGGCGGCAGAGCAAGACTCCGTCTCAAAAAAAAAAAAAAAAAAAAAAAAAAAGAAATGACAAAGGGGACGTTATCATCAACCCCACAGAAATACAAAAAAAAACCCTTAAAGATTATTATGAGCACCTTTATGCAAACAAACTAGAAAACCTAGAATAAATGAGTAAATTCCTGGAAATATACAACCTCCCAAAACTGAACCAGGAAGAAGCTGAAACCCTGAATAGACCAATAATGAATCTCAAAATTGAATCAGTAAAAAAAAAAAAAGAAAACCAACCAACCAGAAAAAACCCAGACCAGATGGATTCATAGCCAAATTCTATCAGAAGTATAAAGAGCTGGTACCAATCCTAATAAAACTATTCCCAAAAAATAAGGAGGAAAGACCCTTCCCTAACTGATTCCTCCCCTTCCAGCATCATTCTGATACCAAAACCTGGCAGAGACACAACAATACCAACAAAAACTTCAGGTCAATATTCCTGATGAACATAAATGTAAAAATCCTCAACAAAATACTAGCAATCTGAATCCAGCAGCACATAAAAAAGCTAATTCACTATAATTAAGTAGGCTTTATTCCTGGGATGAAAGGTTGGCTAAAGATATGCAAATCAATACGTGTGATTCATCACATAAACATAACTAAAAACAAAAACCACATGATCATCTCAATATATGCAGGAAAGGCTTTCAATAAAATCCAACAATCCTTCATGTTAATGTTAAAAACCTTAACAAACTAGGCATCAAAGGAACTTACTTCCAAATAATAAGAGCCTTCTTTGACAAACCCACAGACAAAATCAAACTCAACAGGCAAAAGCTGGAAGCATCCCCCTTGAGAACTGGAATAAGACAAGGATGTTCACACTCACCACTCCTAGTCAACATACTACTGGAAGTGTTAGCCTGAGCAATCAAGCAAAAGGAAGAAATAGAAGGTATCCAAATAAGAAGAGGAAATCAAACTATCTCTACTCACAGGCAATATGATTCCACACCTAGAAAACCCCATATTCTCTGCCCAAAGGCTCCTAGATCTGCTAACCAGTTCAGCCAAGTTTCGGGATACAAGATAAATGTACAGAAATCAGTAGCAATTTTTATACATTAATAATGTTCAAACTGATAGCCAAATTGAGAAAACAATCACATTCACAATGGCCACAAAAAAGAACAAAATATCTAGGAATGCAGCGAACCAAGGAGGTGAAGATTTCTACAACAAAAAATTACATAATACTGCTGAAAGAAATCAGAAGTAATGCAAACAAATGGAAAAACATTGCACGCTCACGGATAGGAAGAATCGATATTGTTACAATGCCATACTCCCCAAGGCAATTTACAGATTAAATGGTATTCCTATCAAAATACCCACAATATTTTTCAGATAATTAGAAAAAAATTATAAAATTCATATGGAACCAGAAATAAAGAGCTCGAATAATCAAAGCAATCCTAAGCAAACAAACAAATGAAAAACAAAGCTGGAGGCATCGCATTACCAGCCTTCAAATTATACTACAAGGCTACAGCAAACAAAACCAAACAGCATGGTACTGATATAAAAACAGACACATAGACCAATGGAACAGGTTAAAGAACCCAGAAATAAAGCTGCACCTGCAACCATTGGATCTTCAACAAAGTTGACAATAGCAAGCAATGGGGAAAGGGCTCCCTCTTCAATAAATGGTGCTGCGATAACTGGCTAGCCATATGCAGAAGATTGATGCTGGACTTTTTCCTTTCACTGTACACAAAAAACAATTCAAGATGAATTAAAGACTTCAATGTAAAACCTAAAATTATAAAATCCCTAGAAGAAAACTTAGGAAATATTATTCCGAACATAGGCCCTGGCAGAGATTTTATGACAAAGACTCCAAAAGTAATTGCAACAAAAACAAAAATGTACAGGTGAACCTAATTAAACCAAAGAGCCTCTGCATAGCAAAAGAAATTACCAACAAAACCCATGATCATCTCGGAGTAAACAGACAATCTTTGTTCTCTGTTTGGGAGAAAATATTTGCAAACTATGCATTCAGCAAGGATCTAATGTGCAGAATCTATAGGGAACTTAAATTAACAAGCATAAAACAACCCATTAAAATGGGCATAAATACATGAATAGACATCTTTCAAAGGAAGACATACATGTGGCCAACAAGCATATGAAAAAATGTTCAACATCACTAATCATTAGAGAAATGCAAATTAAAACCACAATGAGATGCTATCTCACATCACTGAGAATGGCTGTTATTAGAAAGTAAAAAAAAAATAACAGATGCTGGCAAGATTGTGGAGAAAAGAGAATGCTTATGCACTGCTGCTGGGAATGTAAACTCAGCCAGCCACTGTGGAAAGCAGTTTGCAGATTTCTCAAAGAACTTAAAACAGAACTACCATTTGACCCAGCAATCCCATTAACGGGTATATACCCAAAGGAATACAAATCATTCTACCATAAACACATGCATGCATGTTCATCACAGCACTTCTTACAATATTAAAGATGTGGAATCAACCTAGATGCCTATCAACCGTGGACTAAATAAGGAAAATGTGATAATGAAGAAATGATAAAGAGGATATCACCACTGATCTTACAGAAATACAAACTATTATCAGAGAATATTATAAATACCTCTATGCAAATAAACTAGAAAATCTAGAAAAGACCAGGTATGGTGGCTCATGCCTGTAATCCTAGCACTCTAGGAGGCCAAGGTGGGTGGATCCCTTGAGGTCAGGAGTTTGAGACCAACATGGCCAACATAGTAAAACCTCTACTGAAAATCTCTACTAAAAATACAAAAAAATTAGCCAGGTGTGGTAGCGGGCACCTATAATCCCAGCTACTAGGAAGCTGAGGCAGGAGAATCATTTGAACCTAGGGGTTGGAGGTTGCACTGAGCCAAGATCACACCACTCCACTCCAGCCTGGGCAACAGAGGAGACTCTGTCTACAAAAAAAAAAAAAAAAAAAAAAAAAAAAAAAATTGTAATAAAAAAAGGGGTGGCGGAGCAAGATGGCCAAATAGGAACAGCTCCAGTCTCCAACTCCCAGCGCTCCCAGCGCGAGCGACACAGAAGACCGGTGATTTCTGCATTTTCAACTGAGGTACTGGGGTCATCTCACTGGGGACTGCTGGACAATTGGTGTGGTCAGCTGCTGCAGCCCGACCAGTGAGAGCTGAAGCAGGGCGAGGCATCGCCTCACCTGGGAAGTGCAAGGGGGAAGGGAATCCCTTTTCCTAGCCAGGGGAACTGAGACACACAACACCTAGAAAATCGGGTAATTCCCACCCCAATACTGCGCTTTAAGCAAATGGGCACACCAGGAGATTATACCCACACCTGGCCGGGAGGGTCCCACGGCCACGGAGCCTCCCTCACTGCTAGCACAGCAGTCTGCAATCTAACCACAAGGCAGCAGCGAGGCTGGGGGAGGGGTGCCCGCCATTGCTGAGGCTTAAGTAGGTAAACAAAGCCGCTGGGAAGCTCGAACTGGGTGGAGCTCACAGCAGCTCAAGGAAACCTGCCTGTCTCTGTAGACTCCACCTCTGGGGACAGGGAACAGCTAAACAACAAAAGGGGAAGCAGCAGAGGCCTGTGCTGATGCAAACGACTCTGTCTGACAGCTTTGAAGAGAACAGTGGATCTCCCACACGGAGGCTGAGATCTGAGAACGGACAGACTGCCTGCTCAAGTGGGTCCCTGACCCCTGAGTAGCCTAACTGGGAGACATCCCCCACTAGGGGCAGTCTGACACCCCACACCTCACAGGGTGGAGTACACCCCTGAGAGGAAGCTTCCAAAGTAAGAATCAGACAGGTACACTTGCTGTTCAGCAATATTCTATCTTCTGCAACCTCTGCTGCTGATACCCAGGCAAACAGGGTCTGGAGTGGACCTCAAGCAATCTCCAACAGACCTACAGCTGAGGGTCCTGACTATTAGAAGGAAAACTATCAAACAGGAAGAAAACCCATACCAAAACCCCATCAGTATGTCACCATCATCAAAGACCAGAGGCAGATAAAACCACAAAGATGGGGAAGAAGCAGGGCAGAAAAGCTGGAAATTCAAAAAATAAGAGCGTATCTCCCCCTGCAAAGGAGCGCAGCCCATCGCCAGCAACGGATCAAAGCTGGTCAGAGAATGACTTTGACGAAATGAGAGAAGAAGCCTTCAGTCCATCAAACTTCTTAGAGCTAAAGGAGGAATTACGTACCCAGCACAAAGAAACTAAAAATCTTGAAAAAAGAGTGGAAGAATTGATAGCTAGAATAATTAATGCAGAGAAGATCATAAATGAAATGACAGAGATGAAAACCATGACACGAGAAATACGTGACAAATGCACAAGCTTCAGTAACTGACTCAATCAACTGGAAGAAAGAGTATCAGTGATTGAGGATCAAATGGATGAAATGAAGCGAGAAGAGAAACCAAAAGAAAAAAGAAGAAAAAGAAATGAACAAAGCCTGCAAGAAATATGGGATTATGTAAAAAGACCAAATCTACGTCTGATTGGGGTGCCTGAAAGTGAGGGGGAAAATGGAACCAAGTTGGAAAACACTCTTCAGGATATCATCCAGGAGAACTTCCCCAACCTAGTAGGGCAGGCCAACATTCAAATTGAGGAAATACAGAGAACACCACAAAGATACTCCTCCAGAAGAGCAACTCCAAGACACATAATTGCCAGATTCACCAAAGTTGAAATGAAGGAAAAAATCTTAAGGGCAGCCAGAGAGAAAGGGCGGGTTACCCACAAAGGGAAGCCCATCAGACTAACAGCAGACCTCTTGGCAGAAACTCTACAAGCCAGAAGAGAGTGGGGGCCAATATTCAACATTCTTAAAGAAAAGAATTTTCAACCCAGAATTTCATATCCAGCCAAACTAAGTTTCATAAGTGAAGGAGAAATAAAATCCTTTACAGAAAAGCAAATGCTTAGAGATTTTGTCACCACCAGGCCTGCCTTACAAGAGACCCTGAAGGAAGCCCTAAACATGGAAAGGAACAACTGGTACCAGCCATTGCAAAAACATGCCAAAATGTAAAGACCATCGAGGCTAGGAAGAAATTGCATCAACTAATGAGCAAAATAACCAGTTAATATCATAATGGCAGGATCAAGTTCACACATAACAATATTAACCTTAAATGTTAATGGACTAAATGCTCCAATTAAAAGACACAGACTGGCAAACTGGATAAAGAGTCAAGACCCATCAGTCTGCTGTATTCAGGAGACCCATCTCACATGCAGAGAAATACTTAGGCTCAAAATAAAGGGATGGAGGAAGATCTACCAAGCAAATGGAGAACACAAAAAAGCAGGGGTTGCAATCCTAGTCTCTGATAAAACAGACTTTAAACCATCAAAGATCAAAAGAGACAAAGAAGGCCATTACATAATGGTAAAGGGATCAATTCAACAGGAAGAGCTAACAATCCTAAATATATATGCACCTAATACAGGAGCACCCAGATTCATAAAGCAAGTCCTTAGAGACTTACAAAGAGACTTAGACTCCATACAATAATAATGGGAGACTTCAACACTCCACTGTCAACATTAGACAGATCAACGAGACAGAAAGTTAACAAGGATATCCAGGAATTGAACTCATCTCTGCACCAAGTGGACCTAATAGACATCTATAGAACTCTCCATCCCAAATCAACAGAATATACATTCTTCTCAGCACCACATCGCACTTATTCCAAAATTGACCACATAATTGGAAGTAAAGCACTCCTGAGCAAATGTAAAAGAACAGAAATTATAACAAACTGTCTCTCAGACCACAGTGCAATCAAACTAGAACTCAGGACTAAGAAACTCAACCAAAACTGCTCAACTACATGGAAACTGAACAACCTGCTCCTGAATGACTACTGGGTACATAACGAAATGAAGGCAGAAATAAAGATGTTCTTTGAAACCAATGAGAACAAAGATACAATATACCAGAATCTCTGGGACACATTTAAAGCAGTGTGTAGAGGGAAATTGATAGCACTAAATGCCCACAAGAGAAAGCTGGAAAGATCTAAAATTGACACTCTAACATCACAATTAAAAGAACTGGAGAAGCAAGAGCAAACACATTCAAAAGCTAGCAGAAGGCAAGAAATAACTAAGATCAGAGCAGAACTGAAGGAGATAGAGACACGAAAAACCCTCCAAAAAATCAGTGAATCCAGGAGTTGGTTTTTTGAAAAAATCAACAAAATTGACAGACCGCTAGCAAGACTAATAAAGAAGAAAAGAGAGAAGAATCAAATAGACGCAATAAAAAATGATAAAGGGCATATCACCACAGATCCCACAGAAATACAAACTACCATCAGAGAATACTATAAACACCTCTATGCAAATCAACTAGAAAATCTAGAAGAAATGGATAATTCCTGGACACTTACACTCTTCCAAGACTAAACCAGGAAGAAGTTGAATCCCTGCATAGACCAATGGCAGGCTCTGAAATTGAGGCAATAATTAATAGCCTACCAACCAAAAAAAGTCCAGGACCAGATGGATTCACAGCTGAATTCTACCAGAGGTACAAGGAGGAGCTGGTACCATTCCTTCTGAAACTATTCCAATCAATAGAAAAAGAGGGAATCCTCCCTAACTCATTTTATGAGGCAAACATCATCCTGATACCAAAGCCTGGCAGAGACACAACAAAAAAAAAGAGAATTTTAGACCAATATCCCTGATGAACATCGATGCAAAAATCCTCAATAAAATACTGGCAAACCAGATTCAGCAGCACATCAAAAAGCTTATCCACCATGATCAAGTGGGCTTCATCCCTGGGATGCAAGGCTGGTTCCACATACACAAATCAATAAATGTAATCCATCACATAAACAGAACCAGTAACAAAAACCACATGATTATCTCAATAGATACCGAAAAAAAGACTTCATTAAAATTCAACATCCCTTCATGGTAAATACTCTCAATAAACTAGGTGTTGATAGAACATATCTCAAAACAATAAGAGCTATTTGTGACAAACCCCATAGCCAATGTCATATTGAATGGGCAAAAGCTGGAAGCATTCCCTTTGAAAACCAGCACAAGATAAGGGTGCTCTCTCTCACCACTCCTATTCAACATAGTATTGGAAGTTCTGGCCAAGGCAATTAAGCAAGAGAGAGAAATAAAAAGTATTAAAATAGAAAGAGAGGAAGTCAAATTGTCTCTGTTTGCAGATGACATGATTGTATATTTAGAAAACCCCACTGTTGGCCAGGGGCGGTGGCTCAAGCCTGTAATCCCAGCACTTTGGGAGGCTGAGACGGGCGAATCACAAGGTCAGGAGATCGAGACCATCCTGGCTAACATGGTGAAACCCTATCTCTACTAAAAAAATACAAAAAACTAGCCTGGCGTGGTGGCGGATGCCTGTAGTCCCAGCTACTCGGGAGGCTGAGGCAGGAGAATGGCGTAAACCCAGGAGGCGGAACTTGCAGTGAGCTGAGATCTGGCCACTGCACTCAAGCCTGGGCAACAGAGGGAGATTCCATCTCAAAAAAAAAAAAAAAGAAAGAACGAAAAGAAAACCCTACCATCTCAACTCAAAAACTCCTTAAGCTCATAAGCAACTTCAGCAAAGTCTCAGGACACAACATCAATGTGCAAAAATCACAAGCATTCCTATACACCAACAATAGGCAAGCAGGGAGTCAAATCACGAGTGAATTCCCATTCACAATTGCTACAAAGAGGATAAAATACCTAGCAATACAACTTTACAGCTTACAAGGGACATAAAGGACCTCTTCAAGGAGAACTACAAACCACTGCTCAAGGAAGTAAGAGAGGATACAAACAAATGGAAAAACATTCCATGCTCACGGATAGGAAGAATCAATATCGTGAAAATGGCTACACTGCCCAAAGTAATTTATAGATTCAATGCTATTCCCGTTAAACTACCATTGACTTTATTCACAGAATTAGAAAAAACTACTTTAAATTTCATGTGGAATCAAAAAAGAACCCGCATAGCCAAAACAATCCTAAGCAAAAAGAACAAAGCTGGAGGCATGATGCTACCTGACTTCAAACTATACTACAAGGCTACAGTAACCAAAACAGCATGCTACTGGTACCAAAACAGATATATGGAGCAATGGAACAGAACAGAGGTCTCAAAAATAACACCACACATCTACAACCATTTCATCTTTGACAAATCTGACGAAAATAAGCAGTGGGGAAAGGATTCCCTGTTTAATAAGTGGTGCTGGGAAAACTGGCTAGCCATATGCAGAAAACTGAAACTGGATCCCTTCCTTATACCTTATACAAAAATTAACTCAAGATGGTTTAATGACTTAAATGTAAAACCCCAAACCATAAAAACCCTAGAAGAAAACCTAGGCAATACCATTCAGGATATAGGCATAGGCAAAGACTTCATTACTAATACACCAAAAGGAATTTCAACAAAAGCCAAAATTGACAAATGGGATCTAATCAAACTAAAGAGCTTCTGCACAGCGAAAACAAAAACAAAAACAAAACAAACAAACAAACAAAAAAAACTATCATCAACATGAGCAGACAACCTACAGAATGGTAGAAAAATTTTGTACTCTATCCATATGACAAAGGTCTAATATCCAGAATCTGCAAGGAACTTAAACAAATTTACAAAGAAAAAGCCCCAACAAAAAGTGAATGAAGGATATGAACAGACACTTCTCAAAAGAAGACATTTACGCAGCCAACAAACATATTTTAAAAAAAGCTCATCACCCCTAGTCATCAGAGAAATGCAGATCAAAGCCACAATGAGATACCATCTCATACCAGTTAGAATGGTGATTATTAAAAAGTTAGGAAACAATAAATGCTGGAAAGGATGTGGAGAAACAGGAACATTTTTACACTGTTGGTGGGAGTGTAAATTAGTTCAACCATTGGGGAAGACAGTGCGGCAATTCCTCGAGGATCTAGAACCAGAAATAGCATTTGATCCAGCAATTCCATTACTATGTATATACCCAAAGGATTATAAATCATTCTACTATTAAGACACATGCACACATAGGTTTATTGCAGCAGTATTTGAAATAACCAAGATTTGGAAGCAAACCAAATGCCCATCAATGATAGACTGGATAAAGAAATTGTGGCACATATACACCATGGAGTACTATGCAGCCATAAAAAAGAATGAGTTCATGTCGTTTGCAGGGACATGAATGAAGGTGGAAGCCATCATTCTCAGCAAACTAACACAGGAACAGAAAACCAAACACTGCATGTTCTCACTCATAAGTGGGAGTTGAACAGTGAGAACACACGGACACAGGGAGGGGATCATCACACACCGGGGCCTGTCAGGGGGCTGGGGACAAGGGAAGGGAGAGCATTAGGACAAATACCTAATGCATACTGGGCTTAAAATCTAGATGACGGGTTGATAGGCATAGCAAACCACCATGGCACGTGTAAACCTATGTAACAAACCTGCATGTTCCACACATGTATCCCAGAACTTAAAGTTAAATAAAATTTTTTAAAAAAGAAAATTTGATACATATACACCATGGATTACTACACAGCCATTAAAAAGTATAAAATCATGTTCTTTGCAGCAACGTAGATGGAACTGGAGGTCATTTATTTTAAGAAAATTGGCACAGAAACAGAAAACTGAAGACTGCTTGTTCTGTCTTATAAGTGGGAGGAAAACATTGAGTACATGTGAACACAAAGAAGGGAACGATAGACACCAGGGACTATTTGAGGGTCAAGGGTGGGAGGAAGGTGAAGTTTGAAGAACTAACGATTGGTTAACATGTTCATTACTCGGGTGACAAAATGATCTGTGCACCAGACATCTATGACATGCAATTTACCCATGTAACAAATCTACACATGTACCCCTTGAACCTGAAACAAAAGTTGGAAAAAATTAAGAAAAAAAAGACTGTGAGGACTTAATTGGTATTATGTTGACTTTTTAAAAACTTTTAAGTTCAGGGATACAAATGCAGGTTTGTTACATAGGTAAACTTGTGTCTTGGGGGTTTGTTGTACAGATTATTTTGTCACGTAGGTATTAAGCCTAGTACTCATTAGTTATTGTTCCTGATCCTCTCCCTCCACCGAGTATGAGTAGGATCTTTGAGATCCTCCCTCTGAAAGACCCCAGTGTGTGTTGTTTCCCTGTATGCGACCATGTATTCTCATCATTTAGCTTCCACTTATAAGTGGGAACATGAAGTATTTGGTTTTCTGTCTCTGTTAGTTTGCTAAAGATAATGGCCTCCAGCTCCATCCTAAATTGACATCTTGACATTATTGAACCTTCTACTCCATAAATGTGGTATATAGCTCTTCATTTATTTAGGTCCTTCTTTATTTTCCCTTGAGTATGTGTGGTAGTTTTCAGTATAGAGGTCTTACACATCTTTTGTTAAATTTATTCTTATTCTTATTACACTTTTGATGATACAATAGACGGATTTTTAAATTTTTGATTTCTAATTTCTTATTAGTATATAGAAAGTCAAGTCATTCTTGTATATTAGCTTAATTCCTGTGATCTTGAGAAATTCCCTTAGTTCTAGTAGTTTCTGTAGATCTCCTCGTATTTCCTATGTATATAATCATGGTACCTGCATATGACATTTTAAGTTTTTTCTTTCTAATCCTTATGTCTCTGTTTCTTTTTATCTTACCTTATTGCACTGCCTAGGACCTTGAGAACAATGTTGAAAAGGAACAGGAAATGCTTCTTGTCTTGCTCCTGACCGTTTACAGTGCTCTTGCTTACTTCCTGAAGATCTGTGTTTCCACTAGAGTCATTTCCCTTCAGATTTTCTCATAGTGAAATATTGTTATTCTAGTAACAAATTCATTCAGCTTTCATTTTTTTTTCCTGAAAATGTCATTAGAGTAAAACAACATTACAAAGAAAATTTACTTAGTCGACATGTCTGTAACCAACAGTTTCAGCATATACATTTTTTCAAATACACATGAAACATTTATCAAACTGACTCTCTATGTTGGACTACAAGCTAATCTCAACAAATAGAAAAGGTTTGAACACATAGAATGTGTTCTTTAACCATTATGGAATTAAATTAACACCAACAATAAGATGATTACTTTTTATAATGCTTCAAAGCTTAAAAATTTAGTCAATTTTGTCTAAATAACTCATAGATTAAAGAAGAAGTCACAATGGAAATGAGAACATATTTTGAGATAAATTATGATGAAAACGTGTCATATTAAAATGTGTGGGATTTAAAAGCTGTGTTTAAGAGATTCATAGTGGTGGCTGGGTGCGGTGACTCATGCTTGTAATCCCACACTTCCAGAGGCCAAGGCGGGTGGATCACCTGAGGTCAGGAGTTCGAGACCAGCCTGGTCAACATGGTGAAACCCCGTTTCTACTAAAAATACAAAAATAGCTGGACGTGGTGGTGGCCACCTGTAATCCCAGCTATTCAGGAGGCTGAGGCAGGAGAATTGCTTGAAGCCAAGATGTGGAGGTTGCAGTGAGCCGAGATCACACAATTGCACTCCAGCCTGGGCAACAGAGCAAGGCTTTGTCTCAAAAAAAAAAAGGTTAAGAGCGGCAACTCACTCATTGAGAGGGAGGAGAAAGCAGGGAGCTCTGGAGCCCTGCCTAGCCTGGCCTAAACTTTGCTGCCAAAGATGTGGTGGCAACAGGTACAACTTCTCTCCTGCCAAGCTGCAGCACTTCAGTGGGGTTTAGGACCTGCACATTCTCATGGCCACACCAGCAAAGGCAAGGTGTTCAACGTGACCAGAGATTGCAAGTTCCAAGGGCCAAGGGGCCGCATGGGATCTTTGCCGAAAGAGATACATCCAGAGGCCCTGCCACATTTTGCCTGGATAAGGTAGCACTGCAGGACAAGCATGATGACTTTTCTGACCTCCCTCCTGCCCAGCAGGAGACCTTGAGTGACTGGGCCTCTCAGTTTGTGTTCAAGTATTCTCACCTGGATAAACTGCTGAAGCAGGGGAGGTACCCACTGTAGATTCAGAAAGGAAGAACCAAAAGATGAGAATGTTCAGAAAAATGATTATTTTACAGAATCATTTGTAACATTCCAGTCTGTCTTAAAACATGGTGATTTAAATATTCCGAAAAGCTTTGAACTTGCTGTATCTTTTCAAATTAACATCACTAGTGACACTGATAAAATTAACTTCTGTCTTAGAATGCATGACGTTATGTGTCACAAATCCAGAAAGCAAACGGCACTGCTGTAATACAAATGTTAATATCTTTTTACCTTTTATCTGTAGTTAGTACAAGCTGAATTTAAATATGTTTCTTCCGAGAGACAGGTAAGAAGATTTGAATATTTCCCAAAATAGGTAGAAATGTTAAATGTGCACCAAGAATAAAGAATCAACTGTTAGTCGTGATATTATCTAAAAATGGAAAAATCCCTTTTTTTCCTCAATTGACTTAACTGCCTGATTTTTTTTTTTTTTTTTTTTTTTTGAGACGGAGTCTCGCTCAGTCACCCAGGCTGGAGTGCAGTGGTGCAATCTTGGCTCACTACAAGCTCCGCCTGCCGGGTTCACACCCTTCTCCTGCCTCAGCCTCCTGAGTAGCTGGGACTGCAGGCGCCCGCCACCATGCCCGGCTAATTTTTTTGTATTTTTTTACTACAGATGGGGTTTCACTGTGTTAGCCAGGATGGTCATGGTCTCGATCTCCTGACCTCATGATCCACCCGCCCTGGCCTCCCAAAGTGCTGGGATTACAGGCGTGAGCCACCGCCCCCGGCCCCTGATTTGTTTTATCTACCTCTAAAGAAAATCTACAGTTTTCCAGAGTCTTTGGTATTGATTAAAGAACTGTCCACTAACAAAATGAAATCTCAAAGCCGGGCTCAGTTGGAAACACACACACAACACACACACACACACACACACACGCACTTACTGTGTTCCTGGACTACTTTATTGTCCTTGCCATCACATGGACACTTAGATACCCTCACAAGCACAGTAATCTACAGTTAGGATTGAAATAGTATCTGAACATTCAAAAGAAAGCTTTGGAAAAAACCAGCTGGCTTGCCTAAAAGCCAAAACCTATGAAGAAGATTGTAGGACTATCTTTCCAATCCCCAGTGTTCATGGTGAGGCAATAGTTATTTTACACAGTTTGAAATGAGAAAGGGGTATACAGAACAGAAATAGATGTTTGCTCTCCTAAGAGCCTTCATACACACCCCAGAGCAATGAGGAAACAGTACAATTACTAGCCAAGTGATGTTGAAAGTATATTCATAAGGTTACAATTACTCTTCTGTTATTACAAAACTCTAACCGTGACTATGCTTTGCTCTTTTGGTTCATACTAAGTTAAGTGGTCTACATGGTTGTGTGAATTTGTACAAGTATTATGGGAACCACTAGGGAGATTTCTAACTCTTGTAGTTAGTTAAGTAGTCCTTGTGTTTTCCTGTGAACTGTGTTTAGTGGTTGAACCTCAAATTAGGAAACAAAATAAAGTGCTTTGATCAGTTGATAAAGTGGTTTTATCCAGTGAAAAATAGAGAGGTTCATAGAATTAAATGCATGTATTAAAAAGACAAACTTCATAGGTGGGAATTGAACAATGCGAACACTTGGACACCAGAAGGGGAACATCACACACCGGGGCCTGTTGTGGGATGCGGGGAGTGGGGAGGGACAGCCTTAGGAGATATACCTAATGTAAATGACGAGTTAATGGGTGCAGCACACCAACATGGCACATGTATACATATGTAACAAACCTGCACGTTGTGCACATGTATCCTAGAACAAAAAGTATAATAAAAAAAGAAAAAGAAAAACTTAAAATCAATAATCTAAGTATTCATCACAAGAATTACAAAAAAGGTAGAAAATCAAATCCAAAAAAGGAAGAAAAATAAAAGCAGAAATTAATAAAAACATAAAATAAACATCCAATGAAGAAAAATGCCAATGCAAAAAGTTTGTTCTTTGAAAAGATTAATAAAATGTTAATCCCCTTGCAAGACTGATCAAGGAATCAAAAGTGAAAAGTTACAATTTAGCAATATTAAAGATCAAAAAGAAAATATTATTACAGAGACTACAGATGTTACAAAATAATTTTAAAAACTGCGAACAACTTCAGATTGATATATTTTAAAATTTTATGAAATGGATAAAATGTGAGAAAAACACAATTTATTAAAGAGAACTAAGAAAGATAGAACATTTTAATATTTCAATTCTAGTAATTAACAGAATCTGTAATTTAAATTTTTTGACAGGTAAATTCCAGAATGCTTTACTTCTAAGTACTAAAGGAAGTAAAAACATGAATTTTTATAAGCATATTTTCAGATAATAATTAAATAAGAAACTCAGTCCAGTTTACTTTATAAGATCATTATAATGTTGAGGCCAAACCCTGAGAAAGACTTTCAAGAAAGAAAAATTATAGGGCAATATATTTCATGAGCATAGATGTAACAGTACTGAATAAAATAATAGCAAATGGAATCCAGTAATATCTGAAAAAACAATACATTGTAACTAGATTGGTTTGACTTTTAAAATACTCGCTTGTTTTAAAATTGGAAAAACCAATGAATGTATTTTATCACAATTATGAAATAAAGTAGAAAAAGCATATGATCATTTGAATTAAAAAATCATTTATTGAGTTTCAAAGCCATTTCAAAGCTAACAGAAAAAAAAAAATCCTAAGCAAACTAACAAATACAGGAAATTTCCTTAATTTGATAAAGATCATATACAAAATACCTCCATCAACGTAACACTTAATAGTAGAATATTGAAAACTTCCTTTTGAAAGCAGGAGTGAGACAAGGGAGTTCATTTTTATTCAACATTGCACCGGAGGTCCTAGTTAATGAGATATAAGAATCTGAAATGAAATTATCATGATTGTAAAGGATGGAATAAAGCTGTCATATTTTTGCATGAAACATGGTTTCATTAAAAACATCTCAGAGTCTACACATAAGCTATTAACAATTGAGTGAATTTAGCACAATTGCTCATTAATAATACAAAACTTGATTTTACTCTTACATGTAACTAACATTAAGAAATGACATTTAATAAGTGACATGATTTGCAACAGTTTATAAAAATCTTAATGCCTAAGAATAAATCTGACAAGACACGTGCAATACCTCGGAAACTACTAAGCATTACTAAGAGAAATCAAGAGACTTGAATAAGCAGAGGGATATGGCATGCACACAAATTGGAAGAATCAGAATAATAAAGTTGTCAATTCCCCCACAAATGCAACGTAATCTCAATTAAAATCCAAGCAAGTATTTCATGGAAATTGATAAGCTTATTCTAAACTTTATGTAAGGAGAAATACAAAGCCAAAAATCATCAAGACAATCATAAAGAACAAAGATGTATAACTTATGCTGCCAGATATTAATACTTATTATAAAGTTATAGTCATTAAAACATATACCATTACTCCAAGAATAAAAACTATACCAAGGGAATAGATTAGAGGGTACAGAAATGGAATCATACATATATGGACATTAGATTTACAACAAAGTTTGCATTCTAAGGAAGTTAGGAAAAATAGTCTTTTAAATAACAGACGCTGGGTCAATCAGATGTTTATAGGAAAGAATATAACCTTGATTCCTATCTTTCAGCATACACAAAAATTAATTCCAGGTAGATTGTAGCTCTAAACATGAACAGAAAAAGAAATGAAGCTTCTGGAAAATATCATAAGAGAATACCTTAATGACATTAGGTTTTAAAAAGTTTTCTTAAACAGAAAACAAAAGTATAAATCATGAAGGAACATGATAAATGGACTATATTAAAATTGTGAACTTGTTTTGTTTTTTATCAAAAAGCATCTTTAAGGGAGTACACAGGCAAATCACAGATTATGAGAAGATATTTCAATTCTTATGCCTGACAAAGGGTTTCGATCTGGAATGCCGAAAATACTTCTAATTCATAATGAAAAGACAGACAATTCCAAATAAAAATGACAAAAGACATGGTCTTGAACTTTATAAAACAGAATATCCACCAAACATTAGAACAGGCACTCAACCTCATTATTCATGAGCAAAATGCAATTTGAAACCATATGAGGTGGAACTATGTGCATAATAATAATGGCTAGCTTTTTTAAAAAAGTACTTTAAGTTCTGGGATACATGTGCAGAACATGTTTCCATAGGTATACACATGCCACAGTGGTTTGCTGCAACCATCAAGCCGTCATCTACATTAGGTATTTCTCCTAATGCTCTTCCTCCCCTAGCCCACCCACCCCCAAAAGGCCTGGTGTGTGTTGTTCCCCTCTCCATGTCTTCGTGTTCTCAATGTTCAACTCCCACTTATGAGTTCGAGAACATGAAGAGTTTGGTTTTCTGTTCCTGTGTTAGTTTGCTGAGAATGATGGCTTCCAGCTTCATCCATGTCCCTGCAAAGGACATGAACTCATCCTTTTCTATGGCTGCATGGCTAGTTTTTTTTAAAAGAACAACAATATCAAGTGTTGCAATACCAGATGTGGAGCATCTGGTTTTACATGCTCCACCACCCCACACACACACTCACAAATATACACATGGATAAATATGTGATATAGAATGATCTATCGCTCTATCTTTAAAGGAAGGGTTTTGTGTCTTGAACCATTTGAGATTAGATTGTAGACAGAATGCCTAATTATACCTTAATAGTTCAGTGTATTTCCTGAAAACAAAGATACTCTACTACAGAACAACAGCATAAAAAATATCAAAATCAGTAAATTAACATCAGTTTAATATCACCATCTGATCCAAATATTTCATTGAGGCTTTTTTCATTGTCCTAATCACATCCTTTACAGGTTAATAATCCAATCCAAGATCATGTGACATTTAGCTGTCATGTCTCTTTAGTTTCCATCAATATGAAATAGTTGCTCAGTCTTTCCTTATATTTTGTGACCTTAAGTAACAGTAAGAGCAGTTACTTAGCAGAATCTCCCTCAATATGATTTGACTGATGTTTTCTCATGATTGGATTCAGTTGATGTATTTTTGGCAGGAAAGTAATTGAAGCAATGCTGTGTCCTTCTCAGTGCACCATTATCGGGAGATATTCAGGCTGATTTGCCCCATTACCGGTGTTGTTAGCTTTTATTACTTGGTTAAAATGTTGTCTACAGTTCTCTTCTTTTAATTATATATGTTAATTAATAAATGTTTGTCCTTATTAATTCATGTTATTAATTATGTTGTGGGGAGATACTTTGAAGCTATGTCAATAGTTAAATTTTCACCCATGAGTTTTAGTATCCATAGATGATTCTTGCCTAAATCAATTTTTACCCTGATGGTTAGAAACTAGTGATTTTCTAACTTCACCATTCCTTCTATATGCATTGGTTAGCATTTTATTCTAAGGTAAAGCTTTATTTTCTTTGATTTTATTCAATGGGCTAAAATAAATTATTATATAATAAAGAAAAAAAGTATTTGTTTTGGTGATCAAATTATCCCAAATTGGCCAGTGTGAGACTCTTCAGATTGGTTCTTTTTTTTTTTTTTTTTTGAGTCGGAGTCTCACTCTGTCACCCAGGCTGGCTGGAGTGCAGTGGCACGATTTCGGCTCATTACAGCTTCTGCCTCCTGGGTTCAAGCGATTCTCCTGCCTTAGCCTCCTCAGTAGCTGGGACTACATGCGTGCATCACCATACCTGTCTACTTTTTGCAGTTTTTAGTAGAGATGGGGTTTCACCATGTTGGCCAGGCTTTTCTCGAACTCCTGGCCTCAAGTGATCCTCCCGCCTTGTCCTTCTAAGTTGCTGGGATTACAGACATGAACCCCAAACCTGGCCATGAGCCACTGTGCCCAACCCAGATTGGTTCTTAAATGTTTTTGACACGTCTCCATCTTTCTTTGAGTACTCCCTTTCTCTTTGACACGATAGAATGATCTAGTTCTGGAGTCAGCCACTTATCCCAGGAGCTCTTGTTTCTATAGTGGAGGTTAGTATTTATAAACTGGGCACTGAAGCGCACGTTACCACCCCATGTGTCATTCTTTCTAGGCTTTCTCAGTGAGCATAACTAGTCAACATATGTTTATGTGTTCCCACCAATCACCATTTCCTTTCTTCCTTCCTGCCTTCCTTCTTTCCTTCCTTCCATCCACCTACCTATCTATATTCAAAACCATGAGTTTACCTCTAATAAGTTAATGAACAATGAGTTCACCTCCAATTCCAGGCCAAAAGCCCAGGGTAATTTTTTTTTTTTTTGTCTTCCAATTTTCTGTATTTTTTATAGAAGCTTCTTCAACATTGAGTGCCTTGACTTCCATTATCTTTGATACATTTCCATTTCCATTATTTGATCAGTCCATTTCTGTGTCTTCATTCTCCTAGTTATGTGGCTAACTTGGCCCCAGCCTTGTTGGTTCTGATTTGTGGGCTGTCCTCTTGAACCCAAACCTACCAAGCATGTTGACTGAGTCTGCAATGTCAGCCCCAGTCCTGGCTCCAAAGACCATGCTGGATAAATCCCCAATCCTAATATTAGCCCCAACTCTGGAGAACATGCCAACCGAGTACCCAACTGAGTTCCTGGCCCTGACTCTAGTGAACTTGCCTTTTGAGATCCAGGTGTTGACCAAACAGAAGGGAAACAGATATTGACTGTATAAATCAATGAATTAGGCACTTAACAAAAATACAACCAAGAACCCTCATAGAGTCCACATCACTTCCATGTAACCTCCACTGGAGCAGGTACTGGTATCCATGGCTGAGAGACCTGAAGACAGATCACATCACAGGACTCCTTGCAGACACTCCCCAGTACCAACCCAGAGCCTGGTAGCTCTGCTGGGTGGCTAGATCCAGAAGAGAAATAATAAGCACTACAGTTTGGCTTTCAGGAAGCCTCATCCTTAGGGGAGAGGAGAAAACACCAAATCAAGGGAACACTCTGTGGGACAAAATAATCTGAACAGCAGTCCTTGAGTCCTACATCTTCCCTCTGACACAGCCTACCCAAATGAGAAGGAACCAGAAAAACAATTCCGGCAATATGACAAAACAAGGCTCTTTAACACCCCCAAAATATCACACTAGCTCACCAGGAATGGATCCAAACCAAGAATGAAATCTCTGAATTGCTAGAAAAAATTCGTAAGGTCAATTATTAAGCTAATTAAGGAGGTACCAGAGAAAGGTGAAGTCCTACTTAAAGAAATAAAACAAAACAAAACAAAAAGATACAGCATAAGAATGGAAAAATCTCCAGTAAAATAGGTAGCATAAATAAACCACAATCACAACTTCTGGAAATGAAGGACACAATTAGAGAAATGCAAAATGTGCTGGAAAGTCTCAGCAGTAGAATAAAACAACAAGAAGAAAGAACTTCAGAACTTGCAGACAAGGCTTTTGAATTAACCCCATCCAACAAAGATGAAGAAAAAAGAATTTAAAAAAATGAACATAGGCTGTAAGAAGTTTGGGATTATGTCAAAAAACCAAATCTAAGAATAATTAGTGTTCCCAAGGAAGAAGAGAAATCTAAAAGTTTAGAAAACATATTTGAGGGAATGTTTAGAAATATGTTTCCCAAATATGTTTAGAAAACATATTTGAGGAAAACTTCCTCAGACTTGATAGAGATTCAGACATCCAGATAAAAGAGACTCAGAGAACACCTGGGAAATTCATTGTAAAAAGACCATCACTTTGGCACATAGTCATCAGATTATCTAAAGTGAAGAGGAAGGAAAGACTCTTAAGAACTGTGAGGCAAAAGCACCAGGTAACCTATAAAGGAAAACCTATCAGATTAACAGCAGATTTCTCAGCGGGAGCTCTACAAGCTAGAAGGGACTGGGATTCTATCTTTAGCCTCCTTAAACAAAACAATTATCAGCCAAGAATTTTGTATCCAGCAAAACTAAGCTTCATAAATGAAGGCAAGATAGTCTTTTCCAGACAAACAAATGCTGAGAGAATTTGCCACTGCAAAGCTGGCACTACTTTTAGCAAAAAGGAGCTCTAAATCTTGAAACAAATGCTCAAAATACACCAAACTAGAATCTCCTGAAAGCATAAATTTCACAGGACCTGTAAAACAATAACACAATGAAAAAAAAAGGTGTTCAGGCAAAAAATGACATTATGAATAGAATAGTACCTCACATCTCAATACTAACATTGAATGTAGCCTAAATGCTCCACTTAACAAATACAGAACGGCAGAATGGATAAGAATTCACCAAGTATCTGCTGTTTTCAGGAGACTCACCTGACACATTAGGACTCACATAAGCTTAAGACAGAGGGGTGGGAGAAGATATTCCATGCAAATGGACACCAAAAGCAAACAGGAGTAGCTATTTTCATATCAGACAAAACAAATTTTGAAGCAACAGCAGTTTAAAAAGACAAAAAGAGACATTATCTAATGATAAAAGGACTAGTCCAAGAGGAAAATATCACAGTCCTAAATATATACACACCTAACACTGGAGCTCCCAAATCTATAAAACAATTACTACTAGACCTAAGAAATGAGATAACAACACAATAGTAGTGGGGGACTTCAATACTCCACTGGCAGCACTAGACAGGTCATCAAGACAGACAGTCAACAAAGAAGCAATGCACTTAAACTATACCCTAGAGCAAATGGACTTAAGGGATATTTACAGACCATTCTACCCAACAATTGCAGAGTATACATTCTATTGATCAGTACATGGAACATTCTCCAAGGTAGACATTATGATAGGCCACAAAACAAGTCTTGATACATTTAAGAAAACTGAAATTATATCAAGTACTCTCTCCGACCAAAGTGGAATAAAACTGGAAATCAACTCTAAAAGGAATCCTCAAAACCATGCAAATATATGGAAATTAAATAACATACTCCTAAATGATTGTTGGGTCAACAATGAAATCAAGATGAAAATATTTTACATCTTTGAACTGAACAATGATAATGACACAGCCTATCAAAACCTTTGGGATATAGCAAAAGCAGTACTAACAGGAAACCTCATAGCATTAAATGCCTATATTTAAAAAAAAAAAAGTCTGAAAGAGCACTAATAGACAATCTAATGTCACACTTTAAGGAACTAGAGAAACAAGAGCAAACCAAATCCAAACCTGGCAGAAGAAAATAAATAACCAAGATCAGAGCAGAATAAAATGAAAGTGAAACAAACAAACAAATACAAAAGATAAATAGAATAAAAAGCTAGTTCTTTGAAAAGATAAATAAAATGGATAGACCATTAGAGAGATTAACCAAGAAAAGAAGAGAGACGATCTAGATAAGCTCAATTAGAAATGAAACAGGAGATATTACAACTGATACCACAGAAATATAAAAGATCATTTAAGTTTACTATGAATGGCTTTATGCACAGAAACTAGAAAACCTAGAGGAGACGGATACATTCCTGGAAATATATAATCCTCTGGATTAAACCAGGAAGAAATAGAAACTCTGGGCAGATCAATAACTAGCAGCAAGATTGAAATGATCATTAAAAGTTACCAACAAAAAAAGTTCAGGACCAGATATATTCACAGCTGAATTCTATCAGACATTCAAAGAAGAATTGGTACAAATCCTATTGACACTATTCCACAAGATAGAGAAAGAGGGAATCCTCCCTAAATCATTCTATGAAGCCAGTATCACCCTAATACCAAAACCAGGAAAAAACATGACAACAAAAGAAAACTATAGACAAATATGCTTGCTGAATATTGATGCAAAAATCCTAAACAAAATACTAGCTAACAGAATCAGATGGCATATCAAAAAGATAATCCATTATGATCAAGTGGGTTTCATACCAGAGCTACAGGAATGGTTTAACATCCACAAGTCAATAAATGTGATACACCACATAAACAGAATTAAAAACAAAAACCAAATGATCTTCTCAATAGGCACAGAAAAACCATTTGACAAAATCCAGTATCCCTTTGTGATTAAAACCCTCAGCAAAATCAGCATAGAAGGGACATATCTTAAGGCAATAAAAGCCACCTATGACAGACCCACAGCCAACATTATACTGAATGGGGAGAAGTTGAATGCATTCCCCCAGAGAACTGGAACAAAACAAGGATGGTCACTGTAACCACTTCCATTCAACATATTGCTGAAAGTCCTAGCCACAGCAATCAGACAAGAGAAAAAAATAAAGGGCATCCAAATTGGTAAAGAGAAAATTAAACTGTTGCTGTTTGGTGATGACATGATCATATACCTAGAAAACGCTAAAGATGCATCCAGAAAGCTCCTATAACTGGTAAACAAATTCAGCAAAGTTTCAGGATATAAAATTAATGTACACAAATCAGTAGCCCCTCTAAACACCAACAGCAACCAAGCTGATAATCAAATCAAGAACTCAACCCCTTTTGCAATAGCTGCCCCAAAAAACAAAATACTTGGTAATATACTTAACCAAGGAGGTGAAAGACCTCTACAAGGAAAACTACAAAACACTGCTGCAAGAAATCACAGAAGATACAAATGGAAACATATCCCATGCTCATGGATGAGTAGAATCAATATTGTGAAAAATGACCATACTGCCAAAAGCAATCTACAAATTCAATGCAATCGCCATCAAAATACCAACATCATTCTTCATAAAACTAGAAAAAGCTATCTTAAAATATATATGGACCCAAAAAAAAGCCCACATAGCCAATGCAAGACTAAACAAAAAGAATGAATCTGGGGGCATCACATTACACTACTTCAAACTATACTATAAGGCCATAATCACCAAAACAGCATGGAACTGGTATAAAAATAGGCATGTAGACCAAAGGAACAGAATGGAGATCCCAGCAACAAAGTTAAATACTTACAGCCAACTGATTTTTGACAAAGCAAACAAAAACATAAAGTGGGGAAAGGACACCCTATTCAACAAATAGTTGAGGGTAATTGGCAAGTCACATGTAGAAGAATGAAACTGGATCTTCATCTCTCACCTTATTAAAAAAAAATCAACTCAAGATGGATCAAGGACTTAAATCTAAGAACTGAAATCATGAAAATTCTAGAAGATAACATTGGAAAAACTATTCTATACATTGACTTAGATGAAGACTTCATGACCAAGAACCCAAAATCAAATGCAACAAAAACAAAGATAAATAGATGGGACTCAATTAAACTAAAAAGCTTCTGCACAGCAAAAGAAACAATCAATAGGGTAAACAGACAACCCCCGGAGTGCGAGAAAATCTTTGCAATCTATGCATCCAACAAGGACTAATATCCAGAATCTTCGAGGAACACAAATAAATCAGCAAGAAAAATACAGACAATCCCATCAAAAAGTGGGCTAAGGACACGAATAGGCAATTCTCAGAAGAAGATATACAACTGGACAATAAGCATATAAAAAATGCTCAGCATCACTAATGATCAGAAAAACGCAAATCAAAACCATACTGCGATACCAACTTACTCCTGTAAGAATGGCCATAATCAAAAAATAAAAAAATTAAAAATAGACATTGGTGTGGATGTGTTGAAAAGGGAACACTTTTACACCGATGGTGGGAAAGTAAATTAGTGCAATCACTATGGGAAACAGTGTGGAGATTCTTTAAAGAACTAAAAGCAGAACTACCAGCAATCTCACTACAGGGTATCTACCCAAAGGAAAAGAAGTCATTTTAGGAAAAAGATACTTGCATGTGCATGTTTATAGCAGAACAATTCTCAATTGCAAAAATATGGAACCAGCCCAAATGTCCATCAATCAAGTGGACAAATAAACCATGGGGTGTGTGTGTGTGTGTAGTATGATACATATATAATATATGTGTGTGTGTGTTTATACCATGGAATACTATTCAGCTATAAAAAGGAATGGAATAATGGCATTCACAGCAACCTGGAGGGAATTTGAAACAATTATTCTAAGTGAACTAACTTAGAAATAAAAAACTAAATATTGTATGTTCTCACTCATAAGTGAGAGCTAAGCTATGAGGATGCAAAGGCATAAGAATGATACAATGGATTTTGGGGACTTGGGGGAAAATGTGGGAGGCGAGTAAGGGATAAAAGATTACACATTGGGTACAGCATACACTGCTCAGGTGATGGGTACACCAAAATCTCAGAAATCACCATGAAATAACTTATTCATGTACAAATATAATAAATTTTTTAAAATGGCAGCTGGGATTTTAATAGGGATTGTGTTGAATCTATAGTTCAATATGGAAAGTCTTGGCATCTTGATGCTATTACGTCTTCCAGTCCATGAACATGAGATATCTCTCCATTTATTTAAATCTTTAATTTCTTTCAATGATGTTTTATAGTTTTCAGTGTACAACTCTTGCATTTTCTTTGTTAAATTAACTCCAAAATTGTATTCTTTGATGAAATTGCAAATGAAATTTATTTCCTTAAAAACTGAATCAATAAAATAGAGATTGAGGTGAGGACCTGTGTGCAAATGGTTTACTTGGGAAGGGACCTCAGGCTTCAGGACTGAGGAGGCAGCAGAATGAGATTAGGAAAGAACAGAAGCCAATACAGTTTGCATTAGCAAGGTCAACATTGTGGGCAGTAGGAACTTATTCTCCCAGGACAACCTGAGAAGCCCACAGAATGACCCGCAGAATTAACCACTGGAAAAAGGGAAAGCAGAAGCATTTGAACATCTGCCTTCACACTTCACCGTGGAAGGTTACCACGCAAAATGTTCACTCTTCCACACTTCTGAGCCTTGGACAAGTGTGCAGTGGAGTCAACTCCTGACCCAAGATGACACCCGGGAGAAGCCTGGGGACAGCAAGTGAGAAGTGAGAAGAGGCAGGAAGCAGATATTGAGTGAACCAAGTGAGTCATGGACTGCCACAAATAGTCTGCCTTAGGTGAGGGTGAAACCGAGGTGAGCCTAAGAGGATGTATGTCAGCTCTGAGTGACCTTTCCAGGTCTTGCTCCCAGTTTACAAGACAGCATAGCAGGGCTTACAGATCTGAACCAGTTTGTGGAAGGATGTGGATTTTTAAAACACAAATATTAAAGTCAGGGCACATAAAAAAAATCACTTAAATAAGATGACATGTTACTTAAGATGTACTATGCTCATTGTCATTTGAAATGTAATGACATAATCCCAAAGTGCAGCTGGGTAAAACTTAAGAACAACAAATTTGTGTCTTTTTCCTGTGGCCTGGTGTCAGTTTTGTGTGAGTCTTCATGCCTTTAGAATTTGGAATTTGTGGTGCAGGATTTCATGAAACCCAGGACCCACATATCTGTGCCCAGTTGGCCTTGAAGCTATTGAAGAAAGAGGTTAGAGTTGGATGGAGCATTTTTGTGAACTCTGCCTGGGAGGTGCCCCTCTAGTCCATCTGACACTTAGCTGCTTTATTGCCCCTGGAACTGTGGGTGTACTACTTTGAACTTTAATGGAAAGCTTGTCTCCAAATAAGGAGTATCTGACTTAGATGTGTTTTTCCAATAAGCTAGGCCCTGGCTGCCTTTATGGTTTTAATCCTAGGAACTTTACTTCCCCACTCTACCCCAGACAACAAACATGACCTTGTTTCTAAGAGACATGGCTCTAGAGCTGGAGGGACTTGTGTAGTCATCTGCTAGATCCCCTCACTTCCTGCCTGTGATACAGTATGATCCTGATTTTTGGATGGGACATCTTAATGCTGAAGGGAAAAATTATGTCACCCTAGGTGACCAAGAGAGTTAAGGTTACTTTTAGGAGCAGAACCCAAGTCTCTTTCCTTTCTATGCTTCCAAATGTACTGGAATTGTAACATCTTTACATGAACATTAACAGTAAGCCCTGCAGAGTTGGTTCAACAGTACAATAAATTTGTTTGCTTTAGACGTGTTTTTCCAATAAGCTGGAAGAATAATAAGATCTGGTATGTATGGTTCAATATGGTGGGTCACATGTTTGTAAGAGGATTCAGCTAAGCTCACTAAGTACAGGGGAATCTTGACCTTAAGAGGCTGTCAAAAAGAAGAGGTCTCATGCCTTTAAATGCATGCTTGCAAGTTCTTGGGATTGGGGTTGGGGATAGAGTGATGGAGATTATGTCAATTCTTTTGGGCAGCTACAACAAAATACCGTAGACTAGATAATATATAAACAAGAGAAAGTTATTGTTTATAGTACTGTAGGCTAGAAAATCCAAGATCAAACTACCAGCAGATTTGGTGTCCTGCAAGGGCCTTCTCCTCATAAATGGAGGTTTCTAGGTGTCCTCACATGATGGAAGCAAAAAATAGGATCCTTCAAGCCTCGTTTACAAGAGCACCAGTTCCATTCATCAGGATGGCACCTTCATGATAGAATCACCTCCTAAAGCCCCCACCTCTTAATACCACCAAAATGGGGATTAGATTTTCATGTGAATTTTGAACGGACACAAACATTTAGAGCATAGCAGAGACTAATTAATTCTGTGCCTCAGACCTACTAACCCTTTAAATAGTTGCTTTGCATATCATATCAAGTCTGTCTGACCCATTCTTCCCAATCTCACCCCCACTACCACCCTGTTTCAGGTCCTCATGATCTCCCCTGCACCACTTCAGCCTTTTGCTATCAGGCCCTCCCTCCTCACTCGATCCTGCACTCAGATGCCAGGTTATTCTTCCTTATGCTTGCCTCTGAGTGGGCTACTCTTCTCCTCTGCAATTGCAAAATTTTTAGTGAGTCCTTATTACCTGCTAAATTCCCAATCTGAAATTCAAGAACCCCTGCAATCTGGTTCCAACCTTTCTTGCTAAAACCCTAACTCCTCCATCTTTTCGGAGTCTGGCTGGATGGGACTCCTCCCTCTATCCCACTACCCTCCTCGCCCTCCTGCAGCAGCTCTGAAGAACCCTGTGCATTTGCTATCTATCACACACACCATCCCTCAACGCCAGTCATGTTGAAGACTCACCTTTGATAAAAGCCCTGAGTGGACCTGGGTTATGGACATTTAGTTTCCTCTTAGGCCCAGATTCACTCCTGGAATATTTATTTATTTATATTATACTTTAAGTTCTAGGGCACATATGCACAACGTGCAGGTTTGTTACATATGTATACATGTGCCATGTTGGTGTGCTGCACCCATTAACTCGTCATTTACATTAGGTATATCTTCTAATGCTATCCCTCCCCTCTCCCCACTCCCCACAATAGGACCCGGTGTGTGATATTCCCCTTCCTGTGTCCAAGTGATCTCATTGTTCAATTCCCACCTATGAGTGAGAACATGTGGTATTTGGTTTTCTGTTCTTGCGATAGTTTGCTGAGAATGATGGTTTCCAGCTTTATCCATGTCCCTACAAAGGACATGAACTCATCCTTTTTTATGGCTGCATAGTATTCCATGGTGCATATGTGCCACATTTTCTTAATCCAGTCTATCATTGATGGACATTTGGGTTGGTTCCAAGTCTTTGCTATTTTGAATAGTGCCACAATAAATAGTGCACACATACGTGTGCAAGTGTCTTTATAGCAGCATGATTTATAATCCTTTAGGTATATACCCAGTAATGGGATTGCTGGGTCAAATGGTATTTCTAGTTTTGGATCCTTGAGGAATCACCACCCTGTCTTCCACAATGGTTGAACTAGTTTACAGTCCCACCAACAGTGTAAAAGTGTTCCTATTTCTCCACATCCTCTCCAGCAGCTGTTGTTTCCTGACTTTTTAATGATCGCCATTCTAACTGGTGTGAAATGTTACTTGGTTTGAGAATTAATTAGATGGAGAAAACCCTGGGATTATGGAGAAAAGTTTAAAGATCATTGCAAGAGATCAGGAGAGAGACTTTGTGCAAAGGTAGGTGTCTCAAGAAAAGGCAGTAGAGAGGCTAGCGAATAAAGGCTGCTGAAGTTAGGGACTAGAGTCAAAGAGTTGGAACATCCTGGCCTGGTCCCATCAAGTTATCTGGGAACCTCGGTTGAGCTCAGCATGGCCAAAAGACATTCCTGAATAATGGCCCCTCCATGCCCAAACTGTCACCCATGATGCCCAAAACTCACTCCCAGCTAAATGTTATCCCAAGAAGAATAAGACTAAGTAGTTTTAAATTACATATATTTTTCTTTTTTCCAAAATGCCATAGTTATATACAGTAACATTAATTTCAACAACAGCAGTACAAAGCACACATTTGACTTATAGGAGGACTGATTGCCAAAGAATACCAAAGTGTTTCACCTTGATGATCCATTGGAGGACCCCACAACACTACAGACAGGTAGGAGGGAGAACAATGACATTTTGCCATGAACTTAATGAGCTCATAGGAACACAAAAACAAAAACAAAAAACACATCACCAGGATTTTGTATTTTACATTCACTGGGATGTATGACCGATAGAGTTAAAACATCAGTAACTTAAATATAATTAGATATTATTTAAGAAATATTATGCTTTAAATTATTTAAAAATAATCTCTTTGTGGATGTTATAATAAAATAATGTCACACTGCACCTGGGGAAGGTTGGGGAAAATAAATAAGGTTTTCTTCAGGCTCTGACTCTCAGTCCAGGTATGAAGGCCCAAGGCTTCAGATTTTGAAACATTTGGTCCAGATGCTTCATGGAATCCCTGACCCATCTCTCCTTGGGGTCAGCACAGACCTCCTTGCCCCATTTGGTCTTGAAGCTGTGGGGGAGAGAGGGCACACTTAGATGGAACATTTTGAAGATCCTACCCGGGACCGTGGGCCATTGGTCCCTAGACCTGATCCACCCTTGGTCCTTAGGTGAAGGACCCAGACCCGGGAGAGAAGGGAGGGGAAGAGTGGGAGGAAGAAGCTCCAGAAGGAAGCTCTGTTCTTGCTGTCCAGGTGAAACCCTCCAGATTCCTGGCTAAAGGTATTGGGATAGTTTCACCAAGCCCCTAGAAGGGAATCCTAGAGCAGTTATGGACTCCTTCTCATGGGCTGAGTTTCTCTATGGGGTAGAGGGGTCCTTTGGATAGATGTTATATGCATCTGACTCATGTGGACATGAATCCTGACTTCTCTATGTTGTCCATCAGAACTTTTGAATGGGGGTGCCAGGCACTGTCCACTCATATCACAGCTTCCTTGGGACACTGGATGTTGGTGATTCTTGTGTAGCTCTGCAGCCTCTGGATAGGAATTTTCCTATTGATCACATTAAAGCAGCAGGTGATTGGAATGGAAACTGAATCTGAAAGAAATTTTGCAAAGAATGAGACATTTAGGACTCACTGTAAGTGTGCATTTGTAAGGAAAAGAGGAGAAGGAAGGAGAAGACCAAGAAATCACCATCCTAAGTTCAGTGTCTTAGTCCAGATCCCAGAGATAAAATGTTACCTGTGAGTCTCTTTCCTCTATTGAACTATGGGGCCCCTCATTGTTGACTGGGTATGGAAATATTTTGAGTAACAAGCTAGTCCTTGTCTACTAACCCAACACTTCTGACACTGGGAACATAAGTTCCAACACCTTGCTTCCCAGTCCTTCATCCTCATGGGCTTTAGAGCTAGTCTATGCCATATGCTGAGATTCCTCTGGGTCCTTATCCTCTTTACACAGCCACTGTTCTGGAAGGTACACTGAACCATGACCAAAATTTGAAGCTTCAAGCAATAGTTTCTTCCTCTCAACTACTGCCTGAAATGTCCTTCACACCCACAGTGAGAAACAGTTCTTCCTCCTGCATCATTTCCCCAAACAATAGGAGGGTTGTTGCTGTAGTGACTCCACTCTCTCCTCCCAAAACTGGGGTCAGGAAAGATCAATGGAACCAGCCTCAGTGACTTGAGCCTTTAGTTCTGGTTCTATTCCTAATGAGCTGTGACATAATGGCTCTTCTTAATTCCTCTTTTGGTCTCCCCTTAAGGAGGGAGAGGTCTTACCTGGCTGAGCAAGTCCCTGTGGGCTAAAAGTGGCTGCCATGAGCAGCAGGCACAGAAGTGCTGCAGAAGCCTTCATGTTGGAGGGCAAGGTTTCTGGGTAGTTTTCAACCTCTCTGTTCCTCTGGTAGCTCTGCCTGCCTTTTATAGGGAACAGAGAGCCTGGGCAGGGTCACAGTCAAGGAAGCATGAAGTAAGACCTTCCTTGAATATGCTGAGTAGGCACCAGATCATGGGATAATTTCCAGATTACAAAAGAAGGAAGTTGTGAGTTTCTATCTTTTGCTTATGCTCTGTGGAGCAGAGGCTGCAGGGTATGGGATTGTGCTCAGCAAAGTGACCTCATTGAACTATTAAGGGCTCTGATTTCCTTGAAATGTAAAATTATCTATAAGAAAGGAAGAACAGAAGCTGACATCATAGTGGAAGAGAACCCAGGAGGCCAGGGATGGGCCCTAAAGCTTTGCTGGTGCTCTCCATGACACTTGAGTCACTTGCAGTTCTAAGCCAGGCAAGCTCCTTTAGAACCCAGCCACAGAACCTCAGCAGAATGACAGAATCCTGGAACAAAGTCTTAATGCCCCGAAATCTTACTGTTGTAGAGCATAAGAACTAGACAGCACATGTTGGTCTCATAGCGTGGTGGTTTCCAAACATTTTATTTAGATGCTCAAGTTTCTTTCCAAATGAAATTATATGGAGAAGTCCAATATGTCATGGAGATTCAGGTGGAATGGGTCCATTTGCAGAAGGCCTTCCAACTCTTTTGGTTCACACACAGTGGGGCTGTGGACGGGGCGTGACAAGAAGGAACCAGGTTTGTAAACCACTGACCTTATGTACTACCCCTGCAGGCCTGATCTATCCATCATTACAATATCAGATGAAAGTTTTCCTGCTCTAAGAATTCACTGTATTCTTCTACTCATCCTTTTTTCTCTACAAAAATCTCTGGCTACCACTGATCTTTTCACTATCTCTGTGAGCTTGTCTTTTCCCAAATGTCATATACGTAGTTGGAATCATATGGTAGGTAGCCTTTTCCGACGGGCTTCTTTCACCAAGCAATGTGCATTTAAGGTTTCTCCGTGCCTTGCTGTGCTTTGATAGCTAATTTCTTTCTTTCTTCTTTATTCATTTATTATTTTTACTGTGGTAAAAATGCAAGTACCTTAAAATTTACCATCTTAACCATTTTTAAGTGCATAGTTTAGTGGCATTAAGAACATTCACACTGTTGTGCAACAGTCTCAATAACTCTTTTCATCTTGTAAACAGAAATGCTATACCTATTGATCTCCATTTTCCCCTTCCCCAAGCCCACCATTTCTACTTACTGTTTCTGATTTTGACTACTCTAACTACCTCATGTGAGTGAAATCATATAGCATTTTTCTTTTGTGACTGGCTTATGTGATTTAGCATAATGATCTCAAGGTTCATCTATGTGGTAGCATATGATATGCTACATATCCTTAAGGCTGAGTAATATTACCTTGTATGCATAAAGTACATTTCATGTATCCATTCATCTGTTGAGAGTTCTCTATTCTGTTCCATTGACGCATTTGTCTACTCTTTCACCAACACCACATTGTCTTGATTAATGTTTCTTAATAGTATATCTTGAAGTCGAGTAATGTTAGTCCTCTGACTATTCTTTTTGGGTGCTCTGTTAGCTATTCTGGATCTTTAACCTTTCCATATACACATTAAAATCTGTGTGTAGACTCCAAAAAATAACCTGCTGGGATTTGGACTGGGATTGTGTTGAAGGTAGAGATCAAGTTGGGAAGAACCGACATGCTGACAACATTAGCTCCACCTATTCATACACATGAAATGCTTCATTTACTTAGATCGTCTTTAATCTTTCATCAGAAGTTTGTAGTTTCCCTCAAATATATTATACATCTTAGACTAATTTCTAAATACTTCATTTTATTCATGCTAGTGTAAATAGTACTGTATATTAATTTCAAATTCTGGTTGTTCATTGCTGATATACAGGGAGTTATTGGATTTTATCTATTAACCTTGTATCCTGTAGTTAAATTGCTTAATAGTGGCATGACTTTTTGTTGGTGATTCTTTGTGATTTTCTACACAGACAATCATGTCTTCTCCAAATAAAGACAGTTTTATTTATTTATTTCTAATCTGTATGTATTTTTATTTTCTCGTCTTGTGCTACTGTGTTGGCTAGGCTTTCCAGTATTATGTTGAATTGGAGTGGTGAGAAGAAACATCCTTGCCTTATACTCAATCTTGGGAGAAAAAATTTCTAGTTTCTCACCATTAAGTATGAAATTAGCTCTAGGTCTTTTTTGGTGCACTCTATAAAGTTGAGGAAGAACCCCTCTACTTCTCGTTTGCTGAGAGTTTTTTTAAAAATCATGAATCGCTGTTGATTTGTGTCAAAAAATTTTTTTTCACCTATTGATATTGTAGTAAGATTTTTATTCTTTAGAAAGTTGATCTGATGGGTTATATCAACCAGTTTTTGAATGCTGGATCAGCCTTGCATACCTGGAATAAATTCCACTTGGTTGTAGCTTATAATTCTTTTTTACATTGTTGGATTTTATTTGCTAATAGTTGAGAATTTTGTTCATGAGTTTGGTTTATAGATTTCTGTTGGTTTGTAGTTTGCTTTCATTGTAATGTCTTTAGATAATGTCTTTAGATGATGTTAGGGTAATTCTGGACTCATAGAATGAATTAGCAAGGGAGGAGAGGGGACAATTACAAAATTTGTTCCTCAGGAATTCTCATTGGTTTATAGAAATAACATGGGTTAGTAATTGGCAATGTGTTGTTGAACTATAGGGTGTATATCTAAAATTTCACCACCAAATTCAAGATTGAATACTGCCTTTTCAATTAATGTCTTTAGATTTCTCACAAGACAGTAATCATTCCCCAATAATCTTGAACTTTAAAAGCTCTATAGGAGTTCATATCTATCACTGCACCATAATTAACTTAAGAATTTATTTCTCTATAGTTGGGAATCATACCATTTCCATTTTTATGGTTTTAAACAATACTTGTGGAAAAGCTGATATACTGTAACATTATTATTAATGTCTTCCTTTAATTTTATAGCCAAAGAATTAATAAATCAAAATATGTAGATGTTGTTAAGGCTTTTAATCAAATGAACACATTGCTGGAAAATTTGCCCCCTCACTTAAATATGAGTCTATTATTCTTAAAAGCATTTTATAATTGCTAAGAAGAAGACATTTGTCTTGTTAAAAGACAAAAGAAACCTATAGTGATAGAATAGTGGTTCCTTTGCAGGTATGGGCATCATGAGGGAGCCTTTTGGAAACCAGGAATGTTCTACATTTTGATCAGAGTGGTAGTTGAATGGTTAGCTACACATGTAAAATTCATAAAACTCTACATTAAAATATCTGTACTTTACTGCACAGTATGTTGAATTATACTTCAATATAAAGTAAATCTAAAAAGAACGCTCACCGTTATTTTGCTTACATTTTACTTTATTTGCTTTTTAATGTGTAGGTTAGTTGCTTTATTTTTTCTTGTGATTAATATACTCCTGTTCTAAAATCAGGTGACTTTTTACTGTTTTGATTCAGAAGAGATTTTTAAACATTTACCTCATGCATTTTTCATTTATTACAATTACTATGTGAACTTTTAACAGTAAAGAATTTATACAATATGGAACATGTGTGTCATTAGGATTTCCTTTAATCAGAAAGGAAACTGAGTTTCTCCAGGATGGCAACTTTTTAATCATTTTAGGGGATGGTTCTCTGCCAGGTGTACTGTGTGGCACTGATATGAGTATGTGTATGGGGTGGGAGTATTGGTTTGGGGGTGGAGTTTGTGTACATTTTTCAAGCAACAATAAAGCCATTATCTTATGTAATACCCTGAGGACTTTGTTAATTTCTCCTCTGAGCTGACTTCATATGAAAAGTGCATCCATGCACAAACAACAGAAATAGTCATGAAAATTATAATTATTGAGAATCAAAAAAGGCTAGTAAAAATAAAGGGAATTAAGTGTCAAGGAACTTGGGTCTAGTCTTGATTTGACCAAAAACCTGCCCAAAGTGGCCTTGGGCAAGTCTTATTGACTTGGAGATTCACTATCCTCATCTGTGAAGTATGGGGTTTTGACAAGTTTTGTGATGACAAGTAGTTTTTGATTATGTGCCAACTTTATGAATTGGTGATAGATGACTAGAAAGTTTTGTTGTGAAAATAAAACAATGAGGCGTTACCTTGGGTTTTTGAATATAATGCTGTGATTGATTAGTGATGTGTGCTATTAGTACAGTAATAAGAAGTGGTACTATCTACGTAACCTATTCCAGAATTAAATAGTACTTAAGCTCTTCTCTAACTTGATTTATTTGTGATTGTCTGCAAAGAATCAAATCAGAAAGCAGAGAGGCTCGGATGCTAGGAAATGTCAGAGAAGCATTCTTGGCTGTCAGTCTAGGACAGGCAGAATAGCATGATGGTTAAAAGTCTTCATTTGGATACTGGGAACACTGGTTAATATCTTTGTCAGAGAAGGCTCAGATTATTTAACTTCTTTATATTCCAATTTCCTACCTATTCTTTAATTTTCTTGTGTGGAAATGAATATTTATTTATTTATTTATTTATTTATTTTTTATTTTTATTTTTTTTGTTGAGACGGAGTCTCGCTCTGTCGCCCAGGCTGGAGTGCAGTGGCCGGATCTCAGCTCACTGCAAGCTCCGCCTCCCGGGTTTACGCCATTCTCTCGCCTCAGCCTCCCGAGTAGCTGGGACTACAGGCGCCCGCCATCTCGCCCGGCTAATTTTTGTATTTTTTTAGTAGAGACGGGGTTTCACCGTGTTAGCCAGGATGGTCTCGATCTCCTGACCTCGTGATCCGCCCGTCTCGGCCTCCCAAAGTGCTGGGATTACAGGCTTGAGCCACCGCGCCCGGCCATGAATATTTATTTTTAGGCATTTTATGAATATTATCTGATACCCAAAACTTGCTTTGAAGAGTAAGTAGCATATGGTAAGTGATCAATAAACTAACCGTAATCAATAGTTAAGTAAGGTGGGTGTAGTGTCCAGAAGATAAGTGGATATAGATGTGTTATAGGGATGGGCCTTGGGGAATATTTGTGTTGTGGATGAAGAAAAAAAATGTGTCTCCCAGGAACGGGAGCAAAGTGAGATCCTGGGATCCTGCCATGAACCAAAATACTGGACGGGCTCTGGGAACTCAGAGGGAATGAAAGTCAGATCAGTGATAACAGATGCCAAGGGGCATCAGAATTCTAATTCTGCGGGGAGTTTAGGAATCTCAGTTGGCAAGCCACTTTGATTATGCAATTTCCCTCTCTTGTTTTATTTTTAAACTGAATTTGAGAAATCCTTATGTAAAAAGTTAAAATGAAACTTTAGAGCATGCAAAATCAGCAGCTGTTCTGTCCAGTGGCCTGGCTGTGTTGTTCAGAGAAGTGGTCCCTCTGCCTTTCCTGTTTCTTTTCTCTTTGATGGCTTCCCCATAAGCAGTTTTCTAAGGCAGACTTGACAACTATATCAAATAGGACATATAGGACAAATATGTCTGTGGCTCAGTGGCTAATGGTACAGAGCCTGAGATCAGAAACAACTGTCTGTGAATGAAGGGTAGGAAATGTATACCTTGCTATGGAACCAGACCTTCTAGATTCTTACCTAGTTCTCAAGGAGTGAAATTAGTTGTGAGAACATCCTGGGAAGCAGAATTTCTGCTTTCATTTTTCAGCTCTGCTCCAACTGTCCTTAATGATCACAATATTATAGAATGAGTTGAAAGAAGCAGTCGTATTTAATTTATTCAAGCATTTCCCTTTACAAATGAAGCAATAACAGAAGTGGAATGATTTGTTGTAGGTTGTGCAACTACTTCATGACAAACTAGCACTGGCAAGTAGGAATGTCAGAACAAAAGCCACCACGCAATTCCAATTAGAGGGCAAGAACCAGGCAGAAAACCTGTAGTGAGGTGCCCAGAAACCTTAGAGACTCTCCATGTGCTGGCCTCTTCAGACCTGCCTCCTGGAATATCCAGAAGCCTGGGGCAATTATTAATAACACAGAAGAGATGCCTTAACCCACACCCAAACACAGAGTCAGAATCTTCAGAGATGAAGCCATGAATTCTCTGTTTCTGAAGTGTTCTAGGTGACCAGGTAATGTTTAACCAAAGCCATTTTGGGAGTCATTAATCTAGTTCAAATGTCTCATTTACAGATGTATAAACTGAGGCACAGAGTGGGAAAATGATTTCCCCAAAGTCACTTTGACAATTTAGTAAAGAATCAAAACCAGAACTCAGCAACGGGGTCACCGTGCTCCGTTACATATTGGACTATCTTGTTTGGTCCCTGGTACCTGGTAGGGTCTTCATTGTAATGGAGGCTCCAGAATCTTTATTGTTTTGCCTCTGTAAGTTCATGTTACAAGGATAAGCAATCCCGGGCCCAGCTGGAATACAGATGAATCATTTCAAGGAGGGGTACTTAATATGTCCCAACAAAGGAGGATGAACAGATTCTGCCCGGACTTGGGAACACAGAATTTACTATTTCAAGCTCTTGCATCACCAGTCCCCACTCAATGCCTAATATTTGCTTGGCACAGGGGACCTTCTGAGACCCAATAAACTGTACAGGGATGTCTATTCTTTTCCTTTGTAACTCCCTGGAATCAACTGGAATTTTAGGATAAACTCTTGAATGAAGTTTTGGTATGCGGCTGGACGTAAGAAGGAGAGGTGGGCAGAACCGTTTTATTATAAGAACTAAGAAACTGTCTTGATGACAGTGAACTGTCCAGTTGCCCCTGGGGCTTTGGGAGTGCTATCGGCATGTATGTAGAAGTCTCCTGGCCTGGCCTACTCTGATGGTTATTTGGGCAAATATTGCATAATCCTGGGTTCCTGGCTGGCTTGGTAGTGTAGATTCTGGTTACTGTCTTCCCTTGCTCTGTCTCTGCTGGTGGCCATGGTGATGTGGTCCAAGACACACATTTAAGGACTAGGGGTGAAAATGGAATTTGTTGAATCTCCTCATTTCCTAAATATACAGATTATCATCTCAACTTTATTGATGGAGCAGCTGAGGATGAGATTAGGGAATTGATATGCTAGAGGTGAAACAGAGCACACAGGGGTCTCGTTGTCCAGGCCAAGCTCTTCCCAGTGCCACTGGTTTCGAGTGTAATGCCTGGAACAGTGTGGTACGGTTTGACACAGCATAATGTGGGCTGCCTCTTATCCAGATTTCAAGAGTTTCCTCACCAGTTGCAGAATAGAAGGTTCTACTCTACTTTCTCCTTACTTGGGCTGCTGGTGTCTTTATCACTGGACCATCCCTGGTCATTGGCAGGTGAAAGAGACATGGACTCTTGTCCCAGCTCTTAAATGCATCTGCCTGGAGGGACACATGCCACTTCTGCTCACATTTTATTGCCCAGAGTGGACCACACAGGTCGTTGGTTTTCAAGATGGCCTGGAAGTGCAACCCTGACCTGTGCACAGAAGAGTAAGAACTGGAAATATCAGACATCTCTAATCACTACCAGATGTTCCATGTTATCCATGTCAGTTTAGTAACTTTTAAGCCTTGTGATGTTCTTGGTTAAACAATTTCTTATGCTTCACATTCAAATAGTCCAACTCATTTATCAAAAATGAGGCAGGGTGATGGGTCTAAAGCATTTCGTAATATTTAGTGTACTCCACAGCATTCTAAATAAAACATTAATTTTGTCAACATAAAAACCAAACCCACAATTGACTTTTATTTAAATGTCAGAGAATAGTATTAAGGATTCCACAAGTTATTCATATCAACTCAATAAAGTGGGAAATTATTATAAAGCCCTCAATGACAAGGTGTTAATTGGTACTCAGGGTGGTATTTTTACTTCATTATTTATTAAGATCACAATTAAGCTCATCAAGGCTAACAGCCTCTACGTTAATATCTGTTAGGCACTGTGAAGGAGTCATTGCGCAAATAAATGTTCCACATCACATACAAAATAGTCGGTTTTGTTTATATCACTGTTTTTTAGAAACTGAAACCAAGTAGTCTACTTGATTGATTAATATGATTAATATGCATTATACTCCAGAGTAGCATTCTGAGTCAAATAGTGTTTCATTTTCTTGGTGTGAAAATTAACAGTTCATTTCTATTCTATGTTTTTAAAGATAAGAAAGTACAATATGAAGTCAATTGTAGAGTCTTTAGGTCAGTATAATAAACATTAGTGTGTTTTAGACTACATGAACTAGTTAAAAAAATGTAAAACGTCTCTCTCAAGGCACCTGCCAACATTGGCGTGTAGCGATGGACGGCTGTAGCGTGGTGCCTGCTCCCACGTGTGCGTCCAACACTTGCCTGCAGAGTCCATGACAGAGTCATTCCTACAAGAGGAATCTTCAAGAAGAAATTGCAACTTGAAGCCTCCAAGTAGCCCAATTTTAGCTGTGTGGTTTTAATTAATTAATTAATTAATTTTAGAGTCGGAGTCTTGCTATGTTGCCCGACTGATCTCGAACTACTGGGCTCAAGTGATCCTCCTACCTCAGCCTCCCAAAGTGCTGGGATTACAGGCACCCACTACTGTGCCCAGCTCCAGCTTTGTGGGTTTAAATTTCACTGCTTTTCCCATTCTAATTTCCGAGATTGGTCTAATCATACATAACTAAAGGAGATAAAGTCTTTTTTAATTGAAATGTGGCTGCTGCAATCTGCAGAAATACTGTGTCTCTTCAAGAATTTGCCTTCAAAAGTCAAGAGGTTTATATTTCGTTGGTGGAGGGTACTATGCTTCCATCACTTACCTGAAGTATTTCCAGGATGTGTGCTATTGCTAAGAACAGCTTCTGAAATGTTTCTGGCATTGCCCCCAACACAGAATGAAGTACCTGAAGAACTTGTAATAAATTTTAATTGGTTGCATTTCTCTTGTAGAAAACATAAAATATATTGTTCCCTAAATGAAAGGACAAACATGTATCTGCATTTATGGTAGTCAATTCATTCTGCTTCTGCCTGGACTCTCTTGGTTTTAGCAGTGAAAGTCCAGTGTCCCAAGAAACCTCTCAGTTCTGGGCAAATCAGGACAGTTGGTCACTGTATCTGTGCTTTAAACACTAAGATTGGATCTGGCTGCTATGTTTATTTATCTTCTCCCTTTCCTCTCTCTTCATCTCACTCTGTGTGTATATGGGTGTGTATACACATATGTGTGCATATATATGTACATAGGTATGCACATAGAAATATACAAACATATACACATCCACATATGCATGTATATAAATACACACATACATGGACATAATGTACATGTGATTATATTTACAGCTTTTTTCACTTAATATACTTAATATGAGTCATACACTCTCTCAAGTCATTAAATATTCTTCAATTGCTTGAATTTAGTGACTTCATACTGCTTCATTATAAAAATATGTCATACATAATTAAAGCATTTCATTAGGATTAGGCATATATAATTTATATTTTCATTTAAAAATAACTTTAATTAACATTATTTTGAAAACCCAAGTTTAAAAACCCTCCCCCATATCTTTACCACTGTTGAAATGTGAAGCTTTAGTAGACATTGCCATATTGCTTTATATAAAGTTTTTACTCAGGACAACATTTATTAGCTGTAGTAGGCAAATAAAGTACCCCTTTGGCCAGGCACGGTGGCTCACGTCTTTAATCCCAGCACTTTGGGAGGTGAAGGTAGGTGGATCGCTTGAGGTCAGGAGTTCGAGACCAGTCTGGCCTACATGGTGAAACCCTGTCTCTACTAAAAATACAATAATTAGCCTGCCGTGGTGGCACATGCTTGTAATCCCAGCTACTTGGGAGGCTGAGACAGGAGAATTGTTTGAACCCAGGAGGTGGAGGTTGCAGTGAGCTGAGATCGCGCCACTGCACTCCTGCCTGGACAGCAGAGTGAGACTTTGTCTCAATAAATAAGTAATCCCTAAAAGTTCACTCCCTGATCGCTGGAACCTGTGACTCTGTTACCAGGGATGAGGGGGTGAATTTTTATCATGTCTGCTTTAGATAACGGCTAACTGGGAAGCAGTTAGAGAACAAGAGAGAAAAGGCAGAATGGCTCTCTCTCTGGGGAATGCATTCAGGTTGCTAGACCAAACGTCTACAGGACTTGGGCAGTCCTAAGTTTCATTTTCACTTTTCACACTAAGGATCTTTGTGGATGGGATCCAGGGTACAGACCTTGAGATGGAGAGATTATCCAGGTGGGCTCAATCTAATACCGTGAGTCCTTGAAAGTGGAGACTCCTTTCTGAATCTCACCAGAGAGAGGAGATGGAAGAAGAAATGCATACTATGAAAGGGACTTGACCCACTGTTGCTGACTTTGAAGATGGGGAGGTGGGCTCTGGGCCACAGAATACAGAGGCTTCTAGAAGCTGGGAAAAGTTCTTGGCTGACAGCCATCAGGAAAATGAACATCTCGGGTCAATAACCCAATAACCCAAAGGAACTGAATTCTGCCAATGCCCAGAGCAATTGAAAAAATGGATCCTTCCCCAGAACTTCTAGACAGAAGCACATTCCTGCTAATACCTTGGTTTTAGCCTGCTGAGACCTATGTTCAACTTCTGACCTCCAGAATTATAACATAATACATTTATATTGTTTAAGCCACTAATTTTGTGGTAATTTATTACTGCAGAAATAGAAAACTAATACATTATTAATTGAAAGTATACACTATTTCGTTAATAAAAATGTTATTTTATATATAGGCAAAACTAACCTATAGTGGTAGCATTGAGACTAGATGTTCTTGTTGGAGGGTATTGACTGGCAGGGAATGTGAGGGAGACTTTGGGGTTTAGAAATGTTCTTCAAATATTGATCTGGGTGGTGATTCCTGGGGAGTATGTATGTAAAATTGATTTAACTTCTTTGAACTTTATTGTAGGAAACCATTGCCTCAATTTAAAAGTGAGCAGAAAGAAACTATTTCAGTATGAGCTTGTTTAAATTTGTGTTTATTGGTTGGTATTTTTGTGTACATGTTCAATGGTTTATGTTTTTGATGAATTATCTGATAGTATTCTTAGCTTAAGAGTTCAATTATTTTTTAAAATTTATTTATAAGAGACCTTAAATCTTCTACTTCTTGTTTATCTGATTATTTTAAAAAACAAAAACAAAAACAAAAAAAACTCTGGGATCATCTTTTAACAATGCTGAAGTTCCAGAACTTGAAACATGTCCCTAACCTCAGGATTTCCTCTTGCAAGAGGGAAATTACACTCTTACAAAAAAGCATCTGGGACTGTCCCTGCCAATTGCCTCATATAACACCGATACAGAGTCAAGTTTTCTTTAGGAATTAAGTTTACATAAATCCCCAGTCCACATGCAAGGCAAGTGTCACACAAAATAAGCTCAGAAAGTTTTTATTCTCCAGTTATGTGGCTTGACACAAAGGTGCATCCAGAGGTAAGAAATGAAAATAGTGGTAAAAGTCAATTACAAGAAAGTAAAGTGGGTTAGCAGAGTGCAGGGCATTTATGTCAAGTACCTAATCCCAGCTTGCCTGCTTAGTAGCGATGGGACCTATTTAGATATTATTATTAGGTCCACCTGCTTCGTGTATCAAATGTGGAGATATACAAGATCAAGGATGGCAAATAGGTTTTCAATGCAAGTGTCAACTCGAGAGGTTTATTGAAAAAGATAGTGAGGCCTTATGTGCACTATGAGAAATAGTGATGTGATTCTTACTGATATTCTCCATCGGTACAAAATCAGGGAGGAGCCCAATTCTGGGACATGTTGGCCATTTCTGGACTAGGAGATTATCTGTGTTCCTCTCTGTTTGATTTTCCCATGATTATCATCTTGAAATGAGTCTAATCTGAGACCTGGACACTTAGAGCATTAGGAATCAGCAAAGAAATGTTCTTCGTTGTTTAGCTCTAGGACAGGCAGGATAGTGGTTAAAACAACGGACTCTGGAGCCATATTGCCAGGATTTGGATGCCTGGGTGTTTTGAAAGTTTATTTCAGGTCCCTGTGCCGCTGTTTTCCCATCAGCAAAATGAGTGTGAATTAAACTAGTTGACACAGGAAAAGGGCATTGAAAAGTGAGGTATTAGCATATGGTAAGTATTTAATAAATTCATTGTTACATATATTGATAGTGAGAATATAGTGATCAGAGGACGCTAGGCAGAGACCCAGGATGTGGACTATTGAAGAAGGATTCCCTTAATTGTCTTCATGTGTCCAGATGAAGACATGTGATAGAGATGGAACTTCAGGAATGCCTGCGCTGTAAATGAGGAAGTAAAAAGAGTCTCCCAGAAACAGGGAAGCAAGAGACCCCAGGATCCTCACATGAACCTGAGGAGCAGGATGCTCTGGACCACAGAAGGAATAGGAAAAAGATCCCAGGTGTAACACATACCCAGAGACACCATGCCCAAGTTCTGCAGATGGTTCAGAGCCTACAGTCGGAAAGTCCCTGTGTTTTGCAATTTCCCTTCCTTTGGTTTTGGTTTTAATGTGGATTTCAAAAACCTTATCATGAAAAGCTAAAACGAAACTTAAGACTGCCCAAGTCCTGCAGCTGTTTGGTCCAGCAGCCTGAATGCATTCCCCGGGAAGGTGGCCATTCTCCTTTTTTTCTCTCTCGTCATTTTCTCTAACTCCTTCCTAGTTAGCCATTATCTGAAGCAGATGCAAAAACTTGCTCATAGTTTAGGAGTTGGTGAATGGTGAGACCCTGGTCTAGACCATAGGTTAGTAGTAGACAGGGATCAATTAGCATTGGAAAAGAAACGAATCTCCTGCAATGGAAGCTGTTCTCTGTCTTAAGTGATTCCCAAGGAACACAGCAGGGCCAGGTAGAAGCATGTCCTGCGAATCACAAGTTCTGAAGAACGGCTACATTCTTCAGCTTCATCTCAGATTTATTCAGCGATCACAAGGGTCATAGAAATAATGGAAAGGGGCACTAGAAGGGAAAGATGAAGTGCGTCACCGCAAATCACACAGCTGGTTTATGATGATCCAGGACTGGAGAGGAAGTGAAAGGTCACACAGGACTTGGGCAGGTCATTCCAAAGACTGCCATGCAAGTTCAAGGCAGTGGGGCCCGAACTCACGTGTGAGAGAACAAAGGAACCTCAGAGAGCATCAGTGTCTAGTGCTAGACTGAGCTATACCTTTGTATCCCCAGGAAAACTGGTTAAAATCCTGATGGGGGCACTGTTCCACAACCCAATGTCCTGACTCAGAATCTTGGGATAAGGCCAGGAAATCTGTATTTTCAGAAGTAGTCCTGGTGATTCTGATTCACAGTCAATTTGGAAACTTTCAGTCTAGTGCAAAAGGTAAGCTGGGTCTCGTGGAAGAAAAAATGATTTGCACAGTCTTACCTGACACACGGCCTAAAGAAAGAGCTGAGGATGCAATGCTCAATGATGTGCAATGCATACCAGTTTGGTTGCTGTTCCCTGCTGGGAACTGCTGTATTAGAGGCCCCAGCATCTCCAGTCCTTTGAGTTTACAGGTTCATGCTATGGGAGTTGGAGGAAAACAGCCTGAGAACTTCTTCAACATAGAGACCTACAGCACTTACCATTTTCTGCTGCCTTCTGCCCAAGCCTTGCTGAGTGCCAGAGGGTCTACTGAGTATCAATGCATAAGGTGATATTTTAGTTATTTTTATTCCAACTCACTATGTGCTTATACACTTGGTTAGAGTTTTAGAGTTCACTCCTGATTGGTGTTTGGAGATGAGATCTTGGTGGCAGGAGAAGTATACAGAATGACTGGATCTGGCATGAGGATGAATGAAGTTGTCTGGTTGATAATTGCTCCCAAGACTTTTGTTGAATTTGGGGGTGGGAATGGGGAGACTTAATGAAAAATCTGTGTCTAGGCAGGCAATGCCTGAGCTAGGAGTGGGTTCACAGTAATCCAGGTTCCTGGTTGGCACATGAAGACAGATTTGAAATACTTTCCTTTCCAACTCTTCTCTAGCCAGTGCATGTGATGATGGTTGCCAAGACATGGTTCCTAGGGCTGGGAAAATATGTGAGATCATCTGCCAGATTCCCTCACTTGCTTCCTGTAACACAGCATTATCCCCATTTAATGGAGAGGAAAACTGAAGGACAACTTGATATGTCACAATGCTCAGGGAGTCAGTGCCACTCCTGGAATCAGCATCAATATCTCCTGCTTCCCAGGGTGAGATTTTCCAGTGCTCCATGCTTCTGAGTGCTCTGCTTTCTACAGAAGCTATCGTTCTCTCCCTAAGACTGGCAGGTATTGGCCCTGCTATTGGTTTTTACTGTTGATGAGGAAGTAAAATTATAGCTAATTTCCATACAAGTCGGTCCCATTTTGGAAAAAGGAGCTGGCCAAACTCATAGACTGCAGTAGAATCTTGGGGTTATCCAGGAAGAGGAGGCCCTGTCTTTTTGAATCCATGTTTAAAAAGCTCTGCAGTTGGGGCTTACAGGGCTAGTGAGAGAGGAAAGTGAACTTGGGGCTCAGGGTAGGCATGCCTCTGAATACTGCCTTGTGATATTTTGGTAGTGGGTTCTAGAAGCTGGGTCCCTGGGCCTCCCACTCTGCCTTCTTGACCAAATATCTTCATTAAGCTCCAGCTGACCCCTTTCTTCCTATGAGTGGCTGCCTCTCCTCCACCCCTACCATCGCTTCTTGCCTAGATTATTGCAGATACCTGCTTTCAGGTCCTCCTTTCCACATTCCATCCTGATGCAGCCAGAAGCTCTGTCTTCCTCATGCATACCTCTGATTAGGCTGCGTCTCTTCCTCACTAATTCGCACACCTTCAGTGTCTTCCTATGACCTTCAGAACTGAACCCGACTCTCCATGTTGACATTCAAGATCCTCCAAAATGTAGCTCCAAGCTTGCATTCTAAAATTTTAAAATGTTTTTCCTGTTATTGGACCAAATTCGAGCTAGACAAGAGTTCTACTTCTTTCCTACTCTTCTGTCCACCCTAAATTAATTCAGTCAAACCTCTCCTTTGATCTCACCCCATCATTTAAAAGAGGTTCTGCTTATGCCTCTTCTTCACTGAGAAGTGTAACCTGACCACTGAATCTATTGCCACCTGCTCTTCCTCTGAGGTTTCAATTCACCATTGGTATTCCTCTGAAGTTGAGGATAGGTTGAATGGGACTGACTGCAGCCAGGGAGAATATTTCAGAGGCTATTGCTATAGATTGGGTGGGAAAGTTCCCCTGGTAGGAAAGAAGGTGTGGTGGGCAGGAGAGGAAAGAAATGGCTGTGGGCTGATGCTGAACAAGTGACCACAGTCCTTGGTCCCAGGAGGTTGGAATTAGGGTCTAGAATCACAGTGCCAGAGCAGTCTTGTCTGTCTTGAACCTGCATGGAGACCAGCCAAGTCAAAAGACCGTTCTTTGGGATCATGGCCTCCACTTCCTAAAGCCATGCCCTCACCCCCAGCTTCATTCTTACAGCTTCATCTTTTTCAGAAAGAAAATATAATTGCCCAGTTTTATTTTTATGCATTTATACTTACTTATTTATTAGAGAAGGTTTTTGGGAACCAGATCTAAGCCTGTCATAAACAGGCCTTAAAGAAACTGGCCATAAACAGGATTTCTGCAAAAATATGACGTGCTCATGATGGCTATGATGCATACTGCTAGAAGTTGTTGGTTTACTGGAGCAGGGCAAGGAATGCCTGGCCCGCCTGGAGCGGAAAACTGCTCAAACCACAAGCAATAGCACACTCCTTGAAGTTGTTGGTTTACTGGAGCAGGGCAAGGAATGCCTGGCCTGCCTGGAGCGGAAAACTGCTCAAACCACAAGCAATAGCACACTCCTTGAAGTTGCTGGTTTACTGGAGCAGGGCAAGGAATGCCTGGCCCGCCTGGAGCAGAAAACTGCTCACATCACAAGCAATAGCATGAGCGGCCTGTGCCTTAACAACATGTTTTTTGCTGCAGATAATCAGCCACAGCCTATTTCTCTACTCCTTGCTAAGAATGCTTTGTTTCCCGTGAGGAATGCTTTTAGCTAATCTATAACCTATAGGAACAATGTTTATCACTGGCTTACTGTCAATAAATATGTGGGTCAAACTCTGTTTGTGGCTCTCAGCTCTGAAGACTGTCAGCCCCCTGATTCTGTTTCTGTGTCTTTATCTTCAATTCCTCTAGCACCACTGGGCTGGGGTCTCCATGCCCAAGCTGGTCTTGGCAGAAAGTCTTACTTTGTTCCCCAGGCTGGAATGCAATGGCATGCTCACAGCACACTGCAGCCTCAATCTCCTGGCTCAAGCAATCCTCCCCACTCAGCCTCCCTAGAAGCTGGGAATACAGGTGTGTGTCACCATGCTTGGCTAATTTTTGTATTTTTTATAGAGAGAGGGCTGTGCCATGTTGCCCAGGCTCATCTCAAACTCCCGGGTTCAAGCGATCCACCCGCCTTGGGCTCCTAAAATGGTGGATTACAGATGTGAGCCAGAGTGCTGGACCAACTGCCTAATTTTATAAACAAAATGTTTTCTTGAAAATCCCAGAGCTATACAATAGAGTAGACCTCTTCCCAAAACTGGTATCCTGGAAAGAGCCCAGAGACTGGCTTTGGTGGCCTAGAATTCCAGTTCTGGCTTGTACCAATCTGGTTTCTCTTGAAACATATTCCCATTTTTTAGGGAATAAAAATTTCCCCTAAATTCTGAAGGCTCTTGTTGCAGTGACATTCTAAGGGCCCTTATTGATCAGATTGTCCTGGAGGTTGTTAACTTTCCTGAAAGGAGAGAGAGGCCTTACCTGGCTCAGCAAACACCTGAGAACTCATGGTGGCAGCCGGCACAGAAGAGCTGGGGAGACCTTCATGTTAGAGGGCAAGAGTTGGAGGTTTCTGGGATTTTCTTGGCCTCTCTGCTTCTTTGGCTGCTTTACTTAATTTTTTAAACCAAATCATGATGTTATTTTATAGGACATAAAGAATTAGGGAGAAGAGAGGGAATTCCTTGGCAGAATTATTGTCAAAGAATTATGAGATGAGATCCAAAATCTGCAGAGTAGGCATTGGGTCCTGGGAAGGTTTCCAAGAAATGGAAAAGGGAAGCAGTGGGCTGGGCCTGGGCACATTTTCCATCCATTGCTAAGACTAATGGGGATGGAATAGGAAAGGGAGGTGCAGTTATGCCCAGCCTAAAAAGAGGAAGTGCTCCAAGTTGGATCATCTCATGGGCTGCACTTCCTTTGCACTTAAGTGTTTTCTGTAGAAAAGAGAGGAAGAAAGTAAATTGTGGTCATCAGAGAGGTGAGTAGATCCAAAATTTGCACTATCCTCAACTCTGTCAGCATCTTCGTCGTGGACTTAAACCATGGCTGAGATTCCAACCAGAGATTAGAAAAACCTGTGTATTTCTAAACCTTGCTAGCTGGGTTCTAAGTGATACCACTCTTCACAACTCAAGGTGATATTAATTAGAACTTTGGCTGAAAGAGGGACTCCAGGAATCCTACAGATATAAAGCTATCTTATATTCTCCAGGAACACAGAACCATTTGATGGGAGTAAACCCAAAAACATGGACTCCCAGCTTTGTTCTTTGTCTTAGATTCCCTCTGAGACAGCACAATTAGAGGAAGAATTAAATAGGACCTGAGAACTGTTGTCTTCCACCCTGTCCTTTCTCAGAAAAACTGAGACCTGAGGACAGAAACAAAAGCTTTATCTTATCTTTTTCTTAGTATCAGAGGATATGTGATGCTGGGTAGCACATGAAGATCTTGGAGTACTATGGTTTTCAAACCTTGCTTTAGCTGTCAAAGTCTTTCCCCAAGTAAAATCAAAGGGGAATTCCAATATATCACCAGGGCCAGTGGAGTGGTCTGTGTGATGCAGGAGCTGGAGGCCCCTGTCCCTCACACCCAGCTCCAGGGAAAAACAAAGTGTGGGACAGACTTATCCATTAAAGCTCTCGCTCCCAAAAATGCATATCAAGGCAAGGTATCTGATACAATATTAGTAGACAAACTGACATAGCTTCTACTTGCTCCAGTGGATGGTTGGTGCAGGGCTGAGAAATTCAGTATCATAGCTGCATCAAATGCTTGGAAGCATGTCATGGATGTTTGTGTAGTTATCCCTGCACTGCACACTCATCCCTGTCTCCATCTTGCTCATGCAGATACTCACCATTAACTCCTTGAATTCTTGTCTTTTTCTTCCTCTATTATTCCAAATTCTAGAAATTATTGCTAATTTGACTTCCATCCTCCCTCCTCCATATAGTCCTACTAGACTGCTCAGATTTCATTAGACAACACTCTTTCTATGCCTGAGTTGTACATTTCATTTATTTGACAGTAAACCTGCCATGCCAGGCCTGTGTTTTCTTTTTTAATCAAAAGAGGAAGTTTTCCTTAGGCCCTCTGCGGACCAGCAGTCTTCACTGAAAACCTGCGAATGACATATGGGCATAGAAGAAGGCACAGGAGCCTTGCCCAGAGGGGATCAGCATTCTCTTTTGGATGTTGGGTCAAGGAAAAGTCAAGAGCTATAACCTTCAACTTAACTTCCTCTAGGTAAAGCCTTAGGTTATACTTGTCCGGAGGCCAGGGAAAATGCCCACTTTTATCTATTAGACTGATTCCCTATACTCATCAATCACTGGATGTGGCAAAGGATGAAAACTAAGAAGCTGTATCTCAGTTTATACTTCTGGAAATAGTGGGGTTATAGTGTTATAAAGGTTAGATTAATTGACAAAGGAAAAGTGCTTTAAACAGTGACAACCACATAGTTAAGTTCTCAGTAAGCTTAACTGTCATTACTTTTAGGAACTTCGGAAGAAGTATGGCTAGGAAATGCTAGGAATTCTAGGAAGGGAATCAAAGTGTAAGATGATAACATTCTCATGGTTTCTCCCAAACAGAGGCTCATGCTTCCAAATTGAAACATGTTGCAGTGGGCATGGTTTTCCGAGGAATTACTTGTGTTGTGGAAAAGAAATGATGAGGAACACCAGAGAAAGGGAAGAGGTCCCAGATATCTTGCCAAGGATCAAGTGTTGGGAGTACTCCAGGCTTCAGAGGCATGTGGCTAATGTGGTCCAGGACCAGCAGCTTCTGAGTGATATCAGTGTCATAATTGGGCAGGACTTCAGTGACAACAGGCACTTTGTCTGCTATTTTCATTTTGCAGATTACCTTCCCAGACTGCAACCTGATGCTACCTGCAGAAGTTGAGTGTGGGAATGTTAAGCCAGCATTTCAGACCATCTGGATTCAGCTATTCTCCCCAGCTCAGCTGTCTTCTGCAGAGAGTGGGTGGCTGTCCAGCTTCTTTCTGTTTCTCGTTTTTGGTGACTCCGTGACAGCAGCCATTTAAAGTGGATTCAATTCGCATTTTCTGCTGCTGGGGAATGAGAAACCTGTGCTCAGAAATAACTCCTAATGGGGGCTGAAAATGAGTCACTTGTGGTGAAAACAGATCTCCTGGCTTCCTACCTGGTTCCTAGGAATACAGAACCATTTGGTGGAAGTAAACCTGAAAACATGGACTCCCAGCTTTGTTCTTTTTCTCAGATTCCCTCTGAGACTACACAAGTAGAGGAAGAATTAAATAGGACCTGAGAACTGTTGTTTTCCACCCTGTCCTTTCTCAGCAAAACTGAGACCTGAGGACAGAAACAAAATCCTTAAAGTCGTACAGGATTAATATCCCTGTTAATAGGCCTGGATGTCTCAGTGCTCAGGTCCTGGATATATCCCACGAGTGTTTTACTACAGTGTACTCTCTCGTCCTGGGCCTCATTTATCCCTTCCACAAAACAGAATCAGCTGGTATTTGCTACTAGCCTTTCCCAAGGTTGCTTGGAGGTTCTTGGAAGAAACATTCCGTAAACTAATTTGCATAGCATTTAGTGATGCAACTGACATGCAGTAGAAACTCAATAAATAATGATGGCTACTTGTGTTGAATTTGTTATCCAGGCCAGGAGCTACCGAATTTATGTGTGTCATCTAATTTAATCCTTCTGATTGACTCTGAAGTAAGTACATTTATGGTGCTTGTTATGAAGATAAAAGAACGGAAGTTTAGAGAAGCCAAGTATCTTACTCACAAGGCCCATGAACACACTCTTTAACTATGCTGAGCATGCAACTACATGCCTTTGTTTATAGTGCTATTTGCCTGTTATTTCACATAATCCTCCCGTGGCAGGTGTCTTTACCCAAACTTTACCAGGGAAATTAAGTGCGTTGGGGGCACACCACAGCTGGAGCAAATCCAGGAGGTGGAATAGGGTCCACTAACCCCATCCCTACTCTAATACATTGAACTAGAATCTTTGGGGAAAATAATTTAGAATCTGTGTTTTTAAACAAGTCCCTGGTGATTTTAATACACAGCCAGTTAGAAGCCATATATCTAGTTTAAGAATCTGTTTTATGGTTGGATAAACTAATGCCCAGTGAGAAAACAGAAGTTTCCCAAAGTTACCTTACAAGGTGGCTACACAGCAAAGCCAGGAGCCATAGATCATGCAGGAGGCCCAGGCCCTGCATCACATAGTAGTTGCTATGTTGCTTTACCTAGAGCCCCACCCACCTGTCTGGACCGAGGTAGTCATTCTGTTGGCTTCTGCAGCGTCAGTGGTCAATAAGTCTCTGCTGAGTGCTTCTCTGTGAGTTGCTCTCAGCTGCAGAGAACTGCCTTCCTCAAGGTCACATCCCCATTTCTGGGGGTAGTCCGTATGTAATGATTGGTTGATGTAGGTATAGAAACTCCTGCTCCCTGTCTCCTAAATTGGGCCTGTTCAATTCTGAAGGGTCATTTCAGCTCCAGAATACCCCATATGATGAGTCTAGGGGCATACAGGGACACTTCCTCAAAAGTAAAAGACTAATAATTGCATCTCATGCCTCTACCATTTAAAAAGAAGTGCAGTGCCCAGTAGGTAGCTTACCTCCGCTTAGGAGGGAGGGCTACTCTGACTCGCATACACAGAAGGTTACCAGTAGTGACTGGGATGCTGAGCAGGAATGGGTTCTGCAATGGGTCCAGGCTGTGGCACAAGAGATCCTGTGGCTTGGGTCATAAACCAGGCAGACCTTATGATATTAGAGTTACCATACTGGGATGGGAAAAGAGGCCCACTGGGCCCTGTGAAATCCGTGCTTTAGTAGAAGAACCTGGAGTTTTGGAGAAAAGTCAGCTGTCTGAAGAGGAGAACTTGTATCTTTTGAAAAAAGGTTCCTGGTGTGCTACTGAACTCTTGTAGAGATAGAGAGTCTGGCCATGGGAAATCAAATGATATTTGTAGCCAGAATTTCGCAGACTTTGCTCCCCATGATCTGGGTTCAATCAAACCTACCAAATCATAATGCCAGGTGGGCCTGGTGGTAAGATTGAGGCAGTGCATTGGGATTGGGCACAGCAGTGCCAAAGGGCATTGCACAGTAAACCATATGAGCAGATGGCTCAGACCCCCATATCATCCATACTGCATGCCACTTGCTCACTTCATACCCATGGCTGCCTGGGAGTCACTCGTGACAAGCTGATGGAGGAAGAAAAAGGCTGAGCATGGTACACAGATGGTTCAGCTCAGCATGTGGATACAAACGAAAAATGGATGCCAATTGCTCTACAGGTCAACTCAGGGATGGCCTTGAAAAGGAGAAATGAGGAGAAATCCTCTCAATGGATAGAGTTTGAGCAGTTTCCTCAAACTAGTCATCGACTTGTATACACAGAGAGGTGGCCTGAGGTTAAAATATATATGGACTCATAGATGGTGTTGAATGGTCTGCATCATTGGGCAGGGGCCTGGAAAAACAAAGGTAAAAAATTCTGGGAGAAAGGGGTTCTGGGAGAGAGGCATGTGTATGAACCTATGAGGCAGGGCAGAGTATGTAAAGATGTGGTGCTAATCCCATCAGGGAATTTGGACATAAAGAATGACTAAGTAACAAGATGACTCAGCCAGTTGGCATCAGCCAGCTTCTGTTATTTGTCACCACAGTTCTGGGACAGTGAGAATGTGAACAAAGTCATTATGGTAGTAGGAGTTTAGATGACACATGGCCCTGTAGCTGAATGTCCAACCTGCCAGTAACATAGCACCTTGTTGATCCCCAGCTATGGCATCATCCATCCATCCGGGAGACTAACCAGCCATTTGGTGGAAAGTACATGTTTGATTACATTGCACCTATTCTACTCTGAAAAGGGCAATGACTCACCTCAACTGGAGTAGACACACTTTCCAGGTATTTCTGTCTCCAGTACCTTAGACAGCACCATTATTTGAGAGCTTACAGAGTGTTCACTGGCACGAGTTGCCACATAACATCACTATAGACTGGAAGACACACTACAGGAAATGAGGTGCAGCACTGATCCTATCCTACTATCTACCTGTGTTATCCACAGGCTTCCAGGCTGATAGAGTAATGGAATGGCCTGCTGAAGGCACAGTTAAGGCACCAGTTTGGAAAGAATATCCTACAAGGAAGAAATATTATCATCTAGGATTCAATATAGACCCTAAAGCAAATAATGAGTGATGCTTTATTCCCAATAGGTAAAATTCATAGATCCAGGTCAAAGGTGGAAGTAAAAGTTGCCCCACTTACCGTTACTCCTAGTGACCCACTTTGGGGGATTTGTGCACATCAGGGCTGTATGGATTTAGAAATCCTGTTTCCCAGAGGAAGAATGCTTACCCCTTGGTTCCTAGAGGGAGTCTCATTAATCCTCAGCTGCAATCTATATCTTTAGACTTGCAGGCCAAGAAACTAACAGGCAAAGAGAGGAAGAGGTCACCATCCAGGTCAGGGTAATGGGGCCTGGTCAACAGAAGTGGATGGAGCTGCTTTTGCTCAATGGGGGTAGATAAGAATATGTTTGGCACCTGGGTGACCCTTTTGGGTGTCTCTTGACCCATTTAAATGGCAAATGGACAACAGTAGCAGCCATATCCTTGTCCTGAGAGGAGTATGAAGACCAGGGCCTGAACCTCTCAGGGATGAGGGTCAGGACGAATCCTGAAGGCAAGCCACTTAGGCCAGCAGAGGCATGGGCTGAGGTTATGGAAAATCTGGAATGAGTGTTCTAGGAGTGGGGTGATAAGCATCATTTATAACCTCAAGACCAGTTGCAGCTGTTGGGGGTGGCTACTGTTCATGCCACCAACCTTCTTGCAAGTTTCCTAAAGAAATGAGGCTCAACAGATTTCTGGATGAGTTTTCCAGAACTTTGTATGTAAGCAAGTGGATTTGAATGGCACAAGGGGTGGCTCATGGTGGAGATCATAGTGTGCTGCCCAAGTTTTTCCCTCCCAGGTCTAAAGTGCTTCTTCCCCAGCTGCTAGAAGTGTTGGCAGCCAATGCCTTTCAGCTGAATTTCCTCTCTGAGGCCTGCCCTCAGCTAAAAACAGCTGCCTTGCCCAGAGTTGTGTCCTCTTCCAGGAGCACCCTGCAGCCAGGACTGGTTCAGATAGGGGTATAAAAGCCCGGCCCCTTGACATCATTTGTGCTATCCCAGTTCTAAAGTTCCCTGTGGGATTGCTGAGACCTGGGCTGTGATTGCATCACAGTATCAATTCTCCCTCTCATTAGTTCAGCTTCCCCGTACTCTCAGTGAACTCTGCATGAACATCTTCATCTAAGAGTATGCTTTCCAGAGAAATCAGTTGGTGACATCCCTGATTCCTGGTTAAGATATGAGTGCCATCAGAAAACTTAAACACATCCAATATTTTGTGCCCATAGTTTTATACTCAAGGCCCTGTTGAGGCTATTCCCAATTGGAGGGGAATTTTGTTCAGGATTCCTTGAGAGAGGAATAGGGGATATGAGCAAATTCTGTTCAGTCATTCACAAACAGAGGGCACCTCTTCCCTCTACTCCCCTTCTTAATCTCCTCATCAAGATTGACCTGAAACCTGAGGGTCTGTGATCCCAGTGAGCTATTCTGTGGCCATCCCATGCCTCCTAGACATGCTGACCTCTGGAGGTACATCCTGATTGAGGTTTAGGGCTGAAGTCCGCTAGACTATAGGAGAGGCAGAGAGGTTGTTTGTACTCAGAGTGAGGGCCAGTGATTGCTCTGAGTCGGAGCCCTTCTGTAGTAGATACAAAAAGTTCTCTGATGGTTCTGGGGATCTGTGCTTCTTCTTGAGGGCCTCATAGAGAAATCTTCCAGAAATAGAGTCAGTGTGCCACTTAGCCTGGCCCCTGTCTGACTTGGGCTTATGAGTGTAGAACCCTCTGACAACATTCCTTCCCTCCATGGGTGGAGCTAGTGATGCTTTCCAAGAAGTAGTGCTCTCAGAATAGGAGATCTTGGTGGGTCATTGGTCAGATTCCTTAAAAGATATTAATATACCCCTATTATGGATGGGGTAACTAAAGCCAAAAGTAACACAGTGACAGAGACCAGTTCTCTGTTTGGGATGAAACTGAAGTCATTTGCCTCCTAGATCAGTGCCCTTCCTAATATCTCACTCTGTTCTTCATATTGCCTTGTGCCATTGCCACCACACAGTCCAAGGGGGACGGCCTTATGAATGGTGCCCCTGGGAGCTTTGCATGCAGTGGCCCTGCTGGGCATACATGACACAGTAGGCCACTGGCCCTTCAGATCAATGGCCTTAGACCAGGCAGAGTTATACCAGCAGGGCCCCTGTGACCCTTTTCTACCCTTGGGGACATAGTTGGTCTCTGCATTCAGGTACATGGGTAATGTAACCAATGGAAATGCAAGCTGATTGTGTAAGCTGAAAGGGAATCCTGATTTAAGTTGCTTATACAGGAAGATGAGGTCCTGTCCATTTGACTGGAAGTTCTCAAGCCGGTAAAGTTAAAGTGTGAGTAAACAGTGAGAGAGAGAAGTTAATTTTCTGGGTGTAAGAAGCTAACCTTTAATTGCAGCTTTGGCATTGAGAAAGTTTCCATGTTACTGGTTCTACTTCTTCATCTACAAAATTAGGCATTCCACCCTGCCTCAGCCATTCTTGCAATTATCTTTTCCCTTCCCATCTACCAATGCCCTGGTTCCATACCCTCCATGCACTGCAATTGTGAGCTAAGTGCTTCGCTTTTCTCCTCCCAATTCAGCCTATGGCCACCTGGTTGCCCTTCCTGAACCCCCTCATAGTGTGGTCACGGCACTTCTCTCCACTGAATCAAAACTTGCAATGCCTTCTATTCCTAGAGTGACCACATGCTCCAGTTTACTTAGGACAGTGTTAATTTATATCTGTTGTTCCAAAATACTTATGAATAATACCAGTTTTCTGCTCTCAAAAGCATCCTGACTTGACTGGGAAGAATCATATGTTCACCTTACATGAAGCACAAACTCCCCACCTAGACAGCCTGGTCTCAAACTTCTTTCCAAATTTCCCCACCATTTCACACACACTCGAATACTGACACCTTTTGATGGGCCCCCACCCAACTGGGTAAATGCACCATGATCATTCCTACTTCTTGGATTTTGCTCAAACAACACCTCTTCTCCTCTACCTAGACTGAAATACCTCCAGCAAGGCCTGTTCACTTTGTGCATGCACCAAGACCTACTTTAAGCTCCACCACACCTGTAAAGCCTACACCCCTAACCCTCTGGTAAAGGGTCATCTAGCCTTCCTCTGATTTCCCAGTGTCTGTCATGTCTGCCTAGTCTGGGTTGGAAGACCGACGAACAGGGTCAGGTAGAGGGAGATATGACAGGGCTGTTAAAATAAGTCCCAGGAGAGGCAAGCATGGGGTGGGGAGAAAAGGAATGGTGGCAAAGCTCCTGATATTTTCATGGCTGAAGTGTTGGGGTCTGGGAAATACTGTTGAAAATGGGAATAGAAGGCTGAAATGGGTTTGTCAGTTTCACCCTGCATTTCAATGAAGACGAGCTAAGCCAAAAAGTCATTTCCCAGGGACACAGTTCCCACCCCCATAACCAAGCCCCTCCCAGCCACAATCACCTTTGTCCCCCTCAGCTCAGTGTGGATTTCCCGCAAAAAAATTACATCTAGTGACTATAATAAAATACGCACATACTTTTTGTATTCCTAAAACAACATTTACTTCCATTTAATGAGTGACGCTTTGGGTTCACAAGAACAATGACATTTTTATACTAATCATCTTTGCCAGGACGTTTACAAGATTCCAGGCAAGAAGAGAGGAGAGGGGGAACATTGCCCACTTGTGGCAGGGGATCGAATTGGGGGTTCCATGGGATAAAGAATCTGCACAAAGCTTTACAGTTTAAAAATAACTGATATTCATGGAGGATACATTTTAAAGCCTCAATAAATTAAATGCAATAGGTTTTTAAATATATATATATATTAAATAAAACCCATGCCCTTTGGACTGATAATGAGGTTACGTCAGAATGCATTGTAAGACGGGAAAACAAATTAGGCAACACTCAGCCTCTGGTTTGGTTTCAAAAATGGTGATTATTTATGGCTTTGGAGTTGGAGATTTTCGGTCCAGATACTTCACGGAATCCTGCACCCACTTCTTCTTGGGGTCGGCACAGATATCCTTGGCCAGTTTGGTCTTGAAGCTGTGGGAGACAGAGGATGCAATTGGAAGGATTGTTTTTGAAAATTCTGCCCATTTGACCCTAAATATTTAAGGACCATTTGCCACTCGATAAAGGGTTGCCATGGAGAGGAGGAAGGATGAGACTCCTGGGTTAGTTGCTGCTCTTGAAGGCCCAGTAAAACCATCGTTGTTCTTAACTTGAAGAAATTGATATGACCACTGCAAGCTCCCAGGCAGGGAGCTGGGAGTGAACATTCACTTGTGAAAATTAATGAATTGGACCAGAGGTCAAACTATCAGAGTCTATGACTCCCAGCAACTGTGACACAGTTCTTGACTCTGTAACCTAGACATTAATTTTTTGTCTAAGGGAGGGTGAGCTTTATTTACTTACATCACAGCTTTCTGGGGACATTTGCCGCTGGTGATTCTTCTGTAGCTCTCCAGTCGCTGAAGGGGTATCTTCTTATTGGTCAGGGTAAAGCAGCAGGTGGTTGCAACAGAAGCTGAATTTTGGGGAAAAAAATGAACAGAGAAAAAAATGAGCCACATGATGATACACAGACATTTCCAAGCATGACTTTGTAAAGGAAGTTAGGAGAAAGCTAGAAATTGCGAGAGGTGGAGGGAGAATCCCTCTGCTCCGAAGTCCTATGTGTCTGGCGGATGCTGTCCTGTGTCTTCAGCATCCTCCCCTGTGCATTGAGGACTCATCATTACTCTTGAGGGTATGGAAAAAGCTTGGTCAATGTGACAAATGCTAGCTCTGTCATTATAAAGACCTACGTGGCCAGGTGATGGTCATGGTAATTTTCACCACATATTCTCCATCCTTAGTTTTGAGATACAAGGTAGACTCGCATTTCTTGACCACTTTTGTTTGTTGGAGGCATTAATTCATTTTGATCAATAAGGGAGGAGACAAAGTGATGGGTGTCATTTTTGAGCCACAGTGCATTGCCTATGTATGCAAGACTCCTGAGAGCTTCCTTTTGCTTTATCACAGTATCCATCAATGTTCCCTGTCTTGGGCAACTTCTCCATCAGTCTAGAATCCTGAGTATAAAATGCAGAAGCCTGAGTCCATACATTATAGATATTTAGTAGAAGTGAGAAGGTAACTTTTGTTAATTTAGTTAATTCTGTTAAGTCATTGATAATTTAGAACTGTTTGTTACCATGCCATGCACTGGCTCAGGGGGACTGATACACTCAGTAAATTTGTCACCAGAGTATGGGAAAATGAGTTATGGAACAAATCTCCTAGATAACTTTCCCAAACAGTGTCAAAATAAGCCACCTCAAGAGATCCCCTGGGACCTCGTTCTTCTCTTAGGCACTGGCTCTGAAATCTGTCCTGGAGTCGAATTAACATATTGAGCTTCTAATCAACAGATTTTCCTTCTCCCCCACTGCCAAAAATGCCCACCATGTCCACAGTAGGAAAGAGCCCTTCTTTAGAGTGCCCCATTCCCAAACACTGTAAGGATAGCTGGATATGGATGCACCCAGCATCCCTCTTGAATGTGGGGAACAGCCTTGGGAGCCTGGGCTTCTAGTTCTGGCTCTTCCAGTGACTGGATGTGAGGATGAGCCATTTCTTGTCCACCCACAAAACCCGTTTACCTATTTTTTGGATGGAGAATTTGCAGTGAGTCTCTAAAGATTCATGCTGACCTGGTAGCTCTAAAGGTGGTTACCTTTCCTGTAAGGAGTTGGGGGGCTTACCTGGCCCAGTGAGCCCCTGGGGGCTGAAGGCAGCTGCTATGAGCAGCAGCCACAGAAGTGTCACGGAGACCTTCATGTTGGAGGCCGAGGGTATGAGATTCGGCGTGAGAAGTGGTGGTTTCTGGGTTGGTCTCAGCCTCTCTGCTCCTCTGGCTCATCTGCCTGCCTTTTATAGGGAGCAGACTGTGAGGGAGCTTCCAGGGAAGTCTTTGCCTATGCAGGGTCATGATGAAGGAGTTTCTGAATTGCTGACCAAATTCCAGATCCTAGGAGGTCATGCAGAACAGAAGGGAGGCAAGCTAGTGGGAGGGACTTGGTACATTTTTTAATCCATCTGGATCTTGCTGCTGGAAAGGAGGGGAATATGTGATTATGAAATGAAGTTACACATCTGTATTGAGGGAAGGGAGCAAGAAAACCAAGAGCCAGGGGGATAAGTTGAAATTAAACACCTGTAGTGGGGGAAAGGAGCAAGAAAACCAAGGGCCTGGGGGATGTGTTGATCTAAGAACCTTCCTTGATTCCTGTATTCACATGGTCTTGAGGATTTTGGAGACCAGTAAGGAGCCCCAAAACTTCCATTAGGCTCCCACCCAGATGCAAAGAGAGCTCAGTAGCCCTGCACATGGTTGCATCTCTGAACCAGGAAGGACAACACACCACAGCTTAGATGCTGTGTTTTAATGGAGTGATCACAGAATCTTAGTGCCCTGCAATTTTAGCTTGACAAGACATCAGAACTGGATAGTTTCTGTTAATCTTGACTTCTGGGGCACTTTTAAACCATTTGCTTAGCTGCTGAAGCCCTTTTCATCAACAAACCCCAACTCATCAAATACACTGTAGTGAAGGGGATTTGTTTGAAACAGAATAGGCAGCCTCCTGTGCCCTTATTTCCCAGGGAACACATTTGGAAAATCAATTATCTAGTTTCCCCCTTGGTCTCTGAGCACACATTGCAGACAAGGTATCTGATGGCTAAAAATATCAAAAATTGAGGGGACACAAGAACCCATACCTATCCCTTTGTTCATAACACTAGGCACCCTAGTTGGAGAGGGTATAAGGGAGACATAGTCTTTAATGGAGCCACTGCAGTGCATTACAGCATTGAATACTGGTGTGGAGGTACTGCAAACCTGTTTCCTGTTTTTTCCTGCACATTCTCATATCAAAATGATTGATTGGTACAGGAGCACAAACAAGAATGTTAAAGATTCTGAGGAGTTACCTTGCGTTAGTTAAATACTGTGTTGTGGTTGACTGGTGATGTCTGTCACGGACACAGGATGAGAGAAGGATCTTGCTGTTCCACAAAGTCTCTAAGTGCCCATCCAGGATAATGGGTCTATAATTACCTAAAAACGTAACTATAATTACCAAATAGAGGCCAAAAATGTTGAGTCTTCCTTGTTCTTTCCTACTGTATTCCAGATGGGTTAGTCTAATGTAGAGTCTGAATCCAGGATGTCTGCATTTGGATGACGGCTCTGTGACTGACTAGCTGTGATACCATGGACAACTTACTTAACCAGTCTCTGCTAGGGTAAGAGCAGGATACTAATCATGTGTACTTTAGGGAATTGTAGTGTGAATTAAATGAGTGCATGGATCTAAAGTGCTTAGAAGAATGATTAGATCACTATAGATATTCAGTGAGTAGAAGTTACTATTTTTTATTATTAGGAAATAGGCCTGGGTACAGTGGCTCACACTTGCAATTCCAGCACTTTGGGAGACTGAGGCGGGCAGATCACTTGAGGTCAGGAGTTCAAGACCAGCCTGGCCAACATGGTGAAAACCTGTCTCTACTAAAAATACAAAAAATTACCTGGGCATGGTGGAAGGTGCCTGTAGTCTCAGCTACTCAGGAAGCTGAGGCACGAGAATTGCTTGAACACAGGAGATGAAGGTTGCAGTGGACAGAGATCATGCTACTGCACTCCAACCTGGGCAACAGAGTGAGACTCCATCTCAAAATAAAATAAAATAAAATAAAATAAAATAAAATAAAATAAAATAAAATAAAAAATAAAGAAGGGCAGATTGGGAATGCTGGAAAGACCTCAGAGTCTGGATATTTCTCCAAATATTCTTCCAAGTTTTCCCACTGCTTCCAAGTAAAAGCATGCTACCCCAGGGATGGTTTCCAAGAATGCCTGAGCTGCACATGTGTCAGATATGAGGTTTTTAAAAATGTGTCAACAGAATAAATTTGGAGTATTCTTGACCTCAGAGGAGTTTGTCTGACGTGGTTCAATGATTGTTTCTGTAGTAAGAATAATTTCATAACTCTGGGTGGGAATTTAAAGGACTTTGTTTAAAGGACTTTATTAGCAATCAATTATTCATTTTTGTGTTTTCCTCAAAAAATGGCTTTGGAGTTAATGGGCTTTGGATTTACTCTGAACCTGAAAAACCTCAGTGGCTCAGTGGAAATAAATAAAATCAATCTTTAGACATCCAAGCTGTGCAGCTGTTTCATCCAGCTCACTGACCATCTCTAGCAAGGAGGGGCAGCTCCAAGGGCTTTTTCTCTTCCTTTCTTGGAGGCTTCCTTTTCAGCAGGGACCTAGAGTAAATCCATTTCTTGCCTGTGATTTGGTGCCTGATGAATGAGGGGCCTTGATCAGGAATGATCCTGAGTGATGGGCAGGAAATGGATCCTCCTTGTGAAAACAAAATCTTGACTTCTAAAGAGTTTTTCCTTTTTTTTTTTTATTGGAAAAGGTATCTTTTATTTTTATTATATTTTTTATTTTTTTATTTTTATTTTAATTTTTTAATTTTTTTATTATTATTATACTTTAAGTTCTAGGGTACATGTGCATAACGTGCAGGTTTGTTAGTTCTGGGATACATGTGCAGAACGTGCAGGTTTGTTACATAGGTGTACATGTGCCATGGTGGTTTGCTGCACCCGTCAACTCGTCATTTACATTAGGTATTTGTCCTAATGCTATCCCTCCCCTTGCCTGCCATGCACCGACAGGCCCTGGTGTTTGATGTTCCCCTCCCTGTGTACATGTGTTCTGATTGTTCAACTCCCACTTATGAGTGAGAGCATGCGGTGTTTGGTTTTCTGTTCCTGTGTTAGTTTGCTGAGAGTGATGGTTTCCAGCTTCATCCATGTCCCTGCAAAGGACATGAACTCAATCTTTTGTATAGCTGCATAGTACTCCATGGTGTATATGTGCCACATTTTCTTTATCCAGTCTGTTGTTGATGGCCATTTGGGTTGAAGGCTTTGCTATTGTAAACAGTGCTGCAATAAACATATGTGTGCATGTTTCTTTATAGTAGAATGATTTATAATCCTTTGGTATATACCCGGTAACGGGATTGCTGTGTCAAATGGTGTTTCTGGTTTTAGATCCTTGAGGAATTGCCACACTGTCTTCCACAATGGTTGAACTAACTTACACTCCCACCAACAGTGTAAAAGTCTTCCTATTTCTCCACATCCTCTCCAGCATCTGTTGTTTCCTGACTTTTTAATGATCGCCATTCTAACTGGTATGAGATGATATCTCATTGTGGTTTACATGCACATGTACCCTAGAACTTAAAGTATAATAAAAAGAAAAAAAAGTCCCCCATCCTTGATTAGGCTGCTTCTCTCTCTCTGGGGAACTCTGTTGTCTTTTTGATCCTGGTTTCTGGTTTCCTTTGTGAGTTCCCTCCTTTTCCATTATTCCCGTTTGGGCACCTCTGAAGGGAGTATTGAAGAGAGACATGGTCTTCTTGGGGACTCTGCAGCCTTTGAGGACTGCAAGCTGTACTGTAGGGTCTGGAGTTTGTCTTCTTTTTGAACTTGTCAGGATCACTTACGGTTTCACTGACAGTATAGTACAGCTCTGGTAATAACAGTGGGCTTCTGATCTCTTCACTCTCAGTCAATTCCATATGCCAGCAGCCACAGTCCAAGTTTCTTTCTTGATATAATTCCGCAATTATTCTCTCTCTCTCTCTCTCTCTCTCTCTCTCCCTCCCTCCCTCCCCCTCTTCCTCTCCCTCTGCCTCTCCTTCTTCTTCTCCTTCTCCTTCTCCTTCTCCCTCTCCTCTTAATGAGGAAGGCTGTGAGGCTCGAATGGTAAGGCTACAACTTCAATCTGATTTTTGCTTTATGTTATTTCATTCAACTAAGAGATTTTTTTCCTAAAAGACTTTTATTGCTGATTTTTTTTCATCCTTAAATACCTTCTCTTAATATTTGGCACCTAGAAACAGATGGCTTTTCCAACAACATAAGGTCCTGAATTTGTGTATTTTATTATCTTTCATTTCTACCTTATGACCAGTTGATTTTTCTTTTTTCTGAGCTCATCTCTTTCTTGGAATCCCTTCAAAAAAGAAGACAAAAAGAAACAACATGCTACTAATGTATCTTTATCAAACTTTCCCCTTAGAGCTACTATTTTCGCAGAGAGCACCTGACAAGTTTGACACTTTGTAACATGCATCTCTTATTTTCTGCAAACTGTGACATCAGCTTCCTCACTGCTTGCTACTAAATATCTAGTTAATGTTACACATTTCACGTTCTTAATGGTAGCACATGATTGTGCTATTAATTCCTCTATTAATCAGGGTTAAACTAGGCTCCAAAGTAGCCTTAGTGGCTTAACACAGCAAATGTTTATTTCTTTTTCATGTCACAGTTCAAGGTAGGCCAGTTGACCTGTTACTTGGGGATACAGACTGCTTCCATCTTGAAATTGAGCTATACGGGACACGTTATCCCTAACATTACCACAACAGAGGAAGAGAGAGCTGTTTATAGGGACAAGGTCTGAAAGTGGCTTATACCATTTTAGCCCTCACCCAACTAGTTAGAATTCAATCACACAGCCCCTGGGTAAATGCAATTTAGGCTGGAGAATATAGAAGAGCCCACAGATATCTGGGGGACATTTGCAGTCTCTGCTACTTAGGACTGGCACATGTCCAGCAGCAAAGTCTAGGAGGTGGGAAAGTTCCAGCAAAAACACTCCTTATGCCTAAGCCAGAATTCACAGGTCAAGCCTGGAGACTACATTGATCTGAAAGACACAGCATCAGGGAAACTCACTGATCCCAAGACATGACTAAGAAATAGTTAAAAATGTGTAAGGGACACTTTCCCCACCCAACAATCCATATCAGAGTCTTTACTAATGGTACCTGGAAATCTGTTTTTTTTTTTAAATTAGTATCTAAGTGATGTTGATGCGAATATGACTCATTGATCTACTCTACATCTCAATCTATGGAGGCTTGGTCAGGTAAAGTAACTTGCCTAAATTTACTAGGCACATTACTGGTGTAACTAGCCTAATCTTTGAATCCCATTGAACTCAATACCCAGTTACATACCAGCATCTCTGTTCCTGTTCTTTCTAATTCTCTGCCCAAGAGTACAAGGTCTGCATGAAAACACATGATTTTATAACTTTTCAAAAATGAAGTTTCAGCAGATTCTGTTTGGCCTTGAGCACATGTAGCCCTTCTCTCCTTTCCTGTCCTACCATCAGACACTCTGCTTAACATCTGCATTTATCAGAGGGCTCACTGTGTCTCACAGCATCCATTCATTCACTCCTACTTCTAGTCTGCCTGCTGGTTGTTCTCTGCTGGAATTTAAGATTACCCTCCTTATTGGTGTGAAATTAAATAACTCAAACTTCAGATAATTTAAACTTAAAGCTATTAGGACTTTAATTATTCTGAGCCTTGAGAGGAATGTGGCTATGCAATCTGAGTCGTGCAGCATGCACCTACAACTTTTGCCTTTTTGCTTTTTCCTGTAAACAATTAAGAAGACTGAGCCATGGCAGAGGTAAGACCCCTCAGATCACTACCTCTCCTCAAGGAATAGTAAATCATCTTCCTTGGAACATAGTAACCTGTAACCAATCAAATCACTGTGGCGTATGCACCTTGTCTAGTACAAAAAATGTTGTAATCCAGCTGGAACTTCTGTCTTTACCTATGTAATTGAAACCTTTCCATTTGTTTGGAGTTGATGCTTTTCCAAGTGGCCACCCTCAAGCTTTGTCCTTGAATGAACTCAATAATTATTCACATTTTCTGAATCTCATTCAGACTTTGGTGTTTGGGGGTGAGAACTGGTGGGCTGAAGAAGGGGTAGATAGGAATGTTGGACTTGGTCTGAACACCAATGGTGGCAGAAATCAATGATGGCCGGCACTTGCCAAATCATCTGTTGCTCTCCTACTCGATTTTTTAATGAAAGTGACATTTGTGTTATACGAGACTAGAGAATTGATTGGAAGGGGGAAAACCAGCCAGTTACAAGGCAGATATAATGGAAGAGAGGAGAGGCCTTTGGGTAGAGTGTGGGATGGTGAGAAAAAGAATGAGTTTGAGAGGGAAGGAAGGTATTTGAACAAGTGGCTGAAGCGGATATCAGATCTGGAACTGAGGGGTGGGTTCATCTCGCCCCAGCCTGTGGCTGCCTCTCCCTAAGATGCAGATAAGTCTGGCCTGGGGGAAAGCCCAGAGTCCATTATGTGCTCGTTTCCCCACAATGTGAGCCTGACCTCTGCAACCATGCCCTTCACCTTGTTACCCTGTTACCCCCACCAGCTTTATTACTTTATCTTTTTAAAAAGCAATGAATGTCAGCTGTTATACAAAAATATATTTTATGTGAAAATTTGGGAGTCATACATATGCAAATATGTAATTCTATAATAACATTATATGCTTCCATAGGGACATCGTATCTTTTTTTTTTAATTTATTATTTATTTATTTATTTACTTCAAGTTCTAGGGTACATGTGCATAACGTGCAGGTTTGTTACATATGTATATTTGTGCCATGTTGGTGTGCTGTACCCATCAACTCGTCAGCACCCATCAATTCATCATTTATATCATGTATAACTCCCCAGTGCAATCCCTCCCCCCTCCCCCCTCCCCATGATAGGCCCCAGTGTGTGATGTTCCCCTTCCTGAGTCCAGGTGATCTCATTGTTCAGTTCCCACCTATGAGTGAGAACATGCGGTGGTTGGTTTTCTCTTCTTGTGATAGTTTGCTAAGAATGATGGTTTCCAGCTGCATCCATGTCCCTACAAAGGACGCAAACTCATCCTTTTTTATGGCTACATAGTATTCCATGGTGTATATGTGCCACATTTTCTTAATCCAGTCTGTCACAGATGGACATTTGGGTTGATTCCAAGTCTTTGCTATTGTGAATAGTGCTGCAATAAACATATGTGTGCATGTGTCTGTAGTAGAATAATTTATAATCCTTTGGGTATATACCCAGTATTGGGATGGCTGGGTCATATGGTACATCTAGTTCTAGATCCTTGAGGAATTGCCATACTGTTTTCCATAATGATTGAACTAGTTTACAATCCCACCAACAGTGTAAAAGTGTTCCTATTTCTCCACATCCTCTCCAGCACCTGTTGTTTCCTGATTTTTAATGATTGCCATTCTAACTGGTGTGAGATGGTATCTCATTGTGGTTTTGATTTGCATTTCCCTGATGGTGAGTGATGATGAGCATTTTTTCATGTGTCTGTTGGCTGTATGAATGTCTTCTTTTGAGAAATGTCTGTTCATATCCTTTCCCCACTTTTTGATGGGGTTGTTTTTTTCTTGTATATTTGTTTGAGTTCTTTGTAGATTCTGGATATTAGCCCTTTGTCAGATGAGTAGATTGCAAAAATTTTCTCCATTCTGTAGGTTGCCTGTTCACTCTGATGGTAGTTTCTTTTGCTGTGCAGAAGCTCTTTAGTTTAATTAGATCCCATTTGTCAATTTTGGCTTTTGCTGCCATTGCTTTTGGTGTTTTAGACATGAAGTCCTTGCCCATGCCTATGTCCTGAATGGTACTACCTAGGTTTTCTTCTAGGGTTTTTATGGTATTAGGTCTAACATTTAAGTCTCTAATCCATCTTGAATTAATCTTCATATACAGAGTAAGGAAAGGATCCAGTTTCAGCTTTCTACTTATGGCTAGCCAATTTTCCCAGCACCATTTATTAAATAGGGAATCCTTTCCCCATTTCTTGTTTCTCTCAGGTTTGTCAAAGATCAGATGGCTGTAGATGTGTAGGTATTATTTCTGAGGACTCTGTTCTGTTCCATTGGTCTATATCTCTGTTTTGGTACCAGTACCATGCTGTTTTGGTTACTGTAGCCTTGTAGTATAGTTTGAAGTCAGGTAGCGTGACGCCTCCAGCTTTGTCCTTTTGACTTAGAATTCTCTTGGCAATGCGGGCTCTTTTTTGGTTCCATATGAACTTTAAAGCCGTTTTTTCCAATTCTGTGAAGAAAGTCATTGGTAGCTTGATGGGGATGGCATTGAATCTATAAATCACCTTGGGCAGTATGGCCATTTTCACGATATTGATTCTTCCTATCCATGAGCATGGTTTGTTCTTCCATTTGTTTGTGTCCTCTTTGATTTCACTGAGCAGTGGTTTGTAGTTCTCCTTGAAGAGGTCCTTTACATCCCTTGTAAGTTGGATTCCTAGGTATTTGATTCTCTTTGAAGCAATTGTGAATGGAAGTTCATTCCTGATTTGGCTCTCTGCTTGTCTGTTACTGGTGTATAAGAATGCTTGTGATTTTTGCACATTAATTTTGTATCCTGAGACTTTGCTGAAGTTGCTTATCAGCTTAAGGAGATTTTGGGCTGAGACGATGGGGTTTGCTAAATATACAATCATGTCATCTGCAAACAGGGACAATTTGACTTCTTCTTTTCCTAACTGAATACACTTTATTTCTTTCTCTTGCCTGATTGCCCTAGCCAGAACTTCCAACACTATGTTGAATAGGAGTGGTGAGAGAGGGCATCCCTGTCTTGTGCCAGTTTTCAAAGGGAATTTTTCCAGTTTTTGCCCATTCAGTATGATATTAGCTGTGGGCTTGTCATAAATAGCTCTTATTATTTTGAGGTACGTTCCATCAATACCGAATTATTGAGCGTTTTTAGCATGAAGGGCTGTTGAATTTTGTCAAAAGCCTTTTCTGCATCTATTGAGATAATCATGTGGTTCTTGACTTTGGTTCTGTTTATATGCTGGATTATGTTTATTGATTTGCGAATGTTGAACCAGCCTTGCATCCCAGGGATGAAGCCCACTTGATCATGGTGGATAAGCTTTTTGATGTGCTGCTGAATCTGGTTTGCCAGTATTTTATTGAGGATTTTTGCATCGATGTTCATCAGGGATATTGGTCTAAAATTCTCTTTTTTTGTTGTGTCTCTGCCAGGCTTTGGTATCAGGATGATATTGGCCTCATAAAATGAGTTAGGGAGGATTCCCTCTTTTTCTATTGATTGGAATAGTTTCAGAAGGAATGGTACCAGCTCCTCCTTGTACCTCTGGTAGAATTCAGCTGTGAATCCATCTGGTCCTGGACTTTTTTTGGTTGGTAGGCTATTAATTGTTGCCTCAATTTCAGAGCCTGCTATTGGTCTATTCAGGGATTCAACTTCTTCCTGGTTTAGTCTTGGAGAGTGTAAGTGTCCAGGAAATTATCCATTTCTTCTAGATTTTCTAGTTGATTTGCGTAGAGGTGTTTATAGTATTCTCTGATGGTAGTTTGTATTTCTGTGGGGTCGTGGTGATATCCCCTTTATCATTTTTTATTGCATCTATTTGATTCCTCTCTCTTTTCTTCTTTATTAGTCTTGCTAGTGGTCTGTCAATTTTGTTGATCTTTTCAAAAAACCAACTCCTGGATTCATTGATTTTTGGAGGGTTTTTTGTGTCTCTATCTCCTTCAGTTCTGCTCTGATCTTAGTTATTTCTTGCCTTCTGCTAGCTTTTGAATGTGTTTGCTCTTGCCTCTCTAGTTCTTTTAATTGTGATGTTAGAGTGTCAATTTTAGATCTTTCCTGCTTTCTCCTGTGGGCATTTAGTGCTATAAATTTCCCTCTACACACTGCTTTAAATGTGTCCCAGAGATTCTGGTATGTTGTATCTTTGTTCTCATTGGTTTCAAAGAACATCTTTATTTCTGCCTTCATTTCATTATGTACCCAGTAGTCATTCAGGAGCAGGTTATTCAGTTTCCATGTAGTTGAGCAGTTTTGATTGATTTTCTTAGTCCTGAGTTCTAGTTTGATTGCACTGTGGTCTGAGAGACAGTTTGTTATAATTTCTGTTCTTTTACATTTGCTAAGGAGTAATTTACTTCCAATTATGTGGTCAATTTTGGAATAAGTGTGATGTGGTGCTGAGAAGAATGTATATTCTGTTGATTTGGGGTGGAGAGTTCTATAGATGTCTATTAGGTCCACTTGGTGCAGAGATGAGTTCAATTCCTGGATATCCTTGTTAACTTTCTGTCTCGTTGATCTGTCTAATGTTGACAGTGGAGTGTTGAAGTCTCCCATTATTATTGTATGGAAGTCTAAGTCTCTTTGTAAGTCTCTAAGGACTTGCTTTATGAATCTGGGTGCTCCTGTATTGGGTGCATATATATTTAGGATAGTTAGCTCTTCCTGTTGAATTGATCCCTTACCATTATGTAATGGCCTTCTTTGTCTCTTTTGATCTTTGATGGTTTAAAGTCTGTTTTATCAGAGACTAGGATTGCAACCCCTGCTTTTTTGTGTTCTCCATTTGCTTGGTAGATCTTCCTCCATCCCTTTATTTTGAGCCTATGTATTTCTCTGCATGTGAGATGGGTCTCCTGAATACAGCAGACTGATGGGTCTTGACTCTTTATCCAGTTTGCCAGTCTGTGTCTTTTAATTGGAGCATTTAGTCCATTAACATTTAAGGTTAATATTGTTATGTGTGAACTTGATCCTGCCATTATGATATTAACTGGTTATTTTGCTTGTTAGTTGATGCAGTTTCTTCCTAGCCTCGATGGTCTTTACATTTTGGCATGTTTTTGCAATGGCTGGTACCGGTTGTTCCTTTCCATGTTTAGGGCTTCCTTCAGGGTCTTTTGTAAGGCAGGCCTGGTGGTGACAAAATCTCTAAGCATTTGCTTATCTGTAAAGGATTTTATTTCTCCTTCAGTTATGAAACTTAGTTTGGCTGGATATGAAATTCTGGGTTTAAAATTCTTTTCTTTAAGAAAATTGAATATTGGCCCCCACTCTCTTCTGGCTTGTAGAGTTTCTGCCAAGAGGTCTGCTGTTAGTCTGATGGGCTTCCCTTTGTGGGTAACCCGCCCTTTCTCTCTGGCTGCCCTTAAGATTTTTTCCTTCATTTCAACTTTGGTGAATCTGGCAATTATGTGTCTTGGAGTTGCTCTTCTCGAGGAGTACCTTTGTGGCGTTCTCTGTATTTCCTGAATTTGAATGTTGGCCTGCCCTACTAGGTTGGGGAAGTTCTCCTGGATGATATCCTGAAGAGTGTTTTCCAACTTGGTTCCATTTTCCCCCTCACTTTCAGGCACCCCAATCAGACGTAGATTTGGTCTTTTTACATAATCCCATACTTCTTGCAGGCTTTGTTCATTTCTTTTTTTCTTTTTCTTTTGGTTTCTCTTCTCACTTCATTTCATTCATTTGATCCTCAATCACTGATACTCTTTCTTCCAGTTGATCGAGTTGGTTACTGAAGCTTGTGCATTTGTCACGTATTTCTCGTGTCATGGTTTTCATCTCTGTCATTTCACTTATGACCTTCTCTGCAATAATTAGTCTAGCTGTCAATTCTTCCACTCTTTTTTCAAGATTTTTAGTTTCTTTGTGCTGGGTACATAATTCCTCCTTTAGCTCTGAGAAGTTTGATAGACTGAAGCCTTCTTCTCTCATCTCGTCAAAGTCATTCTCTGACCAGCTTCGATCCGTTGCTGGTGATGGGCTGCATTCCTTTGCAGGGGGAGATGCGCTCTTATTTTTTGAATTTCCAGCTTTTCTGCCCTGCTTTTTCCCCATCTTTGTGGTTTTATCTGTCTCTGGTCTTTGATGATGGTGACGTACTGATGGGGTTTTGGTATAGGTGTCCTTCCTGTTTGATAGTTTTCCTTCTGACAGTCAGGACCCTCAGCTATAGGTCTGTTGGAGATTGCTTGAGGTCCACTCCACACCCTGTTTGCCTGGGTATCAGCAGCAGAGGTTGCAGAAGATAGAATATTGCTGAACAACGAGTGTACCTGTCTGATTCTTATTTTGGAAGCTTCCTCTCAGGGGTGTACTCCACCCTGTGAGGTGTGGGGTGTCAGACTGCCCCTAGTGGGGGATGCCTCCCAGTTAGGCTACTCAGGGGTCAGTGACCCACTTGAGCAGGCAGCCTGTCCCTTCTCAGATCTCAACCTCCGTGTTGGGAGATCCACTGCTCTCTTCAAAGCTGTCAGACAGAGTCGTTCACGTCTGCTCAGGCCTCTGCTGCTTCCCCTGTTGTTTTTTTAGCTGAGCCCTGCCCCCAGAGGTGGAGTCTATAGAGACAGGCAGGTTTCCTTGAGGTGCTGTGAGCTCCACCCAGTTCGAGCTTCCCAGCGGCTTTGTTTACCTGCTTAAGCCTCAGCAATGGCGGGCGCCCCTCCCCCAGGCTCGCTGCTGCCTTGCGGTTAGATCGCCACAGACTGCTGTGTTAGCAATGAGGGAGGCTCTGTGGGTGTGGGACCCTCCCGGCCAGGTTAGGGATATATTTTTCTGGTGTGCCCGTTTGCTTAAAGCGCAGTATTGGGGTGGGAGTTTCCCGATTTTCCAGGTGTTGTGTGTCTCAGTTCCCCTGGCTAGGAAAAGGGATTCCCTTCCCCCTTGCGCTTCCCAGGTGAGGCGATGCCTCGCCCTGCTTCAGCTCTCGCTGGTCAGGCTGCAGCAGCTGACCAGCAACGATTGTCCGGCACTCCCTAGTGAGATGACCCCAGTACCTCAGTTGAAAATGCAGAAATCACTGGTCTTCTGTGTCTCTCGCGCTGGGAGTTGGAGACTGGAGCTGTTCCTATTTGGCCATCTTGCTCCGCCCCCTCTGGGGGCATCATATCTTAACAATTAAAACAAATCTTTGCATTGACTCTTGCAAGGACTTATACAATACCACTGTGAGGTAGAGAAGGGAGGAGCATCCCACAGTTTTTACAGGACTGAGGTGACATATGCATCCAAGGCTTTACGTTCAAAATCCACCAAAATCCATGGAAGATTCAATTAAAATATTAATAACTTTTTAAAACTATGTAAGAAAAACCATGATTCACATTATTACATAAAGCTCATATTCCTTAGAATTAGAATAAAATAATCTCAGAACCACTCTGAGAAAGGACAGGGTATATAAATTATTTGTTTCTCAAGTAATGGCTTGGTTTCAGTTCAGTCATGAATGTTCAAAGCTTTGGAGTTTGGGTTTTCCCGTCCAGGTGCTTCATAAATTCCTGGACCCACTTCTGGGTGGGGTCAGCACAGATCTCCTTGCCCAGTCTGGTCTTGAAGCTGTGGAGGAGAAAGGAGACAGTTAGATGGAACATCTTGAGGGTTCAGCCTGGGAGTGTGACCAATGCCGTCTAGCTCGTCAGCCTGGCTGATGGAGGTGCCTCAGGGATGGAGGAGGAAGAAGGTAAACTAAAGGAAGGGGCCTCAGAGAAGCAGCTCTTTTTGCTAGCCCAAGTGAATCCCTCTTGGTTCCAGGATAAAGGAACTGAGGTCTGAAGTGATAGCTAGAAAGGGAGCTGAGAGTGAGAAGCCACTTTCTTTTCTTGAATTGTTTCCCACTGGAAAATGTCTGGGATAAGATTAGAGATGCTGTTTGCATCACAGTATTTGATTCCAACTCATTTTGATACTAGTCCTATTCGCTGCCCAGGGAAGAACCTAGGACTGAGGTGTGAGGGGTGGGTGGTCATCATCCACACACATTACAGCTTCCCGGGGACAGTGGCTGCTGGTGATCCTTCTGTAGCTCTGCAGCCTCTGCTTCGGGATTTTCTTATTGATAAATCTGTAGCAGCAGGTAGTTGAACTATTAATCCCATCTGCAGTGAAACAACAAGAAAAAAAGGCCGTTGAGGGTGTGTCCTGGGTCTTTCTGTTTGTAAAATAGGGAATGGCAAGAAGAAAGAGTCAGAGAGAAAGGAGGTAGAGGCAAAAGCTGCCCATCCCAAGTGCAGTGTCTTTGCCCTTTGAGGCATTTCATAAACTATCTTTCACTTTTGTGGACTCTGAAATAGTGATGCACCATCACCAGTTGACAGGTGGAAGAGGAATTGATGACTACTCTGGGCATTGTTAGGAGGGGCTAATATGATAATCCAATTCCTTAGAGCAAGGGTACTCCAACTATGGATCCCCTTTTAGGCTCTGAGCATTCTATGCTTGGTCATGAGTTTCTCTGATACCTACCACCTCTGCGGAGCTGCAGTCTCTGGAAGCTGGGCTGAATGAAACACAGACCAGATTCTGGGACTCCCGGTATCTGGAAACAGCCTGCACATTCATGCCCAGAAGCCCCCTGTCTTTGATCACCCGATCCAAAACTCTACTGGAAGCAACTCCAGCAGTAATTGCACTGAGGGTGTTCCCAGAGCTTGAGTCCTGGAAGGAGCTGGATTTGGGGTTCACTGTCGGAATTCTAGTTCAGGCTGTACCCAGCAGTAGCTGTGTGGTTGGGCTCACCCCTTGTTCTTTTTCTGAGTTACCTTATCTTGGAAAAGTAGCTGTTAAAGTGAGACCATGGGTAGCATGTCTTCTTGACTGGTCCATGATAACCCAGAGAAGGTGAAACGTGCTTCAAGGAGAAGGAGAGAGGGACCTTACCTGGCTGAGCAAGACCCTGGGGGCTGAAGGCAGCTGCTGTGAGCAGCAGACACAGAAGTGCTGCAGAGGTTTTCATGTTGGAGGATGAGGGCATGGGCTTCCCCATGAGAACTGGAGATTTCTGGGTTGGTCTCAGCCCCTCTGCTCCTCTAGTGGCTCTGTCTCTGCCTTCTATAGGAAGCAGAGAGGATGAATCATAGGATGGAGTAATAAATCTGCTGAGTCAGTGCACTTCAGTGGGAGGATAGGAATTGAGAGTATGAGTCGAGGTTAGCCTGTTTTTTCAGCTAAGACCAGCAGTGGTAGGTGAGGTAGGGTCTATGTCCAGGCTGACTGCAGTATGTAACTACAGCTGTTATTAAGAGACCAGTTTCTCTGAAATGAGACAGATTCTACAGAAAAAGGAAGGACTCAGGGATACCAAAGTCAAAGATACACAAGGAATATTATCCTTTTCCCTTTGGAGCAGCATCCCTAGGACATGAGTCCACAAAAAGACACCCAGACATTGACTCAACTCCACAAAGGACTCAAAGATTCTTCATGTCTTAAATCCTGGTGGCTTTCTAAAACCCAGAGAAAAGTAAAATAATAGAACATTAGCAGAAAAATAGAATTCAGTATTCTTAGAATAATAGTACCTAAAAGTAGTGTCTATTTTAGTAATCTATTGCTGCGTAACAATCTATCTGAAAACAGTGACTTAAAACAGTAACAATTTTCTGGGTTTTTTTTTTTTTTTTTTTTTGCTCTTGAATATATCACAAGGTCTTCATTCAATGTCTGGGGTCTGGGCTGGGAGGACTTCAACAGCTGTCTCTCTCTCTCTCTCTCTCTCTCTTTCTCTCTCTCTTTCTCTCTCTCTCTCTCTCTGTGTGTGTGGTGTGTGTGTGTGTGTGTGTGTGTGTGTGTGTGATCTTTCCAGTGGTCCCTCCACATGGTTAGATATTGTGCATGATGGCTTAAGGATCCCAGGTGCAAGGGTTGGGATCATAGTCACACCTCTTAATGGGAGGAGTATAAAAGAATTTCAGGATGTGTTTTAAAGCCACTATTTGCTTTCTAGGCTATCAGAACTGCACAGCATATAAAGATCTTAGAATACTGTGTTTCTAAAATATCCGATTAACTGTGAACATATTTGTCCAAATAAAAGAATATAGGGAAGGCAAATTTATGGACAAAATCAGAAACCTTCAATTTGAATCAGAGATAAGAGACTTCTTGTCCTTCTTCCCACACACATATCTCTGGAATACAAAGAAACCACTAATCTAGCTCCTCATCTCACATACACATTACAAAGTCACCAACTAATCGCCTTTGATATCAGTGAAAAGGGGTTTGATGAGGGACCATGTGTGGGGTCCTCATGCCTGTAACTGGGTCATGCATCATGGACATGGAACGCAAAAGAGGAAAATTATTCAATGGGAAAATTGAGCATTATACAGCCTTGAATATTAATTTGGGAGCAATGCAAGGCTTTGATTCTGGTTTTAGCTTTACGTCATTTTATCTTACCCCTATGACTTTGCTCAGGGTACTCATTCCCTCAATTAGCTCTTTTTCAAATTGTTATTACTCCCAGCTCCAGAAACTGGTGAATAGTTGACCTACTTTCTATCTCCTTATTTATGGAGTCTTCCCAGCTCACTCTAATGTAACACATTAGAACAGCATATTTTCTAACCCAGGGTGTATGTTCCATCCACTTGATGCTTCTATAAATCAGAACCCTTTCCTTTGACTTTTCTTCCTTTTTCTTTTATTTTGGAAGACAACTATCATGGATAACCTGCTGAATGATCCACAAAGTTGTAGTAGAACATAGAGGTCCTGCCCAGAAATTACCTTTCCTGGATCTGTCTGGTCAGCAGCTCAAGGAAGTACTCATGGGTTCCAGTTGGTTAAACCTTTCTCCTTCAGAAAATCCTTAAGTGAAGTGCCCCAAGATGTTCCTGCTTAAGATCCCAGAGAAAATGCCTGCTTATATGTTTATAATGGAAATTATATGTTTATAATGGAAAGGCCTGTACTTATCACCCACAAGACCTGGGAATGGTAAAAATGAGAGACTGTTGAATTGTTGCAGAATTTTGTAAAAACTTTAAAATAATTTAAAGACAGTATCAGCTGGTTGTAAAAATATGGCAAAATTAGAAACACTTATAAAACAACCAAATTATTGTACATTATCAACATCAGAAGATGTAAGCAGTTAATTTCCTTCCAGATTAAAAAATATATATTTTTAACCCTCAGTCACAAAAGAATGTCCTTCGTTGTCTCTAGTAACAATTTTTGTCTTAAAATTTATTTGTCTGATATTATTAACAGTATAGCCACTAGCTCTTTTTTGATTATCATTTCCATGGGGTGTCTTTTCCCATATCTTTACTTTCAAATTATCTGAGATTTCAAATTTACATGTGTCTTATAGATAGCATATAGTTGGTTTATTTTAAAAATTCATTTACTCAACCTTTGCTTTTTAGTTGGGGATTTTAATCCTTTCACGTTAGTGTAATTACTGATGAAGTAGGGTTACCATCTGATATTTTCCCTTTTTTATATATTTATGTCTCTGTTGTTCCTCACTTTTTAATCACTACTTTACTTTATGAACCATAAATATTTTCTACTGTACCATTGCATTTCCCATTTTTATTATATATGTTTGAGTTATTTTCTTAATGGCTACCCTGGGGACTATCATTAACATCATAATTTATAACAACCTATTTCAGATTAATATTTTAATTTCAATAGTGTATAAAACTTGATCTTATATAGCTCCATCCCAGTCCTCATCTTAACATTGTTATGGTCACAAATTACACCTTTATACATTGTGTGCCCCTAAATAGAGATTTATAACTAGTGCTTTATGCATGTGCCTTTTAAATAAGATACAAGAAAAAAATAATTTTAAACAAATACACAAAAGTATTTATACTGTCTTTTATATTTACTTATGTAGTTACTTTTACCAGTGCTCTTTATTTCTTTGAATTACTTTTGCTTCAGCCTGAAGAACTCCCTTTAGTATTTTTTGGAAGGCTGAAATGTCTTCATTTCTTATTTACTTTTGAAAAGGGTAGCTTTGCCTTATCTAGAATTGTTGATTGATTTTTTCTTTCACTGTTTTTAATATGGCATGCCACTACATTCCCTGTTTATGATTACATTATTCAAAACAGTCAAGTTATAAAAACAACATAAGTGTCCATCAATAGATGAATGGATAAAGAATATATGGTATATACACACGATGGGATATTAGTCAGCCTTAAAAAGAAGGAATCCTTCCATTTGTGACAAAGTGGATGAACCTTGAGGACACTATGCTAAGTGAAATTAGTCAGTGGCAAAGGGACAAATATTGAATGATTCCACTTATATGAGGTACGTAAAATAGACTCATAGAAGCAGAAAATAGAACAGTGGTCACCAGGGGCCAGGAGGTAACTACTATTCTATTTTGTTATGTGTACCATAGACAATACACTTTATAGGGTGCTACTCAGGTATCAACTCTTTTGACTAGTGAGGGCAGCCCAAAGAGATGTCTTGGAGAGCATTGTGAGGGCTTGCTTTGAGTTTGAGTTCATGGTGCTGTGACTGGAATGCAATGTTTGCCATGAGCACAGATTCAGGTAATGGCCCCATGCATACCTTACATTTGCCAGGTGTTAATTTGATAGGCTGAGGTTTCCTTTGAGCCACATTGTTCTATGTTATCTGAACATGGACCAAAATGTCGCAGGAAATAGGAGGCAGAGAAAGGCATTTGCTGCTCAGTTCCAGGAGAGGCAGCTGAACGACATGCTTAAGAAATGGTTGCCTGCATCATTGTCTGGTTTTCCTGCATAATCATGGTGAAACTGCTTATTCTATCTGTTATTCAGTTTCCACATCTATAACAGTAGAGACAATAAAAGTAACTTCTTTTATTGGTTGTTGTGAAGAATGAGTTAATAAATGAAAATAATCAGAGTGCAGTTAGTGCTCAGTAAGTGCTAGCTGTCCTTATTATTAACATTAGGAAATAAGGATGGGTAGTAGATGAAGAGATACTAGGGAGGGACTCAGACTGATACTGATAGCTTCCTGAACAAGTTGTTCCTAAATCTGTCTTGTTTTTTCAAAACTGAGACATTGAAAGGGGGATTGACTTTCAGGAAATACTGCATTGGATATAAGGAAAGGAGATGAGTATCTTAGAAAGAAGGGACCTAGGTAAAGTCCCAGAAGTCCTGCAAGAACTTGAGATGAGAATTATTCTGGGTCTCAGTGGGATTTTGGTCTTTCAGCCCAGTGAGGACATTCTCTGTGTGCAACCAGTAATTTAGCTTTGCCCTATTGGGTGTAAGCAAAAGTCATATATGTCATCTCTGAGCGGAAGTTAATATTCTCATGAATTCCTCCACCATCCCTCAACTATGAGGATGACGTGACTCAAATGAGGTTGCCCCTTTGACTCAGATGCCATACTGCATAATATATATAGAGCAGAGACACAGCAAAGTTTACAAGACATGAAGAAAATATGAGGTTAGTGTCGGGGGAGCTGAGCAAGGAATATAAGGAAACTCTCTGTATTATTTTTGCAACTTTTCTGTAAGCCTAAAATTTGTTCAGAATAAAAAGTTAAAAACATGATATAACAAAACTTATGTAGTGCAGAGAAAGCAATGCTAAGAAGGAAGTGTATAGCTGTAAGTGCTTACATTAAAAAATAAGAAAGATCTGGGCCGGGCGCGGTGGCTCAAGCCTGTAATCCCAGCACTTTGGGAGGCCGAGACGGGCGGATCACGAGGTCAGGAGATCGAGACCATCCTGGCTAACACGGTGAAACCCCGTCTCTACTAAAAATACAAAAAAACTAGCCGGGCGAGGTGGCGGGCGCCTGTAGTCCCAGCTACTCGGGAGGCTGAGGCAGGAGAATGGTGTAAACCCGGGAGGCGGAGCTTGCAGTGAGCTGAGATCTGGCCACTGCACTCCAGTCCGGGCGACAGAGCGAGACTCCGCCTCAAAAAAAATAAGTAAATAAATAAGAAAGGTCTGAAATCAACAAACTAACTTTATACCTTGAGGGACCTAGAAAAAGAACAAACTAAACCCAAAGCTGGCAGAAAGAAGAAAATAATAGAGAATGGAGGAGCGATAAACGAAACAGAAGAAAAAAATCAACAACACTAAGAATTGTTGTTTTGAAAAGATCAACAAAAATGGCAAATCCTTAGCTAGCTTAAGTAAGAAGAAAAGAGAGAAGACTCAACTAAAATCACAAATGAAAATCACAAATGAAAGATGTGATTACATCTTTCATTGATGTAATCACAACTGATGCCCCAGAAATAAAAAGGATTATTAGAGAATACTATGAATAATTGTATGCCAACTGATTGAATAACCTGTAATAAATGGATAAATTCCTAGAAACACATGGTTATTAAGAAACAGAAAATATGAACAGACTTATAACTAGTAAAAAGATTATAACAGTGATCGAAAATCTCTCAAGCAAGAAAAGTTCAAGATCAGATGGCTTCTCTAGAGAATTCTACCACATATTTAATACCAATACTCCTCAAGCTCTTCCAAGATATTGAAGAGAAAAAAACACTTCCAAACTTACAATATAAGGCAGGGATTACCCTGATACCAAAGTGGAACAAAGGCACTGCAAGAAAGGAAAACTATCAGCAAATATCCCTGATGAATATTAATGCAAAAATCCTCAACAAAATACTAGCAAGCCGAATTCAAAAGCATATTAAAAGGATTATATACTATCACTAAGTAGGATTTATTTCTGTAATGGAAGGATAATTCAACATACAAAAACCAATCAATGAAATATGTCACATTAACAGAATGAAGAACAAAAATTACATTATAATCTCAATTCATGACAAAAAAGCATTTGACAAAATTCGACATCTTTTCATGATAAGAATACTCAACAAACTAGGAAAATAGTGTGGAAATAGAAACCACCTCAACATAGTAAAGTCCATGTATGAAAAGCCCACAGTTAAAATCATATGCAGTAGAAAAAGACTGAAAGCATTTTCTTGCTTTTGTTGTTTCTGCCAAATATTGCACTGGAATGGGACCCATCTGAACCAAACAAGAAAAAAAAGTCATCTAAATTGGAAAGGAAGAAGTAAAATTATCTCTTTCCAGAAGATATGACTTTGTGTGTAGAAAACCCTGAAAATTTCACACATGCAAAAGAACTGTTACAACTAATAAAGGAATTCAGCAAAGTACAAATACAACACAACAAATCAACACACAAAAATCAGACATTTTATATACATGAGCAATAAACAGTTTGGAAAGAAAATTAATAAAACAATTCCATTTACAATAGCATTGAAAAGAATAAAATATTAGGGATTAACCAATATTTAGAAGTAAAAACTTGAACAACAAAAACTACAAAATATTGCCCAAAATTAAAGAAGATACAAATAAATGAGAAGACATCCTAGGTTTATGAATTGGAAGAATTAATATTGTTAATATTGACAGCTTAACAATGCTACTCAAGTAATCTACAGATTAAATGGAATCCTATCAGAATCCCAGTGGTATTTTTGCAAAAATAGAAAAATCCATCTTAGGCTGCGCACGGTGGCTCAAGCCTGTAATCTCAGCACTTTGGGAGGCCGAGACAGGCGGATCACGAGGTCAGGAGATCGAGACCATCCTGGCTAACACGGTAAAACCCTGTCTCTACTAAAAAATACAAAAAATTAGCCGGGCGAGGTGGCGGCGCCTGTAGTCCCAGCTACTCGGGAGGCTGAGGCAGAAGAATGGTGTAAACCCGGGAGGCGGAGCTTGCAGTGAGCTGTGATCCGGCCACTGCACTCCAGCCTGGGAGGCAGAGCGAGACTCCATCTCACAAAAAGAAAAGAAAGAAGAAAAAAAGAAAAATCCATCTTAAAATTCACATAGAATATCAAATCATTCCAAATAGTAAAAAACAATTTTGAAAAAGAGAAACAAACTTGAAGGTCTCATCTTATCAGTTTCAAAACATATTACAAAGCTACAGTAATCAAAATAATGTGTTATTGGCATAAAGACAGACATATAGACCAATAGAATAGAATAGAGAGCCCAGAAATAAAATTTCTTGTATATGGTCAAATGATCTTTGACAAAGATATCAAGACCACTCAGTAAGGAAAGGCCAGTCTCCTAAACGATGATACTGGGAAACTAGATATCCAAATGAAAAAATTAAAGCTGGACCCTTGCTGGGCATGGTGGCTCACATCTGTAATCCCAGCATTTTGGGAGGCCGAGGGGAGTGGATCAACTGAGGTCTGGAGTTCAAGACCAGCCTGACCAACATGGAGAAACCCTATCTCTACTAAAAATACAGAATTAGACGGGGTGGTGGCGCATGCCTGTAATCCCAGCTACTCAGGAGGCTGAGGCAGGAGAATCGCTTGAACCCGGGAGACGCAGATTGCAGTGAGCCAAGATCACGTCATTGCACTCTAGCTTGGGCAACAAGAGCGAAACTCTGTCTCCAAAAAAAAAAAAAAAAAAAGCTGGAGCCTTATATTATATCACATACAAAATTCAACTCAAAATGGATGAAAGACCTAAATGCAAGATGTAAAATTATAAACCCCTAGAAGAAAATAGGGGGAAATCTTTATGATATTGGATTTGACAATTTTTTTGAAATGGAGTTTCACTTTTTTTGCCCAGGCTGGAGTGCGACGGCATGATCTTGGCTCACTGCAACCTCCGCTTCCCAGGTTCAAGTGACTCGCCTCCCTCAACATCCCAAGTAGCTGGGATTACAGGTATGCACCACCATGCCTGGCTAATTTTGTATTTTTAGTGGAAACGGGGCTTCACCATGTTGGCCAGGCTGGTCTCGAACTCCTGGCCTCAGGTGATCTGCCTGCCTCAGTCTCCAATAGTGCTGGGATTTCAAGTGTGAGCCACCATGCCCAGCTGGTTTTTTTTGATATAATACCAAAAGCACAGGCAACCAAAGCAAAAATAGATAAATGGAATTACATCAAAAAATGTTTACTTTTGTGTATTGAAGCGCACAATGAGCAGAATGATAAATCAATCTATGAAATGAGAGAAAATATTTACAAATCATGTAACTGATAAGGGGTTAACATTAGAATATATAAATAATTTCAGGTTGGGCACAGTGGCTGATGCCTGTAATCGCAACACTTTGGAAGGCTGATTCAGGCAGATCACTTGAGGCTAGGAGTTAGAGACCTGCCTGGCCAAAGAAGTGAAACCCAGTCTCTACTAAAAATCAAAAAATTAGCTAGGTATGATGGTGCATGCCTGTAACCTCAGCTACACAGAAGGCTGAGGTATCAGAATTGCTTGAACTCTGCAGGTGGAGGTTGCAGTGAGCTGAGATCACACCACTGCACTCCATTCTGGGCAACAAAGTGAAACTCTTTCTCAAAAGAAGAAAAAGAACTTCTGCAGCATTGACAATAAAAAACAAATAACCCAGTTAAAAATAGGCAAAGGATTTCAGTATACACTTTCCAAAGATGATATACAAATGACCAACATGCATCTGAAAAGATACTCAATAATACTAGAAACATGCAAATCAAATCCATAGGGGGATATCACCTCACCTCCATTAGGATGTCTAGTATCAAAAAGACAGAAAATAACAAGCGAAGACAAGGATGTGAAAAAACTGGAACCTTTGTTTACTGTTAGTGGAAATGTAAAATGGTGCAGCTACTATGGAAACAGTACGGTAGATCTTTTAAAAAATAAAAATAGGATTACCAAATGATGCAGCAATCCCACTTGTGGGTATATATCCAAAGGAACTGAAAGCAGAATCTGGAAGAGACATTTGCATATCCACATTCAGAACAGCATCATACACAATAACCACAAGATGGAAACAACCCAGCTGTCCATCACTGAATGAATGGATAAACACAATGTGGTATATACATGCAATGGAATAGTATTCAACCTTAAAAAGTAAGGGAATGTTGACACATGCCTTAACTAGATGAATGAACCTTGAGAACATTGTGCTAAATAAAATAACCATTCACCAAAGGACACATATTGTATAAGTTAAATTCATAGAAGAAGAAAGTAGAATGGTGGTTGCCAATGGCTGGGCAGCGGAGGAAATGAGCATGTATTGTTTAATGGGTATGCAGTTTCAGTTTTACAAGATGAAAACATTCTGGAAATCTGTTGTACAACAATGTTAAGTATATTAACATTAACAATACTGAAGTATACACTTAAAAATGGTAAATATGATACATTTCATGGTATGCGTTTTTTAATCAAAATTTTTCAAAATTAAAAACTTTAAAAAAGAGATAATGATATCTTATGGAAATGAATTTTATAGCCTCCAAATGAAACATTGGCAGTACTTTTTTAAAATGAACAATTTATCTGCTCAATTTAAACACTCATTTATAAGGTGGAATAGGAAGAAGATGCTTAAAATAAGCATTCTCATTGGACAAGGAAGCCTGGGAGACACCCAGCAATGACTGATTTGTAGCAATTCTGATATACTGCTTGGTAGACATCAAAAGGGCCTCTTGCTGGAACAGGAACAGGGGCTCTGATCTCACTTGCAGGAAGGGCTTCCTTGTCCAGGTCCCCAGATCCACCTTCTGTGAGGCCTTTGCTTGTACATTTCTTCTCCTTGACCACACTGTACATGGAACTCAGTGGACATGCCCTCATTCAGTGGCCATCATGGCTTGTTTCTACCTCGTGGAAGATTCAGAAGTTGTTTTATAGATAGAATAGTCAAAGGCTTTTTCAGTCTTGGCTTCTGATTTTCCTGGCAACATAATTTTCTCAAAAAATTACTAGCACTGTTCCAATCTACCAGTAAAGACATGTAAAATCTCTTTCTACTCATAGAGATTGGCATATTTCTGTGCTTCCTCCACACCCGATCCATAACTGTCTTTTAGGATCAGGCTCCCAGGCTAGGATGGGAATGCCACATTGTTAACCCACTCTCTTCCTGAAGCCACTCTGTCCAACTGAAAGGTTTTATGGATATTTTGTTGTTCAAATCATTTTAAAAATTCCATCCCACTGCCTGGGATGGTGAAACAGATGTATTTCAAACTTTACAATGTCCTAAATGTCTGGACTCTATGCTCCCTTTTGTTCCTGATTGGAAATTGGTCAAGGCTAGGTCAGAACAGAGGACACTATGAAAACCCAAGTCAGAGGTTAGCAGGACTGGCTGTCAGCTCTAATGACCTGAATATGAGAGAACTGAGGAGCACATTGCATCAAACTCATCTGTGCACCAGTATCCATCTTCTAAGGAACTCATAAAATACACCAATGGGAAGAGGAACCTTCCCCCGATTGTAACATTCAAAATCAGAATCTTTGAGGATGTCATGATGTTTTGGAAAGACCTCAGGTGACTCTAATGTACCTTAGGTCACTTAGGAAGCATTTAATGCACAAATTAAATCCACAGCCTATGAACCCACAGATAAAAGGTGACTTGCAAAAGTTTACCTGACAATCTAGTTACCAAACCAGATACAGATCTCAAAGTCCAAGTCACAGTGTCCAACTACCTATTGTAAATCTTCACCTGGCTCCTGGCTGTGATTGTCTCAGTAGTGTCCCCCTCCCAAAGATGCTCACATCCTTGCGGCCGCGCAAGGTGGCTCACACCTGTAATCCCAGCACTTTCGGAGTCTGAGACAGGTGGATCACCTGAGACCAGCCTGGCCAACATGGTAAAACCTCATCTGTACTAAAAATACAAAAATTAGCCAGATGCGGTGGTGCACATCTGTAATCCCAGTTACTTGGGAGGCTGAGGCAGGAGAATCATTTGAACCCAGGAGGCAGAGGTTGCAGTGAGCTGAGATTGTGCTACTGTACTCCAGCCTGGGCAATAGAGCGAGACTCCATTTCCAAAAAAAAGAGCCTACATCCTAATCGAATCCCTATGCTCTATAAGTATGCTACCTGACATAGCAAAATAAATTTTATAAATGTGATTAACTTAAGGATCTTGAGATGAAGATGTTATCCTGGATTATCCAGATGGGCTCAGCATAATCACAATATAATCACCTTTTATGATGAAGGCAAGAAGGTCAGAGTCAGAGACAAGATGTGACTATGAAAGAAAAGGAGTGAGAGAGAGAGAGAGAGAGAGAGAGATTTTGAAGATACAGGAAGAGACGTGAGTTGAGGAATTCAGGTAGCCTCTAGCAGTTGGAAAAAGGCAAGAAAATGGATTCTCCCCTAGAACCTCTGGAAGGAATGAATATAGCCCTATGGACCCATTATCACTTCTGACCTCCAGAACTATAAGACAATGTATTTTTTGTTGTGTGAAGCCATTAAGCTTATGGTACTTTGTTATAGTAACGGTAAGAAACTAATACAGATTTTGGTACCTGGAAATATGGTGCTTCTGTAACTAACACCTATAGATGTGGACATGGCTTTGGATCTGAATAATGAGCAGAAGCTGGGAGAATTTTGAGCATGACATAAAAACCATAGATTTCCTGGAACTGACTGTCGGCAGCAACAGGAAAGGAATGCATTGCACTTGGCACTCTCTTCTAAAACAGAGTCTCACCACTGCCAATGCCCTGTGTTCAGTTTCATCATGCAAGGAGCAAGGAATTCCATGCTTGGGTGGAAAAGAGTATGAATCAAGATTTCCTGAAAATGAAGAGATGTGACCTGCAAGGGGACTGTAAGCAGATTGATTTGGGGTTTGAGCACGTGGATCCCCTCTTCGTCTGCCTCCTCTCCTTCCAGACTGTCTGCATCAAATCTGCCTGGTGTCACAGGGCTGCTGCTCAGAAGCCATATGATGAGGTCTCATTTGTTTGCATTCTATTCTCTTTTTGCCTCTTGGCATCTACTGCAATTTGAGATTTCACTCCTGATTGATGATCAAGGCCAGGGAATGTAGGGGTAGAGGAGAGGCAGGGAAGGCTGCTTGACCTGGAGTGAGGGTCAGTGAGTTTTCTAAATAGCTGTCAATAAATTGTCTGCTGACTGATGTATCAGGGTACTTGGAGCTTTGAAGGGATTCCATAGTCTGATTCAGTGACCCTGGACTGGCCCAGGAATGTAGAAGCAGAATCCCCTCTCTCCCTCTGCAACTCCAGTTAGTAGAAATGGAAGTTTTCCAAGAGATGTGCTCCCAGATCCGGAAGGGAACCTAACTTCCTCTAGGTTCCTATTTGTAACACATTATCATTCCTGTGTTATCGATGTAGGCTCAGAATATCTGACCTGTCCTGACTGACAAAGCGAGTCAGTGCTGGATCTGGGGTGAGAACCTGAGTGTGCTTCTTGCCAGTCAAAGTTGTCCCCAGCACCTCATGCTGCCAAAAGCACTGCCTGCTCTAGCTTGACACAGTGGTCATTTCCCCATCAGATTGGGAAGTTGACAACCATGCAGTTTATTCAATAGAGCAAGACATCTGCTTTCCTGAGTGTTGGGATGGTGTGGGTGCCCAAACAGGCCAAATGCTTCACAGGTGGGACAAATATCATACAAAGGAGTAAACACATTAAGTGGATATTTAGGAATAGGAGGCTCATCTGTTTAAATGGATGATTCTAGGCTCCTGAGATTGGGATTGGGGGGATAGTAATGGAGGGAAACACATTCTGGTTTCAGGGAAGCTGCCACCTTAAAATGTGGTTTGAAGATGAGGTTTTCATGTCTGAAGTCACAGGTCTTTCTCCTCCATTTACAACATGCAGCATTTCACCCTGCATGGCTCATTATTCTCCAGTGCTGCCTCTTGGGCTCCATATTTAGGCCTTCATCATCTCTTGCTTGGACCATGGCAATAGCTTCTCACTAGTCCCTATTTCTCTGTGTATGTGTAAAATCAACAAGTTATATTTCCTGAAACTTATCTCTGCATCTCTAAACATGGCACATCCCTCCTCATTGGACTGAAGATTCTCAACGTTTCCTTTAAACCTACAAAGTTGAGCACTAACTCTTCACCCTAACATTCAAATCCCTTGACTCAACCTTCCTTTCTAACGTGTCATCCCTTGACGCTGGTATGGGCCCAAATTCCCATCTGATTCATTGGTGTTCTCCCTCCTTGATGTATACATCATCACCATTTCTACCTCCAGGTATTTGCTCCCACTCTTCTTTTTCCTTTCTTAATGATCCTACAATTTTTCTGGAAAAGCCTTATTCATTCACAAAGAATGAGTTCAAGTCTCATCATCTCTATGAAACTTCAATCTAATCATCTTATCTATGATGATAAGAATTGCATGCAGGGGTCTGGGTCTGTGAGAAAAGGAATGGGGTTTGGGCTCTCGCTAAATGGGTGACCAGGGTCATTGGGATCTGGGCAGTTGATGTTGAAGACTGGAAGGGTGGTGTTTTAATGCCTAACTGGCCTGACATAAAGATTCTTTTATGGATGCTCAGAGGAGACCACCCAGTGGAGAAGTCCGGGGCCAATCCACATTCCCACTCCTTCAAAATGTGAGCCCCACCCTCTGAAATCATGTTCCTTTGTCGCCACCAAGCTCATACTCTCAGCTTTGTAATTTCCTCTAAGAAAACACTGGAAGTCAGGTTTTGTACAAAAATATATTTATTTTGTGTAATAGTTACATAATATTCATTTCCACAATAATATTTTAGCAATGCATTGGAATGTTAAAACAAAAATTCTTTGTATTAATGATTCTTGCAAAGACCCTCAAAACATCCCAGGGATAGAACTGTGGTTCAAGAGGAAAAGCAATTTCCCCAAGTCTCCGTATCTAGAAAACACTAGTACCATGAAAGAGAAAATAAAAACATCAATAACTTAAATAAGATTAACATTACTTAAGGCATAATGTTTCATATCAACAAACAAAATTCATTATAATAAAATAAAACAGGGTATCTGGGGAAAACTAGGGAAAAATAAATTAGCTGCAGATTCTTGGGTTATGGAGTGAGTGTTCAAGGCTTCGGAGTTTGGATTTGCTTGTCCAGGTGGTCCATGGAATCCTGAACCCACTTCTGTTTGGGGTCAGCACAGACCTCCTTGGTCACAATGGTCTTGAAGCTGTGGGGAGGGAGGACAGAGTTAGATGAAGTTCCTCTGCAATTTTGGCCTAGAATTGCATCCCATTCTGCACCAATGGGCTGCCATGGGAACTAGAGGAGGAAGGCAGGTGGAAGGAGGGAACCCAGGGCAAACTGCTCCTATAGGTGTCCAGGTGGAGCCATCCTGACTTCAAACTAAAGAAATTGGGGTGTTCTGAATAGGCACCCAGGTGGAGAGTGATGTTGGGGTTCACTTTTTCCCTTGGTGCCTCAGTTTTCCCATTGGGAACCTTTGTATATTAAGGTAAACAGTGCACTCTCTGACTCTCGGTTTATGAGGCTTGTCCCTTGCTCCCCAAGGAAGAACCTTAGGCCAGGGAAGGTTGGTGTGCTGAACTCACATCACAGCTTCTTTGGGACACTTGCTGCTGGTGATTCTTCTATAGCTCGCCAGCCTCTGCACTGAGATCTTCCTATTGGTGAAGTTATAGCAGCAGGTGACAGGGGCATTGATTGCATCTGGAAAATAAACCACAAAGAAAAAGCATTTTAGGATGAACTGGATTATTCTGATCTTAAGAGCAGAAAAGAGTCCTGAGGAAAAAGCAAAAGGAAGGCAGGAGAAGAGAAAGAGCTCATTAAATCCCAGTGCTTCTGCCTATACCTCAGAGCTAGAATGTGATCTTTGACCCAATGACTTGGTTTCCTATGATGTAAAATGGATATATAACATTGATAATGGACAGAGAGGAGGGGCTGTTAAAGCCAGATAATACCTACAAGTGCCATTAAGACAGACCAATAATCCAGATGATCAGCGCCAGGGAAGAACAGCTGGGGAGCACCGCCATGAGTCTCCATTTAGGCTCTGAATAGTCTATACCCCTTCATGAGTTTCCCTGATACTGTCTCTGGAAGCTAAGGTGAATGAAGCACAGACCAGATTCTGGGTCTTCAGCATGTCTGGAAACAGCCTATACATCCACCCTCTCTTTGATTACCCTCATCCCCAAACTCTGCTGGAAGCAGCTGGGAGAGTAACTGTGCTGAGTGTGTCCCAGAGATGGAATCCTGGAAGGAGCTGGATTTGGAGTTCACAGCTGGAATTCTAGTTCAGGCTCTGCCCAGCAGCAGCTGTGTGTTTGGCCTCACCCCTTGTCCTTTTCTGAGTCACCTTATCTTGGAAAACTAGCGTTAAAGCAAGACTGTGGGTACCACGTCTGCTTGGATAGTCCATGATAACTCAGAGAGAGGACAATGTGGTTCAAGGAGAAGAAGAGGGGGCCTTACCTGGCTGAGCGAGCCCCTGGGGGCTGAAGGTGGCTGCTATGAGCAGCAGGCACAGAAGTGCTGCAGAGACTTTCATGCTGGAGGTGAGGGTGCAAGCTTCAGTTTGATAATTGGATGTTTCTGGGTTAGTCTCAGCCTCTCTGTTCCTCCAGCTGCTGTCTCTGCCTTTTATTGAAAGCAGGCAGAGGGAGAGAGAGGGTGGAGTCAAGCAGGAGGAGGGATCTTCCATGAATAATAAGTGGGCTGTTAAATCTGCTGAGCAAATGCAGCATCCTGGGGATTTCCAGGAAGTAGGAAAGGGACGAGACACTTTTTCCATTCACTGCTGAGACCAAATGAGCAAATGGGGAGGATGGGGTACCATTAAGCCCAGACTGACCACAGATGTGAACTAAGAGGGCTATTTTTAAGGATTCCGCTTTCTCTGAAGTGAAAACTGCAGAAAAGGAAGGAAGCGAGGAAACTAGATGAAAGCATGTCAGGCTCGTTGCCAACTTACCTTCATGCCACAGTCCAAGGAGCCTCCCAGCCAGGAAGGAGCTCTCAAGCTTTGGCGGGCTCCCTGACAATGCATTAAATCCATTTGCTCATTCAAATGCAGGATAGTAGCACAATAGAAGCCTAGCAGAACTGTAGGGTTGTGTAAACATTGAACCGAATTCTAAGAGTTCTAGGGTTTCAGACTTGGACAAGGCCGTAGACATCATGTAGTGCTACAGAAGAAATGCTGGTGCCATACTCACAGAGTGCTTTCTCTGCCAGGAATATTCTTAGCCCTTTACAAATATTAAGTCTGTAAATCTCCCAACTTTATCTAGTAGGGATTGCTAATTTCTATGTTATAGATCTTGCCTATGTTATAGGCAAGATCAGGCAACCGAGGCACAGAAAGTTTAAATAGCCTGCTCAAGGTGCCCTCGAGCGGAGAACCCAGGCAGCCCTGTCTCCAGTGGGCTGCCACCTCTGTGACATACTGCTGGAAGGAAACGTGCACAAGTCCTCCAACTAGTTGCCTGCTTGGGTCCTCTCTTTGTCTTCAGCGTCTTCCTAATGGGCAGACAGCTAAAGGAGAGTCTAGAAGCATTCCTCATGGCTAAGTGATTATGAGTTACGAGGCTGTTGCTAGTATAGCAGGCAGCAGTGGACAAGAAGTTCATCCCTGGTTATGGCAGCTGTTCCCCCGGCTTCCTTCTTGATTTCCAGGGCACATGAGTAAGCAGAGGAGGAGTATTTCGGGAACTGGAAAGCCTGGCTTCGTTCTTCAGTTTTGCCTTAGATTTCCTCAGAAACTACAGAAGCATACTAATAAAAACCCAAAGACCTTGGAATTCATTTCAGTGAATTCTTTTTTCTTACAAATGTGATAGGAGTACTTGAGGCACGCTAATGGCTGAGCTGAGTTTAAAATTCTGATCTCTCAATTCTCCCAGCCCACTGCCTCCTCCTGAGCCTCGCAGTGCCCTTACCCAATGGGCATGCAAAGACTAGTGACTGTTGTTTCATAATGGGTCACTGAGGCAACGTCTATAAATGCATGGGGTTTCTTGGAAGAAAACACTCGTCACTACACTTGTAAAAAGAAATGGGTTGTATTCAACAAATGATGGTTTTATTCCTAGTAAGTGGTCAGTAATGGCATTGTTGAGTGCATTCCGGGAGTCAGGTATGGTGCTGACATACTTTCCAGCACTGCCTGCTTAGTCCTCCAACCAACCCAACTTTCGTTAGGTTAAAACTGAAGTTATTTGTCCAGGAACTCAGACAGAATAGTAGATGTGGCTGAGACTCCCACCCAGGATGTTCCGATTCCAGAATCTCTTCTTCCTGGGACTAGACTTGATGGCTCATGATGGATATTGGTTTCCTGGAGAATCCCAGAGCAAGGACTCTATGGAGTGGCCATTTCAGACTCTGGTCGAATTACGAAAAGGCAGGATGAAGACAGAATAAATCAACTTGAACCCTGCTTTGCTTGTGCCTCTTGAGGAGCCTTACTCTCATTATGCCTGAATCTCACTAGTTATCCCTTTTCTCCCCAACCAGTGTTGAAACGTCTCTGTGTTTGGCTCAGTCCTCTGCTAATGCCTCAATCCATTCTTATCCAATGAATAAAATGTTTCCAGGACGAGAGACTGTGCAACTTTGTGTAGGAATTTCTTCCTAGACCATCTCACCTCATCTTCCAAGAAGTTTTCCTCATATCAAGGGAAACCTGTCTCTAATCTGTTAGTGCCTCCTTTACCATGAACTTGGTGGACTGCATTCCATTTCCCTTTAAAATCCAATCATGCTTCAGGTTTTCTCTAGGTTAACAAGCTGAAAGACGCTGAGATCTTTAAACAAGCCTCTCCTGACTTAGCCACATCAACATCACTCATAGAATTCCGGAATCAATGGGCTTACAGACATCCTGTCGCATGGCCACTTCTTTTTATCTGGCAAAGCCACAATCCAGAGAAAGAGGCTAATTAGCCCGTGGTCACAGAGAAAAACTTCCCAGCTTTGCTGGCTGAGTGTTTAGACAGACTTCTGAGTGTTGGAAGCATGTCCCTACTTCAGGGAGGAGTCGTCATCTCTGGAAAGGGACTTTGCCTTTGCAAATATCAGATAGTAAACACATGTAAGGTAAAAGGGTGTGAATCAGAAAAGAAAGTCTTCTGGAAAGTGATAGCTGTCTGCCTCCCACTTCTGTTCTGTCAAGAAAAGATGCCCTCCCCAGCTGGGAGGTCAGTGCCAGGGTGAGAGAAATGAGTGGAAATTCCCACTCTGAGGCAGTTTTGGAAGTTCCCAAATCCCATAGAAAAGAATGCATTTGGCTGGAGCCTGCATTCCAGATGCTGGGCCCGGAGCCAGGGAGCTCTCACGTGGGGCTGTGCTGGGAACATCTCGGCACAAGCCTGGTTGGGTTCTGGCACAAGTCTGGTTTGGGCTCTCACTTGGGGACACACAAGGGAAAGGCCCCCAGAGGGGCTACAGGGAAAGTGAGGGTCAATGCTCTGATGCTGTCCAGAATCCCCAGTTACCCCAGGGCCTCCTCTCCATCAACTCATAGATAAGGAATGGAAAACTTCCTCTTGGTGAATAATGCTTTCTTCATTCCTCCCGGGGTCTGACCTCACCACCAGGATCCTCTGCATGTACTTTGGTCATCGCTGCAGACTCCCACTCAATGTCAGGGGTGAAAAAAACAGGAAGTGAAAGTGAGCTCTCTAGAAAGATCTGAAGCCACTGCCTGGGCCCCACCAACTTCTGCAGTTCACTTGTCCCTCCCCACTTAGTGCAGGCTCCCTTGCTGGTGCTCCCTTCACTCAGCCTTCAAGAGAGATGTACCGTAGCTCTGCACTCACCACATCTTTTCTAGACAACCCCCTTCAAGGCCTCTCCTCCAAGTTCGCTCTTAGCTCAGCTCCAGGTAGAACACAGCCCATTTTCCCAGGGCTGCTACTCTGCAATCCCTTTCCTTTCAAGGATGAAAATCCTTCTTTAATTTTTCACAGAATATCAGAAAATGAATGAGACTTTAGAGACCATCTACCTGTTTCTCTGGTGGGGAGACTGAGGCCATGAACAGGGTAGTGGCAGGCCCACGGTGAGATAGAAGACAAATGGCTATATTTGTGCTGGTTTGCTTATTTCTGGGCTCTCAATGTAGTGCCCTTTGTCATCTACTGCACTGTCTCTTTATTATAACATTCATACAGTTGGCATATACCCTGTGCAGAGCACCAGGTAGAGGATTGCACAGGGAGGGAGAAGTGAATCAGACATGATGCTTCCTTTTCAGAAGAGATGCTAAAGTAAGAATCCATGGAAAGTAGGACTGAATTTAGGAATAAATCTGACCCCAAGCTTCCAGCATCTAAGATTTCTTGCTTTCTGGATTGGATCTGCCCCTGGTCTAACTGCATGCAGTAGCCAAGAATATTCCTGAGCATGGGAATAGGGGTGGCGATGGGCATAGCATATGGGAACAGAAAGAGAAGTGGCCTGAGTTGGTGAGTGGGGGTGATGGTGGTGAATAGTAGTGATGCCTGAGGAAGCAAGAGGCTTGTTCTTTAGATTATCTTCTGAGCTAGCCCTCACAGATTAGCACCTGAGCCCTAGTGGAGGAGGCTGATGTGGGTGGTGGGTAGGAGCTAAGTAATTTCTTAGGCTAAAGGCAGCATGAGCCACTCTACAGCACTTTTGTGTTACACATTGGGGGAGAAAATACTTTCCTCATTTGGGGCTTGCATTGTACTAGGTGGCCTGAGCAGTGTGATGAGGAGTCAAGGTGCCGAACTGGGACAGGGGGACGGGCAGGTCTTAGGGAAACAGAGATCAGATGGAGTGGAGACAGAAACACTTTTTTTGACAATAGCCTTTTGTTGACTCCTTTAGCACTGGTGCTGGGGTCATCTGAAGGAACAGAATAATTGCATTAACCAGAAAGATACAGAGCTGCGAGAGTCCCAGCTGAGGGGCCCAGGGAAGGTTCGTGTTGGTACATTTAAGATGGGCTCAAGAGTTGGGCAGATTTGTGAACCTCGGGGGATCGTTGGGTGGAGGAGGGGTCACATTTTGGGCAAACTTATATAGGTTTCAAACTGTAATATGCTTACCATCTCCTTAGGATTTTGCTAAACTAGAGATTCTGACTCTGTAGGTTTGGGTGGGCCTGAGGTTCTGCATTGCTAACCAGTTCCCAGGTGATGCTATGGCTGCTGGTGCATGGCTCTGTTAGAACAACCTTAACATTTGTCTTTGGATAGGAAATTCTGGCCAGGTGTGAAAATAGTGAGCAGGTCATTTTGTCCAGACCAGGACTCTTGTCTGTGGCTCTTGGATAGGCTTCCAGATCCATCAGGAGTTGTCTCCCACATTTATGTTATTGTGCATTTTTCTGGAGAGAGGGTCTGAGCTTCTGTTAGATTAGCAAAGGCATTCATGACCTCCAAGTAGATAAGTGCCATTGAATTTATCAGAGAGTTCTGGGCTTCAACCCAGACCTGCTGAATCACAGTCTGCATTTTTTATTTTATTTTATTTTTTTGAGACAGAGTTTCACTCTGTCATCCAGGCTGGAGTGCAGTGGCACTATCTCTGCTCACTGCAACCTGCGCCTCCTGGATTCAAGAGGTTCTCATGCCTCAGCCTCCTGAGTAGCTGGGATTACAGGCACGTGACATCACGCCTGGCTAATTTTTGTATTTTTAGTAGAGATGGGGTTTTACTGCATTGGCCAGGCTGGTCTCGGACTCTTGACCTCAGGTGATCTGCCTGCGTTGGCCTCCCAAAGTGCTGGGGTTATAGGCATGAGCCACTGCGCCTGGCTACAATCTGCACTTTTTTTCTATGTAAAGCTGTATTTTTTTCTATGTCCTCCCACAGCCCCCTCAGATGATTGTCAGACTGTGTTTGGGACCCCAGAATGAAGCATAGGGTATTTGAAGAGAGGGCTATGCTGGCTGAGCTGGGAGGCACCAACAGGAGTAAGTACAGGCAGATAAGAATAAAGAAATAAGAGGGAAGGGAAAGAGAAGAGAAGACGGAAGAGAAAGAAGAGGTAGCCTGGAATAACAGAAGGAGCCCCGGGTGGTGTCAGAACACCAGGGCTAGAGGCAGGTCTGGCTCTGCCTCTTTCTAGCTGTGTGGCCTTGAGCAAGTCCCTTGACCTCTCTGGGCCTCTTCTGTCAAAGGGAATTAGTAAGACAGCTGCTTCTGACATTGTCATAAGACTTGTATGAATTAATAAACCAAGAGTGCTCTGTAAGCAACTTGTAAAGAGCTGTGTCAGTCTGAGGGCTCGTGGCATGCCTTCTCAGGGGATGTCCCAGGGCACACACCAGTTCTGGGCATTGGATTCCTATAGTCCTGAGGCCCACTGCAAGTTTCTGTTGTTATTTCTTGCTATGAAAATGTGTTGGCCATCTTTATTATACAATGCATAGCGATGTTTTCATTTCCTAAACTTTTTTTATCCCCATTCTGTCTGCCCACGACAAAAAGGTGAAGGTCAAAGAAGGTAACCCCAGAATCAGGCCAGGGCCTCAGCTCCTCACACGGCAGCCAGCTCTCACCAGAAGATCCCACCCTGCCAGGCCCTCTCCTGTCTCCTCACCTCATGTCACCCTCAGCCCCAATCTGCTTCTAGAACACACCATAGCTCCATTCCACCTTGAGGACTTTGCCCATGCTGGACCCCAGCACCTGGTACAGAATCTTTCATGTAGTAGGTTCTTCACAAATATAATTTAAATTAATTATTAACAGTTCAAGAATCTCAAGTCATGTCCCCTAGATATCTGAATTGTAGGATGAGTTAACGTCAGACAGGGAAATTAGTAAAGAAGCAAGACGTTTGGTTCTCTGAGGTCCTCACATTTTCCATCTGCAGGAGTGATAGTGGCAGGGCTGAGGGGAGCACTGGGGAGTGGGGAGCCTCTAGCAGAGAGAGTGATTTTCAGGGGCCACATGGATTCTTCCTTGGGGATGATGTTTCTTCCTGTTGGTTGCAAAATATTGCATGCCAAAAAGAGGAAACTTCAGCCACTTAAAAAGCTTCTTTATTAAAGATTTCAGTCAGCTAGCTGGTGGAGCCCCACATTGCGAAGCACTGGCTCCATTCAAAAATCCTCTTGCCTTTACTGTAAATTAGAGTCTGAAGAGGGAAGCTGGATAAAAATGCAAATTGTATTTGTCTAGGGAGGGAGGTGGGTCAGGGGAAATAGTTTTCCAAAGCATATACATCTCTGACTTAAGTGTAGGGAGTTAAAACAAAGCATTACCAAATAATTCAACTCTGCAACTTATTTATTGCTCACAGATGTGACCACGGCAATGAGAGAAACTTTACAAGTGCACTGTTCCCCTTGGAGCTGTTTGTAATGGAGTCCGAACAGCAGGCGTGTAGGTGTCAGACAATGTGGAGCAAGGACTTTTGTCTGTCTAGTTTCCTCCTGCATCACCAGCATGAGCACCTAGCATCAAGTGCTCAATAACTGTCAATTAAGAAACAATCAGAGCTGGGAGGTGTCATAGAGATCCCAGAGTTGAAAATCCATGCACCACTGCTTAATGTAAGATGGGGAAATAAAGTTGCCCAGGATTATAGAGTTAGTGTCAATGCCAGTGCTAGAATGCAGACAAGCTCTGTGTGTGTGTGTGTGTGTGTGTGTGTGTGTGTGTGTGTCTGTTGGGGGAAGTGCCTAGTGACCTAGATCTTAACATTTTCCAACAGGAGTGCCAGTTACTTTTGTCCCTAGGGAACACTTCTTAGTTTATAGAAACCTTATTCAAGGAGAAACAGGCACTTGTAAATAGGCACTCATTGTCCTAGAGAAAGGGAGAAAAAAACCTTTGGGGGCCTAAAGATTGGAGATAGGAGATGAAATGGATACATTTGCTCAAGGACCAAGAGATCTCTTGAGAGGAGAGAAACTGAGGCTTTTTCTTCTGAGTCCAAAATTATTAGACACGGAGAGTCTGGGGAGGTTCCAACTGGATTGGTCGCCTGAGTTCAAGGCCATGGCAGAGAAGTCAGTGGGTGACAATTGAGGCGAGAAGACCTCTGCACCTGTCGTGTCGATGCAGTAGTCCTGCTTTGAGAGCAACAGTCAAACCTGCAAGTGCAAACTGAAGAGGCTGAAACCTAGAGGGCCAAGGATGACACTGGGGCCAAGGCTGGAGGAGGTACCATGAGAGCAAGGAACAGGAAAATCTTTAGGTGGTGTAAGGCCAGTGATCCATAGGTACCCTAGGGACAGTGACAGAAGCAATGACAGTCAGGAGTCCTGGCCACTGGTAAGAGGGTCAGGTTACCCAGCTTCCACTTCGCTTGAAATTCAGCAGCAGAGCTTTCTCAGCTTGACTGAATAGGTCCTCAAGGTTCTGGGGCACTGTAAGGATGTTGGGAGGGGGCTTAAACATGAATTACTAGACTTCCTCCTAATATAGACAACCCAGAGACCTGGGAATTAAATGAACATAATGAGAGAGATATGAACTATTTGGGCCCTGAGGTGACAAAAAGGACTATACCAGTGACACACAAATATTTATTTATTGTGGCTAGTTCACTGCTCTAGCATAACCTTAGCCCACGTTTGTCCCATGTTCTGCTTCCAATGCAGTTAGGATGTATTTGTATTCCAAAATTATAGCATCAGCCTTGTCATTATGCAATTCTGATTTCATGACAATAAACATTAATTTTAAATCTTTACTGAATATCTTCTAGAACACCTGTGCAGTTAACAAGGAAAGATTTTAAAATTGTGGGTCATGAGACGCCAAAAACCACAACTCCTTATGTGTACTCTATGATTCATTAAATCATGTGACTCCCATAGGGCATTGCCATGTAGGTGACACTGGTGTCATTTTCTTGTTTTATAGACAGAGAAATAGGGGTTGAGACTTAAATTTATGTGTTCTCACTCCAAGCCCAATCTTCTGTATGCTCTACCATCCAAGTATTTTTTTCCTTGAAATCCGGGCCTTTTCTTCTCCTGCTTATTTTCCTTTCCTTTCATCTTAAGGCTCCCCTTTCAAGGTCAAATCCACCCACGCTGTAAATGGAAGGCTTGGTAATGAGCGGAAGTTTAAGGGAAGGAAATGTTTAGGGAATATAAATTCTCTAATTTCCTCTGGGTCTCCCTTCAAGTGAACTTATCACCACTTCATATCAGCCTTGTTGCATGACCACTCTTTGGACTTCGTAATCTCCCTGAACTTCTCCATTTTGTAATGTTCCACTTAGTAATCCAGTCCTTTGACCACAGCCTTCTACTTCCTTCCCCTTCAGCAACTCTGAATCTACTGCATCAGCTCCTCCAGGTCCCTTGGCCCCTACCTGGCTTCCTTTCCTCCCCAGTCCAGCCCAGAGTTGACCACTCTCCTACCAGCATAGAGATGCTCTCATTTCTACAGTTCTATCTCCCCACCTGCCAGTGCCCAAACTCAGGTCATCGGATCATCTTCCCCCTGATTCCTGACCACTCCCAGGCTGTCGGACTTGCTGGAAGGCCTGGATATCCTTGAGGACAAGAGATTTGCAGATGCGACAGACTCCTCAGTGCTGCTGCTGTTCCGCAATGTGCCCCTAGTTCTTTGGCCCTGCCATACTCCACAGTGGCATTCCACACCTTCACCCTTCCCCTAGCATCTTGGGCTCCTGTCTCAGGCTTCAGCATTCTCAGGAGACAGCCTCCTCCCCAGTGAAGGCAGAGGCTGTGAGATAAGAATTCTCTCCATGCCCATCCCACGCTCATATCAAAACTTAACTCCATCTTCATGTGATCACAGCTCTTCCTTCCTGACTCGGAAGAGCTGCTCGCTCCTGTTGAGGGTCATGGTTCAATCTAGATCCTTGATTTCCTGCTGCTTCTTCCAGAAACTGGAACTTTCCTTTATCTTCATGCCTTTTCCATCTTCTTTCCACCTTTCCCTTCCCTTCTTCCAACGGACACACTGAAGTCTTGGGGGAAAAATGCATTTCCCTTAATCTCAACTTCCTTCAACCAATTCCCTTCTCTCTCTTTCTTTCCATGAGACACATTTTTGAATGATCGATCTCTACATGGCGGAGGAGGGCGGGGGAGGGAGGCTCTCCATTTCCACCTCCAATTAACTCCATAACGTGTTGTTATTTATCCTCCACCCCTATCATTCAACTGAAATTCTTATGATCTCATGAATGGTTTCCTCATTACCTAATATGAAGGATTCTTCATAGCTCGGATGCAACTTGAAATCACTGCTGAGTTACCACTGTTTATCCTCCTTTTGTCTGTGCTCTGCTCTTTCCTCAAATTATTTTCTGCCTCTTCTTTCTATGCTACCTTCTTTGGTATCTCTTCCTGTTTATTTCTAAATGCTGGTCATCTTTAAGGATTCATACTTTCTATTTGTTTTGGTTTTGGTTTTGAGATAAAGGCTTGCTCTTGTCGCCCAGGCTGGAGTGCAATGGCACAATCTCGGCTCACTGCAACCTCTGCCTCCCAGGTTCAAGCGATTCTCCTGCCTCAGCCTCCCGAGTAGCTGGGATTACAGGCACATGCCGCCATACCCAGCTAATTTTTGTATTTTTAGTAGAGGCAGGGTTTCACCATGTTGGCCAGGCTGGTCTGGAACTCCTGACCTCAGATGATCCGCCTGCCTCAGCCTCCCAAAGTGCTGGGATTACAGGTGGGAGCCACCGCTTCCAGCCAAGATTCATACTTTCATTCTCACTCTTCATGAGAGTTTGCCAGCTGGTGGCCTCTACCTGGTTCCAGCCTGCAGGCATGTTCTGTTTATCCTGTACAGTGTTTAAAACAAATACAATTAATTACCAATACTTCGAATGGGGAAATTTCTCATTTTAAAATCTGGATTTCTGGTTTGCCTGGATGGAATCAGATTTGGCAATTTGAAGTCACATTCCTAGATGGCAACAATCCATGAGAGCAAAGGGACAGCCATCCCTCTAGGTGAATCATATGTTCACAGGTCACCAGAAACTCCCCTTCCCTCCCCCACAATTTCTCTGTTTTCTTATTGTTGGTGTATTTCACTCGTCTATTTACCTGGCCCCTCTTGTAGTTGAGTGTAGAGTCTTTTTGCTGTAACTCACACACTGAAAGCTCTCATGATTCAGGAAATGGCTCTTAGATGAGTTCTAGATGTGTGTTTCAATAAGCCCACTGGACATTTACACTTGGATGTCACTCAACTTCAATGAGTTCATCCTTCCCTCTTTGCATTTCTCCTTTTTCTCCCTTTCTTCTTTCTTTTCTTTTCTTTTTTTTTATTTTTCAACCAGGATATAATAAACCTCTATGGCAGATACAAAATCCCTATTTAAGAGGGCCTTGGGAAATCAATTTGGTTGCAAGAAGTAATACAGGACTGGTGTAGAGGTTGCATTTGGGTAGGAGGTACACTTATTTCCCTTCGTTTGTATATTCATTTGGGGTGGCTTTGAAGGGGCAGAATCTAAGACGAATTTTTGAGGAGAGGGGTTTTAAAGCTCCCCAAACCATCTTTTGATGCCATCATCACTATGCTGCTAGGCATCACGCTGAGTGCCAGGAAGGCAAATAAATCCTCTGCAGTTCCTAGTCTCATTACGCCACTACCAGACCTGCTACCCCTACCCACCCAGATAGCCAAGGTAGAAAGTAGATATCTTTTGATTTCCTCCCCATCTCCTTTCACATCTAATTGGTCCCTGAGACCTGTCCATTCCACTCTTGAAGCATCTCAGCATTCATTTCCTTTTTTTCATCCCCAAAGACTCTGCCTCACTCTGAGTTCTATTAAAACAGTTTCACATCATTTTTTACCAAGAGAAGCGCTACCGTTCAGTCCGACTTTAGTCCTAATAGCAAATTTATCTATCCCAAACCACCCATCTGATCTGCTTAAATGACTTCATACCCAGAAATTACCACTCTTCATGTCTATGCACTAGAACCCAATTCCTCAGTATGGCCATCGGGAGACCTGACTTGGCCTCTTTTTTCTGTGCTATCTTCACTGGTTTCTCTTCCTGTTCATTCCTAAATGTTGGCCCACAGCACCTTTCAGGTCACGCCTCATCAGTCACTTCTTTCAAATACCCTGTGCTGCAGTAATAACCAATTTTCTCATCTTTCCCAAAACGTGCCCTTGCAGGCATTGTTTCTCTTGCCTGGAAAAGGCAGCCAAGCCTTTTTCCAGGAAGTCTTTCCAGACTCGTTTGGACACATAAACCTTTGCATTCCTTTATTATAGCCCTTGATTGTACCCTGTATTTTGAAGGTTTCTGGTATGTTTTCTTCATCATATATATAGTAGGATCTACCTATTCTTCTTTGAATCTATCTTAGCACATAGGACAGAGCCTGGCATTTACTTATTCATTCATTTGCCTATTTATTCATTAATTTAATAAACAGGAATTAAGTGCCTAGTCTTTGCTGGTCATGAGCTCTATATCAGGCACATTTTTGCTGAATGAATAAATTGAGAGGTTGGGGATTTTAGATATTAGCTAAAGAAAAAGGTTAAAATCTGAAAATGGCTACTGTGATTTGACTGGTTTTGAACCATGCCACTGGGCACAGACCCACTTTCCCTGAATCACTGTATGACAGTGGCTGAGTGGCTGGCTATCTCAGGCCCTCATATGCAGAGGAGAAATCTAAATCTCTGAATTTCTTTATAATTTCCATTACTTTTTCACTTCCTAGACAGCTGCAAAGGAAGGAAATATCTCAGTTCTTGGAATTCTCCCATCAAATGGAACATGAGGCATTGTGTTCAGGGCACAGTATTTAGCGTCACTTCACTGCATACCCATGACAACTTTGTAAGACAAGCAAGACAGAGACTATCGTACTATTACACAGAGAGGTCAAATGACCTGCCCAAAGTGGTAGTGCAAGAATATGACAGGGCAAGGATTGGGAAACAGGTCTTCTGTATCTGGGCCCAGCATGGTTTGGACTCTTTACTATTGCTTTGCCAGGCATCTTGGTGAGAAGTTGGGTCTAGACACCCAGACTGGAATCCTGGTGTGGCCCACAATAGGGTCTGCCCTCACATCTTGGCCTAAACCACATCCTCCTCATTTCCATTTCTCGAATGTGTTTTGTAATATAATTCTTCTGTCTTCACTGCTCCAGGCCAAACATCAAGACTTCAGTTCTCCTTTTTGGTCATCAGCTTCCGCTGCTTATTTTCTCTGACAGTTTTTTTTTTCTAGTTCCCCATTTTTCTTTCTCTCATTTCATTTTCATCTCTTTGGAATTTGCCATCAGCCAAGCTGGCAGTTTTGATTACATCAGATATCCCATTTTGAGGGATGACAGAGATTTTTCCAGGGTGATATGAATTTCTAGGAACTTCCAGGAAAAAGAAAGCTAGAAAAGCCTTTGTCCCCTCCTTTTGGATCTTGCAAAACAAACAGGTCTCCTATCTTGCTGAATGCTGGATCCTTAGCTGGGCTCTTGGGAAAATCCAGAGGTTACTCTGACTCCAGACCCTTCACCCTTTGTTTGTGGCCTTTTCTCCAAGCTGACTAGAACTCAGGGTAGCTAACATCCTATAAGCTGAGATACCACACTTCCAATAGAGGGTGTAGCCATCATGGTTGTGGGGGGGTGTTGGTTGATATGAACATTGCATGGCATTGGCATCCAAACCTCGTTTTGCAAATTGAGGATCTCAGAGCATGGAGAGAGCAGTGACTTGCCCAAGGTCACACAGCAAATTAGTGACCAGGGATTGGGCTGGAACTCGGTGTCTAATTCCTTTTCTAAGAAGGAGGCTTTCTTCTGCCACAAGCTGCTTGGAGCATCGGGGTCCCTGCTAAATGATTTGCAAAATCCCCAAGCATAAATTCTGGATGAATCTCTGGCAGTCACTCTTACTTTATACCCTTTATCCCTAAAGAAATTGTCTTGTGGGAGTCATACTTCTGGGTCACATGCCAGTCACAGGGCCTGCAGAGCTCTTAAGAGACATTATTTCAGCCACTTGAAGCATTGATAAGGAAAACTGAAGCATGAATATGTTAACTGATGGCCATTCACATGCCAGCTCAAAGTTGCCAGGACACCTGCCTCTGCTCACAAAACTCTCTAAGCCGACCAAATATCTGTTTCCAAAGAAAAACAGTCATCAAGTTTCCTTTTCTATTATGATTAGTTTAACAACAATTACAATGATTTAGAGATAAGCTGCATTTTACAGTTGATCAAGCTTATTTGCCTATATTCTCTGATTTCTGTTCTTTACAATAGCCTGCTGTAATGGGCACTTAATTTTCCCTTTTGAGAATTGAGAAATAAGATTCAGAGAAGTTAAACACTTTGACCAGGGCCACACAGATGGAAAATAATAGAATCAAGTCTCCAAATCTGGGGCATTTTTGCTATACTGCTGTCACACACAAACTCATACTAGTTAAATTTATCTGTAATAAGCATCTTCAAAAGCCTTGCCTCTTTAGATCCTTACAGCAATTTTATGAAGTTGGTTTCATTTTTCAGAAGAGGAAATTGAGGTTCAGGTCATAAGCAATTAAGAGCCTGAACTGGATCACAAATTCAGGGTATCTTCTACTACCCTGCCTCGCCTCCCATGTCTAGGTCCCTAGTCCAAAGAAAGAGTTCCAGCTGTGGCCCGGAAAGCCCTACAGGCAGAAAGCCAAGGCCAGGACAGCAGCCAGGGGACCCTGTTTCCTGCCCAGAGCTCTTCCTCCCCGCTGACTCCAGCTGGCCCTCTCTGAGCAAAGGAGGGGAATTTCTAGTCTGAGCAGAGTGAAGTTTTCTGTGATTCTCACCTCTTCAGGGCCTCCACTTTCCCTACAGGGAAGCTAGGGTAATAGTAATAATAATAATAGTAACCAACGTCGATTAGACATTAGTGATGTCTTAGAGGAAGATTCATTATTCATTCATTCACTCATTCATTCATCCACCAATTCATCCAATTTTTAACAAAATTGAATCTTTCCTGTGCGAGACATTATGCTAGATGCTTGGGATACCAGGATTGATGAAACACTGTTTGTGATTTCAAGAGTTGAATTTTGGTTCAGCAGATTGAATAGAAATGAAGTCTCCTAGATTTTTTCATCTACTCTGCACTCCAAGTACAGCACCTCGTTGCCCTCCTATTCTTCAGGTTCTTAAAACTCTTTTCCTGGATACCACAAGGCTCCTGGCTGGGTTCTTTGCCTACAATCTCACACCTTTAATCTATCCTCTACCCTACTGCCAAAAGACTGAAATGTCAAGCCTGTTGTGCCATGTCACTGCTGAGAATGCTTTGTTGGCTCCCCTGTGCTCTCAGAATGCCCGTCCAGAGCTCGACTGTGGCTTGGCCACTGCCACCCTCTCCAGCTTCACCTCTCTTCTCTCCCCTGAGGGACCCTGCCTCCAGAAAGTCCAAACCGGTTGCAGAGACTTTGATTCCCCTCCACCCACCAAAGGCATACTTGTGGATCTTTGCACAGCTATTTCCTTTTACTGGTGTATCTGGTACCTCTTCTTTACCAGACCAATGTCTACTTATCCCACAAAACCGTGGTCAGAAGCCCTTCCCCCTGCAAACCAAGGCTGCAAACGATACTCTTTTTGATGATTGTGTATGTCAATTGGACTGGGCTGAGGAATGTCCAGATAGCTGGTAAGACACCAGTTCTGGGAATGTCTGTGTGGATGGTCCCAGAAGAGAAGACCATTTGGATTGGCAGACAGTAAAGAAGATCACCCTCACCAATGTGTGAGAGTATCATCTAATCCACTGAGGGTCCAAAGGAACAAAAAGGCAGAGTAAAGGGCAAGTTCATTCTGTCTTTGCAGGAGCTGGGACATTCATCTTCCTCTGCTCTTGGACACTGGTGCTCCTGGTTCTCACACCTTCAGACTTGGACTGAGACTTACACCATTGGCTTCACTGGTGTTGAGACCTTTTGGCCGAAACTACATCACTAGTTTTCTTGGGCCTCCAGCTTGCAGAGGGCAAATTGTGGGACTTTTTAACTTCCATAATCACATGAGCCAACCCATCATAATAAATCCTTCTGCATTTCTTTTCTTTTCTTTTCTTTTTTCTTTTTCTTTCTTTCTTTCTTTTTTTTTATTTTTTATTTTTTTTTTGAGACAGAGTCTCACTCTATCGCTCAGGCTGTAGTGTAGTGGTGTAATCTTGGCTCACTGCAACCTTTGCCTCCTGGGTTCAAGGGATTCTCATGCCTCAGCCTCACAAGTAGCTGGAATTACAGGCCCGCGTCACCACACCTGGCTATTTTTTGTATTTTTAGTAGGGACAGGGTTTCACCCTCTTGGCCAGAGTGGTCTCAAACTCCTGACCTCAGGTAATCTGCCCACCTCGACTTCCCAAAGTGCTGAGATTATAGGGGTGAGCCATGGTGCCTGGCCACATCTTTCTGTATTTCTGTGTGTAATCTATTAGTTCTGTTTCTCTGGAGAACCTTGACTAATATACCCTTCTTTTACATTTCTGCGACATTGATGTTTACCCCATGCAAGGGTTCCACTCTATTGCACTCAGATTTCACCTGATTGTCTGAGTCCTGCTTGTCTCTCTGATTTTTCTGTGGACTCCTGTATTCCTACTGCATAGATAGTGCCTGACTCAAGAAGGTGCTTATTAATGTTCTGTTGAATGGACATAGGAGAAATTTCAGAGAAAGAAACTATCTTTTCTGCTCCAAAGCAGCTTGCAAAATGCACCCAACTTGGCCCACCCTCGTGCGTGGCTGGGGCTCAGGAGGAAGGAATGTGTCTGTCTGGTTTTCTACAGAACAAAGGGGCCTCTTACAATACCACAGATGCTACAGAATGCAGGAGCAGCTGTTAGTAATTGTGACTGGGAAAGTCCACACGCTTTCCTGTGGCTTTTCCCTTTATATCAGGCCTTGGGCGGATTTCAAGAGGAAAATAATAAGCTATTTGACATTTCCCTTTTGCTAGCCAGTGTTTCTTTCTGCCCCACGGTCAGAGTTTTAGCTGAGAATATTTCTGTTTTCCCCACTCAGACAAACTGACAATGCTAAAGCTTAGAGAAGTGGAGGGCTGGCCCTATACCCAGGTGCCTTGCTGGACCTAGGAACTGGGATCGATTCCTCTGCCACCTTCTAAGTCCTCAGGATCCACAGAGAATCACTGAGCTTTTCAATTACCTTCCCCCGTTGTTGCCCTGTTGCTGATTCATCCCCACCGCAGAAAAGTGCTGGTGCTGACTAGAGGGAGAGACTGTTCTCATCAGACTTGCCAGCTTCAAGAATTTACATATGCAGGAGATTTCTGCTGGACCCTTGTCTATATTAACTCATTAAAATAATTAGCAACCGGCCGGGCACAGTGGCTCACACCTGTAATCCCAGCACTTTGGGAGGCTGAGGTGGGCTGATCACTTGAGGTCAGCAGATTGAGATTGGCCATCCTGGCCAATATGGTGAAACCCCCATCTCTACTAAAAATACAAAACTTAGCTGGTTAGCTGGGGTGGTGGCACGTGCCTTAATCTCAGCTACTCGGGAGGCCGAGGCAGGAGAATTGCTTGAACCCAGGAGGCCGAGGCTGCAGTGAACCAAGATTGTGCCATTGCACTCCAACCTGTGCAACAAGAGCAAAACTCCATCTAAAAAAAAAAAAAGGAACCTACCATGGAGCAGATACTGGGTCTACATAACTTCTACACAAACAGACGTGATTTCTGCCTGGAAGAAGCTTACTTTTAATTCTCCTAATAGTCCTCTGAGCTAACAGATATTACCCACCCCTAACCTTTTGCAGATGAGAAAACAGGTCTGGGGAGACAAAGTGACATGCTGAAGGCCATGCAACCAGGTGAAAACAGAACAGAAATTAGAATCTGACTTCCATTTGTATGGTCTTTCTATGACACAGTTTTAATAAGTGACAACCTGTGACCTGGCCACCTTGCTTTCTGACACCGTGTGGACCTGTCAGGGTGCACCATTCTTTCTCAGACATGATACATGCCACAGAAGCAGCTGGCCACCATCACCAGCATGACATTGGCCTCAGTCCACTTCCAGCCAGCCCAGGTCCTACCCAACAGGTAAGCCCAGGGATCTTGCCAGCCACTCAGTCACCAACAGAGACTTTGCTGGACAACCCTGTGTCCTGTTTCCCCAATTTCTTCCATAGAACCCAGACTTGGTGCTGGACAGAGCTCTCTGTTCAGCAATTTTTTGGTATTAAAAAACCCCACAAAAAATAAAACTTAACTACTTGCTGAAAGAATGAGTGGACAGAAGAATAAAAGGTGGAGCTTATCCTGTGGGTACGTGGTAACCTTGGAACTGAGATTTGAAAGGACATTAAGGAACTCTGCGTCCCAAACACCTTGTCTACCAGTCAGTCCCAGGGCCTGGAACTGTCACTGCTGTGGCGTGCCTTTCAGCTAAAGCATATTCTCAATTTTGGTATTCTACCTTGGAGATTTTTGACAAGTTTGTGCAACACTGTTCTCTTATATGCTTAGTGGTTTTATTTAAAATGACTCATTTTTTTCTGAAATAAATTCATTTTAAAAGGAAATTTATAACTATTGCAAATTTGGAGCCAGTATTGCTTACCATAAATATAATCAAAACAAACTTGTTTTTTGATTCAAAGTTGATGCAGCTGCTGCCTGGTGTACTGAGTACTGAGCTTATTGTAAGCTTACTCTCTCACTGAAGGGAGAGAGACAGACGGACAGAGAGAGAGAGAGATTGGCAAGTACAAGCACTAAGGTTTTCTTCTTGAGGGAATCAGAAGGATTAAAAGATAATTGAAAAGTGAATGCCTTCTCTGCTAGTGATTCATTGCTGCCTAATGTTCTGGTCTGAGATAACAATGGATTAGAATATTCTGCCTTATGTATTTATTGACATGGGGTATTTAGCAGAGTGACTGTCACCTATTAGCACACCATGGGGATTAATGGAGCTGATGCCCTGGCAAAAAGACCTTCTGAAGACACACATTTTGCTGAGGGCAGCTAGGGTAGAGCAGAAGACCTGGGTCTTGCCAGGCTAAGCAGCCATGGCAGAGTTGGGGGATAGTGGGTTGATGGCGTGGTGTGCTTGGCGTGCCAAGGTTGTGATAAGCAGTAATGAGGAAGTCCCAAGAGAAAAGTGGCTTGCTCTTGTTCTGCCCAGCTGTGGCTCTTGGAAGAACTTGGGGGATGGGGAACGTGGGGCTTGACTGCTGTCACCTAGAAGAACGTTGAGTAAGATAAGCCTCTTTGGAGGCCCTCTGTGTGGCTGCATAGAGATCTTCACTTGAACGTGGGGAAAGGCTCTGGGGCTGGAGTAATTCCTTTTACTGGGACGGCATAGCCCCTATTTGCTGCCTATTTCACAAAACAGAAGGGAATCTTCTCAGAAAAACCACCTGAATGTGCTGCTGGTGGGCAGAGGAGTTGATGAAAGGGCAGTTGGTGCAGCATGCAGAGCAAGACCCAGGGTTGGGGCATGAAGGAGAATGGCACACATGGATGGGGACCCACCTGCCGGGCACAGAAGCAGGGGTGTCGCAGGCCTTAGCTGCTTCAGACCTCAGGGTTTAGTCATTACTAGTTAGCAGGCAAGCACATGAAGGCCCAGAGAGGCTAAGCCTTGATGAAGATTGCACAGCTGGGGAGAAGTCAAGCCTGGGGGTAATCCTGTACCTTCCCACTCCAAGTTGGGGGTGTAGACCAGTCTGGTTGCCCACATGGCCTGGCCGTCCCTCTGGTGAGTATATGGATTGTGGGGATGGTGAGGCTGCTTTCTCCACCAAGGTTTGAGCTCACAGTTAGTCCCTGTACCCCTGACTTCCTGCTCTGCACTCAGTCTGTGAAGTCTGAATCCATAGCTCTGTGAAGTCACTCATTTCTGCTCTTTTAGGGGTACAGAAAAAAAGGCTGCAGAAGTGATGTTCTCACACTGAAGGTAGTTTGACCTCCCTCCCTCTTATTCTAGCAAGTGCCCAGCTCCACTGGAGTACCTGGGAAGGAATCATCCATCTCTCCGGGTGGGGAGAATCCCTGGGACTTCCCAGATGACTAGAGGCCTGACTGGGATGATGAAGCATGTAGCTGTCAGGCCTTCCTATGGCTGCTGGATAGCTCCAGAGCTGGGTTGGAAAGAGGCCAGAGTGTGACCTGCTTTCAGGGCTCAGAGGTCAGGCCTGTGAACAGGCTTTGTCTTGCCTTTTGGGGACAATCAACATAGCTGGGACATTCCCATTTTCAGGGCCTGGGAGGAAATTACAGACTTCATCGTGAAGATTCAGAGCACACAGGGAATCCGGCCACGTGAAAATGTGGAAAAGGGAGCAGGTGGGAGGGGCGTTCCCGGAGTCCTCAAGGTTTGGCGGTGAATTTCCAGCTCCAGTTTCATCAGGGATTAGTGAAGAGAGGGCAACGGGTCAGGACCCTTGGGACACTTCAGCCCCTGCCCTGGACTAATATCTTCCTTCCTTCCCCCCGCCTCTGCTCCTCTTGTCTGATTCCCAGGTCAGCTTTAGCTGAGCAAAACCCTTCCAGGCCTGCTTTCCAGAACATCTTCCCCTAGGCAGTCTTGATGCAGAGAGGCTGCAGGAACACCGTGTCTGGGTGTCTATCTCTGCACTTAGCTGTGCTTTCAGTTAATTATAGCAGTGGCATCTTACTAGTGCCTTCATTTGTTAGGCTCCTACTGTGTGCACAGTCCCGCGTTATGTGTTTTGAATGCAGCATCTCATCTAAGCCTCAGTGTTACCCTGAAAAGAGTGCATTACTGCCTGATTTTTTTCAAGGTCAAAGGGATGGCTGCTTTGGAGAACGTAGAGACTGTCTAGGATAAGACTTGGCCCTGTGGTCAGATGTCTCCACAAGCGTGAGTAGGCCTTTGTCTCAGGACTTGTATGAGAGAATTTTCCCTGGTTTCTACTGCCCAGGGACTAAGGGTGGGAATGGTAGGAGCTCTTGGGTATGAATATCTGTGTACCTCTGCTGAGACAAGCCCTTCCCCTACAGAGCAGAGGTGAGAGTGCTAGGTGCTGGCGCTGACCATGGCCAGATCTGGTGAGGGAGGCTGGATGGGCCCCTTCTTTCCATCCTAATGACTGGAAGAAGCCAGTCCTACTGTGTGTGAGTGCCTGCCTGTGTCTGAAGCTCTCTGTCTGGTTAAGAGGTTCAATGAGCAACCTCTAGAAGCTGATTTCCAGGGTCTGAGCCCCAGCTCTGTCACTTAGGATGTTATATACTCTGGTCAATTTACTTAGCCTTGTAGTGCCTCTAGAAATGTTAAAATGTGGTTTCAACATCTGTAAGATGAGAATAGTCATAGTCCCTACCTCCTAGCATTGTTATGAGGATCAGTAAGTTAAATAAATACTTGCTAAGCCCTTAGGCTGGCCTCCAGGGTAATCCACAAATGTTAATTGTTATTGTTGTTATCAATCTCCATCAGTTATCTGGCTCCATGGGTGTGTGTGGGAGAAATGAGTATGCGGATATGTCTGGCACTGCTGTTTCCACACTTCATATCCTTGGCTTGGCCTTATCACCCCCTGCAAAAAAACCTAGCCAAGGATATGTTTCTGAGAAATGACCTGAGAAGACAAAGACCTGTTGCATTGGCCCCCATGACCCTCCCAGGGGGCCACCGTCCCTGTGTTTTTTCTCCTTCCGGTGGCAGCACCCAGGGCCCAACATGCAGGAGCTGGATCCCAGAGGGATCCGATTCGGAGAAAGGTCTTTTACTAACACAAGAGTGTTAGCACCAGCTACCTTACTTCATAGAGGAGGAAGCAGAGTCTCAGTGTGTGTGTGTGTGTGTGTGTGTGTGTGTGTCTACGAGAGAGAGAGTGGGAGTGTGGTGGTATGGGGAAGGAAAGTCACATGTTTAGTAAGTTGCAAAGGGGACATTATACCTGCACCTGCTAGGACTTACCACAGTCGTGGGTCTGGGTACCCCGGGTGACACTCTGCTCAAAACTCTTACTGAGTATGAGGTGGCTGAATCTGATTGGGAAGCAGAGGGAGGGAGCAGGAAGCTAGGGGACTGGGACATAGGAACAGATTCACATCCATCTCTTGGGAGCCAAAAGTCCCTGGACAAGTCCAGAGAGGAGGCTACTTCTCCAGCCAGAACATACCCTGGGTTGGATCACTGGAAGGACTCTGTTTCGGAAGAGAGAGCAAGATATAGTTCAGGGGTAGTGTTCAGAGAGACTGTCAGCACCAATTTCACTCAGGGGTCTTTCTGTAATCACTCGACAGGTTCTTCCTGCATGCTGCACTGACACAATCAATACACAGAAACCATGACACTGCAGCAAAGAAGGTGTTTAATTGATGTGAAGCCGACCACACCACGCTGGAGACAGAGTTATTACTCAAATCAATCTCCTCGAAGGCTTGGAGGCTGGGAGTTTTCCTTCCTTCCTTCCTTCCTTCCTTCCTTCCTTTCTTTCTTTCTTTCTTTTCTTCTTTCTTTCTCTCTCTCTCTCTCTTTCTTTCATTTTTTTTTTTTTACAGGGTCTCATTCTGTCACCCACTCTGGAGAGCAGTGGCACAACCACAACTCACTGCCTCCTGAACCTCTGCAGGCTCAGATGGTTCTCCCACCTCAGCCTCTCAAGTAGCTAAGACTACAGACATGCAGCACTATGCCAGGCTGATTTTTGTATTTTTTGTAGAGACAAGGTTTTGCCATACTACCCAGGCTGGTCTTGAACTCCTGAGCTCACACGATTGGTCCACCTTCACCTCCCAAAGTTCTGGGATTACAGGTGTAAGCCATCGTGACCAGTGACCAGCAAGGGTCTTTTCAAAGACAGTTTGGTGAGTAGGGGGCTAGGGTATGGGGAGTACTGATTGCTTGAATCACAGATAAAATTACAGGAGCAATTGGTGGGTCCAGGTGGAGCCATTGGCCATCCAAAAAACCTGAAAAGATATCTCAAAAGGCCAATCTTAGGTTCTACAATGGTGATGTTATCTGCAGGAGTTATTGGGGCAGTTGCATACCCTGTGACCTCTGCAATAATGGCTGGCAATCATTTATGTCTACACTGTAGCAGAATTCGGGCTCCTCTATCCTTCTAGCCTGGTGGTCTCTCATTAGCTTTACAAAAGTGGCTGAGACATGGGGAAGGCCTATTATCAATTAAACTATAAACTAAATGTCTCCCAAAGTTAACTCAGTCTAAGCCAAGGAATAATTAAGGGCAGCTATAAACAAAATGAAGATTAATTGAATCAGATCTCTTTTGCTGCCATAATTTTCTCAGTGTGACAATTTTTGCAAAGGTGGTTTCGTTTCCAGGTCAGTTTCCCACGTAACAGAGTGAAGGAGAGTGAATTAGGACTCAATCTGCTGGTGCTTGGTACTTAGCTAGGAGATGTAATGGTAAATTTAAAAAAAGAAGTAAATGATCACAATTTATTTTTCTTGTTAAAAACTTTTATTTTAGATTCAGGGGTACATGTGCAGGTTTGCTGTATAGGTAAATTGCATGTTTCAGGGATTTGGTGTACAAATTATTTCATCTCCCAGATAGTAAGCATAGTACTCAATAAGTAGTTTTCAATCCTCATCCTCCTCTCACTCACCACCTTCAAATAGGCCCCAGTGTCTGTTTTCTGTTGTTCCATTATTTTCTTCTTTTCTTTTTTTTTTTTTTTGGAGACAAGTTTTCTCTCTGTCACTCAGGCTGGAATGCAGTGACACAATCATGGTTCACTGCAATCTTGACCTTCTAGGCTCAAGAGATCCTTTCACTTCAGCCTCCAGAGGAACTGGGACTACAGGCAAGTGCCACCATGCTCAGATAATTTATATATATATATATATTTAGTAGATACAGGGTCTCAGGGTGTTGACCAGGTGAGTCTTCAACTCCTGAGCTCAAGTAATCCTGCTGCCTCAGCCTGCCAAAGTGCTGAGATTACAGGCATGAGCCACTGCACCTAGTCAACTGCTCCCTTCTTTGTGTCCATATGTACTCGATGTTTAGCTCCTCCTTATAAGTGAGAATGTGCAGTATCTAGTTTTCTGTCCCTGTGTTAGTTTGCCAAGGATAATGGCCATCAATGTTGCTGCAAAGGGCATGATCTCATCCTTTTTATGGCTGCATAGTCTTCCATGTACCACATTTGTACCACATTTGTACTACAATGTAATACATGTGCCACAATAGTAGACCACAGTCTACCATTGATGGACATTTAGGTTGATTCCATGTCTTTACTATTGCGAATAGTGCTGTGATGAACATACACATGCATGTGTCTTTATGGTAGAAGGATTTGTCTTCCTTTGGGTATATACCCAGTGATAGGATTGTTGAGTCAAACGGTAATTCTGTTTTAAGTTCTTTGAGAAATTGCCAAACTGATTTCCACAATTGCTGAAGTAATTTACATTCCTACCACCAGTGCATAAGCATTCCCTTTTCTCCACAACCTCGCCAGAATCTGTTATTTTTTTTGACCTTTTGATAATATTCATTCTGACTGATGTCAGATGGTATCTCATTGTGGTTTTGATTTGTATTTTTCTTGTCATCAGTGATGTTGGGCATTTTTTCATATGCTTGCTGGCCACATGAATGTCTTCTTTTGAAAAGTTTCTGTTCATGTCCTTGCCCGCTTTTTTAATGGGGTTGTTTGTTCTTTGCTTATTTGTTTAATTTTCTTGTAGTTTCTGGATATTAGACCTTTGTCAGATGCAATTTGCAAATATGTTCTCCCACTCTGTAGGTTGCCTGCTTACTCTGTTGATAGTTTCTTTTGCTGTTCAGAAGTTATTTAGTTTAATTAGGTCCCATTGGTCAATTTTTGCTTTTGTTGCTGTTGCTTTTAGTATCTTTTTCATGAAGTCTTTGCCAGTTCCTATGCCCAGAATGGTATTTCCTAGGTTACCTTCCACAGTTTTTATAGCTTTTGGTTTTAGATTTAAATCTCTAATCCATCTGGAGTTAATGTTTGTATATGGTGTAAAGAAGGGGTCCAGTTTTAATCTTCTGCATGTGGCTAGTCAGTTATCTTAGCATGATTTATTGAATAAGAAGTCCTTTTCCCATTGCTAGGTTTTGTGAATTTTCTCAAAGATCAGATGGTTGTAGATATACAACATTATTTCTGGGCTCTCTACTCTGTTCCATCAATCTATGCACCTGTTTTTGTACCATTACCATGCTGTTTTTGTTACTATAGCCTTGTAGTATAGTTTGAAGTTAGGTAGCTTTGTTCTTTTTGTTTAGCAAAATTGCCTTGTCTAATTGAGCTCTTTTTTTGGTTCCATATTATTATTAGTAGTAGTAGTAATAGTATTAGTATTGAGATGGAATCTCACTCTGAAACCCAGGCTGGAGTGCAATGGTGTAATCCCGGCTCACTACAACCCGACCTCTCAGGTTCAAGCAATTCTCCCACCTCAGCCTCCTGAGTAGTTGGGATTATAGGCACGTGCCACCATGCCTGGCTAATTTTTGTATTTTTAGTAGTGATGAGGTTCCATCATGTTGGCCAGGGTGGCCTTGAACTCCTGACCTCAGGTGATCCACCCTCCTCAGCTTCCCAAAGTGCTGGGATTACAGGCATGAGCCACCGTGCCTGACCTCACCCCATATGAACTTTTCAATAGTTTTGTTCTAATTCTGTGAAAAATGTCATTGGTAGTTCGAAAGGAATAGAACTGAATCTGTAAATTGCTTTGGGCAGTATGGCCTTTTTGAGAATGTTGATTCTTCCTGTCCATGACCATGGAATATTTTTCTGTTTGTTTGTGTCATCTCTGATTTCTTTGAGCAGTGTTTTGTAATCCTCATTGTAGAGGATTTTCACCTCCTTGGTTAGCTATATTCTCCCAGGTATTTTATTCTTTTTATGGCTATTGTAAATGGAATTCTATTCTTGATTTGGCTTTCAGCTTGGATATCATTGGTGTATAGGAATGCTACTGATTTTTGTACATTGATTTTGTACCCTGAAACTACTGAAGTTGTGTATTAGATCAAGAAGCCTTTTTGAGGAGGAGAGGGGAACTAATTTTTTGGAGGGAAACTAAATGTCTCCTAAAGTTAGCTTGGCCTAAGGCCAGGAATAATTAAGGGCAGCTAAAGCAAGGTGGGGCAAGATGGGGGTTAGTTAAATAAGATCTCATTCACCTGCCATAATTTTCTCACTGTTATAATTTTTGCAAAGGCGGTTTCATTTCCAGCTCAGTTTCCCATGTAACAGAGTGAGAGAGAGTGAATTAAGACTCAGCCTCCTGGTGCTTCATACTTGGCTAAGAGATATGAAGGTCAATTTAAAATATAAAGAAATGACCACAATTTATTTTTCTTTTTAGCCTTCCCAATACCTGCGGGGGGGAAAAAAATCTGGCCTGCAGACCGTGAAACTGAAGATTGATCAGAAAATGTTTTCATTGTTATTGTTCAAGTTTGCACAACTATTGAGGAGCAGACCTGGTGTGGCTGCCTTATGGTAGGTTATCACCTTCATGTGTGTGTTGGGGGAGTGTAACCACCCAGTGGGTTTACCGTGCCCTCTGCCTAGACAGAGCCAATTTCTCAAGACAGGGGAATTGCAATAGAGAAAGAGTAATTCACTCAGAGCCTGCTGTGTGAGAGACTAGAGTTTCATTACTACTCAAATCAGTCTTCCCAAACACTCTGGGAGCAGAGTTTTTAAGCAAAACTTGGTGGACGGTGGGGAGGGGGGAAGGGAAGCCAGTGAGCCCAGAGTTCTGATTGGTCAGAGATAAAATCATAGAGAGTCCAAGCTGTCTTCTTGCACTGAGTCAGTTCTTGGGTGGGGGCCACAAGGTCAGATGAGCCAATTTGTCAATCTGGGTGGTGCCAGCTGATCCATGAAATGCAGACTCCACAAAATATCTCAGGCATTGATCTTAGGAGCATTGTAGGGAGGGCAGAATCTTATAGCCTCCAGTTGCATGACTCCTAAACCGTAATTTCTAATCCTGTGGCTAATGTTCATCCTACAAAGGCAACCTAGTCCCCAAGCAGGAAGGAGGTCTGCACTGGGAAAGGGCTATCATCTTAGTTTTAAACTATAAACTAAGTTTCTCCCAAAGTTAGTTCAGCCTCTGTTCAGGAATGAACAAGGACAACTTGGAGGTTAGAAGCCAGATGGAGTCGGTTAATATAGATCTCTTTCACTGTCTCAGTCATAATTTTGCAAAGGCAGCTTCAGGAGGGGGAAAGTGGGAAGGGATAATGAGAGAAAGAATAAGACAAATTCACTGACACGTATCATCTGGGACAGAATATTGCCAATGGAAAGAATCAAACTCTGTAAAATATTTGAAGAGATTTATTCTGAACCAAATATAAGTGACCATGGCCTGTGACACAGCCCTTAGGAGACCCTGAGAACATGTGCCCAAGGTGGTTGGGAGGCAGATTGGTTTTATACATTTTAGGGAGACATGAGACATCAATCAAATGCATTTAAGATACACATTGGTTCAGTCCAGAATAGTGGGACAACTTGAAGTGGGGGCAACGGGGCTTCCAGGTTATAGGTAGATTTAAAATTTTTCTGATTGTCAATTTGTTGAAAGAGTTATTATCAATAGAAAGGAATGCCTGGGTTGGGATAAGAGATTGTAGAGACTGAGTTTTATCATGCAGATGAAACTTCCAGGTAGCAGGCTTCAGAGAGAATCCATAGTAAATGTTTCTTATCAGACATAAAGTTCCTGCAGTTAAATGCTGGTTAGCTTTTCTTGAATTCTGAAAAAGAGAACGGCGTGATGGGGCATGTCCAACCCCCCTTCCCATCATGGCCTGAACCAGTCTTTCAGGTTAACTGTGGAGTGCCCTGGCCAAGAGGAGGGAGTTCATTCAGGTGGTTGGGGGTGGGGGTGAGGCTTTAAATTTTATTTTTAGGTTACAATGTAAATAGTGGCAGAAGGAAGTGCTGAGTTCTATGTGTGTTGTGAAGGGAAAGTTCTTGTTTATTTGCAGTGATCAATACAGAGAAGTAGAAGGTGCCTACTGGGTAACATGCTCACTTCAGGAGGAAGGAAGATTACACATAGAAAATACTGGAAAGCTGCTGGGTGCTATGGCTCATGCCTGTAATCCCAGCAGGGGATTTGGGAGGCTGAGGTGGGTAGATCATTTGAGGCCAGGAGTTTGAGACCAGCCTGATCGACATGGTGAAACGCCCTCTCTACTAAAAACACAAAAATTAATGGAGTATGGTGGCACAAACCTGTAATCCAAGCTACTTGTGAGACTGAGGGACAAGAATCACTTGAACCCAGGAGGTGAAGGTTGCAGTGAGCCAAGATCATGCCACTGCACTCCAGCTTGGGTAACAGAGTGAGACTCTGTCTCAAAAGAAAAGAAAAGAAAAGAAAACACTGAAAATATCTGCTTAGGAATCTCCTCCACCAGGCCCTTTCTCCAGACTATCAGTAACCATGACAGGAACCAGGACCTAGGCATAGCTCTTCTCAATGCTCTCCTGAGTGTTCACTGCAAAACAGGGCTTCTGAAAATGGTTTGAACTGAACTGAAGTACAGAAGATCAAAGTGAGAGCTTCAGTAGGAGAGAGTTAACCAAATAAACATACTTGACTGGAAGCATTTCATCTCAATGTTCATTTGGTTCATTTCTACCAGATATTCAACATTGCATTGGACTCTGGAAGGGAGATGAAACATTGGATATTATATAAAAAGAAGAAAGACAAGTGATATGTGGGAGGTTGGGATGAAAAGAAGAGAAGGGAGTGGACCCAAGTTCACTGACCTATGTGTCATACTAAGGGTGGTACATTTTATATTGAATATTTCATGTAATCCTTATAATGCCCATGCTAAGCATGTACCACTATTTTCATTTTACTGACAAGGAACCTGAGACTCAGTGAGGTTAAATAACTTGCTCAAGGCAATAAGGCTAACAAGGAACAGATTTGAGCTTTGATATGAGACTACAAAATCCATAGATCTCTCTACTCAACCACACTTCCTTCTAAAACATTCTACAAACTGATCCCTGAAGCAGACAGAGCATTCTATACATCCCAACCATCAGCTCCAATTTAATAATAGGTACCACAAAACCACAGAAACATCAAGAACAGTTATTACAATGTATTCACTACTGGAGGTTGAGATTTGAGTCATGAATGGAATTAGACAGTATCATTAGAAACAGAGGCTGGGCAAGTGAGTGTAAGACTCCCTGTCTCATGCTTTAATTATCGTCACCTAGCTGCAGAAATGTGGCTTCAATTAGAATCATAGATGTTTGGGGTTTTTTTCTTCTCATTTTATAATGTAAGTTTCAAGGCCATGGCAGGCTTTAATTTACCGCACACATCTGTTTATACAGTTTTTCCATGTCTTCTGAGTTACTGTTCTGGTTCTGGCTTGGTTTACCCAGTTCCAGATGCCTGAGGCTACTTAAAATAATGAGGTCACAGGAGTAAATTTAACCTGAAACCAAATCATCAGGCATCTGCAGGACATGACTTCTTTACACTGATGATTCATGCATTGAGTGAAAAGTTGGAGGTTTGGGCCTTTTATATCCATGTGCTTAATTACTATATCTCCTCACATCATGGAGCTCTTTATGATTGAGTTGGGTCTCATGAACTGTGAAAAACTGAGTAGTTCACATGTATTCATTCCTGCATGCACTCATTTCTTTGGCAATTATTTCACTGAGTACCTGTTAAGCTGTTGGTATCATGGTGATGAGTAAGGTAAAGTCTCTGCCATCAAGGAGTTCAGGGTCTATGAACCCCAAAGAGCCTATTATACTTTAACGCTATGCCTGCTGCCATGAGAGTTTGTATACAGCATTTTGATTTTCCAAGGGTGAAAATTTCCGTTTTGAGTTTTTAGAATCTTAATACTGTCTATGCTAAGTAAGAGGGGTTTCTTGGGGTTTGGTTCTTTCCTTTGGAGCCAGGAAGACCTCAGGATACCACCATACCCACTACTTGCCAGAAATAAGCAGAGAATTGGTATGGGCTGTATGAGTTGGGAATGGGAATTACCCTTCTTCAGCTGACATAGGACATTGGATATTGTCTCCTTTGACTTCAGAATGGGCAGAAGGCCAGTTTTTCCCTGTCCTGATTACTTGATGCCGTAATATCAGAGCTGGACAGGGACCATTCCTTTTCCATCCTCTGCCCGAGCTCACTAAAGCCTCAGACAGTTCTGGAGAGAGGGTGACTCAGTGTAGTGACCATTCACCCATAACTTAGAGAAACAGTGAATCATGAACAAAGGTGGGGCCCCTTACAGGCACCAGGAAGGTGAAGGGGAAGACTAACGGTTTCTCAACAATAACCAGTTTCTAACTAGATCATAACTGTGCCACTCAAGAGCCACCGAAAGGGAATGCTCTCTCAGTAGGCTTTAAGTGTGAATATGTGTGTGTGTGTGTGTGTGTGTGTGTGTTGGGGGTGAAGGGAGCTGCCATGCTGTTGTGCCACTGGAGTCCCACAGTAAGCAGAGAAACAAGAGTCACCTGAAGACCCGTATTTTGGGATTGGCAGGTACCTGCTTTCAAGTAGTGGTAGTTGAGAGAAACTTCCAAACCCACACACACTTTCCCATTCCCTAAAATAGGTATGTTGGCATTTTCTTTCACTTAACCCCAACCCCCACACTGCCTCAAGGCTTGGTTTTTGACTCTGAATGGACAGAAAATATGATAAATATGAAGATAAAGATGAATCCTCTTTGAGCTTTGCTGTTTCAGCAGACAAAATACTTGGTGTGCATCCAGACTTTGTGACTTCCGTTTCAATCAGCTTATCAAGTGGTCTGAGACTGAGCTCATGTTCTAGAAATCAACTTTTCCATTTGCAAGAAAGCAAATGCTAGCACAACAGGCTATAAAGGGTGTGCTTAGTTTCTGGTGTTTCATGCCGCAGGCAGGAATGAGGAAGGAACGGGCGTGAGGATAATTCACGATGGAAAAGAGTCACTGCGAATTGTTATCTTTCACACAACTATTTCCGCCACACAAGCACATTTCTGGCCTGTGTCCCAGCCATTATCCTTTTCAGGAAACTTCAGTTTTTCAGAATTACCTGAAGGCTTTCTGAGAAATTCAGATTTCTGGGCTTCATCTACCAATATTCATTCAATCTATATATTAGTTAGAAAAAGCCAACATTTACCAAATAATCCGACAGTTTCAATGACTGATTAAGATAAAGGCTTGTTCTCCATGTCACAACCCAGTATGGGTCAGTGGGGCCAGAGTTCTCTATTTTACTCTGGGTTGTTCTGGGACCCAAGCTCCCCCATCAAGTGGCTCTATTATTTCTTATAGCCTCAGATTCCTGTCCCAGGTGCTCTGTGTCTATCCCACAAGTGAGAGAATGGGGTGGGAATGTGGAGACAGCCCCAGTCTTCATTGACGCAGTGTGGAGACCATGTTACTTCCCCTCACAGCTCATTGGCAAGAACCGATCTCATGACCCCAGGTAGGAGCCTGAGAGATGTACTCAAGCTACGTGCCCAGCAGGAAAAGGCAACTTGGTGGAAAATTAACCAGTCTTAGACATGATCTGGATGGGAACAGATATATATGCATTTATTTGTTCATTTACACATTTTATTATATTTATTTGAGGTTTACAACGTGCTGTTACAAATACACACTTATTCTAACCATCTTTGGTAACTCTAACAAATGTGGCTTGAAGCCCATTTTCTTGAGAAACTCTTACCCATGAGAACCTGTGTGAGTAATAGCAAGTGGGTGCTAAATCACTTTCAGATCATGGAGATTGTCTTGTAGTGGCAGAAATGGAAATGCACAAGACAAATGCCCACTAGTATCCTGGTGTTTTCAGGAGAGTGGTTCTTGTTCATAGCCGGAGCTTCCCCAGCTGAAGCTCAAGCCCACAATTTCACACCCCAAGGAATGAAAGACCAGCAATTAAGAAGGCTCATTCCACCTCCCTGAGACTCAAGTTATTCATCTATAAAATGGGGATGTGAACACATTACATCGAGTAAGCTAGTTGAAATGACTATCACACTGCTTACCATATAGTAACTGTACAAAAAAAAAGTCACAAGTTATTTAGCGAGGACTTGACTCATACATTTCCAGAAGAATGATGGTATTCATAGCTCAGAGATAGAGTAAGCTCGTGTTGCTCAAAGAGTATTCCACAGACCAGCAACATTTGCAGCATCTGGAGCTTTTGTGAGACACAGAATCTCAGGTTCCCCCACAGATCTACTAACTTCCAGAATCTGCCACTACAATATTTGCAGGTGATTCCATCACTTAACAAGCTGTGTGTATTAAGATCTGAGATTCCCTGGGATAGAGGCCATCTTCAGCCTCTTCAGTCCAAGTTTCTTTATTTGAGAAAGACTCTTGGCAGAGTGTGAGGAGTGGGGACATCACTGTTGGCCTGGAAGAGACCAGATGATGGTAATCATGTTGGGAAAGGGTTATTTCCATTCTTTTGTTGTCCTTGTCTTCCTAATTAAAGGCAACTCCTATCTCCTATCTCTCATTCAAGTGTTTGGCCCATATCTTCACAGGACCTCTTTCATTGCCTTTCTTAGAAAAGAAAGATGTCAGCATTTTTGAGATTGGAGGATGATCAAGGACAGGCCTCCTAGAAACTTGAAGGTGGACAGAGTAATGGAGCTTTTAGAGCCAAATTGGTGATTGCAGGGGATCAAGAGAATATTGCAGCTCTAAACAGTTATTATGGGAAGTGCAAGTTGTTATGGTGATGGGGGAACTGAAAACAGATAGGATAAGATGTTGAAATAATGGGAAAAGAACCCATAGTGTGTATTCTTAGAATCATGCATGAAAAAGTCATAGCCTGTCTGTATGCGTCTGGAAGACAGCCATAAGTCAGTGGTTATCAGTAATAATATATTTATGATCTCTTCCTCTCATTCTTTCTCAAGTTATCTAAATCTTAATTACAAAAATAAAAACAAACAAAATAAGAACCAAAAGGTTCTTACTTGTACAGAGCTTTGCAATTTACATAACACATTTTAGGCATTCATTATTTAGCAAATATTTATTGAGCATATACTCTGTATCAGAAATTGAGCCAGGTACTGGGATTACATTGATGAAGAAAACAAACCTAGAGACTTTATGGAAATTGCACTGTAGTAGGTTTTACTGTAGTGGGCTTAGCTAGTTTTTATTAAGCATTTACTGTGTGTCAGTCACTATGCTAGATATAGCGGCCCCCAAGGATCCTCATAACAATTCTCTGAGGTTGGCACCTTTCTTATCTTCTTTACCCAGCTGGGGTTGGAAGGAGTGCTTGAGGGTCAAAAGTTTAGGTGACATGCCCAAGGAGATTTAGATAGTTGCTCGTAGGCCAAGGAAAAACCCAAGTTCTTGGCTGTAAGGTGCTCATTCATCGTGGAACTTTTATACCTGGCCACTGGTCTGCACATATTCTGACAATAGCAGTGGAGCTGAGCCTTGAATGTTGAACAGGGTTTTGGAGGCAGAGAACGTTCCAGGAAGTGGAGCATAAGGAAGCTTGGAGGCGATGACAGGACCGAGTGTCCCTTGGGGAAGGAATCACCTCTGGAATAAGGAGTGGAGGCCTGAAAGTGAAGGCTGCCTTTGGGAATGACAGACATTGCTTACTGTGGCCACAGCGCAGTATCTGCAGGTGTAGAGTGGGAATCGAACAAGAATGAAAAGACAGGATCTGGCCAGATTCTGATGGGCCTTGCATGCCACTCCAACAGAGTTGGTTCTTTATCCTTTGGGCATCAGGGAACCATCCACGTGTGCAAGAGTGAAGAGGCTAGAGTTCTGTTTTAGTTTTAGTACCACCACTCATACAGGAAGATGGAATGTGAATTTGGCATGGAGTGGCAGGGGTGGCAAGCAGGGCAAAAAGATAAAAACATTGGCTAGAAAGCTGTCACTGTCCCCACTCCCAGCCTTCTCACTCTGCTGGATAATGATCTGACCACTGCTCCTCAAGCTTCAATGTGGATTTCAATTCCTGGGGAACTTGTTAACATGCAGACTTTGGTTGAATGGGTCTGGGATGGGGATGAAATCCCACATGTTTAACAAGCTCCAGGGTGATGCAGATGCTGCCTCATTGGGGACTGCACTGTGTGTAGCAAGATGTAGGGAACAATGACAATATGCATGGAACACCTACTCCATGCCACAACTTCATAGAGCTCTTTGCATTACGTTTCTATTCAATTATCTTAACAACAAAGAGGCAGTTATGGTTGCTACCCCTATTTTACTGATAAAGGAACTAGATTTCAGGGAGGTAAGGTAGTTTATTCTAAGTTACATAGACATTTTAGCCTGGTCTCTGAATTTTTCATGCCATGTAGAACAAACAAAATACAGTCAGAGAGCTCATGAATGTAATAAACTTCAAATCCTTTCTGTGGAAACCTTATTGCGGCATACTAACCCCAAGAAGGATTCAGTCATTACTCATATCCCAAAAGGAAGGAAGAAGCAGTTTTCTCTTTTTATCTTGTGATCAAGAGGGGTGACTTTAAGAAACAGCCCTGGATGACTACAGGCAAGATAGGGAAGGCTACAAGATCAGCAAAGCAAGTGTCTTTACATGCCAATGTTGACTGACGCAGTGTCTTCATGTGATGGGGATGGGAAGCAATGATTATGGACCATGGTGGGCGAAGCAGCCATTTGTTGTTCTGTGTACATTTTCATGGTTTGGGACAAGGCATGGACAGGCAGCCTGGGAAGGTCTCTTTCCACTGTCAGAGATGATGGGATGCAGGGAGCACTCCAGAGGTGTCACATAATCTGCCATTGCAACATCCACACCTAGGATTTCTTGCTTCCCCTGGCCAGATCTGGAAAGCAAGTCAAAAGTCACAGAAGGAGGCAATATTTAGGCTCTAGGCTGAAAAATCCCATGGGAGCAATGAGAGACAATGGCTGAGGAGAGCTCTGACCATCTCTCTCAGCTAGGAGAATCTGGCTGTCATTATTTGTGCTGGCCCAAAAGCAATATTTGGGAATTGACCTTTAGAGCCCAGTAGCTGAGCTGGCAAGGCAGGTGTTGTCTGTGAACACTAGCCTCAGAATCACCTAGCATTTCTTAAAGGTGTCTAAGCCTCTCTCCAGACCTACTGAATCAGAATGTGGGGGGTGAGGGTGAATCTTCATTTTTAACATATTTCTCAGGTGGTTTGTGTGCACTTTAAGAACTCCTTATAGATTCCATTAGCAGCATGAGAAACCTAGACAAGATAGGGAAAATAATATGGGTTCTGGAGTCAAACAAACCTCCCAGACTTGTGCTACATCCTTGAAGCTTATTAGCCATGTGATCTTGTACAAACGGCTTGACTTCTTTGATTCCCACCTGTAAAATGGGTTTATGATACTCGACACTGAGGGGTGTTGTGAATGTCAGAAGACTGTGTTTGCAAATGCCTGCTACATATCAGGCACTCAACAACTACTTGTGGGTTTAAGTTGAAATTAAGCATTTTCCAGGCTCCAGTCTCACTCTTACTAGAATAGCCTCAGATGCTCATCTACCCAGGACATTTGCGATTGGTGGATAGAAGGGCGTGGGAAAGTGAGGATAACTTGGATGATGTAACAAGATTTATTCTCATTATTCTTGCCAATTTATAGGCTTTGAGACAGATGTGAGAAACAGGGTCTGAGCAGCCTGGGACATTGTGCTGTCTCTAACAGGATGCACTTTAGCAGGGATGGGAAAATACTGACTTTGTACTTCACAAATGTAGGTGCAAACATGTGACCCAGGATAGGAAAATGAAGGTGAGCATAATACGAAAATGACGGCGAGCTTGGGTTGCATTACAAGAAGTATAAGCTTTGGAATGAGGGAGTGGATCTCACTCTTCTTGCTCTGCTGGCCAGAACAGCGTGAAAACCTTCACACATTATGATCTGATGAGAGAGTGGGCCTTATCTTCGGAGAAGAGGAAATTGGGTGGTAAAAGGAGTTAAGGTCATATAATTGAGGAGTGTTTTTAGGGAGTGGAGTGGGTTAGCCTACCCAAAAAGAGGCAATACAGTCACTGCGTAGAGTAATCTGAAAGCGTGAGTTGGGGAAGTGGTCTAAAGGAGCAGAATTAACAACAATGGGTGAAAACTGCTGAGACACAGATTCTAGTTTCTTAGAGGGAAGAACTTCAACAATGGCCACTATTGTGCTCCTCTACCAGGTAAGCTGGATTGCTTTATGTCATCAACACACCAGCAACCTGACCAAGCAGGAATTTTTTTCTCCATTTTTCAGGTGAAGAAACAGACTTAAAGAGGGGAAGTGACTTGGCAAAGCCACATGGATTAGAAGGGGTGAAGGCAAGAACAATAGCTTGAAAGTCAGAGGAGTCTGCTCCCTCCACTGTGTTGGGTTCTCTATCTACAAGCAGAGGAGACTGAAGAAGGAATGAGTTGATTGGAAAGTAATACATTTCCCTGTCATTGAAGGTGACCACCTGTCAAGGATTCCATGGAAAAGACTCAAGAAAACAATTTGGTAGATCCTTGGAGTTAGGATCTTAGACTCTAAAATCATACACCACTTCATTAACTCATTGGCTGAGATTTGCTTGTTTATGTGCTTTTTGCTGTTTCATAGACCTACTGTAGTCTAAGTGTTTGGCATAGGGCCAGGTCCCTGTAATGCATACCCAAGAAATGATAGCTCTTAAAAAGGACTAGAGTCATTTGTGATGGCCCCAAATGTCCTCCCAGTCCTCAGATGCACAGGAAGTTACTTGTCTCTTGCTCATCACGCATGGGACAAGCCTTCCTTCCTCCATCCATGAGATTCCTTAGAATCGGCTTTGGCTTTAAGCCTCTGTCCCCAGACACTTGCCAACCCCCAAGAGCTCATCTGTCAGTCCCAAACTTGGTATGGAGGAATTCCGTGCTGGGTTAAAACCAGGATTGCCAAAAAGCACAGAAGAGGAACACCCATGGAAGTTGCAGAGGTCTTGCTTCTTGGAAAAGAAACAGTATAACTTTGGATTTAAATCTGGCATCTCTCACTGCTTCATGAAGTACTTTAGTAAGTCACTTAATATCTTTCAGCCTCAGTTCAAAGACCATTGAGTGATATTATCAACACCTCACAAAGCTATGCAAAATTTAGAAGGTCACACACATACATATGACAGTGCACCTGCTTAGGGCTGTATGCATACTCAGAAAGACTTGAAAAGACCCTAAGCTCTCACCTCTGACTAAAGTTGAGGCACTGAGCAAACAGGAAGTGAAAGCTAAGACAGGGTAAGTTTTTATTTTTATTTTTTGAGATGGAGTCTTGCTCTATCACCCAGGTTGGAGTGCAGTGGCAAGATCTTGGCTCACTGCAACCTCTGCCTCTCAGGTTCAAAGATTCTCCTGCCTCAGCCTCTGGAGTAGCTGGAATTATAGACACCTGCCACCATACCTGGCTAATTTTTTTTTTTTTTTTTGTATTTTCAGTAAAGATGAAGTTTCACTATGTTGGCCAGTCTGGTCTCAAACTCCTAACCACAAGTGATCTGCCTACCTCGGCCTACCAAAGTGCTGGGATTACAGGTGTGAGCCACCACATCCAGCCAACTAGGGCAGAGTTGGAAACAGCCCTTCTGTTGTTGAAAGTGAACTCCAACACACGGAGCCTCCTGGCAAAGATTGAAAGACTTACTAGCCCCAGGTGTCTGAGGAAATTTCTATCCAGTCACTAGCTAAACACTAAGCTGATTCAGTGGCCACATGTGTCAAAAAATGCAGACTTTACAGAATTACCTTGTGAAAGTCATCAAATCTGAACATAAAAGCAAATAAAATGCAACAACAAAATTTGCATGGAGAATATGATTCAGAGTTGCCATATTACATTATTTAAAGTGTCCAGTTTCCCTATCATCAGAGTAAACAGGCAACCTACAGAATGGGAGAAAATTTTTGCAATCTATCCATCTGACAAAGGGCTAATATCCAGAATCTACAAGGAACTTAAATTTACAAGATAAAACAACCCCATCAAAAAGTGGGCAAAGGATATGAACAGACACTTCACAAAGAAGACATTTATGCAACCAACAAATATATGAAAAAAAAGTTAATCATCTCTGCTCGTTAGAGAAATGCAAATCAAAACCACAATGAGATACCATCTCACACCAGTTAGAAAGGCAATCATTAAAAAGTCAGGAAACAACAGATGCTGGAGAGGATGCAGAGAAATAGTAATGTTTTCACACTGTTGGTGGAAGTGTAAATTAGTTCAACCATTGTTGAAGATAGTGTGGCAATTCCTCAAGGATCTAGAACTAGAAATGCCATTTGACTTAGCAATCCCATTACTGGGTATATACCCAAATGATTATTAATCATTCTGCTATAAAGACACATGCACACATATGTTTATTCCAGCACTAGTCACAATAGCAAAGACTTGGAACCAACCCAAATGCCCATCAATGATAGACTGGATAAAGAAAATGTGGCACATATATACCATAGAATACTGTGCAGCCATAAAAAAGGATGAGCTCACGTCCTTTTCTGGGACATGGATGAATCTGGAAACCATCGTTCTCAACAAACTGACACAAGAACAGAAAACCAAACGCTGCATGTTCTCACTCATAAGGGGGAGTTGAACAATGAGAACACATGGACATAGGGAGGGGAACATCACCACCAGGCCTGCCTTACAAGAGCTCCTGAAGGAAGCACTAAACATGGAAAGGAACAACCGGTACCAGCCACTGCACAAACATGCCAAATTGTAAAGACCATCTGTGCTAGGAAGAAACTGCATCAACTAATGAACAAAATAACCAGCTAACATCATAATAACAGGATCAGATTTACACATAACAATATTCACCTTTAATGTAAATGGGCTAAATGCTCCAATTAAAAGACACAGACTGGCAAATTGGACAAAGAGTCAAGACCCATCAGTTTGCTGTATTCAGGAGACCCATCTCACGTGCAGTGACACACGTAGGCTCAAAATAAATGAGGAAAATCTACCAAGAAAATAGAAAACAAAGGAAAGCAGGGGTTGCAATCCTAGTCTCTGATAAAACAGACTTTAAACTAACAAAGATCAAAAGAGACAAAGAAGACCATTACATAATGGTAAAGGGATCAATTCAACAAGAAGAGCTAACTATCCTAAATACATATGCACCAACTACAGGAGCACCCAGATTCATAAAACAAGTCCTTAGAGACCTACAAAGAGACTTAGACTCCCACACAATAATAATGGGAGACTTTAACAGCCCACTGTCAACTTTAGACAGATCAATGAGACAGAAAGTTAACAAGGATATCCAGGAATTGAACTCAGCTCTGCACCAAGCAGACCTAATAGACATCTACAGAACTCTCCACCCCAAATCAACAGAATATACATTCTTCTCAGCACTACATTGCACTTATTCCAAAATTGACCACATAGTTGGAAGTAAAGCACTCCTCAACAAACATAAAAGAACAGAAATTATAACAAACTGTCTCTCAGATCACAGTGCAATCAAACTAGAACTCAGGATTAAGAAACTCACTCAAAATCGCTCAACTACATGGAAACTGAACAACCTGCTCCTGAACAACTACTGGCTACATAACAAAATGAAGGCAGAAATAAAGATGTTCCTTGAAACCAATGAGAATAAAGACACAACATACAAGAATCTCTGAGACACATTTAAAGGAGTGTGTAGAGGGAAATTTATAGCACTAAATGTCCACAAGAGAATTCAGGAACGATCTAGAATTGACATCCTAACATCACAATTAAAAGAACTAGAGAAGCAAGAACAAACACATTCAAAAGCTAGCAGAAGGCAAGAAATAACTAAGATCAGAGCAGAACTGAAGGAGATAGAGACACAAAAAACCCTTCAAAAAATCAATGAATCCAGCAGATGGTTCTTTGAAAAGATCAACAAAATTGATAGACCACTAGCAATACTAATAAAGAAGAAAAAAGAGAAGAATCAGATAGATGCAATAAACAACGATAAAGGGGATATCACCACTGATCCAACAGAAATACAAACTACCATCAGAGAATACCAGAAACACTTCTATGGAAATAAACTAGAAAATCTAGAAGAAATGGATAAATTCCTGGACACATACACGCACCCAAGACTAAACCAGGAAGAAGTTGAATCCCTGAATAGACCAATAACAGGCTCTGAAATTCAGGCAATAATTAATAGCCTACTAACCAAGAAAGTCCAGGACCAGATGGATTCACAGCTGAATTCTACCAGAGGTACAAAGAGGGGCTGGTACCATTCCTTCTGAAACTATTCCAATCAATAGAAAAAGAGGGAATCCTCCCTAAATCATTTTATGAGGCCAGCATCATCCTGATACCAAAGCCTAGCAGAGACACAACAAAAAAAGAGAATTTTAGACCAATATCCCTGATGAACATCGATGCAAAAATCCTCAATAAAATACTGGCAAACCGAATCCAGGAGCACATCAAAAAGCTTATCCACTACAATCAAGTTGGCTTCATCCCTGGGATGCAAGGCTGGTTCAACACAGGCAAATCAGTAAATGTAACCTAGCATATAAACAGAACCAAAGACAAAACCCACAAGATTATCTCAATAGATGCAGAAAAGGCCTTTGACAAAATTCAACAGCCCATTATGCTAAAAACTCTCAGTAAACTGGTATTGATGGGATATATCTCAAAATAATAAGAGCTATTTATGACAAACCCACAGCCAATATCATAATGAATGGGCAAAAATTGGAAGCATTCCCTTTGAAAACTGGCACAAGACAGGGATGCCCTCTCTCACCATGCCTATTCAGCACAGTGTTTGAAGTTCTGGCCAGGGCAATCAAGCAGGAGAAGGAAATAAAGGGTATTCAATTAGGAAAAGAGGAAGTCAAACTGTCCCTGTTTGCAGATGACGTGATTGTATATTTAGAAAACCCCATCATCTCAGCTCAAAATCTCCTTAAGCTGATAAGCAACTTCAGCAAACTCTCAGGATACAAAATCAATGTGCAAAAATCACAAGCATTCTTATACACCAATAACAGACAAACCTAGAGCCAAATCATGAGTGAACTCCCATTCACAATTGCTTCAAAGAGAATAAAATACCTAGGAATCCAACTTACAAGGGATGTGAAGGACCTCTTCAAGGAGAACTATAAACCACTGTTCAACGAAATAAAAGATGACACAAACCAATGGAAGAACATTCCATGCTCATCGATAGGTAGAATCAATATTGTGAAAATGACCATACTGTCCAAGGTAATTTATAGATTCAATGCCATCCCCATTAAGCTACCAATGACTTTCTTCACAGAATTAGAAAAAACTACCTTAAAGTTCACATGGAACCAAAAAAGAGCCCACATTGCCAAGACAATCCTAAGCCAAAAGAACAAAGCTGGAGGCATCATGCTACCTCACTTCAAACTATACTACAAGGCTATAGTAAACAAAACAGCATGGTACTGCTACCAAAACAGATATATAGACCAATGGAATAGAAAAGAGCCCTCAGAAATAATACCACACATCTACAACCATCTGATCTTTTACAAACCTGACAAGAACAAGAAACGGGGAAAGGATTCCCTATTTAATAAATGGTGCTGGGAAAACTGGCTAGCCATATGTAGAAAGCTGAAATTGGATCCCTTCCTTACACCTTACAAAAATTAACTCAAGATGGATTAAAGACTTAAATGTTAGACCTAAAACCATAAAAAGCCTAGAAGAAAATCTAGGCAATACCATTCAGGACACAGGCATGGGCAAGGGCTTCATGACTGAAACACCAAAAGCAATGGCAACAAAAGTCAAAATAGACAAATGGGATCTAATTAAACTAAAGAGCTTCTGCACAGCAAAAGAAACTACCATCAGAGTGAACAGGCAACCTACAGAATGAGAGAAAATTTTTACAATTTACCCATCTGACAAAGGGCTAATATCCAGAATTTACAGAGAACTTAAACAAATTTACAAGAAAAAATCAAACAACCTCATCAAAAAGTGGGCAAAAGATATGAACAGACACTTCTCAAAAGAAGACATTTATGCAGCCAACAGACACATGAAAAAATGCTCATCATCATTGGCCATCAGAGAAATGCAAATCAAAACCACATTGAGATATACCATCTCACACCAGTTAGAATGGTAATCTTTAAAAAGTCAGGAAACAACAGGTGCTGGAGAGAATGTGGAGAAATAGGAACACTTTTACACTGTTGTTGGAACTGTAAACTAGTTCAAACATTGTGGAAGACAGTGTGGTGATTCCTCAAGGATCTAGAACTAAAAATACCATTTGATCCAGCCATCCCATTACTGGGTATATACCCAAAGGATTATAAATTGTGCTGCTATAAAGACACATGCACACATATGTTTATTGCAGCACTATTCACAATAGCAAAGACTTGGAATCAACCCAAATGTCCATCAGCGACAGACTGGATTAAGAAAATGTGGTACATACACACCGTGGAATACTATGCAGCCATAAAAAAGGATGAGTTCATGTCCTTTGTAGGGACATGGATGCAGCTGGAAACCATCATTCTCAGCAAACTATCGCAATAACAGAAAACCAAATACTGCATGTTCTCACTCATAGGTGGGAATTGAACAATGAGATCACTTGGACACAGAAAGGGGAACATGACACACCAGGTCCTATTGTGGGGAGTGGGGAGAGGGGAGGGATAGCATTAGGAGATATACCTAACATAAATGACGAGTTAACGGGTGCAGCACACCAACATGGCACATGTATACATATGTAAGAAGCCTGCACGTTGTGCACATGTACCCTAGAACTTAAAATATAATTAAAAAAAAAGAAAAAAGAAAAAGAAAAAATCAATTATGGTTCTATACACTGGAAATTTAGTGAAGTTAAGTAAACAATTCCATTTATAATAGTACCAAAAAGAATAAAATACTTAGGAATAAATTTTTAAAAAGTAATGTAAAACTTGTACACTGAAAACTACAAAATATCAATGAAATAAGTTAAAAAGGACTTAAGCATACAAAAAAAACCATGTTTATGGAATGGAAAACAATATTGTTAAGATGGCAGTACTCCTTATGACGTTTAGTTTTAGGAACCAACTTGACTGGATTAAGGAATACCTAAAACCCTGGTAAAACATAACTTCTGAGTGTATCTGTGAGGGTGTTTCTAGAGGAGATTAGCATGTGATTCTGACTGAGCAAGGTGGGAAAGATCCACCCTCAATGCAGGTGGGCACTATCCAATCGGCCCAGAGAGAAAAAAAACAGAACAGAGTGAATTTGTCCATCTATATGTTAGAGCTGGGATACACTCTTCCTCTCCTGTCCTTGAATATCAGAACTGCAGGCTCCCTGGCATTTGGACTTCAGGACTCATACCAGTGCCCCTCTAGGTTATCAGGGCTTCAGCCTCAGACTGACAGTTACACCATTGGCTTCTCTGATTCTGGGGCCCTTGGACTTAAACTGAGCCAGGTGTCTCTAGCTTATAGACAGCCTGTGGTGGGACTTCTCAGGCATCATAATCGTGTGAGCTAATTCCTCTAATAAATTCCCTCTCATATCTGTCTATCTATCTATCTATCTATCTCATATCTATCTATCTATCTATCTCATATCTATCTATCTCATATCTATCTATCTATCTATCTATCTATCTATCTATCTACCTATCTATCATCTATCTATCTTTCTATTTATCTATCTAATCTAATCTTTTTACCTATGTATCCCATTTGTTCTGGCTCTCTGGAGAACTCTGGCTAACACTCCTCAAATTGTTTAGCAGATTAAACACAATCTCTATCAAAATATTGTTGCGGGAAGTGAGGGACCCCAGATGGAGGGACCAGCTGAAGCCATGGCACAACATAAATTGTGAAGTTTTCATGGACATTTATTAGTTCCCCAAATTAATACTTTTATAATTTCTTTTTTTTTTTTTTTTTTTTTTTTGAGGCGGAGTCTCGCTCTGTCGCCCGGACTGGAGTGCAGTGGCCGGATCTCAGCTCACTGCAAGCTCCGCCTCCCGGGTTCCCGCCATTCTCCTGCCTCAGCCTCCCGAGTAGCTGGGACTACAGGCGCCCGCCACCTCACCCGGCTAGTTTTTTTGTATTTTTAGTAGAGACGGGGTTTCACCGTGTTAGCCAGGATGGTCTCGATCTCCTGACCTCGTGATCCGCCCGTCTCGGCCTCCCAAAGTGCTGGGATTACAGGCTTGAGCCACCGCGCCCGGCCTTACTTTTATAATTTCTTATGCCTGTCTTTACTGCAGTCTCTGAACATAAATTGTGAAGATTTCATGGACACTTACCACTTCCCCAATCAATACTCTTGTGATTTCCTATGCCTGTCTTTACTTTAATCTCTTAATCCTATCATCTTCGTAAACTTAGGATGAATGCCACCTCAGGACCCTGTGATGATTGCACTAACTGCACAAATTGTTTAAACAATATGAAATCTGGGCACCTTGAAAAAAGAACAGGATAACAGCGATGTTCAGGGAACAAGGGAGATAACCATTAGGTCTGGGTGCCTGAGAGCCGGGCAGAACAAAGCCATATTTCTCTTCTTTCAAAAGCAAATAGGAGAAATATTGCTGAATTCTTTTTCTCAGCAAGGAACATTCCTGAGAAAGAGAATGCGTTCCCATGGGGAGGTCTCTGAAATGGCCGCTTTGGGAATATCTGTCTTTTTACGGTTGTAGAGAAGGGATGAAATAAGCCTCAGTCTCTCCTAGCGCTCCCAGGCTTAGTAGGACGAGGAAATTCCTGCCTAATGAATTTTTGTCAGACCAGTTGTCTGCTCTCAAACCCTGTCTCCTGATAAGATGTTATCAATGACAATGCATGCCCAAAATTTCATTAGTAATTTTAATTTTGCCCTGGTCCTGTGATCTTGCCCTGCCTCCACTTGCCTTGTTATATTTTATTACCTGGTGAAGCATGTGATCTCTGTGACCCACACCCTATTCATACACTCCCTCCTCTTTGAAAATCACTAATAAAAACTTGCTGGTTTTGTGGCTTGGGGGCATCACGGAACCTGCCAACATGTGATGTCTTCCCTGGACACTCAGTTTTAAAATTTCTCTCTTTTGCACTCTTTCCCTTTACTTCTCAGACCGGCCGACACTTAGGGAAAATAGAAAAGAGCCCACATTGAATATCAGGGGCTGGTTTCCCCCAGTAAAATATCACTGCCACTTTTGTAGAAGTTGACAAGCTGTTCCCAAAATTTATATTGAAATTCAAGCAGGTAGAATACTCAAAAGAGTCCTAAGAAAGAGGAACTAAGAGGCCAGGTGCAGTGGCTCATGCCTGTAATCCCAGCACTTTGGGAGGCTGATGTGGGTGGATCACAAGGTCAGGAGATTGAGACCATCCTAGCTAACATGGTGAAACCCTGTGTCTACTAAAAATACAAAAAATTAGCCAGGTGTGGTGGTGGTGGGTGCCTGTAGTCCCAGCTACTCGGGAGGCTGAGGCAGGAGACTGGTGTGAATCCAGGAGGCAGAGCTTGCAACTTATTACAAAGCTATAGTAATCAAAACTGTGTGGTACTGTCATAAGAATAGACATATAGACCAATAAAATAACACTGAGAGTTCAGAGACAAACTCTTACACTCATGGTCAATTGATTTTCAAGAAGGGTGCCAAGATAATTCAATGGGGAAAGAATAGTCACTCAATGCATGATGCTGGGACAACTGGATAGCCACATACAAAAAAATAAAGTTGGACCCCTAGCTCATACCATATAAAAAATCATTTCAAAATGAATTAAAGACCTAAATGTAAAAGATAAGACTATTAAACTCTTAGAAAAAAACATATGAGTAAATCTTCATGACCTTAGATCAGGCAATGTTTTTCAGATATGACACCAAATGCACAAGCAACGGAACTAAAAAACAGATAAATTGGACTCCATCAAAATGAAAACTTTTGTACGTCATAGGACACTATTAATAAAGTAAAAAGATAATCTTCAGAATGGGAGAATGTAATTGAATCATGTTTATTATGGGTTTTATATCCAGGATATTTAAAGAACTCTTACAATGCAACAGTAGAAGACAAATAACCCAATTTTTCAAATGGACAAATGACTTGAATAGACATTCCTTCAAAGAAGATACACAAATGACCAATAAGCACATGAAAAAATGCTCAACATCATTAGTCATTAGGAAAACGCAAATCAAAACCACAATGACAAACCACTTCATATGCACAAGAATGGCTACAATAAAAAAGATGAACATTTGTAAGTGTTGGTAAGAATATGGAGAAATTGCAACCCTCATACACTGTTGGTGAGAAGGTAAAATGGCGCAGCCACCACAGAAAACAGTTTGGCAGTTTCGCAAAAAGGCAGACATTGAGTTACCATATTACCCTGCAATTCTACCCTAGGTATCTACCCAAGAAAATGTAAAACACATGTTCATACAAAAAAATCACATATGCATGTTCATAGCATTTTTCATAATAGCCCAAGGTAGAAGGAATGCAAATATTCAATAACTGATGAATGGATAAATAAAATGTCATATATGTGTACAATCGAGTATTATATAGCCATAAAAAGGGGTAAAGGATTAAAGATACTACAACATGTATCAACCTTGAAAACATTATGCTACATAAAAGATATTTATCACAAAATACCACATATTGTATGTAAAATGTTCAGAAGAGGCTAATCTGAGAAGATACAAAGTAGTGGCTGCCAGGGTCTGGGAAGAGGTGGGGGTGCCTACAAAGAGGTATAGGGGTAATGAGGACGTTCTGGAATTAAACAGTGGTGATCATTGCATGATGTCATAAATACACTAAAATCACTGAATTGTACACTTTAAAGGATGAATATTATGGTATAAATTATATCTCACTTGCATAATGTGATGATATAATAGATGAATATTACTTGGCATACAAGTGATACACAGCAACTTTTTATTTTCTTGCTTTCTTATTCCTTTGTGCTCCTTAAAAGTTTGGTCTGGAATACTTGCCTCTGCAAGTTCCTGCCAGAGACATAAGTTTATTGGACTGGGAATTCAAGTTTATAATTGTGTCCAGTCTCAATTCCCTGAAGGCCTGATGCTTGGCTTTAGGCTCAGAGGCAAATCTGAGATTATCTGAGCAAGAAAGCACTAAAAGATTCTGTGAATTTTTCCCGCCCCTCTACTAGCAGGTTTGAGGATACTACACCCAAGGCAGGCATGATGTGCCTAGGCCAGACCCAGAACCACACTCCTGCGTGGCCCCTGAGCTCCTGCATTCCACTGTTCTGGGTCCCTTTCTTCTTCTCCTCTCTTTCCAGCATCACTCTTGGCTCTGTCAAGAAGTGGTGTAGGTGGTGTGACCCGAGGCCAAATGATGCTGGGAGGGTCAGCGAGGTCTGTATCTTTGAAAATGTGTGTACAGCGGTAAAAAAAAAAAACAAAAAAACCACAAACAAACTGCAGCCACTCTCTAGCTCACTAGATGAGGAAGGAAGCGTGTTATCCCATTTGGGAAAACACTTTCAGGGCCTCTGCTGTTCAGCAGTTTCAGATCTCAAGGCCTCATGAGGAAGGGGAGGGTAAGAAATAAAGAGATCATTTCCAGAGGTAAGAAAGTGGAAGGACAACTTCCTTGCTTGAGGTTACTTTTGGGAGAGAGGCATTTTGGTTTCCATTAATGGGCTTAAGTGCTGGAGCGGGTCCCAAGGAAAGGAAGAGATGGCAGAGGCCAGGCGCAGTGGCTCATGCCTGTAATCCTAGCACTTTGGGAGGCTGAGGTGGGTGGATGACCTGAGGTCAGGAGTTCGAGACCAGCCTGGTCAACATAGTGAAACCCTGTCTCTACTAAAAATACAAAAATTAACTGGGCGTGGTGGCAGGCACTTGAAATCCCAACTACTTGGGAGGCTGAGGCAGGAAAATCGCTTGAACCCAGGGGGATGGAGGTTATAGTGAACTGAGATCATATCACTTCACTGCAGTCTGGGCAAAAGAGCAAGACTCTGTATCAAAAAAAAAAAAAAAAGAAAGAAAGAAAGAAAGAAAGAGGTAGCAGAAGGGGCTCTGTTCTGAGGGCAGGTTGGAGTTTAAGGTGACCATTGACTCAAGAATGGAACCTGGTATTTAACATTCAGCTGTTTTCTCCCCTGCGTGGCAATTCCTGAAGCCTTCATGATACAAGTGACATCACCCAGCCTGGAATTAGCTTTGCAGTAGGGAAGGCCCAGGAGGGAGGTAGGGGAAATGTTGGGTTCAAGTCTGGGTTGCAGAAGTGCTCAGAGGTGAGAGGGAAAGCTCGGGATAGCCTTTCTGACTCAGAAGTGAAAAAAGCCACAAGGAGAATGTAGCACTCTGGGAATCCTAGGGCATCCTGGAAGTGGATTGGATAATGACTATTATCATTAGTGTGAAATGGGACCAGGAATTATGGCAGACAGGAAAGGAAAGGCATCCCCAGAAGGCTGCAGGACTTGGGAGCCCTAGACCACTGATGGGTAATGGGTTCTCCCAGAACTGCAGCGGCTACCTGGGGAGAATTCAGCGGGCCAAGGGGAATGAGGGCATGCAGTAGAGGAGAAGGGGCACAGACAGAAGCTTGGGAGCCTAGTTTGTGTATCTAACGAGAGCATTGCACATCACTGTCACATGGTACAACTTCAGTAGGTGCTGGCTACATTTGAACAGAGGAGCTAAGGCTGTAATGGTGAGGGGATATGCCAAGTGGGGCTGGGGTCACAGCCAGAGACTGCCAAAGTGGGAGGGGGGCCACCTGCTGAGGAGGATAAGAGGCATTCTTCTACCAGGGAAGCGCTAATTATGGGACTTCAGGGGTGCTAGGTGTCAGGTGGGCTCAATTGCACATCATAACGTGGATGGCACTCGGTGTCAGGCAAGGGGAGAGGGCTTAGTCTCAAGCATGGACTCATGCTCAGGATTGGGAAGATGAAGGCCGGCGATGGGGAGGACTCTGTGCCAAGAGAGGGAATGCAAGTGCTAGAGAGAGGAGCTAAGTGCCAAGGGTGGCTAAATCTCGGGAAGGGAGCTTGCAAAGTCAAACTTACGGGGGACCTCAGTGACAGGAATAGTGGGAGATGACACTCAGGGCCAGGGATGGTTTGGAACAGTCTTCCGCGGGGGGGTCAGGACTCTTGTGATCTGGCCTCATACTCCCACCTGGTCTTCATCAGCCCATCTGCTCCAACGGCCCCTCCTCCCTAGCTAAGCTGCTTGTCAGGAGCAGGCTCCTGCTTAAGGCAGGGCCAGGCTGCACACAAGGACATACACGTGCAGGCAAGAAGCCTTGCAGGGCAGGGCAGCTCCCAGGCTGCAGCTCCTGACTGATGGTGCCACCTCTCCCCACCCCAGGGCCGAGCTGGTGGCTGCCCAGGTTGAAGCAGAGGACAGTAGCAGAGAGCCCACAGCGTGGCCCCACTGTGCTCCAGCCCAGCATGCTTTCCTTTCTCCAGCTGTCCAGCTTCTCCAGGAGCTGGTGAAAGCAGGTGTGGTGGCGTGAGGCTGTGGGCTCTGTTCTCCTAATATTGAACTTCCAGGTACTGGAGGTGGTGGAGCAGACTTCCTGCTGATGGAGTCTGCCGTCAGCTCCGATGGGGTTGCAGCAACAGACCCTCAGTGGGAACAGAAAAGACTTTGAGACATCTCATCCAGCTTTACTCTTTACAAATAGAGAAATGCAGACCCTGAAATAATGTGCCCGAGGTCACTTAGGAAGTTGGCATCCTGGCTCCAGTTCCTTGTCTTCTTACACAGTGCATGCCTCCCAAACATGATGATTTCAAATCATGCAATAGGGTCAACAGACACTGGCTCTTCCATGCATTAACCAGGTGATTTTGGAAAGGCTGTTAACTTCCCCAAACCTCAGGGTCCTCATCCGTAATACGGACACAATCCAATCAGTGTTACCAGTCTTATTAGACTCACTAGGAGGTCACCATCACCAGCTCTTGTCCTCCACATGTATAACAAAGATCTTAGCTTTCTGAAATAGTCCCTAGGCACAATCAGACCCAGTGGGGCTCTCATGTGCTGCCAACACTCAAACAGACACATCCATTTATGCCAGGCTCTGCCTCTGCTCTGAGACGGCTAGTGGCATTCTGTTGGGGACCACTGGTGCCACTGCTCCTGGTGTGTTGAATGCCACGATGTACAGTTGTCTCTGGGGAAAACATCTTCCCTCTTTGTGTGAGGTTTGTCTAAAGAAGCAGTGTCCAGGCAGTGTGGCTCTACCTCAATGACTCACAGAATTCTTAGTAAAATGATTCTTTTAGTTTTTATTTGGAGTCCCCAGGGGCTCATAAGTCATAGACCCTTAGGAGCTCAGTCAGAGATTTCTCGGAATGGCAGACACCACACTCTGCTAAGCGTGCCAGAGAAGGTGGTGCTCACCAGACTCCACTCTGCTCCTTGACACCTTCCAGCTGCCCTTGCATTAATTGGGGCCATGTGACTAGTTCCAATCCGTGGCTAGAAGTGATGTCACTTCCTGTTAAAGCCCAGGACAAATCTTGCCTCGACTCAGCAACTGGTGACATCCCAGATGCTGAGTCCCTGATGGAATATGAAAAACAGAGTCCTTGCCCAGCAATGTGCTTTGGGTGAGTGAGAAAGGAACGTTTATGTTGAAAACTGCTGAAGTCTGGGGATAGCTTGTTACTGCAGCACAACCTAGCCTATCCTGACCAATGCATCAAAACAGTTTGCCTTCCCTAACCAAGATGTCCTTGCTTGATTAATCTCACTGAGCTAGGTCTCCTCTTCCCTTCAAATGTGGTCTTTTTAGAAGATGGTTCAGTGCCACAACTACCAGCCTTCTTGTATACATTCTCCATGAGTTTGTCATAGGTGACCACACCTGTGAGAGCCTCATTCAGACAAGGGCTAAGCTCTTCATCACTATAGTGTCATCACTTTCCTCCCTGCAGCCCCTGTCTGCAAAGTCTCTTCTCTCAGTAACAGATTCCACCCTGGACTCAGACCTTCTGGAACTCTGAAAGCTGAAGAGTACAGACTGTGTATGTGGAAGTTTTCCCTAAATTCTCATGAGCTTCAGACTCTCATGAGCCAGTGACTTTGTTTCCAGTCTTCTTCCATGCAGACCTGATACCTCCCATCCTTCCCCCTCAATGCTGCTACCTCTTCCTGCAGTAGTTCCAACATGCGTGACAGCACTGGCTAACTCCACAGGGTGGTGCTGCTGCTATGCCATGGCTGTTTCTGCCTTAGACAGGACTCTGCTTGCTTCTGGGAAAATCTCTTTGGGGCTTGGCCTGCAGGATAGCAATTATTCTATGCCTGAGAAGATAAGCCAGATAAATCTGCAACCACATCCAACCACACCCAAAGAGCTGCAGGCAGTTTCTATTGCTTTTAAGAGTGCTTTCTTTCCAACTATTCCAGGTCTTCCTGAGTGCCTCCAGTGTGGCAGCAAGGTGTTTATGCCCTCTCTGACTTTCAAGGAAGAAATGATGGAGGTGTTTAGCATTGGCAGCACTGCTGCCCTTCTCTGATGACTCCTGTCTCCTGAGGGCCACTGTGATTCCCATCGGCCTCTTAAAAGAATAAACACTATCCAGTATTTATTACTATAGCCTCTGAATTCACAAGCCAGCCATGGTCCCCAGCTTTCCACACTTCTAATACTGGGAATGGCTCTCTAATTATTTACTTAGAGACATTGCCTATTTTGAGCACAGAGGCATCTTTCAGGGAAGAGCCCTAAATGTTTTTCAACCTGATAGATATCTCAGATGATGGTAAATGTCTCTTAGACTTAGCTTGGATTTTGCATAACCCATGATATAAAGGCAGTAGAGCATAGTGGTTAAGAAAGTGAGCTTTGGTGTTAGGTTGTGGGAGTTTGAAACTCAACTTTGTTGGTTTTAGTCCAGGTAACCCTGAGAAACATCTTTAACCTCGCTGTGTCTTATTTTAGTCATTCATAAACCAGAGATGATAACTGCACAGATCTTTCAGGGCTCTACGGAGGATTAGCTGTCATAACGTAGGCTAAATACGAAGTACTTGATGTTTTGTTTTTTCTAAGACCACCAGATCGGGCGCAAAGGAACCAGCGACTAGGCAAGGGTAGGAGCAAAACTGCAAGTTTATTTTGGTCACCTAGCTTCAGGGGAAGAAGGTGGGTAAGGAGAGGTCTGTTGGCCTCCGGCAAATGAGGCCCACAGAGTTCTCCGTGCTGCCCTCGGACGGAGTTCCGACAGTCCCGACCGCAGTGGGGAAGCTGGGAAGTCCGTGCGTGGCACTCGTCCGGAGCGGCTTTTCTGGGAGTGGGAGGGTGATAGGCGGGGCACGGGCATGTCCGGGGGCGTTCCGCAGGTGCGACCAGGTAAATCTTGGTCTCTTCAGATTGACGTCACCTGGCGCATGCCCAGTTGGTCTGCACCTTCCCGGGCGTCGGCTGCATTTTCGCGCGCGCGGGAAAAGTTGGGGGGATGAAGAACCCGGAAATGCGCCATCTTGCCTCTGTTCGTCCAAACACTTGACACATAGGAAATATTCCACATGGACTAGGTCCCTTCTTCTTGCCCCTGCAGATTCCCTAGTTCCAGTTCTTTTTGCACAGGCTTGCCTATGTTAATTTCCTAGGAACCGGCTTCCTCCTGCTGCTCTCTTTATATGCACTTTGAATGGCTTCAAGCCATCATAAGCCATCAGTTGAAGATATACAAAAAGGCTCTCATCTAAGCCCTCAGGACCTTCCAAAATATGTCCCCAACCAACCCCTCCAGGTGTATTTTCAGCTGTTCCTCCCAAGACCCTCCCTCTGGTCTAGCTGATCTCTCTATTCTCACTAAACCTCTTCACTCAGGCCAAGGCTGTATCCTGACCTCTTTCTCCATCTCTTCAAGCCTTACTCACCCTCTAAGGCTCAGTGGAAGATCTCCCCCTCCTGCAGGAAGTCCTCCCTGACTAGGCAGAAATTCTGTGCCATCCACATGGTACTTAGTCACCAGCAGAATTATCTCTCTGCAGTTTTGCTTTTGCTTGCTTTTGCATGTGATCTTCCCCTCAGTATGAGAGCTCTTTGAAGAAAGATTCTGTGTTTTCATAATTAAGGCTTGACATTCAGTAGGTACTCAATAAAGGCTGGCTGGCTAGATGGATGAAGAATCATGGGTCTTAGAAGACTCCTATGGGCTAGACAGGGATGACAGTAAATCTCTGAATGCCCCTGGGACCTCTCGGAGACACAGAGGAGGGAGAAGCTATTCTTTACTACCCCTAGGAGTTTGTGTGGAGCTGTGGGAAATGAACCAGCACACTTTCTTTAGCTGAATGTGTCCTAAAGTCCCCTCCACCTTTTCCTCAAGGCTGGTCAAAGTGGTCACTTGGTAGCTAATTCTTTAGTGAAGGATTAAGGTTCAGGGTCAGACTCTGAACTCCAGTGGCAACTGCAACTTTTACTAATGATGTGACCTTTACAAGTTTTGAAAGAGATCAAATGAAGAGACTAAGAGGCAGAAATGAAGTCCACAGGCAAACAGCCCGGGCGGGGCCCTGACAGCCCGGGCGGCGCCCTGAGCCTAGTTAAAGATCGACCCCGGACCTAACCGATTAAGGTTATCTATAGACTCCAGACATTGTAAGGACAAACGTTGTGAAAGTCTCTGTCCTGCTCTAATTACCAGTGTCTGCCACATATCTTAGTCCTGGGCCCAGTACAAACAATCCTCTATTTTGTCCCAACTTCCTGAGCCCCATATGCCTGCCCAACACAAACACATTAAGAAAAACAACACCTGGGGAAGCTCCAATAAGGTTACAACCATTTGTAAAAGCGCAGGAACCGATAAGAAGGCTGCTAAAAGCATAACTTCACATTAACATGTAAACCAATTGTAATGCTGTAGCCTAGAGAAATGCCTTGTTCCTCTGTTACCTGACAAGTCCTGTTTACCTCGAGCTATAAAAAGCAAGCGCATGGCCGGGCGCGGTGGCTCAAGCCTGTAATTCCAGCACTTTGGGAGGCCGAGACGGGCGGATCACGAGGTCAGGAGATCGAGACCATCCTGGCTAACATGGTGAAACCCTGTCTCTACTAAAAATACAAAAAACTAGCCGGGCGACGTGGCGGGCACCTGTAGTCCCAGCTACTCGGGAGGCTGAGGCAGGAGAATGGCGTGAACCTGGGAGGCGGAGCTTGCAGTGAGCTGAGATCCGGCCACTGCACTCCAGCCTGGGTGGCAGAGCGAAACTCCGTCTCAAAAAAAAAAAAAAAAAAAAAGAAAAAGCAAGCGCACGCATTGTTTGAGGCCCTCTTGTATGTTATAGAACGGAGGGACCAAGTTCGAACTTGCATTAAAGATCCTTGCCACTTGGCTTTGACTCTGGACTCTGGTGGTCTTCTTCGGGGAACAAACGGTCTGGGCATAACAGTTTCATTAACCTATCAGTATCTCAGTGTCACTGCCTACCTTTAAAGTTGGGATAACCAGGCTAGGTGCAATGGCTCACACCTGTAGCCCTAGCTACTCTGGAGGCTAAGATGGGAGGATTGCTTGAGCCTGGAAGTTTGAGGCTGCAGTGACCTATAGTTGCACCACTGCACTCCAGAGTGGGTGACAGTAACACACTCTTTCAAAAACACAATAATGAAATAAATAAAATAAATAAGGATAACAACTGTTCTTACCTCATCTAGTTGTGAAGACTAAATGAGCTAATGCACATGAGCAGTACGCACTGCTGCAGTGAACACCAATACATAACCTCTGTATGGATCATGTCGGCCTATAGGTTTGGACAGCATGACATGGAAAGAAAAATCAGACTCAAACTCCATCGCTACCACTTCTAGATCCCTGACGAGGAACATGTTCTCCTTCTCTGAAGCTTTGTTTACTTGTCTTTAAAACAAAGAAAATCATACCCATGATAAAGGATGGGGATGGAAATGAAACACTGCTTAGTAGGCACGGATATTACATTAAGTATAATTAAATATTGCCTATTAAGCATGGAGAACAGTGCCCATCATATATGGGGATCATGGGTACGTTCTCATTCTCTTCCATTTAAGTCTCCCTTTTCTGCCTGGCGGAGTGGCTGGGCTGAGATTGTGCTAACTGTAGGAAAGAGGAGAAAATGCAACTTCGTGTAGAGGTTGGTGTGGGTCTGCTGTCACCTGCTGGATTGAGTAGGTAAAGACATTGCCAGGTGCTCTCTGCTGCCACCTTATGGTGAAAGAGGTTTCTGGCAGAAGAGCATATTTGTCTAGCCCTGCTTGTGTTCTGTGAGTCCTCACACCCCTCCAACAATGCGTACTCTCCCGGCGTACCTTCTCTCAAACTCTACCTGGGGAGCACTTACCGAGTGCCAGATAGTGTATAGACCGCGATTAAAAGATTAATGAGACAGAGGCTCTGGCGTATGACAAGACGAGCGGTGCTCATTCTTTAAGGGACCTAAGAAATATGTGGGGAACTTTATTATTTTTTAAAATCACATTTATTCACACACAATTTGTTTTTATAAAATAAAATGCATGCTCTTTAAATGTATACATTGATAAGTTTTGACAACTGTATATGCACATGGAACCACTGCTCCAATCAAAATACTGAACATTTCTGTTAACCCACAAAGTTTTCTCATGGCCCTTAGTAGTCAATCTCCACCACTTCCTACCCCGGGCAATCCTTGATCTGACTTCTCTTGCTAGTTTGTTTTGCCCTTTCAAGGACTTTCTATAAACAGAATTGTACAGTACACACTCTTTTGTGAGCTTCTCTAGCACAACAAAGTGTTTTTGAGATTTATCCATGATTTTGTAGGTATCCGCAGTTTACTTTCTTCTACTGTTAAGTGGTATTTCAATGAATAAATACATAATTTATCTATCCTCTGGATAGACTTTTAGACCGTTTCCAGATTTATGCTATGGTGCAAAAAACTGCAGGCACATTTGTGTATAAGTCTTTGTGTGAACTTTGTGAGTCCTTTGTGTGGTTTTTATTTATCTTGGGCAAATTTCTAGAAGTAAAATCGATGGATCACAAGTAGATGCATGTTTAACTGTGTAAGAAACTGACAAACTTTTTTCCAAAATAATTATGCCATTTACATACCCACTACAAGAGCTCCGATTGTCCACATGCTCACCAGAGCTTACTAGTTTTCTTTAACTTTTAGCTATTTTAATGTATGAGGTTATATCACATTGTGGTTTGAGCTTGCAATTTGTTGATGATTAGCAATGCTGAGCATTTTTTCAGGTGCTTATCGATCATCTGTGTGTCTTTTTAAGAAGTGGCTATTAGAGTTATTTTGCCATCTTTAGTATTGTAAGAATTCCTTTTATATTTTGAATATAAGTCATTTGTCAGATGTATGTATTTTCTCCACTGTGTGGCATGTCTTTTCAGTTTCATATTAGTGTCTTCCAAAGGGCAATTTTTAGTGTTGTTAAGGTCCAGTGTAGCAACTTCTTTTTCTTGTCTTTTCTTTTCCCTCCCTCCCTTTCTTTCCTTTCTCTGCCTTTCCCTTTCTCCTTCCTTCCTTCCTTCCTTCCTTCTCTCCCTCTCCTTTCCCTTCCCTTCCTTTCCCTTCCCTTCCCTTCTCTCCTTCCTTCCTTCCTTCCTTCTTCCTCTCTTTCTTTCTTTCTTTCTTTCTTTCTTTCTTTCTTTCTTCTTTCTTCTTTCTTTCCCTTCCTTCCTTCCTTCCTTCTTCCTCTCTTTCTTTCTTTCTTCCTTTCTCTTTCTTTCTTTCTTTCTTTCCCTTCCTTCCTTCCTTCCTTCTTCCTCTCTTTCTTTCTCTCTCTCTCTTTCTTTCTTTCTTTCTTTCTTTCTTTCTTCTTTCTTTCTTTCCCTTCCTTCCTTCCTTCCTTCCCTCCCTCCCTCCCTCCCTCCCTCTCTCTCTCTCTCTCTTTCTTCTTCTTTCTTTCTTTCTTTCTTCTTCTTTCTTTCTTTCTTTCTTTCTTTCTTTCTTTCTTTCTTTCTTTCTTTCTTTCCCTCCTCCTCTCCTCTTCTCATTAGTGTTTTTTATGTCCTCTTCAGGAAATATTTGTCTAAATAAGGTTGCAAAGATACTCTCCTATGTTTTATTTTAAAATTTTTATATGGCCATGTATCACTCAATGACAGGAATACATTCTGAGAAATGTATTGTTAGGCAATTTCATCATTGTTCAAATGTCATAGAATGTATTTACACAAATCAGATGGTATAGCCTCCTGCTACAGCCTATTGTTCCTAGGCTACAAACCATACAGCATGTCACTGTGCTGAATACTGTAGGCAATTATAACATGATGGTAAGTATTTATGTATATAAACGTATCTAAACATTAAAAAGTACAGTGAAAATACAATATTCTAATTTTATGGGACCATTATTGTATATTCAATGCATGACTATAATTGTGATTTAAATTTTTACTTGATGATGTACAATGTAAGGTAGGATGTGAGGCTTTTGCTTTGTTTTGTTTTCAAATGGATATCCATTGAGCCAAAACCATATATTGAAAAAACTTCTTTTTTCATTGAATTACCTTCAACAGAGTCAACTGAGCATACATATATGGGTCTGTTTCTGAACTCTGTTCTATTTCATTGATACATTTGACTATGTCAATGCCACTTTGTGTCTTTATTTCTGTAACTTTATAGTAACCCCTGAATCAGGTTGAAAGTATCTAACTTTATTCTTCTTTTGTAATTATTTTGACTATTTTAGGTGCTTTGCATTTTCGAATGAATTATATAGCTTGTCAGTTTCTATAAAAAGATCAGGTAGGATTTTCACTGTATTGCTTTGAACTGGTAAATAATTGTGACAGAATTGATATTTAAGCTTCTATTCCATGAACATGGTATAGCTTTCCATTCATTTACGTTTTGTTTAATTTTTCCTAAAGTTTTAAGTGTAGATATCTTGTACATATTTCATAAAATTCATCCTTAAGAATTTTATACCCTTCGATGCTATTGTAAATTATATTCCTTGTTATCATTTTTTACCTTTTGCCACTAGTAAACATAATTACAATAGATTTGACCTTGTATGCTGAATCCTTGCTAAATTCCCTTATTAATTCTAGTATTTTAAAAGATTCCTTTAGGATTTTATACATTAAAGATTACATTATTTATGAGCAAGGACAGCTTTTTTTCTTCCTGTACAATCTGTATACCTTTTATTTCTTTATCTTCTTTTATTATGCTGGCTTGGATAGCCAGTGCACTATATTATGGAAGTAGATACAGCAGATACCCTGTTTTGGTACCAGTCTTTGATAGAAAGTGTTTACTGTATTACTATTACGTATTTTGTTACCCACAGATTTTAAAATTATTATTGACTTTTATCAGATTGAGAACATTATTTTTTGTTCTTCATTTACTGGTACATTTGTTTTCAATCATGGATTAATGGTGAATTCATCAAACAATCTTTTCTGCATATTTTGAGATAATCATTACATGATTTTTCTGCTTTTCTTGGTTAATGTGGGGAATTATATTAATTTACTTTTAAGTGTCAAAACATCCTTACATTTCTAGGATAAACCTTACTTGGTTGTGATATGACTTTCATATATTGCTGGTTTCAATGTGCTTTTGTTTTTCAAGAATTTTTGCATCTCTATTTACGAGTAATATTGGTCTATAATTTTCATTGATTGTAGTCTTCTTGACAGGTTTTGTTATAAAGGTCTTGCTGTACTTATGACATGAGCTAAGAAGTGTTTCCTTGTTCTTTGTTTTCTGAAAGAATTTGCGATGTACTGTTATAGAAGGGCAAGCCATGGACTAGGAAGATTCTTGACCTTATAACTTTGGACAATTAAACTGTAGGATTTTGTTTTCTTATTTGTAAAGTGTGGTAGATATTGTATACATTGCCTGGTTGTACTGAAGAATAGATGAAATGATGTCTGAAAAACTGCCTAGCAGTGCTCTTTGTAGGCCCTTGACATATGGCAGGTGTTTTGATAATTAATGTAATTACTATTACATCACTAGGGGGGACTAGAAATCTAGCATGAGATGATTATCATGGCCCTTTCCGCTACAAAATTCCAACATTCTTTTCTTTCAAAGAGCTTACTATTGAACAACTGCAGAGCTTTAAGAATTGATTTTAACTGTTGTCTTATGTGATCCCTCAGTAGCCTCCAGAGGGTGCCAGCATTGATCTGATTTCTTTCTTTAACAGATGAGGAAACTGAGGTTGGTGAGTTGGGCAATTTACCAGAGGCAACATGGTGGATTGGTTGATTGGTTGCTATCACTCATTGCAAAGCCAGAGTTACAGGCAAGGGAGCAACAGGGCTGAGGAGATACCTGTTCTCCCAGTTTCACAGCCAGTACAAGACAATTCTTACACTGCTTGGGGGAGCCCCTTGGGAGAAGACACCTTTAAGAGTTTCCAACAAGAAGAATCAGGTCATGCAGTCAGCTGCTTTCTCAGCCCAGCTGTGGGAATGTAAACAAGTTTCTAACCTCATTGAATCTTAGGTTTACTGTTTGGAAATAGACGAGATCCACAACAGCCATTATTTTATTGGGTGGTTGTTGTATGGCGGGGGCTGTACTGAAGAGTCACACACATTACTTAGTCTTCCCAACAATCTTGCAAGGTAAGTATATCAGCCACAGGTGAAGAAAGTGAGGCTCAAGGAGATTAAATAATTGATCTAAGGTCAAGAAAGATCCGTATCCAAGATTGAAATCCAGAAATAACTGACTCTTCTTTCCATGTTAAAACTGATCAAATTGTACACTTGAAATATATGCAGTTGATTGTAAGTCAGTCATGCCTCAATAAAGCTGTTTTTTAAAAAGCATCATCCAGAATCAGACATAAAGATTAAAGAGAGTAACAACAACAAAACAATATTATATTCATGTGACTGTATGTTTACCGAAAATCATCCAGCTCGACAGTTAGGATTTGAGAATTTCAATGCATGTAAAATATGCCTGAATAAACTACTGCTACTAAAAAAAAAAAAAAAGTAATTAGACCTAAACTTATAATTCTCAAATGTCACTGGATCTCTTATTGGCAGAAAAATCACACTAGACTTCATTAAGAGTAAATCATTCTCTCAACTCCTGCTCAGCTTTAAAATGCATTTTTTTCTTATTACAAAAGCAATACAGTCATGGCTCTTATACAACAACATTTTAGACTTTGGTGTATTTCTTTTCACTACTTTTTAGTACCTAGAAGTTTATTTAGGTGTATATATGCATCTAAATATATACATCTCTATATATACACATATCACACATATATATGTGTTCTGTATATATAAAATATAAATGTTTTTATAAAATATAAAAATAATATAAAAGCAAAAATACAAAAAAATACAGCCATGGCTCTGATATGACACTTTACACTTTGGTGTATTTCTTTTTACTATTTTTAAACATTTTTTGTTTATTTAGATGTATATATACATCTATCTATATACACTCCATGCATATATGTGTATGTATGTGTGTGTCTATATACACACATATAATATACATACACACATATAATTGTATAGCCGTGTGGAGTTTTAAAACGTAGGATCTTACCCTACAAATTCTTTTATAATCTTCTTTTAACACTTATGGGATATTGGAATATATCATGAAAGGCTTACTATGTCAATGAAAGGTCATCTATTAGAATAAGAGTTTTACAATTGAGTTCCATGACGCCTTGGGGCTCTTGGGAGATGCCTCGAGTGTTGGGGACCAGAGTAGTGGAGAATATAAAGGTCAGGTGAAAGACAGGAAGAGGGTAAGCAGTTGGGGTCTGTATCTGTCAGTCTCATTCAACAGAGCCCCTTTTATTTGTTCAAAGATTCAGTTCTCGTGTAACGTATCATTTAAAAAAGGAATTCCATCACCAAAAATAAAATAAAAATGGAAATCAAGATCTATAACATTATTCTCATTTCTGCTTAGTTTCTTTTCATAATAGCTTTATTGTTTTATACGTGTAAAAGTAACAGCTACACGTTTTTCAAGATTCAAAGAATCCAAAAATATAGACTAAAACATTGAAAGTCACCCTTTAATTTCATTTCTCCTTAGACATTTTGAAGTGTGTGTGTATCAAAATATACTGTATATGTAGCGTGTCCTGTCTTTTTTCCCTAACAGAGCCCATTTTCCCATATCATTAGTTGACTTTTAAAACATGACTCCTGATGATTTATTGTTTGTGTTATTTTATTAAGCCAATTAATAGGAAAAAAATACAAGTCAAACTTACAGTTTAAGGAGAATTAGGTTTCTATTCTAAAATGTGTAGCTTTAATACATTGAATATTCATGTAAACATTGCAAACAGAACATTCTGCATGTAAACAACTCCCCCAGGTTTTAAAATCTCAGGGTGGCAGATTGTCATGCCGAGAAGGGCTTCTCAAAACTTTTCCACTGAAATCTCCCTAATGTCAAAAGGAGGGTGTGATCCTGAATCCCCAAAGGTCTGGGGGGAGTTCTGGTGGCCTCTTCTAGACCCTAATGGTCTTTGGCATTTTTTGTTTGTCTTTAAATTTAACTTTTCCATTCCATGGCTATTTAACTCATCTGCTCTTCTCATACATTTAGTTTGTGTCAACTCTTTTTTACTATCATAAGCAGCACTGCAATGCATCTTTTTTTGCATAATTCTTTGTATCTCCATTTATTTCCTTAGAGATAAGTTCTAGATGTAAAATTATCAGGCCAATTGGTATAGATATTTTATGGCTTTTTATGTATATATGCCAAATTATCTTTCAGAAAGAAAGTACTAATCAATAATCTCATCATTTTATCTCACCCTCACCAACATTGGATGGCATTATAAAAAATGCCATTGATGTATGAAAAATACTCTCATTACTGTCCTTATTAGTATTTCTTTGCTAACTGAGATGAAAGAATTTCATGAGTTTGTTAGATGTTTTTGTGTCTTACTTTGTAGGATGTGTGTTTTTATACTTTGTACATATTTTTACTTAAAGAGCATTTATTTTATTATTAATATTAATAATGTTGTTTAGAAAGAGCTCTTTATGGCCAGGAGTGGTGCCTCACGCCTGTGATCCCAGCACTTTGAGAGGCTGAGGCGGGCAGATCACGAGAGGTCCGGAGTTCAAGACCAGCCTGACCAGCAGGGTGAAACCCCATCTCTACCAAAAATACAAAATTAGCTGGGCGTGGTGGTGCATGCCTGTGATCCCAGCTACTCGGGAGGCTGAGGAAGAATAACTTGGAGCCTGGAGGCAGAGGCTGCAGTGAGCTGAGTTCGCGTCATTGTACTCCAGCCAGGGCAACAAGAGTGAGACTCCGTCTCAAAAAAAAAAAAAAAAAAAAAAAAAGACAGAAAAAGAAAACAAAAAGAAAGAGCTCTTTAGGATTAAAGGGCAGCCATCTTGTCATAAGTGATTCTTTGTTCCAATCTTTAATTTACATTTTAGTTTTACTTGTAACACTTTATCTTTGTAGGGTTTTTTGTTGTTGTTTTGCTTTGTTTTGTTTTCCGTAGAGACGGAGTCTCGCTCTTTTGTCAGGCTGGAGTGCAATGACTGGATCTCGGTTCCCTGCAACCCCTGCCTCCCGGGTTCAAGCGATTTTCCTGCCTCATCCTCCTAAGTAGCTGGGATTACAGGGCCTGCTGCCACGCCCAGCTCATTTCTTTTGTATTTTAGTAGAGATGGGGGTTTCACCGTGTTGCCCAGCCTGGTCTGGAACTCCTGAGCTCAGGCAATCCGCCCACCTCAGCTTCTCAAAGTGCTAGGATTACAGGCTTGAGCCACCACGCCTGGTCATCTTCGTAGTTTTTTAAAATATCTTTTTATGTTGAGACAGTTATTCCTCAGCTCTCATTTCTGAGATCACCAAATGGCCGCCTTCCAATATCACCAACAAATTACCTGCATTTTACTCTTACTGCTTTATGGTTTCATGTTTATATGAATATTTTTATATAAACAAATAGAAGTTTAAAGACAGACAATGTATGTATAAGTTAAATTCACTTGAACTTTCTTTCTTTTCCTTTTTTTTCTTTTTTTTACTTTTCGAGACAGTCTCACTCTGTCACCCAGGCTATGGTTTAAGGAAGGTATTTTTTTTCCTTTTAACCAATTACTAAATTTGTCCTAACACTGATGTTGGTGAATTCTCTTTTTTCTTGCTGATCCCAAATTTCACCTTACTCATATACTTAATTCTTAAATCTACCAAGCTATTTTTCTTGTTTTTCCATTGTGTTCCATGGATCTATATTCCTAGTCTTGTGCCAACACCACACTTTTTACATTATTGTACTTTTATATATTTCAATATTTGTTTCCTTACATAAAAATTTAAAAAACTGTTTTAATTGTTTTACTGAAGTGTAAAATACATAGGAAGAGTTCACAATTCATAGATGAATGGCCCAATACATTTTCACAAACTGACTGTGTCAGCCTAATCAACAGCCAGATCAAGAAACAGAGCATTGCCAGCACCCCAGAAACACCATCCTACCATCAAACCATCAAGCTGTCTTCCAGTTGCTGCCCACTCCAAGGGTGGCAACTGTCTTGACTTTGATCAAGATTGGTTTTGCCTATTGTTGGGCTTTATGTGATAAGAACCATATGGCTTCTCCTTTTGTATTTGTCTTCTGCCATTCAACTTTATGTTTTTGAGAGTCTTCCATATTGTTGAGTATAGTTTTAAATTGTTAATGCCCATTGCTATATAATATTTCTTTGTGTAAATATGCCATGATCTATTCATTCATTCTACTATTGATTTGTATTTGGGTAGTTTCCAAGCTTGGAACTGCTACAAATAATGCTGCTATGAATGTTCTAGTACCTTATGTGAACATATGCATGCAATTCATTGGTGAGCATATGTATGCACTTCTGTTCAGTCTATTCCTGGGAGTCAAATTACTGGGTCACAGAGTATGTACATATTCTTTATAGCAGATACTCACAGATAGCTTTCCAGAGTGGTTGTAGTAATTTACAATCCCATTAGCAGTATATAAGATGTCTAGTTGCCTACACCCTTACCCACGCTTGGTACTTTCTGTGTTATTTATTTAGCTATTCTAATGTGAGTGACGTTGAGGTTTGAATTTCCATTTTCATGATGACTCATGAGGCCAAACACATTTTTGTAGCTTTATTGGTCATTTGTGTATCTATGTAACTCTATCTTCAAGTTTTTTGCCTTCTTTTTATTGAGTTGCTTTTTAAAAAACTGACTACTAGGACGTCTTCATATAGTTGGGATTTGTGTTCATTGTTAGATATGTATATTGTAAATATCATCTTTTACTCTTTGGGTTGCCTTTTCACTCTTTTGTGTCCTTTGATGACACCATTAACATTTTAATACAATCTAATACATTACTTTTTTGTTTTACGCTTGCATTTTTGGTAACATGTTTAAGAAATCTTTGTTTTCTCCAATATGATAATCACATTTTCTTATATAAGCTTAATGTCTCTTATCTTCAGATTTAGATGTACAATCCACTGGCAATTGATTTTTACATATGATGTGAGGTAGAAGGATCGAATATATCCTTTCATATGGGTATCCAGTTGACCCAGAACCATTGATTAAGATGACTGTCTTTTCTCCACTGCCTAAGGGATGTACACTGTGTGAATGAATATTACACAGCAATGAGCATGAATGATTTAAAACTATATTTGACAATATGGATGAATCTCACAAACATGGTTGAGGAAGACACATACAAAAAGGGCAGGCAATATGATTTTTTGTATGTCACAAATTAGGCAACCATGTATGTGGAGAACTGGAACCACTCTATTTTTTTTTTTTTTTGAGACAGAGTCACACTCTGTCACCCAGATTGGAGTGCACTGATGTAGTCACAGCTCACTGCAGCCTCAATCTCCTACTCTCAAGCAATTCTCCCACTGCAGCCTCTGGAGTAGCTGGGACTACAGGCACATGCTGCCATGCCTGAGCTAATTGTTGTGTGTGTGTTTGTGTGTGTGTGTGTGTGTGTGTGTAGAGATAAAATCTTGACATGTTTCTCAGGCTGGTCTGAAACTCCTGGGGCTCAAGTGATCCACCTGCTTCCACCTCTCAAAGTGCTGGGATTACAGGTATGAGCCTCCATGCCCGGTCTCTATTCTATCTCATTTATCAAGTTACCTATTCTTGTGAAAATACCACAATGTCTTAATTACTGAAACTTTAAAATAGATCTTACTCACTGGTAATATAAGCCCTGTAGCTTTATTCTTCTCCAAGGTTGCCTTGGCTATTCCTGGGTCTTTGGATTTTTATATAAATTTTAGTATAACATTATCAATTACCACAGAAATACCTGCTGTGATTTTTACTGAGATTGTGTTCGTCTGTTTTTGATCTTCCCAATTAACTTCATTCTGTCAATAATTAATAAAAAATCCCCTTAGATTTTTTATTCAGATTTTATTAATTTCAAAATTTAATTTGTTGTATATTGAATTCTTTTTTATTATTTCATGACTGTGGACACTGATTTCTTCACTAGACCATCAGAAACTGTTGGAGAAGTTCTCAATCATATAATTCTTTTGTTTTCTGCATAATTTTATGGAATCTATGGTCAAATAACATTTAATATGTGTTTCCTGGATATACCTCATAAACTCTTGCAAAGTGATCTTATCAAATACTTTTCTCGAATATTCTGGCGTGGGTGCTCCTTTGCTCTTCTCTTCATTGAATTATTTATTTGAGTATTTATTAATCCACCCAGGAGAGCCACTTGCATAGTCTAGTCTTAGACAGGTATTCACACGTACTATGCATTGTACCATCTGCTAAATATTTAGGTACCTTCCTTTTCTTTAGAAAGCTTTCATTCCAATAAAGACAATGAATGCAAAACCAACTATCTAAAATGTTGTCTTTTAAGTGCTAGAGATTTAGAGCTGTTGGGAGGGCTTAACTCTAGCTGAGAATCCACCATGAGATTGATAATTGTAGTGAAGTTGGAAGTTGAGCTACATCTTGACACATGAGCAGGCATAGAGTCCACCACTCGGGGAGGAAACAGGGAGCATTCTGGGTGAGAAGAAAAAAGACATGAAAGCACAGAAATTCATTCATCTCTGAGAAGTATGAATGTAATTTCAGTAAAGCTGAGAAATAAAAGGGTGGAATGAGAGACAGGTGAAGCTGAACATATAGGTAAAGGTCAGATTATGAATGGCTTTTTTTTTTTTTTTGAGATGGAATCTTGCTCTGTCACCCAGGCTGGAGTGCAGTGGTGCGATCTCAGCTCACTGCAACCTCCGCCTCCTGAGTTCAAGCGATTCTCCTGCCTCAGCCTCCCAAGTAGCTGAGACTACAGGTGTGCACCACCACCCCCGGCTAATTTTTGTGTTTTTAGTAGAGATGGGGTTTCATCATGTTGGCCAGGATGGTCTTGATCTCTTGACCTCATGATCTGCCCATGTTGGCCTCCCAAAGTCCTGGGATTACAGGCATGAGCCACCGTGCCCAGCCCATGAATGGCTTTTTAATATGAGTTGTTGATTTTTTTTTTTTTTTTACTTTACTATTTAAGGTGGTTAATTTAAGAGAGTGTCATGATTAGATCTGCATGTGAAAAATATTACTCTAATAGCACAGAGGAGGGAGGACTATAGTGTGCAGAGGTAGTTAGGAGGTTACTGCTATAGTCCAGCTAAGAGATAAGAGCCTGGACAAAGCCATTGGGAATGGGGGTGGTGATCAAAATTATTCCAGAGGTGAAATCCCTGTGACTTGGTGATTGACTGGGTGCAGGTAAGTGGGGAGGGCATCCTGGATGTCATGGGGTGTCACTTGCTAAGCTCCAAATTGCTGCCTCTGGGTCATTGGGTTAAACAGAGCAACTATTCTGAAAGTATGCCAGCGTGTACCATTGATTGGCAGCTGTGTGAAAAGGCACAGGAAAAGGCACAGCAAAAGGCTGCTTTATTTGTTTCTCAGAATAACCACATTCTTGCCACATGATTTCATTGTACAGGATTTGTAGGTTCTTTTGCGTTTTATCCATCTGTGCATTTACTGCTGGTCTCCTGGGAAGAGAGAAGACAGGTTATTTCAGAAATACAAACCCAAAGCAAAAACATTCCCTCCACGAGACTGCTCTGAAATTAGATTAGTTTGTCAGATTAGATTGGAAAGGAATCTTAAATCATTTCGTACAAACTGCTCATTTTGTAGATGAGGAGGCTACATACAAGGGAGGAAAAATGATTTGTTATCCAGTAAATGGAACCATGGGCTTTATCTGAAGATAGTGAGAAACAGTAGATCAGCATGGTTAAAAGGAAGGAATCAGATCGCTCTGGGCTCTGCTGCTTACCAGATGTGCAATCTGGAAAGTGTTATTTAAGTTTATCTCAACACCAGTGTACTTGACTACAAAATGGAGTTGTTGCAAGAATTAAATAAAAAGATTGCGTGTTCACAGGGATGATGCATCTGAGAGCTCAATGCATGTCAGTGATGATGAAGATGAAGATGCTGTGAGTGATGATGATGATGAGGAGGAGGAGGATGCAATTGAAGGAGCTTGGGCTTTGCCATCAGTACAGCTGAGTTAAAATGTCTGTTACTAGTTGTTTGACCTTGTTATGATGATCTAAATTCTGTAACTATCAATTTAATTACAATACATAACATAGAGATAAGAATCTTGATCTTGCACTATTTTGAGAATAAAGTAAAATAAGATGTATATTTAAAGTATCTAGCACAGTGCCTGGCACAAGGGAAACGGTCAACTAAAATTTACTTTCCATCTCGAATCCAGACTTCTTTTTCATCTCCTTCTTCTCCTTCCCTTTCTCCCTCTTCTTCTTCTTCTTCATCCTTCTCTAATAAAATTATTTTTACTAATACACTTTATTTTTTTAGAACAGTTTTGGTTTCACAGCAAAATTGAAAGGAACACAGACTTCCCATATAACCCCTGCCCCACCTGCACAGCCTCCCCCATGATCAACATCCCCCACCAGAGGGGCACAGTTTTTACAACTGAGGAACCTACATTGACACATCATTATCACCCAAAGTTTATGTTAGGGCTCACTCTTGGCATTGTACATTCTATGTGTTTAGACAAATGTATAGTGACATGTGTCTATGATTATAGTATCATGCAGAATAGATTCACTGCCCTAAAACTCCTCTGTACTCCGCCAGTTCATCTCTCCCTCCTACTAATCCTTAGAAACCTCTGATCTTCTTACTATCTTCATAGGTTTGCCTTTTCCAGAATGTCATGTAGTTGGGATCATACAATTTGTAGCCTTTTCAGATGGGCTTCTTTCACTTAGTAATGTGCATTTAAATTTTCTTCAAGTCTGTTCATGGCTCATTTATTTTTAGTGCTGAATAATATTCCATTGTCTCCTGTGTGGTAGTTTATTTATTCACTCACTGACTAAAGGACATCTTGGTTGCTTCCAAGTTTTGGCAATTATGAATAAAGCTACTATAAATAAAAGTGAGCAGGTTTTTTTTGTAGATGTAAGTTTTCAACTCCTTTGGGTAAATACCAAGGAGCATGATTGCTGTATCTCATAGTAAGAGTATATTTAGTTTTGTAAAAAACCACCAAACTGTCTTCCAAAGTGGCTGTGCCATTTTGCATCAATACCAACAACAAATGACAGTTCCTGTTGCTTCACATTCTAGTCAGAATTTGTTGGTATTCTGCATTTTGGTCATTCTAATAAGTGTGCAGTGTATTGTACTGTTGTTTTGATTTGTGTTTCTCTGATGGTATACAATGTGGAACAACTTTTTATGTAATTATTTGCCATCGGAATATCTTTGGTGGGATTTCTGTTAAAGTCTTTGTCTCATTTTTTTTAGAATCAGGTTTGTTTTCTTTTTGTTGAGTTTTAAGTGTTCTTTGTATATTTTGGATAAGAGTTTTTTATCAAATAGATATGCCTTTTGCAATTATTTTCTTCAGGATCTGGCCAGGTAGCACCACAGTGTTCTCTTGACAGGGTCTTTTGCAGAGCAAAAATTATTAATTTTACTGAAGTCCAACTTAACAATTCTTTTTTCTGGATTATGCCTTTGATGTTGTGTCTAAAATTATCTCCAGACTCAAGGTCATCTAGATTTTCTATTATCTTCTAGGAGTTTTGTCATTTTGCATTTTATACTTAGGTCTGTGATCCATTTTCAGTTAATTTTCAGTAAAGGTGTAAGATTTGTGTCTACAGTCATGGGTTTTTGTTTTTGTTTTTGTTTTTGCATGTGCATGTTCAGTTGTTCCAGCCCTATTTATTGAAAAGACTTTTTGCCCTCCATTTTATTGCATTTGCTCCATTGTCAAAGATCAGCAGGCTATATTTTTGTAGGTCTATTTCTGGGCCCTGTATTCTGTTCTATGGATCCATTTGTCTCTTTCTTTCCTAGAACCATGCAGTTTTGATTATTATAGCTTGATAACAAGTCTTAAAATCAGGTAGCGTCTCCAACTTTGTTCTCCTTCAATATTGTACAACCTTATTTTTTTTTTTATCTTTATGCTATATTGCCATTTATTCGTGATCCGGATATCTAAAAATATGTATTACCATCATTACTCCTGAAGCCACTCTTCTCCATTCCACATGAATTTGTTCTCTACAATGTATGTCTACCTCTCTTGTAGCTTGTAGATAATGCCAGATACTGCCACTCCACTCAGCGAATCCCTGGGTCAACTTCGGGACAAGAGCAGTTCCCACAGGGAAATCCTCACCCTTCCAGAAACTGGAAGCGTTAAATGTGGTCTCCCACCTGGTTCTTACATCTCCATCAAGACAGCATTTGACAGATATAATTAATAATTTATTGTTTGGAGACGTTTGCTAGTTTCCTTGCTTCAGCAATTAAAACAATATTTTATCTTTTCGGTTGCTGTTTTTGGGGGGTCCTAGGAACGAGAGTGGAATGAAATGCTTCTGAACCCCTTTTCCTGAGCCAGGCTGATTTCCTTCAGATACTACAAAAAAGCCTAAATAGCCCTATACTCAGGGATCTTTTGTAAAAGCGGCAGGTCTTCTGGCTGTAATGCAGACAGACCAGCTTGACAGCTCACTGTGACTGAACATGACTGAAAATCAGGTCAGGGATTGTCACCCGAAGAGAACAAAAAGGTCGGTAACCAGTAACGAAAATGTCCCTGTTAGTTGTAGATGGAGGCACATCACAGAACTGGCAAGTGCCCGCCTCAGGGAGGTCCATCTTTTCTGGAACTGCAACATCCCATCTGTTTGCTTTTATGCCTTAATATCCCCAAAGTCGCTCTTGCCAAATGCTACAGAGCACATATTTATTGTTTTAATTAAAGTGAATAGGTTTGAGGATTTTAAAAGAGAACTTTGAAGCTATCCAAAGGGGTTCCAAAATCAGAGAAGGGAAAGCTTACACCAGAATGCATTAGAGTGACAGAGCTCATCCCAGGCTCCCTGATTCAGGTGTGAAAAGAGCACTGAGGTTATCTCAAAGGACAGTTCAGGCACAGAGGAATGGCAGTGGGTCTGGAAGGGGTAACAACTTGCCTGCAAATTTTTTTCTTTTTTCTTTTGGAAGAAAAGGAGAAAGGGAGCAAAGAAGACGAAGAAACACTGAAACAAGAAACATTGAGGCACATGTCTTTGTTTTGTTTCTCAAAAGATTCCATGAGACTCAATATGTCATTCTAAGTGCACCTGGATATAGTACAGATTTAGATAACTCTCCCCTCCCCTTCTGACCTTTATTATGACCGCAAAAATTCTGTGTGTGAGGGATAAATAATGCATGCTCTCAGCCAAGAAGGGAAAGAAGATCCAAGGAAAAATTGCAGAATAGAGTGAGCAACATCTCTTTCTCTAGTATGTTTTTTGTTTCTGACCTACTTCCTCCTACCTCCAACAACACCCCTTGCCCTCTCTTCTCCAACAATCAGGACCTGAAAACCTGGAAGAAGAGTGCTGGAGAGCATAGGTTTGGGAGTCAAACCTGCATTTAAAATACTCACGGTGATGACATGTCAATTGTGTGATCCTAGGCTAGTCCCTTCTCTTCTCTCTGCCTTGATCTTTGTAAAATGAGGATTCCCATCTTAGTGTGCTTGATATCAAAGGCTTTGGAAGGACAATAAATGAAGGTGTATGCAAATGAACGTTCTCCACTGCTCCATGGGGAACAGACAGAAAGGAGAAAGGAAGTCTATTCTGGTCAGTTGTGGGCCTGACATATAAGGCGGTGAGCTGTAGTGGATGGAGTCACTTCTCAGTGAGTCTAGAATTACTTCATAGAGGGAGGAGAGAGCCCAGAAACCTAGTCAGAGGCCCCAGTCTGGCTTCAGTGGCAGCAAAGGGAACAAAGGCTTGACAGTCACCTGTGGGCTGAGGGGCTTGGTGTTTTGTTTGTTTTTGTTTTTTTTTTACCATGTTGAGAAGTCAGAAACCCTCTGCTTCCTGCAGTTAAACAGAAAAAGATGAAGAGACAGCACTGAATTCAACTCAGTTCCCAAACTGAAATCAAAGACGAGTCTCACACAAGAATAATTTTTCTGTCTACATGTATGTTTGTTTCTTATTCATGCCTCTATTTTGCTGAGGACTGTTTTCCAGCTGGTGGTTTAAATAAGGCCCCAAGCACTTGGCCCTCAAACGTTTGGATTAGAAAATGAGGTGGGAAAGGAAACGACTGTAGGGCCAAAAATTCAGCTTGGCTACTTAATGCCTGTGGGAGGAAGTTGTAAGCAATAACAGAAATAAAGTTTGAGGATTGTTTGCTCATTTGTACATTGTCTCTGACTCCCCAGTTGCACACCTAATTAAGAGTTGGACAGTTAGGCAAACAGTTTAAACATATGATAAGGGAGTTTGGGATTAACACACAGTATAGGAAGAGGCACATCTGGTCCTTAGAAAATCATGGCCGGGCGCGGTGGCTCAAGCCTGTAATCCCAGCACTTTGGGAGGCCGAGACGGGCGGATCACGAGGTCAGGAGATCGAGACCATCCTGGCTAACACGGTGAAACCCCGTCTCTACTAAAAATACAAAAAAAAAAAAAAATCATGGGAAGAAGTGTCCCTGCAGTGTGTTTTTTGGAGCCCCAGACCCTGCTGCTCTGCGGACATTTCTGAAACTTTCTGATACTGCTTTAACTTTCTGTGCCTTTCACTTTATCTCTAGAACATTACATGTCAGAGATGGAAGAGATCTCCGTGGAGGCAAAATCCAAGGTCTGAGGAAGGGAACAAGCTGCTTGATGACACAGGAGTGGGCACCTCAGGGCTGGCCAGGCCTTCAGATGTCCAGTTGCTCTGTACCCTCTTCTCCCATCTGCCCCCACCAGCCCCCGACCTTGGCTTTTCCCCATCTTGTCCCAAATATTTTCAATGCTTCTGCTCTCTTGGTGCCCAACTTCTCCACTCTCCTACCCATTTTCCTCCTAGACTTTCCTTTACCCCCTTGTAAAACTAGCTTTCAGAGCCTCCATTTCCTATTAGGTTGACAGGCCTAGGTAGAAAGAGGATGTGTCTGTGTGGGTAAGTAGAACCATCTCTCATGAAGGTGGGAGCAAGCAGGTATTTCTGATTGACCTCAGCGCTGATCCTCACCATTAGATCTCTGGGAAGATGAGAGAGTGGAGTTCCTCTGTGGACTCTGTCTTCATGCCCTGCCCATGGATGCACTAATGTAAGTTTTCTACAGACAACAAATGGTTTGGGGTAATCACAGAAGAATTCCCTTTCTTGTTCCTGTTCCAGTTTCACCGTGTGTTTCAGAATTACAATCTCACGAAAGGAGTACAGCTGAAAGAAGGGAGCTGAGTCACTGTGCATAGTAGAACTGTGGCACTGCTGGGCAAAAGGAGGCAACCAGCTTGCCAGGGTGAGGATGTTGAAAGCCTCAGTGTTGATCCTGTAACCCAGAGAAATCCTTGACTCTGGATGCAAATGGTAATGGGAGAATTTGCTCAGGAATTGCTTGAGGAATCTGCACAATTAGCTTCTTCCATTCTTACTTCCTATTAGAGGCATCCTTGTCATTTCCATGGCAACTGGGAGGCTGCATGGGTGTCACTGAACCATTGCTTGAGGAGAGATGGGAGGGCCATCAGGCGGGGCAGGTAGGTACAGAGGCTGAGAACTGTAAATCTTTTTGTCCTTACCCATGGTTTTAACAGGGTGAGCCCCAAAAGCAGATGCAGGAATGTAAGGATCGTTATTCATTTTGTGACATCAAGGCCCGAGATGCCCATCTGAAGTCATAAAGATGTGTGATGGGACTAGAGATTGGCACTAGAAAGATCCCGTGGCCCTTCTTCCTATCGTAGGCTTGGCTGCCCTCTTTTCTTCCTCTGCCCACAATTGTCTTCCTTTGCCTTCTTCTCCAAGCCTCTGTCAGAGGGCAAACTTAGGCCCAGAGTCAGGGAAAAGGCATACTTTTCTTTTGCAGGGAGCTGGCTGGTTTGAGGGGGATGGAAACTATAACACAGAGGCTAAGAGCAATGTCTGCTTTCTGTCTATGGGATTGTGACTGTCAGTTGCTTCATTAGTAACATAGAAATGACGATAATTCCTCCTACATATAAAAGGCTTCCATGAGGATTAAATGGGTTCCTACATGTGTGACACTTCGTGCCTGTCATGTAGATGGTCCTATAGAAGCAGAGTGACTCTATATTCGATGCGTCTAGGATCGTCCCATTTGTGCCTGTTTTTCCAGGGTAATTGTTGAATGGCTCCCTTTACATTTCCAAACTATCTAAGGTTTGGGTTCTAGTTATGCTATTGCTCTGTAAATTGTGTTAGCTGTCACTATGGGCAGTGATCCAGTATTTTAAGACTTAAAGGGTGAGATGACACAAGCTAGGAAGTGAGGCAAGCAAGAGTTTGGCTTCGGAGCATCTGCAATCAACCCATTCAGGGTTAACTGCATTTATCTTGGAAGCGAAAGAATACCCTGTAACACTGAAGTTTTGCCCTTCCCCACCCACTCCCATCTCTTGGTGAAATGTGCCAAGAACCAATAAGGAAACAGCACTACCAAGGTCCCATTCAGTGATGCACATTCAGAAGGTAAGTTTTGAGAGCCCTGCACAGGGGTTCCTTTCTTCTCTGCTACAGGTCAGATAAGTAGGATCAGGGTGCTGGGTCACCAGAGAAGCCGCAGAATCATGAGTTCCCAGATACACAATAACTATCTAGAGATGACCACAAATGCAAGACCTTCTTCTCTGGGAGAAGGGCTGGGTCAATCTTGGCCGAACATTGCCACAGGGACCATCTTGCCTTTACGTTGCCAGAGTAGCAGGCTCAAAGCTTGACTGGAGGGTAGGTCCTTATGTACTTCATATTATGATCCATCTATTATCTATCTATCTATCTATCTATCTATTATCTGTGTATCTATCTATCTATCTATCTATCTATCTTTACTGCCATCAATACAATAACTGCTTCTCATTCTAACACTCTAGACCCTGGAGTCAAATCCAGCTCTTCCACTAACCAGCTGTGTAACCTTGAGCAAGTTCCTTATCTTGTCCACATCTCACTTTTCTCTTCTATAAAGGGAGGATGATAACCGCTTCTACCCCATGGGGTTGTCTGAGAATTTTAAGCCATTTATGCCCTACTCATAGCATGTGCTTGGTGCACAGCAAGCGCTATAGTAACTACTGATGTTATTAACACATTATTTCCTTCCTATTATCCTTAAGAGGGAGTTCTTATCTTCTCATCTCATCTCTTTAGTTTTCTTGATGTAACTCTAAATTAAATTAAAACTCTTCACTTTGTTAGGAAGAGGACCATGACTTTCTTAGGCCTGACTAACATTTGCCCTCACCATTTTGTTACACAGATGGGCAAACCAGGAAAACAGAACTCAGTACAGAAGGGAGTTGGGCAGCCTCTGTTCCTGTTTGGCTCTGTCCTTGAAGAAAGTGATAAGAAGTGCACAGATTTTGGAATTAAACAGACCATGGTTTGAATTCTGGATCTTCCAGTTGTAACCAGGTGGCATTGGGTAAATTGCTTAACTTCTCAGAGCCTTAGTTTATTAATGATATAGGACTTAAAAGGAAATTATTTAGGCAGATAGTGAGGATATGGAAGTCCTTGCTAAGGTTTTCCTTTTTTAAGGAAAAGTAGCCCCCAAATCCTTTTCTTTTCTAACAAACAGCAACCTGTAGAATTGAGTGGCAGACATAGACAAGCAAGCTGGAAGCTTGCATGGGTGAAGGCTACCTGGGGCTAGGAATATTCAAAATGGTGGCTCCATGTTCTCTTCTCTTTGCCAGCCATGTGTACAGTAAGGAGCAGACAGCATGGCACCAGCCAAGTGAAAAGCCCATTTGCATAAGATTAGGGTGGGGTGGCCAGTCTTCCCAACATGCTATGTAAGCATCACACCGGGTCCAACCAATCTGTGGGCCTTATGTACATCAGACACCATTTCCTCAAGCCTGTCTGTAAAATCTGGTGCACTCAACCATGGGCCAGAATTCCCATTTGGGCACCCCTCTCTCACAAGAGAGAGAGCTGTTCTCTTTTCTCTTTCTTTTGCCTATTAAACCTCTACTCCTAAACTCACTCCTTGTGTGTGCCCATGTCCATCATCTTCTTGGTGTGAGATGATGAACCCTGGGTGTTTACCCCAGACAGCTGCACCACTTGACTAATATATAATACAGGGAAAATTGCATGGTTCTTGTAGGGATTAATGTGTGAAAAATTCCTAGCACAATGTCTGGCATGCAGCAGTATTCCGTAAATGTTGACTCCTTGTCCCTTCCTGCTATTAGATGGTAAGCTCCTTGAGGGGAAGGAGGTTGTGTTTATTCATCATCCTACCACTCAGCACTTAGCACAGTGCTAGTAACTGAGCAAGCAATCAGTCAGTATTCACTACATGAGTACTGAATGAATAGATTTTTCGTGCATTACATACCTTCTCATAAATAAACATATTAACTTTCTACTTACTGCATCATGGCTAATCACTGCTAGAGATGAAGGCTTTGGGGATTTAATGATTTTTGAAAACTATATTCAAGGTTAAATTACGAGTCAAGCCAAGACTTTAAACTGCTGGAAGCAATTTCCTCATATTTCAACAGTTGCTCAACTTCATTCGATTTATTTTTGCAAGGCCTTCGAACCCCTCCTCCTTGTATTTTCCCACATCCTGAGTATGCACATCATGGCAGCACCCTTGCTGTATTTCCCTGGAAAGAAAACAAAGGCACTGAACACAGTTTAGGGCTGAAGTGCCCCAGGCCTTGTGTTGTCAAAAGGAATTAACTAGAAGGTGAGGGGATGTTTGTCCTTGACATCACTCACTTCACTTCCTTAGTTCTGCATTTACTCACAAAGTGCGAGGGATGGAAAAGGGTGATGGATTTTGAAACTGGCTTTTCTCCTGGCCTACCCACAGCTAACTCATGAGCCTCATTCCTCCCTAAAACTCCATAAAGGGCTATATCTGCTGGTGGGGTGGCTGGGGTGGGGTTGAAACTGCCTTTGAAAAGATTACAAGAGTGAGAGAAGTCTAGTATGGCTGACTCCATCTTCCTTCTAACCTCACAGGTTGGGCATAGGCCAAGCTAACCATAGGAGTAATTTAGTTTACATTTAACTCTGAAGCATGGATAATAAGAATTCCTCCCTAAAATGAATCCCCTGCTTACTCAGGGACTGGAATTTCCTTTGTAAGACTAATGAAAGGCCACACAAGTAGGATTATGGGAGGGCCCTGAATTCTGCTAAGATGGAGATGTAGCTAAAGGATAACCAGCCTTGTCTCCTAGCTTGCCTTTCTATAATCCCTTGCTGCTCAGGAGTCATGTGGCCAAAGGTCACCAGATCTGTGACTTCCTCAGTTGCTTCTATAGATAACGTCACCATTGTAGAGCCTCAGATTGCTCTTTTGAAATGTTTTTAAGATTTTTGCATTCTGACAGCCAAATGACTCCACCCATATCTGGGACTCAAGACTCAACTGGTCCTGTGGCCCCACCCAGAGGCAGACTCAGCACATGAGGACTGAATCCGTATGAGTTCATCCCCAGCCGATTAGCAGCATCCATTCCCTAGACCCCTGTCCCCCTAATTATCCATAAAAATCCTAGCTTCTAAGTTCCTGGGGAGACTGATTTGAGGTATAGCTCCCCTTCTTCTGCTTAGCTAACTCTGCGTTAATTAAACTCTTTCTCTGCTGCAGTACCATGGTCTCAGTGAATTGGTTTTGTCTGTGCAGCAGGTAGAAAGAGCCCATAGGGCAATGACAGAGGTCTGCTTGTTCAAGGTTCCCTTTGTTCTTATGCCTCCTCAGGCATCTTCTTCTCATGGTCCTTGATACTTAGGATTTCTTGGTCTCCTTGGAGGCATGTCTGATGGGATGAGAATTAATCAAACAGGGCAATTCCTTCCTGCCTGGAGTGGTCTAGGAGTTTCTTGACTTTTTCTCTGGATTTTAAGCTTCCCCAGGGCAATGTTTCGTTTTCTTGTTTTATGTTGTTAGTACCTAAGGCTGAGCATCTGGCCAGATACAACAGCAATCATTTTGCGGGGGAGGGAGGGAAGCTTGTGGCCCTTCTCTGTGAAGGACAATCACATTTTATTTTATGAGAGACAGTCATTTTCCTGAGGTTGTAACAAAGACTTTGTGTGTGTGTTGTCAGGAAAGGGATGGATACTGTTGGAGACACTTTTTGAGAAACAGCAACCGTCTCTCTTTATTAGGTAGGGACCTGGGAAGGTGTAGACCAATCTGCAAATGGATCCTGTAGATCCACAAGGCCGAAAAGGAACAAGATGGTAACTCTGAAACATTTGATGAGGGAAATAAACAGGCCAGAGAATGGTGACAGTCACCAGGGTTCATGGGCTGGAGAGAAGGGACCAGGTAGATTGCTCAGGGAGACCTGGTTGAAGCTCAGTGTGTAAATGAATCTGGAAGGGTCTCAGCACCTGGTTCCCCTGACACGGTGTATAGACCTGAGTACCAACAGTTGAACATGTGTGCTTGTGAACTAAGGGAAATGTAACCATAGCTCCACACTGTGTGGTGATCTAGGCCAGCACAAGCATGGCCTTGGCTGTGGTGGGAAGTGTCTCTACACCTGTATGAGATCATTCTTCCACAGTGTCCTCTGGTGGTAGTTTGGAGCAATTGCACTTGCCCTTTGAGAAGATGGCCCTGATTGACGTTTTAAAGCAAGCTTGTCCAGCCCGCCGCTCAGAACAGCTTTGAATGTGGTCCGACACAAATTTGTAAACTTTCTCAAAACGTTATAAACATTTTTTTCTTTTTTGCGCAGCAGCTATCGTTAGTGTTCGTGTATTTTACGTGTGGCCCAAGACAAATTCTTATTCCAATGTGCACCAGGGAAGCCAAAAGATTGGGCATCCCTGTAATGCAAGAGTGACTGACAAAGCCCTGGAGCTCTTGGATAAGTGGTAAGAATAAATACAGGGAAGATAAAATAATATCATGAAGCAAGGAGAGAGATTCTGGACTTCATGTTGATTAGGAGAAATGACTTGAGTGATTCATTTAACAACAACAAAAATATGTGACTGTAATTATACCCCAATTACTGAAATATCTCATACCAATTGCAAAATTTTTATTTAACTATTTTACTTATTGATTGATTGATTGATTGAGACACCAGAGATGCTCAAAACTATGGAAAGAAAAAAAAATGTCCTCAAAGAAACAAAACTTCAGCACATATTCTTCTTGTTATTCATGTATCCACTGATTTACTTTCATGGACCAGGCTCTTGGGTACAATGTGCATGTGGCAGTTCAGGTCCCCACCCTCCTGGGACTTGGTCTAACCAGTGCTTCTACACAAATGAGCTTCCAGCAGTTACATATTCTCTAATATTGCAAGATGAACCATAGGCCCTTAAAGGCCTCACTCTATCACCCAGGCTGGAGTGTAGCAGCATGATCACAATTCACTACAGCCTCAAATTCCTGGGCTCAAGCAATCCTCCTTCCTCAGCCTCCTGAGGAGCTGAGACCATAGGCACATGCCACCGTGCTTGGCTAAGTTTTAAAATTTTTTGTAGAGACAGGATCTCACCATGTTTCCCAGGCTGGTCTCAAACTCCCGGGCTCAGGCCATCCTCCTGCCTCAGCCTCCCAAAGTGCTGGGATTACAGAGGTAAGCCAACGCACCCAGCTGTAAAACTTACGTCATGTGCAACGCATATAGGTGGATTTCAGGGCATGTTTGTTGAATGAAGAGGATGGAATTAAGGCTTTCTAAATCCACACTCTGATAGAAACTTCACATACTTATCTGTTTTATTTCTTACAAGCTGATAAATGTTGTTATCTTCATTCTACCGATGAGTCATTGAAGGGCCCATCTCCAGTCGTGACTGATAGAAACAGTATTGGAACCCAGAACTGACTCCTGAATCCTTGTGAGCCCCACTCTGTCATCTCCTGGGTCAGATGGGATGCTGCCCAATGTCTGCTGCAGCCTCGGGCACTGAGTGGTGAAACAGATGATTTGGATGGATATAGTTAATGGAGGCCTGGGGTCAGTGAAGGTGATTCCATTGAAACAAAGTCAAGGAAAGTTTTTACAAAGGGAGAAGTTAGGCGTTTTCTCCTGAGAGTTATGATCTGGTGAAAGGATTATGGTACTGAAAATCCTAGCAAAGGCATCAACCAGCAATACTTGTGAGTTCCATTAGTTACAACCTTCTGCTATTGGGGATGGGAAGGGAGAAAGGAATAAAAGAAAGTAAGCTAAAGGTGTTTGTATTGAAAGTCAGAAAAAAAAAAAAAAAAGGAAAAAAAGGTCAGCCAGGTGGGAACATAAAAAAGAAAAAGAGAAATATTTTGATAAAACTGATACACTGAGATTATTCAACTGAAAGAAATATTAAGTACATATGGGTTATTTTGCAAGAAGTCCTGCCAAAATCATATGAGGTTAATTATTTTGATCCCCATTTTCTGCTCCCACACTTGACTGAGGGCATTCCAGACTGAAAATGACACCATTGCCCTCAGTAACATGTCTACAGCAACTAATGATCTCTCTGGAGTGTAGCTCAAGTTCCTAGAGTGCAACTGTAACTCTAGAAGCAAATTGGCTTTGCACTAATGGCTTCAACATAATTGCTAGTAGTTTCTGGTCCATTCTGGCAAAAACACAAAGAATGCAATTGCTAAGTGCTTTTTCTTTCCTTTTTCTTTTCTTCTTTAAGGGTCTATGGTTCATCTTGCAATATTAGAGAATATGTAACTGCTGGAAGCTCATTTGTGTAGAAGCACTGGTTAGACCAAGTCCCAGGAGGGTGGGGACCTGAACTGCCACATGCACATTGTACCCAAGAGCCTGGCCCATGAAAGTAAATCAGTGGATACATGAATAACAAGAAGAATATGTGCTGAAGTTTTGTTTCTTTGAGGACATTTTTTTTTTCTTTCCATAGTTTTGAGCATCTCTGGTGTTTTGAGATTTCTGCCAGTCTTTGAGGATGTAATGCTCAATTAGACTTGTTCTCTTTCCTCAAAGAGCTTATATAATAGTTAGTGAGCTAATTCTCCTGTTTTGAGAGACAGGGGAAAATGTTATGTTATAATGAGTCATATCGACTAGGCCTGACTTTGTTACTTTTTAAAAAACATTCTTCCACTCCTGCTTGGATATCTCTGTATACAAGACTCAGAGACAGGTATGACACCCCTTAGGAGGGGTTCTGACGAGCGAATTTCTGAGACCCAGAAGCACCCACCTTCCATTTTCCAATGCCCCAAGTTCTATGAAAACCACGAGCACATGCATTTGCTCCCATGTTCTTGAGTGCCTCGCCTATCAGACAGGGGTCATAAGATCTGCAGGGCAGTTGCGTTTCAAAATGAAATGGATGTGAAAACAGCTGAAGCCCAGCAAGCACTTGATAACTGCTTCTTCTCAAGGCAAAATAAGATTCTTCTATGAGGTAACAGGCTCTTTCTGGGCTTAAGTAGGCGTAGGGTTTACTTTACAGTGTAGATTCTTGTGCTATGGTTTTCCCAGAAAAGAGGGAAATCTTGAAATCACAGCACTTTTGTAGTAGGGAGGATTTCAAGCAGTGCTTAATAAGGTGTACATGACCACAGCAGAGTTTCCCCACCCATCTCAGGGAAAAGGGCCCTGAAATTAATTGTGAGGATCCTCTCCTGTCCCCAGGGACCTAGATGAATCCTGACTAATGAATATTTAAATCTCACTCATTGTCTGCTCTCACACTCAAACCCTGATTCATGACTGTATGCTTTCCATTTGGCATGGAACAAAGAGAGATCGCAAGTCCACAGGGTATAGTTTCGTGCTGCCTGGGCCTCCTTTAGACATTAGCATTACAGTAATCATATTGATAGTGGTATCTTATCATTGCCAAGCTTTTAATATATATTTATCAGTGCTTTACACATTTTAGCTCATTACATTCTCCTATCAGTCCTGTGAGGTGGGCACTGTTATTGCTCCCATTTTACAGATGAGCAAACTGAAGTTTACACAAGTGCAATAGCATGCTTCAAGTAACATAGCTGGTGTGGGTGGGCCCAGGATTTAAACCCACAGTCATCTGGACAGCAGCAACCAAACCCTTACCCGCAACACTCAGTGGCCTCGCAAGGCACCTGGGTGGTGGCATGACTCAATAAACTTGACTCTTTCTGGAAGTTCATTCCTGCACCAGCAGTGGCACTCTTGAGGCCGTAGTCTCTTTGCCTAAAATAGGCAGAATAAACTCACAGGACTGAATGAGATGTTGACTTTCAATACATGCTGATTTCCTTCTCTCCGTGGAAATCCATCTGTATAGAAAGCTGAGTGGGACATTTTAATGTCAGCGAGCTTATGGGTCACACAGCCCACAAACGTATTCCTGGTTATCCTATATACGGGTGAGAATCGGGTTTACCCACCAAAGCATTTGAGCACTGACATTGTTTTAATCAATGACTTCAAGCTCTATCGGATCATAACTCTTCTCAATAGGACTACATGTATTGTGACTTTAAGTGGAGCCCATGAATGTTTTGGTTTCAGGTGGCAGCCTCTGAATGTTTTCCCAGCAAAGTTAATTAAATGTACCCGACGCTCTCCATGCGCCTTCCCTGTCTCTCACACAGTCAGGCTTGCAATTTCATGTGCTCTCCCTTGATCTATTTTTATACCATCATGTAATAATTTATCTGCTAAACATATCCATCATGCTGGATTTGCATTTTTTTTTTTATTAAGTTGCCAGCCATCCTCCCATAGTTTAATCGGTGTTTACTCAACTCTCTGAGTACTGGAGAGTGTAGAAGTACAAGACGTGGGCCCAAAGCCAGCCTCTGGTAGCTGCTCTGCTGTGTGACTTGGGGCAATCCCTTCCTGTCAATCCAGGTCTCAGTGTGCTCCTTTATAAAACGGGAGCAGGAGCTACACTGAAGAGTCGCTGTGTGGTTTATGGAAGGTAAGATAGTAAATGCAGTATAAACAGTGGGGCTTGCCATTAGAAATGGTTCATCTTTGCATGGGTTTATTGAGTATTACAGAGTCCTCATCACCATGCATGCAGAGATAGGCAAAGCAGGAAGGACAGTAAGCTTAAGGGCTGTGGAAACAGATTGGCCCTGCTCCCAGCTCCTCCTAGCTCTGTGACCGGGGACATATGGTTTAACCTTGTTGTGCCTCAGTTTACTGCAAAGTAGAAATGATCACTGTACCTATGTCACTGGTCTACATTAGGATTCACTTAGTGGTTCCCAGCTGAAGGTGATTTTGTCCCCAGGGGACATTTGACAGTGTCTGCAAACATTTTTGGTTGTTGCAATTGGAGAAGGGGGTGCGCTGCTGGTGTCTAGTGGATAGAGACCAAGGGTTCTGCTAAACATCCTACAATGCACAGGACAGCTCCCCACAACAAAGAATTATCCAGCCCAAAGTGTCAACAGTGTTAAAGTTGAGAAACTCTCATTAACTAATATAATGCCTATACATTCTTGGCATAGTTATTGACATATAGCAAGTGTCTATCTTGAAGAATAAAGTTGACTGTGTCTGGAGAGAGTAATAGAATGCCTTAATGCCAGCTACAGCACTAGGATTGGAAACTGAATGCTAATTCCTCTCAGTCTCCTGCACACCCAGCTTCATCACAGCCTATTCCCTTGTGCTGACTTCATGCATGCCAGTTTGGCTCATCCATCTGCCAGCTCCTTGGATGAAAGACATTAGCTTGATTCCTCTTTGAATCCCTTCTGATGTTTAGTGCTGTGACTACACACAGAACACACTCCATTATGGTCAGTGAAATCAATAGCTGCTTTAGAGATGGTTGGCAGTTTTGTTTGAGGAGTGGTAGAGATATATGGATGTAGGAGTCAATTGCTCAGAAAAGCAGGTGGGGCTCTTATAGGAGGCACTGATGAGAGACTGGGATAGAGAAGTGCATCCTCCAAGATCACTTGGCCCAGGCTGGAGACTGTTCAGGCTCCAAACCATCACAGAAGATGAAGGAGCAAGAGTCCCTTAGTCTCTCCCCTGGAAAGACTGCTGGTACTTCTATGGGACAGAGCCTGGGTGAATGTTCACAGAACTACCAAGGACTGGACTAGGTCTACAAGGCACTACAGAAGTCATCTGGCTCCTGTGTTTGTCTTAGGAGAAACCAGTGGTCCAGCTAAAAACTGGTAGAAGCTGGACCAGAGCCTATGGGAACATGTCTTAATGAACATTACATCCTCACAAGCTAGCAGAGAGTTTGATATACCAGAAATGCTTAGTAAGGTGTAAATCCTCTCCCATCTCAGGGTAATCAACTGTAAGGGTCCCTTCCTTGTCCCACGAGACCTAGATGGACCCTGGTCTATGAATATTTAAATCCCACTACTTGTCTGGTAGTTTCACAATCAAACCCTAATTCAAGATCTCAAGTCCACAGGGCATAAAACCTTCATGTCACCTGGGTCTCCTTTAGACAAAAGTAGTGATTATAACAGTGGTATTAATAGTGACACAGTTACTGGACTTTATTAGATACTTATTGGTACTTTACACACTTTAGCTCATCACATCCTCCCATCAGTCTTATGGGGTGGGCATTGTTACTGTTCCCATGTTACTGATGAGCAAACTGAAGTTTAGGCAAGTTCAATAGCATACTTCAAACAACACTGCTAGTGTGGGTGGGCCCAGGCTTTACATCCACAACCACCTGGACGGCAGCACCCAAACCCTTACCCATAACACTTCACGGCCTTACAAGGTACCTGGGCAGCAGCACGACTCAATGACCCCGGAGCTCATTCCCACACCAGCAGTGACACTGTGGGCAATTTACTTACCCTCTTGAAACCTTAGTCTCCTTGTCTGAAAAACAGGCAGAATAAACTCACAGGACTGAATGAGATGTTGACTCCCAATACATGTTGATTTTCTTTCTTCCATGGAAATCCAATCTGTACAGAGAACTGTGTAGGACATTTCAATGTCACGTCTCCTGATGTCCCCTAATCCAGAGCTCCCCCAGCAGTATGCACAGACACCTTGCCTTGCCCACCCCCAGGAGTCTCTGGGGACAATGAGGTTGTGTCCCTTACTTCTTGGTATCCTCCCCCATTGCGTTAGCAAAGTGCCCAGACCAAAATTAGGCAATAAATCCTTGCTAAATTGCATGCATAATCAGACACAGAAAAAAGGAACACATATACATATGTATATATAGTATTTATACTTGTGTATTACAGAGATAGAGGGAAAAGACACCTCATTCTCACGCCTTCAACCATAAGCTCTAGTTCTCCTCTTTTTTTGCTTTTTAGATGAGACACACAGGGACACTCCGGGACTGAAATGAAGGACCTCCCGGCTAGAGCTGCATAGCCAAGCCCTTCCTTGATGCTTTCTCTGCTCTCTCCAGCTCTCTTGCTTTCTCTTCCCTGGGGCCATGTCTTCTGATCATGAAGTGGCATGACCATGCTGCTTCATATGTTGTGGCTCAGTGAGTTGTCTATGGAGAAACTTGACTAATGAATAATGACAGAGTAGAAAGAACGTGAAATGTTGAGTCAGGAAACCAGGATTTGAGTCCTAGTTCCATTTATTATCTCATCAGGGTCCCTCCACTCTCTGAACCTCAGTTTCCTCTGTCATAACATGGAAACAGTGACCCCTCTTCTGTTTATGGAAATCGAATAGGATCATGACTACTAAAGAGTTCCACATCAAGTGGGACACAGATAAAAGACGTTATGAGTGCCTCATCCATGAGGTGAAAAGTCCCATGAGAGTAGAGACTATGCCTTTTACCTTTTGTATGTTCCTTTGCAGTGCCTACCACTATAGAGGTGGTACATAGACACCACATCCCCATGTAGTGCCTACATGTTAAAATATGTGTAATGAATTCATAATAGTACGCATAATGATGCATGGAGAAAGATGAACGTGATTACAAACATAGTTGCATTTCTCCTTTTCCCCCTCAGTTTTAGTTTTCTCTTTCTTATTCTCATTTCATTACTTTTATTTCATTTTATTTTATGAAAGAGATAGGAAATAAATAAAGTGAATTAAAATGAATACACAACTACTCATGTGGGGAATATGGAAGTCATCAAATGTGAATGGGCACACAAATGAAGTGCGCTGTGATCTGTACACACAAGTATTTTTTTAAAAAGCGGAGAGATGGGTAGAGATAGGAGGAGGTGGGGGGCATGGCTAAAAGAAGGTAGGTGGGGTTGTTGAGTAAAGGAGGCTGTGTAATAATCACGATGATCAAGGTATGCTAAAATACCACCACTGCCAACCGCTGGTCACCAAAGATCAGAAGCAGCTGTAACCACACGCGTAGAACACAAGGGGGAGAGGAAGTTCCACCCAGGAACCAGGCAAGGACGAACTTCTCTAGCATTGTTCCTCTCCACCTGTATCAGGTGGTGCTGATACAGTTTTGTTGAAAGTCTGTCTGTTGATGGTGGGCTTCAGGGACTCTCTGTGCATTTCTCTTTATTTGTGAAGCAGTTAACTCCAGAGATTGAGTGACAGAGGGAAAGCAAACAGAGATGGCTTCTTTCTTCTATTTTTCCTTCCCAGGGAAAAGAGGGGCAGAAGTAGGATAAAAGACGAGAACACATACAGATAAAAATAGAAAATAAAAATTATTTAGAGAAAAACACTTCCAGTAGAGGATGAATAGGAAAGGAGTGGTGTGGGGTGCAGTTTCACACCTTTGAGGAAGGGAAACAACATGAAATAAAATCAGAAATCCAAGTCTCCTGCTCCTGGGTACTTTCCTTTACCCATCGGAGAGATTCGAGCCAGGCCTGCTTTTTTTATTTAGGAGAGGACTTTTGTTTCTTTAAACAGAGGTACCTGGTTAAAGGTTCTTTAGGATCAGATGGCTGCGATCAGGCATGGTCCAGAAGCCCCACTTTAGACCAGTGGGGAGGTGTCAGCCTTTACATGACTAAGGGACTATATAGGTAGGTGTGCCTCTTTAAAGCAAACAAAATAAGGGAAAATTAGAAGCTACTGATTTTATACTGAAGGGCAAGGACTCAAATTTCAGACTAATTTTTGGCTATTAAAAAATTATTTGAGGATAAGGAACAGGTTGGAATTCCTCTTGTGAATTTTATTCCATATTGCACACCAGCATTTACTAAATACCTATTGTAAGTTATTTCTGTATGACATCATTATCCTGTTAGATTGAAAAGTGGAGAGAAGCTGGTATGGGAAGTGTCAAGGTAAGCAGTTCATTCCAAGTTAGAAGTGAAGATAGAATATTTCTTTAGGCCAGGTGCAGTGCCCGTGCCTGTGGCCGCTGCTTTGGGAGGCTGAGGCAGGAGGATCCCTTGAGGTCAGGAGTTCGAGACAAACCTGAGCAACATGGGAAGATTCCTCATTTCTACCAAAAAAAATTTAAAAAATTAGCTGGATGTAATGGCACCTTGTAGTCTTAGCTACTCAGGAGGCTGAGGCAGGAGGAGAGCTTGAGTCCAGGAATTCAAGGCCACAGTGAACTATGATCATGTCACTGCACTCCAGCCTGAGTGACAGAGTGAGACCCTGTCTCAACAAACAAACAAAAACGATTTTTTGAATAGGGTAGCTAAACAGTATTCAGTTCATACCTAACGTCAACTTTCACCTACACCTATGGTTTTATAGACAATGAAGCTAAGGAGTACTTGGTCAATAGCTCCTGAAGTCAGGATTTTTTAAATCAGGCAACCTCAGCCAAGATTCTCTGGGTGCACAGACTCCTCTTGCCCCCTGCACTGACTCTGGCTCCAGTGAGGTCTTCCCTGGGTGCTGGGGTTAACAATTGACGGGGTTGAGAGGTAGGAGGTGCCTCTCACCTGCCTCAGGAACCAGGCTCAGGGCAGGCCCCTGGTTCCCCAGGATTAGAAGAAGGTCCCCCATTCTTTCATCTCAGAGAGGGAACCTCAGCATCAGAGCTGAATGAATTCACTCATGATTTCATTTGTTCATTAATTCTTATATTTCTGAGCATCTTTCATATGCTTCAATCCTGGGGATATAGCTTCTAACAAGCCAGGCAGGGTCTCTGCCCCCAGGTGGAGACTTACTTTCTGGTAGGACCAACAGATAGTTCACAAGGAGATGAGATGAACTGCAGAAAATGATTAGTACTGGGTAGAAAAGGAAACTTGTAATGGAATAGTGAGCATGGTGGAGGGTGGAGATAGGGAGACCAGCCAAGACCTCTCTGGGGCCATGACACAGAAGAAGCCAGCTGCAAGGAACTCTCCAGGCAGAGGAAAATCCAAGTATGAAACTCCACAAACAGACCCGGCATGCCTGATGCATAGGAGAAACTCCTCATCAGGTCTGGTCCTGGGTGGGTTACTAGAGCTGCTCTCAATAACCCCATCAAGGAAGAGAGCCTTTGCAGGCCCCACCCCAGAGATGCTAAGTCAGCAGGGGTGGGGAAGCAGGAATCTGCAGTTTAACAAGTGTTGAGTGATTAGAATTCACCTAGTCCTGCCATCAAACTGCTGGAGCAGATGGTGACATGGGGTTAATGACCAGAATCCCAGATTCAAGCTCATTTTTATCCCATTAACTGGGAGTTTATGATTTGGTCAAGGCTTGTCAAATTGCAGCAGGAGGAGGAGGCCTCAAGAATGATTTAGCACAAATGAAAAAACAGCACAGAGATGTTACAAGGTTTCCTAAAGCCACAAAGCAACACGAGTTCACTCTGGGGTTCAGGTCAATCGGCAGCTGGGAGCCCCAGAGGTCCACTCAGTGTGGACTGGTACTATAGGTTTTGCCTGGAAAGAAAAAAGAAAACCAGCTATAGACAAAATCTGGGTGAACTACCCATTAAATGTCTGGCTTTGCTTCACACCCTTCCCTGGTATACCTGTCATGACAAATTACTTGCTAAGTGTTCACCAGGTAACTAAATGGGAATAGGTGTTGTATGAGGTGTTTATTTATAAACCAACCAACAGCAAAGAGATGCTTTGGTTTTACAATAGTTCATCTTTAACCCTTCTTTATGGGGATGACAAACCAGAGGGAAAAGTTGTATTTCGAGGTCACGGAGTTTCAAATTATAATGTCATCTGTTTACTAGAACAGAATGTTTCCCCCCCCCCGCCAATTAGGGGGTGGTGGCAGTGGCATGTACCTAGCACATGTTACATAGCAAATTAGCATTCGAGCTGAGCTGATTGTAGATCTCAGTTTCCTTAACTCTCCTGCCTGTTATTCTTTGCACAGGCAGGAGGCTGTACCTTGAGCTTTTGACCCTCCCCAGAAACCAGGCTCAGGACTGGCCTTAGGTTCCCCAGGGTTAGAAGAGGGTCCCTCTCCTTGCATCTCAGAGTAGAAATCTCAGGGTCATAGAAAGTAAATTAATTCCTGACTTCATTTATTTATTCATAAATGAATAAATTTGCCACAGCAGAAATATGGGCATGTGGTCGAGTAGGGGGTTAAATTGCCTGATTTGCAAATGAGTTTGTCTGAAAAGTTCCTTAATGTTTTGTCATACACTTCACCAAAAAGACCATAATTATACACAATTAGGTCAATGCTTAAAAATCTGGGCCAAATTGACCCACTCTAAAACCAATCTCTGTTACCACTAGTGCCAAGCAAATAGGTATTGTAGACCTGATTGAAGAGGGGAATATTTAACCAACTGAATAACCCAAGAGCATTTTTAAGAATCATAGAATATCTGATGCCTTTATGTAAACCATACTGCTAATTGCAAATGAGTATTGTCAATTAAAGAGGGTTTTTAAGAAGAGATATGTAGAAACATTTTATTAGCCATCAAATTGAATTGCTACATATGCTAGAAAATATTATAGCAGTATTTCTTAAAGAATATTCTATAATTCAGTTCCTGTTCGAGACCGTTGCCATGATGGTTTGTGCCATTGAGGTCTTGTTGAAGCATTTCTATTGAGTTTGTGGACCACACCCTTCAGACTCAGACATACCTGGATTTGACATTTAAGCCCTCTGCCTCAGCTGAGCCCTCTCCCTCAGCTGAGGGACCTTGGGCAAGTTATCTGTTTTCTCTGTATTCAGCTTTCTCATCTGTAAAATGGGCTTGGCAGTACCCTCCTCTCAGAGTTACTGATAACGTCCGCCAAATGTTAAGCACAGAGCCAAGTGCCTGGCTGTGAAATCCACCATTAGGGCTATTCTATTCTAGTTCCTGCCTCCCACCCTAAATTGCCTTACCCTCTTGGAAAGCTTTAGTCAAGAGCTGCTTCAGAAGACTTTGAGAAGACCTTAAGGCCATGCACAGGAAGCAGAACAGCATGAGGAGTGTGTTTGACCCTGGTCTCCGGGAAGGGATGGTGACACTAACAGGTAAACACTGCTCTGGGCAAATGATGTCTACTAGAAATATCAACCATTCTCCAATCACCTGTAAGAGAGCACCAACATCAAAAAAGAATGTTCTCTTCATAGTCATCAGGAGAAAGTGTCAATTGTTAAGTGTCTAAATTGTACCAGACACTTTATAATCCAGACCTCATTTCATTTGCACAAAAGTTCTATGAGGCAGGCATTCTAAGCTCCATTATTTTGGAGGTGGGGAAACAAGTTCAGAGAAGTTTAGTCACTTCCCCCAAGGTCAAAGGCACCATGTTATGTTTGTAATCCTCAAAACAAACAAATGTGGAAGGGTAGAGGTAAGCAATCAGAGTCTAAATGGGAAAGGAGCAATTAGAAAAACCCCAAGACCCATCTCTGCACACACGAGAAAACATGTCTGGGACATGAACTGAGAGAAAATATGATCCTGTGAAAAGAAGAGGCTTCGTGGAGAAAACAGATCTAGGCTGGTGGGGAGGAGGGTGGAACACAGCCTGGGAGAGGGCTGGAGGTGGAAGGAACATGAAGGAATATGGAGCAACAGGATTTCCAGCTGGGTAGCGCTAATACCAGGAGCCCATGAGCCATGTTGCTTCTCTCGCTGTCCACGCCGTGGAGCAGGGACTTGTGTGCATTCCTATCTCTCTGCCTCCTCCCCCGCTGATCCTTGAGTTATCAAAGGAATGACATGTATTTAATTTTGTTTCCCCAAAACCATACAGTGCCTGGTACAGAGTTAGAGGCCAACATACCTATTAAACAGGTGGATGAGCTGAAGATTAGCAGATTAATCCAGGAAGTCTTCCTGTAGGAGAGGGCCTGGAGCTGGAAAAAAAAAAAAAAAGGACAACAGAGGTGCAGTGTGGTAGAAAAAAAGGCATAGAGCTATTTTATACAAGTGAGGAACTGACGTACGTGTGTGTGTGTGTGTGTGTGTGTGTGTACTCAGGGATAAGGCATAGAAAGGATTGCTCCCTTCCTAAATTTGGGAAGAAGTGTTCCGGATCTGCTTTAAAAACTTGCATTTTGGAGACAAATATGCCTGAGTTCAAGTCCCACCTCTGACACCACTAACTGTAACCTGGACACAGCACTTAAATTTTGTGGGCCCCAGCTTCCTCACCTGTACAATAGGGATAATAACAAGAACATGTACCTGTCAAGATAGTTAAGAGGGATAAGTAAGATGATATGACACCCTCACACAGGTCCTGACACATGGTAGACCTTTCTTAATTTTGATCCTCCTGCTTTAAAAACCTGTGTCCTATCCTAGAAGTCCAAGACCTCTTGGTTAACAAATATGTGAAGTTTATCAGCCTTGACCATTTGTGCTTGCTTGTGATGCTTCTGTTCTCTGAGCTCCCAGGATCAATAAACCACTGATTAATGCCTCAGAGTGCACCTGGACGTTATTGTCAGTGGACCTAGTTTAGCAGGGGTCCAGATGGGATGAAAACATATTTCAGAGTAGAGTTAAACCTAGAGGGACCTGCCGTCAGCTGCCTTCTTCTCCGCCATCGTCCAAGGAGTATGATTTAAGCCTGGAAAACCCTGAAGATGAGAACTTGGCTCATCAAGGTGACTCCATGTAGCTCTGCCCCAGCTTGGCAGTGTGGCTTGGGATGGCAACTTAGACTTTCTATTCTCTTCCTCCTGATGGGGATTCAGCACGGTTGATTCAGTAGGTTCCAGCCATTTGAGCTCTGGCATGGGACAAAAGGGCAAGCCACACACATCTGCTAGCAGGAGCTGACTGCCGGTGGAGTTTCAGGAAAAAAGAGGTAGGCGGCGGAGACTAATTCTTTGCTTCCACCTATAGTTCCAGCTGTGCTTCCATCTGACAAATCAGGATCAGAATACGCACACACACACACACACACACACACACACACACACACACACACACTGCCCTAATGGAATGGTATGCAGCCAGTCCTACCTGGAGTCCCAGTTGTCTTTCTCTTTCAAATACAGACTCTCCCGACAGCTATGTGGGGGCGGGGGAGGGGACTACTTGTTGCTCTTTCTCTGGGGCTTCAGGGGCAACCTGGCTTTTCTGTCTCAGGAGGGGCTCCTGGCTGCTCCCCTAGAATGCCCCCTCGCTGTCTGCATCAGAGGCACTGTGGGTTTGGATCGCCCCCTTCCTCCTGCATTTTTAGCATTCTCCGCTCTGGAGATCCCAGGCTGGGTCTAACCTGGGATCCCCGACATTGATGCAAAGGAATGCCGCCTCCAACCTCACACCTGGCTCCTGGGAGTTTAGCATTGTCTTCCTGCCACCCAGGGGGCGGGGTGTCATGTCAACCCTCGAAGAAGCCCCCACTAGCTCCCTTCAAAAAGGGCGAAAAAGAAAACTTGGAGAAAGTCCCCAGCCCCCACCAGACCTTCTCCCCCGCCCTGCCCCTCCCCCCAAGGCAGCCTAGCAGGGACAGGAAGCTGGGGCGGGAGAAGCAGGCAGGCTCTGTGACCTGGGGGTTGTCCCTTTTCTCCCGGGAGGCGGGGGGAGAATGGGTCCCGGTCTGCGCCCCTCTCTTCCGTCCCCAGTCTCGGGATACCGGTCCTCGTCTCTCCGTGCCGCGCGCTGCCTCCTCTCCCCGGTGCTAGCAGCGGCCGCTGGCATTTGGAATTCTGCCTACAAAAGGGGGCCTGGAGGAGGAGGAGGAGGAGAGGAGGGATGGAGGCCGGCGGCGAGAAACGGCATCCGGAGTCCAAAACATCATGGGAAAAAGAACCGAGCGGCGGAGCTCTGAAGGCTGTGCCGCTGCGCCCGACCGCAGTGCATCAGCGTGGCCGCCCTGACATCCCCCAGGATGGTTAACACGGGGCATTATGCGCTGGTTAACAGGCTCCGAGCTGCTCAGCGACTTGTTTTAAGCATTTTCTCCCTCGCTCTCGCTTTTAATCTTGTCTCTAGTGGCGTGTGTAGGGGGGAGGACTTTATTTCCATTGGCTAAGCTCTCCCTTCCCACCCACATCTCTTCCACATCACCTTGGTGTCTCCCTAAATAAAACCAGCCCTCCTTATCGCCTGGAAAAAATCAGGAGCTAGAGTTTGAATGGGTTTTATATAAACACTCACCCCTGTCAGCGTGCGGCTGGGCTCTCAGGATAAACTCACAGCGTCTGGCCCGATGCTTGCCTTGCGTTCTCTCCCCTGAACGTCAAGGTTTAAGCAGAGCCCGAGGACTGGGAACTCTTCTCTGAAATTCGATCAACCTGAAGCCAGTTGCGGAACTGCACAGGGTCCCGATGGACCTCAAGGAGAGCCCCAGCGAGGGCAGCCTGCAACCTTCTAGCATCCAGATCTTCGCCAACACCTCCACCCTCCATGGCATCCGCCACATCTTCGTGTATGGGCCGCTGACCATCCGGCGTGTGCTTTGGGCAGTGGCCTTCGTGGGCTCTCTGGGCCTGCTGCTGGTGGAGAGCTCTGAGAGGGTGTCCTACTACTTCTCCTACCAGCACGTCACCAAGGTAGATGAAGTGGTGGCTCAAAGCCTGGTCTTCCCAGCTGTGACCCTCTGCAACCTCAATGGCTTCCGGTTCTCCAGGCTCACCACCAATGACCTGTACCATGCAGGCGAGCTGCTGGCCCTGCTGGATGTCAACTTGCAGATCCCGGACCCCCATCTGGCTGACCCCTCTGTGCTGGAAGCCCTGCGGCAGAAGGCCAACTTCAAGCACTACAAACCCAAGCAGTTCAGCATGCTGGAGTTCCTGCACCGTGTGGGCCATGACCTGAAGGATATGATGCTCTACTGCAAGTTCAAAGGGCAGGAGTGCGGCCACCAAGACTTCACCACAGTGAGTACTTGGTTTTCAGCTCACTCTGGTCCTCTGGAGAAGTGGTGCGCCGGTGGTCTCCTGCTTGGTTTGGGGTCTCCTTGTGCTTTGGGACAGGAGAGAGAGCAGTGCCTCACCCGAAGGCCACGAGGGTAGTTGGTCAGAGTTGTGAGAGCCAGTTGCAGGGAAGACTACTGGCCAGGATAGAGCACTGCTGTCAGTTCAAATATGGAGGGTGAGTGGAGGGCTTGCGGTGGGGGATCACTTCCCCAGACGTGCTGAGTTGGCTTCCTCCCAGTCAGAGGGTGGAGGCCTGGGCTGTCCGTTGCCCGGTGTCCGAGCTGTGTGATTGGAACAGCTTGTCATTGACGAGGTGGCATTGTATGTGTGTGTGTGTGTGTGTGTGTGTGTGTGTGTGTGTGTCTACTCGGAAGTGGCATCAGGCACTGCATCCTGTGGGCTGGGCTGGAGCTAAAGCCGTCAGAGAAGGGGGTGTGGGGCCCAGGCAGTCTGCCTGGCTCCAGTGGCTTTGGGAGCTTGCTGGAGCAGGTGATGCTGCAGAGGTGTGGAAGTCTCCTTGTTTCCTTTCCTTGTGTGAAATCTGAGCTCCATGTGGGGAGAGGAGAGGCTGGGGACCCCAGGGCTCCATCTGATCTGTTGGCAGGTTGAAGCAAAGAGATGTTCAGAGTGCTTGGGCAGAGAGGAGGGTCTGGGTGGAGGCACGTGTGCAAGGCGGTCAGGGAGATACCTGTGAGGGTGAACCAGTCCCGGCTGCCTTGTCTGGGAGCTTTGGCTTGAAACTCAAAGGCTCGGTTTTCTCTATGTATAATCCCTTAACGACGTGGATGCAGGAGGAGGGGTGCAGGGAGGGGGCGAACAGCTGTGGGAATGGAAAGCCTGGAGGAGGAGTGTGGAGCTGAGTAAAGAGGAAAAGCGGAGGGGGATGTGGCTTACGTTCAGGATGGGGCTTACTGGAGGGGCAGAGAGGAAAGGATGAGAGGAGAGCTATTGCTACCAGGGTTCTCTCCTCAGTTAGTGGGCTGCTAGGCATAACTTGGCATAACAGGTCAGACAGCAGCTGCTGACTACTCTTTGCTGTCAGGCAAGTCTGGGCATCAAGGGCCCTGGGACCCTCCTGAAGTCCAGCGTGGCTGCTTCCCCCATAGCTGCCTCAGTGAGGATCGAGAGCTTTTGAGTCTCAGAACATTGAACCAAAATGCAACTGCAAGTTGGGAATAGCAGGTGTAGCAGCTGGAAAGGGCTGACCTGTGGCACCAGCACTTGTCTAGGGTCCTCTACCTAATGAAGACATTTCTTACCTTTCCTGTGCTGCATCCATTCCCCACCCCCTCTTGAATTCACCAGCCTCTTGCTCTGAGGTTCTTTTAATGCCATAACCAGTCTCTGCCTGCAGCCTCTGTGACTGCTGTTGGCTATCTCTGATTCTAAAAAAGCCCAGAGCGCTGGGGGCATTGCCTCTCACAGTCTGTGTGCTAGAACTCTGTTTCTTGGAGGAGCTGTTTTGTATTATCCCTTTTAAGCCTTGTGAGGAAGAGCACAGCAAAATCGGCAGTGGTGTATGCTAAAGAGGAAGCCAGTCTGAGCTGGGGGAAGGGACCAGAAATATTGGAAGCCCTTCTAAATGGAGCCAACAGGATCCTAAAACATGTCATGCACAAATGATGTCTTAGGTGGCTTGAGGAGAGATAGAGAAAATGCCTTATTCTTGGAGGCTGAAGCCATCACTATATTCCACCCCGTTCTTTCTAGCGCCTGGCAACGCTCAGCTTCACCACTGCACCGTGCAGCTTGGAAATGCACTCAGCTGTTCCTCTGTCTGCCTGAACACACATGGAACACACAGACAACACAGAGGGTGACACAGAGAGAAACTGTAATAAGTAGCAGACTCTGGGTTGAGTTCTCTAGCTTCCTCCTGACTGCATATCCAACTGGTGGCTTCTTCTGAATCCATGTCTAAGTTCCATTTAGAAGTAAATGTTTTTTGACCCCAGGCTATTGTTTTATACTTGGACCATCATTTGACTTGCTGGGGTCCCAAGAGGACTTTAAGATCAGATCTTAAAGTTTGCCTGAGCTTTTGACCTCTTTGTAATGTTTCTCAAATAGTGAAATTGCCTGTGGATAAGGTTTGCTGCTCTGTTAGTGGCATGTCATTAACTGCTGTCCTCACCAAGTTCAAGACTAATCTATCTGAGTGCCCGTTCCTTGGGCTGACCCTCTATGTGTGACTTTCCCCATCATTGAAAAGGGGGTGAGCCTGAGTGCTGCTGTTCAGGCTGTTCAGGGAGTGTCAGAAAAAGCATCTACTCCAAGACAGCCCGAGGAGGCTCCAGCAGGAAGGCTGGTCTCTGCCCCCAGCCTGGGCGCAGTGGGCAGCAATGCTGAACCTTTACTAGAGGGAACATGATGCTGAGTTTGCTCAAGACCTTTCAGTGAAGAGTACTCCTCCTGACTCATCCTTGTCTCTCTGTCTTTTTTTGGCCTGGGATATAAGTATCCTTCTTACTGAGCTGCCACACCAGAAGAGAGCAGAGAGCCTGGACAGGTGGCTGTTGGAGAAGCCACTTGACCGGCCTTCTCTTATTCTTTTTCTCTTCTGCGCATCCCTCTCCAGTTGGCTTATTTATGAGGCTCTATCTGGGGTTGTACCATGCTAGGTGACTTCTTCCTCTAAGTGTGGTGGCTGACTTGTTAGAGAAGTTAAATATGGGGGAAGGGATGTCACAAGTGGATGGCTTTTCTCTGTGTTTCTTTTTCTATGAAGCATACCTAGTGGCATCTCCAGTGCTAATGCTGTAGCATAAGTTTTCTTATTCCAAGTTCTTAGCTGATGTGCAATGAAGTGGGTAATACCCTTTAATTAGTGAATGAGCCATGATTCTAGCAGAGTGAGAGAAGGCTGTTTGCGGAGGGTAAAAGTCCCAGGGAAGCCAGGTGTGGGATGCTGACTACAATGTAAACAGGTGTGCTTCATGCTCATGCAAGTACACTCTTAGCCCTCACTTAGGACAATCTGATTTCAGAAAAGCATACGTTTTTTCCTTCCTAGAAAAGCAGAAGAAGGCTTTGATTTCATATTGTCTACTTAGGAAGGTTACCTCATTGACCTAGTGTGGAAGGAAGGAGGAGGGATTGTGTCTCTGGCTGTGATGTTGGACAATGTGAGTTCAAGATTAAGAGTAGAAAGACATAGGTTTGAAGCCCAGCTACAACATTGTCTTTCTTATTTGCTGGTTGTATCTTGCATCCTCTCTAGGCCTCAACTTGGTCATCTAACATGTGATAGTAAAACGTGACTTACTAACCCACAGGGATGTTGGGAGGCAATATATATGTACATTGTGCCAGCTACAAAGATGGAAGGTGGGGTTGGTTTCCATATTAGTAGTCGGGCTATTGTTGTTCAGTCTAACTGCCCTGTTTGCAGGAGTCAGACCTGATGAGTAATGCTATAAAAGATGAAACCAGGGAGGGAGAGGAGGCTACTGCTTTCTCTGTTTGGAGCAGTGGGTTTAAGTCCAACCTGACTGAGATGGGGTTTCTTAGAATGGAGGTCACAGTTGGGTTCCATAGTTAACTCTTGCTGACAGGTGGTGGCCCCACAGCTTGTGACTAGGACATGACTGCTTTATGTTTTTTCTCTGTTCATCATGTTAGGGTTCATCTGACTCCAAGTACAGAAATACAAATGACACTTAAGTTTCACACTTAACCGGCTTTCATAGTTGTATGTGTTTGTATTTTAAATTTGAGAATTCTTTTTTTTTTTTTTTTTTGAGTGAGACGGAGTCTTGCTCTTTCACCCGGCTGGAGTGCAGTGGCCGGATCTCAGCTCACTGCAAGCTCCGCCTCCCGGGTTTTACGCCATTCTCCTGCCTCAGCCTCCGGAGTAGCTGGGACTACAGGCGCCCGCCACCTCGCCCGGCTAGTTTTTTGTATTTTTTTTTTTTTTTTTTTTGAGACGGAGTCTCGCTCTGCCGCCCAGGCTGGAGTGCAGTGGCCGGGTCTCAGCTCACGGCAAGCTCCGCCTCCTGGGTTTACGCCATTCTCCTGCCTCAGCCTCCCAAGCAGCTGGGACTACAGGCGCCCGCCATGTCGCCCGGCTAGTTTTTTGTATTTTTTTTTAATAGGGACGGGGTTTCACCGTGTTAGCCAGGATGGTCTCGATCTCCTGACCTCGTGATCCGCCCGTCTCGGCCTCCCAAAGTGCTGGGATTACAGGCTTGAGCCACCGCGCCCGGCCTAAATTTGAGAATTCTTAGGAAATATATTTCTTTCTTTCCTTAACGAAAGAAAGGTCTCTCCATTATGAGATCTTGTTAGAGGCACTGTATAGATTTCGTTAACTGACATCACCTAATATTATAGAGATGGTGGAGGTGAAGGTTTAGAAGATCACATCTTTGGAATTCTTGCACAAGGCCAATGGGTCTATAGTTCATATATCTTTTTTAAAAAAAATATTATTATGATACCACGAACATGTAGGTGAAGAGTATGACTTTTAGGGAGAAATCTGAGTTGGAATTCCAACTCTGCCCCCAGTTTGCTGTATGTTTTTGGACAAGTTTCTTAACCTCAATTGTCTCATCTGTATATTAGGAACAATAATACCGACCACTCGGAGCTATTATGCTGACTCAGTGACATAAGGTATGTGAAGGCCTACTATGTGGCAGGTGCCTACAGCAGGATAGGCCTCTTGCTTTGCTTAGTGTCCCACAGGAGCTCACACACCTCTCAGTCTAGTGGTTTGCTCACTATTCCATACTATAACTTCACCAACTGCTTTGGAGCACAGGCAACTGCTGTGTTGGTGTTCTCAATTCTCATTAAATGTTAAGCTTTCACTTTTCTCTGTGCTCTTCATATTAATTCTGCTGCTTAAATGTCCTCTCCTTACCCACCATCTTAGCTTCCACACTGAATCTCATGCTCCCAAACTCAACTCTAGGAAGCTCGCTTGTCCTGGGCCATTCCCCACCCCCATGGGAATGGGTGACCTATGCACCCTGTGCACAGCTTTTACGGCAGTGTGTCATAGTGCTTCATGCATGGTTATTCCTTTGTCAATCAAATAGAGCACCTATTGTGCAGTGTGATAAAAATAGACTACAGTCTTGCCATTGTAGAACTCCCAGCCCATTTCCCACCCCCTCCAGATGAGGTGATAGCTGACTGCAAGAATGTAGTCTTGTTAAACCCAGACTCTGCATACGTCATGCTAAATATGGGGGCTGCCCACAGGAAATACCATGACCCAGGCATGGTTTGCTAATTGAATAGTTACTTGCTGTTCCTGGAATAAACCCAGAACCCTTTGCTCATGGACCTTTCCCACTTTACCTCTTTACTTTTTTTTTCTTTTTTCTCTTGAGATGGAGTCTCATTGTGTTGCCCAGGCTGGAATGCAGTGGTGTGATCTTGGCTCACTGCAACCTCCGCCTCTTGGGTTCAAGTGATTCTCCTGCCTCAGCCTCCTGAGTAGCTGGGACTACAGGCACCTGCCACCACGCCCAGCTAATTTTTGTATTTTTGGTAGAGACAGGGTTTCACCAGATTGGCCAGGCTGGTCTTGAACTCCTGACCTCGTGATCTGCCCAACTTGCCCTCCCAAAGTGCTAGGATTACAGGCATGAGCCACCGCACCTGACCCTCTTTACTTTTTATACCTCTTTCTCCATGTCTATTTATCTAAATCCTAGTCATCCCTCAAAATCCAGCTTTACCATCACTGTAGCCTTCTCCAGGAAACCACTGCCCATCCCCTTACCATTCCCATAATCTAAATTACTCTCTTTCTCGTCTGTCTTCTAAACAGCATTTTGGTTTATTTCTCTGTTAGAACAGTCATTACTCTTTTTCTTGCATTAGAATCATGAAGTGCTTGGGCTAAAAATGACCTTAGAAATGATTTAATACCCTAGTTTTTTAACCACTGATAATTTTTAATTTTAAAAAGTTTATTAGTAAAAGGTACATATATTTATAATGTACAACACTGCTTTGATGTATGTACACATTGTGGAGTGGCTAAATCAAACTATTTAACATATGTATTACCTCACATACTTACTATTTTCTTGGGGGGAGGGTAAGAACACTTAAAATTTACCCCATTAGCAATTTTCAATATATTATTACTAACTGTATACATTATGATGTACAATAGATTTCCCGGGCTTATCTCTCTTGTCAAACTGAAATTTTATGTTTGATCCATATCTCACCTATCCAACCCACCACTCCCCAGTTCCCAGTAATCACCATTCTGCTCTCTGTTTCTATGAGTTTGACCTTTTTAGATTCCTCATATAAGTGAGATCACGCAGTATTTGTCTTTCTGTGCCTGACTTATTTCACTTTGCGTAATGTCCTCCAGGTTCATCTATGTTGTCACAAATGCAGGATTTTCTTCGTTTTTAAAGGCTGAATAGTATTCCATTGTGTATATACATTACAAATCTTTATTCACCTATCAATGGAACTTAGGTTGATTCCGTATATTGGTTTTTGTGACTAGTGCTGCAATAAACTTGGGAGGGCAGAATCTCTTTGATACTGATTTCATTTCCTTTGGATATATACCCAGTAGTGGGATTGCTGGATCATGTGGTACTTCTATTTTTAATTTTTTGAGGAACCTCCATGCTGTTTTCCATAGGGACTGTACTAATTTCCATTCCTACCCACAGTGTACAAGGACTCACCTTTCTCCACATCCTTTCCAATGCTTGTTTTTTTTGTATTTTTGACAATAGCTGTTCTAACAAGTGTGAGGTAATATTGCATTGTTAACCAGTGACACTTTCTATAAATCGCATATTTCTTTTTTCTCCCCTCCTCATAAGGCCTGATGTCTTCACTCATCCTTGTATTCTCAGCACCTAGAATTGCTTAGCACATAGCTGTCAAACTGTTTCTTCAGAGTTTGGGTAAAGTAGGTTTGAAGTTTTTTTTTAATGTAAGATAACTCTAGCTGATATATGGTGAAATTGCTGTTTTCCAGCTTCTTTTTGCATCATGGGTAGCCAGGATTCCACCTGCATTGGGATGACTTGTCCCATTATTGTTACTGTTTAATAATACACTTTCTGATTATAGAAGTAATCCATGCTCATTGGAGGAAATTTGGGAAGTTTGGGAAATAATAAAGAAAGAAGAAACCTGGGCAATCCGGTGAAACTCAGTCTCTACAAAAAATACAAAAACTAGCCAGGAGTGGTGGCACATGCCTGTAGTCCCAGTTACTAGGTGGCTGAGGTGGGAGGTTAGCTTAAAACTGGAAGGTCGAAACTGCAGTGAGCCATGATCATACCATTGCACTCCTGCCTGGGCAACAGAGTGAGACTCTGTCTCGAAAGAAAGGAAGAAAGAAAGAGAGAGACAGAGAGAGAGAGAGAGAGAGGGAGAGAGAGAGAGAGAAAGAAAGAAAGAGGAAGGAAGGAAGGAAGGAAGGAAGGAAGGAAGGAAGGAAGGAAGGAAGGAGGGAGGGAGGGAAGGAAGGAAGGAAGGAAGGAAGGAAAAATTGCCGTTAATCACTTCCCAGATATAATGACATGTATTATTTTAGCATTTTGGGAGTACTCCTATTCAGCGATGCAATGTGTGCATGTGTGTGTATTACTAGGCCTGGGATCTCACTTTTTGTGCATCTGGTGTCTTGTCTGCTCCACAGTACACATCCAGTCAATATTAGCTTACTCTCTTCTTGAGTCCCCTGGGGAGTCTTGAGGTCATTAAAAGATTCCTTCCTTTTAGGCTCAAAACTGAACACCAGTTACTCTCCTTTGATGGCACTTTATTGATAGTATGGCTGTTTGTTTATCTGATGCCATCTTGGTCCTACTATATCTTGAATGTTTGCTGAGATGCACCAGAGATGTGTTCCTTTACACAAAGTCACACATCCTGACAGGCCCAACCCTGCTCTGTGGTGAGGCCCAAGTTTGAGTCAACTCTGGTTCTTCTTGCAAGACCATCCACACTGCAAGCCTCAGCACACAGATGTAGACCCTGACTCTCTCCTATCTGTAAAGTCTCTAGGTTCTATGTCAAAATGGCCTAAATTGCAACAAATGCAAAATAGATGATCTCTCTTATTCCTTAGGATGCTCTGAAGTCTTGTGAACATTTGACATGCCCTTGGAGGGGCAATCTTTGTCGTGCCAAGCAAGTTTTCCACGATGCCAGCCTCCATTTGGGATCTTCCGGTTTAGAACTTTAAGTTGTAAGCTCTCTGGAAGTCATGCTTTCAGGGGTATATAAAATTCTTTCTGATGTGATGAAGGGGTAAGACAATGACTGAGAGCTGACTATTTTGATGACCCACATCGTCTGCTTGCAAAGAAAAAACTGAAGCTACTGCACAAGTTCCTAGATAATGCCTGGTTTATTGTTGGGTGAATCTGTATGTCTGTGTCTCTTTCTCAGTAAGCTTTTAGACATCCAGAACTGCTTAGAAGGCTACCTGGAAGCTTATTAACTGGGGTGTTGGTTCCTTTCTTCCTCTCTATTGTAATTGTCTTTTCCTCTCTATAGAAAGTTCTTCCATTAATGAAGAGATGAATTTTTTAAAAAGTTGGCAAAGTGAATCCTAGTTTGCTACTGATTTCTTTTGTAAGAGCTGAAATGTGATCCCATTAAAAAATCTCTCAAAGACTGAATTGGTAGCATTTAACACGAAGTTTGCCATTAGAGGTGGTGCTCCATAAAGCAGGCTACGTGTCAAAGTGCCAAGCACCCTATTCCCTCCGTGAGACTAAAATGATACCACATGAGTCTAGAGAGACCTGAAAGTTTGCTGTGTGCTTTCTCTTTTTTGTAGGATGTTTATGTTTGTTGGAGCTGAGTTAAAATGTCTAATTTGACCAGCAAGGCCATTTGACCCACAATCTATTACAACCTGAAACCAAGCCTACATCACCCCTCCCAGTTTGAAACCCCATATACCATATTTCACTCATGCATTTGACTTAAAACCATACAGACTGAGCTTAGTGGTTACAGGAGAGCAGCTGCCTCCAAACACTCAGAAATACTACATGGTTATTATTTGATAACTTGAAATTCTCTGATAAAAGCCTGTTTATCAGATTGGGCTTTACTTGAGGACAACATTCCCCAAAGTGCCATTCTTTGGATGCTGAAGCATCTTTCCAACTCCCAGTACTTATTTTCTCCTGATTTCGATATATTCTCTATTGATTGCCTCAGTAGCCATTGGAATTTATGCTCAGAAGAAATTAAGCATGTAACAGAGAAGCGACGTATTTGCCTGGATTTATGACCTCTGTAGATTTAGTTGCACAACCTTCAGGAAGGTAATAAGCCTCAATGGGCCTCTGTTTGCTTATCTGTAAAATGAAGGAGTGGAATTAGGTGGTTTCTAAGGACTTGCCAACCTGTACCCCTCTAATGCAACAGAACATAATAAACATTTGTTTTCTGATCCTACATCTGTTTGCTGAAACTCAAACTTTAACTTATGTTAGGAGTGGGGAGGAGTTGCTGCTCATTTGCCACCAGATCTATTTATCTATTTATTTGTTTGTTTAATTATAACAATTTTATTTAGATAGATATGTTCAATGGAAGTAGAAACACCTAGATGCACTGAGAGGCTGCAGTGGGATGAGGGAGACCCAGAATCTTGCTTTCAAAATCCTGTTTAGGAGTCATGATATGCCTGGCTGAAGCTCATCGGTCTGACTCAAAGTTTGCAGCACAGTAGTCCAGCAATTGAGGGCAGTGATTCACTCTGGGTCTTACATGCGTGAATTAGCAAGTGTATCTGTGGAAGATGCTGTTGGTCAGCCCAGATCCTCTTTACTGCACCTGTAGGTAGAGCACATAACAGCTTAATCAGTCCCTTTCGTGGGGAGGCTGGCCCTTGGTGCTGCCTCTTCTGGAGATATCTGGGAAGTTATTCACCTCCCCACCACCTGGGGGCAGCCAGTGGCCAGTGACTGACTGACGGGAATAGGAAACGCCAGTCATCTCGCCTCAAGATGGTGCAGTTGTGGTGCAGTTGATGGTGCATTGTGGTGCAGTTTACACTCAGTGCTTCCCGTGGGATTAGGCTGAGCTGGACTTTTCCTGAAACCACATTCATGCTTACCTTTTCCCCTGCCCTACTTTCCCCTACCCGCTTCTAGGCTTTTTATGAGAACACTCCCTCAATAAATCACCTGTAGAAGGTATGCCATCTCAGGCTCTGCTAGGGAACCCAACCTGTGTATTGATTAGTTTTAGCTTCTTTATCCGTATGGTAACATGAACAATAGTCTAGGCATGTGGACCTAAGTCTGGCTTAGAAAGAAAAAAAATACCCTTTTCAAAAATCTTTTAAACCTGGAACTTTCAAAATCTGTGTCTTCAACTTAAGACGGATAACAATTCCCAAGAGTGGCCTTCATAATTCAAATGAGCATCTCTCTGATTCGGATTCACTACTCTAAGTACAGTGGGTTTGTTCCCCCTTGGAGATTTTTGCCCAAAGAAAGTCTTTCCCAAGGTTCCCCATTTCCTAAGAGCTGAGCCATCCCCATTCTCCCAGCTGTTATTACATGCCCCTCAGCTGCTCACATTCTAGCATACACTTTTATCAGCACCTGCATTCTCATTTCCTAAGTTTGCTCTCTCAGAAAAGTTCCCTTTCCTATCCTTCTACCAGTCTTCACTTCCATTTCTTCCCGAACGTGCATCAGCCTGGCTTCAAGCCATGAAGAGGAGTCTATGCATTTGATGTGGCAGTGTCCTGAGCCCATCGATAAAGTAGAAGGCAGTGAGAGATGTATGACTGACCAGAGGTGATGCTCCTCATATGTCCCAGAAACCATGAGTAATGAGGAGTGTATTAAAGAACTGAGACAGTTTAGCCTGAAAAGTGAAGTGGGTGACTCAAGGGCTGTTTTAAAATACTTTGAAGGCAATCACAGAGAAGAGGAATGTGGCTTTCTCTGTGTGAAGCCAGGGAGCAGAGCTAGCACCGAAGTCTGGGCAAAAGTTTTGATAAATGGATATCAGCAGACTGGAAGGAGTTGTCCTGGGAGTCTAGAGCACCCTGTACCCTACCATCAGATCTAGCTGAGTCCAAGCAATTGCTTATTGGCAATGCTGCAGACGTGGATCAATGTCAGGCAAAGGGTTGGATTTAATGACCTCTAAAGTTACTTCCAACTCTGAGAGTCTTTGATTTATTTCCTTCCTGCACAGTTAGTTGGGGTCAGAGGTGAGGGACATTGACAGATAGCATTGGGAAAAAAACTGATAATAGATGCAATCCAGCACATCCAGACTACAGAACCACCCCATTTCCCAATACTGTGTAGTCTTGAAGCTAAGTGTTTCAGAAGTCAGGAATAAGAATGGTGCCACATGATACTCTCTAGACACAAAAGGGTGATTATTTCAGTTCACCCAGATGAAGTGCAGAAAGTGGGTGGCTGGTGGAAGCCAAGGATTGAAGGGGCTGTTAAATAACCTGTGCCTCCTAAAGTGTGTATGGATGGCTCCTCAAGAGGCAGTTCCCAGAGGAATTTGTTATAAATTCTGGGAGCTAGAGCCAACCTTAGAGAGCAAATCTTGGCTTGTGGTTGGGCATGGCCTAGCTCCATATGGAGGGCTGCAGAGACTGAAAGATTTATGGACTAGAGACAACTCTAGGTTTAGCAGGGCTACAGATAGACCCAGCAATAGGATTTTGGAAGGAGGCTAATCTGGCAGAGAGAACGTCCAGCCCAGGAGCACTGATAACAGACAACAAAGGGATATCTGAGCTTGGGGAGCTTGGCAAATGTTGGAAGGATGAAGAGCTCTGGCACTTGAGATAATAACATAATGAAGTATTTTAGTCTCATGGTACAATCATGGAGTTTAGTGCCAGACAGGCATAGGTTCCAGGTTTGCCTGACCTTGTACAAATTACTTAACACCTCCAGACTTTAATATCCTCATCTATTAAATAATAATAATAATAATAATAATACTTTTACTTTATAGGATTGGTTGCAGCAATTGAGTGAAATAATATAAGTAAGCATTATCCCACATGTGGAATGTCAGCTGTTTTGTTACTGTTGTTACTGTTATTATTACTAAGATGAGCTGGTGATACAACATAGTGACAGGAGATCCAGGAGCAAAAGGATTTTTTGGAAATCTATATTGACAGTGTAGTATCAGGAAGTCCCACAAAAGTGTGGGGAATGAGGCTGTGATCAAGCCAGGGACCCAGCTCCTGCTATTACAGTTGAGCATAAGCTACTGTAGACACGCAGGTCTTGTCAAAAAGACCTGCTTTTTTGTTCATCATCGTGTAGCTTACAAAACCTGTTAATAATGGCCAACATTTTCTGAGGACACATTGTATCCCAGGAACCGTTCTATGCACTTTACATGGAATACTTCATTTGGTCTTCACAACAACCAAGTGAAATATATAATAGTTGATATATTCTTTTTGTACGGAAAAAACTGAGGTTTAGAAAAGTGGAAGAATTGGCCTGTAGTCACTTATCTTGTAATTGGTGGAAGCAATATCTGGTTTCATATCCTAAATGCTTTCTAAGATGCTATTTGATCCTCACAATAACTCTGAAAGTGGAAAATGTACTGTCTTAGTCTTAGTCTGTTTTGTGTTGCTATAACAGAATACCCGAGACTGGGTAATTTATAAAAACAAACAAACAAACAAAAAAAGAGGTTTAGTTAACCTATGGTTCTGCAGGCGAGGAAACTCAACACTGAGCAGCCACATCTGGAAGCTTCTGGAAAGTCAAGCCTACTATAGACATATGCCCAGATCCCAGAGACATGGTGCTTGTGATATGCAAACATCATGACTGCAAGATCCTAAGCCCATCTTCCCCTAAAAGGCAAAGTTTCCTTCACAAGTTTGATGCCCAGTGTTCTGGCTGTACTGCCATTGAAACCAGCTTCTCCAAAGATGCATGACATCAGCCCAAAAACCACCTGAATATTCATCAAAAGAAAAGACCTGCTGAGAGCCTTGGGCTGCATCAAAACATGGCAGAGAAATGGGAGGGGAACCAGATGCATGCAAAAAAGGCAAAATACAATAGGCAACCTTGTTTTATAACAATCTGCTCTCATGGGAACTAATTCATTCTTACAAGAAGTAACCCAATCTAGAAAGAAAGACATTAATTCATCTTAATAATGTAATCACCCCTTAAAGGGACCACCTCCCAACACCACCACATTTGGTACCAAGCTTCAACATGAGTTTCTATGGGGACATACTATATATATTCAAACCGTAGCATGTACCAATATATCTATTTCACAGTTGAACATAGGTAAGGCTCAGAGAAGCTTAGTGACTGGCACAAGGTCACTCAGTAAGACAGTGGCACCATTAGGGATTGGAGTTCATGCTGTCTGATTCCCTTTAGGGATTCTCTGTAAAGACATCATGCTTTTTTTTTTGTGCAGGGCTGAGCTAAATGAAGTCAGGCCAGTCATCAACAAGCCTTTAGGTCTTAGTTCAGAAAAGTCAGTCAGGGCCCAAGGCCCCTCAGTTTATTGGTATCCTTCTCTTGGAAGCAGAAGCCTGGCAGCTACTGGACCTGAAGGACAGCAGGAGAGGTGACAGGAGAGGAAGCCTCAACTCGATGCTGTTGAGCTCAGCTTTCCAGGTAGCCATCTAGCTGTTACCTGCATCCCTTGCCCTTGTGCAGGTTAACGGAGAAGAGGTAAAGATAGCCCCAGTTCTGCGTGGCAGAAGGCAAAATGAAGGGTTTGGGGTTGCAAGACAATATTCTAGCTTTCCAGAACAAGGCCTTCCAGTCACAATCCCATACTTAGAGGGGAATGAGCAGCACAAATGTAGTCAAAAGACTGTGGTTCTGAGAGACATCCCAGTTCAGACCTTTTCTTTTGATAAATAATGCAGGTGGCTTCTAGGCTGATGTCATGCATCTTTGGGGAAGCTGGTTTCAATGGGAGCACAGACAGGACACTGTGCATCAACTTTGTGAATAAAACTTTCCCTTTCCAGGAGAAGAGATGGACTTAGGATCCCGTAACCATGATGTCTGCATATCACAAGCACCATTGTCTCTGAGAGCTGGGCATATGATTATGGTACTCCTAACCTTCCAGCTCTGCCAGTCTGCACTAATTCTTAATTCTCTCTTACCCTGATTCTGTGCTCGGGAACATGCAGGTGGAGTGCCAAGCCATTCTATAGCACTTGCTTCAGGAATGTAGAGAACCTGGAGAAGTCTCTTCTTGCCAGGGTAACACTTGACATTTCTCCAAGTTGCCAACTAGTGGGTTCAGCGGTCTCACATAAGGAAATGAGTATCCCTATGCAGATGTGCGTGTGATTCTGCTGTACGAGCTCTTTTCACCTCCACTTCTCCATTTTAAATCTCACTCTAGGTGGAAGAAATGATAACTTTATAACAAACAGATATGTTTCAGGAAGCAGGTGGCAAGCGCTCAGCATTGAGAGCTTCAACTTCTGCCTCTGAATCAGCGACTTGATTTTGAATGTCCAGCCCAAGTTTGCTGTGACTGACAAATTGGCAAGTGGCAGTGAATAAGAGCTGGAGCTCTGGAGAGACTATTTATTGATCCATATACTATCTGAGTGACCTAATGATTATATACTACAATTGTATACAACTTTGATGACCCTGAGTATGTTGTTTAATTAGATTTGGGGATAATTAAATAATTTGTAAACTACGTAGCACAGTAGGCCTCAATCTATGTGAGTTTTTTTCTCACCCTTCTCTCTCTTGCCATCCCCACCTACGCACAAATTTTTTGACTTCTAATCCAGCACTATATGTTTTTCTGTCTCTTTCTTTCTGTTCTTTGAACAAGGGGTTTTTTCTTGGAAAACTCTGGACTGTGTTCCCTTGTATTTCCCCTTCCTCACTGGATATAGCAGTTGAGGGGCCTCTCTTGGAGCAGGAGCAATTGGGCAGGGTTTCCAGCATGCTCACTATGATATGTAAGTAATTTCATGTTTCCACTTTTTCCTTGGTGTCCCTGAGAGATGCCCATTTGTATTTTCACAGAGTGCAAGAAGGCATTGGAAGTAATAGAACCTTCTAAAGTTTGGGCCAAGATGGCTTTCTTGGAATGATTTCCTAGCAGAATACTTCATTCCCCTGGGCCTGTTAGCTATTTCAGGGACATTTTAAGTGGCTATTAACAAAATGTTGAATTATGGCTGCAAACTCCTGGGAGCTCAAGTGACATTCACATGAATCACAGGTGAGCTCTGTGCAGTCAAGGCTGCCACAAAGGACTGAGATTAAACAAACAGGGGCCATTGTTCCCCCAGAGCAATGAGGCAAGAACGCCATTTCTTGAAGCCTATGATTTCAGGCAATGTGCCCCTTGGATGCAGAACACTGTTCCAGGCAGGACACATAGCTCATTGCTGCAGGGCAGACAGATGCTCTCTGATTTGCAGAGAGGCGTATTTCAGTTTAACGTCTGCAAGAATTTACCAACACTCAGCATGTCCAGGAATCTGCCAGCCATTCTCCAGGGTTATAAGTTGTGCAGCACATGGATTCAACAAACATTTACTGATGTTCCCTATGTTCTAGACGTTGTGCTAGGATCAAGAGAAGTGGAAAAGAATAATACCCAGTCTAGGCATTCAAGGAGTTCACGGTTTAGTGGGGAAGCTAAACAGTAAACAAAAGATTACTTTACATGAAATAACCAAAGTTTGCCCACGGTCCAGAGGTAACACATGGTAGGCTCTGAAAATTTTCCAAAAGGAGATAATAGCTAAATTTTATTCTTTTTTAAAAAAACGATTGGAAACAATTTCAAACATATAGATGTTGCAAAACTAGTTTGAAGAATTCCTGTGTATCCCTCACCCAGAAGTTCAATGGTGGTCCACTAAGGTCCTTCATGGCTAAAGGAGTCCATCCAGGACTACTCCTCATGCCCAGTTGTCAAGGTTCCCCTTACTCTGTCTTTACTCTCACACCTTATCTGTTTTACCTTGATTTTCATGTCCTTGATTTTTTTTTAATAATTCAAGGCCAGTCATCTTGCACAATGATTTTCAATTTTAGTTTGTTCAATGTTTCCTCTTGAAGATACCAGATACGATTTTTTAGCTGGAATTTCACAAAACTGATGCAGAATTCTCATTGCAGCCTATCTGGAGGCATGCAATATCTATTTGTCCTAATACTGATAGTGTTAACTTTTATCACTTGATGATGGTGTGTCTTCTGGGGAGATACTTTGAGACTATGTAAAATTCCATTTCTTATTACTCTCTCACTCTCTGGTTTTATCATCCATTGATTTTTCTAGCTTGAATTATTATAATGATCCTTGCCAAATGGTGGTTTTTGAATTCCATCATCCTTTCTACAATTATTAGTTGGTTTTCTGAAATACAGAAGAGCTGTCTCTTTTTTCTCTTTATGTATTTATTTACATTGGTGTAGACTTATAGATTTCTATTTTATTCAATAGGTTATAGTCTGATAATATTGTTTATTTTGAAACTCAAATTTTCCCATACTTGGGAACCCCTTCCAGCTGACTTTGTGGGATTTTGACATTTCCCTGTATTTCTTGGAAGTTTTTTTTTCTTTCTTGTGCAGTTAGATGTTCAGGTTCATTTTCTTCTTTTCCTTCCTCAGTCCTTTAATCAGCCAGTTCTCTAACAAACCTTGATTCATTTGAACAGGAAATGCTATTTAGAACCAAGATCTGAGTTGTAGGTATGCTCAGTACTACTAGGGTGTAGCTGCTTCCAGATCTTCTCAGTGGACAGAGCTAGGATATTTATATCTACACTTACACCTACATCTCAAACCGGGAATTTACACAGATGCTGCTTATTCCAGTCTAACACCACAGGGTTCATTCTGGCTTTTCCTCCTTCCGTATTGGTCCCTCCTTTCTCTAGCAGTAGGAAACCTGTGTCTTGTTATCCTCAGGTTATTTACTTACACTCAATTCTCTTGAATGGTGCCTGTCTTCCTATCCCACTGGGCTTCTGTTCTGCTTGGATGCCCTCCTCTCCTCCACTCTGGTGCCCTCCTTGTGTGTGCTCTGGCTGCTACCAGCCTGCCTTTCATTCATATTCAAATTTCCCCAATTGTCCCCAAAACATGTTTACAGCTTTCTAACTTTTAAAATTCAGGACCTATTGAAGATACAATCAAGATTCATGTGTTGCATTTGGTTGTCTCTTTTAATGAAAAAGCTCACCCCCCCCAACCCACATCACACACAGTTTTAAAAATAGCTTTGCTGAGATGTAATTCTCATTCCATACAATTCACCCATATAAAGTGTACAATTCAGCGGTATTAAGTGCATTCAAAGCATTCTGAATTTTAGAACATTTTTATTACCTCAGAAAGAAACTCTGTACCCATTATCAATCACCCCGCTTGCCCAATTTCCATCAATCCCACCCCTCTAGTTCTAGGTAATCATTAATCTATTTTCTGTCTCTATAGATTTTCCCATTCTGGACATTTTGTGTAAATGCAGTCATGTAGTATGTGGCCTTTTGTGATAGATTTCTTCCATTGAGTACAACATTTTCAAAGTTTAATCATGTTTTAGAATGTGTTCATATTTTTTTGCTTTTATTATCAAATGATATTCCACTCTATGGATACACCACATTTTAATTACGTATTTATTGTATACCACGTTTTATTTATCCATTCATCAGTTGATGGGCATTTGAGCCATTTCAATTTTTTGGCAATTATAAACAATGCTGATAGTCATACATCTTTTAGTGTTGACTTCTGGAAGAAAACAAACCAGTTTTCTTATACAATGATCCCACATACAAATCTATCTGTTTATTTCCATGTGGTATCAGTTAATTTGCTCCTCCCTTCTCTGTATTTTTCATAAAGTAGAAGTTAGATTTAAAAACATGGTGAGATTCAGGTCCAAACTGAGAATTTATTTCACTAGAGATGCTAGTTTTTGATCATTTGTCTAAGACAATAACTGCTAGGTAGCTCCATTGCCTCATCTCTCATCTTCAAATCATCTCACATCATTTGTCAGATGACACTATAACACCTTTAAACATTCTGTTTGTGCTAAAATTTGAACCTGAATTAGTAATTTCATTAGAGGTTTCAAAATAGTGATTTCCCAATTCTATCAGTATACATGTATCAGCTGACATTCTGTTATAAGGAAGAACTTTCATTCATCAACTGGGCATAAACTACAGTTTCTCCTATGTAGGCAAGATAAACGCTTATTCCTATCCTTTAATTACTGGTTTTCAGAGGATTGGGTTGTGTAATCATTGCCAAGCTGGGCTTTGAGGGATGATTAATTCTCAGATGGACAACGGATAAGGGATAAGGTATTCACTAGAGTCGAACAATGGCTAAAAGAATGATTGTGGGTGAAACGAGAGAGGGAAGGTTGGTAGGACTCCACTCAATCATAGTCAAGGCAACCAGACTCCTTCTGGATCCCGTGATATCCCATGGTGGGGCTCTTCATTGCTCAAATGTGGTTCTCTCACTAGTCCGGAGTCTGGGCAGGGCTGGAGCACGGGTGGCAGGCACTAGGGTTGGTGGAGAAGGGCGGTTACAGCATTGACCACATGGCATAAGGAAGTTCAGAAAGTGTCCAGTGTAAGGATCCTAATTATTTAGCTTGCCACTTCTCATCTTGTTTCTTCCCTAGCACATTTTCTTAATTGGCACCCAATGCTTGTGCTTTCATGTGTGAATCTCCAGGGAATTCATGCAGCAGACCCTCCTCAGTGGGAGTGGGAGAGATGGGACAGCAAAGGAAAACTTCACATGTGGATTTCATTTAATTAAACTACCTGAATAAATGATGAAGGTAAAACGTTTACTGAGCATTGGCTATGTGCCAGGCAATGTTAAAAGCACTGCATGGTTTTAATGCATTGCATCCTCCCAGTGATGCAATCAGGGAGGTACTTTTACTCCTCTCATTCTGTATTGAGGCCTGAGGTAAAGATGAAGGAAACTGACAAGGTCTCACAGCTCATGGTCTCATGCACTCCCTTATTCTGCCTTTCTAGATGGGGTGCATGAAGAAGAGCTTCTGCTCGGAGGAGTTAGTTTTGTATTCTTCTGCTCCTAGATTGTATTTCCCTGGATAATTAGATAATTCAACAGCTCACTGGCTTTGACCCTAGAAGGTGGGACTTGCAGGTGGTCTAAATGTTTGGGTCCCCTACTAAATTCATATTTTAAAATCTTAACCCCAAGCTGATGGTATTAGAAGGTAGGACCTGTGGGAGGTGATTAGGTCATGGGGGTGAAGCTTTCATGAGTAAGATTAGTGCCCTTATAAAGAGATCCTAGAGAGACCCACCCCTCCTTCCACCAATTGAGGACACAGCTAGAAGGCACCATCTATGAATCAGGAAATGGGCCCTCACCAGACACTGAATCTGCCAGCACTTTGAGCTTGGACTTCCCAGCCTCTCAAGCTGTGAGAAATAAATCTGTTGCTTATAAGCTACCCAATTTATGGTGTTCTATTATAGCTGCCTGAAGAGACTAAGACAAAAGTGATGTGGGATGGAGCTTATACGGGGGAGAAACACCAAATGGACACAAAAAAGACTGTGCCCAGGAGCCCTCTGCCTGATGGCCCACAGACAAGATGTTTCCTCCACACAACCTGCTCTCTGCCTTACCTCCACAGGAGCACTAATTATCTGGCATGCTGACAAACTTAGAGAATTAACATGGAATGTGGATAATGATGATTTCAGTTGATGGATTTAAAGCTACCTTCCTGAGAAAATATAATTCAGTCTGTTTTCTGGGAAAGCATCTTGGAATCCAATAACACATATTGGCTAAAGTCTCAATTGCGGAGGATCAATCACATATCTACCATGTGCAGTTAATTCAACCTGATGTACACTTATTCATTCATTTTGTCTGTTTTGTCCAGGATGGATATGGCATGTCCCCTGCCTGCAGTGGAATCTCATATTTTTAGAAGGTTACAGATATACAAACAAATAATTTTAATTAGAACTATCATGAAAGAATTGTCTATACTGTGCATGGCAGAGGAAGCTAGTGCAGAGGGAGAGAGAGTGATTCATTCCTTGTGGGGGGATTGGAATGACTTCATGGGAAAGGTAGCATTTTAGCTCTGCCTTCAAAAGGAGTAGAATTTAACAAGTGAAAAGAGCAGGTGAGTATCTTCCAGGGCCAGGGAAATGTGCCAATGAAGTTACAAGACAGGTGATCCAGAGTATGCAAAACGTGGGCTTGGGAGACAATGCTGCATGGGCAGGCCAGAAACAGGATGTGAAGAACCCCACTATGTTTGAGTATAGTCTGTGCTGATAAAAAAAAAGCCAAACTCTCCAAAATATTTGAAGAGGTTTATTCTGAGCTAAATATGAGTGGCCACGGCTCATGACACAGTCTCAGGAGGTCTCATGAACATGTATCCAAGGTGGTTGAGTTACTGCCTGGTTTTATATATTTTAGGGAGACAGAAGTTACAGGAAGAGACATAAATCAATACATATAAGTAGCACATTGGTCCAGCCCAGAAAGATGGGCCATCTCAAAGGGAAGGGGGGCTTCCAAGTCATGATTGGATTCAAAGATTTTCTGATTGGCAATTGGTTGAAAGAATTAAGCTTTGCCTCAAGAGTTGAAGTCAGCATAAGGAAATCACTGAATTAAGTAAGTAGGGTTGTGAAAGCTAAGGTTTTTGTTATGTAGATGAAGCCTCTAGGTAAGAGGCTTCAGAGAGAATGGAAAGTAAATGTCTCTTAAAAGGTGTCAGACTCTTAAAATCTCTCCTGGATCAAGAAGATACCTGGAAGGGGAAAGGGATTCTCTACAGAATACAAATTTTCCCCATAAGAGATGGCTTTGCAGGGCCATTTCAAAATATGTCAAGAAAATGTATTTTGGGATAAAATACTGAGATTTCCTTCAGGGCCTGCTGTCATGTGATGTTATATCAGACTCAAGTTGGAGTTCAGTATGTTATTGCTACAAAGAGTCTGCTTTGTCAGTCTTATAATCTTTGTTTTATGTTAATGCTGGTCAGCTGTGCCTAGACTCCAAAGGAGGAGGGTATAACTATGTATATCTGACTCCTGCCCTATGATGACAGCCTGAACTAGTTTTTCAGGTTTCTCCAGGATCCTCTTGGCCAAGAGGGCTCCATTCAGTTGGTGGGGTGCTTATAATTGTTTTTGGATTGACATAGGCAATAGGGAGCTATTGAGCATTCTCAATGACATGGCCACATTTTTTTTTTTAGAATAATGATTGGCAACTTCCTGGTTGAGGATGGTTTAGATATGAAAGATACTATAAAGGAATGGCTTTTGTTTAATTGTTTTACTATTAATATTACTGTTACTATTTAAAAAACAAATCCTGCCTTTGGTGGATATTTCACCTTTTAATCATACATTTGTGGAGTGCAAGTATTTGATGTGAATTACTGACTGTAGACTATAAACAATATTTCAGGTGGTGGAAAACTTCATCATCCTGTGCTGAAAGAATTAATCAAGGTGTAAAGGGAAGATTTAAGTCTACGATTCTCAACCTTAGTTGCATATTGGAGTCACCTGGGGAGCTGTAAAAAAAATACAGATGTCTGGGTCTCACCACAGAGAAGTCTGGGTTCATGTCCAGGCAGCAGGACTTTAAAAGCTGACCAGGTTAATTTTAATGCCCAGCCAAGATTGAAAACTACTAGCAAGAGAACCAGCAGGCTGGAGAGTTGGAAGCCAAACCTAGTGCTGGATTTGCTGACTGGTCTTCTCCTACAGAGATGCTAGTCCTAGGCTTGGTCCTCAGCCACTTTCTATCTCTAGCCCAACTTCTGTGCCATCTTCCTGCTTTCAGTGATTCAGCTGCCAGTAGGCAGGCCTGTTTGGGACTGCTTGGTCACAGTTGGAAGACAAGTACAATTTTTGGTGTAGGCTGACCAGGCCATCGCTGGCTGGGCTTTGCTGGCCAGAACTCAGAGAAGTTGTGAGGTTCTGTTTTGGAATTATTAATTAATGGCTTTCCAACTCATCTAGCAGAAAGAGCCTCCACTTCTACCAAAGCATTCCATTTGGCTTTGGAGTTCTGATAAGCCTGCCTGTGGGGTCTCAAGTGTCACTCTACAGTCACCAGTCTTTCAGTAATGGCCTGTGGTTGGCTATAGCTGTTCAGGAAATTAAAATTCCAAAGTTCAAGGCATTACTATAATTTTATTTTTGGCAGAGTGAGGGGTACGATCTGAAGGGGCCCCAGGTGGTACTGCCTAGGTATAGGTGGGCAAGGAGGGGGGTGGTCCCAGGATTCAGAGTAAGGAGTGGAGTTCGACTGTGAGCTCCCTCTCCTAGAAATGACTGACTGTATGTCTATCTACAAGAGCCGTCATAAGCAGAGGGTTTCCTTCCTGAGGTCAGACCTGATTAACCTTGGGATTGGCACAAATAGTAACTTAGCTTCTGGAGTATGTGGTGCAGACTGACACTGAGAAAGTAATCATATAAATTGTTAACCTAGAACTTCTCCATGTCTCATCACTGGACTCAGGGCAAAGTCCCCCTTCTAGGTTTCTCTGGCACTTGTGGCCTGGGCTGTGCTGGTGTTGCCAGCCTCATCTCTACCATGGCTGCACTCCCATTCCTCTTCCTCCCATTCTCTCCTTCCCCCATTGTGCATTTACTCTGTGCCAGGGACTTGACCTGGATTATTTCTCTTGGAGACAGGCATGGATTATCTAACATGCCCGGATGGACTTGGTTAAAGGTGACTGTCCAGCTCTGGTGAGAGGACAATGTGTCCCCTTTCTGGGGACTTTGGGGCATTTGACAAGACCGTTAGTACTTAAAGATGGATGTTGTGCCTGAGGGTGGTAGGGCGGTCACAGAGAGAAGTGATTATTTACATTTCAAATGCAATTAAATTATTGCTCACCCCCAAACCTCTGATGCCAACTGCAACATGACTCTAGGAAGCTTCACAGCATTTCCTGTTGGGGCATTTCAGACTTCAAGGGGGCATTTACCATTACAGATAGAAAGAAGGGATGCTGACTTCTGAATTAGAGAATCAGTACCTGGAAGCTGACTGTAGCACTCATCAGCTATGTGAACTTGGTAAGTATCTCTCAGAATTAGTTTCCTTCTCTCAGGGTTTTTCAGTTTTGGAACTAGTGACATTTTGGGCCACAGGATTCTTTGTGATGGGCGCTGGACAAACTGTAGTGTCCTGTGCATGACACTATGCTTAGCAGTATCCCCGGCCAGAAGTGCTCCTCCCACACCCCTCACCCTGCAAAGTTCCAGACATTACCCAGTATCTCCTGAGGAGCAAAACTGTCCCCTGTTGAGAACCACTGGTTTACCTGGAAATTAGGATGTATAACCCCTATGTCACTTAGTTGACCTTAGATGTAAATAAGTGTGATTTGCAGGAGAAATCAGTTTTCACACAGCAGGTGGCCCTTAGCAGACACAGTGAGGCCCAGGGAAGCTGTGGGTTTCCTTGGCTGCCTCACAAGAATGCTTCACCTGCTGGTGCCAGGCCCTACAAAGGCTCCTCAAACCAGGTGAGTGCGAAGCTCGTTGGCATTGCTGGTGCCCTGGCCTGTGGCCATGAGTGTGAATGTCAGCCTCCTGGGCTTCTGTCCCACAGCTCAGAGCCAGGGCTGCTCTTGGGAACAGGCACTGATGTTCTGTAGCTAGTTCAACAGAGACAGGCTGCCCCTGGGCCAATTCCAGAGGATGAGGGATTCTCAGGGGTGTGGCTTCTTCCAGCACCTTTTTTAGATGAGGGGAAAGAGTCATTTACCCAGCATTGCCATGGCTCTGCCCCCCACCCACCTAGGGACACTATCCCCTTGCCCTACACCACAAAAATAAAAGTAGAAAATAACCAAGAAAAAGAAAGACTTTGAAGCCAAAGAAATCTGAGTTCATGTCCTTTCATTGCTTCTAAAATGGGAAATCAATCATATGTATTTATATCATATCATACATCTATTTATCAATCCCAGAGTTAGTATGAACATTTAATTAAATCAGATAATTGATGCCCAGCACTGAGTCTGGCTAACAGTAAGTAATAAATACTTGGTAGCTCTCTTCTGCCTTTACATATATCATCTCAGGTCCCTCTCACAATGAAAGAAGGAGATGTGGTATTAAATTGGGATGACCCCAAACAGGCCATGATGGGTTAGATTGGGGCCTAGGTCCCTCTGTGGAGAAGACTGTGCTTGTAGGGAACCCTACCCCTACTGTCTACAGAGGTTAGCTGAGCACAGACTTCCAGGATGGGTGGCTGAAGTATGACCTGATTTTACCTAAGCCTTCACAGCGTATAAAGAACACTTACGCACACACTTGTTACCTGACAACAGCCCACAATGGTAGGGAAGGCAGGTGTTATTCCTACTTTGCAGGCTAGTGAGAGGTGAAGCCAGCTGGACTTCGTGGGTCGTGTGGGGACTTGGAGAACTTTTCTGTCTTACAAGAGGATTGTAAAATGCACCAATCAGTGCTCTGTAAAACACACCAATCAGTGCTCTGTAAAATGCACCAATCAGTGCTCTGTAAAACGCACCAATCATCAGGATACTAAAAGTAGTCAACTGCAGGGGGGAATTGAAAAAAGAGCACTCTGATAGGACAAGAATGGAACATGGGTGGGGACAAATAAGGGAATAAAAGTTGGCCTCCACCCCCACCCAGTTCCGCCCCCCAGCCAGCAGCCACAACCAGCTCAGGTCCCCGTTCCATGCTGTGTAAGCTTTGTTGTTTCACTCTTGGCAGTAAATCTTACTGCTGCTCCCTTTTTGGGTCCGTGCAACCTTTATGAGCTTTAACACTTACCACAAAGGTCCGCTACTTCATTCTTGAAGTCAGCAACACCATGAATCTACCGGCAGGAACCAACTCCGGACACACTAGGAAATTCAAACTGAAGGAAGTTAAAGCACTTTTCTGAAGCCATGCTCTGGTAAGTGGCAAAGTTGAGATCCCAGCTGAGTTGAGCCAGGCTTTACATTCTCATGTCCTTTGCAGAGGCATTATGATCCTCCTGCAAAGAGCCCAGAGATCAAAATTCTAGGGCATAAGAGATGGCGCCTCAAATTCCAGGACAGCACCTACAGTTGTCACAAAAGTTTCCAAAATGCCCGTCCCCCCACCCCCGGCCCCACTGCCTCACCAAGAGAGACCAGAGTTCCTAAATGTCCCTCAGAGAAGAATGGAGAAGCTAGACCCAAGGTAATTCGTCAGTGGGCCAGCACTCAGGCTTTCACACGCTCGGATCCAGATTCTCAGACCGTTCAGGGGCTCTTGCTTACCTGGTCCCATTTGGATAGGGGACCTCCGAAATGGCCCCTGCCCAGCAGACCCTGGGTCTCAGTGGGATTAAAGGAAAGGCACGCAGAGCTGCAGACTGAAATATTTCTCCTTTGCTTTTGTGGTAGAGTGTGAAATATCTCTAGAGCATTTGTGGATAGGGTTTAGGCTCAGGAAGATGCCCCTGCTGTCAGCAGACCACAAGCTGGCTTCTCCCCAGGGATGGTGGGGTGACCAGGCAGGGCTGAGTCAGGGCTGGCTTTGCTCAGGTCCTGGTGGGTGGCAGCTCAGCCCTGGAGCCTCTGTGGCTGAGCTGGGGGAAACCTTTATGTGGCTATTTATAGCCATTTCCTGATGGCCAAAGGAAGGGAGCTATCCTATGCCAAAGTGACTCTTCTGGGGCCTAGGCAGTGGAGCTTGGGGGGCTGGCAGTTTATTTAGTGAATACAATGGCCGACTCAGAATGGTTATTTCTAATCAATTCCTCCCCAGCTCCTCTGTCTCTTCCATCCCCATTTTTCCCATGACCAAATGACCCTGTCTGAAACACAGCCCTCAATATGTCACTACTTTGCCCCAGTCCATCAGTGGCTGTCTGTTGTCTTGCCAAGCTGTATTTCAAGGCTCAGTTTCCAATTCTTCATGGTGCAAAGCCTAACTCTGCCGTAATATACAATTCACTCATTCCTGAAGACTTTCTTTCCCCGTTGACCCCTTAGCTTTGTTCCTATTTTTCATTCTCAGAATTCATCCTTTTTCTCTCCCTTAGCATTGGTTTGTTGAAAGTCTGCTCATCTGCTAATGTCCAGCTCCAATGCAGCTTTTTCCGTGAAGGCTTTCTTGATCTCTCCCTACTCCCTGTACTCGTTCCTTAAATACTTGTTCTCCCTCCATTGAATAAATACCTTGGTGCTTTTTACCTCTCTAAGGGCAGGCATCAGAGTGGCCTTATAATACTTTCACTTATAAGCTTCCCTTCCCCTGACACCCATCTTTTCATTTCAAAAAGCATTTGTTGAGCATCTGCTCTCTTCTAGGCAGTGCCTGTGCCTGCCTTGCCTCTTCGTTCAGAGTCAGAGAACCTCATCTGTGCTCTAAGGAGAAGGCTGGTGGTGCTGCTGACCAAGAGTTGGTAGCCCTATGCTGACAGTGGATGAGAGGTAATGGATCAGCCAGCTCCCTAGGGAGGCTGAGAGAGAAGCGGAGAAGAGGGAACGTCTCTCATTGTTCTCCCTAATGTTGCCGTACAGGACTGAGGTCCTGGGCATGTTCAGAAGGCAGAGGCTAAACAGCCTCATGCAGGAAAGACAGGCTGGTGGGTTCTGGGAAAAGCAGGCATAGATGCCACCTCTGGGGTGCTTTATTCATTTCCTGCTTTCCTGCACCACCCCAGGCTGTGGGATAATGAGGCTTGGCCCCTTGGTTTTGAGTATGAGGCAGTTGAGTGGGCTAATAACTGTCATAGATGATGCCTAAGCCTCACTGGTGTAGCCTTTAGCCACAATAAACTTCCTTTCTGTTTATATCACAATCAAATCAGGGCTTTGAAAGGCAGTCCTCCTCTTGACAGCTCAGAGCCAAGCCTCTTCCTGTATAATGGCTCTGTCTTCCCCTGGAGCCTCGAGTCCTCCCCTGGGTCCTTTGTGTCTTGCCATGAGATGAGGGGAGGAGACACACCTGCTCTTGAATGTGCCCACCCAAGGTAACCCACTTTACTTGCATTCACACTTCATTGAGCAGAAAGCTTAGTCCACAGCCCCACTCCGCTCCAGTGGAGGCTGAGACATGTGGGATAACCATGTGACCAAGGGGAGTGACGTGGATGGGGGTCATGGCCTCCTGTGTTCCACAGTTACCTCCGTGCCCTCTGGATGCTCTCTGAAGCTCAGGATTTGGTATCTGAGCTCGTACCTGGATCCTCAGCTTCAGAAGCTCTGGCTCACCCACAACCCATGTCCCGGTGGCTGTGGTATTGTGGAGACATCTAGGCAGGAGAACACAATCCCACAACCTACTACTTGTAGGGCTGTGAGCAATTCGTATAATCATGTTACACCTCAACTCCCTCCTTTATAAGATAGGAATCATTCCTACAGATCATCTTACTCATTTATTAAGACACACTGAGAGGATTTGAAGTGCTCCAGCCCAGAGATGGCAGCCACAGAGATCCCATGGGATAGTCTGGCACTGTAATTTGGGTATCATTTCAGTCTATTCCCTTCTGAGACTGGTTCTCTGGTCTCCTGGAGATTCCATGAGCTACCTAACATCCTCTAACAAATTACTTTTCTGATTACAATGGCTAGAGTGGGTTCTGTGGAATTGGCGCTGTCCCCAGGACTGCATTAAGACCTTCAGTTGTCTTCTGATGAAGATTATGATGTTTCATCATCTGCACCCATGGTAATTAGAAATGAAAACAATATAAACCACACACACTTGCACGCACGTGTACACATTGTGTGCCAGGACCTGTGCTGGGCGCCTGGGATAAACTAATGACAAGGCTTGGCCATTCAGTGGGCCCTGGTCTGTGAAGGGGGGCAGACACTGGGCATACAGTTGTTGTGTGTCAGTAGCATTGTGATGAGGGCATGCAAGTCTCAATGGGGACACGGAGGAAGAAGAACACAAGCCTGTCCTGGGGTATAAGTAAGGCTTTATGGAGGAGGTGTCTCTGGAAGGGAAGGGAAGATGTTTTTCCAGAATAGGGAAGGAAAGGCACTACAAGCAGAGATGACATGCATAGAAGTCCTGATGTGTGGGTAAACAGGAAATTTCCTATAAATTATGACATGAGGAACACTGAGGATTTTTATGGACTACATGTTGGTGATCCCTCAACATTTGTATCTTGAAACCCTAATCCCCAATGTGATGATATAAGGAGGTGTGGCCTTTGGGAGGTAATTAGGCTTACATGAGTTAATGAGTGTGGAGACCCCATGATGGCATTAGCGTCATTATAGGAAGAGGGGCTAGAGATCTCTCTCCCTCCATGATGTGAGAATATCACAAGACAGCAGCCACGTATAAACTGGGAAGGGGGCCCCCAAGAAGAGCCTGACCATGCGGGCACCCTGATCTTGCACTTCCAGCCTCGGAAATGTGAGGAATAAATGTGTTTTTTGTTGTTGTTGTCGTTGTTTATTTTTCCTTAAACCACCTAGTCTGTGGTATTCTATTATAGAAACCAGAACTGATTGTAAGTTGGATGAGAACTGAGGCTGAACAGGCAAACCCATCAGATTAAGGGACTCTTTTGCTGCAAAGTTAAGAAGTTTGAGCCATAAATAAGGAAGTGGTATCACCATATGTGTGTTTTAGAATGATCTCCCTATCAGTACTAACGAGTATGGATTGGAGTGGTTATTTTGTAGTATTTTGAATTTTTAAAATGCTATTGTGTAGATACTGTGCTTCAGTGCATGAAGCAGCCTTTAAACTGCTTAGAAACTATAGTAAATATGATAGTAATAGCAAGTGATCTCACCCATTACAGTTTTACAAGGTGTCAGGCACTGTGCTAAGTGCTTTCCTGTATTCTTTCTTCTACATAATCTCTGTGCCTCAACCTTCTTGTCTGTAAAATGGTGAGAAAAATAATACCAGTGTCACCCAGTTGTTTTGAAGATTATATAACTTAATATTTTTATTTATTTATTCATTTTTGAGGCAGGGTTTCACTTCTGTCACTCAGGCTGGAGGGCAGTGTCATGATCTTGGCTCATGCAACCTCCACCTCCGAGGCTCAACTGATTTTCCTGTGTCAGCCTCTCGAGTAACTGGGACTACAGATGCACACCAACCGGGCCCAGCTAATTTTTGTATTTTTGTAGAGATGGGGTTTCGCCATGTTGTTCAGGCTAGTCTTGAATTCCTGACCTCAAGTGATCTGCCCACCTCAATTTCCCAAACTGCCAGGATTACAGGTATAAGCCAGCACACCCAGCCTGTAACTTACTATTTTTAAAAAACTTCAAATGATCCCTAGCCCAGGTCAAGCCTTCAATAAAGGTTGCTTTTGGTTACAATGATCCTAAGAAATAGGAGACCATTGTTCCATTTCATAGACGGAAAAGGTGAGGCTTGAAGACCACTCAGGTAGTAACTGACAGCTGCCGAGCTTGGACCTAGACTGTCTGGTTGTAGACTCCAGGCTGTTAGCCAGTACACCTCCTATGCAGTCATTGTCACTGTCATGGTGACTCAGAGGTGGAAAGCAAGAGGTAGGTGCCTGTACAAGGTGACTCCCAGGGTACCCCCACTGCTGAGCAAGAGGTACCTGCCGGGAGCTGGTTGCCATTCCCCAGGAGTCTGGCCCCTCTCACTCCCTGGTAGGGCAGGAGGTGATAGGGAAGCAGGAAATGGCATTGCCAATGGAGCCGAAGGCTTCCTTCTGACTGGGTTGGGCGGGTTCCTGCTGGTTTCTGGGTAATGGTGCCAGCTCTGCTTGATCTCAGCAACTTCATCTCATTGCCCTGCCTAGAATCCAGGCAAAGATAAATCCTCTCCCCAGTTCCAGGGCCAGGAGGGAGAATCTTAATAGACCAGCTTGTCTGCCCAGGGCTTGTTATCACCCTTGGAGAGGGCCATGTTCTAGGGGATTCAAACTTCTTCTCATAGGCTGGGCAAGACTCGTCTTCTGACAACTTGGAGCAATTGGAACACTAGATGCCCACAGAGCTGTTGACTGGGAGCAAGCGGTGGAGCCTGGTTCCATGAATTTTTGATGGACTTCCCTACTGAAGATATTAGTGTGCCCTTGAAGGTGGATAATTGAAATTCAGATTTGGATATTCTATTACTTGGTAATATTCTTTATGAGTCTGCTTTGTGTTTCCCAGTGACTTGGTTGCAGCTTTAGTGACTCCATTATGGAGAAAGATATTGATTTGTCAGGGTGGTGTCAGGAGCGCGGCTCTGATGAAAATTGATTTATCTCTCCCTGAGCAGCTAGTGTTTTTAATTCGTCTTTGCCTCCAACAAGGTGTGGGGTAGGTGTGAGTGGGAGAGGGTGCCTCCCCTGCCTGGACTCCATTCACCATTACACACTATAAATAAAGCTTGGGGTACAGCACTGGCTACGATTTTATGCTTTGCACTGAGAAGATAAAATAGCTCCTCATTTGCCCTTGCTAGTGTTTATAACATTAGTGTTCATTCCTCTCGTCCCCTGACACAGACACACGTAGCTGGGTGTGACGGATGAGGACCATGGGAGAAAGACTCGCTCTCTAGAGGAGAAACAAGTCGATATCGAAGTGGCAAGTGGAACTGGGGAGGTCTCCATTTGCATTCCGATGAACCACAGGGAATAACTTTTAATTGCGAGACTTTGACATTCATTGGCTCATTCCTTCATTCATTCTGGTAGTGTGGTAGAGTCGGCTGCCTGGGCTGGACCCTCCCTCCCTTCTGCCCCTTCTGCCACTTTCTATCTGCGTGTGCTGAGCACTTACTTAATCTCGTTGAGACTCAGCCTCCTTGGGAATACCAGGAAGATAATGATGCTTGACTGATAGGGTGGGTGGGAAGAGGAAATGAAATGATGCAAGGAAGTTATTAGCACGTTGGCTGGCCCCAAACAATACAAATACGTATTAAAAGGCAATAAGTAAAATAAACAAAACAGATGAAATAAATAAAAGAAGATAACAATCATTTGTTGGGCACCTGCTCTGTGCCCATTTGGGCTTTGGTCATACAGAGATGGCTCCTTGCAGCAAAGGCACTGAGAGCCCTGGTAGAAATGTACTATGGCCTAGGGGACCCCTCTGAAAGTGCAGAGAAGGGCATCATAGGAGGGAGAAGATTCAGAGAAGACTCCTGAAGGAGGTGATAGCTGAACTAATTCTGAAGAAAGTAAATGTTTGTTATGTGAAGAAGAGAAGCAAGGCAGAAGATGATAATATGTGAAATTCCTTAGATGAACGGCATCATTTGATGTTGGAATATTTTAGTAGGCTTGGAGCAAAGGGTGCATGGGAATGTAGGGGCAGGAGGTGATCTAGGATGATGGTTGCAGCCTTCATCATGAAGGGTCTTGAGCTTAGACTCCTTTGTCAATGTCCTGAAGATTCGGAGGAGCCGTTGCAACATTTCAAGGTCTTAATCAGGGGAGGGGCATGATGAGATTGATATTTCGAAAAGGTCCCTCCAGCATCAGTATGGGTTGTAGATTGGAGGGCACTTGAATGTGTAGCAGGGACACTTACTTGAAGGCCTTTCTAGTGCTCCATGTGAGAAGAGAGGATGGACTGAACTAAGGGTGTGGTGGTGGAAATGGGTCAGAGAAGGCAGATGGGAGAGACAAGAGGGAGGGGTAATACTGGGACAAGGGAGGTTGTGGGGCTGACAAGAGAGTGGAGGTGAAGTTCCTCCCCAGTGTTTGGAAGGATAGTGGGTGCATTCATTTCCTGGGCTTGCCATCACAAAGCCACAAACTGGGTGGCTTGAAACAGCAGACATTTACTGTCTCACAGATCTGGGGCTAGAAGTCTAACATCAAAGTATTGGCAGGGCCATGCTCTTTCTTCAAAGCTGGGGGATCTTTTCTTGCCTCTTCTAGCTTCTGGTGATGCTGGGATCCTTGGCGTTCCTTGGCTTATAGATGCCTCGCTCCAAACTCTGCCTCTGTTGTCACATGGCTGTTTCTCCCTGTACACTTATCCTCTTATTAGAAGGACACCAGTACTGGCCAGGCACGGTGGTTCACGCCTGTAATCCCAGCACTCTGGGAGGCTGAAGCGGGTGGATCACTTGAGGTCAGGAGTTCAAGGCTAGCCTGGGGAACATGGTAAAACCCCATCTCTACCAAAAAGACAAAAAATTAGCCGGGCGTGATGGTGGGTACCTGTAATCCCAGCTACTCAGGAGGCTGAGGCAGGAGAATTTCTTGAACCTAGGAGGCGGAGGTTGCAGTGAGCTGAGATCATGCCATTGCACTCTAGCCTGGGTGACAGAGCAAGACTCTGTCTCAAAAAAAAAAAAAAAAAAAAAAGGAAAAAAAAAAAAGAAGAAGGACACCAGTCATATTGAATTAAGGTCTTACCTTACTCCATCCATTATAATCTTGTCTTAACCACTACATTTGCAATGACCCTATTTCCAAATAATGTCGCCTTCTGAGATACCAGGATTTAGCATTCCAACATATCTTTTGGGAAGATACAATTCAACCCATAAACAACCGATCCTCTTCTTCCCCTACCCCCTGAAATATGTGTCTTTCTGATGTACAAAATACATTCACCCTATCCCAACATCTCCCAAAGTCTTAACCATTCCAGTATCAACTCTAAGTCTAATAGCTCATCTAAATGAGCCACATGCGTGTGCACAGACACACTGCATACTCTATCATATTTACACTGAGCTGGGAAAAAGCAGGAGGAGCAGTGGGCACTGGAGAGAGGCAGAGGTGGGATGGCTGAGGAGTTCAGTTTTAGATGTGTTCAATTAATAGCTCTCATGGGACACCAAGTGAAACCGCTAGTAGATAGTTGGGTATTGCTTATCCTTATGACTTTGTTATCCAGTTCCCCCATAATTGTCGTCAGAAAGGAGCTCAAATCTATGGCCATACTGCCTTCAACGTGCCAGATCTTACATGATCTTGGAAGTTAAGCAGGGGCAAATCTGGTTAGTACTTGAATGGGAGGATGGAGCTCGAGAAACCTCATGACAAAAACTGCAATTGCTTTGAGGGCAGGGGTGCACAGGAAATGTGTGAATGAGGAATGAGGCTGCCTGCTGTTCTGAGGTGCATCTGGAGAAGAGAGAAAAACAGGTGGAATGAGGGGTTCTGGCTGGTTAACCAAGGCTTTGAATGTTAATTTGTCTATTCATTGGATAACATATGTTAGTGATCACCCTATGTCAGGCACCATTGGGGACTTCAAAACAAACTATCCACAAATCCCATCCTCAGAATTTACAATCATAATGGACGGGAAATGTGACTGGACAGGAGCTTATAGTCCACAGTTGTAACATAAGGTAGAAAATATGAACCAGCAGAAGGAATGAACTGATAAATTGCTGTGGGAATTCATAGAGAGGAGGAGTGGGCTCTTCCAGGGCTGGTGTGTGTGTGTGTGTGTGTGTGTGTGTGTGTGTGTGTGTAGAGGGAGGGAAGCTCATAGCTTTGACAAATGAGTCATATTTAGGCATGAGGAGATGAGGTCGTGGAGGCTGGCTTTGGAGGCACACAAAATAAGAGGTAAAGAGAGAGATCCTCTAAGCATTAACCTGGGACCATAGTGCATTTAACAGGTAAAAAAAGACATCAAACTGTATACAGGTTGCATAAAAAAATTAGGCTAACAAAGCAGTGTTTTTATTTATGCTGTCTCACTTGATACAGTAATGCTTTGTAGAAGAGATCTTGCTTTCCCCTTTTTCAGATAAGGAAACAGAGGCTTGGGAGAGTTAGGTATCATGGCAAGCTCGCACAGCAAATGGCAAAGTTGGGACTTGAATCAATGTCATTTGACTCCAAAGCCCATAATCCTTCTACTGTGTTCCCTTTATTACTACTCTTCTCTCTTTCTTCCACACTGTGATTAAAACTTGCTTCCTTTGTAATACTAGCCTAGAAGGAATTCTGTGGCTCCACTGAGTAGCCACGACTGGGGAAGAGGATGGAGACAGCTTCTTAGGATGAATCTTTTCTGTTCCCTAGCTAAACATCTTTCCTGCCACACTTTCCCAGCCTCCAACATGGAGATTATGGAGTGGGCAAGAGAAAATGTCTACATATTAGAATCCCCATGAAAGATCATCTGGCTGTCAGCAGAGTAAACACAGCCAGGGCAGTACTGATTCCTATCCATGCTGAAGACCACTTGAAGCTGCTCAAGAAATTCAGGCTTGGACAGCACAGCCTTAGAGCACCCATTCCTTGAATTGGAGCCAAACAATCTGGACATCTCACAAGAGACCTGCAGAGATGTAAGGACATGCTCACCTCCTGTGTTGGGGGAGGAGTGACTCAGCTGGCTGGAGCACAATGGCCAAGAGGGTCAGATAATCTTGCTCTATTTCCTAACCCCGACCATCCTTTGCTGCAGGACAGGGGACCTGGTCATAGATCCAAAAACAATAATCACAAATCCATCCCACATCCAGGAAAGGGACCAGATGCATAGCCTGCTGAAAGTGGCCAAGAACATGGCTGGTCTGTATGTCTAACAGGCAGTGAATGGTGACTGCATTGTATCGGCCTTAATGGGATCTTCTGGAAGAAATGTAGGTGTGGGGAATTGTAGAAGATTGGTCTTTGTTTCCTTCTCTGATCAATAGTCTCCTGCACCCCCACTCCCAGCACATACACATGAAATAAAATAAGGAAAAAGAAAAAACATACTACTAACAATAGCACTGTTTTTCATGAATTCTTATGATATGTGAGATGCCATCCTGAGCCTCTTATATACATTAACTCATTGATTCCACTGGTAGCTCTGTGAGGTGTATACTATTAGCATACTCATTTTGTATACAGGAAAACTGAGGCTTAGAAAAATTAAGTAAACTTTCTAAGATTATACAGTCCATTAGTGACAGTGGAAGATTTGAACCCATGGCTGCCTGATCCAGGGGTTATGCTCTTAATCACTACGCTTAACTACCATGACACATGAAAATGAGCCAGGAGACCCCTCAGCCTGCCACCAGAAGAAGAGCCTTGAAGCCTTACAGGATTCTCCAAGGTCCTGCCTAAGAAGTTGCGCTAGAGAATGGCCTTCAAGGGCACTGCAGAGCTGATTTTCATTCTGAGACCTGGATAGTGTAATGTCCTTGAAGCTGACAAGGAGATTTGCCCCTTGCTGTTATTTATCTAATCTCCCCAGGAATCTGCTCCTCCTCCTCTGTTCTCAATCTTGGTTAATGATGACATTATCTAGTGGATCTTCCAAACCAGAAACCTCGGAGTCATCCTCAACTCTTCCCTCCTTGTTAAGGCCCCACCCCCAAATAATCCATCACCAGTCCTGCCAATTGTATCTAAGAAACATATCTTGAATCCAGCCTTTCTCGTCTCCACCCCCACAGCTATGGTCTGAGCCCAGGACTTCAGCATCTTCTGTCAGGGTGATTGCAGTCATGCCTCTTGAACTAAAGCTCTTTAACTAAAGCTTTTCCAGTTTGGACCCCAGGTTCCCTAGGTTACCTCTCCTGATAACACATCACAGAAGACTCCTGCTTCAGGTACTAAGTTTTCCCTCGAAATGAGGTGCCCATCCATGACTCTTTCACAGGCTATTCTCTCTGCTTCAAATGTCCTTCTTCTATTTCAACACTGGGGAAACTCCTGTTCATCTGTCAAAACCCCAACCATATACCATTTCCTCTGTGAGTTCTCTGCACGCTCACTGCCCTCCTTGTGCTCTGGCTATACTCACTTATACATATGGTTCACACAAACTGGGCTGTTCTATGATTTGTCTGTTTATATCTCTTTCTCCCACAAGAGATAAGATCTTATTCATCTTTCTCTCCTATACCCTAGTATACTGTGTAGCCCATATAGATATTATATAAAGACTGTTGGCTAAATGAATGAAAAATCCTGACAGATTGATGAATTGAAGGGATGAATCTGGGGAAAACAATGGAGTCTGACAGTAACCTGTGTGTGTGCACACTTTCCATATACACAAACCCATGATACATATTTCCGGGTGCATGTTCTCTGCCAGAATATATCATATAATGCACCACACACACACACTACATGCTACACACTGCACCCACTTATTTCCATGCACATACTGAACCAATGGCTGGTTCACATTGCATACACCCACCCACCCACACACACATATATTGTACCCCCTACTCCCCCCACACACTTGCAAAAGGTATCGGAGTCTCAGAAGGAATTCTTCGGAGGCTCAGGAATTTTTATTACTGCCCAGAGGTCCAAGATTCTTAACAGAATCATGCCAGGCGAAATGCTGCCCTTTAGGTAAGACATACTAACAACAATCACAAGCTTGTGGGTGGCATCTTTTAAATCTCATCCCTAGGGAGAAAGACAGGTGGTCTAGGGAGAGAGAGAGCAGGCAAAAGCTTTTTCAGAGACTTCATGAAAGCTGATTGGCAAGAAATGAAAGAAAATGCCACCACCAGCCTCACTGCCACCCCCTGACTAGAATGTAAGATTTCTTTAACACCTTAGCAGACATACTCCAGCAGGAATTACACCACCTTACTGGCCCACACTGAGGGATGAATCACTGCCTTAAAGTCTTTACTCAGAGCGGGGTCTTCTAATGAGGATGGAGACTCACATGGAAGAGTGCAAAAACTGATACTAAGTAAATTCCCAGCCCTGTGGTAGGTTTTATCCATTACCTTCCTTAATAGCCACCTGAGGAGGGAGACATTCTTGTTCCCATTATGCAGATAAAAAACAGAGGTCTGGAGAGAGAAAGGCATTTTTCTGACATTATACATATTGGTAAAACAAGGATTCAAACCCAGGTCAATGCGACTCTAATCTTGGTCAGTCCACCTTGCCCATTGAATCGAGAGGGAGGAAGGTGCTCAGAAAAGGGATGGCAGCAGACCTAAGGTCAAACTGCTTTCTCTGTGACTTTGTCAAGGGTTGTCTATACTCTCAACACTCTCTCACACCAAGACCCTTGGTTGTTGATCTCATGCTGTTCCATGCTGAGTATCATATACTTTCCCTTTCTTCCTGCGCTTCTCTGGGTTTGTGTCTCTAGTTTGGGGCTTCAAAACCCATATAGAGTGAATCCCATCAGCCTTCTCCCCGTTATCTGCTGTCAAAATTGTTATGTGTTTGGGACACATTTTCCCTTGTGTATTTATATGTACTCTTTGCGCTATATGGATAAAAGCAGAGATACCTGAATAAGGGGAGTGTTGGTCAAGTTACAGCTGAAATATGGTGTTTTCAACTTGCTAAATTCTAAGTGCCACATCCTGCAAGAAACATTATCCAGAAGAGAGAAGCAGGATAGGACAGGGTCTAGGAACAAAGCCATATGAGGAATATTTGGAGGAACTGAAAATGTTCGGCCTGGTTAGACTTGCAAATGTTTGAGCAGCTCCAAGCCACACAAGAATAGAAGTTCAGAAGAGAAGGAGTGCTAACAAATGGATTAGTGAATGAATGAAAAACAATGAAAGCCATCAATTAATTTCGTTCATCTCTTCAACATCTATTGAGAATCCACTGTCCTCCATACTCAGCACTAAGTTGTGTATGAAATGGTTTCTTTGGGTGGTAGGCAACCTCCAGTCCCAGGAGGAATCCAAGCAGGGGTTGAGTGACTACTTTTCAAGGGCAGCATTAAGATTCTAGTACTGAATGGATGATTGGAAAACATGAGTTCTAGGGCACTGCAATTCAGATTTCCAAAGCTCCTTAAACGTAGAGACAGTTGTCTTTTTTTTTTTTTTGGTACCATCCAAAACACTTAATGTAGGATACTACATGCTCTAATTGTTGACAGGTTGGTTGGCTAACGTAGCACATGACTGTGCTATCCACTTGGATAGTCAGGGTGTACAATGGGGTGAAAAAGCGAGTAGTTGTTTTCCATGCCCCAAGAGAATTAAATGAGAAGAGGGCTGAAACAAAAGCAAAATGGAGTTGGCTCTAACGAGTGTGTTGACCCTGAAGGTTACTGGTCACTGAAATGAGCAACGGAGGGAAAGTTGTTTCTCTGTTCCAAGTGGTTCCTTGAAATCTCTAGGTACCCGATTCCGCAAGACAATAATCACAGGGTGCTCATTAGACATAGCCCTGAGCTATACGATCAGAGCTGGACAGAATTATTCAAATTGTCCTGGCACCTGCTGGACTTCACTGTCTTAACTGATTGCCCTGCCTCCGGACCTTGTGTCTGCCTCTTCTTACCCACAGCTTTTGGTGGCTCTAGGCAATTTCTCCATGAGCTCTGGGGAATAATGCTGGCTGTGTCTATGCCTCCAACCTTGGCATCATAGGCTGAACCTGCCCCTCACTTCTCAGGATAACACTTAACCCTCACTATTTTCAACACAGAAACATTATTCTGGGAAAAAGAATGATGCTAGGTACCAGGTATTGGGCAAAGTGTAGTACATCCCTGACTTGCTTTTAGGCCCCCAAAAATTCCTTTCTGCAGATGAGGATCTAAGAAGTTAGAAATATTGCCAAAAACACACAGCAAGTAAGTGGCAGAGTCAGGTTCAATTGGGTATTATTTCTTCCTTTTCCTTGCTCTAAATCTCATGTTCTTCCTACTTGATGGGAAAAGGGCTAATCCCATGCAGAAGTCTCTCTCTCACCCTCACAGACCTTCCCAGAGCCACCTGCTTAGGTTTAGAGTGTGGGACAGAACATGCTGTCTTCCCAATTGATGAATGCCAGCTGTGCCTCCCTTTGCTATGAGCCAAGAGTTGTGCTAAGGGACTGCTTAAAGTGCAACCATTTAAAGCACTTTTCCTAATCCTGTTCAGGTTTGTTTCATTCAACGAGGTGCAGGCAGGAAGGACCAACCAGCTTGGACAACTGCACTGCCAATTTCTTCTTGATCTAAGAGCATCTGCTTCAGGGAATAGTGTGTTCTGAGGAACCTCATGAACGAGCTTTGCGCCAAATGAGAAATTCCACCTTGTGATGATCCTTCCTGTCTCCTCTGAGGCATAGTTTCTAAACTGTAGTAAGTGCTCAGCAAATAGACGGTAGATGACTAAATGCAAATCTGGTGCCTCAAGCTCTTCATCTTTTAAATGATAAAGATAACTGTATCTTCCTAGCAGGAGGTGAGTACCAAATCAGCAAGCTCATTTTATTCTTTTTTTCTTTTTATTTTTTCAGAGACAGGGTCTCTCTCCATTGCCCAGGCTGAAGGGCAGTGGCCTGATTATAGCTCACTGCAGCCTCGAACTCTTGGGCTCAAGTGATTCTCCTGCCTCAGCCTCCTAAGTAACTGGGACTACAGGTGCATACCACTGCATCCAGCAATTTTTTTTTTTTTTATTTTGTACAGACAAGGTCTCGCTTTGTTGTTCAAGCTGTGCTTGAACTCCTGAGCTCAAGCAGTCCTCCTGCCTTGGCCGCCTAAAGTGTTGAGATTATAGGCATGAGTCACCATGCCTGGCTTAATTTTCATCTTTTTTTGTGTGTATGTGTTTCTTTCTTTTTTTTTTTTTTGAGACGGAGTCTCGCTCTGTCGCCCGCGCTGGAGTGCAGTGGCTGGATCTCAGCTCACTGCAAGCTCCGCCTCCCGGGTTGAAGCCATTCTCCTGCCTCAGCCTCCCGAGTGGCTGGGACTACAGGCGCCCGCTGCCTCGCCCGGCTAGTTTTTTTTATTTTTTAGTAGAGACGGGGTTTCAGCAGGTTAGCCAGGATGGTCTCGATCTCCTGACCTCGTGATCCGCCCGTCTCGGCCTCCCAAAGTCCTGGGATTACAGGCTTGAGCCACCGCGCCCGGCCGTTGTGTGTATGTGTTTCTTAAGACACAGTTTCGTTCTATTGCCATAGGCTGTAGTGCAGTAGTGCAGTCATAGCTCACTGCAACCATGATTTCCTGGGCTCAAGTTGTCCTCTCACCTCAGCCTCCTCAGCAGCTAGGACTACAGGTGTGCACCACCATGCCCAGCTAACTTTTTGATTTCTAGTAGAGACAAGGTCTTGCTATGTTGCCCAGCCTGATCTCAAACCCTTGAGCTCAAGCAATCCTCCTGCTTTGGCCTCCCAAAGTTCTGGGATTACAGACATGATTCATGTTTTTTCTTGACACATACTTGACATTTAGTAAATCTCAATAATATTATTCTCTCTCCACCCCACTCCTCCAGCTTCCTTCGCCCCTGTCTTTGGGCAATGTCTGGAAGCAAAGAGCTCCTCTCCTTGGGGTTGCAGACTACTCACTTCAGCCACAGGGTCATCATTCACTGGTCACTTGGGGTTTGTTGCATAGAGCCCAGGTGAAGGTTCCACAGTCAAGATTCTGTGATCAAGGTACTGTTGGTTACTCGAAACCCATCAGTGCTTGCTTAGCCCCTGATGAAGGTATTTCATGTCTGATGCCTTCCACTCTTTCTCATTCCCCAGTCTACTTGACCCTACTCTTGATTTGGGAAGTAGGGACATGATTGATGGCAAACCAAGCCAAGAGAGTATAGCTGCTCAGCCATAAGACCATGAAGTAACATTAATAGGTCTCATCCTATTAAGTGTGTCCTGTACTCTTAGCAATACTGAAGCTAGAAAAATCATCCCACAATATCCCACAGACATGAGCTTACAATGTCTTACGGAGGGAGAACGTTCATCCTATGAGGCTTCAGGGAACATCACTATCCAGCCTGTAACAAGGCCTTATCTTGTAAATGTCCAGAGGACCAGGGAAGGGTTGGTTTCACGTGCTGGCTTCACTGCAGAGCCTAGGGATTAATACATAAGGCATTCCGTGTTGGTGAAGCATTTGATGTATGGCTGGTTTCAGCTAAGAATTATGTGGTTAAGGAGTGAGTTTCTTGTACTTAGCCACCTCCTTTGGCTGACCTGTGATAAACACACTTGTGTGTGTGGGCTGAAATTTAGCCTTTTTTTTTTTTTTTTTTGGCCTGTCTTGCATCTGAAAATCTACAGAAAAGTTTGGAGGTGGTGGAAGCTTAAGAAGGATCATCATTTGTATTTAGTTAGTTAGCTAATACATTTATCAGGGATGTCTTTTTTGTTATTGAATTTATTATGATGAGTTCAGTATTTGTTGGTGTTCTAATGTATTAAACTTGCACTATGATCATATGAGGTAATTATTATCACTGTTTTACAAATGTAAAAGACTGAGGCTCAAAGATTATAGGTAAGTTGCTCAGTTTCGTAAATTTAAAATATGGAAGAGATAGCGTTCAGATTTTGGTCTTTTCTATTCTGAATATATTATTTTTTCCACTAAGACCAGTGCCTTTCTTCAAATACAACTTTATAACAATAATGAGTGTTTTGGGAAATCACTTTTAGTTACTAATACCTTTAAAAAAGTCTTTTATATTCCAAGTTCCCATGAGCATTTTTTTCCATATGGCTATGCATTTTAATATAGTTATAATCATCACATAGAAATATTTTGTATTCTATTGTCTTGACTTAATGTTATAGGATATGCTTTTCCCAATATCACTAAATAATCATTAAAATTTATAAGATGGAAAAATAATTCATTGGGTTAACTTCTCATAATTTACTAGAACATTCTTCTATTATGAGTCACTTTGTTTTTTTCAGCTTTTGCTATTATAAATAATGCTGCGGTGAAGATATTCATACATAGATATCCTTTTCCCAAGGCAGTGTTTTGTAGAAGAAACAGGGGATTGGAATCAGACTGCATTTGAATGCAGATTCTCCCTTATAATGGTGCCATATCAGGTAAGTCACTTAGCCATTGTTCTAATTTCCTCATCAATAAAATGGGAACAATAAATTTCAAAGGCTTGACTTGCAGAATTAGCAGCAGAATAACATGCATAGCTCAGAATAGATAGGCAATAAATTTTAGTTACACTATCCTGTTTGGAAAACTCCATAAGTAGAATGTGAGAGTGCATATACTTTTGAATTTTGACACCTACTGTAACATATCTTTTCAAAAGGGTTAGAACAACTTATGCTGTCACAAGCAATGTATAAAAGTACTGTTTTGCCACAGACTCAGAATCCGTTTTATCAGTTTTGGTGCCTATGTACATATATAATATAATTATATAATTATTATATTAATAAATATATATTATATAAATATATATAGTTAATATTACATATTATATACAACATAATATATATTATATAAAATATAATTATATAATTATTATATTAATAAATATATATTATATAAAATATAATTATATAATTATTATATTATATATTATGTTGTATATAATATGTAATATTAACTATATATATTTTTTGAGATGGAGTCTAGCTCTGTTGCCCAGGCTGGAGTGCAGTGGCATGATCTCTGCTCACTGAAACCTCTACTTCCTGAGGTCAAGTGATTCTCCTGCCTCAGCCTCCTGAGTAACTGGGGTTGCAGGTGCCTGCCATGATGCCCAGCTAACTGTTTTGTATTTTTAGTAGAGACAGTTTCACCATGTTGGCCAGGCTGGTTTCAAACTCCTGACCTCAAGTGATCCACCAGCCTCGTCCTCCCAAGGTGCTGGGATTACAGGTGTGAGCCACCGTGTCTGGCTGGTGCCCATAATTTTGAAAGGGTAACAGGATGGGAATGAAAAGAGCCCTGTACTCTTTACTAGTGAAGATATGGGACTATATGATCACAAAAAAATGAGTCACAAAGCTTTTGAAGGGCAGAGACTGATTAGGGCCAGCAAGGCTTATAGGTAAGCCATATGTGACTAATCAAATCCCCTTGAACCTAGGGACTGATGGGATATAAAGAATCTATTCTTGACAGGAAACATTATCTGACCTCAGCATGGGTGCCTGGTAGACACTGCAAAGCCTTCCTAACCGATGATTTTTTTTAAGGAGGATGTATCATCTGATAAGAAGGCTTAACAAGATCCTCTCTCAAATTGGATTTGACATATGCCTGGCACTTGGGCAGCTGAGCCTTCCGTCCCCAACCAGCTCTCTGCAGCTACAGCCCAGGGCAGCAGGGCTTTGTCCTGCCTGCTGCTGGCACAGCTGCTAATCCCAGGCTAATGATCAATCCTGAGGCAGCGGCAGCAGAGAGGCCGGGAGAGCCAGGGGCAGGGAGAGGGCCAGGAGAAGCCAGGTTTCCTAGGGCAGTCACAGAAGGCAGCCTTCCCAGAGTTGTTCCTGGATAGGAATTGGGCCAGCGCCCTGGGTCCCTATCCTGATATGAGCAATGCCTTAGAAAGGATTCCAGGAAGAGAGAAAAAGGTAGTTGCTGGGGCTGACTTGATACCCACGTTTGTTCGTTCAGCCTATAAGCCCACCCTATAAGATAGGCGAGATTGGGGACTCTCTTCTCAGAATATCTCCTAAAGGTTGTTCTTGATTTTCTTTCATTTTATTTTTATTTTACTTGTGAAAAAGATTGGAGGGAAGGGGTACATTGGAGGTGATTTGTCTTGGATGTTCTGTTTATCAGAACTGGACTGAAAACCTCAAGCCAAAATATGAATTTTAGAAATACTATCCCGTACTATCTCATGTCTCTCTCTCCGTCTCTCTCTCTCTCTCTCTCTCTCTCACACACACACAGAGTCATAAAATCTATACAGTATTACGTTAGATAAGTAGATAAAGAGAGAGAAACACTTATTTTCAGTGTTATAATACCTGGACTCATGTCTAATCTACGACTGCTGTGTGATCTTGGGAAAATCTTGCCTCCACATTTTGATTTTTCAGCTTAAAAAATGAGAGTAGAGTATACGAATGAACAAATCCTCAAGGAGGAAGCCTTAAAGGCCAACATACACATGGAAAGATGCAGATTTATGTAACAGCGATATTCCATTTAAAAGCTGTCAGATAGCACATGTGGTGGGCATGTGTTTGGGTGTGTGTAACGTTACCAAGTGTTGGAAAGGATATCGATCAAGAGAAATTCTCATTCATGCTTGATGAAAGTGTAAACTGGCAAAACTACTTTTTTTTTGTACTCATATAAGCGAATGCTTATATGGTAAAGATAGATGATTCTCATATTCTAAGATCTAGGAATTGTACACTTACCTTTGCCTTGGAACATACATGTACATAGGAGACATGCACAGGACTGTATACTTTTGGCATTGTCTGTACATATGAAAAATCATAAACAACCCAAGTGGGAACCCAAAAGCAGAATGGAAAAGTAGATTTTGGTATTTTCCTGCCATAGTACATTACAGAGCAATGACAATGAATGAACTAGAGCTATACATATCGTCTACATGTATAATCCTCTAAAAACAAAGAGCCAAACAGAAAACAAAATAATAAGTTGCAGAAGTTGCCAGAAAAGATAAGAAAAGACGCAACTAACCACATGTTGCTCACAAGAAATCCACTTTAATAGGTTAACACATAGGTCAAAAATAAACAAAATACGTTGAAAGTAAAAATATAAGAAAAGATATTCCATGCAAACACCACTAGCCATAACCAAGATGTGGGGGCTAAAATAACATTAGACAAAATAAATTTCAAGATAAAGAGTATTATGGATCAGAAAAATAGTAGATTTTAACATATAAGGGTCAATAAGTCAGGAAGATGTAACAATTATAAATGGATATGAACTTAACAGAATTTCAAAATATAATGAAGAAAAAAGTAACAGAACTAAAATCGAAATAGACATATCTGCTATTAGAGTTGATTTTAACACTCTTCTTAGTCATTGATAAAACAGTTACACAAAGAATCAGCAATGATATGAAATAGATGAATGATTGGCCGGACGCGGTGGCTCAAGCCTGTAATCCCAGCCGAGACGGGCGGATCACGAAGTCAGGAGATCGAGACCATTCTGGCTAACGCGGTGAAACCGCGTCTCTACTAAAAAAAATACAAAAAACTAGCCGGGCGGGGTGGCGGGCGCCTGTAGTCCCAGCTACTCGGGAGGCTGAGGCAGGAGAATGGCATATACCCGGGAGGCGGAGCTTGCAGTGAGCTGAGATCCGGCCCCTGCACTCCAGCCTGGGCGACAGAGCGAGACTCCGTCTTAAAAAAAAAAAAAAAAAAAAAAAAGAATATATGAATGACACAGTAAACTGCTCGGACCTAATTGACACTTATAGAGCAATAAACCCAATAACTGCAAAATCTTTTCAAATGTACGAGGAGTGTTCACCACAGTACACCGTATAATGTAAATGTCATAAACAAGTCATAGTATACTTCAAAAGTTTGAAATCTTATAGGGTAATAGGGTAAGTTATATGGCAGTGGCATAATTACATTTGAAACCAATAAAAATAAATATTTTGAAATTAAACTATACATTTGTAAACAGTCTATAGGTCAAATAAGAAATCACAAGGAAAAATTGTAAAATATTTCAATCTAAATGATGAAGACAATTTATCATATCACAATTTGTGAGAGGCACATCAAGGAGTACCTACAACTGTATAAAAAATGCATGAACAGGATATTTATTGTAGTGTTATTTGAAATTTCAAAAAATTGGAATCTGCCTGAAAGTTTCAGCAGAATAGTTCTGTTGAATAAACTATGGTACAGTCACTCAGTGAAGTATTATGTAGTTGTTGAAAATAAGGAAGATCCTTGTGAACTGATATAAAATGATTTCAAAGAGATATTTATAAGTAAAAAAGACAAGGTACAAATGAGCATACGTGTAAGAAAAAGGATAAGTAAGGAAATATTCACATATCTGCTTATCGTTACATAAAGAACATAAGAAGGATAAACTGGAAAATGGTGAAATTGGATACCTACAAGGTGTGAGGTGAGGTGGGATGGAAAAGTATGAGAGGGAGTGACACTTTTCTAATTATGTATTTTCAAATGTTTGACTTTTGGATACATGCTAATAATAAAATGTCAATATAACCCCCAAATTAAATTAAAGCCAAAAAATGTAGAGAACCCTAAAACTGAAAGCAAACTAACAAATGAACCTAATTGTTTTATAAGTTAATACCATAACTAGCTGGAAGGGAATAAAGAACAAACTATTTCAAATACCTTATGAACACAACTTGTGACTACCTTTAGTTTTGGTCAGATTGGAGTTGTGGTGGGGGAGAACTGAAAATAATTGATAAACTCCTTTTAGCAGGTTTGCCTATCATAGTGTTTGAGTGAAGCAATTCTGAATGTACTTTATAAATACTGTAGAACTGAACAAAAGAGTAAATGGTTTTGTTTTGCTTTGTTCTGTTTGAGATAGGATCTCACTCAGTCACTCATGCTGGAGTACAGTGGCGTGATCACAGCTCATTGCAGCCTCCACCTCCCAGGCTCAGGTGATCTTCTTCTCTCAGCAACCCAAGTTGCTGGGACTACAGGCGAGCACCACCACGCCTAGCTAATTTTTTATTTTTTTATTTTTAGTTGAGATGGCATTTTGCCATGTTTTCCAGGCTGGTCTCAAACTCCTGGACTCAAGTTATCTGCCCACCTTGGCCTCCCAAAGTGCTGGGATTACAGCTGTGAACCACTGTGCCCAGACAAAAGAGTAGATGTGTAAATGATATTGAGGGTCACAGTCCTGATTGTGAAAGAAGGTATACAAATGTAATATGGTACAGGAGAAGTCAAAAAATAATCCTATGGGGGATGGATTGGAACTGGAGATCTCTCTAAATATGCACATATGTATATGTGTATATATGTTTAAATGATCATATATGTGTGTGCATGCATGTATGCATATCTAGGTTTGTGCGTATGTATCTTTATGTAAATATGCGTGTACTTATATATGTCCATGCACATATTTTTTATCTCTGTTTGTTAAAGGGCCAAGAAGCAAATGTACTCCTGGAATAACAAGGATAAATAGCACCCATAATTTTATCTCTACTACCATTGCTCAATTTAAGAAACTAGGACTTTTCATATTCCAGGGCTGGAACTAGTGTAAAAGATTAACCTGAAATATCTTACTATGCAAGAAAATAAGAAAGTGCTTTAAAAAATGGTGGGAGGATGTCACAGGGACACAGGAAATAGCTTTAAGGGGTTCTCACTGACCAAATTTCTACAAACTTGAACACCAAAATTATTAAGCATAGTAATGAATGATAAATCATGGAGAAATAGAAATGCATGAATCAATATCTGTATTAGATTCATTAGGTAGGTAGATACATAAATTGAATACATAGATTAGCTAGATAGATGAATAGATAGATAGATATGATAAATAGGTGCATACAAACATAAATGCAGACATACAGGAGAAGGGAGGTTTCTTCCTGGCATTAGAATGCTGAGGGCCAACTAATCAATATGGAAGGAGTGCTGGAGCTTGGAAATCATCATTTTGTGATCATCATAGTAAAAATGGGCAAGAATAGTCAATGGATACTAAATCTAGGGAGGGGCATTTTGATGAGAGAAAGATACTTCATATACTGATCGTCAGTTAAAAAAAAGAAAAAAATCAATAACTATATTTTCAAAAAATTGGCAACACCTTGAACAGATGATCAAATTAACATCACCAATGAGGGAAGATGGACATTGTGTATCTCCAATTGTGATATCCTAAGATAGCGTATGACCTGAACCTAATCACAAGGAAACAGTAGACAACCCAAAATGAATAGCTTTCTATTAAATGGTAGAAGGACTGTATTTTTCAAAAATGTTATTGTTGTAAAAGATAAGGAAAGACTATGGAAACATTCTAGACGATGTAAGGCTAAAGAAACTTGACCATTAGACAGGATCCTGTACTACAGGAGAAAAAGACATCATAAAAGGCATTTTTAGGTTAAATGACAAAATTAGAATATGGATGGGATACTAGATTAAAGTATAACATAAATGTAAATGTATGAATTTAATAATTGCAGTGGTTAGGTAAGAAAGTACTCCTACTCTTGGAAAACACATTGAATTATTTAGTGATAAAGGTCTACAGTATATATAAATCACCTTCAAATGTTTCAGAAAACACACCCACACATATACATAGTAAGAACAAGCAAGAGAGAACTTGAAATGTCAAGAAGGCCGGGCGCAGTGGCTCAAGCCTGTAATCCCAGCACTTTGGGAGGCCGAGACGGGTGGATCACGAGGTCAAGAGATCTAGACCATCCTGGCTAACACAGTGAAACCCCGTCTCTACTAAAAAATACAAAAAAAAAAAAAAAAAAAAGAAATGTCAAGAAATATTAACAGAGGTGAATCTGTGCAAAGAATATTTTATTGTCCTTTTTATTTTATTTTAATAACTGTCGTTATTTTTTGTATTATTAACTAATATCCAAATAAATAAGCAAGGGATGAAGCTAATTCAGTGCTTAGCGGAAGCAAATGTTAAGGTTCAATGTTTATATTAGGAACAAAGGTATAAATTAATGATCTAAGTCTCTGCCAATAAAGACCAAAAATAAAAACAGGCAATTAAACATAAGTTAGGTAGATGAAAGGAAATAACAAAGATAACAGCAGAAATTTTAAAAAATTAAAAATAAAAAATTAAGAAATCCAGAAATTGCTTTTGAAAAGATTAGCACACTTGATAAACTTCTAGCTAGACCAAAAAACATACAGAGGAAAAACACAAGTTATCTATAATATAATACCATGAATTAAGAAATGAATATCATTATAAATCCTACAGATGTTAAAAGGATAAAAAGAAAATATTATTTTAAAAATCACTCAGAAAAGTACTACAATTCAGATGAAATGAGCAAATGCATTGAGAAAGTCAACTCATCAACTGCCCAGAAAACCGAAACTAACACAAGATGATACAGAAATTCTGAATAACTATACGCATGAAAAAAATTGAATTTTTAAATCAAAATATTTCAACAAATAAACTCTTTGTTCCAGTGGCTTCACCAGTGAATTCTAGCAAACATTTAAGAAAGAAGTAGTACCATCTTTCATAACCTCTTCCAGAAAATAGAGGAGGAAAAAGCATGTTTTAACATCTTGTGAGTTTATTTTTGATATCAAACCATGACAAAGACATTACAAGAGAAGAAAATATTCTTCATTAACATAGATGCAAGAATCTGTAACAAAATATTTTTCAGAAATACATAAAAAGAATACTATATCATAGCCAATTAAATTTTATCTCAGGAATACAAGTTTGGTTCAACATTTAAAAATCAATGTAATCTGTGTAATTAATATATTAAAGTTAAAAACATATATGATCATCTTAATAAATGGAGAAAAGGCATTTAACAATATCCAGCACTCATTAATGACAGTAATTCTCAGCACATTAGAATAGCCATCCTCTAGCAAACTAGAATCCCAATTCTGATAGAGAGCATGTACAAGAGTCTATTGTTAATTCTTGATGGGGAAGCCCTGAATGCTTTTCCCCTCAGATCAGAAAAAAAGACCAGAATGTTGAATCTTCTATTCAATATTGTATGAAGGCTCTAGCCTATTCCATAATGCAAGGAAAACTAAAAGCTTAAAGACTCAAAAGGAAGAATTTATTTTTGTAAACAAAAGTTTTATTTAACTAATTCAAATTCACAGATAGTATACAATTTTATAAGAAAAGCCTGAGGAATGAACAAAGAAAACTCCTAGAACAATTTACATAAACCTAACAATATCTCAGACTATAAGATGCATATGGAAAATCAGTTGTATTTCTATATATTGGCAGAAAGCAATAGAAAATAAAATTAAAATTTTATTCACAATTTTATAAAAATGTAAAATACTTGCTGATAAATTTGACAAAAGATATGCGAATCCTCTATATTGAAAACTACAAAATATTGCTGAGAAAAGTTAAAGAAGACCTAAATAAATGAAGAGATATACTATATTTGTGGGTTGGAAGATTCAATATTGTTAGGATGTCAAACCTTCCCACAGCAATCTATAGTTCAACATGATTCAAATCAAAACTCCATAAGGCTTTTTAAAAATAGAAATAGATAAAACAATTCTAAAATTTATATGGAAATGCATATGACCTAGAATAGCCTAAACAATCTTGAAAAAGAAAGCCGAAGAATTCAAACTACTTGACTTCAAGCCTTAAAGCTACAGTAATTAAGACAGTTAGATATTGGCATAAAGATAGATACATCAATCCCTGCAGCAGACCAGAGAATACATAAATAGGTACACATGTTTATGGTGAATTACTTTTTGACAAAAACAACTAAGTCACTCAAAGGAAAAAAGAAAGTGTTTTCAACAAATTGTGCTGAAACAACAGGATATCTGTGCAAAAAAAAAAAAAAAAAAAAAAGCCCAATCTCTGACCTCACACCACACATACCACATTTAATTAGAGATAAATCTTAGTTCTAAATACAGAAGCTAGAATGATAAGGCTTATTGAGGAAAACAGGGAAATATGTTTACAGGATAACCAAAAATGTCTAAGACAAAACTCTGAAAACTCTGAAATAAAATAAAAAATAAATGATAAATTAGACTTCATAAAAATTGAAACAAGCCAGGCATGGTGGCTCATGCCTGTAATTCCAGCACTTTGGGAGGCTGAGGCAGGAAGATTGTTTGAGCACAGGAATTTGAGACCAGCCTGGTCAACATAATGAGACCCCACCTCTGTAAATATAAAAATAAATGAAAAATTGGCCAGGCATGCCTGTGGTCCCAGCTACTTGGGAGGCTGAGGTGGGAGCATGGCTCAAGCCTGGGAGATTGAGGCTGTGGTGAGCCATGATAGTGCCACGACATTTCACCCTGGGTTACTGAGTGAGACAGTCCCCCTCCCCCAACTCCCCTGCAAAAAATGAAAACAAACAAAAACTCTGATCAACAAAATATGTCATCATTAATATCGAAAATAAATAGATTTAAGAAAATATTTTCGGCCGGGCGCGGTGGCTCAAGCCTGTAATCCCAGCACTTTGGGAGGCCGAGACGGGCGGATCACGAGGTCAGGAGATCGAGACCATCCTGGCTAATACGGTGAAACCCCGTCTCTACTAAAAATACAAAAACTAGCCGGGCGAGGTGGCGGGCGCCTGTAGTCCCAGCTACTCGGGAGGCTGAGGCAGGAGAATGGCGGAAACTCGGGAGGCGGAGCTTGCAGTGAGCTGAGATCCGGCCACTGCACTCCAGTCCGGGCGACAGAGCGAGACTCCGCCTCAAAAAAAAAAAAAAAAAAAAAAAAAAAAAAAAAAGAAAATATTTTCAAAGCGTATTTCTGACAGAAGGCTGCTATTTAGAATGTGTAAAGAACTCTTTCAACTCAACAATAAAATGACAATTTAATAAAAGTAAGCAAAAGTCTTGAACAATGAAATATCAGTTCACAATAATGGTTGGGGAGTATGTAGAGCAAATGAAATGCCTGTCCATTACTGGATAAAATGTAAAATAGCACAACCACTTTGGTAATTTCTTATACCGTTAAGAGAAACACTCCTTAATCCAAGAGAAATGCAAACAAATATCTACAAAAAGTACTGTATGAAAATGTTTATAGCAACTTTATTCACAATTGCCAAGAACTGGAAACAGCCCAAATACTCATGAATGGGAAAATGAATAAACAAATTGTGCTATATTCCTACAATGGGATACTACTTAGCAGTAGAAACTAAGCATCTATTGACACATGGAATAACATGGGTGAATCTCAGACACCGCTGAAACCCCTCCCGCAAAAGGAACACAAAAGGCTATACACCATATGATTCTATTTATATGAGGTTTTAGAATGGGAAAATGTAATCTGAGGTGAGAAGGCCAAAATGATGGTTTTTTGGGGTGTGAGGTGGTAGGAGGAGAAGAGGAGTTTGAGCAAAGGAGGAAATTTTCTGTAGATATGAGTGTTCTGTATCTTGATATGGATAGGGATACATGATGGGTCCGCTCTGTCACCTAGGCTGGAGTGCAGTGGCATGATCTCAGCTCACTGCAACCTCTGCCTTCTGGGATCAGACGATTCTAGTGCCTCAGCCTCCCGAGTAGCTGGGGTTGCAGGTGTCCGCCACCACACCTGGTCAATTTTTGTATATTTAGTAGAGACAGGGTTTTGCCATGTTGGCCAGGCTAGCCTGAACTCCTGACCTCAGTGATCCACCTGCCTCAGCCTCCCAAATTGTTGGAATTACAGGCATGAGCCACCGCACCAGGCTGTATTCACTTTTTTTTTTTTTTTAGCATACAGTTATTATTTATGCATTTAGATGTTTATAAAATGTATGTGAAAGTAGAACTGTAAGCTATAATTATTGATTGATGGGAGGTAGGGTATGGTGATGGCATAGATAAATCAAGAATGGCTGAATGTTGACAATTGTTGGAGTCAGGTGATACATAGGAGTTCATTTTACTATTCTGTTTACTTGCAGACATTTGAATTTTTCCATAATAAAATGCATTCATTAGAAAAAGCAAGTAACAGGATATATACAATGTGGTATCATTTATATCAAGTTTGAAAACATGTACAGATGCATAATATTATTTATAGGCATACACTTGTATAGTAAATGTTAACAAAAATAATCATGGAAATCATAAACACTGGATTGGAGATTGGTGGTTACTACTGGATGGTGCAAAAGGAAAGATTCACAGGCCTTTAAAATCTTTTAAATAAAATAAGGTATTAAATCATTAAATTATCCTCTGTACATTCTTAGGCTGGCATATTTCATTAGAAGCATGGGAACCCTCAAGGACCCTGGGTACTCACTTGACGTTGAGAGATGAGCCATGTGTTTGTTACCTTCAGGTGAGCACTTGACAAAGTGGTAAGCAGAAAAAGTACTGTATGAACTGGAAAGCATAACGAAATACAGACTTTTAGGGGGAAAAAAGAGAGGCTTCCAGATCTCTAAAGGTCTGAGCACCGTTTTGGCAACACTGCATTACTAGTAAGTGGGCCCCTTGAAGGAGGGACTGAGCCTGGTATGTGTATGTGTCTCTGGTACTTAAAACAATACCCAAAACATTTGGGATGCTCAACAGCCATTTACAGAGTCAATGAATAGACCTCCATGCCCCTGCTTATAAACAGCTGGCTGGGGGGACATTTAGGAAATGCTAGGATCATTTTAGTAAGTAGTAACAAGAACTGATGTGAATTATGTTTCGGGCATTTTATAAGGACTTTTGTCAGAATTAACTCATTTTATCCTGACAGCAACTCTATGAAGTAGGTTCTATTATTATCAACCCCCTTTTACAGCTGATAAAACTGAGGGACAAAGAAGTTAAATTATTTATTTAACATCACACAATGAGTGCTAGAAGGCAAGGGATTTGTCCCCATAGCCCTTATATTTGACTAAAAAAATCCATGGCTTGTTATGATCAAGTAAGTTTGGATACAAGCCCAGGCAGTGGGGAGCAGCCCTGGCTCCCCAGGTGATATTGAGATACCTGGGAACAGAAAAAAGCTCAGCAGAATTCACTTAAAGGGAAGATATTTCGAGTTGAAGGGAGACGCAGTAAGAAGAGACAACCAAGGGACAGATGGTCTTGGTTCCTGGGAGTCCTCAGCCCTCTCAGGGACGGATTGCCCTTTGGATGAGATCCAGGTCTTCTGTGAGTCCTGTGTTCCCTTCTGCATTGAGGTGTCTCTTCAAATCTCTCAGTTATCCTGGAGGGCTGGACATCCTTCTGGGCTGAGGTTGACAAAGCCTGCAGATAAATGTTCTGGATAAATAGAGCCTGCCCTGCTCCAGTTGCCAAGCAGAATGAATACAATGTGTTTTAATAATGAATGAGTGATTAATAGCAACTGCTTTGGAGAATTATGATGTGACGAGCCTTACCATGCCATGGAGCTGGGTATAAATGATGCTGGAATGCATAATCAGGACGTTAGCATCTGTCACAAACTGCATTATAAACCAGGCTCCATGATGCTGCTTATCCACACCTCCCTGACATGTTATTATAACACTTCTCTTGAGAATGGATTGGGGGGGAAATATCATGTCTATTAATCACCAATTGATGAAAAAAAGGAGAGGAAGAATGTTAAATTAAGGTAATGTTACACATGCCTTCTCCCTCTCCTGATACTGTTTTTAATCCTGCCCTTTGTTGGTCTGCAGGGACAATGTGTTTGCGGTTCCTGGGGTGAGAGAATGTGGCCTGGTCAGAGATCACCTTGCAAAGCAGGTAGAAAGTGTCGGGGAACTTGGATCCATTAGCAGATATCATGGGAATTCCCTTTGCTTTACCAATAAAATCCAGACCCCTCACTAGGCATGTCCCTGTGGTTTGGCCCCTGTGTGACCTGCCAGTCACACATACTATGTATTCTACCTTCCAGTGTTCATTCCAAGTCACACTGAACTATTTGCAGCCCTCAGAATGCTATGAGATTTCCTTCCTTCCTTCCTTCCTTCATTCCTTCCTTCCTTCCTTCTTTCCTTCCTCCTCCCTCCCTCCCTTCCTTCCTCTTTTTTCCTTTCTTCCTTTCTTCTCCTTCCTTCCCTCCTTCCTTCCTTCCTTCTTTTTTCTTTCTTTCTTTCTTTCTTTTCTTTTCTTTCTTTCTTTCCTTTCTTTCTTTCTTTCCTTCTTTCTTTCTTTCTTTCTTTCTCTCTCTCTTTCTTTCTCTCTCTCTTTCTTTCTTTTTTTCTTTCTCTTTCTTTCTTTCCTCTTTCTCTCTTTTTTCTCTTTCTTAATGTAGCTGCTGCTCTTTCTAGAGCATCACCCTCTTTCCTCTAGCAGGTTAATCTATTGCTCATCCTCCAAAGTCCTCTAAATCCCAGTTGAATGTCACCTCCTCCACCAAACTTGCCTGCTCTTCCTCACCTTGTTCTTGCCATCAGAGCATGTATCACACAGTATCACAGGGCATCACATGGTATGAAATCACTTATTAGTCATCTCCTCTGTCAACTGAGTTTGTCTTACCCAACTGTGCATTCCCAGAAATCACCTCTAGATGAGTGTAGGGTAGAGGTTTCATAAAAGAAACAATGAGTGTTCAGATGATGGAAACCAAACTTCCAGTGCCATTTAGTGTGGTTCATATACAATCTCACCCCAATGATGCTAATTCATTCTATCTACACATGGTTACTGAGAGCCTCCTATGTTTTCTTTGAGGTGTTGCAGATAGAGCAGTGATCAAAGCAGTCTGAGCCTTTGCTTTTGTGGAGCTGACATTTTGTTAGGGGATTTTTCTGGAAAGAAGCATTACCAGCCTGTGAGTAACTTGTCTCCCAGGGCCCTTCCCTGAGCACATTCCCCCTCATTTTTCACATTCAACTCAAGCGCCATAATCTTTAGAAAACCTTCCATCCCTGTTCTGGGCAAAGCTATAGTATTTCCCTGATTCTAAGATGTGCACTTTCCCATATTTTACTGTGGTTGTTGTTCTTTAATTGGGAATTTAAAATTTTGATGTCTGAACTGTGATGTGTTCACTTGATGTGGTCAAGTTTCCTTTTTCTGCAAGCTGTTGTTAAGTCAGGAGGTGCCTTATCATCAAGATGTCTCTCGATTAGGGAAATAAGTGAGTACCTAGGGGCTGTGCTTCCATGCGCTTTGTCTGCACGGTGACGGGCTGTTCACCTCATTGTGTCTGGTCACATATCTTTCTCCCTCACTGGACTGTGAATTCCTCAAGGGCAACCATGTCTAATTCAACCATGATTTTTCTTCAGCTCCAAACCCGCCCCTGACACCCAGTAAACACTCGCTTCTCTTGGGGACAAAAGCAATGCATAACAAAATGGAGTAAAGCTCTCCTGCTCTCCACATGATCTGATCTGGTAACTTCTATTTCCTATGTATTCTTTGAAATTTACCTCCAGAACCACTCCAATAGCGGGCAGCTGAGCACAGGTCCACCACATATTGGTGGAGTGGTCTGCCATGTTAATTCTGGGGCCTCAGAATCCTGACCTGTAAAATGGAACTGAAAATGCCCACCTCACGCAATTTGGAGGAGGATAAAGTGAGATACACAGTATTAATTTCTTAGGGCTGCCATAACAAAGCATAGTTGGGCCTCTGTACACATGGGTTCCACATCATGGATTCCGTATCTGTGGATTCAACCAACTATGATAAAAAATATTTTTAAAAAACCACAATAAAAACTAATGATACACAATTATAAGTACAAATTTAAAAAGAACTCCAATCTTTGCCTAGTCTTCACATGACCATTTTTTCTCTCTCACAAGAACATCAGCCCTGTTGAAATGGAGCCCATCCTACTCCAGTGTGACCTCACTTTAGCTTAACTACAATGACCCATCTACAATGACCTTATTTCCAAATAGGATCATTCTGATGTTTCTGATTTCAACCTATCCGTTTTGGGAGACTCAGTTCAACCCACAACATGCAGACAATGTTCTAGTAAATAATCCGTCTTCTTCTGTTCCACCCCCCTCCACTCCTATTTATGCCAACTCAAACTACTCTTCCTGCATCCTACTTCTTGTCTGTGCCTCTCTGATGTGTATTGCTAGGTGTCTTTTTAAGAAAGTATGCCCTCCTTTTCTAACCAGTTGGAAGCTTTGTGAAGGTAAAGAGGAAAAAGCATCCTTATGGCATCTAAAAGACTGCTTGGCATATCCTGAGGTCTCAGTATGTGCTAATGGATTGGGTAATAACAAAGGAGCAGAAAATATTGATCACACTTTCTTCCACGCTGTCCTTCTCTCTAAAGTCCTTCCTCTGGGTGCTTAGAGAGTATTATCATTCTTATTTCAACCAGCCTCATCTTGTATGAGCTTCTAAGAAAAATATGAATTTAGAGAGTTTGCATAAGGCCTGTAGTCATTTCTTTCCACCTTAAGGAGACCACTATCCCGTTGGAGGCCACCATGATCTCTCACTTGGGCAGCTGCCAGCTGCCAGCTGCCAGCTGCCATAGTCCTACCCTCTTTTTTTTTTTTTTTTTTGAGATGGAGTCTCGCTCTGTCGCCCAGACTGGAGTGCAATGACGCTATCTTGGCTCACTGCAGGCTCCACATCCCAGGTTCACGCCGTTCTCCTGCCTCAGCCTCCCGAGTAGCTGGGACTACAGGCACTTGCCACCATGCCTGGCTAACTTTTTTGTATTTTTTTAGTAGAGATGGGGTTTCACCATGTTAGCCAGGATGGTCTTGATCTCCTGACCTCGTGGTCCGCCCACCTCGGCTTCCCAAAGTGCTGGCGTTACAGCCACTACACCTGGCCAGTCCTACCTCCTTTTAAATCCATTCTCTGCACTATGATCAGTGGGATTTTCCATAACACTAAAATCATGGCATTATCTCTGTGGCTTTGCCATTGCCCTCTGATTAAAATCCAGGAACCTGTGATGTCATATAATCATCTACATGATCTGGTCCCTCCCACTTTATGGCTTACCCCTCCTGACCTCTTAACTCAAGACTTGACAGCCATATGAGCTTCTTGTGGTTACGTTGATGGATCCTGAACTCTCACCTATAACCTTTAACTCATGCTATACCTGATGTCCTTTCTCTTCCAGTCTCCTCCGCCTTTCCTGAGCTAACTCCTCCATAGCCTTCAAGTCACAGCTTAGATATCACCTCCTCTGGGAGTCCTTCAAGATCTACTAAGATTGATTCAAATACCCTTCTGTGTGTTTGTTAGGGCTGGAGGGTATATGGTGCCTGTACTATGCCTGAGGCACGATCAGTACTGGATAAATATTTGTCAAAGGTTGAATGGATGTTGTTGAAAGAGACTGAGACATGAAGTCAGAAAGCTAGGGTTAGAATTCTATATTTTCAATTTATTAGATTTCGATCTTGGGAAAGTCATCTACTTTTTCTGAGCTTTAGTTTGCTCATCTATAAAATGAGTATAGCAATACAAATTGATTTTGGGGTTGATTGAAACATTATAGGCCAGGAAGCTACTACAGTGCCACATAGTAGGTGTTTGTAAAATATCAGTTTCCTTTCTCTCCTCTCACCCTTCACTTTCTGTCTTATGAACCCTCGCCATCTCTAACTGCCTCCCCCTACATTATCTGTGCTTCTTTTAAAACTATACATATATATACACACACATATATGTATATATATAATTTGCCCCCTTCTCCCCAACTCTTCCCTTGGCTGGTTCCCACCAATCTCATTTTTTCATCATTAAAATAAAGCATCATGGAAAATTAATTAATATTTGGAGATGAAAGATGCAACATTGGCAGTCCTGGCTCTCCACTGAGTGCAAACCACTTACAATAACACCCACCAGCTTGGCTATTAAGGAGAGAAAGAATTTATTTATGAACAAGAGGGAATACAACCCTTTCATATTGTAGCCACCAGCCTGCCTTTGATGGCACTGCCAGCTTTATACCTCAGGTGTCTGCAAAAAAGGCCAAGAGTAGCCTTGTTCTGAAGAGACTGACAGCATGAGCTCCCGTAGTCTGAGCCAGGGTGATCCACTGTGCTCACCTGGGGCTCCAGAGCTCGGTTCACCTGGCCACATCTTATCCCCCACCCTCTGATGGTCTCCCAGGGTTTGATTGCTACTGATGTATAAAAGCCCTGAAATAGAAGCCAGAGACCAATAGGACTAGAAGAACTAAAGAGATCCTCCTGTTTAATGTTTCCATTTTATATATGGAGAAACTGAAGACCCAGGGGTGGGACATGAGTTATGAGTTGCTCAAGGCCACATCCCATGGGCCACACCTAGGGCCTTGAATAATCAGATGTGCTTTCCTCCAGAAAATTTCTTCGTTGCTCCTAATGCACAATCTTGCTAATTTTCTTGGCATTATATTAAGCTATGGACCTTTGCACATTCCAGCACAAGCATCTCAAAAGGAAGGACTTTATGGTTTTTCATTCCCTGTATTTGTGGAGCCAAGAACAGTGCTTTGCATGCAGTAGGGGTTTAATATTTATGAAATAAATTTACTAATGCATGAATTCATTGACACCATAATTTCCTTGAATGTGCTCCTAGATAAAGGGGATTCAGTGGAGAAATTCCTGTGAGATGGGCTTGGACTCATGGACTTTGGAGATAATTTGCAAGGTTGAGCTAAATAACCTTTTCTTGAGCAATTGCTCCATGATCTCCAAAGTGACCTGTGCTGTGGAACCCAATGGAACACCCTGGGTTTGAATTGCAGCATCCTCACTATCTGTGTGACTGTGTGCCTTGGCTTCCCATGTATCATCCTCATCTGTCAATCATGGATCTTGTAAGAACCACACTGGATCATGATCCAGTGAAGAGTCAGCATCATGCAGCAGTTAGATGTGCCTGCTTGGGATGCAGCCTGCCTGGCTGTGAGGTCTGAGTTTGAGCACCCTGAGTTGATGCTCTGATTCAATTAGAAATTGCTATATGAAGCATGTAGTCATGGGTTGTAGTGGACACATAGTAGTTTTCCGTTATCACATAAGGCTAAATGACCTAGCCAAGGTCTCAGATTAGTAACAGGCAGTGGAAGGATTGATTGCAAATCCTCTTTATCCATCATTGTGGTTTTTGTCCTACTGTGACTTGCTATTTGCCTAGAGTGCCCCTAGTTTCCCATGTCTGCATCTCAGTCCCACCCACCTCTCCATAACCACCAGAATGTTTCTTTATTACTTGTTTGTTGAAGAGCCCTTTATGGTTTATTCCTCTTCCTCCTGTCAATATCAGCTTTCAGGTATGGCTTTGCCTTCAGGTGCTTCCACTGTAGCATGTGCTCTGCACTATAAAGCAACCTCACCAGAGAAAGGGGACCGCTGCCTTCTACAGGGTAAGGGCTTCAGGAGTTCACCATTAGGAGTACCTCAGACCAACCAATGGCAGGTGGTTCCCCTCATGTGCTCCCAAATGACTAGGGGCCCTAGGGTTCATCCTATGTGGGAGAGACTGGATGTCTTTGCCTATCTGAGAAGACCTCACCAAGTGATGGGTGGTCTTAGCTCATAAAAGGCCCAGAGTCCACATAAGATTAGCTAGAATAGCCAAGGACCCATGCTGGGGGCCTGGAGACAATCCAGGTAGAGATAATTGCAAGTTAAGTGCATCCATAATCCTGATCACCTGACATCCCTTCTCCATAGAGCATTAATTCATGCAGTCATCCAGCCAACAAATATTCAAAGTGTATCAGGTCCTAGGCCCGAACTGGAGCTACAGCAGGAAATAAGTCAGTCCCAATTCCTGCCTTTTGGAGTTTACAGTCTGGTCAGGTGGGAGCCAGGAAGGAGTTGGCACAACCGGGGCAAGTCACATAGGACTTTGTGGGGCTTGATATGGGTCACTAACCCATCGCTTTTTGTCTGAGGCTGGAGGACAGAAATATGAATCTCTGGAAAAGTTTCCAAAAGCAAAGTCAAGTTGGCAATTCCCAAACCAGTTCGGGGAAACAAGAGACTGCTTAGACCACAGGAGTCTAAGCATGGAGCCCAAACAGTGGCTTGGGTGCAGGGTGTGGGAAAGGTGCGAGCTAGAAAAGAAGGTGAAGGAGTTAGGGATGGGACAAAAGGCATTATCTCCTCATGCGTGTGTGGACTCAGGCTCGAGAATGTTCCCAGCAGCATTTTGTAAGAGAAAAACTTTGGGAAAATAAAGCTTCTATTACCTATTAACAAGAATGAATAAGTAAATTGTGGTGTTCTGAAATAACAAAAGTTTCAGCAGGGAAAAGTAATAAACTAGAGCTACATATGTCAACACAGATAAATCACACAAACCTAACGTTGAGGGGAAAAAATCAAGCTCAGACAAATATGCATATTTTATGATACCATTGATATAAAGTTTGAAAACATGCAAAACAATTCTGTATGTTGTCCAGGGATAAATAAATATGTAATAAAAGTATAAAGTCATTTGTAGGAACAATAAAGCCTAAATTCCAGATCATGATGATTTCTGGAGAATGAGGAGAGTATGGTCATGTAGAAAGCCATGGAGGGCTTCAGCTATATTTCTTAATCTGGGTGGTAGGTGGATGGCTGCCAGTTGTATTGTGATTTATATGTCTCAAATATTGCATAATAAAATTTATTTTAAAAGCTAAAGTGAGGCAAATTGTGTGGACTGGGAAAGGGAGAGTCTACTTTCTACCCTCTCTTTACTGCCTCTAGAAGTCAGGCATCACACTTGAGTCTCTTTCCAAAGCTTTGCTCAGAGATGCAAAACAAGGTGGCTCCCATAGGGTGCCTACAGGGCCAGACCAGCTCCTGCTCCCTCCCACTCAGCCCTTCCATGGTGCAATGCAATGACATTGGACATGAGGGACAAAGGTGGGACTTAATCACTTCTAATGACTCAGAAGCTACTCTGAATTATACCAACTTTCTTTCTACAGAGAAAAGTGGCCTTGTAGTAAAGGAGCTGGAGCCCATCACTACTCCAGCAGTCTGTCCTCTCACTGGTTTACCAGTACATCTGGCCAGTACCACTCTGCCTTCCAGTTGTCCACTGATGAGTCTGTTCCTCCCAGCCCTTTGCCTGAAACCTCCACTGTGTTGCCTCTTGATCCTGACACTGGCCTCTGAGCCAAAAGGTTTAACACTTCTGCTCACTGCACATGACCTCATTTTGGGGGTGTACTGGTATAGACCTGGTGTCCAGGATCCACTACCACCCCTAGAATTTTCTGCCCACAGTTCCTTCCTGGCGTCTTCTTTCCTTTCCCACCATTGCCACAGCCACGGTATATTGCTGAGCTGCTTCTAAGCTCTTACCCCCATGGAAGTAGGGAAAGGAAAACCCTAGTGTCTTCCCTTTTCATTCATATAGGACATGCGCTACTGTAGTCTCTACAGATGAGGAAATTGAGGCCAAAATAAATACCTTGCTCAAGGTCACATAGCTAATAAAATGCAGAGCTGGGATTCCAATCTGTATATGAATCTGATTCCAAAGTCTGCACATACTCTTTACACTGTATCAACTGCCTCTTGGAAGTTGACTGACAAGCTCCCAATGAGAGCTTCAACTCATTTTCACTTTGATTCAATAGTGCCGTGGACTAGTTCCGGTGAATGTTCTTAAACCTGTTCTGTTATGTTCTTTCTCTCATTCACTTCTTTTCAAGTGCTTTCCACTTAAGAAAGAAAAGTGGTGGTGGAATCTCACCATCCATCATCTCCCTTCCCTGCAATGACCTGTCATGGAGCACTTCAGGAAAAGCTGTCATGGGCCCGAGCTGCCAGGGATTCTCCCACTCCCCAGTTCCTGGCTGCATAATGGGGAGATGCCGGGTAACCCCTAACTACTGCCACTCAAGTCTGTGGGCATCAGCCCCAAACCTGGGGAACTGCCTCCTATAGGCCCCCTGCCTCAATCATCACCTGCCAGGGACATGGCAGAAATGCCTGAGGCCATTTAGATTTGACTCACTCATCCCCTCTTGTTTTTACATAAACTGCTCCCTCCTGGATGTGGTTATCAGGTCTTCACAAGGCCTTTAAGAAGTTCCAGACAATTGGATTATATGAAAAGACAAACTAGAGCACAAAGAAGTTGAGACTTTATCTCAGGTCTATTTTGAGATTGGCAATGTGGACAAGGGCTGGATGATTAGTTACTAAAGGGGTGTTGATCTGGGACTGGAGTTGGTATTTCATTGAAGAATATTCTTAAGTGGAACATTTTAGGATTGAAGGACCTGCAGTCATCTTCAGGTCTACACTTGGTGGAAAGAACTGAGGACCAGGTTGGAAAGTACCAGGCAGGCTGATGGAGCAACTCAAGCTTCTGGCCCTAGTCCAGTATTTACACGTCACCCAAATGCCAAGGGGGATGGAAAGACTGCTAGCTCCTCCCAGCTGAGCCTGAAATTTTCTCCTGGAGCCTTCCAAAGCCCACAGGCAGAAGTGGGCATGGATAAGGAATAAGAGCAGAAGAGGTGGGGACTGGGTAGCCAAGACCCCTCCTGTTTGGAGAGGCCATAGTCCCTCTGGCTGAATATTCTTGGGGCCCCAGCCCAGAATGGGGAGTGTGGATATGGGGAGTGGCCCATTACTCAGAGTCTATAGGAAGTTGCCAGAGTTTAGTAGATGGGTGGTGTCTTAGTCCACCTTAAGTACTGTTTTTCCTTCTTGGGTTGAGTTACCTTATAAAGAAACCAAATGCTAATTCTTCCAAGGTATGTGCTAGACAGACCTGTGAAGGGAGCTTTTCCAGATGGAGGGAAGGCTGAATAATTTGTTCCAACTCTACACTTTTGAGTTTCTCAAACCGCCCCTCCCCCAATCCCAGCCCCCTATACCACAGCTGGCATGATTGTCAGAAGGTCTGATTTTTACTCCAGTGCACTTCTCATTACACCCTGTAGCCTGTCACCCATCAGAACACCAGGTCTGCAGCTGACTTACTCAATAACCTTGGAAAAGTTACTTCATTTAGAAATACAATAGGCACTGTGCTTCTCAACTTGTTCTCTCCTAGGGGCATTTGGGAATGTGCGAGCACATGTTTGGCTGTCCCTGGGATTTATTTTCAGGGAAGAAGGACAAGGATGCTTAAGTCTCCTTGCCATACAAGGGAGCTCCACACGAGGTGAAATCACACACCACATCTCCCTGGCCCTCCACCTAAGATGTCAGTAGAGCTCTCATTAAATAGCACTGGTAGACTCTGTGAGGACCCTTCCAGCAATGACTGGTGTGTCAGGCCTAGTGCTGTGAAGCTTCCGTCAGACTGTGGTGTGATCTGTATACCAGTGATGTGATGAGGCTCTGGTCAGAGGTCCGAGGTGTGAGGTTAGTGAGTTCAGAACATTGTCCTGCAGAAACCAAGACAGCTGGGAATGAGCAGACTGCGGAACTGCTTGGTATTAAGGAATGAATAAATTAACACAGTAGCCACGACTGCTAGGCTGTCTGAAATGATGACATAGAGAGTGATCTGGACCATCACCCTGGAGCTGTTAGAAAAAGGCAGGTGGAGGTCACAAGGAATCTGAGAAAGGGGAGAGCAGATTTGAAGAGGTGTAAGATCAGAGTGAGTCTGAGGGGATAAAACGAGTCATTGAAGAGAGTGATCTTCTCTGCAGCAACTGGGGGCTTGGGAGCTGGGTGACCTGGGGACCTGGGGTCAAGCAGAGCAGCGAGAGAAGTATATTTTAAGGTATAGAACCAAGCCTGCATCTGTCCCTTTTAAATTCAGTTCCTTTTTCTAATAAAGCAAGTGGAGTTGGAGTTCAGGGGTTTTCCAGTCTGAAAAGAACCTTTGGCTCATCAATTTCCATAGCAAAGGCAGGCAGTATATAAGAACCAGATAATTACTGAGCCCGGAGGGGCCCAGGGTATGTTTTAACATCTGTACCCACCTGGCTATAGCCTTGGTATTTTAAAAGCCCTTGGAATTGAGCAAGGAGTTACTAACAAGGCATTGCATTTTTGATCACCATTTGGCATGTGCATACATGTCATAGTGTACCCTCTATGAAGGCAAAACTTCTATCTCCCCTTGTTAACACTGTATTTCAGCATCTAGGACAGCGCCTGCCAGAGCATTGGTGCTTCATAAATATTGGTTGAATCAATGAATCAATGCATGCTGTGAGTATGGACTATACAAAGAAAGAGAAGCATATCTCCTTATGCTCCTGCATTCAAAAACTTCTTCCCATTGTAGGAGACAAGAAATGAAGTAGAAGAAGGAGCACAGATTTGGGGGTCAAACTGTCTTTTACTGTAAGCATAACTACTTTACCATCATGGTGACCTGGGCTGGTTACTTCAATTTTCTAAGCCTCATCTTAAAAGTAGTAGCAGTAATGATGTGTTTTTCAAGAGGTTGTACAAAGGGATTTAGTAAGCTAATGCATGAAGTACCTAGCACAAGGTCTAGCACACAGCAAGTGTTCAGTAAGTGGAAACTGTTGTGGAGGTTGTCATTATGTTGCCGGGGGTAGGGACAGCTGATTGAGTGGACTGGGGGACTCACCCGAATTTTTGCAGAAGCTGGCCTTTGATAGTATTTTTATCAGTCCAAGACAAAAGGAGCAAAAAACAGGCAATGCAGTGAGCATTTTATGAAGTGGAATTTATTCCATTTAAAGGACAATACTTCTGTATAGATTTTTTTCCCTATGTAACTTTTATTTTATTAAAATGTCATTATTTTGTGACATGATGGGAACACTAGAATACAAGATTTAATAATATATTCTCATCTGGCAAAATAAAAGGTGGCGGCCTGGTGCTGGTCCTCAAAAAAAATAAAAAATTCTGTACATAAAATTCCAATACCTAGAGATCACTGACTTCCATGACTCTAGTGTTCTCATCTCCAGGAGGTAGAGTGGAGCGTGCGTGGAGAGTGCCTGAAGGAGCAGAGGGGACAGAAGAGTCTGTTGGCCTGGACTTTGAGAATGTACCCTAAACCAGCAGGAAGAACTTGAGAAAAACCTTTAAGCATGCTGGGATTTGTATTAGTGGATGAAAGTATGAGGGCATCCTAGGTAGAAGATACAGCATGAGCAAAGGCCCAGAGGCAGACGTGAGTGAAGTGCGATGAGAACTTAAATTGGATAGTTTGGGTCATGGAAAAGCAAATGAGACCAGAAAGCCACTGGGGTTTCTTGAACAGGGGCTTGTCATTCTGAAAATGGTGTTAAGTACAGAAGAGACTAAACATTTATTGAGCTTCTACAATTATCTCTAATACTTGCTACTACTCTGGAACTATTATCTCCAATTTATATATATAAAATCCTGAGGCTTATAGAGATAAAACAAATTATCAGAGGTCATATAACCAGTAAGTGGCAGAGCCAAGAATGTAGCAAGAGTATTAAGACACAAGAAGTTTTGAGAAGAGAGGATAAAATTTAATTTAAGAGGGAAAAAGATACAGCAAATTGTAATTAGTGAAATTCTGGGCAGAGCCTTAAGGGCTGAGAATAGGAAATTGGGTGAAAGTTCAAGGACACATTCCCTCCCTTTGAGAAGGATTTTGAGGTATTGCGTTCTAGATGCCATTCTCAGCACTATCCAATGACCCAAGGGCCCGAGAATATTGTCTTAATTTCCTGTGCTTGGGGAAATCTCTTTCCAGCACCGTCTGGTGGCATCTACCTGAATTGCTGGCATAGAACCAAGGAGGAAATGCATACCCTCTGGTGCAAAGCTTCCCTAAGGGTGGCAAAGAAATAATGTCTTGTTTTTGCCTTTTCTATCACTTCTAAGGATATCTATTTATCTATCTATCTAGTGCCTAGCACAGTGCCTTAGTAGATGTCTGATACCCATTAGGTTCCTTCTTACCACTATAATGTCTGGGTGTTGGTTCTCAGACTTTATTGTGTGCCAAAATCCCAAGTGGAGTTTGTTAATGGTATCCTGCCACCCCTAGGCTCTAATTTAGTAGATCTGGGGTGCATCTATGAAAGCCAGATTTTAACAAGTCCCCAGGGGGTTTCAGTGCAATTGGCCCCTGGAGCTCACTTAGGGAAGCTTGGCTCCATAAGGTATGCATCTCTTCCTGTGCTCTATGCCAGGAATTCAGATAGATGCCAATAGAGGGTGCTTGGCAAAGCCTTACTAGATACTTTATTCCTTGTCTCTTGGCCCCTTTTTAGAAGGAGGGAGTCTTCACTCTAGGAATGGGAGGATCTTCAGCGAGCAGGGACTAATTATTCCAGCTGACTCTGAATAAAGATCTACAAAAGCTATCAGTCAGACCCACTCCATCACTGAAATAAAGCAACTGTGTGTCTGAATAAGCCCTGGTCTGGCAACATAGGGCCCTTCTTTGCTGCTAATTCATTCAGTGATATTGTCCAGGACTGTCTTCATTGCTCCATTCAGTTCCTATGTCTGGAAACTGAAGGGATCTAAGCAAGTGAACCTAAGCCACCCAGGTTCTCTGATGCATTTGTTAAACCTCATAATCTCTTTCTGCCTCCTGTGAGGCAAGACTCTCCCTTCACCTAGATTACTTTAGAGGGGTTGCCCATCCTTTCCTCTGCAGGTACCTCTCAGGCTAATGTTCTTTTGTGAACCCAACATAGGGCCTCACATTCACAGAGGAGATTAAAGACATTTGGTTTAAGGTCATCAAGTTGGCAAGTGAGAGAAGCTGACCATTTGTGGAGTGTGGAGCCAGCTCACCAGCACTGAGTTTGTTCCCCTTTCTCATTCACTGTGGATGCTGGTAAGGATGTTTTTGAGTGTTTTGAGTTTAGTGCCAGGGAAGCTTGGCTGAGTTCATGTATAGCTGAGGGATTATGGGGAAATGGCCACCACATTGCACAAATCCAGGGGCACAATTGACATTGCAACCTATATGAAGGTGCTCCCTGGAGTTGTGTGGTGAGGAATCTGAGTGATTTTATGTGATATCGCTGGTAGTGCATCATAGTTTTGGTGGTATTTTCTTCTCCTTTCAAGAGGCTGTTTAGAAACTATCTTTGCATATTACAGAAAGCTAGGTGGATAGCTCTTGAATATAGGAATACCTATGGCTAGAAGTGTCTTCCGTGGTAGACACATACAGTACTCATAAGAGTCCACTTTGGCGAAGTGTAGAAGCCATCAGCTCAGGAGCTCATTTAAGTAGGGATACATCTTCCCTATCTTACCCTACATGCAAGAAGTTGGAGATTTCCATAGAAATTCTGGTAAAGTGGAAGATGCTTTTCAGTGTTATATGGAGATAGTAAGTCAAGGTCTTCCAGAAAAGCTCAGCCTCCTCTATCAATCTCCCAAATCGTTGATGCCCTTTCACCCACCTAGGACTTGTTGTGACCTGACAAGCAAAAGAGCAGGGGTGAAAATCCCCTTATGACAATTCATGCCAGCCTGTCTTGCACAAACTTGAGAGCATCTCCTTAAATTCTGCACCCTGGGTGGCTCACTCACTTCATTATAGTGCCAACCCTGTGACATATTTGGGAGTTAGTCCTGTGTTAGGTATTAGGGTACAGAAATCAAGAAAATATGACTCTGCTTATGAAGAATTGACATACAGTTGGACAGGCTATGAGGAAGCCCAGTGATTCTGACTTACCTTGAGATTCACTAGGTAGGAACACAGAAGTTTCAATGGAGCAACAAGTGAGGTAACTGGTCTACTTGGGAGGTCGAGAAGCCTTCCTTGAAAGGAGGTGGTCCTAGAGCAGAGACTTAAAAGGTGAGGAGGAGTTTGAAGGGGACGGAGGGAGTGAGAACAGCATGGACAAAGATCCCAAGGCAAGAGAGAGCTGAAAACCACACATTGCTTAGTATGACTGAGATGAAAATTGCATGGGCTTCATACTGGGAAGAGGGAGTGGGCAGTGGCCAGAGAGACAAAGCTTCATGGAGCCTGCATTCCATGCAAAATTGTAAGAATTTCTATCCTGAAAACCGTGGGGACCTGCTGAAGAATTTTGAGCAGGAAAATAACAAGATCAGAATTGCATTTTAGAAGTATCACTCTAAATGTGGAAATGTGGAGATTCAACTGAACGGAGGTGAGAACAGAGAAGGAATGAGCAGTTAGACCATGATTGCAGGAGTCCAGATGAGGGGTACTGAGGTGGAAAGGATCCAGTCCACTGTCATAACTCCCTTGCATCACTACTAGGCAGGAAAATTGCCTCCAGCCTTCTCCACCTCTGGCAGGGAAGTTTCAGTTATCTGGATGAGGATAAGCTTCTCCAGGAGTTCAGGGTAGGAGAACTTGGGAGACTTTTCTTGCAGATCCAGGGTCTGCTGGGGTGGGACCAGATAGTGCCTGTCAGGCCTAGGCTGCATGGAGGAGGGGTCCCTTTGGCCACAGAAAGAAGATCCCCGAGACTGCCCCTAGGAAATCTTCCTTTCAAGACTGAGCTCCTGCACTTACAGGTGAGAGACACAGAAAGTGCTGGGGGCTACTTCTGTTTCCCCCGAGTGCCCCCAACCCCCTCTCCATGTTTCTATGGCAATCCCTTTATGTTGCTTTCCTCATTGCTGCTTCTAGATTGTCTCCCAGCACTTCCAGGGGTGCTAGGGAAGGGAGCTAATTACCTTGCTATAAATACCAGCCAGAATGAGCTTCTAGGGCCCCAGACCTGGCTTTTCTTTTTTAGTGTCTCTGTAGTGGGTTGGGCAGTAGAGAGTGAGTAGAGTCTACACAGCAATCCATCATTATATTCGCTATGTTCTTTCGCCCCCTCATGGGCTCAGCTGTGTTTACTTTCCTTCTATTAACAGGTGGAGTAGGAACAAGGAAGCAGTGGCATTATGGGACATCCGTGAAGTGCCAGGCACAGTGCTAGGCTCTGGGAATTGAGGGATGAATCAGCCTGCCGCTGCTCTCAAGGACCTCACTGTTTAGAGAGGAAGGCAGGTTTGCAGCAAATAGTTGTGATGAGACATGTGACCTGGGGAACAGGGAGGAGCCGTAGGTATACCTGGACCTATTCTTCTCTAGGGATGGAGGGTTTTACTGAGAAGGTGGCCAGTGTAGCCGAACACTGAGAATTGGTGAAATGGAGAGGCCAGGAGGAGTGCATTCTGAACAGAAGCCATAGGGATCTAAGAGGCACAGAGATGTGAAGATGTCATCAGGGAGTAGAGCTGGCCCTCTGTGACTTTAACCCAGGATGCCCTGGAGGAAGGAGGAAGCACGCAAAGTGCAACTGCGACCTGGCTCTGAGAGCCTTGAGTGCCATGTTCTGGGGTCTCTGGGAGCCACAGAATGTTTTTCAGCTGTGATGTGGCCTGATAAGATGCAGGCTTCTGCAGAGAGGCTGGGACGCACTCTCTGTGGTCACTTAGCTTCATTATCTCAAAAAGGCTAGCTTCAGGGCTGGAGCTCAAAAGTAGGTGATGGCAGTGGGCAAGGAATTTCAATGAGGATGCAATTAGCATCTCACAAACAGGGCAGACATGCAAACACCTCACCGAAGAGTGGAATTATGTGCAGGAGGGAGGGAGGAAAAAAATTCTTCCCCTAATAGCTTTCTGACTTTCATTAGTTCTGACAGTGAAGGCTGCATCGTGGCTGTGTTCCATGGTAACCGTTTCCAGGAAGAGCACCACCGGAGGAGCGCAGGTTCTGAAGACTTTCAATCAGCCCCAAAGCTTAGCCAGACAAAACGTCGTGTTGCTGGCTTCACAGCCTCCGCGGGCACCAAAGGGAGAGGGTATGACGTAGGCAAACATTCTCCTAGGTTATTGTAGGGACTCTGATCGCAAGGACCATGAGCATAGCTGCCTTCCAGGGCTCTATCACAGGAGAGGAGCCCAGGGCCAGAGGTCCCTCCACTGCAGACCAGAGCATGTGGCTGCAGGAGAGGAATGAGGCAGAGAAAGCAGAGCTACACACAGTGGATTCCTGGCCTCTTTCCCATCTCCCTGAGAAAGACTCAGCACGTCTCCACTATGGCTCCGTGGGTAATACTGGTAGACAGGAAAGAGGAGGCTCTGGAGCCAGATGGCCTGGATTTGAATCCCAGGTACTCCCTTTCTCACGGGACCATCTTGGGCAACTTACATCACTTCTCTGGGGTTCACCTCCTTAGTTATCACCTGCAATATACGGTGTTTTCAGGAGGCTAAATGAGACAGCCCATGAGAAATGCCCAGCTGCAGAACTGGCCCATGGCAGGTGCTGGTGTGCTAAGCTGCCCACAATAGCACTGCCTGCCCTCTCCTCCCTCCTCCTTCCTTCTCGCTTTTCCAGCCCTGCTTCTGTGCCCTTCCCACTCTTCCTCTCTCACTCTCTGACTATAATACAAGGATGTTGAAGGTGTGAAGCAAGCAAGTGGCTTTGCTCTGAGCCTCAGGGAATCAGAAAGACGAGCTGGGTTTTGGTGCCCTTAGGACTCTAGCTCTGCACCAGACAAAATGAATGAGTTTCAGGGCAGTGGAAGCACATATTAGGTTGGGTGGCCACATGGGAAGACAAATTATGAACAATGAGAGCTCTCAAAACTCCATTCTTCATAACAACAATTATATATGGAAGGCCTACTACGTTCTGAGACACTTCTCTAGGCACCTGGGATAGGCTTTCTTCAGGATGTTGCCTCCAGCAGAGAGAGGCTGGCCATAAACTATATATACAATAAAAGGTAGATATGAAGGTAGAAAGTGACAAGAGCTTGGAGAAAGGAAAAACAGTAAAGTGAAGGGAGAGGGGATTGGAAGTGCTAGTGAGTGAAGAGGGCTGTGATTTTAATGGGGTGGGCACACTAGGCCTCATGGAGCCAGCAGCATGTGAACAAAAGACTTGAAAGAGGGCCGGGCGCAGTGGCTCACGGATGTAATCCCAGCACTTTGGAAGGCCAAGATGGGCGGATCACCTGAGGTCAGGAGTTTGAGACCAACCTGGCCAACATGGTTGAAACCCAGTCTCTACTAAAAATACAAAAAAAAAAAAAAAATTAGCCAGGCATGGTTGCACATGCCTGTAATCCCAGCTACTTAGGAGGCTGAGGCAAGACAATCGCTTGAACCTGGGAGGCGGAGGTTGCAGTGAGCCATGATGGCGCCATTGCACTCCAGCTGGAGTGACAGCAAGACTGTCTCAAAAAAAAAAAGAGAGAAAAAGACTTGAAAGAGGTGAGGATGTCTGGAGGAAGAGCATTCTGAACCAAGGGAAGAGCCAGTGCAGAGGCTCTAAGGAGGACGTGTGACTGGGATGGGTGAGGATTAGAAAGAAGGCTGGAGAGGAGGAAGGCAGAGAGTAACAGGAGATATCACATGATGATGGGGGCTAGATTGGGTAGGCTGTTGTAGCTTCCATATGGTGCCATATATACTGCAGGGAGTCAGGAAAGGCTAATGGTTTTCAGCTCCTCACTTCCTCCCTTCCCTTCCTCCAATTAACTAGAGCAACTACCTTTATTATCTATTTAATGTATTGGAACCTGGTGTCAGATATTATTTAGATAAAGCTTTCTGCAACTTAAAAAGTGTTTGAAACCTACTGATTGAGTCTTGTACCAATGGGGAAACTGAGTTTCGGAAAGGGCCAATGACTTATCCATGGCCACACAGACAATTATGTGGAAGAAATTGATCTCAAACCTTGAACGTTGGGAGAAGGCTTTTTCTATGATCTGCATCAGAGCCGTGGGAGGTCTTGGGAGTCTGCATCAGGGCTTGTGACACACAGGCCACCTGAAGTTCAATCAGCTGGATGCCCAGACCCTCCGTATTTTAGCTCACCATGCCTCTGAAGCTCTGCCCAGGCTGCTGACTTCTTCTCTCCCACAAGCACATGGTCCATTCCCAAAGCAACTTTTTCCTCCCTTTAAAGCCACACTCTGGTTGGGCGCGGTGGCTCACACCTGTAATCCCAGCACTTTGGGAGACTGAGGCGGGCGGATCACCTGAGGTCAGGAGTTCAAGACCAATCTGGCCAACATGGTGAAACCCTGTCTCTACTAAAATACAAAAATTAGCCATGCATGATGGCAGGTGCCTGTAATCGCAGCTACTCAGGAGGCTGAGACGGGAGAATCGCTTGAACCCAGGAGATGGTGTTTACAGTGAGCCGAGATTGCGCCACTGCACTGCAGCCTGGGTGGCTGAGCGAGACTCTGTCTCAAAAAACAACAAAAAAAAAGAAAGCCACACTCTGATTACTTGGGCCAGCAAGGCACCCACGTTTGAAACTTTATAATGCTCAGAGCTACAGTGGCCCTGAAACAAGTAATGCTGCCTTCCTAAGCAGTGTTTTCTGCTCTGCAGGTGCCAAAGCAAATTACCTACTTGCAGGGCTTGGACTAGAATGGAGCTTAGTAATATATGCTATACCTTGGGATAGGGTCTGGAATGGGAGAGGTGGTCAGTGAATGTTATTAAGAAAATAAATTATGACAGTCTTTGGAAAAGTACACTTCTAAAGACAGACCTCCTAGCCCTATTCGTAAAGAGAAGGTGCTAGAGCAGAGTGGTCAATAGTGTGGAGTTTGGAATAAATATGACCCAGGTTCAAATCAAATTCCTTAACATGTCAGAGCCTCAGTGTCTGTATTTATTAAATGGCAATAATAAGTAGATTTGGGGATCATTAGAATTACATTGCATGCAGTGTTCATTAGTTCAGTGCCTAGCCCCTTGGGATAGAGCCCTAATGGCAACACAGAGATCCTAGCCAGTGGTTCTCAAAATACAGTGTGTATCACCATCCTCTAGAGGTCTTGTTAAAATATAGGTTGCTGGTTCTCACACTGCAGAGTTTCTGATCAGTAGGTCTGGGTTGGGGCTTGAGATTTTGGCATTTCTAACAAGTTCCCAAGTGATGCAAATGCTACTTGTTGGGAGATGAAACCTCATCTTGGTCTAAGAGCCAGTGTCTTAGACCAGGATGAGGTTTGTGGAGAGAGAAGAAACTGAAGGCCGTATATTGGCTGCATGTGCAGACAGTCCAGATGGAGAGAGGCATTTGGAGCCTTACCCAGAAGGAGGCCTATTCTTCAGCCCAGGGAGTTGGCTGACTTCACACACCTGGGTGGCCAGCTGCTTTCCCTCTACTCCGTCATAGACACTGAGATTCACAGTCCAATGAGAGGCAGCTGGCAAACAGCTCCTTCTCCTCCCACTGTCTCCCCAACCCCCATTTCTTCTAACTGGATAACTTTTGACTTCCAGATGGACAAACTGAGTGAATTATAAAATGCTAATGGAGAAAAGCAAGAAAACAAAAAACAAAATACATAAGTCAAAATCAGTCTTTCTAGGTTTCTAGGATTCCTTCCTATAATTTCTCAGAGGTGCTAGTCATTCTGGGAACATTATAGGTCCCTGATACTTGAAAATGGTTCCATAAAAATTAATGGACTCTGTCTGCTACACAAAGTTCATAGACTTTTGGCATCCCACAACCTGGCTATCAGGCCCCATATGGTTGGGCCACAACCTATACTAACCAACCGTAAAATATCTAACTTTCCCTACAGTCCTCCCTCTGATAAGGTCATAGCAAAATCTATTCTACTTTGGGTGTGCAAATCAGGGATCAGCAAACTATAACTTGTCGGCCAAATCTAGCCCATTGCCTGTTTTTGAAAATAAAGTTTTATTGGAACATAGACATACTTGTACATTTCTTTCTGTATTGTCTATGGCTACTTTTGGGGGTGACTACAATAGGGTGGGCACACTAGGCCCCATACGACAATGACAGAGTTGAATACTTGCAACAGAGACTATAGAGTGTGCAGAATCTCAAATATTTGCAATGTGACTCTTTATAAAAAAAGTTTCCTGATGCCTATTTTAAATCAAATGTCGTTTACTCCATGAAAGTTTGCTGAATCCCACCGAGCTGCATTCATCTCATTTTCTCCTATCACCTCCTAGTTTTTTGATCTGTGAGTATGTTACCTGGCATAATGGTTTTCCATGTATATTTTTTCTCATTGACTCTACATGTCTACGCTGACCTCTCTTTGAGATTACAAAATTTAGTACCAGGGCACACACAGTTAAAAAACATTTCTTAAATTACCCACTAAGCCTCAAAGTGGGAAGAAACCTAAACGTCCAAGAGTAGAAAAAAGACCAAATAAATTATGGTGGTGTAGCCCTATGATGTATTGCTACGTAACAAATAAAACCAGTTTATCAAGAATATACACAGGCCTGAGAGAAATCATCCATCACACGAAGTGAAGATTTTTGCAATGACTCTTGTAATACAATCCCCCTTTTATAAGTAAGTAAAAATAATATGCTGAGGAATTAATTAAAAAGACTAGAAAGAAATATACAAAACTTTTATTCCTCTCTAGGTAGAGAGTTATGGGTGACTTTCATTTTATTTTATTAGTTTGTATATTTTTCATTCTAAGGATATATTGCTTTCAGAACGGGGGTAAAAACTCAAGTTATTAAAACACTAGCAGCTGGCTCTATGCTGGCTTTGCCACATTCTAACTGTATGACCTTAAAATTTTATCTAGCCTCAGTTTCCTTATCTATAAAATATAGGGAAACACAGCCTTCTTCACAGGGTTTTTTAAAAAAACAGCACAGCAAGCCCCCAAGTGCCCTTCTTCTAAACAGGCTGCTGCAGCAACTGGGCTCAGCATTGAAATGGGGACTGTCTGGGAGCCACACGATGGAGACCGAGCTGGCACCTTGAGAGGGAGGCAGAGCTGTGATGCTCAGAGCGGTGCTGAGGCGGACTCACAGCTCTGCAGCAACACTCGTGTCCCCAGCCCTGCACCAGGACTACTGACTGGGAAAGGACTTCTCCCCCCAAAGCCTGCCCTGCCACAAAAAGCCCCTAGCTTCCTTTCAACACAAAGCACAGCTGCTCTTTATGTTTCATTTTCACACTGAACCGGCTGTCCGCAGCCTACGTGGCCAGGGCCTGCCCTTCTGCACTTCCCACCCTGTCCTGTTTCTCAGCACCTCTCGTCAGCCTGCGCCTGCCATTTTCTTTTTTCTTAAAAGTCACACCTTCATCTTTCCACTGAGATATTTTTTTCTTAGCCAGAATCTTTCTGTTTCTTTCTCTCCCCCGACTTGCTAGAAAATGTCTTTGAGACTATAAGTAATGATTTTTTTTTTTTTTTTTTGACAGAGTCTCACTCTGCTGTCCAGGCTGGAGTGTAGTGGCACCATCTCGGCTCACTGCAACCTCCATCTACCTGGTTCAAGCAATTCTTGTGCCTCTGCCTCCCCAGTAGCTAGGATTACAGGTGCACACCACCATGCCTGGCTAAGTTTTGTAGAGACAGTGTTTTTAGTAGAGACAGTGTTTCACCATGTTGGCCAGGCTGGCCTTGAACTCCTGACCTCAAGTGATCCACCCGCCTTGGCCTCCCAAAATGCTGGGATTACAGGTGTGAGCCACCAAGCCCGGCTAAGTAATGATTTTCTATTTGTTTCTTTCTTCTCTACCCCTGCCCCCTCTTCTTTTATAAGTGTCTTTATTGGATTTTTTTTTCTCTGATCATCAATAGGGAAGGTTAGTGGGTGAGGGAGACCAGTTAAAGGGCTAGAAAAATTGTCTCAGAAGAGAACAGTGCAGATGGTGAGAAATGGATGTGTTGGGCTAGAAATGGATGAAATCCACAAAAGTTACATATGGAAAGGATGAGGCCCAGCAAGAGCCAGTGACATGCCTCAAGGTTATGTAATTGACCAAGGGACAGATCAGGGAATCTAGGCCTACATCCTTGCAGCCCCTAGACATATCCCAATACCTGGATATATCACTTATGTACCCTATTCTACATACTGTCCAGGGATATGGAGATGTCTGGCCTAATCACAGTTCATCGCTCAGAGTGATGCATATAACAAGGGTCTGTGCATACTTGAGAAGGCCAAAAGGGGACCTACTGACTTCTGGACTTCTGAGAAGTATGTCATATCTTCCCACAGAACTTGAAGTTTCAGGGAATCTGTTGATGAGTGGGCCATGGAATTAGAGGAAGATGTTTTGGACTATAAGCAGTGGAGATAAGAATCCCCAACTCATCCATCATCAGCTTTGTAAGAGTGGGAGGCCAGACTCTGCCTCTGTGGCACTGTCCCCAAATCTCTCTTGGAGTCAGAGTCCCCAGCTTAAGAAAGCACCTGTAGAACAAGGTGGGTATCGTGGAGTATGCAGGGAGTTAGCAACGAGGAGACATGGCACAGACTCTCTTGGCTTGTGGCCGTGATGACCAGGGTTATTGGTGTCCTTGCTGTTCTTTTCTCCCATGTGATGGGGGTGGGAGGGAGTGGTCAGCAATCCCTCCTAGGAGCAGGTGTCCCGGTCTTGATGAGGCCACCTTATATCTCTATGCTACATGGGACTCGGGGGGCCTGTGGAGTTCTCCTGATCTTGCTTGTTTTCGTAGAGACTTGGAAACTTTTCCCCGGTGTATCAACAGAGACTTTAAGTCCCAGCTCTGACTTCTGTCTTTACCTTTTTTCCCTCAGTCCATGTGCTTTAACCTCCTTTGAGTTTCTAGTAGGTACCATGATCTACCTGTGGCTCAAGAGGGAAGGGGAATCCTGTACCCAAATGGGTAGAAGTTTTGAAGTTCTCAAGCAGATCCTCACATCTTCCCCAAACCTGATAATCTCCTCTTCAGAGAAGATCCCAGCTTCTGCTTGCTTGGGTACCCATTAGGCCTGAATGAAGACTGCTGGGGACTGTAAGATCACGTCAGCAGTGGGTACTGCTTTATTGGTATGGTCAGTTTCAAGGCGAAACTTGTTCATGCACCAGCTTAACTTAGAGATTGTGAACGGTCACTGAGGAATTTATGCCTATCAAAGGTGGAGATTGCTTTGCAAACTTCATAGTCAGGCTGAAAAACTGTCTCTAAAGTATACAGGTGTCAGGTATCAGATACCTTTTTAAATAATTCAGCTACTACATTCTACTTAGCCAGTATACCTACTATGGGCCAAGCATGTACAAATTCTATTAATTAAATTTCGATTATTACCATGGAATAAATTTGGGCATTGAGTCACAGAGATATGAAATAATTTTACCTGAGGTCAAGCAGACAGTTTACGGTCAGGTAGGGCTTCAAGCCTAAACCACTCTTACTCCACAGTTCTTGCTTTTTCTACTTTCAAAGCCTCCCTCTGTCTTCATATCATTCTGAAAAATGGTTGCTTGAATACCTGCTATGTTGGGCTTGAACTCACTACCACCCCAGATGAACAATGAATGGCTAAAAGAGGTTTGAATGTGTTGCTTAGGCCTGTTAACATGTGCTTAGTCTTCCCTCTTTCTCCTCCCTCTCCTCCCCTCATCTCCTATCACTTGACATCTGAAACTTGCCTAGCCCTGGATGGAGGGACTCCCTTAGCTTCACTTGAGAAAGGGGAAGCTCAGTATCTCAGTTAGAGGCTGTTCCTGCATCTTCAAGAAGGAGCCCAAGGCTGGGAGGAGCTTCCTCCTTCCCTGAACTAACTCAGTCAGTGATATGCTCTGGTAATTTAACTCTCTCTGAAAGAAAAAGAAAGGAAGAAAATAAAGAAAGAAAGAGAGAGAGGGTCATATGGTACATCTAGTTCTAGATCCTTGAGGAATTGCCATACTGTTTTCCATAATGGTTGAACTAGTTTACAATCCCACCAACAGTGTAAAAGTGTTCCTATTTCTCCACATCCTCTCCAGCACCTGCTGTTTCCTGACTTTTTAATGATTGCCATTCTAACTGGTGTGAGATGGTATCTCATTGTGGTTTTGACCCAAAGGATTATAAATCATGCTGCTATAAAGACACATGCACACGTATGTTTATTGCGGCACTATTCACAATAGCAAAGACTTGGAATCAACCCAAATGTCCATCTGTGACAGACTGGATTAAGAAAATGTGGCACATATACACCATGGAATATTATGCAGCCATAAAAAAGGATGAGTTTGCGTCCTTGTAGGGACATGGATGCAGCTGGAAACCATCATTCTTAGCAAACTATCACAAGAACAGAAAACCAAACACCGCATGTTCTCACTCATAGGTGGGAACTAAACAATGACATCACTTGGACTCGGGAAGGGGAACATCACACATCGGGGCCTATCATGGTGGGGGGAGGGGGGAGGGATTGCATTGGGAGTTATACCTGATATAAATGACGAATTGATGGGTGCTGATGAGTTGATGGGTGCAGCACACCAACATGGCACAAGTATACATATGTAACAAACCTGCACGTTATGTACATGTACCCTAGAACTTAAAGTATAATAAAAAAATAAATAAAAAAAAAAAGAAAAAAAAAAGAAAGAGAGAGGGAGGGAAGGAGGAAGGAAGGAAAGAAGGAAGGAAGGAGGGAGTGAGGCAGGGAGCGAGGGAGGGAGGGAGGGAAAGAGAGAAAGAAATCCTACATTTTTAGCATTTGCCAGCTTCTGCAGTGTAAATACTCCCATCACAGCCTGATTTCAAGCCACCAAGATGACCACTGAAAGTGAAGTTCGGAGGGATGGGAGTAGCCCACTCTCCTTTGTCAATGGGAGCCAGCTTCAGCACACCGTGGTCTTCCTTTCATTTGGCTTTGAGTGGCATGGCTAATGGGTTTTTCACTCATTGCTTTTGTCTCCTCCCAGTTAAAACACTTCACCTGCCTACTAAAAGCCTTTGACAGTAATCAAGTTCTTCCTGCCAAGCTAGGCCCCGCTTGGACTGTCCAGGAGTGAGTTAGGGAAGACAGCCACCATCTGCTCCCCTGAGGGCCCACTAGACAGAAAACCAACTCAGGAAGCTCCAACACCATGACAGGCCTGGGGTGGGGCATCTTTCAAGAGAAAGGCGTCGTCTTTATTTTTGAAACGCTAAAGGTCTGCTGTCAGGAAACAATGAACGTTCTCATACAGAAACACCATTGGAAAAATGCCAGAGTCTAGACAAAGGCCTCACTGCTGAGTGACAGAGCTTCATGGGACTTTCAAATCATTTGGTTCCACTCCCTCGTTTTGCAGGAAAAAGCTAAGGCCCTGGGAGGGTGAGCTTTTTGCTAAAGGTCACAAAGTTATTTAGTGGCAGAGGTGGGATTGGAATCCATCTTTCTTGACATCTAGAAGCCAATTCTTTTGCTGCAGAATGGGCTATTGGAAGCCGTAATAGCTTATCGAACCAGGGAAAGATAGACATCTCTCTTCCTCCTGCTAAGATGACCAACTCATCCCCATTTTCCTATGATTTTTCTGTTGGCACTGAAAGTCCTTCCCTGTATCCTAGAAAAACCCTAGGTAGAGGCAGACCCTGAAGATTAATCCCTAGTACCTTTCTCTCATTCCCTTCCTTCCCTGTCCTTTTCTTCCTTCCATCATACGTTACTGGTTCCTGCCCACAAGGACCTTAGTGTCAAAGAAAGAAATCTTGAGAAGAGGATTGTGGAGGCTGTCCTCCACCCCTACCCAATTTGGGCTAGAGTTCACCCAGAACACTGTAACCTCTTTTACTAATGCCTCCACTTCTTGGTCTTCCTTTTAAAACAGAAGTAGATGTATTGGATTGTAAAAGCAAGCAACCAATGTAGATTGTTAAAGAAATTAAACAACAGAGACGTGTGTGTGATGGTCAATGGATGTCTTCAGATAAGCTCAGCACCTGGGCTAACAGGATAGTGCTCATCCTTGAAGATAACTTCATTTATCCATCTGTCTATCATCTATGTATCTATATATTGCTGTACCATATTGTATAATAAAGATTCCTATTCTGTCAAAAATTTGACCATATTAATCATGTTACTTTGTAATCTGGGATTTTCATTTAAAAACATATCATGGATGTCTGTCCACATTGGTCATTTAAAGATTACCTCATCCTTCACAACAGTAGCATATTCTGTTGTGTGGGTATACCCCAACATATTTACTCAATCCTATTTTTAAAGACAGTTAAGTTATTTCCATTTTAAAAATCATAAACAGCATTTTCTACAGGTATCCAATAATCTTCTTTGGCTAGTTTTTTTTAGAAATAAATTATTGGGCTGAAGTATTCATACTTATAATTGTCATGCAGCAAGTCCTTGGAAAAAACTATTCCAATTCATGTTCCCCTAACAGTCTCTTTTCCACACTCCTGTTAGCCTTCAGTATTGCTGGATCAGTATTACTGATCCAAATCGTTTGCAAATTTGATAGGTCAAAAAAATACCATTTAAAAAAAAATTTGCTTTCCTTTAAATTTTAGCAACGATGTGAATCTTTTCACACATCTGTCAGCTATTTTTATTCTTTTTTCAATATCTTTCATCTGAAGTCCATACTTGTACATGCCCAGGCCTCTGTGTAAACACTTATCACTATGAAGGACATCAGAGAGCAAGTAATGTCGGCCCTAGTATTTATTCTACCAAAGAAACCTTTATTAGTTTTCCACTGTGTACTGAGTGTGTGGTTGTGTGGCATTAAATACCAAGAAATGTAACACAATGTTCCTATTCTTGAGGGTTCCTAAAGTCTATCATGAGAGACAGACACGTGCTCACATAGCCCAGGAGAAGAGGACATGGCAGCTCCTGCAGTGGCCTGAGGGCAGCAGCGACCCGTCTTTCGTTTCTAAATTGGTATGTTAATGCTGTCACTTTAGTTCTCTCAGACTTGAGGTTAGACACGGGGGCTTTGTTCAGAGCTGGAGCTTGATAATAAAGAATCCCACCTGTCCCGAGGAGCTGAAGACATTGTGTGTTGTTTTCTGGGCGGTCTCACTGACCTTCTCAGATTTCGAGTTCCCTGGAAACTTCACCAAACCAGTGACTCACACCTCTTCGCACAACCACCCAAAGCAGTCCACTTTGGCCCTTCTATAAGCCCCTGGAATTCAAAAACACTGGGTATAATGATCAGAGAGCTCCCAGCCAGCCCCTGGTTCCATGACTCAGCTGTCATCATGATAGATGTCATGGACAATACCCAAATAATTGTATGGGACACAGTGCCTGTCCTTGAGGTGCTTGCAGACTGAAGAGCCTTTGTGAGAATGTCTTTACAGGTCACGTGAAAAGCTTTCAGCTGCCGGGCAGAGTTGGCTCTCCACTCAGTGATGACCTCGTCCGCAGTTACCTGCATCAGTGGTTCACAGCCCAGGTGGCACATTAGAAATCACCTGGGGAACCTTTAAAAAACATGGATGCCGAGGACCCATCCCAAGACATTCCAATTCAATCAGTCTGGCATTAGGCCCAGGCAGCAGCGTTTTGTAAGAACTCCCCAGGTGGTTCTAATGTGCAGCTAAGGCAGGGAACCAGTGGCTTATAGAGAGCACAAAGAGATGAATGACTTAATTACCCAGTGGTTCCAGACTATTGCCTGTGTTGGTCGCAATGTTATCTCTGTGGTTTGTCAACTTCTTCAATCCTTTGCGGGTAGGGATCTTGGACCTCAAATTAGAGATTTTCATCTCCTTAAGCCAGACCTTCCCCACTCACAGTTATTCTAAAGGCACCATGTCCAGTAGTTAAGAGTGTGAACCTAGGCTCAGGACCCTGCTCTCAAATTCCTGTTCTCGAATCTATTTCATATAAGACCACAGGAAAAACAATACTTAACCTGTGTGTGCCCTCAGTTTTGTCACCTATAGTTGTGGACAGTTCTAATAGTATCTCGAGAGTGTTGATGCATTAAGTAAGTTTCTAGGATACAAAGGTGTTCGGAGAGTGGCTGGCAATCGTGAACACTCAGTATGCATTATTTTTACCACTTGGGAGAAGGGCCTTTCAGAGTCAAACCAAACAATTCCTTTTATAATTCTCCCTTTTGATTACTCTTCTCTTGTCCTTAAGCTTGACTTTTTAACTTGTTGCGTGCTCCTGTTTTCCTCTTATTCATCTACTTCCCTCTTCCTCAGAATGCAATGATCAAGACCGTAGGCAAAACCTTCCTTCCTTTCAGCATTCTAGTTGTGAAAGGTTGCCCTGGGCAGAAAGCAGCCTGTAACAAAAATCCCTCAGCGGTCTTTTTACGTTTGGAAGCAGCATAAAGAAATGTGTATCGGTTTTGAAAACAGATAAAATTGCTTTTTAAAAAATATATATGTATTTAAATTTTTTCCATAAGTTATGGGGGTACAGGTGGTATTTGGTTACATGAGTAAGTTCTTTGGTGGTGATTTGTGAGATTTTGGTGCACATATCACCTGAGCAGTATACACTGCACCGTAATTGTAGTTTTTTATTCCTAGCTCCCCTCCCACTCTTCCTCCTAAGTCCCCAAAGTCCATTGTATCATTGTTATGCCTTTGCATCCTCATAGCTTAGCTCCCACATATCAGTGAGAACATACGATGTTAGGTTTTCCATTCCTGAGTTACTTCACCTAGAATAATAGTCTCCAATCTTATCCAACTCACTACAAGTGCTATTAATTCATTCCTTTGCATGACTGAGTACTATTCCATCATATATATATACCACAATTTCTTTATCCACTCTTTGTTTGATGGGCATTTGGGTTGGTTCTGTGGTTTTGCAATTGTGAATTGTGCTGCTATAAACATGCGTATGTAAGTATCTTCTTCAAATAATGACTTCTTCTCCTCTGGATAGATACCCAGTAGTGGGATTGCTGGATCCAATGGTAGCTCTATGTTCATCAAGGATATCGGTCTGTAATTTTTCTTTTTTTTGATTTTGTCCTTTCCTGGTTTTGTTATTAGGGTGATGCTGGCTTCATAGAATGAATTAAGGAGGGTTCCTTCTTTCTCTGTCTTGTGGAATAGTGTCAAAAGGATTGGTACCAATTCTTCTTTGAATGTCTGGTAGAATTCTGTTGTGAATCCATCTGGTACTGAATTATTTTTTGTTGCTAATTTTTAAATTACCACTTCAATCTCACTGCTGGTTTTGATCTGTTCAGGGTATCTAAGTCTTCCTGATTTAAGCAAGGAGGGTTGTATTTTTCCAGGAATTTATCTGTCTCTTCTAGGTTTTCTAGTTTATGTGCGTAAAGGTGTTCCTAGTAGCCTTGGATGATCTTTTGTATTTCAGTGGTGTCAGTTGTAATATATACTTTTTCATTTCTTAGTGAGATTATTTGGATTTTCTCTCTTCTTTTCTTGGTTAGTCTTGCTAATGGTCTATCAATTTTGCTTATCTTTTCAAAGAACCAGCTTTTTGTTTCATTTATCTTTTGTAATCTTTTTTGTTTCAATTTCATTTAGTTCTGCTCTGATCTTGGTTATTTACTTTCTTCTGCTGGATTTGGGTTTGGTTTGTTCTTGTTTCTCTAGTTCCTTAAGGTGTGACCTTAGATTGTGTGTTTGTGCTCTTTCAGACTTTTTGATGTAGGCATTTAGGGCTATGAACTTTGCTGTTAGCACTGCCTTTGCTGCATCCCAAAGGTTTTGATAGGTTGTGTCATTATTGTCATTCAGTTTGAAGAATTTTTAAATTTCCAGCTTGATTTTGTTTTTGACCCAATGCTCATTCAGGAGCAGGTTATGTAATTTCCATGTATTTGCATGGTTTTGAAGGTTCCTTTTGGAGTTGATTTCCAGTTTTATTCCACTGTGGTTTGAAAGAGTGCTTCATATAATTTCAATTTTCTTAAATTTATTGAGGCTCATTTTATGACCTATCATATGGTCTATCTTAGAGAAAGTTCCATTCAGTGTGTCGAATAGAATGTGTATTCTACAGTTGCTGGATGAAATGTTCTGTATATATCTAAGTCCATTTGTTCCAAGGTGTAGTTGAAATCCATTGTTTCTTTGTTGACTTTCTGTCTTGATGACCTGTCTAGTGCTGTCAGTGGAGTATGGAAGTTCCCCACTATTACTGTGTTGCTGTCTATCTTATTTCTTAGGTTTAGTTGTAATTTTTTTTTATAAATTTGGGAGCTCCAGTGTTAGGTTCATATATGTTTAGGATTGTAATATTTTCTTGTTGGACAAGACCTTTTACCATTATATAATGTCCCTCTTTGGCTCTTTTAACTGCTGTTGCTTTAAAGGTTGTTTTGTCTGATATAAGAATAGCTACTCACTTTTGGTGTCTATTTGCATGAAATGCCTTTTTCCACCCCTTTACTTTAAGTTTATGTGAGTCCTTATGTGTTATGCGAGTCTCCTGAAGGCAGCAGATAGTTGATTGGTGAGTTCTTATCCATTCTGTGGTTCTGTATCTTTTAAGTGGAGCATTTAGGCCATTTATATTCAATGTCAGTGTTGAAATGTGAGGTACTGTTGCTTTCATCATGATCTTTGTTGCCTGTGTACTTTTGTTGTATTTTGTCTTTTGTTTTTGCTTTTTAACTTGAATTTCTGTTTTATAGGTCCTGGGTGATTTATGCTTTGAAGACATTCTGTTTTGATGTGTTTCCAGGATTTGTTTCAAGAGTTAGAGCCCCTTTTAGCAGTTATTGTAGTGGTGACTTGGTAATGGCAAATTCTCTCAGCATTTGTTTGTCTGAAAATTACTGTATCTTTCCTTCATATATGATGCTTAGTTTCACTGGGTACACAATTCTTGGCTGATAATTGTTTTGTTTGAGGAGGCTAAAGATAGGTCCCAAATCCCTTCTAGTTTGTGGGGTTTCTGCTGAGAACTCTGCTGTTAATCTGACAGGTTTTACTTCATAGATTACCTGGTGATTCTGTCTCACAGTTCTTAAGATTCTTTCCTTCATCTTAACTTAGGATAACCTGATTACAATGTGCCTAGGTGAAGATCTATTTGTGATAAATTTCCCTAGTTTTCTTTGTGATTCTTGCATTTGGGTGTCTAGGTCTTTTGCAAGGCCAGGGAAATTTTCCTCAATTCTTCCCCAAAATATATTTCCAGACTTTTAGATTTCCCTTCTTCCTCAGGAACACTGATTATTCTTAGGTTTGGTCATTTAACATAATCCCAGACTTTTTGGAAGCTTTGTTCATATTTTCTTACTCTTTTCTCTGTGTCTTTGTTGAAATGGGTTAATTTGAAGACCTTGTCTTTGAGCTCTGAATTTCTTTCTTCTACTTGTTCAATTCTGTTATTGAGGCTTTCCAGAGCATTTTGCATTTTTAAAAATGTGTCCAAAGTTTCCTGAATTTTTGCTTGTTTTTTCTTTATGCTATCTATTCCTTTTAATATTTCTCCCTTTACTTCTTTTATCATTTTTTTTATTTCATTGGATTGAGTTTCACTTTTCTCTGGTCCCTTCCTGATTAGCTTAATAACTAACCTCCTGAATTCGTTTTCACGTACATCAGGGATTTCTTGTTGGTTTGGATCCATTGCTGGTGAACTGGTGTGATTTTTTGGGAGGTGTTGAAGAGCCTTGTTTTGTCATATTACTAAGGTTGATTTTCTGGTTCCCTATCATTTGGATAGGCTCTGTCGGGGGAAGATCTAGGGCTGAAGGCTGTTGTTCAGATTCTTTTGTCTCACAGGGTGTTCCCGTGATGTGGTACTCTTTCCCTTTTCCTATGGGTGTGGCTTCCTCTGAGTCGAACTGACGTGATTGTTGTCTCTCTTCTGGGTCTAGCCACCCAGTGAGCCTATCCGGCTGCAGACTGGTACTAAGGGTTGTCTGCACAGAGTCCTGTGATGTGAATCGTCTATGGGTCTCTCCACTGTGGATACCAGTACCTGTTCTGGTGGAGGTAGCAGAAGGTTTAATGGACTCTGTGAGACTCCTTAGCTTTGGTGGTTTAATGCTCTATTTTTGTGCTGGTTGGCCCCCTGCCAGGAGGTAGCACGTTCCAGAAAGTATCAGCTGTAGTAGTGTAGAGAGGGGCCTGGTGGTGGGCAGGGCCCTAGAACTCCCAAGATTATATGTCCTTTGTGTTCCGCTACCAGGGTGGGTAGGGAAGAACCATGGGGACATATGTCTGAGCTCAAACTCCCCTTGGGCAGGTTTTGCTGCACCTGCTGTGGGGGATGGGGGTGAGATTCCCAGGTCATTGGAGTTGTGTACCTGGGAGGATTATAGCTGCCTCTGCTGAGTCATGCAGGTTGTCAGGGAAGTGAGGGAAAGCCAGCAGTCACAGGCCTCACCCAGCTCCCATGCCAACCAAAGGGCTGGTCGTATTCCCATTGTGTCCCTCCCACAACAGCACCAAGTCTGTTTCCAGGCGGAGGGCGAGATGGGCTTGAAAACTTGCCGAAGGCTCTCTGCCTCCTAGCTGCAAAAGAAAAGGGCTTTACTTCTTTCCCCGCCTGTGAATTCTGCATGCCTGATTCATGTCCTCCTCTGAGTTCTGGCCAGGAGGTTTCTTGCCCCACTGAAGTTGTTAAAAAACTCAGCTAGCGAATTTCTTCCTCCTGTGGAGTTTTACCCTCTGCTCCTCTCGCCGCCCTCCTGATGGATCCCTGTAGTGCCAGGCAGGAAAGTGCTGCTTAGAGACCCAGGGTCTTTCTGTTGCTTCCTCTACCCCTGTATTTTGCTCAGCTCTCTAACTTTACTCAGCTCCAGGTAAAGTCAGAAGCTGCTCCTACAAACAGACCTTCAAGCTCTCCAGTGGGAGTATGTGTTCAGGAGAGAAGGGTCTCCCTTTTTCACTTCCACAGTTAGAGCACTCACTGTATTTGGGGTGTCTCCCAGGTCCTGCATGAGCAGTCCACTTCCTTCAGAGGGTCTGTGGGTCCTCTTGGGATTGTTAGTTTGTTCTTGCAGTTGATCCAGAGCTAAAATCTACAGTGCAAGCCTCCACATGTTGCTCAGTCTGGAGCTGCAATTCAGTCCTGCCTCCTGTCTGCCATGATCCCTAAAAAATTGTTGGATCTTGGTTCTGCCATTTGCTGGTGGTATGAATTTGAACAAATTCCTTCATATCACTGAGCATCACTTTCCTCTTCTATGAAGTACAGGTCATAATACCTACCTAGCAGATTATCAGAAGAGTACCAAAATGACATGCTTAGTGGGGTGTTTGGCACATGGAAAGAGCTCAGTGAGCATAATGTCACTACATGGAGTCCCTGGAAGACCATCTAGCTCTCCTCTGCTCTGCTTCCCTCCTATCTTAAGTATCTGCATTCTCCCAAAGAAAACAGGGGGTCCACATTTCTGTTCCCTAAATATGTAGGAGGAAATGCTAATACATTTCCCTGAGATCCATACAGTCAGTTGATCTAGGAGGAGAAAGAAGAAAAGGAGGTTTCAAAGACAGCATTTCAAGGCCTGCTGCCTGTCTTTGAATTGAGCGGCTAGTGCTACAGGAATGAAAGTCTGAACTAAGGATTGTTTTAATAATATACTTTACCCATGAAGCCCTGGTATCCAGTTCACAGTGGGTAATCCTGGGAATGAAGACCACCAGAGATAAGAGAAGAAATGAGAAAATCTGGATTCAGGGACTGTTCCTCCAGGCTCTGTTTCTTCATCTGTAAGGTGGTTATAATCTACTGTTGATAAACTTGGCTAGGAAGGTGGAATGACCCAGTGAGGTGGCATATGCAACAAGGGTTTATGTCATTCAGTATCGTTGGACCCCCAAAGAACACTCAGGAGTGAATCTTACATAGGCAGCCTCAGCAAGCTCACTGTCTAGCCAGAAGATGACATGTACAGAACCGACTCAGATATAAGGTAAAATGTAAAAAGACACAAGAGCAAATATAGAGGTTAGCAGTTTGAAATACGTAATTTTCAGGTAAGGAGCTGTGAGAAATCTTCTTGGACAAGGAGAAAGCTGAGTTAGGCTTTAGAGAAAAATAAGTAGGATTAGACCATGTTTAGGTAGGTAGAGTTGTGCACGCACACAAGTACATGGGTGTAGGTGTAAAAAATGTCTGGGACTGTGGGCTCTTGGAGGTTTGTCATGGCTACTGCAGGAGGAAGTGGGAACAAGAATAAAGTTACCTGTGAGTGTGAAAATGTGGAAAGTATTGACTTTTGAGTCAGACAGACTTTGATTCTATCACTGGCATTTCCAAAGTACCCTGCACAGGTACATTATGAGGTTTCTATTTTCAGGCACACACACTCTCTCATAGTCTGAACTTCTACCTTCTTCTCTCTTTAGTTTCTACTGGCAAGCACTGGCACTAATCTTAACCCCCAGTCCTAATCCTTGACCCTCTTTCCTCTGTGCCTTGCCCTCTTTTTCCTTGCTTCCTCACCTCCAGTTGCTTCCTGCCTGCAATTTTCTTTCTGTTGTATTTCCTCCCCTCCCGCAGTCACCACATTACTGCAAAATCTTTCTAAAATACATACCTGATTATATCCCTCCTCTACTAAAGCTCCATTAATGAATCCCATAGCAGCCATAATAGCACCAAGTCCCATCATCAGACAGGCACTCCCACCTCTACTGTGACAGCCCGTTTCCTCAATCACACCCTCCTTGGTCTTTAACACCTACCAATTGATCCATCCCATGTTCAGACCTGTTCATGCTGGCTTCGCTGTTTAGAATATCCTTTCCCAATACTTCCTTGACAGAAACTTTTAATTTAATAGTTTTTCAACACTGAGTTTAGATTTTCTATCTACTGAAGAGTTTCTCTGACTTGTCTTTGGAATATTTAACAAAGGAACGTGGTATCCAACTCACCTTGGGGTCATTTACATGTTTCTGTGTGTAAATAGATTTATTTGTCTCTATACTCAGGTCCAAGTACAGTGCCTGGCATAAATTCAGTGCCCAATAAAAGGTTAATGATTAAATGAATGAATGAATGAATGCGTAGATAGTTTTATTAAGAATGAGAACAACTCACCTATGGCTTCAGTTGGGAGTGAAAATAACAGGCAACTATTACACATTGATTGTCTGTCTAATCCACTCTTTGACATTTCCCCCAGGGTATTTAAATGATTCATCATTGCATTTAAAAGTTTGAAATCCTTTAAACTGTGTTTTCACACAAATGGGTTGTTTAACCTCAAGATATGAGAGGATCCCAGCCAATGATGAGGAACTCAGCATATTTTGGGATTTCTGCAATTTGGAGATCAGGTGAAAAATCATAAGCATTTACTGAGGACCTGAAGGATACTGAATCAGTAGGTTCTTTGGTAGAGAAATTGAAATTGAGAAGTAAATAATATAGATTGACCTATAATGGCTCAATCTATATAGTTGCACAGTTTGGACTTTGGTCTGCATTATTAATTAGTTAGTTATTCCACAGCAAATTCTTCACTTTTTAGGTTGATCTGGTCATGGACTTCTATTTTCTCAGGCATACAAAATATCTGAGTTGTTTCTGTTCTACTACTACTCCATGCCCCGGAAGGACATGCCTTACCACTCACAGCACTCCTTACCTGCCAGCCCAGAATGTAGTCTCAGAATCTTTCTTTGCACAGTGTTGCAGGTAGCTATTACCAATTACCAGAACTGATTCATGAAACAAACCAATTTTCCATCCCTTCACAAGATGTTGAGGTATTTTAGGGAGAAACCAGGACCTGAGCAGTGCAGAAGCTGTGTGCCAGGTGATGGTGAGTCAGCCTCTTTCCCAAGCTGTAGGCTCCATGTGCCTGCTTAATGTCTACTCTACCTTAGTCATTGCAAATGGAAATCCTTGGATGTTGCCTAAATTATTTTTCTTTCTCCACTTTCTTAATTGCAGTAAAAGATCCTAATAGGCACCCAGTTTTTCAAGCTAGAGACCATTCTTCCATTTCTCTCACCCCTCACGTTTATTTCACTGACAAATATTTTTGACCATATTTATTAATATATATTTCAAATCTGTCCCCTGATAGTGTTACTACAATTACCGCCCAGTGTAAGTCATCCTGGTCTCTTTTCTCAACTACTGTAATAGCCTCTTAACTGTTTTTCTTGCCACCATCCCTGCCCCTTCTACTCTATTCCCAATGCTTAAAAACTTATAAATTAATTCTACTCCCAGGTATTTAGCCAAGAATAACAAAAACATATGTCCACAGCAATAATTGTACAACATTCATAGCAGGTTTGTTTACATTAGCCAAAAATTGGGAACAATCCAGATGTCCATCAGCAAGTTAATTGACAAACATGTTGTATATTTATACAATGGAATACTAATCAGTTTTTAAAAAGCAAACTACTGACACACACAAGATAGATGAATCTTAAAAACATGCTGAGTAAAAGAAGTCAGACACAAGAAAATACTGTATGATTCCATGCATATGAGCTTTTAGAATAAGCAAAACTAAGATAAAAAGTCAAGCACAGTCATTGTTTCTTGGGGGTTAATTGGTAGGGATTGATTAAGAGGAAATATGAAGAAACTTTCTGGGAAGATGAAAATGTTCTGAGATAACAATCTGAGTTTCATTTGTCAAAATAATAGTTAGGATTTGTACTTTTTATCGTTAGTAAATTTTACCTCCAAAAGAGGAAAATAAAACTAAAAAAAAAAAAAAAGCAGTAAACAAGTGGGAGGGTAGGGAGTGAATAATCTATAAATGATGCAAGAATGGGAAATTTTTGATAATTGTTGAATCTGGGTAATGGACACATGAAGGTTCATTATATTATTTGGATTACTTTGTAAATATTGGAAATTTTCCATAATAAGATGTTATTTTAACATAGAAATCGAGTTGTGTCTCTTTGTGGCTGAAACCCATTTAATGGCTTGCTATTGCAGATAGAGTAAAACCTGTGCTATATGTTATGATTTAAATGGTCCTGCACCATCTAACTGCTGGCCACTTTAGATCCTCTTCCTTTCTCTTCCGGTCTTCCTGTCCTTTAGTCTCACTGGACTCTCTGAGAGGTAGCTCAGTATGCCAAAATTTTTCCAAATGCAGGGCCTCTGGATGGATCATTTCTTCAGATGGACCTCTCTCATTCCGTTCTTCACATGATTGTTTTCTTCTTGTGCTTCAAGGCTTCAAGAAGCCCTCCCAATAGATACTTTTTGGTTACTTGCTCATCTATCTCCTCACTAGAAGACAGACTATGAAGACAGGCATAATGTATCTCTCAGTTGCCATTTTATACTAAATTCATAGAACAGCACTTTGTTTTCTGTTTTGTGAGTCTCTATGCATCAGTGAGTGTTATCCTTCAACTATGTCATCTCCTTCAGCCCTGAGGTTAAGAGTGTCCTTTTATATTGCTCTGACTAGCACCATGAACAGCAATAAATCTAAAGATCATGAGACTGAGGATGCAGTTGGAGCAAATGTCAGGTAGGACACGGTAACTATTTTGGCATGTTTTGAAGTCCATGTGGCAAATGTGTATGTGTGAACTGGAACTATGGGAGCCTATTCAGAAAGGCTGGTACTGAATAGGATGCCACCAGTATGAGTTTAGCAGCTGATCCTTATGATGGAAGTAATCTGGGAAAGGAGGGTACCCATACATTTCCACTCATTCCTTGAAAAGAGCACTATACTGTGAGCTAGGAAGTACAAATTCAAGCTCTGCATTAACATGTTTCATGGCTCTGGACAAATAACAGCCTCTTTGAGCTTTGGATTCCTCATACTTCAAAAAGGTACTTCATTGACATCAATGTTTCCCAAGTAAAATAATATTGTCGCTCATAGATGTCTTGAGTGAGGAAAATGAAGAGCAGTGAGGGAAAGGGATGCATGTAAAGAAAACACTGATTATGAAACAAGAAGACAGAGAAACAATGGGAATAATTTGGCTAATGAATCCATGTACCTGTTGTTAAGAAACTGGACTAGAGCACATGCAAGATTATTTACAGAGTTGGTATTCTATGGAAAGAACATATGGTTCACTGCTCTTTCATCTCTTGTGCAGGTTTGTGGTACATATGACTCCCACTCTACAAGGAGGTTTACTCTGGTCTGAGTCCTTTTTCTCTCATTGTCTATTGTCTCCTATGCTGGGGAAAACAAAGACAAACCCTGTGCAGAATGGAGGTCCTATAGGTACCCGAGTCTTGTCAGGGACTGAGAAAGGAAAACTCTGGGCATGGCTTTCATAGAGAGAGGAGCACATCAACAACATCTTCCAATTAGTCCTACCTATATTCGGCTTCCTATACCTTAAAGATGGACCTCTTCCAAATGCCAGTACGTGTATATGATTAAGCAGGTGGGCTTTGAAGCCAGACGGCCTGAGTTTGAATAATCCCAGTTTTTCCACCTCTATGCTCTTTGATCTTGTTTCTCTGTGTCTCAATTTCCTTCTATTATTAAATGTTTATTTGAAATTAAATCTTACCAGTCGCATAGGTTAATTGGGCAGATTATGTGAGCTAATGCGTGTAAAAATATTTAGTGCACAGTCTAGCGTATAGTATATACTCAATAAATGTCATCTATTATTAATATCTTTAATACTGTGGGATGTTGCCCAAATGGAAGTAATCACTTCAGCTCTGCTTATAACCTGGGAAATGATTTGATCTTTTTCAAAATGCTGTATTTATCATCAAGAGTTACAAAGACAACAATAAACAGCCACCACCCAGCTTTGCACATTTAGAAGCCATATTGGCGCTATGGCCTGGGAGAGCATTTCCAGTGTCTTCAGCACAGGGGGCTCTTAGAGGGCCTGACTTTTATGAGTGTGTTAAGTGCCTGTGGATGCATTAAACTTAATATACGATCATAATAACAATGGAGCCGCCAGCCTGAGAGAGAGGCAGCAACCCAGGGAGAAAAAAATTTGGAGGCGTAAAGCATAAGAAGGAAATGTTTTGTTTTGTTTTATTCTTAGGAGTTGAGCAGTCGTTAGAACATGAAGGGAGTGGAATAAAGGGCAGAGGATGTGGTGAGAAGCTTGGAACAGCAAGCACTGCAGAAGAGTTTTTATCCATCCAAGCCTAGGTCTGGTGCATGAGAACTAAGTATAAAATTGGAATAGTCAGAGGAAAGGAGGGAGGAACAAAGGAGAAGGGAGAAAAGATGAGGGATAGAAGATTGAGATTTGGCTGGGCATGGTGGCTCATGCCTGCAACTCCAGCACTTTGGGAGGGTGAGGCGGGTGGAACGCCTGAGGTCAGGAGTTCAAGACCAGCCTGGCCAACATAGTGAAATCCCATCTCTACTAAAAATAAAAAAAAAATTATCTGGGCATGGTGGCAAGCATCTGTAATCCCAGCTACTTGGGAGACTGAGGCAGGAGAATCACTTGAACCTGGGAAGCAGAGGTTGCAGTGAGCCGGGATCATGCCATTGCATTCCAGCCTGAGCAACAAGAGCAAAACTCTGTCTCAAAAAAAAAAAAAGCGAGATTCATAGTCAGGGTTATATACTAGGAATGAGGAAGACAGAGCAGTTGTGTTGGGTACAGTCACAGAAAGAGGGTGCAAGGATGGTGGGGAAGTGTATGCAGTCCAGTCACATGTTCTACGGTCCAAAGTAATTGTCGCCATTCTCTGTGTAGACTCTTACTTGCCATGAACAGTCTTTTTGGAGATGGGATTTTTGGAGGATTCTGGTGGCAATATATCCCAGTTACAAGAATGTTATCTAAAGGGAGAAAGTCTCAGCATTTTGGTCCCTGAAACTATCAAACTGAAGATAAGGAGTGGTGCTAAATGCCATATGTGGGGGCAGTAGTAGGATTTCAAATGTTTCTTGGTTCGGGGGCAATAAGGTCTGGAAGGATCAGTGGTGGTTTGTAGGCCAAAAGGCTGCTCCAACATTTTTCATCTTGTAATGAGGCTGAGCTTTCAGACAGTCAGTGCTTTGGAACAAATTGTTGCCAGTGCATGAATGAATGAATGAATGAATGAGTGGATGGATGGATGGATGGATGGATGAAAGAGTGGATGAATCAATCAAGAATGAGAACCAAGCATCTGACCTACTAATCCATCTCTATCCTCTTAGTGCTAAGCAAAATATATTCATGTAACTAGGAGCCAAACCATTTTAGGGCAAGATGTTCTTCAAATGTAATGTAGACTTCCAGCTACCAGCAGGAAGAATCAACTTTCTCTCTCTCTCTCTCTCTCTGTGTGTGTGTGTGTGTGTGTGTATGTGTGTGTGTGTGTGTGTGTTCAGAAAATTCTAATTATTTTAGAATTCATGCTGATGTTTCCAAACATTTTGTAGATTAATTTTTCTCTCTTTACCTTTCAGCTTGGAAGGAGGACAGAAGCCTTAACCTCCAGGGTAACATGTTGCAATTTGTTCACTTATTAATTTAACAAGAATGCACTGAGGTGCTCATTAAATGTCAGACCTTGTGTGAGGTTGAGGAAATCCAAAAGCAAAGGAGGCATGAACCTCTATGCCCATTCAGAAGGGCACCAGGCCTTTTAAGAAGAGTAGATATGCACAATTTGAAAATAACTGATAGTCCTGACTTATCTTTACAATTAATAAGGCAATTTCATACACATTTTCTACTCTGATTCCCAGATCATCAATCCAATTTTACAGGTGAGGGAATTGAGGCAGGCTGAGGGAGGCTGCAGCTATCCCAAAGGTGCACAGCTGAAAGTGGTAGAGCTAGGGACCCACCCAAGTGTTCCAAGAACAGAGCCTGTGCATTGTCCACCACAGCCCTGCTCCAGGATGCTAGTCCCTGGCACTGGTAACATTTGGATTCACTAGAGGGAGATGAGCTAAGAGGATTAAAGAGAAGTCACACGTCACCAGTTTGCTTGCTGCTATGAGCTTGTCTGAGAAAGGAATTAGTTGTGATGTCGCTAGTATCAAGCAAAATCACTGTCTCTTCTCTGCTGTTCTCTGGAATTTGGCATTTCTGAACAAACCAACCTACACCCAAGAGTTGCAGGAAAGAAATTGCACAATAAAGAATCTTAAGTCTGGAAGTGTTTCTCCAAATCAGCAACAGAGAGAGCAGGTTTGATTCATGGAAATAAATACCTATCTGCAAGCCTCAGTAACAACCCATTTCATCTTAAGTGGGCATGCAGGCATTCAGGAGCAGGCTGTCCTTTCCTGGAAATAGTGAGGAGCTGGGTACTAGACCTGAAACCCTGGCCATCAACATCTTGGCCTCATCCTTCCAAAGTGCTCCTTTTGTCTTCCTCTGAGTGCTCACAACATTCTGAATTTCTCATTTATCGTCTTCTGCTCTGCATTAAAGTGGTTGTGTGATTGTGAACACAACTTACACATACTCCTATGTAGTCTATAGCTGCTTGAGGTTGGGCTGATGTATTCACAGTTGCTTCTCCCTTTTATTAAGCAGAGTAGATGCTCAGTGAAGGTCTTTTGTATTTAATGAGATGGAAACTAAAAATAGATATCAGTTTTTAGAGGATTAAAATCCATAAATGGACAGAAATTCTCCAATACATAACATGTCCACAGGACTCTGATCTTTGAGTTCTGTGATTCTGATTTCTGATTAAGTGGGAAGAGGTTTTTCAATAATCTTATGCAGCCAAGCAGCTTTATGGGTAACCATGCCAGCCTTCACATCCCCTCCCCATCCCCCAGAGAAGCAGTTCTTTTTGCCACCTCATTGTATCTGCAGATAACAGACCTGGTACTTTCACTGCAGTAGCCCCAACCTGTGCATGCTTTTGAAGTTGTAAAAAATAGCTCTGTTTTCTGCCCTTTCACGAAGTGGTGACAAATAATCTGTGCTGCAATTTACACATTTCCTGGCAATCATAAACTCTTGTCTCATGAGAGAAGATGGACTGTGTTATATTTTCTCTGTTTTCTTCTTGGGTCTATTCTTTGCCTTCTAGGGTTCAGGCATGTGGAGGGATTACGGTGCTCAGTTTTGGGATGGGGATCAGAGTATAATATTGTTATGCAAAATCATTTAAACATTTTTGCTTATTTGATATGTTCATACCTTCTTCTAATCTATTTCAAACATTTTTTATGTGCCAAACCATGCTTGTTGCTGGAGACTCAGAAATAGTTGGGGACTCAACTCTACTCTCACAGTTGAGGAGTCGGGCAGGTAAACAGAGAATTTCAATATGTGAGAAACAGGGTTTATTGAAGGTCCAACATGAACACTGAGGAGAGAGTAATTACCTCCGTGGAACAAGTTTGCTGGAGATTATCAGCTTGGGGTTCCTGAAGGAGGAAGATTCTCTGAAGGGTTTTGAAGTTTTGAAGGGTAAGTAGAATTGATTGATGAATAAAGGCAGAGAGGGACTTTGAGTTGAAAGGAATTGCATGTTTTATATCATGCAGATGTGAAATATTACAGTGGGTTTTGATAAAGGATGGAGTTTAGAAGTGCATGACCACTGGATCTGACCGGGAGGTGGGAAGCCAGAGTGACCAAGGTGTTCATGAACCCCACTGGGGAGGATGGGCTTGATCATGGAGGATTTTGGAGCCAAGGAGAGGTGGAAGCAGAGAAGGACAATGTGAGAGCAGTCTGGTGGGTGGGCAGGAGAAGGGTGAGATGTGCAGCGGGGAATGCAGCCTGTCCCTGGAATGGGACAAGACAGAACCTTGGGCCGTTTGGACCTTAGTCTGGCCCTGGAGGGCTCTTCTACCATCCTGGAGTTTCCCCTTCCAGGTCTATTGCCTATAACATATTCCTTGTTTGTTTGTTTATTTTGAGACAGGGTCTTGCTCTGATGCCCAGGCAGGAGTGCAGTGACACAATCCATGGCTCACTGTGGCCTCGATCTCCTGGGCTCAAGTGATCCTCCCATATTAGCCTCCTGATCAGCTGGCACCACAGGCGTGCACTACCACACTTGGCTAATTTTTAAATTTTTGTAGGGACAGGGTCTCTCTATGTTGTCCAGGATGGTCTTGAACTCCTGGGCTCAAGCGATCCTCTTCTCTCATCCTCTCAAAGTACTGGGATTACAGATGTGAGCTACTGCTCCCGGGCACCACAACATATTCCTAAATATCATTCTTATCTCAGAACATCACAAAACATGATATACCCATCAGGAGGGACAATTATTGCCACACAGTCTGTTCTCTGGAATTATTTAAATCATATTGAATTTTCACAGAGAAGCAGAGCCCCCAAGTCCATCAATAAATAAATCTCATAAATAGAATGGTGTTCACTCTGCTGCTGGTCTATAGTTCCCAAGACAGCACCAACATGCCACCTCTTATCTGCACAACATCTGATGGAAGACTGTGTTCACACACAGCACGCTATGCCCTCTCTTGTAACTTACCCCAATTCCTATGAGCTGGAAGGAAAGGAGAGATGGTCTACATTTATGGATAAAGAAATTGAGATAGAGCGGTTATGTAATATGTCCAAGGTCATTTCGCTGTAAAGTGCCAGAACTGGGATTCAGAACCACCTCTTCTGATTTCAAATCTCTTTACTGCACAGTAGAACTTTACAGGTAAAGATGTGGTTTGGGAGACGATAGGCAGATCAGCAGCTTCAGCAGCAATGCTAAAAATTAAGCAGAGAAGGGAGGGGTTGTTGAGCATCTAGGATTAATTCCATTGCAATCTACTATCTTTCTTTGCAAGCTACTGAGTTCAACTTCTTTAATTTAAAATGAAGGAATCTGAAGCACCAAGAGGAAAGTAGTATAAGAAGTTGGTAAGTTTTGAGTTTATTTCTCCAAACCAAATTTTAGAAGAATGTAGAAAAATAAGGTAGCAAGTTCAGGAGAGAGAATGGCAAGGGGTCTCAAAGTCATGACATTGAGAAATAGCTAAGATAATGAAGAAGATGTATCCTAGAAGAGAGAGAACTCAGAACGCATAGGCAGTTAGACATGCTGTGTGTGGCCCTGAGAAAGATCCATAAATCAAAGTGTGGACACTCCTGATGGATGGGCTTCCATTCACTAGAAGAAAAGTCTCTCCAAGAGTGTTCCATCGAAAACTGGAATTGTGTTAGCTCTTAATGAGCTCTCTGGTTTTGAAAGGGTCCAAAACCTCATTGAGGATATGGTGTGAAATTTAAGCATTATTTGAGGTTGTATAATGGTTCCTTCTGACCTGGCAAATCCAGGATTCTCATTTATGATTTATTGATTTACTAGGGTGTAAACTTTGTCCAAGTGGGGACCATGCTTGTTTCTTTTACAATTTTATCTTCAGTTCCTAGAATATTGACTGACTCGTGAGGGCTGCAGTCTCACAGTGGAGGCAGAGATACCAGAGAGTGAGCCACGCATTCAAGGCTCTTGAGACACAGGCTCAGAACTGGCACATTGCCACTTCTGCAGCATTCCATTGGCCACAGCAAGTCAGCAGAACAACCCAGATTCAGGAAATGGAAAGATTCCAACACTTTGTGGAAAGAACTACGAAGTCATGCTGCAAAGGGCATGGATATAATCAGGGGTGGGAAATTTGGCCCATTGGTGTAATCAATATACTCCAGTTTTTTTTTTGTTGATGTTGGAGAAAGGTGTACATCATGTCAAGAATAGCAAAGACCAAAGTCAGGGCCATACTATAGAATATTAGAAGCATGGCTAGAAGTAGGGATGAGGCGCTGGGAGGTTAAAATATGAAAGGGGAGTTTTGGGACATTGTAAAGCGAGGGTTTATGGTGAATGTCATGGTAGGAATCTGTAGGCTCCACGAAGATTGAGATTATATCCGTCTTGTTCACTAATGTATTATTTGTTACTTCACGAAGTAGGTTCTCATTACATATATGTTGAATAAATGAATGTGTTGCATACATGCATGTATATATGCATGAATGGGTAGCCCTGGTAATGGTCAGAATTGGCAGCTGTATCCCATTTGGAGAAATGGTTAAGTGCATGGGCTTTGGGGCCTTGCAGAGCTCACTTTATTTTATTTTATTTTTTTATTATGCTTTAAGTTCTAGGGTACATGTGCATGACGTTTATATCATGTATAACTCCCCAATGCAATCCCTCCCCCCTCCCCCCTCCCCATGATAGGCCCCAGTGTGTGATGTTCCCCTTCCCGAGTCCAAGTGATCTCATTGTTCAGTTCCCACCTATGAGTGAGAACATGCGGTGTTTGGTTTTCTCTTCTTGTGATAGTTTGCTAAGAATGATGGTTTCCAGCTGCATCCATGTCCCTACAAAGGACGCAAACTCATCCTTTTTTATGGCTGCATAGTATTCCATGGTGTATATGTGCCACATTTTCTTCATCCAGTCTGTCACAGATGGACATTTGGGTTGATTCCAAGTCTTTGCTATTGTGAATAGTGCCGCAATAAACATACGTGTGCATGTGTCTTTGTAGTAGAGTAATTTATAATCCTTTGGGTATATACCCAGTAGTGGGATGGCTGGGTCATATGGTACATCTAGTTCTAGATCCTTGAGGAATCGCCATACTGTTTTCCATAATGGTTGAACTACTTTACAATCCCACCAACAGTGTAAAAGTGTTCCTATTTCTCCACATCCTCTCCAACACCTGTTGTTTCCTGACTTCTTAATGATTGCCATTCTAACTGGTGTGAGATGGTATCTCATTGTGGTTTTGATTTGCATTTCTCTGATGGCGAGTGATGATGAGCATTTTTTCATGTGTCTGTTGGCTGTATGGATGTCTTCTTTTGAGAAATGTCTGTTCATATCCTTTCCCCACTTTTTGATAGGGTTGTTTGTTTTTTTCTTGTATATTTGTTTGAGTTCTTTGTAGATTCTGGATATTAGCCCTTTGTCAGATGAGTAGGTTGCAAAAATTTTTTCCCATTCTGTAGGTTACCTGTTCACTCTGATGGTAGTTTCTTTAGCTGTGCAAAAGCTCTTTAGTTTAATTAGATCCCATGTGTCAATTTTTGCTTTTGCTGCCATTGCTTTTGGTGTTTTAGACATGAAGTCCTTGCCCATGCCTATGTCCTGAATGGTACTACCTAGATTTTCTTCTAGGGTTTTTATGGTATTAGGTCTAACATTTAAGTCTCTAATCCATCTTGAATTAATTTTCGTATAAGGGGTAAGGAAAGGATCCAGTTTCAGCTTTCTACTTATGGCTAGCCAATTTTCCCAGCACCATTTATTAAATAGGGAATCCTTTCCCCATTTCTTGTTTGTCTCAGGTTTGTCAAAGATCAGATGGCTGTAGATGTGTGGTATTATTTCTGAGGACTCTGTTCTGTTCCATTGGTCTACATCTCTGTTGTGGTACCAGTACCATGCTGTTTTGGTTACTGTAGCCTTGTAGTATAGTTTGAAGTCAGGTAGCGTGACGCCTCCAGCTTTGTCCTTTTGACTTAAGATTGTCTTGGCAATGCGGGCTCTTTTTTGGTTCCATATGAACTTTAAAGCCGTTTTTTCCAATTCTGTGAAGAAAGTCATTGGTAGCTTGATGGGGATGGCATTGAATCTATAAATAACCTTGGGCAGTATGGCCATTTTCACGATATTGATTCTTCCTATCCATGAGCATGGTATGTTCTTCCATTTGTTTGTGTCCTCTTTGATTTCACTGAGCAGTGGTTTGTAGTTCTCCTTGAAGAGGTCCTTTACATCCCTTGTAAGCTGGATTCCTAGGTATTTTATTCTCTTTGAAGCAATTGTGAATGGAAGTTCATTCCTGATTTGGCTCTCAGAGCTCACTTTAAATATCAGCTGTACCATTTATTAAGTATGAGACATTAATACCTCTGATCTTCAGTTTTCTAATCTGTAAAGATGGGAATAGTATGTCCTCAAAGGTTCATTTTACAGACTAGATGAGATAGCATAAATAAGTTTGTAACCCAATGGCTGGCAGGAAGAGTTCTCAAAAATTGGTAGCTATTGTGATTAGTATTGGGAGGGAGAAGATTGAGGCTCTATGTGGTTCAGCTGGGAGTAAATCTAACAGGGAGTTCTATAAGGGAAGCCTATCCCCAAGGCCTGGAAGAACAAACTGGAGCTTGTATTACTCTTCTTTTACAATCAAAGACAACAAAGTCACCCATAAAAATGTTATTAACAACATAACAGCTTTTGCTTTTCTAAGTCCCAGCTGCGGTGTTTCCCATTCAGTACTATACACAAAGCCATTCGTTTCTTTGGTTTTTCATCTCTAGTCCTTTGAGTGAGAGTTGGGGTAGGGACTGGTGGGGGAGGAGGGCAACATGTAAATAAGTTGGGAATTTATGGATGAAAATCTTACCTCCTCCATGTTTGGAACCAAGCTGACTTCCAGTCCTTGGCAGAGGGTCATCTGCATGGGCTTGATCAGGCAGCATTGGTTAATTCCTGTGACAACATATCCCGTGACAATGAAATGTCTTTTTAACAAATAAATTTTCAATGATCAATTTCTCTCAAATACTATTGCACAACCCAAAACTCCTAACCCTAATCCAAACCTCTAACTATAGTCACCAGCCTTTGTAAGGTTGTCACTTATGGCATTTACCTCTGGCACCTGTTTTGGCTATCTGTTGCTTTGTAACAAACCAGTCCAAAAACTTAGTGGCTCAAAATAGCAACTATTTATTTGCTCACAAATTGATAAATTGGGTAGGGCTCAGCTGGAAAGCTCTTCTGCTCATCTTACCTGGTCTTGTGACTGTAAACATCTGGAGCTCAACTAGGGCTGAAAAGTCAATATGGTTTCATTCACATGCTTGATGCCTCAGCAGAGAGATGGCTGAAACAGTGGGAAACTAAAAAGGCATCTCTAGCACCCCATTTGGTCTCTCTAGCAGAGTGGTCAGGCCTCTTGACATTGTGGTGCAGGACTCCAAGAGGGCACAAGTGGGAGTTTTCTGGTCCCCAAAATCCTATACTCTAAATTGGCATAGTGATACTACCTCCATATTCCATTGAGCAAAGCAATTTGTGAGGCAGCCTAGTTTCAAGGGAAAGAGCCTCATTTAATATTTTAATGTGAGGAGTGGTGTGTGTATACAGGGTTATAAGAAATAGTCAGTGACCTTGTTTGTGTAGGAACTACCCTAATTTTCTTCTTCCTGCCTTTCTCTCCTTCAGGACCAATTTTGTTTTCAGCCAGAGGTAAACTAGTTTTTGTCGATGTGTTACTTTATGACCCTTAAGGCCTCACCTCTTCTGAACATAAAACAACTGTTTAATCCCTTCATTCTGTAGAAGACTAAACACAAGTCCATGCAGGTAAAGTAACTTTGCTGAAAGTTGTACAGACAGACAGTAGCAGTGGGGATGCAGCCTACACTTCCTGAGGCCTTGGTCAGTGGTCTTGCAGTTTTTCCATTAATATTCCTGGGAAAGACTGAAAATCAGTGAACCCAAAGGTGGAATTCCAGGTATAGTCTTAGCAGGTAGAAGAGAGATTAGGGGCTCCAGGTTTCAAAGAAGACTACTGCTTTAATTATCTTCTTTTAAGAGTGTTAATTCATGTAGAAGCAGCTGCTATGGAACTTGTCTTGTTCCCTGGCATAACTCTGGCTCACATTGGCCATGGGTAGTATTTTAGTTTACCTTACATGGGGATGTGGAGGGTGTGCTTTGGGAATATTACTACCTGCGTTGGCAAAGAAGAGGGGATGGAGGGGAAGAGTGGTGGTGTCTTTTTGGATGCTAGGCAGGATTGTTTGCTGTGATGGTGCCAGGCACAGGCCTGCACAGGTTCTCAGGAGCTGGAAGGAAAGGGTAGATGGTGGTACGTCCACATTCCTCCCCACCCCTGATCTCATTAAGCATATCCCTCTGTGGAGGGACTCACCACACCCTAGGAATCATTTTCCTTGTTCAACTTCCTGTGTTCAACTGTGAGCTCACTGAGGACAGAGGCAGAAACCAGTTTTGTTCATCTTTGGACACTTAATATGTGTCTCAGAGAATACGCTGAATAAATAAATCAGAGTAACTCCAAGTAATAGTCTTCCAGAGGCATTTGAACCATGGGATGCCCAGACAATGAGGAGCAGCCCAAGAGGAATGTGAAGCCTTTGTCTGCAGGATGCTGCAGATGAGAGGATGTGCCTGCTGGAAAGTCTCCTACCAGGGTTCCTGGACTCATCCCCAGGCACCATTCCTTCAACCCCAAACAAACACATCCACTAAAAGCCACATCCTCTGGGGACTTCTCAAGTGGAAGAGAGACAGAGAAACAAACAGGCGAATTTGGGATTTCCATTTCTGATCCTCCTCTAGGTGCCTCCTCATTGAAAAGTTCTGTCCTCCTCCAAGGGGATGTGCAAGCTGCAGAGATTGAGATTAAAGCTCACCCTTGTCGTGGACCATTTTAGGAATGCCTGGCCGCTTTCAAAATCGGCTTCTTCCCCCACCTCTCCTTTCTCTGCTTCTGAACCATAGCCACATCCTATTTGCAGCCCTAGAGATTAAGGATGAAAATTTGACTTTTTAATTTTATTATTCTTGTTCTTCCTTCCTGCTTCATTAGAATCATGTTATTGGCCTAAAATACTGTATGTAAACGATGCTCTGGGGCCCATCTGGAAGCCTGCATTCTCTGGGGATATAATTACGCTAAGCGATTTTCACCAGGGACAGCACGACTTAGCTTCTACCTGGGCTTCCTCTGGCAAAACAGCCCTCAGTTCTTCCAAAGGGATTGGTTGCTGTCCCTTCAGGCCTTCTTGGTGTATACGTGTGTGTGTGTGTGTGTGTGTGTGTGTGATTCAAGGGTATGGCCCACTTTTATTTTGTATGAGCTGTTTTATCCATAAAAACAAAGATAATTTATTGCATCTTTGTGTGTCCTCAACAGGGAGGGTATGCGTGCCTTTGGAATAGTAAAGACCACCAATTTTGTATTGTGTGCCTCTCCATCAGGGAATTAGAACTTGACCCATTTTTGCCTTCATGACTGGGCCAGGGAGGGAGGCAGCAGCTGAAGGAAGGGAATTGCACACTTGGTTCCAGCCCTGTCCAAGGTCACAGAGCTCAAAGGCCACCAGCCAGGATTCAAAACACACCCAGTCCTTTGCCCCATCTGTGGGAGGCCTCAGTTCGTAGGAGCTTTGGTTTTCCCCTCTGAAAAGAAACTAATAACCCTCACCCTGCTTATCTACAGAACGCTTGTAAGAAATCATTAAATTAGTGAAGGTAAAAGAGTTTTTAATTCACTCAAGTAAACATTTGCTGAATGTCTACTTTCTGCATAGATTAACAGAGTTCTCATCCTTGCAGAATTGCAACTATGCAAACTATAAAGTCCAAAGCACTAAACAAATGGAAAGTTTTAAAATTTATATATTTGAAATCATTTTGCATTGTAGGAATGGAAAAATGTCTGTCAAACCAAAATTGCCTAGGCATCTACTCCTGGCTACACAGCCTTAGACCTCTTTTGCTCTTCCTCCTAGTCACATTACTGCTCCCCATCACCCCTCCATTTAAGGCATTTGTTTAGCCCCAATCAATGCTGCATTTTATCACATACCACTGTAATAACCTTTAAAAAATAAACCTGTTTATTAAATCACAGTATACATATAGAAAAACAGAAAATTCACAAGTCTACAGTTTAGTGCATTATCATAAGAGGATACCACCATAAATGAATCACCAGAACCAGGGAATACAGCATCACCAGCATCCCTGGAGCTCCCATCCTACCCTGCCACCATGCCCTTCCTTCTTCCCTAAAAGTCACTGCTCTCCTAATTTCTAACATCATGGGTTTATTGCATGTATATTTTCAACCTTCTGCATGTAAAATCATGCACTGTGTATTCTTTTGTGTCTAATTTATTTTGCTCAGCTTTATGTTTGTGACAATCATCCATGTTGCTGTAACTGCAGTTTATTTTCATTGCTGTATAGTATTCTGCAAATATATAAATCAACATTTATATATTTTACTGTCTAACAACATTTATACTGTTTCTAGTTCAAGGCTATTATGAGTAAAGCTGCTGTAAACATTCCAATACATGTCCTTAAAATAGCTTTATTGCATTGTAATTGGCATAAATTGCTAATAAACTAAATCCCAACTAAATTATAAGCTCCTAAAAAACAATAAAAAGTATTAAAACTCTTTCTCCCCAACAGCTCACACCAAGTGCTATCCCAGATTATACAACTTGATAAGTTTGGATATATATGGATGAAACCATCACAGCCATCAAGATAGAGGACAAATTCATAGTCCCCATCAGCGTTTTTTTCTACCCTTTTGTCATTCCTCCCTCCTGTCCTTCCCACACCTTACCACTGTCTCCAGCCATCCACTGATTGGATTTCCCTTACTAGATACTAATTTACATTTTCTAGAATGTTATGTGGATGGAATCATACAATGTGTGCTGTTTTTAGACTAGATTCTTTCACTCTGGATAATTACTTTTGAGATTTATTCCTGTTTATGCATGTAATCGTGTGTCATTTTTTATTGTTGAGTAGTATTCTATTGCTTATCATTCACATGTTGATGGATGTTTGGGTTGTTACCAGTTTTGGGTTATTACACATAAAGCTGTTATAAATATTCATATATAAGTTTTGGGGAGATATATGTTTCCATTTTTATTAGGTAAATACATGAGGTGAAAGGGCTGGGTCATATAGTAGATGGTTGTTTACATTTTTAAGAAATTGCTAAATTGGATTCCAAAGTGGTTGTACCATTTTATATTCCCACCAGCAGCATATGAGGGTTATGGTGCTCTACATACTTACCAAAAGCTTGTCCTCTGGGTTTAAAACATTCTAGTAAGTGTGCAGTAGAATCTTAGTGTGACTTTGTCTTACAATTCTGTAATGAGAATGATGTTGAGCAAATTTTCCTGTCTTTTGATGAACATATGGACATATTTCTGTTGGGAATATGTCTAGCAGAATAATTCCTTGGTCATAAGGAACATGATCAGGTTTGTGTTGCTAAAGGGTGCTCTACAGGATAGATCAGAGGGAGGAATATTGAAGTTGAAAGACTAGTCAGGAGATTGCAGTGTACATTTTCTTCTGCTAGTCCCTGTCTCCTGAATCCCAACTAAATTCTAAGCTTCTAGAAAGCAATAACAAGCATTAAAACCTTTGTTTCTTCTCCAGCACCTCACACCAAGTGTTAGCCCCATTGAGAGGTGGGAAGAAACTAACCTGGTTTGAAGATTAGTGTGTGCTATGTATTTCTACATTTTTAGTAGTATTTACTTCTCTGACACCATATGAGGAGTTAATATCCACAAGTGACAGCTGGGGAAGCAAGCCTCAGGGAAATATGCAATTTCCCAAGGTCTCGGAGCTTATAATAAGGGCAGGTGGAGTTTATAACAAGTTTGATGTCAAAGTTGCCATTCTTTCTATTTCATGACCTTGTCTCCCTTTGATCATATTGCCTCTTAGATGCTCAAAGAAGAAAAATCTGAATGATTGAATAGAAGTGCATTTGAGGACTTTGCTGAGAGGCTCTTGTCATGATTCAGGACTGTTGGCTTAATGCTCAGAGGCTCTCCTGGGCTCTCCAACCAGTCTCTTCTTCTGTCTCCAACCCAGGATAGTTGGCAAGGAATTTCCAATAGTCACATCGGTGATGTGGAACCCTAAAGAGTTCCTTGTAAACTCCACTCTCTTTTGCCCAAATTCGACTCTTGTGTTGTGAGAGCCTTCTCTTTCTCAGCAGAGAAACATATGCTCCTTTACTAATTTTTGCATCCCCCTCCAGAGCATAGCACTGTGCTTCACATATGGTAGACCCATTTGATATTTCTCCTTGTTGAGATACATGCTTTCCCACTTCCTCATTAAGCTGAGCTGCCTCTTGAAAAGAGCAACATTTGAATCTCCCTCTTTTCTTGGAGTGGTTGTATGTCCCATGCAAATTACTTAATCTCCCTGATACTCTGTTCTGTCATTTGCAAAATGATCAAAAGAGTAGTAGCTTCCTCCTAGGATAGTTGTGACTATTGCATGATGACTAGTTAATGACGTTAACTCTTGTTATGTTTTGTTACTATAGTTATATTTGGTGTCTCTCCCTCAAACTTCCTACTGCTTCAGTAATAATAGGAACTGGCTAATTCTGGAAGTGTGAGAGGTGAGGCTGGGGAAGGGACTAGGTAAGGACACTGGAAATTACCCTTGAAGCAGTTCCAGGCCTATGGCTCTCACCAGCAGCCCCATGCAATGAAGGGGACTCAGGCTGTGAAGCCCAACATTGATTACTCTGTCACCTGGCAGCAGTGTTAGCTTGTGCAAGTCACCCTACCCTGTCTAACCCTCACTTTCTGCCTCTGTAATAGGTACATGGATCCCATATAGAATTGGCAGGATGATTAAGTGATAAAACAAATTCAAAGTATCAATAGAGTACCCAGTCCACAAGTAGCCCTTGATAAATGCTAGGTGGACCATTTCTTTTTGTTGATCTCTGTGACAGAATAAAATTTGCATGGATGGTGTTAACTCAGATAGTAGACCCTCAACAATTTTGAATGGACAGATTATGGATCAATGAAAGTATGGGTTGATTTTTAAAAAGTTGAAAGTGGTGCTGGAAGGGTATAGATTGTGAGGAGCAGGGCAGAAGTGCATGAAATCTTTGCTCTTCAATTAAAGTGTGCACTCTTTCTTGGGCTTATATGCAACACACTCACTAGAAACCCTCATAACTTTCACTCCTTGAAGGATGTGTTTGAAAAATGTTGTATTTTCTTGTAGGCCCTTTGCAAATGGACACTAGTAGTAGGGGGTAGTTGTGAAGGGAAGAGCCAGTTCTGTGGGGTTCAGGCTTTGGAGGTTGGCCATGCTCTGTGTTAGCCTGGTGCAGTGGAATCAGGGCAGACTTATTATTACTTATGTGAATTTAATTCCTCTGGGCCTTTGCTGTTGTGTCTTGAAAATGGGATGATCAGATCTGCCAGGCAGGGTCTATTTTGTGGGTTGTCTCAGTCTGCTCAGGCTGCCATCACAAAATACCATAGACAGGTGGCTTAAACACAAAAACTTATTTCTCACAATTCTAGAGGCTGTAAATCCAAAATCAAGGTGCCAGCAGATTCAATTTTCTCGTGAAGGCTCTCTTCTTGACTTGCAGATAGCTGCCTTCTCACTGTGTCCTCACAGTGCAGACAGAGAGAAAAATATATCTTTCTTTTTCTCTTCTTAAAAGGCTACAGTCTTATCAGATTGGAGCCCTACTGTTATGACCTCATTTAACCTCAATTATCTTCCAAAGATCCTATCTCCAAATACTACAGTCATATTGGGGGTTAGGGTTTCAACATATGAGTTTTGGGAGAATAGAATTCAGTCCATAGCAAGGAGATTAAGTGAGATTATTCATACAAATATGTTTCATAAACTATGAATGGCTATACCCATTTAGAAGGTAGTGAGAGTCTTTATTTTTTTTTTATTTTACTATTTTTTTTTAGCACTATGAGACATTCCTCAGGGCATTCATTCATTCATTTATTGAATGTCTACTTTGTGCCAGGCACCTTTTTTGACACTGGATGACAGTAATAGAGAAAACAGACAAAAATCCTTATCTTCACAGAGCCTACCTACTTCCTAGAATGTAGACAATAAAGATAGACAGGTAGAATATATAATTTATAAGATGGGGAAAAGTAGTATGAAAACAAATAAAGTAAAGGAGTGGGTTGAGAATGCCATATAGTGAGGAATAGTTTAAATTGTAACTAATTGGTGTTGGTGGGGAGGTAGGAGGGGGATGATCAAGGAAGATTTCATTTGAACAAAGACTTCAAGTATTTGAGAAGTTGATGGAGCTACATGGCCATCTAAAAAAGAGTATTCCAGGCAATGAGAAGAAGAGTCTATGCAAAGTCTCTGGGATAAGAGAGACCCAGATGTGTTCAAGAAACAGCCACAAGAGCTGGGCAGCCAGAGCTGAATGACAGGTGGGGAGAGAGGTAGAAGATGGAGCCAAAAAGATTCTATCCAAGAAGAGGACTTGCTGTCTACATGTGATGAGGTCAGAGCAGCAACGGTGAGAGGAGCAGGAAATCATCTCACTGTGAAGAGAGGATTTCATGTATTCGCTGAAGATCTGTGCTCATCTCCAGGAACACCTGTGGGAGTCAGTTCTTATCTGCTCTGAAATTCCTTCCAATATTTTACGACTCCAGATATCTCCTCCTGTGAAACTATGGTGAATGGCTGCTGGTGAAATAATGATCCTAGTGGAGTATGTAAGTGAGATAGCATCCATGCATTATTAAAAGAGTAAATTCATAGCTGGAAGTGAATGTGTATGAAGCAAGGTTGACTTGAACATAATGCCTTCCTACACCAACCAGACTACAGTTTTGAGTGTGGAGCTCAGGTTTGTGTCAGCCGTAGCAACTAATACAGGTCCTAGAACAACATAGGTTCTCAAAGTGTTTGTCTAAAAGCACAGTCTCTCCAAGAAGCACATATTAGGAATTGCAAAGAAAGGACAGAAGATTCTCTTTAGCTTGCAGCAAGAAGACTTTGTTCCTCCTAATGAGCAGGACCAGGGCCCAGCACCAGCGCCCATGGAGGTGAAGTGGTGCATTTCCATACCTAATGGAGCACTCACAAACTAAAATATCTCTGCTTCTAATGCTGGGGGGCAATGGATCGTACCATGGGGCTTTCTTCCATTTTGAAAGATAACATCTACAGGTACACCAAATTCGGTATCGATTACCTGCGTTCTAGATTCTGCTCCATTATTTTCAAGCTATGAAAACTCACCTCTGAACCTTATTTTCCTCATTTATGTGGAATATGATAACAATACCTGCTGCCCTGGGCTGTTTGTAAGATTGAATGGTCTTGTGGATATGAAATAATGCATATTATTATTCCCATTTCATAGGTGAAGATTTGACACAATGTCATGGCCCAAATCTGTACCTCCTTTCAAAAATCCAATCAGTAAAACCTACTGTGAGTCTGCTAGGAATAAAGCACCGTTCTACATCCTAGAGATATAGCAGTGAGTGAGAGGGAGACGATTCTTGCCTTGCAGTGTAGGAGAGGGATGATAAAGACACAGACACATCAACAAGACAGTGGAGGGTGTGCTAACGACAGAGCTAGGGCTCAAACTCATGACTTCTGTTTCCAGATCCTACACTTTTTCTATTATCCCCTTTAAGCAGAAATTGGGCTCGGCCTCAGTCCTCAGGGAACTAGCAGTATACAAATGAAGTTGTATCTGAACTGAAATAGTATGCTACTATTTCTTAGGGCCTCTAGAGAGTTTTGAATAAAGTGCTCAGTTTGGTTTGGGGAGCAAAAGATAACTTGTGACTCTAGAAATCAGGATTTTTTTTTTTCAAAGAGGTAGCAACTAAATGGATATAGGGGGCAGCATCCATCCTCAACAGAAGCCTGACCAGTGATGGCATAAAAGCCCATGGCCATGTAACCAGGCAAGGATATTTGGAAAGATGTCAGTGAACTTAACTGATTGCAAAAGTAGAGAATGCTTCAAATAACTCTTTCAGGTGGAAACTTGGAGGTATTGAGATATTTTCAGGTGGGGGTAAACTCTCCTAATTCCTAGTTCTCCAAGGAATGCATCTTTGCCAGTAGGAGGAACTTGGGAAACCCGATGAGCAGATTATTAAATATTCACTTTTTTGGAGTATTGGACTACATTTATCACCTTTCTTATTTTTACCTTATCATTGTTAGCACTAGACATTGTTAATATTTTCAGAATTCTTATTAATATTTCATTGGAGTGTTTTTGTTTTCTCTTTAAACAGGTATTTGGTGTGGATTGCCACATTCCTGGATAATTTTGTTAAATCCGGAGGCCGATTTTCTTTTTACAACAATCTACTGCTTTGATTTTATGAGAAAAAATCAATAGGAAGAAAGGAGTTGCTGAAATAGAAAGTTGCTTTACAGCAAAATGTCCAGGAACACATCTGTTCATTTTTTAAGTGGAAGAATAGCTCTAGCTGTAAAAAATAATCACCTTTTTGTATATAGATAAACGTGTATCTGTTTAAATTAAAAGGGAATAGCACCAAGCCACCTTTCAACTGCAGATTTTTGAAAACATGTTCTAACGCAGTCTGTGCAAAAACTGTCATGTTAGCTGCATGGCCAAGCCTTTCCCAAGTGGGTTTGAATCCCAACTTGGCCACTAATCAGTGTGTGACCTTGAATAGGTCACTATCCCTCTCTGGGCCTCAGTTTTCTCATCTGCAAAATGAGGTGGATTGGCTTAAATGGTCTGACATCCCATCCACCTCTGGCATTTGGGGAGTTGATGAATGCTGGGAAATGGCTGGAGGCTGCAAGAGCCGTGGAGAGAGCAGAAATAACATTTTTATTTAGTTCTAAAACAGCACGATGAGGAACAATGAAATTAATTAAAAGAACCACTTTTATTGAGTTAGTAGTGAGTAGAAAAACAATAAAATGATTGTTTTTGGAAACCTTTTCAGCTTAAGATGAGAACAAGCCTAGTCTCCCCAGGTTCTGGTGCAGTCACTTTAGGAATGAAACTCTTCGGTTTGGGAGGGCTGTTTCTCCCCCATCATTTCCAAGGCAGAGCACGGATCATCTATGCAGGCCAAGCCTGTCTCTTGCTACCCAAACTACCAGACATTTACAGAAGCTAAATTAACTTCATGCATGGCTAGCGGCTGCACCTTCTAGCTGCCGCAGGGCTCCTCATTCTCATTAAGACTTCAGGGCAGGTGTAATGCTGTTGGGAATACATACCTTGACATAGAGTCCAGGGGTGAAGGTGGCTGAGAAAGAAGGACTGCTTTCCACAGTCTCTGCAGAAAATACTAGCAAACTTATTGCAAGACTCCAAATCCAATAATTACACAACAGTAGCATCAAACAATTGCAGGTTCTGTAAGTCCGTTCTGTGCACTGAGCCCTTAAAAGTTCACCTTTGCTTAGGCTATCTCCAGCCCTCTGAATTCTGTGGATTAAACCCACCATACCCATTTCACAGATAAGAAAAAGGAGCCTGAGAAGTGAAGCTTCTTAGACAAAGTTGCACAGCTCCTATGACAAAGACACAATCCTGGTAAAGACAGAATCAGCATTTTATATTCATTCTTGATTTTTATACTCTCAGAAGCCCTTTTGGATATGTAGTCTCACTTGATTCTCATGACATTTTGGTGACATGCATGATGCATGAGGGCAGCATTGTATCCCTCTTTTGTTGATAAGGAAACTGAGGCTTCGAGAGTTTAAGTGGTTGGCCCAAGGTCCCATGGCTAAATGATCAGCAAGTCAGACCTAAAACTAAAATCCGATCCTAGCCTCCTATTACATTGACTTTGTGCTGTCTTATTTACAATTAACAGTGGGAAATAAGGAAAACTTAATGTAAAAAAGAAAGCATTTTTCTGAAATACAAATCATTAGGACTGGAGAAAACCTTTGAGATCATCTAAACCAGGAATTGGTCATCTGAGGTGCTATGTGGGACTTAGTGGGTCCAGGATCTTCCTGAATGTTTATGCAAGCTCAGGTGCTTATGTGTGTAAGTGCTTCACTCAGGGTAACAAGGGTGTACATTGAGCAGTCCACTCCATAAGGGTGTGCAACTTTCTAACGCAAAAGGATGTCTTTGACACTCAGCACCATTCTGGCACACAGCAAGTGCTCAGTAAATGTTGATGGAACTAATCTGATTCTTTAAAGGTTCTATGATGCCACGAAAGCTGAATGTCGGCAAGGGTAGCAATGAATCTCAGAAATCTCTCTAGCTTTCATACCTTCCAGATGAAGACTCAGGGGCCCAGAAGGAACAAGGCAGTAGCCTCAGATCTGCTTGAGGCAGAGCAGGGTCTAGGAGCTGGTTTCTCAGCCTCTGCCAAGGTGGTCGGGATATTTCCCTTGATCAGTGTTGCTTCCTTTATGTGATCACAGGGACTTCTGTAGTGAGAACAAAGTGCTGTCCACTGGGGGCCTCCAAGAGGCCCCATGTTGGCCAGCTCTGCATTCAGTGAGTCATTCTCCACAGTGCAAAGGGAAAGTGCTAAAGTGCTTGAGAAAAGAAATTCTCTTAATTAGGTTAAACACTCCCCCACTCCCCAGCCTCATTTACACTATTCATTTGCTCAGCAGACTATGGCTTCCAAGAGAGGACTCAGGTAAACCCTGTCCTATCCACGTGTGCGTGATCCTAAACCACAAAAGAATGAACTCTGAAATCCAGTTCCTACAGGACGGAGAGGCACTAAGTGGGTCTGGTTGGGCCTCAGGCCTGCCCTGCACCCCTCCCCACGCTGACCAGGTTTTGAGCATGTCTCTCGGGGTCACTGCAGGTCCAGCCTGCTAGGAAACAGGCAATGGAAACCCAGAGCAGAATTTCTGGGAAATGCAAGAGTTTCTTTCTCCACTCCAGCCATTTCTCTTCTGTCATAGCTCTAATGAGGTTTTAGTGCCAGGAGGCAAAGTAAATGGAAAGAAAACAGCCCAAAGTTGCTCATGCTATCAACAGTGACCATGCTGCAGGAAACCCTTCCTTCCCCTGGGGCCACCGCCCAGTCCATGGTTTGCTCAAAAGGAAGAAAGAGAAGGGAAAAAACAAGATCCTTTTAACTACAGAGAGAGGGATTCTCCAAGATCCACTTATGCATGTGTTGGGGATCTGGAATTAACCCTTTCTGCCTCATTAGTTTCTAAGTAGTGCTGAGATTAAGAGCCATTGTTGGGAACATGAAGAGGCTGTTTCTGTAAGGGGAGTCTTGGCAGCTCCTCCAGGAAGTCGGAGAGACAGCCACTGGGTGCTGAGCAGTCCAGTCTGACTGGATGACTATACTTGTGGCTTCCAGCTCTTCATACACTGAGTCCAGGGTCTCAAGAGCCCCTCTATAAAGCCCTCTCAGGAGCTGGCTGGTTTATAGGTTAAGAGTAAGACAGGCCTGGGTTCAAATCCTGCCTTCATGACTTGATTATTTTCCCTCTGTCAAAGTTTCTTTATCTGTGGAATGAGGGTAGTAACACCTGCCTCATAGGGGTTTACTAGGGTTGAATGAGATTAGATCTGTATGTTATAAGGATACAATAAGTTATAAGAAACAATTTATTTGCAGTCTTCCATCCACTGTGACCCCCTCTGCTCATATTTATCCAGTAAAGAACTTATCTTTGGAGTCTGTCTTAGACCCTTTGTGCAGTTATAACAAAATATCTGAAATTGGGTAATTTATAAAGAACTGAAATTTATTTCTCACAGTTCTGGAGGCTGGGAGGTCCAAAGTCAAGGTTCTGGCAGACTCAGTTGCCTGGGGAGGGCTACTCGCTGCTTCCAAGATGGCACCTTGGTGCTGCACCCTCTGGAGGTCCTCACATGGTGAGGAAGGTGGAAGGGCAAGTGAGGCAAGTGCTGTGTGAAGCCTCTTTTACGAGGGCCTTAGTTCCATCATGAGGGAGGGGATCTTATGGTCAAAGCATCTCTGAAAGGCCCCACTTCTTATTACTGTCACATTGACAATGCCTGAATTTTGGAGGGGACACATTCAAATGATAGCAAAGTCTACCAGATCAGTGTGTGAGCTTCTGCAGCAGTTCAGAATCAAAATCTGAAGTGTGTGTGTGTGTGAGAGACACAGAGAGAGAAAGAGAAAGAGAGAGAGAACTGCAGAAAGTATCATGGGGATTTGTCTCCTAAAGAGCCAAGAATTACTTAGGAAAGAGACAAATAGAAGCAAAAGGAAAGGAGGAGGATAAGAAAGAGAAAGGTGGGTGAGTTACGAGATACACTTTGGGATGAGGAGTTGATTTGGGGCATGAATAGAGGGTGTATTAGTTCGTTCTCACATTGCTGTAAAGAACTACCTGCGACTGGGTAATTTATAAAGAAGAGAGGTTTACATGACTCACAGTTCCACAGGCTGTACAGGAAGCACGGTGGAGGAGGCCTCAGGAAACTTACAAGCATGGCAGAAGGCAAAGGGGGAGCAGACAGGTCTTACATGGCCAGAGAAGGAATAAGAGAGAGAAAGGAGAGGTACCACACACTTTTAACCAACCAGATCTCATGAGAACTCACTATCACAAGAACAGAAGGGGGAAAGTCTGCCCCCATGATCCAGTCACCTCCCACCAGGACCCTCCTCCAACATTGGTGATTACAATGTGACATGAGATTTGGGCCCAGACGCAAATTCAAATCATATCAGAGGACCTACAGGAAAGCTATGAGGGCAAGAGGAATGTAAAAAGAAGAGTTAACAAGGGTTGCTATGGCTCATTAATGAACCACTTCTTCATGCCAAAAGATCAGTAAAAATCACAATTGCTTTTATATTCTATTGGCTACTGGCTGTTTTTTTTTTTTTTTTTTCTTTTTTCCATGGGAAATTGCACAAAGATCAGACTACGGGAGCTCTAGATTATATTTGGGTTACAGAGTTGACGTGTCTAGCATAGCACTTGGCATGTAGCAGATACTAAGTAAGTGGTAGTTATTAACAGATATAGAGAATTTCAAGGGTGGATCCTCAGTGATTGTCCATCTTACTTCCTAGTAATATTTTATGTAGGATACATAAATGTTGTTGACTCTGAGCAGGTTGTATAGGTGGGATGGGAGGAGATACCTAAGTGCAGGAAATTTGTGTCCAAAACCCTATCCTGGGAACAGCCAGTGATAGAGGGGAATTAATAATAGGAAACAGGTCTGGTGTCATTAATGTTTTGGCTGAACTTGAACAGAATGCTGGGAACTGCAAGTGCAGAAAAAGCAATCAATTAAAAGCAGTTTAGGGTTATGTACAGCAGAAACTGACCAGAGGTAGAGAGGATTCTTATTAATAAAGCCCCAGGGAAGTGGTACTTAATCCTGGCTGCACATAAAAACCACTTGGAGTACTTTAAAAAATACTAACCCCCACCCTTCGAGAGGCCAAGATGGGCGGATCACGAAGTCAGGAGATCAAGACCATCTGGCTAACAGGGTGAAACCCCGTCTCTACTAAAAATACAAAAAATTAGCCGGGCGTGGTGCCAGGCGCCTGTAGTCCCAACTACTCGAGAAGCTAAGGCAGAAGAATGGTGTGAACCCAGGAAGCGGAGTTTGCAGTGAGCCGAGATCACGCCACTGCACTCCAGCCTGGGCGACACAGCAAGACTCCGTCTCAAAAAAACAAAACAAAACAAAACAAAAAACACAAAAACAACCGCTGGCTCCATCCCCAGTCAGTTCAGTTATAATTTCTGAGACTGGGCCTGGGCATCAGTATTTTTAAGATGTCCCTGAGTGACCTAACACTGTGAATCTCTGCTCTAAGCTGTGGCAAACTCAATGCTGATCTCATCTGCTAACTCTGTAGGGATCTGATCCATGTTTAGAGGAAAGGAGAGAGAGATGACAGAAATAGCAAGGGCTTCAAGGGAGCAAGAGTTTCCTCCCTCACTTGGACACTGGGTTTGTAGCTTCCAAAAGACCTGGCCAGTCACTGGCAAGACTCAGCTCAGGCCTGGAGGCAGAGATTCCAGAGCCCTGCTCTAGGGAAAAGGAACTGGTGAGAATTAGGTTGAGGGGCCAGACCTGATAACTGGTGAGCAAGAGTCCAAGGCAGATATCGGCCAGATAATGCTGGAGGCAGATCCAGGGCAGGGGCCATATAGACTTTTCTGGAGAGATTGAAGTCTAGTACTTATGCAAGATTGCAGGACCCTGAGTGACGGTGGTAGTGAGTGATGGCAATAGTCTTTTTTTAAAAAAAAGTTTGTTATTTCAATAGGTTTTTAGAGAGCAGGTGGTGTTTGGTTGCACGAGTAAGTTCTTTAGTGGTGATTTCTGAGATTTTGGTGCACCCATCACCCAAACAGCGTACATAGTACCCAATGTGTAGTCTTTAATCTCGACACCTTGCCACCCTTTTCCCCGAGTCCCCAAAGCCCATTGTATCATTCTTATGATGGCAGTAGTCTTGATACTGGTGAGGAACATGGGGACAGGAATAGGTGGGAATGATAGCCATGGTATTGGGTGATAATAATTTGCTGGTGGTGGTGATGGTAGAGTGATGGTGATTGTGTATATAACCAATCACCACAAACTTAGCAACTTAAAACAATACACATTTGTTATCTCAGTTTCTGTAGGTCAGAAGTCTGGGTGATCTCCACCAGCTCCTCCAGTAAGGGTTTCAGGATGCTGAAATGATGGTATGGGTGGGGCTGCATTCTTTCCTGGAGGTCCTGGGGAAGAATCTGTTTCCGAGCTCCTTCAGGTTGTTGGCCAAATTCAGTTCCTTGCAGTTGTAGAACTAAGGTCCTCATTTTCTTGAGGTTGTCAGATGGGAGCTGGGCTTTGCTCCTGGAGGCTTCTGGTTTTTTCTCATGCTTTCTATATTGCCCCCTCTGACAACAGTACATTGAGTTCCTCTATCTCAATTCTCTCTAACCTCTCCTTCTGTTTGACAGGTTTGACTGAGAGAGAAAGTTCCCTGCTTTTAAGAGCTCATGTGATTAGACTGGGCCCACCTGGATAAGCCCCAGCACTCTCCCCGTTTTAAGGTGTATGGTCTCAATTGCATCTGCAAGATGCCTTTGCCATGTAACATATCTCTAGGTTCTAGGGATAAGGGAGTGGTTATCCTTGGTAGAGGAGGGCCATTCTGCAGTGATGATGGTGACAGTGATGGTGATGGTGATGATGGTGATGGTGGGGCAGTAGGCCCCTCACTTTTTTTTTTTTTTTGAGATGGAGTCTTGCTCTTTCATCCAGGCTGGTGGTGTGCAGTGGCACTGTCTTGGCTCACTGCAACCTCCACGTCCCAGGTTCAAGAGATTCTCATGCCTAAGCCTTCTGAGTAGCTGGATCTACAAGCACGTGCCACCACACCCAGCTAATTTTTTGTATTTTTAGTAGAGACGGGGTTTTGACATGTTGGCCAGGCCTCAAGTGATCTACCTTCCTTGGCCTCCCAAAGTGCTAGGATTACATTTTTGACAAAGGTGTCTTTGCCCCACTGCCAGGTCAGGTTCCCATTGGCTCGGGGGCTGAGTGTGACTGAGCCTGTAGGGGATGGCACTAGAGGACATGGCAAGTTCCGGCCAGCTGGGATGCAGGTGGTGGGGATAGAAGCAATGAAGGAAGGAATGTGGAAGGCAGACTTACTTGTGAACTTCACTAATCCTTTTGTCTTTCACCCTGACTCCCTTTGGTTGTTTATTACCTATTTATCTGTACACACCTGCTCCCCTCCTTTCTCCCCACTGTTCTGTAAGCTCCTGAGGACAGAGCTTGCTCTTCCTTGACCTCTCCCACAGCGTTGAACACAGAGCTTCCTCTTAGTAGGGAAAAGAGGGTGGGGAAGTTATAGTGGTTGAATGCTGCTCTGTGCCAGGCATGTTTATATTTATTATCTAACTGAAGTGTGCCTCCATCCCTATGCCTACTTTACATATGAGCAAACTGAGGCACTGGTAAGTTACATGACTTCCAAGTACACACAACCAGCAACCTGCAAAACTAAGTTATAAACCCAGTCATTTTTGCTCTGCAGCAGTGTGCTGGCTTTCATTGTAGATGCTCAGCAGAGTCCAGTGCACCCACCGACTGACAGAGAATAGGGAGAGCCTGCCAAAGGAGGCAGGCCTCGCTGCTTCCCCATCTCATCGCTATTCACAGTCCTAATCTGGGGCCCTGAGATTGAGTGAAAGGTGGGCGGTTGGCTACAAGATAATTCTGTTCCTTGGTAACTGTCTGTTAGAGCACTTATTTGTTTCAGCCTGTTTCAGGTAGGTTTTCTCTGGATTTAATACATGAAACAAACAGTGTGTTTGGCTGCAAGTCCTGGGAGAAAGATGGGAGGGAGGCTTAATCAGTCAATGTCATTCCAGCAGAAGGCTCTCTGTATGTGTGTGACCCTGCCTCTGGCAGCTGCCACTGCCAACTCTGAGGCCGGCCGCCCCTCCACACTGCAGGGCGTACTGAGCAGCTTCTGATTATTCTCCCAGGCTGCAGCCATCCCTCCCCTGTCTGTAGGGCCCAGTCCAGGGTCCATGTCCAACATACTCGCCATGGCCCCCTACCTTCAGAGAAAGTAGTCCCCTAACATGCACAGCTACAAAGCACCTTAAAGGCTATCTTTTCCGATGAAGTGGTTTAAAATCCCTATTATTCTTTTTCAGGACTGGAGCCCCTGTTTCCAAAGACATCCCATTGCAGTGATGATTGAATAAACTCATTGAATCTTACACTCTAAATAGATAAACTATATGGTATGTGAATCATATCGCAACAAAGCTGGGGTTTTGTTTATTTGTTTGTTTCTAAGACATTCCAAGGCTAGGTACAGTGGCTAATGCCTATATTCCCAGCACTTTGAAAGGCAGAGGCAGGAGGATTGCTTGAGGCCAGGAACTCAAAACTGGCCTGGGCAACATGGTGACACCCAGTCTGTACAAAACAATTAAAAAGACACAGCTGAGTGTGATGGCATGCACCTGTAGTCTCAGCTACTTGAGAGGCTGAGGTGGGAGGATCACTTGAACCCAGGAGTTTGAGGCTACAGTGAGCTATGATTGTGCCACTGCACAGGCTGGGTACCGGAGTGACCTTGTCTCTAAACATACATACATACGTAAATAAGACATTCTAACACAGGAGAGGTAGGAATTGAAGCTGTTGTGATTGGATTGGAGGAGGTTCACACCGCCTTCTGCTGATGCTATGGATCTGATTGTCCCTCATTTTACTACTGAGGAAACAGAGCCCCAGAGGTGGGAGGTGGGTTGTCCAAGTTAGTACTGTCAGATGAAGACTGAGCCTATGCTAAGCTTGTCTCCTGAGTGCTAGGATGATGTTCCTTCCCCACCAAGTTAACTGACTTCCCTGTTAAGGAGGGAAAGAAGTACATGGCCCCTTGAATCTGGAGAAACCTAGAGAGAAGGGGAGGCAAAAGGGACTCAATAATAAGAGTTTGTGATCTTGGAGATTTCTCAAGGAATGCGCCATAGACTGATCCCAAGGTTCCTGCACGTGAGTAGGGATTCTGTGAAGTTAGGATGGGAAGGAGAGCAGGCAGTGATGAGTTCTATGGAAACTACCTCCCATGATCTCCCCACCAGAGCCCAGCTCAGCCAAACTCTTGAACTTGCATCTGGGGCAGTGGCCCTCAAGGGTTAGCTGAACTGGAGTTGATGACATTTGAAGATCTGAGATGTCAAGGCAGTTAGAGTGAAGAGGCTGCCAGGTGGAGTGGAGCCATTTATTCATTCATTCAACACATATTTATTGAACCAGGTCTACTATGGCCCAGGGACCCCCGGATACTGGAAAACAGTGAAAAATACATTGATAAAAATCATGACTTTAGTCATGTAAACTACAGTTAAGCTGTTAATATTAGTGTAGTAGATTAAATGTAGCCACATTTTTTTTGCAAAAAAATCAAGAGATGAGGCATTTTTCCCTATCCCTGAGACCAGTCTCACTTTGGGACTTGCTTTGGCCAAAGCGTGTGGCAGGAGTAATGCCTCTGGAGTCTAGGCCTCAAGAGTCCTTGTAGCTTCTGTTTTATTCTCTTGGAACCTGGAGATCATACCGTAAAGAAGTCTGAGATGAAAGACCATGAAGACAAAGGCCCAGGTGTCCCAGCTGAGCCCAGGCCTCAGAAAACTTGCAGCTGAATGCAGCCACTTGAGCAAGCTCAGGTTAGAACTACCCGGCCAGCTCTCAGAATCATGACAAATACAGTCACACTTTGGAGATATTGTGGGTTTGATTCCAGACCACCACAATAAAGCAAATGTCACAATTAAGTGAGCAACACAAACTTTTTGGTTTCTCAGTGCATATAAAAGTTATTGCTACACTATACTGTAGTCTATTAAATGTACATTTGCATTACTTCTAAATAAAACAATGTTTATACATTAATTAAAAATACTTCATTGCTAAAAAATGTTAATGATCATCTGAACCTTCATCCAATTGTAATCTTTTTGCTGGTGGAGGGTCTTGCCTCAGTGTTGTTGGCTGCTGACTAAGGAGGGTGGTAGTTGCCGAAAGTTGGAGCGGCTTTGGTGATTTCTTAAAATAAGACAACAATGAAGTTTGCTGTAGCAATTGACTCTTGTTTTCATAAAAGATTTATTTGTAACATGTGATGCTGTTTGATAGCATTTTACCCACAGTAGTACTTCTTTCAAAATTGGAGTCAGTTCTCTCAAATCCTGCTGCTGCTCTATCGACTAGTTTATGGAATATTCTCAATCCTTTGTTGTCATTTCAACAGTATCTTTGCTAGAAGTAGATTCCATCTCAAGAAGTCACTTTCTGGCCGGGCGCGGTGGCTCACGCCTGTAATCACACACTTTGGGAGGCCGAGGTGGGCGGATCATGAGGTCAGGAGATCGAGACCATCCTGGCCAACATGGTGAACCCCGTCTCCACTAAAAAATACAAAAAATTAGCTGGGCGTGGCTGTGGGCACCTGTAGTCCCAGCTATTCGGGAGGCTGAGGCAGAAGAATGGCATGAGCCTGGGAGACGGAGTTTGTGGTGAGTCGAGATCGCACCACTGCACTCCAGCCTGGGTGACAGAGCGAGATTCCATCTCAAAAAAAAAAAAGTCACTTTCTTTGCTCATCTATAAAAAGCAACCCTTCATCTGTTAAGGTTATATCATGAGATTTTAGCAATTCAGTCAATGTGAGAACTACAGTGAAGTAACTTTATGATTGTTCTTAAACCTTAGAAAGATGTAATTTCAAGCTCCACTTCTGACTGTAGTTCTCTTGATATTTCTACCACATCTACAGTTACATTCTTCACTGAAGTCTTAAAACCTTCAAAGTCACCCATGAAGGTTGGAATAAATTTCTTCCAAACCTCTGTTAATATTAACATTTTGACTTCTTCCTGTGAATCACAGATGTTCTTAATAACATCTAGAATGGTGATTTTCAATTTACTTTGCTGAAATCCATGAGAGGAATCACTATCTGTGGCAACTATGTCCTCATGAAATGAATTTCTTAAATAACAATAATTGAAAGTCACAATTACTCTTTGATTCATGGGCTGCAGAATGATTGTTGTGTTAGCAGGCATGAAAACATCAATCTCCTTATACATCTTCATCAGAACTCTTGGGTGACCAGATACGTTGTCAATGAGCATTAATATTTTTACAGGAATATTTGTTTCTGAGCAGTAGATCTCAACAGTGGGCTTAAAATATTCAGCCAATCATGCTGTAAACAGATGTACTGCCAAACAGGCTTTGTTGTTCCACTTATAGAGCACAGACAGTGTAGATTTAGCATAATTATTACGGGCCCTAGGATTTTCAGATAACAAATGAGCATTGACTTCAACTTAAAGTCACCGACTGCATTTATACCCTAACGAGAGTCAGCCTGTTCACTGAAGCTTTGAAGCCAGATGTTGATCTCTCCTTTTGGGTTATGGAAGTCTTAGATGGCATCTTATTCCAATATAAGGCTATTCCATCTACACAGAAAATCTCCTGTTTAGTATGGCCACCTTCGTCAATTATCTTAGCTAGATCTTCTGAGTAACTAGCCACAACTTCTACATCAGCATTTGCTGCTTCACCTTGCACTTTTATGCAAGGTGAAGATACATACTAGGAGATTTTTTTTCCCCTAAGTCTTATGAACCAACTTTTGCTAGCTTCAAACTTTACTTCTGCAGCTTTCCCACCTCTCTCAGACTTCACAGAAGTGAAGAGAATTGGGTCCTTGCTCTGGATTAGGCTTTGGCTTAAGGGAATGTTGTTACAGGTTTGATTTTCTATACAGCCCACTAAAACTTTCTGGATATCAACAATAAGGTTGTTTCGCTTTCTTATCATTTGTGTGTTCACTGGAATAGCACTTGTAATTTCCTTCAAGAACTTCTCCATTGTATTCACAACTTGGCTAATTTTTGGTGCAAGAGGCCTAGCTTTTGGCCTGTTTTGGCTTTCAGCATGCCGCTAAGCTTAATCATTTCTAGCTTTTGATTTAAAGTCAGAAATGTGTTGCTCTTCTTTTCCCTTGAACATTTAGAGAGCATTGTAGGGTTCTTAATTAGCCTGATTTCAATATTATTTGGTCTCAGGGAATAGTGAGGCCAGGGGAAAAGGGAGAGATATAGGAGAATGGCTAGTTGGTTGAGCAGTCAGAACACATACACCATTTATTGATTAAGTTTGCCATCTTATATAAGTGAGATTCATGATGCCCCCAAACAATTACAACAGTAACATCAAAGGTCACTGATCACAGATCACCATAACAGATATAATGATAATGAAAAAGTTTGAAATATTGTGAGAATTACCAAAATGTGAGAAAGAGACACAAAGTGAGCATATGGTATTCGGCAAATGATGCTGATAGACTCGCTCGATGCATAACCTTTAACCTGTGAAAAACACAGTATCTGTGAAGTGCATTAAATCACAGTGCAATAAAATGAGGTGTGCCTGTAATAAAACTATTGTTGTTTAAGCCACTGTGTTTTAAAATAGTTTATAACACAGCAATAGATAACCAAAATAATGAGGCACATTTCAGGTTTTCCTTTTATTCTGATAAACTAAACTGTTAAGCTTCCTGATGAATATCTTAGACTTTGTAAAATTTTAAAAGCACTTACAATTTTTGTTTATCTGTGATCTATCCTTCTGATTGTTTAAAAGTAACATATAAACAAGGTACAAATATCCAAACACTGCAGGCAGGTAGAAAACAAAAGTCAAAGTCATCTTCTATACCTGGATCCCCAATCCATTTCTTCAAAGTTAAACACTGTTAGCAATTTCTTCTGATCCTTCCAGTAAAGATAGGTTATACAGACACATGCATATCTATAGCTATGCCAATATCCATAACCATCTCTTTTTTTATATATAGCAACTGTATTACATATACTGTTTTGCACTTTGGTGGGGTTTTATTTTCACCAATTGTTTATCTCAAACACACTTCCATCACCTGGGAACCTATTTCATAATGTTTCACTGTAAAGATGGATTCATGATGGGCAGTTGCATTGTTTCTAATCCTGAATATGCACATGAGCACATCTTAGTGTACTTTTGCTTACATATCCTTGGATATTGCTTGCATGTTCAGATGAAAGGACATGTTCATTTTATGTTTTGAGAAGTACATTTATTTTGACAGTCCAGTATAAAAAGAGGTTTGTGACCACTGTAGCATCTGCCTCTATATACTTACAAATGTATTATCCCATATGAGCCTCATGGTAAGCACGTGAGTTGGTCATCTCCCCATTTTATAAAAAGAGAAACTCAATCTTAAGAGGCTGGGCATTTGCCCAAGGTCACACAACTAGTAAAATGTTTTTTTTTTGCTTTTGTTTTTTATTTTTATTTTGTTTAACCTAAATGTCTTACTATTTCACAGGGACCAAAAGGAATGGCAAAGTCCAAACCTAAAACAAGCTAAGAAAATCTTATTACAAAAGGAATATAGAATTATAGTTGCCTCATTCATGTACTGTTCTGTGGCCATCATAGGGTAACGGATTTCTCCAGAACACGAGATTTTTGAAATGAAGAAGATGAGGGCTTATTGTAAAAAATTCCACATCATCCCTGTGAGGAGGAAGGAGGCAGCAGGTTCTGAGATAGGAGAGCAGATGCTTTGTAGCAGAGCCTTGCTTCTGGGCCTCATGAAGCTGAGATGAACCATGCATGGCCTGGCTGGATCCAACAGGATCATGCTCAACATTCTTTGTCCTGGAATCCCTGGCAGGCTTTCAGCTATGGGAGCCTTGCATTTCCTGTGGAATTCAGCTGTGAACTCAAACCTTGACAGGGCAGCCCAGGACCACTACAGGGGACTGTGATGAGGTTTAAACTGGAGTCTCTACCCTTACACATTGGAAGTAAGAGCCTTTCTGTCACCCCAGATTCAGCCCCAGACTTAACTAGATGAAGAGCGGGGGCAGACTGGGCACAGTTTCTCATCCCTGTAATTCCAGCACTTGGGGAGGCAAAGGCAGATAGATTGCTTGAGCCCAGGAGTTTGAGACCAGCCTGGGCAATGTAACAAAGCCCTGTATCTACAAAAAAAAGAAGAAGAAGAAGAGAAGAAGAAGAGAAGAAGAAGAAAGAAGAAGAAGAAGAAGAAGAAGAAAGAAGAAGAAGAAGAAGAAGAAGGAAGAAGGAAGAAGGAAGAAGAAGAAGGAAGAAGGAAGAAGGAAGAAGGAAGAAGGAAGAAGGAAGAAGGAAGAGAAGAAGAAAGAAAAATTAGCCAAGTGTGGTGGTTCCCACCTGTAGTCCCAGCTACTTGGAAGGCTGAAGTGGGAGAATCTTTTGAGCCCATGAGGTCGAGGATTCAGTGAGCCATGATTGTGCCACTGCACATCAGCCTGGGTGACAGAGCAAGACTCTGTTTAAAAAACAAAAAAAAGGAATAGTATTATTTCCAGGAGAATTAAGGCAGAGGGATCTGGGATAAAGGAAACTACTAATACTAATTGTAAGTGAGTACCTAACATGTGCCAAGCATTCTATATGCATTGTTCACTTTAAGCCTTGCAACATGCATGGGGAGCTATCAATGTCCCCATTTCAGAGATAAGGAAGCAGAGGTTCAAGGGCTCAGTTTTCAGAAGTGGGCCTCAAGATCTGAACCAGATTGGCAGCTAGGGTGTTCTGGGCTTCTGTGCTGAAGCTGCTTGGTTCTTGCCTGCCTGTGGCCACGTTTGGTGTTTGAGAGCAGAGCAGGGCTGAGCCTGCACCTAGGTGTCTGTGGATGGAGCCTGGAAACTAGCCAAAGCCTGAGAAAAGGAGCTCATATTTAGGGCACCCTTTCTTACTTTACCCACTCCCAGCATTCTGCTCAGGGAGGTTACATCGCATAGCCAATGTCTCAAGCTCCTGCTGGTGGCACCCCAAACTGAATGCAAAGCCCAGAAACTTATTGCCAGATGAGGGAGGCAGAGTGGCATAATGGTTAGAGCATAGGCTCTGGCCAGACCACCTAGGTTCACATCTGGGACCTTGCCACATGGTAGCTATGTGTGACCATCAGGTTAACCTCTCTGTGCCTTGATTTCCTCTCCTGTAAAAAGCAGATTAAAAGTATTACTTACCTCATTTAGGTTATTGAAAGCAAGAAATAAGTTAATTCACATAAAGAGCTGAGAATAACACCTGGCACATAGTAAGTACCCAATAAATGGGAATTTCTTTTATTACTCCCCCAAATTACCATGTCCCAGTAAAGAACCAAGAGCAGCTCTGGGAGAGGAGAAAGGGAAGGGGAGACTCCCTTTACCAAGTTGACTCTCGCCTCTGGGGTGCTGGCTATCCTAAAGTCTCTTAGCCAGATAGACTGGCAGACTCCCTGCTTTGAACCTGCCTGGTGTCCATCTGTCCACAATGTATCCCACACCCCTTATCTATCAGGGCCAGGCACACTGAGGGCCACAGGGTAAAGAAAGCAGAGGCCCTCTATTTTGCAGGTGCTCCCTGCCTGGAGAGTCCATGCACACGTCTGCGGGTAAAGGTAGCACAAGGAAACCAGGTAAAGAGAAGTCCCAGGCCCTCCAGTCAGAAGCCTTTTCAAATGCTGACTCTACCCTTTAGCAATGTGGCCTGGAGACGTGACTTACACTCTCAGAGCTCCAGTTTTCTTTTCTTCCATAACATCACCTATGTGGTGTGACTGGCAAGGAATAGGCCTTCGGTGGCTTCTCTATGTGGCTGCCTGGCCCTGAAGCCCCTCGTCTTGTCTCAGCTCAGCCTTTCATTTGTTCATAAACTCCTTATTCTGCATCTTCTATGTGCCAGGCACTGGGAGTACAGGGATAGTTAAAACAGACACAACCTCTCTCCTCAAGGGTCTTATTGATCCCATTGCATGTATGGCCAATTTCAAAGGGGACCGTTAGGAGCTATAGGAACTGCCCCAGGAAGAGGCCCTTGCAGAGGACTTGGAAGGGCGTGAGCCTGGGAGGCAGAGCATTCTAGTTCTATAGTCTGTGTTCCAGTTGGATCTCTCAGGCCCACTCTTTCCCACCCTTCTAATGCTGTGCTCCACCCAATCCCAGGGACAACATCTTGTCTCAGCTCCCTGTTGACATGGAGACTCCTCTGACAAGCTCTCCCTCTGGTTACCCCAGGATTCCGCTGCCAGTTGGCCCCCATCTGTTCTTCCTCTCTTTGCCTGGAGCTCCCAGACACATCTGATTCCATCAAATCCAATTTTCTCCCTCTCCATCAGGATCCCCATCCCAGGGGGGTTAAGCCAAGGCACATGATCAGCTATTTCAGTGAGGCTGTCCCCCTCACTGCTTCCTGACTCAAAGCAGGGGGGCTGCCTCCTCCAGAGCCAGGTGGGGAAGTGGGGGACATTGCCCTGAGAAAATGGTGCTTTCTATTGTCATGGCAACTGTTGCTAGGTATCACCAGGAACCCACACTAGAGCTTGACCTTCCCAGGAAAAAAGCAGGGCTCTGAGTAAGACCTGAACTCTTTCCCTGGATTGAGTTAGTTTGCTTCATTCATTCATTCAATCATTTATTCAATAAACATTTTCTATGTACTGGGACTGTGGTGGTCTCTGGGAATTTATAAAAAAAAAAAAATCAGTCTCTGTCCATAAGGAGCTCAATATAGTAAGAAAGAAAAAAATGCAAATCTAAGGTGATATTAGACCCCATAAGGGTTATACTGAAAATCTGAACAGGGCACTCTGAGACCAGAAAGAGGCATTTAACCCTTTTTAAAGGCTGAGAGGGCTCATCAGGAAAAGCTCCCTAAAGGAGGCAACAGTGGTGTTGAATATTTAATTATTTAAAGCGGACAAAGAATCATGGGGAGGCCATGCAGCCTGTAGCAGTACCCAGACCAATTGTAGGACATGCAACAGCATGAAAATGTTGGAGTAAAAATAGTCTGGAAAATCCGTGGTATTGCATATGTTCAGGGGAGTCGCACCAGAGAAGCCTGAGATGTTTAGTGGAGATTGGCTATGAAGATGCTGGGACTGCATCCTTCAGACAGGTAGCTATTGTGGAAATGTGGCTTGGGATGGCACATTACAATTGGAAGCATCAAGATATTTCTGTGGGGTGGGTCACGGTGGTTTGCGGGCCTGGAGTTTCTCATCAATAAGGTGTTCAGATTTCTGTGACCGCTTGAATGCAGTGGATTACAAGGAATGGGAAGGAAATCTGTATTGACTTCTAGACTCCTTGTGGCTTGGTGTCAGGAAGGGATGGTGGTGCAAATAACCAAAATAAGGGAAAGGAGGAAGGAGGGAGCTGGTGGCAGAACAGAGAAAGGGTAGTAAGTTCAGTCTGGCCTCCTGGAGGTGCCTGCAGGAAGCATGAGTGAAAATGTCCAGCTGACTGCTATTGACCTGAGATGTCAGGTGCAAGGCACGGGTGTCCATGAGGGCTGAGACCAGGACCTTGGGACACAGGAGTGTTTGAAGAGTAAACTGCTGAAGACTGAGAAGGAGCACTCAGAGAAGTGGTGGGGAGTGGGGTGAGTGGTGGCACAGGAGCCAGAAGGGAGTGAGCCATGGGGTCAGATGCTACTGAAAAGGCTGGTAATATGAGGACTAAAAGGAGTGCATTTGATTTGGCAATTAGAGAGCCCCTTGGTGACTTTGCTGGAGAGGTTTCCATGGAGCGGTGGAGGCAGAGGGCTAAGGAGTGCTGGGAGGAGTGGAGGCAGAGGCCATGCCTATTAACCTCTCCTTCAAGGAGCTCAGCGGCGAAGGGAAGGAGAGATGGGCTAGGGAGGAGGGCAGGGGATGGAGGATTTCTAGCATGTAGGGAACTCAAACACGTTGTGGGTTATTGAGAAGAAGCCATGGGAGGGGAAGGTTGAAGACAGTGGGCTATGAATGGGAGGTGGAGAGGTAGCCAGTGTTGCCTGTGAACTGGATATGTTGCTGGGAGTTACCTGCCAAATAAAATGTAGTCCTTTCCTCAGTGAGTGACCTGAGCATAAAAAAGTAGACCTTAATTGGGAAGGAAGGCTGGGGACAGGTAGGACGAAGTGATGGGCATGAAAATAGAAAGGGCCATGGTGTGTGCATCTATGTCTGTGGCTGCGTTTCTGTTTCTGTGTGTCTGTGGGTGTGTCTGTTTATGTCTTTGTGTGTGTGCATCTGTGTATGTCTGACTGGAAGCATCTGTGTGAGTCTGTGTGTGTGTGTGCATGTGTCTGACTCGAGACATCTGTGTGTGTCTGTGTGTATGCGTGTGTCTGCCTGGAGGCCTGTGTGTGTCTGTGTGTATGCGTGTGTGTGTGTGACTGGAGGCATCTCTGTGTATGTATGTGTGTGTCTGTGTGTGTTCATGTGTCTGGAGGCATCTGTGTGTGTCTGTGTGTGTACATGTATCTGCCTGGAGGCATGTGTGTGTCTATGTCTGTGTATGTATGTGCATAGGTCTGCCTGGAGGCATGCATGTGTATGTGTGTGTGTGCATGTGTCTGCCTGGAGGCATGTGTGTGTGTGTGTGTGACTGGAGGCGTCTGTGTGTGTGTATGTGTGTCTATGTGTGTTCATGTGTCTGGAGACATCTGTATCTGTCTGTGTGTGTTTGTGCATGGTCTGCCTGGAGGCATGTGTCTATGTGTGTGTGTGTATGTGTGCATATGTCTGCCTGGAGGCATGTGTGTGTGTGTGTGTTTGTGCATGTGTCTCACTAGAGGCATTAAGACAACACTCTGAGCAGGGATTGCAGTGGATTGAAGGAGTCTGGAGTGTTTTATTGGTACGTTGTTTAGGTTTTTGTAACCACTTGAATACAGTGGGTTGTGTGTGAGTGGGTGTGTCTGTGTGTGCATCTATGGGTCTGTGTGTTTGTATGGGTGTTTTTCTGTATGTGTCTGTGTGTGTCTGTGTGGTTATGTCTGTGTATATCCCTGTGTGTATTTCTGTGTGTGTGGGTGTGTGTCTGTTTCTGTGTGGCTCTCTGTGTGTTTGTGTATGTTTGTGTGTATCTGTGTGTGTCAGAATCACATCATAGGGCATGTGTCAAAGTTGAAAAAACCCTGAGACTTCATCTAGGCCAGTGTCAACACAGTTGATCAAAAGAAGGAACCAGTCCCAGAGACATGGAGGGATAACTCAAGGTCCCAGAGAACAAAGGACAGAATCAGCTGCACTTTGGTCTCCAGATGGACTGTGCACAGCTTGAGCACCCAGGATACAGCCCCGTGGTGAGTTCTTTTCAGAAGGGGAGGCCACTAGAGGCTTTAGAGCTTGCTGGCACCACAGGGGCTGGTGCTCTTCTTTCCCAGAGCTCATTTGGGTTATATCAAAATTGTTCCACAGTCTGAACTCAAAGGTCCAGCCCCAGAGAGATCAGTCACCTGGGAATGTTTTCCCTGAGCCCTGGGAAAAGCCCAACCTAAGGAATGACCAGGTGATTCCCATCCCCACTGCCTGATAGTTAAGGGCTGACTCACTCCTCTCCACCGGCCCAGGAGCAAAACCAGATACGTGGAGCCTCCCCTGATACTCTGGTGCTCAAACTCATGTGTGACAACCCTCTGTGCATTACAAGTCAGAGTGGGTCGATGCTGCTGTTACAGGGGGAATTTCATTTCCGCCTGGATGTCTCATTTTGTCATCTCATTTGGTGACAAATCAGGTGATTTATAGGGAGCAAGCCTGCATTTAGTGTGATGGTCTCATCCAAAATGTTAGCTCCTCATGCACCCCTCCCGTTACTGCCCTGACCTCACTCAGTGGATATCTGTGCATTCAGAAATAGAGAAATAAAGTTGGGGGTCTGAAAGCTCTAGCTCATTCCAATCCCCAAATTCAAGTCATTGCCACTGAGGTGGGCAAGAACTGATCTAAGGTCCTCAAGGCCTGTTTTTAAACATTTAGCAGAAATGCCCCCTGCTGCAATATAAACCAGCATGTGCTTGGGATAAATGGTACTTACTTCCCTCAGAGCAGCGCAGTCTAATAGAAATATAATGTGAGCCTCAGATGTGATTCATATTTTTCTAATAGCCACATTTTAAAAAGTTAAAAGCAAGGGGTGGAATTAGTTTTTATAGTGTCTTTTACTTAACCCAATATATCCCAAATAATATCATTTCAACATGTAATAAATATAAAAAGTTATTAAAGAGATATTTTATATTCTTTTTTTGAGCTAAGTCTTTGGGACTCTGATACATATTTTACATTGACAGCCATTCTCATTTCAGACCTGCCACACTGCAGGCACTCAATAGCCTAGTGTGACTGGTGGCTTCCATATTGGATGATGCAGCCTTGGGGCATCTCTAGGCTGCTGCTATACACAAGGAATATGGTTGTTCTTTTAGATGATGCTGAGCTGAGGGCTCTAGATATCAGTTTCTCCATCTGTGGTGATATTCTCTGTTCATTTGACTTGCCAGAGGTGGTTTCAGGGTCTCTCCAAGTCAAATAGGACTCCCACTTTCTGGGCTGTTATTCTGAGAAATGATAAAACAGGATTACAAAATGGTGGACTGAGAAAAAACAAAAAGGTGGACTATGTTAAATATTTGCATTTAACAAATCTGTGTCTCAAATATCCCAAAATGGCCACATCTGTTTATATAACCTCATTTAGGAGTCAAAAGTCTAAGTTTGAGGCTAAATCCAAATGTGAGGCCCCAGGCAAACGTCTTTCATGCCCAAATGTCCCTCCTGTCAACTCTCTGCACTTCCATGGTCTCCACTCTGATAGACTTCTCATATTTGAAAAACAAATGCAAATGTTCTGTGCAAACTATGTACATGCTTGGGATGGAGAGGGGAGCTGCAGCCTTCACTTTGGGCAAGGAAGAACCAAGGTGCTGGAGAGGGGTTTCTGGAACTCTCAAAGCATGGAGGAATGGGAGGGAAGGGCCTCCACACAGGGGCCAAGTGCGTGAGTACAGGGAGGGAAGGCCCTTCTCTTGTCACAACAAGTTCCTAGATATTTGTGACTCCTCAGGCCCATTCCCACAGCATTGGTCTCTCTCTCTCTCTCTCCTTCTCTCTCAGACAGAGAAACACAGGTTCAGCTTGCTGATTTTCTCTTCTTTCTGCCTAATTATGGCATGGTTTATAGAGAGCTACTGCATACCAGTCATTTGCAAGAAGAGATGATTGTCTTGCCCTAGAATCACTCTAAGATTCAGAAAGGACAAAGAAGATGAATGAGTCCCTCCCCTGGGTGTCATCATGTCCCAGCCTCCATCTTAACAAGCTGTAACTCATTGTCAAGGATAGAGGATGAGATTTAACAAAGAGACTGATTCATGGCTTAGCTTACTGTAGAACAAGTTTGGGCAGGTCATTTCAACTTTCTGGTCTTTGGTTTCTCCATTCTGACACGGTGCCATCTCCATGAGAATAGGAACTCTGCTTAGCACAGTGTCTGGAATAGTGTAGTGACATAATTACTGCATTTGGAGAATGGTTAAATGTATGTGTCTATAAAATGGGATGAATAACAATACCTGATTTTTAGTTGATTGTTTTGAGCCAAATGAGGAACTGTACCCTACATACGCACATGAGTCAAATTCCCAGCCGGATTCATGCTGAAGGAAGAACTAATGGTTTACCTATTTAGAAACTCAAAGAAACTGAGTGATTGAAAAATGAACCAAGGAGTATGTTTGTGTGTTGGTGGGGGTGGGGGGCCTTCCCATGTAAGACATACTAAATACATTTTCATTGGGGGTATTCAGTGCATCTTACCTAGGAATTACCATTAGGCAACTGTAAAGCGTTTCTTTTTCTAAAATCAGCAAGCTCTTTTGGGGATGCTTTGGGGAACACCCTGCAAATGGATTGGGAGAAACGAGATTTGATGCCAGTCCTTGGACATGCATGCTCTAGGAGGCAGGATGCAGTTTCAAAGTAGTGCTGAAGAGGAGAGGTGGCACAGAATACTGGAAAGACCATTGGACCAGGAGTTAGGAGACCTGGGACCTCATTCTAGCTCTGCCATGCATTCCATGTGATATCAGGCAAGTAATTTGCCCTCTGGGCTTGGGTTCCTTCTCTGTTAAGGTTGATGTTGAATGCCAGATGATGTCTTCTGGCCTTTTGAGCACTACTCTGAGTTAAGTGTAAGCAACTCATCCCAGCACTCCCAGTCTGGAACACAGCTACCTCCTTATTCTGCCAGAGCAAGAAGCTCTGTGTGTAGCATTGGCAGTCAGGGAGAGTGAATTTCCATTCACTTCACAAGCACACTCACCTCCCCAGGGCGAGTAGTTTAGCAACAGTGAAGATGCTGAAACTTGACTTTGGCAGAAGATGAGTTCAAAGGCACCCTGACGGGGCACATCCTCCAATTTGGGAGTTGCCCTTTTTGACAAGTAAGTTTAGGGGAATGAACTCCAGATTTAGGTTAGGAGACTTGAGCTCTAAAATCAATTTTGATGCTAACTCTCCTGTCACTTCAGACTCTTCCTTCTCCTCTCTGGGCTGTTGTTACCTTCCATGAAACGATGCCATTTGCTTTGATTATTTCAGAGTCCTTCACACTGTGGTCTTCCATGTCATGTGCCTTCAGTGAGGCAAGGTCAAACCAGGACGAGGGTATCTGGCTGGTTTCCCACTCCTCTAGGCAGCATGTTCATCTCTGTAAAATATCACCACTAGATGGTCAGGCGTTTTAGCTGCCAAAAATAGGGATCACTTCTGACAGAATAGACCTTGACCAAATCTCAAGCTACTCAGACATCACTTTGCAAAACAAACAACTAAAGAAAAACCACCCACCAACAACAATAACAACGAAGACCAATTTATCGAGTTCCTATGCCCAGAAGTGTAAATGTGCCCTCTCCACAGGTCGGCCCCTTTTGATATTTCGAGTTTTGTCTTAGAGGTCTACTCTGATGTGATCATTACAAAATGTGTACATGTATCAAATCATCACATTGTTCCCCATGAATACGTATAATGATTCTGTGTGAATCGTAAATAAAAAATAAATATTTTAAAAAATAAGTGAAAATACCTTAAGAAAAATAAGACAACAATGGCTGCCATCTAAGAAAAACCTAAAAAGTAGGTGATATGAGCCTGATTTTCAGGTGAGGAACCTGAAGGTCAGAGTCATCATTTAAAACTCAAATTCAGTCATGTCACTTCCCAGCTTAAAACAAGTCAACACTTTTCTATTGCACCTGGAAATGAATCCACACTCTGCCCGTCTCCTCCCTCCCATTTCATCCTACACTGGGTCACACTCTGGGCTGCAGTCACCCTGGCCTCTGCCAGAGCCTCGTGCATGCATGCCAGACTCTCTCCACCCCGTGAACCTTTGTACATGCTGATTCTTCCTCCTGGAAAGCTCTCCCAGCTTTTCAGCTGGAGGGCTCCTTCAAATCCTAAAGACTTCAGCTTTAAATGCCATCTCCTCAGAGAAGCCTCTTAGGAGGATCTTAAGTAATCCCCTTCTAGCAATTAGTCTTTATCAGGGCACCAAATGCATCCTTCACAACGTGGTTCACAATTTAAATTTCTTATTGAGTTGCTGGCTTATTTATTTTTGGTCTGTCTTTCCCATTTGGCTATAAGCCCCAGGAGGGCAGAACCCATGATTGTTTATTCACTCCGATGGATCTGATGCCTAACACAGTGCATGGCATATGCATATGTGGAAAGCAGACATGTTTGAAGGGCTCCAGCAATGCAAACATGACTCAGATGAAGGCCTTTGCTTTCAAAGATCTCATGATCAAATCAGGAAGGGGCACAAAGAGATGGCCACAGTCGAGTATGATCTTTTCTCCAATAGATTTAAGTAAGTGACACTACAGCATCAGGGTACACAATTGTTAACTCTGCAGGAAGGGCCACCATGAGTAGTCAAGGAAGACTTTGCAGCAGAGATAATGTTTTGGTTTACATGTTGAAGACTAAGTAGAGATTTATTTGTGAGAACTCCAGGTAAAAGCATTCCAGAAAGGTGGGTCTATATGAATGGTGGCCCAGAGGTGTGGAGAATAAGTGAGAATGAGGCATTTGGAGGAAAGTAAGTGTCTTTGTGTGATGTGTATAGAGGAGCTTCTGAGGGGCAACTAGAAGTGGCCAACTATACTAAGCTCAGGAGACTCAACACTATCCTAAAGATAACAGGGGGAGAGCAAAAGGCGTTCAATAGAGGAATAATCATATTTAAGTTTAGCTTTTAAAAACTTTTTTAAATTATAAAAGTAATTCATACTCACTATAGAAAAGTTTGCAGATAATAGAAACATATTGAGAAACCAATGATCTGTGGCCAGCATGTAGGTTAGCCACACTGGCAGTGTGTCCAGCACCAAGCTGAGAAAGGGGTTGGAGCAGTCTGGGACCAGAGACAGAAGAGCCCTTTATAAGCCTTACAGGAGTAAAAAGGGAGAGATGATGAGGGCCTGAGCTTGGATGGAGGTTAGGTAAAGGATGCTGGAAACTTTTATGAAGATGAATCTTTTAGGCAAGGGCCAGAAGTGGGCTATGGGAGAAGTGAAAGGGAACTGTGCTCTCCCCTCATCCCCTGAAAGAGAACTGAGCACCTAATGCATAGCATTAGGTCTAGTCTAGCATCATGCACAAGCATGAATGTTTGATGGCTTCCTCCAGAAGCCTCCTGTGGTCCTCTAGCACATCACAAGAACATCATTCATGGCAGGAAGGTGAAATGCAGTGAATCTGGGAACTCTATCTCCCTACTCCCACCCACCACTCATGCTGCCATGTTTACAGTTTAGCTATAAAGTAAGGAGTCTTTCTTGTGTGCAGAAATGCACTATGTGCCACATGGGACATCAGAAAAGCAGGCCTACAAGGGACCTCAAAAATCATCTAGTCCAATCCCTTATCATTGAATGGACAAGAAGCTCATATTTACTCTGCAATAGTTCAGTCTTTGTCCTAACTATATGTGGCAGGTATTGTTCTTATTCTCACTTAACAGAAGTGGAAACTGAGCCTGAGAGAGATTAAGTATCTCATGTAAGGTCACAGAAAAGGCTATGGCTGCATTCAAAGTCAGGTCTCTGACTACAGCTCATGTCTATTCTACAGCAGCACATTATTCCTCCTTTGGAGGAGGGAACTATAAGCCAGGGAGATGAAGAGTGGCTTGCCTAAAGCAAATCTTTGGCAGAACAAGAACGACAAGACAGATCGCTTAATTCCTACTGCATACCACTACTTCTTGGGCTGTTTCTAGTCTGTGTCTATTATGGGTTTGGCTCTTCACTGACTGATGTGGTGGGAGGGGATGGTGGATGCAGAACCATAAAAGCATGGTTTCCCATTCCTAGACAGCTTATGATCTTCCTAAGGAGGTGGCTCCAAAGGTGGTAACTACAATGACTAGCACAGACTGGCAGCCTTCTTTTTCCTTTTCCTTCCCCCATCTCCCATACTTTACTCCTTCTCCTTTTATCAACTGGTCATCAAGGCTGAGGATAAGGATAAAGTACTCAACAAACTCTCATCCAAAGGGTCCCACCATAACTGGTAGCCAGAGTAGGAAGGAATGCATGAAGGACATATTTCAGGAAGGCACTCAAACCATAGATGCCAGCATTCTGTAGTCGACCTCAAGGTCAGGCATGAGATGGCCAATTGCATGCTGGCTGGTTTAAGATGCTGTTGCATGGACATGGGCAGAAAAAGGAAGCCAGGGAGGGTTGCAAGTCAGGCCAAGTGCCAGTGATACAGAAACACACAGTCTTTAGGGCCAATATCTGCTTCATGGAAGGACACAGGATAGATCTGATTGACTTTTGCTTGCTGTGGTCAGAGGCAGTGAGAGAGAAGAGCAGGGATGTTGGACCCAGACAGACATGGGTTCAATTTATAGCACTGATAATGTATAGCTGTGGGACCTTGTGCAGGGATTTAACCTCTGAAAGTTTTCTCACCTTTAAATGGTGAGGAAAATACAGATGTGAAAAGTATGCAAAAGAAAATATGCAAAGCACCTAGCCTTGCTGGAATCCTCAGTTAATCATGATGATGATGATCATGGCAATGGTAATGATGATAATGGTGATAATGGTAGTGATGAAGACTGATCATAGTCTGCCCTTCCTTTTGAGTATCTTTGGAAAATGAAATCTCTTTGATTCCTGCTAATGCTTTAAGCTGTGTCAACCAACAGATGGGTTGGGGAGGTGAAGGGGGATAACTGAAATATTTAGCTCCTGCTCTGTACCATCTACTACAATAGGCTCATCTGCATACTTTTTTCTTCATCTCATTTCTCATGAGAGTCCTGTGAAATCTGTCTTATCATCCATATCTTATGAATGAGAAAACTGAGGTCAAAGAGGTTAAGTCATTTTCTCAAAGTCTCACAGTAATTAAGTCACAGAGCGAGGATTTGATATCAAGACCACAGGGCTCTCTCTTTTATTGACTGCACTTCTCATGAACTGCTTGAGACAGGATTCCATGGCTTCTCAACTGTGAGATTTTTTGTTGTATTGGAACATTTCTGGATAAACTCTGACCCACAACCATCCCAGCAAGGAGACCTGAGCAGAAGTCCCGACAATTATACCTTGAACTGTGCTGACTCCAACAGGCATCATTCATTCCTTTGTATTCTGCTATTATTCAAAAAGTCAGCTGTGTTTATTGAGTCTGACACTACTTTTGGCCCTAGAAATAGAAAGAAGAAAGACTGGAGTGAGATTAATGATAGATAACAGCAATGTATTTGTTTGATATGCCCTTTGATAGATGTAAATCATAGATTGTGTGTGGAGGTATCAGTCAGTATCCAGTCAGGAGAAAAACATCATACCAACTTTTTTAAACAAAGAGAATTCAGTCAAAATAATTATTAACTAGGAATAATGAATTGTTAACTAGGTAACTCAAAGGGCAAAGATAAAACAATAAGTTATTCCAGATACAGCACAGCCTTGACTGAGGAAACAAAATGATGATGTTAGAATTATTAAAATGTAGAATCTTGGGACTGAGGAAACAAAATGAAGATGTTAGAATTATTAAAATGTAGAATCTTGGAGATCAGACCCTGCAGAGCTGAAATTAAGCTCTTTGAGGAGAGCACCTTTCCCGCTGGTGCTAGTGGTTCTGAATATGGAGGACGTAACCTGTTTAATTTGGACTTCTGAGAAGGGACCACCAACCAGTTGCTGTTGATGTTGAGGAGCAAATACAATAAAATGTGTTCTGAAATGTTGGGAAAAACCTGAAGCCTGGATCTAACTGATGCTACAGGACCAGACTACTACTTCTGGGATGGAACAGCAAGACTAGCATGATGCTGCTAAGAAAAGGAAGCAGAAAGAATGTTTACAGGAAGTAAATTGAAAGACAGGAATTTCTTCTTTTTTCTCCTACCTTGCAGCATCCCTATAGTTCCCTCTATTGGCAGCATTCAACAGGAATCCAGCTGGAAAAGCAGAAATGTAGTTTGTAGAGCCCTATCACAAAACAGTGTATAGAAGGGTGGGTATGAATTGATAGACAATTGTGGACAAGAATAGAGACTTGAAACACTGAATTAGTTAGAGAAGGCTGCCTGGAAGGCATGGCATCACTTTCAGAGGAGAGTTTGAATCTTGAAGGATGTGAGTACAACGGAGTAAGAGGATGAAACATTAATGGTGACATGAGTTGTTTTAAGAAATAAAAGTAAAACCCATAAAAAGACACACATAGAAATAATGTCAACAAAATGATGGGATAGGAGTTTTCAGAACTCATATCCTTGCAGAAATATCAATTTGAACAACTATCTATGTGCAAAAATATCTTCACAAGAGCTGAAGGAATCCAGGAGAGAGAGTACACCACCTGAGTGGAACACAGAAATAAGAAAAGATGCACTAAACAGGGTAGAAAGGACAGTTTCACATTACCTGTATCATCCTTCCCCTATGCCCAGGCAATACATTATGGAGATACCCTCTATGTGGGGAAGACGAGTGAAGTGATCATCCATCTTTACCATGGACCGCAGCATTAGGCCTAACCCAGGTTCCAGGCCAGATCTGACAGCCCCAGCCAGGCTACAAGCTGACTCCCAGGGACCCAGGCTTCAGGCCCACCCCAGTTCTGTTGAATATCCAGACTCCAGGCTCATCTCCATGAACCCAGTTGCCAGGACCACCTCAGTGGATGCTGATGCCAGACCAGCCCCAATGGGCCCACAGTCCAGGCCTACACCCATAGATTCAGTTTTCAGCCTGCCCTCATGGACCCACACACCAGGCCTGTCCACACAGACCCAAACTCCAGCCTACGCCAGTGGACCAGTCTATAGGACCTCCTACGTGAGGACTCCAGCAGTAAGCCCACCCATGGACCTCATCAGATGGCCCACCCAGAACCTCTGAGAAAGTAAGCTGGTGAAGAGATTAACTTGCTAAAGCTAGTCTGTAAAGACTGGAGGAGGTGCCTACATCTTCAAACACAGACATCAACACAAAGCAACAAGGATTGTGTATACTCATAGAAACATGATCCCACCAAATGAACAAAATAAAGCACCAGTAACCAACACTAGAGAAATACAGCTATATGAATTGCCTGACAAATAATTTAAAATAATCCTCTTAAAGAAGCTTAGTGAAGTATGAGAGAACACAGGTAGAAAAGTCAACAAAATCAGAAAAACAATACATGAAAAAAAATGAGAAGTTCAACAAAGAGATAGAAAACACACAAAAGAATCAAAGGTAAATTCCGGAGCTGAGAAACACAATAACTAAACTGAAAATATTCATAAAGAGTTTCAACAGCAGACTCAATCAGGCAGATTTAGTGAGTTCAAAGACAGGTAATTTGAAATTATTTAGTCAAAGGAATAAAAAGAAAAAAGAATGAAATAGAGTGAAGAAAGCCTACAGGACTTGGGGAATACCATCAAGCAAATCAATATTTGTGTTATAGGAGTTGCTGAAGGAGCAAAGAAAGGTAATGGGCAGAAAGCTTGTTTAGTAAATGGTGACATAAAACTTCCCAAACCTGGAGAGAGTAATGAGCATTCATACCTTTGAAGCCCAAAGAACTCCAAATAGATTAAATATGCAGTGATCTTTGGCCAGGAATGGTGGCTCATGCCTGTAATCCCAGCACTTTGGGAGGCCGAGGCGGGTGATTCACCTGCGATCGGAAGTTCGAGATCAGCCTGACCAGCATGGAGAAACCCCATCTCTACTGAAAATACAAAATTAGCTGGGCTTGGGGTGGCACATGCCTGTAATCCCTGCTACTCGGGAGGCTGAGGCAAGAGAAGTGCTTGAACCCAGGAGGTGGAGGTTGTGGTGATTCAAGATCGCACCACTGCACTCCAGCCTGGGCAAAAAGAGTGAAACATTGTCTCAAAAAAAAAAAAAAGTTATCTCCACTGATGTATATTATAATCAAATTCTCAAATTCAAAGGTAAAGAGAATTTTAAGAGCATCAAGAGAAAAGCAACTTGTCACATACAAGGGAACCTCCTGAAGTCTATCAATTGATTTCTTAGCAGAAAGCTTGAAGGCCTGAAGAGAGTGGGATGACATATTCAAAGGACTGAAAGAAAAAAAAAACACTTTCAACCAAGAGTACTATACTTAAGAAAGCTGTCCTTGAGAAATGAAGGGGAGATAAAGACTTTCAGAGACAAACAAAATCTGTGGGAGATCATTACCACTAGACCACTTTACAAGAAATGCTAAAGAAAGTTTTCCTGTTTAAAATAAAAGGACATTAACAGCATGAAAACATAAAAGTCTAAAACTCACTGTAAAGGTAAAAATATAGTCAAATCCTGATGTTTTAATACTGTAATGGTAGTGTATACACCACTTTTAACACTAATATAAAAGTTAAAGGAAAATATATTAAAATGATGATAGCTACAACAATGTATTAATGGATATACAATATATAAAAGATAGAAATTGTTACATCAATAATATAAAATGTGAGAAAAAGGAAAGCCAAAGTGTAGAATTTTTGTATGTGATTGAAGTTTAAGTTGTTATCAGCTTAAAATCGACTGTTATAACTCTAAGCTATTTAGTGTAAGACTTATGGTAACCACAAAAGTAAACTACCTGTAGTACATACAGATAAGACACAGAGAAAGAAATCCTAGCATACAACTATGAAAAATTATCAAATAGTGAAAGAAGACAGCTAGAGAGGAAGAAAGGAACAAAGAAACTACAAAACAATCAGAAATCAATTAGCAAAATGGCAATAGTGACTCCTTACCTATCAATAATTACTTTTAAGTGTAAATGGATTAAATGCCCCAATCAAAAGACATACAGTGACTAAATGGATTTTTTTAAAAGCCCCAATTATACGTTGCCTACAAGAGATGTATTTTAGCTTTAAGATCACATGTAGGCTGAAAGTGAAGGGATACAAAAAGGTATTCTATGACGATGGTAATTGAAAGAGAGCAGGAGTAGCTCTGCTTATATCAGACAAAATAGATTTTAAGTGAAAAATGGTTGCAAGAGATGAAGAACGTCATTGTATACTGATAAGGGGGTCAATTAATCAAGAGTATACAGAAATTATAAATATATACACATCCAACATTGGAACACCTAAATATATAAAGCAAATATTAACAGAACTAAAGGGTAAAACCGACAACAACATTAATAGGAGGCTTCAATATCCCACTTTCAAAAATGGATAGATCATGAAGACAGAAAATCAATGTGGAAACAACAGACTTGAACAACACTGTAGACCAAGTGGACCTAATGAACCTACAGAACATTCCATCCGACCGTAGCAGAATACATATTATTTTCAAGTGCACATGGACCATTCTCTGGGATAAGTCAAATTACACTATAAAACAAGTATTAACAAATTTAAGAAGATTAAAATCATGTCCAGTATCTTCTTCAATGACAGTGCTATGAAATAAAAAATCAAAACCAGCAGGAAAATTGAAAAATTCACAAATATTTGGAAATTAAATAACACATTCTTAATAACCAATGGATTAAAGAAGAAATCAAATGGGAAACCAAAACATATCTTGAGAAAAATGAAAATGAAAACACAACGTAACAAAACTTATGGGATACAGAAAAACACCACTCTAAGAGGAAGATATAGTGACAAATGCCTACATTAAGACAAAAGAAAGATTTCAAATAAACAACCTAACTTTATACCTCAAGGAACTAGAAAAGAACAAAGTCCAAAGTTAGCAGAAAGAAGAAAATAATAAAAATCAGAGCAGAAATCAATAAAGCAAACTAGCAAAACAGTGAAAAATATCAATGAAACTGAGTTGTTTTTAAAAAGATAAATAAAATTGGCAAACCTTTAGCTGAACTAAGAAAAAGAGAAAACTCAAATAAAATTATAAATAAATAAGACGCTACAACTAATAGTGCAGAAATACAAAGGATCATAAGGGAATACTATGAACAATTACATGCCAATGAATTAGATAACCTAGAAAAAATGAATAACCTTCTAGAGAACGTACCATCTACGAAAAATGAACCATGAGGCAAAAGGCAATCTGAACAGGCCAATAACAAGAAAGGAGATTGAATCAGTAAACAAAAATCTCGGAACAAAGAAGAGCCTGGGACCTGATGGCTTCATTGGTGAATTCTAGCAAACATTTTTTAAAAATCCAATAATTTAAAAAATAATGCCAATTATTCTCAAACTTTTTCAAAAAATTGAAGAGAGAAGAACACTTCCAAACTTATTTAATGAGGCCAGCATTACCCAGATACCAAAGACAGACAAGAACACTGCAGAAAGGAAAATCACAGAGCAATATCCCTAATGAACATAAAGCAAAAATCCTTGAAAAAAAAAAAATTAGCAAGCCAAATTCAACAGCACATCAAAGGGATCATATACCATGATCCAGTGGGATTTATCCTAGGATGCAAAGATGATACAGCATACACATATCAGCAAATGTGATACACCACATTAACGGAATGAAGGATAAAAATTATATGATCATCTCAACAGATGCAGAAAAAGCATTTGATAAAATTCAACATCCTTTCATGATAAAAATTCTCAACAAATTAGGTGTAAAATTATAACTCAATACAATAAAGGCCACATATGAGAAGCCCACAGTTAACATTGTATTCAATGATGAAAAAAGTAGCTAAAAAAATAATAAATGTAGAGGCAGGCATGGTGGCTTACACCTGTAATCCTAGCACTTTGGGAGGCCAAGGCTGGCAGACTGCTTGAGCTCAGCAGTTTGAGACCAACCTGGGCAACATGGTGAAACCTTGTCTCTACCAAAAAAAAAAAAAAAAAAAAAATTAACCTGTAATTAACATGCCTGTAGTCCCAGCTATTTGGGGGTTGAGGTGGGGGAATAGCTTGAGCCCAGGAAGTCAAGACTGCAGTGAGCTGAGACTGCACCACTGTACTCTAGCCTAGGTGACAAAGACAGAAACTGTCTCAAAAAGCATAAAAATAAAAATAAATAAATATGTTTAGAAAACAATACCATTTACAATAGCATAACAAATACTTAGGAATAAATTTAAAGAGGAGATGAAAGATTTTTGCACATAAAACTAGAAAACATTGATAAAGAAACTGAAGACACAAATAAATGAAAAGATCTCATGTTCATAGGTCGGAAGAATTACTATTGTAAAAATGTCCATGCTATCCAAAGTGATCTATAGATCCAGTGAAATCCTTATCCGAATTCCAATGGTATTTTTCACAGAATTAGAAAAAGCAACCCTAAAATGTACATGGAACCACAGAAGACCCTGAATGGCCAAAACAACCTTGAGCAAGAATACAAAGAAGGAGGCAATGGACATCTTGATTTCAAAATATGCTACAAAGCTATAGTAAACAAAACAGGGCAGTACTGAAATTAAAACAAACATCTAAACCAATGTAACAGAATAGAAAGCACAAAATAAACCTCTGCATTTTTATCGATTAATTTTTGACAGAGGCACCAAGAACACACAATGGGAAAAGGACAGTCTTTGTCTTTTCCCAAATTGTGTTGGGAAAACTTGATATCTACATTCAGAAGAATGAAATTGGACCCTTATCTCATACTATGTAAAAAATTAACTTGAAATGCATTAAAGACTTTAAAATGATACTAGAAACTGTAAAACTGCTAGAAGAAAACATAGGAAAAAAGTTTGTTGGTATTGGCCTAGGCAATGACTGTTTTGGCTATGACCCCAAGAGCAAAGGCAACAAAAGCAAAACTAGACAAATGAGATTACATCAAACTAAAAAGCTTCTGCAGACAAAGGAAATAATTGAAGGAATGAAGAGGCAATCTACAGAATGGGATAAAATGTTTGCAAACCATACACCTGATAAGGGGTTAATATCCAAACTGTGTAAAGAACTCATACAACTCAATAGCAAAAAAAACAAATAACCTGATTAAAAATGGTCATAGAAATTAAATATGACATTTTTCAAAGGAATACCTACAAATGGTCTATAGGTATACGAAAAAAAATGTTCAACATCACTAATCGTCCAGGAAATGCAAATAAAAACCACAATAAAATATTACCTCATACTTGTTAAAGTGGATATTATCAAAAAGATGAAATACAATAGGTATTGTCAAAGATATGGAGAAAAGGGAACCCTTGTACACTGTTGGTGGGAATGTAAATTGCTACAGCCATTGTGGAAAACAGTATGGTAGATCCTTAAAAAATTAACTCTTTGATCCAGCAATCCTACTTCTGGATATATATCCAAAAATAGGTAAATAAAATCTGTATGTTGAAGAGATATCTGTACTCCTGTATTCATTGTGCATTATTCACAATAGCCAAGATATGAAACCAACCTAAGTGTCCATCAGTGGGTGAATGAATAAAGAAAATGTGGTATTTTATTTATACACAATGTGGTATATATATGTGCATTTGTGTGTGTGTGTATATATACAGACACACATACACACACAGATTGTGGTTTATATATATGTATGTATATACACACATGTACATATACATATGTATATCACATGATATGCTGTGTATATATATAATTTTTCTTCATCAGTTTTTGTTCCATAAAGCTGGAATAGAATAAAATAAGAACTTTTTTAAAAAAGACACATACACATACATACACAGAGAAAAGAGACTGTAGTTCATGATGGAAGGAGCCGGGATACATGCCAGAGAGTGAGGAGGAGATGAGGTAGAGGAGATGAGTAAGGGATGGACAGGGAAGGCTCTCCTTCTGCCAGGTTCTGGGTCTCAAGCCTTGAAGGTTAAGAGGTCAGGAATGAACTTTGTGTTGAGGGCAGGAAAAAGGCCTAATTCACCCACTTGCCCAATTTTATCCCCCCAATTGTCCGTTGAATAAGACATTGTTGTCTCTACAAATGAAGAAATTTATCAGAGAGATAAAATCTCCCTGCCACACTTAACATCTCCGGTGGGAGCTTTTGGTGTTATTGTCTACAGGGATGGCACAGCCTGGTGTTGTGTGGGATCTGACCTTCATGGCCATAGGTACAGTCCTGGATGGAGGTCATGCAGCTAGTAGACAAGCATGTTATGAGGAGTGTGGAGTCCTCTAACACATCTCAGGATTTCTTTCATGTCTCCAATGCTAGGAAGGGTCTATATGTGAAAAGTTGAAATCATACCTATAGATCACCTCCTTGAGAGAGCAATATTTGAATCTCATCTCAAGAAGCCCTGTTTTTTTTTCTGCATTGTCCCCAATCCTTCAGAATACTTGGATCAAACAGGCCAATCTGGGATCAGTAAAACTTCCTAGTAGTTGTAGAATCATCAGTTTCCCAACTCCAAAATCTATGAGTTTCTGGTATCAAGAGCTTCCCTAATCCTTTCTAGTGGGTTACGGTCAAGAAGACCACTAGATACCACTAGATCTTGAGTGTCAGCCACTGATTTCTCAGCTTGTTTGGGAGTTTGCAAAATTCAGTCATTGGTGCCTGTTACAGCTAATTTCACACTTTGCTGTCACTTGTTATTAGGTGAGAAAAAATACAGGCCCGCTAGCAAATTCTCATTTAAGGAGAAATAAAAAACACATTGGCTCTGGCTTCACTTAGGGAAAGAGCCAATTACTGAGTAGATATTGCCTAGTGTACCTCATGACTTAGGGACCCACAGAGGAGTGGTCAGGAAATTCATCTGGCCCTACAGCATGATGTGACTTCTGATGGTCTACTTGGGTCATGTCCAAGTGACACCATGCAGTATTCCTCATAGCACCATGCATCATTCCAGGTGGGTGACATTTGAAAGAACGGTCTTCGAATCCTGTGCCTAATCCATTGGTGATTTACTACATGGCTCTTCTTATAATTTGGGAAACTTATCCGTAGTTCCTTGCTGGCAGCTGACACATATTGAGCAATTTACAAGTAGCTATAGCAGCTTTAGATCTTCTGAGGCACAGAGCCCTGATATACTAGCATCAGACAGCTCTGTAATATGCTTGAGCTGGCCCCTTCATTTGATGAAACATTTGCAAAGCAGGGAGAACTAAGGTGATAGGAGCTTAATCTAATACATGTCTAAGTTTAGAGCACTGTTCTGGACTCAGCAGATACACAGGCAAATAAGACACATTCACTGCTCTTTGGGGTTCCCTAATCTGGTTGTAAAGACAGATTGTATATAGAAAAAGATCAATCACTGTGGAAGGCAGATACATGCCAAGCAAGAGGCAGAGAGAGTAAGTTCCTTTTGAACTGAAAAAGCCCGTCCATAGCATCTAACCAGACTCCATCATTTTCTGAGGAGGAAACTGAGGATCAGAGAGGAGTGTGACTTGATCAAAATGAATGTCTACTAACGGGACAGGATAGACACTAGACTAAAATATCACAGTTCAGTTCTCTCCCACTTCCAGTACATGATACCAAACACATACCAGATGTATCCATTTATGTGCTACTGACTTCATTTTCTATCGGCAGAACATGTGGCTCAGAGAAGCTAAGTGGCTTGCCAAATTTTCACAGCTATGAATTCTAGAGCTGGAACTTCAACTCAGAGTCTGTTTCTCCTTGATCTCTCCAGCCATCAGCCAGACACACTGGCAAAAGCCTCAAAGAACTTCAAAGAAGAGGCAGTATTTGTGCTGGTCCTTTAAAGAGAGAAAAATAACAGCCATGTGGTTGTGCAGAGAGGCACATGTGACTGTGCAGGGAGGCGCATGGCAGTGGCAGTAGGGTAGAGTGGGGTTGCAGGCATGTACCAGTGACTTGTAGGCTGAGGCTGCTGTTCTCTTTCAGACAAGTCAAGATACTGTCTCTTAAATGGCTACCTAACTAAATCATCATTCTGGTCATGTGCCAAAAAAACTGAAACCATATCAGTTGGGGAGGAGTACCTCATTGTAACCTTACTGCTTAATTACAGGGAAGCTACCAATCTACCAGTGAAATTATCTCTTTGCTTGACTTTCAAGCTCCCTGAATTAAAGTGGTAGGCAGTCATGGGCACTGGGGCACTGAGGGTGGATGTCATGATGGCCTTGATTAGTCCAGGAACTTTTTCTAGATCAGTGATTCTCGAACATGAAATCATGTGGGCACAGAAAATACTGATATCCAATATCCACTCCAGGACTTCAGGACTGGGCTATGGCCTGGGTACCAGGTAATTTTAACATACAGCCAGGGTTTCAAGCCACCGCTCTAGTTGTATACCTCTCATGCAAGCTACTCGGGACGCTTTGTAACTCATGTATACGTAGCATTCAGCCTGCTCGAAACCTGTCAGTACCCAGGTTTGCTGACTCTGGTCATTCATTTATTCATCAAATCTCAACTATATGCTTATTACATCCTAAATGCTAGGCAGTGGCGATGTAGTCCGTGATGTGCTGGTAAATACTTAACCAGCGCTCTGGGAAGAAATAAATCCCTGATTTGTAGTGTTTCCGATTTCTCTGTTATAAACATCCCCACCATGACTGATCTCAAGCAGCTAACATAGAGTCCACTGAACTCAGAGTTTGGAAGAAATGCAGGTAATTGACTTTTGCGAGCCAGTGTAAGTTAGCTCCAACACACTCGTGGATAGAGTGAATTCACCCCGCACCCTTAAGGTAAGCAGAGTCTCATTGGGAAAAGACCCACGTGTGCACAGTTAACTGAAATCCCAAATGAAGGGTGTGGGAAGGAAAGAAGTAAATTCAGCCTGGCAGGGTCAAGGAAGCTGAGTTTCGATGAATGAATAGCTGACCAGAGACAGACCTTAGAAATCAATTTTCTCAGTTGTCCCCTTTTGTTTTTCTCTAATGGCTTCCAAATACCTATGATGTCATCCACAGCCAGTCAGCATCTGACTAGGCTGAGCTAACTGGTGTTATGCACTGAGAAGATATAATTCTGCCCAAGAGGAGAGATGTCAGAGTTTGACTTAGTCTATGCAGCATTAGATTAGCAATACAGATGATTCCGTCAGCTATCTTAAAGTATGGTGGATAGCTTGTGGGTCTCTAGTTCAAACCACCGAAGTGGTCCAGTTCTATCACAGTAGGTAATGAGAAACTGAGGCTCAGAGACTCCAAGTGGCTTAGGCTGGCTGCTTGAAGCTGGCATGAGAAGCCTGGCAGCTCCCAGGGCAGTACTGGTACTCTGCTGCTGGGCCAATCTTAAAGATCAAACACCTCCTGGACAACATTTATTAATACACTAATCTGAGGAACACCAGTTCATTTGCTTTGAACGAAAGGTTATGGGCAGAAAGGAAATCCAATCTTGTGTCTAAATTGATCCTAATAAGCCCACAGTTGGCAGCCTCAGTGATGATCCTCTCAGGCTGTAATTGTGTGAAAAATGGATGAATTCCTATAACCAAGGAAAAACCAAATCTGCCCCCACTGGGTAGTGGTTAATAATCTCATTAAGTTATCAATGAAATTATCAGAGCCTCCTGGCTTGATTGGTGGGGAATATCAGGTGCAGTTATTTTGTGGAACGTTGAGAAAGCCAACAGTGCATTGCCTTGGGGAATTCTTCCTGCCGGTTGATGGTCCCCTGAAGGCCAGACCATGTGGTTAGCTCTGAGTATCCTGCCTATGTGATATGATCAAGGATGCAGCAGACCCTTACTCCATGCAGAGGAGGTGCTGGGCCACTCGGGGGTCAATTTAGGAGTATTTGTATGTGCACATGCAGCCGGTGGCAGGATAGATTGGGGAAATCTGGAGTTAAGGGTTCATTTAAAAGACACAGTGGTAGTGTAGAAAGAGAACTTGACTGGGAGTCAGGAACCCTGGGACTTCATCCTGGCTCTCCCCAGCAGGGTGACTTTGCACGAGTCACTTCCCCTCTCTGATGTCTTCTCCTTATCAGTAAAGCAAAAGAGGGGTTTGACTTAGTTGAATCTATGAATATTTTCTCCAGCTCCATCATCCTCATCTTTTCAGTGTCTGAAACTCAAGACTCAGTTAATAGGGAAAAGATATTTTTCTCCTCACATGTCAACACCAAGCTTCACACCCATAAACTCATAAAAACCCAGACTGATGTTTTTGTTACAGTGGTCAACCCTAGTTAACTACATCATCCACCACCCCTGTGGTTTAGAAGCTGTTTGAGTTAGAAGCTAGAGAATTTGATGCTTTCAGGTCTGCAATTTTTTATCCCCTACTCTCTTTACTGCAATAACCTAAACATTTGGAGTCACAACTTTTGTTAGAGTTTCTTGTCTTTGAATGATCATTTTTGAACTAAAAATTAAGTGTATGTGATGATTCATAGTTCATTTATTTGAGAATTTTTTATTTGTGTTTAATGCTGTGAGAGAGATGTTAGTGTTTCAGTTATTTCCTCTCCAAATCCTCTAGGCAAAATTCATCACTCCCTCCTTGGTGCACCCTTTATGCCTCTTGCATAATTCTTCTCACATTGCACTTCGCTTGGTTTTTCTATGTGTCGATCCCTCCAAGAAACTGTGAGCCTTTCAGGGCAAAAACTACATCTTATTCATCTCAGGGTCCCCATTTCCACTGTGCCTGGCTCATAAATGTTTGTACAACTAAATTGAATTGTGTTCCTTGTGGGAAAACAGAAGAAGCCAACTAACTTAACATTTATCTTCAGTGCCTGTTGGTCTTTGACAGGACATTTTCCTCCAGAAGGTAATTGATCTCAACTGTGCTTATGTTTCAGTCATTTCCTCTAGTCCATTGCTTTCCAAATCTACAATATTAGCTCTGAGGCCAACTCCAAGACTTGATCCCAATTGCCTGATGAATATGAAAATTTTTTTTAAGTTAGCATTTGTTGAGCATCTATCTGTTGCCAGACAATTTTGTATGCCTCAATATTTAAAGCAACCCTGTATCTATTTTCCCTTTTTGCAGGTGAGGAAATGGAGGCACACAGAGGTCCTAAAACTTATCCAGTCACGCAGCTAGTAAGAGGCAGAGCTGCGATTTGAACCCAGGCCTGTCTGGCTCTTTGGACTATATACTGCTGCTTCTCTGGATGGCCAGATGTAAAGTCAAGCTCAACATACATCAAATCAAATTCCCCACCTTCTCTCTTAAGCTAGGCCTTCTTCTCTCATTCTTTTGCATTCAGGCACTAGGTCAAAACCTCAAAGACAGTTTGGGCTTCTGCCTCTCTTTCACTCCTGCATGCTAATTACGCACGAAGGCCTGACCAGCTGTCCTTGTCAATATCACCGGAAGTACCTCTTTCCCCTTCTTCCCACTGCAGCAGCCCTAGACTGAGCTCAGTTCCTTCACGCTTAGTTTCCTGCAAAAACTCATTGGTCTCCAGGTCTCCTGCCTGCCTCTTTAAGTTGTCCTTTTCTCCCCTGTTAGTACGAGTTTTCTATATTTGAATGTTTCATTTTCTTGATCAAAGTCTCTGCGGTGACACCTTGTACAAAATTAAGCCCAAACTTCAAGAATGAGAAAAAAAACAACAGCGTCATTTCAGTCTCTGGTAATGGGCTAGGGATTTTAATTGTGCTATTCTTATCTAATCCTCAAAAGTAGGTCTTTTGATTTCACTGCTGAGTCAACTGAATTACCTGTTAAAGGTCATAGCCAGGAAGTGTTGGGTGTGGCACTGGGACCAAGGCGTGTCTACCACAAAAGGGTATATTCTCTCCATCCCTCGTTTGCCTCCTTAGCCAGATACCAAAGAAACCCTTGGCAGTCTGGCCCCGATCTTTCCAGCACTCTTTTCCAATTTCCTGGAAATTAGTCCATTTCCAGATGGACCAATTCCCTCTGTTGTGTAAGCACCTCAGTCACCTTTGCCGTGTTCTTCTGTTGTGATATCATACCTCCCAACCCTGGAGGCCTGCTTTCTCCACTGAGCTTATAACCTGCAGGTCTTTGGATGCTTAATTGAGATTTCTTGTCCCCAGGGGCTTTCTTCTTCACCTCTAAGCTCAAAAAACCTTCCCTAGCTCTTGACCTTACCATCATTCCCCTTCACTGGTGTGACTCTGTTTAACATCATGTCTCACTAACAAGAAAAAGGGCTTCAAGTTCATACAGATGTGGGTTCTGTTTCAGGTTGGGTTCCCCAGAGGCAGTTTCTGAACAGTGAGAATTCTTGTCTGAGTGATTTATTAAGGAGAAATCCCAGGAAAAACAAATAAGGAAGTTGTGGGAGGTGGGAAGAGGGTCATAGAAGTCGAAGAAGCCAGGCAAGGGAACAATTTAGGACAAAGTCTTGGCTTAGCCTGACTCCAAGCTCTAGAGTATAAATTACCTATCTGCTTTTGTCCCTGCTCTGGGCAAGGTTGCTGGGCTTTCCCAACCAGTCACTGTCTAAGAGTCACCAGGGATAGGGGGATAACTTAGCTCTCAGGTCTTGATAGCTCTCTGGGAGCAATGGCAAAGTGGATCTAAGAGCTTCAGGGCAGGCCTGTGAGGGGAATACTAGGAAGAGGTCATTAGATTAGAGGCAAAAACTAAACCAAAACAGCAGCAACAAAAACACAGCACCTGGAGGAAAGGCAAGCAGAAATGGTAGAGAGGAATGGGACCTACTTAGGGGAACATCAGCAGCATCTGTTAAGCGTCGATATATTAGTCCATTTTCATGCTGCTGATAAAGACTGGGCAATTTACAAAAGAAAGAGGTTTAATGGGACTTACAGTTCCGCATGGCTGAGGAGACCTCACAATCATGGCGGAAGGCAAGGAGGAGCAAGTCACATCTTACATGGATGGCAGCAGGCAAAAAGAGAGAGCTTGTGCAGGGGAACTCCTCTCTTTAAAACCATCAGATCTCATGAGACGTATTCACTATCATGAGAACAGCATGGGAAAGACTTGCTCCCATGATTCAATTACCTCCCACTGAGTAAGGAGGTAATAAAGGGACTGGCATGTGGCAATCATTCAGTGAAGGTTAGTTGCTTTCCCTGGAAAGTGCCTTGTATTTTATATGTGTATGCATCTACACCACACCATACTATATTATACCATTCACAATTACACTATTATATTTCTAAATGTGTTACATTCATTCTGTCTCAGGTCTCTCATGTGTGCTCTTCCTCCCAGTTCCTTCTAGCATAATGTACTCTTACTATCCTTTAAATCTCACTTGAGATGCCACTTCTTTCAGGAAGTTTTCTTTGATTTCCAGGCTAGGTCACATTCCTTCCTGTCTCCCTCACAAATTATATGCTGTCAAAAGACCTTAAACATTTTTTATTTCTTTAAGCTCTTATTACTGTTTACTATTCTGAATATACTTCTGTTATTTTTATTAAAGTATGTCTCATGCATTTGAAGAGATTGTCTTTTTTATCACGTTATTTTTTGAGCCTAACAATTTATTGAATTCAGAAATGAATGAAGGAAAGCATGAGTGAACACAAATGATAAGTCAGTGGGCATTAGAGCAGAAACCCTGGTCACTCCTTTCACCTAACAGTGCTTCAGTAAATGCTTTCTGGTTGGTCGGTTGGTTGGTCGGTTGATTAGTTGTTTGGGTTAAATGACACTGGAATGGGATTTCTAGGCCTAGTCCAGGTTTATTTCTGATTGTGTGTGTTCAGCAAGTCAGCATCTCCTCTGGATCTCAGGTTTCCCAGATTTCAAATGAGGAGATTGAATGTGATGGTCTCCAAGGGACTTCTTGGTGCCAGTCCCTAGCTGCCCAGCGTGGATCATCTGGGGAAGCTGTATGGGAAAGGGTTGCTAGGGATTGCAGACAGAAGGCTATAAACTGCACTCCCATCCATTAAAGGGTTCTCATATATCAGAGTGCTGGGAGACAAATACAAAGGCTGGGGCAAGACCGCTGTGGAGCACTGGGTGGACCTAAGAGGGAAGGAGGAGCTGGATTTGGCCCTGAGCACCAGAGCATAGTGAGGTGGTCATGGGAGCAGCTGAGTTGGTTCAAAACTGTACCTTGCCTGACTTTTTTCCCCTGATTCTGGCATAAGTAATGCTGCTGCTCTACAGCCATATGACCTTGGGCAAGGTAATATGCTATGTAACTTTTTAATTGCCTCAGCTTCCTCATCTGTAAAGTGAGGTCCATAGGGTTCTAGGAGTTAAAAGACTTAAAGCATGTAAAATGCTTAGAATAATGATTGGTGCATAGTAAAAACTCAATAAGCAATAGCTATTATTGCTGTGCTATGGCCACTGCTAATGAGGAAGGCACTCTGGACAGACACACAGCTCCCAAGTCTCTGATGCCGTACCTTGGCATTTGAAAAATGCCATTTTGTGAGCTTTGCCACATTGGTGTTGCGGAGAATGTGAGCATTAAGGCATGGCAGACCTTTATCCAAATTCCGGCTCTGTAAACTACTTAATCTCCCTGAGACCCAGATTCTCATTTGTATAATGGGAGATTAAGACTCACCTCAAAGGATTACTTTGAGGGCTAAATATGAATTTATGGAGCACATATGGCTTACAAGGCATGGTGTGAAACCCTGTGCTTCTTCTCCGTGGCAGCATCGAGGGGCCTTTTGGGGGAGAGCGGGAAGTGAGTGTCCCTCCCATGACATTATTCTTGCAGAATTAAAGACAAATTTATACTGTGGGTAATAAACTTATGGAATTCATCACTCTGGGATTGTCAGGGGATGAATATGAATAGGCCCAGAAAGATTTAGGAAAATGGATGAAGGCTGGATTCTCAGTGAGTTACTACAGCAGCCATTTCCTAGAAAATGTGCATTTAGGAATAGTGGTCATGCTGAGATGCTCTGTTGGAAAAGAAATAAGAAAGAAATAGGTTCTGCAAAGAAAAGCCTTTGGAGAATGATGTTTACGATATTCCACTCCTACTAAGAACTTCACTTTGGACAGCTGCTCAATTGCTGATTCAGCAAATATTTAGAGTACCTACTATAGCACAGGAACTGTTCTACGTACTCATAATACTGCAAGGAAAAAAGCCAGATTCCTGTTCTCATGGAGCTTACAGTCTAATGGGAAAGACAAACAATAAGCAATAAACATAATAAATTATGAAATTGTATGGTGTCTTTGTAGGTGAAAATGCATTGGAAGAAAATAAAAAAGAAAGTTCAAATAAGGGGGACTGCAAATGGTGTGGGTTATGGAATTCCACAGAGTGGTTAGAGCAGTCTCATCTAAAAGGTGGCCTTTGAGAAAAGAAGAAGGCAATGGAGTTAGTTATAGCTGTCAGAGAATGTTTCAGGCAGAGGAAAGACCCAGGGCAAAGACTCTGAGGGGAAGGGATGCCTATTTTTTCTTCCCAGAAAAGGTCTGTGTACCTGGACATAGGGAGAAGGAAACAGTGAAGTGCTAGGGGCCTTATCAACCAATGTAAAGGCTTCTACATTACCAGCTTTAGACAGAGGAGTGGCAAGATCTGACTCAGTGTAAAGGCACTGAGAAGTTCTTCGTACTCCTTTAACTTAACCCAGGTCCTCCCAAAAGTGTTTGACCATGGAACTCCTTTTGTTTTCTATAAAGCCTCTTAACAGCCTTAAACATATTACACTCTGCCCTCTTCCGCTGGTGGTTCAGATACTCGTTAAACTTAATGTTGTATGTCCCAAACACTTTGCCTCTGGAATCTTTTCTTTTCCCTTAAAGACCATTAGCATCTTGCTTAGCCAGTATTCTAAAACGTCTCTATTGGAGTATGGGCTGTAGACCAGTTGCGTCAGCATTTCTTGAGAGCTTGTTAGAGATGCAGAATGTCAGGCCCACCCTGGACACTCCGAGGACACATTAAAGTTTCTGTGCACACTAAAGTTACGAGGTACTGCTCTATGGGACACATGTTGAGAAATGCTGGATTCGAAAGAAGTTGTGTGTGTGACTGGGGAGAAGTTGGGGTGGGAATAATTTGCAGAGAAGTTTATGGTACTTTATATAGATCATTTCCCAAGTGCCCATCTGCCTATGGTCTATCCAAGGTGTTCTTGGAGCTGGCTGAGCTGAAATGTCCTACTCATGTCCCTCCGTACCTTTAATAACTCATCATGGCTTGAGGCTTCGATTAAAATTCTCCTGACACCTGTTTAGAAGAAGCCTGGGCCCCTTGGAGTAATGACCCCCATATGTTTATCACTCACATCTATATTCAGACAGCCTATAGCAGTCCCCAAATGCCACTTTCCTTCCACCTTTTAGAATTTCTTTCCTTTCAGTGTCTGAAGTTTCTGGTGCCCTCTAAGACACCCAGATGTTAAAGGACAGGGATGTGCTTATGAGCTAGGAGAATGTCAGGGTTAAAGAGGTAATCCATGCCTTCTATTTCCTCTGCTCTTGTGCTCAGAAACATCCCTTTCTATTCTTGTTGCCTCTCCTTCCTCCATCTCCCTTCAGCAACAGCTATAGTGTCAAGAGCCCATGCCTTGCTTAGGGTCAAATGGACTGGTGTTTCCGTCTCAGCTTCATTATTTCCAGCACCAGCTTAGACAGACAAGTGACAAGATCTGACTTATGCAGTGCAAAGGCACTGTTCTGTCCTTAGAGCCTCTTTTCCCCAATTGTGAAGGGGATGCACAAGTGTCTGCATCATCGGGTGGTTGTGAAGACTACATGAGAAAATCCTGGGAAATTTCCTCTTGGCCCTTTTATGTGCCATGGACCTCTGAATCCTAGGCAAGAGGCTCTAATAATAGAAACTAGGAGACCTAAAAATTGCTTGCACGATGTAGGCGTGTTTGATTGCTTGGGATGGAACAGAGAGAAACTGCTGGGCGTGTGTGTTGACACTTGATAAGAAACACAGATTCCCAGGTCATCTCACAGACAGGGCTGCACTGGGCCTCCTGCCTAGGCCTGTTCGATGAAGCACCAACAAGCCCCACAGCTTTGTTGCTTTTTCTGTGCCCACTGGGACCAGTGAGAGAAGTATGGTCTTATCCCTGGTAGGAGAGAAAGAGCCAGCATCTGCAAGTGCCCACAGGCTGTCAAGGTGAGTGTCCACTCCCCTCCCTTGGAGAGGGCTGACTAATTCTCAGTGAATATGATTGCAGCCAAAAAGGGGTTATGGGGAAGGAAGGCTGTGCATTTGTTCTGAGCATGTGTGTGCCTGTGTCCCTTATTAGAAACCAAAATAGAAAAGAACATGAAGAGGTCTGAAAAACAGAATGAGTGACAACAGGAACAGACAGCACGGACACATGCTGCCAGGGCCCAAGCTTGCCAGCACAAACAGAGGGCTTCTCAACCTGGGCATTATTGACATTTTAAGCCAGATAATTATTTGTTGTGGGTGGGAGTATCCTGTGCACTGTAGAATGTTTAGCAGCATCCCTGGCCTCTACCCATTGGATGCCAGTAGCAAAATCCCCAAGTGGTAACCACTGAAAATAACTCCAGACTTTTACAAATGTCTGCTAGGAGGACAGAATTGCCCCCAGTTGAGAGTCACTGACATACAGAGGGCTGAGTAAATGGGCCCTGTCTTCTCAGTCCAGAAACCAAGCAAAATGCACCAGGGTGGCTCATGAATTTACATGCCTAACTTCCTCCTCTGTTGCCTCATGATACATTGGCAGCAGGCAGAGGCCAAAATGATTCCAAGTGACCCTCAGAAGACTGAGAAGAGGCCTCAGTGACACATTCTAGACACTGCTCTGCTCTCTTACTATTTTTCTGGCTCCATGTCTGGTTCCTAAGGCCCAAACATCATCAAAACTGGGGCCAGAACTGTTCACTGGCGTTCTCACTGATTGAAAACTGTCCGGGGCATTTTGGCTGTTGGGAGCATTTCATCTCACATTGATTTATTATTATATTTTTAAAGACACTGAGATTTAAGACTCATCCAGGAGACACAGCTTGCCAAGACATAATTAGGAGCAAATGACAGAGGTAGTAAATATATAATTAACTCTTTTCTTAGTGTCTTTTCCTGGCATTCTTAGTCTATCCACACAGCCTGGGAACCAGTTCTCTGGAATCTCCAGGCAACTAGAGACCAATTACCATCATGTGCACATATTATGTTTTTGAATAACTGGTATACTTGTGTATATGCAGTAAGTTAAGCGGACAGCCACAAAGGTAAACATGGGTACACACACACACATTAACAGCTCCTAATTGGTTTATTTTGATTGATTGGTTGATTTACTCACTGACTCATTGATTCAACAAAGATATGGCGCACACCTACTGTGTGTGAGGCACCATGCTCTTTCCACCTTGCTAAAAATCTGTCCCTAACGAGAAGACTTTGAGTTCTTATATATGTATATACATAATTTGTATATGCATATGATACCAGGGAGTTTTATACACCCATGTACACATACACACATATATTGAGGTTCAGAGAGGCCAAGTAGCTTGCTGAAAGTCGTATAGCTATTAAGTAATGAAGTTGGTATTTTGTCATAAGTATGTCTGATTTTCACTTTCCTATACAATCTCCTTTCAAAGCATACTTCCCAGAGAAGATGATAGTTGAGCTGAATCTTGAAAGGTAGATAGGACTTTATGAGGTCAACATGATAGGAAATGACCTATGCAAAGGCTGATAGAGTTCAGGAACTCCAAAAGTAAAATACAGAGAGACACCAGATGCCTTGGGAGGAGCTAGAGAAGACAGTATGGGCAAGGACCCACTAATGGACGATCTCGTTACAGAACCCGTAGCAAAGTTGGACTCAGATCTGACCCAGATGTTAATCTCTCTCCTTCAGGAGCTAAAGATGCTCCCACTTGGAGCTGCAGCCTCTGGCCAGGTCCACCAGCATAAGTTACAAGGTGACCCCAGGCCCATTAAGAAACCAGGGAGCACTTGATTTCACCCAGTAACTGTCTCCAGCCTTCTCTTGCCCAGGAAGCAGGGACCAGTTAATTGCAGGGTGATCGCCATGTTCTTGCGGAGCATTTAATGTAGCATGTAATTGCAGGGTAAATAAATACAGAGCTATTTCCAGCTCTCAGCCCAGTGCTGCAAGCCTAGTGGTAATTACGGCTGGGGATTGGCTGGGTGCAATTTCCAAGCAATGACTCCAGGCATGAACTGGGTCAGCCCCCAAGCAGGCCCTGTCTTCTCCCAGGAGAACAAGGATGCAGATCTGTCCAAGCTTCCCATTTATTCAGGCGCTTAGCATCTTGGTTAGCTGCTCTGGATTCCCCAATACTCTAGCCCACAACTGCTTCTTGAGGCTCGTCATCCTTCTGGTTGGTGCCAATTCTCCCTGATAGTAGTGGTTAAGATGCCTGGCTTGGAGTCGGATGGAAGTGAGTTTGTATCAAACCCCTTCCTCACACAAGGCTGTGTGACCTTAGATAACGTTGCAATTCTCTGAGCCTCAAATTCCTCATCTATAACATAGGGATACAAATAACACATATGTCATAAAGTTGTGAGGATTAAATAAGATAATGCATGTAGAATGCTGAGCATGGTGCCTAGCTCAGAATAAGTACTAGATATTAGCTAATCTTCCCTCCCTCCCTTCTTTCCTTCCTTCCGTCTTTCTTCTCCTTTTCCCCCCTTTCCTCCCTTCCTTCCTTCTTTCTTTTCTTTAGAAACTGTGCAAGAGAGGAAAGAACATACATTTGAGAGCCCAACAGACCAGAGTTTAAGTCCTGGTTCCATCAATTCCTTGACGTTTTGGTCTTTGAACAGTAATTTGACTTCTCCTAGCCTCAATTTCCTCATCTGTTAAGTAAGAACAGTACCACCCACTTCACCAAGTTATTGTGAAGATCAAGTGAGATTGAAGCCATCAATGTTCTTTATAAACTGTGGGCCAGGCAAAATGAAAACTTCCTGCTCAGAGTTTAAACCTGTGTCACAGATTGGGTCCCCAGGAAGGAAACTCTGAAATAGATATTTACTTGCAATGGTTTATTAGGAAGAACTCATAAAATTACACTTAAGGAAGGGATGGGGAGAAAGCAGGATTAGGCAGAGGGAGAAGCTGAGCTGTGATGCAGTCTCAGTGAGCATCTTACCTGATGCCATGGGAAATGTGAATATGGAGTGAGCCTTCAGAGTTGTTCCAGATGGGGAAAGGGGTTCAGGCCTCAAAATCTTTCCATGGATCAGTCATTGGATGTGAACCGCGCTGTAAAGAAGGCATGATCTGGAGCAAGGCAGCTCTCTGCAGTCAGGATTAGGGCAAACCTCATGGGGAGCTGGCAGCTGAGAACTTTGTGCAGGCAGCATCCCCAGCAAGTAGCAGGATAAGTCCTTCCTTCTTGAAGAAGGACCTGGGAAGCACATCACAGCATCCACCACAACCTGTTGCCTCAACCTACCCAAGTTGTGAGAAAACTTCTTCCCATTCCCAAGCTCCTCATCCTTTCTCCTGCCATCACATCTCCATATGTGTTGTGGCCCATTCTTTCACTCCTTTCACTTCATTCTTTCACTTCCTCGTCTCCCTTTCTTCTGGCCCAGAGTCATTTCTAGATGTCTAAGCTCATCTGGGGAAGTTCTTTGATCCTGGTCAAGCAGCAGAGATGGAGACACAAAGGCCATCCCTCATCCAGCTTCTCACCTCCCTCACTCAGAGCCTTGCTTGAGCTCTGTCTGTCCTTGGGCTCTTGCATCCTGAAAATATGTGGCTGTCAGTGGAGATGTGTCCTTCCACCCTGCTCCCAGCACCTATTTGTCTCTGTTTGTGGATCTAACCTCTTATGCTTGTCCCAGTGTCCTCGTGTTTGTGTCTCTATCTTTATTATTATTATTGTTTTACTATTATCTGACTTGGCTTGAAGCCCACATCCCTTGATGCTGCTGTCTGAGAATCTACAAGGCTCACCCCAGTTGGAGACCAGCTCAGAATACCAGGAATACTAAGTGACTCGGACACTTGTTGTTGCTGTGTCCAGTAGAGAAAGAAGAGAGGAGGCCTAAGAGGCACAGAGAGAAGGCTAGTTACTTTGGACCAGTTGAGGCTCTTCTATGTGGAGGTCCATTCAAGAGAGACTGAGTTCCCAAGTTCTTCATTATTGAAAGTGCGTAAGCAGAAATGGAGGCCTCTAAATGTGAAGACAGAAATGGGATTTAGACCTTGTAGGTCAAGGGCTGGCCACTTATAAGTGATGTCACCTTGAGTAATGACCTCAGCATTCCTGAATTTGCACTTTCACAATGGCCAACGTGGTTCACCCCAGCTCTGCAGAATGCTAAGAGGAGGAAAAAGTGAGAGAGTTCTTGTATGAGGGGTGGGATTTTGTAACTTTTTCCTGACACATGAGGACTTTCTGTCCCCTCTTACCCCAAATATAACCCATCTTAGTACCTGAGGAGGCCCAGTGCAGAGAGGGCTGATGCCAGCTCACATTCAGTGTGGATTCCTGGGGGTTATGACTTTTCTGGATTTCTTAAAGTACTCTGTGCAGAGAGGGGACACCAGGCTCAGGGGGAGCCACTCCTGGCCTTGGTGGAGTTTGGCTGGGTGGTGGGGAGAAGTCAGGGTTTCCGATGACCTCACTCCCTGGCAGCTGCCCCAGGGAAACTCTGAGTTTCTATGACCCAGTGGTAGGCATGGAGCAGCGGCTACACCAGGTCTCATGCAGGAAGGAAGGAAGGATAGAGGCAGGTAGTGTGAATGGTCACTCTTGTGCCCCTAAGACAGCGCCAGGCCAAGGTCCCAGCTCTGATGGATTGGTGTCATGGCCTGGGTCCAGGCTTGAGGGGGTGATTTGCCTTCATTCAACTCACTGCCCACCCTCCTCTCTCCTGGTCATGAGTCATAGACTCGGGGAAGACAACTTCTGGGTGAGACCAAGGCCCCTGTACCAGCTGGAGGTTGACTGCCCAACACCTTACATGTAGTCTGTAAACTAACTCTAGTTGAAGCTGTCGCCGAGGAGACACAATAAGATTGTCCCGTCCACTTCTGTACTTACACTCAGCCCTTTTGTGATAATGTTTCTCCTATAAACTCCCTAAGCATGTTTATTCTGTCTTGAGTTTATCTATGACCCATGTTTAGAAGCCCTCCTCGCTCTCCCTCCATATGCACCAGGACTCACTGGTGGGGTTAGAAGCTCTTCCACACCCCAGGCCCTTCCTAACACTCGCTACTCCTCCCTCTGTCCAAGGCAGGGTTGGAGGCATCTGCAGAGAGCAGGCCCAGCACGGAGGGCCAGAGTCACCCTCAGTCTGGCCTTGACTCGACTCTCCTAGCGTACCATAAGCATAGGAATTTGACACAGGTGGTGTCAGAAATGTTAAACTATGAAATAGGACTTGCCCTGCAGACCCACCCCAGGCACACCATCCTTTAGCTGGCTGTGTGTGTGCACTATGGGGGGCAGGCACAGTTCCAGGCTCTGTATAGGAAAGTAACCTGGACCTTGGAGGTTATTTTGTCCTCATTTTGAAGTTGCAGAAACTAAAGGCCAGGATTAGGGCAGGACATCCTAATTACACAGTCTGTGAAAAGCAGGCTGGATCTTGACGGGGCAATCTGGCCCCAGCAGCCACCCTGGACTGCCCTGCAGTGTAAGAGGCTCCCTGCCATCTTTTCTGTGTAGCCCTGGGCTCCCATATCTCTGACCCCATGCAAATAGCTCCACTCTCTGCCTTCATGGAAACATTGGGACAAAAACTTAGGCAAATGAGGCTTCTAGTGGCTAGGGCCTGAGTGTGATAATAGGGAAGACATTGAGTGGGGTTTACACATCCAGTGGAGAAGCTCACCAAGCCCTGGCCAGCACAGGCACATTCAACCTTCAAACCTGGGAAAGATCCAGGTCCGGTGTGGTCTCAGCTATGAATTCACTAATGTGCCTCGCTTTCCTGCCCCACCTTCAAGGGCTGGCACCAGGACTCCACAGCCCATGAGTCATAGACAGCACTGAAACCGTGGCCCAGGACCTCCATACTGCACCATGATGTCATGAGCTAGCAAGGCCGCTTGAACCTATGTGCCAGGCAGGCAGCTGCAGACACTGCTTTCAGAGCCAGCAAAACCGCTGGCCCCAGATTCCTCTCCAGCCTGCTCACAGGGTGCAGGAGTCCTGTAACAGGACAGGCCTTCTCCGTCCCTGGGAACAATCAGTGACATGAGGCTCTTGTTGGGAGGGACAGACAAGGAAACCTGCGTGCACTCATGTAGAATCGACAGACATCAAAACCTCTATGGGGCCAGAGGGAAGAGGAAAGTAAAAGGTATAGGATGTAGGGGATTGGGAAAGAATCTCTCTTAGGAGAGGGCCTGAAAGGAGAATCCTACAGAAAAAATGTCATGGTTATCAAGGATAGAAAAAACGTATCCTTCAAACAAGCACAATGCCTGGCTCACAGTAGCTACTCAATAAATATTTGTTGGATAAATGTGAAATCTAGACATGGACTTTGTGTACCCAGATTTCTGTTTTCTTATTCTGATTAACTTGAAATCATTTTTCCCTCTGAGTTTTGATGTTCACTTTTGCAAAATGAGAATGCCACAACCTTCCAGCACAGATCACTGTACCACTGCTGCTACGATGCAGGCAGAGGTGCCCTGAAAGTGGCAAATGCTGTGCAGATATGGGGAGGTTTCATTTTTCAACACTTTCCCTCCAACCACCCCTGGGGTCAGCCCCCTGCATCCATCATCAACATCTAATGCTTTTCAGCAATTACTCTAGGTTAATTGGCTCAGGCAGAGCAGTCCATAGGAAATGCCCCCGGTGGAATTGACAAGCCCTCTTCTCGGCGTAGGGAATATCTCTCCGGATTAAGTGTGCCTAATGCTGCCGTTTCTAGATGGGGGATGAAGACAGCAGGGCCAGAATGCAGCTGCACATCATTTGTATCAGAAATACCAGGGGCCAGCTGCCTGGCTGTAATGAAATTCCAGCAAGCCTTGTTGACATTCCAGAGGCATCGCCACAACGAGGTTAAATTATAAGTTGATGATGACAAGCAGACGCACAGGAAAATGTCAAAATTAGCATGGCTGAGCACAGGCACCCTCCTCCCTCCATCCTTGCTTCGGTACAGCCACTTTTCCCTCCTCTGCCCACACCCACGCCCAGGACCACCTAATCTCATGATTTGATGTTTAAGGGTATCACAGCAGGAACAAGTTTGTCTTAGTGGCTTCCTCTTTCTGTCTTACCTTTCTCCTTGGGCCGCCTGATGGAGTGAGAACAAAGCAGCCTTCTGATGAGTCAGTGACCTTGGACATGTCGCTGACCCTCCATGAGCCTCTGTTTGCTCATCTGTGCATTGAGGATAATTATGCCTTCCTCCCGGAGTAGCTGTGGATTGGATGAGCTCACATACATACTTCACTGGGCACAGGGCTCAACAATGTCACTTTCCTCCCTGCCTGCCTTGGGCCCACGTGGGCTCTCCAGTTGGAAGAGAGCAGTTGGGAGGATGGAGCACAGGTGAGGTGGAAAACTAGGCTGGGCTTATACCAGGAGTCCATGCATGATGAAAATCCAGAGTTAGAATGTGGGGTCAGGGCTGGGCAGGCTATTGTGGGAAGGGGGGCACAAGTCCCCGAGTGTACAGCTGGACTCACTATATGAGACTATGGAAATAGAGGGTAGGCATTTCACAAGCAGCAGTCTGAGACTGAATTAGACCAAGTAACAGTCGTACCATTTCAAAGCACCTGTAGATGAATCATATTGTTAAACTCACTCAACAGTTATTTGAGAAAGAGATTAATACCCCATTTACAGATGATTTTGGATCTGTAAATGGAGTATTAACATATAAGGAGACCAGGGAAGGCTTCATTGAAAATGTGACATTCAAGCAGATGATCCAAGAGTGTCCATCCAATTTGGGGACAGAGAAATTTAAAAAGGGGAGGTCTGAAGATAAGCAAAGGATTAGTCAGATTTCCAGTTGAGGAAGCCATTCAATGGCTAGAGGTTTGGGGGGTACTGAGAAGAACTGGGGGAAATCTTCAGCATGGTAACTTAAAAGGATAGACTTACATTCCTGAGGATTAAATGTAGGCTGAGCAGTCCAGACAGCAAAGAACAGAGCCTTGTGGGATAACTTCATTCAATGAACAGGGGAAGAAGAGGAGAGATGGAAGGAAGCAGAGAAGGAAGAGACAGAAATGTAGGCAAACATCATTGACAGGGCAATAATGTGGGAACCAAACCAAAGAGAGGAAGCATCTAGGAGAGGAAATTATTAATGGGAACAGAGCAGAGAGATGGGATCAAGGTCTCCAGCTGAGTCAAACAGATTTTGGTAGGCTTGTCTGGAACTCTCTTTACTATTTATGACCTTGATTCCATGGGAGCATGAGTTATTAAATCCAAAAAATTGATGTGTCAAATTGATTTTCAGGTCCTGGCCCACTGAGACTTGTCAGCAATTTTTTTTCTTTTCTGTTCATGTCTTTGGCTCTGACTTTCCTAGAAAACAGATCATGACTTTGGGTTTCCTTAAATGAAAGTGGTTCAGATTACAGAGGTGGGTCTAGGACAAGAGATAGAAAGGAGAAGAGAGGATGATAGAGGGAGAATATTAAGCCACCTTTCCCTGGAAGAGGACTAGACTGGGCCTCCACCCCAAGAGGCCCAACCCTTTATTTGAGCTCTGATCCCTGCTTCTGTTCAGGCTTTGCAATCCCATATCAGCAAAAGGGCTTCCATCCTGGGGAGAGAGAAAGGATCTACAGGGAAGAAAAGGAGACAGTCTCAATTAGGGTTAGTGGCCAAAACCAACTGAGGTCAACTTCCAAGCATGATTTCATGCACTCATTCATTCAACAAATATTTAGTGAGTGCCTGCCTTGTGTCAGACACTGTTCTGAGCACTGACAATATACCAGTGAATAAAGCAGACACAAATGCCTGGCCTCATGGAACTTACATTCTAGTAGGGAGAGATGGCCAGCACACCACATAAAAAAGTAAATTAGATGATACAATTGTTAAAACATTATAAGGTACTATGGAGAAAAGTGAAGCAGGAGAGGAAGACAGGAAAAGCTGAGGGATGAGGGTGGGGCTGCAAGTTTGCATAGGGAGACCAGGGAAGGCGTCATTTAAAAGGTGACATTCGAGCAGGCTTGTAGGACTTAGACACAGATGTGAATGGATGGATACTGGGCAATTCACAAAACCAGAACTAAGGCTAAAATAGGTGTGGCCTCACAAAGGAGAGGAATCAGGAACCTCTGAGTATCTAGGATGGAGGAATTCATGGGCACTCTCTTTGTGGCAAGACTCTATGGATAGATGGATGGATGGATGGTTGGATTCCTATCATCTAGTGGCACTCAATTCAAGTCAGTGTCTAGGAAAAGAGAAGCTGGTTGAACTTGCCTAAGTCTCCTGTCCACCTGTTGGGCAGCATACCTTGATGGATACCACCACTGAGACTGCATGCCACTGGATGGAGGGTGGCTGCCCAAGGAAAAATCCAGGCATAGGGCTGGGGTGCCAGGCGGGCAAAGCCAACTGAGGTTGTACACACATACATACACACACATAAGCACAATAGCTGCTGCAGTAAGGCACCAAAGAGAAGTGAGCTCAGAGATCTTTGAATCTGCTTCCTTAAGGTTGGAGCTGGAGACCCTGAGACTTGGGAATTGGGAGGGAATTACTCATGGTCACCTATTCAGGAAAGGGGAAGTTTGGTAATAGACTTCCAAGCCAGACTGCTTTCCACTTCCCAGAGCTTCCAGAGAGCACAGGAGGTCTGAGGAGAAAGAAACCTAAGAAAGCATCTCACAGAATCGTCCCATTTCCCAGCTGAAGAAACTGAAGCCAGGAAGAAGACTGAGTGAGTGGGGATTAGTGGACAGTAAAAGGCAGGAGATTTTGGAGGACAGAGTAGAAGGTGGAAAATCAGAACTTTCCTTCTCCTGGACCAGGTGAGAGGATGATGCACAGAGATGTCTTAAGCAAATGTTTAGAACTCTCCTGGGGTAAGGGGAATAGGACTGGCAAGACATCCTTGAGGTCCAGTGCAACCAAGCAGGCCCTGTTAGGTGTCCTGTGCTCCACAGGAAACACCCCAAGGATCACAGCAAATATTCTTACCCAGAGGAGAGCCTGTTAGCAATCTAGGCCAAATCCTATTTGCTTTCATAAGCCTGTGTGTAAACGATGGGCTGCGGCTCATGTCCCGTGGCAGCCTGATGGGGTGAGTGAGCAGGACCAAGCCACTCCTCTCTGTGTCTATATGTTCAGGAGGTCACTTGATTCAAAGTCAAATACACCCAGAGTAGAGGGAGAGCTGCAGAGCTCCATTTGGTGTGAACACTGTAATTGAAAATTAGAGCCCTCCTGCCTACCAAATCTTCACTCTGGAATTTGCATCCCTGCCCTGCTGGGCAGTCAGAATAGCACTCAGTTGCCCAAGTCTGGGCTTATTGCTACTGGAGGAAGCATGGTTTGGCCATTCTGCCCGGGCTCTTTAAGTACAGCTTCTATCCTCTCCACCCACCCCCAACAATGGCAGCTTGCCTCCACCTGCACCTGAATGGGAAACTGGGAACCACAGACCCTCTGTTGATGTCTCCACTGGGTTGTGCTGGCTGCTCTCCCTAGATCCTAAATCCTTGGCTCCTAGCATCTGCTTCTGATCCCTTCAACTGAGCAACCCTTGGCCCTTCAGTAGCTTCTGGGATTTGGACTACAATTCAGAGCTGAGCTCTGTGTGTTCCAACTCAGTCTCTGCAGAGAACGTTTCTGCTCCTGCTTCCAGCCCAGAAACTCTAGCAGCCAAGCCCAAGAGACGATGCAGAGATTCAGATCACCCCCTCTTCAGGTAGAGATTCCCTCACTGTGGGTGTGTCACATTCAGGGCTGGCTCCAGGCATAACTCTGACACTGACCACCTGACCTGGGTTAGTTCTGTCAGCACATCCCTCTTTCAGTCTCAGGCTCTAATTTGCACAGAAGGAAACTGTGACCCAGAGAGGGAGGAAGCTGGGCAAGGTTTGTCTCCATCTGTAGTCACCTTTTCTCCAGTGCTAGCTGGCTGGGACTCTTTCATTGTCTACGATGGGGCCCAAGTTCCCACAGTGTGTTATGAGACCTAAAGCTTGTGTTAACATGATTATTCTTCATCAAAAGTGACCTGTGTTCTCTTCTTGAGGATTAGCCGTGTGGCAGGAGCTAGTCTATAAACTAATCCTTAGTAAGGCGTGATGTCTGATCACAGACAACTAATTGAGCTTTTCACGCCTTAGCTTGAGGGAGTGGAAGGTGCAAATTTCAAGGAATAAAGGAGTTTTGGATTGGTTTGTTTTGTTTTTCCAAACAGAGAATGCTTCTTGATGCTCCTTAAAGCATGATGTATAGTCAGAAACCACGTAGCTGGACCAGTCCTACACAAAGAACTAGGGGAACATTAATCTAAGCCTAGAGATCACTGGAGCTCTGGGCAATGCTGACCTTTGTTTGTTTGTTTGTTTCTAAAGAAAGAGAAACTACTATTTAGAGTTTAGAGCCCACAGAGATACTGAGTGTGAGTATTTTTCTATTGTCCTTCCTGTCATGCATTCAGTAAATGAATCAATCGTCAAAGGTACCTCGGTCACCTACTGTATGTCAAGTTCTTTTTTGGGATCTTTGGGGGATTCACAGATGGACACGGCGTGACTCTCCATCCTTAAGACATCATGTGACATGTTTGGTAAGTCAGCTGTGTAATGTTGATGACAATAATATTAACTTAACATTTGTTAGTCTATAGTTTATAGTAGTTCCCAACATTATTCAGCCTTTGAAGACTTTGTTTCTCCTCTGTAAGGAGGAGGTGGTGAGATCGTTAATCCCCCACCCCACATTGCTGGGAAAATCACCTGAGGTTACACATGGGAAAGCACTTGGTAACTCTAAGAACCCTGAGCCTGGTGGTTATTATTATTACTTCTGTTGTTTTTCTCAGTCTCAGGGAAGAATTGTTACTAATGTCAGCAGAATCACAGCTTCTATTTACACGAAGACAGGCCAAGAATTTCAATCCCTTGTCCCTCTCCCAATTAAATCATCGATGCAGATTGTTCTAAATCCATCGCAAGGTCTAGGTCTGAAGATCCAAGTTTGAGTCCCAGCTCTGTATAATCCTATCAAAGCCTCTTAATCTCTTTGGATTATAATTTTTTTTTCACAAATACAGATAAGATAGGTAGATTTGTAGGTAGAAAATGTTCTAATTCTGTGTCTGTGTGTCCTTACATGTATATGGGCATGTCCTGACACAATCTTGCATTTCCAGAGAGTTCATTCCAGCAAAAGTCATCCCTTGCTTCTTTCCCACCTTTCTTATCTTCAGAGGAATTTTAATTATGCATGTGAATGGGAGGGCGGGGACAGGGACTCACAAACTGTCACTTTCAGGAGCTGGTGTGTGAGTGTATGTATGTGTATGCATTTGTGTGCGTGCATATGTGCGAAATGTTCTCCTTGCTGCCTTTAGACTTGCCATTGCTCTTCTCCAGGTGCCAAATATTCTCTCAAGGCTTCTAAAGTTTGCAGCAGGGGCCAGGCCAGAGAACAGAGGTTTCTCTGCTTCTGCTTGGTGTTTTACCGTGTTTTGACCAGGTAGGCTGCAGCATTGACAACCCAGAAAACAAAGGCAGGAGAGGTGGTGTGCTGCTAGCACAGCCGGCTTGGAGCCCCACTGTCCATCTTTGGATTCTGTGCTCAGCCGGCTTCTGTGTTTGACTGTGAATCATTTCTGCTGGAGGACTGCATGCCACTGAGTGCCCTTTGAGTGGTGTGCATTGCACAGGCATCCTGGAGGGAGGCATAAAGAAATGGGAGTGGAGGGAGCAGCCCAGAGGAGAAACACAACCCTGTCATGCCCAAGTTTGGCTTCTCGGATTTGAAGGATGATAGGTATAGCAAAGGGAAGCTGGCTATCTCTTTTGCAGGACTGAAGGGCGATGAATCTGCTGTCAGCACGAGTGACTCAGGACACCTGGGTTTGTTCTGAGCATCTCCCCTGGCCTGTTGGAGGAAGATTTCTCAGCCCCCACTTCTCCCCCACCTTTCACCGGATGCCACCAGGGTTAATGATGAAAGCAAGTAGTTTGGAGTCAGCCTGGATGCCTTTCCCTGCTGGCTCTGCATGTGCTTACCGCATCTCTTAGGATAATTGCATAGTCTCAATGAGTGCTTACAACTCTTCACAAAAACTCCTTGTTGAGTTAGCCTTAAATCTCCCTGGCTCTGCGTTAGGGGTTGGTCTGATAAATCCTCCTCCTTGGCCTTTGGGACCCAGACTGGAGTAGAGGCTGCTGGAGCTGAAGCTGCCTAACTTCCCTGTCTTGTGTGGTCCCCATAGTCCAACTGTGATGCCACAGCTGCTGCTTAACTTCCTCTGCCCATAGCTCAGGGCTTGGCTCAGCAAGGGAGCAGCATGTTTCACAGCTGGGTGTGGGCACTGCCTGTCTCTGGGATGTGTTCCAAGCACAGCATCCGACTAAGCAGAGACCAAGGAGAGCATGGCCTGGTCAAGATGCATCCACAGCTCCAGAAGTTTAAGTGGGGTGCTGCCTGGGTTTCGAGGATGAGGAAAGGTATCCAACTACCCCACTGGTTCTCAACTGAGGGCAACTTTGCCACCCAGGGGACATTTGAGGATGTCTGGAAACAAGTTTTGTTGTCATAATGAAAGGTGCTACAGGCATCTAGTGGGTAGAGGCCAGGGATGCTGCTAAACATCCTACAATCCACAGAACAGCTCCCCACAACAAAGAATTAATGAGCCCAAAATGTCAATAGTTCAGAGACTGAGAAACACCGCTAGCCTCAGAACTGCCAAGGAAACAGGCACGTTGAGATAAACAGGACTTTGCATTGCTAGATCCTAATGGTACTGGCAGCTGTGTGGTATAAGTGAGCTTGGACTATGAGTGGGCCTTTCCTTTCCCTCTTCCCCCAGACCCCTAGCCCAGTGTGGAAAGTTACATATCAGAGGCCTAGCGAGGCAGGTGCTGTTGGTGCCTCACCTGTATCCCCTTGGCACTCACCGTGGCTTGCCACCGTAGCTACCGATGGCATTCTACAACAAACAGTTGGGACTCTCCACTTCTCTGCCCCAGGGCTTTCTCCCAGCCCACAAGCAGGACAGAGCAGAAGTGCCCTGGAGTTCCTGCCCCCGGGAATGGCCCTGAGTCATTGATGATGGGAGCTGGAGAATAGGTACAGCTCCCGTCCCTCAGGTGAGACAACTCTGCAGCATATCCACATTGTCGCCCAGAGACCCCAGTGGGACGGAGCCTCAATTGTCCACAATAGTAATGAGCTTATTAATGCACCCTGCATTGCTTCCTGCCCTCCCCTTTCTCATTGCCCAGATCCTCTGCTGATGTTACTTGGGACCACTTCGCAGATAGACGACTTCATTCCTTGTCACTGAGTCTGCCTGTGGGACAGCCTAGCCCAAGAGAAACAGCCATATCCGTGTGGCTGCAGGAACTAACATCGTCTGTACTAGGTTATGTATTTACTCATTTGCTTACATCATCCATTCATTCATCCATTTGGTGAGCCCACAACATTTACTGGGCATCAACTATGTACCAGAAATCGAGAATGTCATACTCACATAGAGAAGGAGAAACTGAGACTCTGAGATAAACCTGCACTGCTTCAAAGTCCCCCAAAAACGAAGGACCAAAACTAGAATATAAAGTCAAATGCATCTTATGCCTATTCTTACTACTGGTTGTTTCTCAACAGGCCATGCTTGTAATTACCTGGAGAGTTTTAAGTAAATACAGATGTCTGAACCCCACTCCAGAATCAATTATTATCTCTAGGACTGGGGCCCTGGTCTCTGTGCTTTTTTAAAAGCTCACTGCCATCCGCCCCACACACATTGTCTGACTCAGGATGCAGCAAGTGAGAGGAATGGAGGCTCTTCTGTAACTGGGGCTGAAACTAAAGGCTGACCACCCTTCACCACCTGTCACAAGCCCCCTATCCCCTTGGGGAAGTTGGCATCCTGTGGGGCAGGCCAGCTGCCCGTTGTTGTCTTAACATCTTTGCTGAGTCATCTTGCCAAATTCCACCTAGGCAGGCTGTGCTGTGGTTTCACGGCTTGTTTTATGGTTGGGGTTTCCTGTCCTGCCATATGGTGAGTCCCCGTAAGGCATGGCGGTAATGGGGCCGCACACGGGCAGATGGGCGCTTCTTGACCCAGAAGCCCAACGGAGCTGAAGTCCCCAACTTCACTCTCACCTCTACCTGCTCCCTGGAAGGGTCAGAGATTGAAGTATTTCAGGCTAAATATAGAGGCAGGCCATTAAGAAACAGCATCTCCTCCCCCCTCCCCAATCTCTCCGGGCTTTCCATGCGATGGTTTAATTGCTCCTGCAATCTGTTCTGTTTCTCCCTTGCAGTGCGGGAAAAGCAGCAGCCACAGCCCATGGTGAGAAGCTGCTTTCAGAGATGGGAACAGCTTTTAAGAGGAAGAAGGAAGCTTCAGGTCTCAGAACACAGTTGCAGGCAGGCTTTATTTTTAGAGGTCTCTGCAGAGATTCTGCCCCCTGTTCAGGGTTCGCCAGACACCAGGCCTGGCTTTGGAATTTGGAGTTTGGGGGGAGGCACCATTTTATTCAGATCAGTGTAGCAGGAAGGGCACTGGGCTTAAAGTCAGGCAAACTTGTGAGAAAGTCATTTAACCTTAAGGACAGGAAATGCCACTCACGTTGGCAACATGGGGATGAGGAGGAAGGGAGGGAGCATAGTAGATGGCACACAGTAAGCCCAGAGTGTGGGTCTGCCACCCTTGGCACAATATGGATATTGACAAGAGTCTTGGGCTCATTAGTTGTGTGGCCTTGGTTTTCACATCTGTAAAATGGGGGTAATAATAGCAGCTGCTTCCAGGACTGGCTACATAGTTTGCAGGGCCCAGGACAGAATGAAAATGTGAGGCCCCTAGTTGAAAAAGCATTAAAAATTTCCACACAGTGAGAGCAGAGCATTAAACCAGGCATGGGAGCACAGCCTTCTGAGCACAGGGCCCTGTGCTACTGCATAGGTTTCACATCTTGTCTACTCACAGGAGTGTGGTGAGGAATGAACGAGACACTGCATGTCAAGTGCTTCTGACACTGGCAGCTTTTATTACTACTACTAATTAGGCATCAGATATACTGTTGGGAGCAGTGTTACCCATTTTGCTATGGCGTATATTAGAGGGAGAAATAGATTGAGATGCAATTTCATGGTGTCTCCGATGGCAAGCTATAGTTAAGACTTTATAAGGTAACAATGGGGTGTAACCAAAGACTTTTGAGTACCTTCAAAGTTGTGTTTAAGAATTTGAATCAGGCCAGGTGTGATTGGCTTACACCTGTAATCCCAACACTTTGGGAAGCTGAGGGGGGTGGATTGCTTGAGCTTGGGAGTTCAAGACCAGTCTGGGCTATGTGGTGAAACCCCGTCTTTACAAAAAATAGAAAAGTTAGCCATGCATGGTGGTGCATGCCTGTAGTCCTAACTACTTGGGAGGCTGAGGTGGAAAGATTGCTTAAGCCTGGGAGGTTCAGGCTGCAGTGAGCTGAGATTGCACCACTGTACTCCAGTCTAGACCACAGAGCAAGACCCTCTCTCTCTCTCTCAGAAAAAAAGAAGAATCCTAATCAGAACATTGTGTGGGTAATAGGGAATGGTGGTTGTGGGGGGTTGCTGAAGAGAGGGCACTGCCTGAATATGAGTATTGTGGGAAAGTAAATAAATAAATAGAGACACCAAAGAAATCCCTCCTGGGTGACTGAAGAGAGGTGCTATGTATAAACACAGGGAACCAGGAAAAGGGGAGTTGGGGTGGAGTGAGTTGCTTTTGGTGACATAGAGTGTGAGGTGTCAGTGGGATGGATATAAAACAGGACACTAGAAACAGGGGAGCACGGCCCACATTTGGGCTAGGAGGAAGACTGGGGTGGGTGCACGAGGTCATGGAGACCTGTATGGAAACAACTGATGTACCGGAATAGATAAAATTATCAGTGCAAAACACATTTCCAGATTGCGGAAGCTAGGGATAAAAAAGAGCCGGAAATCAACTATGTATAAAATTAGCAAGTGAAGCTGAGAGGCTTGAACTGATCTGAGAACAGTAGGAGTCAAAGAAGCAGCATTCCTGGAGAAGATCTTGACCCTCTATGATCCTTAATCTCTTCATCTGTAAAATGGGTACAGTGTCGTCCAACACACAGTGTTGATGAAAGGGTAAAGTGAGAACATGTGTGTAAACTACTTCTCATACTATATCAGATGTATAGTTAGTGGACAACACAGTGTAATCCTCTTCTTGCTTTAATTCCTGATTCTTGGATCTTTTTAGTGAGTTACATTCTATGATGTTGCCAGTTTTTATGGCGGTTCAGATATGTTTGTTTTCATAATGAATGCGGTATTATGTAAGTTACTTTACATACATTATCTCCTTTTAATCCTTATAGAATTCTGCATGGAATAGTGCTATTTCCATTTTATGGATGGGATGCTCAGAGACGTTAAGCAAATTACCCAAGGTCACACAGCTACGGAATGACATGGTAGAATTCCAACTCAGGCCTGCCTCCTTCCAAAGTCCATGCTATCCTCTTTATTTAGCAAAAGCAAGACAGGCAAGACAAATCACCCAAAAGAGCTCCCCTTCACAAAGGTTGGCTCCTCTCCTGTATACCTGCTAACAATACCATCTGCACAGGTACTCGGAGACCAGGGAACACCTTGTTCTACAGAATTGTTCATTGTGGGTAATTTGCTATCTTCATGTTACTAAAATACCTTGAACAGTAGCCCATGTACAGTGGCTTGGGTTCTTCCTCTCTATCCAGAGCCTGCATAGTGAGGGCCTTGGCAGGCTGGCATCTTTCCAGCATTGCAGAGGAGGAGGAGAGCACCGGCAAGTGGTCTGAGCTGGGAGGAGGGGAGCTGAGCTCTGTTTCTCCAACCCACTGCTCCCCTTGGGCTAGTCCCTTCCCTGGCATGAAAGGAAGGTGGCCTAAATGCTCTCACAGGATTCCCCAGATCTCCTGCTACTTCCCCAGGTGGTGGTCAAGGTGAGAAAATACTACAAGAAGCAGTAGAGTGCGGTTCATCAAGAGTGTGCATGCTGGAGCCAATCTGCCTGGGAATGGATCCAGGCTCTGTCACTTCCAAGCTTTGTGACCTATGGTATGTTACTTGGCCTCTCTGTGTCTTGCTTTCCTCCTCTTTAAAATGGAAAGAAAAGAATAGTTGTTTCACAAGGAAGGGAGCTAGTACAGATAAGTGTTCTTCATTACTTTCACTGTTTATCGTTGTCATTGTTGTATGGGAGGCCAGACCAACCTGAAAAGATACCACTTCCTCATGAAGTCTGTTCTCATCTGTGACTCTTGGATTATACCCATCCTTTCATGCTTGGCCTTGTATTACAATTATTCAGGAGGCTGGCTTACCTTTTTGATAGGCTGGGAACCCTGCGAGTTGTGGCTTCATGTTTATTCTCCATGCTTCATACTATGTAATTAAAAAAAGAAAAAAATATCCACAGTGGAATATAAAGGGCAGGAACTTTAGAGTCAGCAGTATTCAATATAAATCCTAGCTCTGCCATTTACCAGCTGTTTGATCTGAGGCAAGTCACTTAACCCCTCTGAACCTTGATTTGCTCATCTATAAAGTGGTATATCAGCACTTTTCCCATGAGCTAGTACATGGACATGTTTGACACATCATGGGCATTCAATAAGAGCCATCTCCCATCCTTTCCTCTTTCTCATTTTTCACCACCCCATAGAATGTTTGTCACTAAATACATTTTAAAAGGGGTATGGAAAGTGGGATTTGGAGGCTCTTGGAACTCCCTGTTCCTCGAATACTCACCCAGCCACCAGTGTAGGGATGAGGTCCGTGAGCACTTTGCCCTGTTAGCCAAGAATTAAACACTTCTCTCTTGGAAATCGTAAGCTGGAAGCAAAACTGAGGTCAAGAGAAGGACAGCAACTTTCCCCAAAGCCACAGCAGCAGGACAAGAAGCTCTATGTTCTGACTCCAGCCTCAGTTCTCTTTCCACCACCGCAGGCAGCTGCCTTCAATGGAATGAGGTCTCACTCTAAGCTAGTATCAACAAACTTCCCCTTCAAATGAAAGAAGAAAGTTCTGGAAACAATCTGAGGGATAGGTAACCAGATGCAGTGTAGCAGCAGAGTGGGTGGTGGTTGGGAGATGCTGTCAAGAGGAACTGGGCTTCTAATGACACGAGGATGAAAGTGAAAGAAACCAACAACTTCACCTATTCCTGGTTTTGCAGCATGGTATCACCTGTCCAGAAGGGAGGTTCTCACTTAGCCACCTTGTGGTGTGAAAGGGAGAATGAAGCTTTTGGTTATTTCCTCGTTTTACCGTGGTCCTTGACTCTGAGGGACTGGGAGTCCTTTGTAGCCAGGGAATATGTAAGACTATTGAATGTTCTTGCCAGGCCAATTTAGAGAGGTCTAATGTCTGATTCCACCATCACTCACCAACTATCTAAACTTGAGCTGGTCTGAGCTCAGATTGTTCCTATGGGGTAGAGGGGTGAGACCTGTTCTGCCAACCTTGTCAGGTTGCTGGATGTGTGATAGACTTATGGAGTCAGAAAGTCAAAGTTGGAGTTGGCTGTACAGGCATCTACTGAAAGTAACAAATTGGTTTCATCTAACACGTTCATGCCAGCCAACGGGTAGTGGTTTCCGGGGACAGATTCTGAAGCCTCACCTGGGCATAGCACAAAGAGTGTGGTGATCAATTAGTGATGGCTGCTATGAGCACAGCAATGGGGAGTTGGGCCCTGCATGCTCCACAATTTTCTTTTCTGAGTTCATCTCACAGTTTTATCTTACAAAGGACACTGAAGCTCAAAGAAAACAAATGACTTCGTCAAAGTCATCCAGTGGCAGACGTGGTCTCAGTCCCAGATTTCCTAATGCCAAATTTAGCAATCTTTCTTTTAAGAAAGTTGTCTGCTGTAAAATACTTTACAAATATAAGAATGCCTTATCATCTTTCTGTTGGCCTTTGTTTTCCTGAAAGTCAGTCACCTCAGTCCTCCTGATTGGCTCCATGAACTAAAGACTCATGTTTATGAAAACCCTCAGAACTCCCCAATGACAAGACATGCTGAGTTTAATGGTCTCATTCAGACAACGATAAAATTATGACAATGATGGTGATATGTATTATACATATTATTATACATTATATGGAACATACATAATATATAATATAACAATAGCATAACTTAAACACCTGTTATGTGTGAAGTACAGTAGCAGGAGCTAGCCTGCTCTCTTCTCAATTCTGTCCAATGCATATTTCAGTCACTTCCCCTCTCTGAGCTTCAGTTTTCTCATCTGAATAATGAAAGCCCAAGAACAGATGCTTCCTTTTTGTGCTGACATTTTTCTCTCTGTGCTTCATATTATCAGCACCTACTCTGCGTCCAGAAATGGGGAAAGAGCATGGGACAGAAATGAAAATGTGAATTCTTGGTTCTGTTCTCCTAAGCCACTCACCCTATTCTTCAGGAGGCAAGACAATGGGACCCAATGCACCCAGAAAACAGCAGTGCAACATAGAGAGCAGTGGACTAGAAATGAGATGGGGAGGCTGTGAGATGGGAAGGGGGCTGGTAGAAGTGTAGTTGGGAGCAGAGTCTGGGCACCAGTCCAGGCTGGAAGCCTGACTCCTGCAGTTGTGAGCTGTGCAACCTTGGGGCAAGTGGGTGCTGTACACCTCTCTAGATCTCAGTGTTCTTATCCTTAAAACTGAGCTCCTCTTACATATGTTTCCGGGAACCTGGGAGGTGGAGAGACCACAAGATGTGCACACAGTCTTATCCTTAAAACTGAGCTCCTCTTACATATGTTTCCGGAAACCTGGGAGGTGGAGAGACCACAAGATGTGCACACAGTCCATGAACAAAATAGCTGACACCCCAAGTAGAGATGTGGCAAGGAGTGAAGTGAAAAGAAGTTAGAAAGGGAGGGGGATGCAGAATCTGTAGTTGTTGAGGAAGGCTTCCTGTAGGAGGTAGCTTAAGGTCAGCCTCAAGAAATATATTAGTTTGGGTTGGGAGACATGACGCTAGTCATTTTTCACTAAAAATGGTTTTCTCCTCTTTGGCCCCCATCTGTGCCTCTTTGGAATGGAGCATGAATATTAAGCACATTTTTCATACACTTCGAAGAAAACTAGACAGTGCAGGCAGTGGCCGGGTGAATCTCTTACATATTTAAACAGCATCCTGTTGATTTGAGGTGGAGTCAGCTGAGCCTTGGTTTTTCTGTCTCAGTAGCCCCCAGTACAAGCTGACACGAGCACTTTATTCCTGTGAGTACTTTATTCCTGACCCGAAATGATAACAGAAGAGACACCCCACATTCTACACACCATGCAAGATGTTGTGCTGTTTACAAGGCATTAGAATAGCTTCAGAATTCACTGTGGCTCTGGGATGAAGAACGGACTGAGCCAGCTTTTTCTCTCCCTGGAACATCTACCTCCCCATCCATCCTGCTATTGGGCCATTCATCCTTGGGTATTTGAGCATCTACTATGTACCAGGCACTATATTCTTTCAAGACTCCATTCAGATGTCACCTCCCCCAGGAGGCCTTTGTTGATACTCACCCCTGCCTCAGCTGGGCTCAAAGCTCCTCCTCCATGTTCCAAAGAATCCTATGTTTATTACTTATCTTCCCAAGTTTTATCTCTATGCCTCCTTCCTCATTTGACTGTGGGCTCCTTGGTCTCTTTCACTAGCAAATGGTAGAGTCTCAGATGGTGTTTGCAGGCCCACAGAACTGGACTTGTTCATGGGCTTGCATTCTGAAGTGGGAGTAGGCATTGAACACATGGCGGCAAGTGTGCTGAGTGTTAGAAGAAGGAACTGCCGTGGAGTCCTGAGAGTGAAAGGCCAGCCTCTTCTGGAACCAAGGAATTCCTACCTGATGATGTGAGTTTTAAGCTGATATTGAAAGATTTGTAGCTTTAGAAAGTTAGGTAGCTTCTTGAGTTGACTTCTCCCTAGCTGGTTCTTACTTCTTCCCAGGGCTACAGTTTGGAAAGTGGAGATGGAGATTGGAAAGCAACTGTGGAGAGAAATGTTGGGTTCTGAGCTTCCATGACACCTTCCTGCCTGAAGGGGCAGCCAGGGCTCTCTGACTCCCTTTGGTTGACTTGTTTCCTCCCTCCCAAATATGTCCTTTATGCTACCCAGAAAGGCAAGCAGGTGGGCTTTTTGAAATTCTTCCTTGGTCTGAGCAATCATCACCTGAGAAGGCAATTATGCAAATCACTCCGTGATCTTCCCAGAACAGCAAGCGTGCTCTGGAGAGAAAATCCAAACAGTAAACACCTCTTTGGCTGCCCCTGTGAGGACAACGCAGGCACCTTGTTTGAGGAGCATCCATTAGTATGCAGCTCAGCTTCAGCCAGGTGGAGTTGGAGGGCAGAATTTCCCATGATACTCTGTCAGTTCCCGGGGACATAAGCTCAGGATGAGCTCTCTGCTCCATTCTAGCCTCCACCACTGACTGTGATGGACCTGTTCAGGATCCACCAGTTAAGGGTCTATCTTCTGCCCCCATCATCCCAGCTGGGTCCTGCAAAATGCTGAGGCTTTGTCCTACATGAGCAGCATAACTGTGTCCTAAAGCAGTGACCCTGCCCCTGCCAATAACTGCACATTCCTCTTATGCACTTGGTTCATGGGCTTGGGTGTCTCTTTAAAGATACTTTTTCTAGCTTTCATCAAAGCCGGTCAAATTCTTTTGGTTCTTCCGTTCTCAGTTTCCACATAGAGTTTCCTTCCTTTCCTTTCCCTGTTCCTTTCTCTTACCAGAGTTACCACCTTGGCCTGGGCATTGATCACCTTATGCCTAGCTGGCTGACCCACAGGTCTCAGCCCTAATTTAGATCTCCTCCACTTCCACGTACTTAGGGTTGCCTGCATTATTTATCTCATTCAGGTATTCAACAAATATTTATTTGTTGGGTCTCTATTCACATCCTAGTGATAGCGTGGAGATTAGAGCAGCACCGATCTGACTCTTGCAGAGGCTTATATTCTGGGGTAGGGGCAGGCATTGAACACCTGGCTGCAAGTGTGCTGAGTGTTAGAAGGTAGAACTGCTGTGGAGCCCTGGCAGTGATGGGGTGAGTTTTAAGCTGATATTGAAGGAATCGTAGGACTTAGGTAGGTGAAGCATGCTCAAGGAAGAGGACAAATGCCTGAAGCAGGAGACAATGGTACGTTCTAGAAACTTAAAGTCCAGTGTGGCCAGAATATAAATTGGGAGGAAAAGTGGTTCATGCTGAGGCCAGAGATCAGCAAGGTCCTGACTACTGAAGGCTCTAAAACCATGGTTAAGGAGTTTAGGTTATATCTTGAGAGCAACAGGAAACTTTTGAAGAGTTTTAACAGAGCTCACAGTTCTCCACGGGTGTAATGGTCCAGGATCAATCTCCAGTCAAACATTTAGGCATGGAACTCATTCATCTATGTACATACATTAGTCATGACTCTTTCCATTTCTGGTAATGAAAACTCAACTCAAAGTGGTTTGAGAGAAGGGACATGTGTTGGTGCAAGGATTGAAGCATACAGGCAGATCTAGATTTAGGGGCTTAAATGTCCCTCTCCATCTGTTGGGTCTGGTATCCTCTGTGTTGGCTCCATTCTCAGGCTCTGTTCATGAGAAGGCAGAGGTAGCTGCTGGCAGCTGCGGGCTAACACTTCACTGCAGCAGTTTCCACAGCAGAAAGACAGTGACGCTTGCCTAATAGTTTCATTAAGAGCCTTGGCATTGACTGAATTTATCCCACTTGTGTCAGATGCTCATTTCTAAACCAACAACTGGAGCTAGGGTGAACTATGCTGATGGATCAGGCTGGATCACACACCCATCCCTGGATCTGGGCAGTGTGATTAGCATAGGCAAAGCCCATTGACCAAGAGTAGAAGAGCAGTGGGTGACGAAAAGGAGACTTTGGGTTCTGTCACTGGAAAGTTGAGGAATGAGTGCTAGAACACCATATGCAAGAACAGCAGGCATCATGGTTAATATCGTGTCTACGAAGTAACTAACTTGCTTTTGATTGGATTGAAGGACGCAAAGTATTGTTCCTGGGTATGTCTGTGAAGGTGTTGCCAAAGGAGATTAACATTTGAGTCAGTGAACTGGGAGAGGCAGACCCACCTTCAATGTGGCTGGGCACTGTCAAGTCAGCTGCCAGCGTGGCTAGAATAAGGCAGGAAGAAGCTGAAAGGACTTGCCTTGCTGAGTCTTCCAGCCTTTTTCTTTCTCCCATGCTGGATGCTTCCTGCCCTTGAACATCAGACTCCAAATTCTTCAGCTTTTGGACTCTTGGACTTACACCAGTGGTTAGGCAGGGGCTCTCAGGCCTTTGGCCACAGATTGAAGGCTGTACTGTTGGCTTCCCTACTTTTGAGATTTTGGGACTCAGATTGACTTCCTTGCTCCTCAGCTTGCAGATAGCCTATTGTGGGACTTCACCTTGTGATTGTCTGAGTCAATACCCCTTAATAAACTCTCCGTCGTACATACATCTATCTTATTAGTTCTGTACCTCTAGAGAACCCTGATTAATACAGTAAATTGGTATCAGGAGTAGGGTGCTGCTGTAAAGATACCCAAAAATGTGGAGGCAACTTTGGAACTAACAGGCAGAGGTTGAAACAGTTTGGACAGCTCTAAAGAAGATAGGAAAATGTGGGAAAGTTTGGAGCTTCCTAGAGACTTGGAGGGCTCAGAAGACATGAAAATGTGGGAAAGTTTGGAACTTCCTAAAGTCTTGTTAAATGGCTTTGACCAAAATGCTGATAGTGATATGGACAACAAAGTCCAGGCTGAGGTGGTCTCAGATGGAGATGAGGAACTTAGAAATGGAGCCAAGGTGACTCTTGTTATGCTTTTGCAAAGAGACTGGTGGCATTTTGTCCCTGCCCTACAGATCTGTGGAACTTTAAACTTGAGAGAGATGATTTAAGGTATCTGGCAGAAGAAATTTCTAAGCGGCAAAGCGTTGGAAAGGTGACAGAGTATAAAAGTTTGGAAAATTTGCAGCCTGACCATGCAGTAGAAAAGAAAAACCCATCTTCTGGGGAGAAATTCAAGCCAGCTGCAGAAATTTGTGTAAGTAATGAGGATCCAAATGTTAATTACCAAGACAACAGGGAAAATGTCTCCAGGGTGTATCAGAGACTTTTGTGGCAGCCCCTCCCATCACAGGCCAGGAGGCCTAGGAGGAAAAATGCTTTCATGGACTGGGTCCAAGACCCCCTCTTCAGTGTGCAGCCTCTGGACATGGTGTCCTGCATACCAGCTGTTTCAGCTCCAGCCATGTTTAAAAGGGGCCAAGGTACAGCTCAGGCCATTGCTTCAGAGGGTACAAGCCCCAAGCCTTGACAGCTTCCATGTGGTGTTGATCCTGTGGTTGCAAAGAAGACAAGAATTGAGATTTGGGAACCTCCTCCTAGATGTATGGAAATGCCTGAATGTCCAGGCAGAGGTGTGCTGCAGGGACAGAGTCCTCATGGAGAACCTCTGCTCAGGCAGTGCAGAAGGGAAGTGTGGGTTTAAACCCCCCACACCGAGTTCCCAATGGGGCACTGCCTAGTGGAGCTGTGAGAAGAGGACCACCATCCTCCAGACCCCAGACCCCTCCAGACTGGTAGATTCACTTACAGCTTGCACTGTGCACCTGGAAAAGCTGCAGACACTCAATGTCAGCCATTAAAGCAGCCAGGAGGAGAGCTGTACCTGCAGAGCCACAGTTGAGGGGCTGCCCAAGGCTGTGGGAGCCCACTTCTTGCAACAGCATAACCTGGATGTGAGACATGGAGTCGAAGGAGATGACTTTGGAACTTTAAGGTTTAATGACTACCCTATTAGATTTTGGACTTGCATGGGGCCTATAACGCCTTGGTTTAGGCCAATTTCTCCCTTTTGGAATGAGTGCATTTACCCAATCCCTTCACCCCTATTGTATCTACGAAGTAACTAACTTGCTTTTGATTTTACAGGCTCATAGGCGGAAGGAACTTGCCTTGTCTTAAATGAGACTTTGGATTGTGACTTCTGAGTTAATGCTGAAAGGAGTTAAGACTTTGGGGGACTGTTGGGAAGGCATGATTGGTTTTGAAACGTGAGGACATGAGATTTGGGAGGGTCCAGGTGTGAAATAATATGTTTGAGTGTGTCCCCACCCAAATCTCATCTTGAATTGTAGCTCCCATAATCCCCATGTGTCATGGGAGAGACCTGGTGGGAGTTAATTGAATCATGGGGGTGGATTTTCCCATGCTATTCTCATGACAGAGAATAAGTTTCACGAGATCTGATGGTTTTATAAGGGGTAGTTCCCCTGCACACATTCTCTTGCCTACTGCCATGTATGATATGCCTTTGTTACTCCTTTGCCTTCTATCACGATCGTGAGGCCTCCCCAGCCATGTGGAACTGTGAGTGCATTAAACTTCTTATCTTTATAAATTACCCAGTCTCAGATATGTCCTTATAACCATGTGAGAACAGACTAATACAGCAAGTGTCTACTACATAAATCCTCAAGAGACCTTCAACTCCAGTCAGGCTAGATTCCATATTCTGTGGACCCCAAGGACATGTTGCTTCTCTTCTCTTCTAAGCCTTTGTGCTTGAGGTTGCCTGGAAAGAAATGCACCTGGATTAGAGAACATAGTTTTAGCATCTGGGTCAGAGTTGAATTCAGAGCTTTGGGTATGTAGGGACAGCTGGATATATGAGTAGGGGCATGGTAGAGGTTGTGTGAGAATTCCCTCCTGGAGGTCATTACCAACCCCAAACGAGCTTTTCCAGATGCTCATCCTTCATCTCTGGGATTAGCAGAGAGGGTACGATAAATCCCCATTATTCCAATTGTGAGAGCCAGGTGAGCAGTCAGGGCAGCAGCTGCCAGGCCCATGGCCAGGTGGCCACAGAGCAGCTATCCCCTGCCTCTCTACAGAAGCCTCCCTACTTGCAGAGGTAGACAACTGTCCCAGCTCTCAGGAGCTATAGGCTGAGTGAGGCATATGCCATCAGGACCAAAAAGGAGTAGGCTCGTCTAGCTGGGCACTAGGTCAAGATCTGCCATGATGTCAGTACTTGAGAACCTTAGATGGTGTTTGGGAGGCCCACAGAACTGGACTTGTTCATGGACTTGCATTCTGGGTTGGGGGCAGGCATTGAACACATGGCTGCAAGTGTGCTGAGTGGTAGAAGGAGAAACTGCTGTGGGGTTCTGACAGTGGGGCCAGCCTCCTCTGGGGCTGAGAAATGACTCCCTGGTGATGTGAGTTTTAAGCTGATATTGAAGGATTAGTAAGAGATAGGTAGGCTACTGATTTGGTTTTTCCCCAGCTGGTTCTTACTCCTTCCCAGGGGTGCAGTTTGGAAAGGGGAGATGGAGGTTGGAAAGTGGATGTGGAGAGAAACGTTGGGCTCAGAGCTTCCGGGACACCCTCCTGCCCGAAGGGGCAGCCAGGGCTACCCGATTCCCTTTGGTTGAGTTTTTCACTCCCTTGCAAATATGAAAGAACTTACACTTGTGTCACAACCCTAGCCTGGCCTTGCTTCAGCCTTTCTCAGGTCAATTCCTGAGATACAACCCACTTCAGACTTTGAACCTCATTCTCTGAATGGTGGAAGCTGTTCTTCAAGAGCGCTTTCCCAACGCTCCCTCTCCTATTGCCTCTCCTGCTTGGATAACTGCCTAAACATTCCTTCAACACTAAGACTTTCCTTTATTCAGTGATTCATTTTTTTAAATTAATTAGCTTTTTCTTGACGCCCTACTATGTGTCAGGCACTCGACCTCTGACTTGTCTCTACCTTGTTTCATGAGTCCATCACTCATTATATTATATTGATTATAATAGTCTAATGACGGGCCCTCAGCTTGTCTATCAGTCAGTGGCCACTCAGGAGATAGGAACTATCCCAGGCATTTGAACGGAGAGAACGTAATACAAAAAATTTTAACTAGGTGTAAATTCATTAACCAGGTATCTGAAAAAGTGAAAGAGGACACTAAGGGGTTACAGAGATAGTAGCTACTACAGAAAGCATCCACTGTCCCTTGGGCTGGAGGAAAAAAGGTTGGGATTATTAAAATGCAGGAAGTTGGAGGAGGGGCCCTGTTGGGCTGGAGCTCAGACCTCTGAGAGGGAGATGCTGATCGGCTAGTACTGGTGTCTCTGAGCTCAACATAGGAGGGGTCCCGTGGGGCTGGCTTCAGACCACTGAGAAGAGAGTGCCTCCCGGCTGGTGCTGGTATTTTGGTGGTAGGTGGTGGAATGCATACCACTGGTTCTGCAAGTGTTGGAAAAAACCATACTGAGTTCATCTGCTGCTTTAGGAAGGAACTACCTCTGCCAAGATGAAGCAGCACCACTGGGGTGAAGCTTCTAGGAACAAAAGCAGGCAGAAAGCCACCAGGAAGCGAACTGGAAGTCCTTTTTCTCTCCAGCCTTGCAAACTTCCCCTAGTGCCCCCATTAGCAGAACCTAACATTAACCCAGCTGGCAAGAAAATAGTATTGGCAGCAACAGCAGGCCAAAGCTGCACAGAGAAGGGTTGGTTTAAAATGGAAAGACAGTAACTTCATGATGAACACATATAAGACAGGTGACCCTTTATTTACCATACTTCCTTGGTGCCCAGAACAGTGATGGCTAGAGTGTGTTATTGGAAATACCTAGGACTGGGAGTAAATGGACCCATTTCTACCACTTAATTTCAGTGTGACTTATTGGTCAAGTCATCAATATCTCTGAGCCTTCATTTTCTCATCTGTAAAATGGCGAAAATAACCTCTGACCTACATACCTACCAATCTGCCTATCTTTGATGCAAGCAAGAAATCAGTGTAATAAAGCAAGTATGAGAACTTTGCACCTTGTATCCTGCCTCTCAAATGCAGCACAATGAATCAGTACTCAATAAAATACTCTTCCCCATGGAAGAAAATGTCAGTCTATTTAGGGTTTTGAACATCATCTTAAAGAACATATCCCCCTGGAGACTTCAAGGTTCTGCTTATAAGCAAGAAAGGCACAAACCAGGCTGCGTGTCAGGGAAACTTTCCTGACAATGTGAACATTGTATGAAAGAAAGCAAGCCATTTCTTCTCAGAAATGAGGTTCTATTGCATAAGACATCTCAAACAGACTCAGACAAAACACTTGCAGCTTCGTGGCAGAGCTGGGGGTGAAGTTAGAGGGAATCAGGCGGCCCTTGTCCTTGGGGATGAACAGTCAGCACTGGTGAAGCTCTTTCCCACGTCTAATTTTGAGGCACATTTTACAGCTCCAGTGGCACTGTGTGGGTGTTGGAGACATTGCCTCTTCTCATCTTAATGATGTTTTGCTTTAACAGAGACATTTTGCTTCTTGGAGCTCTGCTTGCTTCTTCAAGGTAATAAGCCTCCCGGGATGCCCTGGGTGGGATTGGGAGCTTGCTCCCAGCTTTAGGCATATTGGCTGCCATGGAGCAGTGAGCAAAAACGGGGAGGGTCCTAAATCTACAGGATCATGTGTGGCCCAGTTTGACTGCTCCCACACATACTAATGGGTGACTGGGCCACAGATACCACACTTCTGAGGACTTTCAACATTCCGCTGCACACAACACACTCCTCCCCATCTCAGGGCCAGGGCACAGTTTTGCCTGGCCTTGTATTGACCGCTGCTGCATCCCACCTCCACAGACGCTGGGTAGGCAACAGTGTCAGATAACCTGGGATTCCAACCTGTCTCATTCTTGGTTGTTAACTTTGGACAGTTTTTTAAACTTCTGTCCCTTTGTTTCCCCAAAAGAAGAAATGGATGTCGGCAGGCTTAGTTCAGGTTCCCTTCTCTAATTCGCTCCTATGGTCCTGCCTAAATACTCATCAAAGCAATGTGCTCCAAAACTCATCCCTACCCTATGTGGCCTAAAGAATGTACTATGGAACTCCATTGCCCAGCAAATTAAATTTAAATTCCAAAGTCTCACATTCAGAGCTCTCTATCATCTTAATCTATAGTTTCTGTTCTTGCTCCTTCCTCTTAATATACTTATTTACCCCAACCAACATGGAATAGTTTGTAATCCCCAGCACTGAATGACACATTCTCCCATCCAAGCCACCACCCACAATACTCCCCTCATTCAGGAAGCTGGCCTCTTCCTTGTTCAACCCTGCTTGTTGAAATTTCCCCAGATCTTACCAACCTGAAAGCACTTCATCCTTCTTTGAGATGTTTTATTTTTTAACAGGGTTTATACACTACATTGATTTGTATGGTTTTTTTTTAACTACAACTGAAGGAGAGCAAGCAACCAAGTAGATACAATAGACCAGGATTTGAATCTGGTCTATTGTGATATGTATATTCAGTACTTTACTGAAAAGATTATAGATAATGTATATAAAATTATGATCACAGTATCTAATAAAGGGTAGTGATTATTATCACACAGTATTAGGTACCTATTACACACTCAATGAAAATCTATTGGATTGATTTGAGTACCTGACATAGGGTTTGAAGCAATAATATTGGATGTAAAAGTTATAAATTGGTATTTTTAAGAATTGGATTTGTTTCAGATTTTAAAGCAACATGTACTCATTGTAGAAAATGTATAACATGTGTGCATGTGTATATAAAAAGGTAGGAGAAATGTCGCTCATAATCTCACAATTCAGTGATAATTACTCTTAACACATGATGTGTTTTTTTCAATTTTAAATACATTGTATGTAGATGATCTCATACAAATATATAGTTTTGTTTCTAATGTTTGTATATGTCATAAATAAAGGTTAGAAACCTACTGTTTAAACTATTATAAAATAATATATGATAGTCATTTTAAATACAAAAAATATTAAAGCATTTAATTAAAATACTCAAATCTAACCTACTATACATATTTGGGGGTATTTTCTTCCAACCTTTTATAATTGCATTTTTGCTTATTTCAGGAATCATGATTAGAGTAAAAGCATTTTCCTATGCTATAAAACAATTTTCTGACATCGTTTTTGATGGTTACATAATATTTTACCCTACATAATTTGTTTAATCCTACCTTTATTTCTACATAGTTAGGATGTTTTTAACTTTTTTCTGGTTATCAATACGTCTTCATCTGAATTTTAAATGTTTTCCTTAGGATAGGGAATGCAATTTTATCAACAATTTTTTAAAAGCCCGAATCGTAATGACTTAGAGTAAGTATGTTATCTCACATGACTAAAAGTGCAAATGAGGCTGTATTTGGATGAGTTAGTTCAGTGACTTGATGATATCATCAAGGACCCAGGCATCTTCCATCATTTTGCTCCTGTTTTCTTTAGTGCATGATGTGAATAGACATCATAACAAATGATTTACATATATTAGCTTCTTTCATCTTCACAGCATCCCTAAGAAGTGGGATCCTATTATTATTCTCATGGTAAGAATAAGGAAACAAGCTCAGCAAAGTACCTTGCCTAGGATCCCATGGCACAACATGCAAGAGATGGACCTGCTGAGGTTCCAGACATCATATCCTCACTCCATCACCCAGAAGAAGGGAAGGATCTAACTCTTCCTCTGTCTCTTCCCCACCTTTTTGATTCGATAAATTTCTGAGCTATGCAAAATTTGGAAGCATATTAGAATGAGCATCTGTATTCCCTTCTCTTCACTCATTGCTCACCATTTGCTGTGTTTGCTTCCTCTCCTCTCTCTCATTCTCTTTCTCTCTCCCAGTTGAAAGTGATTTGAAGGTATCATGGGCTCTATGTCTCTTTTTCAAAACTTTTAAAATTGAAATATGATATACTTGCACAAAGTGTGTTTATTATATGTATGCAGTTTAATAGAATTCCACAAATTGATCACACCTGTGTAACCAGTGCTCCCCTCCTCTGAAATGTATAAAGGGTGATATTGAAAAGAAAAAAGTTCTTTCGGTAAGAAAGAAAAGAGGAAGAGGCCAGGCAGGGTGGCTCACACCTGTAATCCCAACAATTTAGGAGGCCAAGACAGGTGGATAACTGAAGGTCAGGTGTTCAAGACCAGCCTGGCCAACATGGTGAAACCTCGTCTCTACTAAAAAACACAGATATATACAAAAATTAGCCAGGCATGGTGGCACATGCCTGTTGTCCCAGCTACTCGGGAGGCTGAGGCAGAAGAATCCCTTGAACCCAGAAGGTAGAGGTTGTGGTGAGCCGAGATGGCGCCACTGCACTCCAACCTGGGTGACAGAGTGAGACTCTATCTAAAAAAAAAGAAAAGAAAAAAGAGGAAAGAATAGGTGTAGCATATTGGCACCCACAGCATCTGCTGCTGCATCATCTCAGTGACCGTGCTTTCTTTCTTAAGCTGGAAACGGAAATTGGCCACAGAGCATAAAGGAGTGAGGACCATGGTAATACAGCACAGGAAGGCACAGTTTCCAGGTCACCATAGACTTTGGAGTCAGAGAGTCCTGGATTGAAATCTCAGTTCTACCTTTTATATGCTTTATGATCTTAAGCAAGATATTTATCCTCACAGAGCCTCATTTTCTTCATCTGTACAATGGAAATAATAACAGGGCCTACCGCCAAGGGCCACTGTGAAGGTGGAAGGAGTTAGTATTTGTAAATCATTTACTATGCTACCCAATTTATAGTGTGCACTCTAGAAATGATACCTGTTGTTATTATTATTACTAATCATAATAATCTTGCCAAATATATGTTATTACTATTCTTGTTTACAATGGAGAAAATGGATGGCCTGAGAGGTAAAGAGATTAATTGAGTCATAAGTAACAGAGCCAGGATTCACAATCAGGTTTTTCTGGCTCTACACTTGTTACCTCCCAATGAATAGATCAGGCCTGGTCAAATGGGGGACTAAATCATACCTCTGAAGATCAATTTGTTAACTGACAGTTTTATAATAAGAGATGTAATTGCCAAGCAGTCACTGAGCTGGTGCCAGCAGGCCAGCATTTGCTTCTTCCCGAAAAGAAAGTGCAAACGGCAACAGGAATGGTGCTAAAATGGCTGGAGCTGCCTTCAGGACCACCCAGCACCCCAGCCCTTGCAGATTCTCCAGACAGCACTGGACCCAGATGAGGGTACCCAGGGTCTCATCAGGACATTTCTTCTGACCTTTCAGGTGACTGTCATTGGTCCCTTCCTCTCTGCGAACTTCGGCCTCCACATGGCCAAGGCAGTGGGCATGGGGAGTTCTGGTGGAGGCGATGTCTGTGGACCTGGCTTGCTTCAGCAAGCTGGGACTCCAGGTCCCCACTCATCGCTGCCTCATCTCCCAACCCCACCTTCCCTTCAGTATTCAGAAGGGGGATTCGTCGTTTGCGTTTTTTATAACTCACTTCTCTATTGCTTTATTACTTTTCCAGTGACAGGCAGCAGAATAGACTTTGTCTCGATATTGGCTGAGGGAACGTGGTCTGCATTTATTACAAAATCTGATTTCATTTTGGTTTTACTTCTTTTTGTGTATGGGGGAGGAGGCCTGATCCTCCTGTAGGTCAGCTCCAGCTGGAGGAGTGGGCCAAATTACCCGGCAGCCTCTGGGTCCACACTGAGAGTGGGCAGGCCCTCCCGGGTAATCAACTCTAGAGGTGCTTGGGCTGAGAGGGAAATTGAAGTCACCAGGAAGGCCACGCAGCAAGAGTGCCTGATTGGAGACAATGGCCCTGAAGGGTCTTCCTAATACACCCTCTGAGGTAGCTGCTTCTGACTATGGTTCAGCCTCTTAGAGCCCTCTGCCTCTGGCAGCCTCAGTACTGTTCTTCTCCAAGACCCAGGCCTTGAGGGAGGCACAGTCAGACTTAGCTTGAGTCTTGATTCAGCCACTCACCAAGGATCAGGATCTGGGGTTGGCCACACTAGAATTCAAAAGTGGACACTCTGATTTTGATGCACATCTCTAGGCTCTTGGAGTTTTCATTTCTCACTGGGAACTGTAGACAGTAACTTCTGTCTTGCAGAATAATAAAACAGTAATTAATCCTCACTAAGCCTTTGCTAGGTGCCAGGCACTGTGCTAAGCGCTTTCTATGACTATCTCTTCCATTTTGTACAACCATTTGATAAGATTGGTACCAAACATGACCCCACATTTATAGATGAAGAAACAGAGGATCACATATGCCAAGAACTTTGCACATCTGTCCAATTAGGCTGGCAAGCAGGCCTATGGAATTTGAGGGATGCATGGTTTGTAAAAATGGACCTAATGTGTATTTTTAAATAATCCTCATTAATTCTTTTGATTCCTTGGAATAAAATAAGAAATCATAGACATCCAAGGCAGCATAGAAAGGGTGTGCGGTACCTTTAATTTTTCTAAAAATAAAACATAAATTTACAAAAGCACAGTCACTTATTGTGGAAGAATCTATTGAGTATCTTCTGTGTCCAGCATGGTGCCAGGCTATGCAGATTTGAGTCGGACAAGCCATGGTCAGGCCTGGGTAAACTGCTAGTGTATGGCCAGCAAACAGCTAGGGGGCAGTGTGACATCTGCACTGAGCAGGGTCCACAGAGAAGTGACCAATCCTCTCTCATGCCCTGCCATGAGAGATTTTCCCAAAAGACATAGCACAATCAGTTTGTGTCCACAAAGGATTCCTATCATGCTGAAGAAAACTCACCCACAAGTCAAGTTGGTGAAACTTTGACCCACCACTTGTTTTTGCATGACATTTACATTTTTAAACAGATGAAAAAAATTGAAAGAAGAAGAATGTTTTGTGCCACATGAACATGTATGAAACTGAAGTGTAGATGTCCATTTATAAAGACATGCCAGAACACAGTCCCACTCATTTGTTTACAAATCATCTGTGGCTGCTTTCATGGTCCAGTGAAAGAGTAAGTAGTTGTAATAAAGACCCTTTGGTCTGCGTACCTAAAAGATCTACTTTCTGGCCCTTCACAAAAGAAGTTTGACAACTTCTGCTGTAAGTCATTGTCTTCTTCTTCATCCTCTTTTACCTTGGTGCTTTTATCTTCATGCAATGTCCACTGTCTCCTTCCCTTGCTTTGTCTAATCCTCCCAATCACAGTGTAAGGTAGGCATTGACAATCTTTCGCTCAAACTGAGGATCCAAGAGGAAAAGTCATTTGCCAAAGTCCACAGCTACTAAGCAGGGAAGCCAGGACAGGTCTTGGATTCCAGGTTTTCTAAAGCCAGGGCCAGTCCTCACACCTTCTCTGTGCAGTACAGACTGAGTGTTTGAGGCCATGGCACCATGTGATCAGAGGCCAGGTGGCGTTTGAGGTGTGAGTCTGTGATCCTGGCGGGAGTGGGCACCCCAGGGCAGAAACCTTCCATCTGGAGGATTAGGTGACCTTAAGGTCCCTTTCAACTCCCTGAGCCCATGATTGTGTGATCTCTGGCCAGTTCTGCAGAGGGCTAGGCCCCATGCCATCTCTAAAGGCTTCACTGACAAAATGAGGCTCCTGCAGGAGCCTAGATCCCCACGCTTCAGCCAGACTCTCCGGAGCTCTGTGGTGCTGAGTGAGGCTCAGAGCATTGAATTTGTTTCTCCAGATAATTTGTCTTTGCAGAATGAGGTAAAGCAGTGTGGAGACAGCAGAGGTCAAATTCAGCTTGTGGATTATCAGCCACCTCTGTTCTTCCTCCCACGCAGGAGTGTTTCCTTCTGTCCCATCAGAGACCACCTTAGCACCCACCTAGCACAGTACAGTGGAAGTTGGATGGACCTAGATTCAAACCCTGATTCTGCCACTTACAGGCTTCAAGATTCAGTCAAGGGGCTGCCAATATCTTTCACCCTCCACATCCTATTCTGCAAAATGGAAATAATAGAGTGTTTAGTTAGCACTTAGGATCAAGAAGAGATACATCATCTAAAGTACCTAGAATATCCAGTAAATATTAGTTATAATCTTAATTCGTATTTAAAGCAATAAGAAACTGAAAATATTTAACACTGGTAAAAATACATAATATGTGACTCAGAACAACCCCATCCAAACAAAGAAAGAAAAATACCTTCAGCTTGATGGTCCTCTTTGACTAGAAAATAAAATTGAACACCACTTATCTTTGTGCTTTAGGCCCTCCAGATATTTTCAGAATTCATCTCTTTGAAGGATGGGTGGAAATTCATTCATCTTCATCCTCAATGGATCCTAAGTTATTGGACTGCTATCCAGTCCCCAATGTAACATGCATTCTTTGTGGCTTTTGCATGCGAATGTTCCTTTGCCTGAGCTTTCCTTCTCCACTTCTCTGTTTTGTGAACTCCTACTTATCCTTCAAAACCCAACTCAAATGTAAATACTTCTATGATGCCTTCCTGTACCCTTAATTCCTCTTCTGTGTTCCCACAGCACCTTATACATGAGTCTTATTAGAGCATGTAATCTATTGTAATTGAGTTCACTGTTGATGTTGGAATCTTTAAGGCCTAAGTAGAGGTCCCACTAAGAGCACTAATTAGAGTAAAACACTAATGGAGCTGTGCTCCTTTTCCTGGAGAATCTGCCTGTGTCTCCACAGAACAGTCAACACTCTCACTACTCCTGCCTAGAGGGAAGGAAGGCACAGTCTGGAGTGGCGAAGATAGATCTCCCATGAGATGGTGCTAATAGTTTTCCTTTGATTTTACTTTTCCATCTTGATTAAAAATATGTGATGTTTACACTGCTACAGGGCAGATGGAACTGTGAATTGCTTTACAATCTACACATCAGATTTCATGTCCTCTCTTATTTCATGTTCCATCAGATTTCCAAACCTTTGGTTCTCCTCTATTACTCAGTGGAACTCAGAACTTTATAATAATAATCTTAGTGGGTGCAGGTGCAGGGAAGGGCAGATCAGGGATGTGGATGCAGAGGACATATATGCCCCATCTCCTCTACTTCACCCCATCCTGCCACACTAACATCCTCCCGCATCCTTCTGGGAGCTCCCCAATCTTAGTTCAAGTCTGGTTTCCTGGCCCTGTCTCTGCTACTCTTTCCTATATGTATGCCGATCTATGCCAGCTTTACCCATGGACCTTGTCCCCTGGCCCCACCTTCTCAATGGCCCCACATGGAACTGCCTATTCCTAGTGTTGCTTCCCTTCATTTTCACTCTGGGTTTAGTCTCTCTGAATAGGACAGCCTTCTCCATCTCTCCTTGCTCCCTCCCTTGCCAGCTGCGGTGAGCCCCACTAGCCTATGAGTCCTAGAGGGCAGTGAACATGTCTCATTCATTTCTATATGAACACACAGCAGTGAGCACTGTGCCTGCACACAGAGGGTATTCACTGATTGTTAAATGAATCAATGAATGCACAAATGAACAAATGACTAAGTCTTGATGACTATGCATTTAATAGATCTTTATTTGTTCAGAAGAGGTCTGATTCAAGGCCAGGCTAAACAGTTTCCACCTTTTTTTAGCATTCAAAGAAACGTTGGCACTTTTGCCACAGCAGAGGGCACTGTGACTTCCCTCCAGCCTCGGGCCCCCCAGAACCCCAACCTATTCCAATCGTCTTTCACCCATGGTGAGATGACAAGAAAAGGATTCTCAAAAGATGGACAGATAGCAACATCACCAGCCTTCTGACTATCTCCAAATAAGAGATTTCATATACTTATACAGGTCTATGTGCAGGATCTTGAGCTGCAGTGGCTGCCTTGACTGCGATGTGGAGATCAAAGCGACCAGTAATACGATCTGGTCCCTTCCTCCAATTCACCACTTAGGAGGTGCATAGTGCCTTAATCACAGTTAATGATCCACCTGCCTAGTGGCATGTCATATGCTAAGGTCTGATGGTCTCTGACTTCCTTCTTGCCTGCTGGGGGATGCTTCCCAAGCACCATGAATGGGATTTCCCTGTCAGAATCTAATTATGGATCTTTATGCTTTAATCTCATTGCCTTGTCCACTTTGAGACTTGTGGCCAGTGGGGCATGAATTCCACTTATCAGGGCCTGCTTTATTGTTTCCGAGACTGCCTGCTGCTCTGCCCAGAAGCTGGCTCTGGATGCAAGCAAATCGTTGGAAAGTGGATTGATGTAACTTTGTGGGGAGCTGAGTCAGATCACGGAGCTTCTTGTTGCCAAACTTTCAGGGAGACCTAAACAGACCTGGCAAAAGATTTGTGAGATTCATTTAGGTCACCATGGTGTCCCCTGCCACCGAAGCCATATGCAGCCTAAATCAGGAGGCTCAAGGCTCAGAAGGCATTCTCAATCTTAGCTCTGAACTGCCCTCTTCATCTGCTTGCCACATCTAAGCCTGCTGATTTGGGCCTTCTTGGTTAGCAATATTGTTGCTTCTCCCATTTTTATTTCTCTTGTCCTTTGTATTTGTCCTCTAGTACCATTTTCCTGGCTCTAAACTTATTTTCTGCTAAACCAGTTGTGCCTCCTTATTCCATCTGAGTTAACAGCCCTCCTGGTCATGACCCTAATGCTGCTCTGTATCAGTGAGCCATCAGTCCTGAGACCACCAGGAAAAAAAAAAAAGGGTAAGCCTTTATGCCCGTGCTGAGCTTTGAGGTTGTGAATGTGTTACCCATTTCACTCCTCTGGCAGGCAATTCTGTGAAATCGACATTATAACCCCCTTTCTAAGATGGGAAAACTGAGGTTCGGGATGTTAAGTGACTGCGGATCACGACTTCACATTGGAAAAGCTGCACCTTGAGCTTTCAAGCCAAGCTGCTGCCCCTGGCATCAGCCTCTGTCTTCTACAGAGTTGCCCTACAGAAGGCAGCAGCAATCACATGAGATCATACTTAAATTAGGCATCCGCTCAGCCCTTAAGAGCTGGTACACAGTTTCTAGTGGATCCTCAGCAACCCTTGGCAGGACAATGCTCTTTTTTTATTGGGAAACAAATGTTCAACTTCAGGAGAGACTCAGAGAGGGGTGAGGGAAGCAGAAAAGATGGTGTCCCAGCCAGTCCATTTTACACAGTGGTGAAGATTACCATCAGATCTACCTCCATCACAGTCCTCCATCACATGGCCGAGAGGGACGGAGGCCACAACAACTGCAGCCTTGAGTGTGGTAGCACTTTGCAGTGTGCAATGGACTTTCAGCATGATTAGCTCATCTCATTCTCAGGACATCTGTCTGGCAGGGCAACCCTGAAGAGCAGGCAGGGCAGAAATGTTTCACTTTGGCACAGAAAGAAAGCATAGCTCAGAGACTAGCCCACATCACATGCTCCTGGAACCCTGTTTTCTTGGCACTCCCCTGGGTCACCTACCTCTCCCCACAGGTTTTCCTCTCCATCCAGCCCTACTCGATTGCCTCAGCCTCACCTCCTTTCTCCACTTCTTCCTACTCTTGTCTACTTGCTTCTCCCTCTGAGCACCTGTGTCCTCTCTGAACCACTACAGATGTTTTGATGCATTCCTAATCATCAAGCCTCCTTCTTGAGGCTAATGAATAGAGATATGAAAGTTCATGCTAAGCTGGCACTGTTTCTTCTGCTATTGCTGCTCAGGGCTGGGTAATCTCATAGGAGGTCGCCTCCACAGAAAGCTCAGACCCTATCGGGTCACACCCTCAAAATACAGGTGAATCAGATATTATCTGTCCATGGAAGTGCAAGGAAAATAAGCAATCTTAAACGTAGGTATTGAGTGGAAGTGGTCGATAAATTGCCGCTGAAAATTCAGAAACATCAGCAAGTCCTTATACTGGTTTTCAGACAGAACTTGTGATACCACCTGAGTAATCTGAAAACCTCAAGACAAGAATTTCTTTTAGAGTAACTCAGGTTGTCAAAAGCTGACACAAATCCTATCTAGGATCTGCCTTCATCCTCAGACGCAAGTGGTTTCCACAAATAAACCTCTAAGAATTTTTATAGTTAAAAATAACTGAATGACAAGGAAACAAAACACTCCGAGGGTGAATCAGAAGAAGCAACTGCAAGCACTGAACTGCCTGAATCTCAGCTTCCTCACCAATAAAACGGGGATAACAATACTCACCCTACCAAGGTGGTGCGTGGATTAAGAGATCAGGTGCATGTAATGTGTTTAGCACAAGGCCTGGTGTGTACAGCGGATGCACAGTGAGAGCTAGCAGCCGTGGTTATTTTCTCCGGTTTTTTTTTTTTTTTTTACTATTATCTTTCAATGAATGTTGGCTTCTTTCTCCTATATTTTCACTCATGCACAGGCAAAAGAAAGTCAATGTAGATGGAAAAATTGCAGGATTTGGTGTCAGGAGGTTTAAATTTGAATCCAAGTCTCTTAACCTCCTAGGGTCTGCAGCCTCAACTGTGAATTGAGACAGAGTTACTTGCACCTGCTCTTACTGGGCAAGGTTGTTTTGAGGATGAAATGCAGGGAGGGCTGTGGAAGCACTCTGCAAACTATAAAGTGCCGTGTAAATGTCGCCTGATCATATTCTCTTAATTTCTTCCATTGTCTCCCATTTTGTGTCTCTCCTGAAACATGTGGTGTAGGAAGTTTTCAAAGATGAAGTGGGGACATAAGGGCAGGTGGGGAATGGGTTCTCATTCTGTGGTTTCTCCATTACAGTATCAACCTTCTTCCCTGGGCTTCTACTCTTTCTCCCTTGCAGGGGCAAAGACAAATAGACTAATACCTTATATTTTTACTGTACTGGATGATAAAAGAATAAAAGGCTGATCCAGAATTCAGAAGTTCCATTCTGTCATTTCCTCATTGTGTGACCTTAGATCATTTCTTTTTCTGGCCTTAGCTTTCACATATATAGAATAGATACAATAGTACCTACCTCATAATTGCATGAAATTGCATGAAATTATTATTATTTTTTTTTTTTTTTTTTTTTGAGGCAGAGTCTCGCTCTGTCGCCCAGACTGGAGTGCAGTGGCGCAATCTCGGCTCACTGCAAGCTCCGCCTCCCGGGTTCACGCCATTCTCCTGCCTCAGCCTCCCGAGTAGCTGGGACTACAGGCGCCCGCCACCTCGCCCGGCTAGTTTTTTGTATTTTTAGTAGAGACGGGGTTTCACCATGTTAGCCAGGATGGTCTCGATCTCCTGACCTCGTGATCCGCCCGTCTCGGCCTCCCAAAGTGCTGGGATTACAGGCTTGAGCCACCGCGCCCGGCCAAAATTGCATGAAATTAAATGAGATTTTGTTTGGAAGATAAAAGGTTGGAACTTACACCTTCTAAGATCTTTTGCAAAGTTAACATCCTGAGACTTTGGGAGGGAGAAATGCTTCTGGAATGGTGATTCCCAACTATTACTGGAGAGAGCCTAGGTCTGAAAGCCATATAGGTGAGTTCCTCCTTGCGACTTTGGGGTCAGCCCTGTGACACAGAGCACATTTTCTAAAACTGGGATGGTAGTTGGCCTTCATTGCTCTGCTGATGAAGCTAAGTACAGCCCTTGCCTCCAGAGCTGTTCAACTTGAACCATGTCTTTGCAACACACACCATCTTCCTCTAGCAAAATGTGAAGAAATGAAAAAACTTGACCCCTGACTTCAGGGCCCCAATTTGTCTCTGCCACTTGTTTCCATAGTGATTATCACTGAGAGATGACCCGCCACTCATTAATCTGTGACTTCGTGTTCCCTGTCCAATTCCTGCCTCCCGCACACTCTCACGTCACCCAACCAGAAAAAGGGCAGCTTCTGTAAAGGAGAAAAGGAGCTGGAAGGCAGAGGGTCTGAGTTCTGGCCTTGGCTCTTCCATTGGCTGTTGTGTGAACTTGAGTTAGACCCTGTACTTCTCTGGGTCTCCATTTCTTCATCTGTGAAAAAAGGGCTCCATCCGTAGGTGACTTCCACAGGTTCTAAGACATTCTAGGACAGAGGGCACATCCCTATTTGGGCCTAGGAGGGGTTGAGTTTCCCTCTTTAGCATGAGAAGGAGGTGAACAGTGATGATGCTGCCTCAGGAACCCACTTATCAAGTTGTGACTGTGACACTTGGATTCCCCACCTCCCCAAGGGCTTTCAGGCATTGCTCAAGTTACTCCATCCAGCTTTGGTACCTTTTCTGCCTTCTCCCTTCTTCCCCAACTGGCGACCTCTCATCTGTCCTTGGAAACTTCGCCCAACTGTTGTCTCTTCCTGCAGCCTACTCAAAACCCCTAGCTTCCTGCCAGTCTTGTCCATACACGTCATTTATTTGTTCCTGGTAGACGTATATTCTAGCCCTTAAAATGCTCTGTGGGAATGTTGTGTCCATATATCTCCCCAACAACACCTGCCTTCCTAGCCTGAGTTGCGCCGGGGTGGTAGTAACTGCAGCCAGACAGCCTTTTTCTGGCTCAATGTGGAAGCTGCAGGCTCACAGCTGCATCCTGCCCTGTCCCCGTGCAAGTGCCTTCTGATTTCAGACTCCAGCCGTGAGCAAACCTCTCTCTTATGCCCCAGGCAGAAGTACAGGGGATCCCCTCCCAAACTCCCTTTGGCCTCCTTTTTATTCCTTTATTATTCCATTGCTCCTCTCTGAGCCAACATAGATAGAAATAGCCACTGCTATGTGGGCTGGCCTCTCTCTGGACCACTGCTGCTGTCCCAGTTTCTTTGCCCCCAGTGGAGAAGATGCTGAGCCAGAGACCCCCAGCTCCCTCTATCCACTTCCACTGGATGTAGCTGCATCTCTAAGTCTGGGGCTGAGAGCAGATGAGGTCTCTATTGGCCTTTCTCTTGGGGTCCCACTTGGGATGAGCCACCCGGGCTCCGGGATGCTGCTTTGGATAGGGTGGGATTCCTTTTCAGCCCCCGGGAAGCCCCTGGTGGTGCAGTAAGGCTTCGTCCCTTGCAGTGCCTGCAGCCTTTTTGCCACCACTCTAGGTTCATCCTGCCTGATCCTATCTGGGATGGGGCAGATCCACTGCTTTTCCTCCTAGCACGTCTGGGAGAGGGATGATCTGAAAGACTCTCCTATCAGCATGCCCTGCAACTGTCCTTCCTGCTCATCCCTGAACCACTCACTAGGACACCCTGGCAGGGTTGGAGGCTCATCTGGCCCCTCATGAGGTTCCACCACAGTTGAGCTCCCCTAGACTTCTGCACTTAGACTCCTAACGGGTAATGCTGCATCAGCTCTTGGCCCCACATTCTCCACTCTGCCCGACATCCAGGAAGATCTTTTCCTGCTGCTCATCTGACACTGCCAGTCGCTGCCTGAGCACTTAGATAGCTCTTTGCTGCATTTAGAATGGAATGCAAACACCTTAGCCTGGCCCTGGAGGCTGTGCTTGGCCTCAAGCCCACTCCTTCTGGACTATAGCTGCCCTGGCTTTCTTTCTGTTTTCTAGGGAGCAGGCCATGGGGCGGTCATATGCCCTACAGTGCACAACCACTCACCATCCTTTGAGTCGCAGGTCAAACACCAAGCTTTCCTTGGCACCCCAAGACTAGATCAGATCCCCCATTGTGTTCTTTAAAATACTCTGTGTTTTGCTTAACAGTCTTGTCTCAATTTGCAAAGATTTGTGTATTGTGATTATGTGAGAGATAACTATGTCCCCTGCTAGGATCCAAGCTCTGGGAAGCCAGGAACTACATTTTTGTCAACCGTTTTATCTCCAGCACTGCACCTACTACAGTGCATTGTTGTGTTCAATTTAATGTAAAAGGAAGGAAGGAAGGAAGGAAGGAAGGAAGGAAGGAAGGCCCCGCCCTTCCTTTGGGCAAATAAGAACTCTGATCTCCTCAGTAGTGACCAGCAGCACCAGCCACTCCCAAATGCCCTATTTACACTTGTGTTTAAAGGGAGCTACTGGCCGGGTGCGGTGGCTCAAGCCTGTAATCCCAGCACTTTGGGAGGCCAAGACAGGCGGATCACGAGGTCAGGAGATCAAGACCATCCTGGCGAAGACGGTGAAACCTCGTCTCTACTAAAAAAATACAAAAAACTAGCCGGGCGAGGTGGCGGGCGCCTGTAATCCCAGCTACTCGGGAGGCTGAGGCAGGAGAATGGCGTAAACCCGGGAGGCGGAGCTGGCAGTGAGCTGAGATCAGGCCACTGCACTCCAGCCTGGGCAACAGAGCGAGACTCCGTCTCAAAAAAAAAAAAAAAAAAAGGGAGCTACTGCAGCAGGGACAGAACTCATGTGTGGAGTGAAGGAGGGAGGGAGGGGGTTATGTATCACTCATATCTGAACCCACAGTGCAATTTATGTATGCTCTGCCTTTAGGCCTGCTGTGGGGTCCTCAATCCTGAGATTTAGGCCTTGCTCAGTGATGAGTGGCACTAGATGATAGAGATGCTTCAGCGCGATCCCTCTGGGAACTGCTGTTGCAGCCAAGTGATGGAACAGTCTGGCCAACCAGCTTCTATAGGGAACCTAGAATATGTTAAAGATTACCATAGAAATCATGGAGTGAACCAGTCTGAACTCCTCACTCATGATAAACTCATGATAAAGCCAACTTACCGATTAGGAGGGGACAGGAAGTGGAATAGAAACCTCACAGTCCTCAGAGTTGGGCACGCTGCCTAGTTAGGGTTGTCTGCTGGCCCCATGACCTTGGACAATGGCTTACCTAGAGTAGCTTATTGCTCTCCCAGGTTGAGGTGCGAAATTAAAGGAGAGGATGCATGAGTACGTAGGGTAGACCCTTTTCTCCTCCTCTTCTTTCTTTCATCCCTGCCATTATTGACATCGAAGTTCTCAGGAATCACCTTGATGAGATGACTGACGCCCTGCCCTTCCTTTAGGCGAATAAGAACCCTGGTCTCCTCAGTGGTGACCAGCAGCACAAACCACTTCCAAATGCCCTATTTACAACCTATGTTTAAAGGGAGCTACTGCAGCAGGGACAGAACTCATGTGTCCCATGAGCCAGATTCAGAGGAAAGCATTGCTGACCACAGCCCTGCTCTGCCATGGGCAACAGTGAATGGACACCTCGTTGAACCACAGCGCTGTGGTTCCAGCTGCCTGCTTACCATCCTGTGGTGCTTCATCCCAGCCCTGGAGTCCACAGTGGGTCACACCAGCTCTGTGGAATTGACTCCACTGTGGAAAACCAGTACAGTCAGTTTGTCTCCAGGATTTGGAAGAGCCCACAGTCTGTAGTGTGCATTTTCTTGATTCATTCATGCTCTGTTTGCTTTTTATGCAGGGGATCCAGGGAATTAGAGGAGTCTAGTTCCAGGCTTTCTCAGCTGACATGCTTTGTGACCTTAGATAGCCTCTTCCCTTCTCTGAACTTCAGCTCTCTTCTAAAAAACAAGAGAATGAATAAAAGAAAAATCACCAGGCCTAGAGCCAAGAGTCAATTCCAGTTCTGAGTCAATTTCCAATGGGCTGTACTGCCTTGAGAATGTTACTTGACCTCTCTGATTCCTTTTCTCTACTGCACAGGGCAATTGGGAGGCTTAATGAGATAATCATGGCCTGACTTTATGTTGAATATGAGGCAAATGGGACATGTCCTCGTGATATTTAAGGAAGCTTGTAGTTCTACTATCTTGTGACAACAGCTATGGAGAATAACAGAAAGTTCCGCTCCATCCCATGTCTGGGCAGTAAGAAGGGGTGAGGCCTCAACAGTGGGCTGGCAGGGACCATGAAGAGTAAGCCTTCAAAGGAGGACTAAGGCCAGCAGGAACTGCCTGGGTGGGAGAGCTGGCCCCAGGCAATGCCCACAGAAGTTATAATAAGCACGGTCTGTACTGCATAGTTATTGACCTCGGTCAATGAGGAGAGAGCAGAGGCCAGAGTTTGAGCACAGAGGCACTTTCCAGCAGGGATGGCCCAACGATCAGGTTGCCACCTGGCATGGTGCGTAAAGACCCCAGCCTCCCAGAGTCACTGAGGCAGGGAGAGAGCCATGCAGGAGGCCTCTAGCTGTCCCCTCTCAGGCTTGGTGGAGGTGAGTGGAGGGTGGGAATTAATTGAGCACCTACTGATTGCCGGCTCCTAGGCTGAGCACTTTCCAGGCACTACATACACAGTAGCCTGCCTGGATTCAAATCGCAGTTCCAACCTGCGAGTGGAGGATGACTGGAGATGATACAAGGGAAGTTTACCATAGTATTAAGGACAAGGGAGTACTTTATAAATGTCAGATACTATTACTGGGAATATGGGGAACATGACACCTTTTCCAGAAGAAGGGAGCTAGTAGGAGCTGGTAAGGGTTCAGGACCCTCACCAGCTAAATGGACTGTCACCAGGGTCTAGCCATGGTGGAAACAGCCTCTGAGGCTGGTGGGAGGGGATATCAGGGGCATTGGGTGTGGTAGGGGCCAGTGAGCTTGAAGGTGGATAAGGAGGGAGCCCCCAGCTGAAGAAATCAGAGGCTCTGGTGCTGGCCGAACTTCCTACTCCCTGATCCCCAGTGCCTTTTTGTCCCATTTTAGGGCATCCCTCCAAACTCCCACACCTTGACATAATACAGGGAGGAAAATATAAGATTCAGTAAAGGAAGCCCCAGGCGGGTATTTAAAGTTCAGATAGCTCAGAAAAACCCTCCTGCCCTGGGGCTCTATTCAAACTAGGCCAGAAAAGGAGAAAATAAATGTTAAAGGCTCTCACTGATTCTTCCCAGGAGATATGGGCTTGTTCCCTAGGAAACTCTTTTCTTCTTTGTGGAGGACTCTGGAAACCCCAAGTCATCAGTAAGTTAATGGTGATGTTGCCCAGAAAGGACAGAAATTGCCAGCTCTAAAAGTCATCATCTGCTTTGTACCAGAAGCCTACTTCTGGTAGTTTGTGTTAAGAGAAAAAATTTTTTCTAAAAGCAGTGGAGGAAAAAAAAAAAAAAAGCTCTCAGTGAATTAAATATCCATGGCTCTTTGCTTTTAGAAGAGTGGGCATTTGGAAACTTCACAGATACCTGGCAATATGGACAGAGTTGACTAGGGAAATCTCAGGACAGCCATTAAAAATATGTTTATATCAACATGGGAAAGTTTGTGATAGCCTTAGGTAGAAGAAAGCAGGAAATGACGTTGGATATTGAGAATGACCTCACCCACTTAAGGAGTACTCTGCATAGAAAAAGCACGGCATGCTCTGAAATGTTAGTAGAGTCACAAGTGATTTATTTTTCTTCTTTTCTCCAATATACTCCAACTTCTCTGTAATGAGTATATGTTACATTCTGATGTAAAAAAAAAAAAAAATGCTCTGATTTAAAAGAGGCATTTTCAGCTGGGCACGGTGGCTCACGCCTGTAATCCCAGCACTTTGGGAGGCCAAAGTGGGCAGATTACCTGAGGTCAGGAGTTTGGGACCAGCCTGATCAACATGGCGAAAACCCATCTCTACCAAAAATACAAAAATTAGCTGGGTGTGGTGGCACGTGCCTGTAATCCTAGCTACTTGGGAGGCTGAGGCAGGAGAGTCTCTTGAATCCGGGAGGCAGTGAGCCGAGATTGCACCACTGCACTCCAGCCTGGGTGACAGAGTGAAACTTCACCTCAAAAAAAAAAAGAGACATTTCCCAGCAGGGATGGCCCAGGTGCCAGTTGCCAGGCTGGCATAGTGGGTGAAAACCCCAGCCTGCCAGAGTCACTGAGGAAGGGAAAGAGACAGACAGGAGACCGCTAGTTCTCTCAGCTTGGGCTTGGTGGAGGTGGAGGGTGGGAATTAATTGAGTACCTACTGTGTGCCACAGACGGCCATTTCTAGTCCCGGGCCATTTCTAGTCCCGTTGTACACGTGAGAAAATGGAGGCTCAGAGGGATGTGTTCATACTTGTCTCTTCAGGTCGTGTGGAATGATGGTGATCGATATAGATGTGATCTCAGAGTTCACTCCCTCATCATACAGTGTAGGAAATGAGGCCCAGGGAGGGGCAGAACAATTTTTCAGAGTCACACAGCAAGAACTCAGAGGCCTCTTGGTTCCTACTCTTGCCTTGAGGCAGTCCTGCGGGCTCTCCAGAGCTCCAAAAAATTCTTTTGAAATTCAGTTCTCCACAGGACGCCTGGGTTCCTCCTCTGTCTGTCCTCCCAGCTCCTCACAGAGGGCTAGTTTCCCTTCTGGCCTGCCTAAATCTGTCTTTTCTTCGGGACCTCAATGGCCACCATGGACCTCCCAAGCTTTCTCTTGGGCTCTTCCAGTGCCGACCTCGGCTTGGCTGCCTCACATCCTGTCTGGTAGGCACTCACAGGGGCCATGTCCATGGACCACCTCGCCTGGGCTGTGGCGAGGCCCCATTCTGAGACCACGTGCAGCCCCGAGCAGGAAGTTAAAAGGGGTCCCGGGAGAACATCTTCACATAGGGTGAGGGTGAGCTCAGTCTCCCTGTCCACTCTCTTTATCCTGACATCCAGAGTTCCAGACCTTTGTGGGCACCGATCCCTGAGACTGGGCTCTTGAAGCCCTTTCACTGATCCCTGGGGTCCGAAACTTTCGACTTGCACTTTGGCTTGGTAAACCACTGACTGTCCCACCAAACACCCCTGCACCCTCTGAGCTCAGCCTGTGCTCTTCATGTGCCATCTCCTGTTTGATCCACACACTGACCCTCTGGGTTAGGGACTCGCATGTCCCCATTTTATAGATGAGGAGCCTGAGGCCCAGGGAGGTGAGTCCAGTATCACACAGCCTGAGATTGGCAGAACCAGGTCTCATGGAATGAAAGCCCTGTCTCACTTCCCTAGAGACAGGGCTTAATTGATAACTTTGAGTTGATACTGAAAGGTCAAGGGAAGTGTGGCAAATAAGGGGTTCTGAGGAACTGGCTCTCTGGCACCTGTGGGTTAATTAATTCAGTATCCCTTTTTGGGTCCCAGAGAAGCACAGTGGCTAAAGAGCACAGCACAAGCTTGGAAATCAGATGAAACCATCTCTGCTCTTTACAAAAAGTATGACCCCAGGAGAGGGATTTATATCCTCTAAACTGAGGTTTCCTCATCCGCAAAGTAGGAGTAGGATTTTAGAGGATACCGAGAGATTAAACGAGATCTTGCTCAGAGAGTGCTTAGCAAGGGACTTGGCACCATGGATAGTAATATCATTATGATGATGCTGGTTATTTTCATTGCTATTCCTTATTATTCATCACTATTTTTATTCATTGCTATTGCTGGTTGTATTCATTATTAATAAATAATAGCATTATTTATTAATGCTATTACTAAGTTCTCTGCTATGTTCTGGGGCTCACTGAATGAATTACACACTGTCTTTGTTCTCTGAGAGTCCCAGTCTGGAAGTGGGGAGAAGCCCCCTGGCTAGTGGGCTGATGATAATGGCTATGATCGCACAGCATTCTTTTCTCAGTAAGAGCAACTGACTGCCCAAGGGAGGTTATACAGAGGAGGTGACATTCGGGCGGGTTTAAAGGATGACTAGGAGGTTTGGGGGCTGAGAAGAAAGGGCAGGGTGTTCCAGATGTAGGGGGCAGCATGTGTAAAGGAGTACAGAGGTGGCAATAAGTGTGACACAATGGTTTGGGGCAGGGCAAGCATGCCAGCGTGGGTGGCTCTTGAGGCTTGCAGGCAGGGCTCACACGGATGGTGCTGGACAAGCCGCCCAGAGCCCTAGACAGCCAGCCTCTGGGGAGTCTTGCCTGCTGGAAATAGGGATCCATGGTCATTTGCAGGTCAGTATGTATGAGGACCTTTCTAGCACAGTGGAGCATGGGGTGGCAGAGGGATGGAACGGCGGGGAGTATGGTGCTCCAGGCCTGTGAGAATTGATAGGAGTTGGAAAGCTTAAGGGGGAGGGACAGGTTTGAGAAGGATTAGGCAAGGAGACAGAAGTGACTCTGTTTGCATATATGGGCACCCATGTGGGTGTATGCAAGTGTGTGAGAGATAGATTAAGGTGGAAAGAAAGCATGAGATGATGATTTTGAAGTTTCTTGATTAAGATGACAAATGGGTTTCACTAGAAGCATCTGTGGGACTTAAAGACTGAACTCCCCAGTAAGCAATGGGAAATTGGCAGCATTGGCCTTGCCTCCTCCAGGGTGTCCTCCCTGCGTCCCATAGGGTGGATCACGTCCTCCTCTGTGCCCATGGCCTGTGCCCTTGAGATCTGCCTTCATTCCAGCCTGAATCCTGCTGGGTTTTAATACCTCGCGGACTTGTCAGCCTTTCCACTAAGACTGTGAGCTCCCCGAGACCAGGGACTGTGTCTTGTTCATTATTCTGTCCTCAAGGTGTAGCATCATACCTGGCACACACAAGTGCTTGAATCGATGTTGCTAAAGTAACAAGAAAAAGTAAGTTTGAGTTTGGAAGTCGGAAGAGAAGTCAGGCTGGCTGTTGTGAACTGGCATTACTCTGGGTGAGGAAGGAGAAGGCTGTGGCCTCAGAGAACCAGCCCCCGAATGGCTAAGCCATAATACTTGATTTCCAGATTGTTGCCTTGCAGGTCAGGTCACAGGGCAGCCCTGCTGAGAGTATGCTTCCTGGGAAGTTCCGCTTCTCAGCTGCCATGACCTTCTATCTCAGAAGGGCTGATCTGGGGAGTAGGAATTAGTCTATTCAATGTGCCCCCAGAAGTCCAAAACTAGAACAAGTGTCTCAAAAGCATCAACTACAAGAAGGTCACTGCTGACCCGAAAGAATCAAATACGCTTTGTTGATTAAAATGAACAGAAAACCTAACAGCTCAGCTGCCTTGGAAGGAGTCAGCTCCGGATCTTGGGATGTCCCCAAGGAGCAGGCATGAAAACCTCCTGCAGCTCTGAGGCTCTAAGGTCTGTTTCGCACATCTGGAAGGACCTTGATTATTGATAGCCTATCTAGGTTGGCCCCATGTGCCTCTTCTCAAAGGATGCTGTGATGCAAGAGTGTGAAGGAGTGAGACCTCGCACCTGCTCTTTCCTTTTAATCCTGACACCTGTTTCCCACAGGAAATCTTCAGAGCAAGTCAGAGTGGCCTTTTTCACTTTGCTTTATTTTCTTCCCTGCCAAGTTGGTCCTCATCCCCTGGATTAGGGCACATTCCCAGTGCATGAGGTCCCAGAACAGGTGACTTCCCAGGTCACCCAGCCACTGTCCCTCACAGCTCGGTGCAGTCACTGAAACCAATCCTGCTCTGTCCTGTACTCACCTCTTTCTAAGCCTGAGCTTATTCATTTGAAAAATGGCTGGATCTCATTGGCCTTGCCGCACTGATGCTTGTGTTCATTGGACAAGCAGTCTCTGAGTATCCAGTATGTGCCAGGCACTGTGGTAAACAAAAGAGATAGAGGCTCCCTATCTGGAGGAAACAGAAAGTAAATGTGCAATTCAATGTCAGGGAGTAATAAGAATTTTAAAGAAAAACAAAGCAGTGCGAAGGGATAGTGATTGGTTCTGATTGGGATTGAGGAAGTGAATCAGGGGTGGCTTCTTTGAGGAGGTAACTTTCTAAGTGTGCAACTGTCCAGGGGAAAGTGTTTTAGGCAGAAGGAACAGCATGTGCAAAGGCCCTGTGGTGGGCATGGCTGGCTAGGTTGAAAAGCAAGGTCAGGTTGACTGGAGCTCCAGGAGACATATGAGGGCGGGAGGACATGGACCAGCCTGTACGAGGCCTCCAGGGCCTTAGAGACCTCAGAGGTCTTGAGGAAGGAATCAGGAGGAGCCTTTAGAAAGTTTTGAGCAGAGAAGTGGCAGAATCTTCACCTTCTTGATCTTTCTCTTTCCTGCTCTTCACCCAGAGTCTCAGCTCTAAACCTCTAAACCTCTGCAGTCTAAATTGCTTCTAGGACAGCGTTGTCCAATAGAAATTTAATGCAAGCCACAAAGGCACTTTTAAAGTTTCCAATGACCATATTTTAAAAATAAAACGGGAAATTAATTTTTCATTATATATATGTGCATTTTTTGGTTTTTTTTTTTTTTTGGAGACAGAGTTTTCGCTTTTGTTGCCCAGGCTGGAGTGCAATGGCATGATCTTGGCTCACTGCAACCTCTGCCTCCTGGGTTCAAGCTATTCTCCTGCCTCAGCCTCCCGAATAGGTGGGATTACAGGCATGCGCCACCACACTCGGCTAATTTTGTATTTTTGGTAAAGACGGGGTTTCTCCATGTTGGTCAGGGTGGTCTCAAACTCCCAACCTCAAGTGACCTCAAGTGATCCGCCAGCCTCAGCCTCCCAAAATGCTGGAATTACAGGTGTGAGCCACTGCGCCTGGCTTTTATACTATATTCTATTTAGCCTCATATATCCCAAGTGTTAGCATTTCCACATGAAAGCAATATAAAAAATATTAATGACATATTTTACCTTTTGTCATACTGTCTTCAAAATCTGATGTGTACTATACACTTACAGCACATCTCAGTTTAGACCACACATGTTTCAGGAGCTCAAAGCCACATGTGGCCAATGGATACTGCATTGAACGGAGGGCTCCTGCAGCCTGGGGGAGTCACAGGGTTCCTCTGCAGGAGCACCTGGTGAAGGGAGAGAGAGAGAGAAAGAGCCCATTCCAGATCACCCTGGGAAGGTGGCGTTGGAATTGACCCTGCCTATTCTGGGGAACCTACCTGCCTGGCTCAGCTCCCTCTTGGGAAGCTGAGAGGAGATAAATTGAGCCCAGAAGTAGAGAGGATATAAATTGAGCCCGACAGACCCAGCATGGCTCTTGTCTAATCAGTTCTAAGACTTGAATAAAGATCCTTTTTAAAGGCCTACTGGAATCAGCGCCAACATTACTTTCTTAAAGGAAATGTTGAGAACGGCCTAACAGCGCTCATTCCCCATGCAGTTTTGAGTAGATCTACTCCACCACCTCCCCCTCTGAAACTGATAGAGCCTGGCCCATGTTCAGAAGGCCCTTCCAGCTCATAAATAGGGATTCATCAAAGCATTCCTTTTTCCAGACTGCACCTTCCAGCTAGCTGGTGGCTTGGAGGAACCTGAGAACACTCCCAGTTGACAACACACAGAACAAGGGCTTGATAGGCTGGTGTCAGCTGTCTGGGAGAGCGTAAGGGGTAGAGAAGCCCTGTGCTTTGCTAAAGCAGGGATACCAGCCCTCCTTTGCATCAAGCTAGAGGTAAGGGAGGAGACCACCCTTTATATTGTCTTATGACCAATTACTGCCTGAAAGAAAAAGTAGGAGTTAAAGAAAAGACAGAAGTGAAATCAGTAGTCAGACTGATCAGTTCTAAGGCCCAGTGCTACATTCCAGGCCTGGTAGTTAAAAATCAACCCCTGACTTAACTGCTTGTGTTATCTATAGATTCCAGACATTGTATGGAAAAGCATCATGAAAATCCCTGTCCTGTTCTGTTCCATTCTGATTATCGGTGCAGGCAGCCCCCGGTCACACACCCCCTGCTTGCTCAGTCGATCACGACCCTCTCACATGGATCCCCTTAGAGTTGTGAGCCCTTAAAAGGGACAGGAATTCCTCACTTGGGGAGCTCGGTTTTTGGAGATGTGAGTCCACCAATGCTCCTAGCTGAATAAAGCCCTTTCCTTCCACAACTCGGTTTCTGAGGGGTTCTTGTCTGCAACTCATCCTGCTACATAGGAAGAGATGCTAAGTAAAACTGCACCAGGCGGCCAAAGAAACATGGGAGTTGTAAAATCTGGGCTTAGGTTCTCCCCTGGCGTCACCTCCACCATCTGTGGGTCTGCTCCATTTTCCTGCTGGTACCAGCTGACTCCCTGGACTTACACGTGGCTCCTGCACCCCCAGAACTCTGGCCCATTGGGGCCACTGCCAAGCTCACCTCGACACACCCCTGCAGTGCAGAAGCTCCACCCCTCAGGGTAGAGAGAGAAGGAACTTTTATAGTGGTACTTCTCAGCACTTTTACCTGGCTTCCTACAGGGAAATGATACTTTTGTTTGAAGCAAACTTCATTGTGTTGCTCACAGCATGAGGTGTATTCACAGACAGCAATGGTGGGATGGTGGGCCCAGGCTCTGGTCTCCAGCCCCTATTCTATTACTTGAAGTACGATGGGGACTAACATCTCAGCCACTGAGATCCTGGATAGAAAATCTTAAAGCAAACTGAACCAGGGTTGTGAAAAGGTGGCACAATATGGAATAAGAACAAACTACAGGTGAGTGAATTTCTAGAATTCTGTCCAGAAAGCTTGACACAGACAGTGACATTCTTCTTACATATATATGGCCTTGGAGGCCCAAATGAAACACAAAAGGAGCCAGGCCAGACAATTCCTTTCCAGTAAATCCTGAAATATAACAAAGGCAGGGGAAACCTGTGAGTAATAGAATCCAGTCTTCCCTGCTTTGCCGATAAAGATGAATTACTGACGTTTGCAAACTCGGTTACCTAACAGACTTTCAGATTTCTATTACTATTACTTGCTGCAAACTTCCATTACCACAAGTTTTCTTTTACTAACCTGAATAATTGTAGAAGACTAAAGCAAAAAGTTGGTCATGTACAGCACCCGTGGACAGTGAGGCCTGCTGTGCTGGTTTGAGGGTCTTATAGCCGTGACGCCCACCACCAATTAGCAAAGTGGAGACCAAGAAGTAGCTTGTTATGAGCCAAGGGCTGTCTGTGACTGTGTTCACAAGCAACCACACCTTTTCAATTCTGATATTGTGAAGTCTTTTATTGTATATTTTCTACTTCCCAAGCTTTGTAATAGTATAGGCACTAGATGGCACCCCTTGAAGCTTAGGCTATTTTAGGCTAAGGTGAAGGAAATGCTTTGCACAGCAGGCAATAAACCTAGAGATGGATTCACAATGAATTAATAGGAGACAGGAAGGCCAGGGTCAGGACACCTCCTCCCTGGACAAGACTGGCAGGACAAAGGGCCCTTCCTGCCCTCCTGAGGCTGCTGTCAGAAGAGAACACTGGGCTGACCCTGCAGCGAGATCTTCTGCTCAGAGCTCAGGAGCTTTGTTGTTGCCTTTGCCCAAGTGGGGTCCTCAGCAGGGAAGCCTCTATACTCTGAAATGCTTCAGAGCCCCAGAAGGTGATAAATGCAAATGCATCCAGGGCTACTTGGTGAACATTGAATTAACTATAGAAAATTACCTAAATGAGGTTGGTGAGTGAAATGTAAATGAGCCCGGGCTCCGCAGGAGCTGGGGAAAGGATCACAGTTGGAGATGCAGTCAAGTAGGAGGTTGGGAACTTGGGAGTGAGCACTAAGCAAATGTAGAAAGCCATGTAAACAGTTCAGTCGGGGGCAGTGGCAAGGCAAAGGGGCTGGCGAGCTAACTGGGGAGCACAGCTAATGAGAGAACAGAACAGTGGAATGGTGAGCCTGATGAGCCAGTCTCCTGAAGCTTCTGACCATCCAATGAGGGGGTCTAAGGGGAGGCAGAGATTCACTTACTGAGGCAATTTAGGCCCCAGCAACTCAGATAGCATTCTTGTGCACCTTCGTTAAGGCAGCGCTATCTGGTTTGAGCAAAAGCATGAGAGTGAGTGGGTTATGATAAAGATGCCAAGAAAGGGCCGGGCGCGGTGGCTCAAGCCTGTAATCCCAACACTTTGGGAGGCCGAGACGGGCGGATCACGAGGTCAGGAGATCGAGACCATCCTGGCTAACACGGTGAAACCCCATCTCTACTAAAAAAAAAAAAAAACTAGCCGGGCGAGGTGATGGGCGCCTGTAGTCCCAGCTACTCGGGAGGCTGAGGCAGGAGAATGGCATAAACCCGGGAGGCGGAGCTTGCAGTGAGCTGAGATCCGGCCACTGCACTCCAGTCCAGGCGACAGAGCAAGACTCCGTCTCAAAAAAAAAAAAAGAAGCCAAGAAAGAACAAGGAACATTTCATGAGAATCCAAGAACAAGCACCTTCCTACAGGTAGAAACAGGGGCCAGGAGCAGAAAAGGCAGTGAGACCCTCGGCTAGTCCGTCAGAGTCTCAGCTCTCCCCTGGCATCCTCTCCTCCATCTGTGGATCTGCTCCATTTTCCCGCTGGCACCCGCTGACTCCCGGAATGGCTCCTGCACTCCGAGAACTCTAGTCCATTGTCTAGGCCATTGCCCAGTTCACCCCCATGTGCCCCCGCAGTGCAGAAACTCCACCCCTCCAGAGCCCTGGCAGTACGTTTCCAAGAGAGGGGTCTGACAGGCACAGTTCATCTTTTGAGGTGAAACTCAGAGCCCTTGCTTCCTGTCCAGTCTATGGTTTGGCTGCACTTGGGCCAGCTGTTGACCCTAGTCCAACCAGAGTGGGTCATATCATAAAGAGCATAGGTGTAGAGGATATGGGAGGAGGCATGGGTCACCTTAGAGCAGTGATTCTCCACAATGGGTGGGAACCACAACAGAGCTGCACAGTCTTGGTCAGCTTTTACCACCCACCCCTGAAGTGCCCTTGCCCCCCAGGCTGCAGAGAGTCCCTGCCGTACCAGGACACTGTGCTGGTGGGAAGAGTTAGAACACCAGGAGAGCACCTTTGAAAGGTCGTCAATGGGTAGCAGGGTGACATCTCTGAAATAACATGGATTTCCATGAACCAGAGCAGGTAGTTCTGTCTCAGAAATGCAATAATTGTGTGTGCTTGTTTTTTTTTTTTTTTTTTTTTTTCCAGTTGGCAGGGGGAAGAAAACCCAAAAAGCTAAGACATAGAAAGGCCTCCCGGTTAAGCTTTTCTCCCATATGTTTTTCTTAAACCTTTGGTGCCTCCTACTGTTTGCCTGCTGTCACTCACTAGAGGATGACAAATGAGCACACAATTAGCAAAATTAGCAGACAAATATTATCAAACAGCGGATCCCTCTTGCCTAGCTTTGAGATGTTGTTTGTCTGTGAGTCAGCCCACGTGTTGACGGCTGTAATTTGATATGGCTTACACACAACGTAGTCACATCTAAATGATGACATTGCCTCTGATTCTCAGGGGTGAGCAGGGGAGGGCAGGAACTGTGGAATAAAAGCAGTGGAATTGATTTGACTTTCTGGGTTTGATTCACTGCTTCCCAACTTGCTGAATGACACTGGACAAGTGATCTAACCTCTCTGAGCCTCAATTTGCTCCTCTATGAAATGGCAACGAATAATAGTGTCTTAATCCTTTTGGGCTGCTCTAACAAATACCATAGATTGGTAATTTATAAACAGTAAATGGTTCGCAGTCCCAAAGGCTGGGAAGCCCAGGATCAAAGCAGCAGCAGATTAGATATCTGGAAAGGCTCGCTCTCTGCTGCATAGATGGTGCCTATTCAGGATCAAGGCAGCAGCGGATTAGATATCTGGAAAGGCTCGCTCTCTGCTGCATAGATGGTGCCTATTCAGGATCAAGGCAGCAGCGGATTAGATATCTGGAAAGGCTCGCTCTCTGCTGCATAGATGGTGCCTATTCAGGATCAAGGCAGCAGCGGATTAGATATCTGGAAAGGCTCGCTCTCTGCTGCATAGATGGTGCCTATTCAGGATCAAGGCAGCAGCGGATTAGATATCTGGAAAGGCTCGCTCTCTGCTGCATAGATGGTGCCTATTCAGGATCAAGGCAGCAGCGGATTAGATATCTGGAAAGGCTCGCTCTCTGCTGCATAGATGGTGCCTATTCAGGATCAAGGCAGCAGCGGATTAGATATCTGGAAAGGCTCGCTCTCTGCTGCATAGATGGTGCCTATTCAGGATCAAGGCAGCAGCGGATTAGATATCTGGAAAGGCTCGCTCTCTGCTGCATAGATGGTGCCTATTGCTGTGTCTTCACAGTGCAGAAAGGGCGAAGCAGCTCCCTTCAACGTCTCTTATAACAGCACTATTTCTGTTCATGAGAGTGGAACTGTCATGGCTTACTCACTTTCCCAAAGCTCCCACCCACCTATCACATTGGAGATTCAATTATTCCAACATAAGAATTTCGGGAGGACACCAGCATTCAGACCTTAGTGAGTGATCACACAGGCTGAGCATCCCTAATCCGAAAATCCAATATTCAAAATGTGCCAAAATTGAGGCCAGGCGCAGTGGCTCATGCCTGTAATTCCAGCAGTTTGAGAGGCCAAGGTGGGAAGATCACTTGAGGCCAGGAGTTTGAGACCAGCCTGGCCAACATGGTGAAACCCCGTCTCTACTAAAAACACAAAAATTAGCCAGGCTCATGGCACGTGCCTGTAATCCCAGTTGCTCAGGAGGCTAAGGCATGAGAATCTCTTGAACTCAGGAGACTGAAGTTGCAGTGAGCAGAGAGATTGTGCCACTGCACTCCAGCCTGGGTGACAGAGCGAGACTCTGTCTCGAAAAAAAAAAAAAGAAAAGAAAAGCTGCAAAATCCAAAACTTTTTGAGCACCTAGATGACAGTGCAAGTGGAAAATTCTGTGCCTGACCTCATGTGACGAGTCACAGTCAAAATGCAGTCACACAACACACGGTTTAATCAGCCTGCCATTGTTTGCTATTGCTCTTGTTTAATAGCAGATACAGGTATTCTGGTGATGCCACTGTACTGCTTGGTTACCCCAAATACATGATTTTTCCCACCATATTAATAGTCTGTCCTATTTTTTTACTCTTAAGTACTTATGCGTGAATCGGTATAAGAAAATGGTTGCCTTAGGTAGCATCAAAATTCAGACTCAGGAATAACGGTGACACAAAGCAACCACAGATTGCCCAATGAGTGGCTGAGATAGTGACACCCTTGCTTTCTGATGGCTTGGTGTACACAAACTTTGTTTTATGCACAAAACTATTAAAAATACTGTATAAAATTATCTTCAGACTATGTGTATAAGGTATATATAAAACACAAATAAATTTTGTGCTTATATGCAGATATGTATTCAAAAGTCCCCCAAAAAATCCAAAATTCAAACTATGTCTGGTCCCAAGGGTTTTGGATAAGGTATACTTAACCTGTAATACTTCCGCAAGAGTTTTTGTGAGGATTAAGTGAACTACTCCATATGAAGCACTTAATACAGCGCTCAAAACATAAAAATAGGGTGACCTACATTTGTATTTTTATACCTCTCAATTGAATTAAATAACAGTATTTTTGCTTCTGTAAAGAGGACACAAACTTTCAGGTATTCAACCACCTAACCAAGTTCAAGAACCCCCTGACTTAGATGATAGTCTATGGGGCTCCCAAAACATCACTGCAAGAGATCTACTAATGCTAACAATGATTATTTCCTGTATCTAGATAATAATTTGTTAGAGTTAGAGCCCTCTGTATCTAAAAAAAAAATCTTGTCATTGTGGGGCACATACACATTTTGTGACTTCTTAAGATCTTTTAAATATTGGTATAGCTCAGATCCTCCACTGGCAAAAGAAGTATTCTGAAATCCAGAAGCTACCTATGCAGCCTCGGGTAGAGCAGCGTGGAGAAGGGGAGTGACGGTGCTGTCTTGTGCCCTCTATACCACGGGCACAAGAATGGCCAGGGTAGGTCAAAACTGAGCCCCAGTCTGGGAGGATTTGGAAAGTAGACACCCAGAATTGGATTTAGAAGAATCTCAGATGGACCGAACCTGGGCCATGGAAGCAGAGCTGCCCCAGCCATGAGGGGAACGTGGTGCCCAATCCCAGAATGTGGAGTGGGGGATCCTCAATCTAACCTTTCTAAGGTAGAGGTGAGGCTTTGAGGCTGAGGTCACATTGGGCAGCAGATGAGGCCACATGGCCACAGTTATGAGGAGAAGAGCACAATTGTGACTTGTACCATGCTCCCCTGAGAGGTCTAATCCCCATTCTGTAGTCTTGGGAGAAAGAAACTCTATGTGGCCTTCTCCTTTGTTCCATACACCAGAAGTGGGGACTCAATGTTCATTTGAATGCTGTGGTCCAGTGATTTCTGGGTTACCACTGGCCTTCCTAGAGGGGAGAAGGAGAAGTGTCATGCATGGGGTGCCTCCAATGCATTCGGCGCTCATATTCTTCTCCTCATTCAACCCTTGTACAAGTTGGTATGGCGATATGAGCACCTCCCTCTTACAGATGAGAAATTGGCACTGGAAGGGTTAAGGAACTAGGCAAAGGTCACACAGCTGGACTTGAGTCCAGATCTGCTGGCTTCAAAAACCCTTCCTCTGCCCATGCATTGGAAAGGACTGAGGCATCAACCCTGAAGCATGGTGGCCAGACAAGCAAGGAAGGCAGTAAGCCCAGCCCTGGGTACATTGGCCCTGAGTTCTTCTGCTCATCTGAGGATAGAGACAGTAGGCTGGGAGGTGGGCATGATGGACCTCTGACCTCTTACTGCCTGATATGTAGGCTTCAGGAGGCACTAAACAAGAAGTGACTGTCATGGCATATATCTGCATGGTCGTCTCGAAGCTGGCTCTTCTTCCTTCACTGCCCACCACACCTCTGCAGAGTCTGGGTTCCAGTTGAGGGTAACTTAGAATGACAGGGTGCTCATTGGCCCAAGGCCACAGCAGCAGTGAATTGAACAGCCCAAGACAGCAGGCAGCTTTGTCCAAGCACAGATGGCCAACCAGCACTTGCATCCTCTTGCTGCTGTCCACAAGGCCCGGATTAAATAAAAAAGTCCTATATGAAAGGAAGAAAATGGGATGAAAGGAAAGATGACAATGTCTCCACAGTTCTCCACTTTGTAATGCTGAGAGTTTTGTCAATGTAGTTCCTGCCACACCTGGGGGACTCCATGTGTTCTGTTTCAGACACCATCCTGAGCCCCTGGGGAGCAGATTCTGGTTCCTGCTTAAGCCAGCAGAGCAAATGGGTGTGGCTGCTCTGCAAGCCTCACTGCAGGGTTGGGGAGAACCCCAGGAGGAGCACGCTGGGCTGTTCCTCACAGCACAGTGCAGAAGAGGCAAGTAATGTGATGTTCCCAGCAACAGTCGTGACAAATGCCATTTATTAGGGGCTTTCCTGGCCAGGCCCTGTGATAAATATTTTGTAAACTTGCTCTCTGACCTGCCCCATAAACCTGTAACTTAAGTGCTTCAGCAGATGAAGAAACAGAAATTAAGAGAGGGATGGGAGCAGGGGCCAGGGGTTCAGACCTGCTCAAGATCACACAGCTGGTGGCAGTGAAGCTGCCTGGCCCACTCTGCCTGTGAGTCCGGGGCTCTCCTCCCTGTATCTTCTGCCATGTAGTTGCTGGGTGAGTATGAGGTAGGGAATGGAGTCATCAGTGGTGAAGTAGGAGTCTAAGACTCAAACTCCCTGTGGTCTAGCATGGGCTGAGAACTCAGGACGTCCCTCTTCCCCTCTCCTACTCTGCTACCTTCTTTCTGCCCTATCTCACACCTCACTGTGGCTTAAGAGCATTTTTACACCTGTTTCACACATCAAACACTTTCCAGACTTCCCTTTCCAACTGACATTATTATCCAGTGATCCCTGAACCCTGAGCCCCACTCCCTGGCCCCACAGCCTCCTTCTATAAACATGGAAAGTGTATAAGGGATTATTTTCCCTATAAATAATTGTAAGGTCCAGTCACAAGGAGAAGCAGTGCATTTTGCAGAACTGCCTTGCATTCTGAGTTCAGCAATTTGTGGCCCAGACTTGGTAACCTGTTTCTTCCTTGTGGTCTCTTCCTTGGTAACCTGTATGACCCTGAGAAGTCATCTTATTTCCATCTGTAAAATCAGACCCTTGGACTGGGTGATGAATAAAGTTTCTTCCAACAATGTTAGTTCATCAGTTTCATATAAATGTGGTTGGGTAGATGGATAGAACAGTCAGCCTTGAGAATGGGAAATATTTCTCAGGCTCAGGCAGTTCTTGTTCATCAGCCTGTCATCTGCCAGGAGCCCTGAAGGTCTGAGAGAAATGGCCTCCATTTTCTCTTTTGGCACAGAACTCTGGCCAGCACTGGGGCATCACCCATTTCCCATCTTCTGCTGGTAGATGTTCTTGGCAGAAAGCCACTCAAAGTCAAAGAACTCCCGAGCTCCAGGAATCCTGTAGTTTCCATATGTTCTTGCTTTCCTGTCTGCTGGGTAAGCTGCTGTGGTCATCAGGCTTCCCCATTAAACCTCTCTAGGACAGAAGTGACATTGCAAAGAAGGGCTCCAGCATCTGCACTGGTGCTTGGAGCTGGAGCAAATGGGCTCAGAGGACCCTTCACTCCATCTTCCATACAGCCTAGTGGGTAGGACAAGAGGTCCCCAGCCAGCTGAGAGTAGGAAAAATAAACATGATCCTCACCCTATCTAATTCTTACATTTGCCATTCATGAGATGGTGGCATATCAAGGTTGAGAGCATGTCTGTTGGAACTCTGGGGTTTAAATAACTTGCCTTTGACCAGCAGTATGATTTTAGGAAAGGTTGTTAATAGAACAAAGCCTCAGTTTTCACAGTGGAAAATGGGGTGGGGTTGGTATTGCTATCTGTTTCCTAGAATTGTTTATAAATATAATGATGTTATATTTGTAAAACATGTAGTATAGAGCCTGATACATAGTTCACATTTGTAGAATGTTCATTGTTTTATTAACTCATCAACATATCCATGTCTCTCTTCACCTTATAGAATTATGACGTTTGCTCCTTGAGAACAGGGATCTTCTCTGAGTGACTGCTGTATCTGTAGCACCTAGAACAAAGTGAAGCAGTATTATTGAACAAATAGGATTTGCCAGGGGGCAAGGGGTTTCCTGAAATGCTGGACTTTCAGTGCAGAAACCAGTGAGAGGTCTGCGTTGGTAGAAATAAGTTGGTTATCCTACAAAGAAAAGAAATAAGGAAGGAAGGGGAAAGAAAAGAAGGAAGGAAGGAAGGGAGGAAGGAAGGAAGGAAGGAAGGAAGGAAGGAAAGAAGGAGGGAGGGAGGAAGGGAGGGAGGAGGGAGGGACAGAGGGAAGGAAGGAAAGAAGGAAGGAAGGAGGGAAGAAAGGAAGGAAGGAAGGAAGAAGGGAGGGAGGGGAGGGAGGGAGGGAGTCCTCACCTTACAAATGAGAAAATGATGGGACAGAGAATGTATTGAACTTGTCTATGACTCCACCACTAGCAAGCAGCAGAGCAAGGATGCAATACTGGTCTTAATCGCCAAGTCATAATGGAAACTAGAGAAGTCAGCAAAGTGTTAACATTTTGCTCTGTCACATTGTCAAATTCCTGCCCGACTTGGCCTCAGTTTCCTCACTTGTGAGATGAGAGACTGACAGTGCAAAGTGGCCCTGGACCAATGAGGGATGCATGCCTTAGAATGTTTCCAGGCCCATCAGCTGTTATGGGCAAACTCCAAGCACCAATTTCGTTGTTTATCACTTTCAGCATTGCTCTTGGTTGGTGGGAGGTAGGCCGGGATACTTGGAGAGAGAGGGAGGCAAAGCCCATTTGATAACATTCACTCCTCCTTCTCCTGGGAAAATTCCCCATAATTAGCTTAGTTTGAGCCATTTATCTTGCAGACTCCCCATCTTGTCAGAGATGTATGCCAGGTCATCAGGACTGATAGCTCTGCGGTAGTAACTCCCCATCTAAATTCCAGAGTCCATTTTGCATAAGGATCGTTAAGATAATTAAAAGAAACTTCATCATATTCCCTCCTTAAATACTGGAGTGCTTCCCCAAACCGACCAGCACAGAACCTCTGTGTGGAATTCTCCACATGCACCCCACCTACCTATACTCCTCTGCCCCAATCCTGCCCCACCATCCCTCCAGGATGCCTCACTTGCCTTCTGTCCTACACCCCAGCCCCTCTTGCCTTGAAGCTCCTTGGAAATATATGGTCTGTAACACTGATTTGGCATTCCTCATGCATGATCCCATCCCCTAACCATATTGTATCTCCTGCAGAAATACTGCTAAAAAGAATGATTACAAGTTATATGTTTTCCATACTGTTAAATTATTCAGTAAATAACAGGTATCATGGTAGGACCTCTGCTTGCATTATTTTATTTACTCTTCACATCAACACATCAAAGTAGACACCATTACACTGGTTTTACAGGTGAGGCTAAGAGAAGTTAAGAAACATGCCCCAAGTCATACAGCTAGTGAGTGAAGAGTCCAGACTCAAACTCAGGTCTCTCTGACTTCATGCTATCAACTGCTATACTCCTCAACCCTGTGTGGGGAGTGTCATTTCATTTCATGACACAATGAACGTGAGACACAACAAAAAATAATAAGTGCACAGTGACATTAGCTAACATTTATTGAGGGCTCATATTAGGCCAGGCACCACTATAAGAGCTTTCTATGTATTGGTTCCCTGAATCCTCCCATAAACTTTATGAGCTATGGACACAGTCCTCTGTGAAGACTGAACTTCTAGGGCTAGAACGAAAGCTGGTGATGAGGGTCCGTCAGGGTCCCTGGAAACATGCAAGGTGAAACAAGCATCTGGGGATGATGTTGTGTGGTGGGGGCTCCTGGAGGCCCTGGGCAGCCTTGAGTGGCTTAATGGTTTGCATCGGGGCGACCACAATGCCTTTAATAAGACCATTTTGGGCCGGGTGTGGTGGCTCACGCCTGTAATCCCAGCACTTTGGGAGGCCGAGGTGGGTGGATCATGAGGTCAGGCGATCCCGACCATCCTGGCTAACATGGTGAAAACCTGTCTCTACCAAAAATACAAAAAAAAAAATTAGCTGGGCGCAGTGGTGGGCGCCTGTAGTCCCAGCTACTGGGGAGGCTGAGGCAGGAGAATGGTGTGAACCCGGGAGTCGGAGCTTGCGGTGAGCCGAGATCACCTCACTGCACTCCAGCCTGGGCGACAGAGCGAGACTCTGTCTCAAAAAAAAAAAAAAAAGAGAAAAAGAAAAAGACCACTTTGGCCCAGAGCAAAGGTTTTTTAAAAAATGTATAATTTAAACTTTTATTTTAGATTCGGGGGTACATGTGCAGGTTTGTTAGATGGGCATATTCCATGACACTGAAGTTTGGGATGCAAATGATCCCATCACCCAGGTAGTGAGCATAGTACCCAACAGGTCATTTTTCACCCTTTGTCCGCCTCCCTCTCTCCCTTCTCTGGTAGTCCCCACGGTCTGTTGTTCCCATCTTTGTATCCATATGTACCCAGTGTTTACCTCCCACATATAAGTGAGAACATGTGGTGTTTGGTTTTCTGTTCCTACATTAATTCACTTTGGATAATGGCCTCTGGCTGCATCCCTGTTGCTGCAAAGGACATGATTCCATTCTTTTCTATGGCTATGTAGTATTCCATGGTGTATATGTACCACATTTTCTTATCTAGTCCATCTTTGGCACCTAGGTTGATTCCATCACTTTGCTATTATGAATAGTGCTGCAGTGAACATACAAGTGCATGTGTCTTTTTGGTGGAACAATTTAAAAAACAATTTTTTTTTATTTTTCCTTCCACAAGATTCTGATACAATAACTGTTTATTTCCATTTGGATATATACCCAGTAACGAAATTGCTGGGTCGAACGGTATTTCTTTGAGAAATCTCCAAACTGCCTGCCACAGTGGCTGAACTAATTTATATTCTCACCAGCAGTGTATAAGTGTTCCCTTTTCTCTGCAGCCTCACCAGCATCTGTTGTTTTTTGACTTTTTAATTAGAGCCTTTCTGACTCATGTGAGATGGTATCTCATTGTGGTTTTGATTCGCATCTCTCTGATGGTTAGTGATGTGGAGCGTTTTTTCATGTTTCTTGGCCACTTGTTTGTCTTCTTTTGAGAAGTGTCTGTGCATTTCCTTTGCCCACTTTTTAATGGGGTTATTTGTTTTTTTCTTGTTGAATTATTTAAATTTCGTATAGATTCTGGATACTAGACCTTTGGTGGATGCATAATTTGTGAATATTTTCTCTCATTCTGTAAGTTATCTATTTGCTCTGTTTATAGTTTCTTTTGCTGTGCAGAGCGATTTCATTTAATTAGGTCCCACTTGTCAATTTTTGCTTTTGTTGCGATTGCTTTTGAAGACTTTGTCATGAATTATTTGCCAAAGCCAATTTCCAGAATGGTATTTCCGAGGTTTGCTTCTAGGATTTTTTAATATAGCTTGAGGTCTTACATTTACATCTTTAATCCATCTTAATTTTTGTATATGGTAAAGGGTATGAGTCCAGTTTCATTCTTCTGCATATAGCTTGACAGTTATCCCAGCACCATTTATTGAATAGAGAGTCCTTTCCCCATTGCTTGTTTGTGTTGACTTTGTCAAAGATCAGATGATGGTAGATGCGTGGCTTTATTTCTAGGTTCCCTTTTCTGTAGAACAAAGGTTTTCATGTGTGGTGAACAGCAATAGGGTTTTTGGGCTCATCAGCTACCGGGCTCAATCAGGAATCCTGATCTTGGAAAAATCATAGGCCAGGCAGACCCTTTCCAGGACCACCCAGATCCAAATCTGCACCTTGTTTGTAACCCTGGAAGGAACCCAGGGTCCTGACAGAAGGTCTGAAATGGTCTGTTCTTTCTTCCTCTTCCATCCCCTGCACTGGCATTGCCCAGGGAGCTAGATAGCCAGTCCCCAGCCCAGCCCTGCTCAGGAACTCTGGTGGGGCACATAGGGTTGATGGCACAGCCCCCAATCCCCCACCCCAGGTCATCACAAAGCAGCAGAGACAGACTGCCCATCATGACCCTGAGACCCACTCTTGTTGGCAGCCAGGACTCCTAGGCTAACTCAGTACCAGTGTCCTGAGACCCTTTGGGAAATCCAGGAAGACCAAACTTTCTTCCGCATGCGTGACTTGCGTACAGTAGCATTGAGAGTTTACATGCCTGTGATGCCAGCTTCTCCAAATCAAGCCCTTACTTCTAATACAGGTTTTGTAAAGTAACTATTATGTCTTAATCTCATTTCTAAAAATTAGAATCCTGTTTCTTTAACAGCTTTCATGATCAGTGAAGATCCACCCTCTTTTTCTTTCTAGAAAATTATTAATGGGCAGTAGTTTCTTATAATTCTACTTTTTTGTTATTTCTTTAATTTCTCCCAATCTACAGATCTTTTCCAGGGCGGTAGTTGATAATTCATAACCAAGTTAAAATGAACCTGAAGATTTATTTAAGAGAACCTGCTGGAAATATTTTTTTAACTTCTTAGGCAAAGAATCCTTTTTAGTACAAAAAGTTAGCCTTAAGTGATGCGTTGCTTCATATAGATAAATGCATACTCAGCTGTAATCAAGAATTGGTTTCCTAGTTGTTGGGGATGTAAGGATAAATAAAACAATAAGAGACTTTGCAATTTAATTGGACAGATAAGTTACAAAGCTAACTTTTTTTGAAAGTGGAAAATACCAGGTGGAGATTCAAATAAGGTACTTTGGGAGATCAGAGGAGAAAAAGATTACATTAACAAGATAATCAGCAAAAGATTTACGGGAGCGTTTCATTTGAAAAAGACAACAAAGGATAAACAAGATTTGGCCAAGCAGAGTTGGAGGGAAGGATTTTCCTGGAAAAGGAAACATCATAAGTAAAGTCAAGGAGGTAGGAAATCATGGAAAAGGATGTCGTTCATCCTTAAGCACAAGGCACAGGAAAGCAAAAATAATATTGGGAAGGCAGATTGGCAATGAATGAGAGTTCACTTTAGTCAGTACCTCTGTGTGTGTGTGTGTTTATGTGTGTGTGTGTACCGGGCTTTATGGTCTAGTAAACTAAACTACTGGATCATAAGGCCCTATAAATATAATATTCATTTTAATTTTGTCTTCCTTACAATGCCTAATGCAGTACCTGACACAGAGGAGATGCTGTAATTAATGTTTGTTGAATTATATTTATTTTATTCAAAAGTCAAGGTAATCATGAAAGTTTCTGGGGAAAGGAGGTTTATTATAAGATTTGCGTTACAAAGACTCATTCATGAGAATAGATTAAAGAGGAAGAAACCGGAGTGTGGAAGACCATTCAGGGACTCTTCAGTAGCTGTTGCAAGGAAAGCAGGAACAAGAGTGGTAGCAAGGGGAAGAGAATGGGGATGGTGTTGAGAAATACAAAGAGAGAGAATCGAAGATGACGAACCTGGAAACTGATTTAGGTGCCAACAATGTGAAGGGGTTGCAATGACTTCTAGGTTTCAAGCCTCAGGGACTGAGAGAAAAGAGAAACCATTAGCAAAGTGAAAGTCAAGGGGTGAAGCAAGTTTGGAATTGAGGGTTCTGGGGAAGATGGTGCAAGGGAGATTCAAGGCACATGAGGCCTGAGGCCCTGTTGGGACACCCAAGAGCATGATGTCTGGCACATTGTAGGGAAAGCAAAATTGAAATCCCCAGAGGAAGGAGACTCAAAATAGGATACAGCAGAGTGCAGGCCAGAACTTTGGAAAATACCAACATTTGTGGGGAGGAAGAAGAATAGAGAATATGTGATTAGAAAGGCAGGAGGAGCAATGCAAACAGCCCAAGTCAACTGGGTGAGGGGAGATGGAAGGGAGTAAGTGTGGGTCAATGGTGGGCTTGTTCAATGTGGTAGAGAGATGATGTCATCAGGACCATCCTCACTACCACTGTCGCCAGTGTCTGCCAATAGTACCCAAAGAATTACTGCCATTTCCTCAGAGCCTGCCACATACAGCAGCCCCATTTACAGATGAGGAAACTGAGGCCCAGAGCAATGTGTAAGGGCATAAAAGTAACAAGTGCGGGAACTGGATTGCAAACCTATGGCTTGGGTTTTGATCCTTCTCCTCTTGACTTTCACTCATCTGCTAGTGGCATCTCTTTGCTCTCAATCCTTGAATCTTGAAACCTAGAAGTCATTGCAACCTCTTGGCATCCTTTACTCCCAGATCAGTTTCCAAGTTTGGGCACTGGGTCATACTCAGAAAGGAGACTAAGAAGAAGTTCTTGAGGCCGGGCACAGTGACTCACGTCTGTAATCCCAGCACCCTGGGAGAGACTGAGGCCGGCAGATCACAAGGTCAGGAGATCAAGACTATCCTGGCTAACATGGTAAAACCCCATCTCTACCAAAAATACAAAAAAATTAGCCGGGCATAGTGGCAGGCACCTGTAGTCCCAGCTACTCAGGAGGCTGAGGCAGGAGAATGGCATGAGCCCGGGAGGCGGAGCTTGCAGTGAGCCGAGATTGTGCCACTGCACTCCAGACTGGGCGACAGAGCAAGACTCTGCCTCAAAAAAAAAAAAAGAAGCTCTTGATTTTGGTATTTCAGAGGTCATTCATAATTGTATTAGATTTCTGCATCAGCTAGAATTCTTTCTTCTGAAAATAACATAAATCTCAGTAAGCTGACTTCAGCAAAAAGGCTCAGTTAAAGTGAAAGGACTAGTGAATAGGGATGTCATCAGGTGTGACATGATTCAGGGATTCAGATGATGTCACTAGGATCCTATTTTGGTTCCCTCCAGTTTTCAACTCCACCTCCTCTGGGTGGGCTCCATGCCCAGCCCAACTCTCTCTCCTTGAGGTATTAAGTACACACCAGCACTTAGTAGCCCAAGGCCTTTCTTCTGTCAGGTTTAAATCCAACAGCAAAGAGAAAGATTCTTTGTCTCAGCAGCCTCCGAAAAAGTCTCATGTTCCCATCCCTGCACAGATCACTAATTGGCTCAGGTCAAGATCATATTATCCACCCTGGAGTTGCATGCCTAGCCAAACCAAGTCTCATAGGTTGGGAGTGAAAAAGGAACTGGTTCTCTGGGAGGAGAATTGGAATATGGAAAAGGGAAAGGAAGCAGCATAAGCAAAGTCAAAGAGGTAGGAAAGTATGCATAGTCCACATTCTCCCTTCTTCTCCCTAGAAGAAGGAAGAAACACCTTGTGGTATCCTCTTTTGAGTCTCCCTCCTCTGGGGATTTCAGTTTTGCGTTCCCCACAATGTGCTGGACATCATGTTCTTGGGTGTCCCAACAGGGCCTCAGGCCTGGTGTGCCTTAAATCTCACCTATCACATCTTCCCCACAACCCTCAATCCCAAACTTGATTCTCCTCCTGACTTTCACTCAGCTAGTCAATGGTGAAACCCTGAAGTCACTGAAACCCCTTCACATCCTTTGCCCTCAAATCAGTTTTCCAGTTTCTTCTCCGTAGAAAAAGGGAAAATGCATGCTATGAGGAGTGGCAGAAACATTAGATGTTTACTACAGTGGCCTCTGCAGAGAGCACTTCAGGAGAGTGGTGAGAGGGAAACTGGTGTTGAAACAGTTAAGAATTGAATGTGTGATTAAGAGCCAATAGATGCTTATTTGAGAAAATTAAGAAGCAGAAAAATGGGCTGTAACTTGAGAAGAAATGGGCAAAAGTCATCTTAAATAGGATAAATCTGAACATGTCTGAAAGCTGAGAAGAGGACCCCAAGGCAAGGAGGAAGACATTGAAGGTGAGAGAGATGCCAAGACAGTAATTGATGGAGTACTCGCTTTCCAAGAGAACCAAGAAAGGCTGGGGTAGAGAGCAGGAACAGCCCTGGAGGGAATTGGGCCCTTTCATGCTTCTGAGATGGGGGAAAGACAAATACAAAAGAACAGAGAAGACGCTGGCAAATGATGGGCTTTCTTAAAGCCAGGCACACCTGTTAAAGGTATACTGTCTTCTTGCTCCTAGGTCTCAGATTTGCACAGCTGTTGAGCCTCACTTCTTGGATTAATGGTCTTGTCACCGTACATTCACACAAGCCACTACATGTGAAATATGTGGCCATTCCTCCTAACCCTTCAAGGAAATGGAGCCATTTAATTTCATTGTTGATGCCCTTGACATCTATCTGGCAGGCTGAGGTGAAGGCAGAGCACTGTCCAGTCATATGTTGCCTGCATACGCCAGCTGTCTTTGGTGCTAACCCTTTGGGTTGAGTTAAGACAGCCACAGCAGACCATATGAAGAGCTCTAAACATGATGGATCATGCCCTCCGAAAGTGTCTATTCTTAAGATATAGAAAAGGACAACACAGGCCTATGGGCGTTCTTGTCACCTGATCGATCACCTGTGACTACTTCGTAAGCATTTATCTGCTCATGGCCCTGAGCCAGACAGCTCAGAAAACCATGGCTCCCTTTCCCAGCTTACTTAAAATCTCAGCAACACAAGGCATCTTGAGGTCATTGTAAAGTAAGGGTGTTGGAGTCAGACTGGCCTGGGTTTGAATACCAACTCTGCTATATACAGTCTATGTAACCTTGAGCAGGTCCCTACAACACTCTGCATGTCCTCAACTTCTTTATGTGCCACCCCACATCCAGGTGGCCCTGTATGGCCTTCATTCTTGGTCACTTGTTTGGCTTTCCCATCAGAAGACACTACCTAACCCTTAGCCTGTTCCTGCAGTTGTAAAACTCTGCCACGATCTCTGTCTCCTGATTCCCAAACTCTGCAGATTCACTGAAGCTCCCTGAGACTGAACTGGCTTTGTCAGGGCCTCTCTTGCACACAACTTGAAGGGAACCACAGACCTTCAACATCCGGGTCCAACCCAACTGACTCACAGAGGCTCTGGCTTCCCCACTGGCTGCCCTGAGAGGCTGCATAACATAACTGAGGACTGCAGAGTCACCAATCTACGGGGCCAACTTTCATAACGAAAGACAGGAGCCTAGAAGAAGCCAGCCAATAAATTCTCACCCACCCAGTCCACAGTGGACTGTTTGCAGAGTACATGTCCTATATGGCCTCTCCAGCATCATCTTGTGAGACGGAGCAACCAGTTGTGTTTTCTTGCAATGTTGTGGCCAGCTCAGTCGTGCATCACCTTGAAACTGCTTCTCTTCCTACCCTACTCTACATCCCTTTTCCCTTATTTATGATTCCCTGGGATTATGGTCTCTCCCTGCGATAAAGTTTAGTAAGTAAGCTTGGCCCTGAGCTTTATTTTCTGGACAACCCAGACTTAGTCTCTGAAGTTTAGTTTCCCAATTTATAAAATAGAACTAATGGCATCTATCTCACAGGACTGTTGGGAAAATTAAAATGAGATTGTGTGTATTAAACACTTGGAGTGGCACATTGTAGGTGCTCAATAAATATGAAAAGTATCATCAATTACAAGATGATAATGATGATTACCATTTATTGGGTATCTGACATACACTTATCATTTTATTTATATTGTTGGCAGCAAGAATGTCTTATATATGCAGAATAAGACTAAGTATACTCTTTATGATAAATATGAAGAGGAATCTCCATGTAGTTTATTTGTGAATTGTATTGAATAGTTAAGGAAGAAGGAGCTGATGTTTCAGATTCGTTATAGAGATATAATTCAGTAGACCAAGCTAATGGTAGCAAAGTCCTGGAATTCAGTTTATCATAGAAAATGATTCAGAAGAATTGGCATGGGCTAAAGGGGAGGTCTTTGCACCTTTTGATGCCATAATAAACAGAATAACAGGAGATAAGAATCAAGAAAAGTCCCTTAGTGAAGAATTTAACTAACAAATAAATTGTATTTTATTAGTCATAACTTAGGGATTGCCATGGGATAGACACAACAATTTCACTATTAGGCCATTTTGCTGTAAAAAATGTTTAAAGTTGCATCATTACCTAAGCAGAATAAATTCTGAGAAAATAATAATAGCTAACATTTATTGAAAATGTATTATACATCAAGTGCTGTGTTAAGCTCTTTACACATTTCATGCCATTTCATTCCTCTAAATCTGTAAGGTACCAAGTAGTCCTGGCTTCTCGCAAACCCAGATAAAGAAGCTCAGGGATCTGTGAGAACTGGCAGAAATTAGGTGGCGGGGGAGGGGGATTTATTAGAAAAATGATAAGCTGGAAGTGCTGCTCAAAAAGGTAGAGCAATTAGAATACAAATTTATGTATTTATTTAATTTATTGTTATTATTTTTGAGATGGAGTTTCGCTCTTGTTTCCTAGGCTGGAGTGCAATGGCCAGTCTCAGCTCACTGCAACCTCTGCCTCCTGGGTTCAAGCGATTCTCCCGCCTCAGCCTCCAGAGTAGCTGGGATTACAGGCATGAGCCACCACGCCCTACTAATTTTGTGTTTTTAGTAGAGACGGGGTTTCCTCACGTTGGCCAGGCTGGCCTCGAACTCCCGACCTCGGGTGATCTGCCCGCCTCGGCCTCCCAAAGTGCTGGTATTACAGGCGTGAGCCACCGCACCCGGCCTAGACTATCATTTTTAAAATGCGATTGACAGTCTCTAGTTTTTCTGGGCAGAAACACTTGACAGTTCCCTTAAATCAGAGGTTTCACATGGGGCTCCCCAGGGATCCTGGGGAAGAACTGCTGTCAAAGGGAGAAGATGGTAGGGGGTGCTCAGAATCGTCTATGAAGATTTATTATTTTTATTTTTTTATTTTTGTTTGTTTTGAGATGGAGTGTCCTCTGTTACCTAGGCTGGAGTGCAGTGGCGCCATCTCAACTCACTGCAATCTCTACCTCCTGGGTTCAAGCAACTCTTCTGCCTGTAGCTGGGATGTGTGCCGCCATGCCTGGCTAACTTTTGTATTTTTTAACAGAGACGGGTTTTTGCCATGTTGGCCAGGCTGGTCTCGAACTCCTGACCTCAAGTGATCCACATGCCTCAGCCTCCAATGCGCTGGAATTACAGGCGTGAGCCACCACACCCTGCCAGAATCACCTATAAAGTTTATTAGAACATAGTGATTCACAGCTTTTTTTTTTTTAATGAAGTCTCACTTTGTTGCCCAGGCTGGAGTGCAATGGCGTGTTTTCGGCTCACCACAACCTCCGCCTCCTGGGTTCAAGCAATTTTCCTGCCACAGCCTCCCGAGTAGCTGAGATTACAGACATGCACCACTACACCTGGCTAATTTTGTATTTTTAGTAGAGACGGGGTTTCTTCATGTTTGTTAGGCTGGTCTCGAACTTCCGACCTCAGGTGATCTGTCCACCTTGGCTTCCCAAAGTGCTGGGATTACAGGCGTGAGCCACCACACCCAGCCCGTGAGCCAACGTGCCCAGCCGATCGACTGCTTTTAAAATGCAAAATGATTGGCATGGTATAGTATTCAATTGATAAGTATGAATGTTAGTTAGCCTGAAAATACATTAACCTGTGGTCCAGGTAATGATTTCATTGTACATACCAAGGGCAAACAGAAATTTGCAAAGGCCTGGGTCTGCTGTGGTCTATCCCAATATATGTTCCAAGTTATTTTAAGGTCCGTGGGTTTTAGCTGGGCACACAGTCTCCTATATGAAGATCACATTCCTCAGCCTCTTTTTGTAGATAGGTAACATCATATACCTAGGTCTGACCAATGGAGTATAAGCAGAGGGCTCCAGAAGCTGTTTCTTCCCCTGTCTACTTCAGTCTGATTCTTGGAACACTGGGGTAACAGTCAGAGTTCATTCTCGACCATGAGGATACCTCAGCATGGGGCAGCCGAAAGCTGGAAGCTGCCTGGTCCCCAAGGACTTGACGGGACTGAGCTGCCATGGTCCAGGACTGCCCATCCCGAGCTTGGACATGATGGAGCCAGGAGTCCATCCTATTTCAACTCCCATGAGTGTGGGGTTTTCTACTTCTTTCAACCAACTGAATTCTAACTGATATGTCCATTTGTAGATTACACAGAGGTCCCTAGTCAAACTGTTACCTTCTTTCTCTGTGGATGATAAAGAAAAAAACCATTCTTTCAGTCTCCCTCAAAGGGATCCTCAAAGGGATTTTTGCAGTGTGAAGACTCAGCCCCACGTGGGAATAACCTTATTCCCAGTAGGCACTTGCTCTGGGTCAGCCTAAATGGGGACCTATGTGGTTTTACTGGGCCTGTAACTAAGGAGGCCAAGACATTTCTGACACTTGCCCTTCCCTAGGCTGGGCTTCCTCTGTTTTCTCAACTCCCTATGGCTTTTCCTGGGGACATGTTTCTGCACACGGTTTCTCCACTCCCTCTCCACTGCACACGCTCCCCCATCCTTCTAGATCTACTTCAAACATCACCTCCTCAGAACAGCCTTCCCCAACTTCCTGAGATAACACCATGTGTTTCCTTCATGTTATTTTAGCACTTTGGAAGACATTATAACTTCCTACTTCCCTCCAGAGAGGCAGTCCATGACAGGTGGTCATTCAGTAGTATTTTTTGAGTGCCTGCTCTGTGTCGGGCCATGTGCTAGTCACTAGACAGGCAGTGATGAATGCACCAGATCTGCTCCCTGCCCTCTTGGAGTTTATAGTCTGGGGGAAAAGATGACCCAAAAAAACTGCAATTAAAATTGTGACAAATTCTATAAAGGAAAACAGAATGGGTTGAGGAAGAAGAGTCAACCTGGGGGTGAGATGTTTGCATCATCTCGATGGAAGAATAATGCAAGTTCTCTCTGAGGAAGTAGTATCCATGCTAAAAATCAGCAACTGAGAGATCAGGTGGTGGTATCAGGAAGGCTTGGGTTTGCACCCTGCCTACGCTTCTTAGCTGTGTGACATTAGGCCAGTTGTTTAACCTCTCTGAGCCTGAGATAAGTAATAGCATCTATCTCATTAAGCTCCAGACACAGTGTCTGCCACACAGTGAGTGCTCAATAAATATGATATATTGTTATTTTCTAATGTCTGCCATCCAACCGGAATATGGATGCTCTGAGGACAGATATCCCCTTATCTGTCTTTGCATCTTAGGCACAGAATATGTAGCGATATCCCCAAAAGCTGTTTGAATATTAATAGTCAACATTTCCTGGGCTCTTGCTACATGCCAAGCACCACTCTTAGCACTGCATGGGTATTCACTCATTTAACACTCATAACAATTCAACGAGGATGGTGCTATTATTACTCCTATTTTAGTGGTGAAGGGACTGAGGTCTGCAGAAACTGAGTAACTTGCACAGGGTCTCACCATTAGCAAACAGAGGAACTGGTGTTCAATCCCAAGCAGCCAGGCCCCAGAGCCACTACTTCACATTTTATCTTCAGGGGATGAAAGAAACATATCCATCATTTCAAAGAAATGCAGCCTCCTTTGGTCATGTCTTTATTAGGGTATAGGCTCTCAAAAGATGTAATTGAGGAAATATATTCTCACCCCCAAACAATTTAATAATCATTTCAACAGTCTCTTATTAGCAAATAAGAGAATTAGACAAATGAAGAAGCAAAATAAATAGAACGAAATTCTTCACCTCTGAGTTGTGATTAATGGGGCTCTCCCAGGAGCTTTGGACTCCAGGGCACAGGTACCTAGGGAGAACAAGGCATCTCCCACTATGTGCCTACCCCCTAAGCCCTCTCCTGTCTCCCCTCTCTTGGCTCCCCCCAGCCTATGGGCTCCATAGCCCATGCTCCATGGTTCCACTCTGCCTATGGAGAGTTCTGCTATCTTCTTCCTGCTTTCTCTCTTATTAAAACATCTTCACCCGAAGGCATCCATGAGATGAGAAGTGTGCCTGCCAACTCACCTCAGGAAACCAAAATGCTTAAATTGCTTCTTTAATTTTGAAAAAAGTATATGTTGTTTGGAATGGAGAATGGCCTCACCTTGTCCTTGTGGGCCTGCTGTTCTGGGCTATTTTGTTAGAAACAACGGGAGAGGATAATGCCTTACATCCCCACAGCTCCTCTTGTTACAGGAATTGTAATAAACTGCCAAGAGCGCAGGCACCACTGCTGTTCTCTTGATTAAGGTTTTCCGAGGTATGGAGATGCCTCTGCCTTCAGCTGCCCCTCCCAATTATCATGGAAGATAGTTGATGATACAAGACCATAGGCAGCCCCAAATGGCAGTGTCAAAATGGTGACATAATCTTCAGGGTCCCCATTCAACAGCTGACGGGTGTGCTCTTTTCTTGGCTGAAGGCTGATCCTGAGCCAAGGAAATGACTAAGAAAACAGTCAGGGGACATCAGGTAAGCAGCAGGGAGAAGAGAGGAAGTAATAGGGGATTAAGGCTAGAATGACCTGGACCAGTTCACCAGGAATTAATAAGTATAAATTGAAGACCTACTAGGGGTTTAGCTCTGGGTTAGGTTTTAAGCATAGGGCAGTATATTAGAATCCAAAGGCCTGCTTTCAATTTCTAGTTTCAATCTTTGACTGAAAGATAGTGGGACTCACCAAGGATCAGTTATTTAATCTGTGAAATGGAAAGGTAACGTTTCTCATCATGTGTCATAACCAGGTGTATGTGGTGGGTCGTAATAGTAACTCAGGTAAGCTGACTTCATTAAGCCAGAAACTGTTGGAAAGATATAGTGGTATGTGTTTCAAGGGCAGGAAGTGCTGCCAGCTCTCACAAGGGCAGAAATCAGAAACCGATATGCTGTTATGAATGGAGTTAGTTATGCTTTCTTGATCTCCCCATCTTTTTATCTTTCTCACCATCTCTCTCTCCTTCTCCCTGTCCCTCTGCTTTTCTCCATGTTTGCTGATTCATCTCCTCCCTTCCCTGTCTGCTTCTCTATGTATGTGGCAGAAAATAGATAGTCCAATATGGTATCCTTGACCCCTGGCTCAATATTGTCACAAATCCAACAGACACTGGACTTTTTTAGTCCAAATTACAAATACTGAAGAAAGAGAAACTGGTCGTCCCAGCTTTGGTCAGTATCAGAGTAGGGGGCCACAACTAATGGACCATACCATGTGGCCTACTGCCCACTCAATGTGGCCATGGGTCAGTGGCTCTGAGAATACAGTGTGCACAGAATTTCTCAAAGGGGGTTCCAGGGTAGAGAATGATAGAAAGCTGCTGTGCACACTGGGATACTGTAAGGAGGAAATAAGATAATAGGAAATTTCTCAGTACAGCCTGTGAGAACCCAGTGTTCAGTGAATGCTAGTGTGATGTACTGTGAAAAAAGCTTGAAATTCAGCGTGAGGGAAAAATCTTCCCTGCACTGAGTAGGTACTATTTTTATGTTTGCAAGAACTGTCTCCAACTTAATGTTCTGGCCCATTATCAATATTCAAAAATGCTTGTTGAATGGAGCAGAATGAGAAGGATGACATTAAATAAGAGCCTACAATTAAAGACAGTACAGAATTAAACTCTCAATTTTAGAGCATATTGTGAAAGTACTATAAGCATTCAAGGGTACAATGAAGTGGTCAGTCAACTTCTGCAGTTGGCAGACGATTTAAGGAAAAGACAGATCTTCACATTGTCTTCAAGATGTACAACTTGGGGTGGCATCCAGAAGAAAGGAAATAATTCCAGAAAAACAAACAAAAGGAATGACAAGAGCAGAGCTGAGATGAGCCTGGTGGGCTCATGATAGAGAGGAAGGACAAGTGAGACCAAAGGGAGAATGAGTAATGGGTCACATGGGAAGCAAAACTAGATAACAAAGAGAGATCATTTTCAGAGACCATTGAAAAGCAAGCAGAGATAGTCCAACGGGAGGAGCATGGAATTGGAGCACCACTGATGACAATTGCAAGGTGAGACTGCCAGCCCTTGCCTTCTCCAATGCTTCTTAGTTACAGGGTCCAATCTTGCAGGATGTCTATGTTGAAGAAAACCAGAGCTTAAGACATCCCACTCCCATCAGGGGAAGGGTGCTGGAGTTGTCTTATTGCCTGAGCCCCAGGATCCCAGTGCACACTGAGCAGTAGTCCTCACCTCATCTGTCTTTATGGGACAAGGGCATAAAACAGGACCTCCGCTTCTGGGGTTCTTGGTTTCTCTTCCATTCCCACTGTCCTGATGCCTGACCTATTGGGTTGTGATCCTGACTCCCTGCTTCTACTTGGCCGCCCCCTCTCCCAAGGATTTATCTTAGCTATCTATACCCAACCCTTGTTAAGAGCTCATTACATCCTAGATAGAACCTAAAACCCAAAAGAGCATCTTTCAGCTGATTGAAAGGAGACCCTGCCCAAGAAATCAAACAGCCATGAGCATCAGTAAAGCCAGTGATGTCCCAACTTAAGCACATCCCATGGACCAGAGTAATTAGAATTCAGTGCTTGTAGCTGTAGCAGTCAATCTATCCATGACTTTGCTCAGTGCCAACAGGTCAGCCTCCCCGTTAAGATCCCAGTGGGTCTTGATGCCAAAGCCACAGAGCTGATGTCAGATCCTTTTTCACCAAAATGACGCAAAGACCTGGAGAAATGTAGAGTCCTAGAAGATACTTGCATTCCAACAGCCCCATAGAAGAGGATGAATGAAACCAGCAGTCTCAAGAGAGATTGGTGATGTTTTGTTAACAGCATGAATATACTCACAGGTGTTTGTAGAATACAATGTGAAGGGAGGGCTCTTGTGACTCCACTTTGAACCTATTAATGTACCATCTGGTTTCTCATAAGTGAAGGACACATGTTGAGCCTCAGAACTGGTGCATTTCCATCATGCCAACCTCTCCTCTCAGCTGCCCAAAATGTTATGGGTTGAATACTTGCTCAGCATTGAAGACAGGCCCAAGCTTTGCTTGGGAAGTTTTTAGGAGATTTTCTACATAACCCAAGATTCTCCACCCAATTGAGGATGTCAAGATGACTTTGACCAACTCCTAGGGAAAGGACATTCTGTAATTAAGGCTGTTAGCCTTCTGGTTGGCATACAAGCTGGCTTGCAAGAAGGGTGTGGTTCTGACAACATACTGAGACCTGGAGAAGACCGTAGGTCTCCTGGTTACAAAAGCCAACCAGACACCTAATAAGGGAGCAGATGCCTGTCAAGCAACAGCCTCTTTTAACAACATCAGGGCCAGGTGCGATGGCTCATGCCTCTAATCCCAGCACTTTTGGAGGCCAAGGCTGGAGAATCACTTGAGCCCAGGAATTCTAAACCAGCGTGGACAATATAATGAGAACTTGTCTCTACAAAAAAATTAATTAATTAATTAATTAAAATTTAAAAATTAGCTGAGCAGCCAGGCATAGTGGCCTGTGCCTATAGTCCCAGCTACTCAGAAGGCTGAGGTAGGAGGATCACTTGAGCCGGTTGCAGTGAGCCAAGATTATGCCACCGCACTGCAGCCTGGGCAACAGAGCCAGAACCTATCTCAAAAAGACAAACAAAAAAAGAACATCAGCCTGCCTGTGACCACCCTCACAGACCTGCCCCTGGTCATTCTCTCATTTGTCTGATGTCAGACTAGCACATTTTCCTGCCCCAGCAGGGTGGGGAACGGCTTCAGGACATACCAGTGACAACTACCTTTCTCCTGTTTACAACTGCAGATAATAGGTGGTTGACTGATTCTCTATCTACAGGTTCAAACCCCATATTAGCATTTTACTCTCTCTAGCATCCCTGCTTTGCATATTATCTGTCCTCGCACATCACTCTTTTAGAGTACAGGCACTGAGCACTCCTTATCTATTTCAGCACATGCCTCTGAAGCCAGCAGCAGAGGACAAGTTATGATGCAAAGGAAAACATTACATGGCTTGATGGGTAGCTCTACCCTCTGATGAATGAGAATTTTCCAGTTGTCTGAAATCATAATTTCCAGTGAGATGTGGGATCAGTCATGTCTGTCCTGAGTCTAAACTAGAGCCGGTCTGTGTGTCCCAATGCTCTGGTCAGCAGTGCAGTGGGAAAAGCAGGAGATTTAGAGCCATGCTGGTATGAATTCCAATTCCAGTTCCGCCACTTAATAGTCAGGAAAATAATTACTTTCCAGGAGGCTGGGTTTACTTTCCTAAGGGAGGAATGCTAAGTGAAAAAAAAAAAAAAAAAAAGGTCTTAAACTAGTCAGCTCAAGCAAATTGCCTACTACAGGAGCTACATAATACATTTAACTATTTTTATTCTATAAGAAATATTTGTGACCAGTAATGGGATACCAAGCCTGTGCACATTTGAGGTGATTTCCTTCTCTGAGATTTTCTACATAACCCAAGATTCTCCACCCAACTGAGGATGTCAAGATGACTTTGACCAACTCCTAGGGGAAGGACATTCTGTAATTAAGGCTGTTAGCCTCCTGGTTGGCATACAAGCCTACTCGCAAGAAGGGTGTTGTTCTGACAACATACTGAGACCCGAAGAAGATAGAATGGTACAACTCCTAAACCAACTTTAGGGAAGAAGTTACAGAAGTAACTGAGCCTAAAAGGGTGGTGCAGCTTTTGCATCTGATAACATCTATGAGGAGTCCTTCTCAAAGGCCATGGATGCTCTTCAGGTGGTTCTAACTTATCACAGTGAACCATACTGCAGGTTCCAAAGGCAACACTCATCTGTGGAAAGGCTCAAAGTGGTGGTTCTTATCATGTCTCCTGAGACTCCTAAATCCTCATTATCCATGGCACTCATCTGGGTTAGACCAGTGGTTCTCAACCTTAGTTGCATGACAGGGAGTTTTTAAAAGCACAAATGCTACAGCTCTGCCTCAGGACATTTGAATCGCAATCCCTGGGGACAGATCTCAGATATCTATATTTTTAAAGTTCCCCAGGTAATTCTAAATTATAGGCAGTATGGAGAACCACAGCTTAACACCAGTGCTTCTCAAATGTTAATGTGTATACAGACCACTTAGGGATCTTGTTAAATTGCAGATCCTGATTCCACAGGTGTGGGATGAGGCCTCAGACTCTGCATTCCTAATAAGCTCCCAAAAGATGCTAATGCTGCTTGCCTGGGACCATGCTTGAGTAGCAAGCTTCTCTATCTTTTCTCATCATCATAGCTATAATTCTTGTTTTGTCTTGTTTTGTTTTGTTTTGTTTTGTTTTGTTTGAGACGGAATTTCACTCTTGTTGCCCAGGCTGGAGTGCAGTGGCACAATCTCGGCTCACTACAACCTCTGCCTCCAGGGTTCAAGCAATTCTCCTGCCTCAGCCTCCCGAGTAGCTGGGATTACATCCATGCACCACCACACCTGGCTAATTTTGTATTTTTAGTAGAGACGCAGTTTCTCCATGTTGGTCAGGGTGGTCTCGAACTGCCAACCTCAGGTGATTCAGCTGCCTTGGCCTCCCAAAGTGCTGGGATGACAGGCCTGAGCCACCGCACCCAGCCCAGCTATAATTCTTTAAGGCCCACCTGCTGATTTAGTCCTGTACTCCTTTTCAGAAATAACCTTGGGCAAGAGGAAGCTACTCAGCTTGACTCTGTATTAAGCCCCTTGGCTATGAGTCTCACCCATCAGCAGCAGTTGTTTTAGAAATTGGAATCTCATCTCATGTCCAAACCGCTGGTTGTTTAATTGAACTTTCTATTTTCAAATGTCATCATCTACTCAAACTTGCACCCACAGAACACTGTTGCACAGAATTTTAATAGCTGGGAAGCAAACAGAAAACCCTCCATGTTTAAATAAACTGGGAGATTCTGGGATAAATACATTTGAAATTTGAATACATTTCTTTAGGATTTGTCAGAACCTTTAATATGCAAATATGTATTCTGAAATCTAAAGAAAACATGCAGTGTTTTCCAAACTTACTTGACAACAAAATACTTTATTTGTGGGACACCTAATAACATTTCATAGGCCTAGTGAGCTATAAAACACGTTTTGGAAAATGTTATTTTGGATTTATTTCTACAGGCTTGAGATGAGCAGAGGGACAGATTAGTATGGAGATTGCTGGCTGGAATTTTCTATCAGTATGCAAGAAAGGAGAGCCCTCCATGGAACATCATAAATTGTTCATGTGTCTGCACCCATGAGAGAGAAAGACAGGGCCTGAGAAAAAGAAGGTCAAAGGTGCTAATTTGCCATGGTTTTGAGAAATAAGGGAGATAATTTTTATGGCTGCTGGAAAGGAATAAATTGTCACTGCAGTGTTTATGGCGCTGAGGAGAAAGGTTGAAACTAAAATATTCTTGCAAAGTCAAAGGTCTCGGGAGACGGGCCAATGGGATGGATACTGCTTTGTTGAGGATTTCCTCTCTTCAAATTTATTATTTTTGAAATAGAAAAGATTCCTGGACTAGGAAGGAATGCAAGCAGGGACAAACATTCTATGCAGAAAGTGACAGAATGCTTGCTGTGATGTTTGTTTGTTCAGATGGGTTTGACATTGATTTCCTAGAAATTGATAGTTTGGGGAAATGGCAGCATCTTAACAGTTCTGGCTGAATTTCTACTCTTATTCTTCTTGAAGAATTGGGTCTTCAAGAGTTAGGGGTTCCCCCCTAAAAAATCATGGGTTCCTAGTGTACCCTGGATCAGTGGTTGGAAATCTGATACCCATCGGTAGAAAACCCAGATGTTGACTGTCTTGCATTGACTGTTGGAGTCCCTGTTAACTCCCTTGACTGAGGCTGGGCAGTGCTGGAACCTGCCCCAGCCTGGCATAGAATGCTCATGTCTGGGCCCAGCCATACCGGCTGGATGCAGAGCCACAAAGTTAGGAAAAAGATGTGTCATCACTGTCCACCACAATGCTGAAGTGGACACTTCTTTGGAATTTTGATATCTACTTTAAAACAGAGATGACCTCAAAATTAAGAGCCCCTTGCATTAGCTAAATGGGAAGATGTGTATTTTTTAATGCACTCTATTTTAGTGTAAACTGGATTTTGTGCTGTTATGTTGGATTTATTTTCCTTTTAGGTCCTCTGTTGGTTAAGGCTTAGTTGCACTTAACAGAAACAACTCTGGATAGTTGAAGGGAAAGGAATTTATTACTAGGTTTTAGGTAGCTTACAAAATAATGGGTAGGGCTGAAGGAACAGGATTAGCTTTCAGTAACAATTCTCAATCCTGAGTCACACCTCCTGCTGTAGGAGATCCTCCTTACCCCTCTCAGGATCTCACCTCTCCTGCCTCTTCCCCTGAGAACTCAGATTCTAATTTAGGTCTCGTACAAGTGCATTGATCAAGAGAACCTAGCTCACAGCCAGATGTCTAGGTGCAAGAGAGTCTGGGACATGTCATTTCTAGCTTTTCTAGTTTCTGCTGTATTAGAAGACATAATAAAAAGGAAATCTGAATGGTCACCAAGTGAAAAAATCTACCATACCTGTCAATGGAGTGATCGGGCATAGTCACAATATCATTGTCATTAAATGACTGATGAAACATGGAACCATAAGGCAAACATTGTACAACTGATTGGAATTGTAGTGGTACTGATCAGAAGAAAGGTTCCAAGACAATTTTGGAAAGTCCTGGAAACCAAATCAATATCCCTACACCTCTATTTACCAAGATCACAAGATTTTCTATGCCATCAAAATTCTACAGCGTTAGAATTCTGGGACTTAAGGAGACTCTGGGGATGAACTTGTGTCAGACCCCTCATTTCATAGAGTTTGTCATATGGTTTGCTAACTCTTCATTTTGAAACCTGCTTTCCCAGCTGAAATGTGGCTTCGCAGGAACTGTTTCTTATCCATCTTTTTACCCCCTAGTACTGAGCTGGGTTCCAGGAATATGGTAGGTGCTGGCTTCCAGGAATATGGTAGGTGCTACCAAATAAAAGAATAGAGGAATAAGGGAGGAATGAAAAGATGAAAAACAGTTCCATATAGGAGAATTCACCTAACCTAAGCCCCGCCCACCTTAGACTTTGGCGAAGAACCAGGTGAAAGTCTAGATACTCTATCTCTGTAGGACCCAGGTAAGGAAAAACTGGCCACTGATGAGAGGCTGCTGAAGGGAGTATTTCTCTTCCAGAACTTGCTGTGGCCACTGCTGCTGCTGCAATCCCAGAAGTAAGAAGGGAGTGATAGTATGCAAGAGGCATGGATGAGCCAGAGGCAGGAGTGAATGGTGAGAAGGAGACCCCCAAAGAGATGCACAGGATAGAATGCAAGGACTCTGAGAGCCAAGGAGAGGAGGAAAAGGGCAGACAAGTCAGAAGCACAAAAGGGAGGACTTTGTCCTAGAAGGACACCTGCAAAGGATGTTACACTTGGTTAGATTTGTTCTGAGTTTGTTTGGGCCTAATGCACAAAAGAAACACCTAAATCAAAAGAGCCATAGCCAAGGACCAGGAGCCTAGAAGCTGTGAGCCAGTCTCCCCATCTCTCCAGCTTGCTTTTTAATACACCCTGCTGTCTTTAGCCAAGGCTGCTTAAAGGCATACTCATCATGCATCCTTTTTGCAGGTGGAAATTTGCATCCTCCTGCACGGGAGTCAGCTGTGGCTCACAGCACAGCTCACATGACAGTGGAATGGGCAGCCCCCACCCTCTTCCCTAGGTACTCTCCCACCTCCAACTTCTTCAACATCTTATGGTCTGTTTACACCTCACTGAGTATGTATAAAACTGTCATTAGTGAGTCTTTATTGCACTTTGGTAAGAAAATTGTATTAAAATAGACCTAGCACTGCTGTTCTGAGGTTAAATACTTTTCACTAGGCTGATGAATAATCTAATAGAGATTTTTAAATTTTTTTTACTTCTCATGAGTCAAGATAATACAACTAGTAATTAGATTTTTATTCCCACCTTGGCAGTATAAATAATCCACAGTAGGGCATTTGTCTTAATGAGTATGTACAGATTCTCAGTGTTGGGAGAGCATGCAGATGGGGTATTTGCTAGATCTAGAGTCTTACATGCTCCACTGGGGCCTGGGTGTCTCAGCAGAGACCCTATGGAATAATATTCACAACAAGAAAGCAAAACCACTAATAACTTTCCCTCACCGGCACGTCCCAGGAGACTCCATCTGGGGGACAAGGATGGTGAAGTCTGCCCTTCTCCCCAGATTAAACTGGCTGGTGAACACACATCAGCTACATGCCTCTCCCATGCTTACAGAATGCGTATGATACTTATTAATATATGATGGGAGTGGTGAGGAAAGGAAAGAACTAATTTTGCTTAGTGTCTACTATGTGCAGTTACCATGTGTCACTTAGGTTAACTTCTTGAAATGTGTGATTACCTTGGAGAAAGGGATTGCTTTGCTCATGTTACCAGGAAGTAATTGTAATTAGGGTCCCAGAAGTTAGCACAGGATACTCACCTCCCATAAGATAATGTACCATTTACTCATTCAATCACCTATCAGGGCTGCTTTGTACAGTTGTAGAGGTTGTGCACTTCACAACTCCACAAATCTCTATTCATGTAGACTATTCTGAAATTTTAAAGCTTATAACCTGCACAATTGTAGGAAATAAGTTAAGTACTGGTGGTAAGGAAGAAGGAAGATACAACCTTATTTATAAAACATGAAGACATCTATCTAGCATGTTATGGAATATTGCTGTGATTAAATTTTGAACGCAAGTTTTAGTATTTGAAATTTAAGTAAAATGGTCCCTTTATGTATCTGATACCAGGTCTCTAAGGCCCTCTTACAGAGAAGGGACTTAAACCTCTTTATCAGAGGTAGTCCACATAATCACATGTCCAATCTCTCTCTCCAGCCTCGTCCTGTCTACTTCCTCTGGCCTCCTCCTCTAGGCTCTGACCCTCACTCATCCATTGCTCAGGTGTAGTGCCCCTCTTCTGTTTTGCCTGTTTCAGACCTTGGCCACCCTCTGGCGATATTGCCCCAATTGACCAATACTCATCAAAATTGCCAAGATCATGAAAGACAAGAAATAAAGAGAAGTGGTCACAGATTGGAAGAAACTGAGTTAGCGTGGTACTCACATCCTCCTGAGGCTTCCTCCAGGGGTCCACCTCACGGTTCAGCTTCACTACTCCCATCTCGGTGCTGACAGCTGGCAGCAGCATTGCCCTGTCATGTGGCTAAGCTAGGATGTGGAGAGGTGAAATACTTCCTTAAATGGAGCTGCCTGTGCTGAAAACTTTTTACGACTTCTCTTGGGGAATTTCTTTAGAGCTTTAACTCAGACTTTTGTTTCTTCAAACTTGAGGATCTTTACCTTTGAGGAATGAATATGAATTTGGCCAATGGGCAAAAGCCATTGGAGGAAGAGGGTAAGTTGAGTTAATCAGATTAACATGTGACTTACTTTGGAAGTAAGTATGGAAAAATGGAAAGTTAATATTCTTGTGCACCCTGTAACCTGCCAAGCCTACATATTTTCTTCATTTAGAATCGGGGCAAAATTAAGAGACAGTCTATAAAATAATTGACCAATACTCATCAAAATCACCAAGATCATGAAAGACAGTGAAATAATGCAAAGCGGTCATATATTGGAAGACACTAAAGAGATATGATGACTAAATGCCACGTGGAATCTTGGACTGGATTTTGAAGCAGGAAAAGGACACTACTAGAAAAACGAATAAAATTCTAATGAGATCTATAGTTTAGTTAATAATGTTATACCACTGTTAATTTCCTGGTTTTGATTATTGTACTATGGGAAGTTAGGTAAGAGTATACATGAGGCTGGGCGTGGTGACTCATGCCTGTAATCCCAGCACTTTGGGAGGCCGAGGCTGGTAGATCACAAGATCAGGAGATCAAGACCCTCCTGGCTAACATGGTGAAACCCCGTCTCTACTAAAAATACAAAAAATTAACTGGGTATGGTGACACACACCTGTAGTCCCAGCTACCCAGGAGGTTGAGGCAGGAGAATAGCTTGAATCTGGGCGGTGAAGGTTGCAGTAAGCCGAGATCCTGCCACTGTACCCCAGCCTGGGTGACAGAGCAAGACACAGTCTCAAAAAAAAAAAAAAAAAAAAAAGAGTATACATGAACTCTGGGCAATTTTTGTAGTTTCTCTGTAAGTCTACAATTATTCCAAATAAAAAGTAAAAATAAGAAAGAAATATGAGCAGAGCACCTCCCCTTGGGGATAAAATGGGATCAAATATTGTCTTATTTGGAATCCTGTTACATGTCCAGTTGCAACTTTCATAGTTGCAAGGGAAATATATTTACATCTCATTCACCCAGGACATATTGCTGGCACTGACTCCTTCAGTTTGAGAATAACTAGTTCCCGTTACCATAACTGTCCCAATAACCTATATTCTTCGATTTCTGCCATGGCATCTCTGGTGTAAATCCACTTCCAACTTTTTGTCCTCACTCTTAGACTTGTTTTCACAGTTTCAATAATCATTCACACAACAGGCCCCTTTCCTGGAGTTTCCAGCCACTGGCGGGATCCCCTCTCCCACAGCCTCCACCTGAACCCTGCAGCTATGAAGACAACAGCTAGGAAACTAGAATTTCAGATACATCTGAGCAACTGTAATATTGTTGGAAGTAGTATGTAACCTTCCAAGGATATTAACTATTTTGAAATGAAGCAAATGGGTACATTTGTTGCAAGTTCAGTTTTACCACTGTGCCGCCATGGCTTTTGCATATTGTAAGTTGCTTCAAACTTGATTTCTAGCTAAAGTCAATATGAACCAATTGCAGAAATCTGGATAAAGATGCATTTCATTTCATTCTAAAACATTTGTTATATACCACCGTATAGCAGATGCTGTGCTATGTTATGGGTGCACAAAGATGATTAAGAGGTAGTCTTTGTCCTTGAACCATGCAAAGTGCAGTGGGATGAGATGCTATAATACAAAGTTTAATGTGAAATGCAGAGGGAAGGAGAGAGAAGCTTTGGGGCAAAACCATTATTTCTTTTGGAGCAACCAAAGAACATTTGATAGATGCTGTGCAGAATATCGATGAAGTTGGAAGGAGGAAGTGGTCTCTGAGTGAGTCTCATCTTGATACACAATACTTGGAATAGAAACTCATATTTCTCCAAAACCCCTCCTTTTCAAAGTCTTCCTACTGACCACACACACACGTAGCCCATTTGGTAATAATATCCCTTTATCATGGTATAAGCCCTATTTCCCAATGTGCCTACCCATGGGCATCTTCTGGGGAGCTTTAGTAAAACTTTATAATCTTGAAGTCCCCACTCATCTCAAGACTGTAAATCAATAAGACCAGCTAGCTTCTCCTTTATCCTGTCTGGTTCATTTTTCCACCAGGATGTCTGGCTCTTAAAGAAAGCAGAGTGATGAGCAATGGGTGGGGCTGGGGCCACCATGTTGTGCAACCCCAGGGGTACATACACACAAAATACAATGTAAATGTTGCCTTCTAAGCTGGGGACATGGGACCCTGGGACACAGGAGACAGTGTGGATTGTCATCTATGGGGTAAACTGTTTCCCCTATCATAAATGCTACACACAGGTCCTGAGAGGATTCAGATTAGTGAGATGCCCAAAGGGTCAAGACTCTGTCATGGTGAGGCTGGAGTTGCTCTTGAAGCCAAGGGATGACTCCCAGAACTTACAAAGCCACAGACAGCCCCCGACAGGAGCTGGGCCATTGGGCTAATGCATCCTGGAGGAGCTCTGAGCTCCTGCAGGCCAAGCGAACAGACCCTGCCTATCCTCCTCTGTCAGCACTTCTTGTCCACTGCACAGCTGAGGAGTGACAATGAATATTCATCCCCTGGCTGTTGCAGAGTCGCTAGACTCTCTGCATATGCAAAATCAGAACTTACTTGGGCTGCCAGGAAGGGAAGATTCCCCTAAAGAAAACATCTGATGGAGCAGGTTGAACCAGTGGGGACCGTAAAGCAGGCGATGAGAAAGGGAGGAATATTCTAGAAGTTATTCCATTTCTGCACCAGCTTGCAAGATGCCATCCTCGGGGAAGGAATATTCTAACCAAGAAGAAAAGACACATCCTTGGCCTGAAGTTAGGCTAAGTAGAGCTCTTGTGCATGCATTCATTTGTCCTCTACCAGGCTCTGAGGCAAAAAGAAAAGGAATATAAATAAATTATTAACATATCTTTGCCTAGAGGAAATTAAAGGTTGACTGGATAACAATATAAACAGAGTAACAATTCACATTGGAAAACATTGTTTCTACTGAGTGCCTATTGAGTAAGTGCTTTACTTTTTTTTTATTAAATATCCTCATACTTACTCTGACAGGGCAGCTGCTGTTGTCTCCATTTTACAGATGAAGAAACTGAGACTCAAATAAGTTAAATGTCTTTGCTGAAAAGTTATGCACCTCGTAAGAGGTGGATTCAGGATTTGAATTCTGGTTTTATGGGACCTAGCATCCATGTTCTTGCCTTACAACTGTTCTGCCTCCTAAGACGTGATTTAAAGAGAATCTCAATATTTTAGGACTTGGGGGATAGATACCAAATCACAGCATGTTGGAAGATAATCAGAGAAGATTCCCTACCAGGATCAACTCAGCCTGGGAAGACATCCAGGTATCAGTCATGTTTGAATTATGAAGGATTTTAAAAAGCTATTTGTCTGTTGGCTCCAAGTAAACTAGGCAACCCCTTAAGAGGCAAATTTGGCTTTATTGTCTCTTAAGAGAAGGACAGTCTAGCATGCATGGAGGTCTCTGTCCGGGCACTACAAGCCCAGCATGGCAGGCCATATGTCTGTAATCCCAGCTACTTAGGAGGCTGAGACACGAGGATTGCTTGAACCCAGGAGGCAGAGGTTGCGGTGAGCCAAGATCGTGCATCTGCACCCCAGCCTGGGCAACAGAGTGAGACTCTATCTAAGAAAAAAATAAAAAGCAGAAAAACTTCAATGCTTGCCGCTAACCCCCGATTATTCAAGAAGACTGGATCCAAAGGAGGACTGGATAGCATAGGTGACTTGCTAGTAGCCACACATTTAAGTAAATGCAGAACTTGAATATGAAACCCAGCAGCCCAACATCAAAGTCTGGTTTCCCAATATGGGCTCGAATTGCAGGGTAGGCAGCAGAAAGTATTCATCAGAGTAGTTCAGGCATTCAGGATGCATGGTATGCTTCCTCCCTGTATTCCAGGAGTGCAGACAATGTTTATCATTTATGCCAATGGTCAAAACTAGAAGGGGCCTGGGATTTTATTTAGTCTCATTCCTTTGTAGGCTGCTGGGGAGACCGAGGCCCAGCAGAGTCAGTGCCTTGTCTCTTTCATGCAGTAACTTAAGGCTAAGCTGAAAACACATCAATAAGATGTCTTGAACATAGCACGTCTCTCACACATTCACTTGCCAAACACCAATGGATTTTCCACCCCACTATTTATTAATCTCATTTTGCAGATGAGGAAACCGAGGCCCATCAAAGATTGCTCAAGTGCATGTAGCTAGTACGAGTATTGAGGCTGAAATTCAAACCCAGATCTGAATAACTGCCAAATGCGGGCTTCCAACCACTCAGGGACAATGATGTGACTCTCATAGCGGTGGCATCAGGCAAGAGGTGAGGGTACCCAGGAGAGAACAACTCGCTCTCCTGATGTCTGTTCTCTTCTTGGAAATACGTAATACTGGAACATCATGAGGCCCAGAGAGCACATGAACACACACATATATGCGTGCGCATGCATACACGCACGCGCACACACACACACACGCAGAGCTTCTCTCATTCTGTCCTCCCTGCTTCTCTTCTTCTTCCCCATAAGCCCAGCAGGCTTTCCCACCCATTATCCAAATGTACTCTGGGTTTGCACCCAGAAGCTTAATTTCACATCTGGCAGGAAGCAATTGTGCAAAGTTGCTGAATCCTCTTCTCCACCCCCTCAGGGGGTTCATCAAACTCTATCATCCCAGAAGTGACAAAATATTTTCCATTCCCAGCAAAAACAAAAGTAGCGCAGAGTTGGAAAGTCCGAAACAGTAAAACCTAAAGCCAATCAGCCTTACAAACAAAATTCTCCTTTTGGAATCTGTGGGGTTTCAGATGATGCTCAAGGGGCATGTAGCTGAAAAAGCCCATGTATCTGACTTTGACTGAAGTGAGGCTTTGGAAGAGGAAGTTCTCCAAAACCCTCAACAAATGGAGAGGGCCACCAATTAGCATGGTTTTATGAGGGTAGGGTGGAAATGCTGAAGGATAGGAATATTTGTTGAGTGTCTTCTGTTGCAAAGCACATATGTAGCATTATTGAATTTGTACGACACCATGTGACTTATGACCCACTACACCTATTTTATAAATAAGGATTATGGACTCAGAATCCAGGATCCCAAGACTTATTCCTGGGTTTGCTACTAACTAGCTACACAGCCTTAAATTAAACCACAAATCCAGAATGCACCTTTGAGACCATCAAGCCCTGGGATAGTGAATAACCAGCCCATGCCCTCCATCCCCCTAATTTGTGTCCCCAGCTGATACTGCTAATTGATCATATTGCTCTTTCCCAAGAATCCTAGATGAAACTTCAGAAACCTCAAAATAGCCTTGTAGGTGACTACCTACTATAAATTGGAATTTGCACAAGGGATTAAATCTATTTGCCATACCTGACCTACATTAAGTCTTTATTTTTAAGATGAGAAAATCAAGACACAGAGAGGGGAAGTAACTCATTTAAGATCACACAGCAAGCCAGAGACAGGTCTGGAACTCCGGACTCAGGGCCCAAAGTGCATTACTCAATATGGCTCCTCAGAAAGGAAGTGATCCTGCAAGCCCCATGTGGCAGCACAGTTAATTTCCATTGTTTTTGACCAAATGGATTTAAATCCTGGAAACAGCTCCCTCAGGCTCTCCCTTCCAAAATGCCCCTTCCTCTGCACCAGCTGAGCAGCCAACAGGAACTTGGTCTCCTTGGTGCCCAGCCAGTTAATGTGTGCCTGGCATTAGCACAAAACTAACATTTTATTTCCCTTGCATAGTATGTAATTTCTTTGGAAGTTGAAGTGTAATGAAATTGGTGTTTATTATAATTAATAAAAGCCCCATAACTTTAAATTGGGTCATAAATCTTGCAGGGAAATCCAATACTGCCTTAAGAGTCATTCTTTTCCCAGAAGGGACTCTTCAGAGGAAGGAGGCAGCAGGCTCCCTCCTCCCAAACAGGAGCTGGCTATGCTCCCTTGGTTTGCTGCTGCTAATCTATTCAGGTCACAAGCAGAGCACAGGCAGCTTGGGGCTCTGCAAATGGAAAAACTGTACCTTAGCCCAACACATGTGGATATGACTCCCTGTGTGGGCACTGCCTGCATTGTCAGTTCAGCTATGGCTTATTTTGAGAAATAAAACCATGTGCTTTCTGTGTGCCAGGAACTGTGTTGGAAAGAAGGAAAATGCTATTCTTGTTCTCCTTAAGAACACGGATGCCCCATGTGCCTACAGTCCAGTGAGGAAGGCATGCTGGTCAGCTGCCAGGTATGATTCAGTGTGGATTGTACAGGTATGGAAGGCACGAAGTGGTTGCCCTTCTCTTTGAGTGGTGTAGAGTGATGGGATTATTTCAAGGAGAAAGTAGATAGACGTGAGAAGGGTTTGTGAGCTGATGAGGAGGTTGCCAGGTGGGCGTAAATATTCTTCCAACACAGCATGCTGTCTCTGCATCAGGGCCTTTGCACTTGCTATCTGCTCTGTCTGGGATCCTTATTCCCGAGACCTCTAAGTGTCAGTCTCCTCCTTATTCAGATCTCAGCTCAAATTCCACCTCCCAGAGAGGCCTTTCCTCCCACCTTACCTAACATTTCTCCTTCCCCGCCCCTTGCTGTCATATTTTCTGTTTCCTTTACAAAGCTCACTCTGTGAAATTACATTATTTGTTTGTTCTCTTTCTTATTCATTGTCTATTTCTCAAATAAGTACAACCATAAACTCTGTTACAACAAGAACCTTGCCAAGTTTATTCACTGTTGTAGTCCTGGCACCTAGAACAATTCCAGACACCTACTGGACAATTAATAACTATTCTAGGCAAAGATTCATGAAACTGCATGGCTCATTAAAATAAACAAAACAGATTACAAAATTGCACACAATGTCAGAAGGCAAAATGGTAGACAAAGATGCCAAGTAAAGAAAAAATAGAGCAGAAAAATAAAACCACCACCCAAATAGCTCCAGGGAGGGATGTGGGTGTAGAGGACATGCCCAAGAAAGAAGTTGTAATTTGTTTGCTGTGGGATGAGTACTGCAAGTCCCCTACTCTCACCCCTCCCCTTTAAATGTTTAGTTGTCTTCATAGCTCACTAAAATAAATAAATAAACTTTAAAAACATGAAGTCAGCAGTAGGATTAGCGTTTGCACATCATATGCCTTAACATCTTGTTAGAGGTGGGTAGTAAATTTGGCTCTGAGCTTCCTAACAGCCAAAACAAGAGGGAAAAAATGAAATGTGATAACTTTCAAACCTCAGTGTCTATGAGATTAACCTAAAGTGACTGCTCAAAGAAAACTTAGTTTTTCCTGGGCCTGAAACCTGAGAGTTGGTCCTGCCAAGGAGAAAATGTTATGATGTAGTATCCTCAACAGCATCCCTTCAGTATATTCAGAAGAGAGGTTCATTATAGCATCTTTTCTCATAGTAGGCCGATGACCTCATGCCCAAGTATAATTTAGTAAAAGCCTTTCTACAAGCAGAAAGACCATGCTATCTAAGCTTGCCTCTTTTGAATGATCTGACCTGAATGAGATGGAGAATGTCTTACAAAATTGGAAGGACTGCGTGCCCTTCAGATAGTCTGTTTCTTTCAAATGAGTTCACACTAAGACTTGGGTGGTAAGGAGAACAAGGTAGCCTCCTCTTCCTGGAATGTGGGGTGATATATCATGTTGCCCGTTGGGGCTAATTTCCTGTTCAGCTGTGCACAGGGTGGAATGGGCACCTGCCTTTGAAAATTGAGATCCTGGAGGAATCTGAAGAGAGAACCAGCCACCCACTTCTCTACCTGGAATGGCAGAGGTTCTCCTTTGCAAATAGTTTTTGCTCTGTTCCAGCCCACATGTAAGTGGATCACCAGGCACCAAAGCTGGAAACCTATAATCAGCATTCTTCAAAGAGGGGCTCAAGGATTCCTATCTCAGACCACCCAAGGCACTTGCTATACCTGAAGATGCCTGGCTCTGGACTCACACAATCTGAACTGCTTGGGGTGGACCAGAGTGTCTGCATGCTTACCAAACTTTCCAGGTGATTCTCCAACCCACAGAGTGCTGATGTGAAGGACAATATTTGCAATATTTTTGTTTTTCATAAAGGCCCCTAACACTCAGGGCTTTAAAGTTCAAAAAGCACTCGCCCTGTACCTGATCTTCACAAAGCCCCTGCAGAGAGTGAAAGCAGCTTCTCCCATTGGAGAAGAGGACTTAGTGAGAATTGAAGTGCTTGTGTCTTTCCTAAAGGAAATACCCAGCAAAGGGTAGGGCCAGGACTAGGTCCAACTCTACATAGCATGGATGGTGGTTCAGATCTGGGCTCTGAAGCAGCATGCCCAGATCCAACTCCTGGGTCCCTATCCATGGCTGGTGAATGTGGACAAGTCCTTTACTAGGCCTCTGCCACCTCCTCTTTGTGTGCACAGGGTTTCTTGAGGATCAAAAGGAGGATTGTGTTGAAAGCACTTAGAATGATGGTGGCATAAGGCAAGCACGTGATGAATGTTGGTTTCCACTATTACTGGGTAGAATACAGCTGCGATACAAGACATGCAAAGGCTTTTGAAGAAATGCAAATGACCCACTCAGGGTGGGTGTTTATCCCAGTCTCACCTGGAGAAAATACAGTCAACATGGGAGCCAGTTGGTGTTATGATACATGACAGACCAAATTCTGGGATCAGCAAATAGAGAGCTGTCCAATAGAATTGTCTAAGTGGCAGCAAGGATCTAACCCTGCACAGTCCAGTGGGGTAGCCACTAGCCACAGGTGGCCATTGAGCCCCCGAAATTAGCTAATGTGACTAAGGAATGGAATTTTTACTTTTTTAAATTAGTGAATGTAAATTTAAATAACCACCTGCGGCTAGTGGCTACCATATTGAACAGTGTGCCTTTAGAGGGAGAAATGGAGCTCCATACTGTGGTCCTGGGACATGGCCTCACCCAGGACTAAGTCTAGATCTATGCAAATGCTGGAAGGAGGACATGCTTATCTTGGAACATAACCCTTCTTCATCTGCCTTTTCTGATTCTCACTAGGCTAGCCAGTCCTCATGAGGTGGTGAGCTCCAGAAGAATTATTCCTAATGCTTCTGACTGTTGCAGCCTCAGGGTCTAGCCCAGCACCTGGCACTTGATGTCCGTTAACTCAGTTTCAGCCTAGCTAACTCTCCCACATCTTTGCATCTGCACTGGAGTGAGGGCTGATTATCTGTCCTGAGGTGCCCAATCTAACAATGGACACTAATAAAGATTTTAAGGACAGATGTGAACATCTGATTGAAAAGGCAGACATAGGCAAGGAATTGTAACTTATGTTACTATTATCTTGGTGAGAAGCTAAGCTGCTTTCTCATTGTGGAAATAAGTTTTTTTTTTTTTTTTAACTGAGAGAATTGTTTTCCATGGGCTAAATTAAACCTACGTTCTGATATAAAATGCAACATAATTCAAGTCAATGTTAATAATGATGGCAAATCTTAAGAATTATCTTTCACAGTAAATTACCTCCGAGATTGCAGGTACTCCTTATCAAAAGTAAATTTAATATAAAGAACACTAAACATGCAGAAGTGATAAATTATGGAGAGAATTCACTTCGCTCACTCAATGTCTCTTAGTTTTGAGTTTCAAGTAGCAACCGTGACTTTAGGGAAGTCATTTCCTATCTCTGGGCTGCAGGTTCTTCATCTCAAAAATGAGGGGGGTTGAACCAGATGCTCTCCAAGGAGCATTCCAGCTCTAAAAATTTATCAGTCTCCAATTCCATGAAACTGATCCATTTGGCATTTCATTCTCCAGTGCCCTCACCACAAGAGAGAAACCTGTTAATTTAATAAACTGAGCAGGCTCCTAGGAGGCAGCTATAAAGAGTAGGTTCCCCTCGCCTCATCCCCTCCCATCCCAAGAAGCATTTTTACTCAGCAAGGTGATTTGCAGTTGCTGAATCTCTTCTTAAGGCCAGGCCTGGCGAGGGAGGATTGAAGAAAGGAGGAAATTCTTTTGGGTCCCTCTGCTTCCCTCATGCAATGGTTCCTATGCTATTTTGCTGTGGACTGATTGTGGGACAGAACCACAAAAGTAGCCAATGGCCTCAAGGAAAGGTTTTTCTCCTGCTCTCCTACAGCCCCTCCACTCACAGCCCCATATTTAATGATCTCCAAATCTCTTTCTGATGTGCACTCAGAACTGCAGTTCAGAGAGGTTAATTGTATTTTAATTGCCTCCTCATCCAGGGGCACCTACATTATCACTTGTGACTAAGAGGCTGGTGGACAGATGACTCACTCCTCTGGCCCCTGGGTTCTTCTAAAGCAGTCTCACCACACCCCAGTCCCCTCAAGCATCACATTTTCAACAGCGCTCTCCCCTTCTGGTCTTCACCTTCCTGATGTTCCACGTCGTCAGTAATGTTCTTTTTGTCCTTGCTGCTGGAAGTCCCAGCCCTGGAGCCAAACTGGGGTAGAGAGTGGGAAGGTTAGGGTTAGGAGGTGGAGAACAGCTTCCATCACTTAAGCAGAGGCAGTCCTGGAATCTTATGATGCTCAGGAACCACTTGCTTCTGCCTCTGACTTCAGATTCCAGCCATATGAGCTTGCAGCACCCCCACACTTGTTATGCTGGGCCTTTGTTCTCACTGCACCTGACCTGTCCTTTACAATTCATCTCAGGCATCACATCTTCCTGCAAGCCTTCCCTGAACTCCCCAATAAGCTGGGTTAGGTGGTCTGTCTCTGTACTCTCACACTATCTTCTGTTTAACCATTACATATATGTATAGATAGGTGCTTCTCCATTTATGATGGGGTTACATCCCTGGTAAACCCATCATAAGTCAAAAATATTTTAAGTAAAAAATGCATTTAATGTGGTCAGCACAGCAGATGGGTCCCGATTTAGGATGGGTTGACTTACAGTTTTTGGCTTTACAATGGTGCCAAAGCAACGTGCAAAATCAGTAGAAACCATAATCCCATCCTAGGTTGTAAGGAGTTCCCTGAGGAACTCAGTGAGACTGTGACCAGATAAATCCATCCTAAAGTCAAAATGTTAAGTAGAACCATAGCAATTCAAGGACTATCTGTGTATGTATTTGCTATAGATTAAAACAATGTTTATCTAAAGGTTACACTAAAAAATCTAAAAATGCTACCTGCAATGTTCCAGATTAGCTCAGAAACAAGGTAGGGTCTGAGCCTACAGGTGATCAAAACTGAGATACCTAGAGAAGGGCTGACCCGGTGATTTTTCTTAACAAGAACTCCTCATCCCATCAGGCACCAACACTTAAATCTTCTGGAAATTTACACCCAGAACCACAAAAGATCTCACCTCTCCTCCCGCCAACCCAAAGCACCAGTCATATCCAGTATTGCTTTTCTGCCTCAATGGTCTCTGACCTGCGGTCCCCTCCCAGCCCCTGCACAATGAGCTTCTGTTCACATCTTGAAGACCTTCTTCTGTATATATTTCCTCCAGGAAGTCTTCCCTCAAACCTCAATACAGTGCCTTCTCTTTCTAGGACCCCAAAGAGCATTATTCACTCTTCGATGAATCCTGATCGTAGTGTATCCATTTTTATACTGTCTCACTCTTCTAGAGAGTAAGCCACTCTAGGACAGAGACCCTCGTCATATCCAGTGCTTGGCACTGTTCTGGTGTGTAGCAGTACACAATACAATGCATGTTTGAGGACTTAATTAATGTAGAGTGAATGATGAGATTCAGGGAATTAGGCAAAGTGTTGGAAGATACAATTAAGGTCATGGGCTTTCGGCAGCATCTGTTAATGCTGCTCCCACATGGGTACTAGGAACAGGTTTTATGTCATTTTCTCCTGTTACAACAAAATTAACTTGATGAGGTTTTCAAACAGTAGGTAGCACCACAGTTGGCTCTCTTCTGCTCCCTAATTCCAGTCAAGATGGGAAAAAATGCGTTTTTTTGTTTTGTTTGTTTGTTTGTTTGTTTTTTGCCTTTGGTATCTACCTCAGTGCTTCTCAATTTGGAATATGCCTTCGAGTCACTTGAGGGTCTTGTTCAAATGCAGATTTTGATCCAGTAGGTCTGGGGTGACGTCTGAGCCTTCGTGTCTAGCCCATGATGCCAATACTGCTGTTTCCAGGGAAACACTTCAAGTGCTAAGGATTTACTCCATTTTTTTTGGTAGAAAGACTGATGTATTCTAATTAGGAGCCTTAAAACCCTAAGAGGACAGTGTAATTTAGGAGAAAGTGAGTTTGGAGTGACTCAGACCCAAGTCAGATCTAGGTCCTATTATTTTCCTATGTTATCTTAATATATTTGTTTAACTTCTTTAAGCTTTTGCTTCTTTGCCTGTACAACTAAAACAATAATCTGTAACCTCATGGGTATGTGTGTGTGTATATGTGTGTGTGTTTGAATGAGGATTGCATGTCAGACTGTGTAAGAGACTTCTGAGTCATCATTCATAGTCTTCTCAGTAACTAGCTGTTAGTTCCCTTGTAAATGGAACCAATTTCCAGATTCACTGTTGCTCTTTCTGATCAGATTTCTCTTCCTTTACAATCAGAATTCCTCTCTGGAAGAATGTTACGCTCCTTGCCCCCTGACATCAGAAAGGGCCGTGTGTCTTACCTTGGCCAATGAGATGTGGATAGAAGCATGTATATTATTTCTGAGCACAAGCCCTAAGGTCTATCGTACCTTCTGCCATCTTCCCTTTGTCCATCTCTTCAGCCAGGGTCCCAAAATAAAGATGATGGAACTTGTAAGGTGAAGATAGAATGAGTGAGAAATAAGTCGTTTTTTTTGGAAAGCCACTAAAATTTTGGGATTGTTTGTTACTGCAACATAACTTTTATGTTTTTATTGATCCTGACTGATAAATTCTGCTGCACATTTACTGCCTTGCTATCTACTTTATGCAAGGTACGGAGATGGTCACTGAGATTGCACCTATGAATGTGACAGAAGTTATGTCCTCAAAGCAATCACAGTTGAGTGAAGAAGCCAGAAATGTAAATTCCCAAGCATAATACACTACTGAGTTCAGTTCATCTGAATAGGTCTATAATTGGGATGCTTCCAGAATGCAGAAGAAAAACTGATAAATCCCTCCTAAGGAATTAAGGAAGATGTCATGGAGGAAGGAGCATTTGAATTAGGCCTTGAAAAGTGAGCTGACTTTTAATTGGACATAATAATACATAAATAGTACATAGAACACAGAAGAATAGCATATTTTTGAGTCGGAAGTCCCATATTCCAGTCTTGACTCCAGCAGTTATGATGGTGTGACCTCAAGCAAGACATATAACTCACTGCATGTCAGTTTTTTCTTCTGCAAAGTAGAGCTAATGATATATCTCAGTATTCTGGGAAGGTTTAAATTTAAAAGTCTATGTATAAGTACTACTAAAAACAAATAACTTATACAATAGACATGGTAATGTGTTATATAGTAATCCTGCCCTATAATAGGGTAGTTGGTAACACCTACTCACATTTTTGAGAGCTTACTTTGTTCTTAGTACTGTGCTTAGTGATCTGTTAGTATCATGCATTTAATCCCTTCGAAAATCCTATGAGGTAAGGACTATTGTTGTCCTTATTTTACAGAGAGAAGGATAGACTTTGAGAAGTCCAGTCATTTATTTACATACACAGGACAGCAGGACCTGGATGTAGGCAGTTTGACTCCAGCCTGTGCTCCCAGCCGTGCACAACCTTGCCTCCCTGTTAGGAAGGAGAGAGGCCTGAAACTCTACTGTGTGTGCAGGCAACGGAGCTGGTAAGTAGGGGGAAAGGGCAAAAATGGATGAGGCTTTGAAGGGTTTTTGAAGCTGCTCATTTGGGGACTGCAACGCTGGTTGTGATTATAAAATCTTTGAGGATGTTCTCACTGCAGTCCTGTTTCCCTGTGCTTTACACTTTGTTGGAACTCCCCAAATAATGATAATGCTTTCTTCATTCAACACATTTATTGAATGTAGGCAATGGCCCTGGGAGAAATACAAAAATGAATAAAACCTACTGCAGGCTTCAAGTTTGATTTTATTCTTTGGGCTTCAGGGAACCATTGAAGGGTTTTGAAGAGGCAAGTCAAAGAGTAAATCTAGCTTAGGTGGTGTGTGGATGGGGTGGGGGGTATCTGACTGTTGTGGCCGATACATTGAAGATATAAGAGCCTGCATGGAAGGAGGTCAAGTGGGAAGCTAAGGGGATAGTGTAAGGCAGAGCTGGAGGGATAGAGAGGAAGAACAAAATGCTGGAGATGCTCCAAAGACAGAATTAGGGTCTTCATAATGCTGGGATGTGGGGCATGTTGGGAGGAAGACATCTTAGCTGACACTGAAGTTCAGAGTCTGAATCCATCAGGATTCAGCAGATAAAAAGAAGGAAAGGGCTACTTACGGAGGTATGAGCAGGGATCAGGGAACCGATAACTACGGAGAAGTATCCAGGAACAAGCAACAGTGGGAACTATCACTATCCCTAGGCCTGAAGGAGTAATATGGGGAAATGGTGTTCCTAGAGCCATGGAGGAGTTGTCACCATAGAATTCAGCTCCTGCTAGTGTGAGAGTGAGGCAGCGAGGGAGCACGTTGGGGTGGGGGAAATAAATATCCTGACCTGTCTGCCTGCCAACCTTCTAATCTCCCACTGGCCACAACCAATCTTCAGTCAAAGAGCAAGAGAGCCCAGATGGCATGGTGCAGAGGTCAGTCACTTGACACCCAGTGCAAGACACAGAGAGGCAGAAAAACGGCCATGATCATAGGTGTGCAGTTGCAAAGAATATCCACCATGGTGCCTGAGCTTCTATATAGTCTCATGGCTGCACATTGCTCTCTGGAGCCAGACTCCCTGAATTTGAATCCCCACTCTTACTTCCTAATGATGTGACGGAGGGCAAGTTACTTCACCTATCTGAGCTTTGATTTTCTCATCTGTGAAAAAAGAAATCTAATTGTTGCAAGATAGTGCACAGTACATTGACTACAATAAGTGCTAAATATGTGCGAACGTTGGTTTTTGTTGTTATTGTTCTTCTTCTTTGTTTTACAGAAATAGAGGTCCATCCACGAGTTCAGGGGATGCAGGAGATGCTGGTTGAGGGGGCTGGGAAAAGGGAATGTGATCTTAAACCTTGAGTCTTGTTCTTACAGAGTCTGTGGTACTTGTGGGCTGTTCATGAGGAGATGACCAGCAGGCAACTGACATGTGCATCTGGAGCTGAGAAGAGAAATTTTGGGGCTAGAATAGATTTGGAGCTCATCTGTGTGGGGATGTGGCTCAAGAGAGGGCACTAGATGGTGCTGCTTAGGGACAGTCTGTGGAAAGGGGGAAGTCCAGACTCTTTCTGTGTCTGATGAGTCTACTGACCCATTTGCTCTGACTTAATCTTCTAATTGCCATTAACCAACTACATGATTCCCCACCTGGTTCTTCCTGGATACAAGTTCAGTTTTATGCTCATTGTTTGGATGGTGCTAGAAGCAAAATCTGCAATCTTGTGTGGAGCTAAGCCATCTGACCCACTTGGGGCTGTTTTGTTCATTCATTCATTCATTCATTCATCAGACTTTTATTTAGCACACAGATGCAGCATATCGTATCAGGAGAAAGGGAGAAAAGAGAAAATAATTAAGAATTGGCCGTAGCCTCACTAATAGCTTTCTATTACTATTGTAATTGTTTAAATACTTTGGTGTTTGCTGTGGCAAAGCACACATTTCCGGACTTTTGTGAGCTTAGAAATATCAGAGAGCTCTGCTATCAGGCTCAGGAAAGCAAAAGTAACCTGAGTGCATGCCAAACTCAGATTCCATCCGTAATGCATGGGTTCCTGGGTGACAGGACTGTTTCGAGGGAAGCTGAAGCTCTCAGCTGGATGCATGGAGAATCAGTTCTGCTGAAGCCCATGGATACCATCTGTCCTTTAGATACCACAGTCTCCCTGTGAGGCTGGACTGGACTTGCTCTACTTCCTTTCCATCCAACTGAGCATGAGAAGCAGATTTGGTTCCAATTCTAAGTTAGATGACTGCTGGACTATGAGCTCTGTGTGTGTGAGGGAGGCTTCTTAACTTTTATGTGACTCATTTTCCTCATTTATAAAATGAGGATAGTAATTATACTCCTCACAGAGTTGTTGGACAGATTAAATGGAGACAGTACAATTAAGTGGTGGTCCCTGGTAAATGGTTAGTAGAAAAGGAGCTCAAAAATACAAATTACTCAAGTCTGTTTTGTTAGAGTTATTTTTAAAACATTTGCTCAGTCGAAAATATTGTGGTTTCAAGGGGATCTTCGAAGTCTTGTTTTGTAACCACATCATGCACCAAGTGACCAGGTATCCTAGGCACCCACAGTAACAAGGTCTGGAGAGTCTTCCAAGGTGGGCAATTCCATGTGGGGGACAGTAAGACTCCTCTTCTCTACGCATAACTTCTCAAGGAGTGACATGAGTTTACCTTTCCTGTTTCATTTCATTCTCACTATGTCCCTATAGTGTTAGAGAAGGCCATAACTTTAGTACGATTTTACAGATGAAAATGCAGCGGTACAAAGAAACAAAGATAATAGAGCCAGTAAGTGCCAGCGCAGGACCTTGAACCAAAGTCCTTTGAGTCTTGATCCCATGTACTTTGAATAACATGCTCCCGCTGCTCGTTTAGGCCCATTTTTATTTTTTTATTTTAAATATGTTTGATATGAAGTTGTTTTCTTTTAAAATATCACAATCGAGAATCTTTTTCTAATTGGAGCATTTTTCTCCTTTTTTGTGATAATAACATTTCACTGCTCTTTACTGGAATTCAGAGACCTCCATTGAGTGGTGTTATAAAAGCTGGGATTACATCACTCACTCTTGGATCCTTTACCCTTTCAAGGAGATTATTCTTTAAAAAAATCCATCCAGTTAATCATTTTCCTGTGGGTCAAGCACTTTGGCTTGAGTGAAATGAGACAGCCAAGAGTTTTTATTCTGCCATATTCATGAAGTGTCTTCTTAGTGCATAGATAGAAGTGGGGGAGGGCAGGTCAGGAAAAAGATTTAAGGAGAGGTGCAAGAAAATGACTAGCCCAGAAGTTCAGAGGTGACCATGGCTCCCCAAAGTCTCTGAAATGGGGCTTTGGGAACTGAGTGGCTGTTAAGTAAAGGAGACACAATATCCCATAGATGACAAAGGATTCTGCTGCAAGGGCAGTGGCCTAAAAACCTTCTGTTTTCATTTTCAGCTGTCTCTCTCTTTTGAGAATTCTCTCACTTTGAGCCACTTTTGCTAAAGCAACTACATAGTTTATAATGTGTTGTTATAAAAAGCACTTGCAGCAAGAGGATGCTGGGATGGTGATCTGGGTGAAATTGGCCAGCAATATTCTGGAAAACTCTGCTCATCCATCAGGGGGACTTCTAGTTTTAATAATAGTGATGACCATGGGTCCAATTGTGTCTGAGCCTCAGTTTCCGTTTATTCAGCAAATATTAACTTAGCATGTACTACGTGACTGGTACTGTTAAGTGATTGAGTTCAATTTTTTCCACTCCATGGGAAATCATCAACTCCCACAGAACTGACATTCCAATCCCTGCATCATTCCTGCATTCCTGGACTCCTTCTGGCTCTCCAGGTGAATAGCTCCAGTAGATACTGGCTCAAATGCATGATCCCTGCCCTCTTGGAGCTTAAAAACTAGCTATCTTGGAGCTTTGTCACTGGAGCTTGCCATTGGACATGATGGGGGAGGGCAGTTAATTTTATCAGGACAGGAATACTGCTGGGAAGGAGAGGCAAGACTGGTCATAGGTGTGCTCCCCAGTAATCAGCCAGCCACACGGTTAGAACAAGATACCCAAAAAGCATGTGGTGATCAGCAACAGGAGACTCCCACCAGAGGTAACTTCAGGCAGTGGAACAAGGTGCTGGAGAGCTGTGGAATAGGAACTGTCGAGAAGCACTGGCCAGCAGAGATTGGCATAAGGCCAGCAAAGGAGGCGGGGGTATGCCAGTGGGACAGTAATAGAAAGAGGAAGTCAGGATGCTTGGGGTATGAAGAAAGGGGTTACCATCTAGCAGCTCAGTCGCAGGGAAACAAAGTCACATCTCTCTGATCTGGGTGCGAGGCCCAGTTCCAGACGAGGTTAAGCCACTATCAGAACTGAGGCTTGGGGTCAAGAGGACATGGTGGGAAGAATGGTTGGCTTCAGACTAAGGCTGCTTGGTTTAGCAAATGAAAATACAGAACACCCAGTTAAATTTGAATTTCAGATAAATAACAAATAACTGTTAATATAAGTATACCCCATTCAATATTTGGGACATACTTATACTAAAAATACTTATTGCTTGTCTAGAATTCAAATTTAGCTGATGTCCTGTATTTTATCCAGCAGCCCTATTTGAAGAGGAGGTCTAAAGTCCTTTCATCCCTTCTGCTCGTATGGTCAGCTCCAAGAAGGGTAAAATAGACATTCTAAGGAGTTCTGGGAGCCGTGGGGGCCCAGCCAGCTGTGACAGAGGCCAACGTTCTCTTTTTTCACCAGGGCTTCGCTAGATGGTCACTTCTACCAAATCCTAGGAGAAAGGGCGAAGTTGAGTAGTGCAATTTGATTAATATTAGAACCCAGGAGAGGCCAAGTCCGAAAACGTAGGGCTAAAATCCAGGCTCCAGGCCATTACCTGAAAGTCTTATGAAATAAGAAAAACTAAAAGCAGGATTCAGCCTGAAAGAACAGGTCCCAAGCAGAAAGCCCCAGCCGCCTGGCTATGACATAGGTTTCAGCCCCTTCCTCCTAAGTGCCAGAGGTAAGACCAATGGAAGGGAATTGGGGCCATAGACTACTCTCACAAAGAGGGGAGCTTGAGCCATCTGCTTCTAGGTACTGCCACGGTCAGGCGTGATTCTCATACTCTCTGGCGGTATCAGTAGTACCTGGGGGCAGGATGAACTATGCACAAGGTTAGACAGGCGTAGGCTTGAATCCTGGCTTTGCCTGAGTTTTGAAAGTTTGCATTGGGTGCTTTTGTACATAGCATTACCCCCTTTTAATCTTTACAACAATTCTTTATAAGACTGAAATCTGTATTATTACCCAATTTTTACAGATAAGGATTTTGAGGCTCAGAGAGGTAAAGAAACCTATCTAAGGTCACGCAGTAGTAAGTGATGGCCTCAAGAATGATCCCAAATCCTTCTGACTTTTTCTCTACACTGCAATGCCTGTCAAGGATGTAGTGAGAAGAATCCCTATCACAAAGTAGAAGGTCTTGGCCTTTGTCCTGACTCACTGCTCAGCAGGAGCCAGACTACTGTATCTTAAGTAGGCTTTCCTCCAGTCAATCACACCATTCCCATTCTAGTTCCTGCTAAGCACTTATCACTGTCTGAAATCAGTTTGTGTGTTCATGGTTTACGTGTAATTTGTCTGTCTCCCCATCATACTGTTCTATTAGTGGGAAGGGGGAGAATCCTCATCTTTGTTGTCTTGGGAGAAATATTTTGACCAAGAGACAGAGACAGTTTAGCTGAAAAGATAATATATTGAAGGCAAATGGAGAGCAGAGAGTTTATTTAGAGACTCAGTACACTCTGAAAAATGAGGCAGAGTGGGCTGCTGAAAGAGAATGGGCCAGCAACAGCCCAAGAGTTCTGTGTTGGGTTTTTATGATGTCAGATTTTTCTTGAAGTTCTGGTCTCTGTCTTAAGTCTGTGCCTTTTTCTTCGTCTAGCTTTCCTGCTTCTGCCTTCAGTCCCCACCTTTCCCCTTGCCTAGTTCCCACCCCAGGCTTGTGGGACCCTCCTTTACTATTTGTTGGTGCCCATGCGTGGGCCAGGTGTTGGCTACCAATGCTGCCTTATGGCTGCATTGCTCATTACCTCCACTCCAGGAAGGTTGTATAGCGGTCAAATCCATATTTAATGTGCCTCTGTATCTCTAAGGAATTTCTCCTTTGCCCTCTTCTCCTCCTTAACAGCATGTAGCTAGCGACAATCTGACAGGTGAACTGCCAAGTGAGCGATTACTGGGCGTCTTAAGGGGCATTCCTTCCTGCATAGGTATTTCCCCTCCTCTCTGCTCATATCTAGCTTGCAGGTTTCAGGTGATCTCTGAGATGTGAGATTTTTCCAGACCTCCATTTTCTCAGGGGCTCCCTGTCCTGCTCAGGTCTAGCTATTAATATCTGCCAACTCTAACAGTTCCATGAGAATAGCTGTCTCAGCTCTCTTGTCGATCTCTGTATCACTAGAATCTGAAGGAATACCTGGCTTATAAGAGTACTCAGAAACCACATACGGGTTGAATGACTGAATGATTGAGCTAATCCTTCTGTCCATCTTAGTGTCTCCATCTCTTTGCACATCTTCCTGCCTGATCCCTCAGACTGACACTTGGTTCAGGCTGTGTGTAAGGTCTTGGCTTCCCTCTATCTTGGGCTTCTGTGGCTCGATGTTCTGTGGCTCAAGGTCTGTCATCTCCACTCCTTGCTTCAGGCTCAGCTCCAAGATTCTCTGGCTGGTCTTAGAAGAGGAGCTTGAACACAGGAAGCAACAGAAGACTATTTATACTCCCTCCCTGCTGAGGGGAGGGAAGTCCTAATGCCCTCTTGGCTGAGGTCTGGCTGGTCCAGGCGAGTCACTTACAAGGGAGCTGGGATGGTGACTCTTGGGTAGGGTGGTGGAGGGGCCTGAGCCTGCAAGTGGGAGAGAGGAGGGATCTCAAGAACAGCATGGCTCACAAAGAACATGAGTCCCTTCCTTGTTTTTCTGAGGTCCAAGCTCTGTCTCTCTTTCCCTCTGCAGAGTGTGACTCAGCCCAAAACCTCACCCCACCCAGAGGTATGTACAGCTGACAGACTAATTACCCCCTTTGCCATGACTCAGAGCCCAGTGCTGCCTGTCTGCTGCCAGCTCATCCAGAGACTGTTTACCATCACCTCCAGCCATACATAATTCATCAGCCTCCCTCTTTCCGGTAGCCATCATCCCTCCTCTTCCCATAATTCAGATGGCAAAGTCCTCTTCTGAGGACACAAAAGCCCCCACCTTACTAAGGAGGCTGCCCTAAAAGAAGACTCCGTTAGGCTAGAATGGAGATGGTGGGAGGGTCCTCTCTCCAGATCCCAAGCAAGACAAGGGTATATGCTTGGAGAAAAGCATCGCACACACCCCTCCTTCCTTCCTAGTCACTCCCTGCCCCCTAGGACCTTCTCCGCTCATTGTCCATCCTGGAAACCGGGAAAGTCAGAAAGTGAAGATGAGCGGGGAGAAGGAGGCGGGGTTGACACTGTGGAGAGAAGCTAGAGGGTGTGGCAGAGCCTCTGCTGTCTTGCCACAGGTAGTCAGGCTTATGTGTGTTATTTCTTCAAGTACTGCCCAAAAGTTTCTATTTGTAGAGCGCTTTTAATGTCTTCAAGGTGTTAACTTGCTGCAGTCTGATTCTCCCTCCACCCTGTGACATCCACCCTCTCTGAGTGCCCCAGCCTCACCCAGCTTCTGAACGCTCCGTCCTCCCAGGGCACAGGAGCTAGAAGGAATCTGGTATCTATCTGGGAGAGCCTGAAGCTGGATGCTCAGTGCCCATGCAGGAGGGAGGGAGGGGAGGAGGGGACAGTCACTCTGCGCTTGATCATGGCATCTCACATCTTGCACAAAAGGAAAACCCACTCTGATTTGGCCGAAGCCAAGATGCCCAACTTCATGCCAGCATCTCAGGGGATGGGGTGGGCACAGGCAAAGTGCATTCAGGGCAGTTTGCAAGGCAAGGGTCTTATCTCTCCAGCTCTTGTCTTCCTACTGAAGCAGCCACCAGAGTCTATTATGTTTAGCACTTATATTAAGCCTACATATGACAAGCATTGTTCTAAAAGTTTCCCCAATATTAATTAATTTAACCCTTGTAACAATCTAACAAGCTAAGTATTATTATTACAATTGCACAGATGGGAAAGATCATCAAAGAATTGATGAATGAATAGCTCCCTTTCCCTATTTCTAAGAGGCTCTGGCCTGAGATTTTCTTCCCATACCCACCCACTCACCCCAACAAATAGATTCTGAAAATTGCACTTTCCTCTGCTCAGCTGCTTAAGCTAGAAAACTGGGGTGACACCTTGAATTCTTCCTCCTCTACCCTCACCAAATTCAACCCATCACCATGACCTTTTGTCCTACCCTCTAAATGCCTGTCAGCTAAGAGAGGAATGGACCAAGTCAAGCAAAGCCTTGTGTGCTGTGATGAGGAATTCTAGGTTTTAAATTTGTTTATCATTATTATTGTTGTTGTTGTTGTTTTGTCTAAGCACTTTATCATAGGATCTCTGGCTGCTTCTTGCTGGTCTCTCTGTTTTCGTTCTTTCTCTCTCCCAAACCCATTCTCCAAACAGCAGCCACAGAGAGCCTTCGACGACATGCTTAGACAAAAAAAAAAAAAAAAAAGGAATATCTCATCATGGCCCACAAGGCTTTGCTTTACTTGGTCCATTCCTCTCTCGGCTGAATTTTTTATTTGAAACATCTATTATGGTTTCTAATTTGGTATCAATTAGCTATGATTCTGTGTTTGGCAACTGTCTTTATCACTAGACTATGTTCCATCAGAGCAGGGGATGCTTTTCATTTTTTCTGCTATGCTCCCTGTGTCTAGTACTATACCTGACATCCTGTAAATCAGGGGTTGGCAAACTACAGCCATTGGGCCAAATACAGCCTGCCATCTGGTGTTTTGTTTGTTTTTCAGTGTAACACTTTTATGGAGATATAATTCACAGTACATATAATTCGCTCATTTAAAGTGCACAGTGCAATGGCTTTTAGTATAAAAACAGAGTTGTGCAATTATTATCACAATCAATTTTAGGATATTTTTATTATTCCAAAAAAGGAATTTACTAGCAGTCACTCCCCAGTTTTCTCTCACCCCTCACTTTTAGCCCTACGCAACCATTAATTTCCGTTTGGCCTCTACAGATTTGCCTAATCCCAATATTTTATATAAATGGAATAATAACATATGTGGTCTTCTCTAACTTTGTTCTTTTACTTAACTAATGATTTAGAAGTGCATCCATGTTGCAGCATGTATCTATACTTCATTCGTTTTTATGAATAAATAATATTCCATCATGTAGGTATACCACATTTAATTTATTCATTCATCAGCTGATAGACATTTAGATTGTTTCTACTTTTTGATTATTATAAATAATGGTACTATGAACATTCAGGTACAAGTTTTATGTATGCATGTGTTTTTTTATTTCTCTTGAGTATGTACCTAAACATGGACTTGCTGGGTCAGTTTTGAGGAACTGCCAGGTTGATTTTCTAAACACTTGTGCCATTTTACATTCCCACCAGCAGTGTATGAGGGTTCCAATTTCCTCACATCTTTGCCAACAATTAACATTCTTTGTCTTTTTTTAATTATAGCTATTCTAGAGGGTGTGAAATGGCATCTTCATTGTGGGTTTCGATGTGCATTTCACTGACGGCTAGTGATAGTAAGTGTCATTTCATGTGCTTATTTGCCATTCGTATATCTTCCTTGGAGGATTATCTATTCACATCCTTTGTTTTGTTTTGTTTTGTTTTCTCTTTTGAGACAGAGTCTCAGTCTGTTGCCCAGGGTGGAATGCAATTGTGAGGTAACAGGTATGAGGATACCTGTGGGATTACAAGTATGAGCCACCATGCCTGGTTTCCCTTTGTATATTTTTATTTATTTATTTTTATTGTTGATCTGTAAGAGTTCCTTATATATTTGGGATACAGGTCCTTGATTAGGTATATGATTTACAAAAGTTTTCTCCTATTCTGTGGGTTGTCTTTTCTCTTTCTTAATGGTGCCCTTTGGGCACAAATGTTTTAATTTTAATGAAGTCCAATATATTTTTTCTTTTGTTCCTTGTACTTGTAGGGCCATATCTAAGAAATCGTTCTCTAACCCAAAGGCTCAGAGATTTAAGCCTATATTTTTTCTAAAAATTTTATATTTTTGGCTGGGCGCAGTGGCTCATGACTATAATCCCAGCACTTTGGGAGGCTGAGGTGGGCGGGTCACGAGGTCAGGAGGTCGAGACCATCCTGGCTAACACAGTGAAACCCCATCTCCACTAAAAATACAAAAAAATTAGCCAGACGTGGTGGCGGGAGCCTGTAGTCCCAGCTACTCGGGAGGCTGAGGCAGAAGAATGGTGTGAACCCAGGAGGCGGAGCTTGCAATGAGCCAAGATTGTGCCACTGCACTCCAGTCTGGGTGACACAACAAGACTCCATCTCAAAATATACATATATATATATATATATCTTACCTTTAAATCTGTGATCCATTTTGAATTAAAATTTTTGTAAATGGCGTGAGGTAGGGGTCTGACTTCATTCTTGTGCTTATGGCTATCTAGTTGTTTCATGTCATTTATTTTTGTAAATAAAGTTTTATTGGAACACAGGCATACTCATTTTTTACATACTTTCTATAGCTGTTTTCATCCCACAGTGGCAGAGTTGAATAGTTACTAATTGTATGACTTGTAAGTCTGAAATATTTATTATCTCTTCCTTCACACACACACACATACACACACACAAACATGTGTCAACCCTGCCATAAATAGTTTTTGGGTACATAAATAAATTATAACTGAGATCTGATTAGTATATAAATTTATGACTTCTAATGCTCAGAGAGAAAAACAAAATGTCCCTAGCTCCTGCTAAGATCAAATGGCTTCAATGACTTACTGCAGAAAAACCTTCTCACACAGAAATTATGGACCAGGAGATGTGAATTCAAGTCTGAATTTTGCCACTTATATGCATCATCTCGGGAAGAAGCCATTGACATTGTGATCCCTAAACCCCATGTCCCTGCTTAGCTTTCAGAGGGTGACAGCAGTGCTGGATCTCCAGTGTGACTGGGGCATTCACATTCCTTTTTGCACTTTCCTGTCTGCCTTGATAAGGTAAAGATATAGAGATGATCCCAGAAAAGGAGCCCTGTGTCTTCTACCTGTGACAGCAGAAGCCCTCAAGCAGTTGTCAGAGCAGCTGAGACCAGGCCTCTCCATGGGGCTCCAAAACACTGCTACACTTACCTAAGGAGAGAAATCACCCCAGTAGAACCTCAGCCCCCTGATGGAGACAGGCACCCTTTCCCTTATGTCCCCTTGCCTGCATCTGTGATAACCCTCATAGCCTCCTTAATTGAACTTTTGCTTTGCCTTTTGTTAAAATACCTTGTGGTTGGCAAAAGGGCCCCGTCTTTGGAATTGGATGGAGATGATTTCCAATCTTATTCTTCCTGGACTAGCTGTGCAACCTTGGCAAGTTCATTTTATTCTCTTTGAGTTTTACATTCTTCATCTGAGAAACAGGGAAGAATAATAAATATATCCAGTTATTGTGAAAATTCTGGAGATAAATAAATCATTACCATGAAGATCCTGGTGCATTAAAGGGGATCAGAAAAGAGGAGTTATTGATAATATTCATATCCTGCTTTTAAACTATGGAAACTTCAGCCAGCCTGATGCAGATATAGCAGAAAATATAAAAACTTTTCTGTGAAGCTCTTTCTGATGCTTCTGAAAGTATTTGTTCCGTCCTCTATACATATATACCATGCCATAGCTCCATCGTAGACTTCTGCCTTAAGTCTCTGTTTCCCAGATTCCAACTGTGGTTGGATAATCAATGCCTGCAGCAGTAGCTGGCACATGGCCCTCAATTAGTGTCTGAACATCTGCATTCACACTACATGATCTTTTCTTCCTACATGACTGATGTGTCCAAGGGACCACAATTCAGAAATCACTGGGATCCAAATGAATGAATGAGCTTGTTTAAGTCTAGGGTCTTCTGCTTTAAGTTAGTGAGATGTTCAGACAAAATCCAAGAAGCACATTTCAGAGACTGGCTTCTTCTTAGGCCCTGGAGGAGATTCTGTGAACTGTGATCGCCATCTGTAGGTCTATGGCATCTCTGGACCCCACTTCCTCACTCAATCCATTCAAGGCTGCCTGATGTATAGAGATCAGTCCGGGGTCCTACATTTTATGGGACAATTGGTACCTGGAGTGTGTTCAAGGCAGCAACCAGAAAGATGAGAGTCAGGCGCAGCTGAAAGAATCAGAGAGCTGAATAAAATTAACTTAAGAAACACAGAAGTATGAACATTTTAAATACGTATACTCTTTGACTCTCAGAATGTCACTCCTAGGAATTCATCCTAAGGAATAATCACATAAGTGCTCAGAGATAAATGTACAAGGATATTTATGGAAGCATTGTTTTTTCCAAAAAAATATGTGTAGGGTTGAAAACAATCAAAATTTCATCAATAGAAAACTATGAATATATCCATAAAATGGAACATAATTCAGCAAAGGATGAATTTGACATATACAGACATTAAAAAGGGCAAATTTGAGAACTTTCATAAACTGGTGTTGGGGTGTAAACTGGTACAGATACTTTAGAAAAGTGACAATTTCACTCCTAGGTATATACCTAAGAGATGTGTCTTGTAAGTGTACCAAAAGGAATGCATACATACCTATTTGTAATGGCTCAAAACTGTGGACAACCTGAAAGTTCATCAACATTGGAATGGATAAATCAATTATTATACAACCATACAATGCAATACTATAAAAATAAAAGTGAACTATGGCTGCATAAAAATGCATGATTGAATTTCACAAAATGTTGAGCAAAGAAATCAGACAAAACAAAATATAGTATATGATTCTTTACATATGAAGTTCAAAATTAGGCAAAATTAACATATTTGATATCAAGAGAATAGTTACCTTTGAAGAGAAGGAAGAAAGTTGTGATTAGGAAGAAGTAATAGAAAGTACGTCTTGGTGTTAGGGAGCTGGTAAAAGTCTATATATTATTCTCCATGGTGGTTCCATTATCTGTGCACTTTTCTATATGTCTGTCGTAGTTCAATAAAAAAACAAACATTTTTTAGAAAGAGCATCCACCATAAATTAGAGGAAAGAAATCAGATTATGAAATAATATGTACAGTAATATCTCATTTAGGTTAGAACAAGAGAGATTAGCTTATGACTGGAAAATTCTGGAAATATACACTCCAAGATGTTAATAGTGGCTGTACTTGGCAGGTAAGTTTTCACTTGCTGCCTTATACATGCATGTGCTGCTGAATTTTTAACAACATCTATTACTTTATACAGAAAGAAAAGATGCTTCTCTTGTGAAAAATGAAGGAAACAGGGTCTTAATTCTGCCAGGTTGCTGGGTTGATCAGCCCAAAGGAAATGGAAAAAAATGTGGCTTACAATTCACATAATTGGAACCATCTCATGGCTCCTGGGGATGAACAATATCAACACATTGACTGTGATCTGGTGTCAGTGTATGTCCTGCAACCTGGGGCATCAACATCCTAATGGATCACCCCAGGTCCCCTGACTCCTTTCCTGTTCATCTCTTCAGTTGCTAGGCAATATGTAATTAAATGTTGGAAAGGCTCCTCCACCCTGGATACATTATCCTGGAAATTGGACTTTACATCTGGCAGTCTTAGAAAGCAAAATTCTACTCCCCTCAACCCCCCACCCTTTGGTTTACAATTGACTCACAATTTAATTAAAATGATTCCAAGGACATCTGGTCTCCTTTACTAGGAGTGCATTTGCAGTTGGTTTTCCTGGCATGTTTTTATTTGCAAGCCATGGATTTATTTACAGAGACAGAAAGGCTCATTTTCCTCTCTTAGGTATACCTTTGTGATCTTTATTAATGCTCTGTTTTGCAGGCCATGACTGTGCCTCTGCACTGTAAGCTCCTGATGATCTGTTTCTCCCTGAGCTCCGCTTGGCCAATGAGTAGCCAGTGACGCCAACAAGGCACCTGCCACCCTGCTGACTCCACGCAGTGCATAGGGTACCCGTTCACTGCTGGGAGATTCAGAACACAGTCTCCCCTCCACCTTCATCCCCAGGCCCTGTCCCCTTTACCATTAACAGAACTCTTTGGTTAGCTATTTTCTTTAATACCTGACATCACAAAATAAATGTAGAAAGTGTTCCTAAAGAGATATGTGTGGCCAAAGGGAGTGAGAGGAACTGGTTGGGTGGTCTCTGGCTAATACCTGCCCTTTCGGGGCCCCTGTTCCACCTACCAAATAGGTGGTTGGGCTTAACTAGCATTTCCCACATGTTAGGTAATTTCCATACTTTCATGATTTGTTCTATATCTGCATGCTTCCTATGCTATTATTTACATAACATTTTTCTTTAAATTGACTTTTTTTCCCATAAATATGTGTATAGTGGAAACTTTAAGTCACCACATAAATGGTAAAATATTGTCATTCACCATAAAAAGAAGGTAACTAGCCGGACATGGTGGCTCACACCTGTAATCCTAGCACTTTGGGCGGGGGGCTGATGGGGGCGGATCACCTGAGGTCAGGAGTTCGAGACCAGCCTGACCAACATGGAAAAAAACAGTTTCTACTAAAAATACAAAATTAGCGGGGCCTGATGGTGTATGCCTGTAATCCCAGCTACTCAATAGGCTAAGGTAGGAGAATCGCTTGAACCCCGGAGATGGAGGCTGCAGTGAGTCAAGACCATGCCATTGCACTCTAGCCTGGGCAATAAGAGCAAAACTCCATCTCAAAAAAGCAAACAAACAAAAAAAGAGGTAACTGTAAAAGTGAGTATAATAAAAAATATGATAAACTTATAGCTAGATTTTGTTGTCTGCCAAGGCTCTGTGCCCAAGATTTGTTCTTTCTTTATTAAAAAGAAAAATCAGCAAATGTTTAGAGATTGTCAGAAGCATATTAATACCACTTTGAGAACTTCTCCTTAGACAATACCAGATGGACTGACAGAGAACTGAGCAGGAAATAAGTTCCTGACTATAGGATAATTTAAAAAGATGGTGGCCCAGATTATCTTGCAAGTCCTTTATGGTTTTAGCAATCATGAAAGAATGGACCCTAGCAGAGGGTTGTTGCAGGCTCCAAAGTTGATGCTGAGTCCATTTCCACTGAGATGGGAGACAAGTTCTGCTTAATGCTTCCAGAGTCTGCTGACAGTTGTCTGGCCATGTCATTCCCAACCTTAGCTTTTCTGTCCAGTGCTCCCCAGTGTTTTAGTTCAGGGATTTCTCCATTGCAAGGAACGTAAACCTAGTAAGACACCCACAAGCAACCAATTCTAGGGTTAAAAGCATCACGGATTCAAAAGCTGGAATCACACCAGAGTTCTATGTGAACTGCAGCTGAGCTACTCATTCCATCCCTTTTGGGAGCCACCTGGTAAAGTTTTCTCTCCATCAGGGCTTCTCAGCCACATGGCCCAGAATGGACAGGCTACTGCTGTAAGCTATGTGGCCTTCCTTCTTCCAACTGCTCTGTTTCTCTAAGCGCAAATATTCAAGGCAGATCATCTGATTGACTTAGCTATAAACTGGCTCCCCTGAGGTCAGAGGACCAGTCCTGGGCTGTTCAGGTGCCACTTTTGCACAAACACTCTAGGGCTCTTTGCTCAGGGAGAAAGATCAGGAAGTTTGGGTTAAACTGGAAGGGGAAGAACTGTGGTGATGTCATGTGAGTCATCTGAGATAGCCTCCCTCCCCTACTCTGAGAGCTGGGGGCAGTCTTCATGCTGCTTGGTGAACTGCTGGTCTTCACCCAAGAAACTGACCATCTGCACTCTCCATCTAGTAAATTGCATTCCCCGGCTGTCCAGTGAAATGGAAGGCTGGCCACAATAGCATCTTCTCTGAGCTGTGACAACCTTTGTCAACTGAAGAGGCGTGTATGAGTGCCTGGGGAGGGGAAACTCAAGGACTATCTTTGACTCGTTCACCACTTCACTCATTAACCCAGTCATGGAAGACTTGGTTGGATATGATGGGAAGAGCTGCAGACACATAAGTAGATGTGAGTTCGAATATGGATACTGCTGCCATTGACTAGCTATTTTACCTGGAATACCTACTTGCACCCATTTTCTCATCTATAAGATTAGGATTTTAAAAATCTATATCTTGCTGATTACCCTGATTTGATAATTACATGTGGTATACATGTATCACAATATCACTCTATACCCTATAAATATATATGATTATTATGTGTCAATTGAAACAAAATTTCAAAAGGAAAAACAGGTACATAAATTCCAAGCGAATATGAAAAATAAAGAAGTAAATAAATAATCTTTATCTACGATGATTTTGTGAGGACTAAATGGAACTGACTATTCTCTGGTCCTGAACATTCAGTCTTGAAACAAAGCTAAATCTGATTATAGTGTGTTACAAATATTAAAAGAAGGTTTTGCAAAATGTTTGGAAAACTCAGAGGATGGTGAGTCTGACTCAGCTACCGAAGAGGCTGCATGTTAGCTGGATGTTGAAGGATGGGGCCTCTTGCTCTTGCAATGCAGAGAATACAGGAACAGGATACTGGGTGAAGGACAACCTTGAGCACAGGTAGAAGATGTGACCTGTGAAGTTTGTTCAGAGAGCAGACAGCATCGTGGTGCAGCTCAAGCATCGAGCTTAAGGGGTTGCCTGATGCAGGAGGGACCAGAAAGTTGGAGACATGTTGGTATGTGCAGGGAGTTAAATACCACTTTGTATTTGCTATGGTCTCCCACCTGCTCCCACTTGCTTTTGCCATTGCTTGAAACTGAGTAAGCGGGAATTGTCAGTGAAGTTCTCTGTGCAGGGATATTTTTCGTCTATTATAGCAAGACATCATGTCTGACCATAGAGGTACTTGGATGAAGGCACACAGAACTTTCCTATACAGTTAAGCAGTAGTGGAAAGCAAAGCAACACAACTGTGGAAAATTATTACTTTAATTCAATCAGTGTTAGCCTTTTCACCTTCCTCTAAGAGGCAGAAAGGATGGGAAGAAAAGAGGTAGGCTGCTCAAAGTTTCTGGGCTGGTGTCAGACATAAAGAAAATGTAATGCATTACATAAAGCTCTGATAAAAATTATATCATACTCTCTATACTTCTAACACAAATGAAATTCTTAGTTATTAGATGTATAAAGCTCAGCAAGCCTCAGTCTCCTCGTGTTTAGAATGGGATTAATAGCCTTTGATCTGCTTCTATTAAAGGGTTACCATGAATTTCAAAATTAAGGAATATATTTGAAACTGCTCTGAAAGCTGAAAAGTACCATATAAATGTGAAAAAGCATTATTCCATAGTTGTGATATCACTGTATAAACAATTTTGAACTCTGCATTTTTCATTTAATATTGTACTTTAAATATTTTCTACATTATTAGAAATTCTTTATACTGGCTTTTAATAACTACCTGCTTTCCCATAAAGCATATGCACCTTTATTATTGGACATTAAAATTGTTTTTAATATTCTGCTAATAAGACTAATATAAGAAATGCCCACCTGTTACACATGCAGCTTTTCCTTCTATTTAATATCTCAGGTGATTTTTTTTTCAAGAATTATTGCTGTTGAAAAAAGAATAGTTTTCAGACTCTGGATACATATTGACAGATATATACTGAATTCTTTCCAAAAGGACGGTGCAACTTTTTACTCCCACTTTAGTACACAGTGTGGGTGCTAGATCCTTGGTGATCAAGGTTGCTAAAGTTAGAGACCATGCCTTAATTGCTCACCATTGTACCTCCAGCGTCTAGCACAGTGTGTGGGATGTCTTTGGTACACAATCATTTCTGCTCTGCTGACAGAATGAATGGTCAACTGGTGTCTACCTCAGCAGGTATGTATCTGCACACATGACTGATGGGCTGTTTAACTTTGAGCTTCATAATGGCAGCAAAAATATATCTGTGAAAGAATCCATCCATGCTATGGAAACAAAACTAAATAAAAACCTAGGCATGGCAAGAAGTCCTGGAAGGCTCAGCTTCATAATTATACCATATGATTCTGGTCCTAGCTGCCAATCTTTTTTACTTGAGGAATTACTCAACCTATAGTCTGACTTCTTAGGGAGAAGCAAGCAACATGTTGTGTAAAGCATGGAAAAGTCAACGATTAGAAAGAAGTGACCAGAAAAGTTATTGTTCCACTCAGGCTTCCTAATGATTCCAGCACTTCATTCCCCTTTCTGGGTAGGCTCTCTGGCCCCCAGGAGGAAAGGACACTAGTCCCTTGAATCTGACTGCATAGATGGTCACTGACTCCACCACTAGAAAGAGGATCCAACCCAGAAAGAAAGGCAATGCTTATTTTGCATGACTGTATACCCCCATCTTAAGAATTCTAGGCAGCCTGCCCTTCTCTTTCCCTTCCTTTCTACCTGGAGGGAAGAAGGTGAAGCCCTTCGTTTATTGAGCAGGAATTACGCCTGGTACTATGTCTGCCTTATCTCATTTTATTCTTACAAAAATCTAGAATGTAGGCACCATAATCTCCATGCTAAAAATGAGGAAACCATGGCTTAGCCTTCTTCAGAGCCACCCATCTGGTAGGTGACAGAGCCACGATTCAGATGACACTACCCCAAGCTGCTGTCCGCAAGTCCTTCTTAGGCTATGTGAGAAACATATGGCATATTAAAAAGGCTGCTAGGTGTGGTGTCTCCTGCCTGTAATCCCAGCCCTTTGAGAGGCCAAGGCAGAAGGATTGCTTGAGCCCAGAAGTTCAAGACCAGCCTGGGAAACACAGTGAGGCCCCATTTCTACAAATTTGTTTTAAATTAGCTACATGTGGTAGCACATGCACCTGTATTCCCAGCTACTTGGGAGGCTGAGGTGGGAGGATAGCTGGGGCCCAGGAGGTCAAGGCTGCAATGAGCTGTGATCATACCACTGCACTCTAGCTTGGGTGACAGACCCTGTCTCAAAACAATAACCAAATAAAATAAGTAAGTCCATCCCCTGCCCAGGTCACCATGGCCTCTTTCACTACCAGCTCCAGCGCTTTTGTTGAATTCCAATCAATACCTTCTCCACTCACTCTACCTTCAGGAGGTCTTTCCTGCAGCCCCAGCCAACAGGGATCTCATTCTATGCATAAAGATCTGTCGGTTGCTCCCAGTGTGATGCTGGACAAGCTGCTTAACCTCTGATTGAGCTTGGGTTTCTTACTTGGACAGTAATATTGCCTGACTCTCTTTAATGAACTTTCTTCCTTCGTCCCTCCCCCTTTTTCCTCATTTCCTCCTTTCTTTTCCTGGTTCTTTCAACAAATCTTTGTTGAATGCCTACTAAGCAGTGGATATTGGAATCAATTTTATTGTGCTATAGAACTAGGAATTGAGGCTATAACTTCTAGCCTGAAGAACTCCTTCATATCTTTTTGAATTTGGACACGTTATTCACTATTATTATCTCTGGTATTGAGGTAGAAGTCACATAACCCAACACTATTATTTTTATACCTATTTTGCTTCCTAATTCATGCTGCTTTAAATTATTGAGATTTATGTGTGTGGACACAGTCTTTTTTTCTTGTTTGCTTGTCTGTTTGTTTTTATTTTTTATTACACTTTAACTTCTAGGGTACATATGCACAACATACAGGTTTGTTACATATGTATACATGTGCCATGTTGGTGTGCTGCACCCATCAACTCATCATTTACATTAGGTACACCTCCTAATGCTATCCCTCCTCCCTCCACCCCACGACAGGCCCCAGTGTGTGATGTTACCCTTCCTGTGTCCAAATGTTCTCATTGTTCAATTCCCACCTATGAGTGAGAACAGGCAGTGTTTGGTTTTCTGTTCTTGTGATAGTTTGCTAAGAATGATGGTTTCCAGCTGCATCCATGTCCCTACAAAGAACGTGAACTCATCCTTTTTTGTGGCTGCATAGTATTCCATGGTGTATATGTGCCACATTTTCTTAATCCAGTCTGCCATTGATGGACATTTCAGTTGGTTCCAAGTCTTTGCTATTGCGAATAAACATACGTGTGCATGTGTCTTTATAGTAGCATGATTTATAATCCCTTTGGTATATACCAGTAATGGGATCGCTGGGTCAAATGGTATTTCTAGTTCTAGATCCTTGAGGAATAGCCACACTGTCTTCCATAATGGTTGAACTAGTTTACAGTCCTAGCAACAGTGTAAAAGTGTTCCTATTTATCCACATCCTCTCCAACACCTGTTGTTTCCTGACTTTTTAATGATCGCCATTCTAACTGGTGTGAGATGGTATGTCATTGTGGTTTCGATTTGCATTTCTCTGATGGCAAGTGATGATGAGCATTTTTTCATGTGTCTGTTGGCTGCATAAATGTCTTCTTTTGAGAAGTGTCTGTTCATATCTTTTGCCCACTTTTTGATGGGGTTGTTTGTCTTTTTCTTGTAAATTTGTTTGAGTTCTTTGTAGTTTATGGATATTAGCCCTTTGTCAGATGAGTAGATTGCAAAACTTTTCTCCCATTCTTTAGGTTGCCTGTTCACTCTGATGGTAGTTTCTTTTGCTGTGCAGAAGCTCTTTAGTTTAATTAGATCACATCTGTCAATTTTGGCTTTTATTGCCATTGCTTTTGGTGTTTTAGACATGAAGTCCTTGCCCATGCTTATGTCCTGAATGGTATTGCCTAGGTTTTCTTCTAGGGTTTTTATGGTTTTAGGTCTAACATTTAAGTCTCTAATACATCTTGAATTAATTTTTGTATAAGATGTAAGGAAGGGATCCAGTTTCAACTTTCTACATATGGCTAGCCAGTTTTCCCAGCACCATTTATTAAATAGGGAATCCTTTCCCCATTGCTTGTTTTTGTCAGGTTTGTCAAAGATCAGATGGTTGTAGATGTGTGTTATTATTTCTGAGGGCTCTGTTCTGTTCCATTGTTCTATATCTCTGATTTGGTACCAGTACCATGCTGTTTTGGTTACTGTAGCCTTGTAATATAGTTTGAAGTCAGGTAGCGTGATGCCTCCAGCTTTGTTCTTTTGGCTTAGGATTGTCTTGGCAATGTGGGCTCTTTTTTGGTTCCGTATGAACTTTAAAATAGTTTTTTCCAATTCTGTGAAGAAAGTCATTGGTAGCTTAATGGGGATGGCATTGAATCTATAAATTACCTTGGGCAGTATGGCCATTTTCATGATATTGATTCTTCCTATCCATGAGCATGAAATGTTCTTCCATTTGTTTGTGTCCTCTTTTATTTCATTGATAAGTGGTTTGTAGTTCTCCTTGAAGAGGTGTGGACACAGTCTTAAACAGCCCTAGCACTTGGCATAATGAACGGCATGTAGTACATACTCAGTAGATACTAATTACATGAATGAATACGGTTTATCTTTCCAATGACAGTTTTTGTTCCTGGACAGTCTGAGCCATGTCAATATCAAATCTTGAAGGGACCTTGAGGAATTTCTGAGTCAATCCACTCATGTGGCTGAGTAGGGACTCAAAGGTCACACACACATAGTTAGTGACAGAACCAGGTCTCCCTACAACCACAGTACACATCTGCCTTCTTGTGCCTGGCATGGTTCAGTGGTTGCACTACCTTCAACAACCTGTCTAGAAGTGAGAACCTGGGTGAGATCAATGCATATATGTTGCCCCTGGAGATTCTCAGAGGACTCCCAAAGGCCTCAAGTGCAGAGCTCTGCTCTCCCATGATCCAGTCCTCTGAGAAACGCACCTGAGGCCTCTAGCTCTGGCTGCAGGCCATCAGTAGTACCTGGGAGGTAACAGAGAGCAGCAGAGATGTCCCGCTGAGCAATTCGGCTCCTGACTGCTCACAGGGACTCAGTCTATCTTTGATTCCTGAAGATGAATCAGTTGTGAAGCTGCTCCCACTAACCCCAGCGTTAATGAGATCTTTGAACTAAACAAAATTCATTTCTGTAGTTGAGAGCACAGAGGGAATCGCTCCCAGGCTGACAGCCCAGAGCCCTTCATTAGCCATTTATTTGCAGTCACCAGGCTGGATCCTGCAGGGCAACCATGCTGGGGAGTATAGAGAGAGGGCTTTGGTATCATGGGAGTTGGAATTTCAGGCATTACTCGCTGTTCTTCTCTGGCTGTAGAGTGAGGTTTGTTTTACCTCCCTCATAGGTTGGCTGTATAAATTAGCATACGCAAAGGCTGTGACCCAGTGCCTACCTCTGGGTAGGTGACCTAAGGATGAGACAGAAACAAGGTAGAGGCTGGGGTGAGCAATTGGCCCAGAGTGGAAGATGACCCTAGGGAGAGACAGAGGAGGGTCTCCACCTGCCTGTGAGAATTCTAGGGAGGACTAGAAACTCAGAGTTCTCCCGGAAGAACTTACTGCAAGGTGTTACTTGAGGTCCTCTTGACCTCCCACTTAGAACCCAGGCTGCAAGCCTGAGGAGCTGGCCAGAGATTTGCTGTGGAAGATCCTGACCGTGAACAGGCATCTGCTCATTACAGGTCTTGGTCCTTGTCCTGTGTCGGGAATCAGAATCCCAGATATTTGTAGCTTTTCCCCTGATTTACTACGGAATTTTGAATTAGTTACTTTTCCTACATGAAGGGAAGTTTCTGGATCTACAAAATATAAGGTCTCAAGGAGATATGTTGAGGATAGATTATTGTCAGTTTGAATCCCAGCTCTGTCCTGGATTAACCAACTGACCTAAGGCAGGTCTTTAAGCCTGTTGACTCCTCTCTTAAGATGATACCTTACTGCCTCGAACAGTTCATGCCCCTCTCTGAGCTTTGACGTTTGCATCTGTAAAATAAGAGTTTGGATTTAATGGTAGTAAAGGTTCATCTGAATCTCACAAGTGGCCCCAGAGACCTCTGAGCCTAGGCTTCTCACTTTCTTTTGTTTTTTTCTTCTTCTCTTCCCTTTATCCTGAGCGGAAAGGGGTCCAGGTGTTGAGGCTGACTGGATGAATTGGGGGTGGAGCCTATAACAGAGGAAAAGATAGAGCAGGATGTTCTGCTCTCTGGTCCTGGAGTCCCATCATTTCTCACCTTGCCTTTTACCTGCTCTTCTCCTTCTCAGTTTCCCCTTCTGTAAATTCTACTCTGTGACACTGAGAACTATTCCTACACCCAGAACTTTTAATTCTGTTCTTAGGGAATTTTGACCTACAGGGTTGAGAGTTCTAGTCAAGATACATCATGTCTGAGATAGCACTGGTTGACCAGAAGCAGAAAGGGACCAAGGGCATGGGGAACTAGAGTTGGTTTGGCTGGAGTGAGAGTGGGGTTGGGGTAAGGCCCTTCAATTTTAGGGCTGCCAAGGAGCAACTGAGAACAGCAGAGAGCAATGAGCACCCTCCTTAATCCCCCGGTATGCCTGAGCTCCTGGCCGCTGGAGGCAAGCTCCTTCTATACTCCTTAGGTGGGATCCCCTGGGGTGCCACACTCCAAATAAAGCCCAGGATGGCTCCTCCATGACTACAAGACAAGCCCACACTCTTCAGTAGGTCACCCACAGACCCGACCCCTGGCCACCCTTTCAGCTTCACCTTCTAGTTCCTCCCATCCCATATACCCCCATCTGTAAGCATCATGATTGGTCGCAGCTCCCTGAACTACCTGTTGTGGTCTCTCAGGTCTCTAGGACTTGGTCAGTGCTATGACCTCTGCTCGGAATGAATGCTCTAGCCTGTTTGTTCAACACACCAACTGACACTCACCATTCCTCTGGCATAACTCAAAGAGCACACCCTCTCTAGCTTATGCTAACCCTCTGGGTAGAAACAATTCCTGCTTCCTCTGAGCTGCTTCTTCTTAGGATGCTACAACCAACAGCACCACCACTTCTACTGATGCTGCTCCTGTTACTACTACTACTACCACCACCACTACTACTGATAATACTATTAATACTGCTACCACCATTATCACCACTAATGATAATACTATTACTACTGCTACCACCATTATCACTACTACTGATAATGCTATTACTACTACTGCCACCATTATCACCACTACTGATAATACTATTACTACTACTACCACCACCACCACTACTACTGATAATACTATTACTACTACTACCACCACCACCACTACTACTGGTAATGCTATTACTACTACTAACACCAACACCACTACTACTGATAATACTATTGCTACTACTACCACCACTACCACTGCTACTGATAATACTATTACTACTACTACCACCACTACCACTACTACTGATAAAACTATTACTACTACTACTACCACCACTACCACTACTACTGATAAAACTATTACTACTACTACTACCACCACCACTACTACTGATAATACTATTACTACTACCACTACCACCATTATCACCGCTACTAATAATACTATTACTAACTGCTACCACTATTATCACCACTAATGATAATACTCTTACTACTACTACCACCATTATCACTACTCCTGACAATACTATTACTACCACTACCACCACCACCACTACTACTGATAAGACTATTACTATGGCCACCACGACCACTACTGGTAATACTATTACTACTACTACCATCCTCATTGCTAGTACTACTATTGCTACTGATACTACTGCTACCACCACCACCACTAGCACTGCTACTGCTACCATACGACTTTTACTGTAACAACAAACACTGTAAGTTGTCCGTATATCAGGCACTGTTCTAAATGCTTTCCACATTTTTAAGGTCTTACAATGACCTCATGAAATTGATACTGATGCTTTTTCCTATTGTACAGATGACAAAACTAAGAGACAGAAAGATTAATTAACCAGCTCTAAGCCACCCAACTGGTAAGTGGTAGGCCAGTCAGATTTCAGAGTCCCTGTTCCTGACCTCTGTGTGTACAGTGTCTTGTGTACACTCTTCTATTGCCGTATCATAATGTAATGCATACGGTTCATTGCTTACTTTTTTCTCTCTTCCTCCTTCTCCCTCCCTGCCTCTCTCCCCCTTCTTCCTTGCTCCTCTTCTTTTCTCCTTTTAAATTGTGAACTTCTCAGGAGTAAGGACCTTATCATTTTTTAATCTCTTAATATCCAGGCATACCACCAGCATCAACAACTATTGGGTTGGATTGCACAAAATGAATCAACTGTTATCTGAGCCACATCTTGGCTCCTCCTGTCTCGTGAGGAGTTGGTAGAGTTGGCCATTCTGAGTTATGTCCGAGAGATGTGGGGATCCAGACTTCATCCCAATCTTTCATCTCTTCCCTTAGGTCAAGTAACTGAGAAGGGAGCACAATCCTGAGAATGCATGAGGAAACACACAGCACCACCCTCAACCTGCCCCCATCATCATTATCATCACCATCATCATCACCATCATCATCCCCGTCATCAGCATCATCATCTCAGTCCAGTCAAGCCCTTAGGTGGATACACTGAGATTTTTCACTCCATTTATCTATAGTTTGCCAGTGAATAATGCATCTCGGGACTTCTCCATCAAAAAATTACCCTCATAACTGTGTAAAATTATAGTCATTTTGCAGAATGAATTAATTTCATCCTGAAAACACCCATATGGGGTTTATAATATTATTATCCCTGAATTTCAGTGGGGCTTGGGGAAAGCAAAATCACCTGTCTGTAATCATACAGTTATTCAGTGGCAGATCCAAGAATTACATCCAACTCTGTGTGACCAAGGCCCATGCTTTCCCCACCACAAGGCACTGCTTCAAATCACAGACTCAGTTGAGGGGGCAGAGCAGGGTCTCCAGTCTGTAGTTGGCTAGCTCCAGCTCTTTCCTGCTGCAGCACAGATCCAATTATGGTCACTTCTGCAGGAGCAGCTCACAGCTTCCCATCATCTCCCTCCTGTGTCATCTCATCCACCTTCCCCCAGCAACTTGGCCTGCACAATTGGAAACCTCTAAAGGCCTCTCCTTTGGCCAGACTTTCTGCTGCCTGCATGCCCTTTCATCCCCTGCCCCCATCTCAGAAGGAAAGCACTCTCTGCCTGTCTAATTTTCTAACTCAGTTGTGCCCCCAGCAGGAGCCTGGATCAGAGGTTCCTCCTACTTCTGCTCATGCCTGGCAACCAGAGGAAACTGGAGAGACCGCCCCCCTCAGCCCTGGAGACAGCACATGTCTTTTTAAACACTAATAACCACAAGCTAGCACACACCACCCACAGGGAAGGACAATCCCATAAGGAAAGTTCGTCCCAAGGCAGATGACGGGAGCTGGCAACTTGTGTGGCAGAGGTCCCCAGATCTCAGCCTCAGCTGACTCAGCTGTGCACACACATCATTAAGTCAATCCACAGGGGCCACCCACCCAAATGTGCAGGTTGGCACGGCTTAGACACATGTGCAACAACTCTGCTCTTTCTGTAGCTCTTGCTCCTGTAGAGAAGCTGCTTCCCCCACCCACAGTTCCCTACTTTGAGGGAATCCTGGGGCATTATCCTCAGACCCCATTATAGCCAGAACAGAGACATGCAAATATACACATGTTCCAAGCAAGCACATTCATCACATAGGTCCACATATACTAAATATATATGTTCACTGCACAGAAACATTGCTGCACAGTATGCCCATGTACATAAACATGCACATGGATATACACATACATGGATACATAAAGAAATCACATGCACATCCAGCAAATGCCACACATGTTTACCTTGAGGGTCTGCACACATGAGCAATACACATGCATACTCTCTGCACAACATCAGCATATAAGTAGACATGCCACCCACTAAACTGACATGCATGCATTCCTACAGTTCAGAAGCCCACAGACTCACTCTTCTACCTCCAAAATTCAGCTGGAGTTGGTGCTAGGCTATTAACTAGCAAAGAAATGTGCCTCCTCCTCACCCCATCTCCCAAACAATAGACGTTTACTGGGGCAGACAATCTACAATTAGAAGATGTATTGCACCAAAATAGACTTTTGTTGAGTTCATTCCCTTCTAGCCAGAATGGCTGTCAAATCATAGATCTTAGACTTTTAACTTCGACGTGCAAATGTATCAACTTTTTTAGAGATAAACTCATGAAATCATAAAGTAGAGACCTGCAAGGGAGGTTTAGAGATGAGGAACTGAGGTCTAGAGAGCTTAAGGTGTCAAGGTCAAGCATCTACCTAGTGGTACAGCTAGAATCAGAATCTGGGTCTCTTGGCTACTAATATGCTTATCTCCACATGTGCCCTTTTAGTTATCAAACCAGCATTTAGTAAACATCAACTCTAGACCAAACTCAGTGCTAGACCTTCAGGATACAGATGTGGGTGAGTTCTGCCCTTGGAGAACTTAGTCAGAGATTTCTTCTTATCCTCCCACCTTGATCTTTCATGCTGATATTAAATCCATTTGAACTTTCAACTTGCCTCAGAGGAAACTGCAGAAGACCACTGCTGTTGTTAATGGGCCACCCCTGACTCTTACACGATCTTGATGACACTTAGAGATCATCCTTACAGAACTGGGATTGTCACTTAGAGATGGTCCAGGTCACATTCTCACTTTACAGATGGAGATATAGATTTCTTGCAGTTTCTTTGTGAACTCCTTTGGCCCTGTTGTCTCCAAGCCAAACAAAAATGAATCAATGCATGTGTGCTCAGCACTGTGCCTGGCACAATTGCTGTTCATTCCAAAGTCAGTCCCCTGCCCCAGGCCAGGTGAGCCCTTTCTCCTAGGAGTTTCTGCCCCATGGCTGAGACTCTTTGCTAAAAGTAATCTCTACAAAGAGGTCCTCTACCACCATCCCCACCTCCCCTCTCCCTCCTTAGGATGTAGATACATTCCGGGGTATCTAATAAAAGTCTTGGTGCTGCTCTGGGATGTAAAAGAATCTCTGCTCAATCATCTCCTTGTAACTGAAGTGTTAACTTTGTGTGTGGGGGAAGTGTTTTAAGTTGGGGTCACAGAACGTTTCCAAAATTGTACACAACTCACTTGTGTGGGTGAGACTGTACACGCCTGTGAGGAAAGGCTCATAGCTTTTAACTGTCTGGGATGGGGGAGAAAGACTTTAGGGTGAACTCCTCTATCAGGGATGACAATAGGGTGAGGAGCTCTCAGGCAGTGCTTGTGTTGGTATTGTATTCTGGAGTAAAAAGTAGCCCCACAGAATGGCATCATGGAGGTGGTGGCCCATTTATTTAACCATCTTGCTCACCGGCCCTCTCCAAGTTCTCAGAACCTCGCCTGAGCCAATGGGAAAGACAATTTGTAATGTGAGCCCCTTTGAGTATCCATTGAAGATCTGTATGAACTTGGGAAATTGTTTCTCTTCTTTGGAGAAAGTGTCCTCATCAGGAGGTAGCAAGGCACAGGGAAAGAAAGATGGCTTTGCAATCAGACAGTCCTCAGCTCAAATGCTGACTCCTCACTTAACTCCTCACAAAAGTCACTTAACTTTGTAATATTTCGGTTTCTAGGCTGTAAGTTCAAAACTATTAAGTGTAGATGGGACTTACATGTAGATTAAGATCATGTAAAATCTTTTACACATGTAAAATCTGTCATAGTGCCTTCACATAATTGGTGCTCAGAGGCACCAGCTTTCTCCTGCCATCTCACCCCACAGAGAGGACCTGAAGTCGGTGGTCAACAGCCTCTGATAGCCACCGGAAAGGAGGCATAGGTGATCCTGAAGCCAGTGGTGAAGATTTAGCTCATGTATGCCTGCCACAAAGAAAACGTCTTGTACCATTGATTTTCACAGCTTCACATGTCTAAAAGATTCAAGAAGGAGTGAACTGCTTTGGTAAAAGGCTTCATTGCTCTCCTGGAAGGAAGATGAGCTCTCCTTGTTCTCCTTAATAAAAAACAGCCTTACTTGATGATGGATAGATGCTGGGCCCCTCTCTGTGCTTGCACAGCCTGCTGGCTGTCTAGCATCCTCTCTGTCTGACATGCAGAAGACAAGTTGAGATGATTTGGTCCAAGTGAAGCAGTGCAGGCCTGAGTCACTGAGCACAGGCTGAACGGAACGGTCCCTTTCATCCAATCCCTTGTTTGCCTTTCTTCTGAGCCTTGGGAGTTGCAGGCACTCTTGCCCTGGTCATGGAAACAGCAATAAGACTTCTCATTTGTTTGGTTCTTTTCAATTACTCTATGAACTGAACAGAACAGGGGTTATTCCATTTGGGAGATAAACAGACTGAGGTTCCTAAAAGACCAATTGTCCATTGAGGTGGTTCCCAACTATGGCCAATTATGCTCCTCTACTCACTGACATATGGCAACATCTTGGAAACATTTTTGGCTGTCACAACCGGGGATGCTACTGGCATCTAGTGGGTAGAGGCCAGGGATGAGCTAAGTATCCTACAAGGCATAAGACATTCCCCCACAACAAAGTATCAAGAGTGCTGAGGTTGAGAACCCTAATTCAGACCTTTAAATAAATCCTTGCCTGCATCTTCTAGAGTAAGCAGAAGCAAGGATTAATGAGAAAGACCTTTCTCCATTTGTTGTTGTGGCTTGCTTGTTTGTTTTTGAAACCAGGCACTGAGTTTGACAAGAGAACTTCCTTATTTTTCACTTTGGAACACTCCCCCACACATCCCCTGCCATTTCTGCACTTCTGTCAGTCAGTAAGTCTGACTCCCCTTCGGCTTCTGCCCCATCATTGCCCCCAGCATCATGGTCTTTAATACGTCAACCCTGTCCTCTTGGGTGGTCACAGAAGGGTGCAGGAGAGAGTTCTACTAGGGACCCTCTGCCTAGGGTCCTCCCCTTCTGGAATGGCTGCTCCTAAGAAAGCTTCTTGCGAATTGGGGACAACGGAACTGCTAGTTCCTTCCCACAGGAGGCAGTTCCTCCAAAAACCTACAGTCTTTAAACTGGAAGAGAACTTTGAAATCATTTTGTTCCCCCTACCTGACCCTTTTGGGGATCTCTGCCTTTTAGAGATGAGGAAAATTAGGTTCAAAGTAGCAACAAAACTAGCGCCAAGTCTCTTAACTCTTCCATGAGGAATCTTTCCAAGGTCCACTTGCACATGGCTCTCCAAGCCCCTGGCTCTGATTGGTGCTGGGTGTAGTTTCCCAACCTGGTCCCAGGTTAATGGGCTGGGACGGCCAAGTCCAAGTCATTTTGCTGGGATCGCATTTCTGGACTCAGGTAATGGCACCGAGATTCTGCAAGCCCCAAATGCCAGGAAATAATGTGACCAAATGACCTAAACAGGGAATTCAAATTCATCTGGCCAGGGCAGCTCTGGATGCCTGGGGCTCAATGCATAGCACCTGAAACAGCTGATAGATTTCATTCTGTCATCAGAAGTAGCAAGCAACGATTTTACCTACAGAAAATATGACTCTATTATATGTGTGCTCTCAGATCATAGCCCAGAGGAAACATGCCATGAACAATCCCCTCCCCCAACAAAACTCAACAACAGGCTGTCAAACCAAGCAGATCAACTGCTTTCATGTTCTCCCCTTAATATCTATTTGCTATTGTTGGCTCCCTTTGTCATCAGCTGGTATGCTTTAGCAGACAAGTGGTAATTGCAGCCAGAGGCTTAAGGAAATTTATGCAAGAACTAAACATGGAAAAAATGGTACCCATTAACTGTCTTTCTGAATGTTGGGGAAATGATAGCAAATAGGGAATGTGGCGACGAGATACTTTGGTCCAGGACATAGCATTTCAATCTTTATTTTACTTTATTTTATTTTTGACTGTTGCACAGAAGTTTTCATGAACATGCAGTTTAATGAGAGGAAATGGATACAGCACAGGTACATTTGTCGGCATGCATCAATCCCATGGTCCCTCCCAATCCTTCTTGGCCTCAGAATGGATTCCCAAACCTCAGTGGGCCATAATCCCTGATTTTGTGAACACCTGAAGAGAACAATAATGGAAGAATGATAAGTTAGACTACAAGCTTCGATAAGGCAAGAACCATGTCTTTCAGGATGTGTTTCCCCCAAGAAACAACATACCTTTAACATACCAGAATTCAAAAAATACTTTGTATACCTACTGTTGTTACTTTTTGTAATTAATTGCCTAGGACTACAACAGCATCCACTGATTTCTCTGCCTCCAGCTTTGCCTCAATCCAATCCACACTGCAGCAAAAGTGAGCTTCCTAAAATGCAAATCTGATCAGCTTCCTCCTTTGTAAAAAGCCCGTATTGACTCCCTTTTGCCTTTAAGAGTCCAAACTCCTTTTCATGGCATGAAAAGTTTTTCCATACCTGAGTCCTGCTTGCATCTTCAGACTTTGACAGTGCTATTCCCTTTTGTCCAGTCTCTGATGTAGTCTTCCAGAATATTTGCAATTCCCCTTTCTTTGCTTGGTTAACTCTAAATCACCCTGCCATACTCCAGAGGAAGGCTTCCTCCCTGGCAAGGCTCACCCCCTGGGTAAGGCTTCCATGATCACCTCCCTGGTGACCCCCAGCCATCCCTGACTCTGGAAAGGAAATAGCATGGTTTTTAAGAGAACAGACTTGGGTGTCAGAGGAACCTGGTCTTGGATCCCGGTTTGGTCACTTACTAACCGTGGGATCTTGAGTAGGTTACACAGCATCCCTCATTCCTCTGTCTCCACAGCTGCAACGTGGCAATGATAATGATCTGTACCTCTTAGGGCCCTGGTGAGGCTCAGTTAAGACTCTGCAGTAGATCACTAGTCCCCAGCCAGTGTCTGCTAATAGTGGACAGCAAGTCCTTCATACTTGCTCTTCCCCTGCATTCCCATGGTCCCCTGTGCTTCCAAGATCCCAATTCTTACCAAGAAGCTCTCAGGAGGCAGGGACGCAGCACAGGATCTCACCCAGAGTAAGCGCTGGGTATGTTTGCAAATAAGTGCACTAATTAATGAACACATTTGTTCACTGCTATAGAAGGATGAAAGATTCAAGTCCTACTTTGGACTTTAGCACAAACTAGTTGTGAAAATTAGGCCAATTTTCTGAAACATAAATGCAGAAATAGTACAGAAATCAGCCAGTAGGCAGGATCCGCCTCTTCTCATGTATGTTACTTTAACAAAGGAATTAGCACCTCTCAGAGTCTCCTTTTTCTTAGCTGTAGAATCGGAATGTTTATCTGTTGTAAGGATAAAATAGTTGTGTGCATATAATGTGTTTAACAAATATTACTTTTATCCCTGCCTCCCCTTCCCATATTTTCCTATTTTGCCTGGCAGAGCCCCAGAGTGTTGAGGGCCTTGTCCAATAACACCGTCAGCCCCTGGACCAAAGCCTGCCTGCCTTCCAGGCACCTCTCCATTCCTTCATCTGTACCGTCCAGCTACTGCCTGGAATGCCTTGGGGATCAGGGAATTAGGAATTACTGTGTACCTGAAGTGCTGACGTTGTTATTTTTGCTGTTTTGTAAAATCACAGGACAAGTCAACTCTGCAGAGTGTTGTATAAATATCTAGATAAAAAGATTAGTATGAGTCTCTAAGAGCATTAGAGCCTCTAAAGCTTGGCCCTTTTGAAGCAGGGAGGACACCAGCAGCTCAGTGCCTGTCCTCTGTTGCTTTTAGGCTACAACACTCCTCATTCACAAGGGAGCAGGAGCAATGCCATTATCCCTCCCAAGCAGTGGCTCACTTTCAAGAGAGCAGAGGAAGAAGAGGTATATGACCTAAGAGGTTGAGCATGTAAGGAGAAAAAAAGGACGCCCCACTGGGTAACCTAGGTTGCCTGCCCCTTAGTTGGCACGTTCATTACGGGCAACATGGGGCCCATGTTAGGTCCAGTAGAATGGGATTTCTGGCAAAGGCTGCAGTGCCTTCTGCTTTGATCTAGGGCTGCTCTTCTAGTTGCCTTGACCACCCTCTACTTGGAAAGGCAGAGTGTGTAATGCAAAGAGCTCGGTCTCTGAAGTAAGTAGATGCAGGTTTTAACCTGCTCTGTGCAGTCTACTGGCTGTGAGGCCCCAGGCAAATCTCTTTGCCTCTTCCAGCTCATGGCTGTCTTCTGTCAAGCAGAGACAACGTGTGCACCTCCCAAGTGCCTGGAGTGAGTTCTCCTGTTCATCACCATATATTTGCATTTGCATCTCCTGCCCAGAATGCTTCCTGTACTCTCCACCCACATTGCTACCTTTTGCCTGCCTAATGCTTGATCTTCTTTTTTCCTCCTTGAAGCCTTTCCAGGCTCCCCTCCACTGGGCTCCCATTGGCCTGTATTTTCCTCTATGCTACTGTGCATCACCGGGCCTTGTCATTTGCTCCTCTGCCTCTTCCTCTAGACTGTCTTTGATAACAAGCATGCTCTCATTCAATTCTTTGCACCCTGGCATGCAGAAGACTCTCAAGGAATGTTGGTTGATGAATTAGCAGGGAGAGTAAGCTGTGTCCAATATACTATTGCAAGCTGAGAGCACAGTAGTATTCTGTCTGGAGTGTAGGAAAATAGTGACTGTACCCAGAGAGCAGGGTCGGCCTTATTCCAAAGGTTTATGTGTGCCTACCCATGAGCAGGAAGAGAGCCTGGGGATTAGATGCTGAGAATTGCAGAAACAGGGCAGGAAATAGGGTGTCAGGTCATAGGAGGAGAAAGTGTTGATGATGGGGGGGTGTCTGCAAGGCCTGTTGCCCCAGGATTGACTCTTACTGGATGGTAACCTCATGGCAGAGAGTTGGATGAAGGGCTGGGCGAGGTGGATAAAGCAGGGTGTTACTCTCCCCACTTGACAGAAGAGAAAACTAAGGCTCAAGGAAAACAGGTGGGTTTTTCCCAAAATGCACGGCAATGGTAGAGCCTGAAGCTACTAGAAACTTTGTCCTTTAAGGCTCCTCTTTCTGACCTACTAGATGCCTCCCAGAGGTTTCTATTTTCCAGAGAAGATACAAAGAGGTCATTGGAGCAAAGAGGTCATTGGAGTTATTTCAAATCCTTTAGGTGACTGGGTTTAGATGTTCCTGGCTGGAACTAGGGACTCCTCCTGTTGCTGCTAGGAAAGTTCTCCTAGTGGGAGTAAGAACTGGCTGAGAGCCTAAGGAGCTGAGACAAAATTGTCCAGGTTAAGAGGAGATGACACGGTGGGTTTGAAAATTGTAGTTTTCTGGTCCTTTGGGTTCTGCCTTGGAGAATCATGTCCCAGGGAAGAGACTGTAGACCTAAAAATTTATCACTGAGAATCCTAGCTGCTCACAGGTATAAGCTGTGAAAGAAGTAGACAGTGTTATTGTGTGTGGGTGGGTGTGCATGTGTGTTTAACGGCAAACATCCAATTTTGAAAGGAGTCAGATTGGAAATGCCAGTTAAGCTAACTGAAAAATAGTCATTTTGGTGGGGTGGCATCATACACATCTTTAATTTACCTGCTTAATTTAGAGCTAGCTCATACATCCTCCCCCATGCCACTCTGCACATCAGATTCAACGGAACAAGGCCAATCATGAAGGGCTTGGCAATCAGAGCTATTAGTGAGGCCAACTTGAGAAGGGAAAATAACTCAGCATGTCAAACCCAGCAGAACTGGGCAGGTGAAGCAAGTGGCTATTGGCCATTGATAGAGACTGGGGCATGCATTCCAGCCAAGATCAAGCACTGGACCCTTGGCTGTTGTTACTGTCAGCTGAATTTCCTCCCACAGGTACAATCCGGGAGGAGCTGACTCCCAGAAGCTGCTCCCTATCTGGCCCAGGAGAAGAGCCCCCAAGCTAGAGCTTGTCCAGAAAGCCTGTGCACACTGGGCATAGACATGGAAGCATTTAAATGCTCTTTCTATTTTCCCCTTGTTCATTTTGTTTATATCCAGTGTGTCCTCCCTTTGGGCATTTCTGGCCTATATAATCTTGGACAAAATTCTGCAATTCAGAAAACAATTATGTGGTAGGTCTTTGCATTAATTTTCCAAAGTCCCCCCACCAATCCAAAAGTCATAAGAGGAAGTCCACAATGAAGAAAAGGCCCATTTTAGCTAAACAGCTAAATGCTAATAGCAGTTTTGGTAAGGTTGGAAGCGACAGGGACTCTGAAATAACATGGCCTCATCCTTACAAGGTATTTTTTTTCAGGTATTTATAAACACCTCTTTAGAATTTCCAATCCCTTGTCACAATATATAATAAGATATTCACTTGCTTTTATTTTATATGCTGGATATATGAGGTCATTCTAATCATGTGTATAAATTGCATGAGAAAGATGAGGGTGGAGAGAAAGAGTTCCAACAGGTGAGTTGCCTCTATCTGGCGGGTATTCAAAATATGATTATTTCATCATCTCAGCAGGACTATGAGGATACATTATTGCCATTTCTCAACTTGGAAAATTGAGACTTAGAGAGATTCAATGAACAGCCTAAAGTCATACAATTATGTAGTGGCAGAGCCACTCTCTGCCTCCTAAGTGTATGTTCTTCCCACTATACCACATTACCTATTTCATTCAAGGCTGCTGTCTTTACCATCCACTGCATACCTCCGAATTCAATGCTGCATTTACCGGTGAATCCTTCACTCAATGAAATACAAGCATTCTGGTAATATTAGTTGTAAAACAAAATGGTGGAGAGTTAAACTGTTTTCCCTCGGTATACATGGTAAATTTAGAGGTACGTTTCCATGAGAGGGAAAAAGGTCTTACTACAGGCTAAGATAAAAATTAAGAACCAATCAATATAACTGGATATCAATCAAATAATAGAATTAGGTATCAATAGTATAGCACTTACGTGACTTGCAGAACTTTATCAAATTTTAGAGAATTCTGTAACTCTGGAATTTTTTCCTAAAATCCTAGGTACTTTATGAATGAACAATTCAGCTCCTGAACCTAGCTTCCCCCATAATCTGTTCATATTTTCGATGTGGTTAAAAATGTAGGCTTTGGAGCCAAAGTATGTGGGTCTGAATCATGGCCTCACTGTATACTGGCTACATGGAGTTAGCCAAGTTACTTAACATCTGTGTGCCTCAGTTTTCCCATCTGTAAAATGGGGATACTCAAAAATGGAAATTCTAGGATTGCTAGAAAAAGTAAAATAATTTGTGTAAATATATTATGAGAATATCTAGCACATAGTAAGTAGTCAATAAATGTTGGTGGTTAATATAATCTGATATTTGCAATCACTAATATAATTAAATAACAGGTTGACAGTTTATATCTGTCAGCTGGATTATTCTTTAAATTGATCGAGGAAATTTATTTCTTCCTTTGCTGGCTTACAGAAATTCAAGTCACCACTATCTCTGCGAAATAAAGTTTTGAAGACTGGTTACTCTCCATCCCCAGATGACTATCATCTCTGTATTCATATGCTTATCTGACCTCTCCAATATGGCAGAAGCACTTTGCCACAACAGCAGTGTTGGGGCAGAGAGTCTGGGTCTCATGGTCCTTGTTTACTTGGATGCCGGCAACAGTCGATCTTATGGTAAAACCCATAATTAGAGCCATCTTACTCTGCCCTCCTTGCTGTGATCTAAATGGTTCTGCCCACATGTCTTGAAGGTTATGACTCCATCCCATCCAGTGTTGGAGAATCCTTAATTTGGGCTTTTTCCAGCAACATTTAAGTACAAATGCCATAGTCATCCTACAAAAATTTTTAATTATAATTTTATTTTAATATATTTTAATTAGTAAAATTCATTTAAAAGAACAACATGCAACTTAAATATGCCATACACCAAGTTTTAGCCACCAATACATTAACCTGTATTACCAGCACACTTTTGTGTAGTTCTCAGGACTCTTCTCCCAATAAAGTTATATCTCTATATCAGAGCTTATTGAAAATAAGTTATTGGTTATGAAGGTTGCATCTTTGTGCTGACTTTTTAAAAGATAAACTTATGCCTGAGCACCTCTATATCTGGAGAATTATACTGTTCCACAGCATGGAGACATAGCCTCATGTTCAATTAAGAGTTAGGCAAGGGGAAGGTGCTTGACTCCCAAGACTTAATGGTTGGTTGTACAATTATAACCAAATGTGTAACTCATCAGAGTCATGATAATGTCACACATCAAAATAGCATTGACATTCATTGTAAGGTTTGCCTCTTCTTGCCTGACTTTTGAATGCATGATAAGAGGCACAACCTGCTGTTACGAACTCTGAGAGATTCGGCTTCCAAGCTCAATTTTCCAACTACTCTCTTTTCAAGCTCCTGCATCAGTTTAATTGAAGAATTACCCTGAGATTGCCAGATGAGCTATTGCAGACTGACATCATTTGCAACTACTTCTCTGCATGAATCAGGGTTTTCCCAGTGCTCTGCAAGCAAAATAAAATAGAAGAATAAATTACATTCTAAGTCTTCTAGTAGCCTTGATTTCAAAAGTTTTATCATGTTTATCAAAACAGTCTCATCATTCTGAGTGACTCTTCTTACTACATGTAAAATAAACATTTAACAGTGAGACTTATAATATAAATGTGCCCTATTAAGATGACACATTAATTGATTTTGAATATTGGGGTCCTATGTGAAATTTCATTCAAGAAAGATACTTTTTTCTTGTCTCAAAAGCCATTTCTAAACCTACCTTTCAAATGATGATGGAGTCCCTTCCTTAGCCTTCCATCTCTCATCCAATGTTCATTGACCACCTACCATATTCCAGGCACCATACTAGGTTCTTGGACCATAGCAGCAAATAAGCCTGATAAAGTCCTTGTTCTCATGGGATTTACATTCCAGTGGAAGAAAGGCAATCAATAAGGAGACAGAAACAAACAATTGCAAATGGCACGTGCAATGATGAAAATAAAGCAGCGTGAGACAATAATCACATTTGTATGTGCACTGGCATAACAGTGAGGGCCCCTTTGTTTTTCTCTGTTGAATACTTTTTGGAGTCACTGCCTTCAAGGCAGCCAAATCCATAGTTGGAGAGCTCAGCTCTAACTGCCACAAACGTCTCCCTTTCATCAAATCAAAAGCTGTCTTCCTGGAATTCCACTCATCCATCCTGTCTCTCTCCACTGGGGCCTCTCCAAATACATCTAGTTCATCTTTCACAAGACAGCCCATCACGTGTCAGTACACAGTGAGTGGGCTCTTGTGGGCCATCCTTCTTCTCTGAATGTTCCCAGTGCTTGCCTCTCTCACTGTCCAATCTTCATCCTCGGCTAGTGCTCCAGCACTCGACTAGTGCTTCATCCTCGGCTAGTGCTCCCTCTAAATATATCATGCCAAAGCCTGAAGTCACTGTTTGTATGACCAGGACAGGAGAAGACAATCACCTCCTCCTTCCTAATTCTCTGTTTCTCTGCTCTCAAGTATGTATCAACTTTGTTGCCAGGTCCCATAATACCATGACCTCCTCTGTGATTTACAGTCCACTGAATCGTCCCAGCCCTGTTTCAGGTTCAATACTGACACAGCTCTCCATCTCCTGGATATTTGCAGTTTTATATTTAAACCTCAGTGCAGCACATTGCAAGTGTTGGATAAACACACCTAACAGGAATACCTTAAGCATACCGTTAGAATGACCCTGTATAGTAGACGTATCTGAATGTGTGTTCCGAGCTGGGGAATCTAGGCAACCTGGAGATTCATTTCTTATCTATGAGAAACATCTGAGCACCACCATCCCCATGGCCCCATCCCATCCCATGGAACATGGGCTGTACAAGGCACTAAGGCCCTGAGTTTTGTATTAAATGAAGGTTGCCAGGGGAGAGTGTTAAGTGAAAATGCTGTATAAAACTGCATGCTGTTTGTGTGGTTGCAGTTTTCCTGCCCCTCCTGCTGTCTCCGGGCCATGCAGTTATGTCGTCCAGCCCACCACCACTGGACTGTATATAAGGCGGATATGTTGTCCAGCCCGCCACCACTGGACCATACATAAGGCAGATATGTTGTGTAGCCCTCTACCACTGGACCGTACATAAGGTGGATATGTTGTACAGCCTCCCACCACTGGACGGTCTCTGTATATAAGGCAGTTCTTCTGTCCAGCTCACCACCACTGGACTCTCTCCTCTGTATGTAGGCCCCTAGTAAAACCCCGTGTCTTGTTTGCTAGCTCTGGGTCTCTTCTTCAGCCTCTTGAATCTAGACCTTCCCTATTGAGGTTAATAGGGGTTTGGCACAACAGCAAGATCTCCCCAATTATTTCTTGTGATGGTGACCAAAATACCCATAGTGACCACTCAGACTGATTGATGGCTTCCTCTCTTTGGGGCTTCTGTCCCTGAAGATAATCCCTGGAGCTTGGTCAACATTGCTTATACCACTGGGACTCTTCCAAAGGGACAGTATGTTCCTAATGCTTGCTTCTCATTGTGTAAAGTGGCCCTTTCATTTATTGGTTTCAAAATGGGTCATTTTAGCATCAAACAGAGCCTAGGGGTTCAGATATTCTGAACCTGGGATGGGCACTCATTGTAATTTGGCAGCCTGGCACACCTGTGCCTAACTGCCTTGCCTCAGGTGGCTAATAGCCTCCAGCACTTTAGGCTTAAAGCCTGATTTTTAGACTTTAACTGAAAAAAAAAATTAAGCAGTGCATTTAAGTGGTCCCAACCTCCCACTAGCCTTTTCAGTCTCTCACAGCACTTCCCCAAAACAACCAGTAATTCCAATGGCAGAGACCTCTGGAGTCCATGTCTACACCTTCCCCAACTTGCCAGAGAATTTTCTGTCACATTGCCTTTGTATTTCTAGTTATCGTCAACAACTTGATCACAGGTGTAGTTAGCACTGAAAGGCCCCTGTCCCAGGAAACTCCTTAGTCTCAGGTAAACCAGAACAGCTAATTATTCTAGCTAGCTTGAGAAAAAGATTATGTCTCCCAGTTGAGTCTTTTTTTTTTTCAGGTATGTTTCTTGTTCAGGTGGCTTCCAGGTTCCTGAAAATTAAGGGATCCTCCACTTGCTAGAAAGTCTGCCTCATACTCTCTGGAACCCTTTAAAAATACATACCTGTCCATCAGAATAGTCACTCCTTTCTTCATGACAGACTAAGATGCTCCAATTTTGTTAACATGCCCTCAAAAGATACCATACTATTATTTTATATTATTTCAACTAGATAATCTAGGCTGTGTGTGTGTGTGTGTGTCTGTGTATGTGTGTGTGTGTGTGTGTCTGTGTGTCCAGGTACCTAAAGGAATAACCTACCTTGATTTGAATTCAGATTCCATATCTTTGTTTAAAGCATTCACCTATTTCTTACAACACAGGACCATGAATTTCTAGCCTACAGGATTGAACAAAAGCTTACTTAAAACCCAACTAGTAGATGTCAACTCCCCTTTTCAATTTCCCACTTGGAGTCATAGCCCCTTCTAAAACCTTTGGTTAACAGCTTAAAGATTTCAGGATAAATTCCAAACATCTTAGCTCAGCACTGAAGGTCCATGTAGAGTGGGACCATCTCCTACTTCTCCACCCACAATTCTCATTCTGGCCATGCGGAGTCATTCCCAGAGTATATGGTGCTGTACACTCTTTCACGCCTTAGCATAAGGTGTTTCCCATGCCTGAAATGTCTTTACTCCTTTCTTCATTTTTGCTAAAGCCTCAGTTGAAATTCATCTCAAAAACCCCTCCCTAGAAACTTTTAATGACTCTCTATTCTGGGAACTCCCCACATTGGACTCCCCTAACACTTTGTGTGTGGTCTGCCCAGCATGTCCCCCACCATACTGTAATAAGGGCACTTATCTCTCCTCCCACTAGAGGACAGCAGCTGTGTCATATTTATTTTAATATTTCTAGTGTCCAACTGAGTAGTCTGCACTGAACAAGTATATAAGCCAGAAACTAGTCAGGAAAACCACAGTAAATAAATCATCAGAAGGAATTTAATAGAAGAAACTGTTTATGCAGGTGTTGAAGGACTAAAAGAGCAAAATGGAGCACACTGATATAACCCAGACATGATAAATGCAAGAAATAGCAACCTATCCCTAGGGCTGGGGAACAAGAGTGGAGGTGAACCTAGAAGCTCAGAAGAGGAGGTCCAAAAGCTGCCCAGATGCTGTGGCATCCCTGAGACAAAGCAACAAGGCTGGCTGTGGTGTGCTGAAAAGAGTTGGAGGCTGGAACCAACCATTGCTGCTGCTGCTATTGCTGCTACTGGGTGGTACCTGCCACCAGCTTGGGTAGCAATAACAGGAATGCTAAACAAAAGAGGAATAAGACAGACTCTTATCTCTCTTTTAAGTCTCCCCCAATGTCATCTATTTGCAGAACCTAACAGCAAGATAGCAAGAATAATTAACTGAGAATAAGGGGTTTCCTGGGACACAGGGCTTTCAATGCTAAAATGGGAAGTCTTAGGAAAACTGGGACAACCAGTCACCCTAGAGCCAGCAATCAAAGGATAAAAGTGGTTTGCAGAGTCCCAGTCCCAGAATTACATGTCAGAGTGTAGAAGGGTGAGTTTGGGGCTGGGAGACAATAAATAAATGAGTGACCACAATGAGTGATCAATTAGTTTTGCTTGAATTAATTAATGCATTGTCTACATGTCTTGGAGAATGCTAGGAACTATGGGACACTGAGTGTTAGAAATGTGATGGCCAGTTTATCGTTAAAGCCTTGTGCTAGACTTCACCCAATGTTCCTGCGTACCCACCTGTTGTGCTAGTCTCTGAAGCATCTGTTTCTGTCAGTAACTCTATTTAGATCTATTGTCTTGATTGCTTCTGGAGAATTTCATAGGTTCTGAAGTTAGACACTCTTAGATGCTCCCCAGAATCTGAAGAAAGACAAGCATCTGAATCCTGGAGGCACCTATTAGGGCACGTAGTTAGTCAGATGGCTCCTTCTAAGAGCAGCTTTTTCAAGGAACTTATACAGAATCAATTGCAACTTATTCTTTGAAGTGTGGTTCATGCACTATCAGCATTGGCATCACCTGGGGGCTTGTTAGAAATGCAGATTCTCAGGCCCCTCCTTATACCTACAAAATTAGACTGGAAATATCCTCAGGCGGTTTGCATGCACATTAAAATCTGAGAAGCCTTGGTCTATAGTAGAAGTTTTCAACTCTGGCTACTGTTGGGAATGACTTGGGGGAGCTTTAAAGACATTCTGATGCTTGGTAGACCTCAGAGACTCTGTAACATTTGGTTGGGTTGGGGCAGACATTGGTAGTTTTAAAGCTTCCCAGGTGATTTTAATGGGTATTCAGAATGGCAGACCACTGATCCAGAGCATTCGTGAGATCATAAAGCCACATGCTGTTAGCACTCCAATTATCTAACTGTTGTTGTGTACAGATGCACACAAATAAAATAACCCAGGCTCAGTACCCCATTTCTACAGCAATTTAATATTTCAAAGGCTACAACTGAGATAGTCTGACTCCTGATTCAAGTACTATCACATAAGTACCATTGCATCATCATTGACATTTGTAGTTATTTATTTATGAGAAGATACTTTAAGAACGTATCATCTGATATTTGATCAAGTCTTAAAGACTGTACTGAATAACTAGGAGAACTATTCAGGGGCAAAGAACATGATCCGGGTGAAGCCTCTGAATGCAGAAATTCAGCTGGTCATTCACTCAAGCAGGACCAATACTCTTGAACACTGGGGGATGCTTAATGGCTGCCCAATCTGTTTGCCTTCTTAAAGAGCTCAATGGTTAGTGCGGTCCCTTCTACTTCCTATCATTTTGTCATAATTCAGTTTAATTCAAAAGTCATTTATGAAGCATCTGTATGCAAATTGCTGTGAAGATGCAGAGATAAAGTTGCTCTCATGAAGAAGTTTCTACTCTGGTTGGTAGAAGAAGACAAATACATAATTACATACACACAAAACTGCTGCTTCAAATTCTTTATTAGACTCAAGCAGCAGTAGAAGCAAAGGACATATATGCTAAATTCCATTAGGGAAGAACAGGTAAGTCAGTATGAAGTTGAAAGGGAAGTATGCCAAATCCAAGCAGATGGGTTACCAAATGGTTTTCTTGGAGGCTTTGGAAGAGGTGGGGTTTTCATGTGAACAGATGGAGGTAGAGTAGTTCAGAAAGGGAGAACAGCACAAACAGAGACCTGGACGTAGAAGAGTTTGGATGATGTTAGTGAAAAATAGAAGATTAGACAGGAGGAGTGGGTGAGAGGTCATATTATGGAGGAGGCCGGAAGTTAGAGTGTAGTTAGTTAAACATGGTGAGTCACTAAAGGTTTTTTTTTTTTTTTAACAGATTTAAGCCCTGTAGAGAATGAATTAAGGCACATAGGGCAAAATTGGCAGCAGGCAATAGACTACTATGCCAACAATCCAGACAAGCATAAAGTGATCCCGAAGTACAGAGGCATTTAGGAGAAAGGAAAGAGGGTGTAATATGAGAGGCACTGGATCTAGGTCTTAATTAGCACATTTAGGAGAACATTTATGGGATAAGCGGGATAAGCAGACATTGTGCTTACATTGGTTAATTGAAAGTACATTTCCCTGGGGCTAAATTACAGTGAGCACTATTAAATCACAATTAAGGTCTATCTGGGTATCTACACCATTATGGATTTTGTGAGCGTTAGGACTGGCTCAATTTAGGGGACAGCAATGTTTTTCAAATTTCTCATTATTTGCAAAACGAACTGTAAACAGAATCTCAGGGGCAACGCAAGGCCACTGATTGAGCAAGACCCCAAATCCTTAGGCCTTCGGGACTGTCCCAGGCACCCATAAGCTGTGGTGGGAGTTTGGGATCTGGGCAGCAGCCCTTGATACCACGTTGGGATTTGAAAGACCTAAGGAGAGATGAAAACTTATGAAACTGAGGACTTGACATCACACCAGGAAAGAGTTCAGGAAGCCCAGAAAATCCACACTAAGCCAAAGCCCATTGATCTTTCAGCCCAAGTAATCAGTACAGAGAATGCTCAAGAAAATGCTGTAGGAACTCAGATATAATTTATTGATCAGTTAGCATTTATTTTGGCATAACTGTTGGACAACCAGTGTACTAAGTACCATAAAACACAAATAATGAAAAGGATACAAAATGACAGATTCAGATTCAAATTTCATCTTTTTTGTTTAGTGACCTTGGGAAACCTGCCTAACTTTTTTTTTTTTTGAGACAGAGTCTTACTCTGTCACCCAGGCTGGAGTGCAGTGGCATGATCTTGGCTCACTGTAAACTCCGCCTCCCAGATTCAAGTGATTCTCCTGCTTCAGCCTCCTGAGTAGCTGGGACTACAGGCGCATGCCACCACACCCAGATAATTTTTGTATTTTTAGTAGAGATAGGGTTTCATCATGTTGGTCAGGCTGGTCTCGAACTCCTGATCTTGTGATCCGCCTGCCTCGGTCTCCCAAAGTGCTGGGATTACAGGCCTGAGCCACTGAAACCAGCCGAAACCTGCTTAACTTCTGCAAACCGTAGTTACCTTGTCTATAAAATAGGGACAATAATAGTACCTACCTCTTAAAACTTTATGAAGGGTAGGATGGGCCCAGAGGCTCATGCCTGTAATTCCAGCACTTTGGGAGGCTGAGGTAGGTGAATCATTTGAGGCCAGGAGTTCAAGACCAGCCTGGCCAACATGGTGAAACTCCATCTCTACTAAAAACACAAAAAATTAACTGAGAGTGGTGGCACATGCCTGTAATCCCAGCTACTTGGGAAACTGAGGCATGAGAATTGCTTGAACCCAGGAGGTAGAGGTTGCAGTGAACCGATATCGAGCCACTGCACTCCAGCCTGTGTAACAGAGTGAGAGTCTGTCTCAAAAAAAAAAAAGCTGTATGAGGGGTAAATGAGATATTTGTATATGTGTGTGTATATATAATACATGATATACATAATTATTCATATGTGTATATACATATTATATATGATAGACACAATTATTAGCCTCTCTAAAATGTTAATAATTATATAATATATAATTAATACTTCATATGCTGGGCACAGTGACTCACACCTGTAATTCCGGCACTTTGGGAGGCTGAGGCAGGTGAATCACTTGAGCTCAAGATTTCAAGACCAGCCTGGGAAACATGGTCAAACCCCATCTCTAAAAAATAAAATAAAATATGATAATTAATATGTATAGTGATTATGTATATTTTATACAGGACCTGGAATATAGTTAAGACTCAATAAAATGACAGTGATTGAAATAGTATGTTTTATTAGAGTTCTTTATGATGTGATAGAAGTCAGAAGAGCATAGCAAAAGTCACAGAATTTGAAGTCAGATAAACTAGAATTTGAATCCCAGCTCTAACATTAGAAATTATCTATGTGATCTTCCGCTAGTCATTTGTCTTCTCTGAACCCAGAGGTGACAACAGAAGTGAGCACAAGTCAGAGTGGTATTGTGGAAATCTAAGGTTATTGGAACAGAAATGCAGGTGAGAGGAGGAGGGAGTAAATAACAATTAAGATGACCTGGGGTTTATCAGTGAAGACTTCTTAGGGTTGACAAGATTTGAGCTCTTTGAGCAACTTATAGACAAATCAACGGACAAGAAGTAGAGGAAAATACATACAAAGTACTGATGGCTGAAATGAGCAAGTCGTGTGCAAGAGATGTAAAACAGATTTGACTAAAAGTTGGAAGAGGTTCGCATTGCAATTAACTTACTCTAACCAATACACTAACTTGTCCAAATTCAGGTAAACCAACAGTAGTAGGTCCAACCAGAACTATAACCAAAGAGTCTGGCCCCAGAGCCAACCCCCTTGACCACTATGCTAGAATGCCTCTGAGGCAAGGTCAAAAAGATGGGGATCTCTTGAATCACAATCTTACAATGTGAAAGTTCCATGAGAATGGAGATCACACCTGTCTTATTCATTACTACACCCACAGTGCTAGGCACATGGCAAAGACTCAATAAAATATTTGTTGAAAATATGAATGAGAACACCAAACAGAGTTATCTATTTTACCCCCTTTTCCTTTTACTACTTTTTTGCCTTTTTTGGAATACTGTCTTAGGTGTAGTCCTCCAAATCCCCATTGCCTGGCCAACATGGTGGACAGGACACTGCCTGGGCATAGCAGGGCTCTCAGAAACTTCTTACATCTCTGGGAATATCATAGTTTAGTTCTATGGAGAGGCAGTGGCAGCACTCTCTTGGGGCAAAGATAAATTTGTTGCAGTGAAAAAGAATAAAAATTGTGTTATTTAATGTCTTTCTAAAATAGCACACAAATGTTTCATTGGTTACCTGATACCTTGGAACAACAGTAGCTAAGGGCTTTTGGAAGTACACTTCCTTTTTCCTTCTTCCATGTTAAACCTGGCTGTATTTGTTATGTCCCCACAGGCAAAAGAAACTTCCCTTCTCCCAGTGAATGGCCCTTTACAACCTTGCCAGTGATGAGGAGATTGGTTAAACTGGTATCTGTCTTGATTCACATGAGACAAAAACTATTAAAGAAACCATCAAAAACCAACAGCTGGGCCTGGACCTTATTTGATGAGCTTCTAGAGATCTCCAATGGAAGAAGACTCATCTAAAAAAAGACCTTGCTTGGAAAGTGTTTAGAGTAGGAAATACAGAGCTCTCATGGGTACAGTGCACTCTTCACGGATAGCTACTAAACGTCCATGCCCTGGCTCTGTTATGAAGTTCCTCCTAGCTAGATAAGTGGCTTTGAAAGCAAAAGATAATGATTGAGATCTGAGCAGCACACAGGTTGATACTGACAGTAGGCTGTACTACTTTGGCAAGATGATAATGACTTATATAGATGTAGTAAACCAGTTAAACTGTAAACATGCCCATATGCAATAGTTTATTTTACTTTTACTTAGTTGTTTATTGAGATAGGGTCTTACTCCCATCCAGGATGGAGTGCCGTGGCATGATCACGACTCACTGCAGCCTCCACTTTCTGGCCCCAACCAATCCTCTCATCTCAGCCTCCTGAGTAGCTGGAATTACAGGTGTGTGTCACCAAGCCCAGCTAATTGTTTTTTATTATCATTTGTTGTCAAGATAGGGTTTCACTATGTTGCCCAGACTGGTCTCGAGCTCCTTGGCTCAAGCGATCCTCCCACTTTGGCCACCTAAAGTGCTCAGATTACAGGCATGAGCCAGTGCGCCCAACTGCAATAGATTATTTTCAACCACCAATAAGTCTGTGATGTAGTACTAATGTCTTCACTTCATAGATAACAAACACAAATCTCAGAAAGAAAAGGCCAAGACTAACTTCTGGTCTAGGTCTCTTCCACTTTTCATCATGCCACTTCTATCTGAGACCATTACTGTGACATTTGATGGGAGATACATAATTCCTCCTGCTCCAACACCCAGGCCTTCTACACATGCACACACACAAACACAGACACACACACACACACACACACACACACACACACAGAATGGAGAGAATGGAAGATCTCATTGAAACAGCATATACCATCTGCTCCCCAATTACGAAGGAATGCAGATAGCCTATTTGGAGCTTTCAGTACTCCAGTAACCCCCTTTTCTTCTTCTTCTTTGGCTCTCCGGATTTTTTTAAATTAATAAGGTAATTAATTCAACCAATATTTTAGAAGATTTCTATACAACCAATGCTGCACTTGATGCTAGAGATACAATGGTAAATGAAATAGATATGACATTGGCCCTTGGGATGCTTATAATCTTACGGAGGTAATTTGCCAATTGCCCCTTCATAAAAACTACCTCAATCAAAGAAAATTAAATTTTCTTTACTTTTCTTCCTATTTCATATTTCCAGTGCAGCCTCCCATTTTAACATGTTTGATCTTTATGCAGGCATGTCTACTTAAGATTCAACTATAACTCTCATTGTTTCAAACTTTGTTTCACTCAACAGTATTTAAAAAATCTATGTTGTTACACATATATCTTGTTAATTTTATCTAACTACTACATAATATTCCTTAATATGTACTTGCCATATTTTACTTGTCCATATTCTAACAGTAGGTGCCTGTGTTGGTTCTAAGTCCCCACTACAAAAATCAAACAGCAGAAACAAAGGAAATGTTGTGCCTGCCTTCCAAAGGATCTGCATACAAACCTGCATTATCTGGTACGCATTTCAGAATCTACTTTTTGGAATATATTTATATACATTGATCTGGAGTAAATATATTCCAGAAATGGAGTTGCTGGATCCTGTGGCAAAAACATACTTAACTTTAACTTTAGATATTTTCTAATCTTTAGATGCCAACATGACATTTTTAACAGGTGACAGTGGTAAAGTCTGGCTATTGCTAAAGATTTGGAGCTTTGCAGCAGCCTACTGGTTGACTTCAGATTCCAGGGCTGGGTGTAAATAAAGGGCAACTTGATAGCCTTCAACCTTTGATTTGTAGTCTCTATCTCACTGCCAGTGGATCTCTCCAATGTCCTGAACTGCCTTTGTCTAGAAGGCTGCCTCCCTGTTAAGAGGCCTTCTGGTCAGCCAGAGACTCAAGCTTGTGTTTAACATTAATATACTGAGATTCCCTTGCCTGCTGTTAATGATTTAGTGCCCTGTTACTATGTATGCCTGGCCTTCCTAGGTCTCCAGTGATTTCTGGATTTTCCTTGGTGATGCGAGAAGTCAGAAATTGTGGAGAATTTATCTTTCCTCTCACACAAAACCAGCTCTATTTTGATACCACTTTGCTAGTCTATCTAGGCTAACATTTAACTACGTTATTTCTACATTTAGGGAGAATAAAAGGACAAAATCCTTAACCAATGATGTAGGCCCTCCCTCCTCTTTTAAGGCTAGAGACAAGTATTTGTAGACAAATATTTGTAGGATCTGGCCTGAACCAAGGCAGGAACTCAGTCCTCCCTCCTCTTTTAAGGCTAGAGACAAGTATTTGTAGAGCAGTTGAGGTGATGATAAGAAATAACTCCAGTTATTCCCTTTCTGTTGATTGTAATGAACTACGATGATTTTTGTCCCCTCTTTTCGTCATATCTCACAACAATACTTTGGAGACAAGAGAAGAGAGGGTAAAAATGAAAAAGGACAACAACAATGACAAAACAGAGGCTAGGAAGGGACGTGGGGGCTGATTTGCCACTGTTCCAAAGGGAAGCATTTCCGAGTCAACAGAACAGGGAACCTGGTTCTCCATCCCTTCCCTCCTGTCTCCTCTTCAAGATTGTTTCTGGGCCTTTTCTCTCTTCTAGAGCAAACTCCTGACAGTGTGCCATGCACTTGCAAAGGAATAATGATATCCATGTCCCTGGGAGAGACGGGCCTGCTGTCAGTAGGGAGGAGGCTGATGTGGATGCGTGCAGAACCCAGTGCTCCCATATGCACAAACACTGACAGCTCCCGAATCAAATCAGGAGTAGACATTTCTTTGACCAAAACTTTACAGGACTCTATTTTTTTTTTTTTTTTTTTTACTTCAGGTCAGAGAAAGATTTTAAGAAAATAATAATAACTTTATCAATCTGCCCAATGATAGTCTCATCCAAAGGAAAAGAAATGATTGAAAATCCTTTAAGGGAAGACAGTGTGGTCTTGGTCTTCAGGGTAGCCCAGAATGTAGGATCTGGCCTGAACCAAGGCAGGAGCTCAGTGATATTGTGGAACTTTCCCAGCACTTGAGGGACACTTAATCTACCAGAGATCCAGGAGGGATCATTAGGCAGTGCTTTCAAAACCTGTTTCAATCTCAGGTCTGGGGAAATAAAATCCTCCGTGACTTAGTGGGATATGTATCAGCAGGTCCCCAAAAATCTAGACTAGGGAGAAGAGATACAACATAATTCATATGCAAATATAAATTATAGATTTTCAGTATTTTCTTAAAAGGGCAGCCAAATTTCTAAGGACTTGCTTTTTTTAAATTTTTTTATATTTTGACAGAGCCTCACTCTGTCACCCAGGCTAGAATACAGTGGCACAATCTCGGCTCACTGCAACCTCCACCTCCCGGTCTAAGTCATTCTCCTGCCTCAGCCTCCGGAGTAGCTGGAATTGCAGGTGTATGCCATCACGCCTTGCTAATTTTGTATTTTTAGTAGAGATGGGGTTTTACCATGTTGGCAAGGCTGGTCTCAAACTCCTGACCTCAAGTGATCCACCTACTTTGGCCTCCCAAAGTGCTGGGATTATAGGCCTGAGCCACTGCACCCCGCAGGACTTGCTTTTGAAATGTAAATATAACTCCCATAAATGAGAACACATGGACACAGGCAGGGGACCATCACACACTGGGACCTGTCAAAGGGTAAGGGTGCAAGGGGAGGGAGAGCATCAGGATAAATACCTAATGCTTATGGGGTTTAAAATCTAGATGACGGGTTGACAGGTGCAGGAAACCACCTGGCACATGTATACCTATGTAACAAACCTGCACCTTCTGCACATGTATTCCAGAACTTAAAGTAAAATTTTAAAAAAATTTTAATGTAAATATGTTTAAAACCACCTAGAGGGAGATGTCATAAAAAATATAATAGTACTAGATGCTTAGCTCTTAGAGATGGGAGGTCCACATGATCACAAGTTGTTTTCAGGCCCAACTGGGACTGATCTCCCCATCCTGCTAACCTCATGCTCATGCCAAGAACAGGTGAAGGGCCGGGTTTTATTTATACAAAAAGGAGAGAGAAAGAGAGGACAGGAAGTTGATGCCTAGAAAAAGAAAAGAGGACCACCCTACCTCTCTTCCCTCAGAATAAGACTGAAGAGAGGCAATTAGAAGTTATAAGTTACTGATGAGGTGACAAGATGGAAGATCTGTAAGTCTGGACAAACCATTGTGCTGCAGTAGACCTTAGCTACAAGCCGAGAAAAAAAAAATTTTTAAGGAAGCCAGATTTTAGCTTAATTGTAAGGAAGAGCTTTCTAATAAGTGGAATAGAATTTGTTTTTAAAACCCAGTTATAGGAAAAGTTGCCTATGAACAGGGTGAAATCCTCTTTGTTGAACACATGCAAGCATAATCACCCTCCCTTTCAGTGATTCTGGAGAAAATATTTCTGCTTTGGGTTGAACAGTAGATGCTATATTATTATATCTCTTAATTTTAAAATGGTTATGTTTATATAAACAAGAGAATTAATAAACAGCTTCTGAATAAAAATGTTTAACACAGGCCGGGCACAGTGGCTCACGCCTGTAATCCCAGCACATTGGGAGGCCCAGGTGGATGGGTCACGAAGCCAGGAGTACGAGATGAGCCTGACCAACATGGTGAAACCTCACCACTACTGAAAATACAAAAATTAGCCAGGCATGGTGGCTCACGCCTGTAATCCCAGCTACTCAGGAGGCTGAGGCAGGAGAATCGCTTGAACCCAGGAGGCGGAGTTTACAGTGAGCTGAGATCGCACCACTGCACTCCAGCCTGGATGACAGAGTGAGCTCCCTCTAAAAAAAAAAAGTTTAACATAATGTCCTGCCTTGGAGCGGTTGTACAACATTCCACTCCTATCTTCCCAACCACCCCAGGGAGTCTAACTGCTTTCTCTCGTCTGCACGGCTGTTACTTTCTGTTCTTGGGGTTTCTCTCCCCCAGGTGACCCAGGTGACAGTCCACAGCAACATCAGGTGTATCCCCATCCATAGTATCTCTGAAAACAAACACAAGAGACCTTCTTATTTCAGAATTTTTAAATTAATGATGGAAACACAGACATCAAGAACCAAAGCTAACAAGGAAAAGAGACAAAGCTCCCAGAATCCTACACTGCACTCCTTTTCTATGTCCCTAACTCCATTTCTTAGTGGCTGTCAGTGAATGGCCTGCTTTTCTGTTCCACGACTAAGGGTGGATCTCATCAACTCTCTTCTTACTCTCAAACCCCACCCTTTTCTTGACCAGGTGGGGTCTCTTTCTCAGGGAAGACCTTTCTGTCTAGTGCATAGACCTGAAGTCAGAGGCAGGGTCAACCTATCAAAGGAAACTAGTAGTTGTTGTAGTTCATTTTGGCTTTAAGTAAACCACACACATCTCAGGGAACTGCAGTCTAGGAAATAGATATCCATTTATTATATATTTACTGTATTCCAGGCTCTATGACAGACACTTTATACTTCTATTTCACCTCTCTATCACATGACCCTAAGAACTAGGTGTTTCTTCTGCTGGAAGCCTTCCTTTCTTTTAGCAGCCAATGGCTTTTGGAAGCTATGAGTTATGAGAAGATGAGCAAAACTGGTCTGATTGTCAGAATTTTCAGAATTGCTTTTGTTTACATTGTGTTCACCTACATTATGGGAGTGAGCAATGAAACACCAAAGTGGAACTAAACAGAACATATTTTATCAATGCATATATGAATAACACTGTAACGTCTCACCCTCTTTTTCCAGTTTATATGCTCTCATGTCATCTTCACATTTCACTCCAAGTTCGTCCCCACATTCACATTCCATACCAAGAGCCATCAGGAGACGCGGAAGCACCAAGTCCACCAAGCAGTTTCACCATCTCTTCATATATTCTGCTCCTTAGAGGTTTCATCCAATAATCTTACCTCTTTCTTGTGTATTTAGGTCATACAAGTTACTGATGAGGTGACAAGATGGAAGATCACTTCTCACAAAGATGATGCCTTCTCACAAAGATTTCCAGATAGATTTGAGCTCTTTCCATATTGTGCACCAATGATATCACATGGCCCTCTCATCCCAAGCCCTAGAGGAGCCTCAACGAATCAAAGGCATATCAAGATTACAGAGCACCATGTATAAATGAAGGGATAGGTGAAGACTAAATACCCTCAGATTTAAAAAGCCTGTAGAATGATTTATAATCCTTTGGGTATAAAGACACATACACACGTATGTTTACTGCAGCACTATTTTCAATGGCAAAACTTGGAACCAACTCAAATGCCCATCAGTGATAGACTGGATAAAGAAAATGTGGCACATATACACCATGGAATACCACACAGCCACAAATAAATGAGTTCATGTCCTTTGCAGAGACATGGATGAAGCTGGAACCCATCGTCCTCAGCAAACTAACACAGGAACAGAAAGTCAAATACCGCATGTTCTCACTCATAAGTGGGAGATGAGCAATGAGAACACATGGACACAGGGAGAGGAACATCACACACTGGGACCTGTCGGGGGTTGGGGGAAAGGGGAGGGAAAGCATTAGGACAAATACCTAATGTACGCAGGGCTTAAAACCTAGATAACAGGTTGATAGGTGCAGCAAACCATCATGGTACATGTATATCTATGTAACAAACCTGCACGTAATGCACATGTATCCCAGAACTTAAAGTAAAAGAAAAAAGAAAAAAGAAAAAGAAAAAGAAAGCCTGTAGTAACTTGTTGTTTGGTGGTCCTTCCCTCATAAATAAGAGTGAGCTGCAACAGGACCTTGTCCTATGGGTCTGAAGTAAAGAAAATATTAGGGAAACATATGGTCTTTGTCTCCCCGTCCAATGTTCCTTGTGTGAGAAGTTCAGTTTAATTCCTCTGACTACAGTTGAATATTTCTGTTTAGACAAACCTTCTCTCAATGATTGTACTTTATTCCCATTTAATAGATAAGGAAGCTGAGGCTTGAAACATTTCTGTAAGCTTCTCAAGGCTCTATGACTCCAGAGCCACATCAAAATCTCGAGCTATTTCTAACATACAGAAGAAACCCTCATCTGTTCAATAAACTATATGCTTTCAAGATTCAAAGCAACTTTATGTGCCCAACCCCTTCATAAAGACTTCTAGGCTCTTACAATATATAAAGCTTTCTCTATTCTCTGTGCCATGTAATTTAGTACCTAATTATATATTGTCTTATAATGTTCTCCTAATTGCTTCGAGTATATTTGTACTGCTTCTCTATTAAGGTTGTAAAAAAGATCCTTGAGGGTAGACAGACACTATGTCTGACACTACTTTTCCTTTTAATAACTTCCCTCCTTTTCCACCCTATGTCTCTCCCACCTCACCCCTAGAACATGAGAATCAAATCATAAAGTCTGGTCCAGTCTGCACTACTCTTGGTCCTTAGGAGCACAGAGGTAATAAGGCATGGTAGAAAAAGCATGTGATGGGTGAGTAGAGCACCTGTATTCCAGACCTTCCATAGCTCTGAAACTCTGGGAAAACCATCTGCCCTCTCTGGGCTTGTTTCCTCATTGGTGAAATAAAGGCAACAGGCTACATGATCGCCAGTGTTCCTCCAGCCCTGTGAATCTATCTCTGTTAAAGGGAAAGGTGACCTTCATGAAAAAATTCAGATTGAGATCACGGGACCTCACATATGGTTGGTTGACAGATGGTTGGAGTTGCTATATCCCTGATTTTAGAAACAGACTGGAAGCAACTCCCAATCGTGCCTCACTCCCCCAAAAAGGGATGTCTCTGCGCCCTCCATCATATGCCATGAAGGTAGCAAAACAAAAACCCACAGGGCAGTTCTAAGAGGAACCATGCTTATGTAAGCTCTATGGGACCACTGAATTTCGAGCGAAGGCCAGAGCAAATGTTCTTCCTCTGAGGAGTGAACTATCAACTGAATCAATCATTAAAAGCTAAAAGCATGAATTCCCAAAAGGGAATTGATAGACTGCATAGGTATCTCAACAGAGAATCATCATAATTCAACATTAAATGTACCATTAAAGTATCCACATAGCTAATGAAATTTCATCAAGGTTTGAGGTTTTTCCTGAGTTGTTTAAACTGCCTCAATCATGAATGACTTCCTGAATTAAAAATTAAATGAACTTTCAAGTATTTAATTAGATATATCTATTAATAAAGTAGAGAAAATAACTAAAATTTATCTTATAAATCTTTTATTTAAAGAACTTCACTACATCTTCAAGCTTATAAACATTTTGTTGATAAATTTGGATACTGCTGCTTTTAGGGATTACACAGTAGCCAAGAATTTTTCTTTGTGATTCTCTCCTGAGATTCGATAGTGTCCAAAGAAACCTTAGGTTTTTATAGTTTTGAGGTCTTTAAGTGCTTGTGAATTTTAGAAAAGCCCATTATGAAATTATAAAACTGATGTTGAGTGAGGGTAAGTGGTGGTGAACTGCCAGACATAGCAAGATGGAGATCTTCAGAGGAGGTAGTGCTTTCCCCTGCTCTAATTAGCTAGAATTAGGTGCAGGCTAGATATGCTGTGGAATGTGCATGAAGCTTTAGAGGAAACACTAGGACCTTCCTGATCAGGGTGTAAAGAGGCCTCAGTTAGCGACCCTTTTAGGGATGAAATGATGATTGTGTCACAGAACTCTGTCTGGCTCAGAGGGGATCCCAGACGTCTCCCCTCTTCCATCCAATGCTCCTAGAGGATCACTACCTTTTTAGGTAGCACCCCAACGTTAAATTCACCCTATTGCTTTTGACTTCTTTGACCCCATCCTCCTGGCTCAGTGGGACACATTGATTTTTCCACCTTGTTGCCTCTAGAGACAAGGCTAGGACCCTTCTTAGGATATGGTATTTACTGCTACACTTTGGAGGGAAGGAGGCAAGGTATGCAAATGGGAAGTGACAAAAAATAGAAGACATGGTAAATTTAGTGAAGTTCCAGAATCACGTAATGGCAATAGCAAGCATTTGTTCAGAACTTACTATGGGCTGGGTACTGTGTACATACAGAGACAGAGATAGAGGTAGAGAGAGAGATGGGAAGAGAGACATGCACACGTATATCACCTTATTCAATGCTCTCCACAACCCTGTGAAGTAGGTGTCATTAATGTTGTCATCTACTGTATTAGTCTGTTCTCACACTGCTAATAAAGACATACCTGAGACTGGCTAATTTATAAAGGAAAGAGGTGTAATGGACTTACAGCTCCACATGGCTGGGGAGGCCTCGCAATCATGGCAAAAGACGAAGGAAGAGCAGAGGGACATCTTGCATGGTGGCCGGCAAAAGCGCTTGTGCAGGGGAACTCTCCTTTATAAAACCATCAGATCTTGTGAGACTTAATTCACTATTACAAGAACAGCACAGGAAAGACCCACCCCACGATTCAATTATCTCCCACCAGGTCCCTCCCACAACACATGGGGATGTGGGAGCTACAGTTCAAGATGAGATTTGGGTGGGGCCACAGCCAAACCATATTATCTACCAATGGGGAACTGGAGACACAAAGAGATTATGTGATTTGTCCAAGGTTAACCAGCAAATGAGTTGCAGGAGTGATATTTCAATAGAATCTGATTCAATAGCTCATCAGCTCACACCTATAACTGCTATACTGCCTTTTTTCTTTAAAAAATTATATGTGTATATAATTTTAAAATTATAAAAGTATAAAGTTTAAAAGCATAAAATTATATACGTACATATATACACAGACACACATATATCTGCTTATATCTGTCTGAGATGATCATCAGTAGCTTTCTTTTAATTTCCTTCTTCACAGTACATCTTTCAGATGTCCTCCATAGTCCTCAGCCCCAAACTGAAGGACATGGAGTTACCTGTCTCAATAAGTGCTCCCAATCTTAGTAACAGGCCCACCTGGGCACTTGGAGTAACAATAATACTCTTTATCTCAGGTAGTCTGTTTGGAGTTCTGAGACCTCCAGTTTTGGAAACTCCAGCCCCATTGCTCCTCTCCCTTACAGGAATGGTTCATGTGGGTCATTTCCTTATAATCTCCATGTCTTCTCTGTTTTTTAAGTCACCCTTCTGGGCCATGTCTTCACTTTTGACAAACTGCCTGGATTTGGAACAATCCACTCTCCTCTGTTTTAGCCCCCTGCAGCTGGTTATGGGAGAAAAGAGAGAAGCCAGATGTGGAGAAGAATGGCACATCCATAGAATATAACTATCAGAGCAGCCTCAACAGATCAGGCACCAATAAACCAACAGAAAGAACCTAAAACAAGAGCATGGAATGAAGTTAGAGCTAGTGATAAAAGCCAGCAGCGGGGAAAACTTCCAATGCTGAAGCCTGGAAAGAACAGTGTATGGAGTACCCAGAGGATCTGCCTTCTATCCAACCCAGAAGAGACCTGGGATTACTGGTGGTCCAGGTCTGTAGTCCAGTGCTTGCAACATACAGACCAAAGGTTTGGCGAATGAAGGAACAGAAAGGACATACATAATGAAAGAAGTGTGGCCAATACTAATCAGAGAAGAGACACTATCAGTGTAAGGCACATTAGCCTGCTGCCCTTGCTGCCACTCACAGACATGGCTGGAGGCTGAAACGCACTAATGACCTATGGGAACACGAAGAGTGAGAAACAGCCATGGACACAGCTCTCTGGGGCATGGGCTTCTGAGGCAGTTCTCTGACTCTGGACTCGAGATACACATCTACTTCCAAACTTACCTTGACTTTATGCGTTTAAACCTTCCCCAGCCCCCCATATTTCCATGATTCTTTTTCTAAGTCCTTCCAGACTTTGTCTTCTGCAGATGAAATACGACACAGTGGGATGGACATGGGCTTCAGGAACCGGAAGGTTTGGGTTCCAATCTCATCCTGCCTATGACATTATTTACCAGCCTTATGTCATCAAGCTAGTTAGTTAGCTTTACAGCTGTGATAAGAAGCAAGACTGCATAAAGCCCCCACTACTGAACAGGGTGCAGAATAAAGGATCAATGTCTATAGGATGCACAGCCAATATTTCTCCAAGGTCACAGAGAAAGTTGCTAGTAGAGTCCAGAATTGAACTTGGGTCTCCTGTCTACACTGCATATCTTCTGCATGAAGACACTTCTCAATTGAGGTGAGCATTAAAAATAAAAACAACCTCATGCTTTCTCAGCAAGTGGCCATTATTTCATGCTTAAAAATCCAAAACTAAATTTATGATCAAGCTTTCCACTTTCAACCAAGCTGCTTTCAACAGAGCAAGCCCTAAAATTGTAGATAATGACATATTTCCTGCCATGATCCAGGGTATAGGGTATAGAATTTCCCTAATTTTGAGTAAATCTATGAAGAGCTAACAACCACATCCTAGGCCAGTTATTTTGTTGGCTTAATAGTATCCCACCCAAACACTACCTCTGTTGCGTCTGCTTCTTCCTGTCAAAAGTTCATGTGGACAAGGATCAGAGCAAGAATGAACATAGTTATTGATTAATTCAGGACTTGAAGTTTATCTCGTCTCCTCTCTTCCCACAAGCCCAAGGAATAACATCGAAGCTGGGGTTCCATTGCCATCACTGACTAAGAATGTTAGAAAAGGGTGAAAAATCTGAAGGATTTGCTTCAATAATCTATTAAAATAAAGAAAAAGATGATGAGAATATGGGGAATTCATAGATTTCTAATTTCTCAGGAGCTCATAAGCCAACCACTAACAGACATGTTGGGTTTTCTGGTAGCTCAGAGGATTGAGAGCTACCAGTGACTGAGCACTTACTGTATGTCAGATTCTGTGTTCTTGCCAGTGAACCCAGGAAATAGGTTATGTCATTCCAGTTACAGATGATGAAGCTGATGATTAGAGAGTCAAGGGGTTTTGCTCAGAAACACATAGATAGTAAGTGGTCAAACCAAGATTCCAGCCTGGTGGTATCTCTTTCTAAATCACATGCTGCATCCCCACATTGTCCCACCTTCCTGGCTAGATCAGAAGACTGTTACCACAGTATCTCACAACTTTCAAGCTGAAAGGGGCTCACTGTTACACCTCCAGGCTTTGGGTTCCCCCACGAAGAAATGCAGCGATTGGATCGGTGACCTCTAAGGATCTTTCTCTTTAGATGAGGAATATGCATGAACTTACACAGGGCTGTCATTGCCTTTCAGTATACAAGTGAAACAGTTACCAAAAATCCTGAGAAGGAAATGAGTGCTGACTAATATGTTTCAGGACTCACTTGGGGATAAATAGGAGAAATATTAGTCTCTTCCCACATTTGGTTAAATATCACAAAGCCGTGTGCAAATTAGACTTGGGAAGCAAGGCTGGCTCATCTGTTCTTTGTTTGACTTGTGGCAGCACCTGTTGCCTTCCCTCCTCATTCACTACACAGGTTTTACTAGGAGTTGGCATGTGCTAGGGCTTCAACAGGGCTTCCAGGACCTCTCTGGACACTGCAGCCCAGAAAGTCTGAGATCAAAATGCACCAAGCCTCAAATTTATTAAAGGGCCAAGAGGTGTGCGTAGACTCAACAAAGATTAGCTCTCCAGATCTGGAAGTACTTGGATGAGAAGGCTTTCCCTAGAGCTCGAAGGAAATACGTTTTGAACCAGTAAGATGGAGAACTCCATGTCTCTGTAGTCAGTAAACTAACCAAGCTAGGTATTTGAGGGGTGGGACAACAGAAGAATGCAAACACATTCAGTAAAGAGAAAGCAACTTGCTTTAAAGTTGCTTTAAAGGGCCAATGTTAAGATGGGATTTGACTAAGAAAGAGATTCAGGGCTATCCAAACCCCATCAATACCCACCAGCCACCTCTTCCCACAAGGTCCTCATGGAAGATACGTACACAGAGGCAAGGAAACAAGTCAGAAAAAGTGTGTGCTTTATTCATCTCAAGCGTTAGCTCTAAAGCCCAATGCAGGACTCCCGGCAGAACTGTTTGTACCTAGATGAGAGGCAGCCTAGGTTCTAGATCTCAAGCTGGCTGGGTGGTCTACATCAGCAGTAGCTGATAGAACTATACTGCAAGCCATATACGTAATTTTAGATTTTCTAATAGCCACATTTAAATGAAGTAAAAAGAAATAAGTGAGCCGGGCATGATGACACGCGCCAGTAGTCCCAGCTACTTGGAAGGCTGACGTAAGAGGATTGCTTGAACCCAGGAGTTCAAGAGCAACCTGAGCAACATGTCAACATCCTGTATCTTTAAAAAATCTTAATTAATTAAAAAATAATTTTTTAAAAAGTGAAATTATTTTTTTCCATTATAAAAGTTTCATTTAATTTCAGAAGGCAAATTTTTTTAATACTCCTTAGCCTTGTAAATTTAAAATCTACACTCTCACCCTTAGAACAAACCTTATTGACTGACTTGTATACATGTATATTGGCATCAAAGGGGAAAAAAGCCAACATGCCCATCATGACATTTCCTTTCACATATGAAATTGCTGATTAATAATGTATTTTATTTAACCCAATATATGCAAAATACTTCAACATGTCATCAGTTCAACATGTAACCAATGTAATCCGCATAAAATAAATTATTAACAAGATAGTTTACCTTTTTTTTTGTAATAAGTCTGCAAAATCTGCCATGCATGTTTTACTTACAGCTCATCTCAGTTTTCAATGAAAATAACTGGTCTGCATTTAGATTTCATAAACGTCAAAGTTGAAAAGGTAGGTTCACATATCAACTTGTTCCAAACATACTTAAAAGTCTTCCAATAACTGAACCTAGTAAGACTTTTTAAATTTAAATATAATTAAAACTAGATGAAATTTGAAATCCAGATATTCAGTTACATCAGCTGCATTTTGAGATCTCAATAGCTACATGTGGACAGTAGTTGCCTTATTGGGCAGTTGGGGTCTCATCATTGCCTTGTATCTGACTGCAAACCCCATAAGGGTCTCAGATTTTCAGCTCCTTGAGGATAGGCAGCAAAGGGAATTCAGAGGCAGGGGACCAAAGCCTGAGGTGACATGCAGCTTTCCAAATTCATATCCTAGGGACTCCAGTAATTTCTCTTTCCAGGTTAGATTTGCAGCTTCTGCAGAACTAAATTAAGAATAATGATAGCAATGTCCATACATTGAGCTTCTCTTCTATGTCATTGTGTTTGATGTTTTTTGTTACTCAGAGAAGCCAAATAGCTAGCACAAGACCACACAGCAGGTAAGTGGCAGGTCCCAGATTTGATGCTAAGTTTGCTTGGTATGAGCACTGATGCATTGTTGCAACTCTGCCAGAGGTCCTCTGGCATGGCCAAGGTCACAGTCTCAGCATTAGAATTTCCCAAACTGCATTGATCCCTGATGTTGCACTTAGCTCCACCTGTCATGGTTGTGGCCACATTAAAAGACTTAATTCTAGAGGATGCACTTCACATCCCAGGCCTTGACCACATCCAGAATTCATGAAGTCCTTAGTACGGGGCATTAATGCAATTATTGTCTTGGCATAAATTGGCCCTTCCTTTGTCACAGTTTCCTAGCTCTTCCTGAAAGCCTTTAGAGGCTAACTCCATCCTGCACCTAGTATCTGTCCAGCTTCTAATGGAACTGAGCTATGTTCATTAGGCAGCTTGCCCATGAGCAATAGAGAGAGGAGGGGAGGGTGACAAAAACATACCTTTAAGCTAACAGTTAACTTCTAGTGCTTTTAAAACATCTGACCTCTGACTAAATAGTATGGACATCAGTGCAGATGTGAAAGAATCCCATTGCACTGTTCCAGCATCCATCCTTCCTGGAGCTGAGAGGCATACCTACCAGCTCTGTGAAGAGCCTTTCTTAGCAAAGGCTTATAGCTAGGCCACCAGCTTCAGACAGCTTTATTCCTGTGTTTTTACTAAATAGCACATGGCTTATAATCCAAAAGACTCCCACCCCACAAGCATGTGCTTTCTCTGAGCAAAGCTAAGCTTAGCCCAGTAGACCCCAAGCAAAAACGCAACCTGAGACTGCTCATCTCCTAGACCTGGATTCAACTCCCTCGAGCAAGATGGGGCCTTGGAGGGCATGCCCAATTTCAGTTGTGGTAATTCATTCCAAACCCAGTAGAACAAACACCAGTCAAGGGCTGCTCAAGGAAAGCAGTTGGAATGGCAAATGAAATTGGTGGAAGGAAAAGTAGGAACCAACATTAAGAAATGCCTACAATAAAGGAGTGGTTTAAAACATCATCTCTAGACCAGGGTTTCTCAGTCTCAGCACTGCTGACATTTTAGGCTGGATAATTCTTTGTTCTGGGGCAGTCCTGTGTCTTGAGGAGATGCTTAGCAGCATCCCTAGCCTCTACCCATTAGATGCCTGTAACACTCGCCCCACCCACAGTAGTTGTGACAGCCAAAAAGTGTCTCTAGAAATTGCCAAATGTCTCCTGGGGGACAAAATTACCTTACCCCATCTGAGGTTGAGAACCACTGCTCCACAGCCACATAGAGCTTCAAGTCCAGACCTGTGACTCACTATTGTATGACCTAAGCTGGCTTCTGAACCATGTATCTTGCTTCTGTAAAAGGAGGAAATAGTACCTACTTTGCAGAGTTGCTATGAGGTTTCAGTGAGATAATATATGCAAAAGGTTTACTCATAATAAAAGCTAATTGGTTTAGGTTAAGAGTTTAGGATGCATTTCTTTAATCGCCAAAATAAATCTGTTTTACAATAGAGTATTCTTATTCCCATTGGAGCAGATTGTGGTTTCCCAAAGTGGCTGCAACAATGTTTTTCTCATCCCACTTGCTTTTCATAAACCTTGTTATACCCTCATCAAGAGGTGGAGCCTATGTCCTTATCCCTGGACTTCAGGAGGATCTTCATGACTGCCTTGAGGAAGAGAATGAAGTGGAAAGAATGCTTCATGACCTCCAAGACTGGGCAATAAAAGATGCAGCTTCCATCAGGCTCTGTCTTAGACACACACCTTGGGAGCTTTGGGCCAACATATAAGAAATGTGGTACCCCAAAACCACATGCTGTATAGACCATGTTGAGGCAGAAAGAGAGAAAGATGCCCAAGCAGTAGCAATGCTCTGGCCCTGGCTGTTTGAGTCTTCGCCATCCCGGTGCCAGATATGCTGATGAACAAGGCGTTGGAGGACTCCAGCCCCAGGCTTCAAGCTGCCCCTGTTGATGCCGAGTAGAGCAAAAAATGAGCTGTCCCTGCTGAGCCCTGTCCACATCGTGGGTTCTTCAGGAAAATAAATATTTTAATAAGACCATATAAATATTTAATAAAATAAATATTGTTGTATTAAGCCACTAAGTTTTGGGTGGGTTTATTGCACGGCAATAAACAGCCATAGCAACCATTTGACAGAGGAGAAAACTGCTCTCAGGGAGGTTATACAAGCCAGTGAGTGTCCAGGCTAGAATTTGCACCACAGATTCTCTGCCTCCAAAATGGCACTGTTTTTCTTTCATTAGGCTTGCTCCCAAGACAGTGTGACAGTGTCTTTATAGGAAGCAATCCAAGACTAAGCAGAAGGCAGCACCAGTTCGGTCTGTGAGCAGGTTAGAGACACAGAACTCAGGCCCTCTGTAGGCGGAGGGAGTAGCATGACAAAGGCAAGGTAGGACTCGCCCAGAGAGTCTGAGGCAGTAGGGGGATTCCCCAAAAGAGAACAAAGCAAAAGACTCATCTTCAAAAGAGGAGCATAGTTCAGGGAAAGCCAGCATCAAAAGCATGTCTCAGAGCATGAGGCTGTTTAAATCTCAACTAACTCAGGTAAGGATGCATCCTGGGCTAATAATTCTCAACCCCAGCTGCCCACACCACCTGGAGAACTTTGAAGAATCCGGATGCCCAGAGTCCAATGACATCAGACCCTCTGGAATGGGGGCCAGGCTTCAGTGCTCCTAAAATTCCTCAGGTGGTTCCAGTGTGCAGCCCCGCTGGGTCACTACTGCTCTGAAAGCAGTGGGATGTGCCTGCCAGGCGGCACGAGCTCAGCAGAGTCAGCCGTGAGGGAAGGCAGGCTGCAAAGCCTGGAAAGAGACAGAGTTTGAGCATTAACTGCAATCACTGGTTTGCTTTATGACTCTGCAAGGTGAATTAAAAATCAAACTTCATTTGACTTCAAGTGAAGATGAAGATTCAGCAGATTCGGGGACTGGGAAAGGCCCCATTAATATGCTTACTGGCAGAGACTCCATTTGATTCACTGATGTGAATTTAGGCAGATGGGAAAGGTTCACCTCTTCTGCAGGAGGGAGGGCTGGAGGGAGTCTTCCCCTCGCTGTGACTGGTGAGTAGGGGGCAAGGATTACCCTCCCTTACAATACTAAGAGGGGAGAGTCGAGTGAAATACCACCCTCAGACTTTTTTCATGTGATGTCTGAAGTAGGTTGGCAACAGTTAGCATCAGGGTAAGGTAGAAAAGTTAGTTGCAGAGCCCGGCAGGCCTGGATTTGAATTCTACTTCCCTCTATCTGCATGACCCGAGAGTTATTCAGTCTCTCTAAGCTTCAGTTGCCTCATCTGTCAAATGAGAATAATCACAATATCGCCAGAATTAAATGAGCTAACATATATATCAGCTCATGAAAGACATTAATAGTATGGGTTTTATTCATTCACTCATTCATGCTTTTAGACTTTTATTATCCATCTCCTTTTTCCCTCCACTCATCTTCACCTCCGCATTTTGGAACATTAAGAATGAGAAGCAGGTGCCCTGGAAAGAAGCCCATAGCAATGCATTAAATTAGAAGCGTCTCCACCTGCCCAAACTTTCTCACCCCCTTCAGTTGGTGAGCTCCTACTCAGGAAACAACTCATGTGTCACCTGTTCTGGAAGTCGCCCCTCATCCCATCCATCTGTGTAGGAGCCCCTCCTCTCTGTTCCCACGGTCCTACGTAATAATCCCCTTCCTTATGTAACAAAGCGTACCTGTGTAACGTGTGCTTCCCTATGTAATAACATCCACCAGCTTGGATTTTACTATAATAGCCCACGTGTCTATCCTCCCCCATTGACTGTGACACTAGCCGTGGATTTGGCATATCATAAATACTCAATACACTTCCTGTGACATAAATAATTCAAAAATAACCGGTGACACTTCCCTTTCTGGGCCTCAGTTTCCCCATCTGTAAAATGTGAGGGTTGGAGTAGATGCATTCTAAGAACACTTCCAGCTCTAGAATTTCTAATATTCTATCTCTCTATGGAAATGGCAAGGACAGTAAAGCAAGTAAACAAAGACAAATCAATTAATTTGAGGAGCAATGATAAGCTGGTATCCAGTCACTAGCTAACAGGATGCAAGTTAACATGACATTGGTATCCTCAGGCGAGCAGAACAGTATCATCAGCCCTGGGCAGTATCCCTCACCACCAATGATCAAGATTATCCATGGGGTGTCAGTTTGGTAAGAGGAATTCAGATCCTCCAAAGAGGCGTGAGTGAAGTCAAGACCTTTTCAGGAACCAAAACAAAAAGAGGGCCAAGAAATATGACTGAGTGTGGACATAATACATTTGGGCTATTGAGTCACAGCCCAGGGTTTTCATGAGCAGTGCTGGAGGATTGGAACTCGGGGGACAACATGATATTAGCAAGAGCCTGTGGGGGCCATGCCCCAAGTTAAACCAACCCGAGCATGTGAACCACCCCGTGGGTAGACTCCACAAGTGCCCTTTCCTTGGCCAGTTTCCTGGGAAGATTCAGGAGCTGGGCAGGTACGGAGCCTATCTGAGCTGGCAGGGCTTCTGTAGACCCCACCATGGGAAACTGGGAAAGTTAAAAGTGGGAACTGAGGCCTGAGATGGCTAGTGTCTCAGGAAGGGCACACATAGTTAACTCATACTCACAGCCCTGCAAAAGTCTTCCTGAGAACACACTTGCCCACACCACACCTACACTGTCACACCTCAATGCCCATGCTTGATCCCCTACACTCAGTCCAACAAATACCAACAAGGCTCACCTCAGAGACTCACAGACACACATACACTTTTTTCCCATTTCAGCTGACATTTATAAAACATCTATGTATTAGACATTGGAAGCCATAGATAAAGATACTACAGACCCCACTATCCAGGAACTCAGTACACAAAAGACACCACTAGCACAGACTCCTGTTGCACAATGTGTGTGCACACATGTCTGTTTATGGACCTGCATAGATCCTTATACAGGCAAACAGAAAAATTACAAATAATTATGCAGTTACACGCCTGCACATATGTGCCACCCACACACAAATCCCAACAGACAGGCTAATAGAGCCCATGGGTTCCCATCCATCTTGACTTAGTAGGTTCTAGAATTTGCTAAAGTGACATCCCTCTCCCATTTGTACACCCAATATAGAAGCACTGTGCTGCCCTTATTCCCACAAGAGAAACCTTCCAGGTCTTTTATGGGCACATTATTTTATGGCAACATTGTTAGCTGGCATTTATGAAGATTCAATCAATAAATTAGAGACTGCTTGTAATGGTGCACTGCTGGCTCACATTTGCTTAAGAGCCCTGAGGACTCAAACCCCAAACTGGAAGTGTCAGACCTCTGCCTCTCTTCCCACATCACAGATACATAACACACACACACGGTCACACATGGATACTTTTTTTTGCATCCGATGTCACTTTATTCATTCTGGGAAGCAGCCTATGACTTATTCTTTGCTTTTTCTTTGCTTCCCATGGAGGAAGCTTGATGTGTGATAGGGTTGCAGGAATTTAGGCTTACACTTCCAGTTGAACGTTTTTGGGGCTTTAAAAGGTGGGATCTCCTGGGAGGAAAGAGTGGCACAAAGACGGAGGCGAAGCTACCATCCCACTACCCTCCTACCCCTGGGCCAGGGAGAGGGGAGTCAGAGACTGGAAACTCACTTCCCTATGCAAGTCCCCACTCTTGCCAGCCACAGTCCCCCTGGAGTGTGCTCTGTGAACCTACCCACCTGAATCATAGGTGTGGATAGAATTAGGGGCCCAAAGGGAAGGGGGCCAAGAGAATGTCCCCACAGAGACCTTCCTCCTTCTCTCTCCACTGTGCTCTATCAACCATTCGACCTGAGGAAACCAACAGATTTGCAGACATTTGTGGGTATGAAGTCCCTGTTCCCAGGCAGCGACTATGCTTGAAAACAAAAAATGTAAAGCCTGCCAAATTATCTTTTACCCCATTACCTTACCACCAGCAAGGAGGATACCCTCGTTTTTTAAAACTTGGCTTCAATGCTGGCACTCTGGGGCTGGGTTTTTGTTTGTTTGTTTGTTTGTTTTTTTTTACCAGGAGTAGGGTTGAGGACCATCTGATGTCACCCTGTCCTTTTCTAAGACTGAGTTTGCAGCTGAGTGACTTAGGTAGACTTGTCCCTTCCAGCCTGGTGGATGTCACTAATATCCCTAGTCTGGGCTCTTTGCTATCTACCTTTGGGTCCTCCATGCCCCTCCCCAACTTGTTTACCAATCTAATTTCTACAGGCCTTTCAAGGACCATTCTGCAGTCACCGTCCCATGAAGGCTTTCCATGGTAGAACCTCATGGATGGTGATCTCTGCCCCACATCAAGCTGCCAGGTCCCCTGAGATTGCCCATTAAGGATGGAATGGACCCTGGCACCAGATGAGGACATCAGCAGCTCACCCTAAGCCAAAGAATGGACAAGGGAACACAGGAAACCCTCTCCCACCTTCTGAGTCCTGGAGGCTGGAGCCCTGGGGTGAGACAGGTGCTGGGGAGTCCCATCAGTCCTGCCAAGAAGACCCATACCCAGTCAGAGTTTCAGTCTGAAGGAGAGCACAGTGGTTTTGGGAGGGCCCAGGTAGGATCCTGTTTGTCCTAAGGAAAGGGAATCTGTCCTAAGCTTGATGTGGGTAGATCTGATTCAATTTCACCATCTACATTACAATCTCATATGAGCTCTTTCTCAGTCGTTTCCACATCCCTCTTGGGTGCACATAAAATTTCTGATGCTCCTCTGAGCCTCTCTAGAGCCCTAGAAGTCTTAAAGGAGCTGAGTCAGGTCCTCTCTGCCCAGGATCCGTCATTCCTACTTTCCACTGCTGCCCTGGGCTGAAGCAATGTGGGGGAGCCAGAGCATCTTACTCTCATTCTTGAGTAATCCTCCCCACCCTGGAAGCAAGCACAATTTCCCTTTGGCCTCCCCTGAGTGTTCACCAGCATCTTATTGTCTTGCTCTCCTCTCCAAGTCTCTCCTCCCCGACCTCATGGACAGGCAGGGGAAAAAATGGCAATGATAGAGCTTCTTAGTCTGTTTAGACCTAGACTTGTGCTCTTGACACGCTAAGAGCCTTTTCCTTCAAAGCCGTTGTCTTGTTGATTTGAAGACTGATGAAATTTAAAAGCTGACCATTCACTCAATTACATCGCTTTGCTGACATAGCAGCCCTTCCTCAAGAGCAATTGGCAAAGGATGCCATCACCTGCTGATCCCTCTGTGGGGTAGGGGAGAGGCAAGAGAAGCACTAGATACTTGGAATAAAACCCATCTGTTAATATTTCACAATATCCACAATTAGCATGGATAAGAAACTAAACTTTACAAAAAAGGATGAAAGTGTGGCCGTGGTGGTGCAGGAACAGGGAGAGAAAAAGGGACATCTAATATTCAAAGGGCCAGGGAGAGGTAGTAATAGTAGCTTCACAAATATAGCAAGTGATCCTTAAACTAGGTCTTGAAGAATGAATATGAATTAGCCAAGCTGGGAGAAGTTCTGCATATGCAGGAGCATGGAGGTCAGAGCAAACATGACCAGAAGGAATGCCAGTACTGTGATTCACTTTGGAGTTGCGATCTGGGTTTGAGTTCCAGCTGTACCATTTCCCAGCAGGGAAACCTTAGGCAAGTGGCTGCCCCTCTGCCAGCCTCAGCTACTTCATTAACAAAATGGAAAAACCCCTGAGAGTGAGTTCAGTAGACTATGTCTCAGGTTCTAAAGCCAATGTAAGAGCAGACCCTCCCTGCTTGGTTGAGAATTCCAAAACCTAGTTCAGGCTCAGCAGGAATGTGTGCTGTGATCTATTAGGGATGACTGCAAATGTGCAGACTGGGAAGAAACAATGCGAGTAGCAAGTCCTCAGAATTCATGGGCTGGTGACTAATGGGGGCTTAATATTAGCTAAGGGAGATTAAATGAGATAATGCCTGCAAAAACCCAAAATGTTTCACACGGTGTCCAGCACATGGAGGGATATGAGCGTGAATCCTTTCCTCTCTAAGAGGAGTTGTTTGTTCAAATGATCACTGAGCAAGAAGCGAATTTTTGTCTGATCTTCTCCCATGGGAGCCTTTGCAGTCTGCCTGGATCAAGGCCCCTGTTTCTCCTCTCTGACTCCACATGTGAAATGAAGAGCAGGGCCAGAAGTGACAGACATAGAGAAGGAGGGCTGGAGCAGGCAGGGCAGAAGAGCTGGGCAATGTGCTTTAATGATCTGTAATTGCTTTTCCAATTGGCCTCCAGGTTGAAATAATCTCATTATGTGAGCTACTGAACCTTGCGATTCAGCCTGAGAAAATAGTGTCCTGTGAATCTCTCCCCTTTCATAAAGGTCCATGCCGTTTACACACCGTCTGCCATGGAAGCCACACTGCAAAGGGATTTCTGCTTCCCCGGCTGTCCTGAGGCCAGGATACGAGAGTCATTGATTTTTGTTCCCTTTTTTCTATCATTAGTTGTTATAGTGGAGTGTGTGTGTGCATGCGTGTGTGTGTGTGTGTGCATAGTTCGTTTTGGAAAATGTCCTTCCAGAATGGAACCTTTTAAGGGGGCCACATGCTAATCCTTCAGTGCATACTCTGATAATCTTTTTTACATAAAAACATTCCTCTTTCTTTTTTTCTGTAAATAACAATATAGCGGCATCTCCTGACCTGTGAAGATTCCAGGACTCACCAATAACTCACCTAATTTAAACTTAGACAAACGATTTCACTTCTCTGTGGCTGAGTTTCCCCATTTGTCCCATGGGGCAGAGACACCTGCTCAGATGGCCTTGTGGAGCTATTGTGAGAATCAAATTAATTTTGAAGACATCTTTGGAGAGAAGGGAAATGGGTAGAAATAAAGCAGCATTGCATCCAGACTAGTGTTCCCGCACTTGGTTCTGTATGGGAATCACTACCTGAGTTCTTTAAGAACAAGAATTACTGGTGCCTCCTGATGTCCAGCCCCACACATCCTGACATAATTAGTGCTGGGTATGACCTGAGCATCAGAGTTTTAAAAGATCTCCAAATGATTCTAATGTGCAGCAAAGTTTGGAAACCAACAGAATAGACTGATAGAATTGCTCTTGCCCTCCCCACAACAGCCTCTTCCTAATTCCCTAAAACGTTAAGATATTTCCCTGCCAGAAATACCCTAATACTGTTTGGCCCATAGCCAAGAGCTTTCTCAACTCTTTACCCCATAAACTGCCTCCTACTAACCTATGAATGAGTTTAAACAATATTTCACAACCTAGATTGTACAAATGATTTTTTTTCAAATGCATAGATTTAGTTTACTTAGCAGCAGATTAATGTCTGGGTTCAAGGAAGTTAAACCTAAAGTTTCTTCTTACTTAGGGCCCTGAAAGTATGAGATCAGCAGGTGGGGGTAGCTCAGTTTCCAGGTGGATGTGAGAACAGTCCTTGTTTTATTGAAAAGAATTCCAAGACCTAGTTCAGGTTCGGCAGGAATATGTGCTGTGATCTATTAGTGATGCCCTCACCTTTGCAGGATGGAGAAAGACAGCAAATATAGCAACCTGTTAGCATTCATGCACTAAATAAAATTCTAAGACCACATTCCTGGCTGTGTTGTAGCAGTGGCCATTTCTTCCTCAAGATAAATACACCATTTATAAATTTGGGGGCTGGGTTCCCAACATAAACCTCTGAGGGATGTCAGTCCTCAGTATTTGGGTACACTATGCACTCTCGTCAACTCAGGAGTTCCATGTGCACTAAGGATACGTGTATCAGCTTACACACAAGAAAAGGAAGAAGAGAAAGCTTGTGCTCATTCCATTTTCATATCCATGTCTTCTTACCCTTCTTTCCCTTTATCAAAAGCTGATTCTAAGAAAGGCACAATCAATCATCCAACCTCAGGGCAGATTTCAGGTACTGGCGCTCAGAGGTGTGTGCATGAAATGCCTGTGAAACCACCCACGCTGGGGGGGATTTCCTAGTCCAGGCGTGTCCTGAAGCAACCACCACCTCCTTTGCCTCTCAGTTAACCCAGCTCTAAACACACACACTCTACTGGGATTTAGACATAAAGTAGGGCTGAAACAGCAGTTGTGGAGGTGAAGGCCCCCGTGACCTTCAATAGTCAGCACTGGGCCTAGAGGCAGATCAATGGGTCAGACAAAGACAATGCAGAGAGGAGAGGCTGCGATGTGGATCCAGAGGTCACTCTGAGAGGCTCTCAGTCCCAAGTCTAATTAAAAGAGAAGTAGTTCAGGACCTTGGCTGCCATGAACCCACTGATCCCAGAGAAGCAGAGAACGTAACTTTTCACCTCACTGGACAGAGTGGAAGAGGATGACTGAGGTGTCAGGCAAGAATGACTAAGAAAGTCATGAATGAATGATTCTGAAAAATTAAAATTATTATTTAAAATACTGATTCACAATCTGAGCAGTCCTGGATTTCCAGATGAGGACATCAGAAAGCAGGGAAAGTAGGAGAAGATAGAATAGGGGTCAGGGAAAGTGGCCCTAATGCTGACTATTTGTCATGTACCAAGCAAGCTTGTGTAAACCTCCATCTTTATGTCATCTCTCTAATGCTCCCCACTTTGAGGGAGATGCCACAGCAGAGGGTATCAAGTATTATCATCTATGTTTTACAGATGAGAAAACAGAGACTCAGCAAGGTTAATGATGTGCCCATCACCACATAGAAAGTAGGAATTGATGAAGAGATGGGCATCTCTCAACTTGATCCACAGATTCAATGTGATCCCAATCAAAATCCCATTAAGTTATTCTGTGGATATTGGCAAACTGATTCTAAAGTTTATCTGGAGATGCAAAAGACCCAGAACAGCGAACACAATATTGAGGGAGAAGAACGATGTTGGAACACTGACACTACCCAACTTGAAGACTTCCTATGAAGCTACAGTTATTCAGACATGCATGGTATTGGCAAAAGAATAGATAAATAGATCAGTGGAAAGAATAGAGAGTTCAGGAAGGGACTCACGTAAGTATACTCAACTGATCTTGGACAAAGGAGCAACAGCAATATAGTGGAGAAGAAACAGTCTTTTCAACAAATGGTGCTGGAACAACATCTAATTGCAAAAAATAAAAAAAAATTAAAAAATTAAAAAAAGAAGCTAGACACAGACCTCACACTGTTCACAAACACAGATCCATTTAACTCAAAATGGATCACATACCTAAATGTAAAGCACAAAATTATAAACTCCTAGAAGGAAAATATAGATGGCCTAGGATTTGGCAACGACTTTTTATATATAACACCAAAGGCACAATCAATGAAAGGAAAAGTTGACAACTGAACTTCATTTGAATTAAAAATTTCTGCTCTGGGAAAGACACCATCAACAGAATAAAATGAGAGGCCACATACTGGGAGAAAAATATTTGCAAAAGATGTGTCTGATAAAGGACTGTTATCCAAAATATACAAATAGCTCTTAAAGTCAATAATAAAAAAATGTATTTTTAAAAGGGCCAGAGACTTTAACAGATATCTCACCAAAGAAAATGTACAGATGGAAAATAAGCATATAAAAATATGCTCCGGCCGGGCGCGGTGGCTCAAGCCTGTAATCCCAGCACTTTGGGAGGCCGAGACGGGTGGATCACGAGGTCAGGAGATCGAGACCATCCTGGCTAACATGGTGAAACCCCGTCTCTACTAAAAAATACAAAAAACTAGCCGGGCGTGGTGGCAGGCGCCTGTAGTCCCAGCTACTCGGGAGGCTGAGGCAGGAGAATGGTGTAAACCCGGGAGGCGGAGCTTGCAGTGAGCTGAGATCCGGCCACTGCACTCCAGCCTGGGCGACAGAGCGAGACTCCGTCTCAAAAAAAAAAAAAAAAAAAAAAGCTCCACATCATATGTCATCAGACAAATGCAAATTAAAACAACAACGAGATACCACTACACAACTGTTAGAATGATCCAGATACAGAACATTGACATCACAAAATGCTGACAAGGATGTGGAGCAACAGGAACTCCCACTCATTACTGGTGGGAATTCAAAACGGTATAGCCACTTGGGAAAAAAAAATTGGCAGTTTCTTGCAAAACAAAACACATACTTAGCATATAAACAAGCAATTGTGCTCCTTGATATTTACTTAAAGGAACTGAAAACGTATCAAAAATTATGTAGGGATACAAAAAGAAACAAATGTTTGTCCCTACAAATATCCCTACAATATTGTGTAAACCTCCATCTGTATGTCATATGTCCCTACACATATCCCTACAAAAATTTGCACATGGATGTTCAGAGCAACTTATTTATAATTTCCAAAACTTGGAAGTAAGCAACATGTCTTTAAGTAGGTGATGAATAAATAAACTATGGCACATCTAGACAATAGAGTATTCTTCAGAACTAAAAAGAAGTAAGCTATCAAGCCATGAAAAGACATGAAGGAAATTTAAATGGGTATCACTCAGTGAAAGAAGTCACACTGAAAAGGCTACATACTGTATGATACCCATTATATGACATTCTGGAAAAAGCAAAACTATGGAGAAAATAAAAGGATCAGTGGTTGTGAGGGAGTAGGGGCAGTAAGGAATGAATAGGTGGAGTGCAGAGGGTATTTAGAGCGTGAATCTACTCTGTATGATCTTACAAAGGTGGATATATATCATTATACATTTGTTCAAGCCCATAAAATGCACGAAACCAAGAGTGAACCCTAATGTAAACTATGTACTTTGGGCGACAATTATGTGTCAATGTAAGCTCATCAATTACAACAAATGCATCCTTATGGTGTAGGATGCATGTGTGAGGTCAGAGGTGTAATGGAAATTTCTGTAATTTATGCCTAATTTTGCTGTGAACCTAAAACTGCTCTAACATATAGCCTAATGGCAGGGAGTTGGGGTACATCTCCCCCATCTCAACTCTCACCACCCGCCTCCACCTCAGTAACACTAAGCTTCCTCTCTCCATGCCTTGGCCCCAGTGGTTTTCTCCCACTGGAATGTCTTCTCCTTACCACGTCTGCCTCTCTTTCCCACTAGAAACTCATGCTCACATTTCCAAAAGCCAGTTAGAATCATTTCCTATGGAAGAATTTCCTGGCTTACTCCATTCATTCATTCATTCATTCATTCATTCATCCAGCATCCTTTCTTTTAATGCTTATCATGTACCAGGCACACCACAACACAAAGACGCATCAGGAGCAAAGTTGACACGAACCCAGCCCCTATGGAACTTAGAGTGTAACAAGAAGACAGATACTAAGTCAAGAACCAGGCACATAATTATATAATGACCACTGGTCGTAACTGATTTTCAGAGAAAAATATAGGGTACTCTGGGAGTGTATAAAGAGGTATTGCATTGTAATGTAATTGGATTGTATCAAGGAAGATTTCTCACATAAAAATCTTCATATAAAAAATGAGGAAGTAGCATAAAGGATGAGTAGTGCTGAAAACAATGGCATTGACTAACATTATTGTTTCTTCTGAGCTAAGCACTTTCCAAGTTCTTTGTATGTATTAGTTCATTTAATCTTCACAACAACCCTATGAGTTGGGCATTATTATTATTCCCATTTTATGGATAGGGAAACTGAGGCACTAAGTGGTAAAGTAACTTTCCCCAAATCACTCAGCTATTAATAAGTAGGGAAGTCTGTATTTGGGTATACCCATCTGACTCCAGACCCTTTGCTCTCATGGTGAGAAGAAAAAATGTGTATGAAGGATCTGGAAAAAGCATAAGCAAAGAGTAGAGATTATAGGTGGAGTGAGAAGAGAACTGATGAGCCCATGGGCCATGGAAAAGATTTAGATTTTGTTCTAAGTGTCATAACCATCCATCCATGGAAGGGGTTTGAGTGAGGGAGTTACATGATTGGATTTGCAGGTTTAAAAGTATAGGATTGTTTCAGTGATTGGATGCGTGTGAAGAGGATGGGGAGGGGTGCAAGATTGGAAGGGGGGAGCCTAGTTAGAAGTAATTTTTGGTAGTTTAGGAAAAAGAGAGAGATAATAAGAGAAGAAAGAGAGTAAAGAGGGAAACAGAGAGAGAGCGAGACTGAATCCTGAATCACTCCCTCTGGTGTGCCTGCACTTTCTCCAGGTGTTTTGTGTTGTAATTGATTGATTATGTCCTTGCCTTTCCTGCTGAGCTCCAAGAGAGTGGCAATTGTGGTGTTTACCCACCTCTGCATTAGCAGCACCTAGCATGGGGCCTGCCATAAGACAGGTACCCAACAAATATTGTCAAACAGCAGAGTGAATTATTAATGAGAGATTCAATGACCAGAAGCCACTACCTATAGCCATACAGAATACACTTCTAAATCCTATCACCTGCTCAGTCCCCAGAACCTCCTCGAAGAGCACACCAAACCAGTGTCTGCTCTTAATCCAAACAACCACTGATTTGGTCACATCAGTGGAAAGTACCTCTCAAGTGGGGTGCCTCATGTCCTGTAGGGGAGATGACTGGCTGATTGAGCATTTCTGCAATTTCCTGGAGTGTAGGGGAAGATGCTGTCGGTGACTGCCTTGGCTGGCTGTGGTTCCCTTCTGCCTCCGAGCTAATGACAAAGCAGATGTGTGGGCAAGGCAGCCAGCTTTGTCTTTCAGGTGGAGAGGGCTGCCTTGTCAGTAAATCAAATCAGTTCTTGGATTTGGGATGCAATATTTATCATGGTGGTGACAGCATGCAAACACAACACTGACATCTTGGGTGTTCTGCAGATGCTATCGCTGTTGTTAAAACACACAACTTCTTGCACAGAACTGTGGACTGAAGCTTCCAACTGAAACCAGTTCAGGTGCCAAGCACCTGACAGCCAGACAGCTTGGTGGGGGCTAGTGTTGGCAAAAGAGGAAGCTCTTTTGGCATGAGACCCTATTCAGGACTCAGGGAAATCACAAAGCCCTGCCTTCAATGCAAAAGTGCTCTAAAGTTGGCAGAGGAGAGCAATAATTATTCAGAAGGCCGGTGCTTGACACCAGGTTTAGGAATTGAGAGATTTGCATTGCTAAATAATTCATTGCAATATCCTTTAAAGAAGCAGGCTCCTTAACATGTTACAATAGGATTCTACGGACAGAAGTTCATGCCGTTTTCAGGAACCTATTGATGGCAAAAAGCACAAATAAGCAAACTATGGCCCAAAGGTCAAGCCAGCCTGCAGCTTATTTTTGCATGGCTTGTTAGCTAAGAATGTCCTTTACATTCTTAAATGGTTGAAAACCATTCAAAAAAAGAATGATATCTTGTGGCAATGTGAAAGTTATACAAAATTCAAATTTAAGTATTCATAAAGTTTTCTTGGAACAGAGCCACGTTTGTTGGTTTGGGTACTGTCTGTGTCTGCTTTTGTGCCACAAAGGCAGAGTTGCGTATTTGCAACAGGGATTGTATCGCAGCAGAACCTGAAGTCATTGCCACTTGATTATTTAGAGAAAAAAGTTCACTTATCCCTGGTTTGTATGATCAATTCTTGAGTACGAATATGGGTGCTTCTCAGTGTTTCACTGGGATGTGGGAGCCCCTGCGGGTGGCCCACATGGGAATGAGTGAGGGAGAAGGACTGTGCATTTGCAGGAGGACTGTGGCTCTGTGAAGAAGAGTGTTTAAATGGAGAATAATGTCTGTTCTCTTGAACTACAATATGTGTGCAAGTGTGTGTATGTGGATGTGCAAGATGGAGCAGGGGCTTTAAGCAAGATCGATATTTTTGCAAAGCATCTTCCATGTAATATTAGCTCCAAGGGATGTTGTGTGTGTAACATTATAAAAAATGGCTTCGGTGGACAAATAAGCATGGGAAGTCCTGGGTGAGGAAAGTAAGGCAGGTTTCTTCACTAGAGATCATATGAGGATTTTTAGATGCTAATGTCTATCATGACCTTCTGAAAGGGTAACGTCAGAAACAGGATTCTCCAGCATATTTGGTGGCAGAGTATATTTAATATTCCGTGATTCAGTGATGCTAAGTGGCTCACACATACTATTAATTGATTATAGGTCCTCTGCTGCTAGGTCTTTTACTCATCATATAAGAGCTGGGAGACCACTGGAAGAGGAATACCAGTCAGTCAGTCCATCTGTCAGTCAGCAACATTGACACTCACTGGATTCTAAGACTCATCACATTTTCTGGGATCTCAAAGAAAGATTTTCCTATGAGGAAGAAGTGAGGCTCTTGAAGACTGGCTAGTGTCAGGAGTGGCAAGTGGGATCCTTTGCTGAGAAAAATAGGCTGTCCTATTACTCTCAAAAGGGTGAAACATGAAACCATTGACCAAACTCCCCTTTCTCTGGGTTTCACCTGGGACATTTTCAAAGAGTAAGATTCTGAGAATCTGGGTCAATCAACAGGCATGGCAGAACTGACCTACCATCTGTAGAGTTCCTGGGCAAAGTCAAAATCACAATCCGGAAACACAGGCCAGCTGTAACATCAATCTGAAAGAGTTAGACAAAGAGGAAGAATTCAAAAATAAGATGACCCTTGAAAGAATTCAGAAGCATCAGACCACAGCAAGAGGGATCAGAAAGAGAGAAAATGTTGAGGGGTGTTGCTTCTAGATCATTCCAGAAGTTCTGGACCATAATGGCAAATGCTTTTTATGGGGTGTCTGGAGCCTTAGCTAGGGATGAGCAGGGAGTTTTAAGGATACCAGGTTGGCTTGGACCAAGTGAATCAAGTCATAATTGGATCCCAGGATACAGAGCCTAGTCAGACGCATTTATGACCTGAAGTTGATTTTTAAAAAAAGAGATCAAAAACAAATGCAAAATTATTTCTAAGAGGAAGTAAGGAGAGCCAAGTGAATGTTGTTTAATCTGTCCTCAGGTCTAAATGATTAATATGCACCTAAAAACAAAAGATCCCAAATCCAGGAGACTGATAAAAGAGGAAGAGATCAAAGAATGAGGAACAGAGCTGAGAATGTACTCAGAGGTTCGAGAATGCTTCCGTGATGCCCAGAGCTCCCCCCTTCAAGATACCTACTGCTGTGATAGGCATCGTTCAAAGGTGCAGAGTCATTGTGGCCATAGAATGACGGGCACACTAAAAGCTTGGGCTCCACCCAGCACCCAACACCAGCAAAGCTCTTGGTAATAGGCCGAGACTGTTGCCTTTTTTTTTTTTTTTTTTTTGAGACGGAGTCTCGCTCTGTCGCCCAGGCTGGAGTGCAGTGGCCGGATCTCAGCTCACTACAAGCTCCGCCTCCCGGGTTTACGCCATTCTCCTGCCTCAACCTCCCGAGTACCTGGGACTACAGGCGCCCGCCACCTCGCCCGGCTAATTTTTTGTATTTTTTAGTAGAGACGGGGTTTCACCGTGTTAGCCAGGATGGTCTCGATCTCCTGACCTCGTGATCCGCCCGTCTCGGCCTCCCAAAGTGCTGGGATTACAGGCTTGAGCCACCGCGCCCGGCCTGACTGTTGCTTTAACCTCTGGTTCTTTTTTCCTGCCCTCATTCCCTCATTCCTTCATCGATTTACTGGGTACTTTCTGAAAAGCAGCATGCCCAGTGAGTGGAGGCTTCTTGGTGAGTCCCCAACACATAAAACAAACTCACCCCAATCCTGTCCCGAAGACTGACTCTGAGAGGAGAGTCAGCTACAGGAGCAGAGTTTTAAATATCTGTCTCATCTCAGCAACTGAGTTTCCTTCCCCCAAAGGTTTCCCTGTGTGTTTACAATGGTGCAATTAAATGTCTGGATAAATAACAGTTATTAAATGGGTAAATATATTCCTAATGTGAAGCAGAGCTGGAGCCTCCCGACACATTTGCTGGATTCATTTGTTTATTTAGATCTTAGGGGAAACCAGGACATAAGGGTAATAACAGGTGACTTCTGACACATATTTCTGGGTGTTTAAATAGGGAAAAGTCTCAAGTTGACTTCAAAGGGAGAGAATACGGAGAGAGGCTGCTTTGGATATTTTTAGATCTTTCCTAACAAAAATCACTTGCACACAAATACTGGGATCTCTTTCAATGCTTCTCTTTGGGCTATTAAAGCTGAGGAAATCACACAATTGAGCTACCTTTCCACCCCACATTGGCAATCTTCAGATAAAAGGCTCCTGGGCTGTAGTTTAATCTGAATAGATGGTTTGCCAAATAAAAAAAAAATGCCAGTTACAATAATTAGGAGAATGTACTTGTGGAGTTTCCAAGCCTTTATCTTCCTTACTGCTGGTGAATTGGAGAACACATTTATCTTGTGGGGCTTGTCTGAATACAAGGCAGGCGGGGGAAATATGGGTTTTGTGGGTGAAATGAATTTTCTGTCAGAGGAAACAGATTTCTGTTCTTGTGATAAATATGAAGCCAAAGCCCTGTTGTAAAAAAAAAAAAAAAAAAAAAAAAAAAAGTGAAATGTGTTGATCTTAACCAGGGCTTTCATTTCCTTATTCCAATTATTTCTTCTTCTAGGAGTAAATATTAGGTAACCACCGCATCAACCATAGTGAACTGCCATGCCCTGGGGTACACACTTAGAGTTCTCTTGCCATTTATTTTACTGAAAGCATACTTAAGAAAATCCAAGATGTGGAAATCCACATGTATGCAAATCTCTCCCCCAACTAACCCCCCCACCCACCCACCCACACATACACACATAGACAGTGGAAAACTGCCTGGCTTTTGTTATGCATGTAAAGTTAGAAATTTATTGAAGTGAAGAACCACGTTTATGTGTAATTTTTAGTCACACAGATTTCCTCTCTTTACCCCTGATATTTTCACCTAACAATAGTGATCAGGGATGTAGAGTGCTTGGAAATTCCCCTCATGCAATTACCAATCCACTTCTTCAGAGTTCCACACTTAACCCCAAGTTGAAGCACTCTAGACCTTCAGGCATGAATCCTTCCTTCAGCATTTCCTCATTATTGAGAACAAAAGACTGACTTTGGACCTGAGAAAAGAGAGAGGTTTACCAGTTATCCAAAGGCAGTGCTTACACTCAAGATGTCTTTTACTTTGGCTATGCACTTAAGAACAACATCAAGCAAGAAACATGAGGCTATTAATGTGGCTCTAGTTCATTGCTGGAGTTTCTTCAAAGGGCTGGAGAGTCATTGTGGAATTGCCCTTCACTCCTCACCCCCACGAAAGAGCACACAACAAGAGGGGAGGTTGCCAGGAGCAATGAGCAGAGAAGCTGAAGAGTCAGTAACAGCATGTCCCTGGCCTCTAGGCCAACGGCAGACAAAAGCAAAGTTTTCATTTAACTGTTCTTTTTGTTCCTCCTTCTGTTTCTAAAGGATTCTCCTGACTGAAGCAGTTACTGTTTAAAACCAGGAAGAAAGCAAATATTGAGAAACAATTCAGGGCAGACTGGGAGTTGCTGTTTTATGTATTTCTGTTGTTGGAGCAGGTTCAGGACTATTTTCAAAGCAGATTCCTCACACTGGCTGGAGATGAACTCTTGGTCCACTTTGCACATGGGCAGGTAATTTGGAAGGTCTACCTTTTCTGTGTTCTCAAATTTCACTATCTTTTTAATTTGTGTTTTTAAAATACAGCCACACATTGCTTAACAACAGAAATACAGTCTGAGAAATGTATCATTGGGTGATTTCATCATTGTGTGATTACCATAGAGTATACTGACACAAACCTAGGTGGTATAGCTCACTACACACCTAGGCTATATGGGACAGCCTATGTTTCTAGGCTACAAACCTATACGGCATGTTACTGTACTGAATACTCTAGGCAACTGTAATGCAATGGCAAGTATTTGTATATTGAAACATATCTAAATATAGAAAAGGTACAATAAAAATATGGTATTATAGTCTTGTGGGGCCACTGTCTTGTATGCAGTCTGTCATTGACCAAAACATCATTAAACACTGCAGGACTATGTACGTCTGACTTACCTAGCAAATCCAAACATCTGCTCTCCATGTCTTTCCCAGAGAACTAACAGCTGTCCAATTTTTACCAATTAGCCAGAGAGAAACAACATTTTAGAGAATAGTTTGAATAATATGTAGTCCATACCTCTCTCTGGTCCAGTTCTAGCCAACCACTCTGTGATGATGGAAAGTTAGACAAGGTGTTTTCTGTCTGTGCTGTCCAGTACAGTAGGCACTAGGCACCTGCGGGTATTGAGCCCTGTAAATGAGGAGCTAGATTTTAGATTTTACTTACTTTTAATCAATTTAATTTTGAGTTCAAACAGCCATATTTGACTGGGTGCTATCATATTGGACATTGAAGTTTCTGGCTAATAACAGAAGAGCAACTGTTCACTGGGTGATTAACGTGTTGAGATACTATGCTAAGCATCTCGAATGTATTATTTCCTTTCATCCTTACATCAGCATTTTGATGTATACTGTATGTTTCTTATTCCTGTTTTATTGAAGAGGATTGAAGTTTAAAGATGGTAACTCACCTAGGGTCCCTCAGATATTAAGTGGCAGAGTTTGAATCCATGTCTTCCTGACTCCACCCAAACCATAAATGTCATATGAAGTGCCAAAACAGGGATTGGGAGGAAAGATAGGTCATGTCAGATCAGACAATCAAGCAGGGTATTTAGAAGGTGGAGCAGCAGAGAGCGAAGGTGTGTGGGTAGAGTTTGTGAGGTGAAGAACAAAAGCCTGGTGATCCACTTTAGTCCCAGCGGGCTCTCCTGCAAAATGTTGCACGTTTTCTCACTTGATGGCTACCTCTTCCTCCTGCCATCACGTGATGAACCCTCATTTTCCTTTCTCTCCTTTCTCCCAAGAAAATCTATCACTAATTCCTTTCTTCACCAGAGGTGTGAATGAATGATACCAGCTTCAGGTCTAGTTCTCCAGGCCACATTTTGATGGACACCAAAGCTTTCTGACAAAGTGGACTTCTAAGCCACTTTTAGTGTACTGCAGATCTCCTTCCTAGAGGGTTTTTTAATTTCAGCACTTGACTGACTGTTCGTTCTTCCTGTTCATGAAGTTGACAGAATAGACCCTTTTCTTTGAGAGGTAACACAGTATGGTAGTTAAAAGACAGGTGCTAGAGTCAGACTAGATTAGCTGTGTGACCTTAAGAAAGTTTCTTAATGTCTCTATGCATCCTTTCTCCATCCGTACAGTGGTAATAATAATACACACCTCGAAAAGTTGATAGCAGGATAAAAAATTGACTGCATGGAAAGCACTTGGAATGGCCGTTAGCATGAGGTCACCTATTGCTATCACTCTCATACTGTCTCCAAAGTTTCCTACATTTTTACAGTAACAGGAATCTCCTGCAACGTGTTTTAAAGACACTATTTCCCAGGATCATCCCCCTAGAAATTCTGATACTGTGGGTGTGAGTGGTCCCTGGAATTTACATGTTTAACCACTACCCCTTGATGATTATGATTGTCAGGGAAGTGGGAGAAATGACTTTCTAATGGATCTGCTCCTCCGTAAGTGGATAAAGCAGTGAGAAAGGGGTATCTCTCCTCTCTTCTGTAGGGTATCAGCGTCTGTTCTTTGTGCAACTTTTTTGGGAATTCATACACACCGAGGCAGGTGTGTATGCAAGATAAAAACTCAGAAGCTCTGGAGTCACATAGGCCTTTGTCCCAAACCTAACTCTGCCCTCCTGAAGGTGTGACAGATATTGTATGGGCAAGATCTGATGCCCACAATTCCTATGCAAAAGGGAGTGTGCATTCCAAGTTGAACTTCTTTAGGAAATCGGAAGTAGACCAGCAAAGCTGACAGATTGTCCTGGTCTAGGAGCTTGGATGGATCTGACCAGGAATTATAACCACAAAGATACAGGTCAAGGCCTGAGACGCAGATGCAGCTGAAGAGGCCATGGGGTATGTCCAGGTCAAACAGGTAATAGAGCATGGAGGACCAGCTAAGGTCAAAAAGTGCAGGAAGTCTCAAAAATCTCCATATGCATGATCCAGAGTCCAGGACATTTGCGTGGTGAGAATAAGGAAGCACCTAAGTACAACCAAAGCATGGCCACAGTATTTGTGGGGACCCAGATAGTCTGCAGTGGTTGACCATACAGGTTGTACACTGCCCAACTTTAGGGAGCACCATTCACATTATCATCTATGTACAGAGTACCCTCTTGGGTTGTTCATTACACAACCTATACAACCACATATGGTAGCTATAGTCACCCTGAGACTAGCAGATGTGGCTTGTTTCTTATTCATGACAGAGCAGAGGTGTCAGGCTTGGACTAAGATTTAGTCCAAGAAGCAACTACATTATCTCATATGCCCTGATCCTAGAAACCTTACCCAGTAGCACACTGGAATCACTGCAGTAGCTTGGCATTTTGGAGAAAAATAAAAGCAGGAAATAAAAAGTTTCAAGAGCTTGTGGGATCATCCTAAGCAGATGGCCAGCATGGCACACTCAGATCCCAACAAAGTCTGAGTCACATTCAAGAGATCTAACCCAGGGGAAGGGGTAGGGCCATTATTTCTCTCTGCCACTGGGGATTCTCATATTGCAGCCACCACAATACACTTGTTCATACATGCACATCCAACCTCTTTATCATCCTGTCTCCTTTGTTTTTCTCCTTGGCATGTTTCATCATCTAACATCTTACCATGGTCTGAACGTTTGTATTCCCCCAAGTTTCATATTTTGAAACATAAGAACCAATGTGATAGTATTAAGTGGCAGGGCCTTTAGGAAGTGATTGGGCCATGAGGGTGGAACCCTCATGGATGGTATTAGTGCCCTTATAAAAGAGAGCCTAGAGAGCTCCCTCACCCTTTCTGCCATGTGAGATGATAGCAAGAGGATGGCAGCCTATGAACCAGGAAGCAGGCCCTCAACAGACACTGAATCTGCAGACCTTGATCTTGGACTTCCTAGCCTCTGAAACTGTTTGTTGTTTTGTAAACTACCCACTCTGTAGGGTTCTGTTTCAACAGCCTGAATGGACTAGACAGTAGGGTTGCCAGATAGAATATGAGATGCTCAGTTAAATTTGAAATTCAGATACAGAACTACTACTATAGAGCTGTTGGAACCGGTATCTTGGACTCCCAACCCTCCAGAACTGTGAAGAATAAACTTCTGTTCTTTAAAAGCTTCCTGGTTTATGAAATATTGTTATAGTAGCCTGAACAGACTAAGAGACATCTTATGTGTATGTTTTTCTAACTTATCTCACCCAACTAGAATGTAAGTTCACTTGTGCCTGGCACATCATTGGCATTCAATAACTAACTGTGGACTGTGGAAGGAAGAAAGGAAGGAAGGAAGGAAGGAAGGAAGAAGGAAGGAAGGAAGGAAGGAAGGGAGGGAGGGAGGGAGGGAGGGAGGGAGGGAGGAAGGAAGGAAGGAAGGAAGGAAGGAAGAAAGGAAGGAAAGAAAAGAAAAGAGAAAGAAAGAGAGAGAAAGAGAAAGAGAGGACACAGAGAGGGAGGGAAAAAGGAAGGCAGGGAGGGAGAAAAAGAGGAAGAACGGGAAGGGGCAAGGAGGAAAAAAGGATTGATGGAAGGAAGGGAAGGAAGGAAGGAGAGGAAGGAAGGAAGGAAGGAAGGAAGGAAGGAAGGAAGGAAGGAATTGATTACACAAATATATCTCTGAGCTAAACAAGGGCTCTAACCCAGCCCTAGGGGTAAAAGTAACAAGTCCACTTACAAACAAGAAAGAGCAGAAAGAACTAAGTTAGAGGTCAAGGCATTTGTCAATTGTATTTAGTGCAGAACTCCTACCCTGCTGGGGCCTCTAGATAGAAATCCAGGAGTGAGGTCTGGAAGAAAGGATGCAGCTCCAGGGACACAGAGATGGCTGGGTCCCACAGACTTCGCAGTCCCAGCTCCCAAATGCTGTGATTTGTCTGCTCAGGAACCCACCTAATGAAGTCTCCAGGGCCCACAGCTGTGCCAGGCTCAGTCTCCCCAGCCCAGGGCTAGTGTTTCCCCCTGAGCATTGCAAACAGCAGATATTGCTGGTGGCCTTGATCCCTTACAAAGAGTCATCATTGATTTGAATTAGATAGTGGAAATGCTGCCTAAATTGAGCTTGGGAATGAGCTCATTTCACATTAAATGCCTCATGATTATTGAAAAACCAGGGATGTGATAACCTTTATTTAAGCACAGCTCAGAGCACATTCCTGAAGATGATTTCCTCCATCGGCACAGAACACACAAACAGACAAGTGAATAAGCAAAGCCAACCCTACTCCCCCATCAGGATGCCAGCCTCAGAGCCACTGTGCTCTGCAGAGCCAGGTGCTGGATTTGTGCTAATTGGATGAACAGTCTCATTCGCTTGATGGCTTTTATCTGTGCTTTGGGCTGCTCCATCAAGATTTCTTAAATACAAATTGATCTCTGCTAATTCATGCGTCACCACGGAATATTTTGACACACGACACCTCCTCACTTTGGGGGATCAGTGGAGGCTGGCAAGCTAGTGGTCTTAGACATTCTCTACTCTTCCATACAGCAAAGCTTCCTGAGCCCAGAATCTCTGCATAAACACCTGCTCTAGGGAATCTTGCTACACAATTATCTCATCCCATTTATCACCCTTTTCTACTTCCTCCTGCTGCCCCAACTTTCTTGCCCTTTTCAATTTTTCTTCCAATACCTAGTTCTCTCTCTTCATCTCATCTTGCTAGTCCTTTAGTTTCTCTCATCCTTTTCCCACTTCATTTTCTTCCCTCCTGCACTGATGAAACCTGCATCTCCTTTTCCCATCCTGTTTCCCATCTGCTCCTTAGAGCCCTCTCTCCTCAGCTGCCACCTCTGCCATCACCTCTCCCCACTTCCTCCTTTGCACACTGTGATGATCACTCTCTCGCCAGGCTCTGTATCCCTGCTGAGCCAGCCTACGGGTGGGGGCGAACCCTGTGAGTGATGAGAAGGAGGAAGTCATAGGATGCTGAAGCTGTAGGAAGAAGTACTCAGGTGTGATTGAGAAACCCTACCTCCTTCCCTGCTGCAAGCACTGAGCAGTGTCCCCAAAGGCCAAGAGTACAAATGCGGAACATGCCCACATTTCAGTCCTCCCAACAGCCTTCTGTCTGCAGACAAATAGAACCAGGAAAGCGCAAACTCACACTTCAGCAGATTACCTTGGTCAGGCACTCTGAACAGCAATTAACATTTATCAGAATAAAATATCTGTTGGACCAATGAATGAATCCATCAATAATGCTGTACACAGAGCCGAGCTTCACAGCAACATGCATATTTGTTTACTAATGATCAATCATGGACCAAGAGAATTAGACAGAAATCTAAAGTAATGACAACAACAATTATGAGATAAATATATAACATTTATACATCAAGGTAGCAGGATGCAATAATACCACCTAACCTATTTCCCCCAGCCATTCTGCATTTCTAACTCATTTCATTCTCACGGTGCCGCCAAGGGATTTCATTCTTCCCTGTGCATGCTCTGCACTAGTCATGCCAGACGTTTCCCTGACATCTCAGAGGTTTGTCTCAGCTAGCTCCAGGCCTTCGCACAGCTCTACTTCTGCCTGGAGGGTCCACTCCTACTATCTCTTTCTAACCTCTTCTTGTTCATTTTGTAAGACCCAGCTCAGGTGTTACCTTCACTCTAAAACTTTCCCTGACCTATGTAGCAGAATTTCATCTTCATTTGTTTGTTGAGCATGTTGATGTGCTGGACATTGTGCCAGGGGCAAAACCATGGCACTGAATGAGAGAGAAAGGGCTCCACTCTCATGGCTCTCACTTGGATCTCCATGCCCCATAATATGCACTGAACATGTCAGCATTTCCACTTTGCTTACTTCCGACTCACCTACTGCATGGTTCTTGTGGAAGGGAGACTTCATACTTGAGTCTCCGTGTATAGTAAATGTTGCTTGAATGAATAAATAAATGAAGGAGGAAACTGAGACTCAATAAATTAAATGATTTACATAAGATCACACCGTTAGTACATGATTGAGTCAAACCTGGAGCTCAGGGTTCCCATCCCTTAATCTCCTACCAGTCCCAAGTTTCTCTGTATATCAGAAATACCTTAACTTCATACTTGCCTTTCAAGGCAAGCGTTGGCCAGGCTATGAGTGAAGGCCAATGACTAAAGGGAAAGAGCACTAATGTTTCTGGTGGCATCATTTTCCAGCATCAGATGAATCTTGGAAATGTATGTGTGACTGTCTGTTGTTACATAATATTTAAAGTTGACCATGACACAGAGTCAGCATTCAGTGCAGTTTTAGCCTCTGCATTATAAGGCTAGCTAATATTCATTTCCTTTGTTATATCAGTATCATCTATTACTACTAATAATAACCAGCTTTGAGATCCAACCTGCTATTAAGCATGTAATACTATTTCTAGTTCCAACAAAATCCTTGGAAGTTAAGAATTAGCCTTATTTTTATCAATAAGCAAACAAGAATCCTGAGAAGCAAAATGACTTGTTCAAGGACACATACTGGCAGATATTAGATTTGGGACCTGACTCAGACTTGCTTAGCATTGTGTGTTTTCCATTCTGTGGCACTCTGGTGTGTACACAATGTTTCCCAGGGAGCATAGAGCCTTGAGCTCAACTGAAGATTTTCTCAAAGTATGTACTAAACACGTTGGTGGTCTACAAGAAAGGTAGGGGAATCTGTCCTCCAACACAATTATGGTTTTCTAAACCAACGGCAAGAAGAAGTCACTGCGATTGTGCCACTTGGCCTATTAAGTGGAAAATGTCCTCACAGTCATGGAGATTTGCAGTAAAGCCACATGCAGCCAACCACTCACAGAGCCTCATCCTACAGCTTTGATAATCTATTGGAATTCTCTCAGATTCAAGTATTCATGACTTTCTGCCATGTGCTCAACTCAGACCTCTTTTTTTGTTGTTGTTTAACTTCAAGGGGAAGAGTTGGGCTTCTAGCTACCTAGATAAGTTCTGGCCCTAGGGAGTTTGCTCCCATTGAAGTGCTACTGATTGCAGGTCTTTGATACCAAGAAAGCAAGAACTTAGGCTTTCTTAGTTTCCCTTTCAAAATTAAAGATTAACTGGGCCTCTGGGCCATATTTATGAAAGATATCTATCAATGAACAGATCATCACATTACTCCCCTGAAACCACAGAAGGTATTTCTGTGTCTGTATCCCAGGAACTGGGATGGGCAACAGGTATGCTCAGATCCACTCTGAGTGGATATGGGCTCAGTGGACAGAAGGGATGGGAGTAGGGGAAGGTTGACGCTGGAGGGACCCCTTTTTTCCAAAGGCCGTGGGATTTCATGTCAATGTTTGAGTTTCTCCAGGAAATAGACTCTGAGAGAATTGCACATGACTGCTTTGGAGGGGCATGCTCTCAGGAACAAGGGCTTCTGTGAAGGAATAAGGCAAATAGGATGGGGCAAAGAGAGAAGTTAAACTACAATGCAGTTAGGCCTCAACTTTCCCATGTGAGGCTCTGGAGTTGAAGTAGATTTTCAAAGATGTTCCTAATCCAAGGCAAGGGCTGGGCCTTTGGACCCTAGCATCAGCCAGTCATGGGGTAGGATGAGTAGTATTGGTGAGAACGCTTCCTTAACTGAGGGAATAGGTGCCACAGACCTAAAGGAACATCTGAGCATTGCACAAACCATTCGATACAGAGAGTCTTCATGGTTTCTCTGCAATGTAGAGAAGTACATTGTGGTATCACAGAATCAAGCTCCTACAATCTCCAGCTTTTCTCTGATTACCATCATAAAGTGCTGGATACAAGTGGATGCTTAATAAATGTAGAATTGAATTGAATTCCATTGTATATATAGGTCATTCAGATAATCTGGCTTATTTTCTTATCTTATAGATAAGGGGTCTCAGGGGGCCCAAGTGTCTTATTCAAAGATATACAGCTTGTTAGAGACAGAGCTAAGGACTAGAACCAGGCCCCAGTCCTGGTGTTTTCTCTACCAAACTGTGCTATCTGCTGCTGGTCATTTTGATCTCATTCATAAAAGACTGTAAGGTAACAATGAGCTGATTTTTATGTGTTAGTAAATATGCTCCACCAACAGGTCTGGTAGTGACTGTGATGGAAGGCTTTTTTGCCTCTGTGGACAAAGCTGGAATTTAATGGCCTTGGAGGGCTCACCCAATATTACCTGGAAGATGTCATTTTTCACCATGAACTTTCTATCGAGTCATCTAGATTTTTGAATTTTGGACATAGCATCAAATTTCCAAAGCAAAAGAACAGGTCTAACAGGTAGCCACATACCTCCTTCTCTACAATCCCCATGCTACAGTGTTTGAAATGAGATGTGCATCATCCCTGACCCACAATTCATCCACACTACATGCTCACACATTCACCAATGGTCCCCAGGCCCTCTCCGCAGCATCAGCACCTGCATCTTTCCAGGCAATGACTGATGAAGAATGTGAGGTCAGGAGGGGCATTTTACACACTGAGGGGCCTTTGTAACACACAACACAGCCAACCAGCTGCAGCCCAGCATTTAGGAAGTAGCCCCTTGATCTGTTCAGCCTGACCTTGTTGTGGGAAAGCCTGAGGCCCCACTACCATGTGAATCTAGGTACTAATTTAGGGCCCGAGAAACCATGCCCCCTGTCATGGAGGAGATTATAAAGTCACCCAGGACACTGAACTTTTGTCCTGCACATTGGGGCTCCCAGGAGGCAGTTCAGTGGAATGGGTGAGCTGGAGCTTTGCAAGTTAATTTTGAATAGACCATTCACTGTCTCTCTCTTAGCCTCATTTTCCTCAACTAGAAAGTCAGGATAAATAACACCTCCGAGAAAAGGCAGTTAGGGTTTGGGCTCTTAAGTTTTACTGTCTTTGTTTTCAAAAACCACCTGTAAAATGATGAAGAAAATCATCATCACCATCATCGTCTGAAATCCTACCATACCACCTTGAGATAATGGCCATTAACATTCCAGAGACTGAGCCCTCAAGCATCTTTTTGTGAACATGTATATCATTGTACTTGGGTAGATCAAATGATAAAGCATATTATTAGCTGCTTGGCATGGACTTAGTAGATAGAAGCATTGAATGAAAGCAGACTTACTACATCCTTCTTTTCACTATCACCGGGTTGAGAAACAGGCACATGATAGAAGCTTAGAATATGAAGCAAGAATACACGGATTTGGCCCTAGATCCTACCTCCTACAAGATGGCACATTTGAAGCAAGTCTTGCAACTCCTTTTAGTGTGCTTCCTCATCTATATAATGAGACAATAACCCTTGCTTTGCAACAATGGCTATGGTATCAGGCTGGCTTGAGTTTGACTCTTGGCTCTGAAAAATGCTGTTGATAGCCTGCGCCGAGGAACTCATGTAAATGAAGTACACACAGTACTTAGTAAGTACAGAGGTTGGCCCACAGCAGATCCCCAGTTAGTACACATGTTTAGCAGAAGTAGCAGCAGCAGCAGCAGTGATAGTATCTGCAGCTCATTGCATTATTGTGAGGACGCGATGAAATAACACGGATTAAGTTTTGGAAAGTGTTGTGCAAGTATTTGTCATTTTTACACCTATAAACAAATGTTGTATGTGCATGGCTATTTATTAGAAAGCCTATGAATTACTATAGATATTTCTGACCCAGGAAAAAGTGTAAATCACGCTAGACAGATTTTAGAGTCAATGTTAGGGGAGCAGTCTCAACATTTCAGTTAAAGGTTCCCCTCATTTTTCATTCATTCTTTCCACACAGGATTATCTAACAGGTACTGTTTGAAAAGCGTTTTGTTAATTACTTCAAATGCTATAGGTAGGACTAAAACATTCGTCAAAGTCCTGCTCTGGGCAGTGGATGAATGAATCTCACTTAATCCCCTTGGCCATTTGGAGAGGGTGTTGATCTGGATCCCATTTTACAGGTGAAGAAAACAAGTTCATGGAGAGGAATTTGCCAAAGGTCTCAGGGCTGGAAAGGAGAGGACCTCAAGTCAAGCTCTTGAGCCCATGTCCTCTGCACCATATTGTAAGAAGTTCCTCATGGAGCATCTCTGCCTGAGTGTGTTACACGCCAGCCACTCGGCCCACAGCACCTATAGAGTTCAAAACTGAAACTTGGTCTAACCACTTCGTAAGCCACTGTGATTTTCAAAGACAGGTATTTTCTTTTCTCTAAATGGAAAATAGAAGGCATTACAAGGCACCCAAGATATCTACAAATTCAGAACACCAGTTGTGACACTTTTCAAATTTTGGCTTCAAAATATTTTCTTCTGACTGACAGCCCATAAATACCCACTTCTTGTGTTGAATGTAATTAATCTCTGTATTTTGACCACCAGTGGTGTAAACTCATCATCATCTCTCAGCCTGGAAGTCAGCCAGTTCTCCAGCTGCTCCTCACCTCCTCCCCTCCACCACTCCCAAGGAGAAATAGCTACATATTCTAGTGTTCACAAAGAAAAAGAGAAGCCAGGAATGTGGGAATGGGAGACTATCACCCTCGCCTGGTTCTTGTCCAGAGACATGTTCCCAGCCCTTGGAATTAGCAGGTGGCATTGAACAGTGGAGAATGGAGTTAAGCGGGACCTGAAGGCCAAGACCAGCTCCACCACTACCCACTGGGTGACCCAGGACCAATTGCTTAGTGGACCTCAATACTCTCATTTGTGTAATGGGAATAATAGTAGTGACAGACAACATGCCATTAAACATGTAAATAGGCCAGGCGTGGGGGCTCATGCCTGTAATGACAGCACTTTGGGAGGCCAAGCAGGTGGATCACTTGAACCCAGAAATTCAAGACAAGCCTGGGCAACATGAAGGGACCCCGTCTCTACAGAAAATACAAAAAAATGAGCCAAGCATGGTGGTGCACAACTATGGTCCCAGCTGCTCAGGAGGCTAAGGTGGGAGGATCGCCTGAGCCCAGGAGGTGGAGGCTGCAGTGAGCTGAGATTGTGCCACTGCATTCCAGCCTGGGTGAGGGAGTGAGATCTTGTCTTAAAATAAAACAAAATAAAATAAAATAAAATAAAAACATGAAAATATGTAAAAAGCCATTTATGAACTATTAAAGCACTTTAAAGGGATAAATGATTATTAGTACTATTATTATTTCCATTCTTAATATTACCATTATTTGCATGAAAGCCACCATGCTTTCTTTGCCATTGGCATAATCACCAACACATCTGGAGCCAAAGGCCACCTCCTTGGCCTTGTAGTAACTACGTTGTTATATACAGGTTTGGGGACTCGCTACTTCCTGCCTGTGAAATGTCAAATATTAATGTGCGAAATTTTTCTGTTCCTCAAATTTCATACTAACCCTTGGTTATGCTACTGAATTTTTGGGGGGGCAGACCTTGTTGGAATCCACTCGAGGTTGCCTGGTTCCTGACTTGGCATGATCCACAATAAGAGTTCCCCTGCCCAGTGGGGTCCAGGGTCATGAGAGACTTCTACAACAAAAGGAATCTATGCCATGTGGCATTATCAACCTGACAGCCTATTCATACCCTGATGCTTCTCCATATCTCTGCAGGGCTTCAATTTGCTCATATGTCCCATGGGAGACGAGCTAGCAGATCTCAGAGTGCTTTCCTTCTCTGACATGCTATGTTCTCTATTCTGTTTATGAGGATTCTTGCCTGCCTACCTCACCCACAAGCAGGCTTCCACGCAGAGTGACTATGACTTTGACATAAATCCTCATGGCTTCTTCCATCTCATTGTTCATGACTCCTGACTCTGAGCAGCCAAAGGGTCGAAACTGCTTGTGTTTCCCTCACGTAGCATGAAGGATCCTATCCTGTGCTGTCACTCATGCTACACCCTGGACTAGTCCAGGGCACAGGCCAGGGGAACATGGGTTGCAATTCTGGCTGAGGCTGACTGGGCTATAAGATCAGTTGCTCAGCCTCTCTGTGCCTCCGGTTTTTTAACCCATAGAAAGGGATAATATAGCATCTGCCTAATGGAGTTGAGCAGAGTAAGTAAGACTAATGCCTGAAAAGTGTGAAGCATCATGTCTGGTGCATGACAAATTCTCAATCAGTATGAGATTCTACTATTGCTATTGTTATTATGTCATCATCATCATCATCACCATCATCTTTATCAATCAGAGCTCAGTCAGAGAAGCAGAACCCAATAACAGATGATAGAGAGAGATAATAGATGTAGTGTATATCTGAGATGTGTGTGGGCATGTGTGTGATTTATTATAATAAATCAGCTTATGCATCTGTGGGGGTTGCCAAAGGAAAGCTAAAGTCTGTAGGGCTGGAGTCAGGAAGCAAAGATCATGAACAGACTGGAATTGGCTCATAAAATATACAAAATTAAGTGCAAATGAGAGTGAGAATGAGAAAATATCACAACAGGCTGAAAATTTTAAAATAGTTAACCAACACTGCAAACACAATATCTAGAAAAATAAGAATATTTTTCTTAATTAACTGCTTGACCCACCTCTATAATACATTTTTTCTACGTTTTTGGGTGGCATATTCTGAGATTGCTTCTTCATAGGAAAACAATTTTGTGATACAATTTTCTAGAGAGTGAATAGAAATATGACTCAGTCTTTTGTCTAGCACAGTTGGTCAAAAAAATATATTATTGAGAGTTGGGATGCATTAAGCACAGATGTAACCATTTTTTACTGTACTGCTATGTGTCCAGATTACAAATTCAAGAATTTTAATGAATTCTATCTTGCAAAATGCCATTTGAAAAGTAAAAGAAATGTACAGTACAAACGTATTAATGCCCACGTTAGTATTATACATTGCTGTAAAAAGGAAACTTCTATTTTGATTAGGCATCAATGAAAACTGTCTTCATTATACAACTTTCCATGTCTCGTGATTGGGAGAATTTTCCATACAGAACTTCTGGCCCCGTACATTTCCCACCTTGTTTCTCCTCCATGACCCATGTAATTCCGCACTAGATGCTATAGGACTCATTCATATAACTCTATGAACTGGACCCTGGACTTGACATCACCACACCCAGTGAACTGCAGTGGTGGGTGGTGGGAGTATTCCTGGAAGCCACTCCTACACCAGCATAGTCAGCAATCATTTAACTATGCACAGAAGTGACCAAAATCCATATAAACATATCCTATTCAACCCAAAACAAATGTATCTAAAACACAACCTTAGCCAGATGCCAAGACTTCTCAAACCACTCAATACACACACAGAGAAAGGAAATTATAACAGAAGAGAAGTCATGGTGGAAAAAGACAATACTGATTGCCAGTAAAATAGTTTGCAAATGTTGTCACAATATATAACATTAGTGCTAGGGTTTTCCAAAGGCTTCAGAGGGGGAGTCCATACAAGTGAGGGATCCCCACAGCAGCTGAAATGCTGTATGTGTGTGTATGTGTGCTGTGTGTGTGACCATGATTCTCTGCTAAATCTCACAAATAAAGCCTGTTTCCAGGTCTATAAAATAAAGCCTGTTTCCGTGCCTCTAAAATGGGGATTATAGTATGCTGTTGGAAGAATCGAGCAAAACAATGTTTATAAAAGTGCTTACTTATCAGGATGCGTGGACCACAGTGAGGGATCAGCAAATGTCAGTCATTACTAAGTGTTCCTTCTCCTGCGAGACACCTTGTATTAGTCCATTCCCACAATGCTATAAAAAAATAACTGAGACTGGGTAATTTATAAAGAAAAGAGATTTACTTGGCTCACCATCCCACAGGCTGTACAGGAAGCATGATGCTGGCATCAGTTTGACTTCTGGGGAGGCCTCAGAAAGCTTATAATCATGGCAGAAGCTGAACAGGGCAGGCGTGTCTTACGTGGCAAGAGCAGCAAGAGATGGGAAGGTGTTACACACTTTTTTCCTTTATTTCTTAAAAAAAATAAATAAATGGGATACATGTGCAGAATGTGCAAGTTTGTTACAAAGGTATACGTGTGTCATGGTGGTTTGCTGCACCTATTGCTCCATCTTCTAAGTTCTATTCTCTCAATTCCCAACCCCCACAACGGGCCCTGGTGTGTGTTGTTCCCCTCTCTGCGTCTATGTGCTCTCAATGTTCACCTCCCACTTATGAGTGAGAACATGCAATGTTTGGTTTTCTGTTCCTGTGTTAGTTTGCCGAGGATGATGACTTCCAGATTTATCCACGTCCCTGCAAAGGACATGATCCCATTCCTTTTTTACTGCTGCATAGTAATCCATGGTGTATATGTACCACATTTTCTTTATCCAATCTATCATCGATGGACATTTGGGTTGGTTCCAAGTCTTCACTATTGTAAATAGTGTTGCAACGAACATATGCATGCATGAGTGTTTATAGTAGAATGATTTATATTCCTTTGGGTCTATAACCAGTAATGAGATTGCTGGATCAAATGGTATTTCTGGTTCTGGATCCCTGAGGAATTGCCATACTGTCTTCTACAATGGTTGAACTAATTTACATTTCCACCAACAGTGTAAAAGCATTCCTATTTCTCCACATCCTCTCCAGCATCTATTTTTTCCTGACTTTTTAATAATCACCATTCTGACTGGCCTGAGATGGTATCTCATTATGGTTTTGATTTGCATTGCTCTGATGATCAGCGATGTTGAGTTTTTTTTCATGTTTGTTGGCTGTGTAAATGTCTTCTTCTGAGAACTGTCTGTTCATATTATTTGCCCACTTTTTGATGAGGTTGTTTGTTCTTTTCTTGTAAATATGTTTACGTTCCTTGTAAATTCTGGACATTAGACCTTTGTCAGATGGGTAGATTGCAAAAATTTTCTCGCATTCTGTAGGTTGCCTGTTCACTCTGATGATGGTTTCTTTTCCTGTGCAGAAGCTCTTTAGTTTAATTAGATCCCATTTGTCAATTCTGGCTTTTGTTGCAATTGCTTTTGGTGTTTTAGTCATGAAGTCTTTGCCCATGCTTATGTCCTGAATGGTATTGCCTCGGTTTTCTTCTAGGGTTTTCATGGTTTGGAGTTTTACTTTTAAACAACCAGATCTTGTGAGAACTCACTGTCAGGAGAATAGCACCAAAGGGTTGGTCCTAAACCATTAATGAAAAATCCACCCCCATAATCCAATCACCTACCAGGCCCCACCTCCAACACTGAGGATTACAACTGAACATGAGATTTGGATGGGCACACAGACCCGAACCATATCACACGCCTACCTCCCAGGTGCTCAGGGGAGCTCCTCTTGTATCGTCACAAACACTGTGCAGAAACTTCTGATACAACAATGATACCTTCACCTTGCCACTGTTTTACTTGTCACCCTCCCCTACACATTGCTGTGACACATTTTGAGGTCTACACCTTTGCTCAATTTTTCTTTCATTCCTTGGCACGTGTTATAGAACACGGTACCTTCTAGACGCTCAAAAATATTTATTTTCTTCTCCTTTTCCTGAGACCCAATAAGTGTATTGGATCCTTTGGTAACATACGGCTTCATGCTCTAATTTATCCTTTTATTACATCTGAATACTCTCTTATCAGCTCTGCTCTGAAGGGAACACTAGATATTCCATCTTCCTTCCTGCTATATATGTGAATACAAGTCTGATCCCAGGTTACACACCTTCTTCAGCAGGTGGTGCCTCTGTAGCCCCAGATACCACTTTACCCAGTAACAAAGACTGCCTCCAAAAAGGCAGTAACAGCTCTGGGACTTCTGGGGCCTTGCAGAATGCAGTTCATCTTTCATTCAGGCAACTTCGGAAATAATTGCTGCAATGGGAGAGAGCAAGTGTTTAAAAGGAGAAACTGCCTTTTGTGAGCACGATCCGAGAGCTGTACTGTGCTCCTGTACCGTAGGTCCCTTCTCTCCTGGACTCCCCACAAGTACTTTGGAAGTACCCATTAGCAGGTATGCAATGAGAAGAGTATCTGCAAATCAGTCTCATCCATCCAAGAAGCTTGATTTCCCAAAGACATCTAATTAGCAATTCTTTGCTAAATTAGTTCGTATCACAGTATGAAAGTATGTGCTTGAGAGGAGTAAAATTAGCCCACCTTTGATGATGTACTGCAGCTCACCCTTCTCACTGACTCAGACTCTTCGTGCAAAATGACCTTCGTCTATTTTTCTTCAATTTTCAGTTGAACCTGAGGTGTGACTTGTAGTACCCAAGAGAGATAAGCCATCAACACTGCTTGCTTCCCAACCCTGACTTTCACTGCCTCTACAGCAAAATGACCCAGGGCTTAGGACACATGATGGGGTGGCCAGGGGCCAGGATTCTCATGAATTGCTGACAGTGAGTACTGAAGATTTCCTTTGACTGCAGTGAAAAGGGAAAAATAAGGAAAGAGTAGTGAATTTTCATAAAATGAAATTTATTAAATTTAAAAAGCCATTCTTTACTATAAGATTAAAATCTTTTTAATTAGGTATGTATTAAAAATGTCCTTTATATGTGAAATGATGGTGATAGCAGATAGTAAATTTTTAAGTGCAAAATAAAAAGTTGGTCCCCAATGCTACCTTCAGTCTTCTTTTTAAGTCATTATTTACTACTTCTTGACATCAAGAAGTCTGGGAATCTCAACTTGTACTTGGAGCTCAAGGTCACCCTTCCCACTCCTCTGCCTGCTCTATCTCAGAATCCCAGAGGGAAGAGGTCTGAGATATCGCCCAGTATGCTGGGTCCCTGTCCATTCCCAGAAAGGGTAACTCAGGGCTCACCTTCTATTTCAGAGTCACATTTATGGCCCTTGAACCTGCCAATTAGTCAAACAAGTTTGCTCACAATCTGTTACTCTGCCTGGTTTATGCCAACGCGGTCAAGGTGGGGTATAGATGAGAAAGCTGAAAGGCTTATGTCCAAACCCTGGCCTCTTTGCTTACTTCCAGCTGCATGAGCTTTCCAAGCTCCTTAAACTCTCCCTGAGACTCAGTTTCCACACTGGGAGAATGGAATATAGTAATGACATTGCAGCAGCACTTAGCAGCTAGCAGTAAACCTGTGTTGGTCCCTGAAGGAGCAGACGCAGATTCCATTTCAGGGGATCCTATGTGGTAGTTCGAATGCACTTGCTTTAGTAGCAAAATCTTCTGCCTCCCCAGTCTTGCCATCTTCCTGAGAGTCTGTGCCATGTTGGAGTCATCATTCCCTCTAGCCCCTGCAATTTGGAATTTCTTATAGAATAGTAATTTGAAAGGACTTTCAGCAACCATTTGACCATTGGACCATTTGACCATTTCATTTCATAAGTGAGAATACTGACGGCCCAATTAACACTTTCAAAATCACACATGACTAGAACCCACATCTGTGATTCACAAAAAGTTTACTATTAAAAAATAATTCAGAAGGAAAGTGGATGAAAAATATAGACATTAGTGGTTAGGGGTAAGGGCTTTGGCTCAGCGGCAAGGTGAAGGTACACCTGAATTTGAATCCTGGCTCAGCCACATTCCAGCCATGACTTGGGAAGATTATGTAAACTCTGTAAGCCTCAGTGTCTTCATCTATAAAACGGGGTTGTAGTAACTGCATTGCAGAGATGATGCAAAAAGATTTCAAATGAGATTTCTAGGGCTGCCATAACCAAGTAATACAGACTGGGTGGCTTAAACTACAGAAATCGATTTTCTCACAGTTCTGGAGGCTAGAAATCTGAAATCAAGGTGTCAGCAGGGTTGGTTTCTCCTGGGGCCTCTCTCCTTGGCTTGTAGATGGCCATCTTTTTTCTGCATCTTCACATCGTTTTCCTTCTTTATGTGTCTGTACCCTAATATCCTCTTCCAATAAGGACAACAGTCATGTTGGATTCGGGTCCACCCTAAAGCCCTCATTTTTTTTACCTTGATTACTGCTTAAAGACCCTATCTCCAAATACAGTAACATTCTGAAGCCCTGGGAGCTAGGACTTCAACATAGGAATTTTAGGGGAAGTGTGATTCAGCTCATAACAGCATGCAAAGCACTAATCAGACACAATGTAAATTTAGAATCTGCTGTTAGGGAACTTGTCTCAAGGTGACAAAGGTAAGGAAGAAAAACAGTGATAAAGTACACGTAAAGTTGTTCCCCAAAAGGCAAGTCATAAGGTCCTGCACACTTCACTATCGTCTAGGCTGCACGTCTGACCCTAGGTTTCCGGGGTGGTCTCTAGACCTGCACTACACAAAACAGCTCTCAGCTACATGTGGCTCTTGAGCCCTGGACATGTGGTTCATGTGAATCAAGAAGTGCTATAGGTATAAAATACAAACCAGATTTTGGACTAAGTATGAAAAAATGTAAAATATCTTTATTAGTAATTTTTGGATACAGATTACATGACAAAAGTATAATTTTGTTGAAATGATGTATTGCATTAAATTAAATATATTACTAAAATTCATTTCATCTTTTTACATCTCTTTCCTTTTTAAATTGGGCTTCTGGAAAATTTAAATTACATATGTAACTCAGAGAATATTTCTATTGAACAGAATTGCCTAGGAGGTGGCAATGGTCATGAAATAGATAAGTGTTTCTGAAGCTTGGTTCACCATCACATTCACTTGAGGGAGGTGGGGTAGGGAGATTGTTCAAAATGCAAATTCCTAGGCTTCTCCCCTAAAGACTCTATTTCAGTAAGTTTAAGAGTCTGTATTTCTATATTCATGCCAGGCATTGCTGGAACTACCCATGTATTATCTCCCTGAATGCCCTCATCAAACCCATATGTACATATTAATTTTTCAGATGAGAAAAACAGGACTGGGGATGATGAGATACCTGGCCCAAAGCCTTTAACCCAGTGAGTGGTGGGGCCAGGGCTGATTCCAGGGCTCCCTAACTTCACAGCACTTAGAGTGCCCAATGCCCCCCCAACATCACAAAATTTCAGTCTCCTAATGCCAGACTCCAGGTCCCCCTGAGCTTGGCTGCACCATATTCCACCCACAGGCAGAGCTGTACCTTTGGTGCTCTGGGCTTTCAGGTAAAGGGTCCCTTCCAAGTTCCTGACAAGGGCATCTCTGGAGACAGTATGGCGTAGAAAGTCAGTTCCTCGCTTAGAATAATGGAACATGATAAATGGAGCATTCTAAATGGAAGAGGCCTTGGTGACTATCCAGTTTAAATTTCATCATACAGATGGATAACTGAGGTCTAAAGTGGGTACATGATTTGCCAAAAATTACAACTGGAGTTGGGACTAAGAATCCAGGGGTTTCCATGGGAAAGTGCATTCCCCTTGATTCATGTTTTTTCAAACTTATGTTAGCAGCAATATCCTATTCTGAAAACAAGCCCTACATGGAAATCCAAAATATAGACAGATGACAGGAGAGCCAGTCTGATTAAGGTAGGGATGGGTGGCCCAGACACCACCTAACTGTTCATCTACCATGTGGCAGGCAACCCTGGAGCTCTGCTCTGCAGTACAGTTTAAAGGCCACTGCCCATGCTCATTTATTCACCAAGAACAGTAGTCCTAATATCACAAATGCTTTGAGCAACCTAACATATGCCAGACACTCTACTGAATTTACATGCATGAATTCCTTTAGTCCCTATAATGACCTATGATGTAAGTGCAATCACTATCTCCATTTTACAGAGGATGCCACTGAGGCATGGAGAGGTTATGTTACTTGGCCAAGATCTCACCAAGATTAGTAAGTGTCAAAGGGATGATCTGAAACTAGGCTATCTGATTCCAGAGCATGAGCTCTTCACCACAGCGGTGAAGGAGATGGTTAGTGCCTTGCCTCTGCATAGCTTACATTCAGGTGAAGGTGGACAATCAACTAGTAAGCAGGTAAATGAGATCATTTCTGCTAGCCACGGATGCTAAGAAGGAAACTGCACAGTGTGGTGATGGAAAGTAGTGGGGTGAAAAGGAGTAATGTAAGCAAGGTGCTTAGGACTCTGCTGAGGAAACATTTACTCTTGGGTCTGATGGATAAGAAGGGACCAGCCATGGGAGAAACCCAGGAGACTTCCAGGCAGAGAGAACAGCAGGTGCAAAAATTCTGAGGCAAGGAAGTTTGGGTGTTCTAAGGAGAGCAAGGAGACCACTGTAGCTGGAACAAGTGGGACGGAGAGGAGGAGATGAGGTCAGGGAGGTTGGCCAGAGCCTGAGAATAGGCTCGTTTGGATGTTCTTCTCAGCGTGTAGGAAGCCACTGAAGGGTTTTAAGCAAGGGAGGTCCATGATCAGCTCATATTTTCATTTCTTTTGGTGGGAGAGTAGAGGGAGTGACAGGGTCTTGCTTTGTCACCCAGGCTGAGGGCAGTGGTATGATCTCAGCTCACTGCAGCCTCAACTTCCCAGGCTCAGGCAACCCTCTCCCAAGTAGCTGGGACCACAGGCATATGCCACTAAGCCCAGCTAATGTTTTTCATTTTTTAGTAGAGACAAGGTTTCTCTGTGTTGCCCAGGCTGGTCTCCAACTCCTGAGCTCAAAGAGTCCGCCTCAGCCTCCCAAAGTGCTGGAATTACAGGTGTGAGCCACCATACCTGGCCAGCTTATATTTTTAAAAGATCACTGTACAATGCAGAAAGGATAATGTTGTTAACAAATGGAAATTGAGCAATAGGCAAAAAAAAAAAAAAAAAAAAAGAACTTCAATCTAAACTTTATACTTTACAAAAATTAATTCAAAGAGGACCACAGATGTAAATGTAAAAATGTTAAACTTTGAAGCTTACAGGGGAAAAAAGTAGGATAAAAGCCCCAGGACTGAGGGCTAGGCAGAGATTTTAGACATACACAAAAGTATCATTGATAAAAGAAAAAATTTATAAATTGGACTTCATTAAAATTAAAAATGTTTGCTCTACAAAAGACCCTGGTTGAAAAGATAAGCTGCAGACTGGGAGAAAATATCTGCAAACCACCGATCAGACAAAGAACTTCTATCGGGAACATACAAAAGCCAGTCTGCCTGGTGTGGGAGAATGCATTGCAAGAGGCCAGATTGGAGGCAGGGAGACCATGCAGGGGAGGGTCCTACAGAAATCTACGAGAGAGCCACCGGTGGCTTGAGCTGGGCGGGAGATGAAGAAATGGGAAGCACTCAAGCTATATCTACATGTGGACTCAAAAAGAATTTCTGATGAACTGGATGTAAGTATGAAGGAAAAGGAAGAATCAAAGATGCCTCCTGGGTATTATGTCTTTAAGGCTGGGTCCATGGAAGCCCACTTGCTCTTATGTGGGAGACTGGAAATGAGGAAGGGGAGGTGGGGACAGCAAAGGCTGTCAGCGGTAGGGGAAAGGAGCAGTATTCAAGGGCCACCTTCTCAATTTGTCTCACAGCTGACCTCAGATGCTTTAATTCTGTGTTGAGCAGGGCTGACCCCTGTGTTCTCTCTGTGTCCTTGAAAGCCTTTGCATCATGGTTTTCATGGCTATCATGTCCAAATGCATTACTATCACTAAAACGTTGGTGGCAAGGATCCACTTTTGGTGAATGGGCTTGACGGAAGTGGCTGTTCACCCTGCCTCACCCATCCATGCCTGCCTCCAATCCCACCCACTCCATCATCCTGCACTGTCTCTGGCATCTCTCAAGACAAACGTTAGAGACAATATTGATCTTCGTGTTCTAGAAAGCAGTTCCAAGAAATGCACATACAGACCCCTGAGCGAAACAAAAAGACACATAGCTAGCCACTCAGAAATGTTGTGGAGAGGAGCCTCGGGCCCCTTAGTCTGGTCCAGCAGCCACAGGGGCAAAGCTTTGGTCATTTCTGACAGGAAAGCAGCAGGCAGTGAAGATTAAACTGTGTGGCTGTTAGCAAACACTAAACGCAGGCACTTTGGGAAGCAGGGCTGGGAGAAAGGTTTAGGATAAGGAAACCGCACCCACCCTGCTCCACACCAGCCCAGTGATGGTGACCCTCTCTATGCCTTGAGTTTCCTTTTAGGATAGGATTCATCATCATGCCTCTGCATGCTCATTACCCCCCATCCTCACATGCCCTGAGCCAGGCCCTGTGCCTTGCTCTTCACACACGTTAACTTATCACATCCGTTTTATGGATGAGAGAACTGAGGCTCAGAGCAGCTAAATAACTTGGCCTGGGTCACATGGCTGATAAGGAGGAGAGCCCTAGAATCAAATCCAGGCTGCGTGGCACCAAAGCACTTCACTGTTAAGTCAATGACCACCCTGAGCAGACCAGGTCTTGATCCCGGAAAGACCCTCCAGCCTGTCCTGCTCAGAATCCTCCTTTCCCTGGGAACAGAGCCTGAGCTGATCCCTGGCACCTGGGCTCTGGCGACAGTGTCTGCCACACACCTCCTGACTGCTGAGAGTTTGCAACTGCTGCATTTTCCCACCGTTGAACTGCACCTACTTGGGATTAGTTGAGATTCTAGGATGTTAAGTAACTCATCCAAGAAATTGACTGGGTAGGGATTCAGACTCAGGTCTTTTTGGCTGTAAAACTTGTGTGTTTTTCCAACTACCTGAAGTTTCTCTTCTATATTATTATACCTGGAGTAGGTGTAGTGTGTGCTTTACACTGTTTCCCCAAGAAGGGGATGGGTTTGCACTGGGCTTTTTGACTACTTACTCTTGCTTGTGGACTGGGGAACATTGTGGCCACAATGGGGTGGGTGTTGGTGGTTCAAGATGTTCAGAAGGATGGAGTGTATATCCTCAGCCCAACTTGTGGTCTGCCACCCAGGGGAGGCAGCATAGCCTGGCAGTTAAGACCATAGCTTCCAGGCCAGGGGCAGTTGATGATGCCTGTAATCCCAGCACTTTGGGAAGCCAAGGCAGGCGGATCACTTGAGGTCAGGAGTTCGAGACCAGCCTGGGCAACATAGCAAAACCCCATCTCTACTAAAAATACAAAAATTAGCCGGGCATGGTGGCGGGCGCCTGTGGTCCCAGCTACTCAGAAGGCTGAGGCAGGAGAATCGCTTGAGCCTGGGAGGTGGAAGTTGGAGTGAGCTAAGATCATGCCACTGCACTCAAGCCTGGGCAACACAGTGAGACTGTGTCTCAAAAAAAAAAAAAAAGCTTCTGTAGCCAGACTTCGGTCTAAATGCCAGTTCTGTCACCCACTAGGTATAGGACAATGTCCAGTTCACTCACTCTCTAGATTTCAGTTTCATCATCCATAAAACTAAGATAGCAAGAATCCCTGCCACATAGGATTGTGTGAAGATTAAATGAGTTGGAATATTCAGGTGTTTGAGTGGTGCTTGGCATGCAGCAAACATCCAGTGAACTTTAGCTGTTGCTGCTGTTGTTTTGCTGTTATTATCATCATCCCACTAAAACCCCTTGGCTGGATAATCCATCATCCCTCCCCCTCACTTCAGGATATAGAACTTTCTGCATCTACTATTTCTCCCACACTTTCCCCACAGCCCCCAGCCCAGGGATCCCGGAGAGAAGCTAAGTTTCTTAGGCTTGTCTGCCAGGAAAGCTGAAACTTCTGAGAGTACTAGGTTATTCATTCTGAACACGGGACAAAAGCCCTAGCTGGCTTTGTATCCAACTGAACTGATTAAGCTGCACATTAGCTAGGGATAAAGCTTCTTACCGAATAACTAGACTTTTGCTGAGCCAGGATGATAAATTCATTCTTAATGCATTGATAATAAAACAGAGATTTTTTTTTTTCCTTATGTGAGTTCCCTGGGGCTTGAGGGCTTGAGATAAATCTATGTTGAACACCGCCATCTGGAGGGCAGTTGAAGAACTGCACCCCAGGCAGAGGTAATCTTTTTTTTTAAGGAACTACAGAATTTAACAGAAACCCTAAGAGATTCAAAGCAGACGCCCTGGGAAGCCAAATGTGTTTACAAAATGACTGCCAGTAGTTACTTATTACCCTGGAATGGCATCCTTCTGATTGCATGGGCATCCTGCATGGCTTATTCTTCTATTAAAAGTGATCTGGCTTCTATTTGACTAAATGAAACACTTTTTTGAGCACCTACTATGTGCCAAGCACTACACTAGCACTGTAAGGTATACAGACAGGAGTAAGGCCCTGCACTTAAGATGCCAGGAGGGGGATGAGCAAAATAAGGGCAAGATGACTTAAGCATAGCATAAGTTAGAATACCCTAGGTATCCTCCCCTGATTACTACCCAATAGGGGCTAGCCTGGTGAGATTCAGAGGAAGGGAAGAAGAGAGAGACTAACATTTCATAAGTATCCACTATGCAGTCTAGACATTATCTCACTTAATGTGCATCCATACCTTATGCGTTTAGTTACTGTTTCCCATCTTATTTTGGAGAGGAGGTCGAGGCTCAGAGGGGTTGAGTCACTTGCCCAATGCTACCCAGTAGAGAGGTGAAGAAGTCAGAATTTCCGTCTGACTCTGAAACTCCTTCTATGATATCAGGCCGCCTGTTGAGGGAGGAGAATAAATTTATGGGGAAATAAGCTCTTGAATTATCTCAGTGGTGACAAGTGTTTATCCCCAGGAGGCGAATTTGATTTTCAGAAATAGTCAAAAATCTTTCTGGGCCAAATCATCCAAATGATAATGGGATTTGAGGGATTTTTTAAAGGTATGAATCTAAGGCATAAATTTTTTTGTTTTGTTTTGTTTTTAGCTGATAAACCGGATAATAGGTGTTTCTCAAAGACTGGTAAGCAAGCAAGGGCAGGGAATGAGGTGTGGCTGGTACAGGCATGACTTTGACAAGGACTGTGTTCTTTTGGATGCATTGGTTCCAGTGTGTTCAGCATCCGTATTTTTCTCTTTTGCACTCATGGTTCTAGTTTTGAAGCAAGAGCTTTTCTCATAAGTACTCATGGAGGATCTCCAAACTCTTTGCAATTCCCCCTAAGATCTCAGACAGGAGCAACTCACCTCCATTTTAAAAATGAGGAGATGGGCTTGAGATGAGTGCATCCTTTCATGAGGTAGCTCAGTGAGTCAGCAGTGATACCAAGGGGACATTGAGGACACACAGCCTCCTCCTATTTCCCAGGGGAAGGCCCATGGAGTAAGGTCATTGATAGTGCTGTCCTGGGAAGGGCCACATTGACACACAGCCCATCGTGGAAATAAGAGTCAGCAGGGCTGAGCTGAGTCAGTGTAGGGCAATGGGAAGTCAAGAGGTAATCACTGAAGGCTTCCTGCAAGAGGTGTCATCAAGGTCCACTTTGAGGCAGGATAGAAGCACTTGGTGCCACTCCGTTGCCTTGTTATGATAATAACCGCACATCTGCTACCTGTGAGGACTTTTAATAACATCACAAAGGACATTATGCCGCAGGTAATCTTTTTTCCAGCTTGTACTTAATCGGTACATTCATTTTCTGGTCAAAGGTGGTAGGCCAGGAAGCATCCCTCCAGTTGCCGCACAGCAGGCTGAATTCAGATGTCCAAATGGCAATTTGTAAAACCTCTCTGTGCACTAGAACCAGCTTCCCACATGACTCTTGCTTGAGCTCAGGCTGCAGCCCAGTTGTTCAAACAGATGTGTCATGGTGGGTTGGTGAGCTGGGAGGGAGGTGGGGACTTTCCTTGGCAGTCGCATTTCCAGGGCCTGTATCAAATCAGTCATCCTAAGTCCCAGAAGAAGTCCCTACAACTTTACACCAGAATCCCAAGATACTCCTGGCTGCCTTCATCATGACCCATCGTGAGAAAACAATTAAATTATTATGTGATGAGAGCTGGTGATAATGGTTTTGGAAGCCATTATGGCTTATACACATGCTCTTTCTCCTCATTCATTCATTCATTTAATGATTCAGGCAGATGGGATGCAGACAAAAGCCCAAAGGAGCAGAAGTGCCATTCATTCTGAGAGGCTCAGGGAATTCAGGAATTACAGGATAGAAAATGAATAGGCGATAAAGACGGTGACCCTAAGGGGATCAGCGGGCACCAGCTCACATGGGCTGTGGATGCCACGCCAAAGAGGCAGACATTGGCTTAGTGGTAATGGGAAGCCATCGCTGGGCTCTGAAGGGGAGACACACAGTCACACAGTGCTCAGGACGGAGGGAACGAGGTTGGAGATGGGAGGTCACCCGGTGAAAGATGTAAGGGCCACACCAAGCCAGTGGCAGTGGCCTTTGTTATTATCATTATTTATAAAAATGGCATAAGTGGAGAGTATCTGAAAACTCAAACTCTATCACGAAGACCGAAGCCCAGAAAGGTGCTCTGCCTAAAGTCACAGAGCGGGTGTGTGAAAAAGCCATGGTAGAGCTCAGGCCTCTGAGTCCAGGTCAGGAACTCACTCAGCACCACACTGGATCCTCCAGCCTCTGCGTGTTTGCTTGTCCCTGCTTCCCTCCTTTGGCCTCGATTCACAGAGGGCCAGGTGTGGGTGACAGTGGGGAGTTCCAGGCCCAAGGCCAGCAGCCCTATAGCAGTTATCTATCTGAATTTCAAATGTAACTGTGCATCCTGCATTTTATCTGGCAACCTTACCATCTAGTCTGTTCGGACTGCTGAAACAGAGTACCACAGACTGGCGGCTTATAAACAACCAATCATTCTAGAGGCTGGAAACCAAGACCAAGGTGCCAGCAGAGTTGGTGTCTGGTGAAAGCCTGCTTCCTGGTTCATAGGCTGCCATCTTTTTGCTGTAACCTTACGTGGCAGAAGGGATGAAGAAGTTCCCTGGGGTCTCTTCTATCCCAGTTATGAGGGTTTCACCCTCAGGACCTAATCACCTCCCAAAGGCCCCACCTCCTAATACCAATAACCTTGAGGGTTAGGATTTCAACATATGAATTTAGGCAGGGACACAGACATTCACTTTTTTTTTTTTTTTTTTTTTTGAGACAGAGTCTTGCTCAGTCACCTAGGCGGGAGTGCAATGGCATGATCTTGACTCACTGCAACCTCCACCTCCCTGGTTCAAGCCATTCTCTTACCTCAGCCCCCCAAGTAACTGGAGCTACAGGTATATGCCACCATACCCGGCTCATTTTTATACTTTTAGTAGAGACGGGATTTCGTCATGTCGATCAAGCTGGTCTCAAACTCCTGACCTCAAGTGATCCACCTGCCTCGGCCTCCCAAAGTGCTGGAATTACAGGTGTGAGCCACTGCATCCATCCTGACATTCAGTCTATAACACCAACTCTATAGGAATCACTGAAGGTCAGAGCCCCAAGAAGAGCACAGAGGGTAGCGAAGCTGAGCTTGCGTGAGACTCACTGTCAGGAGGAGCTGGACAAAGAATTGCAGCATCATACAGATTCAGTTCCCTCTGCCAAGGACACTTTCTCACCACACAAACATATCACAAACATGCACACGTGCTCACACAGCACATACACGTGCACATTACACATGCACATGCCTCACCACACACAGATGTACGCTATGGGACCCTGCTGAAGATACCTGCTTAACTCCCACACATATTTTAGATCTCAGCTCAAACTTTATCCTTTCATTGAGGTCGCACCTACAGATCTTCTGTTATTTGCTCACATACTCTTCATTCACAGAATTCTTCCAGCTGTCAAGAAATACTTCATGTTAATAAGCTTTAATATCTTACCACTCATACTCCCAGAATGTCAGCCCATGAAGGCAGATGCTGAGTCCCGGTGTCCTGCTGCATCCTCTGTGCCTGGGAGTCAGAATATGGGTTCCACTCTGGTTTTGTAGTGAACTTGCCATGCAACTTTAAACAGCTCTTTTTGTCTCACTGAAACTCTGTTTCCCAATTTGTAATGTGAGGAGGCTGCAGCGGCCTCCCAGCCAGCTCTGACAATCATGGAGTCTCACGTGGCAAACAAAGCCCACCTTCCCCACTATTTAGAACTCTCCATGTTATCCCTCTGCTGTCTCATCCAAGGCTGGATGGGATGCTTCCAAGCCTTGCACATTGTGCCCAGGTCACTCCATGGCTTTCTGAGCACTGCTCTTCAGGATATGCCTCTTTTGGATACTCTGTCCTCCTGGATTAAACTACTAGGGACTATTGTGTTGGTCTGGGTTCCCTCACACCAAATATCTGCTAAGGATCCCTAATGAACCAAGGACTGCATAGTCCTTGAAAACTTCATCATTGTACCCAAAAATAAGTAAATTTGCTGAATTATCAGATGGCTGATTTGGCTGGAAGGGACTAGAAAGATATTCAGTCCAGGGATGGTACATGTCACAGACACTGCTGGTTTCCTGCACAATTTTCAGACTCCATGTCTTTACTAGCAGAATTCTAGTCTTTCTGAGTGGAAGAAATGAGCCCAATTAAAGTGTGTACGTCTCCAAACTCCCATTTAACAAAGTGTTGCTATGTCATACAATTTTGGCCAATGGGATATAAAAGAAGTTTGCTAGGAATTTCTGGAAAATGTTTTGCTTTCCAGATACAGATACGCTCCTTTCCCCCTTTCTCCTTCCTTGTTTTTTCTCTTGTTTAAAAATAGAGATGGCAGGCTGAGGTGGAGCAGCCATCTTGAAATGAGCCATGGTGACAACCACAACAATCACAGCACTTCAGTGAACCATTCCAGCCATCCATATCTATGCCCAAGACAGACATCACAAATCAATCACAGCACTCTTTCCTAATGAGCCTAGATATGACCTCAGACTCTCATCCAACCCAGAGCTCCAAGCAGCTGCTACCAATTGATCAAAGCTGGCCTTTGGGTGAAATCCATTAGCCATATCTGGCCTCACCCAAATTTCCTTGAACCATCATTTTTAATAAAAATGAGGCATGAGAGAAAAGAGATTCTGCAATAACAAATTAATGTCACAGTCAGAGTTGGGAGCAGATTTCCTAACTCCTCCTGATGCAGGGGAAGAAATACGAGTTTGGGAGCCAGAGAGCCTACCTTTTTTATCTTGCCCATGCCACTTACTGTCTGGATGACATTTAAAATGTCAGTCACTTTACCTCTCTGAGCTTTAGTTTTTAAAACTGTGTTGTGAAGATAATGCCATATACTTCCCAGGAAGGTTGTGAAGACTAAACCTATGGGTCAGACATGGTAGCTCAAGACTGTACATCCCAACAATTTGGGAGGCTGAGGCAGCAGGATTGCTTGAGCCCAGGAGTTGAAACCCAGCCTGGGCAACATAGCAAAGCCCTGTCTCTACAAATAAAAAATAAAAAATTTAAATTAGCGAGGTTTGCTAGCACATGCCTGTAGTCTCAGCTACTTGGGAGGCTGAGGTGGGAGCATAACTTGAGCCCAGGAGTTGCAGGCTGCAGTGAGTCATGATTGTACCATTGCATTCCAGCCTGAGTGACCGAGTGAGACTCTGTCTCAAAAAAAAAAAAAAGAGAGAGACTAAACTATGGAAGAGGAATTAAACTTAAAAGGCATTCAGTGCATCTTATTGAATCTCTTCTCTTTTTCCTTCCCCTTCTCGGTCTCGTACAATTCCACAGAGAGAAAATGACCAGAATTAGAGAAGTAGAACTGGGATAATGAAAATAGAGATTGGGGCCGGGCGCGGTGGCTCAAGCCTGTAATCCCAGCACTTTGGGAGGCCGAGGCGGGCGGATCACAAGGTCAGGAGATCGAGACCATCCTGGCTAACACGGTGAAACCCCGTCTCTACTAAAAAGTACAAAAAAAAACTAGCCGGGCGAGGTGGCGGGCGCCTGTAGTCCCAGCTACTCAGGAGGCTGAGGCAGGAGAATGGCGTGAACCCGGGAGGCGGAGCTTGTAGTGAGCCGAGATCCGGCCACTGCACTTCAGCCTGGGTGACAGAGCAAGACTCCGTCTCAAAAAAAAAAAAAAAGAAAATAGAGATTGGTCTGATTTTCTCAAAATGAGTTATACCCACTTCCAACCTGCCCCACTACATATGGATCTGCAACTTGGCCAAAAGCTAGAATGAGCTAATTCCCTGCTCAGCTGGGCAGCAGGCTCCCTGCCTTTGGGGGTTTTAATGGCAAGCTGGGGTGTGAAAAGTTATTAGTTAGGAAAGAAACAGCTCTTCCCTTATTGCAAGTGCTTTCCTTGTGACCATCCCGTCCTCTAGAGTGTAGCCCATTACAAAGGGAGCTCATTGTATGATTAAAAAAAAAAAGTAGTTAAATTCCCAGTATCATTTTCTGAAAGATTTTCAATCCCTATGCAGTTTAAACTTATTACACACAAAGTTTTAAAAGTTATTTAACAAAAAGCATCATCTGGTATAATGTGTCAGGAGTTTGAACCATTTCACTGCATGTAAGCCACATGGCCGTGAATATGTGACTTATGTGTACCCTCTTCATCTGCAGTAGGCACAAATAACAGTTGTTTCCACTTATTAAGCCCTTGCTGTGTGCCAGGTACCATGCTAAACACTTTTCCATGCCTTATAGCTTTTAATCCACCTCCACGCTTGGCCAACAACCTCATTCATCGGGAACTATCCAGTTTTCAAATGAAGAACAGGTTATATAATTTCAACAAGACCACACAGCCAGTAAGTGGCCAAGCTGGGATTTGAATTTCGGCCTCACTGATATGAAGCCCAAGGCTCCCAGCTTTCCCCAAGAGGCAGGTTTTAGGATTGAGTGTGATAAAGAGTCAAGTGCCTGGTGCATATCCAGAGCCCAGGAAACATTAGTTCCCGTTCTTCCTCATCTGAAGTGGTGTGGTATAGTACACATACAGTATAGGATATAGTGTATCTTTGTATACCACATATGTATACATAGGTATATGTACTACATAAATAATACATAGTATATATATTGTGGGACCAAGGTCCTTGGCCCCGTACAGGTTTGCTGAGAACAGACATAAAGCAGATTGGTGAAGGGGAGAAAAGACATACAAATTTATTTAATGTGTATACGCAGGAACCTTCAGAATGAAGACCCAAACATTACAGGGAAGATTGTCCATCTTTATACTTAAGTGCAACAAAATATGGGCAGCTGTGTAGAAATATGATTGGACAAAAAGGGTATGGTCTAATGCTAACAGACTGCTTGGGAAACCCCAGCAAGGCCGGCCTGTCTAGATTCTTCTCAGCCTCTCTGAGCATTCATTCCTTCCCTCTGGATGTGGGACAGGACCCTCTCTGGAATGAGGGTCTTACGACCCACAGTCAAACAAGCCAGTTAAATCATTTATTTACAGCCTATTTTTACACAGAATGTTTTTAGGTTTTACAGCTGGCTTTCAGGAAAAGGGATTCTGCTCATATGACTCTCCTTGGGAAAGAGGGATTCTAGTGTCTATGGCTGGCCTCAGGGGAAAATGGGACTGACAGGCAGGAAGTTAGGAGAAAACCAGAGACAAACTTCTGCTTCTGAGGCTACTGCTTCATTTTGGGTATTCTTTTCTGAGTCCCAACAATCTATATACTACATACTATATATATAGTCTACATTTAGTATATAGTACAGTATGCATGAATGCATAAAAGTGATCTCCATCCCAACAGAAAAACAAGATAACTGTTTGAGTGATGGAAATCTAATTACCATGATTTGATCCCCACATATTTGATCTTTTGCATGTATCAAAAGATCACACATAGCCTAGAAATACACACAATCATTATGCATCAATTTAAAACATGAACACCACCACAACACAAGCGATCTCTAATGCTGATCTGACCAACAGCTCCCCAGGAACTTTTGCCGGATTTTGCAGTGAGATAGGAAAAAGCCCTGCAGGCCTGTGCCAGAAACTCCAACAAGCTCAGCCCTCAGGCAAAACCAGAGTCCTGGCATCTTGAAAAAAAACACTAATGTAAGTTCTATGGAGCCTCAGCTCAGATTCAATTTCTACCCACAGGCACAGGCTTAAAAAACAGCAATACAAAGAAAGAGGAGGAGATGGAAACAAGACATGTTATGTAGATGTAGAGTCAGAAAGAAAATTCAGGCTGACAGCAGAGTCTGCGCACACAGAATGCAAGGCAATGGAGCAGAAGGTGCCCAAATGTGCCACACAGATCAGATTAGGGTTGCACTCAGACTCTGCCACTTACTGTGCAACCTGGGACTAATTATTTTGATCTCTCTGGGCCTCAGTCTCCATACCTGCCATTTGAGGAATGGTGATAATTTTCTCATTCTCGGCACAGACATTCACCCAGAACACAGCAGAATGAGCTAAGGGGTTGTTGCCATTGTAAATACTTGTACCACAATTGCCATAGTAAGTTACTATGTAGTGTTATTCTTACCCTGGCTCCCAGAATCACTTGAGGGCAGAGCTCTTGGTTCAGTCCCTGTCACATAGTGAGCAATAAATGTGATCAGTCCCCCAGTCCCTACTGGCCCCTTTAGCAGTAGTGGTCCTTGGTATCTTTCTTGCTGATAGCCCATTGACCATAGGTAGACAAACAATACCTAGACAACAAATGTTCCTTTGTGCTAGAAGGTGCTATTCCAGCCAGCCAGGTGGGTTTAGGGTCTTGTCAGAGACCTTATAATGAGTCTGTCTTCTGGAAGACAAGTTCTGCTACAGTCCCACGGGGGAAATTGAAAAACCAGCCCTGCAGGTTTCAATCTGAAAAGCATTAATGCTATAAAGTATTTCAATTCTAACCAAGGAAAGCGATAAAGCTGTGAGTACCCAGCTGATGTGGGGATAGGGAATTGCTGTCTCCATGGGCTTGATTGCAGAGAATTGGTTCCTGTTCAAAAGGCAGCTGGCTACAAGGGTGAGAGGCAGATTTACAACCTGGAAAATGTAGTGGGGTGCCTGGGAAAGAAATTAGCATCATCAAACAGCGGTAAGAGCTGGCAGAGAGTGAACTTCTTCATGCCCAGAACCAGGGCCTGTGCCTTACTGTCAAATAGCAGTCGTGGCACAAACAACAACAACAAGAAGCCTATATTGAGCCTGTATTTTGTGCCAGCCACTGTCTAGGTGCTGTACAAATGCATTCCTCCATTAAATGTTTACACCAACCATATGAAGCCAGCTTTCATTTTACAGAGGAAGACACTTGGGGCCAGGGAGGTGAATAGTTATTCTGCAGGGCTGGAACTGTGTCGTGCCCAACTCCAAAGGCTTGCTCTGAATTATTTACAAATAAAGCATCCATCACACTGTATTCGGGTGGAGAAACAGCAGATAAGCCTAGGGATCAGGGCAACTTCTCTTCGCTTCCACACTCCCCCATAGAGCTGGGTGAGATGAAGAATGATACAAGCATTTGGATTTGTGGGGAATCATTTAAAAAGTCCTAGCAAATCAGCTGTTCCATTTCACAAACTCCTACCCAGGGCCTCCTGTCTTTCAGGGACCTTGGTGGTCATTCAGCTTTCTATGAACTGAATGTTTGTGTCCCCCAAGTTGAAACCCAATCTCCAACGTGATGGTACTGGGAGATGACTAGGTCATGAGGATGGAACCCTTCTGATGGGATTAGTGTCCTCATAAGAGAGGACGAGCCATGGGCTCTCTCCTTCTGCTCTTCACCATGTGAGGGCACAGTGAAAAGACAGCCTCCAAACACCAGGAAGTGAGCCTTTAACTAGACACCAGGTCTGCCAGTACATTGACCTTGGACTTCCCAGGCACCAGAACTATGGGAAATAAAAGTTTGCTGTTTCAGAGTAGATCATCTCTTCCTCCAGACTCAAGCTTCTTTAATCAGGGAAAATCCATAAATTCCTGATTTCCCTGTGGATAGGCTAAGGTAACACATGAATTTCTGAATTTATGCAAATATCTGTGTTGGGAGTAAGGATAAGTGTTCATAAATAAAGGTGTTGTGCCTTCAGAAAGGAAGAACAACTACTGTCATTTATCTCTGGGTCCTCTGTGCCCACTGCTGGGCTTGATACAGTAAATTTTGATGCAGGACTTTTCTCGGCCCCTTTGCTGGACTTCCAGCAGGGGCACTCCTTCTACTCGGCCTGCCGTGCTCAGGCCCTTGGGTGAAGGAGCATGTGAGCGAGTGAGTGCGAGATCTGGTCGGCTGTTCTGCTGACATGGGAGCAAGCTCCATGCAGAACCCACGGCCAACACTGCATGGAATGCAGTGTTGCCCAGGCAAGGGTGCCTGTGACCCTGAAGCTCCAAAGGGGGTGTTAGTGTGCTGATTAGCTCTTTTAGTTCCACTGTCCACAGCCCAATGGACAGCAGCGTGTTAGCAGCTCAGTTGGCCCCTGGTCCCATCACACGGGGTGGATGCCCTCCACCAGCAAGGGCAAAGGGCCAATGTGACAGCCTTTCTGGGTACCCACACTCAGTGAGTCCCGAGCTTTTGTCCAGCATCCAAGAAGAATAAGGTCATGCTTGATGATTGAAGGATGGTGAGGGTAGAGGATTTCACTGAGTGATGAAAACAGCTCTCAGAGGAGAGGGAAGCTGGAGAGGGAAGGGGAAAGGCAAGTCGTCTTCCCCCAAAGTCAGGAGGTCTCTTCCCCAAAGTCATGCCATCTCCTCCCTGAAGTCAGGCCATTTCCCCTCTACTGACTGAGTCTGGGGTCTTTACAGGGACAGGATAGGGGAAGGGTGGGCCTTAGGTAGTATTGAAAAAGGCAACATACAGTTGGTTAGAAGGCATTATTCAGAAAGAGCCAATCGAGAGAGATCAGGTGAACAGGAATAGAAGTTTTCACTCTGGACCACAGATTTCAGGCTATTTTTGGCCTGAAGGTGGGTTTTCACTGTGACCTGCCCCTGTCTGCCTAGGATTTCTCTGCCTCCTGCCTCTATTAATTTCAGTATATGGTGTTGAGTTCAAGCGAATTTCCAATGGACAGAAAATGCCAACCTCTCTCTAAACCATCACACCTCCTCAGCTAGAGGCCCATTTGTATGCTTGTTTGTAGATTCCCAGGAAAAGAAGCAAAAATAAATTCTCTCTTTAAGCATCTTGCATTGGAGATTCTAGATCCTTAGATAATGTAAACAAGGATTCTGCACTGTGTTTTAAATTTAAATGTGGGAGTTACTTTTTAAAAAAAAGTATATGGGACGGGCACGGTGACTCACGCCTGTAATCCCAGCACTTTGGGAGGCCAAGGCGGGCAGATCATGAGGTCAGGAGATCGAGACCACAGTGAAACCCCGTCTCTACTAAAAAAAAAAAAAAAAAAAAATTAGGGGGCATGGTGGTGGGTGCCTATAGTCCCAGCTACTCGGGAGGCTGAGGCAGGAGAATGGTGTGAACCCAGGAGGCAGAGCTTGCAGTGAGCCGAGATCTTGCCACTGCACTCCAGCCTGCGCGACAGAGCAAGACTCCATCTCAAAAACAAACAAACAAACAAAAAATTATACGTAACTTTTTACAATAAAGGCTGCCTTTAGCTATGTTCCCACATAGTTTAGATTCTCTATTAGAATCTATGTAGATGTTACACTGTTTGAGTACATTGGAACTGAATCAATGAAGCAACAGTTAATGGGTTAATTATCTCAAGATTGGTGGGTAAAATTCACCTCCTATGGCAAAATTTACAACCTTAACTAACAGTCTTCAGAATAAATATTCTAATAAGTGTACTGTCTAAAAATATTCCATAGTCTCAAGGTTACAAGTCAATTGGCCCTAGGATCTTTAAAATTATTCAATAAAACAGAAATACTCTTTGTCCTTTTGTAGTATATGGATCAGATAGAAACTTTAGTATTATCTGATATAAATTAAGTGGAGACTTAAATTTTATGAGAACTGGTTTATAAATATCCTCTTTCTTATATATTCATACATGAGTTAATTGATTCAAAGGTGCCTTGTATCTTAAAACTTGTATCAATAGCTTCTGAAAGTGTCTTGGATTTCTTGCTTGTGGAAATACATTGTAACCTCTGATTTTAACTTTTGAAGCTTTTTCATTTCTGCACTCACTAATTTATATGCAAACATATTTATATGAAATCTGCCTATCACCATGTCTCACACACACACAAAGCTGAGTGGGTTTCCTTCAACATCGTAAGGTATATTTCCAGTGGTCTGATTTGAAACATGAACTCTGCAGCACACAGGAAATATACCTTTGAATGCCCTAGAAAAGTCACAAAGAGAGACCAGCAGAAACTGAGGTTCACTGGGGTCCAAGGTGGGTGCCCACTGGGAATCTATGTCTTGCATAGTGAGGCACCAGAGACGCAGCAGACAAGTTGTGAGCCTCAAATCCAAGGTCAGCAGAGCAGATGCACTGAATCACATGCACTGATTTGCTACCAAGATGCTTTACAAATGGAAAACTCTGTGCAGCCTGCTTCAGGGTAAATAGCAGAGCGGTTTCTTTTATTTAGTGATGGTCAAAAATTATCATAAGCAAAGCCGGCTAGGCTGCCACATATTTTTATCTGTCTTTGACAACACTTATATCTGTATTAGAGTTTTTCACCATCAAAATCAACTGACAAATAAAAACAAATGATGCAATGGTAGTTGAGAGGAGTGGGCTTTTGGAATAAACACAGGAAATAGACAGGAATAAACCAAAACAGCTGTGATTTTTCTTTTTTTACCCTTTTCACCACAGATCAAATAGCACAGAGCTTTAACTCTCAGCATATGGCTTCATTTTAACTGACTGTTATTTTTCTTCTGATTTGGCTAAGAATCACCTCCTCAGTCAAAGTAAGAGCTAAACAATAGGTAAAATAATAATAATAATAATCCCACATTTAGGATGCTACATTACACATGCAGATATGTGAAAGAAGCCACCAAAAACGAGCTCGGCCTTAGCTCAACACCCTGGTGAAGCACAGAGCATGGAGGCTGAGAAGTCTGAGGGAGAAGAGTCCTTTGAAGCCCGTTGTTCCTGGATTATGTGGAGGTGTTACCTGGTGCCACTGCCTCTACCTCAAGCCTAGCAGGGAGGCTTCAAGGAAACCACTTGGAGTGTGTAATCTGCTTCTCTTTGAGTACAGCAGCCCCTCCTTATCTGTGGGGGATACATTCTAAGAGCCTCAGTAGCTGCTTGAAGCCAATGATACCACCAAACCCTAAATATACTATGTTTTCTCCTATACATACCTGTGATAAAGTTTAACTCATAAATTAGGCACAGTAAGAGATTAACAATTAGTAATAAAACAAAACAACTATAACAATATCCTGAATAAATGTTATGTAAACGTGGCCTCTCTCTCTCTCGCCCTCAAAATATCTCACTGTACCATACCCACCTGTTTTTGGACTGTGGTTGACTGTAGGTAACCAAAATCATAGAAAGCAAAACCTCCAGTAAAGAGGGACCATTATATGCTAAGCCACCTGCAATGGCAAGATAAATAACCACTCCTAAGGGTCCCTGCCAAGAGGGTGGCCTACTAAAGTAGGGAGACCCCTTCCCAAGGCAGCTCTGCCTGTAATGGGAGTCAAGGTGGAAGGGTCATAAGATACTGCACGGGAATACATTGCCCACATCCGGGGAGGTGCAGTTCAGCGGAGCCCACGGGAGGGGGCGCCAAAGATGTCACGAATGTGAGTAAAGGGAGACTCCTATCTTGGAAGATCCTCTAACCCCACCTGACTCCAGAGTCAAATCATGATAACACCAAATAGAACGTCCATGTCCCCCATCTGTTCTCCAAAAACTTGCTCTCAAGAACTCAATTGCATAGCTGTGTTCCATTCCAAAATTCCAGGGAAAATGGTGAGAAACTTAAGAGTTCAGATTTTTAAGAACTGCAGACTGGGCATTGTATCACTGAAATCATACTATTTTTAAACCAGCAGTGACCTAAGAACTTTTCATTTCCTGAAAGTGACAGGAAATTGAGGAACCTGCCTGAGATAACATCTTTGGGTGGGCAAGAAGGGTTGATAAGGTAGGTTTGTCAGATAGTCCTGAGAGGGGAAAAGAAAGTTATTTTACAATTGCACTCTATCAAGTTCCACTGTCACCGTCACAGTTATTTTTGTCTACTGCTCTTTCCCCTCCAGAAAGACTATCTGGGTGAAGAGCAAGGGTGCTGATACGGGTGCTTGATGATGATGGCTGGATAGGCAGCAATTTTACAGGTCAGCATCAGAAGACGCCCAGGCTGAGGGTCCATGAGCAGAACAGAGAAAGTAACAATCAGGAAGATGAAAAGAGGAAAAGTCAGGCACATGAGTATATCGATGGACACAAGGATCTTGGTTTCCATCTTACATACCTGCTGCTATTGTGCAAATGTTCCCTCCAAAGTTCATGTGGAAACTTAACCCCAGTGTGGCAGTATTGACAGATGGGGCCTTTAAGAGGTGACTGGATGATGAGGGTTCTACCCTCAAGAATGAATTCATCCATTCATGAATTAATGGATTAATAGGTTATCATGGGAGGGGAATTGGTAGCTTTACAAGAAGAAAAGAGACTGGAACTGGCAAGTTAGCATACTCAGTCCCCTTGCCATGTGATGCCCCGTGCTGCTTTGGGACTCTGCAGAGTCCCCACAAGCAAGAGTGTTCCCACCAGGTGTGCTCCCTTGACCTTGAACCTCTCAGCCTCCACAGCTGTAAGAAACAAATTATTCTTCTTTATAAATTATCCAGTTTCAGGTATTCTGTTATAAGCAAGAGAAAAGAGACTAATACACCCACTAAAGCTCAGTGAATGCTGGCTGCTCCAGGACAGTTCATTCTGAAATCAAAGACTCTTAAACTAGCAAAGGCTTGTTGGAGTAGGAGGGCAGCCCCCAGGATGGATTTGATGCAGGAGAAATCCTCCAACACAAACAAAGAGAAGCAGAGTGGTTTCTAAGAATAGGGCCAGGGGAAAGAGGCCTGTCAATAGAGTGTAAGGGCCCTGGATTGGTCATAAAGAGGCAAGCTGTGCTTCAGTAACCGGCGACCAGAAAATCCCAGTGACTTTAGAAATGTCTACCATACGTTGGCCTGGGATCCGCTCAGCACCATCCTCACTCACTCTGAGACCCAAAAGGAAGGAGCAGCCATTATTTAGAATATGCAGCAGAGGGAAGAGAAAATGTGTGCGGCACTGGCTCCTGAAACTTCTGCACAGAAGTGACTCATCTCACCTCCACTCACATTTCTTTATCCAAAGCAGGTCATTTGGGTGCACCTAAGTTCAAAAGAATGGGAAAGAATAACCCTCCCATGGCAATAGAACTGAAAACTAGTAAACAATAGATAATGCAATCCTTCCCAGGACCCAAGGAGAAAGGAAAAGGCCCTTCTGCTACGGAACCAGAGGATGCTCTTGAACTTAGTGAGGAAGGACTGAAAGACCTGAAGGTCAGGGCTAAAGAGGGGAGCTAGCATCCCATCCTTGCCTGCCCTGCTATCCTGAATTAAGTGAACAGAGTGACCAGATCATGAGTCTAAAGCTGTGTTTTTCCTCCACTCATTCTTCATTCATTTTACAGATATTTACCGAGCACACACTATGCACCAAGCATGATGTTAAATCCTGGAGAGAGATCAATCAAGATGCATGGTCTCTGAACTCCAGGAAGTCATAGTCAGGAGACTTGTATCCTGAGAGCTCCTCATGGTTCACTGAAGCTGGGGGCAGCATGGCTGAGGGGAAAGAGCCCTGGAATTGGAGTCAGAGATCTGACACTGGTTCTAACTTAAAATGTAACGTTCGTCAAGTTCATTCTCCTCTGGAGGCTTCCCTTTCCCTGTCTGATTCGGGGATCTTGTCATTGCAAAGATGGGACCTACTCTACCAGCTTAAATAAAACAGAGCAACAAGAAGGACAGAAAAGCCTCTGACAGGAGCCAAGGCCCCACAAGAGACTGGAAGTCAGGGACTGAGGTTCCTCTCCAGCAGTCACTCATGTCTGCTTCTCTGCCCATCTGCAACCTTTTTCTCTCCTTGCATATTCGTACCCAACCATGGATGCTCTAACATGGGACACCCAGTGCCCTCCTACCATCAAATACAGTATCTTTGAGCCCAGTGCTAACAAAGTTCAAAGATTAAAAAATATACTTGGCCTAGACTGAGTCATGTATCCACTGCTGTGCAACAGCTATGGCCAGTAGAGGAGTCACGTGTTCACTTAGTAAGGACTGTGGTGAGTGGCATTTCTGAAAATGGTTATAGACTGTGTCTCTAAAGAGTAGACCTGGGGAGGAAACTATTGGTATCACCACTTCATGGAGCAGCCATGAAATGGTGACCATAACGGTCTGGTCATCATGTTTCTGCATTCAATGAACTCAAAACTTGTGGGTAAGAAAACTCACTGTAAAAGTGATTTCTGCACACCACATCAGCCTGCTTCCAGAATACAAGTTCCCATAACCCACTCCTTCCCCCTTATTCAAATCTTTCTCCCCATCCAAAACATGGAGAATGGGGTATGAGCTGTAATCCCTGAGAATGTTATAAGTGGTTGATAAATTTTCAATCCTGTGGGGTCTTTTGGGTCCCAGGACCCAATATGGTGGTTGTCCCCACTCCATAAATCTGGAGCTTAGCATTGCCATATCACCATGACTCCAGGGCTATGCCACTTCCACAGCCTGCCTGGAGCCTACATACCATTCTCAGCACCTGCTGAGCTCACTTGGGTCTGAGCCCCCGCTACGGGCACTAAGACCAAATGGCCCACTCATTTCTCCTTTCAGTTTAAGAAGGTGTGACCTGCTAACATTTGTCAGTGAACCAGTTTTTCCATGCCTTCATCCACCCTTGCCTACCACAGAGAGTGCTGGCTGTCCTCACTCAGTTCCATCCCTATGCCCTGCCTCCTAGGAAGGTCGAGTCGTGGTTGAACTGATTTGTGGGCTTTGAAATGAGGACTCTGGAAAGAGCGTGGTAGAAAGTTAAAAAAAAAAAAAAAAAAAAAAAAAACACTTGCTCTGGGGAGGTCTTAGGTGGGTTTTCAAACAAGTTTGTGTTCTCAGCTGCAGGGTGGGAGGGAAATGGAAGGTAGAGAAAAGTGAATGTGAAGATGATTAGAGTCAACTGTGTTTCCCTTTCATAGTGTGTGAGGGGCTCCATGGAAACTGGGGTCATTTTGAAATCGTATGGTTGTGTTCTTGGCCATGGCATTTCTTTCAGCCTGGGCCACACGAGACACCACTGGCATAAGCTCACATCTTCTATCTCAAGCTGAAGTCCCTCCCTGAGAGTTGAACACTCCATTCTAGTTGGCACCAGGCCAGACCACATCTGCAGCGAGATCCTTTGGAGTGGTCCCTCTGATTCAGTCCTGGTGCCCAGTCAGAGCATGGCATGAGTTCAGGCAGCCTTCCCCCATCCCATCCTTGTGTTCAGGGCCCCCGGAGTCCCTACAGAACTTCTTCCTTCAGCCAGCACCCATTCCAAGATGGCTGATTTCCCATAATCCAACCAGCAGGTTGAATCCAAGCACCACTAAGTTCCCTTTGGATTTTAACAACACAAAAAAATACTCAATCCATCCGATAAAATCTCTTAAACTGTGACATCTGAGAATAGTGTATTTGCAGGATAGTCTATGGATTAGGATGAAGTTGGCAGAAAGCTTGGACACAGAGAATTGGTGGGAAAAGGGAGAAAGAAAAAGAAAGCTAAAGTGTCATGAGCTGCTGCCTTTGGATTTAGAACAGATGAATGAGAAATGCCTGTGCCTGATACGCACCCATCCACGTGTGTCTAGACTGGAAGCTAATAAGCTACCTGAGTGTCCCATTCAACCAAAAATTATTGCCCTAGAATACAAGAACCAGTCTGTTAACCAAATATTTTAGAAGGAAGCTCCTCTTGTTTAGTTTTAACACATGCATTTCATAAAATCAGGTCCTGGAGGTTTGTTGCAAAGTCAGGGCCTGGGGACAGGCCCACTGTTAAATTTAAAGGGCTCAAGCAAGAGAACAATGGCAGCCCATAGACCATAAGTCTAAATATTCAAGTGGCAAAAATCAACTCCCTCATCAAAATAAATAAGATAAGTTCTGTCCTCTTACCTTCAAAAATACAGCTTATAATTACGTATATACATTTATATGTAAAGTAAGGTTTTATATATATACACACACTCACATACACATACATATTTGTGTGTCTATATATATATATATACATATATATCTTGCATATATCTGTCTTGCTTTATATACACATAAATAATTTTGCTATGTTTGTTTATATGTAACTCTATAGCGCGCACACACACATATATAGCTTTATATATATGCATATCTATAGAGAGAGCTTTATATATATATACACACACATATCTTGCTTTATAAAATCTGGCTATGATTTGTATAGGTCTGCAAGTCAGCAAAACATCAAAGATGACTGAATTCAATTTTTATTGCACATATCTGGGTATTCTGTTGATGACCCAGTGATGTTCAAATGAGTAATAAAATAAAAACATACATTATTTATAAATACTATATATTTATTCCATAAAATGTTTTTCCTGCTTTCATTCCAGCAAAATCACTAATTGTGTTATAAGTCAGTATTTTCACATAATATATGTTTTATTTAAAGCTATGTCAAATAAGGCAATTTTTTTGAGTCATTATAATTCTTAGATACTTTTTTTTTTTTTTAATTAACTCCAATTTGAACCAATTGCTCTGGTGAGACATTATCTTAGTTTGCTTTTTGTTACCTGTAATACAGTACCTGAAACTGCAGTTTATAATGAAGTAAAATTTCTTTCTTACAGTTCTGGAGGCTGGGAAGTCCAAGGTTAAGGGGCTACATCTGGTGAGAGTGTGTTCCCATGGCTCCATAGGCATTACCCTAGTGGGGACTTTGTGGTGGCTCCATCCCTGCAACAGGTCTCTGCCTGGTCACCAGACTTTCTACACCATCCTTTGAAATCTGGGTGGCCTGCACAGCTTCTGCTTTCTGTCATCCTATAGAATTAGCACCACATGGACCTGTGCCTTCTAGAGCTGCAGCACACAAGCCACACCTGGGACCACTTGATCCAAGGCTGGGGATGGCCAAGGAGCACTGCATGGGGGTGAAGGAAGCAGAGCCCTGAGGTGACCCTGAGCAGCAAGGCCATCAAGAGGACCTCAGGCTTGTCCCCTGCAACCATTCTGCCCTCCTAGGCCTCTGGACCTGCCATGGGAGGGACAGCCTCGGAGATCTCTGAAATGGCCTTCAAGGTCTTTCTTCCATTGTCTTGGGGAATAGCACCCGGCTCCTTTCTATCCATGTGAATCTCTTGAGCAAAAGTTCACTGGGCTACATCCTTGGCTTCTTCTGAACACACTTTTTTTTTTTTTTTTTAAGGATTGCAAAAATTTCTTAAAATTGGAGACACTGTTTTAATCTTCCTGTGCCATGAGACTCCAACAGGCTGTCTACAAAGACCATTGGGAGGCTGAGGATCACTTGAGCCCAGAAGTCTGACGCTGTAGTAAGCCTCAAAGGGCCACTGCACTCCAGCGTGGGTGAGGCAAGACCCTGTCTTTCAAGCGATAAGCTGCATGCTTGCTTGCTGTGGTCATTAAAAACCCTGAAAGCAAAGACAACATATTAATCATGGCAAAAAAACAAACGTGTGATGCTTATTAGTAAAGTAGAACATACTTTTTTTTAAATTATCTACCACATTACCAGGCTGTACATTTTTCAAATTTTTTCACTCCGTTTCCCTTTTCTCTAGCAGTTCACCATAAGAAGTTAGCAGTAATCATGCAACAGCTGGAGCATTTTGCTGTTTAGAAATTTTTTCCACCAGATATGCTGTTCTGTTACTCTTAAATTCTACCTTCCACAGTGTCTTCTGGCATGGACACAGTTCAGCCAAGTTCTTTGCCAATTTATAACAAGGATGGCCTTTACTCCAGTTTCCAATACCTTGTTCATCACCTCCATCTGAAATCTCATTTGAATGGTGTTTACTGTCAATATTTCTACCAGTATTCTGGTCACAACCACTTAACAAATCTCCAAGGAGTTCCAACCTTTCCCTTATCTTCTTGTCTTCTAAGCCCTCACCAGGATCTAGGCTTTTTCTAGCCTGCTCTTCCAAATTTTTCTGGCTTCTGAAAATGCTTACACATTTTCAGGTATTTGTTATCAGCAACACCCCACTTCTCAATACCATTTTTTTTTTTTTTTTTGGTATTTGCTTGCTTTCTATTGCTGATAACGGAATACCTGAAACTGAATAATTTATAAAGAAAAGGAATTTATTTTTTACAGTTAAGGAAGCTGAGAAGTCCAAGGTAAAAAGGCCACGTCTGGTGAGAGACTTCTTGTTATTGGGAACTCTTTGCAGAGTCCTGGGGCAGCACAGGATGTCACATGGTAAAGGGACTGAAGCATGCTAATGTGCTGGCTCAGGACGCCCTTTCTCTTCTTACATTGCCACCAGCTCCCCCTCCATGATAACCCACGGATCCACTAACTCATTACTCTATTAATCCATGAGTGGATTCATCCATTCATGAGGGCAGAGCCCTTGTTGTTCGATCACCGGTTACAGGCCCCATCTCTTAATGTATTCTACCACACTGGGAATTACATTTTAACATGAGTTTTGGAGGGGACAAACATTCAAACCATAGCAAACAGTAGCAACTGGGATTGTCAATAGTAGTAAAGCAATCCTTAGGCTCATCAAAGGACTATACATTTCATACATAAGTTCAAACAATGCAATGGGGCTGTATATAATAAATCATTTTCTCAAAAAATATTAAACATGTGAATCTCATTACAAAATCCCTATCATTTATATTAGCTTTTCAGTGGCTCCTATAGCAATATCTGTAGTCATATGACAATAATGTTAAGAATTGGTATCACACTTCACAGATGTTACATATACAGTACATACACGCACATATATACACACACACACAAATTTAAGAATAGGATGAATTTTGCTTATTACTGCTGCATGATCTTCAGCCACCATGTACAGTGTTTGTGGTTTTGTGAATACTGCACTAAGTCATGAGTTTCATCAGAACCACACATTGCAACCAAATCAGCAAGAATTGGATCACTCTCTTTATGCAGAAATCAATTGTTCTCAAGCTATCTGAGAGGAAGGATTTGACAAGTTAATTAATTTCTCTTTTTGCTTGTGGAAAGGCTTCTGCAGCTCATACCCTCCCAGCGTTCCAGAGCACTGTTGGCCTCTGAGGTTGCAGCCTCTCAGCACACACCTGCCTGGAATGCCAACACCGCTGCCTTTGGTTTGGAGGACATGGGGCAAGAGTTGGGTGGGAAAGGAGTGTTTCTTGGGGCTAAATGTGTCAGTCACAGAACAGATGTTTAAGATTGCAGGTTGTTCTGAGAAAATGCTGAACTGTGGATCCTGAGAGCAGAATACAGAAGAGTGTTTTGATACATTTACTTGCATGTACTCCTGTTATCTACAAAACATGGGGCTCAGGGAAAGAAGTCTAAGAGCTGTATTTGTTGGAGGGTCAGCTGAGAGCTATGTGCCCCAACCTCCTGTTAGGACTTTAATTGAAGTAAGGAGCTAGTCCAAAGATCTTGTGAATCTCTCAGTCATCATCAAGGCCATTAAGTGCAAAATGCATAGCGGGGAGCGGGCAGAAAGAGCAGAACTCTAATGCCCAGCCAGGGAGGGAAGCTGGTCTCGAACTCCCAGCCTTAAGCAATCCTTCCACCTCTCAGCCTCTCAAACTGTTGGGATTACAGGTGTGAGCCACCATGCCTGCCCTAGGAAACATCTGCCTTTTGTCCAGCAGGAGGATCTGTGAGTAACCAGGAGGAAGCCACAAGTGAGAAAGTGTCTTTCTTTACTTGTCCCTCGTTAGAATAGTGACAGTAGTACATTGACAGCAAAGAGAATCCGCCAGAATCTCTCTCCTCATTCTCCTCCTGGGGCTGAGGAAAGGGAAGGGAAGGGCAGGAAGAGTTCTAGTCACGATAAGGATCAGGAAACTCCCTGGGCATTCTCCCTCCAGAGCCCAACATTAGTGTCCTCCTGCTCCTTCACTAGTATCGGGACCTCTGAAGAGGTTGGACTGAGGTGGCCAGAAGCCTAGGAATGCTGGCAGCCACCAAAGCTGGAAGAGGCAAGGAAATGGATTCTCCTCAAAACCTCTGTGTGGAGTGTGACCCTGCTGTCATCTTGGTTTCTGCCTAGTGAAATCTGTTTCCAACTTATCTCCTCCAGAACTATAAGACCCTACCTCTGTGTTGTGTTAAAGTCACTCAGTTCCTGATGTGTTACAACAGCAACAGAAAACCAATACAGCATCTTCCACTGGAGACTGTTCCTTCCTAGTTCTGTTTATCTTTCTGGGCCTCTCTTTGGGCTGTCACTTTACCTTGAAGATTTCTCTTTACCTTCTGAAAGAGGTTCTCTAAGTGTTTAGTAACTTTCCCACCTCAGAGTCTCTGCTGGTAGGGGCAGGAAGTGTCCTTCCCAGCACAGGGGGGAGCTCAGAAACATCTCCTGGGTCCAGATGCTAGAAGGTAAGGCCTGGCTCTTGTGTGTGTAGGTCCCACTTGTGCAGGTGGCAGGACAGTGGAGGGACAGAGGGATCCTCTCAGAAGCCCACCCTGGCTTGCTGTCAAAAAATTGAGTTTGAGCTCTGACATCTGAAACAGGTCCCCTCCCTAGTGTGTATATGGGAACTTATTTCTGAACTCTTAATCCTAAATCCTCAGGCCCAACCACTTTCTGGTTATAAGGAGCATCTGACAGATAATTCCATAAAGGCACCTGGGCTGCACTTGCCCTCTGAGGGCCTGGTGTTTGGAAAGTCCTGCAGGTGACTCTGTCAGCAGCTGTCTCAGAGCCAAGGCTGCCATTGAATAGGTCAGCAGTTACCAGTCCAAAGGCTCTGGGGAGACATTGATGACCTGTGGTCGGGTGGCCTGGCTGGCTGAAGGCTGTGCCACTTATCCTGTTGGTCCATTCGAAGATTGTCTTGTTCGTTGATCAAGCCTGTTCAGATCACACTGACAGAGCATTGGGGTATGATGTTCAATTACAGGGAACATGGGAAGCAGAGCTGCCGGCTGGGTGTACTGATCATGCACACATGTGCTTAGCAAGATTGGAGCAGATGTTCCTGGTCATGATGCCCATTCCCTTCCCCACCCTGCTTGTCATTCATCACCATGTTGAGGGGTCACCCTGCACATCACAGGCGCCCTTTCTGCCCTCCTGGCACACCCAGCTAGCCTGTCAAGGCTCAGCTCCTGCAACACCTCCTCTGTAAATATCCTCTGATGCCTTCTTCCCCCAGTGGGTCACCTCTTCCTTTGTTCCCCTCTGTATCCTGCATGTTTATGTTTGCACACTCTTACATCACCTTAGATATGGTATTTCTTCATTACATGGCTGCCTCCCTGGTCTTCTGCAAACTCCTTGAAGGCCAAGACTAATTTTCCTTTCAATATGTTCCAAACCTAGCACAGTGTTTGGTGGATTTTGTTACCCAATGAAGGGTGTTAAATGATCCACTAAAGCACTCAGTCTCCAATGATATCCATTCAAATGTATCATTCATCTCTAAGAGCAGGTTTCTGCTCAGCATAAACCTATGAACTTGGTGGCATCTCAAAGAGAGACTCAGAAAGATAAACTGAACCAGGAAGGAACCACCTCCAGTGAATAATGCTGTACTGGTTTCATGTTGCTGCTCAGGAACTGAGAGGCTTTAACACAACACAGATGTAGGGTCTTATGGCTCCAGATGTCAGAAATTGAAAATGGGTTTCACTGGGCTGAAACCAATGTGACAGCAGGGTCATTCTCCACTCAGAAGTTTTAAAGAGAATCCATTTCCTTGTCTCTTCCAGCTTGCTTTTGGTGGCTGCCAGCATTCCTTAGCTTGTGGCCCCCTCACCCTGCTCTCTTCTTCGTATTGCTGTCTCCTTTTCTATAGTCAAATGTTCCCTTGCCTTCCTCTACCTCCCTCTAATAAGGACAATTTTGATGACATTGACCTGACTGAATAATCCAGAATAATCTCCTCATCTCAAAAATCCTTAACTTAATCCCATCTGCAAAGTCATTTTTGTTATACAAGGTAACATTCACAGGTTCCAGGGGTTAGGACTCACTGTCTATAGAGAACTGTTCTTTAATCTAACACGGATGCTAAACCCATCAACACATTTATTTGGTAATTGAAGTTTGAGCATATACTCTGTCTTAGATGCTAGGGTTATTCTGAGAAGGAACAACAACATGATTAGATGTAGTCTCCACCTTTCCGAGTTTGCAGTTTAGCCAGGGAGAGAGATGCATAAACAATGAGCTGCTCCTGGAGCAGGAAGCCCCTAGGAGCTCAGGGCTGACCTCTGAGCTGCTGGGCCTGCTTAGAGCTAGGCGGCCTTAAGATACGTCCACAGCTTTATGGGAATGTCTGTGTGACATTCAGAGCCCTGATACTGGGAACCTTCTTACAATGAACATCCACAACCCCTCTAACCAGAAGGACCACCGCCTGCCAGCTTGGATGGACTCTCCACTCCTCCCCCACCATCGTCCCTGATGTTTTGGGAGCAGAATCTGACGGGCTGAGAAGAGCTGATTCTCAAACGTGAGAGAAGAGGGGAGGGACATGCAAGGGAGAGATTCAGGCAATCTACCCCATAGAGAACAGGGATAGAGAGGTGGTGCAGGGAGGCTGGGGTGGAGGAAGGGCATCAGTCCCCCTTCCCACCCATCTTTCTATGTTTTGTTTTTTAAATTAATTTTTAGAGCAGTTTTAGGTGCATAGAAACATTGGGCAGAAAGTATAGAGTGTTCCTATGTACCCTCTCTCCCGGCAGCTGCAGTTTGCCGTATTATTAACAACAGGCATTAGTGTGATATATCTGTTACAATTGATGAACCGATATTGATACATTATTACCGTTAAAGTGACCTAAATGTGGCCTGAGAAGGACTCCGTACTTCTATATTTGAGACCTTGTGGATGAACTGTAACCTAATTTAGGATTAGTATGCATCTGTAACAGTAGCTGAGTCTTGGTCAATCCCAGCAGCCATACTTCAAACCACTCATACACCACCAAGTGTTCAAACTGTGTTCAAATAAGGCAAAGGCTAAGCTGTAACCAATCCAGTTGTTTCTGTACCTCACTTCCGATTTCTGTACGTCACTTACCTTTTTTTGTCTATGAATCTTCTTCCACCACACGGCTGCGCTGGAGTCTCTCTGAAGCTGCTGTGATTCTGGGGGCTGCCCCGTTCACGAATCGTTCATTGCTCAGTTAAACTCCCTTCAATTTAATTCGGCTGAAGTTTTTCTTTTAACATTACTAACTAAAGTCAATCGTTTACATTAGGGTTCATTCTTTGTGTTATACGGTTCTATGGGTTTTGACAAATGTATGATGACATGTGTCCACTACTACAGTATCACACAGGATAGTTTCACCACAAAAAAGACCCCCACCTCCCAGCTTCGTCTATTCTTCCCTCCTTCTCTTCCCCCAATCCATGGCAACCGCTGATTTTCTTACTGTCTCCATAGTTTTGCCTTTTCCGGAATGTCATGTAGTTGGAATCATACAGTATGTAGCTTTTTTAGATGGATTTCTTTCACTTAGCAATACATATTTAGGGTTCTTCCATGTCTTTTTATGGCTTGGCAACCAATTCCTTTATATCACTGAATAATATTCCATTGTCTGGATGTACCACAGTGTATTCATTCACCTATTAAAGGACATCTTGATTGCTTCCATTGTTTCCAGTTTTCTGGCAATTATGAATAACATTGCTATAAACATTTGTGTGCAGGTTTTTGTGTGGATGTACATTTTTAACTTGTTTGGGAAAATACGTAGGAGCTTGATTGTTGGATCATACGGTAAGAATACGTTTGATTCTATAAGAAACTGCCAAACTTTCTTCCAAAGTGGTTGCAACATTGTGTATCCCCACCAGCAATGAATGGGAGTTGCTGTTGCTCCACATCCTCACCAGCATCTGGTGATGTCAGTGTTTTGGATTTTAGCCATTGTCATAGGTGGATGTGGCATCTCACTCTTGTTTTTAAGTTGCAGTTCCTTAATGACACTGGTGTGAAGCATCTTTTTGTATACTTATCTACCATCTATACAGACCCATACCATGGATACTATTCAATGATAAAAGGAAATGGTCCATCCAGTCCCCAAAAGACATGAAAGAGTCATAAATACATATATCTTTTCTTTGGTGAGATGTCTGTTAAGATCATTGGCCCATTTTTTAATGGGTTGTTTATGTTGCTAGTATTGAATTTCAAGAGTTCTTTGTATATTTTGGATATAATGCCTTTTTCAGATATGTGCTTTGTAAATATTTTCTCCCAGTCTGTGGCTTGTCTTTTCATTCTTCTAACCACCCCACCTTTTGACTTTTTTTTGCTAATGAAAGTGTTCAGAGTGTAGAGTATGGGAGTGATTGAGGTGGAGAGAAAGGGGTTAGAAGAAGTGGTGCTAAGGTTATAAATTAGATTCACTTTGATTTCCTTTGAGGGATATGGAGGAAAAAATGAAATTCTTTTTTTATCTTAATTTTAATTTTTTTTATTTCTGTCTGAAAGGGTCGACTCTCAGAGGGCCACCAGCTGAGTCTACTCTTGCAAAAATGACCCTACTCTGTGTATGTGTTCCTGTGTCAGTCTCTACCCAGACTGCGACCTTCTAGAGGGCATGGACTTGCCTTGCTCTTTACTCCTTCCCAGTGCCTGCTCTGTTGGGTGGTGCTTAGAAGACAAGTGTGGGATATTAACAGAAGCACATCTTTAACAAGAGTAAAACCAAAGTATAATCTTCCCCCTGTCTTCCCTAAGCTGGGCTGAGAAAAGCTCCAAATCCTAACATTCCCTCAGAGTCTCCCCGCTGCCTCTCGGCACGCCGGATCTGCCCCCTAAGGCTACCAGTTCTACAGGTCAGTTCATTCTTTGCTCTGGCATCTCCCCTGACCCTCCATCAGCTGGAGTAATTGTTTCTTAATTGGACTTTAAGTCATTCTGTGCAGGAAGCAGGGGAAACTAGAATTAAATGAAATCGGGATTTGAATCCAAAGGAAATAAAGAAAAATTAAACCAAAACGTTATATAGAAGAGTTGAAAAACAGAATGGATGAAGGGGTGAGGGATGGAGACATATCCGTGTTTGTATACATTGGTATGTTAGGAAAATCAATGGATTTGGACTTCAAAATTCTAATCGCAATAAAACATTATGTCCGTGAGAAAATTACTCTCTCAGTCCTCAAATTCAGCATCGGTAAAAATGGAAGGCTGGTCATTTAATTTACAAAGACCTTTTTATATCTTATCTTTTCAGAAACAGCAGCAGTTTCTGTTTATTCTAGAAGGTGACTGCATCATTTAAAAAGAAACCAAAATACTTTTTCTGACTTTCCCTGAACAATTCCTGGCGGTGCCACTAGATGGCGGAATGAGACCACAGTGGTGCCGTATCAGTGCGCTGCAGATCTGTATGCAGCCGAGGCAGCAGCAAACTATGAGCCGTCTCCTGCAGGCATCTGATTAATAATAGGGCTGTAATTATCTTTACACAATCCCGACTGCAGCCCAGTTGTAGCCGAGCTGTTAAATTAAACTGCACAAATAAATATGCCAGGCAACTCAGCCTCCCCACCCGTCCCTACCCTGGGTGGCTTCCAAGCTTATTAACATATCAAAACACAAACCCAACCCTCCCATCTCCCTTCATTTTCATAACAAAAGGGGCCCCCTTTCATCTCCCAGCAACCCAATCTGTATTTAAATAGCTCTGTGAAGACTGATAACATTATTACTTTATTTCCCTGAATCTCGCCTGGGGATCTCTCCAATGTGTTTCCCCAGGAAACTGGATGGATGTGTTTTATTAGGCAGATGAATCGTCCCCTCCTCCCCATCCCCAGCTGCCTTAAGCTTCTGGCTGGGTGTAAGTGGGAAGCAAAATAGACAGGAAGCCTCCCCTGAAGACTCCAGATATCACAGATCAGCCCTGCTGTGTCCCTAGCCCAATCAGGCGATGCCTGATGTCCAAATGATCTTAGATCAAGACAAAATAAACAAAGCATTATAAACAAAAACAAACTCTGACATCCGGGTGCACTCCACATAGGGTGCAGGTCAGGTCATGGACGCTGTTTGGAGTTAGTAATTGTAGGGCCTTGGGCACTGAGTCGCGTTATTAAATGTAGGGCCCTGGGCGTCAAGTCATCTTGGAGTTATTAACTGCTGGGCCCTGGGCTGTAAGTTATTTTTAGAGGGTAAAGGTTGCTAGAGAGCATCTCACCCCAGGCTCCAGGGCCTACTGAGTGCACTGAGTTTATTCTGCACAGTATCGTGCACAAGAGCACATCTGAAGAGCATCCACTCTGTTCACCAGTCTCCCAACCTCAGGAACCACCGTTTCCCCCTCAGTTCCTTGCAATCTAATCTGTTCATTTAAGGATGAGGAACCAAAGTCCAGGAAAGAGGAAGAGGTTGCCCAGGGTCCTGGAGAGTCTTCTGCAGAGTGGGACAAGGACTCTCTGGGTCTCCTGACTCCACCATGTCTGCTCACTCCTCACTTGACCTCCTTGAACCTCAGTTTCTCCCTCAGGGCCTCTGCACACCCACACATCACACCCACATTCCCTACACCCAGCAGGATGAGTGGCACAGAATAGGTATGCAATGGACAGGAGTAGAGGAAGGAAGTGAGGAACTGCATGAAAAACTGGAAAGTGGATGTTTAGATGAAAGAAGGAGTCTGGTCCCCATGGGTGGTCCCTAACTGGGGTCCGGCCTGGCAGAAGATGGCATGGGAGTAGACTCGGCACTCCTGAGGCTCACTGGCACTACAGCCTTAGAGCTGGCAGCATGGGACATTTCAAGTCACACAAAGCTGGGTCCCCCAATCCTGTACCTGCCAATAACCCTCTTTCTCCAATCCACATTGACTCTGGACTGACTTAGAAATGGAACAAGCCTGAGCATGACAGGGACCAAATTGGAGAGCGGGCAGGGCTGATGGTGAAGTGGGTGTCGACTGGAGGCTGTGTCAGGCAGGGGCAGGCTGTAAGAGAGGCAGTCGTCCTCTCCTCCCATAAGTAACAGTTTGGTAGGCATGACAAGCCCACCAGTGACAACTCTGAGGTGTGGGAGGGAGCCGTGGAGAGGGCGGTCCCGATGGGGACAGCCAGCTCAGGATCTGTGCATGAAACTGGTGCTAAGGTTAGGACCACTAAGAAGCTCCCCTTCAATAGTGAGATCCATGTGAGAGACGCCCAGGCCCGCAGGAGTGGAGGAGAGGAACAGGGGCTGGACTGGTGAAAGCGCCCCTCCCACACGGTCCAAGGAGCCCCCACCTGCACTCTAAGATAGCACTGCTGTGCTCCACAGAGAGAAAGCCTTGCCGCTCTCCTCCTGGTAGAGGAAGTGGGTCCTACAAAGCAAAGATGGGGGTCTTAGGGTTGGGGGAGCAGCTGGAGAAGGAGAGGGGTCTTGTTTCCCTGGGGCAGGGGGAAGGAAGGGAAGGGGTCCTGAAGCACGCCTGAAAGAAAGGCCGCCAGGAGGGAGAACCGCACACCACCCTTCCTGCCAGAGCTCCAGAGGAGGCTGCGCTCTTGCAGCCCAACCCGGGTCTCTCCTAGGTGATGCTGCTTCCCCTTCCTGCTCCCCTGCCCAGGAGGGAAAGGAAGAAAGGAGACAGGGAGCCAGCTTGCTTTCCTCTCACCTCTAGAGGGGCAGCCAAGGGTTTCTAGGCTGTGCCGAGGGCCCCCAGAGCCCAGGGCCATGCTGCAGACACGTGTCCTGGGTTCCCCTTGAAGAGAAGGCTGGAGCGATGTCTCTGTGGACTGTTGTCCCACAGGAATTCAGCTCCTTCCCATTTGAGCTCCTGCATGGCTCTTGCATGCATGCATTCCACAAATAATAATTAAAAGTCTATTGTGTACAGAGTATTACACTAATCACTTAAGAGGCACACGGAGGAAGAAAGGACATTATGAAGCCTTATTTATATATTTATCATCCTTGAGTTCTAGAACTGTAAGGCAGCTCAGAGATCATCAGGGCAGCTTCTATTCTTATGTGTCCCGGAAGGTGGGAGGTGGAAGGAACCCCCAGGCCACCACCATGCTGTCTCATTTTGTAGATAGGGAGACAGGAAGGGGAGTATCCTGCCTCTTCCACCCTACCCATGGTGAGTTACTGAATTGGGGTCTGAGTTTCTGTTTTTTCTTTCCTATCAGGAAGCCCTGCTTTAAAATAATGCACCTTTATTTCTCAGGACTTCTTTCTCCCGAATGCCCTGTGAGTTAGGACTGTGTCTCCTCTTGCAGAGGCTAAATCTGAGGCCAAAGGAGTTTCCATAAACTGCTCTGGATGCAGGCCAGGCCCCTGCACTGAAGGATGGAAGAGGTGAAAAGACCAGAGTTTGAGGTTCAAGATTCCAGAGCTCCAGACCTGGGAGGTGGCAGTTTGCATGGAAGAAGCCAAGAGCCCTCAAGGGAAGCTGCAGGGAATCAGGGAAGCAGGCACCAAGCGGCGGTTGCTAAGGAGGCAGATGGTCAGAAGGGCAAGAGATGAGAGGAGCTGCCCAGAGAGTATGGCCGGCAGAAGGGCGGGCTTCGCAGTTAGATTGAATGAGCTCAAAGCTCAACTCTATTACATTCAAGGTGTGCGCACTCTAGCAAGTCGTTTAACCTTGGCAAGCCTTGACTTCCTCATCTCTGAAATGGAAATGTTACTGGTACTTTTGGCTTAAGGTTGTTGAGGGCGGCCATCTGAGAATGCAGAATGCCTGGCTCATGTTACACACTCAGTTAGCACTGGCTTCTTTCACCAAAACCAAAGTGACTTGAAGATGCGGGGATGATGTCAGGGGATGGAGTTAGGTGAGGCCCACCTGTCAGAGACAGGCATCAGAGACCACAGGGGAGCGTCCTGAGGACTCGGCAGACCGGGGGAAGTGGAGGGAGGTTTAGTCCAGGCTCTGCCTCTGTCTCGGCCTGTAGCCTTGGAGAAGTCACTCCCTCTCTGGTCTTGCAAATCTCACTTTCTATGGGGCCCATAGGGAGAAAAATGGAAGTTGGGGAGAATCTGAGGGAGAGGTGACGTGTCCTGACAGCAGCAGTGGGAAGCAAGAGTAGCATGATCTTCATCTCAACTGGAGGTAAAAGAAGCAAAGCATGAACAAGGGATCTCCAGGTCCAGATAAAGTGTGGGAAGGATGGACAGGCAAAATGGGGACTGGGATGAGGGTGCAGTGGAGTACACCTGCAATCCCAACACTTTGAGAGGCCGAGGTAGGCGGATCACTTGAGCTCTGGAGTTCAAGACCAGCCTGGGCAATGTGATGAAATCCCATCTCTACCAAAAATACACAAATTAGCTGGGCGTGGTGGTGCATGCCTGTAGTCCCAGATGCTTAGGGGACTGAGGTGGGAGGATCACCTAAGCCCACAAGGTCAAGGCTGCAATGAGCCATGATCATGCCACTACACTCCAGCCTGGATCATGAGCTAGACCATCTCAAACAAACACAGAAAAAAAGGCAGCTGGATGGGAGCAAGGTTTGGTGTCATGTGCCCTGCAGGAGAGCAGAGAGTTCATCGTAGTAGAACTTTATAACTGTAAGACAATCTACAAAGTACACTCACACTCATAGATTCATGTGACCTCAGAAGGACCCTATGAGACAGGCTGAACAGGGATTATGTGACCCGTTTCACAGAGGACATCATTATCAAGTCTATATTTGTGTCTTTATTTTCATTCATCTCAAAGTCTTCTTCTAATTCCCCTTGTGATTTCTTTTCTCATTCATTCATTATTCAGTGGAGTATTGCTTACTTTCTACATATTTGTGAAATTCCTATATTTCTTTCTATTATTTATTTCTAATTTCATCCTATTGTAATCAGTGAATATACTTTGTATAATACTAACCTTTTTATATTTCTCAAGGCTTGTCTCAAGGTCTCATACATGGTCTATCATGGAGAATGTTCCATGAGAAAACATTGAGAAAAATGTATATTCTGCTGTCAGTGAGTACTCAGTAGAGATCTATTAGGACTAATTTACGTATAGTGTTGTTCAAGTTTTTTATTTCTTTGTTAATCTTCTCTTGAGTTCTATCAATTATTAAAAGTGTGGTATTAAAGCCTCTAACTATTATTGTTCAGTTTTCTATTTCTCCCTTCAATTTGGTCAGATTTTGCTTCATAAATTGCAGGTCTCTGTCATTAGGTATATGAGTATAAAAATATATGTACACATATATATACACATATACACATATGTACATGTATACACATACACATATGTATGTGTATATATATATTTTGAGATGGAGATGTGTGTGTGTGTGTGTATATATATATATATTATTATTATTTTTTTTTTTTTTTGAGATGGAGTTTCGCTCTTGTGGCCCAGGCTGGAGTACAGTGGCGTGATCTCGGCTCACTGCAACCTCCGCCTTCCGGTTTTAAGCAATTCTCCTGCTACATGCCACCACGCTCGGCTAATTTTTGTGTTTTTAGTAGAGATGGGGTTTCACTATGTTGACCAGGCTGGCCTCAAACTCCTGACCTCATGATCCACCCACCTCAGCCTCCCAAAGTGCTGGGATTACAGGCGTGAGCCTCCACACCTGGCCAGGTACATATATTTTTATAAGTTGTAACTTCCTGATATGTTTGACCATTTTGTGATTGTAAAATGACATTTCACAATAACTTTTTTGTTTTAAAGTATGTTTCGTCATATATTCATATAGCCACTCCAGTTTTCTTATGACTGCTATTTGCGTGATGTATCTTTTTCTGTTCTTTTACTGTCAACACATTTATATATTTAAAGCTAAAGTGTGTCTCCTATAGAAAGCATATAGATGGATCTTGTTTTTTTTCATTCAGCCTGACGGTTTCTGCTTTTTGACTGTGTTATTTAATCCATTTACATTTAATGTTATTATTTATATAATTGGATTTGTGTCTGTCATTTTACTTTTTGTTATCTAAATGTCACATGTCTTTTTTCTTCTTTATTGCTTTATTTTACATTCACTGAATATTTTCTAGTGTAGCATTTTAATTTCTTTAAACTATTTTTGCTTTTTAAAACTTTTTTCTAGTGGTTGCTCTAGGGCTTACATTATATATCTTAGCTTATAAGACTCTGTTTCAGATTTATAGTAACTTAATTCCAATGAAGTATAGAAATGTTATTCCCATATAGCTGTTTTCTTTTCACCTCCTTTGTGCTATTGTTGTTATAACATCCAAGTATGTTACAAATTCAACAATGCATTATCATAATTATTAGTTTATATAATTTTATGTCTACATTTAAAGCTAAGAAAAGAAAGGAGGACATGTATACATTTATAGAATTTGTTGTATTTACCTTTAATTTATCACTTGTTTGTCTTCATTTTCTCTTTTTCATTTTCATTGATTTGGTTTTCAACTCCAGAATTTCCACTTGTTTCTGTGAATTCAAATTACCATCTGTTATCATTTCTTTACTCCAATACGACTTTGCTCCTGTCTACCTTTTTTGTGTGGTTATTGTTAAATATATTACGTTTCTGTGTATTACAGGCACAACAATGCAATTATATACATATTGCTTTATACAGTTTGTTTTTAAATCAGTTAAGCAAAGAAAGAAGAAACGTGCATTTATACTTCATTTTATAATTGTATAGTTACCTTCGCTGGTGCTCTTTGTTTTTAACATGTGGATTCAAATTTCCATCTGGGCTTATTTACTTTCAACATGAAGCACTTCCTTTAGTGTTTTCCATAATGTAAGTTCAGCAATGAATTCTCTCAATTTTTATTTGTCAGGAAATGCCTTTATTTCACCTTCATTTTTGAAAGATCGATTTTCTGGACATTGGATTCTCAGTTAAAAGGTTTTTTTTTTCTTTTTTCTGCACTTTGAGTATGTCATCCCACTGCTTTCTGACTTACATTGTTTCTGGTAAGAATTCAACTGTTAATCTTATTGGGGTTCCCTTTTATGTGATGAGCCATATTTCTCCTTCTGCTTTTAAGATTTTCTTTTTGACTTTGGCTTTCAATATTTTTACTGTAGCGTATCTGGGTGTGGAGCTCTTTGCATTTATCCTACTTGGAGTTTGTGGAGATTCTTGGATACACACATTGATTTTTTTCAGTAAATTTGGGGTTTTTCAGCCATTATTTCTTGTGATATTTTTCTACTCCTATCTCTTTTTACCTTTTTTTCTTTTTGAGACGGAGTTTCACTCTGTCGCCCAGGCTGGAGTGCAGTGGTGCGATTTCGGCTCACTGCAAGTTCCACCTCCCGGGTTCACGCCATTGTCCTGCCTCAGCTTCCCGAATACTTGGGACTACAGGGGCCTGCCACCTCGCCCAGCTAAGTTTTTGTATTTTTGGTAGAGACGGGCATTCACCATGTTAGTCAGGATGGTCTCGATCTCCTGACCTTGTGATCCACCTGCCTTGGCCTCCCAAAGTGCTGGGATTACAGGCGTGAGCCACCATGCCCAGCCTCTTTTTACCTTTTGACATCCCCCAACCCAGAAAGAATTCTGCAGCACACAGCATTTGGACTTAAACCACAACATCAGCTGTTTCTTTGGTCTTCAGCTTGGTGATCTGTGGGCTTGAACTGTAGCATCAGCTCTCCTCTGGGTCTTCAGCCTGCTGGCCCTTTCATCAGGCTGAACTGGGGGTGGGAGGGGAAAGATAGGGAGCAAGTTGTGGCTCAAGTGCCAAAGGCCTTCATGTTATTAGCATATTTCAGTAGATTCTTGTGAAATTTATTTTGGTACACTTAAATGTATCCCACATTTCTCTGAGGGTCTGCTAATTTTTCTTTTTTATTTTCTCTCTGTTCTTTGGATTGAATAATCTCTGCTGATCTATCCTCAAATTTACTGATTCTTTCTTCTGCCCATTCAGATCTACTGCTGAGCCTTGCTAATAATTTCTCATTGTCATTGATTTGGTTTTCAACTCCAGAATTTCCACTTGTTTCTTTTTTTATAATTTCTGTCAGTTTTTGGATATATTCCATTTGATGAGCTGTTTCTTCACTTATTTAATCACGCTTTCCTCTGGTTATTTGAACATAAGTATAATGTCTACTTTGAAGTCTTTGTCAAATCTGACATCTGGTTCCCTTCACAGGCAGTTTTGCTGCCTGCTTTTTTTCTTGTATATGAGTCACACATTTTTGTTTTTTTACATATCATAATTTTGTGTTGAAAAATGGATGCTTTAGGTAATAAATTGTAGCAATTCTGGATACTGATTTCCCTCCCCCAACTCCAGCTCTTGGGTTTCTTGTTTCATTATGTGTTTGTTTTGTGACATGGCTAGGATATTTTTGCAAAGTCTATTCCCTGTGCAGTGTTAAGCCTTTGGTGTTGCTTGCTCCTTGGTGCTCACCTAGGACAGCAGTAGTTTTAGCAGAGCTCTCTTTGGATGCCTGTTTACTAATCTGTCTGTTAAACTATCTTCCTGACTTGGTATTACACCCAGTCTTTAACCTCCACTAATTACTCAGTGCTTGCTTTGCTGTTTTCAACAACACCTTAAGACATAAATTGCTCAGCGGTTTGATCCATTTAATTGGGAAAGGGGTAGCTTCTGAGACCAGTCTTTGAGGTTTGCTCTGACCCTAGGAGGGTGATTCTTAGCTGTCTCTTTCTCTAGTTCTTTCTAGTGAACTAACTAGACTCATTGCTCTTAATAAGAGGAATTATTCTTTCTGAATACAACCTTAGGCTTGAACTTCCCCATGTTCTGTTTCAAACAAAGTCAGTTCCTTTGAGGGGAGCTTTGGCAGTCTCTCTTCTTATAGATTCCCCAGGGAAAATCTCTGAGCCATTACTCTGGGCACTGGGCAGAGTGCTAGCATCTGGTTAGCTTGTTTCTTCCAGCATGTCCTACAAATGATCTGGGGTCAGGGTAATTTAGGGCTCCAGTATTCGCAGTCTGTTGTACTTGGGGCAAAGACTCTGTCCTATAGGCCAAGAGAGGGAGAAGGGAGAGAGAGAGATTAATTTCAAATCATTGGATTATGTGAGTATGGAGGCTGGCAATCCCAAAATCTGCAGGATGGGCCAGCAGGCTGGAGATGCAGAAGAGAACTGATGCTACAGTTCAAGTCCAAAGGCCATCAGGCTGAAGACCCAGGAAGGAGCTCACATTGTGATTTAAATCCAAATGCTGTCTGTTGCAGAATTCTCTCTGGTTTAGGGGAGATCAGGAGATCAATCATTCGTCCTGTTTAGGTCATAACTGACTGTGATCGGAGGAGGCTCACCTGTATTATGGAGGGAAATTTGTTTTACTCAAAGCCTACCAATTTAAATGTTAATATCCAAAAATATCCTCATAGAAACATCCAGAATAATGCTTTAACACATATCTGAGCCAATGGCCCATACAAGTTGACACTTAAACTTAACTATCACATGTGGTAACCCTAGCTTGGGAACTGAGGAGAGAGGAAGCCCTGTCTTCTTAGCCACACCCACATATAAGGGAGCTTCCATCAAGCTGAGCTGGGTAGTGGGTGGAAGACAGGGAGCAAGTTGTGCCTCAAGTGCCACAGTCCCTCATTGTTCTCACCATATTTTGGTAGATTTTTATGAATGTTTCTCTCTTTGCTGTATGCCTTTAGAACAATTTCCAGAGACTTTAAATAATTTGGATTTTTTTTTAAAGTAGTTTCACCAGTGTTGCTTGTTTTGCTGGGAAGTAGACCAACAGAGCCCCTCATGCCAGCATGGAACTCCTAAGTCCAGGATTATTTCCAAGAACAGGGAGAGGTTTGTAACTGAACCCATTAGGAAGATAAAGGGTGAAGGAGGCAAGGACTGGAAAGCACATGGCAATGACAGGAGATAGGCAAGTTACTAGGACTTACCAACCGGAGCTGGAAAAATATGTAGAATCTCATTTTCATCAGAAGGCTGCTGGGGAATAGGGATAGCAAGCATCAGTACCAAATATTGATCTCAGCCAGGCCCAGAGATCCAGCAGGATTCAGCATGGATCATGCCACCCTGCACCCAGGAATGGAGTGTGTGCCAGGGACGTGAGGCAATGGTGGCCAGAGTGATTTACATCACCGTCTGGTCGAAAGCAGTTTCCAGTGTCTTCAGTTGTAACCAATGAACATGAGACCCCATTACGCCTGGGGAGAGCTATGTTCTGGGCCACGTCACCCATTTCCCAGCTGCAAATCTCCAGGGAGCGTTCCATGTGACATCATTATACTGGAGTTGTTTCTTGCATTGTCCTGTAAACTTACCCGTTCATCTGTCTGTCTGCCCATCAGATCTTTATTGAGATTTACTATGTGCATCCACATTATGGAAGACACTAAGTTAAGTATGACTCTGTCACTCCTCTCTAGAGGAGCACAAAATGTCCACAAGCTAATTCTAATACACTATAAGGCTAGCAAGAGCGAACACAGTGCTTTTCCAGCTGGGGAGTGAGGATCAAAAAAATATGCTTCAACTTAAGGATAAATAGGAGTCAGCCAGCCAGCTTTTAAAAAAAAAAATGAGAGGGAGGTGGCATTGTACGTAGTGGGAATAGCTTGTAGTTAGAGAAGCTTAATGACCACAGCACAGGAGGGGGCTGCAAGAGTGCCCTTGTGGCTGGAGCACTGGAAACAAATGGGGCATGGGCAGCAATGAGGCTATGCAAGTACAGTAGATGGGCAATGTTCCATTCTTGCTTTCCCATATCCAGATTGATATGAACAACTGGAATAACCTGGCCAGAAACTGGTTTTCACGTCTTCTCTGGCCATGCTCAAGCAAGGTCTGTATTCAGTCCCCATTTCTCCTGAAGTTCCTGGTGATCATCTGGCACCTGAATGGCCTCAGTGTCCATCCAGGCTTAGTCCTTTGACCACTGGCCTTTTCTCATGGTGGGAATGACAGACCTCATTCCATGAGCTCCCCACTTCTAGGCCACTAAGCTAAGGATTCTCACTCAGCTCAATTCTATCCATCAGGCCGCACACATCCTCTGTTCCAAACTCTGGCAGGGCATCTAGGCATGGTGGCCTCAGGGCTATCTGAATATCAGTAAGAATCAATGCCGCAGCCCTGCCTGAGCCTGGGTAGGCTGGTGCTGGGGCTGGGCTCATGGCGATTGTGTCTGAGTAGAGCAGGAGAAAATTGCATTGTCTGTCACTGTCAGCATTATCAGTGACAAACACGAACATTTTAGAAGCTGAGATGGATAACTCCACCTACCAGCATGCCTGGAGATAATGCTTGGTGCCTGCCCAGGGTCCAGGGTACTCTTCATCACCCCAGCATCATCATCGTTTTATCTTTATGTCCCCTTGGAATCTCCAGGGTATTGAGTTTTGAGTCTACCTTCCATTGACTTCTGCGGTCCAGCAGGGAAGAGGCCCGAAGAGCAGGCTCAAGCATGTAAAAAGTAAAGCATTTTAGTGTCCACATAGCCTTTGCCTCTTTCATCCAGTTAGATCTTCCTATCAGTCCTGTGTAGGAGGCATAATGGATATTGAAATTCTCACATCACAGATGAGGAACAAAGTGCCCAGAGATAGTCAGTGACATGCAGCCATTCAGAAGAGGAACTAAAAATCAAACCAAATATACTGATTCCAAGAAGGCATGCTTTCCAACCTACTAGTGCATCTTGGCATAACAAGGGGTACCAGAAAACATAGTGAAAAAATAAAAGCAACATAAGGGTCTGAAGACCCTGGGCAGTCACTCTCTGTGCCTCTCCCTGATGCCCTTGGCTTGCCTAGAAGCCTCTTCGACAGCTCTGTGCACTCCCAAGGTTTCCTGGGTCTACCTGAGCAATCACCTTCCCTGGCAGTCTGCACACAGGGCTGGCTGGGTATGCTGGAGGAGGTAATAGCCGAGAGAGTCTCTTAAAGTGTTTGAGGGATCTAAATTCAACCAGCAGAATGTGAATTTCCTTGCCCCTTACTATAACCCTGTTGAAGGGACAATAGCAGCTATATTTTTAGAGACTCTAGCAGAGTCCTAGATTCATTTTCCTATATAGCCAGCCCCATCTGGTCCCAGAACCATACCCTACAACCCATAGTGGTGGCTAAGCCATTTGCAGCTGAATCGCTGAGGAAGAACTGGTTGAGTTAATTTAAAGGTGTTCTTGGAATGCACTGTGTATAGTATCTCATCCTCATCCAGTCCTGAAGGAGGAGGAGTCCATTTCCAGTCAACCTTTACCATCTGATTTCTGTGTTCCTTGCTACTATCCTGATATGGTTTGGCTGTGTCCGTACCCAAATCTCATCTTGAATTGTAGCTTCCATAATCCCCAAGTATCATGGTAGGGATCCAGTGGGAGGTAATTGAATCATGGGGTTGGTTACCCCCATGCTGCTGTTCTCATGATAGTGAGTGAGTTCTCACGAGATCCGATAGTTTTATCAGAGGCTTTTCCCCCTTTTGCTCAGCACTTTTTCTTCGTGCTGCCATGTGAAGAAGAACATGTTTGCTTCTCCTTCTGCCATGATTGTAAGTTTTCTGAAGCCTCCCAGTCACGTGACATTGTGAGTCAATTGAACCTCTTTCCTTTATAAATTACCCAGTTTCTGGTAGTCCATTATAGCAGTGTGAGAACGGACTAATACATGGCCCTTGCTGTACCCAAACTATGTATCATAATATTTGGGCCCTTGGGTGGCAGTGCTTCCTCTACCATAAACATACTTTGCTCTCCTGTCTCTACTTATTCTAGTTCATTCTTCAAGGCATATGTTGAACTTGGCTATGACTTTAAATAACCGTGGCTCTCCTTTCTGCCTCTGGGCTCCCAGGGCTCTTATTTGACTGTCCCTCTGTTTCTTTCTTTTCTTTTCTTTCTTCCTCTCTCTTTCTTTCTTTCTTTCTCTCTTTCTTTCTTTCTTTCTTTCTTTCTTCCTTTCTTTCTCTCTTTCCTTCTTTTTCTCTCTCTTTCCTTCCATCTGTCTTTCTTCTTTCTTTTTTTTTCTTCTTTCTTTCGTTTCTTTTCTTTCTCTCCTGTCAATGTGGTTATAACACATATGTCTTATCCCCTCTCCCAGCCTGGGGTTCTGGTGATTTTGGTAGTCCCTTCAATGTCTACCACAGTGTTACTCACTGGATACTTCTCAGGAGCTCTCAGTGAGTGGAAGAGACCAAGTGCAGCTTTTATTCAGACACCTGTGCTGAAGCTCAGAGCACAGCTTGAAGACTGGAATTCACTGCACCTTCATGGAATAATATTTCTGCAACTGCAGCTCCACTGGTTATCATTTACTATCTGCTTCACCATTGCTAATTGTTTTTAATTTATTACATCACATTCTTGTCAAGTGCCTGCTATAAATTTATTAGTGGAGGCTTAGGAGATCTGTCTAAAGTCACACATAACAGTGACAGAGCTGATACTGAATGCAGATTGTCTTGGCTTCAAATCCCATACTCTTCCCTCCACCCTTTGAACGATTCTGATGGATTCAAATCCCCTGTTTTTGGTTTGACCAATGAATCACTTTGGGAATAGGCACATAGAGAGAATCACTAATGTGGGGACAGTTCTTGCCTGACACAGAATTCAATCTCCATCTATTCATTTGTCATATAAACTTTGACATTTGTCTAACATCTTGAGCACCCTGGTTCTTCATCTTGAAACAGAGAGCATTTCATCTTGGAAGTACTTTTCTCTTTAAACACATCACCACAGCACTGCCATTTTGTCAACCTTACAGCTTTCTGCCAGAACTGGGGCTTTTATTCTTACCTTAAACATGGGCGAACCAGGACAAAAGAATCATCATGGTTAAATAATACTTTGGTCTTTTCTTCCTTGGAAACTTTAGTAGCATTCCAGGACTGGGTCAAACCTGCCTAGCGTAGGAGCAATGAATCAAGGAAATGGAGATGTTCACCTTAGGGAAAAGGAAAACCCGAGAGCTGGCTTAAGCCACCTAAGCCACATGAAAACTTGATACACCTCGTACTGGCAGGAGAGCCCAGAAGAACCACAGCCAGTTGGTGGAAATCACAGATAAGATTTGGGCATTGTCTTAGTTGAATCTGCCTACACCTCCCCACCCTAGGAGCAGGTCAGAAAGAAGGATTGAGGGCAAGTAGGTCATTTGATAGGTGTGGGGATAGCAGAAGTAGAGTGGGGCACTGCCAGAGAGGAGGGAAGGCAGTAAGAAGGAGTTAGATATTAAGCCAGCTACCTCTGGGGAAACTGAAGCTTATTGGCACAGGGAGACTCATTAGTGGTGTAAAACACAGTCCCCCAGAGTTATCCCTCCTGAAGGTAAGGATCAGGGTATTTATAGGCTGGGGCATGTATGTTAGTGAACAAATTAGGTTCTGGCAGCCAAAGGCGGACCAGAAGATGCAGGTGCTGACTTTCGGAGGCATATGAAAATAAAAGGGGATCCTGAAGGTCTGTGGGAAGGATGACAAGCAACATGTAAAAGCTGTCTAATGATTCAAGTCATCCAACAGCTTTCTAACGGGGTGGTGAGCTCTCCATCATCAGCCACGTCTAAGAAGAGGCCAAATGGATAAAGCACGGGCTCCTGCTTTGGGTGGGAATATGGGCCGATGTTCTCTCAATGAAGAAGTGAGGTCCTAATGCTGCCAGTGGCCTGAGAAGAGATGGTGTGTCACAAAATGCAAGCCTTTGGTCTTATAGGCTAATAATCTCAATTTCTTAGACACCTACTTTTATATGTTAATTGCAATGACCAGTAACTGAACCAGTGAGCTATTAATCTTACCAGCAATTTGGTTCCATATTCCTTGTTTTGTTCATTTTATTTATTTGTTTTTATTTATTTGTTTTTTGCTGAGCTGGTTTTTTGCTTTTCTGGAAAGTTGGAATGAGTAGAACAGTCGGGGTCATTTGCCATATCCAATTGGATTGCAGTCTGAAGAGTTTGCAAATTCCTACTCACAAGTTACATTTAAGTCTAATTGGGGTTTTTGTGCATATTCAAAATAAACTGTCTCTTCCCTTACTTGAGTGGAATGGATATTATATGCAGGTGGATGCCTTCCTGTCAGTTCAGAAATCTACTCAATAAGAGTGGCTGCCATTTTTTACACAAATAATAGATTCTATGTACTGTTAGGGGTGTTTTACACATTGGTGCTCTCTTAATCTTCACAACCCAATAAGTGAGACACTCTTTATGTCCCCATGTTAAATGAGGAATCTGAGGTTCAAAGAAGTTAAATAAACCGTAAGCTGTCTCAGTTTACAATTAATAGTGAACTAGTTTGAGATTTAAACCACATTAAAAATATCTCGAATCCATTCAAATGTAAGGAAGCAAGTCACACCATTCCCAAGATATCCCATTCAGGAAAGAGACAGGAGGTCCTACAAAGAATGTTGGAGCAGGGACATGTGTATTTAGGGAGTCACAGTGTGGTTTGAGGCCATGGTCCTGGATTTAAGAGAACAAACCAGGGATACATCTTGTTATTAATAACTAAGGCTGTGACTTGGAAAACAGTCTGATGAGACTGATGATTAAAATGTAAAATGAGTCTATTTTTTGATGAGCAATCTTACTGATAGTAACCTACCCCATCAAAACAGAGCCTCAGTTTATAAGGGCAAATGTGGAGGCGTGGAGCAGGGGGAGTCGCAGCATTTTTGTATTAGGAAAAACCTGGGAACAATGTCCATGTCTGCCAACACAGGAATAGATGAATTCATTGTGGTGTCTCCAAACAGCAAAATATGATGCAGTGCTAAAAAGACCGTGTTACAGGTGCCAAAACATATCATAGCATACACTTTAAATATGTGCAGCTTACTATATCTCAGTTACACCACGATAAAGCTGTTAAAAAAGAGACCACATTAGTTAGATCCATGTGTAATTGGCCAAAAACATGCCCATGATATATGTCTTCGTGAATAAAAGCAAGTGTCTGTGTAAAGTACATGGTATAATTTGATTTGGGGCTTCAAAAATTGGGGCACAGTTGTACATGTTTCCATATATATATGTGTGTGTCTAGGTAAGTGTAGGGAAAATGTGAAGGGTCCATTCCCTAATGATCTTGGAGAGGAGGGTACAATTGGTAGAAAAATAAGAAGACAACTAAATGTTTCTTTATGTAATTCTCTATTATTTGACTTTTTATCAGCTTGTATTGCTTTTGTAATTAAAAGAAAAAAGAGTTAGTGAATCATCACAGAGGCAGAGCTGGTCTGCTGAGCCAGCTACAATCTTCTGCCTCAAAGGAAGCAGATGCCTGGGATCTTCACTGTCCCCACAGGCTGGCGGGAGACACTGAGGCAGGGGCTGTCTTGCCCCAGCTGCTAAGCACACAGCAGCATATAGGGTGGCCTGAGTGTAGAAAAGGAACATAAAGGTCAATGGTAATAGAAAATATATTTCCCTTCCAAAACGTCTGCATGACAAAATATGGGATTTTCATAAATTCATAGAGTAGGAATTATTAGCAGGCTGAGCTTTTATCGCTGCCTCAGGCATTGTGCTGACCCACCAAGACCCCACTTTCCTCAGCGATGGCAGGATGATTTTCTGTTTCATAATCTTTTCTCTCATTGTGGGAGGAAAAATAAATTCCCCAGGTGGCCTCCGTATAGCCCCAGCCCAGCAGACCCGTTGAGAACAGGGTTTTGTCTGTTTATTCAGCCAGCAAACATTTACTGAGCACTATTTTCCTACCTTTATTATTTTGCTTGTATCAGGCACTAAAGATTCAAGAATTCCAAAAAATGTTCTGGACAACACACTTCAAAGCGAAGTCACTGAACAAGCAGAGACCGGGAGGGTGACTGGGACTGTGAGGATCTTGAATCCATTCATTTATTTATTCACTCACTCATTCATTCACTCCAAAGGAAAATTTGAAAACAGAGATCTTGAGCTTAGAGATGAAGAAAGAATGGTGAAGTTTCGAGTGGAAGAAAAATAAGGCCTGTTGACTGTGGCTCTTGAGAGCAGGACTGAGACACAACAGCAATTAGAAGGGAGGGAGACCCTTCTAATCATTAGAATTGATTCGCATCCTGGAGCACAGTGGGTGTTCACAGGGAGTGCTCACTGGAAGTGGGAAGCCGCTGTTGAGGACTTTGTGAAAGGGATTTGGCTCTCTGACCAATGGTGTCTCTCACTAGGTTCCTAATGGTGATTAGGAACCCTTGCAACTACAGTTCTCTAAGGTCTGTTGGGTCTTTGCCCGGTTAAGACCAAACCTATGACGCTTCCTAGCCAACCCTCCATCCCCACTATGTGACTCCAAGCTATGGCTCCCTCTCACTTCTCCACCTCTAACATGTATATTTTTCCTTGATTCCATTCTAAAGGAACCTGCTATGTCTGACGTCACCTAGGGCATTTTCTTTGGTCACTACCCGGAGGAACAGTCAGGAATAATACAGTGAACCTTTGCTGATGGCCTGTACCAAGCAAAGCATGGAGCCCTTGACACTGTCCACTTTCGCATTCAAGAAAGGCTCACCAAGCACCTGCCATGGCCAGGCTCTGTTCCCCACACAAGGACTAGAGCAGGGAACAAAGCTTCTCCCTGGAGGGGCTCTTGTCGGAGTGAGGAAGATAGAAAATAAGCAAACACAATGGCAGGCAGAGGCAAGCAATAGAAAGAAAAATAATACAGAGTATGAGGGTGAAGAGTTTGGGCACAGGGACACTATTTTAGATATGACAGTCACAGAAACTGCTACATGAGCTGAGATTGACTAAGAGGAGAGAATCATACAGGGATCTCAGAGAAGAGCATTCCAAACAACGGAAACAGCCAAGTGCAGTCTGAACCGGAACATGCTTGGAATTTTTGATAAATAGCAAGAAAGTCAGTGTGGCCAGAATACGGTACGTGTACTGTCTACCTGAGTTGCCATAATACAAGACCACATTCAAAGAGAATAAAATACCTAGGAATCCAGCTTACAAGGGATGTAAAGGACCTCTTCAAGGAGAACTACAAACCACTGCTCAGTGAAATCAAAGAGGACACAAACAAATGGAAGAACATACCATGCTCATGGATAGGAAGAATCAATATCGTGAAAATGGCCATACTGCCCAAGGTTATTTATAGATCAATGCCATCCCCATCAAGCTACCAATGAGTTTCTTCACAGAATTGGAAAAAAACTGCTTTAAAGTCATATGGAACCAAAAAAGAGCCCGCATTGCCAAGACAATCCTAGGTCAAAAGGACAAAGCTGGAGGCGTCACGCTACCTGACTTCAAACTATACTACAAGGCTACAGTAACCAAAACAGCATGGTACTGGTACCACAACAGAGAAATAGACCAGTGGAACAGAACAGAGTCCTCAGAAATAATACCACACATCTACAGCCATCTGATCTTTGACAAACCTGACAAAAACAAGAAATGGGGAAAGGATTCCCTATTAATAAATGGTGCTGGGAAAATTGGCTAGCCACAAGTAGAAAGCTGAAACTGGATCCTTTCCTTACCCCTTATACGAAAATTAATTCAAGATGGATTAGAGACTTAAATGTTAGACCTAATACCATAAAAACCCTAGAAGAAAATCTAGGTAGTACCATTCAGGACATAGGCATGGGCAAGGACTTCATGTCTAAAACACCAAAAGCAACGGCAGCAAAAGCCAAAATTGACAAATGGGATCTCATTAAACTAAGAGCTTTTGCACAGCAAAAGAAACTACCATCAGAGTGAACAGGCAACCTACAGAATGGGAGAAAATTTTTGCAACCTACTCATCTGACAAAGGGCTAATATCAGAATCTACAAAGAACTCAAACAAATATACAAGAAAAAAACAAACAACCCCATCAAAAAGTGGGGAAAGGATATGAACAGACATTTCTCAAAAGAAGACATCCATACAGCCAACAGACACATGAAAAAATGCTCCTCATCACTCACCATCAGAGAAATGCAAATCAAAACCACAATGAGATACCATCTCACACCAGTTAGAATGGCAATCATTAAGAAGTCAGGAAACAATAGATGTTGGAGAGGATGTGGAGAAATAGGAACACTTTTACACTGTTGGTGGGATTGTAAACTAGTTCAACCATTATGGAAAACAGTATGGCGATTCCTCAAGGATCTAGAACTAGATGTACATATGACCCAGCCATCCCACTACTGGGTATATACCCAAAGGATTATAAATTACTCTACTACAAAGACACATGCACACGTATGTTTATTGCGGCACTATTCACAATAGCAAAGACTTGGAATCAACCCAAATGTCCATCTGTGACAGACTGGATTAAGAAAATGTGGCACATATACACATGGAATACTATGCAGCCATCAAAAAGGATGAGTTTGCGTCCTTTGTAGGGACATGGATGCAGCTGGAAACCATCATTCTTAGCAAACTATCACAAGAAGAGAAAACCAAACACCGCATGTTCTCACTCATAGGTGGGAACTGAACAATGAGATCACTTGGACTCGGGAAGGGGAACATCACACACTGGGGCCTATCATGGGGAGGGGGGAGGAGGGAGGGATTGCATTGGGGAGTTATACATGATATAAACGTCATGCACATGTACCCTAGAACTTAAAGTATAATAAAAAATAAAAAATAAAAAATAAAAAATAAAAAATAAAAAAAAAAAAGAAAAAAAAAAAAAAAAAAAATACAAGACCACAAAGTGGATGGGTTAAACAACAGACATTTATTTTCTCATAGTTCTGGAGACTGGAAGTCTAAAATGAACGTGCCAGCAGGATTGGTTTTGGGTGAGACCTCTCTCCTTGGCTGGCAGAGCCGTTATTCACTGTGCCCTCAAATGGTCTTTTCTCTGTGTGCACAGAGAGAGATGCAGTCTGGTGTCTCTTCCTCTTCTTATAAGGGCACCCATCTTATCGGACTGGGGTCCCATCCTTATAACCTCATTTAATCTTAATTACAACCCTAAACGCTTTGTTTCCAAATACAGTCACAATGGGGGTGAGGGCTTCAACATACACATTTGTGGGGAACACAGTTTAGTAGTGAGTGAAGGAAGAGGGGTAGGTAGGAAATGAGATGAAATTGACAGCTTCTCTGTAAACAGTTGGCAGCCATACAGAAGTGAGGGTGGTGTGGGAAGGACATGAGGGGCAGTGAAGGATAATACAGAGGGAGAAATGACTATCACAGAGGCCGTGGTGTGGAGCTGGTAAGACAGGTGGAAGACAGACCACAGGAGGAAGATCCAACCTCACATGGGAGTACAGGAGGAAGGGCTGGCCTCACAGGGGAGGAAGGGCTGGCCTCACACGCGGGCATGGGAGGAAGGGCTGGCCTCACACAGGAACACAGGAGGGAAGGGAGTCTTGGACGGGAGCATGGGAGGAAGGACTGGCCTCACCTGGGAGCACTGGAGGAAGGGCTGGCCTCAGATGGGAGCACGGAAGGGAAGGCAGAGAGCCTGATGCAGATGCAGGCTGTACCTGTGGGGTGGGGAGATGACATATTTTTCTTCTGGTTGCTTCTATTTTCTCAGTGAAATCAGATTCATGGCTGTCAACTAAGACTGTTTAGCAGAGGCCTAGCGGGAGATGAAAGGGGGTGAAGTAGTCATGAGTTCTGGGAAATACCATAGTGTCGTTCAGCAGTGCCAAAGGCCCTCCAGACACTTGTGATCACAATTTAAAGTGAGACCCATCAGCATGAGAGTGTAGTTTTCTCCAACTGCATCCTCTTCTCAGGTTCAGGGAAAGAGTAGGACAATAACTGTATCCAGCCAGGTCGGGATTTAGCCAGGCAACTATCTGAATGGGAGTGAGGGTAACTACTGTGACGGTCCACAGAAGCTGGGCAGGATAAGAAGGGCCGTGATGCATGAGGCTGGGAGAGGGAAAGGATATTAGGTTCTTAGCAGTGGCAGGTAGGGAAGATAACAAACCCCTTTTGTTGATAAATAAACTGAGGCTCAGAGAGATAAGTCGTGTATCTAATCAGTAGAAGAGCCATGTCCTGGTACTTTAGAATACAAGTGCCAGGGAGGTAAGAAACTCAGAGAGGAAAGTATGTATATGATTGATGTCTCCATCTTCTCTCCCTCACCCTCTCCGTCTCCTCCCTTTCAGGGAGATCAACTCCCCTAGTTGTCCAGGACTGAGGGTTTTTCAGGATATGGAACTTATAGTACTAAGACAGTCCCAGGCAAACAAGTTTGATTGCTTATGAACACACATATAGAGAGAAAGGACTGCTTTTAGTTAGGAGTACCCTCTTCTTTTCTTTTCTTTTCTTTTTTTTTTTTTTTGAGACAGAGTCTCGCTCTGTCACGCAGGCTGGAGTGCAGTGGTACGATCTCAGCTCACTGCAACCTCCGCCTCCCAGGTTCATGCCATTCTCCTGCCTCAGCCTCCTGAGTAGCTGGGACTACAGGCACCCACCACCACGCCCGGTTAATTTTTTGTATTTTTAGTAGAGATGAGGTTTCACCGTGTTAGCCAGGATGGTCTCGATCTGCTAACCTCGTGATCTGCCCGCCTCGGCCTCCCAAAGTGCTGGGATTACAGGCATGAAGGAGTGCCCTCTTCTACTAAGAAGATCCTCTGGAGCATCCCTCTCTCTTGCACTGAACCTTTCTCTTTCCTGCAGAGGTTGGAGTCAGAAGTGAGGGGACAGGGTTAGGGCCAATAATTAGATTCTATCTTTTTGTAAACAAACTAAAGTTTTTTAAAACATAAACAACCTCCAAGTGGTTCAACAATCAAAGGATACCAAAAAGTAAACAGGGAACATCTCCTGTCCTCTAGCCAGAGCTGCCATGCTATCAGTTTCTTGTGTGTCCTCTCAAAGATGCTTAATGCAAACATCAACACTGACATTGGAGGGCCAGGCACAGTGGCTTACGCGTGTAATCCCAATACTTTGAGAGGCCTAGTTGGGCAGATCGCCTGAGGTCAGGAGTTCGAGATCAGCCTGCCCAACATGGTGAAACCCTGTTTCTACTAAAAATACAAAAATTAGCCAGGCATGGTGGTGCACACCTGTAGTCCCAGCTACTCAGAAGGCTGGGCAGGAGAATCACTTGAACCCAGGAGGCAGAGGTTGCAGTGAGCTGAGATCGTACCACTGCACTCCAGTCTGGGCAACAAGAGCAAGACTCTGTCTCAAAAAAAAAAAAAAAAAATTGACATTAGAGCCTGTATCTTACTCTTTTTATGTAACAAAAGAACATGGAGAGATGAAGATCAGTCTCTATCAATACATAAAGAGAAGCATCTCCCACCAAAATGTAAGTTCTGGAGGTCAGGGATTTTTTGACTGTTTTGGTCACCTTTCTATATTCAGCACCTAGAACAGCACCTGACATGAAGGAATAATTCAGAAGACTGAATGACTCCTTTGTTCTTCCTGGCCTTCCATTGAACACATGTACCACGATGTATTTAATTGTATTCTTTTGTGTGTTCAGCTTGTTTCCACACTTTTGATCTTATAATTAACACCACAATGAATAACCCTATGCACCTGCTGCTTTCTATGTGTTTGAGCCTATCTGTAAGGATAAATTCCTGGAAGTAGAATTGCTGAATCAAGGGTATGTGTATCTTTAATTTTGATGGAGATGGCCAAATTGTATCTATGTAAATTTTCAACAATTTTGTTATTTACCCCATGTATTCGTGATACGTTTTATGGATCATCATTTTTTTCTTTGATTTTAAGTCACTTTCTAGTGCTCTGTTCATCCAGCCCTCCCCTGTTGGGTACACATGTGACAACAGCTCCCCCAACCCCACCCCAGTTTGTGACTATCCTTGTTTTATAGGCTGTTCTGAGCACTGTCTCTGCTCTGAGGCCAGCCTTCCCAAAGGCCCATGTAGGCACATTGGAGAGGAGACAGACCTGCATCCAGGTATCCAGGGTTCCTGGAGTGGCCAACGGCAGAGGAAAGGGTCTTAGCTGAGACACTCATGATTTAGGGATGAGCCAGGAATATCTGAAGACCTTCACTTAGCTCAGCCTTTCTCAGGAACTTTCCCCCCAAAGTCCCAGGGGGGTTAGTGTTTCATTTACCACTGTATAGACTCCTCCCATCAATCTCTCTGTATATTAAATTCCTAGCTCTTTCTAATTACTTATTGATTAGTCCCAGGAGAACTCTAGCATAGATGGAGGCAGCAGGGAGATTTCTTTCTGGACCTCAGGTGAAAGACATTTGATTCAAACTTTCCAAACTCTGACTCTCAATGAATCTGTCCCAAACTCTATTTTTCTACCTTTTCTGCTACTCAAGTCTCCCTCCAACATTCAATTCTGTTCTAATGCAGGGGCTCCAAATGATGTTCTGACCTCCCCCCTAGCATATAGCATTCCTGTGGCAGTGTCTGTCCTAAAGCAAGAGATCCCAGAAACTTCAAATGTCTACTTCCCAAAAGACATTTGACAAAGAAGCGACAAGTGGTTTCATGACTCCCCAGTAAATCTCTGCTAAACATATCCCCACACCTGGGGCATCAAAGATGGTCCCTTGAGGTGTGATAATACAAATAGGGTACCTGTGCCCTCATACTATGAGTTCATTTGTTCACACCCTTGTCCATTCACTCATTCACCCCCTCAGCCCACTTCCACGGGGCATCCGAGCATCCAATCTGAGGTGGAGTCGGTGCAGAGTAGGTGCAGGGAGGGGAGAGTGTAGGAGAAACAAGATAAATGCCCAAGATCCAGGAACCTGTCCTCATTGCCACCACTGTGAACAGACACTATCCACAGAAGAGTAGGATCAATTTCAGGTCTCTGAAAGGAAACAGGGGGGATACACTTTTCAGCTTTGATATTTGGCCCCCATTTCTTAATCTTTGAGTGTCCCTCAATCAACAGTAACCACATAGACACCTACTTTGTGCAAGATACATACATGGATAAAGAAGAGGGGAAAATAGGGAACTTTGGAGACACAGAGAACTGAGTTCAAATCCAAGTTGAAGTTCTCCTTGCAGCATCTCAAGAAAGAGTTTATAAAACAGGTTAACAAAGTAAGCAAGACTTGGGAGAGAAATGTTTCAAACATCTAGAAAAGCTCATTTTTCCAAACCCCTCAAGTATTTTAGAACTGTTCATTTATATTCAAGTAGTCAATAAGTTAATTTTAGATCACTCATATCTATTCCTGAAGCCTAAGGACTGTTGAAAGAATAAATGGATGAATGAGTTGTATGAGCCAGGTTTGAATTATTGTATGATTTCAAAATGACAAAGCGGTGCAGCAGATTTTCAGTCCTGACTTCTCAGTCACTCAGCCTCTTCCTCCCATAATGAGTCCTCATTAGTGAGACCTCACTGTCATCCCGGGAATGTGAGATCTGTAGTCCCTGGAGCAATGCCTAGTCTGATTTACCTCTCCCTATGCTCAGAATCAAAGGCAGGAGTCCATTAAACAAATTAATAGAAGAGACTCAGTTTCAAAGGAAATATTTAACCTACCAGAAAAGGTAGGAAAACATTTTTTACACTTTTCTCGTCATCCATTCACGGGTAAACTATACAGGGGCTAATTAAAAGTCATTCTTTTGAACTCATAAAGTCCGTCCCTGCTGGACCTGTATTCGAATCTTTGTTAGATCACCCGAAAGCACCGAATGTCCCTTAATATAATACAATAATTAAAATGAAATATCCCAGATATCTTGCTAGCTTGAGGCAGTGAGGTGTGGAAAGATCATGGGCTCTCCGTTTAAATGCCAGCTTTGCTTTTTTCTAGCAAGTATAAGGTAAGCATTTAGCAATGTTTCTGAAAAGAACCAGCTGAATAATTAGGGTTAGCTTCTTAACTTCATTGAGCCTCAGTTTCCTTACGTATGAAACTAGAATAATACTACTGAGGTGTTAAAGATCAGTAATATGTCAACACTCCCATAACACCAGGCATTATTCCAGGAGCTTTATGCAGAGAAACTCATTGGCTTCTCACTGCAACCCCATGAGGGTTGTTTTCTTAGCCTCATTTTATGGATGGGGAATTTAAGGCAAAAGACACCCGACAAAGGAGCAACAAGTGGTTTCGTGACTCCCCAGTAAATCTCTGCCCAGATCACATTGTTTGGAAAATGACCCCGAATTCAGCCCTCTAGAATCTGGCTCTGGACTCTGTAGGTATAAGCTACCCTAGACTTCCTTTTACATTAACCTCTTAGAAGAGTCTAGGGTCTCACCGGGAGTATACTAACCTAACAATCCAACACTGGGTAATGATATAGTTTGGGTATTTGTCCCCTCCAAATCTCATGTCAAAATGTAATCCCCAGTGTTGGAGGTGGGTTCTGGTGGGGAGGTGTTTGGATCATGGGGGTAGTCCCTCATGGAAGGCACCCGCTTGGTGCCATCCTAGAGGTAATGAATGAGTTCTCGCTCTGAGTTTCTGCAAGATCTGGTTGTTTAAAAAAGTGTGGCACCTTCCTCCTCTCTCTCTTGCTCCCTCTCTCTAAAGGGATGCACCTGCTCCTCATTCCCCTTCTGCTAGGATTGCAAGCTTCCTGAGAGACCTCCCTAGAAGCTAATGCTGGCACCACACTTCCTGTACACTCTGCAGAGCCATAAGCCAATTAAACTTCTTTTCTTTATAAATTACCCAACCTCAGGTATTTCTTTATAGTGACACAAAAATGGACTAACACAGGTAATTTTCCTTTTCTTCCATTTCTCTGGACTGAGACCAGTGAACCTGAATCTGTGCAATTTGATTATGTTGTTGGGGGTGATGGGGCCCAGCAAAGGCTGGGAGTGCCAGGGTGCAGATGTGCATCCTGCTGTTGGAAGGGCTACATTTGCAGTCATTCTTAGCAATTTGGATGCACCCACCAAATGCCCCACCCTGGTTCCTCTGTGGATCTGGATGCCATTAGGTATGGGCCCTGTAGCTCTGGTTGGCCTGGCTCATGGATAACTCTTCCTCCGCCTTCCCAACTCAATCTACCTTGACAACTCATTCCCTCCCATAACTCACATCTCCACAGCTATAACTTATTCCCCTGATTCACTTTGGTCACATTTCCTGGGTTCCCAGACCCTCAACAGTTAGATAGACCCTGTACTCTGTCAAACAGACTCCATCATAGCCTATGAGTCCAGAGTTTAAATTATAGGTACGCCCAGAGAAAACCAATTTCTTTCTGTGGTAAGGTCTCTAAGGAAAGGTCAGACAGATAAATAACTGTAAGGGAGGAAATGATGTTGTCCCAAATAGTACATTACCTGGTAAGAGGGAGCTAGGGGTACCGTAAATTATGCTTTATCTTTGCCCTGTTAAAACAAGATTGCAGAAGCCAACCATTAAAAGACCAGGATAGAGGAGGAGGGAAAGCCAAATCAGCGTACGATTTTAGGGGAAGTCTCAGCCCCAGCCTGATTCTGTGGTGAGGTCTGGAGGTCCCTTATGCTGCAGAACGTGTCCGAACTAGAGTCAAGCCCACCATTGGCTTTGGGCCCCTGGAGCCACGTGAACTTATGGGGACTTTGGGTCTTTGTGTGGTGGTTCTTATTTTGGTGTCTCCAGTAGCCCTCTTGGAGTCTTTAGAAGAAAGTTGCAGACGTGAGCCAGCAGGAGCAAAGTCTGTAGAAGAAGGGACTGGAGGTGCAGAATTAGCAATGGGGTTGAGAGGGAATCCAGGCAGAGCATGTGCTGCCTCTATCATAGCACATCTCCTGCTGCATTTAATTGTACTCACCTTCTCCCTAATTAGCCTGTAGGCCCTTGGAGGGCAAAGACTTTAAACCCAAAGATGTTCAAGAAAAGTAGATGCTGAGTAAGTATTTGTTGGTGGATAGACAATATGAACAAAGGATGAAAGACCCACAGAACACTGACACGTACGTCATCTTGAAGAAGCTTCCTTCTCCGAAGTTGCGAAAGCCCCTGTCAATTAGCCCACTCCCACATTGCTTTTAAAAAAATACCTGATACTGGGTAATTTACGAAGAAAAGAAGTTTATTTGGCTCCTGTTTCTGCAGACTGTAAAGGAAACATGATACTGGCCATCTGCTGGCTTCTGGGAAGGCCTCAGGAAACTTACAGTCATAGTAGAAGGCGTAGGGGAAGCAGGCTCATCTTAAATGGCCTGAACAGGAAAGAGAGAGATGGGGGAGGTACTATGCACTTTTAAAGAACCAGTTCTTGTGAGCTCACCATCCATTTCCCCCTCCTTGGTCACTCACCATCACAGCAAGGAGGGGGAAATCTGCCCCCATGATCCAATCACCAGGCCCCACCTCCAACACTGGGGATTACAATTTGACATGAGATTTGGGGAGGGACACAGATCCTGCAAATTGAACATTAAAAAAAAACAGACAATTTATGCTTATTTCTGCTCATAATTGTTGTTTAAAACAGATTTTAAAGACATATTTTGTGTCCTGGAGGTTCCTGTATATAGGCATGGGATCCTGGGTTGCTGTCTTCAAGGCTGAGAAATTTCAACTTGGAACTTTTCTGGAAAATCTCCAACCTCTTGTGAGCCATTTCTTCTTTTTTTACCTATAGTTCCTTCATTAATAAAATAAGAGTTAGACTAGATCAAGAGTTTCCCCTATTTTTGAGTAGAGTTCCATTTAGGAGTACAAAGTATATTATAGGCTCACCTCTGTAGTTGGTATGGTATTCATTGTTTGAAAGAATGTGTAATGACCAAAAGTTTTTAGGCGATTCAGTGATTCTTTTAGATACATTTGCATTTTATGATTTAGAATATTTATACTAATTTTCCAATTAGCAGGCAGGCAAGCGAGATGTAATATTTACTTATTCTACCAAAAATTTTTGGTACATTTGAGGATGGCCGCAAGACCAAGTATCTCTGAGCCTTCTTTCTGCCCTGAGGTGCCTATAATCAGATCAGAAGGAGGTTACACCTTTCCAGATAATTTTAACAAAGAGCAAATAACTTCACTCTTTGATTTCTCTCGTTTAATCTTTTAATCAAATCAGGAAGTCCTAGCTTGAGGTTAGCCCAGGGATGCCTAAGGAATGGGTGGACCAGACTGCCAGTGTTAAATTGTGTCAGGGTTTTTCAGCTGAGGGAGAAGAAGGAACAGATCGTTTGAGAGGAATCTTGAGGAAATGCGGAAAGGCAGAGAGCCTAGAGTCTGTGTCTGTCACTGCTCCCTAGCCTAGCTTCATGAAACTTATCAAAGCCCGAGACAGGCAAGGAGGGGTGCAGGCTGCCTTGTGATGCTGTAAAAATGGGGCTTTCTCCTCACTCCGTCGTGGACTGCAGGGAGGTTTCATGCTGAACATGCAAGGAAACACAAACTACCTGCTTCAGTTCTCTATTGCTGTGTTAAAACAACTACCATTTTATCATCTCTCATGGTTCTGTGAGCTGACTGGTTCAGTCGGGCAGTTCTTCTGCTGGTTTTGCTCCGGTTTGTCATACAGGTGTGGTCAGATGGCAACTGGGGCTGGAGACACCTAGAGGCTCAAGTGGGATGCTAGGACCCCTGGGTGTCTCCATCTCTCTCTCTCCCTCTCTCTCTAAATTTCAAGGCGTTTTCACGTGATCTCTCCAGAAGTCTTGGCAGTTTTCTGACATGGTAGTCTAGAGTCCCAAAGAGCACAAAATTCAAATGGAAAGCAGTAAAATGGCGCAACTTATACCTTCTGTCCAGGGCCAGTCTGCCTTCCGTGTGGAAGGGTATGCAACTCAGTGGAGGCCATCTTTGCATGGCCACACAGCCCCCTGTCATCACACAGGTGCTCCAATTGGGAACCCCTAAGAATGCCCCCTGGGGTATTCCAGGGTCAGCTCTTCGACCAGGAAGCGACCACACTGGTGATGTGCTGCCCTCGTGTGTCTCTCTGGGGTCAGTACAGAAGCTTGTGCTGCAGTGGTTTGTGAGCCACAAGAGACCCACTTTGGAATCCCTCAGAATTCTCAGTGCGGCGATGTTGTCAGGGTTCTGAGTTAAGAAAGTAACAGCAAAAGCAAAAAAAGTGGTTTCTTACTAGTAATGCGATGCAATTGCATCCATATGCTGAGGAAACTTGGGATGGGGTAAGAAGAGAGAAGAATGTAGGATCCTATGGCTGTTTGCAATATCCCAGGGATCATGGAAGGCACTGTATTTCACTTGATCTTGACCTCTTCTAACTTATTCCTAAGTCTATTTTAAAATGTAGACACTGAGTCTTACAAGCTGGAATTAACTTCGGAAAGACCATACTTAATCAAGTAACAGAGCTGGGACGGACGATCTGGCCGTTCTGACCCTAACGCCCACCACTGCAGGCTGCCCTGCCTGCCTCCCCATGAGTGGACAACTCGGACTAAGTCCCTGCCCTACAGAAAACCTCCTGATAGGCCTGAGACCTAAATATTTAATGTTGTCATTATAGTTTTTCTTCCTTTAAGTTGAGCCTTTTACCAAAATGACATTTTCCTTTCCCTCCACATATTTTCCCCCACTCTCTAATGATGTGTTTATTCAACACAGGACATAGAGGCTATTTGTCCTGACAGTCATCCACCTGGAGGCCCAGCAGGGTCCCCCAGTGAGAGGCTGTGGGGAGCAGAGCTGCCTTGAGAGCAGCTGAAGCAGAGGGCACTGCAGGGGGATGCCCCACGTGTGCTGAGCCCGGGACAGAGGGCAGAGCGAGGATCCAGAAGGGGCGTTGCGACAAGTGCAAGCTGCCAACCTGCCTTTCAGATCTCGGCTGTGGCTTCCAGACCAGCAGCTGCATGTTCAGTTCAGTAACTGCTAGCGAGGGCACTTACTGAGAAATAGATGAAAGGCACCTTTCAGATTTGTTTCTCCCTTTTTAAAGAAGAAAATGAATGGGAAGGAGTCCATATTTTATTTAAGCCAATGTGTGAGTCTCTCTGTGTGTGTGTGTGTGTGTGTGTGTGTGTTGGGGATTGAGGGTATTGATACATGCTGTTTATTAATACAAACTCAATTAGTCAACCACCTCTTGAACATTTCATTGGGTGTTTAATGGGCATCAAACTTACCTGTTCAAAATCAAATTCTTGATTCCTCCCCACTACTCCCCAAACTGCTGCTCCTTTGGTCCTTCCCATCCCAGTAATTGGCGCCGCATTCTGCCAGGTGCACAGCCCAAAGCCCCTTCCTTAGGCTCCTCATCCCGCATTGTCCTGGCATCCCATCTTTTCCACTTCCAGCATTTACACAGCATCCCTCCTCCGCTCCTTCACACCTGGACTCACCTTCAGCTCTCCCAGGTCTTCCACTTACACCCTTTCCCCCACCCACTTGGATCTCACCAATGTCTCCTCTTCACGTAGCAGACAAAATCATTCTTTCCAGACATAAGTCAGCTCAGAACCTTCCAATGGGCTTCTCATAGCTTTTAGAAAGAAATCTAAAATCCTGACTGTGTTAGTCTGTTTTCATGCTGCTGAAAAAGACGTACCCAAGGCTGGGTGATTCATAAAGAAAAAGAGATTTAATGGACTCACTATTCCACATGGCTGGGGAGGCCTCACAATCATGGTGGAAGGTGAAAGTCATGTCTTATGTGGCAGCCGGCAAGACAGAGAATGAGAACCAAGCGAAAGGGATTTCCCCTTTATAAAACCATCAAATCTCGTGAGACTTATTCACTATCGTGAGAACAGCACGGGAAAGACCCACCCCCATGATTCAATTATCTCCCACTGGGTCCCTCCCATGACACATGGGAACTGTGGGAGCTACAATTCAAGATGAGATTTGGGTGGGGACACAGCCTAACCACATCACTGACTATTCCTGTAAAGTCTTGCATGATTTCAAGCTCCTTTGCCAGGAAAATTCTTTATTTTTGTCGTTCTTTTCAACTGAGGTACAACTTACACACAGTAAAATGGATGAATCTTAAGTGTGCAGCTTGATAGGGTTTCATCTTGGTAAACATTCTGAGAACCACCATCCAGGACAAAGAACAGAATACATCCATCATTCACAAAGCTCTCTTATGTCCCTTCCCAGCTAATGCCCATCTCCCCCTGAGGTCACCACTAGTCTGACTTTCATCTCTGTGGATTCATTCTGCCTGTTTTTAACCTTCATTTAAATGGAATCATATGACTGGGTGCAGTGGCATACACCTGTAATCTCAGCACTTTGGGAGGCCGAGGCACGCAAATCACTTGAGGCCAGGAGTTCGAGACAAGCCTAGTCAACAGGGTGAAACCATATCTCTACTAAAAATGCAAAAATTAGCCAGACATGGTGGCATGCAGCTGTAATCCCAGCTTCTTGGGAGGCTGAGTCATGAGAATCTCTTGAACCTGGGAAGAGGAGGTTGCAATGAGCAGGGTTCACACCACTGCACTCCAACCTGGGTGACAGAGCAAGACTCTGTATCAAAAAAAATAAAATAAAATATAACATTTTAAAAAGTAAATAAATGGAATCACAGAGTGTGTTTGGAATGAAATCATCCATGTGTTTGGATTCTTTCATTCAATATAGCTTTTGAGCTTCACCTTCTTATATCAATACTTTGTTCTTTTCTATTGCTGTCAGGGATTTGATTTTATTTTATTGTATGACTAGACCACAATCAATTTATGTATTTTTCTGTTGATGGCCATTTGTCTTGTATTCAGCTTTGGGCTATGTGCATTTTTTCTTCCCATTCCTCCTGGGTGTATCCCTAGGAATGGAATTTCTGCTTAATAAGATTGGCAGATTTTTACCTTTGTTAGAATTGCCAATTTTCCATTGTGGTTTTACTCGCCTTCTGGCAAAAGATGAGAGTTTCATTGGTTTCGTGTTCTTGTGACTATTTGCTATTTTTCAGCCTTTTTAACCATTCTTGGAGTTTATCGTGGTATCACATTTTGGATTAAAATTTCACTTTCCTGAGGAGTAATAAGATTGAACACTTTTTCATTGGCTTATTGGTGGTTTGGATATCTTTTTTTCTTGCCATTGTTGTTTTATTAGAGACAGGGTCTCACCCTGTTACCAAGGCTGCAGTGCAATGGCACAGTCATAGCTCACTGCAGCCTTGAACTCCTGGGCTTAGAGGATCCTCCTGCATCAGCCTCCCAAGTATCTATGTATGTGCCACCAGGTCTGGCTGAATTTTTTTTTTATCCTTTTTTGTAGAGACAGGCTCTTACTATGATGCCCAGGTCTCTAAGTCCTGGCTTCAAGCAATCCTACCACCTTGACCTCCTGAAATACTGGGACTATAGGCATGAGCCACCACACCCAGCCTGGATATCTTTTTCTATAAATTACCTGTGGAAATCTTTTGCCCATTTTTAAAATTTAAGTTGTTTGTCTTTTTCTTATTGTATTAGTCTATTCTCATGCTGCTGATAAAGACATACCTGAGACTGGGTAATTTATAAAGGAAAGAGGTTTAATTGACTCACAGTTCCACATGGCTGGGGAGGCCTCACAATCACTGCAGAAAGCAAATGAGGACCAAAGTCACATCTTACATGGTGGCAGCCAAGAGAGCTTGTGCAGAGGAACTCCCCTTTATAAAACCATGAGATCTCCTGAGATTTATTCACTACCATGAGAACAGCATGGGAAAATCCCACTCCTGTGATTCAATTACCTCCCACTGGGTCCCTCCACAGACACATGGGGATTATTACAATTCAAGGTGAGATTTGGGTGGGGACACAGAACCAAACCATATCACTTATTGATGTGTAGTTCTTTTTATATTCTGGATATGAGTTCTTTGTTAGATATGATGATAAATGTTTCCTTCTGGTGCTGTGGTTTGCTTCTTCACTTTCTCAACCATGTCTTTTGATGTGATCTCATCTCTTGCCTTGTCACTCACTTTGACCCAGCCACACTGGTCTTGTTGCAGCTCCTGCAACATGCCAAGCATGAGCTGACCTTAGCATGCTTGTGTTCACTCTTCCCTCTCTCTGGAATGTTCCTGACCCAGATATCTGGATGGCTTGCTCTCTTACTTTATCCAGGCCCCTATTCAAATAGCATCTTCTCAAAGGGCCTTCTCTAACCACTGCATCCAAAATAGTTTTCCCCTCCTGGGCCCAGTAGTACATGCCTGTAATCCCAGATAGTCAGGAGGCTGAGACAGGAGGATCAGTGTTTAAAATGTTAAAGGTTTATTTCTCAGTCCTGCTGTTTGTCTAATGTGGGCTGGAAGGGGAGTTCTGTTCATTGTAATTACTCAGGGACCCAGGTTGGCAGAGGAGCCATCATTTCATGAGGCCACCTTCTCAAGTACAGACCTGGGGGTTTGCTTAGGTAGGGGAAAAGAGCATGGAGAACAGAGCAGTGACTGTTGAATTATCTCAATCAGAAGTCACACACATCATCTCTGATCATATTTCATTTTTCAAGGCAAGACAGATGGTCATGCCTTCACATGGTGCATGCTTGGAAAGAGAGGAGAACTGAAATCCTAGTGAGCACAGTGAATGAAAGCATGAATGAATCCCCAAATACAAGAAAGAAAGAAAGAAAAGAAAGAAAGAAAGAAAGAAAGAAAGAAAGAAAGAAAGAAAAAGAAAGAAAGAGAAAGAAAAGAATTCAGGAAACAGAGACCAAGAGATGGGATCAGGTTGTGCAGAGACTGTGCAGCAAGTTATTTGCTCTTCTCATTTCCTGAGTTCGACACAGCACCAGGGGACCACCATTGTCTTCCACTGAGAAATGGCTGGGCTGAAAAATGCCTTTAGCCATGTTCTAACGAGTAGAGGAATAGCAATGAATGTTTTCATTGCTCCATTTTTGTTATTTTCCAGGACAATCCACCTACTGTTTTACATGGATTGCTAAAACAGACAGTATTTGCTCCATTTCACAGTTGGGTCAACTAAGATCCAGAGAGATGAAATAATTGGTCCAAGGCCTCACCAAAGGCTGACTGGATCAGACTTTGATGGACTCTAAAATACCTTCCCTTTCTACAACATAATGAATTACAGACAATGATCCAAGAAAGTGCATTACTCCATCATCTCCTATCTCTTACCTCTCCTCTTAGATTATAGCTGGAGTCACAAGCATTATATCTGTGTTGGTCTGTACTGGATGTTTACTGAACTCCAGTAACCCCTAAGTTATCCCAAATGAGATCGACCTGGCCAGTCTAGTTACCTCAACAATGCTATCACCTAACAACTCTGTCCATTCATTTATGTTTCTTTACTTTTTCACTCAGTAGGCTACTCTTGAGTACTTGTGATATGCCCCATTCCTCAAGTTACTAGAACTGAACCCTTTATATAATAAGTCAAGACATGTGCTCATGAATCTCTGAGTCAGTGCATACCTTAAGTCACATAAAACGTTGCCTTGCAATTTCTTCCTTTGCAAAATGAGGATCATACCCACTCTGCCTTTTACAGAGAAGTATTCCGTGAATAAAATGATATGGTAAATATTAAAGTATTTGGAAAATGTAGGGAGAAAGAAATTGATTGTTGCTTTGTAACCATGTTTATAGGCATCAAAGAAAACTCAAAGCCTACTGCCTTCTTAATTCTGCTTCTGGAGATCCCACTTACTTTCTTTAGATTCTTTAAATAACATTAACAATACAAACCAGGCTGGGCAAGTATTCTCTTTCTAAAAGTCTCCTTTGGCAGGCTTGGTGGCTCACACCTGTAATTCTAATGCTTTGGGAGACTGAGCTTGGAGGATCCCTTGAGGTCAGGAGTTTGAGATCAGCCCGGGCAAGATAATAAGACTTCATCTCTACTAAAATTTTTTTAAAAATTAACCAGGCATGGAGTACACACCTGTATTCCCAGATACTTAGGAGGCTGAGAGAAGAGTATCATTTAAGCCCAGAAGTTTTGAGGCTTCAGTGAGTTGAGATTATGCCACTGCACTCCAGCCTGGGTGACAGAGTGACACTCTGTTTCTAAAAAAATTAAAATGTCTCATTTGGCCTGCCTGGATGACACACATTCATTCTGGCTGTGCAGCCAAGCTCCTTTGAAGGTGTAAGTTTGGAATTTGGGAGAGGAAAGGCAATAGCACTGAAGCTCCCCAGCCCCACCCAAACCACCAGCTCATTTGAGAAGTCAATCCTCTTGTCTCACACCCAACTCAAGGCAAGACTCAGGGCCTTATTGCAGCCTCCAGCTAAATCCAACTTCAAAGGGTACTGAAGGCGCCATGCCCCACTGTGCACTTTACAAGGCCACCTCTCATATTGCTGACATCTTAGTTGTGTGTATCTATTATGACAATTTTTCTAGCAGATGGCAGCAAAATGTCTTATTCCAACAAAATGAGTATATTAATGACAAGTTCCTGATAGATGCAAAGTAGGCACCTTGAGAAGGGGCACTCCTTCTAAACCATCTTCAGGCAGGAGCTCTGTGCACTAGCAGCAGCCATGCAGCTGGGTAGGAGATCAAGGGTATGGGGCAGGTTGCACAGGACACCTGTGGGGCAGCACTGAATCAGATCCCTCGTAAGTCTCCTGGGTCCGGGCTCACCAGGCTCTCCCTTGCACTCCTGGTCACCAAGCCCTCTCTGGTTTATTTCCCATGCTCTCCTCCACACACACATCCCTTGACCCTTATATTTCAGATGCAAACTGAAGGCATGAGGGCCAGTCCATCACCCTGCCTTGTTCCCTCCCACCCAGATAAGGGTCTGATTTCCTCTCTGGTGGCAATACTGCATGAATATTGAGAGCTTCTCCCACCCTGTGTAGCAGAGTCCCATTGGTGGACTCAGCCTATCCCCAGGGCTGCCAGGCTGTCAAGGCTTTGCACTGCTGATCAACAAGGACTCTGTTCTGGGTGACCCTGAGCAGGCTTGGCCTTGGACCACTGCCTGACAAAGGTCTGCCTCCAGGTTTCGACTGATGACCCGCATCTTTGTAATGGAAGCTATGGGCTGCTGGTAGCATGCCTGGGCATCCCTGCTTCTGGCTCTCACCGACCCCTCTTACCACCTGTCAGTTGCCATCTGACTCCCTCAGTAGATGCTTCCACAAGGCAGGAAAAGAGAGGGGAACTGAGCCTTGAGTGTCGCATTTGCCGAGCAGACACCAGTGTTCTCCAACAGCTTCCTCCTCCCCCACCTTCCACCTCTTTGGGGATAGAACAGGAGTCTCAAGGCTTTCTTTACCCCTTCTCTCTGCAGAGACATGTTAGGAAGGTGGGAGCGAGCACAAGCGTCTGCTCGCAAGGACATTTCTAGCTGATTTAGTCTAAGTCCTCTATCTCTGCACCCTGTGGGAGTGCAGCAGGAATTTGCACACATCCTGAAACTGTTGGGGTGTGGGAGGCAGGACCTACTACAAGGGCAACTTCTGACACTTTCAGATCACCCAGACACCTGGCAGGTGAGGGAGGGCCTCCGCCTCTCTTGAGTTCTCTCTGGCCCATTCCACTCTCCACCTATGGGCCTAGAGAGGTGCATATGTAAAATGCCCTTTCTGTAAATTCAGTCAGCCCTCTGTATCCACGGGTTCAATTAATTCATCTTAATATATCTGTCAATTCAACTAACCTTGGATCAGAAATATTTGGAAAAAATATAACAACAAAAATTTTTTAAATTACAATCTAACAACCATTTACATAGCATTTACATTGTATTAGGTATAAGTAAACTAGAGATGATTTAAAGCATACAGGAGGATGTGTGTAGGTTATGTGCAAATCCTATACCATTTCATATAAGGGACTTTTATATAAGGGACTGAGCATGCGCAGATTTTGGCACAGGGAGAGGGGTGTCCTGGAAACAATCCCTGGTACATGTTGAGGGACAGCTGTAGAAGCTCCTCCTGAAATGGTAGAAACAGCTTCACACTCCAGGTTTCTTAAGGTCTAGGTCACTTCATCACTCCTTTTGAAAATTATTTTTAATCAGCTTACTCCCTAGGATAGTAAAATGATAATGTAATAATAACTGTAAGAAGAATTACCATTTATTAAGTATCTGTACTAAGCTCAGATTTTACATCCACTGCCTCCATTTAATTCTCACACTGTCCCTTCGAGGTAGGAGAAATTACCCACATCCTAGAGAGGAGGCCCCTGCGATATAGGGAGATCTAATGCCCTCTCAGCTCAGAGAGGACTGTTGGGCAGCTCACCGAGGCTTGGGCAGCTCTGACTGTTGGGCAGCTCACTTGGGCAGGAGGTGGCTCTTCTCTCTTAGCAGGGATTGGAAGCAATATCTCAGGCATTCATAAAGGGAGCTCTCCATCAGAGGAAGCCAGGATTCATGGCAGTCCCAGGAATCCAATCAGAGAACCCCAGCTCCAGCCTGGACCAGACAGTTGGGTCTTTCCAGAGTAGAGCCAGCATTATGACCTCCCATTGCTCCCACTTTAAATAGGATTTTTGACAGTCTTGGTGATTGAGGAGGCCCAGACAGGCACCTCCACACCAAAAATGTTATCAGCACCTGCACACTTGCCAGCTAACAGTCAGACCGTGCACTAACAGTCTGTTCCCCTTGCCCCACTCCACAGAGGGCCCTCACTCTGTTTGCCTTTGCTCCCTACCTATATTTTGAGCGGGAAGAAAACTATCTTTCCAGTAATATCCATTTTACAACCGTTTGGTGCAAAAGCTGAAAGCTGTCAGAGCAGTAATGCATTGCATCAAATTAACATATTTTCCTGAAATGGTAATTACACCCTTTTTGTGTGCCTCTGAATACATATTTTTTGAAGTGTGAATGAGGTGCTGACATCAAAGTCTCACTTTAAATCATCATTATTAGTGAATCTGTCCAAATGATTCCAGGGAAATAGCTGGCAGAAGTTTTTAAGTTTAGAGGAATTTAAAGGTGAGCCACGGAGCTTCTTTAGAAAGTTGGAGAGCCCAGCATCTTCAATAAGCCTTCATTCCTTCACACACTGCATCTATTTCCAGCCCATCAACGCTATTAAACTCCATTCATCTTTACCGAGCACATGCTGTACTGAAGTGCCTTGTTAGGTTAGAGAGTCAGAGCGGGGCATAATTCCTGCCTTCTAGTTGTAGAAGGAAAGACAGACAGATGACTTGAGGAGAAGAATCCATACAATGATATTCAAACACAGACATACAGAGAATAATTCTGAGTGTGTGTGTTGAGGACAGGAGATGCAGTCATGACAGACAGATGGCTTGAGGAGAGGAATCTTTAAAATGTTATTCAAACAGACATATAGAGAATAATTCTGAGTGCATGTGTCGAGAGCAGGAGATGCAGTCATGGGAGGCATCTTTAGGAGGTGGCATTTGAGCTGGATCTTGAAGAGTGGCAAATATGGAGAGCTGATGACAGTAAGTCCATTTCAAGTCCAAGGATAAGTAATTAAAACCCGAGTTTGGAAATAGCTCCCAGTTTGAGCCCAACTCTCAGTGCCTAGCCTCAGAGTGCAGGATCAGGTCCTTAGCAAGACGTCCTCTCCATTGCAAGCCCTTCCAAAGGGGTGTATCAGTTACAGTGTGATTGGAACATGGGGATAGAGGTGAAGAGGTAGTCAAGGGTCATCAGGGAAGACATCATAAGCCACTGAAGGTTTGAGTCTTTATCCATAAGATCCAAAGAAATCATTGAAGGTTTTAAGGAGTGGAGGGACATGATCAGATTTGTTTGTGAAAGATCACTCTGGCTATTATGGAGATGACATTGAAAATGGGGGTGTCAGGATGAACCAGTTAGAAGGCTGTTCCTGCAAGCTAAATACGTTGTCCAGGCCTGGATTTCTGGACTGTGAGGAGAGCAAGTGAGATGAAGACAAACGGGTGGCTTTGATAGGTGTTGAGAAGGGAGATTGGGTAGCTTTTAGTGATCAATTGATTAACTCTATGTGGCAATGGAGAAAGAGATGTTAATCATGATTCTGGGATTTCTGGATTGAGCGATCAAGCAGTTGGCAGTGTGATTAGAGGAGTTCGTGAGTTCAGGTGGAGCATGTTGAATTCTAGGCCCTCCACGCCACTTTCTCTCTGTATCTAGATGATGGCTGTACAATTTTAGCCATGTGGTTTGGCTCTTCTTCTGACACTGACCTCTAGGGACATGATCTTATTTTGGACATGGCCATTTTGACTACAGGCAGATGTTATCCCCTGCGGTTGATTGCTGAAAGAGATGGAAAAGATGCCGTTAGAAGGGGACAGTGACATCTCACAGAAATCCAAAAACAGTGACTGAGATTTGGACAGCCTTCATGTAAACCAGAATGAGAAAGATATCAGGAATTCAGGCCGCTCCTTCCCTCTTGCTCTAGATCTAAGGATATTCTGCTGTTACATTGCCACGGTAGAAATTTAGTAAGTGGTCTAACAATGAATATCTGGGGGATTCTATAACTCAGTTAAAACTAGGATGTAAAAACACAGCTCTGTCCATCCTCTTTGTGCTTGTCTTAGCAGCCAGGGCATCCTAATCCTGCCCATGGGCATACAAGTGGTGCTTTACAACTCCAGCGAGCCATGTTCCCATGGGAATTTAGTCATTACAAATCAGGGCCTTATTTCCATTCTTCTTTCTTAGTTTTAAAAGTTTAAAAATGGGCTTTGCACAGTGGTTCATGCTTGTAATCCTAGCATTTTGAGAGGCTGAGGTGTGAGGATTGCTTGAGGACAGAAGTTGGAGACCAGCCTGGGCAACACAGTGAGACGCTGTCCCTATAAAAAAAAAATTAAGGCCGGGCGCGGTGGCTCAAGCCTGTAATCCCAGCACTTTGGGAGGCCGAGAAGGGCGGATCACAAGGTCAGGAGATCGAGACCATCCTGGCTAACACGGTGAAACCCCGTCTCTACTAAAAAAATACAAAAAGCTAGCCGGGCGAGGTGGCGGGCGCTTGTAGTCCCAGCTACTCGGGAGGCTGAGGCAGGAGAATGGCGTAAACCCAGGAGGCGGAGCTTGCAGAGAGCTGAGATCCGGAGATCCGGCCACTGCACTCCAGCCTGGGCGACAGAGCGAGACTCCGTCTCAAAAAAAAAAAATTAACATTAGACAAGTGTAGCAGCATCTTCCTGTAGTCCTGGTTACTCAGGAGGCTGAGGCAAGAGGATCACTTGAGCCCAGGACTTTGAGGTTGTAGTGAGCTGTGATCCTGCCACTGCACTTCAGACTAAGTGACAGAGAGAGAACCCTGACTCAAAATAATAATAATAATAAATTAGCCTGGCATGGTGGCTTGTGCCTGTAGTCCCAGCTACTCAGGAGGGTGAGGTGGGAGGATTGCTGGAGGCCAGAAATTCAAGGCTACAGCAGTAAACTATGACTGTGCCACTGTTCTCCAACCTGAGCTACAGAGTGAGACCCTGTCTGAAAAAAAAAAAAAGTCACAAAATCACCTAATATAACAAATACCAGTGAAAGAACAACATTTGGTTGTTTTGTTTTAGGTTTCTAAAAAGATATGTGTAAAAGAAATAAAGTCGAAATCCTCTTTGATCTCCTCTTCAGTCTCATTGTTCTCTCTCCAAAGCCTAAAGGCAATCGAGATCCATGAACTTGGCTGATTTCCTTCCTGTTCATGGTTTTTAAACTTTTACTGCCACATATACATGCACATAAAGATAATGTAGTATTGTTTGGTGTGTTTTTATTTAACATAAATGGCACCATTCAATATGTAATGTTTTGCAATTTGCTTTTTTTCACTCGGCATGGTTTTCAAGATCTATTTTTATGCATTCTTAGAGATCTAGCCTGTTTAATTGCTGTATAATATTCCATTTTAGGAACATACCACCATTTAGTTAGCCATTCCACTACTAAAGGATATTTCTGTTGCTTCCAAATTTGTGTCATTACACACAATGAATGTTGCAATGAACATTCTTTTACATGCTTCATTGCATGCTTTTATGTAAGTTTCTCTAGGACTGATTGAGTACCTTAAGTGTACTGTATATGTATGGGTGAAATTGCTGTAAATTGATGGTTTAGTGAGGGTGTCCATTTTACATTGTTTTACATATTACCGAATATCACCTCATGGGGAGTGGGGTGAAGCAGTCAATATAAGAGTTATATTCAAACAACATGCACCCACCCAGTCACTTCTCCCCACCAAAAAGGCTTCCCCCCCCACCAACTTGAGAAGTCTGCTTTAGTGAGATACAATCTTGTAAGGGAATGTGCCACAGTTTCAGATGTATTGAAAGAGAAAGGGGATTGAAAATAATTAACTTTAAGATCAAAAAGGCATAACTAGTTTGCTCTGATGTCTTTGCCTTAGCTACTAAATCCCTCAAAGCCTTGTTCTCAACAGAAATATTGTCCAGATCCCAGGGGATTACAGGAGACAAATGCATTAACTATTTTGCTATTAAAAATCCCTGGATCAGCATTGGGTTAGGATGGTCCTAAACCTGCACTGATTTGCCAAGAGGCACCAGTTGGCAGCTATACTGCACTGAATAGTATTACCTCCAAATTCATATCTACCTGGAACCTGTGAAGGTGACTATTTAGGAATGGGGTCTGCAGATGTAATCAGGTTAAGATAAAATCATACTGAATTAGAGTGGGTCCTGAATTCAATATGACTGGTGTCCTTACAAGGAGAGGGACATTTGGACAAAGAGACACACACACTGACAAAGAGGAGAATGCCATGTGAGGACGGAGAAGAGATTGAACTTGTACAACTGCACAGATCACCAAGGATTGCTGCAACCGCCAGATGTTAGGAAGAGGCAAAGAAGGACCCTCCCTTCCAGCCTTCAGAAAGAGCGTGACCCTTTTGAAACTTCAATTTTGGATTTTAGCCTCCAAAACTGTGACAGAATACATTTCTGTTGTTTTAAGCCACCCGGTTTGTCATATGGTAAGCCCAAGGAAACTAATATAGCAGCCTTCCAAGATGGCCCCCAGCAACCAGCCTCCTGGTATTCACAATTTATGTAATCTCCACCCCTCTCAAGTGGGCTGGACCTAGTGACCTGCTTCTAATAAATAGAGCAAGCATGATAGGGTGTCATTTCCAAGATCAGGTCATAAAAACTGAATTCCATCGGGCTGGCTCTTTCTTGCCCTTCACTTGCTCTGATACCTGATAGTATTATATTATACTATGTCAAGGAACTGAAGAAGGTCTTCAGACAAGGATCTGAATCCTGCCAAAATCCATATGAGTAAGCTTGGAAGTAAAGCTCCACCATCACCCCCAGTTGAGTCTTGAGACCACTACAGTTCCTGCCATCACCTTGGTTGCACTATGGGAGACCCCAGAGGCAGAAGACCTGCTAAATTATGCCTGAATTCTTTACCCACAGAAACTATGAAATAATACATGCTTTGCTTTAAGCCATCAAGTTTTGGGGGGCAACTTGTTATGTCACAATACATAACTAACAGATGCAAACAGCAAGTCAAAGAAGATGCTTGGGAACAAAGATTATAGGGAGCCTGTGCTGGAGCCCTCTTGTGGCTCAGTGTGTGTTGTGTGCTGCGGGGCCAGAACAATGACTTAGAAAAGCTACAGTGGCTTGCAAACATCCAGCCTCTACGTTATGTGCACATCCCCATTGCCTGCACAGAAGGCAGCTGTTCCAAACTGAAACTGTAAGCAGTCATCCCTGGAGGTCAAGTGGTTCAGTGAAACTTCCCTGAAAGAAGACAGGGATTAGTTCCGTACAGACTGTTTTAGACTCGGTAACTTCTCCAAAGGTTTTCCTATATTCGTTCCTGGAAATTCCTTTCTCCATCTACTGTTACGTCATGGGAGCTTTGGAGAAAAGGGGGATGATGATTGGATTGAGTCAGGAGGCCTCATTTATGAAATTAGCTGTCATTCATCACCCCAGGGACCTTGGGGTTTTAGAAAGGTCAGAGACTAGTTTCCTGGTTCTGAAGGTGAAACTTACAGAAGGTTCTTATACAAAGAGGACTCATGGTTTGGTTTTGTGTCCCCACCCAAATCTCATGTCAAATTGTAATCCCTGCGTATCAGAGGAGGGGCCTGGTGGGAGGTGATTGGATCATGGGGGCGGATTTCCCCCTTGCTGTTCTCAAGACAGTGAGTGAGTTCTCATAAGAACTGATGGTTTAAAAGTGGCACTTCCTGCTTCACTCTCTTTCTCTCTTCAGCTTTTCCGTGATAAGATGTGTTTGCTTCCTCTTCACCTTCCGCCATGATTGTAAATTTCCTGACGCCTCCCCAGCCATGTAGAACTGTAAGTCAAGTAAACCTATTTTCTTTATAAATTACTCAGTTTCAGGTAGTTCTTTATAGTAGTGTGAGAACAGAGTAATACAAGTACAGACTGACCAGACCCAGGGAAAACAAAAGTGAGATTCATTGCTCCCCACCCCGCCACCCTTTGACCCCATATGGAGGAGGATGAGGCTCCCTGACTCTGACCCAGGTGGGTATAACTGTGGCAAATGCATCAAGATTGGTGGGAGAGGGAGTTCAGGAGAAGCTCATGTATCCATGATGAGTACTGGGAGAGAAAAGGGACATTTCAGCAGGTAGAACTGCGCATCACAGACCAACATGGGTGACTTGCTTTGCCAGATGTTCCTGAAGAGAGAATGGGCTCCAGGCTGGGCTGCAGTGCAGCAGAGGCACAGGTGCCCCACTGCACCTTCAAATTGTGTTACCCAAGCACAACACCACTCTTACAGTTCAAACCAGCACTGTACTGTGTTGGCTCACACCTGTAATCTCAGCACTTTGGGAGGCTGAGGTGGGAGGATGGCTTGAGACCAGGAGCTGGAGGCTGCAGTGAGCCATGTTTGTGTCCCTGAATGACAGCCTGGAGCAAGACCCTGTCTCAAAAAACTTAAAATTAAAATTATAAAGCCAGCACTGTGCCCCCACTCAAACGACTGCTTTTTAACAAAACAGCATCATCTTATTTATAACCCAGGGCCTGCAGGCTTCAACTAATCTCTAGGTGAATTTGGTGACCCAGGAAAAAGCCTCATGGTATGATAACTCTTGCCACAAGGACCCAAACTGCTCTAGTAGGATTTCCTCAATCATCCCCACCAATATGCTTGGATATGCCTTAACCTTTCTTCTCCCTCAGTTTTCATATTTGTAAAATCAGACGACTAGTTTATGTAATCTTTAAAGGCCTCTTCATCAATCGTATTTTATCGTTCCGTATTAAAAGAATCAGAAAGTCCAGAAACAAAGTAAAAGTAAATGTGTGAGTCCTATTTCTTCTCATTCTTGAAATCTCAGGCATTATATCCTCTGGGAAGCCTCCCATGACCTCACCAGATTGCAGACCTGACCCAGGTACACAGGTGCCACATCCCAGGTACACTTCTGTTGATCATAGCTCCTACAGAGCCGTTGTGGATTTCTGCACCTGTTTCCTGCATTATCCAGTCAGTTCCCTGCAGCACTTCAGAGGTTGGCTTTTGTCTTGTTTTTCCTTGTGTGTGTGGGATCTAACAGACTGCTTGACGCATAATAGATGGTCAGTAACTATTTGTTGATTAAAAGGATGACTAGATGGATGAATGAACAAATGGAGCTTCTTTACCTGTGGTAGGGATTGTGCTTTCTAGGGAAACAGACTAGGCAGTGTGTCTCTCTTGCCACATGGCTTGCTGGTGGCAGTGACATAATGTGGTTGGAGAGGGATGGACAGTGGTGCAGAAGTCCGATCTCAGGATCCATGCAGACCCATAAGGGGAAATCTCATCTCCTTTCTGCTCCATCAACCTATGGAGCTTGAAGGCAGAGATAATTAATTCATGGCATGTGTGGAGACAGATGTCAGGGAAGTGGAACAAAGACAACAAGGTCAATGCAAAAAGAAAGAAGGGGGTATAAATACTGCAGTGATAAAATGGGTTGCCCATAAAGACTTGAGCATCCATGTCACTGGAAAATGTCCAAATAGAGAATCAAGATGGTATAGATAAAGGAATAGGTGCTTACAAATGTTAAGTGGTTTGTTTAAAGGCACAAAGTAAGTGGCTTGAACTTGTTCTGTCTCTCTGCATATTAGGGGTTCTTTATACCCATTATCTTATCCATTTCCCCCAATGCAAAAGCTACTGCAAATTAAATCCCTTAACTGATAGTGTTTTATTTTAAGAAATTGTTCAGACCAGGAATCAAGACATGAACACAACTGTCCTAGTCAGTTCTAGCTGCTATAAGAAGGTACCATAGATTGGGTGACTTCTACACAACAGAAATTTACTTCTCAGTCTGGAGGCTGGAAGCCTAAGATCACAGTGCCACGTGAGTGAGGGCCCTGTTCTGGATTGCAGACTGCTGACTTTCATTGTAACCTCATGTGGCAGACAGAGCGTGAACCAGCTCTCTGACCTCCTCTTAGAAAGGCCACCTGTGAGTACATTGGGTTCACCTGAATGAATAATCCGAGATTATCTCTCCATCTTAAGATTTTTAACACATCTGAAAAGTTCCTTCTGCCATATAAGGTAACATTCACAGTTTCTGAGGATTCAGACATGGACATCTTCTGTGGGAGAAAGGTATTATTGAGCCCACTGCAGGAGGCATACACACTTTATCTTTAATTTCAAGAAGACTATGAGGAAAAATTGGAAAAGAGAGAAACAGGCAGTTGAAATAGATACTGGAAAGATTAGGGTGTTAGAGTTATGATTTGAGGCAAGTTCAGGATGGATTCCATGGAGAGCCAGAAAGATGTAGGGTTTACATTTTACAGAGTATTGAATGTGTTGTTCAAAAACAGGCAGAGAGCTTAAAGGTTCTGTTCATGGCAGGATATCTCTTGACCCAGAATAGTTGGTAATTATGCTTTTTTCCCCTCATTTTAGAAAACTGAGGCTCAAGGCAACAAGCCAAAAATAAAATATCAGAATTAAAATTAAGATGTTATTGGCAATAAGCCCAACCAGAAATTTTTGAAACAGGGCTCCTGCTTGTGCCAGGAAGGAAGTCAGAGTTGGGTGAAGGATCATTGAGATCTTGAAGACACGGAGGAGAGGAGTCTCTATGACCAAGATAGCCAAGGAGATTGTGATTTGGAAGAGGATGGTTGGTGCAGAGTGGTGACGTTGGAGTGGGATACCCTGTGGCTGGATGAGGCTTCTCTTTTCCCTACTGGACATGGAGCAGAGAAACCTCATCCCATAGAGAAAAGAGGTAGTAGCCACATACCTGCACTTGGAAAGAAGTTTTGCAGCCACCAATTCAGAGGAGGAGATCTTGGCTTCAGAGCTGGAAGAGAAGACAGAAGGAGATAGGCTCTTGTAAAATGTGGTCAGTAGAACTTAGGTGTTTTCCCCTGTTCTGCTCCAAGACCCCACTAAAATGAATGTAAAGAGATTTTGTTAAAAGCATGCGCTTATGAAGATGAAGATCAAGAAAGAAAAAAACAGAGAAATATCAAGATAACTTTGAATGTTAGAAGACAGATGGATAACTAAAATTTAACTTTGCATAGCAGAGAAAGCCAAAATAAAATGCCCATAAGGTTGCTGGGTGGGTAAAACAAGAAGCCAACCAATTTCCATTCTGGAACTCTGTAAACACTTTAGAATTTAAGGCAATAGATGTCTTCAAAAATTAAGGTGTGGATGGAGCTTAAAAGTAAATAATTGGTTGAAACTCCATAAAAGAAATAAGTTGACCCCTACATTCCCTTCTTTACCTTAAGCAACCAGACAGCTCTCCCTCCCCTACCTAGCAGGAGACTGGAGGTTTGCTCTCTGAAGAAGTTGTCCCAGAGGAACTTATAACTCAAGAATACCCTGCACAGCTTGGGCAGAGTGGGAGGTGCAGATTACTGTACTGAAAACTGGGAATTAGGAATAGAAGTCCTCTAGCCCTTTACAGAAGATTGGAGGGTAGTCAAGCTGACCGAACAGAGAGGATTCTTACAGATACTGTCAGTTGATCTTCCTTTAAAAAAATGGCTCCAAGCCTGCAGGAGCATCCTAATGGAAGTCAAGTGCATGCCCATGAAGCTGCTTATCTCTGCAATGCTTTACTTTTAAATGCAAAAGGATACCAGATATTAAAACAGTCGAATAACACCTCTAACTGAAAAGCAGATAAACAGAGCAAAGGAGCCTGGAGAAAACAAATATAATGCAGAAATCAGAGAAGGGAAAACTATGCAGGGAAACTCTCCAATTTACATTCTCACAGAGGTAAAAAATATCAAATCCATGAAACAAGAATTACATGATTTTTAAAAGAAGCTTCAAAAATAACAAATAAAATTTCTCCTGGAGATTAAAATTATGAGACCCAAAATACAAAGTTTGATAGAATGGACAAATGTGTGTATACATATACTTGAAAAGAAATCAAGATAGTAGAATAAAAATACAAAGTAATGGAAAAGAGTAAGGAAAAGATAAGTGTGTTAAAAAATTAGTCAGAAGTTTCAAAATGTAACTGAGGAAAGTTCCAGGAAATGAAGAAATTAGAATTGAGAAAATTATCCAAGAACTAGAATGAGAAAATTTTCCATAATTAAAGGTTACAGGTTTTCAGATTTTAAAAGCTTACTTTATGTCCAGCATAATGAATAAAATATTATAAAATATCAGAGTAATGGGGTAAAATTAAAATCCCAAAAACTCTCAGAGAAAGATCAATACATGAGATCAGAAATAACAAAAGCATTAAAATTATCAATAACACTACCAGAAGCTAGAAGACAGTAAGAAAATGTCTTCTAAACTCTGAAGTAAAATGAGTTTCCTAGATTTCTATGCATAGTCAAGATAAAGATATGCAATAAATCAAAGAATGTTCACAGCATTCACTCTTTCTTCAGCAGCTACTAGAATTTTGAAACTTCATTTTAATGAGGCACAATGAAGAAAGAGAGACAGAAGATAAACAAAGTTGACACTCCAACAGTAAAGAGGGAAATGGATTTCAGAATGACAGTACAGTTACAAATATAAAAGCAACCAATTCTTATTGAACCAAGAAGATGAGAAGATCTAGGAAAGGTATTTCCCAGGTAGGGACAGAATGAAAATCAGAGATTATTTCATTTGCTTGAATATACTGAGAGACATTTTCTATTTCTGGCAGAGAGTTTGAGGATGGAGTTATGGTGATATGCACATAAAAGGAGTGGGCAAATAAAAACTTGAGGCAATTACTAACTCCAGGAAAAACAAAAGGTTTTTCAAGAAGGAAAATGTAAACAGAGTACACCACACAGAACTGCTATGATACAGTTTATATCACTGTAATAAATGACACAAAAATATGACTACAGGCTGGGCACGGTGACTGATACTTGTAATCCCAGCTCTTTGGGAGGCAAAAGTGGGTGGATTGCTTGAGCTCAGGAATTTGAGATCAGCCTGGGCAACATGGTGAAACCCTGTCTCTAAAAAATTTTTTTTAAAAATTAGCCATTTATGGTGGCACACACCTCTAGTCCCAGCTACTGGGGAGGCTGAGGTGGGAGGAAGGCTTGAGCCTGGGTGCTGAAGGTTGCAGTGAGCTGAGAATGTGATATATATACATATATATGTCACACACACATATGACTACAGATTCAACCAAAAGTTGTGTTATAATTATTTTGGAAGTTGAGAGTGTGATGAAGAGAAGGGTGTATATATGCATACATGTGCATATATATGTATATGTTGAAGAGGTATAAGAGTTTCTAAACATTTTTAAAACAAAAATACAAAGTCAGTGGGCACACATCTAACATATATATGCACTTCAACTAGAAATATGGAGAAAATTTCCGGAAGTAACTGCTCCAGGATTTAAAATATTTGCCTCTGGGAAACAAAACTAGGGGCTTGGAAGTGGTTGAAGTGGACTGCTGTTTTCCATTTTAGGCCTTGAACATTGTATCCGTTTTCAGTGGCTGCTATGATAAATTACCACAGGTTTTGGGGCTTAAAACAACAGAAATTTATTCTACAGTTCTGGAAGTCAGTCAGAAATAGGTTTCAATGAGCCAAAACCAAGGTGTTGGCAGGGCTGTCCTCCCCATAGAGGTTCTAAGGGAGAATCCATTTCTTGCCTTTTCCAGCCTCTGGTAGCCACTGGCATTCCTTGACTTGTGACCACATCACTCTAATCTTCAAGGCCAGCATATTAAAATTTCTCTCAACTCCATCATCATATGGCCTTCTCTCTGTTAAAATCTCTGTCTGCCTTCCTCTTATAATGAGATGTGTGATTACATTTAGGGCCCACCTGAATATTTCAGAATAATCTCTTCAACTTAAAATTCGTAATTCTGTCACATATGCAAAGATTCTTTTTCCAAATAAGGTAACATTCTTACCTTGAGATTGAGATGTGGATATGTCTTTGGGGGCTACCGCTAAGCCAACCACAAACATTAAAAAAAAAGTTTAGGCTGGGCGCGGTGGCTCAAGCCTGTAATTCCAGCACTTTGGGAGGCCAAGACGGGCGGATCACTAGGTCAGGAGATCGAGACCATCCTGGCTAACACGGTGAAACCCTGTCTCTACTAAAAAAAATACAAAAAACTAGCCGGGCGTGGTGGCAGGCGCCTGTAGTTCCAGCTACTCGGGAGGCTGAGGCGAGAGAATGGCGTAAACCCGGGAGGCGGAGCTTGCAGTGAGCTGAGATCCGGCCACTGCACTCCAGCCTGGGCGACAGAGCGAGACTCCATCTCAAAAAAAAAAAAAAAAAAGTTTAGTACATTTACATATGATAAATTAGTTAGTTGATTAATTAAAGGAAAGAGTATGTACCAATTTTTTACAGTGGTGATCAATAGAAAATTCTGGGAGACTTTCAGTTCTATATTATCTATCTCCATAGTGTTCTTGAATAATGAACATACATTACTCATGTAAAATGCTAATTTGTGAGAAAAAAGAAAGAGGCAGGAAGAAAAATTTCATGCTTTGGCTAATCTGCATTTGAGGCTAACTAGTTCCAAGACTTTCATTTCAAATACAAACACCAGGCAAGTCTCCAGTTAAATGACACTGACATTCATGTTGTTCCCTGGAAGACATATGTGTGTTACAAACATACGCCTACAGGAAGCCAAGAGCTCAGGGGCTGGAGAGAGGTTTTGTGGGGTTTCAAAACCAAAGAGTGCTTTCAAACCCAATATAAGGAGTCATTTTCTCTCAAATATATAGTATATCTACTTCTTACCTGTTAGTTTTTTCCTATTTTTCTTGAATTGGTTGAACCCCAGGTGAAAGCATCCAAGTTGAAAAGGACCTTAACAACCATTGTGTCCAACACAGTACAGTTTAGAGGCTCCAGAGAGGACCACAGGGGTGAAGTAATGATCCCCAAGGCAGCAGAGGCAGAACGTGACTCCTGATCCTAGTCTTTGGTCCGTGAACTTCTGCCCCTTGTTTTGTTGACAGCTGTTGTGATACCTTGGTTCTTATCCTCTTAGTTTAAAAGAATTTAAATAAGAGACACACAGCAAAAGAAGTGCAACATAGAGTAATGTATTGGAAAAAAAAATATGTTTTATAAGTTAGGTGCAGACTAGGCAGTACACCTTGAGAGAGACAGAATTCAGGATGGGTTACTGGCAAGGATGAGACAGCAAAGACCGGCACCAGGGAGACTCCCTTTACAGGAGTCATACATGATTATTCATAAGGAGGTGGAAAGAGGTGCTACAGGTAAGCATATTCTGGATGGCTCTCTGGGTGCACATGCACAGTAGCTATACATGCTTGTTCATATACCACATATCTCCTTAGCTTCTTGAATCTCCACCCAGGGTTGTGTTTTTCACATGATAATGAGCAAAGGGTCAGTTTGAGGACCGGTAAAATCAAAACGCGCATGCTCTCTTCAGGAGAAAGTCCAATTACAATGCGAATGCTGAGGCTTATTGTGTTGACTATGTGGTCACCATGGTTGCTGGGTCCCAAGAACATGGTCACTTCCTTGACTACCTATCTTGCCTCAGTTTCTCTATGATTTAAAGAGTCCAGGCATAGGCAAAGTTCAGGAAGTAGGGAGAGAACAGTGGTCTGAGCTCAGAATAAAATAGAAAAGTGAGTGGGAAAGTTGGAGGTATTAAAACCTGGGTCTGAATGATGTATAGGATTGTGAAAGCCAAAGCCTGAGGCCAGGACGGATGGAGTTGAGGGCTAAAGGTCAGAGCTTAGGAGCTTTGGCCTGGCATTCCTAGCTAAAGGGGAGGACAGGAGGGTAGTCTAATAATCATGTGCGCCTAGAGGCATGCCGTGTCTAGGAGCAGAACAGGGGAGCTTACAGAATTGAGGGCATGGACAGGCTAAAAGCTCCAGGTTTTCTGCCCTGAATGTACCTTCCCCTGCTTAAACCCTACCAAAGACATTATATATTAGTATTATATAATATATGCTGGGCACGGTGGCTGACACCTGTAATCCCAGCACTTTGGGAGGCCAAGGTGGGTGGATCACTTGATCTCAGGAGTTCGAGACCAACCTGAGCAACATGGTAAAACCCCATCTCTACAAAACATACAGAAATTAGCTGGGCATAGTGGCGTGTGCCTGTAGTCCCAGCTATTCGGGAACCTGAGGTGGGAGGATCACTTGAGCCCAAGAGGCAGAGGTTGCAGTAAGCAGAGGTCATGCCATGCCACTGCACTCCATCCTGGGTGACACAGCCAGACCTTGTCTCAACAACAAAAAAAGAAGAAAGAAAGAAAAGAAAGAAACCAAACTATCAGAGTCTCTATTTTAATTAATTAAAATCCAAATATTTGGCCATGATACAAACTATAGCTCCCATCTCTCCAGCCTCAACTCTTAGCATTTCCCCCTTACTCACTCTTTTCCACACGTCCATTTATCCTGAGGTTCTTTCTATTCTTCAGACAAACCAAGGGATTTTGCACTTGCTATCCCATCTGCCTGGAATATTTTTCCCAAGATTTTTTTTCATGCTTGCCTCCTTTGTATTCTTCATTTCTCCTCTTAAAGTAACCATCCCAGAGGCCTTCCCAGGCCACTATTAAAATGAACTCTTCCCTTACCTTGGGCACAATCCGTAACTCTGTTTATTTTCTCCATGGAACATACCACTATCTGATATTGTTTGTTTAGTCTCTCTGCTTCATGAAAGCAGGAACCTAATGGCCCTAGTTCCTGGTACCTTGCCTGGCATACAGAGGATGCTCAATAAATATTTGTTGAGTGAATGAATCATTAAATCTCCTAGATTCACTTTCAGGGAAGGCAACACATGACACTTATATAGCTAACCTCATTGATTGAGTAGCTGAACAAATGTGGTTATTGTGATATTTATAACAAGTAGATCACAGTTATCAAGACATTTGTTCTGTGTCCCAACTCCCAAATTCCCAGCCCTGCTGGACCTTTGATGTCCCTGGGCTGTCATTGTGTAGGTCACCTTGCTCATAGGGATCTCCCTAATTCCTCCCTCAGGGCAAGGGCTTTTTTCATTTTGGAAACCAGTTAAAGCGTGATCGTATGTGTTGGCTGTCATAGAAGTTAAAGGTGTGACTCTGGCTCTCCTCCCTTGATGGAAGCTCAGAGAGAATTAGGTTGCCCAGATTTCAAGTTGTAGTGAACTATCCTAGCTGAAGATTAAGAGATTTCAGGTTTTCATCCTTTCTTCCTCCACAGGAAGCCTCCTCCTGCCTTAAAACCTTGCCTCTATGTGTGTTTCTTGGTTAAATCAGTGACACCCCCACCCCCAATCCCAGGGAGGAGAAAGAAGCTAACTATGACTGAGAACCTCCTATATGCCTAGCATTGTGTTAAATTACTTGATCCTTACAAGAATTGGGAGAGGTGAGTATCACCATTTTACAGATGAAGGAACTGAGGTAATTACCAAAGTGAGTATGGTTCAAAGCCAAGACACAAACTCACATCATCCTGGTCCCTAAAGCAGGACATTTTCTATGATGTCACGTTGGAGAGAATGAAAGGAAGAAGTTAACCACCTTCCAGAATGAGCCCTGTTATCCACCATGCCAGAGTGACACCTTCCCCACTCAGCTGGCACAGCGGAGCTCAATGCCACCAGCTTCTATGTCTGCAGAACTTCTATGTTTGCAGAACTCACTTAGACAAATTGTCCATCGGATCAGAAGTACCGACGGTGAAATACACACATGTTAGAATGATCCTTAGACTAATACAGATTGATGTGCAGAGGCAGGCTGGACTATTCTTTGCAAAAAGATATTAATGGGAGAAGCCTGATTGCCATGTTAATCTGAAGGCTTTCTGGCCGATTAAGTGACTTGCAAATACCTCATGACTTGATCTCTAATGATCAAGTTGGTAAGAATGAATTATCCAAGGCAGCACGGCAAAGACTGTCTCAGCATAGAATGCCAATGGTTGACCCTGACTTGGAGGAAGTCTGTACTGTGTCAAGGTGCTCAAACCCTACCTTGAACTCATTTCAAACCAGGACAGACCCTGGAACCAACACCCTTTGGAATTCAGCCTATTGCTGGAGATAGACTCAGACCTACTTTCTGTCCCTTGTGTAAGAGTGAATTGGGTTGAGAACTATAACAAAATGATGGTCTTTTTTCATTTTGAATCCTATAGAAGACAATTATTTCCTTATTTACTGATTTTTAGCAAGCTATTTATTTATCGACTGTAGTCAGGTATGACCGTAAATGATATGATCCAAGGCTTGGTCAATCATATACTTTGTGCAGAATTAAATACTGAACCAAGGGGCCAGGCGCAGTAGTTCACGCCTGTAATCCCAGCACTTTGGGAGGCCAAGGTGGGCAGATCACAAGGTCAGGAGATCGAGACCAACCTGACTAACACGGTGAAATCCCGTCTCTACTAAAAATACAAAAAATTAGCCAGGCGTGGTGGCGGGCGCCAGTAATCCCAGCTACTTCGGAGGCTGAGGCAGGAGAATGGCGTGAACCCGGGAGGCAGAGCTTGCAGTCAGCGGAGATCGCGTCACTGCATTCCAGCCTGGGTGACAGAGCAAGACTCCGTCTCAAAAAAAAAAAAAAAAAAAAAAAACGAACAGAGGGACAAGAGATTGGTTGGTATTCCATTCCACTCCCGTAAAGACAGTCGTCATATGCCCCCTTCACCCACCACACACAACATACTTCTTAGAGTACCCGAGGCTGTCCATCTGCATCCCAGGTTTTTAATCTGAAGAATCCCAGGTTCTTTGCTCTCCCTGATACATTGCAATTTTACAAAAAATAATGTGTTCTAAGTCAGAGTAGACTGATCTCTTTGGGAACTGTACATCAAAATGATAGCTCGATACTGTGACCTCAGTGACTTTATGCCTTTCTCCCTCTGGCAACGACTTTTTAAAATTATTATTGTGTTATGATTAATTTTACAGCAAGCCTTAGAATGCTCCCCTAATTCTACTCTCTACTTCAGCCTTGGGAGGTCAGATTTGTGATTATTGCAAATGGGATGGATTTTCTCGTGGTCACTTGGGGAATAGTCAGGATGGGACCAAGGAGGCTTTACCTCCAGACCTTCATCCATGGACCCTCCCATCTCTCTAGCCCTGGTCTTATGCTCCTCAGCCTGCAAAGCGCTGTGTCTGAAGGGAACTAGTGATCAACAAACGGATTGCCTTTCAGATTTGTTTTCCTTTCCTCCGTGAAAACAGAACCCTAACACTAATATGAATAATAACTAACGTCTATTACTTGCTTACTACGTGCCACCTTCCCTGTGAATGCTTTGTTAGTGGTATCTTATCCTTGTCTCATCTGTGTTTACTGGTTTCAAATGAATCATATTTCTCCATTCTGATAGTTCTCTCCTCTGAAGCACTGAGGATTCTTGTCTTTCTATGGATGCTGTCTGCTGCCTCACTCACAATGTCTTGCTTCTTCACGTATTTTGTAATGGAGCTTGTATTTGGCAGGACAGAATTTGATTTTGTTTTGCTGGAAGCTCTAGGGGTATTCCAGCTAGGGATCTCTTTGTGTTAATATCCTGAACAGATATAATAAAGGTAAATACCAAATCCAAGTGAGGTTGAGGTCATGGTTACAAACTATCAACAGAAAACTTTTTTTTCACCTCCCCAGAGTCCAGAGGAAAACAAAATTTCTTGCTATTTCCCTGAGTGGGCAGGAAGATTTTTTTTCTATTCTAACCTTCTCCACGAGTCCCAACCCTTTGAGGATCCTAACTTGGTCTGGGATCTCAATTCCAATTCTTTGCCTAATGTGAGCTTAAGGACTCATATTCTATATCCAAGTGGCTGCTAAAAATTCAAGCTAGTTGAGAAAATGTATCCTTGTCTCAGGGTAACCAAAATATTAGGTCTTTGCTAACCTTCTGGTTTTCAGGGTTTTTTTTTTTTTTCCATTAAGCATAGATACACTATTAAAAATATATTTATGATATTTTATCCAGCAGGCTATGTAATCTGCTAACTTGATAAAAATGAAAGTCCTGTAGTGAATTTATATGTACTCCTCTCATCCTGTAAGATCATGACACCGGCACTATTATTATCTCTGTTTTACAGAGAAAAACACTGAAATTTGGAAACAATAAACATATGCTAAGAAGTAGCAAAATTGTATTCACACTCAATTCTGTCTTGCCACCAAGCCCACATTGTTAACCAACAACCTCCTTCTTTATAGCCTTGTGGGGGTACTGTATCTGTGGTGTAGACCATGGTTTCCCAACTAGAAATCTGTGATGTCTCTACTGCTGACTTTGGGAGAGAGGGAGACATGTAGATGAGCCGTAACCATTGTCCACAAGGAGAAAGGTGGAGAAGAAACAGATAAGAGATTATAAATATTATGTTGCTATTCTATGGACATGTGGCTGGGAAAGCCATGCAGAGATTGTTTGCTTTCCTAGGAAATGCATCAACCCCACACTAATGGATTCCCAAAGTTGTCCTGGACTAGGCTTATTCCTCCGACTCTGGTGCCTGAGACTGGCATCCTGTGACAGTTAGTAGTGGGGAAGGAGATATGACGGGCTCTGTTCAGCAGGCACCCCATGTGTGGCTGGGAGCAGTGTCACCAGGAGCCAGAAGCTCCATGCTAAGGGTGGGCCACGTGATCCTGGGTGCATCAATTCTCTTCTCTTGGCCCATTGCTGAATGGAATTAAACATCTCTTCTCCACATGACTCATGGAGTTCTTCTGAGGAGAGAACCAGTGTTATAGGCTCAGTTTGTCCTTGGAGATGATTTCAGGGCAACTCAGTTGGCTAAGAAACCAGTTGTTCCCTCTCTATCAGGAATACATTTACGAGTTTCATTTCTGAACAGATCCCTTTTGGAAACTCCTATTCTCCTGCCACTAGCACAGGGAGCTGGTGAAGTCTCCCAATGAGGAGATAGCATTTTGTACAAATACATGGACAATGTTGAATAACATGAGATGCTCAAAAAGCAGAAGGGGGGCATCTGCGTTTTCTCACCACCTGCTTAGGGGCTCTGTGATGAATCTAAACTGTTGCCTACCCATGCTCCCAGGAAGTGAGCTGCGGGTCTCCATCTTTCCTTTCTTTCTCCCAAGCCACAGACCTCATTCAGCTTTACCATGCCCCAGCCTCATGCCCTTTCCTCCCCAGCAGAATAATGCAGCCACACCATTGTACTTCAGTTTTCAAAGACTTTGCATATCCATCAGTTTGTTGAAACCTCATCAATACCCCATGTGGCAGGCTGGCAAGTACTTATTCACCAGTGATTTTTTGCAGTGGGATCCAAAACCTATGTCGCACACTTTCTCTCCTTTGCTTTTATTGATAGCTTTCTAATTCTGATGGGGCCACTTACTGGCAAAGTGGCCTGGAATGAAACTGATCCTCTTGAATCTCAGCTTCCAGCTTGGTCAAAAAAAAAAAATGACAGCTAATAATAACGTTTGAAAATTTCCTATGTGCCAGACACTATTCTAAGCATTTCACTCACATAAATTCATGAATTCAGTTCATGACAACGCTACGAAGTAGATGCTGCTTTTCTCCTCATTGTGCAGATGAAAAATCTTAAGTACAGAGATGAATAAAGCCCATAAGAGGTAGAACTGGGATGGGAAGCAAGATTGGCAACTGTATCCACACTTAACCACTACATTATAGTGATTCACTCCTAATGATAACCACCTATATAATAATAACTATATCTAAATAGCATTCTGGTATTATAACTGCTCATGAAAATTAAAATCAACAATGTATATAAAAACCCTGTGAAAACAAAGAATTACGTGAATATAAAGTAGTTCTAATTTTGTAATTAATAAAATCCACTTTCTAACTTATCACATCTAAATAAGCATTGAACACTACTCAACAAGTCTTAATCAACGAATATTAATTGAACACCTACTATGTGCATCTATTTACAATGTGCAGTACTCCCAAAATAATCAAACCCTTTCAAGACACTCACTACAAAAGTTATCTTCAGTTTATTAATACGCTCTGGGCCCCAGACTCTTGTCACTGACAGTCAGAGTTCTTTTCATGGTATTGCAATATCATATGAAGAGATATCACTACACACACACACACACACACACACATATAAATATATGATGGTGCCACTCATCTTCTTGATGTGGGGTGTGAATGTGACCCCAATGATGTGGAGTCATTGGGTGGTTTTAGGATCAGCATTCCTTAGTCAAGTGACTCTGGTCTGAACAGCTGACTCAGTTTTCAAGAGTGAGAAGTGAAGGCAGTTACTGCCATGGTTGGGAGAAATGTGGTAGCCCATAGCCAGGGACTATTTCTTTGGAAAGGAATGTGAATGAAGAAGGCTTTCCAAATCTCATCTACCATATCAGTCAAAAGGGAACTGTCCCTTTCTTATGGTACTTTCTGCCCCAGAATCTAGTTCCAAGTCTGACACATTCTTCACAAATACAGGTGGCCCTTGAACACCATGAATTTGAACTGCAAGGGTCAACTTCTATGTGGATTTTCTCCTGCCTCTGCCACCCCTGAGACAGCAAGACCAACCTGCTTCCTCCTCCTCCTTAGCCTACTCAAAGTGAAGCTGAAGATCTTTACGATGATCCATGTATTAGTCTGTTCTCACATTGCTATAAAGAGATATTTGAGACTGGGTCGTTTATAGAGAAAAGAGGTTTAATTGGTTTATCATTCTGCAGGCTGTACAGGAAGTGTGATGCTGGCATCTGCTCAGCATCTGGGGAGGCCTCAGGAAACTTATAATAATGGTGGAAGGCAAAGGGGGTGCAGGCACATCACATGGCCAGAGCAGGAGTGGAGAGGGAGGTAGGTCTCACACACTTTTAAATGACCAAATCTCAGGAGAACTCACTATCATGAGGATAGTGCCAAGAGGGATGGTGCCAAAACCATTCATGAGAATCTGTCCTCACGATCCAATCACCTCCCGCCAGGCCCCACATCCAATATTAGGGATTACATTTCAATATGAGATTTGGGAAGGGACACACATCCAAATTATACCAATCCACTTCCACTTAATGAATAGTAAATATATTTTCTCTTCCTTAGGATTTGCTTAATAACATTTTTCCCCTCTAGCTTACTTTATTGTAAGAATACAGTGTATAATACACGTAATATACAAAATGCATGTTAAATGACTCTGTATGTTATCAGTTTGACTTCTGGGCAGCAGTAGGCTGTTAGTTAAATTTGGGGAACATCAAAAGTCATGCATGGATTTTCAACTACATGGGGGTTGACAGCCCAACCCTGCGTTGTTCAAAAGTCAACTGTACTGATAATGAATGAATGGAAAAATGTATACACCCCCCTCCCACCCGTGGGGGCCTTCCTTGTCCATGTCATGTGTTCTATATTTCTACTTTGCTCATCCTCCCTCGGTCTTCTTCGCTGTATGTTACCTAGTGCTTTCCCCTCATATATGTGAAAAAGAAAAGAACCTTATCAGTCCTTTAAGTGTCAAACACCACCTTGTTAGAAAGAATGTGAATAAATGTGTCTCTCTGCTCTGGTCCGAAACTGCCGCCTCTGAAAATAGAGCCTCCAACACTGTTGTGACAGCAACACAGGTGGTATTTCAGATACGGCCTCCACTCCCAGCTGGGCTGGTCTGTACAAGCCTGTCACCCAGGAACCAGAATCTGCCAACAGCGCTATTTAATTGTGTTTAAAAATGATGCTGACCCAGTGACCTAGTAAAATGGAAAATGTGCCTCTTGTAACCCAGCAATTCCGTGTCTAGGTATACACGCAGAAGACATTTTCGTATGTGTTGGCATGAGGTTTGCATAAAGATATTCACTGCCACATTGATTGTAAGACTAAAAAAATTGGCAGGCAAAATAAATTCTACTGTATTCATATGATGAAATACAATGAAGGCACTAGATCCATATGTAAATATAGATAAGTCTCAACATATTAAATGAGTAAAGCAAGTACCAGAATAATACGTGCATTATGATAACATTTAAATGAAAATTTCAAAACATAATAAGTAAATTAGTATTTTTTTAAAGATATATGTGCATATATATTGTAGTAAAAATATTAAAAACTGTAGACTAGGAAGAATGACATTAAATTTATGTTCCTAATTGCTTGGGGGATGGAGTTTAAAGGACTGGAATGGAGGACGTATGTCTTTATCTGTAAGGTTATGTTGTGTGCACGTGTGTGTGCCTATGTGTAAGTAAAATCTGTCTGATACAAAAATAAACAAAACTTTTCATCTGCTTAATTGTCCAGTGAAAACAGCACTCTTGGGAAGCCCCAGGAAATGGGGCCTTCTGTATATTGCCAGGTTTCTGAGAGTGCATCTCATTAGAATTAAAGCTTTCTTAAAAAAGTTAATTTTTTTTTTTTTTTTTTTTTGAGACGGAGTCTCGCTCTGCCGCCCAGGCTGGAGTGCTGTGGCCAGATCTCAGCTCACTGCAAGCTCCGCCTCCCAGGTTCACGCCATTCTCCTGCAAAAGTTAAATTCTTTACATTATTTCATAATTTTTAAAAGAGCCATTTTAAAAGTAATGCATGCATATGTATTTTTTAATTTAAAAAAAGCTACAGAAAGCCTTATAATACATACATCAATCCCTTGCACATATACTGCCACTCCCCAGCCCCACAACCCCATAGCAGTTGCCTCTTTCAACTGTTCTAGCTGCTTCTGGATTTACTGCTATATTTTTTAATGATTTGTTTATGTTGCTCCCCCCGGATTTTCAGAGTTAGACATGAACTTGTTGTTGTGAGAGAAGAGTATTTAATTGATATCTACCACCTCCCTGCCCCTTCTCCTATTCTTCCAATATCATTTGATTTCAGTTTTTTTGCTAAACCAAGTCAGTGTTTATACTATAATAGCTATATAAATACTGTTCACTACTAAACAAAAAAATTTTTTTGTGATACATTTTCTTTCCCATACAATTTCTGTTTTCTTTGGTTAATAGCTACCTTTAAAAATTGCTTACCAGCCATATACCTTCTGTTAAGAATTTAAACAAAGTGACACATCCATCAGTAGTGGGTGCTGAGGAAATCATGTAGGCAGAGTGGGGCAGCCATTCTATTTGCTGAGTGAGATGGGGAACAAGAAGACAGGAGAAGAGAAGACACAGAGGACAAGCAGGGAGGAAAAGCTGCATGGAAGAAAAGCAGAGGTGACCAGAGATGAAGGGAATCCCACCGACCCTGAGAGATGGAGACAGTAGCATCCATTGTGGCATCCCCAGGGCCCAGTTAGAGTCCTCCTTCACTCCACATGTATCTCACCCCCTGTTCTCTCTGTGGCTGTACACGACATTATCCATTGGAGCTTTGTGATACACTTCCTTTTGCTTGAGCTAGCTTGACTGGGTCTCTTCCCCTTATAACCCCCAGATCTCAACTAGAACAGGGAGCATCAGAGAAGAGGTAAAATCTGAGGTTGGCACTTAAGTACGGCTTGGATTTGGCTATGAGATGAGGAAGAGTAGCTCAGGTAACGGAAAAACATAAATAAAAACACTGAGGCAAGAAAGCATTAACACTTGTGGGATATCACAAGAAGTTCAGCCTGACTGGAACATAGAATTCCTGAAAGGGAGGATGGGTGGTGCAGCTGAAAAAGAATGCTAGGCTAGATCACGACCGTGCTCTCACCCCAGAGTAAGACATCAGGGCTTTATTCTGTTGACGGTGGAGGAGCCGTTGGATGGAACACATTTTCATATGAAGAACTTAAGTTTCCCAGACTCTGTAAATGTGCAAACACCAGGTTGAAGTTTTAAAAGTTTCAAACCGGCCGGGCGCGGTGGCTCAAGCCTGTAATCCCAGCACTTTGGGAGGCCGAGACGGGCGGATCACAAGGTCAGGAGATCGAGACCATCCTGGCTAATACGGCGAAACCCCGTCTCTACTAAAAATACAAAAAACTAGCCGGGCGACGAGGCGGGCGCCTGTAGTCCCAGCTACTCGGGAGGCTGAGACAGGAGAATGGCGTGAACCCGGGAGGCGGAGCTTGCAGTGAGCTGAGAGCCGGCCACTGCACTCCAGCCTGGGCGGCAGAGCAAGACTCCGTCTCAAAAAAAAAAAAAAAAAAAAAAAAAAGTTTCAAACCCCATGGCCTTGGCTGGGACTTCAGATGACTGGGAAATATTACCCATAACCTGAGGCCATGAATCTTTCCCACACTCTGGAAAGTAATCACAGAGCCATAAAACACTGCATTAGGAAAAAATCTTAGAGCTACTCTACCTCAACCTGATTTTATAGATGAGCAAGCAAGTAATGTGGGCAAGCAGCATGGGCAAAGGAGATAATCACAGTTCATGGGAAGAAAATATAGATGGTTCTTAAAAACATGCAAACATGATTGATCCCACCATCCTCCAATAAATTGGTCATGACACTAGAGCTAAAATAATCCAAATGATCTGACATCTATTCTAGAGCCCTTTCCTATCACTGTTCTGTCTCTCAAAACAAATTCTCCACCAGGCACATGTACTCACAGCCCTTTCACCTAGAGAGAATTCACCTTGACCTTAACCTATATCAAGTCTTCCATGGCTCTTTATAGCCCCTCAAAGCAGGCCCCAGATTCTAAGTGAGCTGCAATAGGGAGACATACTGTCTGTTCACCTCCTTTCCTTTGAAACCCCTCTTCTCTTTATTCTCCTGGTTCTCATCATTCCTTTGACCTCCTCAGACCTGGTCCACAGAATATTCTACTCAGATTCTTCTGGTACCCTTGAGATGATCCTGCTTTGTCCCCTGACTACATACCTAGTATCAATTTAATCTGCCTCCATCCAGTCCCTAAGGCACCTGAGCTCTAGTTTAGCCTGCTACACCCAGACAGCTCCAGACCAATTTGCCCCAGGATGTTCTTACCAGAGGTGTGACATCAACAGACTTAGACCTAACAGATTAATTTGAGTAATCAAGATTGGGCCAAGGAAAAGACTGGGACAAAAAGAAAATTCAAAAATCAAGAGGATTCTCCTAAGTTCGTCTACAAATTTAATGCAGTAGTAAACAAAATTAACAACAGATTGTTTTTGAAACAAGATGAGATGAGCTAGACTTTAGAATATATAATGTTAGGATATTTTTTAAAGATATATTACTGGATATGAATGGACAGCTAGATCATTGAGACAGAATAGCAAGCCTACAAATCCAACCAAATACATGAGATAATTTAGTATACGAAAAAGATAGCACTTAAAAATTAATGGCCAAAAAGTGGATTATGTGATAAACATTGAGGCAACTGAGCCTCTGGAAAATAATAAAATTGAATCCCTACCTCACAACCTACACCAAAAAGAATTTCAGGCAAAGTAAAGAATTTAATGCAAAAACAAATATATAAAGATTTAAAATATGCAGTTGATTTACATACACATACATATACAATTAGGCACCTCATAATGACATTTAGATCAACAATGGACAATATATGAGGATGGCCCATCAGATTATAATGGAGCTGAAAATTTTCTATTGCCTGGTGGTATCATAGCTGTTGTACCATCATAGTGCAACACATTATTCATGTGTTTGTAGTGATGCTGGTGTAAACAAATGTATTGCACTGCCAGTCATATAAAAGTGTATGGTAATGCCCTAGGCCTTCATAGTCACTCACCACTCACTCAGTGGCTCACCCAGAGCAACTTCTGGTCCTGTAAGCTCCAATTCATTGTAAGTACCCTATACAGGTGTACCAGTTTAAAAAAATCTTTTATACTGTATTTTCACTGTACATTTCTATGTTTAGATAACTTTAGATATACAAACTTTATTTGTGTATACTGTTTGGTTCAAGACTTTTATAACTGTTTATTGTCCAGAGTACATTATGTTAATAATCATACTGTTAGGACTATGGATGTAGTTGCTTGTATAAAGAAATATTTAGTAGTGGGTTCTGTGAAGTGAGGATTTGCTTCTTTAATTTAAAGAAGTATTTAGTAGTGGGTTCTGTGAAGTGGGGATTTGCTTTTTTAATTAGGATAGGAATAACATATAGTATATTTACTTCCAGCCCTATCCAGACTTGTAATCAGTGCAAGACAAATACTGTGATTGTAGTTCCTGTGAAGAGGGTGAAGAGGATAATGAAAGGAATTCAGGGGTTGATTAGCACAGGAAGGATACAAACCAACATTTTTTGGGTGCAGGTCTGATATTAATTGCTTATTTTGCTGACCTTATTATAGAATATGGTGTATTGAGTAGCAAGAATTCTTAGGATTAGGTTCAATCCCTGTAATTCTAGAAATAAGATTTTATTTCTAGATTTTATTACAATTGCCTGCGATATTTAGTACAGTAACATGCTGGACAGGTTTGTAGTCTAGAAGCAATGTGTTTTACCATATGGCATAGGTGTGTGGCGGGCTACACCATCTGGGTTCATGTTAGTGCGCTCTATGATGTTATCACAATGACAAAATCACCTAATGATGTGTTTCTCAGAATGTGTCCCTGTTAAGTGACCCATGATTGTAGATGTACACACACACACACACACACACACACATGCATGCATATACATAAATACACACATATATAATCTGTTGATGCGGAAAACTTTCCTAAATATGACAATATCTGGAAGCCATGGGAGAAGAGAGTAATTTGGTTATATAAAATCCCACTATAAACAAAAGCATGCTTTAAAAGCAGAAAAAAAAAAATATTCAATTTATATTATGGTCAAAGGCACAATCACTTTAATATATAAGTAGCTCCTTAAAATTAAGAAGAAAAAGACCAACAATCCTCAAAAATGGGCAAAGGAAATAACTACAGCTCACAGAAAGAAAATATAGATAGTTCTTACAAATGTGCAAACATGATAGATCTCAATCAGAAGATAAATATAAATGAAAACAAAAATAAATACTATGTTTTTCCTATCCTATTGGCAAGGCAAAAAATGTTTGATGCCTAGCATGATTGGAGTGTGGGGGAAATAGTTGCTTTCATGCATTGCTGATAGGAATGTAATTTGGTACAACCTCTATGTGGGGTAATTAGTCAATCAATTTCCATCAAAATTATACGTACACATGCTGTTTTAACCAGCAATTTTGCTAGGTATTCAGCATACTGATATTCTCACAGATGTGCAAACTGATGTATACATAAAATAATGTTTTTGCAACATCATTTTTAACAAAAAAAATTGGAAGTAATATAAATATCCATTAGTATATGAACTAAATAAATTACAGTCCATCCAGATAATGAAATGCTATTTAACTGTTAAGAATGAAGAGTAGCTGTCTAGATTACATGCCTAAAGTAAATTTTGGGAAATGAAAAGATGCAAGTTTATATATACTTGTGGTAGACTTACTTTGACAGTCCCCAACAAACCATAACTCCCAAAACTTAAACCCTTGTATAGTCCCCTCCCACATTGTTTCTGGGTATGCAACTAGTTTTTGGCATTGAAAGCATGATGCCAGTGGAGGCTTAATAAGAGCTTGCATATAGGAACTTTCTCTCTTGGGAACACTTCTTACAACCCAGCCATCATACTATGAAGAAGCCCATGCATCCACATGGAGAAAACACATGAAGAGCAAAAGATGCCAAAAGCCCCCAACTGTCCTAGCCATCCTAGCTGAGGCATCAGCTGAGAAATGTCAGAGAAAAAACAGCCTTGGAAATTCCAACTTCAGCTGGTGCCATAGGGAACAAAGATGACCCAGCCTAGCTGAGCCTTGCCTACTTTACAGAACCATGAGCTGACAAATAATTGTCATTGTTTTAAGTCACTAAGTTTTTGAGTGGCTTTTTATACAGTAATAGATAAATGGAGCTATACTGATATCAAGAGATTTCTGTAATAGAATTTTAAGTTAAAAAAGCAAGGTGCAGAACAATGTGTCTTATCATTGTGAGTTTGTGGGAAAAATATATATACCTCTATTTGTAGAGAGAGTTAGTTTCCTAGAGATGCTATAACAAGTTACCACAAACTGGGAAGCTTAAAACAACAGAAACAGCAAAAGTTTCTGGACTCAGTTTTGGAGTCCAGAAGTGTGACGTCAAGGTGTCAGCAGGGCTGCACGCCCTCTGGAGGCTCCAGAGTAGAAATCTTCCTTGCCTTTCCAGCTTCTGGTGGTTGTCAGCATAACTTAGCTTCCTTGGCTTGTGGCCACCTCACTCTGATTCGACCACATAGCCTTCTGTTCTGTGTGTCTATGTTTTCTCTTCTGTCGCTTAAGAGGACATTGGTCACTGGACTTAGGGCCCACCAGGGTAATCCAGGATGAGATATCATCTCAAAACCTGTAACTTAAGTATATTTGTGAAGACATTTTTTTCCAAATAAGGTATTATGTACTGGCTAGAGGGATCTGGACATGGCATATTGTTTGGGGTGAGGGGAAACCTAATATCTAATATTTCTATGGAAAAGGTACACAAAAAATTGGTACAGATTGGTTGCCTCCAGGGCAGGGGTAGAAGTGGAGATTGAATGACTGAAGGATAGAGGAAAGAGGGATACATTTTACTGAGTCTGTGTCTCTGAGACATTTTTGATTGACACCACTGGAAGAGTACCACTGACATCTAGTGTGTAGAGGTTAGGGATGCTTTTAAATATACCACGAGGCTAGGCCAGGTGCTGTGGCTCATGCCAGTAATCCCAGTACTTGGGAGGCCGAGGCGGGAGGATCTGTTGAGCCCAGGAGTTTGAGACCAGCCTGGGCAGCATAGTGAGACTTCATCTCTACTAAAAGTTAAACCAATAAATAAATATGAAATGGCTGCAGTACATTATCTAGGGAGGAAAAGTAAATAAACACATGGATATTTAGATTTTTCATTTGTTTGATATTGTCTTTCAACAGAGGGTCTTGGCCAGGTTCCTTCCTAGGTGTCAAGGAGAAACAACTTATCTTTGCCCTCTGAGATCACTCTCTTCATTAAAATTTTGCTTGCATGTACAGTCAGTTCCATCTTGATGGTGAGTGAAAGCAGCAGATGTTTCAGCGCCACTGCCTTTATATTCTCTCTGCGCAGATGGGAGCAGCTGTGCACATCAGGTGCCAACAGTCATAGCGTCCTGAACTCCATTAGGTCAGTCATTGCCCTTCCAATTGCTGTGGTTGTCCACATTGCTTCCTGCAGAGACACCTGGGGAAGTATGGGCCATTCAGAGGGACTTCCAGAATCTCAGTTTCTCTAGGTAAGAACTGGGGATAATGACCTCATGGCAGTTTTTGGGAGATGATTCACATAGAATGCTGTACATATGAGGAATACTGTCACAGAAATGTACTCAGATTCATATAGAGCAGCTTTTGCCACTAGTGGGGGTGGGGTGAAGGAACCAATATATCCATTCAAATTTATCCAATCCACAAACATTTTATTATCAGGTCAGTAATTACACATAATACAACAGTCGCTTTGTTCCCTGCTGGAACATGCAGCATGGCTGAGACAGGCTGTGGGTTGTGGGTTCTAGGTCATTTTCAGGACTTGGCTTTGATGACAGCCTGTTCTCTCCTGCTCCATTAAGTACATCACAGGTGAGTGGGTGTACTAATGCTGTTAGGATAACATTCATTCTGTTGGAAACTATTTCTTAGGTAAATTATTCAAAAACTTCAGTACTTTTATTGTTAGCAGCACAAACCAACTTGCGACACACTTTGCAATTGATCCCAACACACCAGTGGGCCTCACAGGGCAGTTAAGAACAGCTGCCCCATTAAGTCAAGATCTTTAATCTAAACACACACAACTACACAAAACCAACAAGAAGTCTCCAGACCCAACACACCTCTCAGCTGGACAGGATGAAACCATTTGAACTAATAGGCCAGCAGGCTACCTCAGCTTTGATAAAGGTGGTTTGCAAAATGTTCCAATTAACCCTCATGCCACCCCCAACACACACATTCCCCTCTCCCTGCATCTGTGGGGAACTGAGTAGCCTGTAAATTGAGCCCAAATTGAGAGGAAGTGAGGTTGATGCAGCGCTGAGAAAAATACTATGATTAATCTCCTCTGAGCCTTCTCAGGTTTCATGTAACGGTTTTGGTCCCACAAATACTAGTGACTCTCTTTCCTGAAGCAGCAAAATTATAGGTAATTGCTTTTGGGAAGAGCCAAATAGCTGATGGCCTCTCCTCTAACCAGATTTATCTTAATTCTCAATAAACAGAATAATAGCATCCTTTTCTCTGCTCTCCAGGTCATTAGAGAGGCTTGGGCTGTGACCGTCCCTTAGCACAAGACCTGCAACCAAATGCAGTAAACTACATCCAATGAATAATTATCCTCTCTTATTCTCCGGCTGCAGAGGAGATGGCCCGTGAACTATCTGGATTCATCTTTTGGCACCTGCCACCCAGAGCCACATTGAAGGGGAAGAGAGCTGAGTGGTCGGGGCACAATGGGGATGGAGAGGAGGTTCCTCTAAGAGCCCCCATCATCTCTTCTACAATACCAGGGATTCCATCCATTGTGGCAGGGAAAGAGAGGGGCTGGACCTTCCTAGGCAATAAGGTGGTGACAGCAGGACTCAGTGTTGAAAGAATCTATCCTGATGCATGAGAAGCATTACCCTGGGTAGCAGCCCATGGTGGCTTCCATCTCTGTTCCCTCTCTTGTTTGGATCTTCCTTCTTGCCTCTCTCCTAAGGGGTAACCCAACTTCCATCTGATTCTATCCCTCTAGATTCCAACTCTCCAACTCCCTAGGGCTCTGCTACAACTCCCTGGCACTGATGCCACTCCATTCATGAGCTGCAGAATGTAGGGAAGGTGAAGAAAGAATTCACATCAGGCACCTACAATATGCCTCGTATAGGTCTAGATGTTTTAAGTGTTATTCCGTTCAGTTTTCACAATCCTATGAAGAAAGCATTCCTCTTGTCCTTGCTGTATATGAAAAAATTGAGGCCCAGAGATGCTAAGCAGATCACCCAAGGACACACAGTCAATGGAAAAACCAAGATTTAAACCTGGGTCTGTGTAACCCCAAAGTCTACATAGGTTCCCTTGGTCATTCATGGCCTCAGCTAGACTGTTCTTGGCTAGACTGCATTTAGGTTTATTTTCCCAACCCCTGCCCCTCCCTCATGTAACTCCACCGGTATCACCTCAGTCCTGTCCCCATTTTCACCCCCAATTCAATTGATGACCTGGGACTCTGGCTGCCGAAGCCTAATTGATAGATGGGAGTCGACCTCAGACCTGCTTCCCAGAAGTCAGGATGGAAATTTCAGAGAAACTCTCACATGCACACTGGAGAGTAGGGCAGGACAAGGCCAATTCCAGGAGCTGGTTGGGAGGTGATCCCCACATCAGGCCAGGCATTCTGACTGCAAGGCCAGAGTTGGACTCTTCCTACATGAGGCTGCTTGCAGGAATGCCAAGAGAGCTCTCCTCTCTCTTCTGGAGGAGCACTGAGGACCAGCAGAGGTGCCCATGGATCTCAACCAGCCTGAGGGGGTTTGAGGTGGAGAGAGAGAGAGAGAGAAATTAAGCTCAGGTGGGGCTGTAAACCCTATGGGCCAAGACTTGGCCAATCAAATACTTAGTACAGAATTACAAACTGAATGGGACAAGAGATTGGTTGGAGTTCCACTCCATCCCAGCAGGGGGAGCCGTTACACCTTCACCCGCAAAGTACCCTGGGTGCTCTCCATAGGAACTCCACCTATAGGTTCTCCATCTGAAGAATCCTAGGTTCTTTGCAGCCCCCGATACGGTGTGATTTTATCAAGAGTAGTGTGCTCTTTGGCCATCTTTCTGCTACCTGTGTGGCATTTGCACCTTGATGCCCCTGCCTGGCTTTAGGGTTGCCTACTCCTCCAGCCATTGTAGAATTCCCTGCTGCAGCTGTTAAGAACTTAGTAACCCACTCCAGCCCAGCCTTTTCCTCCTGCTGGAGCTGAGGATTCCCATCTCCCACTTCCAAGGTGGGAACAAGATGATCACTGTCGTCATGTGGGGAACAGCCTTGACCCAGGCTCATGCAGGAGGCCGATTCCCAAAGCAAAGTGTGAGCGAGTCCCTGGTCCCCCGTGTGCCGACCCCCGTGACTGAGAGCAGCAGCCACTCAGCTGAGAACAGAGCCTTCTGCACAACCTCCTGTCTGGTCCTTTTTTGACATAGCTAAGGCAAAGATATGGACACCATATCACACGCTGTCGAGAATCTTGAGTGTTGTCTGAAGGCCTCAGTCTACCCACCTGACCAATGGGGCTGGTGGACTCTGCCATCTAGCAGTTTGAGAGGATCAGCTAAGAAATAAATGATCAGAAGGAGTTCAGTAAAACCAAGGAGAGACAAACTTTCTTCAAATAAACAAAAGGACCAAGTCTGCCCGCCTCCTTCCTCTCAGAATTCAAACAATCCCTATCAGACTGGCTAGGCCCATTCCTTGTTTTCTAGGAGACAGCGAGTCCTTTGGAATCTGGGATTTCACAACTAGTCACTCCTTGATTGGAAGGAAGCACAGTCCCCAATCATCACCTGTCAAGGACTAGCTGTCAGGGTAATTTGAAACTCAGGTGGGAGCAGGGTGTTGGAGGGGGCTGCTGGAGCATGGCTGGGGAAGGCAGGAGAGTCGCTGAAGAAGTGGAGACAGAAGCCGTATGGCTGTTGAGGGCCACACACGCAGCAGTGATGGATGGAGGAGCGCGAGGTGGGCTGGGGAGAAGCCATTCATCTTCACTCTGGGTGTGGGAGCTGAGCACGGTACATCAGGAGCCCACTCAGGACCACTCCAGGAGTGAAGGATTGGTTTCTACCCATCTGGAAAGCAAGAAACGCACCTGCTGCCTTAGAGAGGGTTGGGGAGGGCAGAATCCTGACCTCCATCCGTGTGTACACATCTCTCCTCTCAGTGAAAGACTAAGCGCCCCCCAGGAGGAACCACAATGTGAGGGCTAGACCAAAGTCACACAGTTAGTAGGAATTTCTTGCTTCAAGGGCTTGCCATAGTGCTGGGATGAAGGCTGGAGGGGGCAGACAATCCAGAGGGCTGCTATTTCTGTTTCGATATGACAGCTCCACTTGTATCTGTCTCATGCCTAGACTTCCACATAATATCTGGTTTCACAACAGGATCCTGCTGTTATGTATTTTTCCAGCTCCGTACAGAACACAATGATATTCCCACAAGACGGTGCTCCTGACTTGGACCACTTTGTTCTTCCTCTGAAATCTGACTGTGGACATCTTTTCAACAATTAAAAAAAAAAAAAAAAAAGACGTGGATATGATTTCCTCAATTTTAAGAATTTTTTCTTCTTTCTTTCTTAAACCATTGGGGCCTGCTACTTTCTGCCAAAGGCAGAATCTAAAAAAGATAATGACCAATTTAGCAGGCAATCATATATTTATTATATTCATTCTAGCTTAACATATCAATATTTCATGATGTTCTGCAAAGAAGAACCGTAGTATCTAGCTACTCTGTTACCCAACGTATTTAAAAAGTTGTTTCTTCTGCACTTGGGAAGTCAGGTCTAAAATGAGCCACTCTGAAGAGCACCCCCACCCACCCCAGGGTCAGGGTCATCATGAACAATATTTCATGATGTTCTGCAGAGAAGAACCTTAATATCTAGCTGCTCTGCTGCCCGACGTATTTAAAATGTTGTTTCTTCTCCACTGGAAAGTCAGCTCTAAAATGAGCCACTCTGAAGAGTGCCCCCCTCTCCACTCCAGGGTCGGGGCTGGGGGTGGATGCTGGGCCCCTGGAACTCCTGGCAGCCACGACTTCAGCAGCTTTTCTGACATTCCTGCGTTTTCAGGAGTTGTAGACAGCATCATGCTTTTGAAGACGTCAGGGTGTATAATTTGTAGACAAAGTTCTAGCCTAGAGCCTTTTATGGCAGATCCTTAGAAGTCAGAAACAGAAGAGTATGGAGAATTATTAGCAGAAGTGCACCAAAAACAACTAGCTAGATTTGTGTAAAGAACTAAAAGCAAAATCTATATGCAAGTATCTGAATATTCAAATGATTTTCTATCAAGCTGACTGTTATGGGTTAAATCATATTCCATCCCCTAAATTCCTATGTTGGAGTGTCCTAGCTCCCAGTACCCCATGACCTTATTTGTAGATAGGGTTGTTACTGATAAAATTGGTAAAGTCAAGATGAGGCGCTACGGGAAAAGAGTGGGCTCCTAATCCAATGTAACTGTGTCTTTCTAAAAAGGGGAGACTGGGCACACGGTAATCTCATTGTGGGAGGACTGCTTGAGCCCAGGAGTTTGAGACCAGCCTGGGCAACATAGCAAGACCCCTGTCTCTATAAAAAACACAAAAAAATTACCTGGCCCTGGTGGCATGCACCTGTATTTCCAACTACTTGGGAGGCTGAGGCAGGAGGATCATTTGAGCCTAAGAGTTCGAGGTTACAGTGTGCTATGATTATGCCACTATCCTCCAGCCTAGGTAACAGAACCAGACCCTGTCTCTACAAGATTTTTTTTAAAAACTAGCTGGGCATGATGGCATGTGCCTACAGTCCCACCTACTTGGGAGACTGAGGTGGGAGGATCGCTTGAGCCAGGGAGGTTAAGGCTACAGTGAGCCATGTTTGCACCACTGCGCTCCAGCCTGGGTGACAGAGCAAGAACTTGTCTTCAAAATGATACAATAAAATTAGGTCAGGCGCAGTGGCTCATGCCTGTAATCCCAGCACTTTGGGAGGCTGAGGCAGGTAGATCACGAGGTCAGGAGATCAAGACCATCCTAGCTAACATGATGAAACCCCATCCCTACTAAAAATACAAAAAATTAGCTGGGCATGGTGGTGGGCGCCTGTAGTCCCAGCTACACAGGGCGCTGAGGCAGGAGAATGGCATGAACCCGGGAGGAGCTTGCAGTGAGCCAGAATCCAGAACCCAGGAGAAGGACCTGGAACAGGTCCTTCTCTAGCACCTTATGGGGCAGCATGGCCTGCTTTAGACTTCTAGCCTCTAAAACTGTAAGGCAGGACATTTCTTTTGTTTAAGCCACTCAATATGTAGCACTTGTTACTGCAGTCCTAGCAAAAGAATACACTGACAATTATATCTCCTGCAATGGATGGGAGCTGTAAGCAGATATTGAAATGCTTCAGCTTGCTTGTATAGCTTACTTCATTCACTGTTAAAATAAAGACAGCATTACCTTAGTACTGGGAAGCACCGTTCTCCAAAGTTATCTCAGCTGAGAATAATCTTGGCAGGCTGGAGAGGCTGGAAGTTGGCTGTGATTGGAAGACTTAAGGCTATTTCTTCTTATTTTTTTTTTAATATCTCAAGCAAAGCATACTTAACTCCTAATTCCACTTCTTAATTAAACATTAAAGGTTTGCACTGGCTCAGCAGAACATGCAGCTATCTGTTCACTTGCAATCATGCTAAATTCATAAATCTAATTCGACTATGGCATTAAGCCAGGAGTGAATGCAAGAGATTAACTTTTTTGAACTATCAGGACTAAAACATGAAGATTATTCTAACATTATTGTTATTTCTAATTGGTAGATTAAATGTGATTTCTAGAGGCCACACGCAGGTCTTCTGGATGTGGGGAGAATAGAAAATGGGAAAATGGAGCTCATCCTCTCCTAGCTTCCTGCTTACAGAAATGTCATCATGAAAGATGCTACCAGGCGCGGTGACTCATGCCCGGAATCCCAGCACTTTGGGAGGCCGAGGGGGGCTGATCACGAGGTCAGGAGATCGAGACCATCCTGGCTAACATGGTGAAACCCTGTCTCTACTAAATACAAAAATAATTAGCCGGGCATGGTGGCAGGCGCCTGTAGTCCCAGCTACTCAGGAGGCTGAGGCAGGATAATGGCATGAACCCAGGAGGCAAAACTTGCAGTGAGCGGAGATTGAGCCACTGCACTCTAGCCTGGGCAACAGAGCAAGACTCCATCTCAAAAAAAAAAAAAAAAGAAAGAAAGAAAGAAAGATGTCACTGATGCCATTCTGTGTGGGACTGGCCCCTGACTATGGAGTCATAGAGTTCTACAAAGGCCACCTTGTACAAGTGCCACCTTTTAGAGATGAGAAAGTGAGGGGCAGAAAGTTAATACAGGCCAAATATCATTTACTGAGGCTCTACCATGTTCCAGCCACTAGACAACACTAGAGATGTCAGCATGAGTTGTGTCTCCTGCCCTCAAGGATCTTATGGTCTAGTAGGGGACAGAGGACAGTGAATTAATAATTCCAGTCACTGTAATAAATGCAGTGACAAGCATATGTGCAGGACACCAGAACAACACAGAGGAGAGGCTTTGTGTTCTGAACCTGGCAGGACTAGAGCCGACCAGGTGAAGGAAGAGAATTTTAGGAAGCAGGAATGATATGAGTAACAGCCCAAAGCTGAGACATAGACCAGCCCTCCAGTTATGCAGAGCCTTACTTACTGCTGCAAGGAGCTTGGGCATCATTGGAAAATTATGGGGAATCTTTGAAATGCCCCAAGAAGGCCCCTGCAGAGTTTCTTTCAAGTCTCATTGGCCAGAATAGGGTCACCCTAAACTGGTGGTTCCCAACTTACATACACATTGTGGTGGTGATTTTGCCCTCCAGGGGACATTTGGAAATACCTGAAGAAATCTTTGGTTCTCACAATTTGGGGAGATGCAACTGGCATTTAATGAGTAGAGGCCAGGGATGCTGTTAAACATTCTATAATACAGAGAACAGCCCCACAACAAAGAATTATCCAGCCCCCAATGTACATGTATGCTGAGACTGAGAAAGTCTGCCCTTAACCAATTATGAATAAGGGGAGTGAAATGATCATAGGCCAACCAGATGCTCCCCTGGGCCAGGGAAAGGAGTCAGTTTCTTCTGAGGTGTGCATGACAACAGATGCCTGAACAAAATGCATTCAACTGGGAAGGAGAAAGGTGGGGCTGGATGCAGGCCAGTTCGTCATTGTGGATAGGGACCAGAGACCACTGAGCTTCACCTGAGAAACTCCCTACCCTGTTGATTCCTGGGGAGGAGCAGCCACGCCAGCACTTCACAAACCAGTTGCCTTTTTCCTGATAGATGGCAGGGGTCAATCCAGTTTTGTAAGGCCTATAGCTTGCACAATTTGGGAGCCCTTCTTAAAAAATACATAATTACATGCAAAACCTACTGTATATTTAGAAGCAGAAAATGCAACCAAACAAATCGCACATTTAAAATAAACTAACAAGTATCCCAGATGGAAGCGGCCATGCAGACGCAGGCAGACGCAAGCCCTGAGCTCAGGCCTCATTGGCTCTGCAGTGAGGGCACTGCACCATGGTGGGGTGGGGATGAGGCCTGTGTGTTCTCAGAGCCTGTGGGGAAATGATGAGATTCCTGCTTGGCGCCCAGCAGGAGATTCAATCACACATAGCACGAGATCTTGCTTTGTCAGTGTGGCCTCATTCTTCATCCCAGGGAAAGGAAAATCCTTTGGAAACTTCCTCTAGTAGAGGCAGACACAGGGTCCCCTAGGCGAACTTGAGAGGGATAAAGGTGGTCTTTCGTAGCTGTAGCTTGGCCCAGTGGCTGCCCTATGCTACTCCTTGGAGAGGCCACCCCACTCCATATGGAATGCACTTCTGAAAGCCTGTGTAATCTAACAAGAAGTTCACCCACCTTTCCATGAGCTCCTTCCCAGGGCCAGGGTGTCAGCACTCCCTCCCTGTGGGTCCTGCAGGTACCACTTTCCTGCAGGTCAGGCAGCTGGGGCATCAGGCCCAGTGACCCTCCAGCCATTCCCATAGTTCATAGTGGGGGACATAATGACAGTCACCTCCCTCCCATGGGCCTCTCCCAATTGTTCCAGAAAGAATGGGGAGAAAGCCCAAGAATAGGGGTTCCCAATCTTTAAGCCTCCTGCATGCTTCTGGCATTCAGGTAAAGTCAAGAGGGTACTCCACCAGCCTCCCTCCATTTCTGACCATCAAAGGTCCCCCATCAATCAATAACACACCCCTATCCCAGTACCCATCCCCAGTATCATATGCTGCCCTCTGTTTCTGTAACTGTAAAATGGAAGCAGAAATAACAATACCGGCCTCACCAGGCTATTACAAAAACTCAGAGCCAGTTTGTTTTCTGGAAACTACGAGTCCCACTTCTGCCTCTCCCTTTTCAGCCCTGGGCCTCTCTCCACGTATCACGCTGTTTTTTTTCCGTAGCCTTCTTTCTGCTCCACAAAAGCACAAGCCCCACCTTGCCTCGAGGCCTTTGCATTTGCTGTTTCCACTTACTGGAAGGCAGTCTTCTCTGCCCTTCACCTGGCCTGGTCTTCCTTGGCCTCACAGCTCATCTTAGAGGACCTTCTCAGGAGGCTTTCCTGGCTCTCTCCAGTTTATGTAGGTTCCCACCTCCCATTACTCTTTACCTGAAATCCTACTGGCTCCCTTCCTAGTGCTATGTGTTTTTGTCATTGTTGTCTGGCTCCCCAGCTAGAAGGTTCTCTCCATGAGTGCAAGCCTGTGAATCTATTCCCTACTGCATCCCAGGACCACAGAGCCCAGTACCAGGTAGGCCCCCAAGAAATCCCTGCTGAATGAATGTTTGGATTAATGAATGAATAAAACAATGAGATAATGGAAGCCCAAGTCTTTGGGATATCAATGGGTGATTAATAAATTGTGCTTCCTTTCTTCTTTATTCTCAAAAGTAGATTTATATCTTTCATTTGATCACCACCTAATAGGAAAGACAAGCAACAGAGGTGGTTGGAAGAAACACTAGGTGGGGATCATAGGGTTAGCACTAGTGAGAGATCCTAAATCTCTGCATGAAGGATGTCTCCACTTCTTTCTATAAAGAAGGTAATCCAAGCTCATATGTAACTGTAACACGTGTTATTTGTTTCTGTACCACCTTATTCTAGCCTTGTTCTGGATATTTTTTGCAAAGACTGATTGCAAAGCTACTATTTAACAGAGGTAACATATGTCTGACCCCAAACTTACATTCTTGTTGAAACATGAACACACTAAACCCAGAGTCACCTTGGTCGTAGACAAAGGTCGTAGACAAAGTCACTTTGGTCGTAGACAAAATACACAGAGCTGAGGGGCGGCCCAGCTCTGCCTCTGTGTGACTGTGAAACTCTAAGCAAGTCACTTAATCTCTCAGGGCCTCAGTTTTCCCATCTGTTAAATGGAGAGGTACTCACTTGCTCCATTTGTCTCCTAGGGTGGTAGTGAATCACAAGGGAGGGTCTCTGAAGCTAAGAGAAGCCCCTGGTGTTCCCGCTGACCGATGCCCCCTCTCATTTGCTCTGAGGGAGAAGCTGGATGCAGCTGCTCCAGTGTCCCTGGTACAGAGCCTTCTGAACAGAGCCAGACTCCTCACCCCACCTCAGGGAACATGCCCTCTAACATAGGGCAGTCCTGATTAAAAAGTCTGCCTCTTTCTGCAAAGGAGAGTCAGACAGTCTTGGGAGAATGTGGAGTAGTGATTGGCTGTGGACTGGGTGTCAGGAGCTGCAGTAAAGTCCCACTGACACCCCTAGCAACTGTAGGCCAATTCCTCTCTTCCTTCTTCTGGGCTGCGACACCCTCACCCTCACCTCTACTGTGTGTGTGTGTGTGTGTCTGTGTGTATGTGTGTATGGATTAAACCGGGCACCATAGTTTAGAACTTGGAGATGTTACTGAAAACTCTCCTCAACCCAGAGAGAACAGATATAAAGGCATAATTCAGAGATATTGCAAGTTCGGTTCCAGATCTCCATAATAAAGTGAATATAAAGTGAGTCACACAAGTTCTTTGGTTTCCCAGTGTATATAAAAATTGTATTTACACTATACTGTGGTCTACTAAGTGTGCAATAGCAGTATGTCTAAAAAAGTACAGCCCTTAGTTAAAAAATACTTCATTGTTAAAAAGTGCAATTGATCATCTGAGCCTTTGGTGAGCTGTAATCTTTTTGCTAGCTTGATGTTGATGGCTACTGACTGATCAGGGTGGTGATTGCTAAAGGCTGGGGGACTGTGGCAATTTTAAAAAATAAAACAATGAAGTTTGTTGTGTAGATTGATTCTTCCTTTAACAAAGGATTTAACAGGTAGCATACAATTCTGTTTGGTAGCATTTTACCCACAGTAGAACTTCTTTCAAAATTGGAGTCAATCTTCTCAAATCCTGCTGCTGCTTTATCAACTAAGTTTATGTAATATGCTCAATCCTTTGTTATTTCAGTAGCATTCATAGCATCTTCACCAGGAGTAGATTCCATCTCAAGAAGCCACTTTCTTTGCTCACCCATAAAAACAACTCTTACTTTGAACTTCATCCGTTTGAGTTTTTTTCATGAGATTGCAGCGATTCAGTCACATCTTCAGGCTCCACTTCTAACTTAGTCCCCTTGTCACTTCCACCCCATCTGCAGTGACTTCCTCCCCAGAGCCTTGGACCCCTCAAGGTCATCCATGAGAGTTGGAATCATCTCTTTCAAAGTCCCACTAAAGTTAACATTTTGATCTTCTCCCATCAGTCACACATGTTCTTAATGGCACCTGGAATGGTGAATACTTTCCAGAAGGTTCTCAATTTACTTTGCCCGGATTCATCAGGGGAATCACTATCTATGGCAGCCATAGCTTTATAAAATATACTTATTGAATAATAAGACTTAATATGGCAGCTATAGCTTTATAAAATATATTTCTTGAATAATAAGACTTAAAAGTCAGAATTACTTCTTGATCTATGGCTGCAGAATAGATGTTCTTAAAGGCCCCAGGATTTTCAAAATGGTGAAAGAACATTGGCTTCAACTTAAGGCACCTCCTACGCTGGCTTCTAACAAAAGAGTTACCCTGTTCTTTGAAGCTTTGAAGCCAGACATTGACTTCTCTCTAGCTATGAAAGTCCTACAGGGCATCTTCTTCCAATATAAGGCTGTTTTGTCTACACTGAAAATATTGTTTAGTGTAGCCACCTATATTAGGCTCTTCTTGCATTGCTAGAAAGAAACACCTGAGACTAGGTAAATTATAAGTAAAAGAGGTTAAATTGCTTGATGCTTCTGGTGGCTGTACAGGCATGGCATCAGCATGAACTCATGGTGGTAGGGGAAGCAGGAGCAGGTACTTCACATGGCCAAAGAGGGAGCAAGCGAGGCAGTGGCATCGGGGGATGTGGCCACACACTTAACCATATCTCAGGAGAACTCGCTCACTATCAGGAGGACAGCACCAAGCCATGAGGGATCCACCCCATGACTCAGACACCTCCCACCAGGCCCCACCCCCACTAATGGGAGTTACAACTCAATGTGAGATTTGGTGGAGACACATATGCAAGCTATATCACCACCTTCATCAATTATCTTACCTAGATTTTCTGGATAACTTGCTGTAGCTTCTACATCAGCACTTGCTTCTTTACCTTGCAGTTTTATGTTGTGGAGAGGGCTTCTTTCTTTAAACCTCATGAACCAGCCTCTCTCTGCCAGCTTCAAACTTTACTTCTGCAGCTTTCTCACCTCTCTCATCCTTTATAGAATTGAAGTGGGTTACAGCTTTGCTCTCGATTAGGCTTTGGCTTAAGAGAATGTTGGGCGTGTTTGATCTTCTATCCAGACCACTGAGACATTCTCTATATCAGCAAAAAGGCTTTCACTTTCTTCTCATTCGTTTGTTCACAAGTAGCACCTTTAATTTCCTTCAAGAACTTTTCCTTTGCATTCACAATTTGGCTATTTAGTGCAAGAGGCATAGCTTTAGGCCAGTCTCGACTTTCTACATGCCTTCCTCACTACGCGTAATCATTTCTAGCTTTTGATTTAAAGTGAGAGACCTGTGTCTCTTTCTTTCACTTGAATACTTAGAGGCCATTGTAGGGTTATTAATTGGCCTAGTTTTAATATTGTTGTGTCTCAGGGAATAGGGAGGCCCGGAGAAAGGGAAAGAGATGAAGCAGTCAGAACACACATAGCAATCATCAATTAAATTTGTTGTTTTGTATGGGCGTGGCTCATGGTTCCCCAAAACAATTACAATAGTAACATCAAAGATCACTTATCATAGATCGTCATATCAGATACAGCAATAATAAGAAAGTTTGAAATATTGCAAGAATTACAAAAATGTGACATCATAGAGATGGCTGTTGGAAAAATGGCACCTGTAGTCTTGCTTGACGCTGGGTGGCCACAAACTTTCAATTTGTAAAAAGTGCATTATCTGCAAAGTGCAGTAAAGCAAAGTGCAATAAAACGAGGCTAAACCAGGTGCGGTGGCTTACACCTGTAATCCCAGCACTTTGGGAGGCTGAGGTGGGTGGATGACTTGAGCCCAGGAGTTTGAGACCAGTCTAGGCAACATGGTGAAACCCTGTCTCTACAAAAAATGCAAAAATCAGCCTGGTGTGGTGGTATACATGTGTAGTCCCAGCTACTCAAGAGGCTGAGGTGGGAGGATCGCTTGAGCCCGGGAGGCAGAGGTTGAAGTAAGCCATGACTGCACCACTGCACTCCAGCCTGGGTGACACAGAGACCCTGTCTCAATTTTTTTTTTAATTTAAAAAAGAATAAAATGAGGTGTATCTATAAACGCGAGCAAGCATGTGTGGGATGCCCTGAAGTTCATTTGTGGACCCCAAGGCAAGAACCCCAGGTTGCAGGCTTTCTCAAAGACTTCCAAACTCTATTTAAGCTCATGATTCCTCAGAACAAACAGGTGTGGAGCTGACCAGGGGGCCCATGCAGAGCCTAAGGCCAGAGATACCCCTTGGGAACTCCTGATACCAGAGTAGACAGGACATCCTGGCACCTCTCACATTCCCACAACACACTGCAGCCACCCTGAGCCTATGCCCAAATCCAGCCAGAGGAGCAATGTGTCAGATAAGAGGAAGATTTCAGGTAGAAGGAACATGACAGGTGAAAAGAGAATTAAGAAGAGGAGTCACTAAAGGGTTAAAGGGAAATAACGATGATAGCATTAATTAATATTGAGTGCTAACTTGCTATGTGCCTGGTACTGGTCTAAGCACTTTACAAGAATTAGGTCATGAATCTTCACAACACCAGAAGGCAGATGCTTTTATTTGTGTAACTATTGTGTTCAAACCTTGCAAAATGCCCACTTTTGTTTATCTGATTCGGTTTTCCCCAAATCCCCAAGTAGTTTTCATGGATGAGATTGTCATTCTCATCTTTAAGACAAGGAAACAAGAGGCTCAGAAAGGTGAAATGAGTTACCCAAGGTCACACGATTCCTCAGTTTCTGGACTCACACCACGAATGCAGGGCTTCAGACAGACTTCTGAGCTCTTTGTGCTACACTACATTCGGCCAGCAGAGAGCAGAAGAGAGCAACATTACTTCCTTTTCAGTCCAGCCAGGGACCGCACTAGTGCCTTGGATGTCACAAAAGGGGCGGCATGGATTCGTTCATTCACCCATTAAAAAATTATTTATTCCAAAACTTACAAGTTGTTCGAACTTGGACAGGTCACTTCATCTCTCTGAATTTAGTTCCCATATCTATAAAGTGAAGAAAATAGTATTTTGTTTATAGGAGCACAAGATTTAAATGACATACACATACAAAATATTTAGCCATGTCTAGCACAGAGCAAGTGCTAAGAATAGTAGCTTCTGCTATTGCCGTTATTCGTTGATTTGCACAGTATTTAATTTATTCTTTCAATCATTCACCAAACATTTTTTCATTTAGTATCTGTCATGTGAACAAACAACAAACGTTGTCCTAGGTGCCAAGGGAATGAATGAGGGTGAATTTCAAAGGTAACTCAGATATGTTTTCTGGAAGCAGAGAGAAAAATCATTGCAAAGGAACTGTAACAAACTGGAAAAGAGGAGGGGACTCCCCACTGGTGGGAGAAATGAAGGGGCACCTTCTTAGAGCACAGAGCCTCTGAAATAGCTTGCTAAAGACATGGGCCAGGTGCGGTGACTCACGCCTGTAATCCCAGCACTTTGGGAGGCCGAGGTGGGCAGATCAAGAGGTTGAGAGATCAAGACCAGCCTGGCCAACATGGTGAAACCCCGTCTCTACTAAAATACAAAAAAATTAGCTGAGTGTGATGGTGCGTGCCTATAGTCCCAGCTACTAGGGAGGCTGAGGCAGGGAAATCCCTTGAACCAGGGAGGCGGAGCTTGCAGTGAGCTGAGATCGCGCCATTGCACTCCAGCCTGGCAACAGAGCGGGACTCCATCTCAGAAAGAAAGAAAAAAAAAAAAAAAGACACGGATGCACAGATCTTAGCCCAGACCTACAGAATCCCCATCTCAAAGGACAGGGCTCACTTGCCCGCATCTTTACAAAGCTTCACAAATAATTCTGACACCAAGCTAGGTTCAGGGAGCCACGTCTTTGGGTATTGAAGTACACATAGGATTTAATCCCCTGAAGATTAGAGCTGCCAGGACCCATGTGAGGATCTCAGAAGCCATAAAATGAAAGGGACACAGAGGACATGCCCTTCATCCCCAGCGGAGGAATCCTCTCCTGCTCCCTGGTGATATGTGGTCCTGGAGCCTTTGCCTGAACATCATTCCTCCTTTTGAGCCTCAGTTTCCCCATCTTTAAAAAAAGGTTTGCATCAGATGATTCTTCAGATGCCTTTCAGCTCTGATATTATATGACTTTGATGCAGACATCACTGCTCTGGAAGGCATCCTGTTAGATAAAACAGTGTGAGCTTCAAGAGAAGTCTGTTCCATGTCTGCTATAGCTTCTTCTCGCCCAAAGAGAAAGCCCAAGCCCTTTGCCCTGGCACCTGGGCTTCTCTTGGAGGCAGCCTTCGCCTCCTCTGCCCTCCTCATACCCTTTCTGCTTCAGTTAAAATGAAATGACCTCCTCACTCTTCTCTGCGGCCTGTTGTCATCCCATCCTCAGTTTCTCTCCCTTCGACCTTCACCACCTCCTGCACTCCCCTGCCCCTGAACCTGAGCCTGTCAAACCCTACAGGGCTTTGTAATGCTGCCTCCTCTATGAGGTCACCCCTGATTTCTCTCAAATGGAGTAACTTATCTTCTTTATGTCCCCCATCCCAAGCTTTACACCATTATCACTGTGATTGCTCCCTGCTAACTTTCAGGGGGAGCTTGCTACATGCTGGGCCTTATGTAACATATGTGGCATGCTTTATTTTATTGACCCATTTCACAAGCCTATGATATTGATATTATGGCTATTTCCACTTTATAGATAGAGAAAGTGAACTCTGGAGTGGTTGAGTGACGTGCCACAGAGGCTCTGCTATATGTTCCAGTCATTTCTGCCGGTGTCTCATCTCAGTGCCAGACTAGAGATTCCTGGTAATCCTAAATGCTGCCAGTTGAATCTCTCAGGGCTTATGAGGAGAACTTGAATACAGGTTGTATTAAAAGACATCGCAGTTCCTAGGAAGATAACATCAGTAGGCTGAGGTGGAAAGTCAAAGCTATCTCTTGGGACACTTAAAAATTAGAAGAATCATTAAGAAACAAAATATTAGGGCCAAGTCCATCCTAATCCAAGCCAGTGAAATCTGACCATGTCCATCTTTAGCCACAGCAGGCTAAGAAAAATGCCCCTATCACAGGCACTGGGTCCAGACCCAAGCCTTGCAAAAAATCTCAGACATGTTTGGGTGATGTATTTTTTTTTAATGAAGACTTTTTTTTTTTTTTTTTTTAAGCAAGCAGTGTAAAATAAAATAACAGGCACAACACAAGGGAAATGCAATTTTTATTTCAGCTCTTGTGCATGGTAGGAAAGGTAGGCGTGGGGAGGGGGTGGGTAATAGCATAGAAGAACCTCCTTTTACAAGGTCTGTAGTAGAGCAGACACATGTCTCCTTCCTTCCTGCACAGTTGCTTTTTAAATTCAAGAAGTTGCTCAGATGGGAAAAGCTGTCTGTCTGTAATTGTCCCAGTGGCAGCCAGCATTAATGGAGTGTGTGAAACTGGCCTTCTGGGACAAGGTATAAGAAAAATGACTGCCAAAGGTTAAGAACCAGGAGGTTTATTTTTCATTTGTGCAGAGATGGATCCCAGAGACTTCTTTTATTCTGAGAATTTTTTTTTCTTGGCTTTTCAAACCTCCAAATGAATAGGAGGGGGAAGAGTGAACTGATGTGATTCCAATTTGCAACAAGAGTGCAATTTCAATTGATTTAAAGTGGGGAGCACACAGGTAATGATCACAGAAAGTGGCTGGAATTAGTCAATAAATAAGGTTCAAGGTCCCAAGCCTGGCTTCTGTTTCATTAGCATTAAAGAATGAGAATAAAAAGATGGGTGGTTCCATTTATCAGGTTCCTAATAAAAGCATGAAGCGGTGCATCTCGCGACTCAGGACCCAGACCAGGCCATAGAGACACTGAGATCTAATCTGGACTTTAGCCCCCAGCAATGTGATTTGACTCATAAAGATGTGCTTACTAACTGTAGCCTTCGCAAGACCTTTGGACACTCCCAGCTGGATGTCCACGCAGACGGAGAAACCTGGATCTTTGTATCTCGATGATATGAGGTCTGACCAAAGGTTGTCCTAGGAGAACACTAAATAGTCCATTTCTCCCTCCTTCCTCGTCTTTCCCATATCCCATCCCATTCTGGCTGTCAGTCATAAAGAACTGCTTTCACTAATTCGCTAGTGAACAGTTCACCATTCAGTGGGAACGCAATCATGGCTGTGAAGCAGAGCTAATAACATGAAGTGTTTGGAACTATCGCAGGCACATAGTCAACCCTCAATGTGTGTTAGCTTTTATTATTGAAGGTGTTTTTTCTGATTGTTACCCAGAGGATTTTAAATGCTGTGCTGGGTGTGTGTGTGTGTACATGTGTGCACATGCGTGTGTTCATGTGTTGGAGGGGAGCCATTAGCGCAGAATGCCATGTGAGACTAAGAAAGAAGGTCAAGGCAGGCTTGGGATGTGAGCAACTGGGACATCCATTTGAAATAGTAAGTCTCTGAGTTTCCATCCTAAAGAGCAAGTTGTATCATGGAGTAATTGATAAAGGAGCTGCAGATATAGATAAGAGGTAACGCAGGATGGGTCTCATGCAGCACTCCCATGGAATTTGAATTTTTGTCCCATAGGTTCTTAAACTTTTCATCTCTTGAAAGCATAGATGAAGGAGCAGGGAATCTGACAGCTCCAGAGGCAAAGCCCCAAAAAAGCATTTTCCAGGCTTAACATTTTGAGGAAGTCTCATATTTTATCTTTAAAATGTATGCTAAGTTTGTGTTCTACTCTTTTACATATGCCAATGTAAAAATAAAATTGATGAACTCTAGGACACTGGTGCACATTTATCTGGGGGCTTTCCTGCCATACAGTCCTGGAGCCTGTGTACCCAGTCTGAGAAACACCATCGTTGATGATGGATGGAAACTTGGGGAAGGATTTTAAAAGGGAGAGAAGTGTGCTCACATTTGCATTTCGGAAAGATGAGGTTGATGGGTTAGAGGGGTCATCAGGGGGCTGGAGATCTAGCCCAAAAGTAGCTCCAGTAGTTTCCTGCCTGATCAAAGGAGGTAGCCAGGGATGGAGGTCAGTGCGGCATTGTCTGCTGCTAGTTCCCCTGTTCCAGGAAGGCTTTGTCAATATTGAGAAGGGTAGCCATGTTTTGTTTTTGTCTGTTTGTTTTGTAGTTGCTTGCAATTCTCACTTTTTCTCCTCATTTAAAATGGTGATTCCTTGTTTTAAACGTTCTTGGTCCTGAAGATTCAGCATTCCTATTTAACATAACTGGTTCAGGCTTGAGCAGATGATTTTCTCTGCATCAGAAGACACCTTAGCAGGCCCCTAGCAGCATGGCTGGTGGGTAGTTCAACAGCACCCATTTGACGGTGGAGGGGAGGTGGTGCGGTCATTCAGAATTCCTGGGAGGCCTCCTATGCAGTATAGAACATTTGTGGGATGCCCCTTGGTTTTCAATCTCAACTGGACTTGGCTGATATTACCACTGCCCAAGGCTGCCAGTCTCTGTTTTGGTCAAGTTTGGGCTCTGTGGTCTGTGCCAGGGTGGGGTGTCCTGGTTTCCAAGGTCCAGCCTCCCTTTCCGCATCACTCAGTGTTACCTGAGTACCTAATTCTCATGACATTTACTAAACCCTCATTCCCTCCACTGTCTCTACAGGAAGCCCACCTTAAAATCTCTCAAGCTTTTCAGCCTCTCCCTTTTTCAGACAGTGCACTTCCGTCCTCTCTCTACCTCTCATTAAGCCTCTGTAGATTGTTTGTCTTATCCTGTTTTATCTAAACAAGCAAGCAGGCAAAGAAACAAAAACACAATAAACAAACAAAACTGGAGGGGAAAATATCTACAGCAGCAAGAACCAAACATGAATCAACATCTCACCAACTTATTCTGTATTATGCATTTGTTTAATGTTTCCATTGCCACCCACCCAACCCCCACTGTTCCCAGCAAAACATCTTTTAATGGCATAAGCTTCCATATCCACAGACGTTCTTCTCTATACTTGAGGGCAGAGGTTTAACACAAGCTGGTCAGTGGTATAGCTAGAGACACCTGGGAAATGCTAATTAGGTTATAAAAATTGTTGTGATGAATAGTAAAGATGCTTCTGCTGCTGAAGATGAAGGAAATGAGGAATCTCTTCTATGTCTCTCTGTCTGTCTATCTCTCTACCTATCTACTTACCTACCTATCTAGTTAGATATATGCATACACTTATCCCATATACACACACACACACTTATGAGTACACCTATTTGGATCTACTAACTTGGACTTTGCTCATGTGAAAATGAGCACAGGTAGCTATACTGCTGGGGCAATACATTACCCTTTTCACATAACATCTTTACATGTTGCAAACAGTTGTTGCTCTATTCCAATGAAAGGATGTATGGTGCCTGGGATAGATTTCTAGAGTGGCTGAACCTTGAGGCAAGCATTATGTGTCCACACTTTTCAAGTTCACAGATATGAAATTTTGTCACTTAGCCAAGGATGACCCTCTAGGGAACAGACTTCCAACAACCAAGTGCAAAAGAGATAGATCAACAAACCCAAAGTCTGATATTGAAGTTTGTCTTCAGAGATGGAGGATGCTGGGCCCATGCTAGACCACTTGCATGGGCTACTTCCTCCTGGCGGTGTCTGTTGCAGGACCAGATGCAGTTCAGAAGACTACTGGTGAGCATAGATTCAAGGAAGGGAAATTCAGTGTTACCAAGAAGCCTTCTTCTTACACTGGCAACATCTGGAAAGGTATGGGGGAATTTACCTTTGCATCTGCTAACTACACCAAGCACAAGGCCTGGCTCAGCAGAGGCAGTAATAATGAACACTTACCAGACTGTCCCAACACTTTACATGTTCTAGCTCCTCTGCCTTCACAGCTGCCTCTGATATAGGCACTGATAAGGATGTGAAAGTTGAGGTCAGCAGAATAAAGGCCTCCTAAAGACATCCATGCCCTCATCCTGGGAACCTGTCAATATGTGACCTTATGTGGTAAAAGGGACTTTGCAGGCATGATTAAGTTTAAGGACCTTGAAACAGGGAGAGCATCCTGGGCTATCCAGGTGAGTCCAATCTCATCAGAAGTTCTTAAAATTGGAGAACTCTTTCTTGGCTGCAGAGAACCAGGGAGATGGCAACATGAGAAGAACTTTGCCCCTTACTGCTAACTTTGAAGATGGAGGAAGGGCTCCTGACCCACAGGATGTGGGCAGCCTCTAACAGCTGGAAAAGGCAAGCATGGATTCTCCCCCAGAGCTTCCAGACAGGAATGCAGCCCTTCTTGGCACCAATACGCTGTGTTCTTTTTCTACTTTATACTGGCTGCAAAAAAAGAACGTTCCATTGGAGAGGTGATCAGATTTTATTCAATGGCCAAAGAATGGAGAAGGGGAGCTTTTGCTCTAAAGATGCCTTCTCTCTAGGCAGGGGGAGCAATGGGAGGTTTATGCTGGACAGGGAGGTATGCGGGCAGGCACAGGGTGGAGTTCTAGACACACCCACATGGTTCACAAACATGCTTCTTCCTACATCATATATATGCAAAATGGCTGTGGTCTCCTTTTAGGGGAGGATTTTTCAGTATTATAATAATGTGTTGATGATCTGAAGGTAAGTGTAGGTTTCCCGCTCCAGTCTGCACTGGTTTTGAGCGGGCCTGGACTTTCTCTGGTATACGACAATGGTCACGAGGTTGTGTGTGGCATCAGGCCCCTTGGAACCATCCCGGTGACCTTCTGACAACTAGATTTCTGCCCAGAGAGCCCCAGTGAACCCTTGCTTTTAGCTGAGTAAGAAGAAGGCCAGTTCTTTTAATCTGTACAATTGTAAGCTAGTAAATGTGTGTTTTTTGAAGCCACTAGGTTTTTGGTAATTTGTTACAGCTGCAATAGAGAACTAACACAGGTTTTCATAAAGGTTAAATGACAAAGCTAATAAGCAACAGAGCTGGAAACAAAACCCAAGCTGTCTGGTTCAGAAGCTCACACCCTTCTGTATTCTGCAACATGGCCATTTTACCACCGTCACTGACTGTGTAAGTGAGTAAGTAAAGCAAGAAAAGAAAGGATTAGTGAAAAGGAAGAAAAACAGGACAGAGAGAAAAACGTGTGTATAAGATTAATAGCCTTGTGTTCTATGCACTTCCATTGTGTGGGTGTTTCTGCTTACTTAACAATAACCACAAAGCACATGTGCACACTCTCTTCCTCCTTTTCTTCCTCCCTCCTCCCCTCCCATACTGCTAGAAGCACCTAACCATGCACTGTCTAGAACCTGTGCCAACCACACCTGCATCTGAGCATGCCTTTGGCAAGGGTATGGTAGAATTTCCAAGCTGTCAGGTACACACAAGCACATCACTGTGCATCCAATAGGTGGTTTCTGGCTGAGATTTAGAAGCATTCTTATCTCATCAGTGACTCACGCCATCTCACCCACTTTGTGCTGATTTTGCTTTCTGACTAGGTCCCATAGGCCATCTGTTTAGGCCACAACAAGGGGTGCCAGATTCTGCAAATAAAAAACAGGTCACTCAGTTAAATTTAAATCTCAGATAAACAACAAATGATATTTTAATATGAGGATGTCCTAAATATTGTATAGGACGTTCTTATACTAAACAATTATTATTTATTGATCTGAAATTCAAATTTAACTGGGCATCTTGCACTTTATCTGGCAACCCAAACCACAGCAGACCAGCAGAGAAACGATTCTGGGGCAGCAGATTTTAGCAACCCCCTGGAACCATGCTGGGGAGCACTGTCCATTCCAGGCCAGGGCAGAGATAGGATGCTTTCTGCTCCTTCTGCTCAGAAGAGCTGAATGGAGGTCCAGTCCTGGGCAAAGGGTGACAGCATAAAGTGGGTGGAAGAGGCGGGCTGGGAAAGACAAAGAATCCTCCGAGCAGCTCTCACAACCCAGCAGATGCTCCCCAGTCATTTCCAGCCTTCCAGATGATTCCTCCAGCAGTTCTGGTAATGGGATGATTAAGATGACCTGGACAGGCAGGAGGAGGTGGAGGGCTGGGAGAATGAGTCACCCTCTGGGGGCTTTGAGCCTCTTAGCTCTCACAGTAGTAGTCTGCCTGTTGTGTAGAACCCCAGTTCTAGAATATCTGTGCTTTGGTGCTCTGGCTGCTGCACTGTGACCCCAACCTAAAAGTACCCTCTGCCACCCACACACTCAAAATCTCCTCAAACTCTGCCTATTTCTTAGTTTTGTTTTAACTTTTCCTTTTCTGCCAGCGATTGTACTGGTTGTTGGGAATTCAATCCTTCAGCAATCTGTCAATCAATCAATAAGTAGTAGTAATTGAGTGCCTACTGTGTACAAAATATATGATCATCCCAGTAGTAGAAACAAAGGTCTGTCCCCCAGGAGCTTATAATCAAACCAGGAAACAACAATATGGTTATATGGGGGGAAAATGAGCAAATGACAAGATGGTTCTGACATTTAGGAAACATCCACTAGACATCTATTCTCACGTCGGGTGCCAGAGACATGGAAAAGAAGGCCAGGAGTTCACACTGTATGTAACTGTATGTTAGTGTATGTAACACTCTGTATTTCCCAAGAAATACATAGTCATTGGCATCCACAGAGAAGGGGCCCATAACCCAGCCTGGGCACTTAGGGAAGGTTTTGCTGAGGTGGTGAGGCCCAGACAGTCTCTGGAGAGAGAAGCAGAAGTCAATTTGGCGAATGCAGCCACAGGGAGATGCTCCCTCTCTCAGTCTCCCCTTGAGATCTCTGAATATTTAATTCTGCCTCCTCCATTCATTGTGCAATTAGGTGGGGAAAATCTTATTCACCAGAATTTCTTCTGTTGAGAGACCACCGAACTTGCCTGGAAAATATACTTGGATAATCTGTTTCAATGTGGATTGTGAAGAGAGATTCTGAGAGCATACTTAAGCAACAAAAGATGATTTTCTAACTGCAATGTCTGAATCAAGAGTGTTGGCAGCCAGATTTGCTTTGCATTGCAACCTTGACTTTTCTTAAAAGATTGTTAATTTGTTCAAGATCTGGCCTCAATATGTCCTATAGTTTCAAGTAGAAACACCCGCCCTGAAGAACCTAAACACCAACCTTCAACATGGGCACGCCATTCCTACCCTACCCTCTGTGCCAACGATAAGTATAATGTTATGGTCTTTGGTCTCTGTGGCTTTGCACCATAGTGCCATTGTCTACAGAATTGGAATTCGACACCCCCATCGGTACATAATTTTGAGCACACCTCAAAATATGTATATGCATTTATGCATACATTGTTTATATGGACTACATTTCCAATAGTTTGTGAAAATAATAAAACATGCCCAAAATAGAAACTTTCAAACAAGGAGGAAGAGATGAAATAAACAGTATCCGCTTAAAATTTTTTATTGACAAAACATCATGAATGATATTACACACTTAGAGATTTCAAAGAGTCATTTTAACGATTGCAGCTTTTTGGGCTTTTTCTTTTTCGACCTGATTAGATCAGGGTGGTTTTTAGCCTAGAAATCTTGCTGATGGTGAGAGAGCACCAGGAAGACTGTTGTGCTTGCGTTCCTCACGTCATTTTCAGCTCACGGTTTCTTACAGGAATCTTTTGAAGCCACTTCTCTATTTTGCAAGGGTTGATTTAACTAAAACTCAATAATATATTGTAAAAATCCTCTTTGCTGGGAACACGTGAACTGAATCCATCACAATATATCTGCAAGTTAAAGAAGAGGGGAGCTCTGCTCTGTCAACTGTCCATTTCTTGGACTTTTTCCCACTCTTCTCTGGATGCTCAGGCCCCATATGTGACACTTGGCTGCCTGACAATGGGCCAGGTGGAGGCACTAGTGTCAATGTGTATATGAAATATGTGAGGCTTAATTTTACATTTTTAGATCAGAGTAAATGTCAGCAGGAATTCTCATTTTATCTTCTCAGCTCTCATTGGATCATATTGTATACTCCACTTTGGAAACTACCAAACTACAGGGTGGGGCATATTGAAACAAGCCAAGGAATCACACAAATGAATGTTTCAGTATCAGTTGTGAGGCATGCAATGAAGAAAAACCCAGGCTGCTGAGACAGAGAGCATAGACTAGGAGGCTTTGACTTTGACTGGGAGGCCAGAGACCACTTCCTTGAAAAGGTCAATTGAGCTGAGATCCAAAGACAAAACCTACTTTCCCAGGTGAAGAGTCAGGGAAGAGATGTCTAGATACAGGAAGCAAGCGACATGTGTAAGGGCCCTGAGGTCAGACGAGGCAGAGTCTACCAGGGCAACTGCACCGAAGCTGACGTGGTAAGTGTGCAGAAAGTGAGGTAGATGATAGCATCAGATAAACCTTGACTCCTCTTAGACAGGGGGACTTTTATAGGATGCATTTCAAAGGAGGTGCTGGGAAAATACCCCAGGATGAAGAGAGGCTGAGAGGTCAGGGAAAAACAACAGTAAAAGCAAAGAACTCACTCAGCCCTGGGTGAGGACAGATTTGGGGCAGCTGGTGGTAGATAGTGCCTGAGGGACTCTGAGGAGGGCTGCCCTGAGCACACTGGGATTCAGCTGAGAACATTTGGAAGAGATTGACAATTAATGAGAGATTAATAATGAGAGAGGGCAGTGGAGTGTGCAGGGAAGGGCATGGACCCATTGACAACAATCACAGTTGCTGATAAAAACTCAAACCCACTGTCCACTGACAAGTCTTTCCCTTGTTTTAAAATTATAGTCTGTGTCTCCCATACCCCCACTTCTGCATTAAATTATAAATTAGTTCCCCTACCACATGGTACTTACATACAGCTCAACTCAACTCTGCCACGAACCTCAAGGCACAGGGAAGACTTTCAAAATGAAATATAAATTGTATTTTAACCTGCATGTAATTACCACCACCTTACACTGAAGGTCTGAAAAGAAGACTCTATAAGCACACTTTAGCACGCGTGCACTTCTATGAAGATTGGAGAAGAACAAAAAAAAAAAAAACAAACTATGGCATTAGCCTCAGTTACATTTAACGAGCAAAACACACTTCTTCACTCTGGGTAAACATTTTAGGACCCACTGAAAGCCATTTACAAAGCTCATACTGAGAAACTAATATTTACACTGAGAAATATTTATGGTCTTAGAGGGAGGCAACATTGTGTAGGCAAAAGGACAAGGATTTTGGAATCAGACAAACCCGGATTTGTCTCAGATCCCTCCATTACCTGCTGTGTGAACCTGGAAAGCTTGGGTAAGCTCACAAAGCCTCAATTTTCTCATTTGCAAAATGGGGGAAATATACTTACCTTACTGAGTTGTTATGAAGATGAAATGAGATCGTGAACCTAAGTGACTGATGTCTCTCGTGCATTGAGTTCTCTGTCAGTGGGTGTGTGCGCAGGTGCACGTGAGTGCATGTGGAGACCTGTTGCATGGTGTCACCTAACAAGAGTTAGCAAAAAGGCCACAATTGGCAGGTCTTCCCCCTTTACATTTCACTACAACCCGGGTTGAATAAGAACCCTTTTGGAAAATATTGAACTTTTTTAACTTTACAGCTCTTATATTTGTGATGTGCTTGCTGGTATGTGACCTTAAGAAAGCCACTTAAATGCTTCTTATTTTATCTTACATATTCTTGTAATTACCCTTAAATTCTGGGAGTAAAAGAAAAAGACAAGTAGGAAGAAAGAAGGAAGGAGGGAAAGAAGGAAGGAAGGAAAGAAGGAAGGAGGGAAAGAAGGAAGGAAGGAAGGAAGAAGGAAGGAAGGAAGGAAGGAAGGGAGGGAGGAAGGAGGGAAGGAGGGAGGAAGGGAGGGAGGGAAGGAGGGAAGGAGAGAGGGAAAAAACAGTAGTAAAAATGAGTAGAGCTTACTTCGTGTTTTGTTTTATTTTTATTTTTATTTATTTATTTTTGAGGCAGAGTCTTGCTTTCTCACCCAGGCTGGAGTACAATGGCATGATCTTGGCTCACTGCAACCTCCACCTCCCAAGTTCAAGCAAATCTCTTGCCTCAGTCTCCAGAGTAGCTGGGATTACAGGTGTCCACCACCACACCTGGCTAATTTTTGTATTTTTAGGGGAGATGGGGTTTCACTTTGTTGGCCAGGCTGGTCTCAAACTCCTAACCTCAAGTGATCCGTCCACCTTGGTCTCCCAAAGTGCTGAAATTACAGGCATAAGCCACCATGCTTGGCTTGAGTAGAGCTTACTTTTATCAGATTCTGCTCCAAATTCATAAGACATCCTTCATTTAATCATCACAATAATCCTATGAGGTAGGAAGCACTTCATCTCTACTTTACAGATGAGAAAACTGAGCTTTGGCTACCTCATTGCGGTGTGGCTTGAGGCACATGGCTTAACTTCTCTGAGCCTCAATTTTCTCACTTTTAAGATGAAAGTAATAATGATTTTTACTTTGCCAATTTTTCTGGTGAGGATTAAATGATATACATAGAAGATCCTTGCTCTGACATAATACATAGTAGAAAGTATTATTTCTTAAGGAAGAAGTGAGCAAGAATGGTCTCATTCTTCCCTCCCAAGAGTCTTACTGGGAGAACGAAGGTAGGAATGAGTAGAGGGGGACAAAGTGAAGTAAAGCCTAACCAGGCAGGGACCTGTGGGTTACAGCGGATGAACAGATACCAAGGTAAGTTCTATGGTGGTTTTATTTCTGCCACCAGTCAGTTTTCTGCCAGAGCCCTCTCCTCAGTTCCCACAAGTGTACTGGGAAGTCAAGAAAGGCCTGACTTTCATTCAGAATATCTCCAGGACTTAATGCCACATGGAAAATCAATCAAACAGCATGACTGGGCTGCAAACAAGTTTTCACTTCCCAGTCCTCAAACTATTTCTCCAAATCAGTTTCTACTTCTCCATGCTAGCAGAGCATAAAGAAAGCTCAGATATCATTTCCCAGCTACTCTCCCCTGACTAAACTTGAGGTTCTGAAGGAAGAAGGACACTAGGCTAGGAAGAAGATAGGAAAACCGAGGCCCAGAATCATTCATTGTCTTGCCCGAGGCCATGCCACTAGACTTGACGGGGGAACCCATTTGGTTACACAACTTTAGGGTGCTCTGTTTCTATTTATTCTACAAAGATGGTGGCCCTTGTCATTGTGTAATGTGGCAGCCCTAAGCGAGGCAATCAAGGGTGGACCCAAGTCTTTACACTCCTAGTTTAGTGCTCCTTCCACGATGCAAAAGGAACTACCTTCTGAAGAATATAATGCACATAAGGGTAGAAACTATTTTCTGAGCTTCGGGTTTCTAAGATCAGGGTGGTAGCTTGTGAGACATGAGCCCAAGTTAGCACAGGGTGCTTGCTCTTGGAGGCTGGTGCTAAATGTGGCTCAGCACCAGTCAAGCGAGGGGGTAAAGGAAAGGAAGGTACGGCTGTGTAAGACAGCAGCGGGGGCAGAGGGAGTGGAAGGGAATCAGCTTGACTTCTCCCCGGGAGCTGGGTCAAACAGAGTCAGAATGTGGCTAGCAGAGTCTAACTGGAAAATCTCCAACAGACCGGAAAGTGAAGGGCAGGTTGGTGAAACCTTAAGATAGAGGCTGAGCTCAAGATTAAGGAGCCGGGGGCCAAGTGTAAGGTGGGGTGGGCTTGGTGCGTGGAAAGTGGACTTGTTGGCCGAGAAGTGCCGTGCAGCTCTCAACGTGTGGCTGCAGTGGGAGGGCAAAGTTCAGGAAAACAGTGATGGGCAGCATAACGACGTTTCAGTCCACGATGGACCACATATATGACAGTGGTTCTGTAAGATTCTAACAGAGGTGAAAAATCCTTGTCACCTACTGATGTGGTATCATAGCACAGCACGGGACACGCCTGTTTGTGGTGATGCTGATGTAAACAAACCTACCGTGCTGCCAGTTTGGTAAAAGCACAGCACTTACAATTATGTACAGTAAATAATGCTTAATAATAATAAATGATTATGTTATTGGTTTATGTATTTATTACACTATGCTTTTCATCATTATTTTAGAGTGTACTCATTCTACTTATTAAAAAAATGTTAACTAAACAGAGTCCTCAGAAATAATACCACACATCTACAGCCATCTGATCTTTGACAAACCTGAGAGAAACAAGAAATGGGGAAAGGATTCCCTATTTAATAAATGGTGCTGGGAAAATTGGCTAGCCATAAGTAGAAAGCTGAAACTGGATCCTTTCCTTACTCCTTATAGGAAGATTAATTCAAGATGGATTAGAGACTTAAATGTTAGACCTAATACCATAAAAACCCTAGAAGAAAACCTAGGTAGTACCATTCAGGACATAGGCATGGGCAAGTACTTCATGTCTAAAACACCAAAAGCAACAGCAGCAAAAGCCAAAATTGACAAATGGGATCTAATTAAACTAAAGAGCTTCTGCACAGCAAAAGAAACTACTGTCAGAGTGAATAGGCAACCTACAGAATGGGAGAAAATTTTTGCAACCTACTCATCTGACAAAGGGCTAATATCCAGAATCTACAAAGAACTCAAACAAATATACAAGAAAAAAACAAACAACCCCATCAAAAAGTGGGCAAAGGATATGAACAGACATTTCTCAAAAGAAGACATTCATACAGCCAACAGACACATGAAAAAATGCTCATCATCACTCACCACAAGAGAAATGCAAATCAAAACCACAATGAGATACCATCTCACACCAGTTAGAATGGCAATCATTAAGAAGTCAGGAAACAACAGGTGTTGGAGAGGATGTGGAGAAATAGGAACACTTTTACACTGTTGGTGGGATTGTAAACTAGTTCAACCATTATGGAAAACAGTATGGCAATTCCTCAAGGATCTAGAACTAGATGTACCATATGACCCAGCCATCCCACTACTGGGTATATACCCAAAGGATTATAAATCATGCTGCTATAAAGACACATGCACACGTATGTTTATTGCGGCACTATTCACAATAGCAAAGACTTGGAATCAACCTAAATGTCCATCTGTGACAGACTGGATTAAGAAAATGTGGCACATATACACCATGGAATACTATGCAGCCATAAAAAAGGATGAGTTGCATCCTTTGTAGGGACATGGATGCAGCTGGAAACCATCATTCTTAGCAAACTATCACAAGAACAGAAAACCAAACACCGCATGTTCTCACTCATAGGTGGGAACTGAACAATGAGATCACTTGGACTCGGGAAGGGGAACATCACACACTGAGGCCTATCATGGGCGGGGGGGGAGGGGGGATTGCATTGGGAGTTATACATGATATAAATGATGAATTGATGGGTGCTGATGAGTTGATGGGTGCAGCATACCAACATGGCACAAGTATACATATGTAACAAACCTGCAGGTTATGCACATGTACCCTAGAACTTAAAGTATAATAATAATAATGATAAAAATGTTAACTGTAAAACAACCTCAGGCAGGTCCTTCAGGAGGTATCCAGAAGAAGGCATTGTTATCATAGGGGATGACAGGACAGCTCCGTGTGTCATTGTCCCTGAAGACCTGAGAGTGGGACAAGCTGTGCAGGTGGAAGACATTGATGATGATATTGATGATCCCAACCTTGTGTAGGCCTAGGCTAAGGCGTGTGTTTATGTCATCATTTTTAATAAAAAACCTTAAAAAGTAAAAATAATAAACAATTTTAAAAACAGAAAAAAGTTTATAGAATAAGAATATAAAGAAAATATTTTTCTACAGCTGTACAATGCGTTTGTGTTTTAAGCTAAGTGCTACTATTACAAGAGTCTTTTTTTTTTTTTTTTTTGAGACAGTCTCGCTCTGTTGCCTGGGCTGGAGTGCAGTGGTGCGATGTCTGCTCACTGCAAACTTTGCCTGCTGGGTCCATGCCATTCTCCTGCCTCAGCCCCCCAAGTAGCTGGGACTACAGGCACCCGCCACCACGCCCGGCCAATTTTTTTTTTTTATTTTTAGTACAGACGGGGTTTCACAGTGTTCGCCAGGATGGTCTTAATCTCCTGACCTCGTGACCCACCTGCCTTGGCCTCCCAAAATGCTGGGATTACAGGCGTGAGCCACCGTGCCCCACCCAGTTTTTTAAAATTAAAAAGTTTAGAAAGCCAAAACATTACAATAAGCTCAGGTTAATGTATTGTTGAAGAAATAGAAACAGTTTTTTGTAAATTTGATGTAGCGTAAGTGGACTGTGTTTATAGAGTCTACAATAGTGTACAGGAATATCCTAGGCCTTCGCATTCACTCATCACTCACTCACTGACTCACCCAGAGCAACTTCCAGTCCTGCGAGATCCAATCATGCTAAGTGCCCTATAGGGGTATATCATTTTTGTTTCGTTTTGTTTTTTGCGATGGAGTCTTTCTCTGTCGCCAGGCTGGAATGCATTGGCGCGATCTTGGCTCACTGCAACCTCCGCCTCCTGGGTTCAAGCAATCCTCCTGCCTCAGCCTCCTGAGTAGCTGGAACTGCAGGCGTGTGCCAACACGCCCAGCTATTTTTTTGTATTTGTATTTTTATTTTATTTATTTATTTATTTTATTATTATTATTATTTTTGAGGTGGAGTCTTGCTCTGTTGCCCAGGCTGGGGTGCAGTGGTGTGATCTTGGCTCACTGCAAGCTCCACCTCCTGGATTCATGCCATTCTCCTGCCTCAGCCTCCCCAGTAGCTGGGACTACAGGCACCCACCACCTCACCCAGCAAATTTTTTGTATTTTTTTTTAGTAAAGATGGGGTTTCACCATGTTGGCCAGGATGGTCTACATCTCTTGACCTAGTGATCCACCCACCTCGGCCTCCCAAAGTGCTGGGATTACAGGCATGAGCCACCATGCCCCCCTAGGTGTATCATTTTTAATCATTTATGTTATATCTTTACTGTATCTTTTCTTCGTTCAGATACACAAACACTTACCATTGTGTTACAGTTGCCTACAGTATTCAGGACAGTGGCATACTGTACAGGTTTGTGGCCAAGGAGCAATAGATTCTCCCACATAGCCTGGGCATGTGATAGGCTGTACCACCGAGGCTTTGTAAGCACACTTTCTGATGTCTGCACAATGATAAAGTCGCCTAATGACATATTTCTCAGAACATAGCCCTGTCACTGTTAAGTGGCTCAGGACTGTACTAAGAAGGAACTGGAGTGGAAGGGGTGGATTTGAGGATCTCGAGTCAAGCAGAGCAACTATAATGTAATGAAATGCTTCAAGGAACTGCAAAGGTGAGAGACAAAACAGGAATATTCCCCGGCTGAGTCACCAGCCACAGTCTTCCTGGTGTCCACACTAGGACCCTCTGCCCTGCGTGCTGCTGTGGTCTGAGTGTGTGTGTTCTTCCAAAATTCACATTGAAACCTATTCCCTATCGTGGTGGGATTAAGAAGTAGGGCTTTTTAAAAAAATTATTATTTTATTTTTGAGACAAAGGTCTCACTCTGTTGCCCAGGTTGGAATGCAGTAGCAAAATCTCAGCTCACTGCAACCTCTGTCTCCCAGGTTCAAGCCATTCTCTTGCCTCAGCCTCCCAAGTAGCTAAGATTACAGGTGCCAACTACCATGTCTGGCTAATTTAAAAAGTTTTTTTTGGTAGAGGCGGGTTTTCACCATGTTGGCCAGGTAGGTCTCAAACTACTGGCCTCAAATGATCCGCCTACCTCAGCCTCCCAAAGCACTGGGATTGCAGGTGTAAGCCACAGCTCCAGCCAAGGTGGGACCTTTAGGAGAGGATTGGGAGGTGAATGGAATGCATGCCCTTATAAAGGCATTTTTGCCCCTTCCACAGTGTGCGGACACAGAAGAAGTCACCATCTGTGAGAAACAGGCCCTCACCAGACACAGAATCTGCCAGTGCCCTGGTATTGGACTTTCCAGCCTGTAGAACTCTGAGCACTAAATTTCTGTTGTTTACAAACTACCCAGTGTGAGGAACCCCAACAGACCAAGACACATACCTGCTCTCCCATTCCAGAGCAAACTGCTGCCTTAGGTGGACTAACAGAAGAAGGACAGAATCAATGTCTGAAAGGCTTTTTTTTAAACCACACACTAACACCTCGTGAAGGAGGACTGCACAAACTTTCCCCATTTGCCAAAAGGAATTTGGATTCCTATCCTTTGCTTCCTGGCTCACTCAAGATCATCCAGCCTTTTGACGAGTGCAGGGACCTCTGTTCCTCTCTGGTTTAGTATCAGACTTAGTTGTCTTGTCTTGCTTTTCACTGTGCTCTTGGCTCAGGCCACTTCCAAGGAGTAGCAAATTGAACTGAGCCCAGATGGAAGCCCAGGCTCTGAGCAGCATGTATGAGGTGGAATAGCAGGCTCAGGTGAGGGCTCAGGTGAAGGCTCAGGTGAGGGCTAGGCAGGCCTTCAGCCCAAAGTCTTTGTCATGGTTTGCATCTCTGGACTGGCTTATTGTAGTAGGCAGAGGGCATGTATCCCAAGTAGTAGGAGCTAATTATATCCCTGAGGAGTTGTTGGAAGAAGACAGCCAAGCCCACACTTCCCCCAGGCTCTGATTAACTTGAGAACACCTCCCTATATTCTGATCATGCCTTTATTAGATCGCGGTTGGATTCCAACTAAGTTTAATCCAGCGTTTGCTTTTCTAAACGTCCTGGAGATGACAATTATGCAGCAGAGTTTTGTTTTGTTTTTTTTTAGAAACTGCCAAAGGTATCTGAGGCAGCTGACTTGGAACTCTGATAATCATATTGCTTGTTTTGATACAAGCTTTCGGGGGAGCTGGCCCAGAAGTTTCTGCCAAAATCACTGCAGACTGCTCCCACCTTCCATTCCCCAGGCACCTCATTTAGTTAAGTGATTTTGTCTCCTTCAGGTTGCTCTGTAATTGGGGTGATTATTCATTCCCATCACGAGACAGAACTGAGAGGAAGAAGCTGGCTCAGGACCCCCAATACTCTGTCCTGCTTCCCACTGAATTTTATCACTTTGCTTGCTCTGTCTGAGGGCTTGACTTCTGAGATGTGAGGAGTCGGCATAGGGTCGGCCAGTCCCAGCTGCCTCATGGCCCCTCAGAACAATGGCTCCATTGTCATAATGGGTTCAGGCCTGGGGAGAAAGGCAGTGGGAACTTCGCTTGCCAACCAGCCAGAAAGATGCAGTAACTGCATCCTAGCCAGTCTGTGTGTTGCATCTTCCAAGCACCACAGCCCAGGATGGGGGGTTTGGACCACTCTCTCTTGCAGACTGGGTTGTGTGTGCCAAGCAGGCGTTCCCAGTGAGTGTCATTCATAAGGAGAATGGGCTGGGGCCTGCCATGTCAGAGCATGTGATCAGGAGAGCACACATGAGCTGCCAGAGGGGCATTTTCTATCTCAGACGTTCATCCAAGACCTTGTCTCCCTAGCCACTCTGCCCATCCTCCCTGTCCTCATTGTTCCAGCATGGTTGTCTTGCTCTCTCTATCTGCTTCAGGTTCCCAGCCCATGTTCAGATGAACCATCAAGACATCTTTCAGTGGCTTACCCATATCTGAACAATCCTCTTTCCCAACAACACCTTCACAAGACTCCTACCTCTTCATAGCCTTTTGATTTCAGCAACACTCAGGGTTATTGAAAAGAGAGTTTGTCTAGGGCTTTGGCCCCATGGAAAATAAGCTTGTTAGAGAAACAAGTAAGTAAACAGATGATTATAACTCAGGAGGGAATAAAGATCCTCCACAGGGGAGCACAGGGTGTTATGAAAACACAGAGGAGGAACACAAGACACAGGCTTGGAGGTTCCAGGAGGCCTTCCTGGAGGAGAAGACTTCTAAAATGAGACTTGAAGAAGGAATAGGGAGCATATTCCAGACGGAGAGACTGGCATATGGAAAGCCTCGGAGCAGAGGTTTTCAGGCAGGTTTGGAGGTGCCCACCAAGTGCAGTGGGCATACATCAGACTTGTTGGGGTGGACCCTTGCAGACATGCTTTGAGTTCTGTTCCAGAAATAGGAATGTGTTGGTCTCAGGCCATTCGCAATGTTGGGGGACAAGGACATACTTAGAGATAAAAGCAAGCCAAGAAGCTGATGCTTTAATGTGAGAATTGAGCCTATGACCTTATTTCCATTAACATGGTCTTCATGTCATTTATAAAAAGTCTCGTGTCAATCTGATTCTCTTTCTCTCTCCCTCCCTCCCCCTCTATCTCTCTGTCTCTCTCTTTTTGGAGATTATATGTTCTTTACTTAACCATTATCTTATTGTTGAAGATTTAAGTCATTTTTGTGTGTGTGTGTGTTTTTTGTTTTGCTATAATCCCATAATATGATTATGAGCTTCTCTGAGCATAAAGCCTTCCCTCTCAAGTTTAGTTTCTAGGAGAGACTCTCATGACTAGATCTTCTGGGGTAAGTGTTACAGATATTCTACTTCCAGTATGGCATGCTGCTTCCAAAAACAAACAACAGAAAACATATATCATAATACTATCCCCCCAAAACTCAGAAGTGTTGACACTTCTGAATCAGGAATCAGATCGCTGAGTTAAGTCTTCAACCCAACTTGAGAAGCTTAAAAGAAAGAAAACTTCTCTCTCTTCGTGATAGATATGGAGAACTCATTAAGATTTTTTTCTACATGGGGACTGAATAGAAAGAACACTCAATATTCAATTTATTGCATCATGGTTCATCATTACTCTATTATTAGAATCAGCCATCATAGCAGTAATCACACCCAGATCTGAACAGGATGGACTAGACAGGGTAATTAAGGGACAGGGTCTCCTGGAGCAGTCATGCAATTCAAGAATGTTCAGATGGAGTTGTTAGCCCAAGATAGACAAGCAAGACTGTGAAGCCCAAGAGCAAATTAGAGATTGCAGTGTCAGTGCTTGGAGCTGGGGTGGGTAGGAAATTGACACAGATTAATTCCAATAGCAGCTAGAAGGAATGCAGTAGGCAGGCCATTCTTCAGCATCTAGGAAGGTGGATGAATCTGAATCAGAGCAATAGCCCAGACAGACTTCTGGGATTTCTGGCATTAGGAATTGAGAAACTGGTGGGAAAAATTGGAGGAGAAACAGGAAGCAATGACAACATGTAAGGCATTGTGCCAGGTGCTTTAGAGACCTAACTCTCACAGTAATCTCCAAGGCAACGAAATTACTCCAGTTTTACAGGTAGGCTTAATTGAGGTCTGTAGAGCCGAAGGGCTTTTCCCTAGGCGCCAGGTCTGTCTGGTGCTTTGACAACACTGTGATGAAGGTAGAATCACCATGGAGCTAGAAAACTATTCTAAAAGGGCTACCACTTGTCCCAGTGTATGGGGTGTGGTGGATCCAGTGGGGGATTGAGAGAGGAGCCTGTCAAGACACTGCTCAAGACTGCTTTTTCAAGACTTAGGAGGTCTTCTTTTTTTGTTGTTTTATTTTTTTATAGAGATGGGTCTCATTCTGTTGCCCAGGCTGGTCTCAAACTCCTGGTCTCAAGTGATCCTCCCACCTCCTACTTCCAAAGTGCCAGGATTATAAGCATGAGCCATGGTGCCAGCCAAGCCATCTTCTTTTTGACCAAGAAAAACTCATTCTATGGCTGGCTTAGCATCCTGTAGAGCTTCTTGTGGCCTGTTTTATCACATTTCTTAATTTTTCTGAATTGTACTTCATTTAGTGTGGACTTATTTCTAGTAAACTTGGGAGTAATTTTAGTCTCAGAGCTCTGGATCCCAAATCAAAGTCAGCTAATTGTGCCAAACACATTGACTTCAAGTCTCTAAGAGATGCAAAGACGTTTTACACAACGGTGTCTACGAATAATGTTGCCCTTGCCTCCCAGGCCTGTCTCATCATCTGACATCACATTGCTAGACCATGGGAATTCCAAGAACTATTCTGAAGAAGGAAAGTATGTCACTCCTTGAGATTTTATGTCTTACAGATCGGGAGTAGGTTACTGATTAAGGCTCAGAGCCAAGAAGCCAAGCACAGAGCTACAAAGGCCTCCTAGTCATTCCTTACCCAGTTCAGATGTGCTTAGGGGAGAAAGAGCTGCTCAGAGTTTCTGTTAAAGAGGAAAAATATTGAGCTTCACTTCTGCTTCTGCAAATTATTGGTCTCCTCTTGACCTCTGTGCCCTCAACTAAAAGCTCTAGTGAGCTCTTTTGATGTGCTCACTTTCCTTCAGGGATTAGGGGAAGGAAGAGAGATTCTGCACAGCTCCAGCTCCTACTAAGTACCTTGTTCTACCCAGACAACACCTTACTTTATCATTACAGTACCTCTCTGAGACAAATATTGATAGACCCATTATGTAGATGAGAAAAATGAGGCTCACAGAGAATATTAAATTTAGTAGAAAGAACTGCATCCATGGATTTTGATGGATCTGAGATCAGCTCCAACTTTTTCACTTTGTAAACTTCAGTTTCCTAATCTGCAGAAAGGGTATAATGTTTGCCTTTCTGGGTTGTTTAAAGGAACAAATGAGATTATGTACACAGATTGTCCTGCACAATGCCTACATATTTCAGGAAATATATAACCCTTAGTTATCACATATTTAAATAATAATAATAATATTTACAGATCATAAGTGGTAGAACTAAGTCCTCACCTCAGCTCTGGGGGGTTCCAGATTCCATGTTTCTTCTTCTATATCACAAGTTCTGAAATGAAGTAAATACTTCCTAATTAAAAGACCGGGAAGGTGGCCAAAGCAATCCATTGCTTCCTTAGGCTTCTGGGAAACTGGAACTTCAGAAACTAATAAAAGAACAATACCAAGTGCCTGAGATGGGAGATCATTGACTGGCCTGGAGCCAGGCAGACAAGAAGGTGTAATTGACCTAGCTTCTGTTCTGTGAGGCTGAGGGCAAAATACTCATTCCAGGAGACTACACCAGTTAAGCATTTTTTAAATTGCATGGAGAAAGAGTTCCCTCTACCCCAGTAAATAATATGTGCTGAGCTCGTAAAATTTTTAGATGTGTTATACATTGTTTTACGTAATCCTCCCCCTAAAACAGTGAGGTCAAATGATGATAAATACTAAAGGACAGAAAGGATATAGGAGAGGTGCCAGGGTGGGGTGATGCTATTTTCAATGCCATAGTTAGGGAGGCCTCACTGATTAGGTGGCGTCAGAGCAGAAATCTAAAGGCAGCCCCTTTGCCAATAGAGAGCAGGGAAGAAGGCCAGCAAGCTCTTCTCCATTATCTGAATCTCCAGTTTCCTTTACCCTGGAAATCATGACAATGGTTCCATCCATTTGAATAAAGCTTAGGATGTAAAGCCTTTTGTAGTGTAGCACTTTATCTTTATAACACCTTTGAGGGTCAAAGATGTTATTATCTTTTTTAGAACATGTAGCTAAGGCATGAAGAGAGTAAAAGCATACCAAGATCATTTGCCAGGAAATGGCAGAATTGGAATTGGATTCCAAATCTCTTGATATCAACCCCTATCCCTTTCAGTTTTACCAGGCCAACTGTGTTTCTCATCCCCTGGAATTTGGTCCTTCAGGTCTCTGGTGGTCTAGACCATATTTCCTCATCAGTCACTGGCAGTGCTATTGGTGTGCACTGGAGAATTTGTGAAACAGAGGCACACATGCAAACTGCATAAATGCTGCATTCCTCTCACTGCCAAGGCAGCAGCTTCCCTGAGACAGGAGGAAGGGTCTCCTCCCACCTGTATTGCAACTTGAATCAGCAACAGAGTTGAGGGGTGACTGGCCCTGACTTTCTCAGGTTAGGCCAGCAGGAAAGCAAATAGCAGAAGGAGGGATTCTATAGTTGTGATTAAAAGCATGAGTTCCGGAGCTGGAAATTACAATCTCAGCTCTGCCACTAACGTGTGACTTTATGCAGGGAAATTGAACTGTCTGCACCTCAACTTCCTCATTTGTAAATCGGAGGTAATACTATAATCTGCCCACAGAGTTATTGCGAGATTGAATAAGATCAGGTACATAAAGTGCTTAAAACCTACCTGGCAGATAACTACTACTCAATGCATGTTGGCTACTATTAATGCCTCTTGCACAAGAGCTTGAGATGGATCTGAAGACATTTAAGTGTCCTAGGCCTATTCAATCAGAATCTCCAGGCAGAGTCCAGCAAAAAAACAGTTAGCCCTCCTGTCTCTCCTGTTTTGGATTAGGCTCCTGTCCACGTGGGGCACTTACAGAAAGACTGAGAGCAGCCTCTGTTCCTCCTCACATCCCTAGATCCTGATCCTATTGTCCTAGGACCTAAATATCAGCCCCAATATCTTATTTTCCATTCTTGCTGGGAGTCTGTTAGAACCCAGGGAAACAGGAATTTTGGCAGCCTCCCCATTTCACAGATGGGCAGACAGATGAGGTCCTTCTGTTACAGCAGCACTCACTCACACACACGCATGCACATGCACACACGCCTTTCTGGGATTCCTGCCACACCACAGCGGGATGATGTGTTGGCTTCTTCCCCATCTGCCTCCAAGTGCAAACTTTCCCAGAGCTGTTTGTCCAGGAGTGGGAGACTGTATTCTCCACCTCACTCTCTTTTGTCACATCCTTTTTATTTCTCTGATGTCTGATTGGCTTGAAGAAGCTGTCTGCAAGTTGGAACTGAATTGAGTTAACTGGTCCAGACAGGGACATGGCTACAGCTGGAGCATGTGTCTTACTGCCCACCTCTCTCCACAGCAGACTGTCAGCTTCTTGAGGACAAGCTCTGCCTGATGCAACCTTGCCATATGGTGCAGAAGTACGAGCATGGGCTCTAGAGGGGGCAAATTCAAAGCCTTGCTCTCCTGATGTGTGGTCTGAAATGAGTGGTGTAAGTAAGCTCTCTGAGGCTGCACTAGAGGAAGCATCATTCCAGCTGCCCGGTGGTGAGTCCTAATTGACTTTATTTGCAATTTACAGCACTCACAGGGCAGCTTGCGAATGCACGTCAAGACAAGTGGTGACTGTTCTAACAGAACTGTCAGTGCTGGAATTTTACATTTGGCTCCATAATAAATGGTTTCTTTTCTGTTCTTGGTACCTTTTAAAGCCTTTTTTTTTTTAATTTTGAAATAATTATACACTCACAAGACACTGCAGAACTAATACAAAAAGTTCTATATACTTATCACTCACCCGGCTTCTCTCAACACTTTATATAACATAACAAATGATCAAAACCAGGAAATTGACAGTGGCACAATACACTTAACTAAACCAATACAATTAGCTAGATTATAGACTTTACTCAGATCTCACCTGTTTAGCAGACATTCGTGTGTGTGTGTGTTTGTGTGTGTGTGTTTATACAGAATTTTGTCACATGAGTAGATTTTGTTCCCCTTTAATTTTAAAATTAAACTTTCTACCTTAAAATACTTTTAGATTTACATGCAGCTGTAAGAAATGATAAGAAATAGTGCAGAGAGATCCCGTGTGCCTTTTACCTAGTTCATCCTAATGGTAACATCTTGCAAAACTATGGTACAATATCACATCCTGGACATTGGCATTGACACAGTCAAAAGGTAGAATACCTCTATCACCACAGCCCCTTCTCTTCCACTCCTCAGTCCCTACTGAACTCTCAGGAGTCACTAATCTGTTCTGCTTTTTTGTAACTGTCATTTCAAGAATGTTATATAAATGGAATCATACAGCATGTAACCTTTTGAGACTCTTTCTTTTTTTTTTTCCACTCAGCATAAATCTCAGACAATTCGTCCAGGTTGTTTGTGTATCAACAGTTTGTTCTTTCTTATTGCCAAGAAGTATTTTATAATATGGAGACACCACAATTTGTTTAAGCATCCATTCTAGGACATCTGAGTTGTTTCAGGTTTTCGCTATGATGAATAAAGCTGCTATCAACATTCGCCTACTGATTTTTGTGTGAACATAAGTCTTCATTTCTCTGGGATAAATGCCCAGAGGTGCAATTGCTGGGTCATATAGTGGTTGTGTGTTTAGTTTTTTAAGAAATTGCAACTTTCCGGGGTAGCTGTGGCATTTCATATGCTCGCCAGTAATGTCTGAGTGATCCAGTTTCTCCCATCCTCGTCAGCATTTGGAGTTCTCACTATTTTTTTTTTACTTTATTCATTCTGATAGATGGATAGTGTCACTCATTGTGGTTTTAATTTGCATTTTCCTAATAGCTAATGATGTTGAGCATCTTTTCATGTGCTTATTTGCCATCTGTATATTCTCTTCAGTGAAATGTCTCTTTTTAACTTTTGTCCATTTTCTCATTGTATTGTTTGTTTTTCACTAATGAGTTTTGAGAGTTCTTTACATATTCCAAATACTAATCCTTTGTCCAATATGTAATTTGAAAGGATTTCCTCTCATTTTGTAGCTTGTCTTTTTTCCCTCTTAAGAGACTCTTTCAAATAGCAAAGGGTTTTAATTTTGATGAAATTCAATTTATCAATTTTTTCTTTATGGACCACATTTTCAGCATCAAGTCTCAAACAATTTATCTGTTTTTTCTAAGTTTCATAGTTTTACCATTTACACAAAAGTCGCTGATGCACTTTGAGTTAGTTGTTCAAATGAGGCTTAGGTTGAGGTTCATCTTTTGGCCTATGGATATCCACTTGCTCCAGCATCATTTGTTCAAAATCTATCTTCCTTTACTGAATTGCTTCTGCAATTTTGTCAAAAATCTGTTGGACATATTTGTGTGGGTCAATTTCTTGGTTCTTTGTTCTGTTTCATTAGTCTGTGTGTCTATTCCTCTACCAATACTGCAGAGTTTTGATTAATGTAGCCGTGTAATGTCCTGAAATTCAAAAGACTGATTGCTACCACTTGATTCTCTTTTTCAAAATACTTTTATCAACTCTAGTTACTTTGCCTTTCCATACACATATTAGAATAATCTTATCTATTCCTAAAAACATACCTTACTAGGATTTTCATAGAAATTGCGTTAAACCTGTATGTCAATTTGGGAATAATTGATTTGTCGAGTTTTTCAATCTGTGAATATGGTATGTCTCTCCATTCTTCAGATCTTTCATTTCTCTCATCAGCATGTGTAGTTTTGAACATACAAGTCAGTCCTGTACATATCTAGATGGTAATTATTTTATTTTTTGAGCAACTATAAATATTTTATTCTACATTTCAATGCCCATGTGTTTATTGTTAGTATATAGAAATACAATTGATTTTTGCATATTGATCTTGTCTTGCAACCTTGCTGAATTCACTGATTAGTTGTAGAACTTTTTTTGTGGATTCTTTGGTACTTTATATGTAGACAATCATGTAATTTCAAATAGGGTTAGTTTAATTTCTTCCTTTCTGACATGTATGCCTTTTATTTTCTTTTCTGGCCTTGTTGCACTGGCTAGAACTTACAGAACGATGTTGAATGAGTGGTGAGAGTGGATATCTTTGCTTCCACATCTTAGGGGGAAGGTATTCAGTCTTTCAGCATTGAGTATGTTAGGTATAAGTGTTTTGTAGATGCATTCTATCAAGTTAAGAACAGCCCCTCTATTTCTATTTTTCTGAAGTTTTAACATCATAAATGGGTTCTCAGAATATTTTTTAACAATACAGTTTTATAGTGTCTAAGATGAAAATCATTCAAACATGACTTTTCCTAAAATTGTACGTGTGAGTTGAATAGCTTCATAGACCACAGTTATGTGGATGAATCAACAATAAGCTCAAGTGCAAAGATTGAGAGTTCTTCATTCTTCTTAGGTCTGGCTAGTACCCCACATTGCAACCTCAGAAGCACAGCCCCCATTGTATTTGACACAAATAGAGACCCTAGAGTTTCACAGTGCAGGCTGCCCATGTAGAAGGTGTTCACTGTGGTTTCTAGATGACCCTGTCTTAGAAAGACCCTTGCCCACATAAGGCATTTGCAGATTTGAGGCCCCAGGCAGTCATCTTGTTTGTCTTCTACTTATTTATTCAATATATTGTTACTAAGTCCTTCCTATATAACATTCATTGTTCAGTGAACAATACAGCATGTGCTCATTTTTTAATAACCCAGGCAGGGGGTGTTAGTGGCTCTAGCAAGGACAGTGCACTGGAAAGGACCAGAAAATGTTAGATGTCATCATAATGCTTGCTGCCTCCTCTCAGAGAGACCAAGTGAGCTGCCTAACATCCCACACCTTCCAGAGCTGGGAAACAAGCCACAGTGCATTTGATTTTTAAATGTGGTGCCTCAGAATTACATGTGGCTGCCACCAGATGGAGCCTCCCTCCCCAGGCTCCACTGGACTCTGTTCATCTTGATAATACTACATTCACCTCATCTTCAACTCACAGCTCAGAGGCAAAAAGGAAACGAAGACAGTTAAGAAATACATCTTGTGATTCATGAAGAGGAGTGTCCTCACATGCCAAGCCCAGAGATGAAGCCAGGAAGCGACTATTAGATTACTGGTGACAGGTATGGGGGTGGCATGTCATACCTCCCTGGTGTCTGGAATCCACGACCCTTCTCCCAGGGAGGCAGGAGTAAGAAAGCCTCGGCTATCCACGGGGCACCTCAATAAAAGCAGTGCACTATGAGCAGTAGCCCAGACAATTCCCTCAGCCCTCTGGCTCAGCAGCCAGTCATGCACCCTGCTCTTATTGGGCATTTTCAGGCCATTAAGCAGATTGATCAATGACAATTATCTTTGGCTTTCATTTTGCCTATCCTCTGTCTGTCATTCTCTAGGCTTTAGGGTTATTGAGAAGGATACACATTTATACACATGAGCACAGATACACACATGTGCACAGGCACACACACTCATGCATGAACACACACATGCAGCAGGGCAGAGGCCATCAGAGTGGGTGACCTGGGGCCTCAGCCCTGCTAGTCTGCCCTTCATCATCAGGTCCTAGACCTCCCTACTGCAAACTACAGCAGGAAGAAGACAAACTGGTGCCCTACAGGGTGCCCAGTAGAGTTATCTCCTGCCTCTTGGGGTGTGGTGCAATGGAGGCATTCTATTGTATCCAAGAGGGGCTCCAAGATCCCTTTCAACACCCATTTAAATGTAAATGAAAGAGGCCCCAAGGACCCATCATCTTCCCTTTCTAATGAGTAAGAAGTGACAGTTCACAGGGCATCTCTTTTATGCCAAGGAGTGGGCTGGATCCTTGACATACGCTACTACATTTCATCCTCCTGACGTTTCTATAAAACAGGGATTATTTCTCCAATTTGACAGATTGGTAAACAGAAGCAGCAAGATGTTGTAGCCACCCCAGGCAGGTGCTCTCCATGGCACCTTTCACCTCATTTTCATACACCATTCAAGACAGTCCTCCACGCTGGCCAAGCAGCAGCACAGGACTGTGGGCATCAACAAGGTTCCCTGGTGGGAATGCTGTCCCTCTCCTTCCTGTGCATCCCACCTACCTCATCTTCCAAGGCTCAAACATATGTTCACAAGGTGCTTCCTCAGACTCCTCCACCACTCTCCCCGAGCCCTGTGCCCTGCGCCATTCACTGTCAGCTCCTCCAGAACTGTGCCTTCTGGCTACTTCTCCCCTTCCTCCCTACTTTATTCTGTCACTCTGCCATTTCCACTCTTGGTTGATAATTATGGGAACATGCAGACTCTTTCTCTTTGCCCCTTGCATCCCTCTGTAGCTACTCTGCACCCAGAAGTTGATGTAACAGGGATGACTCCTCACTGACAGCCCCATGCCAGCTTGTCAAGGAACCTGATTTTCAGTAAAACTGAAGTAGTAAAACATACATGTTTTTGTTATTTCTGTTTCCAATACCTGGAATTTGAAGAAACTAAGGTGTAGAAGTGTCTGTTCTACACAAAGTACAGAAGTAGAGGGGGACTCACCGTCTCCAAGGCTCTCTTCTCCCTCCAAGGGATGTGTTCCCAAGGAGCACACTCCTCTTCCCCTAATTCCGTCAACTCTCTTGTACCACCCAGGGCAGAAAGAAGGCCGTGGGTTCCTTCTTTTCCCCTTCCAAGCCCACCTTCACTCCCATGCTAGCATCTTGGGATCTGGTCAATCAGTGGAGTGTCTCTTCCTTACCTCAAATGAGGTCATTTCTCAGTACAATGCAATCTTCTCCTTATCCAAGTCTTATGCCCACAATCCATAATATACGCACCTCTAATCTTCTTTCTGTTCCTAATCTATATCAGGCTTCAGAGAGCTCTGCACCGTGGCAGCTAAAATTTCTCATACTGCTTGGGATGTTTGTTCATGGTCAGAAGAATTGAGTTGGGTGATAGTGTTACTTTAAAATTTGGGGTCCAAACCCCTGGTGAGCTGGGGGTTTGAAAACAAAAGTATTCAGGTACTAATGACAGAGGGAAAAAATTAATGCTTTGAGATCAGGCAGATATGGGTTTGGATCCCAGCTCTACTGTGCACTAGCTGTTCACCGCTGGTGAGTTTGCTTATCCTTTTTAAGCCTCAATCTTCCTGTCTATAAAGTAGAATGATAGCAACAACCTCATAAGTTTGTTGTGAGTATTAAAATTACATGTTAAGAAGTTCTGGCATGTACTAGACACACTATAAAATTGCCCAATTCATTGAACAAGTTTCCTCTATCCCTGCAAGGACTGAGCTGTATTTCGACAATCAGAGATTAGAATAAGGAGGCGCCAATGCCCAGGAGAAGATGGTCACAGATGAGATGACCAGCAAGTTGCACTTGTGGACTGACTTTATCAGAACTCAACAGAAACTGGCCCTTTGGCCTGCAAAGGTCAGATACCAGGTGTCAAATATATGGGTAAGGAGTAAAGATCCTATCTAGGCATCAGGAAATCTCAGTTCTTAGCTCAGTGTCCCCATTCACAAGAAAGAGAGCTCAGGGCTCTAGAAAAGCTGGTCAGGAAAAGTGGAAAATAAGATTTTCTGCTTTGCAAGCTTGTCTGGGACTGATGTTGACCACTGTGCAAGGTTGTTTCTCAGTACAATGTAATCTTTATGACCTGGGGCCATTTTGTCTTAATCTTGCTTTATGCGAGCCAAAAAGTCTTGAGCCAAGGACTGTGACCATTTTTAGAGTGCTCTACTTTTTAAATGGAGCCAAAGCCCTTCACAGAAGGAATGTGAAGAGAAGTACCCATTGCTACTTCTAGCATTTTTTCTTGTCTTCTCTGCCTACCTAGTACTGTAGAAGGAGCACGGATGGAGCCCAGGGATTCAGCTCCAGATTTGCCTTTTCTTCATGGCATTACATTACTGCATCTAATGTGTTGCTCATGGAGCTCACCTCTCTGGACTTCTATGTCCTCCTCTGTCAAATGGGAATAGTTACTTTGCCTCTATTACTGAGTAGTTAGGAAATCATAAGGGTGAATGCTCTTTGCAAACTAAGAGACCTGTAACACGTGCAACAAATTGTAATAATATTTCATGTGGTAATCATGAAAATCCAAGCAAAATAATAATGATGGTAATTATCCTTATTACCTATCTGTCTACCGACATATTTATCTTCCTACTATTTTTCCTCCTTTCTTATCTACCCATCTACCTTCCTACGTACTGAGCTGAAGAAGTCTAGGAATGTTTCACATATTCAGTCAAGCCAATGAACACACAAATATCTGGTATTCACAAGAAAACCATGCCTGTTAGTTTACAAATGTTGACAACGACAAGAGACAGGTAGAAAATATTTATTTATTAGAATTGTATGCATCTGTAAACATTTACTTAACATTTTTGAAATTAAGGTTAGAATTTCTTCATCACGTAATACTAAACATATCTTACCCATTTTGAATGCAATACAATGCATTAAAGTATTTCTGATAATTGAATGCATTTTGAGGGTTAATTCATGTAATCAAGAAAGGTTATGTCTCTGTGAGACATTCCTTCAGTTATTTAAAGGCTTGAAAGTTTTAAGAATGTACAATGGCTGAATCATGGGAAATAACCCTGAGAAACGATTGAAGAAATGCTAATGAAACATCACAGGAGAGATCAAATAGATGATGAAACCACAATGAATATCTAGGCCTATAAGGATTGACAGAGAACACTGATAAAAGAGAAATTGAAAATGAAAAGGAGTGAAACTGTGTAGAGCTGATCAAGTAAAAGTACCAGGTTCAAATAGTCAACAGCCCAACATAATCAATGAGAGAGGACATAAAGTAGGAAAAATGCATCACCATGGTGAGCAAGGAAAGCAAGTTATTGGAGACACATGTGAACACATAAAATATAAGATTAATATGATCACTGGAAAGGCTTGCCTGAGCCCAGAGTTTGAAAGCCTACAATGAGATGAGACACAGCAAGAAGCAAGAGAACCTGACCAAGAGGGTGACTTGGCCATGGTGCTCCCATAAGTAGGGACTTAAATGCTTTCCTGGACTCACCAAGTATCGAATTAGACATGAACAGGAGTGTTTGTTGTGATGGCAAGAAACTATATAATCAAATGAATACAATAGTCTGTGACTTTTACAATAATTGTAAGATCTTTATACCAGCAAAAGTCACATTGGGTACTAGCTGTTTTTGCAACTTTTAATAATAACACCTACTAGTTACTGAGTGTCATCGTCACCAACGCCATGATTGCCACCATTTATTGAGTGCCTATTACATGCAGGCCCTAGGTCAATGCTTTACACTCTCATACTGACAACAGCTCTAAATGACAGGAGCTCTGTTCAGTGTTTTACAGGTGAGAAAACTAAGACACTAATAATTTTTATAAACGTATCCACAGGTATATGATTAACAAGTAAGGGAGCTAGTATAGAAAGAGGTTTGTCTGACTTAAAGTGATTTGTCATCTTTCTTTTCCACTCTCCTAATCATGATCTATTCCACCTCCTGGTCCAATAACTTAATGCTTATAAATCTCGGGTCCACCCATTTATGGAAAACTCTTTAGTCACAGAGTTCACTGACACCCTCCTCTATCCCTGTGACTATATGTTGAAAATAACAATTGAAGATCCTCTAGAGGGTGGTGCAAGTTGACTAAATGGGTAGCAGTGAACGGCATTAAAAGGAAAAGAAATAAAATAACACATAGAAAATGTCATAGAGCACCATGCAGCAAAGATAGTTTTTATAAAAAGTATTTTTAAATTACACATATGCCATATTTCACTGAATCACAGTCATCATTCATTGGAAGATGCAAAATTTTATGTATCACACAGAAAGAAAAAAGTGCTGCCAATTAATGGCAAGATGTCATAATCTATAAAACACATCCAAATTTCAGAGATGTTCAAACGTGGGGGGAAAATGTGCATGTGAGAATGATAAAATACATTGTATGCATAAATGCACTGGGTCACTGCAATATGTGTTTCCTACTGTGGGTCATGGCCAACAGAGTTTGAAAACCTCCATTCTTTGAAGTAGAAAAGGTGACTGGAGTATCTACGCGGTGGTTGGAGTTGCCAATGGCACCCAATCTGGTCAACAAATCAGTGTGCTTAGCCACAGGGAGTCCTGGCTGAGTTCTGACTGCAAAGTGCCCTGTAACCTGGCCCTTGGGAAGCCATGCTCTGATGAGGTTTTCAGGTCTCCCCGCAATCCAGGGTTAAGCATGAATGGAGGTGCTTGGCATTTCAAGGATGAGACTAGGAGGTTCTCCTGTCTCAGGTTCACATTATATATACCAAAATAAGGTCCTGGCCTGACAGCACCATATAATTAATTGAGGGAGTTGATATTTCCCAGGCAATACTTGCAAGGCTCAGAGCCTCTATTCAAAAGGTAACTGAAAAGGCCATCAAAGGGTCTTGCAAAGGATATCCTGACATCTGACAGGGTAGAAGGTTGATGGATGGACAGTGAGAGTATAAAGACTTTAGGGTTTGGGGTTCTGCTTTGACCTTAGTCTGTATCACTGATTGATTCATTCATTCAACAAATATTTATGCAACCCCTACAAGGGGCAGGCATTGTGCTGACTGTGGAAGATCACAGATAGTGTGGTAGAGTGGAATTGACTTTAGAACTTTCTCCACTTCCGCCTTCTCCAGAGCTGCCTAGCCTGGTACTTAGGGGCCCTTTGCTGCAAGCTCAGGCCAGTGTCATCTCCTGAGCCACTCCTGATTCAGTCTGGGGAGACTCAGTGTCCTCTGCCCCCTGCCTGGTGAAGCTTGGCAGCAAGTCAGAAGTTTCACTGTTTTGAGACCAGGTGGGCAGCCATCATCACTGGGGGGTGTCCTTTTGCTCCCCCTAGAGTGCGAGTTATAGTATTGCTTACTTCCTACCTGAAATAGTTTATGGGCCTACTAGTTACACTCAGTAACTAGTAGGTATTATTATTAAAAGTTGCAAAAACAGCTAGCACCCAACCTGCCTTTAGCTGGTATAAAGATCTTAAAATTATTTTAAAAGTCACAAACTATTGTATTCATTTGATTATACAATTTCTTGCCATCACAACAAACACTCCTGTTCATGTCTAATTCGATACTTGGTGAGTCCAGGAAAGCAAGTTCAGGTACTTCCTACCTGAAATAGTTTATGGGTCACATTTCTCAATAATGATTTTCCATATGCTACAAAGCTTGCCAGTTTACTTTGCATTGCTTACTTCCCACCTGAAATAGTTTATGGGTCTGGCTTATGTCAAGCCCCATAGCCAGTCTGGTTGCCCTACCGAAGGTCTTGGTGCTCTCTGATAATAGCCACAGCTGAGTGTATTAGTCCTGTATAGGCTCCCAGGGACTCCAGAGTGGGAACCTTTGACTGAAGTCACCCCAGTGGGTATAAGATAAACGTAAGACACTTTTCTCAGGGAAGATTTAGAAAGCAGTAAACGTGGACCATGGAGTTCTGGAAAAGGGCCCAGACAGGGAAGCTGTGGCTAAGAAGATAAACTGCCTGATTGCAGAGACCCAGGAGAGGGGATGAAATCTCTTTGTCTGGTCACATTTCTCAATAATGATTTTCCACATGCTACAAAGCTTGCCAGTTTACCTTGCATTGCTTACTTCCTACCTGAAATAGTTTATGGATCTGGCTTATATCAAGCCCCATAGCCAGTCTGGTTGCCCTACCTAAGGTCTTGGTACTCTCTGATAATTGCCACAGCTGAATGTATTAGTCCTGTCCCAGGAAATGTATGATCTTCTCCTTATAAATATATACACTTACTATGTATACCTAAGAATTAAAACTAAAAAATAGGAAAATTAAGAAAAAGAAATGTATGATCTTTTTATATCTCACTTAATCCTTTCCACAGCCCTGTATGATAGACCCTGTTAATATGTCCATCATGCAGATGAAGGAACTGAGACTTATTCCATTTCTTTCCAGTCCCTTTTGTACAGACCACGCAATTGGTGCTAATGGCATCCCTGCCTAACTTTAAACTGTCCGGCCACAGGGAACCCTCATTGTCCAGCTCCATGGTGCAACCAGAAGGAGGCGAGATTTTGGCATCTTCAAGGAGTATCCTCAGTCTTCCTATGTTTTAGAGTGATTCCATCTGGCTGCAAAAAGAGGAGATTCTGAGATGTAAAGTGAGGCACGCCCTGCACCACTGCATGTGTCCATGCATGATCTGAGCAGGAAGAGCAGTGGACAAGGAGTCTGGAATGTTGGTTCAAGTTCTGGGTTAGCCACAGCCTGCTCTGTGGCTCTGAGTGAGTCCTTGAGCTTCCCTGGATTCAGTTTCCTCAACTGTCAAATTTCTATGGCCTTTTGGGCACCACCATGCATGAGAACACACAGACAGCATTATTGCTCAGGGGTGTGTACGTGTGTGCAGAACGAGAACAGAGCTTATAGTATATGCTGAGCATTGTGCTGTGTGCGGATGTTCAATAAAGAAGTGGAGGTAGGTTTTCTGTTTTGTTTTGTTTACATTTTCCATCTGTTCAGCATTCTTCTCTGAGTCCTGTCCATAGCCATGTGCTGGGCAAAGGAATAGAATTGTCTATAAGCTGGGCTGAAAAATGGGGCTAGAGGAAAGGAGATTCTATAAAGGATCCAAGAAGCCACCCAAGGGAAGGGCTGTCTCCATGGAGAGAGGAAAAGAGGCAGGCTCATCCTTCTCTGTAGCGGAAATAGGCAACCCAGCCCTAATCAGACCTAACTTCAGCATCAAAGCAAGTTACTCCATAGCCTAAAGAAGACCCCTTCTCCCATAGGGTCTATGCTGCTGCCATTCCTTTACTAGGGACAGAATTTTTCTTTTTCCAAGGTAGGGACTCAAGTTCAAGGGTCATGCGTAGCAAGCCCCACATGAAACATGCCTCCTGAGTCCCACATTCTCTGAGAGGTGCTTCATGGAGCTTCCTGCTCTCAGCCAATGAAACCTGACTCTCACAGGCCGGCCAGGGGCAGCAGGGCTCAGCCTCAGCAATACCTATGAGGGACTCTAGAGATAACTAAAGCATCTGTTGAGAGTGACTGACTCCACACCCCAGAATGGGAACTACATGCAGGCTCCTATACAACTAACATTGACATGCATTTATACTGTAAACCATGAATGCTACTCAGCAGGGCCCTGTGAGGCCCTTGCAGTTTCTCTTCAGCAAGAATTGAATAAGAACTCTTAAAAGTGCAGCTGCTGAGAGATTCTCTGTACCAACTTAGTTTGAGTTCTTCTGGGCTCTGTATGTCCTTGTGTGTACCCTATGCCGTCCACAGTCCCTGCTCTCTGTGTGAGATTGGCTGTCTAATCCAGGTGGATCAGGAGGTGCTTTGAGGTTTTAGTTGCAAAGAAACGAAGTCTGGCAAGCAAACAATGATTAAACATGTTTCGATTCGTGACTTGTCTTTTGGCGAAATGCAAAAGGTGGGTGTGCATTCTTAATGCAAAGAAAATCTCTTTCAAATCCCCTCATCCCTTGTTGCTCTTCTAAATAATCTCTTTCTAGATATCTTGCACCCCCAAAACTCCCTCAGCCCCCATGGCAGCTTTTCTCTCTCCTCTCTCTCTTGCCCACCTCGTCCTGTCTCCTCACTTCAGCCTTTCCTCTTTTTTAGATCTTTATTATGTAGATAAAAACCTCTCCAACCTCCTTAGCATTCTCTCCATTGCATCCCTTACCTGAATCATCCTCAAGAAAGAGGCCAGGATCTGACACAGCAATCAGAAATCCTCCTCCCTTAGAAGCCCAGGGTCGAGAGAGTTCAGGAATATTCATATGTTGGTAATCCTTGTCCCTGTTACAGTCTCTTCCTTGCATCAGGACCCTTGTTACTATTTACAGACTATTTTCCGTCTCTCCTAATGCAGTTGCTCAAAGGGCACTTTAAGAATAATCATTATCCATTGATTTTTTTTGGAGACTTTTATTCCCTCCAATAAGTTCTGCCAAATACTGGCTGCTGGCTCTATTTGTTAAACAACAGAGGGTTTTGTTCCGCTTGTTTTTTTCTTTTCTTTTTTTTTTTTTTCTTTTCTTCTTAACCTGAGCTTTCTGCCCACCCTTAGTATGGGGCAAAGGGAAGATTGTTCTGCCACCCCTTTTGGTGAGAAGAGTCACTTCCTGATTATTATTTGGGCTGAAAATGTGTCCCCCTTTGGGAAGAAACATGAGTGCGGGGCACTTCCTGTGTCACAGGATTAACAGCTCCTGCCCCCGTCCCAAGGAGGTAGCTCCTCAGGGCAGTTCCTCTTTGAGAATTTCATGGTCAGTAAGAAGTAGGCTCCCAGGGACTTCAGAGTGGAAACCTTTGACTGAAGTCACCCCAGTGGGTATAAGATAAACGTAAGATACTTTTCTCAGGGAAGATTTGGAAAGCAGTAACAGAGTAAAAGGTTCACGTGGACCATGGAGTTCTGGAAAAGGGCCCAGACAGGGAAGCTGTGGCTAAGAAGATAAACTGCCTGATTGCAGAGACCCAGGAGAGGGGATGAAATCTCTTTGTCTGGTCACGTTTCTCAATAATGATTTTCCACATGCTACAAAGCTTGACAGTTTACCAAATACTTCCACACACATTACTTCATTCTGTGCCTCTTAAGCAGATTGACTCCTTGGAAGGTACTCTGTGTGTGACATGAGTCCAAGCCTCATGTCTGACGTTCTGTCCCTGCCCATCACCAATTTGGCCTTGGGACATTCCTCGTCAACACCCCTTAGTCTGGTTGTCTGGTTGGGCCTCCCCCTGGTGAGCTCCCATGGTATCTCCTCTTTACCTTTATATCACTCATCAGACACCAGTGACAACCTCTCTTCATTCTTTGATTTGGGGAAAGGAGGTAGAAAAAGGAAAGATTCAGTAAAGGATGTTATCTAGCCCATGACCACCTGGGACAACTGGGGTGCAGTCCTGCCAGAGAACTCCAGGAAACAGGCCTTGAAGGTTTTGCAACTGATGAACAAGGAAGCTGGAAAGTGCTCACTAACTCGCCATCCATCCTTGGTTGAGGACCAACCGGGGATACTAATCCTCTGGTAATTTTGGTTTATTCTGTTCAAGATAAAATGTGCTTGGGCAGCTAGGAAAAAAAAAATTCTCAGGTAGAGCCACAGCAGCTCTCATTAAGCAGCCTTCTTGAGGTGGGGCACTGGCAGGAGCTGCTATACCCATCTCTCTGTTCAACAATGATTCCTGGAGCACAGGTCCTAGGTCCCAACATTGTTCCCAAGATATAATACTCTCAGTAAATGACAAATAAATGTGAGTGCGTGTGTGTACAAACTAGGCAGGCATGCATTCATGCAAATGGTGTGTATATGTGGTTCTACTCCACGTAACATCCTTGGCAGACAACACTCATCGATCAGAGCATTCTTGGTGATGTTGAAACTGCCTTTGCAAAGATTATGACAGTGAGATAAAACTAGCATAGCTAACTCCATCTTGCTTCTGTCCTCACAGGCTAACTGTCCTTGCTTATTCCTGGGCATAGGCCAGGCTAATCATGGGAGGAATTTAATTGATAATTTAACTTTAAAGCAAGGATGGGAATAGCCCTTCCCAAAACTAAATCACTTTTGTAAAACTAATGAAACGTCACAGGTTAGGATTATGAGGGGAACTTGAATTCTGCTAATATATAGGTATAGTTAAATGACAGACAGACTGTTCGGGAAGCCACAAGATTTGTAACTTCTCCAATTACTCCTGTAGATAACATCACTATTATAAGAACCTAAGATTTGTCTTTTGAGATGTTTTTCAGACTTTTGCATTCTGGCAACTGACTGGCCCTATCTAAACTTTTGACTCATAACTCTACCAGTCCTGTGACCTCCACCCAGAGGCAGACTCTGTGCACAAGAACCATTTTCTATACCCCTTGATTGCATCTCCAGACAATCAGCAGCACCCATTCCTTAGCCCCTCATCCACCAAACTATCCTTGAAAAACCCTAACCGCCGAGCCTCTGGGGACACTGATTTGAGTGATAACTACAATTCTTCCACAAGGCTGACCTCCTTTCAATTAAACTCTTTCTTTACTGCAATACCACGGACTCAGTGAACTAGTTTCATTTGTGCAGCAGGCAGGAAGTGCCAGTCAGGTAACTACAATGTTGACAAGGATGTGGTTTGCCCTTCCTTCCTTCCTTCCTTCCTGCCTTCCTTCCTGCCTGCCTTCCTGCCTTCCTGCCTGCCTTCCTGCCTTCCTGCCTTCCTCCCTTCCTTCCTTTTCTGCTTTCTTTCTTTTAAATTGACAGATAACATTGTGTATATTTATTGGTTCAAGATGGCATTTTAAGGTGTATATGCGTGGCTGTTTATAGCCACTGGAGTGAGAAGCAGAAAGATCCCTTACCAGCAGAAATTTTCATCAAAACTCGGGAACAAAGACAGGAGAAAAAATCTTCCCATTCATCCCCAACAAAAATGTATTTAGTATGGGTTCCTTTCTGATGCTAAAAATCTCCTTTCTAGTTCCTCTTTCCTCCCTCTCCAAACCCATCTTTGTATGTGGACATAAGGTAGGGTGGGGAGCCTTGGAGGTGCCCAGAGTAGCCAGAGGAATGGGAGCAGGACCTGGAGATGCAGACCTAGGGGCTGAGCTGTTTGTTGAAAAAGAGCACTTCAGTGTCCAGCTTGCTGCTTTGGGAAAGGCAGCAGGACAGGCAGGTAGGGAGAAACAATCAAGGAAAAACCTGCTCTTTGCTACCTCAGGCAGTTTTTAATTGGTGGTCCAGCTTCTGCTTCTATCTGCATCATTTAGTCTCTGGTGCTAAAGAAGAAAAGGGAGCTTAGAAAAAAATCATCTTGCATATGGACAATAGTAGAAGAGAAAGAAGAGAGGGAAGAGGAACAAGGGGAGGAGAAGGAGGAGGAAAGGGAGAAAGAAGTGTTGCATGTTCAGAAGTTTCTTTGGTCTGCCTGCTAGAGGGTCTGGAGTACACCTCCCTCTTTTTTCTCTTTCAAAGTTGGAGAGAATTGTACAGGTTTGTGGTGTGTATGTGTGTGTGTTTATGTGTGTGCATACATATGCTTGTGTGTTACTGCCATGTGTCTGCAGCTTTGTGAGCATGAGTTTGAGTAGTTGTAGGTTGTCTTGGTCACTTGGTGTGTTGCCATGCACATTTCTGAGTTTGTATTGGTGTGTGTCTGAGTGTTGTGTGTGTATGTATAACCAGGTAAAGATTTTGAGACCTATTTGCTTCCTAGAAGGAGTAGCATGAATGATGGAGAAATCTTCAGTTAATATCTTCTCAGCTACAGAAAGCAGCCCAGAGAGATGTGCCCCCTAAATATGGGCTCTGAGAAAGAAATCAGGGCAGCCTTATGGAGATGATAAAAGGAGGGCCAGGCATCTTCCCAAGCTTGCCACCTGAATACTAGCTCTCCAACCGGCCAGGGCGGGTCCTGTTGGTACTCTACAGGACAACGAGGTGGCCCAATAATGAGTTTTGAGGCCAGATGTCCTGACACATGGTAGGATAATGAGAGGGGCTGAAGGCTGCCTTCTTCCCCCTAAGGCATATCGTGCTGATTAGGACAGGAGAAGCGAGAATATATAATAAGATTATTTTGTTGTATTTTAATGGTCAAACTCAGGATATCCTTATACATATGATAACATTCAGAAATGCACAACTTAAAACATGAAATTCTACCATGCCCTGTTAATATTTTGACACCTTTTCCTGTATGTTTTATTTGCATATACTAACATTTTGAATCTGTATTAATATGTATATATGCACATAACATAACCACATATATTCACACATATACACATCATTGTTAATTTTTACAGAAACAAAATAATGCAATATTGTTCTGCAACTTGCTTGCTTCTCTAAACAACATTTCGTGGGCATCAGTCCATGCCAATTAATATAAAATTGTATCCGTCATTGAAATGGTTGCATACTATTACTTTGTATGCATGGGCTCCATTCTGTTTATCTAGTCCTTTAATGACGAACATTTCTATGGTTTCCTAAGTTTTGCAGTTGCAGTGAGCATCCTTGTGTGTGCCTTAGCATACCCTTATGTGACTCTGTCAGTAAGAGATCATGGCAATGAGGTTTTGTTCCAATGGGGACCTACCAGGAAGGGAGGGCTGGAGAACCATAAGCTTGCAGTTCCTCTGTTGTCAGTTCTTAGCTTCCCCATTAATATGCAGGGCAATTTCTTGTTCTCTGCTTCTGGTGCCTTCTCTATACAGAGACACTAAAAATAAATTCACCTGCCTCCTCATCACTCTGCTTATTTAACTGTCTTTCTTAAGGATTCTCAGCATATCCATCGGCGTTTGAAAATACATGCTCCAGCAATTCACTTGCAGAGCAGAAGATTAAATGCTATTTTCCACTTTGGGCTTTCACTGGTGTTGCTATGATGTGCTTATGTTCCCTAATGCAGGTAGTAGTTGTAAAGAAAATAGACCAGGCAACCTAAGAGCATAATGACCTGGTTAGAGTCCCAGCTACCATGCCTAACAGCTGGGAGATATTAGTCAAGTAATTTGCCTAACCTAAACTTCACTTTCTGGACAAAAGGATAATAATGACTGTAGTGTTAAATGAAACAATGTGTTCACAGCAATTAGCATAGTATCTGAGACATATCAAGTGCTCACTGAATCTTAGCTACATTATTATTATCATTATTGACCCACAAATACAGCAATTGTATCTAGTTCAACCTAATTTCATTCTTATCTTCTCTATCTCCATAAATGGCCTCACCATATACTCAGTTGTTTGATTTAGAAACAGTGAGTTGGAGATGAAGCCTTAGACTTGGATGACAAATATTCTTTTGTTTGTTTATAATATTTACTTCTTTCCTTGTTCACTGTATGCTTGTAAAATTTCTAATATTATAGAAATGTGACTTGGAATGTGTGAAATTCCCCATAATCCTCTGCCCAAGATAATCACTATTTGCCAAAGTATATTCTCTATTTCTTTGTTTGCCAGTTTATTGACTGTCTCTCTCCTCCACTAAAGCAAAGCTCCAAATGCACAGGGATGATAAAAGTTTTCCTCTCAGCCGGGTGCGGTGGCTCACGCCTATAATCCCATCACTTTAGGAAGCTCAGGCGGGCGGATCACAAGGTCAGCAAATCGAGACCATCCTGGCTAACATGGTGAAACCCCGTCTCTACCAAAAATACAAAAAAAAAAAAAAATTAGCTGGGCATGGTGGTAGGTGCCTGTAGTCCCAGCTACTTGGGAGGCTGAGGCAGGAAAATGGCGTGAACCTGGGAGGCAGAGCTTGCAGTGAGCTGATATCGTGCCACTGCACTCCAGCCTTGGCGACAGTGAGACTCGGTCTCAAAAAAAAAAAGTTTTTCTCTCTCTGAATATCCAGTATCAAGCCTCATAGGCTAGCATGTGGCAGGAAAGTAGTAAATGCTTTTTTGAATGAACAAGCTAGTAATTATTATTACTAACTTAGGGGAAGGGTCTGGTAAACCTTCCCCATTTCCAGGGATAGGGCTGGAAATGACTGTGTTCACTGCTGCTGGACAGGGCAGGCCAGGAGAGGATGGGATCAGAAACTAGTTAGACTTGAAGGGAGGAGTTGATGTATTAGACAGAAGCCATTATCCTGAAATCTGGAGCACAGACATCGATGAAAGCTCTATGGCACTGTCAAAATGTGGGCAGTATATTCAGGGAACTAGAGATTGTGACAGTCGTGTGGGACCCAGCAATGGGAAATCCAGCAGTAGGCTTAGCTCTAAAATCCATGTGAATGAGAAGTCCGACTCTTGGGGCTTGTTGCAGGTGTTTGGGAGTACAAGCTGTGGCCTAGTAGCACCCACCAGGTTTGGAAAATACCTAGTAGGAGCCCATAGAACCTGAGGGCAAGGGCAGGATCCTGGGACACAGATTAAGGCACAAAGAATAAGGCAGGAAATACCTCTGGAAGTCCCTAGCTCCAGGGCTTTGCACAGAAGATGGGCTTAGGAGGCAGGGACTCAGGGTCACTAGGCTAGACCCGGGTGGCAGTAAAACATGCCTTTCTTAAAAGGCTGATTGTGTCAGACCCTGAGGATAGGGCTGGAACTGCCACCAACCCTTTCCTGCCTTAGGATAGGACAGGCTGAGAAGCTACAAAATGCGTGGGTGTGGCTGTTGCTACAGAGGATGAGATATGGGTGTGTGCTCTGGGCACAATCCCTGTGCATAGGGAGGAGGAAATGCACACCTGTTTTCTGCTGGACATACTGGCTTATGCTAATTGGCAGACATGGCAGGCGTAGACTGCATGAAACGCAAGGGGTAAGAATATGAACTGAGAGGCCCTGGGCATGTCAACTCCAGCAACCCCTCCACCCAGCAGAAATAGGCTCCCTGTGGCCAAGTTTGGGGCACCCAAGCTTGTGGCAGGGACTGAGAGTGGGTCAACGCTGTGATGTTTATTTTCTAACCAGTCCTTCCTTGCTATCCCTGACCTTTCCATGTCCCAGAGTCCACTCATGATCTGCCCTCTGCATTGTGTCCAGATGTCAGGGCTGCCCAGAGAAGCAGGTGTCCTGGTCCTTGTTGCACCCCACAAGTAGGGAATGGCTCACACAAGAGGCTTTTCTGACCCTCACACAGGTCAGGAGCGCAGTGGAAAGACCCTGGGCTTCATGGGCATTGGGTTGATGCACTCCAGTGAGAATCAGGGTAACACTCTCTCAGATGACTCCCTGGAGACTGGACCCTCACTGGTCCTTGGAGAAGAAAGGCAGCACTGAGGCAAAATCATGTTGCCTTCACTCAGCCTGATGTTTCTGAGGGAGGAGGCTTTGTGCTGGTACCCACACAGGAGAAGCCAGCAGGAGCAGAAGTAAGGGAAAGGGCTTCTGGGTCTTCTTCCTCAACTAGGCTGTAATCCAGGGTTTTCTGCTCAAGTTATTGAACCTCTTAGAGCCCTAACTATATTTGAAGATTAAATTAGAGCACTTACAGAGAACTCTTGGCACAGTGTCATCTACAAGTAGAAAGTAAATGCAACATAAATAGCAGCCGTTATTATTATTGCTGGCATTGTTGTTGTAAGGTTAGAGACAAGCCTGGTCAAGAAGAGTCAGAAAAGGGGCAGAGGGAGTTTCAAAGGGTGGACCAGGCCAGGTACACTGGTTCACATCTGTAATCTCTGCACTTTGGGAGGCTGAAGCGGGAGGACTTGAGGCCAGGAGTTTGAGATCAGCATGGGTGACATGGCAAGACCCCATTTCTACCAATAAGTAAATAAATAAATAAAAATCAGAGTGCACCAAACACTCCATAGATCACTGGGAAAAACAGCTTCCAGATTCTCGGGGCTCATGGTCAAGGGGTAGGGGTAGGGGTGGAGTACGGTCTTCTGACTGGTCTACAAAACATGTGACTAGGGACACTGTCCCAGCACTGGGCAGTCCCGAGTGCTGGGGCATGCGGTGCTTCCATATCCCACAGCTCCATGTTTAATCTGAACCGTGACAGAGAATTGTGTGTTACTTTATCAACAATAACAATCTTAAGCATGATTATTATGTTCTTTTGATGTATCATATTATTATTGCAGATAAATTATTTCACTAATATTAGATATCCTTAAATGTAATGAATCTATCACTACTAGGTTCTACATACTAGCCAAGGGCTTTCCGTGCATTATATCATTTGATCATCACAAGCCCTCTGTGGTAAATATTATCATCTTCCAGATGAGAAAACTGAGACTCAGAGAGGTTAGTTGATTTTCCCAGGTCACACAGCTAATAAGTGGCAGAACCAGGAATTGAACCCAGTTCTGTCCCTCAAGCCCACACTAATAACTTCTGCCATGCTACCTCCTTTTCTCCAAAACCTGTGTAGTCAGCACTACTTTGAACCAATAATACAACCACTTTTGGGCCCTTCCCCATTCTTGAATCAGAGAATCTCAGACTTGGAAGAGACCTCAAGGTCATCTGTCCTACACCATACCCTCTTATCTTTCTTATCGAATATTTGAAAATGGTGATCAAGTCCTCATCAGAAAACAGACTTCTTTATTTGAATGTAACAAAGGGCCCTCCCAGAGGAACACATTCCACCCTGGAAGGAGATTTTCAGGTGCTCCAGAGTTCACTTGCCTTTTCGGACTCTCAGACTTTAACTCCCCCTTCCCCTTCATTTTCTTCCACCTATGGATGCTATACCACCCCCAATGCCTTTAACTTCTGTCTTTATCCTCTCTGTCAATGTGCCAGGCATAGTGCTAAGCACCCTGTAGGCACAATCGCATTCCATCTTCCCAGCAACATTTTGCAGTGGATACTATTCTTTTTTTTTTTTTTTTTTTTTTTTTTTTTTTTATGAGACGGAGTCTCGCTCTGTCGCCCAGGCTGGAGTGCAGTGGCGCAATCTCGGCTCACTTCAAGCTCCGCCTCCCGGGTTCACGCCATTCTCCTGCCTCAGCCTCCCGAGTAGCTGGGACTACAGGCGCCGCCACCTCGCCCGGCTAGTTTTTGTATTTTTTAGTAGAGACGGGGTTTCACCGTGTTAGCCAGGATGATCTCAATCTCCTGACCTCGTGATCCGCCCGTCTCGGCCTCCCAAAGTGCTGGGATTACAGGCTTGAGCCACCGCGCCCGGCCGGCAGTGGATACTATTCTTATCCCCATTTTAGTGATGAGGAAACTGAGATACAAAAAAGTCACAGAACCAGCAGGTATCAAACACAGGTAGGTCTCTCTCCAAAGCCCATAATGTCATCATAGGACTGCAGTCTCTCCATTTACATTTCAGTTCAGTCAGTTTCTCTATTTCTCCTTAGTATAGCTGAGATGGGCTGGCATCATAAACTCTCTCTCCAAAAAAAAAAAAAAAAAATTACTAAAAGCAGCATGCCATGTTTAAGACTGAGGGGGAGCACAAAGGAAATAACTACAGAAAACACCAGCCACATAAAGGCAGGTTCTCAAAGTACAGATTTATGACACTCCGATAATTACTTCCCTTAGGCCAAGGGGCTGGCATTACTTGACCTGTACGCTGCCTGGCTTCAGGGCCTCTGACTCCCTCCCACCACCATGTGGCAGTGTCTTCTTGGGACCCATCCACAGAAATTGGACAACTTTCCACTTGCTCCTTACCCAGGTTTATTCTCCAACTTTACTCCAATCTGAGAGTCATATTTTATCCACGCTTTTCCATTTAGTCACTCAACAAATATTAATTTGCAGATAAGAATTTAAAGAATGGTCTTACCCTTTTGGTGAGATAGGACTTTGCATATCAGTCCTTAATTTTATAGTTTTGTGTATAGCACCTACTCAATGCCAGACCAGCTCTGAACACAACAAGTGATGATGTTAGTTATGATGATGATGACAAGAATAAAGACAATAATAACAATAATAAAATGCTTACTGAGAATCCACCATAGGCCGGGCAGTGTGGCTAAACACTGCCTGAATTTTCACATTTGATTCTTTCAATAACCCAGTAAGGGAAGTATTGTTATCTTTTCCATGTTACAGAGGAGAAAACAGGCTCAGAATGTTAAGTAGATTGCTAAGGTCACGTGGCAGTGACTGAGTATCAGAGCTAGGATTTGACCTTGACCACTGTGCTATAGTGTTTCATAGCATGCTTGTCATAGAGAGCTAAGTGGCATGGTCCTAAAGGGGACATCAGTGCACTAGGGGGTACAAGTCAGACATCTCCATGGGGCACGCACAGGGTCCTTTCCTTTCTCCAGGGAGCCCAGGGAAAGGGGCAGGAAAGGGTCAGGAAAGGCTTTATGGAGTTGGCACGTGCAGACTGGTTAGCAAAAGCTGAGTAGGTGGTCACTGCATAGACGGGAGCAGAGGGGCACTCAGACAAAAGGAACCATGTGAACCAGGAGCTAGAGAAGTGGCATAGTCTTGCTTTTTCAGCAACTGTCAGCATGTGACCAACTTATGTGAGATGGGGAAGGAAGGAACTGATTGATGAAGAGGCTGAAGATATTGCAGAAATGAGATCCCAAATTTCTTACAGATGATAGGGAGCCACAGAGGAATTGAGGGCAGGGAAGAAAAGTGATCTGATGCAAGTTACAGAAACATCCCTGGGGCACCTGTGTGAAAAGTAGAGGGATGGCTACTGGTGGACCTAGGGAGACCTGGTCCCATAAAGGGCTTAACAGGGTAATCACACCTGAGTCACATGTAACCTGAGTTTGACCTTCAATGAACAAATACCAAGAGGGATCCCCAAATCTTGAACAAGCCCCTTCCTTATCTTGCTGAGTCTCATCGTACTGCAGTTGAGAAACATAAAATCTCTTTAGGGATTTCCGTTGGCGTAATCATCCTTAGCTCTTCAGCCTTACAGGGTCACAGCTTATCTGCCTGGGATACTCCTGAAGGCCAGAGCTTCTGGCAGAACTGGGTTTGCTACCCTGGAAGTTTGCCCAGGGCCGCTGAGCAGCACCTCTATCACTTTTCAAGTGATGCACTGATTCCAGTTTTTTCAGCTCAAGGAGATAGCACTATAGGGCCATGGCTCTGGTATCCTCTCTCTAGCATCCTTTAACCTTCCCAGCTCTCCTAGAGGAATATTGTCTACCTTCCCCGGGGAACCTGGGACTCACCAAATCAAAAGTCAATCACCTCCCTCACTGTATGGACAATACTTGTATTAAGGCAACCAACATATGTCACTTGGTCAACATTAGCTCCCTAACCTATCTATTTTTATAGATATTTTATAAAAACAGGCCAGGCGTGGTGGTTCACACCTGTAATCCCAGCACTTTGGGAGGCTGAGGCAGGTGGATCACGAGGTCAGCAGATGGAGACCATCCTGGCTAACACAGTGAAACCCCGTCTCTACTAAAAATACAAAAAATTAGCCGGATGTGGTGGTGACGCCTGTAGTCCCAGCTGCTTGGGAGGCTGAGGCAGGAGAATGGCGTGAACCCGGGAGGAGAAGCTTGCAGTGAGCCGAGATCGCGCCACTGTGCTCCAGCTTGGGTGACAGAGCAAGACTCCATCTCAAAAAAAAAAAAAAAAGGTAGCTCTCTGATTTCCATCAGATTCCTCCAATTAGGAGAGCTGTGCATTGATCTGGGAATTGATTAGAAACTTCCCAACTGGAGTGAAATGTCAGCCCCTTCAGACAATTCCTAAGTGCCTTCTACTTTTAAGCCTAATCTTTCATCCTTAATAGTGGACTAGGGGAGAGTTCAGATCTTAACCAAACTGAAAAGTGGAAGAAAAGCTGGCAGAGAGCAGGGAAGAAGCCACAGGGAGGGCTAGTGATCATTCTCTGTCTACAGAAGCTGGTTTCTGGGATGGGAGCCAGGGGGACCAGGAGGGCTTATGTACTGGGTCAAACAGGAATAGCAGATACAAGTGTAGTTCAGGCAGATGTTGGCAACACAGGGCCTAATCCAGAGGGTCTGGATGAAGGCAGCTATGACTCCTCGGAGGTCAGCCCTCATCCAAAGCTGAGAGGACTTTGGATGGGGAGAATGACTGCATTCGTGCTCTATTCCTAACACTGTGTTGAGGGCTCGCCCACGCAACAGATACTGCCAGGCACAGTGCAGGGCTAAGAGCATGGGATTTGGTATCAGGCCAAGTGGAATTCAAACCCAGCCTGGTCTCTTGCTAGAAGGTGAACATTGGCATCCTTAATCTCTTTTGACTGGAGTTTCTCCTTCTATTAGATGGAGGTAATAATTGTATCAACCTCAGAGGGCTGTTATGGGGATTAAATATCAGAAGAGTGTTAACAGTGCTTAACACTGTACCAGGCATGGACACAGGCTAAACACTGACAAAAATGGTTACCATTATTATCAGCCCGGGATACAAACACAAAGGGAACAGAGTTCCCTACTTTTAAAAAGCCAGACAGGGTTGACAAGGCAGCTCACACCTGTAATCTCATACTTTGGGCGGTCAAGGTAGGATAATCACTGAGGTCAAGAGTTCGAGACCAACTTGGGTAACACAATGAGATTTCATCTCTGCAAAAAAAGAAAAATTTAAAATTAGCCAGGTGTGGTGGCATGCAGCTGTAGTCCTAACTACTTAGGAGGCTGAGAAGGGAGGATCACTTGAGCCAAGGAGGTCAAGGTTGCAATAAACTATGGTCACACCACTGTACTCCAGCTTCGGGGACAGAGTGAGAACCTGTCTCAAAAAAAAAAAAAAAAAAAAAAGCCAGACAGGTAGATATCATAAAATCAATTACTTTCTGATTTTCCAACTTGGGAACTTGGGAGAAACAGAAGCTGAATCAGACTAGTCCCCATAGAAGGAGCTGGGCAGACTCCCAGGCATCGGGACCACGCTGATCTAATGGGAGGAGGTTGGCATCCTTTGGCTTCTTTGAGGTCCAATCAGGATTGTCCCAGCCACCTGTGCAGGCCCGCACACAGCACAGGAGGCCTCTTCTTACATCCAAGCTGGAGACAGCCTGAGAACTCACTGGATACTGGGTGTGCAGTGAATGAGGGCCGTTAGAGCCAGCTCAGTGGTGGAGACTGAACAGCTTATCTCTGCTCCCCAGTGGAACCAAATCAAATCCCTGAAAAATATTAGGCTTTCAAATCAAAACAGCAAACCATGTTGAATAAACCAGCCGCCAGCAGCAGACAGCTAATTGGCTTGTGTCTGTTAGAAAACATTGAACTTAACAGGAATCAGGAAGCGTTGAGCAGGGCCTCACCTTCCGGGGTTGAGGAGATCTAGCCAGAGTTCACCACACCTACTACCACTACCCCAAGGCTCATTCATTCTTCCTGTTGGGAAGACGCTTTTCATCAGTGACAGGAGCAGCAGCAGGAAGGAGCTGCAATTTAGTTCCCCTTCTAACCAAACCATAGAGTTGCCTCTGTGTGCCTGCATACCACATATTTATTAAAGAAGCATTTATTGGGTGGCACCAGGATGCAGGGCATCAAAGATAAATGAATAAAGAAAGCACCCAAACTTTGTCTTCACACTTTAGCACTGGAGTTGGGATATCAAGAAGCATTTATAACATAGAGTGGTAGGATAGAGATTTGTACCCAGTGAAATGGTTGCTCCAGGGAAGACATGCCTGTGTCTCTAGAGAGAAATCTGGAATCTGGAATGGCTGACCCCTGCAAGCATGAGGAGACTTGTTCCAGCAAACTTGCAAGAGAGGGCATTCCAGAATGGACAGCATTTTTCCTTCAAAGACACAGGGTTGCGTGGGTGAGAACAGTCTTGTTCAGGGAAGTGCAAATCCTTCAGGGTTCTTGGAGGCTGAAGTGTGACTGTGCATGTGTTGATGCGGGGTGGATGAGGGCCAGAAGTGAGACTGGACAGGTAAGTACAGTCCCAAGTCTGAAGGGCCCAGTGCACAAAGCTAAGGAGTGTGTGTTTTTCTTCTGAAGGTGAGGAGAAAGGATTTTGAGGAAAGAAGTCGCATGGTCAGAACTGTGTTCATAGGGCAGAGGAAGGGCAAGGTTTAAGTGCTGGAAATCAGGAAGCTGCTGAAATGGTGCGTGTCACAAATGATGAGAACTTAAGCCTGAGAAGTTGAGGAGGGAGTGAGGGCAACGGGCCTAAAGAGTTACTTGGTAGACAGGATCAACTGGGCTTGGTAATTGATCAGATGTCAGAGTGCTAAAGAAGAGGAGAGCCTCTAGGGTGACTTCCAGCTGACTCCACACAAACACAGCTTCGATTAGGGCATCCCCTCCCCTGACATCATTATCTGTGGTGTTTCCCAAAGTGTGCTGTGCCACTGCTGGGCTACTGGAGGATTTCAGGTGGTACACAGAAGAGCACATTTTGTTAAATAGTGATTTTTCACTTTTATGTTTATTAGAACAAATATAAATAGCCTAGCAGATTCATAGTTTTATGAATGTTGTTCTCAAAGGCAAACTAATGTTTTAAAAAGCTAGTGAATCTAAATTTAATAATTAACCAAATTGTGATATATGGGATACTTGCATTACAAAATAATGTAGGTGGTAAATGAATAATTAAAGCTTAAGAACCATGGCTTAAAGGAAAAAGGACACACATCTTTGCATGACATTCAAGTCCTTTTTTTTCTTTGCCATACTTGCTAACCACATTAAATTGCCAGCCATTCTTAAGAATACATCCAAGTTTATTGATTCTATTCTCCTTAAGTTATCAAAGAACTTAAGGCCTGGAAGTGACCACCCAGTGCCCCACTGCCTTCTACAGCTACGAAAACAGAAACCAAGAGAGATAATGTGAGTTGCTAATGATCAAAAAATCACTTGACAGCAAAGCCAGGACTAGAACCTCAGAATCTTCTTCCAATTCTCCTTTTCCACCACCAACATGAAAGGCCCTGTATATGCCTGCCCTGGAATTCCTACCAATGCCTGATCTAAGAGGAGGTTGGTTGATTGGCTTACAAGGATCTAGACATTCAGAATATCTTTCCACCTGCGTCTCCAAATCTCTCCCATCTTTCAGAATCCAGTTCAAAAATACTCATGAAGCATCCCCAAGCTAAGCAGTGTAGATTTCCCACTCTCTCTCTCCAGCTGGCCATGAGCTTGTTCCCCTTAAAACTCACATGACAGATTTGTCAATTTTATTTCTTTATAACACTTTTTATTTCAATTGTGTATTCCCTGAAACTGGACACCAGACCTTTTATTTATGTCTTTGATGTGTAGGATGTTCAAAAAGTTTGTGTGATAATTCTATAGGCCCATGTTTTAATCCCTCTTCTGCATTAGTTATCAATTTCTCTGTTGCAAATTAGTCCAAGATGTGGAAGCTTAAAACAACACACATCTATTAGCTTACAGTTTTCATGAGAGCTGCTTAGGTGGGTGATTCTGGCTCAGGGTCTTTCAGAAAGTTACTGTCAGGCTATTGGTTAGGGCTGCAGTCATCTGAGGGCTCAAGTAGGGAAGGATACTTATCTAAGCTCACTCCTGTAGTTGTTGGAAGGCCTTAGCTCTTCACTGGTTGTTAGATGGAGCTTGCAATGTAGTCCTCTTTATCGGCTGTCTGAACATCTTTACGGCATGAAACTGACTTCCTCTACTGCAAGGGATGAAAGAGAGATAAAGATAGATGATAGATGATAGATAGATAGATAGATAGATAGATGACAGAGAGGCCACATTGTCTTTGATAACACAACCTCAGAATGGCATACCACCTTTTCTGTTGTATTCTATTGGTCACAAAGACTGATCCTGGTACAAGGAAGAAGGGATCCACACAAGGGTGTCACTAGCCAGAGGCAGTGCTCATTGAGAGTCACGTTTGCTGTCATGCCTTTTCACAATGTGTTCTTTGAAGATAGGTATTTAGTTAATCAATTCCATAGTGCTAACTTAGTTCTTGGCATATAGAATGTTCTTAGTGAAGGTGAACAGATGTATGATGGATGCTTGGATGGATGAAAATGACCTCCCTTTGACTTGTTAGATCCCAAATGCTTAGCACTATGATAAGCAACCACCTTCATTTGTCTTAGACTCAAAGAACTTAAGGCCTAGAAGTGACCATCCAGTGCCCCACTTTATTCAAAAGAGATAATGTGAATTAAGCCAAAAGAGATTACGTGAATTGCTACTGATGAAACTACTACTTAGCAGCAAAGCCAGCACTAGAACCCGAGACTCTTCTTCCAATGCTCCTTCTCCAGCATCAATATGAAAGATACTGTGTATGCTTGCCCTAGAATTCTTACCCATACCTGATATAAGAGGAGGGCTCCAATAGAGAAAAGGAGAAAACGTGACTTGTCCAAGTACAATACCAGCTGGACATCACTAAGTGGGACAGCCTCCCTGCTTTGGCTTGAGCACCCAACTACTTCTGTTTAGTCTGTGTATCCATCCTTTTTCCAGATTCTTCAAACCTTCACCAGGTGACCTCCCCACAGACATGGGTCTTCACCACCATCTCTTTCCAGCATGCCTCACTGTGTTTTGCTGCTTCTGGGTGTGTCTGCCTCCAAACCCACTCCTTGTCAAGCTAGGACTTACTTAAGTGGATCTTTTCCTCTGCTGATATATCCCTCTGGATGCACCATAAACACTGACATTTCTCCAGAGCAGGATGTTTTTGAAAAAATATTCTAGATGAATGCCAGGCCAAGCAGCGCAAAATGTCATGGTGACTTTCCAAAGAGACCTGCCAGGAGCTAGGGTGAGTAAAAATAGCCACGGCTTGGTGTGGATGCGCAGAAAGTAAAGATCACAGAAAGAAGAGTTTATTTGTTTTTAAAATAATTATTTCTAAGTGGTTCTGGGCCTGAAGAATGCGTCAGACTGGCAGGCAAGAAGCAGAAGGTCTGCGTCTGACACCAGAGAGAGAAGGCAGAGGAGGGTGACAGATGGGAAGGTGGGGGGCTGGAGCCTCGGATTCCAGCCAAGCCAAATACTACGTATGGCTTGGACTATCTCTCTAGGATTGTGAGCCTCGGTTTCTCTACCTGGAGTAGAGAAAAAGAAGAAAAAATGTAGTTAGGGAGTGTTATGCATGTGACTATGAACAGAATGAAAAAGAAGCACTGAGAGAGAAATGCAGATAGAGAAAGGACAAAAATGACTAGTGTTCTATTACGGAAAAAATAAACATGAACAGTTCCAGGTTGCCCTAGCTCTGCCCTTCATAGCTGTTCAGGTCCTATTACTTTACCACCGTAAGATATCACAAGAGGCTGGGCAGGATGTCTCACACCTGTAATCCCAGCACTTTGGGAGACCAAGGAGGGTGGATCATGAGGTCAAGAGTTCAAGACCATCCTGGCCAATATGGTGAAACCTCGTGTCTACTAAAAATACAAAAAAAAAAAAAAAATTAGCTGGGCATGGTGGTGTGCACCTGTAGTCCCAGCTACTTTGGAGACTGAGTCAGGAGAATCACTTGAACCCGGAGGTGGAGGTTTCAGTGAGCTGAGATGGTGCCACTGCACTCCAGCCTGGCAACAGAGTGAGACTCCATCTCAAAATAAATAAATAAATAAATAAATAAATAAATAAAAAGAGTTATCACAAGAGGCATCCCGGATGAGCACATAGAGTTAGAATTACAGAACTCTTGGAGCCAGCCCTGGAGTCATCACTTGCTAGAAACCCCCTGGGCGGGTTTCTTAACTTCTCTCAGCTTAGGTGGCCTTCATCTGTAAAATGGGAGCCTTCCCATCCTCAGGCTTGTTGTAAGGGATCAATGAATAATAAAAACAAGCAATCGCCCGGTCTCTGTTTCTTGGCAGGCACTAAATAAACGTCCAAATAAAAAATTCCAGCAATGAACTACCCCTGCCAGAGGCCCCAACTTCTCCTGGCTCTCATTTTTGGGAAAGAAAATCGTACTTCTCATTTAAACTGATAACTGAGTTAAGTGGTTGTGTTCTCTTAGTTTTGTTAAATGTGAAAACAATGACTGTGTCTGGCAATATTCAGTTCAGGTTGACAGCATGGTCAGTGTGTGTGCAGCTGTATTTTGGAAGAAAAAAGCAAACATTTTATTGAACATATGCTATTTGCTAGGCCCTGATTAGGCATTTTTACATAGCTTATTCCATTTAATTCTAGAACTATCCTATAAAATGAGAATATCTACCTTCCTTCCATCTTTTTTTAAATGAGTCAGTTACCTAGATATGAGAAAGGTAAAGACATTTGTCTGAAGACACATGGCTTAGCTGCCATTTTGACTTCAGACTGTCTGACAGCAAAACCCAAGTTATTTCCTCTGAAAGAATATTGCCTCCATGAAACTAGACTTAATATATGACTGAAAGGTAGAATTTAGCCATATTTTGCACTCAGCTTCCAATCTGCCGTTCTTTCTCTCTCAGTGAGTGTCTGTATATGTGTATGCCTTTTTTTAAAAAACTGTAGTTTGTTTTTCCCATGGAAAATCTTGACTCAATCCTAAAGCCTAGTCCTGACAGAAGTTTCTTTATGCTTTCCTTTGCCCTGGCTTCTCCATCTCTGAGAATTCTACTCCAACCTTAAAGGCTTAACTCAAATGTCAACTGCTCCACGAAGCTTTTCAGCAATCTCTTAAGCTTCCATAGCACTTTGTACACATCGCCTTCAGTGAAAATTGTCCTCTGCTTATCCTTTTATCTCAGACACCTTGCACAGTGCCAGGCACCTAGTAGGATCTTGAAGAGTATTTATTAAAGGAAGAAAGGGAGAAAAATGCTTCAGAAACAGTAAGACTTACGGTCATAGTGCCAACAGTCAACATTTATTGAGACATCTAACAGTTCAGGTTCTGTTCTAGGTGCTTAATGTGTGTCATCTCATTTAATAGTCACAATAACCCCAAGGTAGGTGCTATTATCATCCCAATTTAACAGACTTATGCCTTGTTTAAAGTCACAGAAAAATAGAATATTTTAGTGGAAGATTTAGAAAATAAATCTGGAAGATTTAGATAATAAATCTGAAAGATTTAGAAGAAATTTAGTAGTAGATCTAATTAGTAGAAGATCAGTGGAGGATAATTAGAAGAAGTTTGAACCCTGGCATTTTGGTGACAGAGCCCTCCAGGAACTGCATCTTTGTGCTGTTCAGAACACTGCGGGAGAAAGAAGACAGGTCCTGATTCCGACACCCAAGGCACAGCCTGGCCAGGTGTTAGCTCCGTGGCTCCAGGTGCTATCTGTGTTAACTTGCTAAGCTTACATTCCTTGTCTGGTTAAAGGAGTAAATCTCACCTACACTGATGGGTTGTGTGGAGGATGATACACCTATCAGGATGAACCAGCGTACACTGGCCATTTAATGAGCACTTACTTGCCCAATTCTCCTAAAATGGATCTTACACATCTGCAACTCCTTACAACGCCCCATTCTATTTGAAGAAGAGGGATCTATCTGTCTGAGACATTTGCAGTATTGTTTCTCTATGCATCTAATAAATATTTACTGACTGGCTACTACATGCCAGATGGTATTGTGGGCATTCAGGGTACAGTGGTAAATTAAATAGACAAGGTCTGGACTCTTATAGCACTTACATTCTATTATATTACTTATGTTATAGTTATATTACTCTCATAACTAGTTAACAAACATATGCACAAGCTAAGACCAAGAGACTGTAAAACAAGGCAATGTGATGGGAACGGCTGGGGTGACGCTGCATTTAGGGAAAGGAGCTGAGAAAGGGCCCTGAAAAGGTGGCAGTTTAGCTCAGTTCTCAGTGAGAAGGAGCTAGCCTCTGGAAAGCCTGGGGGAAGAGCATTCCTAGAAGAGGAAACAGCAAGGATAAAGGCCCTGAGACAGGCTAAGTATGTGCTGCAAGAAAAGAAGGACCGCCAGTGGGTCCATGAGTGATGGTGGAAGGGGGCCGGCTCAGGGAGGCCGGAGAGGCTGTGGGGGCTGGGCGTGTATGGTCTGGGAGGCCCTGGAATGGGCATAAAATTGATTCACAGGATAGATAAAAGGTAAAGATTAATTGAAGAAGAAATTAAAGGCTCATTACCCCTAGCTTAACTGAGCATTACAGTCTGACTGCATTCAAATATATGTCTTTCATTAAGAATCATCTTTTCTACCTCCTAAGAAACAAGAAGGCTACAGATGAAACGATGGTCTTAAAAACGTTTTCTAAATTATTTTTCAGAGACATAAAAATCAATTTCTCCACAGAAAAATGGCAAAGTTGCTAATTTTATGGGGAGGCTCTAAAATAAGGATGATTTCACTTCTCACAGGCTGTCACTAGACTCCGCTGGAGACTTCACCAGCTTCAGAAAACACTGCACAAACCAATCCCAAATCCCTACGGTAAATACACACAAATGGACTTTATTGACAGGAGCTTTTTACATTATACAGAGAAGTCCATCACGAGTTGCCTAAATTTAAAAAAGAATTGCTGAAATTTGGTGGAGTAGAGACCTGGAGGAACTTTGCCATCAACTGTGTATAGTGGCTGCATTACTGGTAAGCTTTTTGGCTGTATTAATAGAGGTTTAGTATGGAAAATGCAGGACGTGATTTCTTTTCATTTTCCTCTGCTTGGATCCCATTCTACACAGATATTTTCCAATAGCCCATCAGTTGTTTAGTTTTTCTGACAAATAATTAAAGATATTGCACTTTTATATTTTTTAACAAATAGGTCCAAAATTCAACAGGAACTTGCCTTTTAGGGGATTTTAAAGAGGATCAGAAGAATTTTATTTTCATGTTTTTGGAGTGTACACGTATGAAAAGTTTCATAAGGGAAATACGAAATTTACAGCAATAAAGTCACATAACAATCGCAACATTTCCAAACATTCATTTTTCCAAATGCTCTCTCTCTCCATAGCACGGTTTTCTTTTGAGATACAATTGCTCTCTCATGTGTTGTTAAAATGTCATCTCTACCTTGAAAGAACAGATTAAATGTAGATTTTTTTTCAAATAATATCTGCTAGGTTGCATACTCCTGACAGCAACTTGTCATCATAGAAAAGGTCATCAAATGTGGAACTCTTGTCTTTTTAAACAGAAGAACAGCTCTGCTGTAAGTTTAGTAGCTGTTTTAAGGGCTTGCTGTGACACAATCAGAGACGCTCTGTGCTGCAAGAGATGTTATGGTCACCTCCCTTCTCATTACAAAACATCCTAATGATTGACTCTATTTTTAAGCTCTTGTTTTTATAAATGTAAGCACATTGATGGAATCTGTGGCCTTTTGTTATTGCTTGCTTTCATTTCGTACTGCAATCACTTGCCTATAAATGATTCTGTGAATTTGTGCTGTCTCTCCAACCTTACCCCTGAATCCTTTTCTATTATAATCAAAGCAGCTGCTACCTCAGATATTGCACTGACACCTTTTTTCCCCCTAAAACCTTGTGTTTTTTTAATTAAAGAAGTATTTATTATTGAGTATAACTTTTCTAGTACATCATTTTTAGGAGCTTAACAAAAGAAGCTCTTCATATATTGAAATTGAATTGGTGTTGAAATTATTATTGAGTACAAATAAAAAGTATATTGAAATTATTATTAAAGTCAAAGCACCCATTATTATTTAAATAATTATTGAAACTGACTCTAAAAAACAGTTACATTTATAGACAAGTTCAATGCATCTGTACTTTCATTCAAGTACCTGTGTATAGCAAACCTCCTACCCTACATATTTTGTTCTAATACTTTTTTCTTTTGATCTTTAGTGCTGTTTTCTATGCCTTATGGTCCATCATACATTATTTCAGTTACACAGTGTAATGAGATCATAGGAGAAGGAGGAGGAAGGTTCCAGGAAAAATTCACACAGGAGATATTTTGGGCCTGAAATTTGAAGAATGATTAGGGATTTCCAAAACAGATAATAAAAGGAGAACATTTGTGCCATGAGAACAGCATGTATAATGGCTAGGCTCACAAGAGAGCCTGGTGTACTTGAGGAACTGCAAGTAACTCAGCACAGATGGGGCTTATTAATAAAATATTTGAGCATTGGTGAAGGTGAGCTCATAAAGTAGGAAGAGACAAATCTGGAGAGACACTAGCCAGGACCAGATCATGAGAGGCCAGTGATGCCAGGCTGAGTTTGGACTTAATTACAGAGCCAATGTGACCCATGAAAGATGAGGGAACCAAGGCTCAGAATGTCCACAGCATAAGTGGCAGCATTCAGATACATGGACTAGGAGGAGAAAGAATGCAAAAATTGTTCAGGGCTGGTAAATGACACTGTGTCGAACCAAACAGATCTTAAATTATAAACATGCAATTATTGATTTCTTTCCCATTGGCTTTGTACTTTGTTGTTGGCTTTGGACATATTCTCTACTAATTCAACAGACCATCCCAGAGTGAGCAGCTGAGGTATACACGTGGCTTCATCAAGGAGGCTGCAGAGTTAGCTAAAAATAAGGAGCATTGAGCCAGGTGTGGTGGCTCGCAATTATAGTCTCAGCTACTCAGGAGGCTGAGGCAGGAGAATAGTTTGAGCCCAGGAGTTTGAGGCCAGCCTAGACAACATAGCAAGACAACAAACTCAAAAAACAAACAAACAACAATAGCAACAACAACAAAAGCCAAGAACAACTGAATAACTAGTATGAAGCACAGTCCGTTGTCATACAAGCAGAATATGGATAGGGCAGTGGCTTAAATTCCTGGTTATGGGTAACTAGGTCATCCATCCCTGGGTTTCCACACAATCCACTATTGGGCTGAGAAGGAGTCTACTAGCCTCTCTAATGTGCAGCATGAGGATTCATTTTCTCAAAAAGAAACTCTGTGAAGATGACAAAATAGTAACTCCCTTTTCATGTAAAAATATGGACAGTTTAGAACATACTTTTGCATCCATGATCCTCTTTAGCATCCGCAATTAATCTTGTGAAGTAATTGGTACAAATATCTTTTACAGACATGTAATTATTGATGTAATTATTCCTCTTTTGAAGATGAAAAAACTAAATGGCTTTCCTGGGGTCACATGGGTTTTCAGCAGCAAAGGTGGAATTGAAACCCAGGAATTTACCTATTTTATTTTATGTTTTTTAAAAATTATGCAAGTACCATTTATGTAATATAAAAACATCTGAACTAATTATAAAGAAGCATAATTTAACTTTTATTTTAGGTCCAGGGGTACATGAGCAGGTTTGTTACACGGGTACATTGTGTTGTCATAGGGGTTTGGTGTACAGATTATTTTATCATCCAGGTAAGAAGCCTAATACCCAGTAGGTAGTTTTTTATTCTCACCCTCTTCCCTCCCTCCACCCTCAAGTAGTCCTGGTGTTTGTTGTTCCCTTCTTTGTGTCCATGTATTCTCAGTGTTTAGCCCCCACTTATAAGTGAGAACATGTGATATTTGATTTTCTGTTTCTGTGTTAGTTTGCTTAGGATAATGGCCTCCAGCTTCATCCATATTGCTGCAAAGGACATATTCTTATTCCTTTTTATGGCTGTGTAGTATTCCAAGGTATATATGTACCACATTTTTTTCACTGATGGGCATTTAGGTTGATTCCATGTCTTTGCTATTGTGAATAGTGCTACAATGAACATATGTGTCTATGTGTCTTTATGGTAGAACAATTAATATTCCTTTGGGTATATACCCAATAATGGAATTGCTATAAACCCAGGAATTTAAATTCTAAGCCTAGGGTGCTTTCTATTTACTACTTAGAGAATATATGATATATTCACAAGTTTTAGGTTAGGAAACTAAAGCCACTTTAATATTTTAAATAGGAATGTATTTAATATAGGGCAATAGAGGTTTACACAACCCTTTGAAGGGGCCGAGGAAATAGGTCAGAGAGGCATTGTTATATTTCACAAAATGTGGAAATCATAAGAAAACTAGTATGTATCTCAGTGTCTATAGGAGGGTGTCCAAAAGCCCTGAGAAAAACTGTATCCACTATCTATTGAAGGCCACACTTGTGCCCACACAACTGCTGCTAAAGAATGGTATTTTTCTTCTGCTCTTCTATCTCAGAAATCTCAAACAAAGTGCCTCTCCTTGGTAAAATCTCTGCTGGCAAGAGAGTATGGGAAATGCAGTTTCCAGGTTTCTAGCCCCTGAGTTTCTGAGATATCTTTTAGAAAAGCAGAGATGATACGGGGTATTAACACGCAATATCCAGCATGTCCAGTTATTAATTAGAGCTACAGCTGAGATGAAGAGAATGAGAATCAGTCAACTAGGTTATTAAAGTTAAATACGGATTTGTCTACAGGAAACTGAGGCACAGAGAGTTTAAGTGACTTGCTCAAATCACAGTAGTAAGTTCAGAATCAGAATTGACATCAAAGGGGTTTGGCTCCAAGTTTCACAATTGGAAACACCAAGCTATGCGACATTAAACTATGGCTTCACTAATGCATACACCGTATACACTGGGCGATGCTGCTCATCAGGAGCTTTTAGAATCAGCCTCTACTCCTGTTCTCTGTATCAGGTGCTCTGTCTTGAACATAGTTGATACCTGTGTCCCGCCCCACCCACCTCCAAATCCTTTCTCATTTGGAAGAAGAAAGAGAAGACTTGATTTCTTGGACCCAGAGAAGAAAGGACATAGATGAAAAACTGGGGTGGTTCTAATGTCTACACAGTATAGACTTTCCTGCTGAAGCAAGTGCTGCTGCAGTTGCTGCTGACAGCTGGTCGTAACAGAGACTCCAGCAGAGCCGAGACCTGCTAATGCATGTTGTCACTTTGAAGAGTGTCTCCAATTACATGTACTGGTCAAAGGCCGTGGTTTAAAATGTGTTGCAGTGTACACTACTAATCTCTGTTGTAAACTCAGGTAGTACAGACTGGTGAAATGTTAGAGCCAGAGGGGATCTGTGAGAGCCCCGTCTGAGACTCCCTGCCTCCTTCCTTCACTAGAATCCTGCAAGTAAGAAGATGGGGGATTTAGCTTGGCCAAGGTTATGCCCCCAAAGAGTGGCAAAGTTTGAGAGCTATTAATGTGCCAGGATCAGCTGTTTACAGGTTAGTGTCATTGTTTTTATTTTAAAGGCATTCTCCATAATCCCCCCAAAATCTAATAACTAAAAGTTTTCATGGATTACCTAGGTGATGGGTGGATAGGTGCAGCAAACCACCATGGCACATGTTTACCTATGTAGCAAATCTATACCCCAGAACTTAAAATTAAAACTAAAAAAAGAAATTGAGGGTGTTTTATATTCTTCATGGTATTAGACCTTAGCCTCTTAGCAGTGGGAGTCCTTCAAGTTAACCTTAGAAGTCTTCATTTTTGAAGGTCTATCACATAAATATCTTGGTTTTAGCTTCAAGTCGATGTCCATAATTTTCTGGGTTTTTTTTCTTTAAATTATTTTCTTTCTTAAAAGGGTCTAATGAATCATATATTTTTGGGTGGGGCACAGGGGACTTCATAGATTTTTTAAAATAATAACACGCAATTTTGGTGAAAGAACAAGGAAATAACAGGTACTCTTAAGTACTGCCTGTACAAGCACAAGTTATCACAATTTTTATGGAAAAATTGACAATGCATATTTAAATCTTTGCAATTAGCCATATTCTCAGATTCTCATTCCATAGAAATCGCCATTCCATAGCTAGAAAAGTTTTATATACAAGATTGACCGTTGCAGTGTTATTTGTGATGGAAAAAGTTGAAAAAATATCAAATGTTCAATAGAAGTGGGTCTAAATAATGGTACATCCAACAAGGGGAAGAAATCTTTATTTTTTTTTTTTTTATTTATTTATTTATTTTTATTATACTTTAAGTTCTAGGGTACATGTGCATGACTTTTATATCATGTATAACTCCCCAATGCAATCCCTCCCTCCTCCCCCCTCCCCATGATAGCCCCAGTGTGTGATGTTCCCCTTCCCGAGTCCAAGTGATCTCATTGTTCAGTTCCCACCTATGAGTGAGAACATGCGGTGTTTGGTTTTCTCTTCTTGTGATAGTTTGCTAAGAATGATGGTTTCCAGCTGCATCCATGTCCCTACAAAGGACGCAAACTCATCCTTTTTATGGCTGCATAGTATTCCATGGTGTATATGTGCCACATTTTCTGAATCCAGTCTGTCACAGATGGACATTTGGGTTGATTCCAAGACTTTGCTATTGTGAATAGTGCCGCAATAAACATACGTGTGCATGTGTCTTTGTAGTAGAGTAATTTATAATCCTTTGGGTATATACCAGTAGTGGGATGGCTGGGTCATATGGTACATCTAGTTCTAGATCCTTGAGGAATCGCCATTATGGAAAAACAGTATGGCGATTCCTCAAGGATCTAGAAATCTTTAATAACTATATGCTCTTCCCACTTGCCAGTTTGACTTGTAATTATTGCATTGACAGACACAGTAAGCCTATGAAGTGGATGCTATTATTACATGCACTTTAAGGATGACAAAATTGAGGCCTTGAGAATAAAAGTGACTTGCCCACAGTCCCTCAGCTGGAAAGTGGCAGAGTTGAGATATAAACCCAGGCTATCTGATTCAAGAGTCCATACTATGAACCACCTTGTTACACTGCCTCTGGAAGAATAATGATTTTGGTAAATGTATGTATGTGCATGTGGGTGTGTGTTTAAAAGGATGAGAAACCTGTACACTAATATGTGACACCAGATGGCAGGACTGCAAATAATTTGTGGTTTTTATTTGTATTTTTCTGTATTTTTTGATTTCACATCAAAGGCATTTTCTTAAATCAGGAAAAATAAAGCAGATAAATTTTCAAAAATTAAATAAACTCAAGACGTGATATCACCTAGCCCCTTGTCCAGTGCAGAAATTTATTTTGGTACCATCTCCAACAAGCATTCTCTTGACCTGTATTTGAACTGCTTTGTTGACAAGGAGCTCACAGATCTGGCTGTGCAGGGTTGATTCAGTCTAAGGAAGGAGGAAAAGGTGACCCCAGTACAGCCCAACCTACAGGTAGGCAATCAGTTAAGGGATTTGGGGCAGAAGTTCAGGAATGCTGAGAGCACCAATGGGTAGTTTGATGGGGTACAGCTCCATCTGAAGGTGATGAAGCCCTCTGAACACTGCATTGTTTTCTGTTTTATTTATTTCATTGCCTGTTAATGAAAATAATTTGTTCAAGAAACAGATTTTTAGTGGGTAATAATATGGACACCCATCCTTAAAGAACTCACACTGAAAAGAATATATGCCATTTTTCAACTACAAAACTGGAAAAAATTAAAACCCAGTGCAGCTGAGGATGTAGAGCATTCATTGTACTGTTGGTAGAAAGGCAAAATGGTGCAATTTTGGGGAAACCAATATGGCAATATTTATCAAATGCATCCCATTTAACCCAACAATCCCACTGCTAGCAACCTGCTCTGTAAATATGGGCACAGGAATATTCATTGTAGTCACTACAGCACTGGTTATAGTAGAAAAATAAACAAACAAACAATATTGGAAGCAGAGTCCCTCAATAGGGGTCATATTAAATAAATGGTAGTGCTACCATACGGTAGACTACTCTGAAGGCATTCAGTAGTATGAGAAAGTCCCTCAGGTGCTGATGTGGGAAGACCTTGATGCTGTCTTATTAAGTGACAAAAAGCAAAATGTAGAACAGAATCTTAAACAAAGAAGACTACACATTTCCATATGCATATAAGAGAATACATGTGGGCCAGAAGCAGTGGCTCACGCCAATCCTAGCACTTTGAGAGGTTGAGGCAGGTGGATCACGAGGTCAGGAGACCGAAGTCATCCTGGCTAACATGGTGAAACCCCATCTCTACAAAAAAAAAATACAAAAAATTAGCTGCGCATGGTGGTGGGCGCCCTTAGTCCCAGCTACTCGGGAGGCTGAGGCAGGAGAATGGCGTGGACCCAGGAGGTGGAGCTTGAAGTGAGCCAAGATCGCAGCACTGTGCTCCAACCTGGGCTACAGAGCAGAAAAGAAAGAAAGAAAAAAAGAAAAATACATCTTCTTTTTCCCCAAAAGAAAATGCAAGGAATGGTTCACACACTGTTTAAAGTATCCAGTTTTGAGCAGAGGCACTGGAGGAATGAGGAGAGAAAAATCTTATTTTCCTTTTGTATCTATTTTGTTTGAAGGTTCTACCACATATTACTGTTATTTTTAAAATGAAAGCAGGGGTTATCTGGGAAATGGTAGTCCATGCTTTTGTTGGTTTTCTATCTCTATATACTAAAACAACATATTCGCACACTAGTGACTGTCATTTTATTTTAAAAAATAACATTCTGCTATCCCAAGGCTCTCTGGTAACTCCTCTCCCTCCTTGGAGCCAAGCACAAGAAATGCCTGCAATAGTTCCTTCTGCTGCTGCCTGCATTGTCTGCTCAAAGGGTCCCATTAACTCTCATAGCCTGTGAATCAATGAATGAGTCCAAATTTGAAACGGAAGAGATAATGGACTTACCCAAGGAGCCAGTACAACAGAAATGTATTTGTCAAGATACTCCGGACCATGCTGTAATAACAAATAAATCCCAAATTCTAGTGCCTTGCTCATGACACAGTCTGATGCAGCTGTGCTCCTCTCCTCCATATGGTGACTCAGGGATTGAGACTGCATCCAGTTATTAGTTTTCCCTCTTGTTGCTTCAATGTTGTCCTGGAATTATCTAAGTGGGTAACAGGGATGGCATGAAGAATACTTACACACTTCAGCCTGAAAATGACACAGATCACTTCTGTGCACATGCTAGCACTAGTATATGACCAATGTAACTACAGGGGAGGCTAAGAACTGTAGAGGAGCACAGGGATACTGGTGACCACTGATACTCTCTGCTTCAAGCAGGGAAACCAGAGTAGATACCTCTCAATGTGACCAAATGTGTAGAGCATGAAAAGAATCCTTTCTTTAAGCTCTCTCCCTCATTGTTTGGCCAGGATCCCCAAAATGCCCTCTTGCCATTTTTTTAAATCTCTCAAAGGCCTTACAGAACATCAGTTCATTGCTCTGAGTTTTCTACCCACTCCTGGTAAAAGAACTACACATATCAGCCCTTTGGGAAGACCAGTTTTTTGTGTCAACTTCATTGGGCCACAGGGTGCTCAGATATTTGGTCAAACATTATTTTTAGTGTGTCTGTGAGGGTGTGTCTGGATAAGATTAACATTTAAACCAGTAGACTGAGTAAAGCAGATTTCCCTCTGCAATGCGTGTGGGCCTCATTCAATCCACTGAAGGCCTGAATAGAATATAAGAAAGAATTCCTTCTCTCCGCCTCATTGCCTTTATCTGGGACATCAGTCTTCTCCTTCCTTCAGACTTGGATTTGGACTAGAATTTACTATATTAGCTCTTCTGGTCCTCAGGCCTTCAGACTCTAACTAGAGCTCTACCATTGGCTCTCCTGGGTCTCCAGCTTTCTGGCTGCAAATCTTGGACTTCTGAGCCTCTATAACTGCATGAGCCAATTCCTTATAGTAAGAACTCAAACTAATACACCCTTTGCCACTTTGCAGCACTTCCCACTAGAGCAACCAGAGAATATTCCTCCACCCCATTGAGTTGGCCTTAGTCATGTGACTCTCCTAGGGCAATGGGATTTTAGTGGATGCTATGTGAGCAGAAGTTTTGCATGTGCTTGCACAATCTAGCTTAACTTCTCACACCCCTGTGATCTGCCATAAGAAGATCTTGCTCCAGATGGCCACTGCCCCTTTAGTCTGGGCATCAGAATAAGGATACATGGAGCAAATTTGAATCTCACTTGACCTGGGCTCTGGATTGACCCTGCCTAGCCTAGCCCAGATCAGCCAAACCTCGGTCAACCTACAGACCAGTAAACATGAAAATAATTACTGTTGGAAGCCACTGAGATTTTAAGGTTTTTGTTATCAGCAACAACTGATGGATATGGGGCTCTATCAGCAGGCTGACTGGAACCATAGAACACGAGGTCTGGATCCTAGGGTTATTGAAGACCGTCTTATGGTTGAGCAATCTGGAGGCAAGAGAGGGGAGGGGTCGCATGCGAGCTTGCAGAACATAGATGGGAGCCCAGGTTTCTGGAACCAAAACCAGTACTTTTTAATGGCCACCATCCAGCACAGAGCAGGACTCTGAGGCCTAAAGATGCCAGTGTTTAAATCTGGGCAGGAAAGGGGGAAAGGGAAGGGGACCAGGCAGCACCAGGATGGCTAGTTGGGAAAGCAGCAGCTAGCAGCAGGGAAGCAGAGGTCTAAGAAGCTTTCTCTCACCTCCCTGATTAGTTGAAGTCTGGAGAATTCAGCAGATTGTGAGTTCCTGCTCAGCCACCACACCGGTTCCCAGAAATCAGTCTGCTGGTACACCAGATTCCTAGATGCCTGCAGGGAATTACAGGGTTTCTGTGCTAATTTTTTAGGCACCAGTTGTGTGGGAATGTTTTGTTCTATTTCTTTGTTGTTGTTTGTGAGACAGGGTCTTGCTCTGTTGCTCAGGCTGGAGTGCTGTGGTGTTATCATAGCTCACTGCAGCCTCAACCTCCTGGGCTTAAGCAATTCTCTCACCTCAGCCTCCGAAGGATCTGGTACTACAGGTGTACCACCATGCCTGGTTAATTATCTTATTTTATTTATTATTTATTAATTTATTTATTGCAGAATCTGAGGTCTCATTTTGTCACCCAGGCTGGTTTCAAACTCCTGGACTCAAGTGATCCTCCCACTTTGGCCTCCCAAAGTGTTGAGATGACAGGCATGAGCCACCATGCCTGGCCTCTAGGCACCATTCGTATGGTATACCTTCCAACTGTATTCTGTCCTTTCTTTATGCCTTTTGTTATGTCCAACAAAATAAAAATAATACTCAGACCATTAGGAAAGGGAGTCCAGGTTCAGAGGCAAAATGGAGGGGCAATGGGTGGGGTGGGTGTGGTGCCTCACACTTGTAATTCCAGCACTTTGGGAGGCCAAGGCAGGCAGATCATTTGAGGTCAGGAGTTCAAGATCAGCCTGGCCAACATGGAGAAACCCCATCTCTACTATAAATACAAAAAAAGCCAGGCATGGTGGCATGTACCTGTAGTCCTAGCTACTTGGGAAGCTGAGGCAGGAGAATCGCTTGAACCCAGGAACTGGAAGTTACAGTAAGCTGAGATCGTGCCACAGCACTCAAGCCTGGGCAACAGAGCCCGACTCTGTCTCAAAAAAGCAGAGGCAAAATAGGGAGAAAGAATAAGCATCTGATCCTTTCAGACTCAAGGCATGCATCCAGATGTATGTACATGTACCTGTGTGTGTCTGTTCGCCTCTGTCCAGGGTCCCAGTGAAGAGAGATGGTGGGTGCACAAGCTCCATCTGTCAGGCGAGGGTGCCAGCAATCAAGCTAACTCCCAGGCTGCTTACTGGAAGGAGGGGGAAGCCTGTGGCCAGCTAGAGAAACTCTGGTTCTTATTTTCCCTCCTCCCCTCTTCTACCTCTTTCCCTTCCTCAACCCCTCTCTCCTTCCTCTCTTATCCTTCTTGCTTTTCCTATTCTTCTCTCCCTTCTACATTTTATTGTCATTTCCCTTTCCTTTTTCTTCTCCCTCTCCTTTCTTCTTCATGTGCCCCACAGATAAGGTGAGCTTCTTTAACAGGTGCAAGGCTGAAAAGACAGTAATGCCTGCTTCACAGAGCTTATATTTTGGAAGGAACAATCAAACCCCAAAATGAATCCAACTCAAAGCTATGATAAAATCAGTGAAGAATAAGAGTGATGTTATGGGAGGGAATTTCAGGGGAGATCCAGTTTAGACTGGGGTTGCAAGAAGACTTCTACTGGGTTGAGCTTGGGGGCAGCGTTTAACCTGATGCTTGAAGGATGAGTAGCTAGGGAGGAAACACGGGAGGATGAGGATGTGAAGAATTCCAGGCAGAAGAACCAACATGTGTGAAGGAATGTCCTTGGCATGCTCGGGGAACTGGAGGGAGGCCCAAATAACTGTGACTCGAAGGGCAAGCAGGAGAACAGTCACAACGAGCTTAGAGAGGCTGCAGGAGTGGAGCAGGAGCAGGCAGGGGTTCTGTGGTTTATCTCAAGAGCATTGGGAAGCTGTCAGTGTCTCTTAAGTAGAGGATTGACATGACACAGTTTCGCCTTGTACAAAGATAAATCTGGCATCCCTGAGGAAAATGGAATGGAGGGAACCAAGACGGAAAGCTTTTAAAATTCTGTTGTAGCAGTTCAGGTGGGAGATGATGGTTAAGTCACAACAGCGTCCAAGGAGATAGGGAAAAGTAAGTACATAGAGTGAAGACATGTCTTTGTGGCAGGATGATATTTGTGAAGAGCTTGCTTGATGTGCCCCCACCTCCTTCACACCCACTGCCCCATGATTCTCACTATCTGGGCAGCCAAAACGTGAGATACCTGTTGCTTTAGCAGAATTGCCAGGGTAGAACTAGAAGATAGTGACATCATTTCCTAGGTCTTTGGGCTAAAGAGTTGAAGTCCAAATATATAATAAGAAGACTTGGAAGGAAATAAAATCAGGCTGAGCAGGTAGGGTGTAGGAAGAACAAATGCAGAAGAAGTAAGGAAGTTCATAATACTGGTGAGGGGCTCTGTATCCTATTATATACCCATTTAATTCAGAGAGGCAAGGAGAGCACAAAAGCTCTCCTCTTCCTCAAATCTTTGGGATCTTAGAGCAAAGGAGGCCTGTGTTACTTCTCAGCTGGTGCCCAGAAAGTAAACAGAATCCCAGAGTTCCCAGCACTGTATCATCCTGGGTTGGGTCTCAGGGACCCCCGGCACTACTAATCCTGAGAGGAAGGCGATTCCACCCCACCATGCATATAAGGATATGGAGGCTCAGGGGAGTCAAGTGACCAGACTGAGTTCACCCAGTTAAAAATCCACAGACCTAGATTTGTGGATTCCTATGACCTATAGTTGAAGATGCCGAAAATACGTGAGTCTCTTCCAACATTCCTAAGACTTTTATATGAACTCCAGGCCTTAGGGCCTACTAGAGGGAGCAGCAGACTGGGATCAAACCCAGATCTACCACATACTGGGGAGATAATTCTATTACCTGGCCTCTCAGAACCTCACACTCACCCTCTAAGAAAAGGCGATAGTGTGAGCTTGATCCTTCTCATGGGGATGCGGAGAGTTAAAGAAAATAAGCACACGGGAAGCCTGTGTAATGCTACTCTCATGGGGTGTTCTGCTTAGAGAGACACAAGCTGCCATCTTGCTGAGCCTGCTGAGCCCATCTTTTGAGAGTCCCAGTACCTTCCTTTCCTTGGCCCGATTCTATTTCCTGTAACTTCCACCCGTTGACTCTGCTTCTGTCCATCAGGTTGCATGGAGTAAGTCCAATTCCTCTTGTCCTGACAGCCCATGGGTAGGATCCTTTAGGTTGAAGTCACAGTCTTCCAGTTGAACACTTCCTTTAGGTTGAAGACACAGAGGCTTCCTATCTGCTGCTTAAACTAGCTCAGTCCCTCCAGAAGTTTCCCTTAGGGCCTTCATTTGAGTCCCAGGGACACTCCTGCTTGCTGAAGTCCTAAGAATGCAGTGCCCAGATGGGTCACAGGTAGCTTCATTCTCAGCCACAGTTTTGCCCAGATTTCTGTAGTGAGTGGTCCAAAGCTCCTTTGCTGGAGTCTAGGGCAGCTCTCTCCATGAATGAAAGTCACCTATGACTTGAGCTGATGGAGAGTCACAAGGCAGGGATCAGTGACAGATGCCGCCACTGTTTCCCTCATCAGGGAGATGTAGGCATCATTCTTACTGTTATCATTCCCACATAGAAAATGAGGAAGAAAAATATAACCATAGCCCATTTCCCAAGGGAAAGAGCAAACAGCTTTCAGAAGATCGCCTTTGAGTCCTCTAGGGACTGCTGGATTCTGCTGCAGAGGGTGTAATGAGAAGAGACCTTAGCCTCCAAATCAGTGCAGGGAGTGTGGGAGGGGGCCACTGGGGGTGCAGCTAGAGTAGTGAGTCCAGAGTCTGGTCCTGGTAGATGGTCCCTAATGTGAGTTTCCTCCCTGCCTTACACCCTCAGAGTTGATGTTTCTTCCTGATTTATTCATTGCTCACCTTCCCCCAGGAGGTTGCGCTTGGGCAGAGAGCATTATAAGCTCTCCTGCACACCCTGGGTTGTTGTTCCTACTTTGTTCCTTGGCTCTGATTGGTCTGCTCCCTAAAACATGCTCAGGCTGTTCCATGCCCCTGGGTCCTGTGATCCTAATTCATGCTCCTCCTGGTAAGGAGTGTCTTGATTTTCTGCAGGATGCTCAGTCACTGGGTCAAATTGGTGCTAGAGATTCAGCAGGGGCTTGGTACATGCTCCTCCAACCTCTCCCCCAGAAAACAGTTCTGCTCTTTTCACACTGCACACCTTTGCAGTGTGACCACACTGGTGGAGAATGAGCAGAGGCATAGACTAGGATGAGCCCAGGAGGTACTGTGACCACAGAATGGGATTAGATGGAAGTGTGAAAGAAGCAAGGAGATCCTCAGGACCTCCAGACCCTAGCTTGGAGTTCTCAGCCCCCTTTGTTGGCATCTTGCCTTCCCTTGGTATATACTCTCCTCCTTCTCAACATGTACTACAGGATTTGACTGTTTCAGTGTGGTGCATTCAGCCATTTGTTCATTTATTCATTCATTCATGAATCAGTAAATATGTTCTGGGTCCCCAGGATGTGCCAGGCAGTATGCTACATACATAGACACTGCCATGCCCTCAACAGTGTAGTTGGAGAAGGAGCACAGACCACATTAATAAGCATAAAAATAGAAGCAGTTCCAAGGCGGTAGTTTGGAGGTGACATCTTTAAAGACTTAGCCTTGAACTCAAGTTGAAGAGAGGAGTTTTGCATGAACTGCTGTGGAGCCTGTATGCCTCTGTATTTCAGCACCTAGCCCCAAGCTTCACACCTGGAAAGGTCCAAATAAAGCTGTGTGGAGTGATTTGGATGTTCTCTAAATCCCAGCAATAAGCCTCAGTAGTTCTAAGAGAAGGATGGCGCCAACTCACCAGATGTGGGTACTGAGGTCTAAAAAGTGTTCAATAGAAGTGAAATAAATTGGAAACTGCTGCTCCCATTGTCCTCCTGGCATCTCGAGAACTGTCTTTTATTCTCCTTTCTGTCGGCCAAATCAGCTCTGCTTCCAAGCTGGCCCCTGGGTCCGCTGTCTGATAGCAAATATTTCTGCCTGGAATAGCTCATTGGTGGTAGCTGAGAAGACTAATAACAGCTCCTGACAGCCCTTCATGGTTTTCCCTAAATGTTCCTTCCTGAACAAAAATGCTTAATAAAAATATGGATTAAAGCAGAGACTGAGAGCGGGAAATCAATGGCAGTCTCGCGGCTGTGTTATTGTGGTATCTCCTGTGCCTGTGCCACTCACGTGGGAGGCGGTGAGTTCAGAGGCCTGTCCGAGACTCAGTGGGGACAGGGGGAGCATGCTAGAAAAGGGTGTTATGTCTAAGACAGGGGGATGAGCATGAATATATGGCAAGGCTGCCAGGGACACAGTCTGGGCTGAGGTCGGGGGCCTGAGGCAGGATATGCTGTGTCTTAGTTGTGCAGCAGGATCTAGAATCCCCTTGGTTAGTGCTGTTGATAGTCTGGTCTGGGCTAGTGTTTTATTACTCTATGCAAATCAGAGTTCATAGTAATACGCAGAGCATATAGTATACAGTGTTGCCACCCCATAATTTTATATTTCTTCTTTTTAAAAGGTAGCTTTCAATACACGGAATACCAGTTTAGCAGCACAAAGCATGTTAATTACACAGGACTTTCTTTTCTATTCATTAAAGTGGTCCTCAGAGTGCCTCTAATTGAGCTTGTTTTGCTTCCTATTTGGTTCCTGAATGCCTTGAAAGTGTAAAAACTACTATCTTTAATGGTTCTCTATAAGTCACAATTTATATAATTTAAATCAGGCAACTTCTCTCCTACCCTCTTTTTGCATATCACTGAGGGTTTTTAAACAGACCCTGCACAGGAGCTACTCAGGGAGCACACTATCATTCTCAGAGATGAGACAGGTCTTCCCTTCTGGGCTCCCCGCTGCAGCAGAGACCCACTTCTGCACTGCAACCTGCAGCCAGGGCTCTTGCCGTGCTGGCAGACACAGAAGGTATCAGTTGCCCAATGTAAGATTATAAATATGGATTAGATCTGTGCAAGTTACAGACTCAATTATGAAAACACGCAGCTAAATCATCCTCCAACTGTCAGAGTGTCAGGATTTCTGCTGGAGATTCTAAGTCTACCTGGCTTCCTCAGAACTTGAGAGAGAGAAAGAGAGAGAGAGAGAGAATGAAAGAATATGTGTGTGTAAGACAATTATAGAAGTAGAACAACCACTGACCCAGGAGACATGAGATGAAGGTTCTAGGCTGGGGTCTGGTTCTAAGCAGCTTTGTGACTTTGGAAAAATCATGATTCCTCCTTCTGAGCCTCAGTATACCATTCACAGAAAGAACAAGTTTTAGCAGGGAGCTTTTTCACATTGGAGCCCCAGCTCTGAAAAGTCTGACACCAAAGGCTTAGGTGGGTCTGATGCAGGCCTCCCTTCCACCCTGAGACCCCTCCATCCTCTCCTTGTAGCAGCCTTTCCTGTGCCTGTGTGCCTGGCTCTCCTGGCCTGCTCTTCCTCCACTTCCAGGATGGAAATCCACCCCCCTCACCTCTTTCGCTGAGGACCCCAATTCACTCCACCCCTCAGGTGGAATTCCCTGCCAGTTTAGACCAAAAGTTTCTGGATTCTGTTGAGCTGTCATTTGTGTTCCATCCCTGTGCTCCCCACCTGTTTGCCATGCTACTGTTGTGCACATTAACCTGAGTTCTCATCTAACTTCAAAGAGAATGGTAAGGTAGTCTCCAGCGGAAACCCTCATGAGCACCAAACATGGGCAGAGCTCACAGGGCACCCAAGGAGCTAGACCAGGCTGACACACACTTTATCACTCCCTGCTCTCCGTGTCCACTCCACCTCTTCCCTACCTTCTCTCCTTTCTCCTTTCAACAGAATCCAGGAAGTTCCTGTAGGAGGAAGCCTCAGAATACAAATAACCACAGGTTTTGGAGTCAGGCCAATCTGGATTCTAATTCGGAATGGTTCTTATCACTGGGTATTTTTTGCATGCCTGGGGGCCCCTTCCTGTCTGGCTGTGGGCAATGTCCACCTCCGGTCCATTTCCTTGACACAGCATTCTGCCTCCAGGGCCAGGCTTCCTTTCAACCTGGAGCAGAGACTCTGACCAGACAACTACACTACATTTTCCAGGCCCCCTTGCAGCTAGGTAGGGCCATGAGACAGTTCCAGCCAATGGGATGTGGGCAGAGTGAGGCAGCCCACCTCCAGACCAGTCCTGAAAACCTCCCATGTGACCCTCTGCTTTTCCTAACAGTCTGTCTGCTGGATGCCAAGGTCCAAGACAATCTTGGAAGCCACCTGATTTTGGCAGACTTGTTACCAGCCTGGTGTCCTGAGCCCCCTTCCACTCCTGCCTTCAATAATGCTGATTAGACTTTGTGTAGAGTGGGGAATGAACTTCTATGGGGTTAAATCACTGAATCTAGGAGTTTATCTTTTATAGCAGTTAGCACTACTTTAACTAATAGGTAACCCATACATATAGATGGGTTAGTCCTTTATCTCAGGGGAAGGATCTAGAATCCACTTTTGACTTCTCCTTTTCTGACCCAACCCCAGCAGTTAACCAGAGCCCACATCTGGGTTTAGACATGTGAGTGGCCTCATGTCCTCACTTTTCCGTGCATCTTTTTTTCTCTTGTCTGTTTCCCCCTCTGTCTTCTCTTCTGGGTGCTGGACCAGATCAGCCAAGTCCCAGGCAGAGGAAGAGAGCCTATCAGGACATGATCCAAAAAGCGCCTTTTCCCAGGGCTGCAGCTAGCTGGTCCCTGTGCAAGCTTTTCTGCAGTTAATGGTGCCTTTGTGTTGGGATTATGCTCCTTCTAAGCAGTGTGTAAGCACATGCCACTGTCCTAGAGTCCCAATCAGGCTCTCTCCCCAGATGCCTCCTTTGTGGAGAAACCCATACAAGCAGCCCAACACCCCCACCACTCCCACTACCACCACTGCCACCTTGCTAAACCCCTGGTGCACACTAACCCGGGACTCTGTGGATGTGTGTTGGCCCTGTTGCCATGACAACCAGTCACAGTGAATAACAACAGTGACTTCATTCTTGCCTGGGGGGCTGAGAAAAGCATGGCACACAGAGGAAGATGGGGCTTCTGAAGGTGGTGGGGAAATGCAGAGCTAGGAAGACTGGCATGGGATTTTGAAAATGTTCACACTCTGTGCCCTCCAGCTGCCTCTCTGCATAAGTAAGAGATATTGGGTAAGCACTCAGGCCTTCCTCTAAGAGCCCATGCGAGGATTCTAGGGTGGGCTCTGGAGGATAAAACACTGAGGAAAAAGGTACAAGGTAGAAAGTATGATGAGAGAAAGAGTTGAACTTCATTGCACAGCTATTTCCTGAACCCTTGTTAAGCCCTATTGCGAGAGCTATAGCAATGAGTCAAGTGGACCCCACACCCAGGCATAAGGACCAGTCCATGCAAAGATCCTGAGACAGGTGAGGCTTGTGTGGCTGGAGCCAGTGAGCAAGGACAGGGGAAGGGCATGGGAAGAAGTGAGACCAAAGAGGTCTTTTGTGGGTGATGCAGCTCATAGAAGGCCTTGTCCTATGAATGGGTGGGGGCATCTATTTATTTTGTGTTGCTATAACAATTTCACAGACTGGGTAATTTATGATGAACAGAAATTTTATTGGCTCGTGGTTCCAGAAGCTGGAAAGTCTGAGATCGAGGTGCTGCATCTGATAAGGGCCTCCTTGCTGTGTCATAACATGGTGGAAGGCATCACATGGATGAGAGAGAGGGAAGGGGGCCAAACTCATTCTTGTATCAAGAGCCTACTCCTGGGATAATGACGTTAATTTATTGACAAGGGCAAGAACCCTCATGAACTAAGCACCTCTCAAAACTCCCACATCCCAACACTGTTGCATTAAGGATTAAGTTTCCAACACAGGAAATTTGGAGGACACATTCAAACCACAGCATTCTGCGTCTGGCTCCAAAAATTCATGTTCTTCTCATATGGAAAATACTTTCATTCTGTCCCAATAGTCCCAAAGGTCTTAACTTGTTCCAGCATCAACTCGAAAGTTCCGAACTCCAAAGTCTTATCTAAATCAGACATGAGTGAGACCCAAGGATTTGTCCTGAGATAAATTATTCTCTGTGAATTTGAAGAGAAACTTTGAGACAAGCTGTGAGCCTGTGAAATTAACAAATTATACACTTCCAAAGTACAATGATGGGACAGGCACAGGATAGATATTCCCATTACAAAAAGAAGAAATAGAAAAGAAGAGAGGGGTAACTGGTCTCTAGTAGGTCCAAACACCAGCAGGGAAAACACAAAGTCTTAAAGCTGGAGAATAATCTCCTTTGACTCCATGTCCTGCATCCTGGGCACACAAGGGTGGAGGTTGGGCCCCTAAGGCCTCAGCAGCCCCACCCCTATGGCTGTGCTAGGCTCAATCCACTCATTCTCTCACAGGTTGGAGTCTTGTGCTTGCAGCTTTCCTAGGCTGGAGTTGCATGCTGGGATATCCCACACCCATGTCTCCACTAGGAATTGCCTTAGTAGGAACTTTCCGCAGTGACTTAGCTCCATGATAAGTTCTCTTCCTGGGCTCCCAAGCTCTCCAATACATTATTTGAAATCTAAGTAGAGGCCACGATACCTCCACAGCTTTGCTTTCTGCACACCTGCAGAAATAGCACCCTATAAACATCACCAAGGTGTACCACTTGCACTCTCTGAAGCAGGAGTATGAGCTGCACTTGGGCCTGCCTGAGCCACAGCTGGGGCAGCCAGAGAGTACTGTGCCAAAATGCGGGGAGCAGAGTCCCAAAAGTGGTGCAGGGCAATGAATGCTGAGGCCCCCTGGTCACTTCTTTGAAAACCCTTCTCTCAAGGTCCTAGATGGAAAGGACATCCTGGAAGACCTCTAAAATGCCTTCAGGGTCTTTCTTCTATGCTTTTGGTAAACTGTCCCAGGCTCCCTTCTATTCTATTAGTCTCTTTAGCAAATAGTCACTTGGACACACCCTAGTTTGCTTTCCTAAACATACTCTTTCATTCTTTACATGGCCAAGCTGAACATTTACACAAGTTTTATTTTCTGCTTTCCTTTTAATTATAAATCCCACTTTAAAATATTTCTCTCATCTCTCATTTTACAATAAGCAGCCAAAAGAAGCCATACAGCATCTTAAATGCTGTGCTGCTTAGATGTTTCTCCTACCAGATATCCTAGTTCATCACTCCTAAGTTCTGCCTTCCACAAAGTCCATTGTCCTCAATGTCATCAAGTTCTTTGCAACTATATAAAAGGGATGGCCTTTATTCCAGTTTCCAATATCTTCTTCCTCATTTCTGTCTGAGATTTCATCAGAATGGCCTTTACCACCCATATTTCTACTAACATTCTATGACTATTCAAGTAGTTGCTAAGATTTTGGCTTTCCCTATGACTTTTGTCTTCTTATGAGCCCTCACCAGAATTGCCCATAATTTTGCCTAGTGTTCCATTATTGGAATGCTAAGCATGTGGTAGTTATTTATATCCTAGCACTCAAGGTCATCACCAAGATCTGATTGCAAAAATTTAAAAAAAAATTGCCACCTTAGGCATAAATGGGTTAATGTTTCATTTATTGCAACATAGGCTTTTTATAGTCTGACCTGCCAAATTCTGCCAACTTCTACCCATTACCCAGTTCCAAAGCCATGTCCACATTTTCAGATATTTGTTATAGCAATAGCCATACTTCTTAATACCAATTTTCTGTGTTAGTTTTGCACTGCTATAACAGAATACCACAGACTGGGTAATTTATAATAAACAGAAATTTCTAGAGGCTCATGGTTCTAGAGGCTAAGAAGTCCAATGTCAAAGGGCTGCATCTGGTGAGGACCTTCTGTCTGTGTCATAACAGGTGGAAGGCATCACAAGGACAAAAGAGAAAGAGGAAAGGAGGCCAAACCCATCCTTTTATCAGGAGCCCATTCCTACAATAATGACATTAATCCATATGTCATTGATCACCTCTTAAGAGTCCCACCTCTCAACACTGCTGCATTGAGGATTATTTTCCCAGCACATCAACTTTGGGGGACACATTCAAATAATAGTAAGGTCTTTGGGGGTTTCCCTCAGAAGAGAGGCATGAACTGACTACCCATGAAAAGGATTCCTGTGGCTGCTGTGCAGAGACGAGATGACAGGCAGTAAGGGTGGATGCAGGGAGATGCATGAGACCAGAGAGAGATGATGGGGCTTGGACAGGATAGCAGCAGTGAAGATGGTGAGAACTGTTAAGTTTCTGAACATATTTCAAAGGAACAGTTCACAAGGAGAGAAAGAGAAGAGTCAAGGGTTACAGGAAGGATTTGGGCTTGTGCAACTGGAGAAAGAAACTGGAGAAAAAGGAGAGAAGTGGGAAGTCTGAGCCATCCTTTGTAGAAGGGTGGTAGAGCTCACCAACCCTCCCCAGAGGAGGAAGGATGCAATCAGAGGCCACTACCTTCTTCATCCTGAGCACAGGCAAGGCCTGTTCCTTGGGCTTCAGGTTTCCTCAGCACAGAACAGCCTTCTTCTCTTCCACTGCCCTGTTTGTGATGCTGAGAAGAGTATCCTGGGTTTGGAGCTACACTGGCCTGTTTGTAGTCCCTCACTTTACACATCCTATTGTGCAGCCTCAGCCAAATGTGTTTCACTCTCCCAGTCTGTTTTCTCACCCATGTACTACTCCACATCTGCCAGCTGTCATCTAGGTACACAAACACCCAGCCCCAGTAGGTCTGAGCCCCAGACCTGGTGGCCTTGAGGACCTCAGCACCCCAGGTGATCCCCCATTATTCTGAAGAATGTTCAAGATAAGGCAGCCTCTTACATGTCCTGAGAAAGGGCCATTCCTTCTTGTCCACCATAGCCTCCTCATCCACATACCTCATCAGGCTCCTTTTCTCCCTTCCCAGCTGGCTGTGGCCTGCCCAACCTTCAGGGTTGTGTGTTGGGGGCAAGAGGTATCTTTTGTTCCCCGGGCCCCAAAGTAGGTCTGTTCTTAGCAAGCACAGCTTCCTCCAGTTATGCACCTAATCCCATGCACACCAAAGTTTCACTCACATTTTCAAAAATATATATCTTATGTGTCTCAAAGCATGATCTTACTGACCCTCTTCACAACCCTGTGAAGTAAACAGTGCAGATATCAAGGCTCCATTTTACAGATAAGGATGCTTGTCCTGGGCTTGTCCACACTGTGAGCAGATGGGCATATGTGTGCATACAGGCACAGCTCTTTGTTGATTGTGGAAGGTGCACGCACATTCACACAGTCCAAATGGTGCTGTGTGTTTCCAGCAAAATACATTCTTGCATACCCTATAGACAGTCTCAGACTCACTGACAAAGTAGTTGAGGGAGGTTAGACTAGGTAATTTCCAAAACTGTTGAAATTAAGTCCTCCAAGTTCTGAAATCTCATTCTTTCTTGTCCCCCTTCTTCGATTGTGGGGCACATCCTTTCTTGCCCTGGAGGCACCAATGTCTCACAGCCCAGCACTGGTATTCTCTGAACACTGAAATTTCAGGATCTATAGTAGGTTCTATACATGCAAGAAAAGATGCAAAGTCCGTAAGCCAACTGGGAAGGAAAAGAAGGACCAGATGACTGATGTTAAGTGGGGAATTGTCTGTCCATTTGCTGCTTCTCCTTGAGTAAAATGTTCTTTTTAAATCCTCTTTTGATACCAGCCCTGACAATTTCACATGCAGTCTTCACCCAGGAAACACATCCTGAGGAAACACCACCCTTCAATTTCATGCACACTCATTGGGAACATATTGGGTCTAATTACTAAATATGCAGAAAGAAGCTCAAGCTTCATCCTTGACCCAAAGAATATGGAATAACCTGCAAACACTCTGTGTCAGAAACCAGCCCTGCTGGTGGAGGCCTCTTTGGACAAGGTTGTGGAAATGTCCAGTGCTGTCAGTCAGGGTCACAGAGCTCAGAAGATTAGAGCAATTAGCCAATAAGAGAAGGCAGCCACATATTCAACCATGAGGTAAGAGTGAGATGAACCCCCTAATCAATGTGCAATCTGGGGAAAATCCCAAATGGCCTGCTACAGAATTTGAAATTTCATGAATAGTCATTTCTCTTTCTTGGAGGTATGTGAAGGTGTCTATTGAAATGAAATGATCTCCGGGTGGAGTGGCACAGTTGGTCATTGTGGTTTCTTCTTTTTACCCCCTCAGCATGGATTTATTAAGTATATTTAAAGCAACATCACAAGATTGTGAGGTAATGGGACATAAAACAGATATATTTGAAGAGAGAAAAGGCTGTGAATAAGGAATATTTAGAAGACATTTTGCACGTATTGAATTTTGAAAAAGGAAAAGAAAGAGGGAGAAATTAAGGAAAGAAAAATAGATGTTACAAACAGCATCCAAAACAAAAGGATGGAATACAAGGGGATGAGCCAGGAGACAGAGTTCTAAAACTGTCCCTCCTGACACCTGCTGTGTGGCCCTGTGGGATCATCATTTCTGTCTGAATCTTCGTGTTCTCACCCAAAAACTCAGGGGCTGGGAAACATGACTCTAAAGTCTCTTCCATCTCTGATTCCATCCCATATTAAAGTCAACTTTTCTGCTAGGATTATTGTAATCACAGCAACAAAGGAGTTCTTTATATAGGATTACTGTCTATTTTATATAGAACTTTCTCTCTTGAAAACGTGTTTAAACTCCTTATCTCACCTGATTCTTATAGGAAAAAATGCTAAGTCATGTATATAGAAGTGAGAGGCCCATTTTACAAAGCAGGGACATGTCATCTATACAAGGCACCAGGACTGTCAGCTCTGCATGGCCTGTGCACTCAGAATATTGTTAGATCCAAGCACTTGCTGTTAGATTTAAATTTATGTGCTAACATGCCTTTGGGCCCCTAAGAGAAAGAGACTTGGAGTCTACAGTAGGTGAAAAAACTCTCAGCCACCTGTGGATGCATTTCTTTTAGCTAGCCATCATGTCTCCTTCCCTTCAGGGCCCTGTGGGCATCCTCAAAGACTTGTGAGATGTCCATGGGGACTCTGCTGACAACAAAGAGACATGTCTGCAGTGGTTTCCTGGGGACAGTCAACAGGTGTCCTCTGGGTTGATAGGAATGAAGCTCTGAGACAATGGAAGATTCTGGCTTGTCTGCCAGCCTGCCAGCCTGTCATGAAGACTTTGGCTGTGTTGATCTGATCCGTTAGCCAGCAGTGAGCTCAGAATTCTCTCATTTGACAAATGTTTGTAGAGCACCAACTGTGACCAAGACTGAAGCCAGAAGTCCTGGGTCTTTTTGAGAGCTCATCGATGAGCTGTTTGACTTTGTGCAAGTTGCTAAACCTCTCTAGAGCACTCTTTTCATCTGTCAAATGGAGTCGTATGTACCTGCCCTGGCCCTGCCCAGGACTATTGTACAATTCAAATGAGACTGTGTCTATGAAAAAGCTTTCAAGAGCATAAGTCACTCTAAGTATAAGTATAAAAGATGGCTGGTGGCAATGAATTTGATATTGACATGGAGGAGGAAGAAGAGAGGAGAAGAGGATGAAGGAAAAGGAAGGAAGAGGGAGAGAAAAAAGGAGGGAGAATAGGGATCTTTGAAATCTGTCTCCTGGGTGTTGGGAGGGCCCTGCTTGCCTGACAAAGACACTGCAGGTTCTTTGTGTTAGACTCACCAAGCCAGGGGTCCTGATACTTTGGTGAATGCAAACTGGGAAGATAGAAAAAGTGCAGGGAGTAGGGCATAAAGATACAGAGAGCAAATAACTTTATTCTTGCCCCTACTTTCTTACCTTTTCTCCCCTGTTATGTCAACATTGATTTGTTTTCTCTGTGCAGTTTTGGAATGTAAAAATAATTAGTGCATATAAATTCATCCCACCTTTAATTCTCTACTATTTTCCTGGGAGTTTAAATACAAATAATTGTTTGGTAACTGAAAATGGACCTGCACTCTACAAACAAAATAAACCATGTCACAAAGTCATTTCATGCCTACATGTTGATAATTAGAGGAAGGAGAAGAGAGAGAGGAAGAGAACCACCCCCAAATCCAATCACTGAAAGCAGAAGAGCCTCATGGTTGGCTAGAGCAGTGAAAAGCTCAGAGCTCCAAGATTTGGCGGGTGGGTCTAAATTTAGAACTGATTTGTAGACAAATTGGAGGGAGTTCGAGAAAAGCCACCAAAACAATTAGAGGAATGCAGCTTAATTGGCCCAGCTTGGCTAAGCAACTGCTAAGCAAAGAACATTATAGAATCTGTAGCCAGAGGGAACAGCATAGACTCCAGTGAGCAGGAGGAACTATTTAGCTTGCAACAGAGAGACTCCAGAAAATAAATGGAGCCCAGAGAAGACAAGGCAAAGCTGAGGCCTAGACCCAGCCTCTCATGGGAAGGCCCATTGGGTTTCTCTGGCCAAGAACTTAAACCCCTTTGTGGGTCATTACTCCCCAAGTATTCCTGATAACAATGCATCATTATTTAATTTAATTTTCACAACCCCCATGCGAGGCAGATGTGTTTATTCCATTTTTTCAGATGAAGAAACAGAAGCTCAGGGATGCTGAGTAACTTGCCCAAGATTTCCTGGTAGCAAAATAAAGATTTAAAGTCAGATTAGTTTTAAAGCCCATGCTCATCTCTGTGGACACAATAGAACTTCCTGGGAGATGTGACAAGAAATGAAGAAACAGAGATAAAAGACCCTATAGCTGAGGCTCCCAGTGCTTCTTATGCAGTTAAAGGCCACATAAGTGGGAAGGCAAAAGAAGCCCAACCCTTTAAGGTGTACTCTGTCACAGTGCTGCGCCTTAGAACAACCGGGCTCCCAACCTCAGCCCTCTTGTCTCCTGAGATCTTGTTGCTCTTCCCAAACTAGCTGACTTTTTTCCACTTGCTTCAGACCTAAGAACCCTCTGACGTCCCAGCTGTGGCATAGCTGGAAGAAAACGGACTTCAGGTCAGATAGACCTGGTTTTCAATTCTACCTTTTTAAATTTTTTATGTTTTTGAGACAAAGTCTTGTTCTTTTGCCCAGGCTGGAGTGCAATGGTGCCATCATGGCTCACTGCAATTTCAACTTACAGGGCTCAAGCAATCTTCCTGCCTCAGCCTCCCACGTAGGTGGAACCACAAGTACTTGCCACCAAGCCCAGCTAATTTTTTTTTTTTTTTTTTTTTTTTTTTTTTAAGCAGAGATAAGGTCTCACTATGTTGCCCAGGCTGGTCTGAACTCCCAGGCTCAAGTGATCCTCCCACCTTGGCCTCCCAAAGTGTTAGAAGTACAGGCATGAGCTACTGCATCTCGCCATCAATTTTATATTTTCAAAAAAAAATTGTGTGACCTTACCCAAGTTACTCAATTTCTCTAGGCCTGAGCTTACTCACTACTTAAACAGAGCTACTTTTTTTTTTTTTTTTGAGATGGAGTCTTGCTCTGTTGCCCACGCTGGAATGCAGTGGCACGATCTCAGCTCACTGCAAGCTCTGCCTCCTGGGTTCATGCCATTCTCCCGCCTCAGTCTCCTGAGTAGCTGGGACCACAGGCGCCCGCCACCACGTCTGGCTAATTTTCTGTATTTTTAGTAGAGATGGGATTTCACCATGTTAGCCAGGATGGTCTTGATCTCCTGACCTCATGATCCGCCCGCCTCGGCCTCCCAAAGTGCTGGGATTACAGGCATGAGCCACCACACCTAGCCTAAACAGAGCAACTTAAGTCTACCTTATGAAATTGTTGGAGGAGCAAATGAGATAGTGAGCATAAATATGCTTCATAAATTGCAACATACTAAATGGAAGAGGATGTTATTGGTGATGGTATTGTAAGTTGCATTTTAAATCACTATAGACAATGCTGACTTTCTCTGGGTTTCTCTCGCTTCAGACTTGCACTTGACCCAGCCATCCCCAAAGCCATCCCTGCTCTGGTATGAGATGGGGGCTGGCCTAAAATCAGAGCAAACCAGAGACAGCTCTGAAAGCAGGCAGCTGGTGAACACCAAAGTTAAGACTGAGTCAGCCATCTGATAGATGACCTACATCAGAATAGGGCAGAATGCCAGCACTGGGACACATAGCGGAGGGCCAATGGCAGCCTGGAATCCAGAGACACATAAAACAAACAATGCTAATGGTGTAGGAAATGCCAGCTAAGATCCAGCAAGATAACTTGCATCTGAGACACAGCAGGATCTTCCTGATGGGACAGTGTTCAAAGATGGGACATTGGGACTTGACTGGAATAGGGATGAAAATTTGAATAGAAAATAATAGTACTAGGTGCTTTCTGGCCCTTATAGAGGTCTTTAAAATTCCCTGAATATTTATTTATCAGCAGGTCTAGGGAATGGGGTTTTCTAAGGCTGTGCGGATACTGAGAACAATCTTCAGTCTTTGGAGAAATGAAGAACGATAACAAGTGTAGCAGTCTGGGCGGTGCACAGACTAGGAATCAAGAATACGAGGCTTGTTCTTTCTCACTGTATTGACCTTTTCAAAGTTACTTATTACCCTTCAGTTCTCTCTTCTATGTGCAAATTACACAAAAGTCAACACTTACTCAGATGGAGTGCCTACTGTGTGGTTGGCTTTCGTCTAAGCACTTCACATGACTGACTCTTGTGCTCCTCAAAGTAACCCTACAGGAAGCTGTCATCATTATCACCATTTCGCTAAGGCCCAGAGAGAAAACCTGCCCAAGAGGAAAAGCTGAGATTGCAACCTGAACTTTCTGGCTCGGAAGCCCACCCTTGGCCACTGCATGTTGCAATCTTTTAAACAGATCCTGAAAGAGATGATTTCTGAGGCTCTTTACAACAGCACAAAACATCAGTGATGGGTGAGCCCTTGAAGATAACCTATCACAATGTGCTCTTTTTGCCAATGAAGAGACCCAGAGAGACAATCAAGTGCCCAGCAGTGAACAGGCATCTCGCTCTAAAATTCAGTCACTGCATGATTCAAAATCATGGAAGAGGAAGATTCATTTATCAGCCAGATGTTCCATGGACATCACAGCTGTGCCTACACATACAATTTCTGCATCTGTAGTGGATGTTTTGATATTATCAAAAACCTTTCTCCGTCCTCATCTCAGGTCCTTTGTATATCCTGGCCACAAAACCTAAGCACTGATTCCTGACTTTTGTGGTTTGCAGATGCTTTTGGGGATCTTGTGAAATGTGTGAATTACTTTGCAGGTAAAAATAGACATACACTTCAATTTGGGGAAAGGGGATTATGAACTCTCTGAAACTCTCCCATGAATCTCTAGGGGTCTATAAGCTGCAAATTATAAAACCTCTGCTGCAGATAATGAGAACACCAGAGCACAGTAGAATGGAAAGGATAGATAGATTCTGAAGAGTCTCTCAGGAGATGGAAGGCCAAGCAATAGGGTCAAAGACCTTCTACTCCCTGAGTTGAACAGAAGATAGAGGAGAGGGCAGTGGAAGGTCTTTGATTCTGCTACTTGACTTTCTGTCTTCTGAGAGACGCTTCAGAAGCTACTCTGTTCTTTCCATTCTATCTTCCTCCTTCACTTTGGTCTGGGGTGGAGATTTCCTGCTCACAGTCCAGTCATATCTACACCCACCCTTAAGCTTACTCACCACTTAAACAGAGCTAATTAAGTCTACCTTCCAAGATTGTTGGAGAAGCAAATGAGATAGCAAGCATAAATGTGCTTTGTAAATTGCAAAGTGCTGAATGCAAGCGGGTGTTATCAGTGATGGTATTATAAGTTGTATTCTAACTCACTATGGACAATGCTGACCCCCTCTAAGCTTCCCTCACTTCAGGCTTGTGCCAGACCCAGCCATCTCCAAAGTTACATATGTCCTGGTATGAGACAGAGGCTGGCCTAAAATCAGAGCAAACAAGAGAAGGCTCCAGCAGCCAGTGAACACCAAGGTTAAGACTAAGTTAACCATCTGAGAGATGACCTTTGTCAGAATAGGGCAGAATGCCAGCACTGGGACACACAGCAGAGGGCCAATGGCGACCTGAAATCCAGAGATACATGGAACAGATAAAGCAAGTGGTATAGGAAAAGCGAGCTAAGATACAATGGAAGTTCCATGAAGACGGACCCTCCTTGGTCTTGTGTGCGGGTGTGTCCTCAGTGCACAGCACAGTACCTGGCACAAGTCCAGAGCCCAGAAGACACTTGTGGGATGATGGTTTGTTTACGGTGCAGGAGCCAGAGAATGGGAAACTTTGCACATTATCAATTTATCCTTGTCCTTGATTTTTCCTTCTTGGGTATAGGAGCAGAAGCAGGTATGGCAGATGACCTAGGTTAGCTCAGGTTTCTCTAGGAACAGACCCTGAGATGAGGATTCTTGTGAGTGATCTGTTGAAGGTGCAAGCAAACTAAAACAAAAGCTGTAAGGATGTGAGGGAAGGAGGATGGAGCAAGGAGAAGGGCTCAGCAAAGCTACAGTCATTCTCAGCTTGATCCCAGAAATACCAATATGTACAAATAGCACCACAGAGTGGCCCCACCTTGAGACAAGGTTATCAGGCTTTCGTGCTCTTATATCAGTCAAGACATAACATCTGAGACACTTCCTGGTAAGATGGCTCCTATCAGAGCCAGCAGAGAACAATTCTCAGGAGTCAGATGCAGTGGTGGGTTGTGAGAGCCATTACCCCCAGCAGCTGGGGGGATGGCCCAGAAAGCATATTGGGGTGGGATACCAGCTGTCTGCTACATACTCTAAGTGCCAACTCAGATAGATTGATGGTGGCTGCCAACAGCTTTGCAATGAGGAAAGGTCAGAAGCCAAGCCTTGGCTCAGCTGAAAAGCACCAAGATGGATTAAGCATGTCTGCTGGGGGCAGAGAAACACAGCCCGAGTGGCACCTATTTGCCATTCTGAGCCTAAGGGGAAACTGGATCTCTGCTAATTATCAGAGATCTAGCGTGGTCCAGGGACTCTGGAGCAATTTTATGTGCCACGCAATTTAGAATCTTATCCTATACCATGTCAGATAGTTTCCTGTGTTTTGATTGACTATAGGTAGAAACCAGATAGGCAGCCAGTAACTGAAAGACAGCTTTCCCAAGTGAAAGCAAAGGAGTTACTTGAAAATAGACAACCTTTTAGCAGAGGATGGCAGTCACCCTCAGAGCCCAGAACAGCAGAATATAACAGAAAATAGGAACAGAGGTGTTAGGAAATAGACACTGAGCATTTGAGCACCTTGGAATGAAGGCAATGACCAGACTGAAGGCTAAGAACCCATGTCTTGGGCTTCTCTACCCCCACAGACCCTAGCAATGTGCCAAACACACAGCCGTTCCTGAGTACCTATGGTTTAGATGTTTGAAATCAAGTAAACCAAGCCTTGGAAACCAACTCTTGGAGGGAAGAGCCTAAAGCTCCAGAATTTCTAGAAATTTTCTCCCATGCAGATCTGTAGACACTCTAAGTGAAAACAAGAGCCTGGTTTCCTTTGTATGTCTCAGGATGTGGTGAGTGAATCTCTGCTTTCATCTGTTATTATTATAGACTTTGGTGTCAGAAGAGATTGGGGTGTGGTGTAGAGACGCAGCCATTGAAGGTGTTCTACCTGGGCTTCGTTTCATGAGCCTGGCAGGCCTGAGTAAATAAGAAACCTGTTCCTCGCCATGATGAAGTACCTGTGCAGGGGGTTGGGGTGACTCCCCCTTTGCTTCCTCAGGCCAGGAGAGGTTACTGGAGGCTCACAATGGTCCTAACAAAGAGGACAATGAGGACAATAGCAACAGCTATGTCCACAAATATCTACTACTGCCTTACAAGGTATAAAGCGCTTTCAATTCATACTGCCCCTTGATCTTCAAAACAACTCAGTGAGGGAGGCAGGGGAATGGAAAGACCCAGGATTTTTCTGGGTGGGGTGAAAGTAGGGAAGGAGATAGGAAAGGAAGGTATGTCTCACAGGGTACCATGATCCATCCTCTTTCCCTGAATGAACCCAGAGTTGCACTTCCAGGGAAACCAGGAACTGAGCTGATGGTTGTAGCCACAGTGGGACACAGCATGCTCTTTGAGGGCAGGACAAGTGAGAGATTATACGATGGGTGGACCACCCCACAGAAATGCGTCCTCCCTTGGCATTTATCTATTTGTTTGCTTCCTCTAGCTTGGTCATTCTTAGCCTTCAAAATTCAATTGAAATAGAATTATCATATGATCTACCAATTCCACTCCTGGGTATGCACCCCAAAGAATTGAAATCAAGCACTCAAGTAGACACTTGTACAGCTGTGTTCATAGTAGCCAAAAGGTAGAAACAACCCAAGTGTCTATCAACAGTTGAATGGCTAAACAAAATGTGGTGTGTGAATATATATATACACACACACATACATATGTATATATGTGTGAATATATATATACACATATATACGTATATATGTGTGTGTGTATATATATATGAATATTATTCAGCCTTTGAGAGGAAGGCAATACTGATTCATACTACAACATGGATGAAACTTAAGGACATTGTTCTGGGTGAAAGAAGCTAGACACAGAAAGATAAATACTGTGTGATTCCATTTATGTGAAGTGTCTAGGGTAGGCAAATTCACAAAGACAGAAAGTAGAATCGAGGTTTCCAGGAGCTGGGGTGATTGGGAAACAGGGAGTGTTTGCTGCATGGGCACAGGGTTTCTTTCTGGGATGATGAGTGGTTTCTGGGGATGGATGGTGGTGATGGTTGTATAGCACTGTGTATGTACTCAATGCCTCTGGATGATACACAAAAGAATGGTTAAAATGATAAACTTTGTTATGTTTATTTTACTACAGTAAAATAAATAAATAAATAAATAAGAAATAATTTCAGTTCAGGGAGCTCATGGCCTTCTGAAAGTTTTCGTGGCCCCAGCCTGATAATGTCAGCATTCTCTGTGTGCCTGGGAACACACTGTACCCAGGCAGTTAATGTTCTCAACTGTCTCCAAACTAAGCTCTGAGCTCCTGGAGACTATGGTCTGTGTCCTCTTCTACTTCCCTTTTCTGGCTCTGACCCAGTGCCTAGCACATTGTGACAATTTGATAATTCTATTTTAAAGCAATAAATCTGACATATGTGGCATGCTTAAAATGCATAGTATAGGTTTATTTAAGTAATAAAATAGATATTAACTATGATCCCAGTGATGGTTGGTTGGATGAACTTGGTTCAGGTTCTTCTTAAATTTATCTGATTCTTCTTTCCATTGTCATTTTGAATGGGCCACATAGCAAGTGAATTGACTGAAAAATGGTGAACCTGATATAGAATAAATGATAAACAGTTTACTAACAGTTCTTAACACAGGCCAATACCCCTACTGGAGAGATTCTTCTCCCACTACGCTTTTTTAGCTTGGTCAACTCATACTCTTCCTTCAGGCTGAAACATCTCCATACCTGGGGAGCCACCCTTGACCCCTTGCATGAGGTAACACCTTGCCTCTCTGCCTTGGACTGACATGAGCCCGTGATGCGATATTGTCTCTTCTTTCCTCACACTTGTCTCACGGTGTTATATTACTTCGGTACTCTTTCTGGCTTCCCCATTCGACAGTCAGGTTCATAAGAGTAGGAATACTACACTCCCAGCATCCAGGAAAACTCCTAGCATGTGGGAATTTCCCAATAAACACGGATTGGAAGAATGACTCAAGAAATGAGGAGTGAATGAATGCAGTGATGTGGACATGAAACTGTACAAAGTGTATGACCAATCCCTCTTCACCAGTTGAAAGGGCCCTCAAAGATCACTGAATCCAACCCTTTCAACAAACAGATGAGGGAGGTGAGGTCCGGAAAGAGAAAGTGAATTTACCTCAGGTGGATAACAGAGCAATAGACAAACAGGAACTGGAATCCAGGTATCTCATGATTCTGTGCTATTTCCATGATAACACTTCTCCCTGCTCCTCTCAAGGTCAAGATTTCCGTCATCCAAAATGATATGTGATGTCATACCTTTGAGCTTAAGCCATAAGCTCACATCATGCATGGTCTTTTGAAAATACCATTCATTTTAACAGAGACATTCTGAAGAACAATGCATTAAACTAAAGTGTCCCTTGTCTAGTGGAGTTTAAAGCATCAGACTTGGCTGGTGGGGAATAGAATTGGGAACATTTTACAGTCTCAATTGGTGCTCCTAAATCTTTATAATGAGGCCAGTCTATCCTCTTATGAAAATCTGAATCAAGTGAGATTGTCATAAAGTCAGCTGAGACCTACTTGCCTGAAGTTATGTTATATGGTCAAGGGTGGGAGCGAGTGGGAAGAAAATGGTGAAGAGGGTAAAGGATTAGACAGAAGACCCACCTGAGAGCTAGAAAAGGAAAACAGAGTGATAATGTGCCCATCCATTCCTAATTCTATCAAGGGGAGAGCGTAGACAAACTTCAGTCCTGAATCACAACCACCTTGAGTTTGAGGAAACTGAGTATGCTTCATTCATACAAGTGGACAGACGTTGCCTTCTCTGCTCACTATAGGTGTTATGCCCAACCTCAAGGCATGAATCATGTCTGGTCTAAGCCAATCATGGCAGTCTCACTGGCTGAGCACTGAGCATGTGACCCCATTCTAGCCAATAAACACAAGGAGAAGCCCATCTGGAATCATTGGGGAGAGGATTTTCTCTTTGGAAAAGGAGAAAGCCAGTTTTTTCTCTCACTAAGTTCCTTTTTCCTTAGAACTCTGACGTGCAAGGACATCATGTGTTCAGCTGTGGCAGCCATCTTAGATCTTCAAGGGAAGATGTTTCCAGCACAGAGGAGCACAAAATAGCAGGACTGTGAGTTCTGAATGACATCATTGAGCCACTGAACTGACCCTGAGATCTTCTGTTTCTCATTAAGTGAAATGCTAAATACCCATATGAATTAAGTCATTGTTAGGGTTATGGTTTAAGCCAATGGTCAACAAACATTTCCTATAAAGGATCAGATAGTAAATATTTCCAGCATTGCAGGCTATATGATCTCTGTTGCAAGTACCCAACTCTGCCATGGTAGCACCAAAAATAGCAGCAGACAATACATAATCATGTAGCATATGTAAGTGAATAGGCTGTGTTCCAACAGAACATTATTTACACAAACAGGCAACAGGCTGGATTTGGTCCATGAGACATAGTTTGTGAACTTCTAGTTTAAGTCATTGATACATTAATCTTACAAATATTTATTAAGAACTTTCTACATGCCAGCCACAGTTCTAGGTGCTAGGTGTGGCTCAGTTATAACTAAAATCAAAACGGATTAAGTCTCTGCCCTCTGAAGCTTATACACTGCTCAGGAAGGTGTACAATGAACAAATGAGAAAATAAAGAAGATTATTGCAGATTGTGATAAATGCTGGATGTAAGTGGCATGATGTGATGGATAATTTTGAGGTTGCGCAGAGTGAAGGGGATGGAGCCAGTTGAGATGGATTGGGAGAGAAGACATGTCTAAGATGAGATTTGAGACCTAAAGAATAAGAAAGAACTTACTACATGAAGAAACAGTAAAATCCTGCAACAAGCAATAGCAGTTGAAGAAGCAAAAACTCAAGGACAGGAATACTTTGGGCGTATTCAGGAAGCCAAAAGAAGAATGACAAGGGAGACAAGAGTATGTAGGGTCTAGATCATGCAGGGTCTTGAAGGCCTGGGAAGAACCATGGATTTTACACCAAGAGCAATGCAAGGTTCTACAGAGGGAAGTGGCATAGTGATGTTTACATTTTTTTAATGGTCAGTCAGTGGGTTGTAGGGAGGCAAGAGTGAAGCAGAGATGCTGGTTGGGAAGCTATTGCAATAACCCAAGAATTTTATAAGATGTATCTCAATTCACCTAAGCAGGTTACAAAAGGTTTCCCCCCGGGATGGTAAAGACAGACTGAGAAAATAAAATCTGAGAACCCAGAAATTCCAGGAAGAAAGCTCCAGAAAGATTGGCTTCTTTATGAGGATATTCATGAAATCACAATTCAATAAGATCCTGAGACAGGGTGACTTGGTGCCATGAACCAAGAGCTGTGATGGATACTCTTCTTTGCCAGCTCATACAGAGCCATGTTCACTTGCTTCTCCTGAGTTTAGGAAGCACTGGCACAACTTAGAGGTGGCTGTGTGCCCCCTTCTGCACACCAACTGGGACAAAGTATTGCGGAGGCATGCACTGACCACTCCACCATCCTGCTTCTCTAGTTACTTAGTCTTATACTGTGGCACTGTGCTCCAAAAAGGATGCTAGTGGAGAGGTTTGTCAGACTGTGTATTTATTCCTCACGTTGTTCCACAGCGGATTTGAAGCAGCTTTCAAGAAATATGTGTGATAAAGTAAAAGATATAAATTAAATATATCAAGACTAAGAAAAATACAAATTACATAAAACATGAGACTGGGGGCAGAAGGGAAAGCTAAAATGCAGGTTATAACATCCTACCTGGTTGCCATCACAAAAAAGGATGGGAAATCCCATCTGTTTGTGGATTCCTACTGTCTTATTTATATTCCCTGCAGCATTACACAGCTTCCACATTGACACCAACCCCTGGGGCTTTTTGGCCACCCACACGGTGACCAAATGCCCAGTGAAGGTGCCCCACTCTCCCTGCTTGCCTCTGTGTTGATCACAAAAACAGTCTTTTCTCCACTCTGGGTAGGAAGGAAAAAGTGCAGCTGGTGTCTGCAATTTTCCACTCAGTTGCTTTGTTCTGGGTTTGGTTTAACTTAATGATTTCTCAATAAGATTTGAATTTCTTCAAATTAATAAAGGCAAAATGCTAACAAGCAAGGGAATGGAACCAAGACCTGAGATCCCATCCTTCAGAGTCTGGGGAAGGCATCTAAGTTCCCAGGGCCAGAGGTCCTGGGAGTGGGTCAAGGACACAGTGGGGCTGACAAGGGAGCACATCCATGAACCAAGTGGCCCGCCTGGTTCTCACCCTGATTCAAGGCTAAAAGCCCATTAACCAGGACTGGAGAGCTCAAGACTCAGCTCAGGCTCAGGCCACTTTGAACAAATCATTTTCCCTCTCCTCCTGCCCTAACTAAATGAGATTGGCTGGTTTGTCAGGAAGGATTTAATTTTGAGGCTGGAGGGAAGGAGGCAGTAGCCCACAAGGACACAGATTCTGTGGATGGCAGTGAGGGCCACAACACTCTTCTCCAATTGAAACTGTCTCATGGACACCCCTCTCTCTGTCTGCTCCTTCTCTGACGTTTTCCCTCCATCCCCCATCATCCCATCAACCTACCACGGTGCCTCTGCCCTATCTTTGTCTTTAGGCCATCGGTGTCTCTCATGGGTCTTTCTGGCCAGGCAGTTCCTGTTAGTGTCCCCTCTCTGGCTCAGCACTCTCAGGCTTCCAAATCCTTCTCCTATGAACTGTCTCCACAAGCAGCCTAGGCAGGAGGGGTCACTCCATCACCAGTACCTCCTGTCCCTCCACAACTCATCAAACCCCACCCCAAGATCTGACTTAGATGGATTGCCTGCCACTCTCTGATCATCCACAAGGTTCTTCTGGCTGTTCTCAGCTAGCAGCCCTGGTTAGCTGCTCCAGGTACAACATCTGCCTCACCTGTGCCAAGTTACATGCACCTCCCTCCCCTGAACCTGATGGAGGTGACAGGGCTCTATCACAAGAGACATCCTGGGATTCTGAAGTAGAGTGACCAACTCCTCCCACTTTGCCCAGTACTTCCCAGTTTTAAAACTAAAAGCCTCAGATCCTAAAAATCTATTCAGTCCTGGGGTAAACTGGAATAGTTTCAACAAGATCCATTCATTCTCTTGTTAGCCACCCCACAAGAGAACTAGACTTGGACTCTGAGAATCAGCTTTCAGCCCCAACTCTGCTCCATACTAACTGTAATCATTGACAACACATGTCTCCCTCTCCATGAACTAAATGATGGCGATCCCTTCCCTGCCTACCTTTCAGATGATAGATGTGAAATGCTTAGTGAACACTAAAACACTGGACAGATGTAGAGGGGGTTTTATTACCCAGTGTTTATGACCTAGAGGCCAGAATATTAGCAATTTCAATTAATCAAATAAATGGAAAAATGAATTGGTTTTATGAAAACAGATTTCCGAACTTTGCCAAGAGTTCAAGGCGGGGGCACAGGAAAGAAAACAATCCAAAGGGCCTGTAGCTCTGGCTGAGATAAACCCAAGCAGAGGCTTGGGCATCCCCACCCTTAGCTCCAAGAGGCCAGAACATGTCTGCCTGGGACCTACACACTCAGCTCCAGGATGAAGTCTCATCAAGATCCTTTCTCAGCCACAGAGAAATCAAATGCAGTTTATTCTTCATTGCCCATGCTGTGATTGAATAAGATGATACCGTGGCAGCTGAGCATCATTCACCTGGGGCTTCAAAAGCTGTTTGAGTGCTCACCCTTGAACATTGGTATGTTTGGTGCTGTGGGCTGTGAAATAATCTGGGCATGTTCTGACATGCCCTAGGACAGTCCCCTCTCCTTCTATAGTTTCTACTATAGAGATTTCCCCACAAACACTGATGAGAAACACCGGCCTAAACAGGACAGGCATTGTCTTGGAGTTTGGGTCCTGATGCTTAGAGTTGAATATGGACATAGCTATAATGGCTGGCTCCCTTCCTCTGTTCTGGGAGGAAGGTCATGGCTAGGGCATACATTCAAACTGTTTCATAGATAGCACAGTGCCCACTGTGAAGCAACTTCTCTTCTAGGTGGGGAGGCAGGCAGAGAAATGTCCACCCGTAAGCAGTTCTAATATAAGGCCTTCCAAGTCCGCAGTAAGAAATGGGACCATTTATGCCCGCATGAGCTTAGGCAGGGCAAGTGACAATCTCATCAATAATTAGTGAGCAAGGTTTGCTGTGGACAATTTGTAATGCAGATAATCTGTCCCTGTGTAATTAAGAATGGATTGTATCCAGTTCTGGTTTATGGGTTTATGGCATTGAGGCCTTGTGAGTCCAATAAAGAAAAACAACAATAAAACTAATAGCTTCCTCTCCCCCTGCTCAGCTAATCAATGAGAAAAGAAGCTTTGCCTTAGACCAAGCCGCTGCTGGACTGGAACTTTTCAATGAGCCTTTGTGGAAGTCACCAGTGTCCCCACACTCATTGCATCTGGAGGGTAGGGTGAGAGCCAGCCCAACCCCACCCAGGCCCACTCGTTTGCAGCATTAGTAACATTATTTGCTGATGAATTCCACTTTCGAAAGCCAGCAACAGTGAGATATATGGGGCTTTGCCTAGATTAAAATAACAGCGCCCACTGCTTTTTAACATGATAGAGATTTTTAAAATAAAGAATGTTCTTAATGTTCATCTCTTTATTTTATAAAGGAGAAAATGAAGTTTTGGAGTGTATATGAGGGGGTGGGGCGTAGAGACCAATCAAGCACCTTGTTGGAGAAACAAAAATTGAAATCAGATCATTTTGATTCCATCTGTGAAATAATTGCAAATATGTACTGAATATTTACTATGACAAGCCACTGTTCTTAGAACTTGATGGGTGGACGAGATGTACATCCTTGTACATTAACTAAAGCTTGATGTACATCCTTTAGTTAATCCTTGTGACAACCCTATGAGGTAGGTACTGTTACTATCCTAACTTTGCAAATGGAAAAATAAAAGCACAGAGAAGTTAGGTAACTTGCCCAAGGGTCACACAGCTAGCAGACCAAACTGAGATTAGACCTCAGACTTCAGACATCAGACTCTTGAGCACTAACCTCTCAGCACCATTGCCTCTTGGTTGAACACATCCTGGAATCTGCAGCTATTTGGGCAATCATTAATTACAGACTGAGCCTGGCTCCTTTGCTTATTCTTTTAACATTTATTCATTGATTCATTCACTTATATTTATTGAGCATTTACTACATATCAGGCTGTAAGGCCTCCAAATGAGTAACACCCAGTTTCCGCCCTCTAGGCGCTCACAACTCATTACTGTCTCTCCCCTAAGTGACAGTCTCCTGTTTTGTAGATTACATTCATTTTCAACAGCTGTTGTAACAAATTGGCAAACTCAATGGCTTAAAACTGCATTCATTTATTAGCTCCCAGTTCTGTGGTTCAGAAGTTCAAGTGGTCTTCAGGAAGGAGAATAAGGGTCTGGAGGCAGGGAACTTAAGGACAATTCATGCTGAATCCAGGAAAAACACCAAGGTGTAGGGGCAAGAATCTGAGGCCAATTCGTACTGACTTCCCAAAGCTGAATCAAAAGGATAGCACCTAGGTCTGGGGTCAGGGAAGCTAAGGCCAATTAACACCAACTTCCTAAAGCTAAACCAAAAGGAAAAACCCCACCTCCCCACTCCAGAGTAGCAAAGGAGCAAAGGCTACTCTTCCTACAACCCTCCCCTTCCACCAAGTCTCAGATGGAAAGGGAGAGTGCCTTCGATGGGCCAAGGGTCAAGCAGGGACCATCCCTTCATCTGCATAGGGCACCAGTTCACTTCAACCTTTAATTAGCCACAGGCTAAATTCTTCGTCCAGATAAGCGGTAGCCAATAGGAACCTCAACAGGAGTACTTAAAACCCAGAAAACTTTGCAACTGGACCCTTGAGCTACTTGCTTGGGCTCACTCCCACCCTGTGGAGTCCTTTTTCACTTTAATACCTTCCTGCTTTCCCTACTTCCTTCCTATCTTTCAGTCCTTTGTTACTTTGTGTGTTTTGTCCAATTCTTTGTTCAAAAGGCCAAGAAACTGAGTAACTTACACTTGAGGCCCTCCTTCCGGTAACAGCCTTGGGTAGGCTCTTTGTTTAATCTCATAGTGCTGAAGTCAATGTGTCAGCTGGCCTGGGCTCCTCTCAGGAGGCTTTGGGAGAAAATCCACTTACGGATCACTCAGGGTGTTCGCAGATTTCAGTTTCATGCAGCTGTAGGACTGAGCACGGAGGTCGTTCTCAACTTCCAGAGGCTGTTTGCATTCCTTGGCTCATGGCCTCCTGCATCTTCAAGGCCAGCAACAGCAAGTTGAATCCTTGTGCTTTGAATCTCTCTGACTTCACCTGCTGTCCTCCTCTACTGCCTTTAAGAACACATGGGATTACATTGAGCCCACTCAGATAATCCAGGTTAATCTTCCTATTTTAAGGTCAACTAATTAGTAACCTTAATTACATCTGCAAAGCCCCTTTTGCTGTAAATGTAATGTATTCATGGACGTGGTATCTCAGCCTATTCAAAGATATTAGAGATCAGAGGTGTGATCTTGAGGATGGGGACATTTAAAAATTTTTGCCTACCGCATAAGCCAAATAGGTGGTATCTACATGACCTTGGCCCATTAACCCTGGGTAGGTGCCCCTATGCAGGTGACACTATTACACTTGCAGTGTTTGTATCCAATAGGCCTTAAGCCATTTAATAAAAAGAACTTAGTTATTCTCCATATCTTGGGGAGGTGCTACCATAAGACATTACTACCACCTTATCTTATATTAGCTGAGATGTGGCAAGAGTAAGATCCCACTGAAGAAGTACCTGGGGACCCCAGGGTCTCAAAAGCAAGAGTGAGAAAGAGGTGCTGAGCTGGGGTCATTGAGTCTTCACTCTCATTCTTAACTCCTCCTTATCTTGAGCTAACCTGATTGGTGCAGGGAGCCATTAGGACCCTCAGCCTCACTCATGAGTGCAGCCTGGCATTGATTTTAGTGCAACAGACCCATCATCCAATTTGCCTAGTGTGGGTCCAGGGGAGCAACACATCTACAAGTGACACCATTTTCATTCTTTCATGATACTGATGCCACCTATAGCATGGTTTCTACTCAGATCTTTAGTGCCCAGCTCTTTCCTTCCCCCTCTTTGCATACATCTCTGCCACCGCAATGGTCAAAGCCCTGATCTGATAGAACTCTATACCCAAACTCGCAGCAGTGCTGTACTCCTGACTTTGAGTCTTACCTGCCACCTGTATTTGTGATGCAGGGTCCTTTGCATTTGATTAGATCCAGATGGAATTGATATCCATCTGAATGGAGTCTGAGTTCTCCATGCCAGTTTGGATGCTGTATAAAGTGGTCTGGTGGTCAACTTTCTACCCTGTGGGTACCAACTCTGGAGCTCAGGATGGTAATGCACATGATTCTCAATGAATGTGGAATGAATGAATGAACTGGATGGGTACCCTGCAGCCCTGGTGTATATCTCCTTGTTTTCCACCTTCACCTCCAGAATGATGCTCTGGAGGTTCCAACGTGCCCCGGGCCAACATCTGAGTCACTCACCTGCATTCTTTCATTCTTTTTTTTTTTTTTTTTGAGACACAGTTTCACTCTTGCTACCCAGGCTGGAATGCAATGATGTGATCTTGGCTCACTGCAACCTCCGCCTCCTGGGTTCAAGTGATTCTCCTGCCTCAGCCTCCCAAGTAGCTGGGATTACAGGCACCCACCACCACGCCCAGCTAATGTTTTGTATTTTTAGTAGAGATGGGGTTTCACCATGTTGGCCAGATTGGTCTCAAACCCTGACCTCAAGTGATCCACCCGCCTCGACCTCCCAAAGTGCTGGGATTACAGGAGTGAGCCACCACACCCAACCATCACCTGTATTCTATAACCACCTCCAAGGTGCTTCCTAGGACCAGGTGAGGATGCAGCAGCAGAAGCTAGAGAACTCTGACCCCCACCCATCTCTTCTTATCTGCAGTAGCAGGGGCTTACCAGAGTCACTGTTTCAGGTCACAGACCCCAATCTCTAACTCCACAGTTTAATTACAGTCACTGAACTATATAAACTCTGACTAATCTTAGGATTATGCAAAATCTTCACCTTCCAGGTAGGGCCATATTGAAAAACCTTTAGTGCCCTCTCTGTCAAGGTCAAGCTGGGTCAGTTGAGGTAGAGTTGGTGTAGGGAAGAGGAGGGGGGAGTAAAGTAAATGAGGGGAGAGATTGAGTCCAATGACACAGTGACTGAACCCCAAACATACAAAGATCTTCCCAAGAACAGGCAAAGGCTTCCCTAAGAAAACTTGTTTGAACTTTTTTCATGGTATCCCTTAGCCATTTTGTCTATTTCCCTTTATTCTTCTATAAGTCCCAATTGTCTCGCCCACCCATTTTACTTTGTTCAGTCTTTAGTCATACTAAGGTGTAAATGACTGATAATGTAAATGAGTATCTAAAGTAAAGTAGCAGAGCCTGAAGAGATTTTAGAAATCATCTGGTTTAACATGTCCTATAAATAAAAATTGAGACTCGGAGAATTGAAATGTCAGCTTGAGTGACTACCAGGATTAGACACTTCTATACCACAGTGTTTCACTGTGCTGTCATTTGCTTTCAATGACTAGTAGATACGGGAACACTTCTAAGGGCATTCAGAACGTCTCATCATTCCTAAAATCAGAGATTATGGCCCAAAGTAGACTGGAAGGGGTTCAGTTAAATAAAATAAGGTCACGTGGTCTCTAAACTGCCAGTGGAATGGGTTCCAAAGGTTTCTTGTAAGTCACCTGTTTAGGAGACAGAAAGTATGTTCCAATAGAAATTCAGCTCCATCCAGAAAGTACAGTTCTTGAGTCCTCGCTGTGTGCAAAACCTGTAAATGGAGCTTGGAAGCCCAAGTAAGCAACAGAAGGCCAGGCTTGGATGCAGCTGGATGAAAAACACTAATAATGGCATTTTCAACTGACACCTCAGGCACCAGCAACACATCACTGGCTGCCACTGGAAAGGTTCTCTTCTCTCCTTTGGAGAGGCCCTAGGCAGAGGGGTAGGAGTTTAACAGATGGTAGTGTAAGACAGGTTGGGAGCAGGCTGGGTGGAACATGGTGTGAGCACAGAGCAGGGGAATGAGTCTGAGCAGTCATTTGTATGACATCTCTCAGTTGGTGGCTAATTCCTTAGAGAAAGAGTGAGGGGACTGGTCAAAATAGGTGGTGAGGGAACTGTTGTTTCATTTGCTGCATCCAAATCCCCTGTGGTTGGTAAGAATGCTAATTCCAGGGCCATCTTCCTGAAATATCAGGCTTGGTTATTCCAGGGAGAAGTCCAGGAAATACTAATACTGTGCCAGGTTGGGAAGCTCTGAGTCTAGAGAACCAATAAGTTAGGCTCTGCTGTCTCTGCTGACCTCTCAGCAGCACCTGAATCCCAACTCAGGCTGCCCTGCTCACTGCTCCTCTTCCTTTCCATCTCTCCCGTGCAGATTCACTTCCAGAAGGAGCAAAGCTGTTTCTGACCAGGAAATGTTTCAGTCTCCCCTGAAGCTGCACAGTAATTTAAGGGTTGTACTTAGACCTTGGGCCACAGAGGGAGCATAACATGTTCCAGAAGCCTTGGACTTCTCTTAAAATGACCTTCCCTTACATCAGGAATAGGAGGCTTCCCTGGGATACTGTGTATAAAACACACAGCACTCAGTGGCAATGGAGGGAGGGGAACTGTGTTCAACATTGTCCTCTTGAGTCCTAGCAGTTGGGTATACTGGCCAGAGGAAGGTATAAGAAGGAAAAGCAGAGGAGAAAAGATGAATGAAGAGGCTCAAAAGTCAACAAAGAGGTCATACACTTGTTACAAGGTAATGCTTAATGAGAACATACTATATGTCAGGCCCTATTTTGAGAGTATTACACATATTAATGCATATAACCCTTACAACAACTCTACGAGGTAGGTGCTGCTGATACTCCCATTTTATAGAGAAGAAAAGTGAAGCCCAGAGATGTTCTTTACCTTTCCCCAGGATCACAGTGGTGGAATTGGTATGATCCTCATTCAGGTATATCAGACTCAAAGAACAGGTGCCCTTTCCTTTCTCACCATACTCCAGGTGTAGAGTTTATGGGTAGGGAGTAAGGAGAAAACATCTCCTTCCTGCATGCCATCACTGCCTGTACCAAGAGCACTGGAATGCAATGAGTTCTTATCAAGTGCTCACTTGGCCTTCACAGGTGCCCTGTGAGGTAGGTACCAGTATCATTCCCACTTTCCATTGGAGGACATTGGGCACTATAAGCCTAAGTAAGTCACTTGAAGCAACACAGAGAGGAAGTCTGGCTCTAGAACTCCTATCTATGCTGTCCCGACTTTTCTGCCATAAATTAAGAAGGAATGAAAAAGAAAGATGGAGATCTTGGCCAGGAGGGAATGAGGGTGCCTGCTATGTGCTAGGCAACATACTAGGGGCTGCCTGTACCTAGTCACATCTAATACCTGAATTACAACAAGCCTAGGTTTGGAGAGTGCCTTGACTGAGCTCATAGAGCTGAAAAGGGCTAGAATCAGGATTCGAACTGGGTTTTCTCTGAAGTCTGTGCTCTTTTCATTCACCAGCACACACACAGAGGCACAAGTGCGAGGAATCAGGGGCACGAGCTAGTCACACACAACAGTCTGGGGCAGAATGCAAGCCTGAAAGCCAAAGGGTGCAGGGCTCAGGCAGGTCAGTCTGGTAGGTGGACTTCTAAGAAAAGGTAGAGAGAAGGTGAGTGAGTGAGGAGGTACATTTGGAGCTACTTGAATGGTTTGGTTCTGACTAGGAGCTGTGTCCAGTTTTTTATTTTAAAAAAATACTTACATTGGATCGCTCTAAATAAATGATGGAGTCCGTTTCCAAATTGGCTTTTATTTTCATGTGTTAACAACTAATTACAGGCACACTCTGCAGGCAGCCCCTTTCTAAGCCTGCAGAGCCATTAGTTGTGGAGCATTTGCTCTCTTGGCATACATGTTTAAAGATACCCTTGCCTCTCTGTACTCCCTCTTTGAAGGGGGGCCCTGCTTGCTGATAGGCTGCCCCTCTGCCCACGAAACCTACTGAGTCCAGAGCAGCTTGACTCCCTTGTTTCAAATACAGTTTTCACACAGAGGAAAGCAAGGCATGCATTTAGAGCCCCATTCAGATCCTGTGATTTCTGGGAGCCCCCGGTTAACATTTATCTACGTACAGTTTTTGCAGATAGCACTGACCAGCTGCCAATTCTCTTGGAAAAGAGGACAAACCATAGGTAGGCTTGAATAACTCTTCAAAGCACCACCACCATATAAGCAACAAGCTTGTCACAGAGCTCCTTTCTTCACCTTTCAAAGAAGGAGCGTTGCCTCTTGACAAAACTCTTCCTGGGTGTTATTATTCATACCTAAAGGTAGTGAAATATTGTTCCTTTACATCATACTCTACACTTCACTCTGCTTCCCAATCCAGACTAACAGGTCTCCTATTTATGGAATTATAATGACATTCAATGGCATCTGTGGAACTTGTGCTACGTGTTAAGTACTTAACATGAATCGTGGAGTCCTTACATAAGTCCTGGGGGCTTGGTGCTGTTTGCATCTCCACCTTCATATGAGGAAAACACGCAGTGGAGAGTCAGAGATGAATCACTCATGAGGTAGTGGCAAACCCAACCACTCTACTCTGTTGGTAGAATGGGCTGGAACATTTGAGATCTTGTGTCCAGCCTCTTCATCATCATGTGAGGAGACTGACATGTGTGGAGGCCAGGCCTTGGTCATACGGCCAGCTAGTGATAGAGCCAGGACTAGAATCAGACCTCCTCACTCCTGGTGCCACCTTCTTTCCACTCTGCTGAAACAGCCAGACAGACCTGAATCCATACCAGTTTCTACTTAATGGTTGAGTGTCTTTGGGCAAATTACCAGATTCATTTTCCTCATCTATAAAATAGGAATATTAACACATATCTTGTAGATTTGCAGCAAAAAAAAAAAAAAAATTAGAAACAGAGAACACCCAAACTAGCTCTTTGGACACAATAAACATGCTGTTCTCTCTTCCTCTCTCCATGGCAATGTTTTTGAGACAGAGAGGAACCACATCTATTGACTGTCCTAGAATATTTTTGTAAAGATATATGCAATTTGTAAGGCTAAAAATAGATTAACATCTATGAAAAATAAAGTGTTCCTATAAATCAACGGCTCTCAACTGAGGGCAATTTTACTCCCCAGGGGACATTTGGCAATACCTGGAAATACTTTTTTTTTTGTCACAACTGTAGTGGGAGAGAATTTGCTACTGTCATGTAGTGAGTAGAGGCCAGGGATGCTAGTAAGATCCTTCAATCACAGCACAGCACCCCTACTCAACCCTTGCCCAAACAAGGGATTATCCAGTCTAAAATGTTGATAGTGCTACTGCTAAGAAACCCTGCTATAAATCAATAAGAAAAAGATCGGCAACTCAATAGTAAAATGGACAAGGCTATGGACAGGCAAGATAAAGAAGTGGAAGCAGAAATGGTCAATAGGCATGAAATACACCCTGCCTGGTGGATCATCAGAGGAATGCAAATTAAAGCAAGAGCAAAGGCCATTTTCCCACTATCCAAGGGACAGGAATGAAAAAATCTGACAGGGCCAAGGACTGATTGACGGTGGAGCAATGGTAACTCTTATGCTAATGCAGATACCAACACTTTGAAGAGCAATTCAGTATTATTAAGTCAAAGATATACCTAAATGAACAGAACCACCTTAGAGAGCTCCTCCTCCCTGTGCAGAGGAAGTGAGCAGTACTCTGGTAGTGAGAGATTAGAAACACCCTGACAGTTTACCAAAAGAGAAGGAGACGGTCAAACGAGTAAGCCTGTATCAACATGGCTGAATACCAGAAACTTGATGTTGAGGAAAGAAAAAGTTACAATGGATCCTGAAGATAGTATTTTTGCTTAGATAAAGATTTAAAGCAGGCAGGATGTGTGTGGTGGCTCATGTCGGTAATTCTAGCACTTTGGGAGGCCGAGGCAGGTGGATCACCTGAGTTCAGGAGTTCGACACCAGCCTGGCCAACATGGCAAAACCCTGTCTCTATTAAAAATACAAAAATTAGCCGGGTGTGATGGTGTGCGCCTGCAATCCCAGCTACTCAGGAGGCTGAAGCAGGAGAATAGCTTGAACCTGGGAGCCAGAGGTTGCAGTGAGCCAAGATCATGCCACTGCACTCCAGGCTGGATGACAGTGTCTTGAAAAAAACAAACAAAACAAACAAATAAACAAAAAAAGATTTAAAGCAGGCAAACAAAACTGTTGACCAAGCTGATATTTGCTTTCCCACGTATACTAGAAGCATAAGATCTAGCATGGGAATATTCTATGAGGATGGAAGGTAGATGGGGAGTTGGATCTAAGAGAGTCACACAGAGGCCTTCTCTTGTATTTATAATGTTTCATTTTCTGAGATGGGTGGTGGGTATTTGTTTTATTATTCTCTGTATTATTTTACATATTTTATATACTTATAAATAAAGTAAAATGCCAAAGAAAATAGCAGGGTATTCTAAATGGTCTAGCGGCCCCCTTTAACACAGGTTGGAGCAGGGAATCTGAGGAGTCCGGAGGGAATCTGCAGTCCATCTTATTCTGAATTCCTTATGTGAACCTGGCTTGTCCAGGTAAACATGTCCCATGAAACCCATATTTCACCTTCGTGATGACACTGTGGCCCCTCTGAAGATTGGCACCTGTGTGTTTTGGGAAGACCATAGTTTCACACTATAAGAGCAAATCAATCTCTCCAGAAGAACTAATATTCAGGATCCTTGGCCATGTCATAGTCACCTCCAAAATATGATAGGCAGATGGTTGTGACAGTCCCTGAGGACAGAGGCAATGAGTGGAATGGGCCTATCTCAGGTCACAGGCAGTGTGCATGGTTGAAGGCAGGAGGAGGGCAGAGAATGGAATGTTCCAGAGATGACAGCTGTGTGCTTCCAGCCAGGCCAGGCTATGGAACAGGAGAAAGCATGAAGCAGGTACAATGGACAGAGTCCATCACGTAGTGCAGATCTCCTAAGCGTGGCTTAGTGTTCTACTTGGGAGTGATCATTGGTCCTGTTTACTCACACTGACTCAGCCTTGATTCAGGTAAGTGGCTGGGCTTGGTGTCATAAGATTTGATCTGAAGATAAAGAGACGCTGAGTTCTATCATCACTTCAATCCGGAGGCGGGAGCTCATCACCTTCAGTTTCAGAACTCCCCTACTTATGACCAAGAGTTGGTGTGTGGTAAGGGCAGTGGGTTCCTTGGGTCCCCCTTACCTTGTCATGCTTGGGGAAGCCTATGGGTGTTGGGGATGTGGCCTAGATTCCAAAGACAAATCACAGCTCTGCCATAACCCAGCCTCACATGGAAGCATACAGAGCTCCGGTGGTGGCTGGGGACACCACTGCTAATTTTCTGAGGCCCTGAAAGCAGTCCCAGGAGGGTGTAGGCAGGACCCATGAACACGCCTACCCTGGGGTGGGCACTTTTCTTTATTTGGAAAGCCGAGGTCTATCAGGTTGATCTTGTGGGCTCTCTCTGAGGCCTTCTGGGCACTGAGCCAATAGGAGTAAGTGGTTCCATATCAACTCCTGAGTGAGGAAGTTACATTCAACAGAGGTCACAAGTGGCCTCCAGCCAAAATCCTGCTAATATATGTGCACAGCAATCCCACCCATCTCTTGGTATTCTGTGTAAACTAAGCACATCACTCAATGTGATCAATCGGCTGGGACAAACTCGAAACACCAGATCTTCTAGCTTCAGAGATGGTACAGGTGGAGCACAGTCTTCATCTTCTGCAAGAGAAAATCCCAGAAATATAATATCTCCTATCACCTGGAATTTCACCTCAGTGAACAACCCCATCTGAACAAGAGCCTGAGAAGTCTTGAGGGATTGCTGGTAAACCCCTTGATGAGTGCTCATAGTGGTGGCGGGGTTTTTGCTCTTTTTAAAAAATAATCGCCCAGCATACATTCAAATGACTGAGATGAACTGCTTTGAAGGAATTTGAGTGAAACAGACAACATCCTCTTGTCTTTCCAGATGTTCAAGTTTTGTCTTATCTAACAAATTATACACTTCCAAGGAGCAGAACACTCTCAGGGCATATATAAGACTCTTGGAAGAATTTATCAAATGAGAGTAAAGAGGCTATCCGCAACCTTCATGACATTTCACACTATGTGTAATAAATGAATAAACTGTCCTCAAATAACAGATGTTTCTGGGCATCTGCCAGTGACAGGAGCTGGAAGAGGGGCTATCAATGGGTTTGAGGCCTGATCACAGTCTTTGGGGAGATTTCACTCATTCAAAAAATTTTTACTGAGTACCTACTCTGTGCTAAGTATACCTCTAGGTACTGTAATTAGTCAGTGAACAAAACAAAGTTCCTCTAGGAAACTGTTGTTTTGGTGGAAAACAGGCAACGCACAAGTGAACAAAACAACAAGAAGCTGAGTTTAGGTAGTAATAGCTGCTCTGAAAAATATGCGACAGGATGGTGTGCAGACAGTTTTCAGGGTCTAGACACAGCGCCTGCCTCACAGAGTGTATAGGATAGTTGAGCTGATCTAGTGAGGTAAAAAGAGGGCTCCTGAGGTCATAACCCAGGGTGTTATATGTCATCTCTAAAGTAGAGAACTCAAACCTAATCTGGAATGGTGTACCCCTCCAGGGGAGATCAGTCTGGTGAGTGAAACAGGGTAGATGAGGTGGGGAATTGAAAAAGCTGGGCCTAATACTTTACATCTCTTCCCATCAAAAAGGTGAAATCTCTTTCTCCAACTCTTAAAACTGGGTTGGCCTTGTGACTTGGTTTGACCAACATTATGTGGTGGAAGAGATGTTGGGTGAGTTCCAGAGCTGAGGCCTCTGTGAAGCTTCTGCATTTATACTCCTGGAACTCCCAGGCTGCCACGTTCTGAGAAGTTTGCCTTGTCTCCTTGAGGATGAGACACCACATGGAGAGAGAGAGTCCTGGTCATCCCGACTGTTCTAGTCACCTCACCCCAGTCACGTGGGCAAGGCTATCTAAGGTGCTCCAACATTGATGGTAGTCACCTAAATGAACTTAGGGAAGGCCAGCAGAAGAACTACCCAGCCAACTCACAGAATCATGAGAAAGAGTAGGTTTTGCAATGGTTACACAGCAAGAAATAACTAAAATGGTAACACTCAAAGACATACACACAGCAGTGACATGGTTGTCTGGGACTAGTCAGTTCACAGAAAATGCTCATCAAATTTGGGGTAAGGGGACAGGTTGCATCCCAGTTCTGGGGCTCAGGAGAATGACACAAGTGTTAAAGCCAAACAGGCTTCTAGGTGAGCCTAACTTGCACCGTTCCTCTAAGTGCAGTGGTCTGAGGATGGAGGCTTCAGGGCAGAGCCTCACAGGTGCCCAGGACTCAGGCCAGGAGCCAGGATCACAAGTCTTGAGGTATCAAGACTCATTCCCGATTTCTCAGAGTCCTGATGGGCTCAAGGATGGGTGGGACAGAGTCTACTAGGACTGAAGAAGGACGGGACTCTTGGAGGATAAAGGCCACATTTATTTAAGGACACCCAAAGAGTGAGTTAGATGCTGACAGCTTTAGGAGTTCACAGAAGGGGTAGATCACCCAGGGCACAAACAGCTAGTGCAGGAGCAAAGGGGAGAGTCACATGAGGGAGTGAAGACTTAGTGAATGAAGAGTTGGATTGCAACAAACAAGAAGTGAAGAGGAGTAATGGGGAGGGCACAGAGGAAGGGAGAAAGAGGGTGGGAGAAAAGGAGAGGAGAAAAAATTCAACTTGCCCCAGGGGAAAGTGAGCTAATGGAGGGTTCATATAGATATGATCAGGAAATACAGGCTAATTGGGAATACTAAGACAGGCAACTTTGCTTCTAACATGTGACACATGACAGAGCCACTCAGGGTTTCTGAGCAAGGAAATATGTGCTTTAAAAATGAATTAAGGGTTCATAGATGAATTATGGATACATGGATGGATGGAAGGATGGATGGATGGGTGGGTGGATGGATAGATGGACGGATGAATATACACCAACAAGAAGAGGCAGATATGTGCTTTAAGCTAAAAATATGAATGAGTGAATGAAAGAATAAATAGTTGGATGGGTGCCTGGATGGATTGATTGATGGATAGATGGATGGATGGATGGATGGATGAATAAGTGCAGAAGGAAGAGCCTGAGGAAGTCAATTAAGTCTTCTAGTGGGCTGTTTTGACACTTACATTCATCAATGCTGCTGCCCTCCACTGCTCCACTCTCTGTGGGCCCATCCCATCAGCTCATTATTGCAGGCTCACCTGAGTGCTGGTGAAATGGTTCAGGAAAGTGTCATGAGAGTGACAGGAGCTCATTGATCACAGTCTCCAGCTCTCTCAACTCTTCCAGTGAAGCACAGATATACTTGAGCTGCAAGTTCCTGGGAACAGATCACAAGTGCATGGAATGAAGGCTACACAACAGGGGACTCAGACATGTCACCATTCTCCATGCCTTGCAAGCCCCACCTCCAGGGCTTTGGCAAAGGGCTCCCCAACCACCTTGCCTTATTATCACAGCATTGACCACAGTGCCAGGCACACAGTAGATGCTCAATGAAAACTTGATTGTTGAAATGAAACTTACTGGGTGAGACAAACAAACAGGCTGTGTATAACTGACAGCGTCTCCACTATCTCATTCTCATGAAACCCTTGTTAGAGAGAAAGGCAAAGTGAGTTGAACAGTCCATAACCTGACCTTCAAGGGAAGACATAAATCAAAACTCATCAATTTTCAGGGAAATAAATTCTATGAAATGAGCCTGCCATCTGCCTTTCATGATATAAATCAAGATCCCATTGACTATTTTATGCCTATAGGCTAAGTTCCATGTCCCTTAGTAAAATGTACACAGTTCTCAACAATATGACCTTAAGCTGTAAAAACACCCATATGGCCATTGATTTATTGATTGCTAACTATATGTAAAGGAATATATCAGGCATTGAGATTCTGAGGTGAATGAAATACATTCCTTCCCCTCAAAAAGAATATTATCTATTAGAGAGATAGGTATGCATATATATTATATATTTTATGTATATCTATAGGGTAATAAATAAAAAGTAGATACATCTCTATAACGTCATATAACACAGAGGGGGAAGGGACAAATGATTAACTCTGCTTGAGGGTCAGGAATGGTGTCATTTCACACTTAAGATGATTCTGGAAGGTACCATTTCTGGAAGTTTCCCATGCCAACGAGAGAGACAAGAACACACCAGACAGAGGGAACAGTCTTAGTTAAGACTCTTAGTTGCAAGATGTGGAAGTTGAAGTGAAATAGGGAATTTAATATCCAGAGACTTGCTCCATCAATTCAGAGTTTGGTTGCACAAGTCTAATGAGCGAATACATAAAAATGCTTTTTGTAAGCTATAAAGTGCAAGGCAAAGGTAAGGGTTTATTATCAAAGGTTCTCATATATGGTGGGTGATTGATTGGCCAATTTGATATAACCCAGTAGGAACAAGTTATCATGTCCTCCTGAACCAAGGTATGCTAATAGAGCACCTGCCAGCACAAGTCTCTAACTGGAGGGCTCCCCTGGTACCCATTTGGGTCATGTTTGACTGTGAGAGGACCGAAGGGAGCATAGGTATGGAGGGAAGTCAGATTGACTTGTGACTGAGGGATGATGTTACTGCCATTTGAAGAGTAATCAAAAATAAAAACAAAATGGCTTGGTGGTGACCAAGTAAGGTAATGAAAAGAAGGATATCCATGTACAATTTTTCAGTAGTAAGGTCTTTGTGGAAGTCAAAGCATTCATCAACAGTGGACTAAGTGTCTTCTTTTCTGAAGACTTGTGCTATGCAGGATAGGGGAGAGACACACAAAAATGCATAGAATCTCCCCTCAAGGAGTCTGGGACTTGTAGCCAAGTGTTGCAGTATGGTTAATAAGTGCTAGATCCTAACCCAGCTCTTGACCCCTACTCCCAAACTCACTCCCCTACTTGTTTCCATCTCAGTAAAACGTGCCTCCATGTACCCAATTGCTCAGGCCTCAATCTGAGATTCAATTCCACTCTATCCCTCGCCTTCCCTTTCCATGACCAGCCTGTCCACAAGTCTTATTGGCTTTCCCTCCACAGGAGAGCCCAGGCCTGCCACTCTTCTCCCTCCAGAAACACCATCCTGCCTGGAATACCTTTTTTACTCTTACCTTCCCACTGTTAAGCAGCCAAATGAATCTTTCCAAAATGCAAATCAGTTCCTGGCACCTGCTCCTTTCATACCCTTCCCTGGAATTTCCCTTCATGCTTAGACCAAATTCACATTCTTTGCAGTGGCCCAGCGAGGCTATCAAACTCTGCATAATTTCACCCCTGCCCATTTCTGACTCACCTTCAGTCTCTACACTCCAGCTACACTTGCTGTCTTCCCTTCCAGAATTGTTCTCACCCTGGGGCTTTCACCTTTGCTGTTCCCTCTGCTAGAAATAAAGGTCTTCTCCCAGACCTTCATAAGGCCACTCTCTCACCACTTTCATATCTCAGCGCAGAGACGCTTCCCCGATGGCCCTCACTAAAGCAGCCACCACTGCCACCCCAATCCTGCCACTGTTTCCTCCTCCAGCCTTGTTTCATAGTCATAACAGCACATACGGTAGGCACCAAATGCATAAATTTTGAATGAATGCATGCAAGAGAAAAACAAGGAAAGGAATATTCATATCTACTTGAAAGAATTGTGGAGCTGCAGGAGCTGGGTTCTGGAAGATGAACATGATCTTACCAGGGAACAAAGAGCAAGGACATTCCAAGCAGAGGGAATAGCATGAACCAAGCCAGGAAGATCTGGAAGGATGTGGCCCATGTAGAGGAGTGGAGGCAAAGGGGTTAAGAGGAGAAGGTTGAGAGAGCAAGTGACACAGCCAGGGAAGATCACTGAGGGCCCTGTGTGTCATGCCAGGGAATGGGTGTCTAGCTGCAGGAAGAAGATATCTTAAACCAAGGGAGGTTATCACAAGGAGTGGGTGACAAAGGGAATCTGGGAGATGGAGATTACTGTGCCCGGAACTGAAAGAGCTTTGGGGTTCCAGGTGGCTCAGGAGCATTGCAAACCTTCTATGACTGCTCTGCTGTAAGGGAGGATGTACCATAGCACACCCAGCTGCCCTTGCCCTCCTACATCTGTGTATGTCTGTCCCTCCACTGGCTATAATATGGTCTGTGCCATTAGTTCAAAGTCCTCAGATGACAAATTTGTAGTTGCCTACTCATCTTTTCTCTGTTAACAGCAGCCACAATGTATGGACAGCTGGCAGCCCAGATGATTCTCTCTCGAACTGAGTTTTCCTACCTGGTTCAATCAGCTGAGACTTGGTTAGAGGGAAGGGCCCAGCAGAGACTGTGGAAGGGGTGGCTCCTTTACAGGAAAAATAAAAGGATCTACCATTCCCAAGGCTGTAATATGGCCAACACAAGGAATCTTAACACTAAAACCAGCCAAACAAACAAAATGCAATTATCTCAATTATTCCAAGTATTTGTCCTGAGCTAGGCAGAACTCCCATATATTCTGTACTTCAAGTTCCCCTTCATGTGTAAGTCCTCCTGACAAAAGGACAGAGGCAGAGTGACAGAGAAAGATGTAAGGGAAGGGATAGCTGAGTGAGGAGGGCTTAGCGCACTTCAGGCTGATCCCAGTCAGGAAGGGTGGTCCCAGTTACAAGAGGAGAAGCCACACTCTAACAGACATATGCAGTAAGAACACTCCTGAGTTCCCATCACAGGAAGTTCAGAATTAGATAGCCCCAGGTGTGACAGTCAACACTCACCATGCTGTCAAGGGCTCAGGCTCCAGTCTGCTCTCCACCCAGGAATCAGGAAACCTCCGTGCTGGTTTCACTTTCAGACTGGTACCTAAATGTCTTTGGCAGCCCTGAGTGCCACACACAGACAGGGCAGTGTCCAGAGGAGGAAGAGAAGCTCTCCTCCTATGAGTCTCTTAGAAGAGAGGAGAGGTTTTCCATAGGTTTCCTAACAGACTCTTTTCCCTTTCTCATTGGCCAGAATTGGTTCACATGGCCCTTCCCATTGTTGAGGGGAATGGGATTATCCTCATATCAGTCTGGGGGTAGAGTCACCTGAGGTGGGAGGCCTGGATCTCTGAACCAGTTCTGGGTTCTCTTGGTAAGGAAGATGAGGACATGCATGGACACTGGCAAGGCAGACGAAGTGTCCACTTCACCTCTAAGGACTGTTCCAGAAAACAACAGAGAGCAAGGCACAAAGAAAGTCATTGTACAGGGAATGCGGAGGCAGTGCTGTGTACAAAGAAGTGCACAGATATGGAGGCAGAAGTTCTGCTTTCAAGTCCCAGCCCTGCCACCTACTAGCTGTTATGTCCTCCCAGAACCTCAACTTGCTTGCCTGTAAAATGGGAATTTGAATATCTGCTCTGACTCCTATAACTGGTCTGAAAACCCAGAGAAGGCAATGAGGGTAGAAGTTCCCAGCCTACAGAGTTGGATGGCTCATATGGAAAAGCTAGTTATTGTTAATAAGAGAGAGAGATCCTGCAGAACAGAGTTGGAGGGAAGGGTAAGCCAGGGACACAGGCTAGGGGTGGCTTGCTGGCACCTCAAGATGTGCATAGCAGGCAGTGCCATTACACTGCTCAGGGGGCATGGATAGTCTCTGTAACCTTTGGATATTCCTATTTGCAGAAAGACAACAAATAAAAAGGATAATTAACTCAGGAAACCCAAACAGAGTTGTGTACTTTATGTGACTTTCCACTGACCCAGGGACTGTGCTGGTGCTGCTGGCAAAGATCCTAATCTCTGGGATTGAGGGCTTGATTCCCTTGAATCAGCACTCCTGGAGGTGGTGGGGAAAATCAACTTCAACCTGATCCATCGCAAACTGACCAGTGGATTAACAAGTCAGGACAGGCCTCCTTAACTGAGACTTCTCCTTTTCAATATTGAGGTTTTCTTTAAAAATCTCCACTAATTGGATTGCTGACTTGCAGATAGGGATGCAGGCTTTAAAACGAGAGAGGAAGACAGACAAAGACAGTGTGTCTGTGTGTCTCAGAGCAATGCACCTTTATCTGGTTCATCTCAGCCATGCGAGACTGTGCAGGGCATCAGCTCAGCCTCACCTCCTCAAGGGGGGCTGCCCTGGTGCTCCTCCCACCACTGGAATATGTGACTTCCTGCAGGGAGCTCCTGGTTCCAGCATCAGATCTATGGCCCTGATTTCTACTTTAGCCTTCTAATCTCATAAGAAACATTCGAGTACCAGAGTTAGAGATGCATGTCTGTAGTCACATGCAGACTTGGCTCTCCAAATGGCGATAGTGGAAGGAAGCCCTAGATTCCTGCTGGTCAAAGCATCCAGGGAATAAGGCAGGTGGCCAGGAGTCACCTGGCTTTAGCATCCCACCCATCTCTTTTGCTACAGATGGCCTCGGACAAGTCACTCCCCATGTGGCCTTGGATTCGCCATATTAAAAGCTATGGGGTTCTACTAGATGGTCTCTGAGATCATTTCCAGTCTGGTCCCTCACTGGTTCTTTGGGAGCAGTGGTTACAAGATTGGATGTGGCTGAGTGCTTTTTCTCATTCAGCCTGATGCACTTCAGAAGTTTCAGTGGAATCACCAGGGAGCAGACCTGGGGCCACGCAGCTTACAAAAATAAGAAACAGGTAAAGGCCAAGAGTATGTTCAGCATTTAGTGAAAAATGCTCCAGTGGTGGGCTGGGGATGGGGAGCAGGAGGAGGTAGAGCTATACATTTTTACAGATGCCTCAAATGCAAGAATCAGAAGGAGCCAGGACTGGGAATGAAGAAGGCTGGATTTAGTTCCCAGTTTATCCTGTGAGCAGTCACTTCTTTCAAGGCTTCAGTTTCATCCACCATAACCCGGGAAAAATAATATCTACATCATTAGGCTGCTGGACAGATTGGATTCACAGACATGTGGTGTCTGGTACAGGACAAATACCGTGCAAATGTCATTTTCCTTCTTGTCCTGTGCTAACTGAAGTATCACTGTCTTTCAGCTTACCAGAAGGTCTGAGCAGAAAGTCTCATCATTTTAAGTAGCAAAACTCTGGAGATTTAAGCTTTAGAGGGAAGCTTCCCCGATTTGAGGGGTGGCTGGCTGTGCCATCATGGTTCCTTTGGCCCAAGAGTTCCCATTCCCTTGAGCAATCTCCCTGCAACAGCTCCTCCTAGAGCCCACTGGCCTAAGGCCATGAATCCTGTGGTTCTCCTGTGGAGCAGCTGCAACTGGCTATGGTATACAGGGAAGTTGCCTAAATACTAAGGGAGTGCAGAAAACGAATCAAGAGAGGGACACTCAGGCCCAGTTTATCCTTTGATCTGAGTGTGGGATCCACATGTCATCAGAGGGAGCAACCCATCCAACCCCTTGCTTGATATCCCCACTTCCTAGCTAGCTGCTGGATCCACTCCAAGTAGTTGGTGCCACCTTATCCAGAAGCTGCCTCATATTTCAACCCTCTGGAGGCTGAGTCTTAGAGTCCCATCCCTGTAGGAAGCCCCCAAGCTTACCATATGCCAGCTCTGGTGTGAGATGCTCCTTTTTCCCAAGTGATAGGTGCCAAGAGTGACTTCCCTTATCAGGCAAGACTCACTCTGATGCACAAAAGTGTGGCATGTTGTCTCCTGGTGGTGGCCCTCCAGGACAGGTAGCCCATCATGTCCTACACTGATACAGCAATGATATCCATCAGTCCTAGACAGTGGTTCTTCTGTCTGCTTTTTTCCAGGCTGGGAAAACAAGGCTGATGATTAGGAATGGGAATGGCAACTTGAAGGCACATAAGAAATCTCTGAGGCTCTCTATATTTGTTCAATCACTCAACAAGCATTCCTAAGCACCTAGTGTACACTAGGTCTGTGCTTCACACTGAAAAGCGACAGTGATAAATCAGATAAACCCAGAAGCTTCTATTGTATTGGGAAAGATAGCTCCCGCATAAAAACAATCATTTAGGAAAAAAATGTGTTATAAGAAAAGGTCAAATTTGGAAGTGCAGATAAAGGTGAAAGGGTCATTTGGTCCAGAGAGGTTGAAGAGGGTTTCACAAAGGAAGCGGCCTTTGAGCTGAGTCTTGGAGGATGATTCTGACTGTCCCTAGAACAACAACTGCCACTGACTGATTCCCCGCAAGAAATCCTTTCATCATTCCGGATTGGAACAGCTCTCCTGAGATAAAACCCAAGAAGTCTGGAAAGTGAGGAGGGAACTTCGAAGAGGAGTCTTAGGAATGTGAATACTCAAATCCAAGATCTTAAGATCTCACTAGAGGGATGCTTGTGCACACAGTCCTCGGTTAAAAAAAAAAAAATGTCAATAGCTGAACTAAGACATGCATCTATTTTTGAAATGATCTGCACTTCTGGGAATAGCCCCGAAGGGAAATTGGTCATCGATTGCTAGGAAACCAGCAACTCTTGATGGGCTTTCTGCTCCCTGCCACATTTGCACATATTTTTTTCCAGGCTCCTGCCTGCTCTTCTCTCAATACACACATCCAAACTCACACCAGCATATGTTCTAGCTCACACCCCCTATGTCTGCCTGAATAAAATCACCAAAGTGTATGAGAAAATGGATGATGTTCTACAAATTTTAGCACTCTAAATGATGCAGACAGTGGAAGAAGAGTCCACAAGCAAGAGTTTCTGTGTTTTGTTTCTGTTCAGTCTCCTGTTTCTATCACCGAAGCAAATTATTTGCTTTCCTGAAGACCCTTCACAAATGAAAAGTGGGGTTTCCTTGCTACAGGTGGGAATGAATTTTATAAATGTTGCATTGCACAGCAAGAAACAAAGCTTAGAGAGCACCTTCCAGTGCTATCAGTTCTATGTTAGATCAAAGTCTCTCTTTAATTGATTTTTAAAACCCAACCATGTCAAGTCAAGCACACAGGCATGGATGTTAGACCTGTGCCTTCTGGACTCCAGGGTAAAGCTGGAATTTGGTCTTTGGCCATGACATATATGCATACATATATCCGTAAATTCTAGTGTTGGCCTTCATGGGTGGGGAAATGGAAAGAATTCTTAACAGCAATGGGCCGAGCATTCTCATTGCTGAAATGAGCAACACACCACCATAATGAAGCTCCCTTTTCTCTGTAGCACTGCATTCAATACCCTATGGCCCAGGAAACAGAAAGACTTGACCTCTGAAAATTTAGACTGCCCAGAAATATGCCACTTACTACCGCATACAAAAAAGCAGGAGGCCGGGCGCGGTGGCTCAAGCCTGTAATCCCAGCACTTTGGGAGGCCGAGACGGGCGGATCACGAGGTCAGGAGATCAAGACCATCCTGGCTAACACTGTGAAACCCCGTCTCTACTAAAAAATACAAAAAACTAGCCGGGCGAGGTGGTGGGCGCCCATACTCCCAGCTACTCGGGAGGCTGAGGCAGGAGAATGGCGGGAACCCGGGAGGCGGAGCTTGCAGTGAGCTGAGATCCGGCCACTGCACTCCAGCCCCGGCGACAGGGTGAGACTCCGTCTCCAAAAAAAAAAAAAAAGCAGGATGCATACCAGGGAGGCGACGTGGTATTTTGGAAGGTCTATGGGCTTTGGAATTAGATAAATCTGGGGTATGAATTGAAGTACTGCTGCCTATTTGTTGTGTGACTTCAGTCAGATACTGTAACTTATCTAAGCTTCAGTTTTTAACTTCTAAGATGAGAATAATAGACCCTAACATATGGAGTTATTATAAAGATAACATGAGCAAACTCATGGAAAGCTCCAAGCAATGTGCCCTCACCCAGAGGATACCCAAAAATGCGAATTTCTGTCTCCCACTGACCTCCATTGTCACATTGGCTGCTTCTTTCACCTTGGGAGTATTTTCCAGGGCACAGTTTTGAAACTACATTTTGGAGAACTTTTGACCTCATTTGAGTTCTTTCCAGAGTCTCAACCCACAGACCCACACCTCTCTTTCCTCTGAACGTTTAAAAAAATCTTCCTTCAAAAAGGTCCTGGATACATTTCTGCCCAAATCCTGTTTTTCCCTTCCCTAAATATCATAAATGCCAATTTTCCTTATCTAAAATTTCCTGTCAAATTTATTTAATCAACTCATAAGTCCTTTGGGGCCTCCCTTGGTTCCAAAGTAGCAGTTTCCTTAGTCATTTCCTCTACTGTCTAGGAAAGAACTTGGTCTCCAAGGTGATTTCACTTTCTCTGATCAGGGAAGGACGTCAACATTACACAAGTGGTATGCTTGCTATCGATCTGTTTTATCTTCCTTTAGGGTTTCTGTGAAAAACTGGTTGAAGCGTTATTTTTAGCAAATTGATGAGTCCCGCTGCCTGCGCACATGTCCATCTGTCTGTCTGTGAACACAGCCAACCCAGGTCCAAGAAAGCTTTCCTTGACTAGACAGCTCTATTCATCTTAAGAGCTTCATGCTGAGTAAATGGTTTAAGGCCTTTGGTGATTGAAAAAAAATGGCAGTACAGCACCATGGTCTTCAATTGCCACATTTTCTGCACATGAAACCACTGAGTAATTTGAAGTCAGCATCCTGAGTTGGAGTTTTTACCATATAATTCATTATTCCCATATTATTTTATGCTACCCTGTGTTTGCTTATGTTGTTCTGTCAACCAAAAACGTTATTTCTTGTTCATTCACTTACTCAGAAACAGTTATATCATAGACATAGCTATCATAAGGCAGGTATGTGTGTGTTGGGAATTTACTGATGGGCAAAACCTATACTGTCCCTGACATGTCATCTTCAAAGCAATAGGAGGTCACTGAATAATCTTAAAGAGGGCACTGGATATGATCAGATGGAAATATCATTCTGGCTTCAGAATAGAAAATACATTGAAAACGGCAGGTATGAATGTGGGGATCTCTGCTTTTGACAATAATGGAGAAACTGACACTATGCTAGCCCTCTGCCATAAATAACTACAAAACTAGGCAGAATATATAAGGAAACTGCTTTCTGGCAAGGGCAATGGCAACGCAAGACCATGACCTTTGAAAGAAGAGAAAACTATGAACTGAGGTCTCATTTTTTTCAGTTCTTCCGCTAGGGACAATTTTCTAGCTGTGATGTAGGGAGGCAGAGCCCATATAGAGCATGACATTCCTCCAGACCAGAAGCAGGAATCAGATTTTGGGACTACCAAAGTGCCTGGAATCTGTGGGGTAGGCCATGATAAAGCGGGGAGCTGTGAAGAAGGGGGCCTCAGGTATCTTTGTGGTAGAAGTCATGGACAGCACAAACACAGGGAGAAGGCATAAAAGCTTACCAGGAAGGGTTGTTATGAGGTTGAGAGTGGATCAAAAATACTAGAAATCAAGTAGTGCTAAAAGATACTGGAGTTCTTGCTCAGTCAGAGTGTAGAGGCCTTGTTAACACCTGGAGATCCAATGAAGACATCAGGAAGCCATACCTTAAGAATAAGAACCGTGTCAGCCAGGCATGGTGACTCATGCCTGTAATCCCAGCACTTTGGGAGCCCATGGCAAGTGGACCACTTGAGGTCAGGAGTTTGAGACCAGCCTCACCAACATGGTGAAACCCCATCTCTACTAAAAATACAAACATTAATCGGATGTGGTGGTGCACGCCTGTAGTTCCAGCTACTTGGAAGGCTGAGGCAGGAGTATTGCTTGAACCTGGGAGGCAGAGGTTGCACTGAGCTGAGATTGAGCCAGACTCCATCTAAAAACAACAAAACAAACAAACAAACAAAAAACCAGTAAGGAGCATGCCCTCAGGCAGGGTCAACAAATTAGGGCTCTTGGTTCAGCTACCAATGTTTATAAGCAAAGTTTTGTTAGAACATATCCTGTCTGTTCATTTACATTCAAGTTACAGTAGTAGAATTGATTATTTGCTACAGAGACCATATGGTTCACAAGCCTAAAATGTTTACTATCTGGCCCTCAAGAGAAAGTTTGCTGATCTTGGTCCTTGAGTAAGGACTACACTAGACCTATTCTAATAAAGCCTAAAAACAATCCCCAACCAGATTCACTGGAAATTTTTGAAATTTTAGTACTATGAAGTTAGAGGAGATTAGAGAACACCACAGAATTCCTCCTCCACTAACAAAACATAAAACCAAACCTCTAAAAGTTCAAGGTCATCAGCCAGAAACTGAACAGTTTGCTGGAACAAAACTGAACACTCTTTAGAGGAAGATAACAGAACCCAGAATATTTATGCCATATCTTCCATAATGTCCAGGATACAACAGAAATTACTAAACATGAATAAAAACAGAAAATTCTGATCCATAGGCAAGAAAAAAATCTTTAATAGAAATAAATACCAAGAAGGCCTAACTGTTGGGTTTAGAAATAGAAATCAATATCAAGAAGGCCCAAATGTTGGGTTTAGTGAAGACTTTAATGTATATATTATAAATATAAATTTTCTACTAGGAAAAATATGGTCCCAATGAATAGCAGATTAGTCTTTGCAGAGAAAAGGAAACTCAAAGAAAGAGTGAAAATGGGAAGACCAGTTGGAAAATTACTGCCAAGATCCAACTGAGAGCTAATGATGATAGATTATGCTAGGATGGTAGCTATGCCTCTGGAGATAAGTAGATGTTTTCAAAAGATTTTTAGAAGGGATATATAGTGATGAGTTGGATGTGGAAAATAATAAAGTGGGATGTGTAAACAAAATGCTTATAATTTTTTGTCTTGAAAAATGAGATACTTGGTGATATCATATAGTCGGATGGCAAACACTGCAGAAATATGTTTTGGGCAAACTGAGTTTCATTTTTAGTTTTTAATCTCAAGAATTCTAAGGGTCATCTGCTTTCACAACTCTACCACTCCTTCCACCAATGCAGAATGGTTCCTCTTTAGTATTCCCATAATGCTCTGTTGAGATGATTGCAATTATCCTATTATTCTCTTTTATAACAACTACTTACATGCCCAGACCATGAGCTTCCTGAAGTCAGGGACCATGCCATGTTCATCTTTGTACTCTTGACTGTTAACATTGCACTTAACACATAGTAGGCATTTAGTTGATGTTGAATGAATGAATGAATACAACTATTTCAATGATTTTCTTCTCTGAGGATCATGACTAGGAAACAATTTCTGAGATTAAGGGCAGGGACTTTAGAGTGAGATAGACCTGAGACTATGCTTGGTTTTTCACTTACTTACTAATGACTGGATAAGTTACTTAACATTTGTAAAATGGAAACCAGAAAAGACAAAAGGCCACCTTATACTAAATAAGGTGGGAATATCTACCACCTTATAGGAAATAAGGTGGAGATGTTCTTGGAAAGATGTCAGCATGGTACTTGCTCCACTTAAGATGCTCCATAAATACTAGCTAATATGATGATGATGACAAAGAGATAGATGCTGCAAAAGCAGCTGTCCAAGAAGGGCTCTTGTACAGAACAGCAGGAAGAGATAATTGCAAGAAGGTCTTCCACCATTCCTCCCTCACCTGTGCTTACACTGATGCAAGGACACCTCTCACAGACCAAGACATGTTCTACTGCTAGCAGAATTTGCTAAGATATGCTTATGGGAATAACTTAGGGAAATAAGGGAACTGGAAATATGCTCAGGGGAACAATGTCTTCTTTTTATATAGGTAACTAAAGGGCAGATGGAAAGAAAAATCATCATAGTCATCACTGGCTAGCTTACCTGTAAACACTAGTACATATACCTCCAAAGTCCACAAAGTTCTTCCCTCGAAGATAATTGTGACTTTCTAGCTCCAGAGGCCTCACTCATTACCAAACTTGGGTGTCTGATGCGGCCACAAACCTTTAGATTAGAATCTGTTTCGTTATGTTTCACAAAAGTTTAAAATTTTGCTGAAGCAGCTAGAAGAGAGCTGTGCTTAATTTTCTGAATTTAAATGTATCTAAACTTTAAGTAAATAATTGTCATCCTTGGCATTACAAGGTCATAGAGACAGGAAAGAAATCAACTGCAACATCATCCCAGCTCTCAGATTTTCCCACGTGCTGTCATTCTCAAGCCAAGGTGAGTGGAGAGGCAGCTGTGACACATCTTGTCAGGGCTCTTAAACTCCAAGGCATCTCTGCTTTATGCCCTAGGCCCCTCTAGGAACTCCAGTTACTCAGTTCATTGTGCAACTTGCTCTTTAAGATTGTCCCTTCTCCTCAAGTCCCCTTTTCCCTTGGCAGAAGTCCAAGGTGGGTTGATAGCCTGAGGGTGGTAACACCATGATGCACCCACAGACCCTTAATCTCTGGCTCTGACCTTTACCCTCAGCCATTAAATTTGTGTGCCTCATGATAAACCTGCTGGGAAACCAGTGTCCACTTTGCTGTGGGATCACATTGCAGGAACAGGCAGCTGTCATCTTTAAGATATTCAAATAAGTATCTTTTCCAAGAGGCGTCTTGGTCTATGACCAACAGATCCTTCCTGGTAGCCTTCGCTATATGCCTGTATTCGAAGGTCCTGGAAAACAGAATGCTTTTATCTGAGCTGAGTCTCATCTTGCTCTGGAGAGTGCTAGAAGTTCTATTTGGTAGAACTCAGCTAGAGTCCCTGTATCCTTTGAAAATGTACTTAAACCGGCTCAAACCCCAAAACCAAGGCCTGTGGGAGTCCAGAGTTCTTTCCATGGTTGCTGTGAATTCCTGACTGCTGACATCCTCCTGGACTTCCTTATCTCGGTTCCTGATCTTCACACCTGAGGTCTAATTTCTATTCCATGGCAACCTGAGCATAAGCTCCATCCTTTCATAGGTTTATGACAGTGTCATTTGAACCAAGAATTTCATAGGTTGGGCAAACTCATGAGCTCAAAGTTGGGGCTGTCACATCCTGCACCTCTCAGCTTTTCACCATCTCTCTCTCCTCATCACCTCTTATTTTTCTTCTTTTCATTTCCTCTCTTTCTAGAGTAGCAAGCAAATTTTTACCTTGCCTCCCAGAGAACAGTTCTCTTCATACACATGTTCTTGGGGGGTCTCACTTTGCACCCTCCGGAATGTGTTATATTCCAAACAAATAGTATCATTCTTAACAGGACATATATTGTCCTTGTTTCACAAGAATTTGCACTATTCCATCTACATTGGAGAACAAGTACCTTCTAAATCCATTCATCTAATCAGCAGTAGACCAAAAGCATAAGTGGGACCTAGCTAGGGGAGCACTCCAGGCATAACTCAAGGAATGATGGGTTAGGTAGCCACGGACAATTCTGTTACCCCCATGCCCACAACTTTCTGAGACATCTGACCATTGTGAAACCTGAAAGATACACGGAGAGGATGAGCATTTGAGACATAGACATTGGAGCCAGACAGATCTGGATTTGATCTTCAAATCCAGTTTTTACTGATCACCTAGAAATGGAGATAATGATGGGTATCTTGCAGAGTCATTGAGAGTACTGGGATAAAAATTTATTTAAAATCCTCAGCCTCACCTCGATATGTGAGAGGCTCCTTCCCTTTTATTCATGGTCTAGTGTGGCTGGGAGTGCATTTCAGATGTGTTTCAGTCTTATAAGTCTCACTAACAGTCACTTCTCAGTAAGGCAAGATATGAAATATCACTCAGCCTTACTTCCCCCCAGCTCAGTCTCTGGCCAGCCTCAGGCATAGATCCTCCCTGGTGGTGAGGACCATATGTACCCCCTGGTGGTGCTTCTTTTGAAATCAGGTTGGCCATTCCTTCCTTTCACACCCACCTCCCTTGCCTGTCAACTCCTTCCACAAAAAGCACAGAAGATAGAGGAACCACTTGAAAATGATCCTAGCCACAGACACTAGCAGGGCTTGGTACACAGGTTGATGGTCTTTGAACTGGCAACCCCAGGCCCTTTTGCATCCTTGCATGTGCTCTTCCCATGTCTTGAAATACCCCTTCCTCTAAGCCTATCTTATTGACATAGTAGAGATCCATTTATTTTACAAAAGCCCTTCCAGGCCGGGTGCAGTGGCTCAAGCCTGTAATCCCAGCACTTTGGGAGGCCAAGACAGGCGGATCACGAGGTCAGGAGATCGAGACCATCTTGGCTAACATGGTGAGGACACCTCTCACAGACCAAGTCTCTACTAAAAATACAAAAAACTAGCCGGGCGAGGTGGTGGGCGCCTGTAGTCCCAGCTACTCGGGAAGCTGAGGCAGGAAAATGGCGTGAACCCGGGAGGCGGAGCTTGCAGTGAGCTGAGATCCGGCCACTGCACCCCAGCCTGGGCGACAGAGCAAGACTTCGTCTCAAAAAAAAAAAAAAAAGCCCTTCCATGGTCACTCCTTTCAACTGATCCCCACCCACCACACATGTGCACATGCACACACACACACACACACACACACACACACATGCACATAAGCAGTGATGCTAAAATAGTCTAACTCCATTACTGTCTCTCTCCCTTCCCCCATTTAAACTTCAAACTCACTCAAGACAGAGACTCTGTGCCATATTTGTGTAGACCCAAACTGAATTCAACACAATCAAATAACACTGTCTCCAGCTAAAGCCACTTTCCAAACAGAACAATTTCACTCATAGGAAACCATCCAAAGCAGTTAAAAACATGACCTTCCAATTTGCAAAGTGTTTCCCCAGGCACTAGAGAATTGGGTCTTCATGGCTGCCCCATGTAATTCTCTCCTAAGTTTACTGCCTAACAGCACTGCCACCCAATTTATTGATCCTAAACAGTTCTGCTGTTTCTGGATGCTTGAATTGCACCTGGGAAGAGAATTCAACCGCAGGGAAAAAAATGAGGGACTCAGATTCACTTCTACCTGCCTCATGCAGAACAATAAAAGTTCTTTGTGGGGTCCTTCAGCTTTACAAAGTGCTTCATACAGTCATTTAAGCCTCATTAGTATGTGTGGGACATTAGAATAAGTTATTTTATCTCTCTTAGCCTAAGCTTCTCCTTCACCAAAGTAGGTATAATAATAATAATATCTACTACCACATAATTGAATGTTGTGAGAATGAATTGGGTTAAAGATGGAAAGCACATAGTACCATGCCTGGCACATGGAAAGAACCCAATAAAGGTTATCTGGTATTAAAGGAGCTTTCTCAGCTGGGCACAGTGGCTCACACCTGTAGTCCCAGCTACCTGGGGAGGCTGAGGCGGGAGGATTGCTTGAACCCAGGAGTTCAAGGCCAGCCCAGGCAACATAGAGAGACCCCCATCTCAAAATAATAATAATAATAATAACAACAATAAAGGATCGGCCTCCCAAATAATCTCTTTATCAGAGCTGAAGAGGTTATGAGACAGAAAGCTGTTTATTCTACCTCTCTTTGCAAGTCTTACTCCTCTTTTTAAGTTGTGACACCTGTTGTCTTGGGGTCTCTGGAAGCTCTGAGGCAGGAAACATTTCATGGGTTATTATGAGTATGACTCATTACTCTAAGGCCCAAAATAAACCACATATTCAATTCCCTACCCTTCAGGTTATATGCAATGCCTCCACTGCATTGCTTTGGTGTTTCCTTGAAGGAGTCCAGTTCCACTAGGGCCTCTGTCACTCCAGGGTAGGGGAGGATTGCCAGAGCTCTAGGAGTCCCTTTCTCCTTTCTCTTGACCAGTCCTAAGACCCAAAGAACAAGTGACTCGAATGTCCCTGCTACTCAGAACCCCTCTTCTACAGACATTGTCCAGTGGGCCCAGTGTCCAGTAGGGAGGCAGAAGAGACCCACTGCAAATGCATCTCCCCTCCCAGCTCCAGGGTGGTGCAAGAGAGTCCAGCAACACTTCCCTGGGGAAACATTTCCACCATCAACAGCCACGCCCATTGCACTAACAGAATACCTGACTCGAGTGTTCCACTGACCACCTGGCTTCCAGTTTTGTCCGGAACTCAGTACCTAACTTTTGACAAATCACTGCCCTAAAATTGTTACCTCAAAAAATGCACAAATCTCACTGGTTGATCTTTGGCTGAGAAATATTCAAAGGATCTGTGATGAACAAGAAGGGATGTTGAGAGTCTAAATGTACCAGGACTTTACATACTGTCTCACCCTCACTCACGGCAGACTTTCAGGCAGATACTGTCTTCCCTTTTGCAAAGCTGGAAACTGCAGTCATGTCAGAAAGTATGAGAGCTGGAATTGGAACCCACGTCTGCTGGACACCAAGCCCCTGCTATTACTTTTCCATCATGCAACATGCTACCTCCCATTTCATGGTTTCAGGAGAGAAAATCAGTGCAAAAAGCATGAGTTGGCAAAGGCCTTTTGTGTTACTGAGGGAAGATGGTATTGATTCTATCAGTTTGACAACCTCCGTGCCTCCAGCAGCCATCCAGCCATCTCTAAGCTCTCCTAGGGAGCTGACCCAGCCCCACTCAGCCTGGCAGGAGGCAAATCTTCCTGATGCCTCTAATAAAAGGCTTTGGAAATTGGGTTATAAGGAAAACCATCTCTCATTTTCTCTAGTAAGAGAAAAGCTATTCAGCAGAGGCCCTTTCCCTTTCAGGGCCCCTTCAGATTCGTTAACTCTCTGCAAACACTGCTTATAAAACAGCACTTGAAGCGAGGCAGCAGAGGCTACCGGGAAGCAGTGGGCGATGAGATTTTAATGTGTTCCATATTGTGAGCCCATCCTGACTGTCTGAAGAGCCTTGTTCTCAGGCCCCCAATTATTCAGTTTCTTAATCTTCCCCCATCACAGACAACACATCTCGTTTCTCAGACCCAGCCTCAGGCTCCTTTGTAACAACCTTCATTTTCTGGGCACAGCTTGGTGGCAGCTGGTTTGGGAAGGGATGTGGAAGGGAGGAGAACAATGTCTGAGGTTAGAGAGGTGAGTGGCATCACACCTGCAGAGTCAGAAAAGCCATGCTGAAGTTCCCTTGTGAGGACAATATCTGGCTTTTACATCAAAAGGATCCTAATGGCTATGGCATCTCAGAACAACAGTCTAAAAATCCCTCCTACTGAGTTTTGAAGGAAGCACAATGAAGTTTTCAGGGAGAGAGCTAGGGGTACTAGGGGAAGGATGTCTATAATCTAATTATTCTAAGGAGAGGAGCATTTTCTAGGATGGAAGACCAAGCTATGTGTATCTGATTGGGAGTAGACCAGAATCCTAGAGAAGAGAATCTTAGTGGCCATTGATTGGTCATTGGTACAGCCATTGACTTCAAGTTTGACTTGACAAAGGTAGCAGTTTTTTGTCTTGGGTGTCTCTTCCTGTGAAGGTGTTGCTTCTCCACAGCCCCACAGGCGCTGCCTTGGCTCATGTCCTCATCACTCCTCCCCTGGACTAGAGTGAGTCCTAACAACATCCTGACCTCTGGCTGCAGCCTCATCTAGCCCTCCTCCCCACAGCCACCACCATCAGAATCTAGCCCTGCTCCCCACAGCCACCACCATCAGAATCTTTCTGGAATGCAAACCTGATTGTGCAGTACTCTCCTGCTCAAAAATGTTCCCTAGATAACATTTTCGTAATGCTAGATCAGCATACATATTCATGAAAAAGCATCGAAAAGACATCCGACCAAATGTTAACAGCAATTATTTTTTGTAGTAGGTTTGCGTATGATTGTTTTTTTCTTTATACTTTCTTGGTATTCAAGTTTTCTGCAGTGAGTTTAAGACAAATATTGTTTATTTTCTAGGCATAAAGATATCATCCAGAAAAAATAAAAGAAATCCTCCTGCACAGAACAAAGTCCAGATTTCTTAGCTTTGCATTAAGCCCATCCAGAGCTTCAACACATCTTTTCATGTTCTTGTTCTACTACAATTCACGGGTCAGTCACACAAAAACGGTTTCCTACCTAAAATGTAGTCCCCTCTCCACCATCACGACTATCACTTTCCCTACTACTTATACTCCCATGCTCGTCATGGCTTTTTTTGCTTATGAAACTCCTAGCCACACACTGAGGGCCACCGCAAATGTATCTTCTCTAGAAACCATAATCTCTTTACTCAGTAGTTGTTATTTTCTCCACTCTGGGTTCATCATACCTCTTGCTAATATTCTCTCCATTAGATTACAAGGGATGCAATTATCCCTTCTCTAACTGAGGAATCCAAAGCCCAGTAGTAGCCAGTAGGTGATACAGCCAGGACCAAACTCAGGGTGTCTGGCTCTTCAGCCTCTGCTTTTTAACTACTACACAATAGAGCTTTAAAGAAGTTGCTACTGTCCCAGAATGTAAACGAGAGCTATCCCAGTATGTGAATTAGCTATGAGGGTCCCGTGACATCACTGCAGTTGTTTACTGTGATTTGTCCCACCCTGTTCACATCACACATGGTTAGCCCTTTCTTCCCATGATATCGCCTGCCAGTCATTGTCACCCAGCAGAGCCCACCAGCACTCACATAGTAGACCACAGCAGTTACTGTGATCGCAAACTTGCAAAGGAGATATTGCCTTAAAAGTTGACTTTAGAACAACACTGCTTGTGATCCTTCCAGTATATGCGCTCCTCCATAAACTATTTCTGCAATATACACAGAGTAGACAAAGTAATGCTTTATTACTATCTGGACCTCTGGCCCCAAATGACTGTGCAGAACTCCACTGAGCTGGACTGGACCCCATGGAGGGCCTGATTTATCTCAGCTCTTACCTATGACTCTGAAATTCGAATTTCCACTCTGCTGGGATAAGGAGCTGCTCTGAGATGAAAAACCAGAAACACAGAGCCAAAGAAAGCATCTGTCAAAATGCTGGGGGTGAAGCTGTTCCAGGCCTCTGGCTCAAGGCTATCTCAGTGTCCTAGGTTTAGCTGACCCATGAGAAGGGCAGGGAGGTGATAAAGCCCATTGTCACCCAAGTCACTGAGGTGGAGGAGGAAGAAGTGACCAAACACCATGGAGTGAGGGAGGCAGAAGCATTAGGGAGGAGGATGACCACCTCTTTTGGGGAAGAAGATTTAAAACCTGGTCTATCATCCATTATGTTGGACAGATTTCCCTAAAGGAGGAAAGAACAGGACTGTAGATTTAGAACCCAGGAAAGTATTTTCATAATGCCAAGGATCTGAACTCTTCATTTGAAAAACAAGCGTGCCCACCCAACAGCCATAGGCAGCATCTGTCAGCCACGATCTAGGCTAATTTGCAAAATGAGCCCTGAAAGGAAGGTCTTGGTCTTGCTAGAATCCCGTGAAGCAGGTTGATGAAGCAGGTAAGAAAAAATTAAGGGAGGAGGTGAGTTTTTAAAGTGATGACCCCATGATTATAGCTTTGAAAAGGAGAGATGGATAGGAATCCTGCTGATTCTTGAGAACCCTGGAATTGCAGACCTGCATGGACCCCAGTCCACAAACACTTCCTGAAAGATCATCATCAGCAAAGCTTTGCTGAGGGCCAGTAGGGGGGTTCCTAAAAAGTGCTAAGATGCACTCTGTCTTCTGCAGCCTGTGTGTTTCTCTTGGTTCTCTGCATGTTCAAAGTATCCTAAAGTGTTGGCGCTAAAAGGACCTTCAGAGGTCTTGCTCCACTCCCATTTTTATTCATTTAATTAACAAACACTTATTGCATGCCTGCCATGTCCCAGGCACTGTTCTAGGTACTGGAGCTGCAATGCATCAAGGAAACATACAGTTCCAGCCTTCGTAGTATACATGTTCAAGTGGAGGAAACAGACAATACAAGAAACAGACAAAACAAGTAAACAAATAAGTACCCAAGATAATCCCATGGTGTTACATGTGGGGGTAAAATAAAGCATTGTGATGTGATAGAGAATAAGAAGGCAACACTAGATTAAGTGGTCAGGGAAGCCCTCTGAGAAGTCATTTGAGCTGAGTTGTGAATGACGGGAAGAAGTCCCACACGAAGCTTCAGCAGAAGAGATTCCAGGCTGAGAAAATGGCAAGTGCAAAGGTCCTATGGTGGTTATGACCTTGAATTGCTTAAGGTACAGCAAGGTCAGCATGGCTAGAGTGGAATGGGCAAGGCAGAGAATCTTGGAAAAACAGCAAGGGCCTGACCATAACTGACCAGATAGTAGGGATTTGGAATTTATGCAATGGTAAGGGCAGCCGTGAGCTGTTTTAAGCATGGTAAATACCCATGGCGAATTGAGAGCAGAGCAGGAGAGGAACGCCCTGGCCTGTAGACTCCCAGTCCAGTGCTCTCTCCCACTTCAATGCATGGCCAGTGTGCAGTAATACCCCTCACTTGCTCGCTCTGACTTCCATTCTAGTTTTCTAGAATTGCAGATTGAAGGACTTTGTCCTTTCTTCTAATTAAACATTGAGCGGAACAAGCAAGGAAATGTACTTTTGCACAGAGCCATGTCTCCTCCTGAGCATATCTTTAGCCCATAAAGGGGAACGAAATGTGATAATTAGTAGCCAATTAATGTGCATTTCAACAAACTATATTTTAATTATTCTGTCATAGGTTGTCTGCCTGTGAAGTATTCCATGTTAATTAAATCCTTTTAATAATCCAGTGAAAGCACCTATTTTCCTTGATGTGCTGCTTAAAAGGGAGACGACAGCAGACTCGGCTCATGTAATTTGAGTTAATGGCATGAATCCCGCTTTGAGCTTTCATATGCTTATTGAACTAGTGATCTCTTAATACTTGCTAAACTTTTTAATATATAATTATCACACAATTTCCCTGTTATGTCTGAGAGACTGCATGCTGATAAGCTCCAAGAACTTTGCTGGAGAGACACTGAACCTGTATCTTGTGCCTGGCTGTGATGGCTGGCTGCATCAGCTGCCACCTGTCATTCCTCTTTTCCTGAACTCTTCCTCAGAATTGGTACCTGTAGTTTTGATTTTAGGCAACGAGCACCTACTATGTGCCTGGGAAGTGCTGGAACTGAGGAACTGGGTATGAGGTGAGGAGACTGATCTAGCATTCTGTATCCTAGCAATCTAGCATTCTGCAAGAGGACTGGGGGTTCTCAGATGCAGGTGCAGCATGGGCAGAAGCTGATAAGGGTAGCAACCGGGGCAATTAATTAGCATGGGGGGATGAGTTGTCCCAGTCAGGGAGAGGCCAAAAGTCCTCACTCCCAAGTCCAGTGGGTTGGAAGTCACTCTAGGCTTCTGCAGAATGGGGTGACCATCCATAGGTTCAATGGCAGACAGCAGGAGGGCTTGTAGGAGATCAGAACTCTCAGTTTCTGAGTAATGGCCCAGAGACTCTTGTGATCAGATACTTGGGAGGGTATGAGGGACTCCAAAGCTGGGTCCAGATCAACAGGAAAGACAGCCAGCAAATGGGCAATGCAATGGGTCTGGACTCCAGCCTCATGAATAGCTGGAATAGTGCTTTGAAGGATAGATTAACCCATTCTAAAGTATATAGACTCACCAAAATCTATAAATTCTCAAACACAGTAAAAGTTTATTTCTTAATCATTTAATAGTGGCAGATGAATATACCTGATTGACAGACCCACCCCCTCTGCTGCTCCATCCATGGTCATTAGGTACCTAGGCCCTTTCCATGTTGTGTCTGTGCCGTCTCCTAGGACAGTGCTTCTCAAACTGTAGTTCCCATACCAACAGCACCAGTGTCACCCTGGAACTTGTTAGAAATGCACAAGCTCAGGCCCCTCTCTGGGACTACCAGATCAGAAATATTGGAGGTAGGGCTGGCAACCTGTTTTAACAAGCCTTCCAGGTGGTTTTGATGCACCCTCAAGTTTGAGAAGCACTAGCCTAGGTCCTAGTTGTCATCTGCATTCAGCCAGCAAATGAAATAGGAGACCCCGGAGAGGTACTTGCAAATTAAAAGACTTGACCCCAAGGTAGCACCTGTCACTTCCATTCACATTGCTTTAGTGAGAACCAGTCACCTGGCCATGTTGAGCTGCAGGAGGATCTGGGAGTGAGGTCCTGTGCTAGCAAGTTGCTTCCCAGCTACATGTATATAATCTGGAAGAGGAGAGAGAAATTTTTCAAGCCCTGTCTCTGCCACAAAACGTGAAGCAAGGGCAGGAGGAGAAAAGGTGAGGGACAGAATTGCCCCACCCATGAGGACTCAGGAAGGCACTTGGCAGTTTTCCCAGCATTTCTTCTCTATGGAGAAGGGGTTCCACAAGGTGTTTGGAGGGCTTACATTGGCTCAGGACCTTCAGGAAACACAAGTCAAGGAGGTTACATTTTATGCCCAAGGTCACATAGATAGAAAGTGACAGGACTGCAGCTTGTCTCACTATTGCCTGATGCCAGGTTCTAGATGTCTTTCATCATACTCGGGTGCCTCCAAAATTCTAGCACTCTCAGTCTGTGTAACTGAATTAATTGTTGAAATAGGCCTATGCAGCCCTCCTGTCTCCACTTTACAGCAAAAGATGCTGCAATGGAAGGTACAAGCAGCTGTTGACATGAAGGAAGGAATCCAACTAAAAAGCACAAAGAAAATTCCATAGAGGACATAGCAACTAAGAGTGAATAAGATGAATGTATGTGATTGTGTCTATTTGTGCATATGTGTGTATACACATATATACATATACATATTTATATATATTTACATATATATGCACCTATATGTGAGAAAACTTTACCCATAAATGCATCATGCTAATACAACCAGAATGAGCATTATGCTTCATTTCTATGAACAGCCTTCAGTAGGAAGAGAAGGAATTCTAGACAAAAGCATAAACAGAATTCCAGAATGGAAAAGTCCCAGCAGGGGAAAGTCCAAGGCACGTTTGGAGAACACCAAATAGTTGGGTGTGCCTGGAGTGGGAAATGGTGGAGAATAATTCTGGGGCAAAATGTAGGACCCAGAATATAGAAGAAATTGAACGTCAAGCTAAGGAGGTTGTATTTATTCTTTAAATAATGAGTACCCAAGAAAGAGTTTTAGGAAGAAGAATCACATGTTTGGATTTGTATAGGAGCAAGATTACTCTGGGAATAATAAATAGGACTGATTGAAGGAGAAGACATTTCTAGAAGGCAATTAGAGAAGTGAAGAAGTTTTTGCAATAGCTATGGTAAAGAGAATGGGCATTGAATGAATGTGACAGAAGTGGGTAAGAAGAGGAGAATAATTGTGATTGGAGGTGGTTGGGGAGGAAGAAGTTGCCAAAAATGAAGCAGATGTTTCTCTTGTCTATTATGGGAATTTGGGGGATATTGAAAAATAGAGCACAGTAGAAATCCACGTCTTGGGTAAAATATGCTGCATTTAACGAGTTCTAGGATGCACACATTTTTTTCAATTTTAATGTCCCTAAAATCAGACTGTCTCCTACAAATGAAGACATCTTTCAATCACTGTCAGACAGCAAGTCACGAGGAAGTCATCACAGCCCATACGTGTGTGGACTGGGTCTCATGGCCATGAGTGTTGTCAAAACTTCAGTTGGGTTATGTGCATTGCTTAACATATAGAACCAACAGCCATTGAAGGCAGGAAAAATTGTCATATTTCTTTAAAAAAGAGATTAATGAAATTGTAAAGCAATAGAGGCTGGTGGGACTGATTTATCTATGGAGCAGGGCTATCTTTAAGGCAACAAATATCAATTTGCCAAAAAACATTTTACTAAATTTGAACAGAAGCTACTTAACTTCTGGTGATACATAATTCAACTGGGTGGGGAGAGGGGTGTAAAATATGAGTGTAGTCAAGTAAGACAGTTCCTAGCACTGAGATTTGCTTGAAAATAATTCTTGGAGACAGTAACAGAGCACTTTTTTAAAAATGCTGCACCATCAACAGGCTGATGGCACACAGGGAAACTCCGGAAGACAAAAATATAAATACTGAGGACTGGGAATCAAAAAAAATTCAGAAGATTCTAAAGGTGAATACGCATTCTAGGAATACCCAACCTATTTTTTTTGCGTTTGTATTTTCCATTTTATGTATGTATACGGGTGATATATGGGCTATTTTAATAAGTATGCAAAATTTTTTCTAAGTGATATAAAAGCATGTGTCATCATTTGTGAAATGCTTTTCTTTCTTAGCAGTATGTAAAATAATGGTGCATCTTAAAATTGATGGCATCTTAGAGTCAATGAAATGTAGCATTCATTATTTTCAACCTCCCGGCTCAGAATGAGGTAGATGTTGAGCCTAACATTTTTAAATGTAGCTGAACAAAACCTTTAGTGCAATGCTGATGAGAATTCAAAAAGCTACAGGAAGTTTGGAAAATGTTTCAGTAGGTTCTTGCAAAGGTAAACATACACTTAACCTGAGACCCAGGAATTTCCACTCATGTGTATTTACCCAGGATAAATGAAAACATATGTTACACAAAGATTTGTATACAAATGGTCATAGCAGCTTCATTCATAATAGCCACAAACTAAAAACAATCCAAATGTCCATCAGCTGGTGCGTGGATGAACAAAGTAGCGTATATCTTATTCACACAATGGTCTACTACTCAGAACTTAAAAGGAACAGACTGGTGACACAGGTGACCACATGGATGAATCTCAAAACCATTCTCATAAGGGAAAGAAGTCAAATACAAAAGACTACAAACTATAAGATTCCATTCATACATCACCCTAGGAAAGGCAAAAGCATAGTCACAGAAAACAAATCATTGACTACAGGCTCCCAGGGGTTGAGGTTGAAAGGAACAGATCGACTGTAAAGGACCAAGAGGGAACTCCTGGGTTAGGGAAAGGTTCTCTAGCTTTACTGTAGGGTGCTTATGCAACTACATACTTTCTCAAAATTTACTGGACTCTCCTCCCAAAAAAGTAAACTTTACTGTATATAAATTATTCTTCTGTAAGCCTGTTTAAAAATGTGACTGAAAGACTGAAACAGATCTGGGTTCAAATCCCAGCTTTTCCTTTTACTTGCTCTGTGCCCTGGGCAGCTATCTTAATCTCTCTAAACTGACCCCAGGCTCCTCATGCTTAGAGCAGAATAACAAGGTTTGCGTAATAAGACTTTATTGAGAGTACTAAGCGAGGTAATGTATGTAAAGTACTTGGGGAACTTGACAGAGAATAAATGCTCAATAATGGTAGCTCTCATGCTAGCAGGGACCACAGGCAGTTTCATTACTGATGAATTAATCAGTTGTTGGGATGACAGAATTGTATAGGCCAATAAATTGCTTGTGGCTGAAACCAACATTCTGGTCAAAACAATGTTGAAATAGGGGCTGCAGGGAGATGCAGCTTGAACCATTTATAGTCTGTGCTTTCAAGCTTTCACTGTTGCTTCTGACACTACCCTCACATGAAAGGGAGAGAGTGCTGGGTGAAAGTTATTTTGCATAGAGGCCCCAAAGACACTTGGGAGTCTGGGCACAGTCCCTGGCACACAAACTGAGGATTGATTTGAAGTGACTTTTGCTTTCCACTAATTGGAATCTACACACACAGCCAAAGGAATCAAGTATTTAAGTATACAACAGAGAATGTGTTCAGCATTTTGCACTCATTGGTCTTGTTGTCTTTGTTAGAACTCTATGAGATAGAAACTTTCAATATTCCCATGAAGCTGATGAGGAAACAAACTTAGAGAGATAAAGAAACTTGCCTAAGATCACAGCTTGTAAGGGAAGAGCTTGGATTCAAACTCCCCAAATTCTTGTCCAATGGGTCTTAACTCTGCACTAGACCAAGCAAAGGACCTGGGAAACCAGGTGAAGGATGCATGGAAGCAGAGCACCTGGGATCCACGCCTGGAGATGGAGTACCTGTAGCAGTGATGTGCTTGAGAAGTGGCCACTTGGGAAGGGGCACTTGCATTAGAGTCTCTGGGAGTAGGTAAATGCAGGAAGGCAGCTCACTCCTTTCCATGAGGCTTCTGGGGAGCCAGAAATTTCCAAAGTCCTGAGAAAGTGGAAGCCTTAATGATACAGTCCTCACCTTACTGCAGATAGGATATGCTTTGCAGCTAAGGCTCGAGTTTCCGTTGAGCCTCCCTGTTCCTGGGCTCAGCTGAGTCCCTGCTCCCCCATGAACCTCGTTTGCCCCAGTGGTAAAACGAGTGGACAGAGCTAGATGTTTGTTGGCTCCCCTGCAGTTTGGATGCTATAATATCACAAGCTGCACTTCATTTTCACGTGTCAACAGATTCGTCAGCCACTCAATCACTCTGTTCAGGGGGACATTCTGGGGTTCCTGATCTCCCATTTTGCAGAAGTCCAAAGACTGGGTCCAGGGCTACAAAATCCTGCTTTTCTCAGAGCAAACCTGTAGGAGTAAAATTTAAGAGAGAGAGAGACTCAGGCAGATCTTAAATCCTAGAAGTAGATCATTAAACTTTTACAAGCCCTAACAATGTTGGGGTTGAATAAACCCTGTCTTAAGTATTAAACTTGTCAACCTTAAGATGGCAAAACCAATTCTACTACTTCCCTCTACATTAAAGACACACAAATGAGTCATTGATTTTTTTTCCCTGAGAAAAAAAACAACATGCCCAGTCAGATCTCTTTTGTAAACCACATAAGACACAGGAGTCTGGACGAATGTAATGAAGGATTCTCTTTTTAAGAAGATGAAAATAACATTTCAGCCTGAGAAATCAAGAATATACATGAAGATATGCAAAAGGGATTGTGTCTGTTGCAACAACGATGTGAAATGTCTGAAAAGCACATATAAATGAAGGGACAGCTCTGCAGTGGGCTGATGCAGTAACTGACCTAAATGTGTAAGATTCACAAACACTTACTAAGCATGTCCTGTGTGCTCATCTCTGTGCTGGTGGGTCCCAGTGAATAATAAGACTTGGAAGACCTGGTGCCTATGCTCAATGAATGCACCGTCAAGTAGGGAAACCTATACCCGCCCACCTATGAAAGTGCTCTCGAGAGCCTCACCGGAGTGAATCCGAGACTCACGGGAGCGACTAACTAACTCTATGTGAGGGCAATGAAAACAGGTCACCCTTTGCCCTTATAATAAATTGCAAAGTCTTCATCATGGCTGAGGAACTCTCCCTAAGAGGGTCCAGGTAGACCGGCTAGCCTGACCTCCCCTTGTTGTCCTCCCCCTCAATCTTTATGCCACCTTCCATTCTTTGGGTAGCACTGTGATGGGTTAAATTGTGCCCCCCTCCAAAAGATGTTGAAGTCCTAACCCCTACTGCCTATGCTGAGTGTGACCTTATTTGGAAATAGGATCTTAGCTGATGATCAAATTAAAATGAGGTCATTAGAGTGAATCCTAATTCAATACGATTTGTGTCCTTAGAGAAAAGGGGGAAATATGGGTATAGAGACAGACACGTACAGAGGGAAGAGGATGTGAAGATACACAGTGAATGACATCCACAATCCAAGGAACACCTGGAGCTACCAAAAGTTAGAAGAGAGGCCTGGAACAGATGCCCCCTCAGAGGCCACAGAAGAACCAGCTCTACCGACACCTCGATATTGGACTTCCAGCCTCCAGAACTGTGAGACAATACCTGTCTGTTGTTGAAGGCGCCCAACCTGGGGTACTTTCGTATGGCAGCCCCAGGAAATGAACACAAGTGCTGAGTGCCTTCAGTCCTAGGCTCTTACAAATACTGTTTCTCGACCCAGAACACTCCTCTGTCCCTGCCCCTTCACCTGGCTAACTCCTCAGCCTGGATAGCACCTTTTCGAGAGAAGTCCCTTGTTACTCATTCCCACGACATCGCACGGGTCTCATGTTGTTCCCTGCACTCTCCCATGTAATTCCCTGCTATGTGTCTGTCTCCCATCTGGACTGCGAGCTACCGAAGGTCAGCACCTGGCACAGTTGGAAGCCAGTAAATACTCGAACTAGTCAAGGATTGAGCTGAGCTTCTTACGAGAATCAAATGAGAGAGCAGTTGTGAACATGCTGTGCAGGCGATGAGGGCACAGGCACAGGGGCTGGGTTTTAATTATTTGTGTCCGTACTGTTATGTGTGATGATGCACCATGGTTGCAATTCTGCAAGGCATTGAATATTAAAGTTGTCTACATGTTTCCCTGGCAAACAGGAAAGAATGTTCATTTGGGCCTTCAGATCTTTGCATTTGGAGCTGTCCTGCTTGTGCTTCCAGCTTTCCTGCCCTCCACCTTGGAATCCAGCCCAGAGCCCTGAAAGGGGCTCAGAAGGAGGAAGTTATTAGCATGGAAGGTGCTAGAACCATTGTAGGGCAAGAAAAGCAGGAGCCAACGGCAGGCGCAGCCTTGACTGGCCCCAGGGAAAGTCCAGAAGGCCTCTCCATCTGGCTGTCCATTTAGAAACTTGACCTCTTTGCAAGCAATAAGCATCTGGGGTCCATTAAAATGCAAGGCACCTGCTGGATGTCTGAGAAAGAATCTGCTAGTGAGAAATTAACCTCTTTGGGGGCATTGCAGGCTCCATCTGCAGGTGACAGGAGTGTGTACTACAGTAGCCAATAGTCACCCCTTCTCAGACTCTAGCTTAAGGCCATGTGGCTCATCAGAGGCAATTGTGTTCCCTCTCTGTGCCTCAGTCTCTTAAACTGCAAATGGGACATTAACCTCTTCCGAGTCCATCCACAGGCTTGCTTGCTGGGAGGAAGGGGGAAAATAAGAGTCTGAATGGGTTTTATGGGCTAAAATATACTTTATAGATTTAGGATATTGTTATCCTATTCCTAATAAGTATTCATTACTAGACTCAAATTTCACAGTTCTATTTCTAAATCTACCTGAGCCTCCAAGTATCTCATCCTCACAGGCTCACGCCATGGGCATGCGTCTCCAAAAGACAGCATGGATCTACCTTGCAGAAAAATCCTGCCCTTGAATTAATTCCATTCCACAGGCATTGGCTGAACAACTGTTAATGTGGATATACTAACAGGGGATGACAGATCACGCTCTGGAGCAGCTGATGCCCCTCTGGAAAAGCAGCTCCTACATGAGGTGATACAGGGTAGAAGGTGGAATAGACAGTGCTGGGCTGAGTCAGAAAAACTGGGTTTCTATAGTGGCTTTGCCAAGCGCTGGCCTTGTGACCTTGGTAAGTCTCCACCGCATCCCTTCTTGGTGTTCTCCTCCAGGCTGTGAGTCTCAGTAAAAAAGGCCTCCAGGTAGAAGATGCTACTTCAGAAAACAAATTGGGGATCCCATTGTGGATGTCATGGGGAATGAGGACTGTCCCCAGATCCTCCCACTGGCCATGTCTGTATGAAGGCTGTGATACTTCCTGCCCTAATCTCATTAGCCATCCCAACTCTGCCTACGGGGCAGGCGATGAGACCTAATCATTCACCGTTTTCACCTCTAAGTCCTGTTTAGCTTCCATACCCTGCCTCTCCTGTCTCTAAGGTCCAACTGAAGGATATTGACAATAAAAAGACTGATCATTTACAGGCAGGAAGGTTAAAAAGAGTATGGAAATTTGCAGTTATGAAGCATTTATTGAACACTTACTGCATGCCAAGCATTTTACTCGAGGCTTTTAATATTCTATTCCTTTAGTGCTCCAACCAGCAATAGGAGGTTGTTATTAATCTTTTCTACAAAAAAAAAAAGAGAGAATCAGAGAGGTTAACTAACTTGCCTGAAGTCACATAGCGAAAAAGTTATAGATAGGGATTAACTTTCTCTGGTGCCCTAACAAAGAGGCTTCAGCTAAATCTATCCAGATTCTATTCCTATTGCCCCTCCTAGACACACACTCTGATGTTTCATTGACAGATATTGACCTGAGGCTCAGCGTACACTCTTCCTCCAGGTACCCTATCAAACTTTCTGTTCTGTTTATATTCTTCCCTCTGTTTCCCCCTTCGCCCTGTGGTCCTTGGACATAGTCAGCCCATCCAACTTTTCAACTATCTTGCAGGCCCTGCTTTCCAGAACCTCCACCTACATTGTGATCTGAGCCTCTGCTGACTTGATCTGGCTACATTCAATCATGTCATATTGAAGATCAGATATGTGTTTGTCAATTTAGCAGTAGGCATATTGAGCATCTTCTGGTGCCAGACACCAGTTCGTGCACTGAGAATACAGTGAACAAAGAAATATTCCCACTCTTAGAAAGTGCATTTTAATAGAAGCAGCAGATTTCACTGGTAAACAGGTGAATACATGCATAACATAACTTCAGGAAGCACATGCTGTGGCAGGGTGGGTGGGAGGTGACTATTTTAGATAGCTCAAGGAAGGCGTCTAGGAGGAGGTGATATTTTAGCAGAGACCTATATAATGTAAAACAGCAAACTATATGAAGATCAAGGGGAAGAGCATTTGAGGCAAAGGGATCAACAAACACAGAGACCCTGACACCAGAACAAACTCACTATGTTTGTAAAACAGAAACACCACCACCCCAGCTGCAGACAAATAAGTGAAACAGGAGTGGCAGAGGCTGAGTCAGAAAGGTGGGCAGATGCTAGATGTGTAAAGTCCTGTAAACTACAGAAAGAAATTTTAATTTTACTCTAAGGGCAATGGGAAGGCCCAGAGAGGGCAGGGAAGTGATGTGGTGTCACTTACATTTTTACTTATTTATGTATTTATTTTTGAGACAAGGTCTCACTCTGTTGCCCAAGCTGGAGTGCAGTGGCATGATCAAGGCTCATTGTAGCCTCAGTATCCCCAGGCTAGGGTGATTTTTCCACCTCAGCAGCGCATGCCCCCTACCCACCCCCCCGCCCCCTGCCCGCCGCCCCAAGTAGCTGGAACTACAGGTGAGTGCTGCCACACCTGGCTAATTTTTTGTATTTTTTGTAGAGACAGGGTTTTGCCATGTGGCCCAGGTTGGTCTTGAATTCCTTGGCTCAAGTAATCCACCCACCTAGGCCTCCCAAACTGCAGGGATTACAGGCATGAGCCACCGCACCTGGCCTCACACTTTTAAAAGATCACTTTGGCTACTGTGTGAGGAGTTAACTGGGAAAGAGCAGAAAATTACAGGAAGACCAGTTAGGAGCCTACTGCAGTCATATATTCAAGATAAGGTGAGATGCTAGTTGCTATGACTTAGGTGCTAACAGTGGAAGTGGTGAGAAAAGGTGAAACTTGGAAAATATTCAGTGATGTGTTGGTGGGCATTTAACAATCTTCTCTCTTGGGAGCAGGGTGACCTTAGTTTGTAGCATTTGTCAATTTCCATAGTGTAAATACCTTCACCATGGGCCACCTAAAACTTTCAGTATGACATCAACTGGCTTGCAATATTCCTAACAATTTGACAATCGGCTCTCACAAGTTGACTTGAGCCAGTTCCAGCATCCTACTGAATTTATTTTTAAGGTAGAGTCTACAGGATTTGTTGAAAGTTAGGATGTGGGGGCAAAGGAAAGACAGAAAACCAAAATGACTGCCAAGCCATTGAGTAGTGCCATTTACTACTGGACTGCTAGTGCCATTTACTGAGATGAGAAGACTGAAGGGAGCGGTCAATTTTGGAAGGGGCTCAGAAGCACATGAACGTCACTCCCACATGCTCCCTAGGCTTCACAGGAGGAAAAAATACCAACACACTTTTGCTCTTGGACTTGGGAATAAGGAGAACATTTTCTACTGTCTCCATAAACTCAAGCAATCCCAAGGCCACTTTGTGGTGTAGCAGTGAAGAGAATGCACCTCGGAAGCAAGACTCTTCTGTATTAGTCAGGGTAAGGCTGGCTACTGTATCAAATACCTCCTGAAATCTCAACGACTTAGTCCGGTTTAAGTTGATGTCTCTTTTATGCATCGTGCAACCAGCAGTGTGTGGGGAGGCTGGAGTAGAGGTGGGAACTCGGTTTCATATGGTCATTCAGGGATCCATGCTGATGGACAATGCCCTCCTCCACACACGGCTTCTTTTTTTATTTTTTAATTTCAGTGTTATCTTTCTTTGTTCTGTTTTTTAGAAGCATTCTAGAATAAGTCTGTAAGATTGCAACACCACACATGGCTTCTGAAGTCAGTCTAGGGATTAAGTTCTATTGGCAGGAGGGCATAGAGAGAGACGAGACGGCACATTAGCTTCATAACCACTTCCACTAAGAAGTGACATTTTTATTCCCACCATATCCATTGCTAAGAACTGGTCAACATGGCCTCTTCTGATGCAGGGGACCTGAGAAATGCAGGTTTTGACCAGACAACCACTTCCCTACACAGCTTCAGTCTTTGCAAGGGAGCAAGAAACCTTGGTGGATGGCCATTCATCTCTGCCTCTGGCCTCACCCCAACTCTGCCTTGAGCAAGTTGCTTAACTACTCTGAGTCTCAGTTCTATCTCTGAAAAATGGGAACAATCCTAATACTTACCCACAGGATTTCTGTGCTGCTAAGGAAAGGAAAGGAAATGATACTCATAATGCACTTAGACTGGTCTGCCACTCTCAATGCATTTGAACCAGGAGTATTATTTGTGATCCATTCCAACCTCCTCATTTTCCAGATAAGCCCACCTCACATCAAGGTGCACTTCTTCCCTCAACTCTAAGCATTCATCTACAATCCGCAGAGAATGAGGCCAAATGATAGGAGCACTTTGAAAGGGATTTATACCTTAGAGGTGACCTCAGTATAGAGCACTGACTTTGGAGCCACAGGACCTGAATTCTAGTCTGAGATTTACCAGCAACATGTTAGGTCATTTGGCAATGTTCTAGAAATTCTCTGAGGCTCCCTTTCCTCCTTTATGGGATGATGGATAACAATAAATACCCGAACTTGCTGGGAGGATGAAGAGAAACATCATATGCAGAGGGCCTTGCATGAATGTCTGTTTCCTTGCCAGGATCTAAAAACACTTTGAAGGCTGCATAGGACATGGCAAGATGAGACACATCACCACACAGACCAATCTCCCACAGATCTGCATCATTTTAAAAATGATCTGTTTGGCAATCAGCACATACTGCTGCTGCCTCGTGAGCAGAGGGTTCTCATCGGCAGGAAGTTGAAGTTGTTCATTTTCTAAGACTGCTCCCTCTCAGCTTGATTCTGCCTGTTCAAGGTTGTCCGGGGTCCCGAGCAATCAGAAATGATTTGTGTCAAAGAGCGCATTACAAGAATCATTTGTCACTTCTGGTTCGCGTTTGAATTTGAAGAATGATGCTGGGGAGTGATCTGAAGACATGATGTGAAGTGTTGTTATGATGAGCAGCAAAACCGTTATGTTAACCTTCTTGTGAGCTGAGCTCTGGGGTTCAATTTTGACAGTGTGTAGCAAGGGCAGAAATTTCCAGCCCCCACAATGAGATGGACTGGGAAGTATTAAGAATACCTCCCCATGAGAATACCTTATGATTAAATGACAATCTTCTCAAAAGAAAATTAGTATTATAGCGGCACAAAGCAGCCTGGAATGATTTTTGGGAAACAGCTGGTTTAGCCCTTCACCTTACAGAGAAACATTGAGGTGCACAGAGGTTTTGTGACCTTGTGGCCACAAAGTTAACTTTTCTGTTGATTAGTGTCTTCATCTTGCAAAAGCTGACAAGTGGATTTAGGATATTGATCTCGGAATTTAGAACACCAAGTTCTAGGAGCAGTTTATTCTCCATCTGGCTATGACTACCGCAAGACACTCCACTTCTTTGCATTTCCGTCTGTCTCCCTGAAAGAAGACATTGATGAATCCCCAGGTGTGCTACAACCCTGAAATTTTATGATTCCAGGCAATCCATGGGGCAGACTTTTTATCCTAATTTGACAGGTAAGATAACTAAATTCCAGAAATCTGGAAAAGCTTCTCAGACAAGACCTTTTATTTGAATCTTGTGACACAGTAGATTTATTTTAATAGATAGAGAAGATGTCATGGCCCTGTAAGTCAAGAGAACAGGATGGCCAAAGGCAACAAAAGGGTAGGGCACTTTAAGAAAACTTCATGTACTTGATTATGGCTACATAATAGAATGCGAGAGACAGGACAGAGGAATAGCATACTGAAACACAGCTTTTCTTTCTTTCTTTCTTTCTTTCTTTCTTTCTTTCTTCCTTCCTTCCTTCCTTCCTCCTTCCTTCCTTCCTTTCTTTCTTTCTTGCTTTGGCTCACTGCCACCTCTGCCTCCTGAGTTCAAGTAGTTCTCCTACCTCAGCCTCCCAAGTAGCTGGGATTACAGGCATGTGGCACCACACCAGGCTAATTTTTGTATTTTTAGTAGAGACGGGGTTTCTCCGTGTTGGCCAGGCTGGTCTTGAACTCCTGACCTCAGGCGATCTGCCTACCTCAGCCTCACAAAGTGCTGGGGTTACAGGTGTGAGCCACCATGCTCGGCCTGAAACACAGCTCAGAATCAGATCATGGAGAGCCTTGAATATCAGCTTCAAGGGCATAATATATCTTAGCCAGTGGTTCCCAAATCATATGGCGTATGGCAATCTTTGGACGTATTTTTGGTTGTCACTACTAATAAGGATGTTGCTAAACATCCTACAACGCACAGGAGAGCCCCAGCCAACAAAGAGTCTAGCTCCAAATTGTCACTAGTCAAAAGGCTGAGAAATACTGCTCTAGGCAGAAAGAGGAGAGGTTCTCTGCAGAGTCCTATCGAGGCTATCTTGGGCTGGGGGAGAGGCAAGACCGGTGGCAGAAGGCTGCCACAATCATCTGGGGAAAAGATGATGCAGGTCTGAGCTGAGACAGGGTCAAGAGGACCAACGTCAGTGACATGGAAGAGATGGAAATGACAGATATGTGGTTTCCCCATCCATTGCATTAGCACCTTCCAGCTCCAAGCCATCTTTTCATACATCTTCTTTCTTTTCTTTCCTATTCACTTGCTCTGCTGTCCCAAGAGTCAGAGGGTGAGAGGAGATTTGGGACTGGATTTCACCTCCCAGATCTTCTAGTGGCCCATCATAGTAGCCTCACTTTTAATCAAACCCAGTCCTAGAAGCAGAAGGAAGGTCAGGAGCTGGCACATGCAGCACTTCCTGCAATTTTATTTTATAATTATTTGTGCCATTATTAGTTTAATAGTTTCTGGTACAAGATTGCAAGTTCTGTGAGCAGGGACCATGTGGATCATGTTCTTCACTGCGTTCCCACAGCCTGGCAAGGTGCATGATATGTAGGAGATGCTTAGGGAAATGGGTTTGATGAATGACCCTTGGCTTCATGGGTGAGGTTGGTTAGCATCAGGCACTTGTTGAGGGCAAACCGTGGAGGTGCCAGGTTAGTGGACTCAGCCTCACCCCTCTGGCTGAAGAATAGGCTGGGTGTTGCTTCTGGTTGCTCTCACTGCATCCAGCCACAGACACAGACCCACCTCCCTGGAAGCAAGAAGAAAGTAGAGGACAGATGGCCAATAAAAAAGACCTGAAAGTGTCTAGTATGATCGCTCAACCCCTCCCATACACACTCCTCTTGGGCATTCCTTCCACTATAATACCCTTTCCCTTTCCACGTGGCCCCTGTCCTCACCTGGAAAACTGAGTGGAAGGCTAAGGGGAGAACAAAGGGCTGGGCACACAGTTTGATCATTTCTGCTCTGAGACAGTCAGGGAAAGGCCTCCCAACCTCAAGCACCCCACCGTCAGAAACTTGAGACAGATTACCGGCACCCCCAGGTAATAGAAAAAGAAACTGGGAGTTGGGGATGTAGAGGATGGAGGAAAGAAGGGCCTCTCTCCTTGGCAGTGGGATGAGCCCTAGGACGTCGTGACCCAGTGGGAGGTGTGTGGATGTATGTAGCCACAAGTGCAATGGAGAAGTCTTTAAACATTGGCTTCCCTGCAATTTGCAGAATTTTTAGCAGTGACTCCAGGAACACCAACCCCACAGCTCAAGGAATCAGGCCAACCTAATTCTAAGAGACCCGGGCAGCCATCTGGCCCTAAATCCTCAGATGGCAACAGCAAGGGCCTCTGCAAGGTCAAACGTGTCTCAAGAAGCAGGGAGGACTGAGGTCCACATGTCTTGACTTTTCAGCACTCTTTCTGCCTGGGGCTTGGTCTGCTCAAGATGTCAGGTCGGCACAGAGGAAGGCAGCTTGGATTTAGTGTAACCCCACCCACTGCCCCCTGCCCAGTTTTATGTACCCCAAGACTATGGAAACAAAGTACCCTCCTTCTCGGTGGCACCTGGTACTGCCGGGAGTTCTATGACCTTGTCCTAAACCATTCTGGAACGTTTGACTTAAAGGACCAGGAGGCCATGCCTGTAAACTCTTTCTACTGATCGAGGCCTGAATCAGAGAGTCTATGGTTCAAATCCTGTCAAGCTGTGTGCTTTTGAGCTAAGTTAATTAATAAGTTAATGAATTAAGTTAAAAATTAGTAATTAATTTTTAATAAATAAAAATAAGTTAAAGATTTTTTCTTTAACTTATTTAAGCCTCTGCTTATCTACTGGTAAAATGGGAAGATAGTAGCTAACTCAGAAAATTCTTGTCTAGTTAAAAGAAATAAAATGGAACAATGTACAGAAAAGTACTTTATATACCTAACACAGAGCAGGGACTGGAAAACCTTTTGCTAAATGAGTGCATGCATAAACTAATAGAAATGATTGACTTTTATCGAAGCTATGAGAGGCAGTCTGCAACCCCTTGGTACTTGTGAGGTTGGTCCTGCATGACCTGGCAAAGCTGGGTCCCTAGGGAGGACTATGAGCTGTTTATTAGTATTTTAGGTTCCAACCTTCTCTCTCTTGAGCCTGGCAGCAACAGTCTTCTTGAAAAAAGTGCTTAGTGCAGGCCCAAGAGGCCTCATCCTCCCATCTTAGCCCCTGACCTGAGCAAAGGTGACCTGTACACTCACCTATGTTCATGCCAATTAAGTGATTTCATTAAAAGGGCTGGCACTGTCTGTGGGCAGCTCCAGGGTGACCCATGAATTAGGAGGGCATTGCTGCCATCTGCCAAGCCTTCTCCTTGCTTGCCATGGGGGGTAACAGCCAAGGGGACTGACCTCTCTCTTTTTTTTTTTCCAGCCCTAGCATGCTAGGAATAAAGGAAGTCTAGAGACAATCTCAAAGTCAGTTTTATTTTTCTACAAGCTCACAGTTTAATTAGGTCCATAGAAATTTAGATTTTGTGTTGGTTGAAATTGACCCAACACACAGAATATTCCATGACATATTTTGTTACCTGCTCTCTACTCACAGACACTGGAAGGGGCCCCTTCCTCCTTCAGAGAGCCTCGTTCTTACCCAAGGGCCAAGAAACAGGACATCTAAGGACTTGGAAGCCCCAGGCACGTGACCCCTGGCCTCTCTGTTCTCCAACTAAGGAACACTTTAAGGCCTTCACATTTATTTATGTATTTCCTGGACTTACTTTTGCTATGCCCAAGGAAGTGAGCTGAATAAGACCCAGCAGGGTTGAGAGACATAAAAATGGCTTATTGAAATTCAATACTCTAAGGGCTGGAGGAGATGGATGAGTAGCGAGCTGGAGAAGCACAAAGGCAGGAGTCCCGCTGTCTGCCTAAGGAATGCTTGAGGAAATAAGAATAGCCCATATTTGTTAAGCACATAGTACAAGCAAGCACTCTATTAAATGTCTTACATGATGTATCTCATTTAATCCTCATATGGAAGGGAAGGGAACCACACATATCTATTGAGAAGTGACTGTTCTAAGCACTGTGTGAAATGCTTAGCAGAAATGATTCTGTCTTCTTGGTAACTGTGGCATATACATATCATTAGTCTCATTTTATATAAAGTGAAACTGAGTTTCAGGGAAGTTGAATAATGTGCCTTAATGCTGGAGTAGAAATAAAACCCCAAATAATCTATTGTCTAAACTATTGCTTCTCAAACTTGGAGGTGAATGAGAATAAACTAAGGATCTTGCAGATTCTACTTGAGTAGTTCTGGGGTGGTGTCTGAGATTCTGCAGTTCTGACAAGCTTCCAGGTGATATTGATGCTGATGCCGCTGGCCCAGGGAGCACATGTGGAGAAGAAACGTGCTCTGTACCATCTTTGGTGGTTCTCAGCCCTAGGTGCACCAGAGAGTCAGCCAGGGAGCTCTTAAAATACATCAGTGTTTGGTTCCTACCCTCCGGAGATTCTGATTGGATTGGAGTGAGGTGGGGCTTGGGCATCACTGTATTTTAAAAGCTCCCCTACAGGCAGTCAGGTTTGAAAATAATTGCTATACTTTTAACTGTCATTTTAAAAGCGAATCTTAAACATTTAGTCCAAACCCAAGATGTCCCCAAAATTCACTCCCCCTGTGGCAGCCCCTAGCCAGTTGGATTCAGCCTTGGAAGCTGACTCATTTGGCCAAACTCTCTATTATTCTTTCCTCCTGAACTGTCCTGGAGTTTCCTGGCCACTCAGCTCTCTTACTGCCTCCAATATTTTAATCCCATTGACTCAGAGCCTGCCTCTATCCTCTTTTCCTCACCATTCCCTGAGCAGCAGGCAGAAGAGACATCCCCATGGCTATCGATTCCCAGGGAATTCACAAGGTGGCTATTTCTTTCTTAATTAAGACCTTCGTGACGAGCAGCTGGTATTGGACCAATTAATCAGCTCTCTGAAGGCACAGGGGGAAAGCAGCAACAAACAGGGTGATTCATACAATGGTTTCTCTAGTAAAAGGGCTGCAACTTGGCTAGATGTGGATGGAAGGGAGGCCTGAACAGAGCAGCACGGCTAGCCTTGCCTTGTCTTTTGCTTTTTTCTTCCCTTTTTGAGTTGGATGCGGGATGATATATTCTAAAGGCCACCTTTACCCAAGCATTATTCTCCCCGCCAGCCAATCCCCCTCACCAGCCACCATTATCTGTCATCAGAGACAAGACAACAGAAGATAATAGAAGCTTCCAATTCACGCTGCTTCTTTCTTCCATTCTCTGGGGAAATTATGTCGAACATCTTTTTCATTGACTTATTTATTATAAGTGTAGGAAATGAATTGCTTACAGGTTCGTGGTGGGGCAGTGCAGATGCTATCAGGGTTGCTGGTGCTCTGGCTGGAGGGAGAGTTCCAGGGGTCTGGTAGGGTATTAATTAAATGGACTGTCCTCCCTTTTTCCCCACAGGAAGCCCATGTGATGGTCCCAAGCTTTGTCTGGATTTAAAACAGAAGCAGTACTGGGAGTCCACTGGCTCCCTGCCTCTCCTGTCCTATAGGATCACAGCCAGAAACCACACACACACACATGCACACACACACATGCACATACACACACACATACACACATGCTCACACACACACACACACATACACAGGTCGGCCAGGCCCAGGTTCAAATCCTCCCTGCCATCTCCTACGGGGGTGTGGTAAGGACACTCACTAACCCTGACACCTTCTCACCTTGGACACATTGCTTAACCATTTCAGCATCACTTCCTTTTGGGGTTACCAAGGCATTGGGTCAAATGAGCATCTGCAATACAGTAGGGCCTCCATGAAGCTCCGCCTTCTTCCTCTTCTTCCCGCAGAAGATGTCAAAGCCAAAAGTGCCCTTGAAGATCACGTAATCCAGTCCTACCCTTTGTCCAATGGGAGTCAGAGGCCTGGATAGGGACAGTGATTTGCTCCAGGTCTCTCAGTGAGAAAGTGGCAGAACCAGGCTCCACGACCCCCTATCCAGTTCTTTCCCCTTCACCACAAAGCCTCTCTGAACCCTGATTAACAGAGGTACTTCATTTTAGGCGCATGTCCCTAAAATGAGTGTGTAAATGCAACTCTGGTAAGCCCACAGATACCAGGCATGTGTCAGAGGGTTCTCTTTAAAGGGATATTCCTGGTATTCCCTTTGTTCACGACGACCCTCTGTGTCACAGTCTGTTGTTTTTGATTCAGTTTTTCCAAGTATGATTTCCATAAAGTGGGACACACAACACCCCACTCCTGGTCGTTTTTCATTCACTGGAGCACTCTCCTCTGCCACCCTGGCTCTACCTCTCAGCCCAGAGTTGATTAGGCTTCTAGCATGGCAATTACTCCAGAGTTGGTTTCTGGTAAGTCACTTGGTTTCAGCTACTTTTGAGAGTCCAATTTGGAACATAAAGGCTTTAGCTGTTCCTTGGTCCTTGAATGGGTTTAGGGCCCTGATTCTGGCTTTCCTTGAAGACTCAGGTAAGCAGTTCTCTTTCCTTAGATCTGCCCACTGGACAGTGCACCCTACTGTCCATTACCTCCTCCCTGGCACACACATCTGTAGAAGAACAGTATCTCTCCTTTCCTCCTGCACCAGACATCCACCTGCATTCTCTATTGTTGGATCGTAGAAGGAAGTAGGCACACAGGGCACCCAGCCCTCCTGCACAGGTAGCAGGTGGGGGCTCTGACCAGTAACATCCTGAGCCAGCCCAGTATCACCCCTGAAACAGAAAATGACTAGCTGGAAAACAGAGATAATCTGTCTCAATTATGTTCAAGTTCAGCAAATTAAGGCCAAGCATGAGGAATCTGCCTGTGTTTTGATCAGGGAACAGATGCATTCGACCATGAGGAATTCTTACAAAAGCTTCCAGCATAGACATCAGATCTGACCTTTCCAGGAGACGCAGTCACAGAACTGTTTACAGTGGGTAATCTGGGGTTTTCTGGGGAGGGGAGGAAAAGTAGTGGGCAGCCCAGGTCTGGTTGACGGACTTTCCATCTCTCAGATGCTAGGCAAGCAGGGTCTCATAACCCGCCCAGAGTACCACCAAAGCCCACCCTTTTTCTGCCCTCATCAGGCCCTTACACAGCCAGGGCCAACCTGGCCCTGACAATGGACAATCCAGCACCCGTTCTCATTGAGTGCCTACTCTGTGTTGGGCACAGGTTTGAGCTAGAATGTATAAGAGAAATACGTGGAGAAAATGCCCCAAAGAAAAAGCAGAAGAGCCTGGATCTGTCAGACTCAGCTCCGGGGGACATGCTGGGAGATTGGAGGTGGACTCCTGGGTAGCCAGCAAGAACAGTCCTCTTTCCAAAGCAATAGAGGAGAAGGAGTGGCTTGATCAGAGTGAGGGAGACATGACTAGTAAGAATTAACCCCATCAAGATCATCAGGGTGAATGACGTCCCCAGCACCTGACTGCTTGGGGTTTCATCCTCTGCCGCTGTGCAAGAAGAAAGAAAAGCATCTCAGAGATCTCACTTAATGGGAATTCTAAGCCAGGATGTTGCCCCAGAAAAGGCTGGTTGGGTACCCTCCACTTTCAAATCTACTATTATTGCTGAATGTGTGCAGTCCCTGTCACATAAAACAGGGACTTGGTTCCTGTCATCTTAGGGCTCACAGTTTACTTGGGGCTGAATTCCTCACACTTTCTGGTCACCATATTGTTCTAGGTGAAGGCTCACACAATCAGAATCTTCAGAAAGAGACTAGAGATTTATATCTGTGAAGTGCAGGAAATTTTGACCTAGGACAAGAAGACACCCATGAGTGGAAAGATAACTTACAACCTAAAGCAAGACAGGACAGGCAGTAAATCCTGCAATAGCTCAGAGTCAGAAGTGACCACTGATGATTAGTGGGGTCTGGGAAAGCTTCCTGGAGGAGGTGAGACTTGAGCTGGGTTCCAAAGGATGGATAGGAGTCATAGGTCACCATCACCCACCACCCATGTTGATACCTCAATTCAAGTTTAGTAAGAAAAGCAAAGCTGCTAAGATACAGAAATAACAAGGTATCTGTTACAGAGACTTGACCTTCTGTTATTGTGGGAGGTGGTCAGTCCATCTAGGTAAGGCAGAGGTATTTGCATTTGATGCTGGATCTCCATGTCTGTAAGGCAGGAGGTAGGGAGGGGAAGATGGAGATAAAGTGAGGGATAACAACAATAAGCTGTACATATTTCCAAGGGGTGGTGGAGCAGTAGCCTCACACAAACAGCCAGCAGCTAAGTGACAAGGTATGTGAGCTACAAAGTGGCTGCTTCACTCTGCCCTCCACAACCCCCGCACGACTCTCTCGTGTCCACCCTACTCAGAAAGACCTGGCAGGGGAGAATGCTAGGAAGTGTCGCACAGTCTAGCCATGCAGGCACACGACTCTGCCAGCATGCACTCCTGTTCCATGCACATGACTGAGGCCAACTACAGGACTCAGCGAGGGGAAGGCAGCCCAAGTAGAGGGAATGTCAAGAATAAGAGCACAGAGACAGGAATGACACAGGTCTCAGTGACGGGGGAACAGAAGAGACTGGAATTCATATTGTTGGTATAATGAAGACGGCCTTTTAGGGGTCACAAGGACCTTTGGCTTTTCCTGTGCCCTGGAGAGCTGCTGGGCTCCCTAGGCGCTGTCTACACTCTCAGCTGGACTCACTTATGACTGAGTTAAATACTTCTGGGAGGAATCCCAGTGCTATAGTGTGCACCTGTAGTCTCTACTACTTGGGAGGCTGAGGCAGGAGGATCACTTGAGACCAAGAGTTCAAGGCCAGTCTGGGCAACATGATACCCTGCCTCTAAATAAACAAACAAACAAATAAAAAACACTTGGGAGGCAGGTGAGAGGATGGAGGTGGAGGGACTCAAACTGGGGACCTCATTCTTGTGAGCTGCAGCATGGCCCAACTCAGCTAAGCTGCCACACCAAGACAGCACCTCTCCACCATCCTTCTTGTTAGCCATATGCATACACCTAACAAGCTGTGACACCCCCTCCCAACCTCCTAATGAGTCTACACTTCACCCAGAACATACAGAAACAATACTGGTAAAAGATCACCTTTCTTGTTTTACATAAATTCTCATTTCCGTGATACCTGTGTGGGGAGGACTCATGATCTCATCTCCAATCAAACAGACCAAGCTCCCACTTCTAGTTCACAATTTGCTGGCTGTGAAATCTTGGGCAAGTCAGCCAATCTCTCTGAGCCTTCGTTTCCTCCTCTGTGAAATGGGAATAATAATACTTACCCTGATGATGTACTGGGAAGGCTAAAATGGAGATTGTATGTAGAGCGTCTCTATATAAGGAACCCAACAACTGTGTATCAGCACATTCTGACTAGAGGGCAAAGATTTTGGAGGCAGGGATTAGCAAGAACTGGGAAGAATCTCAGAGGCTGAGCCTGGGGATGGTGAGAGAAACTCCTGAGCATTGGCCCAGGGGCATGCCGAGTTGCTCCTGAAAGTGAAAGATATCTGCTCAAAGCTGAGAGGAGCTGGAGAAGGTTGAGGCTGACCCCTGAGTGTATGACTGACAGGGACAAGAAGGCCCAGGGGTCATCCGAAGAATTGATTTAGAGAGAGAAGGATCAGATCAATTTCCTGAGACTATTCTATGGATGAGAACTGCATGGAGACAGTGCTTACATCACAAGAGCGGGAACTCACCCTCCGTCCCAGCTGTTCTGAGACTGCAGCCCAGTGAAGGGTGAGCTTCCCCTCCCTGGAGCTACATCAACCGTGAGTAGATGACTGGTTGGCAGAGTGAGCACAGAGACAGAGCACAGAACTGGGTGTCTTCGAGATTATTTATAACAACGGGAAAGTGTCATTCTCTGAGTCAGTGTTCACATGGGAGGGGGAACCTGCCAGAAGCCAAGCCCTGTGCTAGGAGCCATGAATACATCATGCTACTTAAACCTCTAAGCAACCCTCTGCAGAAGGTTTTATGATTCTGGCCAGTCATGGTGGTTCACGCCTGTAAACCCAGCACTTTGGGAGTTCAGGTGGGTGGATCACTTGAGGCCAGGAGTTAGAGACCAGCCTGGCCAACATGGTGAAACCCCATCTCTACTACAAATACAAAACAATTAGCTGGATGTGGTGCGAGGTAACTGTAATTCCAGCTACTCGGGAGGCTGAGGCACAAGAATTGCTTAAATCCGGGAATAGGAGGTTGCAGTGAGTCCAGATGGTGTCACTGCACTCCAGCCTGGGTAACAGAGTGAGACTCCGTCTCAAAAAATACAAAAATAAAACATAAAGAAGGCTTTATGATCCTCGTTTTAGAAATCAAGAAACAAAGTTTCAGAGAGGTCGAGTACTTTCCCAAGATGACAAAGACAGTGAGTCTAGTGCTGGAATTTAACCTCAGAGCTGGGGTCCTTCATCACAGAGTGAAGAAAAAAGCGAAGGATCTTTTCCTTAAGAGAAAAGAGAAGAATCTGCAAAAAGAAGATTGAAGCCCAGCTCAGAAGATGGGTGTCCTGACACTTCTTGTCACCCACTTGCTGAGTAGATCACTTTCCCTCTCTGCGACCTGGCTTGACAGTGCGCTGATCTCTCTTGGGCTTGCAGTGGGTGGGGTAGGGGGAGCCAGGGGTTGCCCTGGCCTTTGTTCTGAGCAGCCCCAGGACTGCATGGTGCAGAGTGGGAGGCAGTTTTCAGGGATACTCCAATGCCGCACGGCTTCGGTGTCTGTGTCTGCGCTGGCAGTGGCACTCTCGTGTGTCCGTTCTTGTGGGAATTCACTGCACTGCAAATAAAAGTGACACTTGGATTTTCAAAACACTTGGATTTTCAAAGTTATAATCTGAGGCAGACAAGAATTCTTATTCCACAGATGAGAAAACTGAAAAACTCAATGAAAGAAACTGATAGTCATTAAGTCCTGTGAGGGACTCTTTACCGCATCCTCTCACTTAACACCCAAGGCAATTCTGAAAGATGGGAATTCTTGTTCCTATTACACAGATGAGGAAACAGAGGGTCAGAGAAGTTTAGTGAGTTGCTCAAAGTCAAAGAACTAGAAAGCAGCAGGATTCCAGCTGTGGTCAGAACTACTGCCAAGCCGCTGCCCCTAAAAAGACACCTCAGGGCCCCCTACGGGTGAGCCTCAGCCCACAGCAGGAGCCTGTGGGCCTTCAGGTCACTCCTGCAGGGTAAGACTTGGTTTCTCAGAGGAGTCCTAATGCTCTGCAAATGTAAGCTTTCAGGAACGGGGGAAATAATTCATTTACCCTTTAATATTCGATATCATATTAGCAGGAGCTAGAATGGGGAGCAGGTAGAACTAGAGGTTTGGGGGGCTGGCAGGGAGCCCAAGAGGGGGTCCTGAGCAGAGGGCACAAGGCCACCTGGCAGGGACAGCAATGACAGGAAGGAGTTGGGGGACTGGGAGAGAGGTGCCATGGGTCAGCATTTTGCCATCCCTGACCCTTCCTGAAAGGATGGTCCTCTATGCAGCCCCGGAACCCACCCAGCCAGCTGGCTTCGCTCAGCCATCCCACAGGCCAGGCGGCGGCTGCCCAGCAGAGGGCCCCCTAGCCCTGGCTGAACCACACTGCCCGCAGTTGCCAGAGAGCCTCCCTGCCCGCAGTTGCCAGAGGGCCTCCCTGCCTGCCCAGGTGCCAGGTGATGGGAGAAGGGGCCTGCCTGCCATACACACCCAGAGGAACAGCCTGGGCCCCCTCTTGTCAGGTGTCTTCAGAGACTCCACATCAGGGCTCTGAGGAACAGGGATGAGGTTTTACAACATGCAGCCTTTGATGGTAGATGATGACCCTGGGGCAAGAATGCTGGGCTTCAGTCCTAGCAGTGCCATCACTAGGAGTGCCATCACATGTGACTTGAGCAATTCCTTCCCCTCCCAGAACTCAAATCCACCCGCACTGTGGACTAGAAGATTCTCAGCAGTACCTCCAGCTCTGCCAGTCAGATCTGACGTCTTCCTTGCCCATCTCTGCCAGCCTCTTAGCAGGCTCTCACGGGACCCCTGCTGGGCTGTGGACCCTGCTGTGCGTACCCACTGGGAGAGGCTGACTCTTTGGTCGTGTGGCTACTTCTGTCTCCAGGATGCTGGGGGCCTTGGCCACATCAGAACTGGACCATCCCTGCCCTGCAATCACCATGGCTACTGTACCTCCTGTGTCCCCGCGTGCCACCCTCAGAGTGAATAACTGTCAGCAAGGCTGGCCCCGAGTTAATGGCTCATTATCCAGGGGCCTTCTTTACCTCCCACCTCCCCATGCAGAGCCAAAGAATTCATTCAATTCCAGCTAATTTGTATCCTTCAAAAGATATCCCTTGGCCTACTGCAGTGTTGAGCCCCTGCTTACCCAGGCCCAGGGGCCTTTATTTGCTACTTCTCCCCAAGAGGCAAAGTGCTGTGTGGACCCAGCCCAGTCTGAGTCCCAAGTCCCGAGACCCAATCGTCATGAGACTGCGTTGAGGTTATTGAACCCCGTCTGTAGAATTCCTGCCTGCCTGGTAGCATCAGGCCCACAGTGAGCATGGTAAGTGTCAGCTGCCTTTATGAAATAATAATAATTATTATTATTCCGATTCCTGGCTGCCATAAGCCAGCAATGCTAACATCAGCACCTTCTTTTTGAAGTTTCTGCTTTTCCAAAGTAGTCCAACATGATTCCAGCACCCACGCACCCAGACAGGTAAGGCAAGCATCCTTTAGCCTGCTGGTTCCACAGGCTTAACCCCAGGGCCTGAATGTCAATTTCCAAAATACCCTCTGTCATTTCCCCCTGGGGAAGAGGCAGATTCCCAGAAACAGAACCCCCTGCTATCTCAGAGCTCCAAACCGGAACACAGGTGAGGCCCAGGGATACATTTGTTGTGAAGCAAATAAAGTTGTAAGCTTCAGGGCTGCTCACTTGCTCCTACACCCTTCACAGCCCTGAGAGGGTCCCTGTCCGTGGATGAGGGGATCAGCCGGACTGTGGACTCACTGCCGCCCTCTCGTGGTCTCTCTCCAAATTGTCCCTCCTAGGGCTCCTCGTGTGCTGAACACAGCTGGGCCCCAAATTAATATGACTGTACTGGACCGGGTGATTAATAATCCCCAGTGGCCATTCACCAAACTATCCTTCCAGCTCCTCGTGTGCTGGACATAGTTAGGCATGCTAATTAAGACAACCTCCCAGTTAACCACTGGACCAGGTATCCCTCTGAGTAAATGCTAGAGCATGGTGTAGCTGTGACTCAAACACTGGCCAACGAGAGTATGTTCTGCAGGTGCAGACGCGAGAATGAACTTGCAAGTGATTTTCATGCTTCCCCACTGACCCTGTCTTTCTATCCCATATCCTCGTTTATTTCTTTCTGCTTGGACAGTGTTTCTTCAAGTGGAACAGCTATACTTCTAATCACAGCAGGATTATTACCCTGTGACTACAATGCATGTATTAATGACCCTTCCCCAAACCTAACAGACAAAGAGGCCCCTGGGGAAAGGCCATAATAAGCCAGAATTCTCGTTGCAAAGATACCTTCCGCTCATAATCAGCTCTTGGGTGGTAGGAATAGCAAGGAATGGCAATAATTAACACATGAATGTTTAACAGCATTTGTTTCTCTGATTCCCGGGCTGTGCTGAACAGTCATAAAAATTGTTTTCTCTCCGAACCATAAAAATGTTCTGAAATCACCTGGTGGGTTCACAGATGTGCTGATTAACTGTGGCCTGGAATGTCACAATGACCACGACCCAGGCTTCGCTCTTGGGCAGTTGAAGTTCCTGGCTAACTCTCGGTGACAACAACCTGAGTGGGTGGCCTGAAGTGAGGTCAAGTTTGACAGACGGTCTAGCAGTGCCTGGGCACAGAGATTATTCCCACTCTCCTTAAAGAGACCTTCCTTAAAGAGGCCTCCTCCTCCCTAAGGAAAGTGCTAAATCCAGGCCTTTCCAAGCCCGATGGTGGTGATTAAGCTGCCTACCTGCTCAAAATGCAGCAGTTTTTCCATGACAGTGAGCCGAGACCTACTTGTGCACTGATTAACATTGAGACTCCTGGACTCTACCCAGAGAGTCTGATCCCATGAACCTGGAAAGTGGCATAGAAATCCATATTTGAATAAAGCATCCCAGATGGTTCAGGTGCATGTGTTTGCAGAGCCTATGTAGAGAAATAAGGGGGTCACAGCTCAGCAAATGTCAGAGCTCAAAAGCAGCTCCACAAGCCCAAGAGGCCAACTGTGTTTAAGGGGGTACTCAGTGGAAAAAGAGGAAAGGAGAACGGTAACAAGCTGGGTGGCCTCCAGCATTCCTCCCTCACTTCCATCAGAGCCACTCTGCTTGTATTTGTATAGCAGAAGGGCCAAGAGCAAGGCCCTATGGTCTCCCTCCATGAGTTCAGGTTACTTACAAGCTGTGTGACCTTGGGTAAGCTACTTCACCTCTCTGTGCTGTGGCTGCCTCCTCTGTAAAATGGGATGATGATTAAAAAGAGTAGTTATCTCACAGGGCCACTGTGGGGATTAAATCAGTGAACATGTCCAAAGCATTTAAGAACAGCTTTAGGAACACACTAAGCATTTATTCTTGCATATTAGCTTTCATAATATTATCTCTTATACATAGTAATGAAGCAGTAACATTGTATTCACTTTATTTGTTGTAAGGTGTAATTTGGAAAATGGAGGTGCCATTGTTTTTTAAAAGCCTCATAAGTAGTGTATCAGTCCAACCAACTCATTTTATGGATGAGTAAACTGAGGCCCCAGGGAGAGAACAACTGGTGGAGGTCACATGGCAAATGGAAGCAGGAAAGGAACCCACCCAGATCTGATGGAGCTTAGTGTTCATGGCGCCCCAGCCCACTGCACCTGCTGCCTCCCTCAGGAAGTCATCTCCAGATGATGGCAAGGTTGGCCTTGCCTCCTACCACATCATGGAGGGGCTGGGACTCCACCCCATGGGACTCACATGGGCAGCATTTCTCAGTCTCTCCTTCACCCGCACTTCCATTGGCTTCAAGCGCCATGGCTATTAAAAATAAGCTCATGTCCTAGAGGTGTTTATTTCTATAGTTTACTCTTAGGTTTCAATTTGCAAATTTCTACAGAGTTCAGGCGTTATTAAGGAGCTCAGGACTGATAGCCAAGAGGACATTTTCTATTAGCCCTTCTCCAAAAATATCAAAAAGAGACCAGGATGGCACTCACCTCTTGCACTGCTCCCGCACATCACAGGAGCAAATAGATATTTGTGTTCAAGAGGATGATGATCAGCGGCTGGGACTGGGACCGGGACCGGGTGCCCTTTCTGGACTTCCAGGCCAGCTCCCAGCATGTGGCCTGCAGTAGTCACACTCCAATACATGGTTCTTTCTCCTTGTGTAGTCCCCATCCACGTTGCAGAAGACTTGGTCTAGGTGACCTGTGAAGGAAGTGACTATTATGTAGTTTTAAAGATCGTGGCCTCTGGCTTGGGTGCTCTCTCACTTGTGTGCATTGACCTTCAGAGTAGATTCTCCAACGCCAGTTAAGTCTTCAAATACTGCAACCCCCAGCTGGCATCTTGACTGCAACCTCAAAAGAGACCTTCGCTAGAATCACTCCACTAAGCTGCCCCCAATTCCTGACCTATAGAAACTGTTTGTTACAAGTTGCTAAAGTGTGGGGTAATTTAATACACAGCAAAAGGCCGGATGCCATGGCTCACGCCTGTAATCCCAGCACTTTGGGAGGCGGAGGTGGTCAGGAGTTTGAGACCAGCCCAGCCAACATGGCTAAACCCTGTCTCTACTAAAAGTACCAAAATTAGCCAGGCATAGTGGTGTGCGCCTGTAATCCCAGCTACTCAGGAGGCTGAGGCAGGAGAATCACTTGAACCTGGGAGACAGAGGTTGCAGTGAGCTGAGATCGCACCACTGCACTCCAGCCTGGGCAACAGAGTGAGACTCTGTCTCAAAATAATAATAATAACAATAATATGCAGCAAAAGGTATGACTAAGATAGAGGTTGTGAGGGTTTGAGAACCATGTCCCAAAGCAAAGACACAATGTCTAGAAGAAAAGAGAGGCTTCGTTAACTACCAGGGAGCTGAAAAGAAGGGATAAGATGTCCTCAGACCCATGTGGCACCAATACATTCTGATGTGTGAGGGTTTTGACAAAGGAGCCAAAGATAAGAATCTGGATCCTACCCTAGGGCAGTCCATTGTCTATTGAAAGAGACAGACAGTAAACAGGAAATCAAACCCAGTGTGGTAAGAACACAACACCTAACCCAGGCATGGGAGGGAGGAGGGTGATCAGGCAAAGTGACCCAGAGACGGGGACTCCTGATCCATTTACATGCACTCAGTACTAAGCCAGGCACCTCTAAGGAGAGGAAATAGATAAAACCAAATCCCTAATGCCAGGGAGCTGACATCAGTTGTTCCCAACACCAGTTGCATACTAGACTTACCTGGAAATGTTAATAGCACTAATAAAAGTAGAAAGCTGAAACTGGATCCTTTCCTTACCCCTTATATGAAAATTAATTCAAGATGGATTAGAGACTTAAATGTTAGACCTAATACCATAAAAACCCTAGAAGAAAATCTAGGTAGTACCATTCAGGACATAGGCATGGGCAAGGACTTCATGTCTAAAACACCAAAAGCAACGGCAGCAAAAGCAAAAATTGACACATGGGATCTAATTAAACTAAAGAGCTTTTGCACAGCTAAAGAAACTACCATCACAGTGAACAGGCAACCTACAGAATGGGAAAAAATTTTTGCAACCTACTCATCTGACAAAGGGCTAATATCCAGAATCTACAAAGAACTCAAACAAATATACAAGAAAAAAACAAACAACCCCATCAAAAAGTGGGCAAAGGATATGAACAGACATTTCTCAAAAGAAGACATCCATACAGCCAACAGACACATGAAAAAATGCTCATCATCACTGGCCATCAGAGAAATGCAAATCAAAACCACAATGAGATACCATCTCACACCAGTTAGAATGGCAATCATTAAGAAGTCAGGAAACAACAGGTGTTGGAGAGGATGTGGAGAAATAGGAACACTTTTACACTGTTGGTGGGATTGTAAACTAGTTCAACCATTATGGAAAACAGTATGGCGATTCCTCAAGGATCTAGAACTAGATGTACCATATGACCCAGCCATCCCACTACTGGGTATATACCCAAAGGATTATAAATTACTCTACTACAAAGACACATGCACACGTTTGTTTATTGCGGCACTATTCACAATAGCAAAGACTTGGAATCAACCCAAATGTCCATCTGTGACAGACTGGATTAAGAAAATGTGGCACATATACACCATGGAATACTATGCAGCCATAAAAAAGGATGAGTTTGCGTCCTTTGTAGGGACATGGATGCAGCTGGAAACCATCATTCTTAGCAAACTATCACAAGAAGAGAAAACCAAACACCGCATGTTCTCACTCATAGGTGGGAACTGAACAATGAGATCACTTGGACTCGGGAAGGGGAACATCACACACTGGGGCCTATCATGGGGAGGGGGGAGGAGGGAGGGATTGCATTGGGGAGTTATACATGATATAAACGTCATGCACATGTACCCTAGAACTTAAAGTATAATAATAAAAAAAAAAAAAAGTCCCAATGTCCAGGGTCCACTCCAGACCAATGAAATCAAAGCCCCTGCCTGAATATTGGCATTTTCAAAAGTCTTTCTAGGAGATTCTAATGTGTAGTTAGGTTGAGTGCCATGACTCTAACTGAAGGAGCAACAAGAGCATCACCACCCCTCCTCCATACACACACACACTCTCACACACTCACACACACTCTCACACACTCACACACACTCACACACACTCTCACACACTCAAACACACACACACACACTCATACACAGACACACACACACTCATACGCTGTGATTAATAACTTTGGTAATTTCCACGTGAGTGATGCAAACTGCAAGTTCTGAGTGTGTGTGAAGAAGGAAGACACCATGGGAGTTGTGGTGGCCTCGGGAGTATCTTTCAGCATAGCTCTGCAGTTCTGGGCTCCACCCAGCTGGACACTGTGCTCTGTGTTCTTGTTTTGTTTTGTTTTGGAGACCGAATCTTGCTCTGTCACCCAGGCTGGAGTGCAGTGGCACTATCTTGGTTCACTGCAGCCTCAACCTCTCCATCTCAAGCTACTCTCCAACTCAGGTTACCCTCCTACTTCAGCCACCCCCCACCCCAAGTAGCTGAGACTACAGGCGCACACCACCACACCCAGCTAATTTTCATATTTTTTTTTTTTAGAGACAGGGTTTTGCCATGTTGCCCAGGCTGGTCTCAAACTCTGAGGTCAAGCAATCCATCCACCTCAGCCTCCCAAAGTGCTAGGATTACAGGCATGAGTCACTGTGCCTGGCCTCTGCATTCTTCAGAACAGGGCGGAGGTTAGGACAGGAGTAGCAAGCGAAGTCGGAGAGTGGGCATCTGGGACTGCTGAAGCCTCAGAATTGGTCCTAGGAGTCACAGGCAGGAGTAAGTTTGCAGCTAAGGATCCAGTAGCCCCAGCCATGGGGAAAGGAAGCAGAAGCTGTGGGTCAGACAAGGCCTGGAAGAGGATGAGTGTCCTTAAAAATAAATAGAAGGGAGGAGAGAGGCACTCACAGGCACTGGACACTCTGCTAACACTGCACATTCCGTGTCTTGAGTTATTCCTACTAGAACACGTGGGTATTCTTATCTCCATTTTACAGAGGAGAAAGCAGGGCTGAAAGAGGGTCAACCCATGGGCCTGAAATACCCATAGGCCATGGAGTGAGGTTAGTGCCAGAGCTGTGCTGAATAAACCAGGCTGTGAATGCCCATGGCTGCCTCAGGGTCTACTCCTGAGGCCCACCTGAGCACCCCAGAGGAAGATCCAGAGCCAGCCAAAGCTGGTTGGGAGAGGCTAGGCAGGGCTGGGGTGTATGGGTATGTCCTGGGAATCTAAAGGGGTTTGGGACAGAATGTGCTCTCCTCCTCCAACCCCTCCCAACCCCAGAGCTTCAGGAACAGCAACGGAGCAATTCCTCTGCCCTGTCTACTTCCCTCCTTGCCCCATCCACCAAGTGCCAGCTAGGCAGCTATAATTCATGATGGATCCATTCATTCCTTTACTCCTTTATTCACTAAATACTCACTGGCACCTATGACAGGCTGGGCACACATCCATTGGCATAGTAGAAAAGAAAGCATGACTTCTCAGACTGTGGTGCTGAGGGCTGGCACAGAGGTTGGCAGGAGGTGAGAAAGAACATCTGGGAGAAAGGACTGAGGTCTTGCTCCTGGAGGATAACACGGGATGACTCCTTAAGGCCCAACAGCTTCTCTATGGCCACACAGCCAAGGGGCTGAGAAAGTCAGTGATTTAGGAAGTGAGCAAAGCCATAAATCAGGGAAGAGGGTGGAGTAGCCCAAGAGGTAGGGGACAGGCAAGGCCGCCTTTCCAAGACCACATGGCCTTTTTAAACTTTAGAATCCTGGTTCCTGGCAGCATGGCCATAAAACTCTTTAAATGATCTATTGTAATGGTATGGGATCCCATTCCAGAAAAAGATCCGTAATTCTTGGTCACTGGGGAAATGCCCTAGAAAGATCAATAAGGGCACGACAGAAGTCCAAACGGGTGACTCTGAAATGCTCGGCATGTAGGAGTCCATTTGTCTTGTTGGTCTTCTGTCCAAAAACAATGCTTTCCTTCTACAATCCCCTCCCCTTTGGCCTGCTCCTGATTCTTCCCACATTCCCCCAAATTTCTCAATTTTACCAGTTAGGAAGGCAAGGACCGCGATGAGGTTGAGGGAGTTGTGGAAGAGAGGATGGGGAGATGGAGGAAGGAGAGAATCAACAAGGCAGGGCCACGAATGTGTGCTTCTCAGTGGTGCTTTTCATTTCAGTTCATCGGGGCCTTACTGTGTCATGCACAGCTAAGTCCCTTGAAATTCAGGGCCTCAGTTCTCTCATCTGAAAATGCTGAGTGAGGAGTGGCAGGTGGGTGAGATTAGGCTAGAGTATGCAGCATGAAGGCAAAGGTTCGAAGCCAGAGAAATCTCTTTGCGTCCAGTTCCCAGCTGTGTACCAGAGAAAACTGCCTACAGCTGGGACTCATCTTCCATCCCTGCCAAATGGGAGTGATGTCTACCCACGAGGTACACAAGATTCCGTGTGTCAAGCCCCTAGCAGTGTCTCTGGCACAGCTGGTGCCCGTATTCGTTGATCCCATTATGTAAGGGCAGTGTTGGTTCCCTCCCTACACCTATGATGGTGTCTAAGGTCACCCCTGAACTGGGGTTAGAAGGAACACAGGTCTGTGCCTAAGGGAAGGCAGCCTCCAAAAAGCCTTGAGCAGATGTGGCTTCCAGCTACAGATGGGAGTGAGCCTTCTGGGAAAGTGCCACCTTTGAACCTGGGCAAAGACAGGAGCCAAGTGTAGGGAACAGAGCAGGAAGCAGTCTCTTTGGTCACAGCCTTAGTGGCAGGCAAGAAAAGAGACACTAAACTGAGGATGTCATGGGGTTCTGTTCCCCAACTTCTTCTCACCTCTTACTGCCCCAAATCCGTAAAGATAGGACAAAAATGCCCAACCTAGCTGGCACCAGACAGAAGTTGGGAAGTTGCCTTTAATTGCTTGTCTCTTCTTTGGCGCCAACTCCTCTTCATTATGTCTCCAATGGCCTCAAAACTCTTAACTACTTTGAAATTAAGAGATATTTTCCTAAGTAATCCTTGGCTCAAAAAAAGAAATAAAAACAGAAGTTATGCATTATCTAGAAAGTAATGAAAAGGAGAACACTCCACATCAAAGCCTATGGGACACAGCTCAAGCTGTACTCAGAGGACATTTTATAGCACTCAATGCCTCTATTATTTCTTGTGAAAAGCTAAAAATGATTGCACTAAGTAATCAACTTAAGAAATTAGATAAGGAATCATAAAATAAATGAAAAACAACACAGGAGAATGATTTAATGAAAATAAAAGCTAAAATTAGTGCAATCGAGAACAACAAAAGTATTCTACTCTTACTCTTACTAGTTTCTCTTCTTCCTAAAGCAGTCCTGCCATGCCAGCACCCTCATCATTTATACCCATCCCCAAGAATCCCATGCTAAAATTTAGCTTGAAAATTCCATTACTTTGTAGAATGATCAATAAAACTATTTCATATAATGCAAAGAGCACAAGACCAGACAACAGGATACATGTTCCTGGAGCCAAGTTCACCATGTTCACCTTGGCTGAGTCACTTCTCTTCCCTTCCCTGGCCCTCAGGTTTCCAGTTTGCACAGAGGCTGGGGCTACCAGCTGGTACTGAGAGATTGTCAGCTGAACTCCATTCATGGCCAAAACTCTTCAGAAGTAAGAGGTCACCGTCCCATGGGTAAATATTGGCAGGCTTTTTTTCTGGAGATGATGGTGTTGGTGAGTGATGGGAGCTATTCCAGGGGTCTGCACCATAGGAGGTCGGCAGGGGAGGCAGTGCCAAGTTGGAAGGATAAACCCAGAAACTGAAGGCAGCCTGGAGCAGCTTCAAGGTTGGACCCGGCTAGAGTAAGCAGGAGTGTAGATGTGATGGTACTAGGGTCCTTTCCCTGGTCTCTTTTTAAATCTGGTGGATTCACTCTCTTCTGAGACTCATTCATCTTCTTCTTCTCCTTTTATTTTTGTAAATGCTCATCTCTTTTCACACTATAACTCTGCAGGCTCAGTACCCAGTGGGAGCAATAATAATAAGTGGAAAGAAGCGTTCTCCTCAGTCTTAAAGTTCTAAGATCAAGGACAACTAATGCTAAGGGACAGGCTGCCTACAGCTATGACCAACTAGCCTTGGAACCTGGTCCAAGGAGAAGCTTCTGTCCCTGCTTTCAAGTCAAAATAATGATGACTCAGTTCTTCCAGGCTCTAGCCTCTAGAGGTGACTTTTTAAGAAATCTTGAGGAGCATTAACAGGTGCTTCTCTTTCAGCACAGAGAGTGACTGCAGAGTTTCACCCTGATCTTGGTCAGACTGAGCTCCTGGAACCATTGAGAACTCTCTGTGGAGGTTTGTTTAAAGAAAAATAATCTGATTTTTTCTGTAACCTCATTACAATACTACCTACTATTAAGCTGAATTTTCCCAAACTCCTCCTTTTACACAGGACACTGAAAATCAGAAATTAAAAGAAGATGTGCAATGGCCTTATTGCAATGACAAGGGCTGGGCAGCCCTCTTGATCTCTGTGGTTTACGTTACCACATGAGCTGCTTCCTGGAAGCCCCAGGCTTGGTTCTCTTGGTGACTGTGAGTTTTGTGGCAAGTGAGAATGCCTCCAAACCTACTGTACACAGAGCACCCACATCCTGCCTTGTTAGGGACTTGGGTCTTTATCTTAAGTGTTGAAAAGATTTTAAATATAGGCTGCCATGATCAGATTTGGGTTTTTCAAAGACCATGCTGGCTTGTGCAATGGGATTGGAGGGTAGTAGACTGAATGTGAATAAGGGGATCCCAAGTTCTCCGGCTATGGCAGGAGTCCAGGCCAGAGGCCGTAATGGCCTTGACTTGGATGTGGGCAGTGAGACTGGGAGGAAGTGGACACCTTCGAAAAGGTGGAATCACCAAAACTTGGTTTTGATGGGCTTTAGAGTATAAGTGAAAGGGAGAAATAGAAGATGACTCCCCATTTTCTGGCTAGGGCAACTGGGTGGTGCTCAGTCATTGAAATAAAGAACAAGGGAAAAGGAGCAAGGATAGAGGTAGAGGAAGTGACAATGAGTCTAGATGGGACATGCGGAGTTGGAGGTGGCAGCCATTATCCAAAGGAGTTTCCAAGAACATAGGTGTGTGTCTAAAGCCAAAAGAGACTGAGCAGGAGACAGAAATAAAAGCAGCATCCAGGAAAGGAACTACCCACTACTGGAGAGTCATTGCTTGTCAGTTTGGTGTGTCCTCATCTTGCTTTTGTATGACGATTGAACACTCTGGATATGGCCGATGAACCAAGAATTACAGTGACAGCCACAGAGTTTTGGAGCCACAGAGCTGGAGGGGTCATGGATGGGGTGGGTGGGGTGGGCACCTGTCTGTGAAAAGGCTCAGCATCTCCAAAAGGGTGCAGTAGCTTGAAAAGGCGTGTTCACTACAGTAACATAAATTTACATGTGAAAATCTGTAATAATTGCTGTGTGTTGTAATACAGTCATCTAAGCAAGTGTGGAGATGCAGACAACAGACTCTATGGCCTTACTGGGGAGGGTGCATGGCCCCCAGGAGGGGTTGGGTCTCCGTCTCAGAGAGCAGGGTGACATGTTCATGCCTACGGGCAGAGAACGTGGGTTCACAAGGCCTTGTGCAAGGGTTGCACTCTCAGATGTTTCCGGAAGCCAGTGACATGAATGAGCCCAGTGTGCAGGGTGGTAATGATGGGAACCGGCAGTGGCCACCAGTCCAAAGGAACATGCCTGTGTGTGCTCCCAGTGTGAATGGGGGCTCAGTGTGACTAAGCCCTTTGTTTCCTTTTTTCAAAAAAAATTTAACATTTAATTTTATTTTGAGACAAGACCTCACTCTATTGCCCAGGCTGGAGTGCAGTGGCACCATCACAGCTCATTGCAGACTCGACCTTCTGGGCTCAAGCAATCCTTCCACCCATTAGTTGGGTATGGCACGCACCACCACACCGAACTAATTCTGTTTAGTTTTTGTAGAGACGGGGTCTCACTATGTTGCCCAGGCTGGCCTCAAACTCCTATTCTCAAGCCATCCTCCCACCCTCAGCATCCCAAAGTGCTGGGATTACAGGCATGAGCCACCATGCCAGGCTACCCTCTGCTTTTTCAAGAAAATCTTGGAATACAGAATTGTATGTGAATTCTTCCAATTTTTACATGTTGGGTCACTTAAAAAATGGGTAAAAATTAGAAAGATGAATCTGTCTGGGAACTAAATGAGTCTCATCCACAGGTCAGATTTAGCTCACAGGTCATCAGTTAGAGATCTCTGCTCTGGCCCAATCCACCTGCTGTACAGATGCAAGAACTCAAGTTCTGAAGCAGGGCTGGAAAACCTCAGGTCACACCGTGAGTTACAGGCAAAGTCCAGATGCAAATGCAGATAGATGCTCATTTCACTGCTCTGTGCTACCGCACAGCTACTACCTCCCTCTGGAGGGCTATTTAAAGAGAAGGGATCGGAAGTTTTCCATAACCCCACTACAGTACTAGCTTCTCTCAAGCTGAATTTTCCCAAACTCTTCGTTTTACACAGAAGGACTCTGAAACCCAGAAATTAAAATAAGATGTGCTTTCTCCCCTATTGTAATGACAAGGCTAGGGTAGAACCCAGGCCTCCTGGTTCCCAGTCTAGCCTTGCTTTTACCAGTTCCCTAAGTACTGAAAGCACTCCCTGGGCAAGGGCTATATTCAGCTTGCAGTGAATTGCTGAAATATTCTGCTCCTAAGCATATCCGACAATCCAAATTATCATACCCAGGACCAGCCCCATAGGCTACATCACCTTAAATCCTCTCTCCACAGGGCCTGACTTGTCGGCCTGGCAGCTCGCTTCTCTTCTCTGATGAATGATAAACACAACTGCAGCAGGCACGCAGCCCCGCCAGCCAGTTCCGATTTGTCTGCTAATTGGAGCCTGGGCAAGGCTGGCATGATGCCGTCTGTCAGTCTGTTAGTGAGCAGTGTGGGAGAGAAGAGCACAGAACACAGAGTTCAGGAAACCAGACTTGGGATTGTGGCTGATGAGTAGATTGGCTTTGAGGAAAAGACTAATCTCCCTAAGCCTCACTTGACTCATCTGTGAAGTGGACATTTTGAAGCTTGTCCCATAGGTTTTGTCAATGTCCATAGTCAAAAAGGGGATTAGAGCCTAAAGGGGGTGAAATCTGAGGTCTTAGCTTATAACCTTTAAATGGTCCCCATTACCTACGTGCTAAAGTCCAAAGTCAGTTCCAGGCAGGTGTGATCTGACCCCAGCATCCTGTCCTGCCCTCCCTCCGTTCTACCTTCCTCCCCTCTCTTGATAGAAACAACTGACATTTACTGGACACTTACCCTGTGCCAGATGCTGTGCTAAGCACTTTATGTCCATTAACTCAACTCTTTCTCCCAACATTCCTATGGCAAGCACTGTTATAACTTAACAACAAAAACCAGCTTGGGAAGCTGAAGGAACTGGCCCAAAGATCCCCACTCTTGAAAGGATTGAGAATGGAACCAACTCCAGCTCTAGAGGTTGGCTCTGACATTTTGTCAGCTGAATTCCATTCATGGCCAAAACTCTTCGGAAGTTTAAGAGGTCACCCTCCCATGGGTAAATATTGACAGGCCTTTATCTGGAGATGATGGTGCTGGTGAGTGATGGGAGCTATTCCAGGGGTCTGCACCATAGGAGGTTGGCATGGAAGGCAGTGCCAAGTTGGAAGGATAAACCCAGAAACTGAAGGCAGCCTAGAGCAACTTCAAGCTTGAGCAAACCTAGTAAATGCTCTTCAGGCTCCTACCTGCCACATCATTCCACCTTCAGGTGTGCTGTGTACCCCACCTGACTTATCAGGAATTCCTTTCACAAATGTACTCTCCTGCTTTCACCCTTTTGCTTAAATGTTTCTGCTGCATGGAAAGCACTATGAGGTAAACTCTTGCTTGAGGTCCAACTTAGATTGGTCCCACCTCCCTGGGATGGCCAACCTCTCCCTAGGCAGGCAGACTCTGTCTTCTCTCTCTACTGGGCTTCCATGGCCTGCAGGCGGTGGCCGGAGATAACGCTGTCACACTGCCCATACAGTGTCAAGGCAGACAGATTGTGATTCCTGTTAGTACACTGGACCATCTACAGTTACAGGCTTCATCTCCTCAAATACTGGAACATCCTTGAGAAGGGTCTTGTTGTACTCATCTTTGTATCCCTGAGTCACAACACAGCACTCCCAAACCTAGTAAATACTCTGTAAATGCTGAAGGTGGAAAGAAGAAAAGGAAGAAGGGAGCAAGGGAGGAGGGGCATGGAGGGAAGAGGAGGGAAGGGAGGAAGTAAAAGGAGGGGAGAAGGAAGCGGAGAGGGGAGGATAGGAAGAGAAAAGATGGAAAGAGAAGGAGAGGGAGGAGGAGTCAGGAAATGGGGCAAAAGGTGGAGGGGGTAGAAATAAATTTGTGATTGCATTTATTTAGTGAATGATGTGAGGAGTCAGCAAACTATGGCCCTCTGATTTGGGGCAATATTCAGACTATGGCATATTTTTATACAATCCCAAACTAAAAATATCATGTATATATATATATTATGTTTTGAGACAGAATCTACCTCTGTTGCCCAGGCTGGAGTGCAGTGGCACAATCTTGGCTGACTGCAACCTCTGCCTGCTGGGTTCAAGCAATTCTCCTGCCTCAGCCTCCTGAGTAGCTGGGATTACAGGCATACGTGCCACCATGCCCTGCTAAATTTTTGTATTTTTAGTAGAGATGGGGTTTCACCATGCTAGCCAAGCTGGTCTCGAACTCCTGACCTTGTGATCCACCCACCTCTGCCTCCCAAAGTGCTGAGATTACAGGCGTGAGCCACCACGCCCAGCCATTTTATATTTTTAAAGGGTTGTAACAAAATAAGAAAACAATGAAAATGAAAGAATATATGACAGAGACCATAGGTGTCCCAAAGCCTAAAATATTTACTCTCTGGTCTTTTACAGAAAAAGTTTGCTGATCCTTGGCATAAGAGGATGCAGACTCCAAACAGAATAATCATCAGAGTCTAGGTAGGAAATCAGAAAATACCAGCCTTGGAAACTTAAACCAATGAGATGAGATGTGTCACTTCCCCAGGATGAAACCACCAGAGCGATGATTTATGGGTGTGCTTGCGGATAAGGCCAAGCTGCGGCTGTCTCTCTATCTCAGCACAGAGTCTGTGGGCCGTCTCTGGGAGGACAGCATAAATTTAAAAAGCAGCTAATGGAATTTAAACTGAAATCTTGGAAGCCCTCCTGCCTGTCAGGAGGCGGCACTGTAAAGAGAGCCATTTTTAGGGACTAATAGAATCATTGCCCTGAGAGGGGAAGATAGAGCATTAGGCATTGGGAGTGAGACTCCAGCCTGTCGCAGAAGAGGATGTGCTGAGCAGCTTGTCCAAGTGTTCCCGGCCCCTTGACCCTGCCCCAGTGAGGACTACAGAAAGAGTTCTTAACGGATCAGGCTGGTAACAGCCTGTCTTCTCCTCTGCTCTCATTTCCTGAAGAACCTTTTGATGACATTCAGCCTCCCTGCAGCGAAGACCATGCTTAGTCCAGCTGGTGTGCTGGGCTTACATTTCCTCAGTGGAACAACTACCATAACCAAGTGCATGCTATTTATTGAGCATCTGCCACACGCCAGGCACAGGGTGAGGTGTTTTCTTATCTACACCGACTCAGAGACAGACACGATTAGCCCCATTTTACAGATGAGAAAACTGAGGATCCGAGAGATCGATGAGCTTATCCAAAGGCATATGGCTGCAAAATAGCAGAAGCAGTATACCCTGGTTTAGTGATTCTTTTCAATAAACCTGATTCTGAAAGCCTGATTCTTTTCATAATGCTACACTACAGATCGTGTGCATGTACACGGTACACACACACACACACACACACACATCCATAATTAGTGCTAATCAAGGAAATTCATATTTTTCCATTGATGTCTAGGGCAGGCCTAGAGATGAAGGTATATTCTCTCTCTTCCTCTCTCTCTGTCACACACATGCACACTCACACACCCTAATGACTTAGGTCTTTGTCCAGCCTCATTTCTATCTTTTACTCCTATATCCCAGTATCCTAGGACTCTGCCCTAACCCCAGACTGCATAGCTGGAAACCACGATATTCATTTCCATCTCATCAAAAGCCTGCTGATCACGTATTATATGCAGTGGTTTTAAAAAAGCAATACCTTTTTTCAAAGAGCTTGAAGTCCAGTAAGGGAGGTACACAAATAAACTCTAATAAAATGCACGATAATGAGTTATGAGGGCTGCTCACCCTGGTGCTGGGGTAGCCAGGCTTTGAACCCTGAGCTCCAGAAAGGCTTCCCTTAAGAGGCTACATCAGGACTAGGATAGCAAGGTTGAGAATTCACAGATGAGCAAGTGCAGGACTAGTAGGTGATCCAGGCAGAGAGATCAGGATGTGCTAAGACTAGGAGGCTAGATTTGATGTCTGCACCTCATTTGGAATAGATTAAGCTTAAGTTGAATCTGAGGATATAGCAGAAGCCAGATCACAGAGGGTCTTTGCAGTATGGGAAAGAGTCTGTACTTCATGCTACCGATGATGGGGAACCATAAAAAGGTTTAGGTCAGACATAAATTTGAAAGATCCGTGTGTTATACAGTGGGAGGGATTGAGAATGCAAGATCAGTTAGTTATCGACAGATTTAGCAATAAACAATAATGTTTAAACTGGAGATAAAACAAAACGTGGAAAGAAAATTAACTGCAAGATAGTTGGATGGTAGCATCAGCAGGTCTTGGTGGTCTATTGGGTGTGAGAGGTGAAGGAAAGAGAGGGGTCTAAGTTAACTCCCTGCCTAATCCTTGAAAATGCTCTTTCCCTTCCAGAGCACTGGACTCTTGCCTCTGTTCTCCCAGCCACTGATTGGGTCTCACTCTTGTTGCTCTGACCCTCTGGAATCTCAGTGCTGTGCCCCTCTGGTATTACACCTGCCTAGGACTACTGCTCACGTGTCCCACCCACCATATTGAACTGCCTTGTACACTATCACCAAACTCAAATTTACCAACCCATAATAAATGTTGTCTATTGTGCTATTTGCCATGCTCTGTACCAGCGCTGAGCCAGACCCATTCCATGAACTCCATTCATCCCCATCCAACTCTCTTCACTTTACTGAGCCATGCCTTGTAACAGCAGCCACCTATCTCAGTTCTGCCACAGTCAGCTCCACTCCCTCACCCTCATAGCCCCACATGAAGCTGGAAGAGAAGGCCGATAGGGTAGATTCAAACTCTGACAGCTAGGAACAATGGACCTGAACCAACAGAATGAAATTTAGCAGAGATAAATGTCAAGTTCTACATACTGAGCTCAGGAATCAATCACAGGGACAGGATGGAAAGAGCTGATTTGCAGTAATGATAAAGAAACATCTAAGAGAAGTGGCTGAGTAGCTGGCCGGAAGCTGAATAGTCACCAGGAGTGTGCGGCAACAAGTACATCAAAGAGCTACTCTCTTTACAGGTCAGGCCAGGTACAGTGACTCACGCCTGTAATCCCAGCACTTTGGGAGGCCAAGGCAGGTTGATCACCTGAGGTCAGGAGTTTGAGACCAGTCTGGCCAACACTGTGAAACCCCATCTCTGCTAAAAATACAAAAATTAGCCAGGTGTGGTGGTGGTGCACCTGTAATCCCAGCTATTTGGGAGGCTGAGGCACGAGAATCTCTTGGACCTGGGAGATGGAGGTTGCAGTGAACCGAGATTGCACCACTGCACTCCAGTCTGGGCAACAAAGTGAGACTCCATCTCAACAGCAACAACAACGAAAAGGATACTAACACAATTTAAGGCTAAGTCAATAGTAGAGTGTCCAGGTATAGAAACAGCAATCTGACAGTCAGGATGGTTTAGACCCCAACTGAAATAGTGTTTAGCTATGGGCAGTATGATACAAGTATGCCCAGGAGAGAAAAAAGAGGTGATGAATACCTAGATACAAATTCTGAAAACTCACAGGGAGAGGGACTGGAAAGCTGGATGTCAGAACTTGGTGCTCAGTTAATGCTAGCTACTGTTGTTATTTTCCCCTTTCCCTGGTTGCCCAGTTCCTAGGAGATTGTCCTGAGGCTGAGGGTCTGCCTCTTGAAAAGCATAAATATCTCCTCCCCAGCTCCAGCTGCATTTCCTCATCTGCCCCTTCCCCATTCTCCTCATGAGGATGGGGTATGGCAACTATTGCTGATGTGTCTGCAATGTGTCCTTCCCATGTCAAGCTCTCTGAACTCAGAGATCAATATTATGGGTCTGATGTAATGTCTCTCCTCATTTCTCATCCTAATCCTGGAATGTGGAGTTGGTAGTGTCCCTAGGGCTGAATCCTGTGTTTTAGAGATGAAAAAAACTGTGCTTCAGAAAAAGACTGTGGTTTTCTCAAGGTCCTGGAGTTATTTGGTGGCGGAGCTAGGATCAGAACTGTAGTCAGTCCAAGGCCGTTTTTGAACTGCCTTCTGGTCCCTTTCCTCCTAATCCAACCACTCACTGAGCTCCAAGAGGTTTTGATTTGAGGAAGGAGGAGGAAAGGGAGAAGGCAAGATGTAGAAGCTCTGTGGGCCAGCAGCAGAGTGCATGAGATTGAGAAGACTAGACCCCGAGGCTCTGTCTTTTATCGACAGGGTTGCCTTTGTTACTGAAGTGAAGTGAGCCAATATCCTAGTTTTTTTCTGGGGAACCCTGACTCCCAGGAAAATCTTTGATTCACTCACCCCTCACTGCTGCCTGGGGAATAAGATAGGACTTACCCGACATCAGGATAATCTTAACCCCTTCCTTGACTCCTTGCAAGGGAGTGGGACAGTAGTATTGCTATGATTTCCAGCAGCAATAGCCCCAGGACAGGTATTGAATAGAGAAAGTAACATTTTGCCTTTAATAACCCCACTTGTCTGTTTATCACAACTTTTAACCTAAAAATCCAGCAATTTTATCATCATCATCACCGTTCTGTCATCCCCAATGCCGTTCCATGTGCACAGCGCACTATAGGGTATATACTTTATATATCCCTAACGTTTCCAATTACCTTGTGAGGTTGCCCATGGGAATGCTGATGCCCAGGGAGGCAGGCATCATGACTTGCTAAGCTCAAGCCAGGTGTGGCTGAATCACAAGGTATTATCAGTTTTGCTTCCTCAGGCAAGCTGTATTTCTCAAATGTGTCTTCCTTGAAAAATGTCTTAAATGCACCTTCCTGTAAAATTTGTTTTTTTTTTTTTTATAATTCTAGGGTGAGAGTCTCATTTTAGATCTACAAAAGAAAGAACAGTGATGTGTGAACTTGTAACACAAGCAGGCAGAAGATCAGTTGAGGGGTGACTCGCATGGCCAGAGAATTTAAAAGTTACCGAGGAAAATCAAGAAATAATTGAGGCCAACCCATTCTAAAGATGCAGACACTGGGACCCAGAAAAAGAACTGATTTCCTGGGAAAATAGAGCTGTTTGGTGGCATCGCTGGGAATGTACCCGGATCTCTGGGTTCCCGCCCTGACGTGAGCCTGGACACTGGTCCACACTAGTTGCTGACAATGAGTATTCAGGAATCTGTCAGCTATAATCTGCTCTTCTCCTGGAAGCACAGATGGACTGGCTAATTGCCTTTGCCCTCTGCCTGGAGTTTGGAAGCCCTCTTTGCTCCAAGCTAGCAGACAGCTCTCCTGGGCCTGCAGGTTACTATGCCCCATATGCGAGTGTAAACCCAGAGGTGTAACCCAGGAGAAGTTGGGCATCCAATTGCTCCACATCTGTCCAGAGCCCCAGGTGCTTGGGATGTCTCTGTCCCCCAGGGCACTGGTGCTCAGACACAGCGGGAACATATCCCTAGTGTCCCCACTGCCTTCCTAGAAGGCATTCCTCCTTACTGTTGCCACCACCCTGTTTGGGGAGTTCGGTACTATTTCCATGCTCTGCCATCCCCTTTTTATAGAAAATCACTCTCCACTTAATGTTAGCTCCCTGCCCCTTGAAGTCATAGCCCTACCTCACCTACCCCTTTTGGATTCCCCATTCCTTCCCCTAGATTTTGACAGTAGCCTGGAACTCACTGGATTTCACCTTCAGTTGTCAGTGTCTACCCTGAAGCCACCTCCTCTGGCCTGGCGCTCTTATCAGTCTGCAAATAAGCAAAGCCATTGATCAAGGAAATGCTCAGGCCCAGGCTTCCCCAATGTTGATTTTCTTGCCACTGGCCCTCTGAGCCCTCACAGCCTCCTCTCTGCTCTCCACTCCTGCCCTACCTGCTCCCCCAACCCCAGCCCTCCACAATGCCACAACTATACAGACAAAGCCAAAGGCTGGCTCTTTCTTCAAGTATAGGTACTGAGAAACTAATTCTTTAGGATGGCCTTTTACAAAAAGGAAGTTCAAGTTACCTGGTCATATAAACTTGGAAAATACTGGTTAAACGGAATGCAACAAGATCCCTTACTGCAAGGTTCTTAGAGCCTTTACCACGCTGATATGCAATGTGCCCCCTCCAAGCACATCATATCGAATAGTGTTTCCAACACGGATTCGACTGTACCTAAAGAGCAGTGCTCTCTACAAATACATTTTAGGAAACATTTAACCCTTTTCTGCACCTTAGTACTAACAAATTTCAACACTGCCACTTATTTGCTGTGTGACTTCAGGCGAGTTGTTTTGCCTCTCTGTGCCAGTGTTTACATGAGTAAAAGCAAATAAAGGCAAGGTAGGGGTTGGACAGGATGCTCACTGGCACTGGCATTTTCCAGTTCCCCCGTCTGTATTTTCTGACACGTTTCTGCCTCCAAACGCACAGGCAGCAGAGATGCTATAGATCGATAACAGCATGGCACTAACAAGACGTGCATACAATGAGACACAATGGATGACTTTGTGAGTGGATGAGATACTTCTGGAGGTTGAAAATTGTTTTTATTTAGCCGGCATCACATGTCCATTAATGGCACTCAGCATCTCCAGAGACTGAGTGTGGCTTGTAACTCAGTGACAGACAAGGCCCATTGGGACTGTAAGGCTCAGGGAATTTCACTGGGGATTCAGATGCCACCCATGATCCCTGCAGACCAGGCGGTGCTCAAAAGTATGGAGGCATCAGAGATCCCATTCTTATCCAGGACACCGCATTGCCTGGGAGGCACCGCATCGATACTAAAACAACTAAGTTAGGGTAGACGTGGTAATATCAGAGAGAGCTGTAGAGGGACGCTAGAAACACATTCACGTACCGCAAGGAACACCAAGCAAGCTGAATTGTGAGGCCCTTTCCAGCCCTGGGCTTCTGGGATTCCCTTGGGTGCCTTCTGTGTGTAATCTACTAGCCTAGATATAGAGGAGAAAACAAATGTGAAGAAAACACACATCTTACCGTTAAGAGGTATAATCCTTTAGACACGCTGGGATAAAGGTGTTTTATCATCAGATAAGTTTCAGAATGTTGCCCACATATTCCCTGCCCCCTGGAAATCCTCAACATACACAATATGTTAAAGGCTCTGAGAAGTCTGGGGTCAAGCTACGTAACTGGGGAATCCAAGATCACCCACATCTATCGGACCGTGCAACTCTTCTTTCTGAACCTCTCCTAACAGATCATAGAATTATTGTTTCCTACAATAAGAATCACGTGTCAGACCTGGAAAGGACCTGATGGTAGCTTTTAGGCAGGTCCCACATCTCAGATAAGGAGGAGCCATTCCACTGTGATGATCTTGAGTGGGTCAATGAAAACCCTCCCCTGGGACTTTCTGAACTGTCTCCGGATCCTTGACAGAGACTTTCAGGATATGATCCCAGAGTTGGCAGTTGCTGCCTTGGCCTGTCACATCATGATGGTGTGGTATGACTTGGCCTGTCACATCATGATGGTGTGGTATGACTGTGCTGCTATGCTGCTGTCATACGTGGAACCCCCTGCCCCTCACCCCCTTCCAAAAAGGAGGAGAGAAAAAAAGAGAATGTGCCAGTCGAGTGTATTCCTACTTACAGTTCCCAAGATTTCTGCAGCTGCTATGATTATTATAGCTTTTCCTTCTTTTTTATTTTTTTTCTGCATGTAGTCTCAGCCTCCTTCTAGGAAATCCTTTCCCCCTTTTTCTTTCTTTCTTTCTTTTTTTTTTAAATTAAACAGTGTAAGTAAAAACACTATCACAAATTAAAGAAAACTTACTCAAACTGACTTATGCAAAAAGTTAACTTCTTGGATCCTATGACTTCATAGTCTAGAAGGAGAGCTAGCTCTGGCCATGGCTGGATACAGGTATGCCAACACCATCATCAGGACCTGGGTTCTTTCTCTCAGTCTCAGCAATGCTTCCTCTCTGTGGCCTCCATTCTCAGAAAGGCTTGCCCTTATGGTGGCCGAAATGGCGGCAGCTGCTCTGACTTCAGGTGCAATCCAACAGAAAGTGGCCAAAGGCGTGGCAGGTGGCACCTGCAAAAGTTATTACGTGTCACTCTGGTTGAACCAGCTTAGGTCTGCTGCCCAACACAGCATCAGTCAGTATCATCAGGTGTTTTCATTCTCCAGGGTCTCCATAACAAAGTACCACAGACTGCGTGCCTTCAACAATAGAAACGTATTGTCTCACAGTTCTGGAGGAAGAAGTCCAATATCAAGGTGTTGGCAGTCCCTTCTGAGGGCTGTGAGGAAGCACCTCTTTCATGCCTTCCTCCTTGGCTTTATAGACGTATCACTCCGATCTGTGCCTTCATGTTTACCTGGCCTTCTCCCCGTGTTTGTGAGTCTATATCTCCCATGATGTTCTTTCATCAGCCCCACCCCCATGCTCTAAATGACCTAATTACATCTGCAAAGACCCCTGTTTCCAAATAAGGTCACATTCTGATGTACAGGGAGTTAACACTGCAACATATAAACTTTTAGGTGATATAATTCGACTTGCAACACGAGGGGAAATGTTTTGCCAGTTGGCTTAGGCATGAATCCTGTGCTTCAGCCTGGAGCTGCTTGTGAAAGTCCCAGCTGGACCAGAGGGACTGAGGGTAGAGGAGATGTAGACACCCTCACTTCAATCAAACAAACACAAAAGGAACCAGCCATGGCTGGAAGAAGGGGGCATGGATGCTGGGGAGGCAAACTACACATGCCCATTACCTATTTTCACTTGGGTTTTCAACACTTGGCAGCCAACAATGGCCTAAGCAGTACCCCTGTCTTTCCCCCATCACCCCAATTCCTCGTCTTCCAGGCAGTTCTATGATTCAGAACCCAGTAAAACCATGCACTTGCTTTAGTCATGATGTCTTTTCTCTTTGGAAAATGTCTGTTTCCTGCATCTCTAACATGTTCCATGCACATCCTCTCATTTCCTGTCCAACGGTACCTTCTCTGGAAGCCTCTCCCCAAGGCCATGGCACACACACACTCATTCCTCTTTGCTTCCACAACGTTAGGAAGAGCATCTATTGCGGTGCTTTCCACGCTGTATCATCCTGCACTTCCACAACCTGTGAGCCCCTGAGAAAGGTTCTGTGCCTTATGCTTCCCACATCCCAGAGCCCAGCGCAGTGCCTGGACCAGAGCAAGGGCTCCTTGAGTCTTCACCCGAGCAGCTCCACGCATTCAAGCCTGGCCCTCTGCACTCTTTCCCCCAGGCTGCCTTCTTTCCTCACAAGCGCTTGTCAGCCCTGGCTCTCCTGTTCTTCCCTCACCCAGGGCAGTTCTCCTAAACAGGCTTCACTGCCTCCTGAATAGTCATGAGTCTCTCTGGGCATAACCATCACTCACCCAAGAGCCTCCAAACTCCCCTGCTCTTTGGTCTCCCACCTACAGCAGCCACACTCCATGCTGCCTGACTCCCTGTCTTGTTCTGAACTGTTTTGATGTTTAGCTCTTTGGGGACAAAATCACTGTCTGTGCTGCTTGAGTTGCCGCGGAATCACAACCAGCTTTGGATTATTGCTCAACAGTTCCCGATGGGAGCTTCCCTAGCCCAGAGGGCAGGGACCCTGGATCACATGGGCACAACAGACACATGAGTGAAGCAACTGTGAGCATATTGCTCAAGTCTCTGGGCCTCAATTTTCTAATCTGAAACAGGGGGATGATTCTATCCGTCTCCAGAAGAGCTTTGTGGACAAAAGACACAGTGCATGTCCTTCTTCATCTCCCTCGGTATCATGCTCCTTGCTCCATGAGAACTGCTTTTGAGCCTGGCCTCCTCTGAGGAATGTCCCTTGACTATAGCCACCCACTGTGATTGTCCTCTTATTTTTATTCCACTAGGATCACTTACCACGTTCCTTTAATTCAGAGCTTGTGGGGAAGAGAGGTGCCTATATCTGGACTTCTAGTGACATACTCTAGGTGCCTACATCTGACCTTCTAGTGACTTTTTCTGACTAGCAGTGTGGCCTTAGGCAAGTGACTTAACCTCTCTGATCCTCCTTTTCTTTATCTGAAAAAAAGTAAGTTGAATATCCTTCCCTCGGGGCTATTGTAAGGTGTGTGGAATGGGTTCGTGAAGTGGGTGATAGGCCAGCACAATGCCACCTTCCTCCCCTCTCCTCTTCACTCCCCCTGCCCTAGGTGGGGCAGGCTCCACAGGAAAAGGGAAGCAGGGATTATTTTAGATAAGAACTAGACTTCTCTGAGTTCCTCCCCTGCTTCAGGGAACTAATGAATCTCAGGAAAGTCTGCTTTCACTGACTGTTTGCCAACTCTTTCCTTCGAGGTCCTTCAACCTTCCCCTCAGGGCCCTTCCTCTGACCTATTCTTGTAAAATGAAAAAAAAAAAAGTTGCATCAAGAAAATTGCCTACTATTTATATATCCCAAGGTGAACCCTACATGGAAGATAAAGGAGGCAGCTGATTGGAAACAGCCCTATGGGCCCTTTCTCCAAATGCCCATCTGGGGCCCAGGGAGGTAAGAACCTTCTTGGATTCCTGACCTAGAACCAGAGGATTTGACCCAGAGCAAGACAGCATTTTAGGGAAGGCTAGGGAAGCTGTCCATTCATTGATTCATTGAAGAAGTGGACATGAATGCTGTGGAGGCAAACCACACATCCACACATGCCCACTACCTATTTTGACTTGGGTTTCTAATACTGCAGCCAGCAATGGCCTAAGCAGTACCCCTGCCTTTCCCTCCATCACATCCAATATGTGTTCACTGAGCATCCATGGTGGGCCAGGCAAAGTGCTGGACACTGAGGGTATCATGGTGAAAAACAGGTGTGGCTGCATTCTCAGGAGACTTACAGAGCACCAGGAGAAACAACACTTAAAAAGCCTACATAGGCCGGGCATGGTGGCTCACACCTGTAATCCCAGCATTTTGGGAGGCTGATGTGGGCAGATCACTCGAGGTCAGGAGTTTGAGACCAGCCTGGCCAACATGGTGAAACCCTGCCTCTACTCAAAATAGAACAATTAGCTGGGCATGATGGTGCACACTTGTAATCCCAGCTACTTGGAGAACTGAGGTATGAGAATTGCTTGAACCAAGGAGGCGGAGGTTACAATGAGCTGAGATCACACCACTGCACTCCAGCCTGGGCGATAGAGCGAAACTCCATCTCAAAAAAAAAAAAAAAAAAGCCTACAGTAACTATTTTCTGCTATTGTCCCCCATTCCAAGCCATGTACTAGAAGCTGCTCAGAAGGTGAGGGCATTTGAATTGTCAGGTGATGGCTGGGAAGCCTCAGTCACGCCAAGTGCCGAACCCTTATAACATTAGATGTGGACTGAGCACTGCTACCTAGCAGGAACTGGTGGTGAGAATTAAAAATAAGACATGGTTTCTATCCTGAGGAAGACAACTGCAGTAGAAGAGGAACCCTGATCCAGCAAAGCACAGGGTGCTGTGGAAGCAGAGCAGGGGCCACTATCCCAGCCTTGAGGGACAAAGGGAAAAACCACTTGGAGAAATTGACTGAGCAGACTTTTGCCATCCTTTCTTTTCATGTTTACTTCCAACAGCCTGGTCCAAGTCCTCATCCTGTCTTTCCTAGACGATGCCAATGGCTTTCTATTCTTCTGCCGTTCCTACCCTTACATCAGTTTGCACAATGCTGCCTGATGTCCTTATAAAGCCAATCAAGTAGCGTCACTCTTCAGCCCAAAGTTCGATAAAACTTGGCCAATGCTTGTAGGGAAAGACCGTGGTGTTCATGCAGTCTGGGTTCAATCTACCTCTCTGGCTACACTGATGGTCTCCTTCCCTTCTTCGTGTCTTCACCTGTCTAGGGCCTTTGTCCGTGCTTTTCTTTGTACCTGGGATGCTCCCATCTGCCTTCAGCCAAGCAAATCCATCCTGAGAACTCTGCTCAACGTCAATTTCTCAGGAGTGACTTTGCTCTTGGATCCATAAGGCTGGTGGATGTTGTGCCTTGCTCTACACTGGCCTGGCTCCCTACGCTCCTCCATGGCAGCCCTCCCCACAGTTCATGGGAATGGATGTGTGCTCAGTGGTGTCTCCCCCATTACCCTGTTAGCTTCAGCAGGGCGGGAGGTAATTTCCTAGGCAGGGCCCAGCCTAGGAAATGCTCCCTCCTACTTACTGAAGGGATTTAAATGGGAACGGGCACTGTGGTCCCCCAACTCAATAGGAAACAGGCACACAAGACCAATCTGAGTTCCCAGAGAGTCATACTTCCAGTTGGAGTGAAGGGGGTTGATTTGGTTTAGCAACTGAGAAAAACAAAGTCAAAGAGGAGACTCGAGACTTGGGATCATTTTCCTTCTTGCTTTCCGAGGCGATGAGAATAACGATGGGAGTTGGCCACGGCACTTGGACGTGGCTTCTTTGCCCAGGACCAGGATCAATGCTGCCTTCATCAAAGCGGTTATGATCAGGGGCCAAACAAGGCAGCAGGTTGGTGTCATCCTCCAGGTACCCATCAGAATCCCTGGCAAGATTTTTAAAATTTGGGTCTAGAGACAGGGACAGAACTAGGACCAAGCTAGCTCCCCAGGGCACAAAATTTAAGGAGGCACTCACTCTCAGGTGCAAAACTTGCAAATGGACAATCCTGATAGCAGATGCCTCCCTCAATTTTGCACCCTGGACCCCTCACTTCTCTCCCTCTTATCCCAGCTTTATGTAGAAACCACAACCTCACTCCAGAAACCTTTAATTCAGTTCTCTTCTTTGCAGGTAGTTCTGATGCACAGTCAGACTTAGGAATCACTTAGCTAGGGAACTTCTGAGAGAACAAGAGTGTAGAGAGAGACCCTGGAGCATAGCAGGTCAGAGGCCTCCAGGATCAGTGAGGAAGATTTCCTGCGAGTGAGCAGGGTGATGCCCTAGACACAGGGCATCATCATTTTCTATCTCCATATCTAACCTGCAGAGCTCATGTGAGCTAATAATGAGCTAGGGAGAGAAAAACTTTCATCAAAAGAAAGCGGAGCTCAGAATGCTCCGAAGTGGGCAGTATGGGCTACCTGCTGTTTTCACAGGCTTAAGTTTTCAGGGAAGTCCTGTCCAGCCCAGCTTTAAGCCCCAGCCCCATTGCTCCTACCTCAGTGTGACCCCACAGTGCGTGCTGCAGTGTATGCTGCTTCCCAGCCGCGAGGGTTTTCTGAGTGGTCTTCACTGCTGTTCTAGGTGCACTTCCTGAGACTCCATCCCTGAGCTAAACCCAGTGCACCTTATTCCATTGACCTATCTCAATACTCATGTGAAGAATGTCTTGTTATGCTCCTTTTGCAAGAGGAGGAAAATGTGGCTTGGAAAGAAAGTGACTCACCCAAAGCCACAATCACTAAGAGTCTGGGATCATTAGTCTTGGCTCCAAACATGCACTCTTCATCACCATAGCAATGACCCATGCATGATGGAGAGGTCACCTATTAACAGGCCCTCATCTCGGAAGTCACTGTCTCTAGGGAACAAAGAAAAATTAAGCATGAGAAAAGACAGGGCCAAGACCTTCCTACTTATCCCCAAACAACAGGCACTCAGAAGGCCTCTGAAGTTGTTGGTTTGGGCTTCCCCCTCCTTTGCTGTCTGGGGAAAGGCAGTGGTGCCTGGTGAGTGAGAGGGGCACTGGATGAGAAATCAGAAGGGCAGGTCCTCGCCAAGCTTACCATTTCCTAGCCACAGGCTATGGGATCTAGACAACCTTCCCTTCAGAGTCTCAATTTTCCAAACTACAAGGGAAAATTGAATGGGGTTGGCTGTAAGAGTCTACCACCTTTAAGATGAGTATCTTAACTATAATGACTTCTACAGAGGGTAGTCCCTGGGAGCCAGGACAGCATTGTATAGGGTATATTTGGGTCAACACTGTTGATACTAATCAGATGGGTAAACCCAATCCTGGAGCCACTCATCCTTTTTGAGTTTTGTGGGCTTGAATGCAGCTGGCCTGGAAGTGTCTCTCCAGCTAAGATCCCAGCACAGTGTGGAGGGAGGGGAGAGTAAGAATGTTATCTTGAGGGGAGGATGGCAGGTTCCCAGCAAGGCGAGGGCAGATCCATTCTGGATTCTCCCCAAGGACACAGCTAAAATAGAAGCTTTAGCAGAGCACTAGTCCTAGTAACACTGGAGGAAAGGGCTATAAAAAAGAGGAGAAAATGGAAGAAAAAAGTAGCTAGTGAGAGAACCTTGACTGACTGAAGGGGGCAAGAAAGAATGAGAGAAAGAAAGGAAGGGAAGTTAGAAGAGAAAGGAAAAGCTATGGAGGCTACAGAGGGTCAAAAACTACCTACGGTAAAGTCTGTTTCCTGGTTGAGAGGTTGTACTGTAGTTATCCGAGATAGGGGATACCCTTGGGGGAAACTGGGTGAAGGGTATCCCAGATCTCTCCATATTATGTCTTACAACAGCATCATTTCAAACCAAAACGTTTAAAGGGAAAGTTATCAGGAAACCATATTTGCAGACACATGACAAGAAGGACAGGAAATTCAAAGGAGGCTCCATTCCCTGCTGAGGGTGTACAGCTCAGTACAGAGCAAAGGTGAAGACTAAGCTCGGCCTTCTGTGTGGTTGAGCCCAGCACATACCCTGGAGCCTGAAGAAACAATAACTCCCCTTTGTTTGCTGGGCCCAGTGACCACAAGTCTTTCCAAAATCCTCTCATCTGTATTTGTGCTTCAAGTGTTTGTTTAAAGAAGTCTGTAGCTACTAAATTAGCAGCCTGTTTTGTATTTCTATAACTGCTCATTTGGAAAACTGGACTGACTATAGTCCTGACATACAAAGAACCAAGGTTCTGGAGAGATTTCAGCTGCCTACAGCTGGAAACATCTGTGGCTTAGAGGGCAGGGCTCCACAGGGACCCTTGACCCCAAATCCACGCAGGCTATGTACAGAGAGGAAAGTGCACCAAGCAGCTATCTGGGCAGTTTTTCCCCACTCCACAAAGCAGCCATCCTCTCCTGAAAGAGCTGAGAACGGAGGTAAAGGGGCTGGGAGTAGTTCCCTGTCACACATGCACATGGATCACAGATGGTAGAGATGTGTCCCCCCAGCTCACCAGTGCCAATGTTAGAAGCCAGCCCACATCATAGGCCCACACTCCCCAGAATCCTCACTCTGGATTATGCAGGACTTCAATTACTCAGGGCCAACTGTTTTAAACGGGACAATGGGAGGAAAGGTAAAGGTATGTTCACTCAAGGAGGCGGTGTGACCTTAGGCAAGAGGAAGGAGAACAAAGAGGAAAGGTATGTTCACTCAAGAGGCGGTGTGACCTTGGGCAAGAGGAAGGAGAACAAAGATTCAGAGTGTGATTTTCTGAATTTCTATGTGGGAAGGATAATGTCAAACTGAAGGACAGCCTTCCCCAAGAAAGGACTGAAGAAAATCTATTCTGACTTTCTACACACTTCCTTTTAGAATACTCACATCTCCATGACATGGAGCTCATCATTCCCAATTACGGTAGAAGAAAGTGAGGCTAAATAACTTGATGAAGGCACCACGACTTATGAGCAGCAGCACCAGGACTCAATTCACAGTTTAGCAATCATGTCCTGTGCTCAGTTTCCTCATCCGTGAAATGGGAACAGTAATAGCTCTCACCGCATGGAATTGCTGTGCAGATTAAATGAATTCCTGGATGTAAAACACTTGGAACCTGCTGCATAATGTACACTTAATACATGCTAGCTGTGTTATTATTACATTACAGGCATTGCAACTTCTACCAAGGCCCTATTTTGACAACAGATCTAGGACTAATGGCAAACGCAAAGTGGTTAAAGGAATTGGAGATATTTCAGCTGCCAGGGAGAAGATTAGAGGGAGACAGGATCTTAATCCTTAAATGTCCAAAAAGCCGCTACGAAAAAGATTAGACTTGCTCAGCTCTTTCCTGGAAGGCAAAATTAGGACCACGAGGAGAAAATATAAGGCACGAGATTCAAGCTTTTCACAAGAGAGACATGTCTAATGAATAAACTCCCTAAATACTGACTCCCTCTTGCCTTTCCCTCTTAGGCACAGCAGGCTGACCATGGCAGAGATGTTCTCGGGGGAGTGAAGCATCAGACAGAGACCTTCTAGCCTCTAGTTTCAGGTTGGGCTTCTGAGAGAGGAACGTGTTCATCGGTCACTAAGAGGGATGAGATCTTTCAGCCAACAGCTTCTAACACAGGGGCCTGGCCTCCCAGAATGATTAGGCTTTTTCCAGGGTACAAATGACTATGTTAGATCAACTCAATGAAAGTAATTGCATATGTTCCTAATGCTGCAATTAAATAAACTCATTGGCATGCAGTGTTCAGCAAAAATCCTTTTTTAGAGTTTTTCCTATTTTATTAGGCGCTCTCCCATAGAAATAGTCTATGTATGCAGTAAATCAGAAGCCAATATATGGAAAGTTTTTGAGGAGCCAGAAACTGTAGGAAATGTGGAAATGAATTGCAGGCAGGGACAACAGCGAGGTCAAAGGCAGGGATTGGTAAATCCTCTTGACAAGTAGCCCTTGGGCCTGGGTGCCCAGCACCATGTTAGAGCCGAGGGGAAGAATCCTGTGATACATCCTTCCCTTCCCCATTGTCTGTGTGTTCTGGCCTGAACCCCACTTTGTTGTACACTAAGATATCTATTCTGGATGCTTGATGTCCTGTGGGTGTGGGAATTGCAAATGAGAGATAAGCAGGAAAATGGCAGAAAATAGAACCATTGTGTAGAGTGGGGTTGGCAGAGGAGGACTGGAGGAATGGAAGTAGGTGTAAACCCAAGCCACAGAGGAAGAGGAGCAGGGGAGATGCAGGGCAGGTCAAGGCAAGTGGGGTAGAGGAACCTCAGTGAACTGAGCAGAAAGGTCTCCTAGAACAGAAATTCAACAGAGGTATTCTGAATTCAGGTGGAGGTATCAGTCGGCCAAGGGTCAGGAAGGTCAATTCATAAAATAGGACCAAGACAAACAAACACAACAGGGACAGAATTTTGACCATCCCCAGCAAAAATGCCAGATGATTTGACCTAAGACTCCATGTGGAAATTTTTCCTAAGGAAATAATTCAACAAACACACAAAAATCTTTGTATTAGTCTGTTCTCACACTGCTAATAAAGACATACCCAAGACTGGGTAATTTATAAAGGGAAGAGGTTTAATTGACTCACAGTTCCAGGTGACTGGGGAGGCCTCACAATCATGGTGGAAGGCAAAACAGAAGCAAAGTCACATCTTAGATGGCGCCAGGCAAGAGAGAGTTTATGCAGGAGAACTCCCCTTTGTAAAATCATCAGATCTCGTGAGACTTATTCACTATCAATGGAACAGCGTGGGAAATACTTGTTCCCATGATTCAGTTATCTCCACGTGGCCCTGCCCTTGACAGGTAGTGACTATTACAATTCAAGGTGAGATTTGAGTGGGAACACAGCCAAACCATATCAGTCTTCACTGCAGTTATCCAGACCAGCAAATTTATCTGACCACATGGAAAGTGATGAATTAAAAATCACAGGTCACCCAACAGGGTATCATGTAGCCATTAATTATTATAACCAGAAAGACTATTCAATATTTTTCAATGCTCTAAATCAAAGGTTAGCAAATTATTTAAGTAATGAGTCAGATAGTAAATATTTTGGGCCTCACAGGCCATATAGTCTCTATTGCAATGACCTAACTGTACCTTATAATGTGAAAGTCACCATAGATAGCATGTAAACGAATGGACATGACTGTATTCTAATAAAACTTTATTTACAAAAACAGGTAGCAGGCTGGATTTGGCTGTTCTAAATGATAAAAGCAAAACACAAAATTGTGTATTCATTGTGTTGCCACTATATGAAATATAAATGCAAATAGTCCAGAAAGAAATGTTTAAATCAGGAATAGGTAGTTCAGTTAAGATCATGGAGTAAAGTGGGTTCGTGTTCTTATGTCAAGGTGAAGCCAAGACTTTCTGATTGCCTGGGCACTCAGGACTAAGATGCACCCTCCAAGGACTGAGCATAAAAGGGTCCAAATTCCCATGTCCCAAACATGGTATGGTCTTGGGGAATTCGCAGTGAATGCTTGGTGAATGAGTGAACACTCAGGAAGGCTGGTCTTCACAGTACTTTGCCAGACTTGGCCAAAAGCTTGACCTGAAAGTTCATTTTTGTCTGCAGGTAGAGCAAATCTAGTTTCAGCTGGAGGTTGGGCCTGGGGCTTCATCCCTTTTAGTAGAGGAAGTGGCCCTGGCCTAGAATATGAGGTCTTAGAGATGGAGTTTCCAGATGGGAAACTGGCAGCTCCAGTGTCCAGGGCCAGTGAGCTGACTTGAGTGGGGGCTGGTGATCATGCACTGAAAAGGAGTATCCAAGGAGATGACAGAGGTGAGGAGACTGAAGAGAGCAAAGCAGAACCAGTTTCACTCTGGTTGCAAGCACTGGCTTTGGAATCAGGCAGTCCTGGGCTTGACTCCCAGGTCCTCTGCTGACCAGTTAAGCATCTACGAACATACCCATTCACTTATTTGAGCCTCAGATTCCTGGTTATATAATGGGGCTAATAATAGCCCCCCTTAGGGTTGTCATGAGCATGAAGTGAGACCATGTGTGTAAAACTCTCAGCAGAGTGCCTGGCTCAGAGGAAGCCCTCAATAATGGTGGCTTTTAGTTATACAGGGGTGGGCAGGAGTCAGAGTGATAGGGTGACGCCAAACCAAGATGCCCATGCCCAAGCATCAGCCAGGGTCAACCAGATGGTTTCCTTGCAGGATTCTCGCTCTGGACTTCTGGACCATCAGGAATGGTATGTGGCCTCTTCTCTTAGGCTGGAAGGTCAGGGACTTTGAAGGCAGAACATTGAAGACACAGTGGCCAAGGGGATCATCTCATCAGGGAGGGGTTGGGACTGTGACCTGTGCTACTGGGTCAGACCAGGTGAAGAGACTTAGGAAACTCAGCATTAGATCCAAGAAGATCCCATCCGAGAGGCCAACTCTGTGCCAAAGTCGTACCATCATGGGGATGGAGAGTGTCATTGGGACTGAAAAAAGAGCAAGGCTGGAGGGCCTGGGAAGTTCACTCTGGAGGTGGCAGATGCCCAAAACTCCTTCTTAATGTGGGTAGGTGGGGCTGTTCTGAGCTAAAGGCTCAGGGTGAGGTAGCATGTGAGTTTTAGGGATGTGATAGGGTCCTAAAAGAATTCTTTACAGGAGAATCTTTTACTGTGACACTTAAAAATAGTTAAGATGATACATTTTATGCTATGTGTGTTTTACCATGATTAGAAATGAAAATAAAATCCAACTATATATTCAGCAAACATAGCAAAAGAACACAAGTACCAAAATAAACATATTTTAGGACTTGCAAATAAAAAGCATTCAAAATAAACACATTTCTGAACTTAAAAATAAAAAAGAATCTTTCACAGAATTTGATAGAGGTGACCCTGATGTGAATGCTAATAATAAAGGATGTGGAGTATGATTTGAAAAATGTTTTTGTAATGTTGGTCGGCCAGCAGAGAAGAAATGAGTTTCCTGACACTAGGGGACGGCCTGTGCGAAGGTGTGGAGGTAAGGAAGTCCCTAATTAGAAAAGCAGTCTCTTTGGAATAGAGGCATGGCAGGGAGGCAAAGGGGCACAACAGAAGGCAAACAGGGTGGGGGAGAGTGACCACATTTCTAATATTGCCTCTGCCTCTCACTTGGCAAATCGATACTGAGCTTTCTAACTCATAGCTCAGCTCCATAGAAAAATAGATGCATTTTCTAAATTATTGTCCACAACAACTGTATTAGTCAAGGTTCTCTAGAGTGACAGAACTAATAGGATCGATGTATATATGAAAGGGAGTTTATCACAAGGTAAAGTCCCATAATAGGCCATCTACAAGTTGAGGAGCAAGGAAGCCAGTAGTGGATCAGTCTGAGTCCCTAGAACCTCCAAAGTAGGGAAGCCAACAGTGCATCCTTCAGTTTTTTGCCAAAGGTCTGAAAGTCCCTGGCAAACCACTGATGTAAGTCCAATAGTCCAAAAACTGAGGAACTTGGAATCTGATGTTCTAGGGCAGGAAGCATCCAGCATGGTGGAAAGATGAAGACTGGAAGACTCAGCAAGTCTGCTCTTCTATCTTCTGCCTGCTTTATTCTAGCCACGCTGGCAGCTGGTTAGATGGTGCCCACCCAGATTGAGGGTGGGTCTGCCTCTCCCAGTCCACTGACTCAAATGTTAATCTCCTTTGGCAACACTGTCACAGATACACCAAGGAATAATGCTTTGCATTCTTCAATCCAATCAAGCTGACACTCAATATTAACCACTACAACAACCTTATAGGAGCTGCTGTGATTGCCCACAGTTTACAAATGAGGAGGCCAAAGCTTAGCGAGGTTGTCACTTGCACTAGGTCACATGGTTCATAAATTGAAGGGCCAGGGTTGAAACTCAGTTCCTCTAACTCCAAAGCCAGTGCTCTTAACTGTGCGACCTTAAAAGGTTAATTTCTTAACCTCTACGAGTCTTGATTTCATCAGTATCATTGAGGGGCCTCTCCTGGCCCTGGCTTTCCTAGTTACCTTGCTGGGGTATCACAGGGATGATAATGGAGAAATGATTACTGGAGGACTTGGATGCCCAGCAGAAGGCTCTGAATTAAACCTAATTGGCAAAAGGGAACCATTGCATGTTCTAGTACTTAGTTTTTAAAAATTCTTCTTGGTCCTAGGAAAAAAAATTCTGCTTCACCTGGAATGCTTGTCTGGAAGTGGCTTTCAAAGAAAGCCTCACAAAATCATATCAGATGGTATTTGTAAAAATCTTATAGCAATAACTAAAAACAAGAACCCCTTCTACTACTGCAGGATGATTTCAAAAGCCAGCCTGTCTGCATCTGCCCCCCTCTTTTCCGCCACACTTCCACCTAGGACTGGGCTGTGGTTGGACGCCACGCATCTCCACCCTGACATCTGCCCTCAGAGAGAAAACTCAGCACTACCCTGGTCCTTCTTGCTTGGTGTTTCTCCTTCCTGTCTTCAGAATAACTTGCCAATGTCTGAATGTGGGGAAAGCTGGCCAGCGAGAAATGGGAGGAATAGCAGCAGCACCATTGCCCCATCCTGTGTCACTGCTCGGGGCACTAAGAAGTCAGTGTCTGAGGCCCACAGGTCAACCAGGGAGCTCTTCAGGCTGTTTGTGTCTCCTCAGGCCCTGTGATATATCAGGACATTCTTCCAAAACAAGGCTTTAATGAGGTATAAGCTGTCATCTTGGAGGGTGGAGCAGTACCCTCCCCAGTCCTGTCCCTGTAGAGAAATCCCCAACAGGCACTGATGAAGTCTCTTGACCACTGGAGCCAGGGCCGTAAGAGTGGCTTGTCCATGCTTTCCTTCAATCAGCTTTTATGGAGCTCAAACCACGTGCCAGGTGCCGGACCAGGCTCCAGGAAATAATGTGAGTAGAGGCAGTTTGATGCGATGAGTAAGCTGACGGACTCTGAAACCAGATTGCCTTGGTTCAAAAGCCAACTCTCTTACAACAGCTGTGTGACCTCACAGTAGTTACCTAACATCTCTAAACTTTGGGGGCATCTATACATAAAATGGGTATCATGCAAATGCCCACAACATAGAGCTAATCTAGGCAAAGCCATGAAAACTCTACCCGTAGGTGTCAGCACTAGTCAGGTGTCAACCATCATCTTTATTATGTCTGGGGATTCCTGAGTCAGGATGAGGGGCAAAGATGAGAGAGGTTCTAGGAGCCAATGGACAGGTAGTCAGTCTGAGTCAGTGTGAGCTACAGCAAATCAGGAAGGGAGAGAGGGGTTGAGCTCTGGGCTGGCAGATGAAGCAGTGAGCTATACACACAGCGGTGAGCCAGGGGCAGGGTGGCAGCAAAGTAGAAGCAGGAAGGAGCATGTTCCCCCTGACACAGTGGACCAGACAGAGCAGGGCTGGCTCTGAGCATGAATTTGGAAGGCTCCAGTCTGGTCACTTCCCCTATTTATTAGCATCCATGAATTAGCAGGTTCTCTCGGGACTGGGGTGCACTACTATAAGCCAAGTTCTGGGTCAGATATTTCACACTGAGTATTTTATTTAAACTCTAAAATATCCTCCAAGTTCCTGAGTTCTCTTGTACACAATCTGTCTCCCAGATTGAAGCAAATTCCTTGAAATGATGAGGATCTTGGAGAGGCAGCCAAGAAGGCAGCAACTGGGAGACTGGATCCCACTTCACTGAGTTGAAGGGAGGTAACAGGGGGCCCGGAGTCCCACTGGCTGTGAAGAAAGATGGAGTGGCCTAAAGGAAAAGATTGTGTCAGCATCTCACAATGTATGGGTTTGATGTCATTTAAGCTTAAGTACTTGAAGGATATTGAAGCACACGGAGCCTACTCACTGTATACATTTCTAAGTGGATAAAAAGTAAGTTACAGGACATTGTGTAAAGTGGGAGCTTCACCGCTCCGAAGCCTCAGCCTCTCCTTCTTGACCTGGCCAGGGAGGCAGTGCCCTTGGATTCTAGCCCTGATTCTCACCGGCTGTTGGCTTGGTCCTGGGCAGCCATTCCTAACCGTGTCTGCTTTGCACTTGATGCAGGGCTTCCATGGCTGCTACCTTCCATGGGCCCTTTATCCACTCAAGGTGAGTTAGAAAGAGTCTGATGAACTGATGATGAACTCTTAGGAGCCAACAGTCTTAACCTTTTAGAACTGTGCTGCTTGGACCTAAGATCAAATCATATTCACATGTGACTATGTTGCAGGGCAGGTGGGCCCCAAAGTGAGGCTTAGCCCATGAGGGTTCTTGGCTTCATCCAGGAAAGAACTGAAGGGTGAGCCAGTGGTGGAGTAGAAGAAAACAGCTTTCTCAAAGCAGCAGTGTTACAACTCCATGATTGCTCCTGCAGAGCAGGGCTACCCCATAGGCAGTGTGCTGAGAGTGGCAGCTCAGGGCAGTTTTACAGTCATTTTTATACCTACTTTTAATTACATGTAGGGATGTATTATGCAGAGTTTCCAGAAAAAGGGTGATAGCTTTTGTGTCATTGCTGTGGAAAGGGGCTGTAACTCCTGGGTGTTGCCATGGCAATGGTAAACTGACATGGCACACTCATGGGCATGTCTTGTGGAAAGCTGCTTCCACCCTGTCCCTGCCTTAGCTAGTCCTCAATTTGGTCCGGTGTCCAAGCCCCACTTCCAGAGTCCAGTCCCACCTCCTACCTCAGTTTGTCTGAGCTGAGATGTGCTGTAAATGTTAAATATACAATTTCAAACACTTGGTCCAGAAAAATGTACAATATCGCAGTAAATTTGTTTTATTGGTAACTAGTTGAAATGGTAGTATTTGGGATATATTGGGTTGAAGAAAATATATTAAAATTAATTTTACCTGTTAATTTGTAGTCTTTTTCATGTGGCTACTAGATAAAATTACCTTTGTAGCTCATGTCATATTTCTACTGGCCAGTGCTGCTGCAGGGAAATGCATTTCAATGGGGATATCATTATTCTTGCCCATAGAAATGTCTTAAATGGGGGCATCTCCCAGAGTGTGGCTTTTGTACACAGGAACTTCCCTATATGCCTTGAATTGGGCTGTATAATATGTTGCTCTTTTTACTTATGAATAAAATCTGTCCTACTATATTAGTTTCCTTTTGCTGCTGTAACAAATTACCACAAACTTAATGTCTTAAAACAACACAAATGTATTCTGTTGTAGTTCTGGAGATCAGAAGCCTGAAATCAGATTAACTGGGCTAAAGTTAAGACATTATCAGCAGGGCTGTTTCTTTCTGGAAGTTCTGAGAAGAGAAAGTGTTTCTTTGCCTTTTTTAGCTTCTCCTGGTTGCCCTCATGGTCCCACGTCACTCCTGTCTCCTGTCTCTCATCTCTGCTCACATCATCACTGTGCCTTCTCTCTGATCTCCTGACTCCCTTTTCCAAGGACCCCTGTGATACCACTGGGCCCACCTGGATAATCTAGGCTAATTTCCCCATGGCAAGATCTTTAATGTAATGACACCTGCAAGAGCCCTTTTGTCATGTAAAGTAATATCCGTTGGTTCTGAGGATTAATATGTGGATAATCTGTGGGCTATTATGCAGCCTACCAGACTTGCTGATTTCATCCCAGCTTCCAATTTAGAGGCCATAAGGTAGAGCATGAATAGTCATCAAACCACAGCAGGATGAGTCATGGCCCTGGAAAGGAAAGTGAAGGAGTCATGTAGTCTTTCTCCTGACTCAGTAAAGTCCTATAATCCCAATCTTTGTGCAGAGGAGGCAGCAGAGGCCCAAAGAGATTTAGTAAAGTGTATGAGCTCACACAGCTAAGAAGGGCCCATGATGGGGAGAAACCTCACCCCACCTGCCAGTGCAGAGCCCCGTTGAGTGAGGCAAGGTAGTTCTGCCTCCTTCCCTTCTTTGTAAAGAGCAATCCTCTGTGACCTTGTCTGAGGATACAGCCCACTCGCTAAGACCATCTTTAGGTTGATGGCACTCCAGCTCCTTCGGAAGCAGTCCAGATGTGTGGCTGTATCAGGGGACCCATTGTGACGAGACTCAGGCAAAACCGCAATCAAAGAAGCAATGGAAAACTTATTAAAAGCAGATGTTGGGCTTGAAGGAGCCCACACTGAAATTCACAACATGTCAGGGCCGGTGATGCTGGTTTTATTAATCAAGGATGGAAGGAAGTCACTTGGGCTGGAGGAGTCAGGAGGCCGTGTAGATCTGTGTGGCATGGGGATGCAGGAGGCCCGCCCAGCAGCAGTTTTTCTTCTCTGACAGGTCTTTCTTCAGCCTAAAGACTTCTCTCCTGCTTCTGCCTCTTTGCCATCTCTCCCCAGTCTCTCCGCCTCATTCATCTCTGTCCTTCCTAGTCACTTATTTTTAGTCATGTCAGCAGATGATTCCCCATTCACTGGGGAAATGGAGTCAAGGAAAAGAAAACACTTCATTTTAAGGAACAAGGAGATTTTGTTGAGGTGTGTTTCCACCCTCTGTTCACTCTCAATTCTCATTGCCAGGCCTGTCTTGAACAGGTGTGTCTGAGAGGAGGCTGGCAAGTGGCCCTCTCAGGGCCTCCCTTGGAAGGTGGGCCTTGGAGGTGATGGGGGAGTGTGAGAAAAGGATGCAGAACAAGGGCACCGCTGGGGTTAGGAGTTAGAGGACTTGGGTTCAAGTCCTAGACCCAGTGTCTATTCACTGTGTGACCTTGGACAAGTCACTGAAACCCTGACCCTCAATCTCCTTCTTTGTGGAATGGAGATACAGCAGATATTCCCATCTCCCAGGGCTGCTGAGAGAATCAAATGAGAAAATGAAGGCGAACATATTTTTTGAACGATAAACTATTTCTCGAGAATATGGGATATTACTGAGAGTTGGCACAAGATTGGGGATGCAAATGCAGTCCAAGTCTAAGATTAGGCATGGTTAGCAGAAGATCTGAAACACTTATGGTTGAGTTAGGGTTGTGGTGCAGAAATCAAGTGAGCTGTTAGGAGCAAAGTGGCAGAGGGTCATATAAACAGAGGGAACAGCATGAGTTTTTGCCCATGTTTGATTAGAGGCAAGTGAATACCACACATCCTGCAGTAGACCAGAGCGCACAGTGACTGAGATGAGGCTTCAGAGGCCCAGCAGGCTGAGTCTCAATAACCACATGGAAAAAATCTGGACATCACCCATGGACAAGAGAGTCATGGCAGAGGGTTCAAGGGGGGTGACATGATCCAATTTGCCTCAGAGCAATCTGGCTAACTGGAGCAAAGAGTGGACTGGAGGAGGAAAACACCTGAGAGGAGAGACCAGAGCAGCAGAAAGTTGAGGGAATGTGGTCATGGATATCAGGAGAAGAGCGTTTTCCAAAGAAAAGAGAGGGCAGCAGGTCAGTCATTGCCAGGAGGACAGGTGCTATAGGCATTAAAAGTATGCACTGTACTTGGCAAAAATGAGGTTATGAAGGGAAGGGAAATTTCCATGGAAGGGTAAAGCCAAGTGGCAGGGGATGGAAGCGTGAATGGGAGGTAATGCAGAGGTGAAAAGGCTGAGGCAGCTCATTCAAGGGCATATGGATAGGGGAGATGAGGCACAGAACTCTAGCCCAAGGAAAAGGTGCACCAGGTCAAGAGGTTTTCACTGTGGTTTTGCTTTGTTTTTGTTTTAAATGGTTTAAAAAAACCTTCAGCAGGTCTAAATGCAAGTGCAAAGAATCAATAGAGGTGTAGAGGTTGAAGGAAGGGAGAAATTATTCAACGACTATTTCTCAAACACCTCATGTGTGCTCAGTACTGTTTTAGGCACTGGGAACACAGCAAGGACAAAGATGTGTGGACTCTATCTTCTTGTGAATGGATGATCAATGGAGCAACCTTCCCACAGAGGGAGGAAACACTGGGATTCAGAGCACAGGTCAACAAAGACGAAGGTGAAAAAGAGCACAAATACAGGTTAATTTGTAGGTGTTGTGCCAGGCAGTCAAGGGAGTTTCTGTCCGATGGTCTGCTAACTCATCTGTTGAGACTCAGGTGGGAGGACGGAAAAGAGAAGTTTAGAGGAGAGTTATGAAGATTTGAAATAACCACTATGAAGAGTAAGCACGCATGAGAAAAAGAGATGGCTAGGGCAACCTCAAACAGGCAGCATTTCAGGCTTAGGAGGCATTGGAGATCATGAATTCACAAAGAGACATGCCTGCAGCATTTACCTTCAGCAACTCAGGCACCGGAAAAGGTGAAAAGTGTTCCCTGAATTGTGCAAGATAGGCACTTTGCAGGATGGGCACAAGAGAGATGAAGACAAGAACAAGGAAAGGTTGGTGGCTGATGATGACTAGTGGTGTCCAAGACAGAGAGGGGAGGAATTAAAAACTGGATGACAGAAGACAGCTGAGAGGTCAAGAACTGAGGCTCTTCAAGAGGTCAAAGAGTGAACCTGGAGAACTAAGTAAGGGACCAGGAGGGAAAGGAAGAAAGGTTGCAGTGGAAGAGAAGCAGGTGTGGGTGTTAGATGCCACAGGTGGAGCCTCTTCTGGTGATGGTCAGGTCCAAGGTGTGGCCTTGAGACTGGGTGGCTGAAGCAGAGTAGAGCGATGTCTGGGGTTCTACAGTCTTTCAGGAGGATGACTGGGATGGGGATAAGGAGCCAGAATAAATCAGATGCCTAAACTCTCCATACCACCTGGCGAACAGGTCTTTACAGAAAGCAAGGAGGTGGTCAATGATCCCTCCTTTCCCTTGCACTCAGGAAAAACCCAGCTCCTCTCCTGGTCTTGGAGATATGACTTGTGCCCAGCCTCCCTCTCCAGCCTATCTCTTGCTTTCTGGCTTCCCTATTTTTCTGCTCCACCACCTCATGGACTTTTTCCAGTTCCTCATTTATGAAGGCTCCTTTCTCCTTCAGGCCGCCACGCAGTCTGCTTCCCTGCAGACTCCACCCCAGTCTCTTCTCATGTATGGCTCCTTCCTGTCCTTCAAGTCTCAACTGGAATTGTCACCTCCTTGGAGAAGACTGAGCCCCACCCCTCCAAATCTGTTCCTGGAGTTACTATTGCTCACAGCACCCTGTTCTTTTTCTTTACGCTTATTTCTTTGTCTATTTAGTTCTGTCTCCCCCACAAGAAAGAAAACCCCACATGGGCAGGAATCATGACATTTTTGTCCTTATATCCCCAGCTCCTTGCAGAGTGCCTGGCACAAAATGATGCCCAGTACAAATTTATTGAATGAATTTTAAAATGGAATGGGAAGATGACATGTGCCTCAAAGGATTGAGATTTGTTTTAGGCATGGGTGGATTTATGGTCTGGGAATGGCTCCGGGAGTGAGGAGCATGTTTTAGGACCCAGTGATTTCTGGGGTATGAAGGCAAAGCGTTCACCATGGGAAGCAGGGGCCTCAGAGGATTACCCCTATTATTTAGCACAAGGAAGCAAAGGGAAGGAGGAGGGTGAAGATATAGAGGGGATGTTTACCATGAACCAGGGTTCCGGGAGCACACAGCTTTAAAGATTGGAAAGGAGGCCCACAGGGAAAGGGTGGAGAGTGGAGTGGGGGCCCAGGGCTCTGCTCATATGAAAGCTTTGGAGAGGGCCCCTTGTGTCCTTGGGAAGGCCTGATCACAGCCTAATCAATCATGGTCCTAGCCAGGCCTACACCATCCAGCTGGGCAAGCAAGCCCCAGCATGGGTTATGCCCAGGGCTTTGACTGCATGGCTTTTGTGAATGTGGAAGGTATTAGGCCCTGGGAAGCACCCCAGAAGGCCCAGTGGTGAACAAACACCCCCATCCAGTGCTCCCTGCAATTCCTCCAGCTCCTGCAAACACAGCAAAGAAACTTAGCTGAACACTGTTGGGTGCAACACAAACAATTTCTTTCTAACTAACTGAGTCCAAACGAGGTCTAGCAAACATCTGCAGAGATTGGGGCCACACATAGCCATAAGAAACCCAGAACATTCACCAAAACATGACCAAATCTTATCATTTAGGCTCTTAAAAAAAATTCTCTTTCCCTTAACAATTATAGAAACAGCTCAAAACATGGTTTTAAAAACTCCTGGGGGCCGGGCGCAGTGGCTCATGCCTGTAATCCCAGCACTTTGGAAGGCTGAGGCAGGTGGATCTCCTGAGGTCGAGAGTTTGAGACCAGCCTGACCAATATGGAGAAAACCCGTCTCTACTAAAAATACAAAAATTAGCTGGGTGTTGTGGCACGCACCTGTAGTTCTAGCTACTCAGGAGGCTGAAGCAGGAGAATCACTTAAACCCGGGAGGCAGAGGTTGCAGTGAGCCAAGATCGCACCACTGCACTCCAGCCTAGTGACAGAGTGAGACTCTGTCTCAAAAAATAAATAAATACAATAAAACTAAACAAAATAAAATAAAATAAAATAAATCCTCCTGGAAGTAATGGTGAACAGCAACCCATCCATGTACTTCCTAACAGTATTACTTTGGCATGCAACCTGACTGAACGTGAAAGTTTTCTTCTAATGAAGTCCATGGTCCTTAGTGGTTCGAGAATAACTTTCAAAAGAATTCTGTTTAGCAGAAGCATGTAGGAACACAGAGTAGAAAACAAAGATTTTAATCCTGATCTCTCTCCACAAACCTATCAACTGATTGCAGAACATTGGGCAAATCAAGTCTCCTAGCTGGGCCTCAGTTTCCCCATCAGAAAACAAAATGGGAGAACTAGAGGACCCAGGGACCCTTCCAGCTCTCACATGCTGAGACTCTCTGGTCTCCAGTAAAGTGGCTCCCATAGAATCATTCTAGAACCAGTCTGGCTTTGAAAACAGCTGGTCTTGGCAAACCAATCTAATTTTCTCCCGAAGGATTGACAGAAACTTTGCAAATAAGAGATGCGACCTCTCAGGCCACCTGGAAGCCTTTCCAGTCAGTCTTGGGTGGCATGCTCATTCATGAGCAAAGGCAGAAACGGTTTGCATATAGGACTTTTCAGTCTTAGCAGCTGGGGAGACCTCTGTGCTATTTATGGAGACCAAGAACAGTAGTTCGTGTTTGATGGTACATTGAAGTGAAAAATAAAGGGAAGTTAAACTTGGATTCCCCAGATGCCCATTAAACCCCACTAGCCCCTAGGCGCCCACAGGGACACATGAACAGTTTACCCCTAAGGGGAGCAAGAGCTCTCACAGTGTGGCCAGCTCTCATCTGTGCCCCCTCTCGGAAGCTCTATCATCCAGCTCCCTTAAAGACAGTTCTCCACCATTGGTGCTGTCATTGGGATATTGCCCAGCTAGACTGCTGTGCCTGACTCTGAGCCCTCACTTACCTAGTAGGCATTTGGCAAAAGATTCTTGGTGGCATCAAGAAAAGCATCAAGATCCTTTTTTTAAATCACAAAGTCACCTGCAATTTGGCATCTGACTAGCTACTCCTGCTTCATCCCAGGCTACCTTTCCAACCACAACCCTGTAGAATAATCGGTCTGGATTACTTGGCACATCCTCAAATGCCCTGAGCTGCCTCCAGCCTCTATGTCTTTCTCTGCCTGGAGTGACATTCCTTATACTTTGCTTGGTTGACTACAACTCATCCTTAAGACAATGCACAATTCCCAACAGGAAGCCCTCCCTGACTATCCCTAGTGTGAGACACCATGGCCTGACCTCCATGTGATGGACCGTCTTCCCCATTCAAAAGCGAGGTGCTTGAGGGCAGGGACATGGTCATGTTCATGTGGACCCCCACTGTCTAGGAGGCAGTAGGGACATGGTGAGGATCTAGTCAAAGAAGGAGCACGTGCATGAATGAATAAGGCCCCCTTGCCCTCTTAATTCAGCCACTATTTAAAGCACAGACCACAGAAGGTGAAGGCAGAAAGAAACTTAAGAGACATCTTAATCCTATGCCTTCATTTCTACTATGAAGACAGTAAGGCCCAGAGAGGAAGGCATGTTTGTGCAAGCCCCATAGCCAGGCAGAGACACGGCCAGAGCTAAAATCTCACCTCACTGATTCAGGGCTATTTCTACCACACCGTGTAGCTTCCCAATATATTTATACTGTCCTGAAATTTGAAGTCTAGAAGTTTAAAAAAATGAAGTTCTAATAGGATCTTAGATGTTACTGGCAGGAGTGTAAATAGACTTACCAATTTTTTTGGAGAGAAATTTGGTAAGATTTTATATAGATAGATAGCACACAGCATGAGACCCAGCAATTTTGAGTGTGTGTGTGTATATATATATATATACATACATCTATATATATATTTTAAGTTTAAATGTCCATCAATAAGGAAGTGGATAAATAAGTTGTGATACAGTCATACAATGGAATAAGATTTAGCAACCTAAATTAATGAAATAGAGCTAGATAGCTAGATATACAGATCTATAGTATACATAGTATATATACACACATATATACATAGTATACACACACTAAGATTATATAGTAGTATAGTCCTGTTCTTGGATTACTGTTTTTGGTCTCCAAAAATAACATAGCAGTCTCCCCAACTGCTGAGGCTGAGAAGTCCTATATGCAAACCATTTCTGCCTTCGCTCATGAATGGGCATGCCACACGAGACTGACTGGAAAGACTTCTGGGTGGCATGAGAGGTCACATCTCTTATTTGCACAGTTTCTGTCAGTCCTTTGGGAGAAAATTAGATTGGTCTGCCAGAGCCGACTTTTTTCATCTGGACTCTCCACAGGGACACATGAACAGTTTGCTCCTAAGGGTAGCAAGAGCTCTCACCATTTGGCCAGCTCTCAGCTGCGCCACCTGTTGGAAGTTCTGTCATCAACCTCCCTTGAGGGTAGCTCTCCGCTATTGGTGCTCAGTCCAAGAGCTCACACACATACACACACACACCTCCACACACACACACACACCTGTATGTGTATATATAATACATATACACACATACATATACACACATATATATACACACACATATATATATACACACACATACTCTGCAGAAGATTTTCTACATGAGCTGAAGGAGTTTTTAAATGGCAGCATTGCTAATAATAGCAAAGACTGAAAAGTTTAAATGTACATGGATAAGGAGGTGGATAAATAAGTTGTGATACAGTCACACAATGGAATAAGACTTAGCAGTCATAATTAATAAAATAGAGCTAAACATGTCACCATAGTTGTAGCTCAAAAGCATAATGTTGATTATAAATGGGATGGTGGAGGTGGTAGTGATGGTGGTCATGTATTCCTAAGGTCTCTGGGACTGAGAATAGGAGAAACCCTCCTGGCATGATATACTGTAGGTCCTCTTGTTAGGTCCTTGCTAGAATGGCTTCTATGGAACCAGGAGAGTGATCTGGGCCATGTACTTAAGCGTGTGGGCTATGAAGTCTAAAGTCAAAGCTACTCCAGAATTCAGTGATATCTGGTGGCAGTTTAATGCTTTTCCTTATTTATTGAACAAGCTACCTCCCAGCTTTTCACTTTTCCTCTCATGGAGAAGTAGTGTTGGTGTAAGTCTGGAAATTTTGGTAATTATAATGATGCTAGACGTGGAGAATGGATCAAAATTGCAAGAGAATTGCCAGTGTTTATGGGCAGCGGCTGGAGATCATCAGACGGCAAGCATTCACCCCAGGAAAGGAGGAAGAGACCTCCAGGGGATGGGGATGGGGGAGAGCTGCAGCAGCAGCCACCTTTGCTTCTGTTTCTGATAAGGCCACTTGCTTTCCCTCACAGCAAGATTACAGGGATGTGAGCAGTCATGCTGTTATACTGAAAAAGTGAGGAGCTGCAACAAGACTTGGCAGGTACTGTAATTTTGGGTGCTTATGAAATTTCAGTGAAAGCCACTCTTCTTAAATCAAGAGTGAACCAGACGTCATTACTTAACCCCCATCATTAGAAGGAAGTCAATAAAAAGTCCTAAGACTATGTCCAACCAACAAAGCCAAAACAACAAAACAGTCACATAACATTGAGTGCAAAAAGCAAGCTTTTAAAAGGATGTTTATAATATAATGGTAATTATTTTTAAAAAGTTTAAAGCAGTAATATCAAGGAAAAGTGTAAAAACACAGATAGGTGAATACTCACTAACTTCAAAATAGTATTATAAGGAGGAGTAGAAGTACAACATAAGATTTCATTGTATCTGCAGTATTTTGTTTCTTTAAAAAAAAAACCTGAAACAAATATGATAAAATTTCAACATTTGTTAAATACTGGTGGTGGGGATGTGGGTGTCTAATTTTTATTCTCTGTAAGTTTCTGAATGTTTCAGTAGGTTATGACTTTTCGAAGGCAGCAGGGAGTTGGACAGGCAAAGAGGAGGGGAAAGAGTGTCTCAGGCTGGGTTGGGGAGTGGAGACGAAAGACAGCAATTCAAAGACCCAGAAGAAGAGGATGTTCAGTATTTAGGGAAATGTGCACTTCCTAGCATTGGTGGAGGTAGGAGATGAAGGAAGGAGAGTAACAAAAAACGATCCTCGAGAGGATTCGAGGTGGACAGCCTGGAGGAAGGATGATCAACTCCAGTTCTTTGAATTGGGGAGTGCAGTGCAGTCAGGTGAGATAGAAAGGACTGGTGGGAATTGCTCACTTCCTGCTAGGGCTCCCTAGCTCTGTTCCTACCTCTAACCATTCTAAAGTCACACGCCACCATAATTAGTTATACCTCACACACTGTGCATACTGCATTTGTCCCTCCAAACCTACTCTCCACCCTCTGTCACCTTGCCTTCTGCCCTAGGAGGTTGGCCTTTGTGGACTAAATCAAGAGGCTCCCTTGCCCTTGAGCTTCTGGTCAGGCTAGACAACAGGGAGCACCCAAAAAGGCCAGAGGGAAGAAAGGGCAAAGTCAGACTCCCTCCTTGGGAGGTTACCTTGGGCTGACTGTGTCCCTGTCCCTCTCAAGGTGGCCTGCTGTGCACAGCCCTCTGTTGCGGGATTCCAGGATCGTTTCTCTTCCCTTCTCCCTTGAACCCCTGGCTTTAGAGGTAGTGACAGCCATGCTGCTGCCAGTTACACCCATTCCTTTCTCACTAGTCCCTTTGTAAAGAGGCCCTGCTTCAATTACCTTATTCTGAGTGTGCCATCTGTTTCTTTTCCTTTTTTCTCAGCAGGGCGGGTGGGGAGGTGCTGCGTGGGCAGAGTCTCGCTCTGTTACCCAGGCTGGAGTGCAGTGGTGCAATCTCATCTCACTGCAACCTCCGCCTCCCGGGTTCAAGCGATTCTCCTGCCTCAGCCTCCCGAGTAGCTGAGACTAAAAGTGTGCACCACCACACCCACCTTATTTTTGTATTTTTCGTAGAGATGGGGTTTCACCATGTAGTCCAGGCTGGTCTTGAACTCCTGACCTCAGGTGATTCGCTTGCCTCAGCCTCCCAAAGTGCTGGGATTATAGGCATAAGCCACTTCATCTAGCATGCCATCTGTTTCTTGTTGGAACTCTGTCTGACTCAATGTCCTGTCCTCCATTCACCTCTGAACAACTGAAGGGCAGAGGAGAGGTCTGATTTATCTTTGTATACCGGGTACCCGGCTGGAAATCTGGCACATTTTGCCTGACCAAAACATAATCAATGAATGAATTTTAAAATGGTATTAACAAATGAATGGGTGAAGGGGGTGCCCTCATGGGTATGTGATGGGGTGTGGACAGGTCTTGGGATCTTTAGAGCGAAGAAAAAGATGGTTTTGGGAGAAAGACGATCCGGAGGAAGAAAAAACATGAAAGGATAAAAAGAAAACCTCACATTCCTGGAACACCTGGAGCTTGGCAAGAACAGGGCTAGGTTCCTCATTTATTTCTCTCATTCATGTCCAGAACATCATGAGGTGCTCATCCCACAGACAGGAACCAGAGTCTCAGAGAGATTCAGTAACTTGCTCAGCACAGTGTCATCGTGTTCATTCCACCTCTCCATGTCATGGGCAAATCTGATCTATTTCCTAACTCAACCTGCAAGCTCTTAGTTAAGTGTCCAGAAACCCCACGTGGTACTCATTCCTGCCTGATGCATCCCCAAGTCCCTGACCTCAAAGGCTGGCATTTCTTGTCTCGGGGGTGCCTTGTCTAGGCTGTCATTTATAGCAGGGTACCTGGGGTCTGATTTCCACTCATTCTGCATCTTTCATCTCAGGCATAAATGTCACTGGCATTATTACAGTGGTAAGCTGACGGGATGTTTATCCACCCAGTGCTTTTCAAACCAATTAGGTGGATTTAGTGCTTGGATGAAGGCTCCAGAAACCAGTATTTTGGCCTGGAGAAGGAACCGAACAGATGGATATTATGCCATAGTCCCCCATGCCAGTCCCTGCCCCAGGGCCTCCTTTGCTAGAATCAGATCCTTCCTGCTCAAGAAATTAGCCTCTTTTTCTTTACAGCCTGATCAAAGCCCGCAGGAGCCAAAGTAAACAGGCAGCAAGATGGTACTTATTGATTATTGCAAACCCACGGCCAGACTTTGCGCTCTAGGCTGACTCATTTATTCATCATGGCAACCCTACCAGGAAGCTATTAGTATTCCCAGTTTTTTTCTTTTTCCTTCTTTTTTTTTTCTTTTTTTGAGACGGAGTCCCGCTCTGTCACCCAGGCTGGAGTGCAGTGGCGCAATCTGCGCTCACTGCAAGCTCTGTCGCCTCCCAGGTTAACGCCATTCTCCTGCCTCAGCCTCCCTAGAAGCTGGGACTACAGGCGCCCACCACCATGCCCGCCTAATTTTTTTGTATTTTCACTAGAGATGGGGTTTCACTGTGTTCGCCAGGATGGTCTTGATCTCCTGACCTCGTGATCCGCCCGCCTCAGCCTCCCAAAGTGCTGGGATTACAGGCATTAGCCACTGTGCCCGGCCTAGTATTCCCATTTTACAGTTGAGAAAACTGAGCTCATTTGCTGAGCTATCTGCTTGAAAAGTACAACAAATAGGCCAAGATTACCATAGTTCTGAGGCCAGGATTAGAAGTCAAGATTAGGGCCCAGAATTTCTGGACTCCAAACCCCCAACCAAAATCCCACCACCCCACCAAACTCCTCTCTTGTCAGTTACCAGAGTGGCTTCAACATCTCACCTCCTTCCTGGCCCATGTGTGCCCCGTGTTTTCTTGTTTCCTTCCTTCTCTAGGGAAGCACCTCCATCCAGCCAGAAGCCAATGTGGAGTAATCATTCCATTGCCAAGATGTTCTGCAGGCTCTCCCCAGGCAGCCTGTCTGGATCATCCATGGTTATCATCTCCACTTTGAGTGAAGAGATCAAAGGATCCCATTAAGAGGCAAGAATCTGGCGAGGTCAAAGGAAGATGAGTTTTAGAGCTCAGACAGACCTGGTTTCTGCTCCTAGCTGTATAATGACTGTGTAAAATTGCAAAATTCACCTCTCAGCATGTGCATCCTCCTCTATAAGATGGTGCCATAATCCCTACTTTCTAGGGTTGTTTTAAAGATTAAAATGGTCACTTAACACAATGTGCCCAGTGCATGGTGGGTGTTTAGCAAGCAATCCCTATTAAAAGTCCCTGGTGTGGTCGGGCACGGTGGTTCACACCTGTAATCCCAGCACTTTGGGAGGCCAAGGTGGGTGGATCACCTGAGATCAGGAGTTCGAGACCAGCCTGGCTAACATGATGAAACCCCCATCTCTACTAAAAATACAGAAATTAGCTGGACATGGTGGTGAATACCTGTAATCCCAGCTGCTTGGGAGGCTGAGGTGGGAGAATTGCTTGAACTCAGGAGGTGGAGATTGCAGTAGGCCGAGATCGCGCCATTGCACTCCAGCCTGGATGACAAGAGCAAAACTCCATATAGGGGAAAAAAAAAAAAAATAGTCCCTGGTGTAAATTCCTAGGTTCAAATTTCAGCTCTGTAAGACCTTGAGCAAGTTGCTTAATCTTTCTAAGCCTCAGTTTCCTCATTTGTAAAATGAGGAAATACTATCACTTCATATACCTGTTGAAAGTGTTTCATTAAATTAGATAATGCATATAAAGGGTTTAACACAGTGGTTGACACACAGAAACTATTCAGTAGATATTTGTTGATCAAAATCTTCATTGTGGTTAAATAAGAAATGTGACACATTTGCATCCTCTTAATTAACACATGTTTCTTGTGTTATATTTAGATATTGTTATTCTCTCAAAGTCTGGCCATTTCTATGGAGAAAAGGCAATATCTCCTTCCATAAAGATTCCTTCTTTCCAGTAGCCAAAAATGATTACTCCCCTCTCTGCACTGTCATTGTACTTGGTACCTATCTAACAACATAGTGTAGCTATTTACAGTATGTGTGTCTCCTCTGCCAATAACTGTGAGCAATTTGAGCACAGGTGATCAAATCTAATTTATCTCTTCATTTCTAGCACCTCACCTCTTACTATTTCTAACACAAATGATTTGACTTAAAAGAAAGAAGAAAAGAAAAAATTAATGAAAACCCACAATACAAGGCCTATGTTGCTGAGTTTCTAAAAAGTAGGTGTCATCAGTCGACAGCTAACCCATTCAAATGACCAAGTCTCATGGCCAGTAAGTGAGCTCAACAATCCCAGCTAGGTAATTTCTCCTAACACAGAAAGGTCTTAGAAGAGTTCTGTCACACTAATGATCACAAATTGCTCCTGTGAACAATATTTTTTTTTTCAAAAATGAAGCTGACCAAAAACATGTAAAGGACAAATGTGAGCCAAAGCCATTGTCTGAATCTATCCACAGTGAGTATTGAAGAGGATTACACAGAGCATGCTCAGACCTCCATTGTTCCCTGAGCTACCTGGCCTGGTGTGACCAAACCATATCTTTGCTGAGCACAGGTGGACTTGCCAGGGGTTGGACTCAGAGGGAGAAGGTAAAAAGATCCAGAATACATTCCTGAAAACCCCTAGGCAGGGGAAATGATGTTCAAGATTCAGGAGAGTTATACAGATCTGATGTAGAAACAGAAACATAACTGAGAAGCAGGGAAGTAGAGTCAGGTAGAAGCAAGTACAGAGACCACAGGTAAATGCTATTAACTCCTCTGGCATGTCCTTATTTCACCTGTATGGGCAGGTAGTTTCAAGGTGATTGGGTGTGTTTGATTTCTGAAAGGTCCAGGATAGACAAATAGCACGCATTTGTTTTCAAAAGCATTTCCAATTAAGGGCGTCTCTTAGCTCTGTGTCCCACTATCCCAGCAAGAACTACAGAGCAGGTGATGGATTTAGTGATCACAGGGATCCACAGACTCACAGCATCACCTGAGAAGGTATTAGAAATGTAGAATCTCAGGCTTCACTCTAGACCCCTGAATCAGAATGCTTGAGGGAAAAGTCCAGGAATCTGTATTTTAACAAGATCTCCAGGAGATTTCTTAAGCCTGCAGAAGCAAGGAAATGGTTTAGGATATTTGGCTCTTAACCAAAAATGCTCATCAGACTCACCTGGGCGGCTTCATCACTGTGCAAACATGCCCAGGGCTCCTGAAACAGAGGGTCTAAAAGGGATCCGGACACAGGCAAATTAAATGTTTCCTTGGTGCTTTAGAAGTGCAGATGACATTTGCAAGCATTAGTTTAGAGCCTTGTCCATTGGTTTAAGATCCACGCCCACAGTTTATGGTGTCCCGGCTGGAGTCTGCTATTACCTTCAATTATAACTCTCCTACATGGCCTAGTTCAGACACCAGCTGCTCCGTGAATCCCTTCCTGACCTTACTAGTCCACATGAGTCATTCCCAGCTCTGAGTCCCTGCAGCTGCTCCTTGCATGTTCTCCATTTCAGTGCATATTCCATTCTGCCTTGTATTATGCATTATTACTGGTTGTGCATTTGTCCCCCTGACTAGATGTTAGCTGCCCACCCTGACCCCGAAATCTCAAGCTGTTACTCATCTTGTTTTCCTATAACACCTACCATAATGCCTGACACATTGCAGGTCCACAATACCTTAGCTGCTATATTGAAATTACTGCAAAATCCAAATTCTTCACTCTCCATCCTTGAGGTTAAGTAGATATCAGGGAATTGACTATATTTCCTCTTCAAGAGTGAAGTATGGGCTTCCCTGTATACTTTTTAATATGGTGTCACATCAGCTCCCTCAGCTAACCCTGAAGGGAAGTATGGGTGCTATTATTATGACAATGTCATTCCAGGAGTTCTTGTTCCTCTGTTCAGGGACACAGCTAATGAGTGAGAGTCTAGAGTCCACAGCTGAGGCTCTTTGCCATTGTGTCTTTTGATTCTCTGCTGGCTCCAGAGGGTTCATGCAAGGATTACGCATGATGGTCACGGTGTCTGCTGGAGTTCCTGCCTGTACCTCCGTGTTCCTTTTCCTGCAGCTCTAGGAATAACTGGAAGCTCAGAGGGTAGGCCTAAAAAGAATCCCATGGTGGTTCATGTCCAGGTGCTTGTGTGCTGTGGAACCCGCAGGGCCTTAGACCCAGCTACACAGGCCAGGTCAGGACCCCTGCCCACTGCCCCATTCCTCATGGTCTCTGCCCTTGAGTTGGCCTGGTTCCCTGGTTCCACACAATGGGCTTTGTCCACCCCAGTCTGTGCTCCTTCAGGCTGGACCCCGCTCCTTGCACTGCAGCCCTGTCTCTAGCTGTGGCCCGATTCTAAGGCACTCAGGCTATCTGTAGCACCTGTCTTTGCCAAGTGCTTCCTTCCACCACGTCCTACCCACTGCTCAGGATTGGCAATGCCAGAAAGCATCCTGCCAACTTTGCATACCCACTTAGGTATTGCGAACAACTGTTGGCTGCATCCCTTCTCTGGGGCCCAAGACCCCGCCAGGCTTTTTCCCTAAACTACCCTGACCTCCTTCCCTTATTCACTAACTTGTTGCATATGCCCAGTATTCCCCATTCTCCAGTCTGCAGTGCCCATGTTTCTAGCAGATTCCTGATCCTGCCATTAGCCATACCTTGAGAGGAAGTCAAGAGCCCTTCTCTCTGCAAGCAAAGCAATGAATTTGCAATCAAAAAACTTGAATTTGATGCCTGATTTTGACTTTTACCAGCTGTATGCCCTTAAAGAACATTGCTTATTTTTTTAACCCTCAGTTTTTCTTCACCTGTTTAAGTGAGAAGTATATGTGTGTGGGGGGGGGGCGGTACACATATATACAAATATATATAATTTATATTAGAAAGTTGTGGTGAGGATTAAATGAGACAATATGTGAAGAGTTACAGCATAATTATAAAGCATCCTGGAAAAATGTATCGTGAAATTACTAAATTATTTTTCTGAAGCAGAGAGGAATATAATTTTTCTTTTATTAAGTTGTATTTTAGAAGTATATAGTATGGTTAAAATGTTTTCAAACCAAAGGAACCAAAACAAAATGTTTTTATGCTTAAATGAGCTAATTTTTATTTAACCTGGAAGATTAATTGATTTCAGAATCTTCATCCCTGGATACACTGCTTGTTACTGTCTTCTACCATCTAGAATACAGAGGGGAGAACATGGAGGTGGTCTTTGCCTCCTCAACCACGGCCATCCTCTCCCATTTCCATTGTACTTTGATGGCTGATTTATTTACTCATTTGGCCAATAATATTCTGGAAACTTGGAATCCACCCTGGCTGGGGAGTGGAATAGAGGGTACAGCTGTAAATGAGTTTCTCTGCTTCTCTCCGGTAGTGTCTCTGTCATTCATACCTTTGAGTCTTCAGTCTTGAGAAGGAAGGAAGAGCCATCTGATATGTCTAGAAGCCTGCTGGTCTAAGCATCTTGGTTCTGGATGCCATCTGTCCAGCTCTCTGGTCCAGTCTCCCCACCACTGAGGGCGTATAACTGTCAATGAAACGGATCAAATGCTGTAAAATATTTGCAGAGATTTATTCTGAGCCAAATATGAGTGACCATTGCTCATGACACAGCCCTCGGGAGATCCTGAGAACATGTGCCCAAGGTGGTCAGGCCACAACTTGGTCTTTTACGTTTTAGACATCAGTCAATACATGTAAGATGTGCATTGATTTTGTCCGGAAATGTGGGTCAGCTGGAAGCTGGGGGGCCTGCTTCCAGGTCATAGGTAGATTCAGAGATTTCTGATGGGCAATTGCTTGAGATAATTAAGTTATTGTCTAAAGACTTAGAATCAAGAGAAAGAAATATCTGGGTTAAGATAAGGGGTTGTGGAGACCAAGGTTTTATCATGCAGGTGAAGCCCGCAGGTAGCAGGGGCTTCAGAGAGAATAGATTATAAATGTTTCTTATCAGACTTAAACAGTCTGTTCTAGCAGTAATTTTAAAAGGGAGGAGGGTATAATGAGGCCTATCCTACCCAGTGCTTCCCATCATAGCCTGAACTAGTTTTTTAGGTTAACTTTGGAGTGCCCTTTGCCAAGAGGAGGCGTCCGTTCAGATGGTTGGGGGACTTAGAATTTTATTTTTGGTTTACATAACCTACTCCAAGACAGCTCATAATTTTCTCACCTTTAAAAGCCTTTGGGAAAATAAACTTCATGTTACCAATTCTCCACCTATTTCTTCACTTTGATAATTGTCTCTGAATTCACCCATATTTTTAAACTTAAAAAAAAATGTCAAGGCCAGGCACAGTGGCTTATGCCTGTAATCTCAACAGTTTGGGAGGCTGAGATGGGCAAATCACTTGAGCTCAGGGATTTGAGACCAACCTGGCCAACATGGCAAAATCCTGTATGTACTAAAAATACAATCTACCCTTTGTCAGATGGGTAGATTGAAAAAATTTTCTCCCATTCTGTAGGTTGCCTGTTCACTCTGATGGCAGTTTCTTTTGCCATGCAGAAGCTCTTTAGTTTAATTAGATCCCATTTGCCTATTTTGGCTTTCGTTGCCATTGCTTTTGGTGTTTTAGTATGAAGTCCTTGCCCATGCCTATGTCCTGAGTGGTATCGCCTAGGTTTTCTTCTAAGGTTTTTATGGTTTTAGGTCTAACATTTAAGTCTTTAATCCATCTTGAATTAATTTTTGTATAAGGTGTAAGGAAGGGATCCAGTTTCAGCTTTCTACATATGGCTAGCCAGTTTTCCCAGCACCATTTATTAAATAGGGAATCCTTTCCCCATTTCTTGTTTTTGCCAGGTTTGTCAATGTGTGGTGTTATTTCTGAGGCCTCTGTTCTGTTCCATTGGTCTATGTATCTGTTTTGGTACCAGTACTATGCTGTTTTTGGTTACTGTAGCCTTGTAGTATAGTTTCAAGTCAGGTAGCATGATACCTGCAGCTATGTTCTTTTCCCATTGGATTGTCTTGGCAATGTGGGCTCCTTTTTGGTTCCATATGAACTTTAAAGTAGTTTTTTTTCCAATTCTGTGAAGAAAGTCATTGGTAGCTTGATGGGGATGGCATTGAATCTATAAATTACCTTGGGCAGTATGGACATTTTCACGGTATTGATTCTTCCTATCCATGAGCATGGAATGTTCTTCCATTCGTTTGTGTCCTCTTTTATTTCATTGAGCAGTGGTTTGTAGTTCTCCTTGAAGAGGTCCTTCACATCCCTTGTAAGTTGGATTCCTAGGTATTTTATTCCCTTTGTAGCAATTGTGAATTTGTGAATGGGAGTTCACTCATGATTTGGCTCTCTGTCTGTTATTAGTGTATAGGATATACATATCCTATACATATATGTGTATATATACACATATACACACACAAACATATATATATATTTATATGTATATATGACATTATCAAATAAGTCCTGGAAGTTAACCCTCCTACTGAGTTCATTGCCTGGATACCTGGAACTTTACACTGAATGCTCAGACAACCCCGTAAGCATTTGGACAAAGCTCACCACAGCATCTCTAGGCCCCCCCGAATCATAGGATTCCTTGACTCAGGACTTTTCAGTTACAAGTACCAACAAGGCACTTGGCACTTTTTTCTCTGCTTAGGAAGAAAATTTTCCCTTTAAATGTTGTATTTGCCTTCAAGTCCATTTGAATACAAAAATATTATGGAATTCCATTAAGATAAGGTCTGGGGCATAAGACACCAGGACAAAAGACAGGAAACAGCTCTATTCTTTATGCAGAGCTCCACAAGGAGCTGACAGTTCCTGGATAACTACGGGAAGCAGACTGTTAAGAAAACAAGTGGACCATATTTCATGCTGGCTTCCAGCTTCCCCTGGCTGTTTTTGTTAGGAGCTCAAGGGATTGTTAGAGCAATAATACAGCAGGCTGGTTTCTAATGCTTTCCTTCAAATGCTGAAATTTCCTAATTGTTCAACAGGAAAATTGTTCCTTGGGCTGAAAATACACATTCTTGTGTCCCTTCAGGTAAGTTAGTGAAATGAGTAGAAGATTTTTAAGTGTGGGTCTTTTTTTTTTTTTTCTTTTTCTTTTTTTTTGAGATGAAGTCTCATTCTGTCACCCAGGCTGGAGTGCAGTGGCACAACCTTGGCTCACTGCAACCTCTGCCTTCCAGGCTCAAACTGATTCTCCTGCCTCAGCCTTCTGAGTAGCCGTAATTACAGGCGCATGCCACCACACCCAGCTGAATTTTGTATTTTTAGTAGATACAGAGTTTCACCATGTTGGCCAGGCTGGTCTCAAACTCCTGACCTCAGATGATCCACCCGCCCCAGCCTCCCAAAGTGCTGGGATTACAGACATGAGCCACCATGCCCAGCCTGAGTGTATGCTTTGATGTTAGGTAACTTACTCAGAGCAGGAAAGGTCTGTCCGTTTTCCTTGAAGAATGAATGATTTGGAACCTAAAGAGGGGAAGAGATTAATGCCTAGCCACACTGGGAGACTCCTGATTTTTGGTCCTCCAGCTTTCTCCCATCTTCTGTGCCCAACTTATGTGGAGGTGTGTAGAAAAGTTCTTTACCAGAGTATTTTTCTGGGTAGCGATTGGATTCAAGTCTTAAAAACTGTAAGGACCAGCTTGAGAAAGTTTCCTTAGGAAAGAACTTCTTGATATCAGGGCACTGGGATTCTGGGATAGGAGATTTAAGTAGGATATGGATTATTTACACTAACTGGATTGTATTTTTAAAAGAATGCTTAAAAATATTTTTTAAAATTAAAATCTCCTTAAGCTGATAAGCAACTGCAGCAAAGTCTCAGGATACAAAATCAATGTGCAAAAATCACAAGCATTCCCATACATATATGTGTATATACATATATACACATGTATATGTGTATATATGTATATACATATAATCGTGTATATATGTAGATATACACATGTGTGCACATATGTGTATATGTGTAGATATGCACACGTGTGTATATGTGTGGATATGCACATGTGTGTTTATGTGTAGATATGCACGTGTGTATATGTGTATATATGCAGATATGCACATATGTGTATATGTGTATGTATATAGATATGCCCATACGTGTATATATGTAGATATGCCCATACGTGTATATGTGTGTATACATGTAGATATACACATAAGTGTATATATTATATATGTAGATGTGCACACATGTGTATATATGTGTATATATGTAGATATGCACGTATGTGTATATGTGTGTATAGATATACACATATATGTGTATATATGTAGATATGTGTATCTATACATCTAGGTATATGTGTATATATACATATAGGTGTATATACATATAGGTATATATACATATATTATATATGTATATGTGTGTATGTATATATGTATACATGTATATTTATATAGAGAGAGAGAAGAAAGGAAGGAAAGAAGGAAGGAAGGAAGGAAGAAAGAGAAAAAAGAAAGAAAGAAATGGGTATATATGTATGTGTATATATACACATATATGTATATATACGTATATGTATATATGTATATTTATAAAGAGATAGAGAAGGAAGGAAGGGAGAAAGAAAGAAGAAAGGAAGAAAGAGGGAAAGAAAAAAGGAAGAAAGAAAGGAAAGAAAGAAAGAAAGGGAAAGAAAGAGAGAAAAAGAAGTAAGAAGAGGCATGTGTAGAATCATGTAGAAGTCTAGAATTAAGGAGGGGTGTCTTTTAATTGAAAATTCTTATTCTGATGTCTTCCTCAAATGTCAGGCAACCAGCTTCCCAATTCGATTCACCCACTATATTATCCAAACTCCTGCACACTCCTCCCGACCAAGGGAGCCTGGGACTAGTGAGAGGCTTCATAGAATCTGGCCAGAAATAGGGAGCACCTCAGCTAAGAAACCAGAAGCCATTAAGCAGGCAGGGTCAAGAGCTAGCTAAAGACCTGTTGGCAAACAAAGGATACAAAGAGGAAAGGCAGGTCTCAGACTCTCAGGACTGGAAAAATGAGAAACAACAGGTAACGGAGCGGTGGACCACACACACACTGTGATGTGGTATGTGAATATGAATAATGGAATGCCACACGCATCCAGAATTTCAAAACTGGATTGTTTTATGATTTGGTATTCAGATGCCACTCATAAGGGTATGCAACCAGTGTATCAGCTGAGCTTTCTGAGGATTCATTCATCTTACAAACCCTTCCCAACCCCTTCCTATGTGCCAGGTGCTGTACTGGTTTCTGGAGACATGACGATATATGATTCACTTTGAAGGAGGGAAAAACACATTCTCAAATACAATAGTACAGTCTGAGCAGTGATATCACAAAGGCATGTACCACAGCTAGGGGGCACAGGAGAGAGAGATCGACTGGGCTGGGGGCTTCAGGCCATCCAGGACTTAGGGACACTAATCATAGGAGGGCAGGAGTCTGAGAGTCTATCTTGAGTTCCACAGATGATTTCCCATGACTCCTGCAGTTGTTTCCTTTTTGGTCCACAAGGCCTGGGGCTCACATAGGCAGATTTCATGGAGTAGGGAATCCCCTGGAGATGTTAACCTTACCTGCCCCATTGCCTGTAGATATGTTCTGGGGGAGAGACAGCCAGCTGCCTTCTAATTCACTGACTGACAGACATTGGAAATATTGGAGGAACAAAGGTAAAAAAAATACCTTTGTCCTTGACATTCTTCGTTCACTAATATTTAGTCCAAAGAGTAGTCTTTAGGTGTGTTCTTGGTCATGTGACAAAGAGGAAGAAGAAGGAGAAGGAGAATCATCACGATGCATTAAGACAGTTATATAGCTCCAACTATAAAGGACGCCAGGAACTCCCTCTGGGGATGATGCCAACAGAGCACTGAGTGAGAACCAGTGCAGGAAGATAGATACTGGGTCAAACTAACCTACTCCATTGGTTTAAGTTGAACAGGAGGACTGAGGGTAATGCTGGGACCAATGGCAGGTTCTAAAAATATGAACCAAATGAAGATGCCATTAGAAAGGATCCACAATCTGAGACTACAATTCAAGAGGAGTGAGTGGGATACAACTTCAAGAGTACTGTGTCTTAGAAAATCTCAGAAATAAGAACAAGAATGTATCTTTGAAGTGGAAAAGTTGAAGATGATATATAGCTTTACCAAGGGCAGTGGCAAGCCCAAGGGGAAGAGATCGGCGGGAAGTAAGTGGGAGGGACAGGTGGCCCAAATCATAGGCTGAGAACAAGGCTCTATCACCTCTCTCATCACTATAAACTACTCTGTCTCCAAACATCCAGCCACAAAGTAGCGACCTAATAGAAGGCCTAGCAGGGAAACACTAACTACATGTCATATGGGTGTTCACTGGGGCTCAAAGTTCTCACCAGATCCTTCTGAATATCAAAATAGGGTGACTACCAACTACTTATAGATCATACTTACCAAAAGGGAGGGGACATTGTGATATCTCATCCAGTTGTATTTCTCAGCGGATATGCGCCTGAAGGTGGTCAGCTATTTTGTAAAGGTACAGGTTAAGCTGCTGTTACCAAGTGGCGCCCACGTATGGCAGCTGCAGTGAGAGATGGGTGGAAGGTCCAGGGCTGATAGGTTCCTCTGCTCCACAAGTAATCCTGGGGCCCCATTTCCTTATATCTTACGTCTCTGTCATCCGCTAGGGTATTAGCCACATAGTCAGAGTCAGATCACCCCCACCTTATCCACATAGAAACAAGGGAGCAGAGAGCAAAATACCTTCAAACATCTCTTCCACTCATATCCTATTTTGACTAGAATTTAGTCCCATGGCTATATCTAGATGTAAAAGAGGCTGGAAAATGGATCTTTGGTCATTGGGCCCAGCAAAAACCTTGTAGGTTCTATTACCAGAAGGAAGAAAGAGGACAGGTACCAGGGAGTAATTAGTATCTGCCACAGTGATTCACAGCAGTTAATCCCGGTTGTCACCTTTGCTAGGAAGGCTTTTCTGGCTCCCAAAGCCTGGCCCCTCTTCTGTGTTTCTGTGACACCCTGTGATTAACTCTGTCAAAATGCTTACCTGAATATCCTGAAATACTCTGTCTCTCTTCCACTAAAGTGCAAGCTCCAAGGCAGAAAATATGTGTTTTTGTCATCTTTGTATCCCCAATGCCTGACACAGTGGCACATGTAGGTACTCAATAAAGTTTTGTTAGATGAATGGCTAGGTGGATGGATCAATAGATGGTTCAGTTGCAAAGTGAATGGAACTGTGGCACCCCTGGTCCAGCCTCAAGGTTTTCTGATATGATTTATAAAAATTACCCTTTAATGTCTAGTCTTGTGTATGTGCTTATTCAAACAGATAAGCCAATGACTGCTTGATGTGGAAGGGGTAGAGTGGCTGTGGAGGGGGTGGGTATTACCCCTATAGATACATAAACACACCCTCCTCATGTACTTAACAAGAAATTCTAGAGTGGTAGCATTTGGAAAGCTTAGGTATCAGTTACCTCTTACAGCATTGATGCTATGATGACTTGTTCACTGCTTGTCATTATGCGCCTTTTTTCACTTCTCTCTAAGTGCCCCTGATCATGCCAGGCAGCTCCCATCTCAAATCATTTCCACTGTGTCACACAGCAAGTAGAGCTTGGACAGAACCAAGAAGCAGGGCCCTGATACACTTTATATCAAAGTGTAAGGAGATAGAGTATGAAAACCTGGAGGGCTCCCTGCGTGGATAATTTGGAGAATAAGTCTGAGAATGTGCCTGCTTGATAGAATTGACCAGAGGATAGAGAAGGGCAATGGGAAAACATTCCACAGCTCCCTGCTCCCCCAGGACCTGGGCAAGACCAGTAGGTCACAGGATGAGCAAGATTTCAAAACTTTTATCGAAACCTAAAGGAATGTGAAGTGTTTAGTCCTTCGAAATCTAATCCCACTGAGTGCTTCCTTGGTTGGGTGAACTTTACATTTGGGACTATTGTAGAAAAGCAGGTGCTGAGGAGCAGGTGGAAGTGGGTTGGTTACATTTCTTATATAGAGCTAGGGAGATGCACATTACAGAAACCGGAGTGTCAGATGCGGAGGAGGAGGTGAGATGATTTAAGAATGCAACAGACTATTATCATTTGGGCAATGGAGATGGAATTGAGAAAAGCTAAAAAGCTCTGGGCAATGAAATTGGCTGGATGGTTGATAGTTCCCAGTGGGAAGAGTCATTGGCTCTGTTTCTGGAAATCGTAGAGTCGTAGAATACTACGGTTGCAGAGGACGATGAGAAATCTGATGTCAGATTGAATCCTGGCTCTGCCACTTAACTTATTCTGTGACTTAGAGAATTACTTAACCTCTCTGTGCCTCACTTTCCTCACCTGTAAAATGGAGTTACAACAGTACGCACCTCTCTGGGTCATCTGGGGGCTTAAACAAGTCATAACATACAGGCCTGACATTGTTCTCTGTAAACATTAGCTCCTACGGAATCTGTCATTTTGAAACAGAAAGCATTCCTTTGTTGATGAGACTAAATAAAGTATCTTTGGCCATTAGTTTTCCCCATTTCTGTGGTGGATAGGATTATGCAAACTTCCCTTTGCAACCGAGAGAGAAACTGGCCCAACATGAAGCAAATTAATTGGTTTACATAACTGAAGAATCCAGAAGTGGTCTGGCTTCACTTATGGCTTCTTCCAGAAGTTCAATTTGCCATGGTGGAGCCAGCCCTTGTTCTCTCTATTCTGGCCTCCTTGATGTGCCAGACTTATCCTCAGGGCTGCACCAATTCCCACCTCCCAGCTTCGTTGCATGCCGTCCACCAGTTCCTGCCTGTGAGAATGGCAGCCCCCCCTCCACTATCCCCTCCTTGGCACCTTGTGTCTCATTTGCTTGAACTGTGTCACACGCCTGGAAACAGGACATACTAATTAGCTCAAGCCAATCCAAGCCCATCCCTAGAATTAAGAGTGGTGTCAATACCCAAAGCTAATCCTAGCAGGAGATGGTTCCCCCAAAGCAAATCTGGACATCGAGGTCAGGATAAAGGAAGAAATAGATGTGTTGGAGGCAAGCAAAAATGTCTGCTATAGAGCTCAAGCTACTAGCTGGGTTGTCAAACACACAAATCTGAGAAAAATCCTGGAAGAGAGTGAAAAGTCTGTTTTTTGTTTTTTTGTTTGTTTGTTTTTTACCATTTTGCAATCCCAAAAAAGATTATATAGGGTCGTAACGGATTTAGCTACAAACCAAGGACTAAATGAACTTGGTGCCACCTAGTATCCTTAACCCTCTAAAGAAGAGGCGCTCCAGAGGCCGGGCGCGGTGGCTCAAGCCTGTAATCCCAGCACTTTGGGAGGCCGAGACGGGCGGATCACAAGGTCAGGAGATCGAGACCATCCTGGCTAATACGGTGAAACCCCGTCTCTACTAAAGAATCCAAAAAACTAGCCGGGCGACGAGGCGGCTCCTGTAGTCCCAGCTACTTGGGAGGTGGAGGCAGGAGAATGGCGTAAACCTGGGAGGCGGAGCTTGCAGTGAGCTGAGATCCGGCCACCACACTCCAGCCTGGGCGACAGAGCCAGACTCCGTCTCAAAAAAAAAAAAAGAAGAGGCGCTCCATTCACTAGAGACAATCACTTCCGGCAATTGCCCCACAATGTGGTCTGAGCTCAGGCTGGAAAGGACAAGGGGAAACCGCCCAGAGAGACCATACTGGAGGGCCAGCTGCTGCTCCCGGGCTGGCAGGGACAGATACCTCATCCCCACAGGCATGGCCAGTCCTGCCGACATTCTCCCCTGCACTGATGAAGGGGTGCTCCTGCCCCGACAGAACAGCTTATTATGTAGAAATATGGATTCACCACCGCTCACTTCCTGCAAGGAGGGATATTGCTGGGAGTCAATATCCTTTTATCTCTCTTTGCCTCGATGCTTTCAGCTTCTCGCCTGGCTCCAGCAATGAGCCTCTCGTTATGCAGAGCTACTTGCATTTCCTTTCAGAAAATAAAACTAAGACAAAGAAAGGAAACATATTTAGCTTTAATGATGTGTGTGGTTTCATTTTTCTGTTTGGATGTATTGCTGTTTAATGAGCTAAATATCCATTGGATGAATTAGATACACTGATCCTGCACGCGTCTCCTGGGAGGCAGCCTCTCAGGGACAAGATGTGCCTTGGACACAGTACTCGGCAACCACACAGCCTGCCTGTCAAACAGGCCAGATACTCAGCAAGAGCACAGACAGACCCCATCGTGGACAGGTAGCAGGTGATGAATCACTCACTGCTGCCCCCATGGCTAACCAAGCAGGCAACAGACTCAGCAAAGACGAAATCATCTGACGATGATCAAAACACTTGAGTAATGATAGGGCCTCTGGGTTATTAAAAAAAAAAGAAAGCACAAAACACAAAAAAGAGAAGGTAATGCGTTCACCAGAATTGAAGTTTGTTTTAGTATTCCAGCCAGAAGAGCCCATTGTCTATCTCTGTTGACAACGCGGAGGCTGTCCAGTAATGAGACCATCAGTCCTGATAATATTATCAGCTCCAAGAAGGTTCAGTTGGACAGAAATCCTGTGCAGCATAGCTGGGCACCCCTGAATTACTTTAGTTCTTCATTTTACTAGAAATGAGGGAAAAGAAAATTAAAGATATTATGTTCTTATACTTCCTCACCAAAGGAGTCATTTGGACCATTTTAGACTGGAAGAGATCATAGAAATTATTATTCGATCTCTTCATTAATAGATAAAGATTCCGAAGCCCAGATAGAGAAAGTCATATGGCCAACCAGTACCTGAACCATGACCAATAATCATTTTATGAGTGCTTGTTTTGTGCCAGGGACTGTTCTAACTGCTTTATAAACATTAATCTCTTTGCAGCTCCCAACAACCCATTGTGCAGGGGAGGAAACTGAGACACAGAGTTGTTAACTGGCCAAAGTCGTACAGTCAGAAAGTGATAGAGATGGGATTCAAACCCAACAGTCCAACTTCAGAGCCCATTACGGTTCTGGCCTTTCACTAACACCCAACTCTCCTGGCTCCCCAGTCAAACATGTGAAAAAACTCCAAAATTCAAAATCTCAAAAATCTTTTCCTACAGATCCTGGAATAAATTACTTAAGTTACCCAAACAAGTAGTATGAGGCTCCCTAGCCTTTGTGCTGCATCTCACAAGTTCAACTGCCAATGATCCTCAATCTACTCTGATCTCTCTTGACTCTAAAGCTCTTGGCAAGACCTGTCTCCTCCTATCTTACCTCTTAGTTTTCTAGTTTCTTGTTCCCCAACCACACCTAGAGATTTGAGGCTTCTTTCTATCTATCAGGTTGTTTCTTAGTTTCTTGTTCCCCAACCACACCTAGAGATTCGAGGCTTCTTTCTATCTATCACGTTGTTTCCTCCATCTGGAACCCCTTCTCCTCCATCACCTACCATTGATCTACTACTTATCCTTAAGACCCAGCTCCAAAGACACCTCAGCTATGACGACTTCAGCAATCGCCCATGTCAGAATCAGAATCCCCTTCCCCCATAGCACTTTGTTCCTCTACCACAGCATTTATGTGATTATTTCCTCCATTGTGACTGGAAATGAAAGGGTAGTGCAGTGTAGCAGCTGGGTGCAAGGTCTTTGACCAGAATCAGACCTGAGTATGAGATCGAACTCTGCTACCAGGAGTTATGTGGCATTGAGCAAATTGCTTAACTCCCTGAGCCTCCTTTTCTTCACCCACAAGAGAATAACATTACTGATCTCAGAAGGCTCCAGTAAGAGTTAAATAAGACAATGCATGCAAAACCCTCGGCCAGCATCTCTCTTTTAGTAAGCTCTCTATACATCTTAGCTATTAGTGTTGAGGTGTTGCCATCTCCACCACCACCATCACCATCATCATCATCATTATCAGCAGCAGCAGCAGCATCATTAGTGTATACTAACACTACTACCTTTATAGGCTGTAAACTCCTGGATGGCAAGGACTTTGTCTCATTCATTTTTATGCCTGGCCTTTAGTACGTACTAATAAGTGGATATAGAATTGAATTGTTGAAGCTGTTGTTCAATTTGCAAGTTATTATTTTGGCTCTGATGATAAATGGTCTTGAAATCATTTGCCTAGTTGTTTGCCACTCAATTAGGTTTTGAGCTCCACAGAAGTTGATATTTCTCTCTGCAGATCACACACTCAGTAAATAGACTCGATACTTAGAAAAGTATTTGATGAATGCTTAACTTCTCAAACTTCTCAAAGTTCGTCGGATCTTCAAGATGTACATTCATCTTTTGTAAAAAACAACAAAAAAGGCTAAATTTACAAAGGAAAAGAAAGTAACATTTATTGAACACCTAAAAATAACTAACATTTACTATGTTCTTATTTCATGCCAGTCACCGTGCTAAGTACTTTATATACTCCTGTGTAATAATCAGCAAGCCAGCTTATTAGATATGATTCATTCTTCTCACATTACAGTTAAGAAAACTGAAGCTTAAAGAAATTAATTAGCTTGTACAGGATTACAGCTACTATGCACGGAGCCCAGGATTGAAGCCCATCCTCTTCTGACTCCAGAAGAAAGTGTCTGGCTCTGAACAAAGCAATTTAGACACTTGGCCACATTTAGGACTGCCTTTCAATCTGATAGTTGTTGAGTACTAGTACTATCTCCATTTTACAGATGAGGCAACTCAGGCCTGTTTATATCACAAAGTCAATCAATGCTAAAGCTGGGCTTTGAAAGGAGGTTTGTCTGACTCTATCTAAAGCCCTCTCCATGTTACTACAATACTCCAGTGCCTGGAACTATAGTTGTGGTACCCTGAATGGTGCTCACTCCAGCTTTTACCATCTCCACACACAACAAACCCTCCTTACTCTAGCAACCATCACCTGCTAAGCATCTGGCAGATGTCCCACCCACCACATAGTTAAAAGAGAAGGAATCATTCCAAATAGACACATCCCCACACAAAGGAAACCCAGTGGAGAAAAGACATGCCATGAGAAAGATGTATCAGTAGTCACTACCCAGTAGCTGGTGCAGTCTTGAATTATCACTGAACGATGAGCTCCGAGGGTTGTCATTATGAGCAGATTTTGCAATCTGGGAATAGACTGAAATGGGGACGGGGAGAGTGCATGATTGGAAATAGCAGCATCCTGGGGGCTATTTGGGAGGAAGCGGGGAGGGAAGGTAGGGTAAGGGATATTGGGGGCTGGTCTGTTAAGCCCCAGGAAGATAATAAAGGGGGTAGGAAACAAAACAATAATGAAGCCAAAGACCCTGGGGTGGGAAGTGCCACCAAACTCAGCAAAGCCTGGGAAATCAATCTGCAAAATGAAAGAAGCAGAGAAGAGCACCAAAAATAACCTTGAAGGTAATGGATGAGGCAGAGGAGAAAAATCAATTCAAGGAAAACATATTAAACGCAGAAAAACTAAAAGAGAGCTAGGGGCTGGGGGGAGTCGGGATGGAGAGAGCCGTGGACTGGGAGCCTGGAGGGCTGAATTCCTCATCCAGCTTAGCTGCTAACAAGCTCTGTGACTCTGGGTGGGGCATCTCACCTCTCTGAGTTGTCCTGGTTCCTCTTAAAAAATGACATCGTTGGACAACATGGCCTGTAAAGCCCCCACCTGTTCTGTCAGTCTGTGATAAAGAACTGTACAAAATCTTTGATTCACATAGTCCTAAGCAATTACATGCAAGTAGAGACATCATCAGAACATCATCTAGTCAGTCCTTCAGATATTCCCAGCTATCTGGGGCTTGTGATATGTAAATGAAACCCTATCACTTGTGTTTCTTTAGCCTTTTGGGTAGTTCTGAAATTGATGATGAAGAAAACTCACAGGCATAAGTTAGCAACCATCAAAGAAGCTATTTGGAAGGGGTGCTGATAACATATCTAAAAGGAGGCACACTAGGTGTCCATCAATGATGGAACTGGATAAAGTAAATGTGGTGCATATTCACCATGGAATATTATGCAGCCATAAAAAGAAAACAAAATCATGTCCCTTGCAGCAACGTGGATGCAGTTGGAGGTTTTTATTCCAAGTAAATTAACAAAGAAACAGAAAACCAAATATTGTATGTTCTCCCTTATGAGTGGGAGCTACATGTTGGGCACTCATGGACATAAAGACTGGAACAATAGACACGGGACTACTGGAGGGAGAGAAAGGGAGGAGTGCAAGGGTTGAAAACCTAACTATCAGATACTATGCAGAACCTGGGTGAGGGGATCATTCACACTCCAAATTTCAGCATCATGCAATATAACCAGGTAACAAACCTGCAAATGTACCCCATGAGTCTAAAATAAAAGTTGGAAAAATGAAAAAAAAAAAAAATTACACAATTATAAGAAAAAAAATAAAGGAGGCACAGTGTTTGCCCTGTAAGACACATTAGGATACCTGTATACAACAAAAGCCTTCTCTCCAAAGAGGGCTTATGAGTCAGAGGGATACCTCGCGACACCTCAGACACAGGATCTGTGTATATCACTGCTATTGTTTGAACGTATGTGTTCCTCCAAAACTCGTATGTTGGAATCCAATACCTAATTAGATAGCATTAGGAGGTGAGGCCTTTAAGGAAGTGATTAAGTCATGAGCACTCCACCTTAGTGAATGGGATTAGTGCCTTTAGAAAAGAAGTTGCAGGGAGTGCCTGAGTCCCCATTTGCCCCTCTGCTCCTTCCACCATGTGAGGAACCAACAACACAGAGCCATTTTGGAAACTGAGATCCCTCACCAGACACCAAATCTGCTGGTGCCCTGATCTTGGAATTCTCATCCTCCAGAACTGTGGGCAATACATTTCTATTGTGTATAAAGTGTCCAATCTAAGGTATGTTGTTATAGCAGCAGGAATGGACTGAGACAATTGCTATATTTATGTGCTGTCTAAGATTTTTAAAGAATAACAGAATAAAGCCTCTCTCACCCAAAAGTTATTTACCTACAAACCACAATTGTTAAGAAGATAACCTAGAACTTACAAGCAAAGCAGTTAAGAAAGTACACGTAGCAGAAAGAGAATTCAGATGTATTGGGTGACTAGGACGGGCATGATGTTTTACGTGCATCTCAAATGTCGGCCTGCCTCCACCAAGTCTGCTGGTAGTAAAGGGTCTTTGCCTCACAGCTGTCTCTGAGTTGAGTCCTTGGTGTAACTGCTTCTCTGGGCTCTTTCTGGTTCTGCTATAGACCACCATCCACTGTACTACTGGCCACCACACAGATCAGCATAGTGGACAGTGAACAACGGGCAGGCCACACTGCCTCTTCCTGTCTCTTTACTTCCCACAACACCACTATGTAAGACTGGATGGCCGTGTTGGTCTTTACAGAGGTTGGGGACAAGTAAAGAAATGTCACCGTGAGAGAAAAGGAAATGCTTAAGACTGTATACTTCAGCATATGAGCGCTTATAGGCAAATGCTTATAGCAGATTTCTTTGGAATAGCCAACAACAGTAAATAACAAAAATGTCCATCCACAGGTGAATGGGTAAACAAACTGTTACAACCATACAGGAAAAATAAAAGGAATGAACTATAGATTCATGCAGCAATATAAATGAACTTCAGAATAATCACCCCGGGTGAAAGAAGACAGACCAAAAAAAGCACACACTGTATGATGCCATTTATATAAAGTTCTAGAAAATGCAAACTAATCCACAGTGACAGGAAGCAGATCGGTGGCTGTCTGGGTATGGTATGGGGAGAGAGATGAATTACAAAGGAGCAAAGAAACAAAGTAAATTTGGGGAGATGATGGATATTATTTTGATTGTGGCACTGGTCGCACAGGTATGTAGATAGGTCAAACATATTAAATCACACCCTTAAAAATACACAACTAATTATAAAACAATTATTCCTCAATAAAGCTGATTTTTAAAACCATATATAATCTATGATTGTCCTCATAAACCAAGGGGAAAATATAAAGTGGTAAAACCTTCATGGGAGTTGAGGGTGTTCTTGCAGGTACACACTCTGCCCTCTTTTCCTCCGAGGACATCTTCCACTTCATATCCCTACATGGCCTCTCTGCCTCTTTTCAAAAAGCTTCCCCCATCCATAAGAGGTTTCTGGCTTTACACTCCATCACCCTCCCTCAGAAAATATGTAGGACAGGAATATTTCCTAAAGTATAAAAGACTGTGGAAAAATAGACTCAGAACGTAAAATCAGTTTCTTTTTCCTTTTTTTTTTTCACCTGCTTTGTAGAAAGGAAGAAGAGGAGTGTCCCCAACCAGTGTCTGGAAAGCACCCATACCCCAACTCCCCACTACATCCAAAAACACAGGCTTTCTCTAATACACAAATATAATCTGAGACCCCACAAACGTACACACACTGTGAGAATTACAGAGGAGGAAGAGAAGACCATGTAATATTCAACAGGGAAGGAAGGCAGAACTCATAGGCATAAGTCAGCAACCTTCGGAGAGGCTGTTTGAAAGGGTGCTAACAACATTCATTCGAAAGGAGTCTCAGTGCCTGTGCAGAAAGACATTAAGGCCCTGTCATTTCATGAGTCTACCTTTCTTGTGCTAAATATGTAGAGCAGTCTGATTCAGAGGAGCTTCATTAACAAAGAGCCTGATGGCTTTGAGAAAAGTTTCAGTTGGGTTCCAGCCCTGCAAGACTGAGCCCCTGACAAGTATACCCTGCATAGACCTCTGGTTCTTCCTTGCTTTTTAAAGGCTATCACACAAACACACACACACACACACACACACACACACACATGCACACACCACTCTGTTCCAAACCAAGAAAACATCAATCCTTAGAGATAGTAGCATCTAAATCCTAACTCCACCATCACTGGCACAGAATAGAGGTCATACATGGTGTAAAGCACTAGAAAGTCCACTTTGTTCCCATTCTGTCTTCAGACTATGTCGTGGGCCCAGGAAGCACATGAGAAACAGGGACTATCTACCCACTAATGATCACCTCTCGGCTGCTACTCAAAGGCAAGACTGAGGCTGTGACAATAAGCTCTCCTTTTCCACCCCTTTCAAGCAGGTCAAATTTTAGGGGAAAGGGGAGGAATGAGGTCTAAGCACTCCTGACTACGCTGCCAGGCAAAGAGGTGATGGAAAGGAAGCCAAAGGTATCTGATTTAAGTCTCACAACAGCCCTTTGAGATAGATATTACCATACCCATCTTGTAGATTCAGAAACTGAGGTTCAAAGAGGCCAAGAGTAACCAAGGCCAGGACCAGAGCCGGCATCCAGATCTGCATGACAGGCAAGTTTAGGTTCCTTCCTTTAGTCTCCACTACCTCTAAGCAGGTAGAAGGTACACAATCCGAATACCAACAGGCAGATACTCACCTTAGGTTGGCAGTCAGTACTTTTTTGCTTTTAATTTACATGCAGCTCTAACTTGGTATTCCAAGTTTTCATTTCACAGCAGATTAAAATCTGCTCAGTGGAGGTGATGCATTAATTCATTCATGTATTTACTTATCTGATGAATGTGTACTGAGTGCCTATCATGTAACTAACTGAGAATAGGTTCTGAGGATATAGCAATGAGAAACACCATCAAAGTCCCTACCATCATAGACATATAAGGGAGAATAGTAGTCAACAAATGTGCACACAAATTACTCAACGATTATAATTATGAAAAGTACAAACAAGGAAAAACATAGGGTGCTATGGAGTATAGAACAGACTAGGTCAGGTCCTAATGAAAGAGACTAAGGACAGAAGCCAACAAGCCATTGAGGATATGCCGTTGAGGATGTTAAGCAAGGAACTGATATGATTGGATGTGTTTCAAACTCTTAACTAGTTATTCTGAATAAAAGTGGATGGAAGAGAGGGCACAAAGGATGTAGTTAGAAGTCAATTGCAACAGTTGAAAAAAGAAATGGAATTTATAGGACTGGATAGTTGATTTTGTGTCATGGAAAGAGGGAGATGGCTACATCAAGAACAACTTCCAGGTGTCTGGCAAAAGCAACAGGTTTGTAACAGCTCTGAGTAGTGAGATGGGGAACGTGGAAAAGAGAAGATTTCAGGGAGGAAGGGGTCAGAGAAGGTCAAACTTTTGGTGTGTTAAGACAAAAAGTTAACAACTGGTGAGTCGTTGGGAAAGGTATTCAAGAGTTCATTGTACAGTCGGGTGTGGTGGCTCATGCCTGTAATCCCAGCACTTTGGGAGGCCAAGACAGGCAGATCTTTTGAGGTCAGGAGTTCGAGACAAGCCTGAGCAACATGGTGAAACCCCGTGGTAAAAATACAAAATTTTGTAAAAATACAGAAATTAGCCAGGTGTCATGGTGGGCGCCTGTAATCCCAGCTACTTGGGAGGCTGAGGCAGGAGAATCCCATGAACTCAGGAGGCGGAGGTTGCAGTGAACTAAGACTGTACGACTGCACTCCAGCCTGGGAGACAGAGTGAGACTCCATTTCAGAAAAAAAAAAAAAGTACATTACATGCCTCTGACAAATTTTCCACAAGTTTGAGTTTTCCAAGATATAAAAATATACACTTGGGGCATATTAATTTTGAGATCTCTATGGTAAGACAGCTAAGAGAACATGTCAAGATAGTAGTTGGATATGTTGGCTCTGCCCATAAAGCTACGTGGCAGTCCCTGCATACATATACATCTGCATACAGATTCACAAAAACTGTGACAGCTGATGAGATTATCCAGGGACAGTGAGGACTGAGGGGTACATCGTATCAGTACATAATTCTTTCCACATCTAGACACAATTCCTCCCCACCCCTGCCCCAGAGGAAGACAAGGTCACGGAGGCAGTGTCTTTCTGTGCATCGCTCTTGATTACAATGTTTTATTGTAACAAAATATATAACATAAAATTTACTATCTCAACCAACTTAACTCTACAGTTCAATAGTATTAAGTACATTCACATTGTTTGTTGTTGTGCAACCATCACCACCATCCATCTCCAGAATTTTTTCATCTTTCTATGCACCTCTTTCAGAAACAGAGAAAAGACTCCCAGAATCCCCCAGAATAAGATTTCCCCTCAGTTAGCCATTGGCCACCACCGGATTACATGACCACCCCTAAACCAATCAGTGAAAAGTGCAAACAGAACAACCATGACAGGCTCAGGCAAGTCAGGCTTTACTGAAGATAAGTTCACCTCCCATGAGGGAGATTATACCTAAATAAAGCCAGAGTTCATTAACCAGAAAGAAGAGGAAAATGCATTCTGGGTAAGAAAATAATAGTGCCTGTATACTACCATTTTACAAAATGGTTCCTCACTTAACGTTGATTTTCTGCATGTATACGGAGCATGCCTAAACACAAGTTCCAGTGTCTTCAAAACAGGTACATAGTTACTTGTCACAATTTATTAAACTAGCCTTTTGTTTAGGATGTTTTCTTTTTTTTTTTTTTTTTTTTTTTTTTTTTTTTTTTGAGACGGAGTCTCGCAGTCGCCCAGGCTGGAGTGCAGTGGCCGGATCTCAGCTCACTGCAAGCTCCGCCTCCCGGGTTTACGCCATTCTCCTGCCTCAGCCTCCCGAGTAGCTGGGACTACAGGCGCCCGCCAACTCGCCCGGCTAGTTTTTTCTATTTTTAAATTTTCCATTAGAATAAGCAATCCTGATTTTTTTATACTAAAGGGTGGTTTTCAGTTGCCTAGAACATTAATTCATGTGGAGAATTATATTTCCCTGGGAAGTTGATAGATGGGGTTGCTTTGAGAATATTTGTGTCCAGGTATTTGCAACAGGTATGCTGAACAGGAATGAGGTCCTTTGAGGCACCTAGGCCAAAAGTATGCTACCCAGAAGACAAGAAGCAAACAGGTGATAATGATATCTTGGTGGAGAAGCTACAGAGAAGAAAGAATGGAAAAATACAGGAAAGGTAGCAGGCAGCTACAGCCCACAAGGCTGCAGATCTTGACTGCCTGAGAGTAGTCTTCACCCCTGACTGGCAAAAATGTCTAAGGTTAGAGGGGAGGAAGGAAGCAGCTGGTTCTGAGAAGATAATGATGAGACCAAGACCAGAAAGCCATCAATTTCTTCCTCATCTTGCTACACTGTGGCTTCGACATAGACACAGTGATAGTTTCCCTGTTATTCTCAGCCTCAAAGCGTCTGCAGCAGAAAGGGCCAGGCAGGATGGAGGAGAAAAATAGTGGCATTCTGTTTATAAAACAGTTTCCTATCCATCATCTCATTTAATCCACCAAATGATACCCTTGGGCAGATATTATTATTTCATTTCACAGGAGTGAAAACTGAGGTCCTAAGAGATAAAGTAAATTCTTCAAGACCATGCTGTTACTAAGAGGCAGTGCCAAGAATTGACACAAGCCTCCTGATCTGTGTTCTTTTGACTAGGTTCAAAGTTCTCCCCACAGAGGATCCATTCATTCAATAATCATTTATTGCACACCTAGTCCATTCTGGGTCTATGCAAGGTACTGGGATGAAAAGAGATGGCCCCTACCCTTATTAGTGTCCTATAGCCTCTATAGTCAATTGCCACAAACTTAGTGGCTTAAACACAGAAATACATTATTTCACAGTTCTGGAGGCCAGTAGTCTGAAGCCTGTTTCAGTGGGTGAAGTCAAGGTGTCACAGGAGCATATCCCTCCAGGGGCTATAGGGAAAAATACATTCTTTGCTTCTTCCTACTTCTGGCAGCTGCCAGCATCCCTTGGCTTATAGCCACATCACTCCAATGTCTGCCTTCATCCTCACATTGTCCTCTCCTCTGAGTGTCTAATCTCCCTCTGCCTCTCTCTTATAAGGACACTTATGATGGAATCTAAGACACATAGGGCCAATCCAGGATAATTTCCTTATGTCGAGATCCTTAATTTACTCCTATCTGCAAAGTCTTTCCCATGTAAGGTAACATTCAAGGTTCCAAGGATTAGGACCTGATATATTTGGGGCCACCATTCAACCCACTACACAGTCGTCAAGTATTCACACTCTTGTGAAGGTAGCAGTGGCCAGATGAGCAACTGAAATATAATGGAGTCCAGCCACAGCCTGATTAGCCAAAAAATGGCATTTGGCAGTGAAAATTAAAAATAAAGGAAACATAAAGAGACATAGGAGGCAAGAGTCAGAGAGGACAAATGCCTGGTTTCTCCATGGTAACCTAACTCCTGATTCTAGTTTTTAAATTTAATTTTATTTTGCATAAAAATTTACATGCTTTCAAGGTACATGTGATAATATAAAACATTCATATAATTGGTGAAGATCAAATCAGTATACTTGGGATATTCATCACCTTAAATATTTGTCTTTTCTTTATGCTAGAAACATTGAATTATTCTCTTCTAGCTATTTTGAAGTCTACAATAGATTATTGTAAGCTATAGTCACCCTACTGATTCATCTCCCATTCTAGTTTACCCTTGGCAAGCATGTCAGTCCTCTGATTCAGCAAGATACCTCAGTTATCCTTTCAGTAACTGACTCCCTAACCTCTTTTATATCTCTCTTGAAGCTAGTCAGAATCAGTTTCTGTAATTTTCAACTAAAAGAGAACTAGCTAATCACACCCAGTGTTCTAGGCCTGACGCTGGAAGATCCTGCTTTACACATTTACAGCTGGGTCTCTTTTGCTTTCCTCTCCCTTGCTAAACCTCACTCATCTCTCAGCCTTCCTCAGAGAAGGCCTAGCCCCTCTCGTTATAAGATCTGATCACTCACTCATGCCTGTAGTCTTTTAGTTCCCATCTCCTGACTTATCCATTTCTGGCGGTACTTCAACAAACAGTTATCCTCATAAGAACACCCCCTTTGACCCCTTGGCTTCTCCTCCTGATTAGTGGTATTTCTAGGCAGGTCACCTGGGACACACCTGCCACCAGAGACAGACTCTGGCTCTGCTTTTCTTCAGATGCATTTAGCCTTAACCTTTCTGGCCATCAGGTTCGCCACCCACCTCAACCCCAACTACCATTCAATTGCAGACAACTACATGTAATCAACACTTCCCGGATCCTGTGCACTCATGTACCAGGATCTGAACTCACCAAGGCAGGCAGAAAATAAACAGAGATCACAGCTCATTCTGTGGCTAATCCAACTGCAAACACCATAAATTTGTTTAGCTGTTATTCTCAGGCTCAAAGCGTCTGCAGCAGGAAGGGCCAGGCAGGATGCAGGAGAAACATAGTGATGTTCTGTTTATAAAACACTTCCTATCCATAATCTCATTTAATCTACCAAATGATACCTTTAGGCAGATAATTATTGTTTTATTTTACAGGAGTGAAAACTGAGGTCCTAACAGGTAAAGTGAATTCTTCAAGACCATGCCATGACTGAGAGGCAGCACCAAGAATTGACACAGGTCTCCTGATTTGTGTTCTTTTGACTAGGTTCAAAGATTTCCCTTCCAGAGGATTCATTCATTCAATAACCATTTATTGCACACCTAGTCCATTCTGGGTCTGTGCAAGGCACTGGGATGAAAAGACATGGTTCCTACCTGTAGGAACCTATAGCCTCTATAGTCAATTACAGGATGGATAGGAAAGTGTTTTATAAACAAAACATCACTACTTTTCTTCTCTATGTGGGAGAAGGTGGTGCTGGTGCTTCTGTTTCCCTGCACCTGGAGACTGAAACCTCCTCCCTGAGAAGTCCTGTAGGAAGATTACATATGCTTTCAGCATTGTAATTGATAATCCACGTTGAACATTCTGATTTCAGCTGGCCAGAGACTTTCTCTCAAATTTAGCTAATGGCCTGAGGATTCATGTATCTTTGCTATAGAAATGAGCCACAGAGGTTGGAAATTCCAGACTCTAAGTTGTAACTCTTACTCAAATTTTAGTTTCATGTCAACCACTAAATTATCCTTGCTGTTGTAATAGGGTTTACTATGTTCTGGTTCTTAAAAAGAAAAGAAATGATTCATAAGATCAAAACTCAGATGATGCTTTTCTCCACCAGGGATGTTCTTGGGAAGAAAAATAGCTTTCTCACACCATTTATTTGCTACTGGTCAACATGCCTACTTCCATGGGTCTGGGGTAAGTTCAGTTTCTTAAGAGTTCCCTCATCCCATCCATCTTCCTCAGTGGTGTGATAGACATGGTCTCCTACTCCACCTTCCAGTCAAGGAAGAAAGTCCCTAAGGAAATGGTGCTTCACAGACTTGGCCACATAAAAGGTATACATAAGGTGGCAGTCGTCCACAAGCAGGGAGGGTCTAAATAGGTGGTTTAGGAAGTCAAAGAGGTGTTCTGCAAACAGGAATAGTATATGTTTGGTGCTGCATGGTTTGCAACATGCTTTCACATACAGTAGTTTTGTTTGAACCACAACCCCAAATGACAGAATAGATCATCTGATCCCTCGCCTCCGTTTTTTTTTTTTTTTTCCCCTCTTGTTGGATGGAGTTTCACTCTTGTTGCCCAGACCGGAGTCCAATGGTGTGTTCTTGGCTCACTGCAACCTCCGCCTCCTGAGTTCAAGCGATTCTCCTGCCTCAGCCTCTAGAGTAGCTGGGATTACAGGCATGTGCCGCCACGCCCAGCTAATTTTGTATTTTTAGTAGAGACGGGGTTTCTCCATGTTGGTCAGGCTGGTCTCAAACTCCCAATCTCAGGTGATCCACCTGATCCCCATTTTATAGTGAACCTGTGCCCACAGAGAACCAATGGCATGTACTGAGTGCCACTGCTGGTATGTAGCAGATCAGTCTTGTTCCCATATCTTCTGATTTTATTTTGTTTTATTTTTGAGACAGAGTCTCGTTCTGTCACCCAGGCTGGAGTGCAGTGGCATGATCTCAGCTCACTGCAGCATCTGCCTCCTAGGTTCAAGCAATTATTGTGTCTTAGCCTCCCAAGTATTTCGAATTAGAGACATGTGCCACCACACCCGGTTAATTTTTTTTTGTATTTTTAGTAGAGACGGGTTTTGCCATGTTGGCCAGGCTGGTATCGAATTCCTGACCTCAAATGATCAGCCCGCCTTGGCCTCCCAAAGTGCTAGAGTTACAGGCGTGAGCCACTGCACCCAGCCCATATCTTCTGATTGTATATATCATGGTCAATCCACATTATCATGCTTTAGGAGGTTTGGCTACTGCAGTTTTCATTTAAAACAGGGATTGGAAAACATTTTCTGCAAAGGGCCAGTTAGTAAATACTTTAGATCTTATAGGTCAAACAGTCTCTGTCACAATTACTCAGTGCTGTCCATGTAGCAGGAAAGCATCCACAGAAGTATTTAAACAAATGAATGTGGCTGAGTGTCAACAAAACTTTATTTACAAAAGCAAGTGATGAGCTGGATTTGACCTGCAGGCTATAACCTGCCAACCTTCGACTTTTAAGTATTAGGACCAAGTCTTTATGGTTATTTATGGTCAAGTTAGGGCTGAGCTAGTGGGCAGCTAGGGGTGAGCTGTGATCACTGCTTAGTAGCCCTCTCCCCGAGGCTGACATGAAGGCTGCATCCAGTTCCCAGTGCACATGGCTCCTACCGCATTCCCTTCCCTGCGGCCAGTACAGTCCCATTCCTATCCTAACCTGACCTATCCCTACGCTACCCTAACACTTGCCCACTCCCCAGACAACTGGAACTCCCAACCAGGGGAGGGGGCCTGGGATGAACTATTCATGGAAATGGTGGCTATTAGATCGGTGACGTTAAGAGATGTAAGGCAGCCTTTCCATTTGTGTTTGTATTTTCTGATAGACCAGGCATTTCGTTCTTGGCTCCACTGCTCTGCGTCCCTGACTCACTCTTCACTATTTCTATGACCTCTTGGTCACCCACTCTCTGCCCCTCCATTGCACCAACCACACATTCCCTGGCATCATTTCTAGTCCTGACTTTTTCAAAAGAGCTTTTACTCTTTGACTTTCAAATGCACAATGACACCTTGAAAACAAGGAGAAGCTTAGCTGACAGGTCACACACCCAGCATTTTTAAAAGACTGAGAGAACTTTTGGCTGTAGGGGAGTGAAGAAGTTGATAAATCCTTTCTCCAAAAACAATTATAAAACTAGACAAAACTGTCAAAAGCAACCACTTTGGAGCTCTGGAAATTTTCCAAAGGCAAACAACAAATTGAGAATAGTTTATTTATGATAAACTTCTGAATTTCACGTAAGAACTGAGGGAGTCTGGGGCATTTTTGCTGCCCATGAAAACCAACAGCTTCACTGCCAGAGGGGACTGGCTTGATTGGGAGCAGAAAGCAAAACCATGCCCAGCAGTGAACAGGGAGCCCGCAGCTCTCCTAGCCTTAGGATGAGTCCCAGCTGAGGCAAGCCGCAGACCAGAGGCCTAGCCAGAAATTTAACAAGAATATCCCAGAAATGAGAGACTGCAGGGGGCTTGATAAGCTCTTCACACATCTATCCCTGGCCAGGAGGTCAAACATGTAGGGAGAACTGAGAGAGCCCAGTGAAAGGTAAGGACCAAGGCAGTCCGGTATGAAAACTGCCTGGACTTCTCATGCATTCCCCCATCTACCTGCAGATGGAAGCCTTATTGGCTGGAGGTGATTGAGCACAAGTGCTGCCTAATCATTGGATGACCACTGAGCTGAGTAGGAATGGCCGTGGCTCCCAGGAAGCTAGGCTAAAATATAAGTAATATTTTAAGAAACTAAGCAGAGACATAAGCAGTTGCATAGCACAGTCAAAGGTTCTGCAGATTAAGTTCAAGCAAATGAACACGGATTACCAAACTGACTCAAGAAAAAAAAACAGAAAATCTGAATAGGCCTATCTCTAACAAGTAAAGAAATTGAATTAATATTAAAAATCTTACCCTCCACCATACATAAAAAAAGTTCAGGCCCAGATGATTTTACTGGTGACTTCTACCACATTTTTAAAGAAGAAACAATACCCAATCCTACATAAGCTCCAAAACGGAGGTGAGGATACTTCCCAACTCCTGTTATGAGACCAGTATTACCCTGATGTCAAGGACAAAGACATCACAAGCAAGGAAACCTGCAGACCAATATCCTGTATAAACTTAGGTGCAAAATTTTCTAAATGTTAACAAACTGAATTCATCAACATATAAGAAGGATTATATACCATGACACAGTGGCATTTGCTCCAGAAATACAAGATTGGTTAATTCATGTCATACACCATATTAATAGAATAAATATCAAAAACCATACAGTCACAATAAGTGCAGAAAAAAACATTTCATAAAACCAAACACTGCTAATGTTAACATTTTTCCAATAAACTAAGAATAGCAGGGAAATTTCTTGGTTGGAATAAAGAAATCTATGAAAACCGCGCCCTTTGCCTGATATTAATGATGAAAGATTAAATGTTTCCCCCACAATCAGAGAAAATGCAAGAATGTCAACTGTCATTAATCCTACTTAACATTATATTGGAGGTTCTAACTAGTGCAATAAGGCAAGAAAAAAAATTAACAGTGTACAGATAGGAAACACAGAGAAAAAAACTGTCTTTATTCTCATAAAACATGATCCTTTTTCTAAGATTCCTTTCTAGTCTATGGAATCTACCAGGAAAGAAAAAAAAAAAAAAAACCCAGAAACTACTATAACTAATGAACAAATTTAGCAAAGCCACATGATATAAGATCATCTTTTCAAAATAAATTGTATGTCTATATGCTAGTAATGAATAACCCAAAAATAAAATTAGGAAAATGATTCTATTCACAATATCATCAAAAAGAGTAAAATACTTAAGAATAAATTTAACAAAAAACATGCAAAAGCCAGTCACTGAAAATGATAAAACATTGCCGAGATAAATTAAAGAGTATCAGAATAAATGAAGAGACAGTTCATGCTCATGGATTAAAGGACTCAATATTCTCTCCAAATAGATCTATAAATTCAACCCAATCCCAAAGAATTTCCCATTAGGCTTCTTTAGAAAATTGACAAACTGGTTGTAAAATTTATATGGAAATTCAAAGGATATAAAATGGCCAAAATTATTCTGTAATAGAGGAACAAAGTTGGAGGACTTAGACTATGCAATTTCAAAATGTACTATAAATCCACAGAAATCAAGAAAGTATGGTAATGACAAGAATAGACATATAGATCAATGGGACAGAACCAGGAGCCCCCAAATTAATCCTTTCATTTTGGTTAATTAACATTTAACAAGTACTATTTGTGCTAAATCAATTTAGTGGGGGAAGTATGGGTTCTTCAACAAACAATGCTGGGACCACTGGACATCAATATACTGTAGGGGTTGAAAAGAAATATATTTTCTTGCTCACTGCTGTGTTCACGCCTGAGTCACCCAAAATAAGGACTGATTAATAATAGAAAAGCATAAGAAATTTATTTAATGTAAGTTTTATGTGATGGAGAAGGCTTCAGAAATGAAGACCCAAATTTCTATGCTTAAGATTGATGAAAAGTAGACAGTTGTGCAGAAGTGTAATTGGACAAAAGGAGTATAATCTAATGATTAATAATAAACTGGGGCAAACTTTGCAAGATCTGTTTATTCCGATTATTTTCTGTGTCTTCAGAGATAAAAACATCCTTTCTTCCAGGTAGATAGAGGGCACCACTGAAATGAGGTCCTTATGACCTGCTTCATGGGAGAAGGAGAAGGAAGGAGGTGAGAAAGACTTTCTCTTTCTGCTGTTTTCTCAAATGTTCACGGTGTCATATTTTGGGGCAGCATGTCTTGAAGCCCATCAATACAAAACAATAAACTTACACCTCACATTTTACCATATACAAAAATCAATTCAAAATGGAACATAGACCCAAATGTAAGAGCTAAAACTATAAAACAATTTATGGGAGAAAATCTTTTTGACATTGTATTAAGCAAATACTTCTTAGATATAACACTGAAAAGATAGTCCATAAAAGAAAAAATTGATAAATTGGACCTCATGTAAATTTTTTGAAAATGCTTTTCAAGAGGCATCATTAAGAAAATGAGTCAGGTACAACCGCGGGCCAGTGGCACAATGGATAACGCATCTGACTACGGATCAGAAAATGAGTCAGGTGCAGTGGCTCATGCCTGTAATCCCAGGAGAGGCTGAAGTGGGAGGATCACTTGAGTCCAGGAATTCAAGACCAAACTAGGCAACATAGCCAGACTCCATCCCTACAACAAATATAAATAAATAAATTAGCCAGGCATGGTAGTGTGTGGTTGTAGTCCCAGCTACTCGCGAAGCTGAGGTGAGAGGATCACTCAAGCCCAGGAGGTCAAGCCTACAGTGAGCTGTGATCACACCACTCCACTCCAGTCTGGGTGACAGAGCAAGACCCTGCCTTAAAAAAGTAAAGAAAAGAAAAAGAACGAAAGGAAAACATAAGCCACAGACTAGGAAGAAATATTGCAAGTAATAAAAATATTACAAATAATATAAATATTTGAAAGTAATATAAAGCACTTGTATCCAGAATGTGTAAAGAACTCTTATAACTCGGTTACAAGAAAACAAATGACCTACTTTTTTAAATGAGTAAAAGATTTGAGTACACATTTCACCCAAGAAAATACATGAATAGTTAATAAGCATATGAAAATATATTCCACATCATTAGTCATTAGGGAATTGCAGATCGAAACCACAGTGAGATATTACTACCCATCCACTAAAATGGTTCTAATCAGAAAGACCAACGATATACTTCGTGTTGATGAGCATGTGAAGAAATTGGAACCCTCGTTCTTTGCTGGTGGAAATGTAAAGTGGCTCTGCCACTTCAGAAAACAATTTGGCACTTCCTCGGAAGTTTAAACACAGTTACCATGTGACCCAGCAATTCCTAGGTATCTACCCAAGAGAAATGAAAACATATGTCTACAAAGACTTGTATGCAATTGTTTATAACAGCACTATGCATAATAATCAAAATGTGGAAATAATCCAATTGTCAGCTATTTAATAAACAAAACATGGTGTATACATGCAATGGAACACTATCTAGCAATAAAAAGAGTGAAGCACTGGTACATGCTACATCCAACCTCAAAAACGTCAGGCTAAGCAAAAGAGACCAGATCCAAAAGACTCTAATTCGTATGGCATTTCTAGAAAAGGTAAATTTACAGACAGCTAGCTGGTCAGTGTTTGCCTGAGGCTGGATGTGGAAATGTAGATTGACCACAAATGGGCACAAGAGAGCGTTTTGAGGGATGCAAATGTTCTAAGGCTGGATTATGATGATTGCACAACTCAAAAATCATTGAACTGTGCATTTACAAGGGGTGAAGTTTATGGCATGTAAATTATACCTCAAAATATCTGTTTAAAAATAAGATGATTAAAGCCTCCGCAAATACAGTCATCCTGCTCTATGAGTGGGTGCAGAGGCCAGTCAAGGTCTTGTAACCTGTCGAATCATCTTCATTATTCTGTAGAACCCCCTCCCACAGATGTTTACAAATGTCCAGTGGAGTTCAATTGTTTTCAGTTCTCCTCTGGCTCTGGGCTTCTGGTTTTTCTTCTCTCTCCTCTGCCTGACTTCAGATGACCCATTTGTGAAACTCAGCCTCTCCTTGATTTCCACACACCTCAAACCCCACTCAAATAAAGCACCGATGAGTCTGGAGTACACTTTAGACATCTTGGGGAGCTGAAGAAGCAGGGAATAGAGGAGGGTAATTTACACTACAGCACTTAAAACAACTTTACGTGGAACCCCTATGATATCCCTATTCTTAGCATGCTCTTAAGCCCTCTCAGGGAATTCTCACGGGCCCTTCTCCCTACACTGTTTCACTCCATACAGTCTCTTCTTTCTTCTTCCCAGCCTTCACTCCTCCCCTCAACCAAAATGAAAATATTCCTCTCATTTTCTTTAAAAGACCATTTTAAGTTAAGACATTTTAAGACTATCTTCTTTGAGGTCTTGTCCCCTTTCACTCCAAGTGGCTTATTATGAAATTGACTTAGATCATGGTATCAGCCAGGTGTCTAAATTGAAAGTCACACATAAGGCTGCTGGTGCCCTCTGCCCCAGCACCGCAAGAATTCCCCAACACTGGCCAGGTGTGGTGTGTCGTGCCTGTAATCCCAGCACTTTGGGAGGCCGAGGAGACAAGAACAACTGAGCCCAGGATTTTGGGACCAGCCTGAGCAACATAGCGAGACCTCTTCTCTACTAAAAATACAAAAATTAGCTGGGCATTGTGGCATGTGCCTATAGTTCCAACTACCTGGGAGGCTGAGGTGGGAGGATTTTTTGAGCACCAGAAGGTTGAGGCTTCAGGGAGCCATGATTTTGCCACCACTGGCCTGGGTAACAGAGCAAGACCCTGTTTCACACACACAAAAAAGGATTCCCTGGCCATCATTATTTCTTTGCCCCAGAACCCCAGAGGCTGAAGTGAGTGCTTCTGATTGGTTGGGCCAGGTCATGTGCCTCATGTGCCTGCTCTCTAAGGACAAAGGAGTCTGGGAAAGTGAGTAATTGTCCTGTTCAGCTTTTAAATAGTGAAAAATAGTCTCTTCTCACAAAAATTCATAACACAGAGGAAACATAGGAAGGAAACTCAGATGTTAAGAAATCCCAAGGTATCAAAAACTGCTTTTATGACTAATTCAAATAATCACCAAGACAAATGGGTAGCTCAATGTGTTCAACAAAATGATTCAGAAATTCTGAACTGATTTTCTTAGCATATGCTTTGTCTTACTATGTGAAGATTCCAGCTTATAAAGAAGAAAATTTGCAAGTTGGGCCTGGAGAGTGTGAAGTGACTGATGTTCTTCAACTCTTTGCTTCATTATGCACATCATGGCTCTCCCAACCTTGGACTGCCTGTGTAACTAAGCGTTGTTTGCCCATGGACTGGCACAATCATTGAACAGCCCACACTTCCCTCCACCCTATGAAGCAATTACTGTTCTGTAAACAAATGCTTACCTTATCCTCCAAGCTACTATTTAAAGGAAGCTTGAAGCTGAACCCTTCTTTAAAGGAAGAGTTTTTTTATGGTGAAAATATCACAATTACCCTGAAATTTTGCATATTGGGTATGTTAAAGGGGAATTTGCCTAAAACTATGGAACCACCATCATAAATATACATTGCTCATGACATTTTCTGAGACTCTGTATGACCCCAGAGGGCCTCTGGTTAGAAATAAAATAGAAGGCCGGGCGCGGTGGCTCAAGCTTGTAATCCCAGCACTTTGGGAGGCCGAGACGGGCGGATCACGAGGTCAGGAGATCGAGACCATCCTGGCTAACATGGTGAAACCCCGTCTCTACTAAAAATACAAAAAAAAAAAAAAAACTAGCCGGGCGAGGTGGCGGGCGCCTGTAGTCCCAGCTACTCGGGAGGCTGAGGCAGGAGAATGGCGTAAACCCAGGAGGCGGAGCTTGCAGTGAGCTGAGATCTGGCCACTGCACTCCAGTACGGGCGACAGAGTGAGACTCCGCCTCAAAAAAAAAAAAAAAAAAGAAATAAAATAGAAATGTCAAACGCAAGGAGACCTCTACTCAGGGACAAGTTATATTTTATTACTTAGCTCATTCTTGGTTGCCTAATAAAAGCCTGTAGTTTACTCTCATGACCTCTACCTATTCATTGGATAATCTCTTCAAATGGCTAGAGGCCAGAGGCAACAGGAAGGTGGGAGTCCATATGATATCCAAAGCCCTATCCTTCAAGCAGAATTTAAATCTGGAGGTTTTTTAGGTTTGTTTTCGTTTTTGTTGTTTTGACATGGAGTCTCACTCTTTCATCCAGGCTGGAGTGCAGTGGTCTGATCTCGGCTCACTGCAATCTCTGCATCCTGGGTTCAAGCGATTCTTGTGCCTCAGCATCCCAAGTAGCTGGGACTATAGGTGCATGCCACCATACCCAGCTAATTTTTGTATTTTTAGTAGAGACAATGTTTCACTGTCAGGTTGCTCTTGAGTTCCTGATCTCAAGTGATCCACCCACCTCAGCCTCCCAGAGTGCTGGGATTACAGGCATGAGCTACTGCACCTGGCCCTTACACTTGGAGGTCTTAATGATCAAGGTGGCCTGACAGATATGTTTTCTTCAGCCTGGATATATATGTGAGTTTAAAAAAAATCTTTCCATTTTAATATAAAACAAATAGCATTAACTATATAATGATGTTTATAGTAAACAATTCTTTGTGTTTTCTTTATAGTTTTATCACTCAAGTGTGCATAGTGACTATATTTTAGTCTTGCCCATTTAACAATGTTGGTATTTTGTGGTCCCAGCTCCTAGGGATGCTGAGGCAGGAGGATTGCTTGAGCCTAAGGGTTCAAGGTTGCAGTGAGGTATGATCTTGTACCACACTCCAGCCTGAGACCCTGTCTCAAAAGAAGTTGGTATGTGTTTTAAGGCATTGCATGTTCCTTACAGGTTGCTATTGCAATCACTCAACAAGTTCTTACTGCTCCCGCCCCCACCACCCTTGTACAGACAAAACCAATTCACTGAGACTGTGGTATTGCGGTAAAGAAAGGGTTTAATTAATGCAGAGCAACTGAGTGAAAGGACTGACATTATCACTCAAGTCAGTCTCCCTGATAACTCAGATGCTAGGTTTTTATGGATAATTTGGTGGACAGAGGGCTATAAGTGGGTGCTGCTGATTGGTTGGGGATGAAATCGTCAGGATGTGGAAAACGGTCCTCATGTGCTGAGTCCTCCTCTGGGTGGAGGCCGCAGGACCAGCTGAGCGATGAGTCACAAGTCTGGGTGGGGTCATTCGGTTGCCAGAATGCAAAAGTCTGAAAAACATCTCAAATGACCAATCTTCAGTTCTATAATGGTGATCCTATCTAGAGGAGCAATTGAGGAAGCCACAAATCTTGTGACCTCTGGCCATATAACTCCTGAGCAACAAGAGTTTATAGAAACTATACCTACATTTTAGGAGAATTCAGGCCCCTAATTCAGAATCCTAAACCTGTGGCCTTTCATTAGTCTTACAAAGGCAGTTTCAGTGCCCAAACAGGGAAGGGATCAGTTTTAGAGACAGGCTATTATCACCCTTGCTTCAAGGTTAAACTATAAACTAAATAGTCTGGCCTATGCTCAGGCATGAGTGAAGACAGTCAGACTGAGGCTAGAAGCAAGATGGAGCAGCCATGCTAGACTTTTCTCACTGTCATCATCTTTGCAAAGGCAGTCTCACTATCATTCCTTTCTCTTTATTTTTCTTCACAGTTTATCTGTTGAGGAACCTGAGTCATCTGACCTGATTTCTCCCGGGTTTTGCTAATTGCTCACTTGTGGTGCAGCTCAGCACATTCCCCTGTCCTCTGTATTGCCTGCAAATGGGCTGCTGGGTCCAGAGGTCTGATCAGACCCAGGTTTGATCGCTTTGGCCAGACCACAAGTGGTACATCAGGAGGCAACTAATGCTCATTTTCCTTTCATGCTGTTAGCAGCCATAGATGCTCCGTGCCTAGATTCAATAATTTGTCAGGAGATATAAATGGTGGATCCTAATACAATCTGTTTTTTTTTTTAAATTAGTAGAATTGCTTCTATAAAGAGACATTTCCCTTATAGTTCATATAGGAAAGGCAGAAAAAATGCTTGATCTATCCCCTTTATTTACCAGATTTCAAGATAATGACTGGCTCCCTAATTGCCCAAGTTGACATATATGTGTATGGCAGTGGTGGGGGGAGAAGGGGCAGGGTAATTACGAATGCATGTATTTAATATTAACATGTGTGATGCATTTTAATTCATTTTACTTATTATTCTTATTGATACTCAGATGGACTCATCTTTGGCTAGTGGGTGCTTTTTCAGTTGGTATCTGTATCCTTTAGATTATGGTGGCTTTTGGTGACTACTTTGCTATTTACTATGACAAGATATCCCAGACTTATTGTGCATTTCTGGCCTCAAACCTGAAATCTGCCATGTCTCCAGAAGTCCTGGTTCCCTCTAGTGGGAAATGGTAGTTCAATACCAAAATCTGTGTACTAGGGATGTTCACTGCTGCCAGTTCAGTCATTATTTCTAGGCCTTTTCAGCAAACAGAGCTAGAAAATTTATACACTGTATTCATACTGATACTTCTAATTTGAATTCAGAACTACCAGGTTTTACTCGATCTCTTTCCCAGTATGTCTGTATCTCCATCCCTCCAAAGTGAGTGTCCTAGTTTCTTGAGTACTTAGGAGTTATAAGAGTAGAATATCCTATGATTAATCATTTGTTTTATCTCACGTTACCTACTCAACAGTCTCAGAAAGACAATATAAATACTATCACCACAAATATGACTACTGGAAAAAATTAGAAAAAAACTCATATATTCTCCACATTATCCTCTGAATTTTTGTACTTGTATCATATCTACATTTTCAAATCAGATAGCCATTGCACACCTTACTCTCCATTCTAACCTTGATTTGGTCTTAGTTTCCTAAGGCTATGCATTTAATGCTCACTGCCAAACCCTTACTATCAATGGCTCTTTAGTTATTTTGCTTATCTGAAACTTATTCTCTACTAAATCCCTCAAGAAGTGCTCATTTTCTTGAGTTCTTGCATATCGATGAGTTACCCATGTCCTTCATACATAAAAGTCAGTTTTTTTTTTTGAGACAGAGTCTTGCTCAGTCGCCCAAGCTAGAGTGCAGTGGCACAATCTCGGCTTACTGCAGGCTCTGCCTCCTGGGTTCACACCATTCTCCTGCCTCAGCCTCCCGAGTAGCTGGGACTACAGGTGCCTGCCACCACGCCCGGCTAATTTTTTATATTTTTAGTAGAGACGGGGTTTCACCGTATTAGCCAGGATGGTCTCGATCTCCTGACCTCGTGATCCACCCACCTCGGACTCCCAAAGTGCTGGGATTACAGGCATGAGTCACTGCGCCTGGCCAAAAGTCAGTTTTTCTGGATAAAAAATCTTTGCATTGTATTTTCTTTCTTTAAGTATCTTTAAAATATTACTTTGTTTCCTGCTAGCATAAAGCATTGTTGTCAAAAAGTTTGATAATAACCTAATTTTCCTTTTCTTTATAAGCTATTTCCTGTTTTGGCTAGATGCCTAAATAATTTTTTCTTCTTAAAGTGGAGTAATTTTACCAGAATATATTTTGGTGTTGGTCACTCAAGCACAATTTTTCAGGTACACTGTGTTTGTGTTCTTTCTATATGCAGATTTAGATTTGCTACTATCTGTATCATTATTTCAGGAAAGCCTTGAATTATAATGTCTAGTATTTGCTCCATTTCCTTACTTTGGTTTTCTTTTTCAGGGACTTCTATTATTAGGTAATAGATATTCTATGCCACTGTGCAGTATTTTCATTTTCTCTCAAATACCATTTGTCTTTTTTTTTCTATTTATTTTATGTATTTATTATTTATTTATTTATTTGTTGAGAGGAGGTCTCACAATGTTGCCCAGGCTGGTCTTGAACTCTTGGGCACTAACAAGCCTTTTGCCTCAGGGACTATAGTTCTTACCACCCCATCCGGCTTACTTACAATTTCCTCCTTTTTAACCTTCTGTTTCTCTTGTACAATGTGTTGTACAATCGACCCTTGAACAATGTGCCCCACCCCCACCTCATGTAGTGGAAAGTCTGCATATAATTTTTGACTCCCTAAGCCATTGTTTTTATTAGCTTTTATGTTCAGGAGTACATGTGCAGGTTTGTTATGTAGGTAAACTTGTGTCATGGAGATTTTTTGTACAGATTATTTCGTCACCTAGGGTTTTTTGTTTTTGTTTTTGTTTTGTTTTGTTTTTTGAGAGAGTCCTGCTCTGTCGCCCAGGCTGGAGTGCACTGGCACGATCTTGGCTCACTGCAACCTCTGTCTCTAGGTTCAAGCGATTCTCCTGCCTCAGCCTCCCAAGTAGCTAGAATTACAAACACATGCTGCCACACCCCGCTAATTTTTGTATTTTTAATGGAGACAGGGTTCACCATGTTGGCCAGGCTGGTCTTGAACTCCTGACCTCACATGACCACTCGCCTTGGCCTCCCAAAGTGCTGGGATTACAGGCGTGAGCTACTGGGCCTGGCCAGTCATCAAGTTAGTAAGCCTACTACCCATTGGTTATTTTTTCCTGATCCTCTCCCTCTTCCCACCTTCCACCCTCTGATACAGCCCATTCCCCTCTATGTGTCCATGTGTTCTCATCATTGATCTCTCACTTGTAAGTAAGAACATGTAGTATTTGGTTTTCTGTTCCTGTGTTAGTTTGCTAAGGATGATGGCCTCCAGCTCCATCCATGTTCCTGCAAAGGACATGATCTCATTTTTTTTAATGGCTACATAGTATTCCATAGTATATATGTAGCACATTTTCTTTATCCAGTCTACTATTGATGGGCATTTAGGTTGATTCCGTGTATTTGCTATTGTGACTAGTGCTGCAGTGAACATACACGTGTACGTCTTTATGATAGAACAATTTCTATTATTTTGGCTATATACTCAGTAATGGGATTGCTGGGTTGAATGGTAGTTCTGTTTTTAAGTCTTTGAGAAATTATCACACTGTTTTCACAATGGTTGAACTAGTTTACACTCCCACCAACAGTGCATAAGTGTTCCTTTGTCTCTGCAACCTTGCCAACATCAGTTATTTTTTGACTTTGTATCATAGCCATTCTAACTGGTGTGAGATGGTATCTCACTGTGGCTTTGATTCGCATATCTCTAATGATCAGAGATGTTGAGCTTTTTTCCATATGCTTGTTGGTCACATTTATATCTTCTTTTGAAAAGTATCTGTTCATGTTCTTTTCCCACTTCTTAATGAACTCCCCCAAAACTTAACTAGTAATAGTCTACTGTTGGCCAGAAGACTTACTGATAACACGAACAGTTGATGAATATGGTTTGTATGTTATATGCATTATATACTGTACTCTAGTAAGCTAAAGAAAAGGTTGTTAAGAAAGTCCTAAGGAAGAGGAAATATATTTCCTATTCATTAAGTGGAGGTGAATAAAGTCTTTTTTTTTTTGCCCAGGCTGGAATGTAGTGTAGCGATCATGGCTCACAGCAGCTTCAACCTTCTGGGCTCAAGTGATCCTCCCAAAGGGATCCTCCCAAAGGGATCCTCCCACTCAAGTCTCCCAAGTAGCTGGGACTATGTGCATATGCCACCATGCCCAGTCAATTTTTGTATTTTTTGTAGAGACAAGGTCTCATTATGTTCCCAAGGCTGATCTGGAACTCCTGAGCCCAAGCAATCCTCCCACCTGGGCCTCCCAAAGTGCTAAGATTATGGGCATGAGCCACTGCACCCAGCCATTATAAAGGTCTTCGTTCTTGTTGTCTTCACATTGAGCAGTGGAGGAGGAGGAAGAGGAGGTCTTGCTGTCTCAAGGGTGGCAGAGACAAAACAAAATCTACATATTAGTGGACTCACGCAGTTCCATCTCATGTTGTTCAAGGGTCAATTGTATTAATTTACTCTTGTGATCCTTCTAATTTGGTCTTCATTTCTGAAGTGACTTTTTTCTATTGTTTCTCATTCTTGCCTGCGATTTGCCATGAGTCTTTCAGTATTTTTTACATTCTCATTTGTGTTGTTCTTGCATCATTTTCTTAATGTCTTTTCAGTTATTTTGGAATATAGCGTGTTATAGTTTTCATCTCTTTTGTGGGCATATCTTACTGGTGTACTTTCACTTCTATAGAGAAGTTGTTCTGTACCTTATTCTCTTTGTTCCTATAATGATACTGTGTGGGTTTTGCCCTCAATATTTTTATGATGTTTATTTTTATGCAATCATCATTTTCCTGGGCTTTGTGAGGGAGGCCTGGTTCAGGTTAGCTTTTCTAACTTCACAGAGCTCCTTCTTTTGTTTTTTTTGTGCAATATTTTAAAATATGGCATCTTCTGAGATTTCCTGATGCTCTTCCTCTACCCAGTTTTTATATGGATTTTCTCTTTCTTTCTTTCTTCTTTTTTTTTGTAAGACAGAGTCTCACTCTGTCACCCAGTCTGGAGTATAGTGCTGTGATCTCAGCTCACGGCAACCTCTGCCTCCCGGGTTCAAGTGATTCTCGTGCCTCAGCTTCCCTGAGTAGCTGGGATTACAAGTGTGTGCCACCATGCCTGGGTAATTTTTGTATTTTTAGTAGAGACAGGGTTTCACCATGTTGACCAGGCTGTCCTCAAACTCCTAAGCTCAAGTGATCTGCCCGCCTGGACCTCTCGAGGTGCTGGGATTACAGGCGTGAGTCACCACTCCTGACCTCTTTCTTCTGATTCTATCATCCCTATTGTACTCAACTTTGATTCAACACCCTGCAGTTTCTCATCAGTATGTGGACTCTGGAAGGAGGACTCCTGGCGGATCAATTTTGAACATTTATAGGGTCTGGACTGCTTCGTCCTTTCAGATGTTGTCACGAACCCACGAATGGAGTGGGCAGACCCCTTCCCAGTTTTAGCTAATGTTATCAAATTGCCCCTGTGCTTTCCAGTGAGGACATGCTGGCTATGTGGGGATTCTCTTTTTCTCAGATCTATCATATACCTTGCTGCCTCCCTCTGCATCCTCTCAGATAGATGCTGCGACCAGGCAGGACTTGTGGTCTTTAGTGGTTTGTCCTCACCTGCTTGCATTTAGGGTTCATGGGGATACTTCATTACCCAGTATGCTGGACCTCATTACCCAGGGTGCATGGACATTTAATAAATGTGCATGGGTTTAGGAGCTTTGGTCTCTGGTTGCTCTGTTTGTTTTTATGTAGAGAGTGAAATTCAAAAACCATATGCCTTCATTTTATCTATGTACAGTTTTGTAATTGTTTGTTTTTATTTGAACTGCCAACTGTTTTCCATTAAAATCCAGACTATTGGCTTATCTTGAGAAGTTACAGTGTCTGGTTACACTGGACCCACATTTCCACATGGTGGCCGCAGGTCGGAACTGAGTAGTTGCATTCACAATTAGACGGACCACGGGCTCTCCAGGGTGCTGTGGCCCCAGCACCCTGCATTGCTTCACTGGCCACTTGACATTTACATTATTTTTTCCCAGCCCTACATCTAGATGAAGGCATTGACAATTATGACTCCTATTGTAGGGTCAGTGATGTGAAGTAGAGTATCCAGGAGCCCCTTACCTGTGTAACCGGTTTTTAATGCTGTATTCCCCCAACTTTATTTCCTTCATTCTGCATACTTGGTGCCCTACTCTTGATGCCTCTGCCCCTTCTAGATTTTCCCCCTGGAGTCCCATCGGGCATTTGGGTTTCTAATTTCCCAGGCCTCCTCCTTCCAGCTCCTGGTCCCATAAAACCCTTGAAAGTGTTAAGACTTCCTATGGATGCAGTTCATAAGAGAAGGCACTGAGGCCCAGGTGAAAGTCAGAAAGGTAATTGAGGCCAGTTTTAACAAGACCTAAGCAGGAGACAGGAGGACAAGACCAGCAAGGAGCCAGGGTTTCAGTGGGTCATGCAACCAAAAAGAATGCAAATCAAAGCCCTGGTTCTGGAGATGGGACTGGAGCAAACACTAGGCTAGTACAATAAAAGGGGAGGGTTCTATAGTCTGTGAAGTAAATAGGATGTGGATATGGTGTCAGGTTGGATCAAGGACGTATTTTGCAGGTAGTGATTCCTGTGCACTGGATCCCTTTTGTGCATAGGCTGATGTTCAACTTAAGCAGGTTGTTTTTCACCAATTACCATTGGGCCACTCCCCTTAGCCATGGTTTCTAGGAACATATTTAGACACCCAAGGAGTTGCTTACAATTCCCTGGAAAGCCCTATGCTCTTATATCTGTACATTGTACCTACTGTTTCTCTCAAATTAATGCCCCTTCTGTCTTTACTCAGGCAACAAAATGCCTCAGATCTCATTTTGTTCAAAATTACCTAGGCTATGCTGGGCACAGTGGCCCACACCTGTAATCCCAGCACTTTGGGAGGCCAAGGCAGGCGGGTCACGAGGTCAGGAGATTGAGACCATCCTGGCTAACACGGTGAAACCCCGTCTCTACTAAAAATATAAAAAATTAGCCTGCCGTGGTGGCAGGTGCCTGTAGTCCCAGCTACTCGGGAGGCTGAGGCAGAAGAATGTCGTGAACCGGGGAGGCAGAGCTTGCAGTGAGCCGAGATTGCATCACTGCACTCCAGCCTGGGCAACAGAGCAAGACTCCGTTTCAAAAAAACAAAACAAAACAAAACAAAACAAAAAACTGCCTAGGCTGAACAAGGTGCCCTCCTCTGTGCTCTCTCAGTCCCTAAGGAAAGTATTCATCACAGTCTTATCTTTTCTGTTATTTGTCTCTACTAAGCCAACAGCTCCTTGAGAACAAGAAGAGGGTTTTATTAAATTCTGTATCTTCTACACCTACCGTGTTACATGTGCTAAAAAAAAAAAGTCTAAAATGCTTCTGAAATCATTGGTACCCTGCAGATGAAAGTTGGTACTAGCACCTATTCACAGGAGAGTCCCAGGAGACCAGACACCTTACCCTGACACGCAGGGCTGAGATCAACTGGGTGAGCTCACAATATCTGACCATCTCCTCAGCATCTTCATCTGCAAGGACTCCCTTTCTAATCACTTTAATTACTTTATTGCAGGTTTCATCAGGATGATAACATGAGGGAGTACAAAGAGACAGCCAAGCCTCCTGAGTTATTGTGCAGAGATGGGAACAATGTCTCATTAGTCATGGAAATTTGAGGACAGACAAAGGTTTTCAGAATTGGCCGTCATCATTGCTCATAAGTTACAAAGAGAACATTCAGAGACAGGAACGTGGTCTGGACAGAAAACAATGGTGGGTGGGAGGAAGGTGGAGGGCTGCCCGTCAGTGGAGAAGTGGGCATCCGGCACACCTGCATTCCAAAGGTGGAGGACTGCATGGAGGGTTTGTGGATCAAAGCTATAGACTGTAGAAAGTGGATTTACCTGACTGGCTCTGGACCTCTCTTCTTCCCTCCAATGAGGCCACTTGATTTCCTTCCCTGTGTCCTAAGAGAAATTTAGGGATCCACAGAAGCTGTAGACACCAAGACAACTGACTGTCAGCCCACTGTGACCCTGGGCTCTGATCCACACTAGGCTTTAGACTTATCCCAGGGTAGAACTCGTAGCCTAAACCAAGTTTTAGCCCTGGAAATTGAGGCAATACCCTATACCTAATCCCTGCTTTGTTGACCTGCTCACTCGATTTTTCAGTCCAGTGGTTCTTAATCCTGAACGCACATTAGTCATCTGAGGGCTTTTAAACATACCAATGCCTAGATTTCACCCCAGACCAAATGAATCAGAATTTCTGGGGATATGACTTGTGCATAGAGATTTTTTGAAGCTCCCCAGGAGCATTGGTTATCTAATACTATATAGCAAATTACTCCAAAAAATGACTTAAAACAAAAAGTATGTGTTGTCTCACTGTCTCCGTGGATCAGAAAGCTAGGGAATGGTGTAGCTAGGTAGTTTAGGCCCAGGGTCTCCCATGAGGTTGCAGGTAAAATGTCAGCTGGGAGCTGGAGTGTCTCTTTTCACAAGGTTCTTTCATATGACTGTTGTTAGGAGACCTCAGTTACTTGCCACATGGACTCCTCCACAAGTTTGATTGAGCATCCTCACAACATAGCTGCTGGCTTTTCCCACAGCAAATAATCCAAGAAAGAGAGAGCAAGACAGAGCCACAATGTGTTTTATGGCCCAGCCTTGAAAGTCACACTCCATCATTTCCACAATGTCATTTTGGTTACTTAGTATATACATATTCAGTATGGGAGGGACTGCACAAGGGCTGGTACACAAGGGAGTAAGGTTCTTTAGGGGCCTTTTTCAAGGCTAGCTCCATACCAGGTATCTCTAACGTACAGCCAGGGTTGAGAATCACTGCTTCTAGTCCCTTTGGGGCTGAGGTTCTGTCTTTGTCCTGCTTAGCTCAGAGAGTGAGCCTCCTTGGGACATTTCCCCTTTAATAGATTTAAAGCCTTAAGCTCCTGGGATAATCAGCATTTTACTGGCGGAGGATGGAGAGTTGGAGGATGGGGAGCTATTGGGTCCCTCTCAAACGTGTACCCATATTACCACTTACAAAGCCCTTTCATAGTTTTCTCTCATTTGATTCTGAAACAGGCAAGACTTATTAGCATTTATTCTCTTCACACAGCAGCCAGAATGGTTTTGGTCTTTTTAACTATAATAGATACTTTCATACATAATTCTTTGTTCTGCTAGCAGATTATTCCCATGGGGTAAATTCTGCAACGTGAAAATACTTGTTCAAATCTCTGTTTTCCCCTGTACAGAGGCCCAAGTAGTTTTGCAGTTTGGTTGTTGCTTTTCCATCTCTTACTGCTTAGTTTATTTTTAGCATGTGAATCCAGTCATTGCACTCCTGTTTAAAATTGAGTGACGGTCTCCCAACAACCATGGGGGTAAGTCTCAAATAGTTCTGATCGTAGGGCTGATGCATCACTGGCCCTTCTCTTGTCCTCAACCCCGGCCTCATGCCACTCCATTTTGCACCTTGAACACTGCTTCTGGCCATGCAGGCTTAACTGCAGCTCCTCAAGTATAGGAATCTATTCCCCTCCACAGGGCCTTTGCAAGAGCTCTTCCTCTAAGTGTGACTCAGATAATTTACCCTTCAGGTATCAGCTATAAGTCACTTCCTCAAAGAGATCTTCTCTGATTCCCCACCCTAAAAGTTTCTCCCATAGCACCCTATTTTTTCCCATCATAACATTTATTGCAAATTGCAATAAGTATTCATTTGTATGATTACTTGTTTATTTCCACTAGACTAAAAGCTCCATGAGGACAGAGATCACGGACTTTTGTTTGCTGCTTGCCCCCCAGAGCCTACCTGGCATACAGCAGGTCCTCACAAGGTACTTCTTGAATGAATGTTTGTAAATAGAAAACCAGGGCCCAGAAGAAATTAGAGATGTGCTCAAGGCTGCCTGTCCAGGTAGCAGGACTCCTGCCTAGTCCTGTTGGCAGATATATTACTTTCAGAATCCCCACTCACACCTGATATCCATCCTGTTCTGGAATCCTTCATGTGAAGAAGTGTCTATAACACCTGCTCTAAAGCTGGCTTCAAGGTCTCCCCACCAACAAGACAGCCAACTTTTTGTAGTGGTCAAGAGTTTGCCCCAGCCCTAGAAAGTGATGATTGGGCTCTTGTGTTTTGGTACAGAGGGCTCTTATCGAGGAACCTTGAATCGTTCTACCGCAGACCTTCTCATTATGAGCATTCACATCTCTTAAAATGGTCCTATGAGTTCCCATCTGGCCTTTGAGGATGCTGCCAGGCAGCCTGTCCATAAAGGTATAGTGCACTGGCTATAATTATTTAATAATCCCCCAAACCATTGGGCTGTTTCTTCCATGATCTATGTTCCTGCTGCTCTCAGAGCATGTCCAGCCCAGAAAAAAAAAAAAAAAAAATAGCTCAACAACAGCCTCAACAACACTTCACTGTCCCCGGGCACCAGTCAGGTGCCCTGGGTGGCTGGGTGGCAGGTTGCAGAATGCTAGGGAACACAGGAGGAGCAGAAGTGAAGTCAAAGTCCTCACCCTTACTAGCCCCCCTCTCTCCAGAGTCCCTGTGCTTCACCTTCCACTCCTACAGGGATTTTTGTTGGTGCCGCACCTGACCTGGTCTCCTAGGGGCAGACCAGGATCTAAGTCCTCTCCCTAGCAAAATATGCCCATCCTGAGAGTCACCCACACATTTTCTGTGCTGTAGAATTTGTCAGCGGATGTCTCAGAATGCCCAGATGGAGGACTTCACAGCCAGATTCATCTCTAATAGTCACTCAAGGACACCATGGAGACTCAAATTCCTGACCACTGGTCTATCCCCTTCCTGACAGGTAATTTATGTTTCTCCCCATCCCTTCTGTCTACTCAACCTTCCCTGACCACCATCTCTCTGTGTCCAAATCCTACTCATCCTTCAAGGCTCAAACTCTGCCTCCTTCGTGAAGTCCTCCCATTCGTGCAGCTGCACGCAATCCCTCCAGCCTCTGAACCCCCACGGTACTCTCACTCCACCTCCCCGATGATCCTTGAAACCAATCTTCTGCTTTCGAATCATATTATTTTTGCACATGTTTTAACAATCACTTTCCCCCAACTATTACATACATCTCTCTAGTTCATAACTGCCTGTCTGTACTCTGCAGAGACAATATGCCATGATAGAAAGATCACTGGCTTTGGCGTGTGACAGAGCTGACTTGTTTTGCCCTTTCTCCTTCTTCTCTTTCCTTTATTTCTTCTGTGAATATTTCTCAAGGTCTCCATGTGCCAGACACCATGCAGTGCCCTAGCAAGAAAATGCACAAAACAGACACTGCCTCTGCCCTCGTGGAGTTTGGAGACTGAGTTTTCTAATCTCCAGTCCTTTAATTACTGGCTGTGTGACTTGGGAAAGTTGTTTCATCTCAAAGAGCCTCAGTTTCCTTGTTTACAATACTGGGTTTCATAACGATTTTCTTCTAGGAGTGTTGGAAAAATTAAGTGGAGTAATGTGCATAAATTATTTAATACTTAATACATGGTCAATAAACGTACATTTTCTCTCCCTATTCCTCATTTAGAGAAAAATCTCTGGGTACTCCAAGAGATCCAGTGACAGATTCTGCAGCACAAAAAGAAGGTGCAAGTGGCTCCTAGCATGGGCATATTTTGATGGAGAGAGTACTTAGATCCTGGTCTGCCCCTAGGAGACAGGTTCAGGTATGGCACCAACAAAAGTTGCTGTGGGGGTGGAAGGTGAAATGCAGGAACTCTAGAGGTAGAAGGGCTAGTAAGGGCAGGAATTCAAGTGTGTTTGCTGAAAGAGAGGAAGGAAGGACTAAAGGAAGGAAAAAAAGGAGATGAAAAATAACGAAAGTTGAACCAAGAACTTTCTCTGGACTGCCAGCACTCACTGTGCCCTTTTTGCTTTCCTGTCTGGATTTTAAAAGGAGATGTTAATTGCAGCCTGAGAGAATCAGCTGCAGATAAAGACATTAGCTTCCCAAATTATTTTCAGGCTATCCAATGTGCAAATCCAGTCACAGAACCAGAGCTGGGGCCTCTGCCATAGACTAATTACGATTTTTCTTTTAATTCCTCTAGTGTTTTCAGGGTCCCTAAAAGCTGCTTTCTCTGGGCTCCCCACTGAACTTCTGCCCTTCATATTTATAACCCCCTAGTTTCTCTCCTTCCTGGTTTCCCAGACAGTGGTGCAGACAAAAGGACCATTTATAACAGCTTTCCTGACAGCTGGACATTATTTAATTACAACTTCTGGCAGCCACATAGTGTGCTGGAGGCTATTTAAAGTTCTAGGTGGCAGGAGGAGAAATGGGGAAACTTATAACCCTTGGGGAGCAGGAGTGAGGAAAGCCAGGGTGGGCAGTGACCAGAAGAGACCCCCAGAGCCCTGCTCTGAAGTGGCGTTTCTCAGAGCCCCACCCCGTAGCATCGGAGTCTCTGTGGAAGAGGGCAGAGATGATGCCAGCCCCCCAGGGCATCTCCTGGGGTAGATGGGGTGTCGCAGAACCAGCAGCATCAAACTGAATAGAATTGTTGTTTGTCCAGATGAGCCATCTGTGTTTTACAGAGCAGGAAACTGAGGCACAGAGAGGAAAAATGACTTGTCCAAAGTCACACAGTAACTGTTACAATTCTGAGGAAGTCCTCTAAGCTTCCCGAACCTTCTTGCTGCCCCGTGAATGCGCAGCTCCTGCCCTGCCTGCTTTTGCACATAGCAGCCACACACTGACCAGTGTCATCCTGAAGGGCTGCACTGCTGCATGAGTTATTCTGGGTGTGAACAAGAGTGTGATCATGAGTGCCAGTGTTTGGTCATCTGGTCAGCCCCACGAGAGTCACTGGTTTTCCACTGAACTGCAGCAGCCAATTTGCTGAACCCTGGGTAGCTCCAATGAGGGCAAAGAGAGAGGACTCCCTCACAGTAGAGTAGGGGCTAAGGAAGGCAAGTCTACCATAGGGTGCTACACTCTGGAGAAGGAAGGACAAAAAGCTAAATCTGAACATAAATCGTAATAATGTTGATCATAAAAAGCTCCATGGACTGAAAGCTGTTATCACCATCAGTGTTATTACTAGTAGCATGTCACCCTTATGACATTTCTATGAAATACCCATTATTTAATGATTTTTACAGATGAGGGAATGGAAGCTCAGAATAATTCATCACAGCCTGTAGTTCCCCAGTCACTGACAGGACCAGATTCAAACCCAACTCTGATTTCAGCGCTCATCATGTTTTCACCATACCAGTAGTTCTCAATCCCAGTTGCATGTTAGAAATCCCCAGTGGAGATTTACAACATAGCAAGACCTAGGCCCTACCACAGACCAGTTACATCAATCTCTCTCAAGGCATGGTCCTGGAATGAGTATTTTTAAGTGAGTCTAATATATGGCCATGCCCGAAGCCAACATGCATCACAACATCCATGCTGGTGAGAGCCCCCACCAGTATGATATCTGAAGTGTGACCCACTCCCACCACCACCTCCCCACTGCAGCTAAAAGTATCTCAGATGGCCATGGCAGGCTCATGCTTGGTGGTCAGGGTTGTGCAGCACTCTAATGACCTCTGTTGATCCCAGTTCTCCTTGTGACTCTCTTGGTTGCTCTGCTGACATCACCTTCCTGCCTGTAGTCTCAGTTCCTACCACTGTCCCTAGAGATCATCACCTGGCTATACCAACTCTGACCCGTCCGCTAATCTTAGCAGCCCTTAGCAGCAGACTGACGTCCTTGTAGGCTGAGTCTGGGCTGGAGATTAGCATGCAAACAGTTGATTAGAGCCTGGTCTGGAGAGCAGCACCTGTGAGAGGAAAAAAGAGGCATTAGGAGGAATAAGTCTCTCTGTGTTGAATTGGGATCTGAGTGATGTACCACCGCATCTGCATCAGCCCTTAGCAGAGGGCTGAATTTGTGAATCAATGAGAAAGATCCTCATTTCCAGAGAGCTGGGGAGACTCTACTGGAGCACAGCATGGAGGCACCATGGGCAGGACTGTCAACTACCTCACTCTACGATAGCATTGCAACCCTCCTGCCCACCCAGAGCTTCACTCAAGTTCCCTTAGGGGCTCAGCTAAAAACAATTTGAGGGACTGGGCAGACCAGCACTCCCAGTCAGCCTTTACAAGAGTCTTTGCATCACCTGGCATGCCCTGCTCTCTCTTTCCCAGGGTGGAGCTCTGGGGACGGGGGTGGCTACAGGAGCAGTCTTATCCCCTTTATTCTACCAGCATCTGAGAGCCAGTCACCATTCAGCTCATTTTACCCTCAGGAACCAAGACAGAATTTTCCTGCCCTTGAGAAGTTCACAGGGAAATGGGGGAGATAAAAACAGAACTTGCGATGAAATTGCAGTATTGCCGTTAAAATGGTATGCCTACAGAAGCAGCTGCTCAGGAAGGAAGTGATTTTCTCCATCTGGAGGCAGGTCAGGGAAGAGGCTTTCATGTTAGAAAGGCTTAAGAAATATGTTGAAGTGCTAGAACAGGATTTTGAAGAATGACTAGAAGTCTGCCCAGCAGATACTGTGGGGAAAAGCATTCCAGTTAGAGGTCTGTGCAAAGGCTGGGGCCCCAAACCTTCAGGCTGTTAGCAAGCAATGTGTGCTTGATTAGTGTTGGTTAGGTGACAGGGAGGTAGGAGTCAGGGACCCAGGAGAGGAGGCTGGGAAGGTAGGCAAGGGCAGAAAATGGAGAGCTCTATGACAATGCAAAGGAACCTGAACCTTGCCCTGAATGCAATGGCTTTCCACTGAAGAACAGCATGGGCTGTCACATTTTTTAAATGCAAGACATAACAAAAAGGATTCCCTGTCCTGTTCTTCCCTTGATCCATTTTCTACTTCCTAGCCCTACTATAAACTCAAAAATAAACCTCACTTTTGCCTTCTGCTGCTCTGATTTCTCTTTGTCTACTCCAAACTGGGTATAAATTTAAAAAATAAGTCAATGCACCTTGCTGCACCCATTCTCCCCAACTCCTTACCTCGATGATTGTTGGGGCTTCTTCACTGAGCAACCAGATTCACAGCCCCAAAGACTGTCACACTGGAAGGTTCTTGGAAGCCATCTACAAGCCCCCTTTCCTGGGGCCCACTTTAAGGAGGAAAGCTCTGATGCTCACAGAGGAGAACTTTCCCAAGTGCGCACAGATCATCAAGAATATGAATGGGACTCGCTCAGTTTTTCTTTCCCATATTTCAGGTCAGCTCATTACATCGCTGTTCTGGGAAGAAACGTTAGTCCTGAACAAAACTGTGAAGTTGGAAATTTTGTCTTCCAAGCCCTCCCCCTGAAACTTCTCCTGACTGTGCCCCCTCCTCCCTGCTGTGGTCCTTTCACTTGTTCCCAGCTCCCCAGCTCACAGAGCCTTCCTGGTGACCAAGACCTAGTCTAGAACCCCACCCTGCTCTCTCTGAGAAAGGTTCCTGCTTTTCCTCATGACCTTTTTTGTTCTACCAAAACTACACTGCTCCGTGTTCCATTCCCTCCATTACATGAGTTCTTTCCAAGGAAAAGTAGAAACTTCACTAAACCAAGAACTGGAGGATAATGTTCCAACTCTATCACTTCCTCAGACATTGTGCAAACCCATTAGTTTCTTCATGTGTAGCTAAGGTTTATGTTAAACTCTTTTAATGTCCCTTTTATTTCCGAGACTCTGGAATTCTAATTAATCCTGTGGCATGGCAGGCTGGAGTGAGCTCTTTTGGGCTTAAAGGAACCCGTTATGCACATCTCGTCCCAACTCCCATTCTGTGTTGGTAGCTTGAAGTCAGTCATGGGGGCAATATTTACCCCTTGGAAACAGGCAAATGCTACAAATTCAAACTATTTTGGAGGGGGGTGGACGGGCTTCCTAGCACCCTCCTTGAATCTATTCTCTTATATCTCAATCAAAAGCCGATATCCACATTCTCACAAAGACTCCTGAAAGCAAATGTTGCCTTAACCCAAAAGAAAGTGGTATTTCTGTTAGTACCATAAGTAGATGAGAAGGTACATTTAAGGTGACACCACATGGCTTTTCATTTACCACTCCATATCTTTGGTTCATGTTTTTCTTTCCACCTGGAATTCTGTGCCCCATTCATCCATTTGTGAGGCTTAAAATTCCACTACCAAAATTTTACAAGCCAGCTTCATAAAATGTTCACCAGTTCCCTAATCAAGATTCCATTTTCTCTGCTCTGACTTGTAGAATAACTGCATGCACACATTTCTTTCTCCATCTGGACAGTAGTTTTCCTGAAAGCATGAACTGTATATTCCCCACTTCCTCCCACAAATGGGCTAACAGAATATCCTGCAAACAATGGGTGTTCAATAAATATCTGGGGCAATGAGAAGCTCAGCAGCTAGCAGACGTGCAGAAAGCATATGCTTTCTTTTTATTATAAACTACTTTTGTTGGAAATATAGTGCAGCTTATGATAATGCATTTACATAATGAAAATGACATATTTTCAAAGCCTCCTCTCTCCCTATTCCTTATTCCCTCATCACTACTCCCAACTTAAGGTAAACAGTATTACCAGTTTGATGTGTATCCTTCCGGAAGAGTCTAAACATATATAAGCACCTGTGTCTGTGAATTGACCATTTTATTTTGCACAAATGGAACCGCACTGTTCTGTAGTTTTTTTCCTTAATATGTCTCAAACAGAGTTTCATCAACACAACTAGATGAACCTCATTCTTTATCAAGGCTGTATGTTAGTCCATCTTTTTGATGGATCATATTTTATGTGACCAGTCCTCTACTGATGGAAATTTAAGTTGCTCCCTGTCTTGGATATTACCAAAAATGCTACAATTACTATCCCTGCACATCCATCTTTGCCCACATGTACAAGTACATCTGTGAAAAACATACTTTAAAAAGAAATTGCTGGATCAAACAGTAATACATTTTTAATTTGGATAGCTATTGCTGTATTTTCTCCCAAACACATAGAGACCTGAAATGCTGCTATTCCTCCAGCAATCTTTATCTGCTTCTTCATTCTTACCTATTGCTTGCTTCCACCCTTTCTGGCATTAGAAGCCACTGTCATTACATTAGCAATAGTTCCAGAAACACACAGAAAGTCACAGAACCAACAAGCTTTCTGCCGCCATGGAATGGGGTTGGTCAAATCCCTCATTGCTCAAATGAGCCTAAACAGGTGTACCTTTTGACATTATTTCTTTAAACACATCCAGTTCATTTTCTTGAAGCTGCTTCATATCATTGCCCATAGATCAACAGCCAAGATAGAGAGGAGACCCAGCACACATTTACGAGTCACCTTAGCCGCTCCCTCCAGGGCAAAGAAGAGGGGCACCAGTGGGTGCAAGTGACACTTCCCCATCTGTCTCTGGCAGGCAAGGCATGGGCTCCCTCTTTCTCTGATGTCTCTGATTTTTTTTATTACTATAAGTTATGGGGTACATGTGTAGAACATGCAGGTTTCTTACATAGATATACACGTGCCATGGTGGTTTGCTGCACCCATCAACTTGTCATCTACATTAGGTATTTCTCCTAATGCGATCCCTCCCCCAGCCCCTGACCCCTGACAGGCCCCCTTGTGTGATGCCCCCATGTCAGTGTGTTCTCATTATTCAGCTCCCACTTATGAGTGAGAACATGTGGTGTTTGGTTTTTTGTTCTTGCGTTAGTTTGCTGAGAATGATGGTTTCCAGCTTTATCCGTATACCTGTAAATGACATGAACTCATCCTTTTTTATGGCTACAGTAACCAAAACAGCATAGTCCTGGTACCAAAACAGATATATAGACCAATGGAACAGAACAGAGGCCTCAGAAATAACACTACACATTTTCAATCATCTGATCTTTCACAAACCTGACAAAATAAGCAATGGCGAAAGGATTCCCTATTTAATAAATGGTGTTGGGAAAACTGGCTAGCCATATTCAGAAAGCTGAAACTGGATCTCTTCCTTACACCTTATACAAAAATTAACTCAAGATGGATTAAAGACTTAAAAGTAAGACCTAAAACCATGAAAACCCTAGAAGAAAACCTAGGCAATACCATTCAGGACATAGGCATAGGCAAAGATTTCATGACTAATACATCAAAAGCAATGGCTACAGAAGTCAAAATTGACAAATGGGATTTTTTAAAACAGAGAGCACGTATTTATTTTTCAAGGTAGGTTTTCAGTTTAATTCTGCATGTCACACTTCAAGAGGCACAGGGAAACTGAAGATTAGGATAGGGTTTGGTGCTACACAGATGGTATTAAGTCATAAACCCATAAATTCCAGAATCCTGCCCTTCTAATATCTACTCTGCACTGTGGAGTTTCAAAGTAGGAAGTTATTCCCAAAGATGACTGGCAAGATGAACAAGGATATTCTTTTCACAGCTGGGTGAGTCCTTAATGTGCTTGACAGTCACACTGGAGCGTGGCTGCACACACACACACATAACCCACACGCACACGCACACACACTCACATGCTGACAGCCAGAGTGGGGCCTCTTGCTCCCAATTCCAAGATAGCTGGGTCAACAAAGTAGTGTTGACTGGGCAGCAAGCACAGAAGGAGTAGAACAGAGAAAGCCTATTTGAGCCTGCCCTAAGGACTCCAGTCCTGCCTGGCCTCCTCACTTCACAGTAGCCAGACGGCAAAGGGGACATCACACAGATGTTGTGGACATTTCACCCACAGAGGCCTTCCTCATTGGAAAAACATGTCCCGATGAGTGTCCTGGATCCTAAAGTGGCAACTGTCCTCTCTTGGGGGTGAGCTAGGAGGGGAATGTGCAGAGGGGCAGAAACATTGGAAGGGGCATGGGCAGATGTCTTCCTCAACAACCAGCACGGCAAAGGAAAGTGTGTTTTCTAAGGCATGGACCCCATCTCTCACTGGACACCGTTGTTTTCACATTCCCAGTGACTAGCATGAAACAGCCCACTGAGGACTTGATTTGGAAGAAAGAAGCCTCAAAGAGGACAAGATCACTGTCTTTTTACTGAAAGGTATTAAGGAGAAGAGCAATGAATGTATTCTGTGCATTTCCAGGGTAGTCGTGGCCGGGTAGGTAGAAGCTATAGACAGACAGATTTCAATCCTATCTAAGAAATGCTTGCAATAGATTATTCCATACAAGGAATAATCTGCTTCAGGAAGTCGTGATTTTGCCATCACTGGAAGCATTGAATTATAGACAGAAGTGTTCTAGCAGGGTTTTAAGGATTAGGAGCTTGAACTGGGTAGATTTTTAAGATTTTATAACCCTGGGAATTAAAGATTCTATGAAATGTCCCTTCCTGCCCAAGAAAATTGTGCTTGATTCCATTCAACACTCTACTCCTCCAGCATCCTACTCAAGTCTGTGTACATTCAAGGCCTGTCTGCAGCAGCTAGAGGAACATGAGCCTCAGTAAAGAGCTGCTTTTTTTACCCAAGGAATATCCATTCTCCAAATAGAGGACTGGAACCTTTTGTTTTTTCCTTTCCTCTGTAACAAAGTGGAACCTGGGTTAAGTCATTAAGCCTCATGCTCAATTAGAAGCTTGCTCACTGTCTATAGCAGGGGCAGGGAGGCAGGCTGTGGCATATTGGTGAGATCCTGAATAAATATTTTATCTCCAGCCTCAGCAGAGGTGGAGAAATGGACCTTTCAGAGATGAGCGGGCCATGGAGCTTCCTATTGGCAGTGCCGCCTGTTTAGAGGAGAAGGGGGACTTGTCATTCCACTCGGGTCATCAATCTTGAAGCCTGAACCACTCCAAACCTAGGTCCCCTAGAGTCAGAATTTGACAAATGGCAAAATAAACTCAGCATGTGCAGATGAATGAGGGGGGGCCCAGCTATTAAAAAGCCATTGCCATCTTCCCGCAACTGCATCACCCATCCTCCCTCAGCTGCTGGTGTGGGCACCCGGTGGGTGCACAGACAGGCACCTGCGCTGGTTAGCAGCTCATCCCAGGCTTACTTCTGTACCCCCACCACTCCTATCAGGGACTGCCCTCCAGGCATCATGAGACCCTCAAAATTAAAACCAGTAACTAGTCAGCAAAGATGAAGGCCCATGGGAGGAGGCGGAGAAGATTGGTGATGCCACGAGCTAGTTATTCACTGGCAAGGACCCTGGAGTGCAAATGGAAAAAAGAGGAAGTGTGGGTGTCGACTGCCACGATGAATGGTGCAAGCTTGGTCAATTTGTTCAGTGAGGGAAGACAATGATAAAATTAATGAATTGTGCTTCTGTTAAGATTTCCAAATCCATGTGGTTTTAGCTTCAGCCTTGATTCTGGCCTCAAAAATAAGTGTGTTAATTGGGTGTGTGAGTGACCTCCAGCATAGTGACATCTCAGAAGATGTGCATGACTGATACCAGGGAGCCAGGCTCAGCCAACTCTCAGGTGCTAACAGCAAATGCAAGGCAGAACCACCCCCAACACCCTTCAGCAAATGAGCACTGAGCCCAGAAGTGCTGCCTGGTAGAATGGCATGAACTACTGCTCTCTGCTCTGAGCATAGGCTGCAGCTGGCCTCACACCGCCATGGAAATAATTTTCTTTATTGAAGGTAGCTCAATGCCATTGCCTCCACCAGGCCCACACAGGTTCCAGGCAGAATAGAAAGGAGTACAGCCTTCTCCTCAAGTACCTTGGGTTTTTCAATCAATTCCCAAGAAGATGTCTAACCTCAGCATTTCAGCATCATGGGGACAAAAAAACGTGATCAGAATCCTTTCTCTTTCATCCGCTTCACTCTCTCTGCTTACTCTTTTAATCTCTCTCTCTCTCCCTCTCTCTCTCTTTCCCCTCCAGCTCTCTCTCTTTCTCAGTCTCTTCTTCTTGATCCCCATCTTGTGTTTAGCTCCGGTGTGTAGTATGAGGCCCTGGATGTTCCCAACATACTGATTGGCTGCTGCAGGCTTGAAGTCTGTGGGCAGCGAAGGGATTTGGACCATCTTGAGTTGAATGAATTATCTCTTTCTCTCTCCCTCAGAAAAATCCAAAGACTCTCAAATGAAAATACAATGGGCTCTAATGTCCACGGGTTCTACATAATTAACTAACCTCAGATTAAAATACACAAAAATAATAAAAATAACAACTCATAACAAATAAAAATATAACAACTGCTTGCATAGCATTTCCATTGTATTAGTTATTATAAGCAACCTAGAGATGATTTAGAGTATATGGAAGGATATGTGTAGGCTATATAAAATATGATGTTATTCCATATCAGATTTGAGCATTGACAGATTTTGATGTCCTGGAGGTGTCTTGGGCCAATACTAGGTAGATTCCAAAGGATGACTCTACGGGAAAGCTGTTGAATCTTCCAGTCCAAGTGTGTCATGTTTTAACCAAGCCTCAGAGAGGGTAGGTGATTTGCCTAAAGTCAGAAAGTCAATCAGTGCAGCCAAAGGGAAGGCTGAGATTCTATCCATGTCCCCACAGGGCGGTATGACTGCCCTCCACTAGCGTGAGGACAGTGCCTGGACTGCACATCTGAATACCACAGTCAGATGGTCAGTCCCACCGACATGTGAGGAGGGTATCTGAACTAGCAGTAGCCCGGTTGGGAAACCAAACTGCATGTCCTAATTAGAAGAAAGGAGAGGGAGAAAGAGGAGCCATGGAGAAGAGGGGTCAGAGGAGAGGAAAAACCTCTTTGGAACCTGTTTGATCTGCATATCTGGAGAACGTTAAAATATGTCATTTTGAAGAGCAGAGTGGGGCCTAATGTGATTTCAGTGACAGAACCAAATTAAAATTTAAAAGAGAAATGAAACGTGTTCAGCATTCTCAGTGCAGATGGACCTTGCTAAGGACCAGGTGTTGCTCCCTTTCCCAGAGTCCTGGAAGACCCTGCAGCACCTGCCCTCAGATTCCCAATGGCCTCAGTGGGCACTTGAGCCTAGGGGTAACTAAGAAAGAGGAAAGCCCCACCATGGCAGGACTTGACCCCCTCTAGAGAGGTCCTGGTAAAGCCCAGTCGGCAGCTGCTATGCTAAGAACAATGAAGAACTGCCCAGCCAACTGGCCAATAGAAAGCCTGCTCAGCCTCATCCTCCCACAGCTCCAGTCCTCCTCCCCTCCACTTCCTTCTCCCCTGGCCAATAAGCATTATCAACCTCCCAACCTAGAACATCCCCTTCCTCATTCCACCACACCCAGACCATCACTGCATCCTCTTTTCTCTACCTACTGGATTCTCTCTGCACTGCTCACTCCAGCCTCCTCGCTGTCCCTGCATGGTCTAACCTCTCCCACTCTCCCCTCCTTTTCGGGTGTGGCCGCCTAACTAGCTCCTTTTCTTAGTCTTCCTGCCTCCAATGTATACACTCAACAAGTACCTATGGCGTGTACCTTCCTTGTGTCGGTCTTAAGTTGGAGAGCCTCACAGGGTTAGGAGGAGAGTAGGCCACTGGGCTGCTGCAGGAACAAGACTTCAGGAGGACCTACTCTTGGGCTCCTGCAAGCTCAGGGCCCATGTGTGGGAGTGAGGGTCTCCTCAAATGATGCTCCTTAGGCACCTCCCCTGCCTCCCTATAGTCCTGGCCCTAAAACCAAGATAAGATAAAATAGAGTGATCTTTGCCCTTGCAGAGCTTGCATGCCAGGGAGAAACCTAAGAATTGAATGAACAAACCCCTAAAACAACCTGGGCCAGTGCTAGAAGGAGCAGGGCAGAGTGCTGGGAGAGAGAGGGCACAGGTGGGCCTGATCCAGTCTCCGGGGGTCATAAAAGGTTTCGTTGAGAAAGAATATTTGAGCTGAGAGCTAAAGAGTGAGTGGGATCTAATGAAGACAAGGCTGGAAAAAGAATGGGCCAAGGCTGAGCACATGAAAATCTGCAGAAAAGAGTAGACAGTATGAAGATGCAAAAGGCTACTGGGAGAATGGCCATGGCAGGATATGATGCTGGGAAGAAAAAAAAAATGGGCCTAGGCAAGGCCTTGTTGGCCAAGAGAGCCAGGCAGAAGGCTATCAGTGTAGTCCTGGTGAGAAACGGCAGTGGCTTGCACCAGAGTGACAGCAACAGAGAGGGAGAGAAGTGGCCAGCTTGGAGAGATAGTTAAGAGGTAAAATTGACTATATTCAGGCTGCAATCAGGACCTAGTTGGGGACATTTAAGAAAGCTTGTTGATTGATCGATGGTTACTCATTGGTACTAATGGCTTTAATCAAGGAAAAAGATCTCAATAAAAACAAATGATTAGTCTTTATAATAGAAATGTCAATGGGCCGTTAATGAATGAATTTGCTAATTCCCTGCCGAGGCTTTCAGTCTTGGATGAGAACACTCAGGACCTTAACCCTGAGTCAGAGCTGCTGATTTGGGGGCTGTGTCACACTTCACTTGACCCCAAGAACCTTGGAAACACATCCCAGGGGAAAGCATGATGCTCCCCAATGGCACCCCCTATGTCCCCATCTCTGGAGAACCCTGCTCATCAGCCTCAGTCCTCAGAGGCCAAATGCCTTTAAGGCGCAGAGACAGTAACCCCTCATTGGGAACAAGTAAGAACACAGAGTGGCTTGTCCGTAGCACCTTAGCTTTGCTATGGACAGCAGGTTGGGGGCTCTTTGCACACTCTTCTCATCTGGATTAGCCAATAGCTGCTCTCAGTCCCCTGGATTCTCTCACAGCTCCAGTTCCTGACCTACTGCTAGTTGCACAGAGCTCCTTCTTTGCATGCAAATTCACAATTCCTTTTATCTCTCTGGCCTTGGACTTATCATAGGGCACCAACGTCTCCCACTTCTCATTGCTCCTCTCACACTCTCATAAGCAAGAAAGATGATCCAGGCAGCCTTCCTCTATGTCTATGTTTATCCACTCAGCCTCAGAGATAGGCCTACACCCAGCCCAAAGGCCACAGAAAAAAACAGAACCTTTGCCTCATCGTGACTATTTCATAGTTTTGCCTCATCAAGACCAGGATTTTAATTCTGACTCTGCCTCTCCTCTGTCTGATCTTGAGCAAATGATTTGACTTCTCTGAGCCTTCCTCTCTCCAAAGGAAGATTAATGTGGACTTGAAGGACTGTTGCATAAGGAGGACAGGAGGCCACACGTGTGAAATACTTAGCCCAGTGCCTCATCCATGAAGGCTCACAGTAAGTCAGCACCCCCTCCCTACCCCTCTGCAGTTACCATGAACCATGTGAAGGCAGATCAGGAACCATCATATTCATGACATCGTGGTGATCAACAGCATTCCAAGAACCATGTGGATTGGTACAAAGATGATGGGGCCTGAGCTGCTAGACAGTTGTGCTGGGCAGTCATACAATAAACTCTTCACCCTTTTCTTTTTAGCCTGAGAAAAAGCAATAGGATCAAGGATGGATGAAAACTGGTCCAACCAAGGCTCAGACTGAACAAATCAAAAATAATAAGCAGGAAGAGCCAGTGCCCAAATGATACAGCTTCGAGGTTTTTGTTTTTTTGTGTGGTTTTGGTGGGTTTTTTTTTTTTTTTTGCGTTTTTCTTAGCTTTCACTCAAACCATAGCACTCACAGATTTGTTCAAACCCTAACCAAATGTTTTCAGATGGCTACTCATAAGATTGTGATCTCTCTTATTTATGGCACCCTAGAGTTGGTGAAGCCATGTCACTTTTATCTCATTTGACCCTCACAGTGATGCTGCAATGTAAAGTGGAAGTGATTATCCCATTTCACGATGAGGAAGCTGAGACTCATCATGGTCTGGCCAAAGATACCTTGCTCCATCACTTGTTCATAATCACACAGTGAGTCTATGGTAAAGCTGGTCCTTAAGCCTGGGTCTGTAAATGCCAAGGCTCTTCATTTTTTTCTTCCTCTTGCCCCTCTGGTTCTTAAATCACTGAATCAGAATAAAACTACAATATCAAACTGCTATCTGCACCCCACTGGAGCAGATAGATGAATGGGTGCACTCCAGGCCTAAAAGAATCCATAATACCTTTCTTTCCCTTCCCTGCCAGCTTCTCTTCCTCCAAAATCAGCCCAGCAGGAAGGCTCACTTGCCCAATAAGGGAGGCTGTTTGAAAACTCTCATCCAATTACCATTTTAATTAACATCAGATTGACATAATGACAGTCCAGTTCTGGAAATCTGGCCTGAGTTGCAACGATATTCATTTGGGGGTTCACAAATGGAGAAGCTCTTTTTCTTTTTTTTTTTTTTTTTTACCATCTCAAAGTTTTTCTAATCACTGGAGGACAAATGGTAACAAGCATATAATCCAAACTCAAAACAATAGGGTTGAAAATTGCTATTCTAATGAGGATTCTGAGGAGGGCTGCCAGGAAGACCACACACACTAGCCCAGGCGGAGTTGGCCGGCCTGGAGTAGCAGCCTATGTTTATTGTGGTCTGTAGCATCAACTTGATTGTGGCCTTTCATGCATCGTGGCCATTTGTTCATTCACTCGTAATTCAAATATTCTTTCACCATTTCATAGTCATGCTTTCACTTTCTTTTGCATTCATTGGCTTATCCTTCGTTCATTTATTCAATCTTCTGTTCTCTCATTTACTCACCACATATCCATTCATCCGACAAATATGCTATGCTGTCTTCTATGTGCCAAACACAGTTCCAATAAGCATCTACTGGCATCCACTTCAGTCTTAGACATCTCCAGCTGGATATGAACATCTGCTCTTACAGAGTTTACAAAACCATCCCCAACCTATGAAGAGCTGCAGAGGAAAAGGTACTATGCTGGACACCTCACCTCACAAAGATGATACAGTACAACAGGCATGGATGAAGAGAGAAGTGACCTGAGGGCAACCAGCTTAGGGAAGGGCCTTAACGAATATGATAGTCCAAGACTGACAAAAAGAAGGCAACAGATGGGGAGAAGATTGGGCATGAGAACCTCATGACAAGGACAAGCACTGAGACCACAGCCTGATCTGATGGGACGGGATGGGAGGCTGGAGACGAGCCACAGTCATGGGGCTAGGAGCAGCTTACCAGGGGGGCTTGAGTCCCTCTAGAAGCAGTAGTTCTCAAGTCCTGATCTGCAGAAGGATATGTTGCTGACCCAAGCTGGATTATTATTTTTTTCCCAATTCAGAGAGAAAAATAATAAGCTAAATGATAGGCTTCTTGAAATTGATATGTTTTTCTCTCATATATGTTTCTAAACCCTTAGTGCTCCTTACTCATCTAGACAAGGGTCTACTATAAGAGGGTATCCAATTCAGCACAAAACACATATTTTTAATTTAGAGCAGCATGTTCCAGGGCTGTGATTTCTGAGTGCTGTGGCCCCTCATCATTTTGCCCACTGTTGCTAGAAAGGGTGTCTGGTAAGAAGATATCTAGAGTGTCCAGGCTTAGAAGAGTCAGCGTTTAGAGCTTCATTGCTACCTGTCTCAGGTGGCTACAGTGTATCACACCATCATCTTTGAAGCTGACTCCTAGGCTGACCATCTGCCAATTTCCACGCATCCTCAATGGTGTGAACTGTAAGTCTAAAGCCACTGTAACTGAATGGAACAGACATGGTCCTGCTGAGGGGTGGTAGAATGAACTGCCCTGAGCTGATTTGTACTGGTGCATGTTGGCCTGAACTGGATCAACTGGGCAGATTTGGACAAGTGGAAACTGGGGGTGGGCTGAATCAAGCCAAACAGTGCTAGAATAGAACAAACTCGGCCAAGAGGCCACCCAAACTGGTCTGGAATCCTGGAGGATCAGTTGTTCCTAAAGCCAGGCTCAAATTCATTTCTGAGGCTCTATTCTAGCTCTTTTCATGCCCCTCCCCCAGGTGTAAGACAAGTGGTCCAGCTCCCTCAGACTCCTCCTCCTCCGCAAAACTCTCCTTTACCAGAACTTCAGAAGATACTGCTGCCTGCTGCGAACGCTCCTCTCCTAACCACGATTCTATTTGATCTGGATGAATTACTTGGTGGTGGAGAGGTGAGGGAATAAGAGAATAGGAGTACAATGACCATGGCTGAGACAAGGCTGATGCCAACTTCAAACATCTCTATCATTCTCTCCAGTTCTGGCCAAACTCCTAATGGTGTTAGGGTTATTGTAAGGCTACCCTTGGAGCTTTCTCAGACAAGGTGTTACGTCTGACCCCTAGTCTTTCCCAAAGGTGGGAAGGAAGGGCTCTACATAGAGCTCCTGGCTCTTTGAAGGTCACTCCAGTTTCTGTGTTGATGCCCCACTGCAGATGCCTCTCACCTCACTTTGGGAGCCATGCCTTGAATATTGAAGTTGATGACCTCTGGAGGAAATTCAGGAATGGAACTTTTTTGAAAAAAGAATTTATTTTTTAGACCGAATCTCACTCTGTCACCCAGGCTAGAGTGCAGTGGCATGATCTCGGTTCACTACAACCTCTGACTCCCAGACTCGATCACTTCTCCCACTTCAGCCTCCTTAGCAGCTGGGACTATAGGTGCGTACCACCACTCCTGGCTAATTTTTTGTATCTTTGGTGGAAACAGAGTTTGTCCATGTTAGCCAGGCTGGTCTCGAACTCCTGAGCTCAAACGATTCACCCGCCTCAGCCTCCCAAGGGGCTGGGATTACAGGCACGGGCCATCAAGCCCAGCCAGGACTGGAACATTCTGTACACACCCTCTTCCCTGGGCTCTCTGAGCATTGCCTAGACATTTATTTACCCTGTCCTCTCTCATCTGTCACTCTGTGGCTCCCCTCCTTCCCCACTTGTGTAGTTTTTCCATTCCACTGCCTTACCCCTGAGACATCAAAGTTTTCTTGATTGTTTTGCAAAGATCAGATCGGTGCTCTGTGGTTTCCAGACCTCTTCTCCAAATCTACTGTTTGTTTGTTCAGTTGTTTATCATCAATTTTCATCCAGGGTGTGGAGGATAAAGGTGTTATTCCTCAGTGGAACAGCGGAGAGAAAGGAGGATAGTTACTATGTGTGTTGTCAGGCATCTAATAAATACTGAATAACTTTTTAAAATTGAGTTACCTACTATAGCATCATTTTACATATGCCTTGTATTTGTAAGTTAATGTTTATCCTGCATTTTAAAGATGCACAAACTGAGCTCACATAGCTCAGTACCGGAGACATAGTCACACCTGCGTCTGGCCTCTTTTCACTACATTGTACTGAAGTATCCTACCCTCCCCACTACCCTTCACCTATGACTATAGCCCAGCATGGAAGAGATGGAACCAAGTCTGCCTGTTCCTGGTGTTGCCACCACTGCATCACATGAACATGACATTTGTTGGGGAGCAAAAATCAGAACAGAAAAGGAAAGCCACAAAATGCAACAAAGGTTGGTTTTTGAATTAAGCTAGTTTCTCTGTTTTTTAAAGACAATTCAGTCAAATTGATTAATGTGCATAGGTCCCACCGCCATCTCCTGCATGTCAAACTCTGCCCAGGATCTGAGCAAGACAGGAAACTCGTGGGAAGTCATTCCCCAAGGCTGTCGCGTACATGTGGCACTCTTTTTCTAAAGGGGAAGGAAGCCACAGATTTGGAACTGGTGTGGTCTTGGTGGCCCCAAATGCCTGCCTACCACGAACAGGAAGGATTTGGAAGTGATATCATCAGGCTGACATTTGGAAGCCATTAGGCACCTTCTCATTGGCTGGGTTGCCAGCTGATACACTCCTTGTCTCAGCCTGGCATTTGATACAATACCTAAGTTGACCTGGCTAGAAACTCTAGGGTTGCTACCAAGCCAAGCCAGTCCCAACCTGGCTCCCAGAATTCCTTGGGCTTGCTTGGCTTGCAGGTTCTGATGTGTTTGCATTAAATCTATTTAGAGTAAATCATTTATCCAACCTAATTTTCCTCATCTGCAAAGGCCTGAAGCTCAAATTGTTTCTCTAATCAGACAGTTTCATTACTAACTTTATTTTATTAATTTTTTATTAATGTGACTGGGATCCTATAGAACTTTTCCTCTTTTCTCTATCACTTGAAGAAAATATAAAGTTGAGAATTTTAGAGAATTGGGCCCATACTTGCCCTGAGTGATGCATTATGGGAGTATCAGGAGGATGGTTCTGGGGATGGGAAGAAAAGACAGCACTTGAAGGGAGTCTTAAAATGATCAAGAGCCATTAGCCAAATGGATCAAAGATACCACACAGTTAATAACAATGGTTGTCATTATATGAGTGCCTGCTGGTTCCAGTACAGTTCTGAGAGCTTTAGTGTAAAATAACAGTTATTAGAACAAACCCTGGAATCAAAGTGTCTGAGTTCAAATCCCAGATCAGCCACTTATTATTGAGTGACCTTGGGCACTGAGCCATTGGCCTTTTCTCCACGCTGATTTTCTTAGAGAACTCTTAGTTCAATGCCCAATTCATAGGCGAATGCTCAGTAAATGTCAGCTATTGCTATCATTATCTCTTTTGCTCCCACCTGCTACAGTAGGTAATATTGTCTACATTATACAAGTGAAAAAAATTAAGAGAGAAACTAAATAACTGAATTACATGGCTAGAAAATGGTAGATCTAGGAAGCTAGCTTTCCTTGACCTTGAACTCAAGTCTTTCAGACTCAGAATCTGGCATTCTTTCCACAGTGTTTCACTTTCTCTACTTCCTTCTCTATTTGAGACTGGAGAAAGGCCAAAACATTAGTCTATTATAACTTTCATCATTTTCAACATCTTCTGCAAATACAGTTTCCTGAACAGTCCTTTGATTTTCCAGAATTCTCTAGGCTCTCATTATACTTGTAAACTCTTTAGGGGTAAGAATATACCTTCCACATCTTTATGGATTCCATGGTCTTAATAAGTACTCCTCACATTGTGGGATTCAGAACATAATTTAGCAAATGCTTGCACAGCCCTTACCATCTGCTGGCCACTGTTCTAAATGTTTTACACATTTCAATATATTTAATCCTCATGGCAGCTCTCTAAGGAGGCTATTGGTGTTATTCTCATTTTATAATCAAATAAACAGAAACACAGAAAGCTTAAAAACTTGTACAGGGAAACACAGCTAATAAGAAAGCAAGCCAGGATTCAAACTCTGCATAGTGCTGTGTTCTGTGCTTGACAGAACAAAAGAAAAAGCAATCAGAACCTTGAGGAAAACCCAGTCTTGTACAGATAAGACTTGGCCCACACATCATTATTTATAATTTATGCCCCATCCACATTGAAACAGGAATGTTCGCAGACTGCCTTGAAAGAGCTGAAAGTGTGCATCAGACACAGCAGCTTAATACTCCCATATCAAGTCTGTGGGCGGATGCACAAGTGAACTTTGCTTCTGGAATATTCTTACCCTTGAAAAATTCCCAATTGCTCATCAAGCTTTATCTATATCAATTATACTCACAGATTTTAATGTATGGAGGTGACTGAGTATGACACAGAGAGGCCAATGACACTGAAAGAATTTATTACTTACATTTCCCAAGAGGAAGGTGCACACCACTCCACACACAGCCACAGTGGAAAACACCAGGTTGGGTCAGGAGGCAGAAGGAGCCAGGGGAAAGCCTGGCCCAGGATTTTTTCATGGAAAGAGCCTGTTTTGCATTTTCCATTGGAAAGGGAGGGCAAAGGAAAGTTTACAATTGTCTAGTGTAAATAATGTTGGCAGGCTCGGGCTGGCAGGGTGGTCTCTAACTGTCTGGTACCTGGCCCCTGGGTGATTAGAGAAGAGAAATAATGTCTCCTGGGGTGTAAGAGCCAGAAAGAGAATATAGTTCAGGGCATGGGCTCTGAACTGGTTAGTTTACACATGAAAGGAGTGCTATCTCCAAGAATTGGCTAGTCCTGGGAGGGGCAATCTCTCTCCAGTTAGTGAGGTCACAAATGCCAGAGCATCCATAATACAGAAAGTAAAAAAAAAAAAAAATAGTTAATATGCTACTTTGGAAAGTTGTGCCCTATTTCTCTATTCATATTGTCTCTTTTTTCTAATCCCATAGCATCCAGAGCAGGTCCCTACTATGCAATTCTATTTGCAATTATTCCCATGTCTCCCTCCTCCATGGGGGCAAAGACCAGGTCTTACTCATCATTCCAACTCTGGAGATATGATGCCCTTGAGAAACATTTGGTGATTGAATGAATGAATGTGAGAGAGAGGCATGCAGCAGAGCAGAGAGCAGAGAAAACAGTTGTATCAGAGACAAGCTCATGCCTGTCCCTCCACTCTAACATTAGCCCAGAGTGTCCTGGCTTTCAAGACAAAAAAGAAAAAAAGAAAAGAAAAGAAAAGAAGAAGAAGAAGAAGAAGAAGAAGAAGAAGAAGAAGAAGAAGAAGAAGAAGGAGAAGAAGAAGGGGGAGAGGGAGGGGGAGGGGAAAGGGGAGGGGAGGGGGAGGGGGAGGAGCAGCCACATGAGTTCAGTAGCTCCCACTGCTTATCAAATAAGTCATTCAAGTTTTTTAGGACAGAAACTTTTTTTCTTGGTACTAAATTCTATAGGGTACTTGCTATATTGGGTCACATGGAAAAGACATCGAGTAGTAATATAATGGGTAATAGGGTAATATAATAGCCAGAAATACCTATATCATCTTTATATGGTCATTTCATTCATTGAACTTTGATAAAACTGAAACGATATTATGGTGACAGTGGCAAAAGCATTTCTTTGTGTATCTAGGATAAAGAAAGTGCAAACATTCTGCTCTCTGGGATTTCCACAGCCCAGAGGAGTGTGTGGTAACAGGATGCATATGTTGTCCCTCTTAGTGTCACTCAACTCAACATGCATTTGACAGGAACTGATGAGTTGTCAGGTCAAAACTGAGCTCTTAGGCAAGGGTCTGGAGTGCAACTGATTGGAAGTTGAGCCATCTGCTTCAGATGTTGCTCCTCTGTCCAGAGGTAGACAGCCTTTGAGAGGCTAAAAGCAAACTCATCTGGAGGCCTAGGATTGATTCTCTACCTCTGCTCTTGTCCTGAAAGTGTTGTCTGAGCCCTGACTTTTAGTCTTGTATTTATTTCTTATTATTTTGTTTGTTTGTTTGTTTGTTTTTTGGACAGCTTTATTGAGATACAATTTACATACTACAAAACTCATTCAAGTGTGCAATTCAACAATTTTCAGTAAACTTACAGAGTTGTGCAATCATCACCATAATCAATTTCATCACCCCAGAAACAAATCCCATGTTTGTTAATTTGCAGTCACTCCTAGTCCCCACCTCCAGTTCTAGGCAACCAAAAAGCATGCCTAGTCTTTTACTCTATCACTTAAACCTTTCCTTTCCCAAATTTGGCAACTCAAGCTGCTGAGGTCTTTTAAACAAGAATATCTCTCTATGTTTTATGGAAGTCAGTGCAAAAGACTTCCATAAAAAAGAGATATACCTAATGTAAATGACGAGTTGATGGGTCAGCACACCAACATGGCACATGTACACATATGTAACAAACCTGCACATTGTGCACATGCACCCTAGAACTTAAAGTATAATTTAAAAAAAGGTCAAAAAAAAGAAAGATACATGCACACATATGCTCATTGCAGCACTTTGCTAGTCACAGTAGCAAAGACAAGGAATCACCCCAAATGCCAATGAATGATAGACTGAGTAAAGACAATGTGATACATGTACACCATGGAATACTATACAGCCATAAGAAGGAACGAGATCATGTCCTTTTCAGGGACATTCATGAAGCCGGAAGCCATTATCCTCAGCAAACTAACACAGGAACAGAAAACAAAACACCACATATTCTCACTTATAAGTGGGAGCTGAACAGTGAGAACACATGGACACAGGGAGGGGAACAATACACACTAGGGCCTGTTGGGGGACAGTGGCGGGAAGAGCATTAGGGAAAAGAGCTAATGGATGCTGGGCTTAATACCTAGGTCATGGGTTAATATGTGCAGCAAACCACCATGACACACGTTCACCTATGTAAAAAACCTTCACATCCTGCACAGGCACCCTGGAACTTAAAAAAATAAAATAAAAAATAAACAAAGTCATGATAAAAAAGCCTTATCCAGGGTAAGGCAAAACCATAAAGTAGAGGAAAATATGGAGACTAAAAGTTGAGCCTGTGCATGGAGCCCGTGCATGGAGCCCTCTATACAATGTGGCCCCTCAGATCTAATCCCTCTTCTCCAGCCTACCAGCCACTTTCCCAGTGGGCTTGAGGCTTGCAAGAAACTTGGTCCAGGAAGAGTCAAACATCGACCCAAAGGAGATTTTGCAAAGACCTCCAAGAATATTTCTGGACAACGGCTTTCTTGCCTTGTGGAACAATATGGCCCTGGAGGAAACTGGAGTCAAAGAAGAGAATCAATTCTTTCACAATCTTCTGGGTCATTCGTGTCATTTAAAGATATCTGAAGCTCCCAGAAAGGTCACACTGTGGGAGAGAGACCTCTTATAACTTAATTTCCTTTTGTTACTTTTTGAACTTCATTTTCTCCCATCCTCACCTCTCTGCTATCTCCTTTCCAGGCCTGCCAAGTCCTGTTTATTAAAAGTGTTGTGTCCAATTTACCCAGCATTTAATTAAGCTGTCAAGTTGAAACAGGATTGTCTCCTGGGAAGCAAACAAAGATTTTATGGTCATTTAATTTTTGCTTAGGATTTAACATCCTACTTCTGGCATACTTAAAATTATTAATGAGATCCAGGAATTCTTGCCCATTTGTGTGCATTACAAGACATAAATCATTAAGCTCAATTAGGGGCAAGAGAAACTTGCAGAGTTAGAGCTGAGGTTGTATTCCATCACATCTATCCAATGCAGCCAAGTGATAGAGGCATGACCATCAAGGGCTGAGTGGGAAACAGACAAAGCAGGGCAGGAGAGGAGCCAGGAAGTGGCAGAGTTAGGGAGAAGGCATGGAGACAAAGGAAGGGATGGAAGAGGATAGCACTAGAATGGCAAGGGATCAAGGAATGGAGTTCAGATAGATGATCAGAGAGGGAAGAGGGGGAGATAAGAATTTGGGAGGTAGATTATAGATGGCAAAGCACACATTGGTAGTGCTTACCAGTAGTTCTGGTTCTCTTCTTCTTCCAACACAAGGGAAGATTATGCTTCTTTAGCCCTATGGAGTTAGGCATGTCTGTGTGACTTCCTTTGGCCAGTTAAATAAGAGTAGAAGTGACAGGTAGCCTTCCTGGATGGAAGCACTTCAAGGCTGGCATGTGATTCCCCTTGTGTTCTCCTCTGTTAGAGTGTTGAGATGATGATGGCATTCACATGGCCCCTGAGCCTAGACCCTGTCAGCCTGGGCCCCTGAGTCACAATGATGTGGCATCCCTCAGTGACCTGCTTTAGACATGTAGTGTGAGAAATAAATCTGTGTGTTTTAATCCACTGAGAATCCACTGAGATTTCGGAAGTGTTTGTCACCAAACCGTGTTGCCAAACCATCACAACTCAACCTATAGGCAGTTTGATAGCAGAGACACCTGCTTGTAAAAGAGAGCGGCTGGCAGGGGTGGCAGGGATGGGGGCAGGTAGGAAACAGAAAGAGTTAACAGTGAGGACAGATGAAAGGGAAGATCTGAACAACTTGAATTCTCAGCTCCTGGACAGTGGTTTGCATAGAATAGGCCTTGGAATGGAATCAAATGGTAATAAATGATCTTTTTAAGTCTTGATTGTATGTTGATTGCATGGTTCTAAGGAGATGCTACATTCTTTTCAGCTCTCAGAATAGAAGCTCCAGTTTTTTCCAAAAGAGAGATTTCTGGCTCATAAATCTCCCTATCATCAGGTATATTTCAGGAAGGGAGTGGAGTCAGAGATATCACCAACGCTCACAAATGACACAAATCTACTCCAGCCAACATTTACCCTCCACATTTCTCTTTAGCTTCTTCCCCTCAAACTCATTTCTACTGTCCTCTAAGCTCACTTCTTTTTGCTTGGTCTTCCCATACCAGAAGACTGATCTGCAGATAGTCCACATTGTTAAAATTTTAGACCCTGACGGATTCCCTGAGCACTGCTGCTTCCTCATAATGAGATCTTCAGCAAGGACATGTAGGTGGAACAAGGAGCCTGGCACCTCACACACAGAGAACCTCAGCCAATCTGTTAGCTCCCATCTCTCAGGTCCCTTCCATATATCCTACCTCAAGAATCTCCTATCAAGATGACTTTGCAGTTTGAGGAGAAAAGAGAGAAATTGGTGGGGAAACCAAATTTAGTGGTTTGCAGTCTTAACCCAGACCAACCTCCTCACTGGCAAGGAAGAAATTAATAATGTATGGTCTAGTACAGATATCTGGCCCAGACCTGTGCAGACAGGTCTCTATGGTAACCCAGGTCTGCTTATTTTGTTCCCTTCTCAGAGAAATTTCTTTGGAAGTTAACTAATGAGGCAGATAGGGTCCCAGGCTTGTCTGCAGAGTTCACTTTTCTATTCCCCCAAAAACTGAGGTTTTCAGTGCTGTGTAGGGCAGAGTGGTGGCCAGGGATGGTGTGGTCCTGCCCACCACTATCATGGTTCACACACACACACACACACACACACACACACTCCCTTTAGGAGAGTCGACTCTTGGGGGGCTTTCTGCCTGTGGCTTTCTCTCCCATCAGAAATGCCAGGAGGCTGCAAAAAGGATGCTTATGATGAGATTAAGGGGAAAGGGCATCATAAAACTGTGACCACACTGAAAGCAAAAGCTGATTCATAGTCACTGATGAGGTCTGGACGCCATGCCTGCATATGGTGGCCAGCATGCAGTGGGGAACAGACAATATTGGGATCTAGATGGTGATCGGAGATTTTTTGCTGTTGTTCCTAACACCACCCAAGGATGGAGAGTGGGTTGGTCTGGGTCAGGAGAGAGTGTAGAAGAGGGAGACAGAGGGGGAAGGGGGATGTAATCACTGGGAATTGCAAGGATGAGCCCTCCTCCTCATCGCCCCCCACCCCAGTGTGCCTTTGGCTATCCTCCAGTAAAGGAGTCTTGTCTGGTTGATTTTTTGAGGCCTAAGCAAACACGTTGTCAGAGATCCTTCGTTTGAAGTGAACATATTCCTTGTAATGCCATCTTGGCTAAAGTGGGATTTATAAGTAAAGCCCAGAGGCAGTAGAAAAAGAAGAGCCTCATGAAGGACAGAGCTCAAGGCCCAGGAAACCATCAGGAACCACAGCACCTCCAACCCCATATTTCTTTCCCTGGGACCATCTGATCCTTCATCTTCACTCATCTCTGTGTTGTATTCTCCTCTCTCTTTCTCCAGCCTGCTTTTCTCTGCTTCTCTGGATACACAGTAGAAAATGGCCACCACAAAATAGCAGCATCACTATCTGAACCTAAATCACCTGCAAGGCCTCTGTGGTGATATGTCCCAGTTATGACTCCCAGATTCCCAGAAGAGAGGAATGCAAGGCCCTTCACAGGGTGCCTAGCACACAACAGGAAATCAGTAAATGGTAGCTTGTTCTGGGCAATAAGACTTGAGTTGCCATCTTGGTTCTGTCTTCAGTAACTGAGTATCCCTAGGCAAGTCACTTCATCACTTTAAATCCTAGTGGTTTCTGAAAAAGGTGGCAATCATGTTGGCTGCTGCTAGCTCTGAAAGACTTTGTGAAGACCAAAGTGAAAAGGATGTGAAAAAACTCCACTGACTCTGAGGTTCAAGGGTGAGGGAGTTCACTCTCTCTTCATCATCACCAACACCATCATCACCATAATCACCATCACCAAAACCATCATCATCATCACCACCACCACCATCACCATCATCATCACTGCCATCATCACCTTCATCATTATTATAATCATCACCATCACCACCATCATCACATAATCACCTTTACTATTATCATCAGTATCATAACCACAATGACTGCTACCACCACCACCAAGAGGCTCAATGCTGTCTTGGTTCCAATGGGTTTCCAAAAGTCATGGGCTTGAAACTTTGTAAGTTATCTCTTCCCTTTATCCAGGGTGGCTTCGGAAACCTAGATTGTTTAACTCATGCTCTTTTATTTATTAGCTCACTCAACAAGTATTTAGTGGGCACCTGTCATATTCCAGGGCCCATTCTAAATGCTGGAGATACATCAGTGAACAAAATAGACAAGATTCTTAACTTCTTAGAGCTTTCATTCTAATGTAGAAGGGGAAGATAAACAATAAAGAATATACACAATATACAAATAAACTATATGGTATGTTAGAAGGTGGTCAAGCCAAGGAAAAACAAAAACATAGAGTCAGTTAATGTCAGGACCCCAAAGAAAGAGAACAGACAGAGGCATCTCCCTGTGCTTCCTCCATCCCCTGCACTGCTCCCACCATCATGGGAAACTTCATACTCTAATATTTTTTTTCCACTATGATCCTGATTGAGAAGGTCATTATTTGGCAAGTATAAATCACTGTGACTCAAAAAGAATAAGATTCGACTAAAGAAAGATTTTAAAATATGATGCAGTTAATTATTTACAACAAAACTGGATCTCAATCAACACAAAGAGCAAATCAAAGTGTTATAGAAGTGGAAGATGAAAAATGCCTAATGGGGCTCCTCTAGCTAGGCCTTGAACTATGCCCTCAGCTTTCTTGTTGCACTGACCTTGTGCTGATGGGGTGATGGGAGGCTGATGAATCTCTTTCTCTAGGATCCCAAGGTCCAATGTTCTTTAGAGGAACTTGCTGCCACCAGCTTCTCTCCCCTCACATGTCTATATCATTCCTCTAAGTTTCCTAATCCTGCCACCAATCTCTTATCTTTAGACCATCCCATATTTCCACCAATTCTTTCCTTCAATTGTCATTTACTGAGCACCTGCTGCATGTAAGGTCCCTTGCTAGTTATAGGGACCACAGAGCAGAGTGAGTTCTACCAAAGGAGCTCACGTCCTAAGACAGACAAAGAAATGGACCTTCACAAATGGCCAGCCTAGATAAGTGCTTTGACAGGGTCATGCAAAGTGTTAGATGAGCACTAAGGGTGGAGAAACTATATTCCAGGGGAATTTGGCAACAGGCATAGTCTCTGACCCTACCCTCTTTAGGGTTGGGAGTCCCCTCTGAACACCTCTGTGTTTGTGTCCACTGTTGTCTTTTCCACCTTGCATTGTAATTGTGCATTTTCTCAGCTGGCCTCACACCAGGCAGTGAACAATCTAGGCAGGACCTGTGCTTCCTCAATCATCCTCGTGTTGCTACCCCACAGCACAGAGGGGTGACTCAGAATATGTTGTAAGTTCTTGTGTTTGGTGACATTTGTGCTGGGCCTTGAAAGATGAGTCACAATTCAACAGGTGGGGGAGGGAAGCATAAACTCAGTTGTGCCTAGTTATTATGACCTACAGTGCCTTCATCCCTATTTCTAGCTATTCAGGATGGGAGTCACAAATCAGCCAAAGAAATGAATTGCTAATGGCATAATTTCAGGTACTGGAGGAGGTAAAGAAGTGGGCTAGGTAAATTTCCCAATGCCTATCTCCATCACTGAAGTTCCTTCGGATATATTTTCAGGATTATATGAAAGACTGTTAGACAGGTGATCTAAATATGTCTCCATGAGGAGAAATGCTATCAATCCTCTACCTTCGACTCACATGAGTGATTCAGAGCCAGTCCTAGGCACATAGATGTTTATAAATTATTTTGGGGCCACTTCTATAAGTGAGGCAATGAGGTAAAGCCCAGAGAGTATGAGCTTTGAAGTCACATGGACCTAGGTCCCAGCCCAGCACCACCACTTCCCTGCAATGAGTTCCTGAGAACATCACTTAATCTATTTGAGCCTCAGTTTCCCACATCCATAAAATAAAGAAAATAATCATAATACTTCATTTCATGTGTTCTGATAAAGGTTGAGTGAGATAACATGCATATGTATGCCTACTACATAGCAGATATTCAAGAAATGTAACATTTTGATCCTTGTCTCTATTGTGACAATTCCAGTTTCAGAACCATAATTGTTATGAAGGTTGATTTTCTATTTAGCAGAAGGCAGTGGTGCATCTGCTCCTGGATGCCGCAATGAGAATTTGGACTAAGTATCCTGAGCTTCTTCCAATGCCCTGAGTCAGTCACTTGCTACACATCCTTGGCCAAGGCACTGCCCCTCTCTGGGCCTGTTTCTTTATTTGTAAAATGAGGGAATCAGACTAAATGACCATTCCTTGTAATCTCAAGTTTTAAGTTTCTCTGGTTATGACGAGGTCAATTTAGGTAAGGAAAATCTGATGTTCTCCTCCAATTGATTAAAAAGTGAGCAAGAGCCTGACGGTTCTACCATTTCCATTTACAGCTTTTCTGGCCTTTGTTATAAACATCTACTATGAATCAGGCCTTAGATAATTAGGTGCTTATTTAGTCATCCCCACCACCTAATGTTCCCATTTCATAAATTTTGGAAGTGTGTTCTGGGGAGGTTAAGAAGTATGGTAAAAATCCCACAACTGGTAAGTGCCAAAGTCATTGCTCTTTCTTCCAAATTACCAGGCATCTCATGGGAAAATCACACTTACCTTGCCCCTCCATCCCAGAACCTGGCTCCAAAGTTTCTGGTCTTCCCCATCATAAGGCCAGAGACAGAATTCCCAACATACCCACAAAAGCATCTACATATTATAGGCTCTCAATATATTTTTATTAAATAAATAAATGGGTGAATGAGGAGTGACTGGATGGACAAATACATGGATGGACAGATGGATGGTGATATGGTTTGGCCGAGTCCCCACCCAAATCTCATCTTGAATTCCCACGTGTTGTGGGAGGGATCCTGTAGGAGGTAATTGAATCATGGGGCAGGTCTTTCCCATTCTGTTCTTGTGACAATGAGTAAATCTCACAAAATCTGATGATTATTATTATAAGGGGGAGTTTTCCTGCGCAAGATCTTTCTGCCTGCTGCCATTCATATAAGATATGACTTGCTCCTCCTTGCCTTCTGCCATGATTGTGAGGCTTCCCCAGCCATGTGGAACTGTAAATCCAATTAAACCTCTTTCTTTTGTAAATTTCCCAGTCTCAGGTATGTCTTTATCAGCAGTGTGAAAATGGACTAATACAGATGGAAAGATGGATGGATGGATGGATGGATGGATGGATGGATGGATGGATGAGTGAGTAGGTTGATGAAAGGGTGGATGGGTGAATGGGTGCGTGAGTGGGTGGGTGGGGGAATAGGTGGGTGAGTGGAAGAATGGATGATTGATGGATGGATAGAAAGATGAATGAATAAATGACGGACGAGTGGATGAGTGGGTAGGTGCGTGGAAGGATAGATAGATAGGTGGATGGATGGTGGAGGTGGGGAGGGAAGGATGAATGGATGGTTGGATGGATGGAAAGATGAATGGATGGGTGGATGGATGGGTGAATGAATGAATGGGTGGGTAGGTGGATGGAAGGATGGATGGGTAGATGGGTAGGTGGATGGATGCATGATTAATGATAGTAGAAATTTAGTCTTTTCCCTTTTTGTATATATGCTTCAAAAAAAGACATGACCAACCAATACCAGCATCCACGGGAAACATTTAAGACATTGCTGCAAGCCCCCAGGAATGTTTCCAGGCAGGACTGTTCTAAGGTGAAGCAAGTTAGTAGTCTAAGGTACAAAACTTAAGGAAGCACTCACTCTTCACAAACTTTTCTTCCATGGGTGCCTCACTTGGCTCACCCTAGTCCCAGCCCTGTCTCTGGGATCATGTCCCCTCAGCTCTGCTCTAGTCTCTGAACCTCTTCTTTCTCTGTCCCTCATACCCTGTTCATATTATTCTAACCTTGACTACTGTCTTTTCTTGACCAAGTGTTTTCCAACCCTAGCTACACCATAGAATCACCTGAGAGGCTTTCAAAAAATATGCATATGTAGGCCCAGCCCAGTAATTTGAATCTGAAACTCTGGTGGTGAGGTCCAAGTATCAGCATTTGTTGAAATCACCAAATTCCAACTTGCAGCCAGGGATGAGAGCTGATGCTCTACTCCTGATGGGTGACCCAGTTTTAGGCTGTTTTCTGTGGCAGCATTCTCACTTGCACTACCCTCTGTAACAGATACTAGGAGCAGGCTTCCCTCTGCTCCCATTGAGCTCTCCCAGGGATGATTAGTGAAACATCTCTTTCCATTTTTACTTATAGCCCCGTCACCCTGGGATGAAGCCAACTCCATATAGAGGCTAGGCTGGAGAATAATCATATAAAACATATTAGTTAGCATTTATTAAAAGCTTACAGTCTGCCAGAGGTATGCTAAACTCTTTATGCATGTTTCACTTATTGTCACATTAATCCTATCAAATAGATTCCATATTTAATCTCCACTTTGGAAACAAGGAAAGAGAGACATAAAGAGGTGAATAAACTTGCCCAAGATTACACGACTAAGTAGAAGTGTTGGAGTTTAAATCCAGAAGCATGGTCCCCTGGCCCAGACCCTTCATTCCATGCTTGGTCCTTGTCACCAATGTATGGCCTTAGTCAAGCCCAGGGACTTGAACTCTTAGACATCGTGGATGATGAGTTCTTTCTCTTGGTGCAGAATGACATTGTTGGTCTACTCTATGGATCCCCCAGTTTGCCTGGTTCCATCTGAATCTTAGGATGCCACACCTTAGGTCACCAACTGGAACTTCCTTTCAGCCCATATATTCCCCTACTTCATCCTCTCCACAGCCCTATGAGATAGGTTTTATTATTCCCATTTTGCTAAGCCTAAGAGGTTTTATAACTTTCCCAAGGCTGCACAACTAGTCAATGGTTTGAATGTTGACCCATAGCTCTCAGATAGTGCGGTTCAAGCTTTTTCTCCTACATTGGATGAGAAAAGTTGCTATGGCTCAGGTGGTTAGAGAAGGCTGGGGGAGAAGTGAGGATTAAGCTGAGATGTGAAGACAGGGTACAGTTCATATATGTTGAGGGGAGAAGGAAAAACATTCCAAGCAGAAGGAAGAGCATGAGCGATGACATGGAAGTGGAACTCAGAGGAGCATTAAAGCCATGGCGAATGGCTACAACAGGTCATTTATATAGTGCCACAGTGACTCTGATACCAGAGGGTGTGTTAAGTCATTGAGGTGCATTGGGAAAGGTATTGAAAGCTAAGATCAGGAGCTTGGGTTTTATTATGTAGGCACCAGGGAGCCATTGAGCAGGCAAGCAATGTGTACAAAGAAATGTAAATAGAATAGAGATCATCAGAATGAACTGGACAAGGGAGCAAGGAGCTGCCCAGGAGGCGAGTTTGGAAGTGATTGCAATGGGCTGCATGAGAGGTAGGAGACACAGACTTGGGCTGGGGACTGGAGAAATTGAAATTGAGAAAGGGATATGAAAAATCTAACAAAGAACAGTCTGCAGGGCTTATCTACTAATTAGCTGTGGGAATTAAAGGAATGAGATGCATCAAAGATGACTAGTTTACCATCATGCGAGTGTTGCCAGGACAGGAGCTACAAAGGAGAACAGTTATGGTCTCTGCTTCTGTAAAATATACCATGCAGAGGGATGCCCACAGATATCCAAGCCATTATAGCTCAGGAATTAGCTAGTGTCATAGGGGCATTCTCTGACATCATTTCAACATTAGAATACCCTGGTTCCTATGCAAAGACCCAGCCAATGAGGCAAATGTCAAGCTCACTGTGACTTGGCCATACAACACCATGGAAGAAGTAATAATCTTAGTGTGGTGACAGAAGAGAGGGGAGGAGGTCCGGGGAGGAGATGCATGCTGATGATTAGGATAACGGGCCGGGTGTGGTGGCTCACACCTGTAATCCTAGCACTTCGAGAGGCCAAAGTGGGTGGATTGCCTGAATTCAGGAGTTTGAGACCAGCCAGGGCAACATGGCAAAACTCCATCTCTACTAAAAATACAATAAATTAGCTGGGCGTGGTGGTGGGCACCTGTAGTCTTAGTTACTTGGGAAGCTGAGGCATATGAATCTATTCAACTCAGGAGATGGTAGCGGTTGCAGTGTGCCAAGATCACACCACTGCACTCCAGCCTGGGTAACAGAGCAAGACTCTGTCTCCAAAATAAATAAATAAATAAATAAATAAGAAAGAAAAAGGAAAAGGGCCTTTCAGGCAGAAAGAACACATACAAAGACACAGAGGCGTTCCACACGATATAAACTCCAAGATTTTGAATCCATTGGCAAAGGGCAAAACAGAAACAGAAATAAGACAGTCCAGAAGGAGCAGTTTCAGGGAGATCATGAGTACACTGCTTAAAAATTTTGGAATCAAAATAAAATGGATCAGTTGCAAGTTATAGGATATCATACAAGTCACTTTAACCTCTCTAAGCCTAGTTTTCTCTTCTACAAAATGTGATTATTATTTACTGTGGAGTGTTCTTGGGAGGATTAAATAGGACAACATAATTAAATCACTTAACATAGGACCTGGCACATATATGAGTTCAACAAATGGTAGTTGGAGGTGTTCATACTATTATGGATGAGTTTGTATATGATTAACATTGACATGTCAGTAAACACGCCCACCAAGCACTTAGATATTGGGGGACTGGAGTGCAACTCAAGGTCAAGGCAAGGGGAAGTGATCGTCAAAGCCCTGAGACCACGTAAGTCCATCAAGGACTTAGATGTCAGGAAAAGGGCAAAGGCAAAGAAGTGAGTCTCTGGGATATTGTAAAAACCTTTGCTTAGTACAGGGGAGGACTAAGAGAAGCTGGGACCAGACCTGTGTGGTCTCATGGAAGCTGAAAGAGGTAAGAACTCAAGAAGTAAATCATGATTGAATGCTTGACCAAGAAGTTTTTAGGTGACCTTCGAGAGAATAATTTATATAAAATGACCAATGCTGATCAAGTTGTAAAAGATCAGGAAGACAGTAAGTGGGAGACAGTAGAAGTTTGGAGTCCACTTGGAAAAAGCAAGTGACCTGAGTTCTAGGTCCCACTCTGCAAATAATTCCACCCCTATTGAAAGGTCATACACCCCTTCTATGTCTTTTTCATCTTCTATAAAATAAGGATAGTAGACAAGATAATTTCTAAAGTCCATTTCAGCTCTCAGATTCTAAGCAGCAAATCAGAATCTGGGACTTTGTTGGGAGAAGATGAGGGAAGACTTTAAGTTAGAGATGTTGTACAGGCTATACAATTTCCTCCCTCTTTCTCTATCTGCCAGCTGCTCCAACCTGGAGAAAGGAGCATGTGGCAGTCAGCCTCTCAGACAGCCCAAGTGATCTCTTCCTCCTGTACTCAAGCACTTATGTAACCCCTGCCCCTTGAGCATGGGTTAGCCTTGAGTGCCGTGCTTCTAATGAGGAAAATATGGCAAAAGTGATAGATATCACCTCTGAGATGACAAACAGACTCAAAGAGCCTGCCTCTGTGTTCCAAAGAGACTGTGGCTCTCATCTTGCGTGCTGTCTCGTGCTCTCTCACGCATTCTGAGTAAAGCCAGTTGCCCTTTTATGAGCTGCCCTATGGAGAGGTCCTAGCGGCAGAGGACTTGTTGGCCCCCAGCCAACGAATGAGGATTTCAACAGTCCTCAAGAAACTGAATCCCACTAACAATCACAGAAGTCCCCAGGTTGAGCCTTCAGCCCTGGATGACACTCTACAGCCTTGTGACAGACCTTGAGGCAGAGGCACCCAACTAAGCCATTTCTGGATTCCTGGATTGCACAGAAACTGTGAGATAATACATGGTGAGTTTTTTAAGCCACAAAATTTTGGGGCTATTTGTTGTATAGCAGTATATAATTACAAACTACATGAATACAAACAAAACAATTGAGCTGCACTTTTAAAGAAAGGGAAGAGTTCACTAAAGGAAGAAAAGAGAAGAAGGAAAGGGTTTGTGTGTGTGTGTGTATGTTTGTTTGTTTGTTTGTTTTTTGAGACCGAGTCTTGCTCTGCGGCCCAGGCTGAAGTGCAATGGCCTGATCTCGGCTCACTGCAACCTTCAGTTCCTGGGTTCAAGCGATTCTCCTGCCTCAGCTCCTGAGTAGCTGGGATTACAGGCACGGGCCACCATGCCTGGCTAATTTTTCTCTTTTTAATAGAGACAGGGTTTTGCCAATGCTAGTCAGGCTGGTCTCAAACTCCTGACCTCAAGTGATCCACCTGCCTCAGCCTCCCAAAGTACTGGAATTATAGGCATGAGCCACCGTGCCCAGTGGAAACGGACATTTCAAACAGAAGGAGCAGCATGTGCCAGTCTCAGGCTGGGCCTCAGCTGGGGGTGATTCTTGAGGCCCCACAAGGATCCCACCACAGAGTTGGTCATTCATACTTGCTTGATGAAGTGTATTGTGTTTCACTCATCATTGTTACTTACCCACAACCCTTGGAAAATGTTTTTTGTGCTCAAGCCTCATTTCCCCAAACTAATTTTATCATTATTCCTGTTCATAAATAGTTTCCCAAGTATCTCAGGATTTTCAGGAATGTATGCCGGCCTACAGATTCTGCATGAAGACAGACAGAATATTCTTATCAGGGGCTATTGTGATAAGTGCTTTCCAAACCTCTTCCTTGATCTTTCCTCTGCAGACAGATTTAACTAATGAGCTAGGTGTCTTAGTCCTGAGTGAGTTATCATTAATTTCCTACCCAGTCTCACTTATAACATCTAGCCTCATAGTTTCTTCATGTTGTCTTTGCTCTGCTGACATATTTGCTGAAACCCTGCCCAGCAATTTTTCACATATGATGAGATTTCCCTTTGAGCCTAGAATCCACTAGCAAAATTGGAGTGACCTCCCTGTAGTATTGATTTGTGAATCTTACTATATCCATTTTCCACTTCTTCTAGTGCTCATATCAACATTCCTCATCCTCCTTAGCAGTTAAGTTCAGACTCAGGTGACTCGTTGCAGTCAATGAGCTATAAACAGAAGGGATACATTGTGCCATCTGTTTGAGTGCAGTTAAGAGTGGGAGTGAACCAGGCACGGTGGCTCACGCCTGGAATCCCAGCACTTTGGGAGGCTGAGTTGGGTGGATTGCTCTGAGCTCAGGATTTTGAGACCTACCAGGGCAACACAGCAAGATCCTGTCTCTACAAAAAATACAAAGATTAGCCAGGCATGGTGGCTTGTGCCTATAATCCCAGCTATTTGGGTAGCTGAGGCATGAGACTTGCTTGATCCTGGGAGGCAGAGGTTGCAGTGAGCTGAGATTGTGCCACTGTACTCCAGCCTGCGTGACAGAGTGAGACTCTGTCTCAAAAACAAACAAACAAACAAAGAGTGGGAGTAACTTCTTCATGAGCTCCTGAGCTCAGGGGTGCTGATGTGTCCGCAGAGGCCATGAATTGAGATGGAGGTCTTGCAGGTTGGAAGCAGCCTGGATTGCTGAGTTATCACAGGGAGTGCAGCCACACTACCTTGGACTTTGTGTGAGCAAGAAGTGAACATTTGCTACATTAAGTCACTGAAGTTGTGGGGCAGGTATTGATTACCACCGCAGAGCCTAGGTTATACTAAGAGACCCTTGGGCTCACAGCACTAGCCTATGCCATGTGGTAAACTAGCCAATTACAATGGGAGGCAGGTCTGGACCAAATTATTCCTGGAAATGCAGCCAAAGCCACCCTGGTGAAAGAGTGATCACTGCTGATAAAAGTCTGCATCCTTAAGAAAGGGGAAAAGACTATCCATGAATATGCACACATGAGGAGTGGGGCAGAGGGTAAGCAGCTAGCCTCTGGGATGACTGGAACCTCCACCCACCTTCATTCTCTGTGGTATGGGTATACTTTGATCAGATCAACTTTTCTACAAAGTTGAAAACTGTGGCCAGCAGCCCTGGGCCCATTCTCACATGTAGTGAGGGGCTTAAAACAACAGATATTTATTCTCTCAGAGTTCTGGAAGCCAAAAGTCCAAAATATGTACTACTAGGTTGAAGTCAAGGCATCAGCAGGGCTGTACCCCCTCCAGAGGCTCTGGGGAAGAGTCCATTCCGTGCCTCTTTCAGCTTCTGCTGGCTGCTGGCATTTCTTGGCTTGTGGCCCATGGCCACATCACTTCAGTCTGCCTCAGTGATCACATTGCCCTGTTTTTTTGTTGTTGTTGTTTCTGTTTTGTTTTTTGTTGTTTTGTTTTGCTTTACTTTGTTTTTTAAGATGGAGTCTCTCTCTATTGTCCAGGCTGGAGTACAGAAGCTCAATCTCAGCTCACTGCAACCTCTGCCACCCGGGTTCAAGCAATTCTCCTGCCTCACCCTCCTGAGTAGCTGGGATTACAGATGCGCACCACCACTCCCTGGCTAATTTTTATATTTTTAGTAGAGACGGGGTTTCATCATGTTGGCCAGGCTGGTCTCAAATTCACATTGCCTTTTCTTCTGTCTGTGCTCAAACCTTCCTCTGCCTCCCTTTTTTTTCCTAGGTGAAAAAATTTAAGATCTCCCCTCTTAGCAAATTTCAAGTATATAATAAAGTATTTTTAACTATAATTATATTGTTGTATGTACCTCCCTCTTAGAAGATCGCTTTCCGGGCCAGGGTAATGACCTCATCTTAAGAGCCTGAAGTTAATCACAGCTGCAGAGTCTTTGCCATATTAGGTGACGTTTACAGGTTCCAGAGATTATTATCTGATTTGTTTAGGGACAGCAGGAGGTGGGAGTGGCGCAGGTGCATGGAATTGCTCAGCCTACTACGTCTGGCTAGGTGGGAGAGGGTCTGTGTCTTGCCAGAAGAACAAGGAAGAGGTTACAGAAAGAGAAAAATGATAAAGGTCCATAACCATTTCCCTGTTGGGCCAGGACTAACTCCCTGGTTGAGGAGGAAGTCCCCTCTGCTGACTTGGACATCTGACTGGGAAAAGAGCTGACAAACACTCCTATTAGCACTTGGCTTGTTCCACAAGGACTGGGCCACAGCTGGGTCTGAATCCTTTGATGAGCACCTTGATCTTTCTGAGCCTCAATTTCTTCATCTATAAAATGGAGATAGAAGAGTGCTTGTTTTCTAGCTTTGTTGTGATTTTTAAATGAAAGAATGCATGTAAATGACCAGGCACAGTGGCTCACACCCGTAATTCCAGCACTTTGGGAGGCTGAGGCAGATGGATCACTTGAGGTCAGGAGTTCGAGGCCAGCCTGACCAACATGGTGAAACCCCCATCTCTACTAAAAATACAAAAATTAGCCGGGCGTGGTGGCAGGAGCCTGTAATCCCAGCTAAACTCTAAAGCAGCTAAAATCCCAGCAAAATTCTGTCTCAAAAAAAAAAAATTTATGTAAATGCTTAGCATACTGCCAGTTACACATGAGCCACTCAGAGATCTTCATGGAAATGCAAAGGCCAAGGCTCTGAGGGAAGCAGCTTGATGTGTTGGAGGAACTAAAATAAAAGGCACCCAGGAAGTCTGAGAGTCACGCAGTAAATGACACTAAATGAGGCCGAAAGATCAGAAGGGGCCACTCTTTCTAGGGAGGGACCCATGGACCACATTAAAGATGTTAATGGGATTGCTCTTAGGTTAAAAGCCATAGAGCAGGGGTGTGATGTGACCCAACAGATCACTCTTGCTCCTGGTTGGAGAATAATGTGGCATTAGGTATAAATTAGAGTTCAGATGAGGGATGGCTGCAGCTCAGAGAGGTGGTGGTAAAGTCATTTGAGGAGAAGTGGATGGTTTCAAACTCTATTTAATGGGTAAAATCCATACAGACATGTGACTAATTGGATCACAGCAGTAAGGCATAGAGAGATAGCAAGGATAACTCCCAGGTTTTCAACTGAGTGTACAGTGGTGCCATTCACTGGAATGAATAACACTTGGAAAGTTTCAGGGGTGGTAAGAGGGGTGGGATATAGGGGAAGCTGAGAAATCCTGCTTTAGATAGATGAAGTAGAAGGTGCATATGAGACAGACAGTCACATGGAGAGGCAAGTGAACATTTAGAGATACAGGTGGGTCTCTAGAGGTCAAGTGTAGAGATAGCAGTTTCTGTCAACAGCCTAGACTTGGCTGTTGAAGCTCCATGTATTTAGGAGAGAACACATCGAGAGAAAATACAGAGGGAAAAGAATTTGTTTCAGTTTGGCAAACACCTCCTTGTGCTGGCTAGATACTAGGAATACAGAGGTGAATAAGACATAATGCCTTCAATCTGTTAGATAAGTAAATATCACATGATGTGTATAGTAACAGACAACTGCCAAGGTAGAGAGGTAGGTGTCATTATCTCTGCAAGGGAGCAGACAGGCAGATAGGGCCTGTAAACCTTGATTGGTCACCATCATAGGAGCTCCTGGCTCACGGTACACTATCTTGTCTCCATCAAGGCTTTGCTATTCCTTCTCACAGTTATCACCTGGCCTCCAGACAGGGATTCCTCTGCCCATTCCACCCAGTCTTTGCAGACACAAACTCTACCTTTCTTTTTGCAGCCTGTGGATCTGTCACCACGCTGGACATTTCTTTCTTCTCAGCTTACCCAGGCGATGCTTCCTGCCAAAACTCTGCAGAGTTGCAGAACTTTTAACTCTGGCAGGCCTCATCAGAAAAGTAAAACTAATGAACTTAGCTGCATTACGCAGCTGTCTCCATTAGTAATGAAATCCTTTTATTACGAGGGATTAGTTTAAAACATGTTATTAAACAGATCAAAATGAGCAATAGTAATGAAAGTTGTTAAAATGCAAGGCATATGAGAGAACAGCTTCAGATATTTCTGAAATAAGAAAAATCTGAAGGCTAGAATTGGAATGATTTTGTGTGGGAGGAAAGAGAGAGTGATGTGCCCTGAAGACGGTGGGATGCAGGAACAGTGGCCACAGCTAATGGTGGGGTTCACTCAAGAGAAAGTAGGGTGCTGAAAAGAACAGCTCCTGGTGAAACCCAAAGGGAGGGACTCAGGGGCTGGGGAGGGAGGCCGGAGTGCAGAGCCCAGGGAAAATCCTGGCTGAAGAGTGGGCAGCAGCCAAAGATAGTCGATTCAGTCTTATACTCATAGCAGAGTATTAGTGGCTAATGTATGTTGAGCATTTGACCTGGGTTAACATTTTGCTAAGTTCTTCACTTGTATATTTTATTTAGTTATTACAACAACCTATGAGACAGGTATTGTTATCACTCCCATTTTACAGACAAGGAGCCCCAGAGAGGTTAATGTCTTGCTCAAGCTTGCACAGCTAATGAAAGAGAGAAATGGAATTTGGAATTTGGACCCATGTTTGTCTGACTTTAGAGCATGCACTCCTAATCCTTGCATTATGGGGGATGTGCTTCACATCAGAAGAGATGGCCTTGCCTTCCGGGTATTTATGATGGCATTGGGCATATGAGACCTATGGATATGAAATGCAAACAACATAGTTATCAAGGAGTGTGAGTACTAGTTAAGGGGAGTTGGGCTCATATTCTAGGGACTCAGATTGGCTTGGGCTGGCCTAGCGGTCTGAGTCTATTTGCAAGGGAAAAGGAGGAACCTTACAGAAAGAATTCTATCTGAGCACAGAGAGGACTGAAGGACATGTCCTTCCAAGGTCAATAATCTGCCCTTGGCAGAACAGATACAGCATGGAGTGCATCTCTAATAATGCCCACTTTTCCATTCTCCTGCTCACTGGACTGAGGAAGCCTAGGGAAACTCACAGTGTTAAAGTAACAGGTAAACAGATATAACTTGGAACTTTAGCTTCTCAAGTGTGGATGGCACCTGGAAGTTGATACCTCCCTCCAACATCATAATCCCTCCCATAACACTCCTGACAAACAGTTCAAGTAAAAGAGAGATCCTAGTATCACAGGGCAGCTCATTCCCCTAGTGAACAGCACTGACTTATTAGAACATTCTTTCTTATACAGAACAGAGATATGTCTGGCTGACACTTTTACCAATTAATATTAAATCTGTCCATTAGCCTTACAAAATCACCCTTCAATGTGACAAAATCTTGGGTATTTGGAAAGGACAATCATGTTCCTTCTTAAGTGTCTATTCTACAGGGTAACACTCCCTAAGTTTCTTGGATTTGAGATGTCTCAGTATCAGGTCACTTTCCTTGGGACATGAACCACTTTGGGGCAAAGCCCTACTTAACAGGTGGGGGCCAGAAGTGAGTATCCCATTCCAGATGCTGACAGACCAGAGACAAGTCCAGTGAGACAATCTCCTCCTTCGTTCTAGTTCCTCTACTTTTAATAATGCATGTTCAGCTTCCACTCCTAATAGCCACGCCACTCTCTGGCTTGTGTTTAACTCATTCTTGAGTAAACAAGCCTTTGATGCTTCTGCTAAGTCATGCCACCCCCATCCAATCCCTCCCTGTGCAGTTGGTTTCTGGATCCAATATTAATCCCTGCTAAATGGGTTGACCCTTTGTTCCAGCTTATTGCGATCATTTTGGATCCTGATTCTGTCATCTGACATAATCACCGTCCCTGCCACTGTCTTGTCATCTGAAAATGTGATGAGCAAAAGCTCATTGTATTTGTCTGAGTCATTGACAGAAACATTGAATTTGTGAGGCCAAGAGCAGAGGCCTCGGGTGGGGCCTTGGTGGGGGCTAACCTGACTCTGTCTCTAGATGTCTAGACAGTGAGACATGGAGGAATTGATCCACGTGTGTCAAACTCACAGAAGAGCAAAGTATGAGTCAAAAGGTCAATTTACTATTGATATTGGGATGAGTTTCTGCCACAAAGCCTCTAATTGCCAGTCACTTCATGATAATTTTCTGTGTATCCATTTCTTGGCATCAACAACCTGAGAAGTACCTTCCACTCCCAGTAGGCAGGGGCCGAACATGCTACTTTCAAATTAAAAAAGAAGTTAATCTGTTTAAGGGATATTTCCATGAAGACAAGGCATGGTTTGCCCTCCAAGATATAGACACCCAGGCACAAAGGCAATCCCAGCACGGCCTCACCCTCAAACCACTCATGGTCTAATGAAAGGAAAGGGTATAAAATTACATTTTGAAATCCACATGATAAGTGCTCTAAGAGAGGGGTACCCAAATTGCTATGGGACCCAACATAGGAGATACTAACTCTACTGAAAGGACTTTAAAAATTTTTCACAGGTAAGTTGACATTTGATGTACATCTTGAAGAAGGAATGGGAGGTTTTTTGTTTGTGTTTTTGTGTGTTTTTTGTTTGTTTGTTTGTTTGTTCATTTTTTCTATTCCCTGAACTCATTCTGTGGGCAGGGAATGAGTTTTCTAGGTGAAGACAGGAGAAAGATCTTGTAGGCACAGGGACCTGTGCAGACCCGAAAACAGGCACCAGAAAGAGACTTGGCAAGTCTGGGAAACAGTAAGAAATTTGGGAATATGGGGTAAGTAGAAAACTAGGCTAGAAAATTCATTTGTCCTCATTTGTTTCAACACTTATCAAGTTCCTAACGTGTACTGAGTATTTTGTTTACCACTAGTGCATGAACGGATGAAGATGATGCAGTCCCTGCCTCAGAGAACTTACTAGTTGTGAGATCTGCACAAGCTCATTAGCCTCTCTGATCCTTAATATCCTCCTCTATAAAACAAGGATAGTCAAACTCATGTTACAGGGAATCGCGTGAGCTGTTTGTGGAGTATGAAGCACAGTGTCTGACATGTAATAAGTCTGCAGGGCAAACCCATGATGGGCACCTTCCTGTTTTCCTTATGTGACTTCGCATAATATGGGACTGAAGCTTCATGGATCAATCACTTGTGTTTGTAGCATAAGAGATACTGCTTTTGATGTAGCCCCCTGCTATGAAGAAGGCCATTTTGGAGTCCGGAGACACATCTTTCACCAGCTTTCTGTTAGAGAGGCCTCCCGCCATACCCATAGTGCAGGAACTCTGGAAAAGAATAAATTTGGTCTAAAATTTCAGCATCATTGATTCTTCTTTTCAACTGAAAAAAAAAAAAGGTTCTCATTTTTAATCTGTGTCTGTTTGCATCCTATTTTGAGTCTGAGCTCTGCATGGCCCAGATTCCTGCCCTAAGTTCAGGTGGATTCTGAAAGGTATTGGAAAAGGAATTAGACCCACCCACTGAGAATATTTCTCCCACTTGAGTCCTGGGAGGAAGTCAAGTGCAGAGACAGGGCCCAGTGTCTGGCAGAGCAGGAGACACACAACAATGTGAGCACAGTACAACCTTTCAGCACCAGGGAGATCCAACGTGGGACTAACATGGGGTCCTACAACACAGAACTGAGGGGCGTTGAACACCCACCATGTAGCATTTAAATATATATTACTAAGCATTTCTTGAGTTCTTATGTATCAAAAACAGTGCCAGTCTGTATCCCTCACTTCGATTCATCTTTACAGTAACTCTCGGAACTGAGTACAGTTTCTATTTCTGCAAAGGAATCCAAGATTCAGAGAATTTTATGGAACTTGCTATAGGCCATTCAGCTAGTAATGGAGGAGTTGGGATTTGAGGCTGGGCCTGACTTTGCCATGACCTATGCTTTAATATCCTTTACGGTCATAGGAATAGCTACCATATTTTGAGCACCTACCCTGTGTTGGATACCATGAGCAGCTCTTTCTATACTTTTTCTCATTTTCTCCTCTGAATGAACTTCCCAAGTGGGTGTTATAATCACTAGCCACACCTCACAACGAGAGTTTCAGTGCCCACCCTGGAGCACATACTGCCAGCAGCAGAGTTGAGTTGGAACTATCTGACTCCAGGGCCAGCATTTTCCCTATCCTCCTGGATAAGAGCATACAGGCAGATGCTGCCGGAAGCCCAGGCCAGTAGGCTATGTGAAGGAGGCCTGTGACTGGGCTGGACCTGCTGGGCATGAAAGCAGCTGGTTCTCACTGTGAGAGGCAGAGGCAGCAGCACCTGGGTGAAGAACGCTCCTCCCCACCGTGCTCTTGGTGCCTCAGCCCAGGATAGGTGTGAACCAGCCTGCTCCAAACAAGTCAGGTTTTCCTCTGGTTTATTAAAAAGGAGAGTTCCTGCCATGGCATTTCCAGTAAATAACATGGCTAGCTTTGGTTTCAGAGCCAATAAATCCTCTCTGAACAACATTCATGCCTGCTGGAGATGGAATAAGAGTTCTTCACTTTGTTCTCTATGGACAAAGCAAGCACAGCCACCCGCCACGTGTTACAAGCTCCTGCTGGGAAAAGCCACAGTTGTCCTCCTGACCTGAACCCTGCCATCTCGAACTGTGAGCAGAGATTCCAGCTCCTCTTTAAAATACCAATCCCTCCAAGGGCCTATCTTTGGTGCACTTTTTTCTCACTGGGGCAATTATAGGCAAGTGTGCAGAGGGTGTACAGTAAGCAGTGTAGTCCTGGGAAGTTTAGCCACCCAGGTGCCACTCCATTGATTCACACAGAGGGACTGGACCTTTCAAAGGCCAAAGGAACATCAGGGCTGCTAATCTGTAGAACAGCAGCAATTATGAGGCACCTGAGAACGACCCTCCACCTTTTAAAAACGCAGACCCATACTCAGTTCAAGGGCTGCAGTTCAAGGGCTCTTTGGGGAATGTTTGCATCCTTGATGAGGACAAAGGAGGCAGCCTCACAGCCCATGACCGTGCTGTCCAAGGCAGCAGAGGGATCAACCACTGAAAAATTGATGACCCCTTTCCAGTGACAGCTTGGCCTAGACCCTGAAGAGAAGAATATAGATTCTGGATGCAGAACATCTGGACATAGATGGGTCACTCCCTGACCTCCCTGACCTTGTTATTTTATCTCTTGCATAAGATGAAGATAACACTATCTACCTCAAAGATAGAATTTAAATAGCATGCACATAGAGTGCCTAGCATACAGTAGGCACTTAATCAATGTTTAGGCATCATCATCATCATGTACATTTCTTTTCTTTCTTTTTTCTGTTTATTTTTGTTTTTGTTTTTGTGTGTGTGTGTGTGTGTGTGTGACAGGGTTTCCTTCTGTCGCCTGGGCTGGAGTGCAGTGGCGCGATGTCACCTCACTGCAACCTCTGCCTCCCTGGTTCAAGCGATTCTACTGCCTCAGCCTTCCAAGTAGCTGAGATTACAGGCATGTGCCAGCACGCCCAGCTAATTTTTGTATTTTTAGTGGAGATGGGGTTTCACTATGTTGGCCAGGCTGGCCTCCAACTCCTGACTGCCCACCTCAGCCTCCCAAAGTGCTGGGATTACAGGCATGAGCCACTGTACCCAGCGATTGTAACCAATTCTTAACACATTCCTACTATGGACCTACTCTGCACAAGATACTCAATTCCTACTCTGTGCCAGACACTGAAGTCAAGTTTAAGTGATAATAAAAAAGATGTACATGGAATAGGGTGAGCTTGGTTTGTTCTCTTTAAGACCCATCTTCACTTTGAGAGCCAGGCAGTCGCTTGGCCTCACCACCAATGCCCTCTATTAGCAACAGTAAAATTAACAAGAGCAGTAACTAACATGTGCACCATAGCTGACCATCTAAAGGTGATGTAGATTGCCTTGATGGTCCTCGCCACATTCCTGGGAAGAAAATGGAGCTGGTCTATTGCCTGCATTGTATAGGGTACCCCAAAGGATCAGCACAAGATGAGAGAGGGAGGCAACACGTGTGAGCATGAAGTTTGAAGAGCGAAACAGAAGCCCTCAGAAGGTACTGGGACATCCACGGGAATTCTCACCCCCCTTAAAAGGTCCCAGGAGCTAGGAGTCCTGTAGAATCTGGATATGTGGGAGACCAGTTGTGGATAAAGTGCTTAGAACCAAACAGCTTTCTGACTTCTGACAAAGGAGGAAATAACTTATGAGTGTGTCCCAGGCATTGTGTTGAGTGCTTTCCTTGCTGAGCTTATCCAAAGTTCGCAACTGCCAGAGTGTAAGATACTGTCAGTCCCCTTTTACAGATGAGAAAAACAGGGCTTAGGAGGAGTAAGTAACTTGTTCAGTCCCTGACACAGCAAGCAAGTGACAGAGCTTGCATTTGAAGGCAGGGCTGTACCATGTCACCTCCTCAAACCATCACCATCACTACCCATGACAGCCACCAACTACGTGTCCTTTCCTCTGCTCCAGTCACCAGCTGCATGCTTTCCATAAGTTATCTCATTCAATGCTCCAATAACCCTCAACTGCTAATATCTGTGGATAACTTTTAGTTACAGAGTATGCTCCCCATGTATTGGCCATCACTTAATCATGATACTAACCCTGGAAAGTAGTTGGGAAAATAAGACCCGGAGAAGTTAGGCCACTTGCCCCAAGTCACTCACAAGGATTTCTGCATTCCAAATCTCAAGTTCATTCTGCTATGTCAGATTACAACTCCCTTCCTCCATTGCTGTTCCCATCCAGATCCAAAGGTCAGCTCCATTTCAGGTGGACAACATCAAGGCCTAAGAAATGAAGCCGTGGTACAGCCACAGTTAAGTAGAAACATCCACTGATATGAAGAATCCCCACCACCTAACATTTTTCTAGGCTTGCTGCCTTCCTGCCAGTTCATCTCCAATCACTGGCAACTTTAAAATCACCTCTCACCAAGAGCCTGTTGCACAATCCAATTTGCTATACATTTTGTCAGTTTGACCATCCTGCTTCTTGAGGCAGTTCTACCCACATTGAGGAACCAGAGAGTGTCAAGGGGCAGAGCATGAACCACCCAGAACGGAGCCAGCAGGAAGGATGGGTGAAGTGGAGGGGAGGCCCTGCAGGGACAGCCCACTTCCCTGGGCCTGCAGAAAAACTCATCATTCATGGCAGGACCTGCAGCTGCCAGCCCTCTGAACCAGCTGAGGAAGCCTCTGGGTTTTACAGTCCAGATGCTCTCTGTCTAGGAATTCACTAAATATCAGAGGAACAGGGGACTTCCCTGCCTTTCAAGCAAAGCTGGTGGCCACAGTGTTTAGCTGGCAGAGAAGGCAGTGAAGGAGCGAGTATAGAACATGTGTATGTGTCATGCACATGATCACAACAATCTCTGATGAAGCTATCACTCAAAATTTAGAAAGGGAGAAGGAAACTGAGGCACTGGAAAAAGTGACATGCTCAATGTCACCCAGCTGTAAGTGGACTTGAGTCTCAGATCTACTGGCTCTACAACCTCTATGCCATGCATAGAGCAGAGAGTGCTATCCAGTGCCACCTTGTACCTACCGGGGGTAGCTGCTGAGCAGTCGTGGTGAGAGGGGACCTGTCATTCAGGTCAACCCATTTGGTCACTGAACTACTATTGCTCAGTGGCCTTATGGAGCCCCATTCTGTCCTATTTCCGTATTTCGATAAAATAACATGCAGTGATCCCTGGATTCTTTCATATTCTTGCACTGAGGCCCAGAGAGGGGCAATGACTTGACCAGGGTGCTAGCATCTGAACTGGCTGAGTCATATGTGCTCCACAATCAGAAATAGGAGATGAAGGTCGGAGGAGGTAGGGGTTGAGAAGACATAAAAAGTCTTCACAGAGAAAAAATTGTTTGAGCTAAGCCTAGAAGAATGATGTGATGTCATCCAGATTGCAGAATGCATTGAAAACGACTAGGGACCAGGAGGAGAAAAGAAAATGGACAAATTGCAGAAGATGAGAATTATATTGGGGAAATCACAAGTACTCCTTTTTGCCTGGAGGGTAAGGCAGAGAGAAGGGACAGTACAAGGTGAATGCAGTTGGGTCAAAGCCAATGTGAAATTGGACATAAAAGGTTGGGAATGAGAAGCCAGTGAGAGCTAGCTTTAGAAGAGAGAAATTCTCAAGGAGCCATTACGGCCATTTTAAAAAGTCTATCGCTTGTAAAAAGTATTCTCCAGCTGTATTTATCTGAATAAAGAACTTTCTAGCTGGGCACAGTAGCTCATACCTGTAATCGCAGCACTTTGGGAGGCTGAGGCAGGTGGATCACTTGAGGTCAGGAGTTTGAGACCAGTCTGGCAAACATGGTGAAACCCCATCTCTACTAAAAACACAAAAATTGGCTGGATATGGTGGCAAGCGTCTGTTGTCTCAGCTACTCAGGAGTCTAAGGCAGGAGAATCACTTGAACCCAGGAGGCAGAGGCTGCAGTGAGCCGAGATCGAGCCACTGCACCCCAGCCTGGGTTACAGAGTGTGACTCCATCTCCCCCCCGCCCCCCAAAAAAAGTTTCTATCTTAACAGATCTGAATTTGAAACCCAGCTTTTCTTCTTAAAGATTATAGAGAGTGAATGAATTACTTAGCCTCTTTGATCCTTAATTTCTTCATCTACGAAATGGGGATCCTCAAACCTCTCTCCGGGGTGATTGTGAGAATTGAAAAATAATTTGTATAGAATATGTAGGAGAGTGCCCAAGGCCATGGTTAGTGCCCAACAACTGCTACATGAGATGATGATGATGTGATAAGGAAGAAAAGGAAGAAGTGGCAGCACTGGCAGAGGAGCAGGGGGAGAAGGATAATTGTTCAGATGAGGTGGTTAAAGAATTCTGCTTATAGAGGAAGTATAGTGAAATGGTCAAGATCCTGGAACTGTGTGAACTTTTGCAGTAGCTTAGCTCCTCTTTTTGCCAATTTTCTTGCTTTTAATTCGGGGGTAGTAACAGCGCCTGCTTCTCAGAGTTGTGATGGATTGAATGAGTTAATATGCGTAAACACCTAAAGAATGCCCAGCACAGAATTAGCTCCCAGTAAGTTTAAGATATGATAGATTATTCCATGCAGATTGAAAAGCAGCTTGAAATGGACAATTTGGGGATGATTTATACAATGTGATGGGGAAAAAATGTGATTCAAACGAGTGCCCCATTAGCTCATTTCTCACCCAGCTGTATTTTTCTTTCCTGACTCTGTATGGTATTTATATTCTTTTTTGACTCTCTTTTTACTCACTGGCCACTCCTTCTCAATTACATTGATTCTCCTTATCTCTCTAATCTCTAAATACTGGAGTGTCCCAAGGCACAGACATATTTTCTTAATCCTTAGGGTATGTATTCCAGTCTATTGGTTTTAAATACCAAACATACACTAGCAATTCCCTAGTTTATACATAAAGTCCACACATCGCCTGAGCTCCATAACTCATAAACTTAACTGCCTATTCAACATCTCCATTCAGATGTTTAACAGACATATTAAGCTCATTATGTCAATAACTGAGTTCTTATCTCCACCCCCAAAACCAACATATCTTTCCTTCTTCCCCGCCTTAGTAAGTGGCTACTCACTTACTTTCAGGGAACAGGTTTCCTGAGCACTTTCAGTTACTTGGGATAAAACTTGGAATTCATCTGCGGCTCCTGTCCTTTTTGATACCTTGCATTGCTACCTCCATTAATACCTAAATTAGCATTTAATTACCATTAAATTAGCATTTATTAGCTATTAAAATAGCTCTACCCTCAGAAATATTTCCAGACTTTGACTACTTCTCACCACCTCCACTGCATCCACCAGGGTTCAAGCCACTGTGACCTTCCCTTGGATGATTTCGGAGCCTCCTAACTGGTCTCTCTGCTTCTTCTCTTGAGCCCCTGTGGTCAGTCCACTCTTAACACAGTAATCAGAACGATCCTTTTAAAACACAAGCCATATCCTGGCATGTATCTGCTCACTGCCTTTTAACGGTTTGCCATCAACTTCATAATCAAAATTAAAGTCTTTACAAAGGCCTGCAAGACTCTTCATGGCCTGTCCCTGCACCTCCCTGACCTCTTCTCCTGCCACTCTCCCGGTCGCTCTCTGCCCCCACCACACTGCCTCTCTGTTCTTCTTGAACATGCTGGGCACGGCCTGCCTGAGAGCCCGTCATGTGCTGTTTCCTCTGCCGGGAGATTCTTCCTTCAGAGAGCCACATGGCTCACTTCCTTGTTTCTTTCAGGTCTCTGCTCAAATGTCACCTCATCAGTGGAGCCTTATCTGACCAACTTTGATAAGAGAGCAAACACCCCCACCACGGGGCTCTCTGCCTCCCTGACCTGCCTTATTTTCAATGTAGCACTTCACATCCTCTGACATACTATTTATTTACTACGTAATGAATAAATAATTAATTAATAATTCTGGCTCAGGATTACCTAAGGAGCATTTTACAAACTCAGATTTCCTTAAAAAATAGATTCTTGGGCTCAGTAGAGACCTAGTGAGGCAGAATCTCTGACAGTCCCAACCTCCCTGGGCTTCTATTTCCTTGTCTGTAAAATAGAGGTTATTCTCCATAACTCTCATGGCTTGGTTCAAAGTAAACAAGATCATCTCTCTACAAAGGTGCTTAGTGCTTTGTCAAGCATATAGAAGGTGGTTAACCATTCAGACACTCCTCCTTCATCAGTAAAAGTTAGACTCAGGGTCCCGTGGGTGCCAAGTGGGAACACTGAGGCAAGAACCCTGTTCCCTGGACTCCTGGTCTGGGTTGCATAACCTCACGCTCACACTTTCTCTGTCTACTACTATGCTGACAGAATTGTAATTACCCGTTGGGTTCTTCCTGCCCATTGCACAGACAAAATCAATTCACTGAGACCACAGCACTGCAGTAAAGAAAGAGTTTAATTGACATAAGGCCAACCATGTAGGAGAGGGAGTTATTACTCAAATTAGTCTCCCCAGAAGCTCAGAGCTTAGGGTTTTTATGGACAATTTGGTAGGCAGAGGGGCTGGGAAATGGGTGCTGCTGGTTGGTTGTGGATGAAATCACAGGGGTGTGGAAAACCGTTCTCGTGCACTAAGTCCACCTCTTGGGGGTGCCATGGGACCAGTTGAGTCATGAGTCACTGGTCTGGATGAGATCAGACAGTTGCCAGAATGCAAGTCTAAAAAGAGTCTCAAAAGACCAATCTGGTAGGGTGCGGTGGCTCACACCTGTAATCCCAGCACTTTGAGTGGCTGAGGCAGGCAGGATCACCTGAGGTCAGGAGTTCAAGACCAGCCTGGCCAACATGGTGAAACCCTGCCTCTACTAAAAATACAAAAAGTAGCTGGGCATAGTAGTGTGCACCTGTAATCCCAGCTACTCAGGAAACTAAGGCAGGTGAGTCACTTGAACCCAGGAGGCGGTGGTTGCAGTGAGCTGAGATCATGCCACTGCACTGCAGCCTGGGCCACAAGAGTGAAATTGCACCTGAAAAAAAAAAAGAACATCAGGGCACAGTGACTCATGCCTGTAATCCCAGCACTTTGGGAGGCCAAGGTGGGCAGATCACCTGAAGTCAGGAGTTCAAGACCAGTCTGGCCAACATGGTAAAACCCCATCTCTACTAAAAATACAAAAATTAGCCAGCATGGTGGTGGACACCTGTAATCCCTGCTACTTGGGAAGCTGAGACAGGGAATATTGCTTGAACCCAGGAGGCGGAGGTTGCAGTGAGCCAATATCATGCCACTGTATTCCAGCCTGGGTGACAGAGCAAGACTCCATCTGAGAAAAGAAAAAAAAAAAAAGGCCAATCTTAGGTTTTGGAATAGTGATGTTATCTACAGGAGCAATTGGGGAAGTCACAAATCTTGTGACCTCTGAACACATGACTCCTGAGCAATAAGGGATTGTAGAAACTGCACCTACATCTAGCAGAGTTCAGGTCCCTCTCAGAATCCTAATCTTGTGGTCTCTCATTAGTTTTCACAAAGGCAGTTACAGCCCTCAAACAGGGAGGGGAATGGTTTTAGGAAGCAGCTATTGTCATCTTTGTCTTAAACTATAAACTAAATTCCTCCCAAAGTTAGCTTGGCCTATGTCCGGGAATGACCAAGGACAGCTTGGAAGTCAGAAGCAAGATGGAGTCAACTATGTCAGATTTCTCTTACTGTTATAATTTTGCAAAGGTGGTTTCAGAACACCCTGTCCCCACCTAGCATCTGAAATATTATTCCTCTGCATTTCTGACAAGGTCAATTACATGCCCTATGGAACCCATTTCAAATAAATGCCATAGGATCTAGGGACATATTATCCTTTCTCCTGGGTTCTCTTCTTGGCATGGAACAGATTTACTCACGGTATTCCTTAGCTCTGCCTTGAAAACTTCAAAGCCATTCTCTTTCTACTGATCCCCACCCCCGCCCAAAGCATCGGAACCCTAGGGGCATCATTGATGGAGGCGCTCCCAGGCCCTAACCCAAATTAGATGTGAGGTCAGAGAAAAGTGCAAAGAGAGAAAAGAGAACTCTCCTGCAACAGGCAACAGATCCCCTCCTGACTCCTGGGCCTGGCCGAGCCTGTCCTTCCACTGCTGAGACCACGATGAGGGGCATCTACCCTCAGCCAGGATGGACCTCCCATCCTGAGGTGCAGACAACACGTGGAAGCCCCGTCACAGCTGTTTCACCACTGGGAACTGTTACCTCCCAGGGGGCTATGGGCTGCCCAGATCTCAATGGCCAGCAGTTCTAAGGGGATGGGACTGTGGCTGGGGATTCGAGAAGGGAGCATGAGAGGCCAGGGTGTGGGAGGTGGGAGAGTATCACCACAGAGCCCAGAGGACCCATGTGGAGACCAAGGTGAGGTCCAAATGAGGTCCTAGCAGCCAAGTAGGGAAAAGATGCTTGGAAGGGCGGTGGTTCCGGAAGGTCACCTGCAGATGGTGGCCACCAGCCCCTCACATATGCAGTTGGCTTCATGCCCCTAAACCTTTTCTTACCTGCTGCTTTGCCTTATTCCCCCAGACCCCAGGGGGTAGGCAGGGTTTTGATCCTGTGTCCTAGGTGAGGAAACACAGGCCACCCACAGAGGAGATCACTCAAGCACAATGCGGCACCTTCTGATCTTGTTTTTTCGCTGCCAGCAGAGCCAGAAGCCCCACTGCACTTCTGTGCTAACACCAGCTACCTATCACTCCTTCTTAACACCTACATGCCTTTTGATTGCCACCTCCCACATCCTGATCCCCCTGAGAGCCCAGCCCTGCTACAGTTCTGAAAAACACGGACACTCCCAGCAGGAAGTATTTGAGCTAGCTCTGCCCCTATGCCATTTCATCTAGCGCAGCTCCAGCTTCAGGAGAGGCAGAGAGGGTCTGGTGAGTTCTTCCTAAGAGTGTTATTCCTAGCTGAATTCTTCTGGGGCTAAAGCCTTCACACTCAGTGGTGTGACCACCCTCACTGCATCCCCAGCTCACCTCCACCTGGGAGGACGTGGCGATCTTCTACATACCCCTCTCCTCACCGTCTGCTCCTATGCCCTGCACAAACAAACATATACAATGGCTTTAACTTTCTCTTTCCAATTTCCAAATCATTTTAGAGGCTCTGGAGCCAATCTTCTCAGAGCCCTAAAGAGCAATCTCTAAGGATTAGAGTTCCCGATAGACCTCATTCCCACAAAGAGGAAGCACACACTACTTTGAAATTTGCTTTTCTCCATCTTTTATTTTCACCCTCTCCTTGTTAAAAAAAAAAAATCCTAAAGTATATTTATAGTTTGAGAGTGCTTTTCAGACATGTCACATCATTTGAATTCCTCCACTGGCCCTGATCAACACCAGTATGTACATCCTACAGGTGAAGGGAAAGTAAATAAGACTACGTCACACAGATGAGTTAAGTGGCAGAGTAAAGACGTGAAAATCAAGCCTCAAGGAGGAAAGGAAAGTTTTAGTAAGATTCCCATCAAGGCTCAAAGAGCTCAACTACTTTTTGTTGTAGGTTTTTTTTTTTTTTGCTTTTTGAAATAACCTGTTTAATGTAAAAAAAAGTGATCAATATGGAATGTGACAGAGTTTTCACAGCAATTACTTAAAACATGCTGTTTGACCAGTACTTCAATAAGAGAGAATTATGTTAAATACAAATATTTAATATAACATTTTAGAGATTAAAAACATTTTGTAGTGATAGCTTAATGAACTAGAATTCTAAGGTTTGATTTAACATAGATTATCACATACAAGATTAAATAATATTGAACATATTCACTTTATTCCTGGAAGAAAATCAAAGGAAAAGTAATTATACAGAGTATCAGTAACTTAAAAAGAAAATTCAAAATAATAATTTAGAATGAACAAAATCATTGAAAAACATCATCTAGTTACTAGTTTTCTTCTGTTAACTCTTTTTTTTTATTATTATTATTATACTTTAAGTTCTAGGGTACATGTGCATAACGTGCAGGTTTGTTACATTTGTATACTTATGCCATGTTGGTGTGCTGCACCCATCAACTCGTCAGCACCCATCAATTCATCATTTATATCATGTATAACTCCCCAATGCAATCCCTCCCTCCTCCCCCCTCCCCATGATAGGCCCCAGTGTGTGATGTTCCCCTTCCCGAGTCCGAGTGATCTCATTGTTCAGTTCCCACCTATGAGTGAGAACATGCGGTGTTTGGTTTTCTGTTCTTGTGATAGTTTGCTAAGAATGATGGTTTCCAGCTGCATCCATGTCCCTACAAAGGATGCAAACTCATCCTTTTTTATGGCTGCATAGTATTCCATGGTGTATATGTGCCACGTTTTCTTAATCCAGTCTGTCACAGATGAACATTTGGGTTGATTCCAAGTCTTTGCTATTGTGAATAGTGCCGCAATAAACATACGTGTGCATGTGTCTTTGTAGTAGAATAATTTATAATCCTTTGGGTATATACCCAGTAGTGGGATGGCTGGGTCATATGGTACATCTAGTTCTAGATCCTTGAGGAATTGCCATACTGTTTTCCATAATGGTTGAACTAGTTTACAATCCCACTAACAGTGTAAAAGTGTTCCTATTTCTCCACATCCTCTCCAAGCATTCTTATACACCAGTAACAGACAAGCAGAGAGCCAAATCAGGAATGAACTCCCATTCACAATTGCTTCAAAAAGAATAAAATACCTAGGAATCCAGCTTACAAGGGATATAAAGGACCTCTTCAAGGAGAACTACAAACCACTGCTCAGTGAAATCAAAGAGGACACAAACAAATGGAAGAACATACCATGCTCATGGATAGGAAGAATCAATATTGTGAAAATGGCCATACTGCCCAAGGTTATTTATAGATTCAATGCCATCCCCATCAAGCTACCAATGAGTTTCTTCACAGAATTGGAAAAAACTGCTTTAAAGTTCATATGGAACCAAAAAAGAGCCCGCATTGCCAAGACAATCCTAAGTCAAAAGGACAAAGCTGGAGGCATCACGCTACCTGACTTCAAACTATACTACAAAGCTACAGTAACCAAAACAGCATGGTACTGGTACCAAAACAGAGATATAGACCAATGGAACAGAACAGAGTCCTCAGAAATAATACACACATCTACAGCCATCTGATCTTTGACAAACCTGAGAGAAACAAGAAATCGGGAAAGGATTCCCTATTCAATAAATGGTGCTGGGAAAATTGGCTAGCCATAAGTAGAAAGCTGAAACTGGATCCTTTCCTTACTCCTTATACGAAGATTAATTCAAGATGGATTAGAGACTTAAATGTTAGACCTAATACCATAAAAACCCTAGAAGAAAATCTAGGTAGTACCATTCAGGACATAGGCATGGGCAAGGACTTCACGTCTAAAACACCAAAAGCAACGGCAACAAAAGCCAAAATTGACAAATGGGATCTAATTAAACTAAAGAGCTTCTGCACAGCAAAAGAAACTACCATCAGAGTAAACAGGCAACCTACAGAACGGGAGAAAATTTTTGCAACCTACTCATCTGACAAAGGGCTAATATCCAGAATCTACAAAGAACTCAAACAAATATACAAGAAAAAAACAAACAACCCCATCAAAAAGTGGGCAAAGGATATGAACAGACATTTCTCAAAAGAAGACATTCATACAGCCAACAGACACATGAAAAAATGCTCATCATCACTCGCCATCAGAGAGATGCAAATCAAAACCACAATGAGATACCATCTTACACCAGTTAGAATGGCAATCATTAAGAAGTCAGGAAACAACAGGTGTTGTAGATTTTAAATGGTTTCCTGGGCAATGTGTGGTGTGACCTCTCCCTATAAGCCTCTTGCTTTCAACAATGCTTTCTTCCGGCTCACAAAAGCACACACGTGTGTCAGAGGCATTTGAACCAGAGCGACTCCATATTGAGCGATGGCTAGGGAAAATGAAGCTGGGACTTGCTGGGTTGCTTTTCCAGCAGGTTAGCTATTCCTAGCCTCTAGATGTTTATAGTTAAGGGGACAGATTGATAACATTTACTAAACAGACCCAGACTCAGGAATGTCCTGGTATCCCACTATCTTGAGAAGAGAAGCATTCTTAATTTTGCTTTAAAGACAATAATATCAATTCTTGCAAAATATAGTAATAAAGAAAACTAATCTTTTATCAGAAACCCTTGTGATGTAGCAGAGCACATCTCCCCACGATTTTTTTGTTATCCTATATATAAAGAAGCATTGTACCTAGAGTGGGCATGTTTCTTCTCTTACTTTCATGAACATCCTCCACTGTCTATGGAGGAGCTATTCTTTCCCCACTTTATTTTCTTAATAAAGTTGCTTTCGCTTTGCACTGCGGACTTGCCTGGAATTCTTTCTTGTGTGAGATCCAAGAACTTGGGGTCTGGATCGGGATCCCTTTCCGGTAACAAGTGTACATGCTCAGAGCCAGGAACTTGCCCAAGTGGCAGGTTCATAAATGGCACGGCTGGGAGTCTTTTCCAAGTCCTGCTTTTCTGCTGTACCCTGCTGCGCTAGAGAGAATCCCAGTGGGAATCAACTAGTTTCTGGAGATGACTTCCCAATGCTAATCAAAGAATTTGCATGTTACATTCTGAGCTTTCCTCCAGCTGGGAGGTGTGGAATTCTTCATCCCTCCCTCCACCCTGCTTCCAGAGACGGCCAGGGTCTTTGAGTAAGAGACCTTGCTTTGGTTTTGACTGCTAAAGAAACTGACCCCTCCCCTCCAGCCTTTGCTTGCAGGAGAGCTGTCTTTAATGAAGGCCTTGCACTTGCATTTACATTTCCCCTTATGTTGATTCTCCATAGTCAGAATACACATGTTCTAGGCTAATTTGTCGGAAAGTAGAGCGTGGCCTGCATGCCCAGCTGCTCATTTTCCCGGTACTGCAAGGTTGCCCATTTGTTGGGGTTGGGGGTGGTGTTCTTTGATCAGAAAAGTCATTTAGGGAGCATTGTGAGGAGAATATGCTGAAATTCTCCTGCTCACTCCAATTCAGGTAGCTTGTCCAGGCTAGATTTGCCTGCAGTGCAGGCTCAGATTTTTGCTCCCTGTAGGTTGCAGAAACTGAGCCTCCCATCAGCCTGTCCCTAAGATGGCTGTCCTGGGAAATGCTGCCTGACCTCCCTTATGCCATCAGCAGGCACTGGAAATAGTCCTCTTCTCAGCCACATCATTGGTGGCATCATTTCTGGCCCTGCATGCCCCGAGGACCTCGGTCTTAGGAATCCAGACCTCTTTGGGAGACAATGCTGCAGAAATCTGATTAATTTAGTTGGGGTATGGCTTATGGGGTGAGTGAGAGAATTTGGGGACAAGCAGATACCCTTCCATAGTACCCAAATACCTCATCGTGTTCCTTATACTAAGACTATGCTCTTGAGATGGATCACAGAAGAGGCATAACTCAATAACAACAACAGCAGTAATAGTAATCATTCTTTAATGGAAAGAATATTGGCTTCAGCACCAGGAAAACCTGAGTTGGAATGCCAACTCTGCCTCTTACCAGCCATGTGCTCTTGGGGAGCTATATAGCCCCTCTGTCCCTCTGTTTCTTCCTCTGTAACATGGAGTAATCATTCCTACCGTGCAGGATTGTTATAAGGAATAAGTGGCATGACACTAGTAGAGTGCCCAGTACCCAGCATGGCATGTGCTACGCTTTCAATTAAAGTATCTTCCAGTGCATTATGCCATGTTATACTCACAGCAGTCCCGGGAGGAGGCAAGGCAGGCTGGAATTACTCCCATTTGCAAAAAGGGAAAGGAAGCCTCAAAAAAGTAAAGTGACTTGTCTGCAGTCACACAGCAAGTAAGAGAAGAGCAAGGACTTGACATTGTCTGATTGCTACCTCTGGGCTTGTTCCAATTAGGTGACTCAGGCTTACAGATCACCTTCTCAAGGCATCCAGCTCATTCTCAAAGTGGATTCAGGTACTAGAGAAATACTCTGCCTTTAACTCTTACTGGGTCTCTGTGTGTCAGAGTCTGCTATTCCTGGGAACGGCAGGTTCCTGGTGACCCTCCGGGAAACCCTCTCAGCAATTTGAGATCTTTGGTTGGGACACTCACTGCCCTTTCATATTTTAGTTTTCTGGAATCTTTTTGCATTTGCTCGAATTGTTTTACTCACCACCAAGGATAATCTTCATGGGGAAGCAGAGGGCCTTTATCATGTTCACCTTCGTCTTGCTTTCTCCATCTTGAAGAACAGCAAGGTGGCAGAGTTGTGTCTGGAGGGTTTATATCTGAGTAAATGCCACCTGAGAAGTAAGTTTTCCAACAAGGACATTGCCTTCCCCAGCCATCCAGCACCTGGTACCTATGTCCCTCTCCAGGGCCTCCCTGTGGGAAGTTTGTGGCATGGGAGAGGGTCCTGACCTAAGATGGGTGAAAAGAGGGCAGAGGAAGAAGGCCAACAGAAGCAGCAGACCCTCCATCATTGGCGAGGAGAGAAGAAAGATGGTGGCCAAAGAAGCAACATCCAAATAAAGAGGCAAGATGAAGCCTTAAATGAGGGAGAAATCAAGAGGGGAAAAGTGTCAAGGGCCAGTGGTAACATGGAAAGTAGAAAGTGGTGGAGGTTAAGTCACGTAACTCAGTACTAATGTTGGGAAAATGCTCTCCTTGTTTGTTCTGATTATCTAATGCTGCCCAAGAAATTTCCCCAAAGTCCAGTGGTGTAAGACAACCAAGTTGTCCCCCAAGTCCAGTGGTGTAAGGTAAACCATGAGTTTACCAAGCTCATGCACTTTTTGGGTCAGGAATTCAAATAGGACTCCACAGGGAAGGCTTTTCTCTGATTCCTGAAGTCTGGGCCCTCAGCTAGAAACCTCCAGGACTTGGGGCTGGAATTATCTGAAGTTTCACCCATTGGTAGTTAAGGTTGGGAAAACAACAACAAACTCCATGGACATCTCTTTCTGTCTCCATGTGGCCTCTCTATCCCACCTCTCCAGCATGGCAGCTTTAGGGTAGCCAGACTTCTTACATGTCAGCTCCCAAGGTGCATGCTGACGCCAGGTGGAAACCATTTCACTTTTTATGACCTAGACTCAGAAGGCATATAGTGCCCTTCCACTGTATCCCATTGATCAAGGCTGTTACAATGGTCCACTGGGTTCAAGAAGAGAGAACATAGATTTAACTTCTTGATGGAGGAGTGTCATGCCACACTGTGAGAACTTTTGGAATGGGATACATATCCATGAGTCCATTTTGGAAAATATAATCTACCTTCTTGTCCAACTTCTCTCTGTGGTACTGTCTCATGCTACAGTGGTCAGTTTGTGTGGAAGCATAAAGGTATAAATATTGGGCCTTCCCTAGAAAGAAAGTAGACTTCAGAAGAGAATACCTAAGCTTGAACAAAGAAGGTGCTTGGCGTATTCCTTTAGAGAAAAATAAAGCAAGTTCCAGAGTCCTCATTATAATGGACAATAGCTCTGCACTCTTCTATCTCAGCTAGGTTATTGTTTTGTTTTGTGGTTGTTGTTAACAATGGTGGCAGTCTTATCTTTATCAGTTGCCCTGAGTTTTTACTGAAGATCTTTCTGAAAAGCAAGCCTGTTAGCCATGTTGAGAAGAACCAAAGGGAGGCTCTGATTTTGCTCACAACAGAATTAAAAACCAAAAAGTGTGAGTACCCCTGATAACAGGCATGAAGGGAGCCAGGTATCAGAGTAAGCCCCTATGGGGAGGCAGACTCTGGGCAGCAAAGGTGCAGTTGCCCCTCCCTTGGCAACTTTCTCTGGAGAGCTTGTCTTCGCTGTGGAGCACTTTGTATCTTTCTTTAGTGAGATTCTTTTACAGAGAGAAGCAGTGGAAAGATAAAAGTAGGAGTACCTCAAGGGAGAGGTGAAACGCCAGAGGCTTACCGGCACTTGAGCAATTGTCTTCCATACACCAGAGTTCCTTAAGGGAGTTCATGGAGTTTAGTAGTTTGTACGTTACACACTTTCACTGTCTGTGCCTCTTCTAGGCCTGCCCTATACACTCACCTCTGAGCCTCTGGCTCCCTCCCATCTCAATCCACCTCCTGAAGAATCTACTTCCTACTAGAGTTCCCTGAAGGAAATGCCACTGAAAGCACCAGCAGGAAGGAACAGAGTCACAAAGAAACAGCAAAAGGTCACTCTTCACGTTTCGTTACCATACAAAGATGCTAATTCAGCAGGGCCTGGTACACACCCTTTGTCTGGCTGAATTCTAGTTATTCCATAGCACCTAGCACACAGAACATGCATAATTTCTGCAAAGTTTTATAAGCAAGGGGAATGCTTAGTCCACAAAACGCTGAAAGTGAACCCATTTGCCACCTAACAAAGTGTATGCTCATTGCAAACATTTCTTATTATTATTTATTAACAGGGTGTGCAAAGTTCTCAAAGACTTGGGTTATAGTTCCTTTTTTAAAAAAATTATCATGCAGTGATTCATTCAAAAAAATTATTGACTATTGCACTCTGCTATGCCCTGTAAACACAGCGATAAGAATCTGCCCTCAAGGAACTCATGTTCTTAGTGGGAAAGCAATTAAATAAAGAAATATTTTAGTAAGGGCTATAAGAGAGAACACTGCAAGCCATGGGAGGATAAGAAAGGATCCTTGATCTAGATTTGAGGGAGAAGGTGTCAAAGAAGGCTCCCTGGAGAAGGTGACAGCTGAGCTGAGATTTGAGTCATGAGTAGGAGCTGTCCAGGAGAATATGAGGAGAGAAGAGGAAGGCAGTGCATGTGCAGGTACCAAGGCAAGGCATGGGAAAGTAGAGTGCCTCCAAAGAGCTCAAAGTATCTAGAGAGAGTGGGAGGAAGAGACTATAAGAGGCAGGAGAGGAGTCTGGAGAGAAAGACAGTGAACAACTTTGAATGTTGTCCCCAAGAATTTGGTCTTTCTCCAGAATTATACGACCATAAAACTAGCTTAAAACTTGAGATTTTATTCAGATAAAGTCAGTGAATTGACAGTTACTAAGATCATCTCTAAGAATCAGTGAAGATGAATTTGACCTTGTGCCAGTCAAGAGCAGGGCACCACTGCTGGTCTTTGGTCCCCCCTCATAGCATCATGGGAGGGTCATTAGCCAGAAGCAGACAGCCTCTGCTCTTAGAGCAGTCTTGCCAGCCTAGTCACTGATCCTGACCCCAGGCAGCACCTGGCTATTCTAACATGCCTTAGCTTACCAACCTGAACTGGATCTTTGGTATCTGTCTACTCTTTCCTGCTGAACTGGACAGTTATTTGGGGCCCCTCTGGGCAAGTCCTACCTTGCCAATGTCCATGTTCCCCAAATTCAGCTATAATTCAACTTTAAATAAATAAGACTTTTTTCTTCCCATTCTGACCTCAGCTACTACACTTGCTATCTGTTGACTGCTGACTGGATATCTTGGAATTATGGGAAATGCAAGAAAAGGGGATAAAGTAAGGTTTTTTTAAATCATCAGGCCCAACCTGTTGTTATATAGCTAATGGCCAGGAGGAAGTGACATCCCCAGGAATAAAGACTTGTTTAAGGGTCTTCTGACACTCAAGCCAGGGAACGTTTTATGGATGACCTCTTTTGGTAAAAGGAATTGACAGGCTGACAAACACACTGAGTAACAGGTACTCACAACTTAAACTTGGAATTAATTTTAGACAACTCCTTATAACTTGATAATGAACAAATCTTCTAAAGTAAAATTTATCCAGTCATTCAACAAGTATTACCTGAGTACCCCCTACATGTCAGACTCTACAGTAAACACTAGGGAACCAAAGAAAAATAAGACCCAGTTCCTACCCGAGGAGCCTGCATCCTGATGAAAGGGGCAGATGACAAATACAATACTTATGCAGCATGAGAAGAGCTCTAACAGGGATAAGTACCAGGTGCCGAGGGAGCACAGAGGAACAATTAAGAGTGTCAGGGCAATATGCAAGCTGGATCTTAAAGAGTGAATCGGAGTTAGGACAAGTCAAACAAAAAAGGGGTGAGGTGAACAAAGGCAGAGTGTTCTATATGTATGAAGTTGGAGACATCCAAGCATATTTAGGAAACACTGTGGTCACATGGAAGCAGAGGGGTAATGATAAAGGACTCTGGCATAATGCTGTGTTCAGGAAAGCCTTCATATCCATGCTAAAGAGCTTGATATTGCCCTGAAGGACTGGGTTTTAAGCAAGGAAAGGAGGATGCCTGGCCAGATGTGGGTTTCAGGATGATCAACCTAGACACTCGACTGGGCAGTTGGACTGGAAGCAGGGAAACTTATTAGGAGGGCTGTGCAGTACTCAGACACAGTAATGAAGAGGAATTCATGGCTAAGCTATTGGTTAGCTCTTGGAAACTGACGTGACTTCTGTAAAGATACTATATTAGTCCATTCGCACATTGCTATAAAGAACTACCTGAGACTGGGTAATTTATAAAGAAAAGAGGTTTAATTGGCTCAGGGTTCCACAGGCTGTACTGGAAGCATGGTTGGAGAGGCCTCAGGAAACTCAAAATCAATATGGAAAGCAGAGAGGAAGCAAGCACATCTTCACATGGCCAGAAGGAGAGAGAGAGAAGGGGGAAGTGCTGCACTTTTAAACAACAAGATCTCCTGAGAACTCACTCACTATCATGAGAACAGCAAGGGAGAATCCACCCCCAGAATCCAATCACCTCTCACCAGGTCCCTTCCCTAACACTGGGGATTATAATTCAACATGAGATTTGGGTGGGGATGCAGAGCTAAACCATATCAGACACCAAGAAAACTTAGTGGAATCAGAAGTTGGTTTGTAAGTCCCATTTTGACCCATTTTTGAGTCTTCAAAAAGGTTATATTATTTCTATAAACAGTGCAACAAATTACCAATCACAAATTCCATTTCTCATTGATCAGAATGAGAAACTGTGACCCAGAGAAGGAATGTGTCTTGGCCAAGGTCAGTTGGTTATGGTAACTTGCCTCTAAGTAGCCTTTCTGCCTAGCCCCAGAGAAGCAAGAAGGTGCTGCAGAAAGAGCCCTAGACTGTGAGTTCCAGTTCTGATCCTTCTTCTGATTCAAAGTGTGTCTTTGAACACATCACTGTACCTCCCTGAGCCTCAGTTTCCCCACACATCAAACAAGAGTATCGGGCCAGAAAGATCTCTGTGATCACTTCCAGCTCTGAGACATGATGTGTCCATTATGCAGTGAGGAAAGAAGACTAGCAACCAAAGCAGCTTTCCAGACTGTCTCCGGGAGGCTGGCTGCAGGTGGTGCCCAAAGCCCAGGTGGCTGCCCCAGGAAAGGGTGAGAGGGAGGGAGTGGCATTAATATTCCCCCAATGTGCCCGGAAGCTTAGAGGGTCCAGATGGAAAGCAAGCAAGCAAACCCTCTGACGTGTGTGGAGCCATAGATCACCTTAGAGAGCAGCCGCCACTGCTCCCTTGTTGCCGTGGCAACTTTTCTCTGGATTCTCCTCATTTCCCAACACTCAGCCCCCAGAACTGGGCCCAACTGACCTATGAACGGGGACCAGATAGAGCAGGGTGGGTGGTAAATGAACATGCGCACTGGTGTTCTGTGGCAGAGGTCCCACAGCTCGGAATCCAGGGCTAGGATTCTGACCCAGGTGTGTCCAGCTGCTGTTGTCCTTCCTGTGCAAACACTGTCTCATGAACAAAGCTTGGAAAGAGGTGGGAGCAGAGAGGAGGACTTTTTACATTATGAATCACCCCAGTTTTGTAAAATCTCAGTTTCTCTCTAACATTCATTTGCAGCAACCAATGGGAAAGTCACTGCCTCTTATTCCACCTTGAACTTGCTTTTGCAGGTCACTTAACCTTTCTAAGCCATGCTTTTCTAAAGTGTAAAATGGAGCTAATAATTTAATTCCAAGAGGCTGGATGTGGGCTTTCTCCTGCTCTTCCCCCTGCCCCCTGGCTCTGCGGGTGAGTCAATTGAGACATTTGAAGAGTCTCTGCTTGGAAAATGGCAAAGTCTTTTGAAATGTAAAGGTTTACTAGTGACCTCTTTTTTCCCCCCTCATTATTGGTGCACTTAAGAGCTGATTTTCTGGGCATTTCTTCCTTTATAAAAAAAAAAAAATGCTGTTGGGGCCTATATATTAGGCAGCTGCCAATTTTAAATCAAGAGGAAAGAGAAGCAAAGCTTCCCTGAAATTATTATCAAAGTCATTAAGAGGATTTTTCTTATCAGACCTCAATTTACACACACATATAGTTTTAGGAGACTTTTTTTTGTGTAAGATGGGCAATTCCAAAGCTGATATGTCACTCCCTTGCAATAGAATCAAACCATTTCCTCCATGTCTGCCTCCCTCCATTCGTTTGCTTATTCAATAGATGGTCAAACAATGCCTGCGCTGGTGATTGTAAGGCAAGTACATTTGAAGAGGGTCTGTTTCATGTCACGCACTGTTCCTGCCCTGGAGGGGCACAAGGGTCAGTGGAGACAGTGCAGGAGTAAGGGCTCTCCTATCCATTATCTTTTCGCCATTCCAAGAAGCCTGTGAGAAAGATGTTGTCACCACCATTTCAAGAGGGAGGCAGTGACACTCCCCAGTTAAATGCCCTCTTACCTGCAAGGTCTCTGCTTTCACCCAGTTTAAACTCCTGGCCTCTGCCCCATGCTGTGTTCCCCAACATCACCCAGAACTTACTCTGCAGACCTGACCTTTCTGGTTTCAGACTGGCAGCACCCAGGCACTCCTCCAGCTCTATACTTGTCTTCTTCTCTGCACTGACTGTATTACAGTGTCACCAGCTATTTGCCCAGCAAGAGCTGTACCGCGCCCCACCCCTTCTTAACCACAGGTCTCTGGCATTTACAGATGGGCTTCAAGGAGTCCAAGAACCCTGTAGTTTCAAGAAAAAACCTTGGTCAAATGGTGACAAGTATATTTTAAGGGGAGAGAAGCTAAATTGTTCATCAGATTCTCCAAGGGGTCTAGAGCCCAAACAAGGTTAGGAATTACCTCAGTTTCCCCTAGTTGTTCCTGTTTCCTCTTACTTCCCCCACAAAGCCTGGCACCCAGCCAGTCTGTGTAGGAGGAAAGGATGGAAGAAAAGATGAGTGTCCACCACTCCCAACTAGCTCTACCCAAGGTATAACACACAGCAGAAACTAGTGCCAACCCCTAAATTTTTCTCTTAATTAAATTTGTCTGGAAGAGAAAAAGGAGAAATAAGTCATTGGAGAGACCATAAAACCAAGGGAAGGTCAAGGAGGAGAGAAGACTCAAGTAGTTATAGACCCACTGGAGATGCCAGCTACACAGAGGAAGGCGGCAGTGGCAGGAGTTAGGAGGAAAAAGATAATATTACATTAGGAAGGGCAGGAACTGTTCCATATGTCTTACTTTGTGAATCACAAAGTGCAGAGTCACTGGGGTGATGGAAAGGAAACTGGAGTTCTGACATCTAGACTAAATTCTGCTACCCATCATCAGTATGACCTTTGGTAAGACTCTCCAAACCTCAGTTATTTTACTACAAAATGGGGATATCATCCTGGCCCTGCTTCCTTGACTGTTATCATAAAGCTTCGATAGGATGCTGGGTATTATTACAACAGGTAGGGCAGCTACCACCAACACAGATCATACTGACAGATACCAGCATTTAAAAACCAGACTTCCAGAAGTTAGTTCTTGTTAATATTTCCTACTTCTGTGTACCAGTGGAACTAACCAGAGGTTGTGGGTGCATAAAGCGTTTGGTTATTACTCTCCCAGCCACAGCTCCACCTCTCACCATCAGGACCACATTGCACAAGCCACTTCTCCTCACTCTGGCTCAGTTGGTTCTCAATTCTCTCCAAGACATTTGGGCACCCTTCATACCATTTCTCTTTCTCTCCACCATCCCATATGAACTCCCAAGTGGGCTTCCCATTTGTTCCCTGAGCCCAGTTCCCATAATGTCATGGTTCACCTTAATGGGAACACAGCACATCATTATTCCTCCTCAGACATTTCATTTATCCTCCATTCATTCAAGATTGGGGCCTCCTTATCTACATGCTCCTCCCAGCTTTTTCCAGATTTTTGCAATAGCGAGTGAGCCCAAAGGATAGAAGACCAACAAGGGTTCCGGGTCTCCTTGTACAGGCAGAAACTCAGATTAGAGATACGAAAGCACTCCTAGTTCCGTAAAGTGGTCTGCAAACCCAGGGCAGGTTCACTATTCTTTTGATGGGTTTTGGAACAATGCTGAGATTAAGGGAGGTTCTGCAGTGGGAGGTCCCTGCTGCAGCTGAGCTGGTTAAAAGCAAGGGAATTCCTCTTTCCTCCCATCCCTAGGAGACAAGTTCTGGTTAGGGCTCCATGTGGCCAAAAGTGAAAAATGTATTTATACTCTAGAGAAATAAGTAGCCACAGATCTTCTATATGGGAGGCAGTTTCTGTTTTTATTTCAACCACACCAAATAGGGCCCAACCAATGAGCCAGTGTGAGAAAGAGATCAATGCAGAATTGTGAAATGACCAAGGCTAAAAGTTCCGTTTAATAAAACCTGAAAAGTAAAAGCCTTAAAAGCAGGTAACTGCCTTGTGCTTTGAAAACGGCAATTGTGCATTAGAAGATTAGAAAAATACACAAAGAAAGAGCTTAGGATCTTTTATCCAGAGTCAGGAAGGAGGTAGGCTACAGGCAGAGGCAAAGGGTATTCAGAGAGAAGCTGGAGCCCATTCAGGGAGAAAGTTGTATACGTTGTTATTTATTCCACAGACATTTACTGAGCCCCTGCTGTAGGCAAGGTAAGCACTGGCTCTCCCAACAAGGCAGATCCAGTTTTGCCATTATTCCCTATGGCACTGCTTGCAACCATTCAGTCATTCAAATTCTGTCTTCATTATGGTTGCCGTTCTTGCAAACTAGTTGTTCTATTATTATTCAACCATTTTTTTTAATTGACTTTCTTTTTAAATGTAAATACCAGCATGAGCCTTACCCATGAAATCACAAGTTTGAAGTGCTGGCTATATTTTCTCTAGTATATATTAAAATAAATACATAATCATAGATCCATGCTCATCTGAGTTAATGCTATCTAAAGTTGGCTTGTCTATCAGTGACACATGTACTCCATACTAGGAAATGCTCCTGGATAGGGGGTGTATTGGGTAGGAGTAAGTTCAGCTTTATGTAACAGAAAACCCCAAATAACTGGCTTAAACAAGATAAAAAGTTATTTTTATAGAATATAAAAGAAGTCTGGAGACAAGCAAACCAAAGACTGCTTTATGGCTGCTTCAGGCTTAACAGAGATGCAGACTCCCATGGAATTCAGTCCCACCATCCCAGCATGTGCTTCCTTTCTCAAAGTCACTTCATAGCCCAAGATGGCTGCTGGAGCATCACCTATCACATCTGTATTCTGGGAAGCAACAGGAACGGAAGGGAAGGCAAAAAGGTGCCCTACCTTCTTAAGTCGGTGTCCTTTAAGGAACTTCACTACAATTTCCCCAAATGATTTCTCTTATTTCTTTTGGCTAGAGCTTTTAGATGGCTGGCTATACCTACCTTTAGGGGAGAAGTTTTTGGTGCATGGATGATAATTAAGTTCTAGGTACCCCTTGAGCCCTGAGCATTGCTACTTGGCCTCACTGCTTGTCTGATCTTTTGCTCTGGTTCTGCTATTGACTTTTAGCTGCTCCTACAAGAACTGGAGCTTGGCCCTGAACCCCAGACCAAGTAGGTAGTTGTGGCTTCATACCATGGATTCATGTTCAGTTGACTCTTTCTTCTAAGTTGGAATCCTTTGGGAATTCATTTAATTGACTTGAATATACCTCCTTGACCTAAAATCTAGATGGTACCCAATACTGAGAAGCAATGCTACCTAGAAACTCCATCCAAGTTACCCACATTTCAACCTTAGACCCAAATTCTCAGAGATTAATTGTGTTTGGATCATATGGGAGTTAGCTATGTCCCCTTGGCCTGCCCATTAGCATCTTTTCAACTTGCTCTAACTGGCTCACCTGTTCCACCTGCCTAGAGCTTGCTAGGTGGTCAAGGCCATGATGTTCAAGCAATCTGGATCATCTGTCTCCCAACTGTCGTCTCAGGGAGTTCTGAACCTTCTTCCTCTTCCATTGTTGCTGGAAGAGAAAGAGGGGGCAAAGAGATGCCCCACCTTTTTAAGTCAGCACTATCTAAGGAACTTTTCTACAAGTTTTCCACATGATTTATCTTGTTTCTTTTGGCTAGAACTTTGTAGATGACTGGCTATATCTAGCTTTAAGGGAGGTATTGTCTTTGGGAAATTGTTGCCTCTTCTACTGGTTCACGTCATTCCATGTTAAAAGAAAAAAAATACAAAGAGGTCTCTAACTCTCTGCAACTGCTTTGAGTTCAGCCTTTACTATTTTCCACTACTATAAAATGAAGGATCTTCAACAGGAGCAGTTGTCTCCTGGCATGAACCCTTCTGTTAACACCTTCTACAAAAGTCCCTGTGAAATAATATGTGACATTGTCATACAGTGATTAGAGATTAGTGATTGTTTAGTCTCTTATTTAATAATGAGTTTCATTGTAATGGAAAAAGCATAATTGCCTAACTTACATATTGTGTGCTCATCATGTTCGCTTTTGCAACTCAATGCCCAGCACTTTGAGAGCATTCAATAAATGTTCACTACAAAAATGAATACATGAATGAATGAATGATAATATTTGTTTTCTCATGTCCATATCACAAGGGACTCTAAATCTGCAGGTCATGATGTCATTGCTACACATTACTATCCATCAGGAGGCATTTTACACAGTAAAATTTAGTACATGGGTCAGCAAACTTTTTCTGTAAAGGGACGGATAGTAAATATTTTAGACTCCACAGACCATATCGTCTCTGTCTCAACTACTCCTCTGCCATTGGAGTGAAAAGGCAGCCAAAAATATATACAAACAAATGAACATGGCTGTAGTCCAATAACACTCTTCACATGTTAGAAAATACAATTATCCTTTGATTTTTTTTTTAACTAGAACCCATTCTTAGCTCACAGGCTGTACAAAAACAGGTGGCAAGCCACATTTGGCTGTGGGCCATAGTGTGCCAACCCCCAAATCCAGAATATGTGATTGTCAAACTTTAGTGTGCATAACAGCTACCTGGGATGCTTGTTAAAATACAGCTTTGTCAGATTCTGCAGCCAAGGACTCCATTTCAGTAGGGATGGGCTGAAGCCTGGGCATCTCACTTTTTAGAAAGCAAGTGACTCTGATGCAAGTCATCCTGAGATCATACTTTAAGAAACTAATCATATTAATTAGAGCAGGTTAGGCCACCATAGCAAAAAGACCCCAGAATTTAGGAGGCTTAGCACAGTGGAAGTTTATTATATAAAGTTCTAGGTAGTTGTTTCACTCACAGAGGACTCTCCTCCACATACATACTCAGGGCTCCAGGTTCTCACAACTTCCAAAGTCACCCTGGAAGTTGACACTCCATCAAGCATAAGGAGTAGTATATGTGGGAGGTTCATATGGACCAGGCCTGGAAGAAGAACTCATCACTTCCACTGCATTCCAAAGGAGAGAAATTGGTGATATGGCCTTAACCAACTAGAGAGAAGGCAGGAAAGGTGGTCTAGCTGGGTGCCCAGGGAGAAGATAAGCATATAGATTTGGGTGCCTAGATATTGGTCCCAACTGCCCTGAGCTCAAGGAAATAACTAACTGCCAAAGATCTACTGGAGCAAATTTAAGTCTGGTCAGTCGTTGCAATGGCTAACAGAAGACTTAGGTTCTATTATTGGTTCTACCTATTCTAAGTCATTGGAACCTGGGCTTCAGCTTCCTGATATGAAAAATAGGAGTAACACCTGTCCTTCTTCTCTTCCTCGCTAAATTGTGAAGCTCAGCTGTACCCCCTATGCATATGTGAATGATGAGGAGTTCAGATCTGATGGTGAGGTCTTGGAAGGACTTCCTGAGGAAGCTGGGGATTAGGTGGTGTCTCAGTTTACTCCAGAGGACGGTTCTCAACGTGAGGTCCCCAGATCACTGGCTGGTCTCCACCATAATTACGATCTTCTGAAGTAAACTCCCTGGAGGAATTATTAAAGCATTGGTTGCTGGGTTCTACCTCCAGAATTTCAGATTCAGTTGGTCTGGGCTGGGGTCTAACATGTTCCATAGCACTGCCAGGGAACCTGTTAGAAAGGTGAACTCTCCGGCCGCAGCTCTGACCAACAGAATCTGAAATTCTGGAGGTAGAGCCAAGTAACCTATGCTTTAACAATTCCTCCAGGGGATTCTGATGCTCACTGAAGTTTGAGAACCACTGCTCTAGACTGTCCCTAACCCCTAAGCTGTTCCCTGTGGGAAGATGAGGAAAGAAGTCCCACTTCCCTCTTCCCAGAGTCTGGGACGTTCTGGAGATGTCTTGCTCTGTGACAGTCTTCACACAGCAGCGGCAGTGAGCAACAGACACCCCCAGCATCCCCTTGGATCCCTAAGCTGCATCAAGCCCTTGATTGCAGTGCCAAAGAATAATAGCTCATTTTCCAAAGACCTAATTACATAATGAGGCCTTCATGCTCCTCGGGACTGAGGCGCTCCATCCAAATTGCGCAGCCAGGTGTTGGCCCTAAGTGCACTGGGTTGGGGGCCTCATTTGAATACTATTAAGACAAGAGGTTAACACGCTCCGTGTTAAAAGTGCTGTCTGTAGTGGTTGCCTTTCTAGTTCCCCTTCCTGCTCCATCCAGGTGGCACGTATAAGATGGTAATTATGGTGGAGACCAGCCAGTGAGCCTAGGAATGCAGATTGCACCCACATCATCAGGGAGGCGTGTGCTTGTGTTTCCGGTCCAATGTCAGCCCAGCATGAGTGCCTTTCCTCTGCATAGCCTCAGAATCTGGAGGTGGTTCAGGGGTGGGAAAGCCCTGGGACGTAGATCTGAAACCTGGCCCCGCTGCTAACCAACTGGGAGAACTTCCTTGAGCCCCTGAATTTTCTTGAGTTCTATCCGAATAAAATGGAATGATGATCCATGCCTTATAGGGCTGTTCTGAAACTTTAATAGAAAATAATTAATTAAACTACCTGGCCCAGCACTTCCTATAATCAGGCCAGGTGTCACACAGGGACCAGCCTCATCACTCACCTCTACCCCATCCCTACCCTTCACACCTGCCATGGTGAATCAGTGAATGACGTGGAGTTCTCTAACTTTTACACATGCTGTTTCTCTGACTTAAATACTCTTCATGCTTATCCCCTACTCCTGCTTGTCTCCTACTCATTTGTCAGGCCTCATCTTGGAAGTCACTTCCTTCAGAAAGCCTTCCCTGACCACTACCCCTAGCTCCAGGTCTAGGTTAGTTTACCCTTCTCTGGGATCCCCTTTCCCCTAATCATTTCTACTTCAGTACTGATTATATTGTCTCAATTCCCATTACACTGTAAGCTCTGAGCAAACAAGAAACTTTGCCTTGTTCACAGCTGTAACCCCATTGCCCGGCAATCAGTAGGTATGCAAAAAATATTGAAAGAATGAATGAATAGTAGATGCACAGCAAATGCTGAATGAATAAATGGATCTTACCAGGGCTCAGGCTATGATTGGGGTAAAGTCAATCCAATTCAGCAAACATTTATGAAACTTCTACTACTTATCAAGGGTTGTTATGGGAACAGAGGAAACCAAGATAGATAAAATATGCTCCCTACAATCAAATAATTTACAATCTTAAAAGCTGTGCATTTAGGAAATACAAAAGGGAGGAAGAAGCCTGGGTCTTTAAAGCCCCCCATCTAAACACCCCCATACCAAATCCTGCTCCAGAAAATTTCTCAGGACAGTATGCAATGGAAACCTAGGCACTGCTTTACTGTGTTTTGCTCAGATGGGCTTTGACCCCCAAACTGCTTCTCTGAATCTATTTCTCACATTCTCACATTCCTGTACATGGGCTTCATTGCCTTTTTTTTTTTTTTTGAGACAGAGTCTTGTGTTGCCCACGCTCGGGTACAGTGGCACAACCTTGGCTCACTGCAACCTCTGCCTCTCCTGAGTTCAAGTGATTATCCTGCCTCAGCTTCACGAGTAGTTGGACTACAAGCACATGCCACCACACCCAGTTAATTTTTGTATTTTTGGTAGAGATGGGGTTTCACCATGTTGGCCAGGCTGGTCTCAAACTCCTGACCTCAGGTGATCCACACTGCTTTCTGTTTTATCTGGCACCAATTAGCACTCTGAATATACACATACCCACACATACACACATGGACACAACACAACTTGCTGTTTCCAACCAAGATGAATAAGTTGCATCCCCTGCCCACAGGCTGCGTCTAGTCTGTTAAGGGCAGCCCATGAACATCAGCACCCATTCAGCAGATGTGTACTGGGTGTCTGCTCTCTGCTGGACACGGAAATATGTGCACATGTGTGGGGAACAGAGGCAGAGGGGACAGGGCAAAGGTAAATAAAAGGACATGATCTCTGCTTTCAATTAATCATCCTAGGAGGCTGACAAACTGGGATAAATGCTGAGTGTATAAACAGGGGAACTACCATAGGAGTGGAAACCAGGAGAAAAAGTGATGTTGAGTTGAGACTGGAAGGATGAGTAGGGGCCCATCAGATCCCTGGGAAAGCTGAAGAGAGAATGTTCCCAGTAGAGGAATAGGCTGGTCTCAGGCTGGAGTGGGAAGGAACCAGAGCACATAGAAGGACCACACTGCTGGAGAGCAGAGAGCAAATGGGAAGCCATGGGGTGGGGCTGCAAGGACAGCTGGTGGAATAGACCCAGCTGATGGTTTAGGCCTTTATCCCAAAAGCAGTGGGAAGTCACTGAAGGATCTTATGTGGGGGATAGCTTGGTCACATTTGCATAGTTATATTTCATGCTGGTTGCAATGGAGGTGAGAAGACCAGTTAAGAAGCTATTGCTCTGGTCCAGGTGAGAGATAAGGGATTGTCTCCAGGGGGTTGATAGTGGGGATGAAGAGCATGAGGATGAATGGATTTAAAGACCATCATGAACCACCATTGGGAGAGATCTTGAGGAGACCCATGTGACATGGTTTGGCTCTGTGTCCCCAACCAAATGTCATCTTGAATTGTGATAATCCCCATATGTTGTGGGACGGACTCAGTGGGAGGTAATTGAATCATGGGGGCAGGTCTTTCCCATGATGTTCTCATGATAGTGAATAAGTCTCACCAAATCTGATGGTTTTACAAAGGTGAGTTCCCCTGCATGTGTCCTCTTGCCTGCCGCCATGTAAGACATGCCTTTGTTCCTCCTTCACCTTCCAACGTGATTGTGAGGCTTCCCCAGCCATGTGGAACTGTGAGTCTATTAAACCTATTTCTTTTATAAATTACCCAGTCTTAGGTATGCCTTTATTCACAGCAAGAGAATGGGCTAATACACTATGATACACATGGCAAGTACAGCCTTGATGGAGACCCTGTGTTTGGTCAGAGCAGCCCTGAAGAACATGTATTTAAAGATGAATTAATTGACTGAATCACTCTATTATAATACCCAAAGAACTGAGGATCATAAAAATGGTTCAAAGACCTATGGGACTCCTAGGAAGAAGAGGTCACTCCTGGATCCAGAATAGGAAGAGGAAAAAGTGACATTTGGCTGGGCCTTAAAGAATAAATAAGGTAAGGTTAGGCATGGTGGCTGATGCCTGTAATCCCAAAACTTTGGGAGTCTGAGGTAGGAGGATCACTTGAGCCCAAGAGTTTGAGATCAGTCCTGGCAACATAGTGAGACCCTGTTTCTACAAAATTAAAAAAAAAATAGTCAGGTACAGTGGCGTATACCTGTAGTTTCAGCTACTCAGGAGGCTGAGGTGGAAGAATTGCTTGAACCCAGAAGATCCAGGGTGCAGTGAGCAGCGATTGCACCACTGCACTCCAGCCTGGGTGACAGAGCAAGACCCTGTCTCAAAAACAAACAAAAAAGAATAGATAGAGACTTCTGGGTATGAGATGGGTGGGGGTCAAGGGGCAAAAGTTCCCACCACGGCAATGGGCATGTTTAGGGCATGATTACAGAAGGGTGAATGTCTAAGTAAAATGCACTTTAAGGGAAACAGCTAACAGGTTGGTGGATCTGGAATGGAAAGGTTCTTAAAAATGCCAAATTAAAGAGTTGAATGTTACATATTTGGGGAGCCATTCAATCACAATACAATTATTGAACCTGAATTTTGTGCAAGTATTGTGCTGGGCTCTGGGAATGCAAAGTCAGGATGCTTTCGGAGCTCAGAATCCAGTGGAGAGGCAGATGTGTAAATGTTATTGGTGCATCTCTAGTGAAACATGCTAAAGATATTAGCTCTGGGGTGGGGTATTGTGAAGAGTGAGGCTTGATCTGAACCTTGAAGAATAAGGGAGTGTTCGCCAGACAGAACATGGGAAAGAGAAGGTAAGGGTCAGGAGAGGAGAAGGCCAGGAAGGGAAAGAAGGAGAGAAACTCTTAAAAGCCAGAAGAGAAACTGCACAGGATGGAGCCTGAGAGGCAGCAGGTGAGTGTGAGGACCTGCTGAGTGTTGAGGTGCATGTAATTTGCACACTGAAACTGAAAGCACGAAGGTGGTGCGGAGGCCAACAAGGAAGGCAGAAGGAATCAGTCATGGAGAACATCTCAGGATTTCCTCCAGTCTTGCAAAGTTGGGAGGGTGGTTTGGAGAAACCAGGGGCAAGACTCTATTGCAAGGTTTTGAGCCCAGAGTTTGATGGATGATAACTGAAATGAAGACAGATAGGGTCAGAAGGATCTTCTGAGATCATCTTCTCTAAAGCTTCTCATTTTACAGAAACAGAGAGAGTCATGCTAGTCAGCAGCCCAGTCCTCATCATTAGTAAGAGGTGCAAGCACAAGATAAGAAGGGCCTCCCATGTAGGGGGTGGCAGCCTTGGTGGGTAACGGGCCGGTGTCAAGGGTATCTCATGGAAGGGGCTCACTGGGCACTTCTGAGATGTCTGGACTACTGTGCCTGAGGAGAGAAGAGGGCTAGTCACCAAGATGGGTGACCTGGAAGGAATGGGTAATAGTGTGAGTCCAGTTCTGGGCATGTTGATTTGTAAGTCCCTGCCAGGCATCCAGTTAAAGCCGAGATTCAGACAGAGGAAGGTGGAGATTTTAGCTACAGATAGAGACTGAGGAACCATGCTCAGAAGGGTGGCATTTGTAGCTGTGGGAGTGGAGGTGCTAATCCAGGGAGCAGGAAGAGAAGAGAAGTAGACACAGGACAAAACCCTCAAGGAGAGGACCGTCTAGGAGGCTGAGGAGCAGACATCAGACAGGCGGTGAGTCCTGAACATGCAGAAGGAAGAAGACAGCTGAAAACCTGAGCTGTCATTAGACTTGCTGCTGCTCACACAGTCTCAGCTGGGGGGTGGCAGGGCCAGATCCAAGAGGTTCCGACTCCCCCATTCTCATCCCCCAGCACCCCATGCCACATCTACTTGTCTCTTCCTTCCCTGTTCTGAGTGCAAGGATAAAGAAAACCTTCAGAAAAGCTCTAAAATGCCCAAGGATCATAAACACAGGGTGCTAGTCTTCCCAAGGCTTTAATTTCCCCTGGAAATTTTCTGAGACTTTAAGTTGCATTATGAATGCATTTCGACAGACTCCACAATCAAGCATTTCATAATCACGAGTACAGCTTGGAGGTAGGGAAACATGAGACCTAAATACAGTATGTGTGAGAGGAGCATGCTGCTGAGAGGTAGGGATTCACTTTGAGGGAGTATCCCATGCAAAAAAGTGCCCAGTGGGCTCTGTACCTGGAGGCCATGTAAATAGGGACACATCTGATGAGAGAAGATGGGAAATCGTTAGACCTGTGGGGAAACATCTCAACCTGGGAGCTAATGTTTCCTGAATGGCTTAATATGGCAGCATGAGAAGAGATGAACATCTGGCCTAAGGCCAGCTTGGACCTCTTGTCCATCCTTTCACAGTGGGGCTGCTCATGGTGCTTAGACCTGGAACTGTTCCAACACCTAGTCAACCTCCAGACAGAAAGAGGGCCTTTGGAAGTGGGGAGGGGCGGTTAGAGAAGAGGAGGGGAGGATGGGGGTCCAAATACCATTGAATCCTTCGGACTCATTCTATGATGTAGATCTTAGTATTATCCTCATTTTCCTGACATAGATACTGAGGCTTAAAGAATTCAAGTACCTTGTCAAGTCACATATTTGATAAGCAACTCAAGGGCTTTCTGACACCGAAGGCTATGCTCCTTTCAACACTACAAGGTAAGCAGATAGTCCTTATACAAAGAACATCAAGGAGAAAAAGAAATAGCTGATTCACCCCAAGAGGTAAGACAGGACAGAGATGGAATGCAAAAGGAAATGAGGAAATGCTGTGGAATCCCAAAATATTAGAATAGAAAGAGATCACATTTCCTGGAGATCCTTCTAAGGAAAGAGAGATTCAGGGATTTTTATTTTAACAGATACTATGGTGCTATCTCCTATGAATGGGCTTTCTTTTTTCTTTTTTTGCAACAAGAAGCTAAAAGATCATCAGATTCTTAGTTTTTCTGTGACTCATAGAAGGTTAGGAGTTGCTGAGGTCCTGAGATGCAGAGAGAAGTTAGTGGTTAAATATTTCTTTCTTTGTTTGTTTCTTTCTTTTTTTTGAGACAGAGCCTCGCTCTGTTGCCCAGACTGGAGTGCAGTGGTGCAATCTTGGCTCACTGCAACCTCTGCTTTCCGGGTTCAAGCCATTCTCCTGCCTCAGCCTCCTGAGTAGTAAGACTACAGGTGCACACACCACCATGCCCAGCTAATTTTTGTATTATTAGTAGAGACAGGGGGTCGTCATGTTGGCCAGGCTGGTCTCAAACTCCTGACCGCAGGTGATCCACCCACCTCAGCCTCCCAAAGTGCTAGGATTACAGGTATGAGCCACCGCATCCAGCCAGTGATTAAGTAAATTAAGTGATTCAGAAAAGTTTTAAAATGCCCAAGGATCATAAATACAGGGTGCTATTCTTGAGGCTGCTATTTGTCCTTTGCTAGCTCAGCAGAGAGGCAAGACATAGTCCCAGCCTGTATGAGCTTATGTCTGGGCAGCAAGACATAGACACATGCCACACTGACCTAAGATGACATGTAATTAGAAAATAAATATATGTTTAGGGCATAGCACCTTAGTCATATGGATGATACAATGGAGCAGGTAAAACCCGAGGAGACTCAATAAGGAAGGTGGGTCTCCCCTGAGTGTGAAGAATGGATAAGACATGGGCAAATTGTCGGCCCAGTCTTTCTTGGAACACTACCATCCCACAAGGAAGATTGAGAGTTTTCACCACTAAATAGAATAAAAGAAGTTCCAATTCCCAGAACACATTAGCTTAATGAATAGATACTCTCTCTATATTAAGACTTTTTTTTCATAAATTGTTCTTAAATTTTGAGTGCCTGCTACCACTTGTCTACTAGTCAGTGCTGGAAGTGACACAAAGATTGAAACAAGTGGGAATAAATGCTAATGGGAAACCAGTTTTCTTCAAAATATTTTATGTGTGATTATTTTCTTTTTGAGTTGCAGAGACTTGCGTACATATAATACAGCTGTATTTCCTGCTAGAAAAATCATTTCTGGTATGAGTGATGGAATTAAATATGTCAATATTTCATGGCATTTCACAAAGAAAACTGAAGCTTCCAGGCACTCTGCCACCTAAACCACTTTGAAAGTCAGTGGGATAGATTCAGGATTGGGTGGTGCTGGAGGGCATTTGGGATGAAGGGAGCAGGAAGATCGACGTTCTTGGAGAGGTGAGAATGAAGGCGATCCGGCAGGCATCAGCCCAGATGCCTGAAAAACTGCTTTTCAACATCAAGATGCCTTATGAATGGTGACCTCTGATGCCAAAGGCCAAGCTGACTCTGTGACCCATAATAACTGACCCCAGTTCACTGCTCCCCTGCTCCACAGTCTGCCTGGATTCTTCATCAGAAATCACAAACAGTTGTGTTATAAGCAGAATTCAACCCTCACACATATTTTGTTTGGTCCACAGAGTGTTTTACATTTTTGATTATTTGCCAATATTCTTAAATGGGATGACTTTACATAAAAATCCAGATTTCTGGCTTCTCTTCAGAAATCAGAAGAGAAGACCATAGTGAGCCTTCTCTCTCATATGACAACAATAGGTGCAGGTGAGAAGCCGCTACTCCTTTTAGCAGACAGCAGACTCTCTAGTCTTTGCTACTCAAAGTGTGGTCCATGGACCAATAACAAGAGTGTCACCCAGCACTTTCAGAAACACAGAATGTCAGGCTCAATCCCAGAGCTACAGAATGAGTCTGCATTTGAACAGGATCCCTGGTGGATTTGCTTGCCTGTTGGAGATTGAGAAGCACCGGTCAGGTTTCCCACAGTCCTGGCCCAGCCTGTTTTGCTTATTGACCTCGGTGGTCTGGCCTGGGGACTCATGAGATCCCTGCTCTAGGTTAGGTGGTACCTTTTGCACAAAGTACCACCTAAACCACACCCCTTTGGCCACCACTGTGCAACCTCAGGAGAGAAGAGACCAGCTTTAACCCATCTTCTCCCAAGGGACTCACAGGCCCAATCCTATCAGTCCCACACCTCAGTTCAGTTGAGGTCCCCACTACGTCCCATGCCCCCTCAGTGTCCATCATCATAAAGCCTCATCCCCTCACTGCTCCATGCCTGCCCTAATCTCACCTGATTTCCTAACCCTCTTACCCTGCTGCTGTGCCCTCTGAAGCTCATGATCTGTGGGCAGCAAACACCCCAACAACTACCACCCTTCCCTGAATATCCTTTCACATTCTTGTCCTAAGCCCATTCCAGACAACAGCGTCACCTGCACCTCATGAGTGGAGCTGTTTTTTCTCTGTAATTTAGGGCTCAAGAGGGGTTGCTCTTCTGCTTCTTGGTCCCATTTGCGGCCTCCTAACCATATATCTCCTCCACACACACATACACACACAGAGTCATTTGGAAGTTAGTGTCATCAGCCTTTGTTTTCCACTACCTAGAATTCCTTGTTGCTTCTACCTGGATCAAACCCCCCTTCACCAGTCTCATTGGGTCCTAACACTTCTATCATCATTCACAGTGACTGCTAAATCCACATAGAAGGTCCATCCACGCTTTGGCCTCTCAGTTTGTTGACCTTATTTCCTCCAACAATCCATTTGTGTTCGTTTGTTTGAGACAGAGCCTCACTGCCACACAGGCTAGAGTGGAGTGGTGCCATCTCGGCTCACTGCAACCTCTGCTTCCTGGGTTCAAGCGATTCTCCTGCCTCAGCCTCCCGAGTAGCTGGGACTACAGGTGTGCACCACTGTGCCTGGCTAACTTTTGTATTTTCAGTACAGACATGATTTCACCATGTTGACCAGGGTGGTCTTGAACTCCTGGCCTCAAATCCACCCACCTCGGCCTCCCAAAGTGCTGAAATTACAGGCATGAGCCACCATGCCCATCTTAACAATCCATTTTTACCCACCCTGCCTCAGCTACCCATGGTCATAATTTTGACCTTATCATTGTCAATGACTGTATCACCTTTGAAAAATCTTGACTTAAGTATCTGCTCTGATGACAACTTCATATCCTACCAGCCCCCACCCTCCTTCAATGTTACTGTTTCAGCAATTCTGAGACCTCATTGGGGCTTTTAAATTGGTGATCCTATACATCTCACCCCCAGGACCCTTCTTAGAATCTTTCCTTGATCACATGCTTTGTCCTTACAGTCACTGTCTACCAAACATTTTGAATTCCTTTCCCACACACATTTGTTTGTCTAACTTTAAATTCATGGCCAGAAGTCTCAAACCAGCACTCGGTGTTGCCTGGCAATCCTACACCCTCTCCTAGTAGGTTCACTTGCCTATTCTGTGTAATGACCATTTCATACTTTTTATTCTACTCAGAAACTCCTGCACCCTTCCCCCCAAAATGCTCACACACATACTCAGAGGCAACAGCAGCGATCCTTATCACATACTTAAATACAATTAGATAGACACTCTCTAAGATTTCCATACTGAAAAGGTGCGCATGTGAACCCATCTTCTCTGCCTTTCCTCTTGTCTCTATGAACGAAGTGTCCCCGCTCCTTCAAAGGCCACCCCTCCTCTTGTATTTTGGTTCTCATTCATCTTTCATTCCCAAGATCTTGCTTCTGTAATTCCACCTCCCACTCACTGTCCGTTCCTCCTTTCCTCTAGCATCATTTCCTTTGGTGTACAAAGGTCTTTCCAAATCGTCTGTATGAAGCACACACACCCCATCAAACTCTTCAGCAGCTGCTCCATGTCTATTTCTCTTCACAGCCAAACTTTTTTGAAAAGGCGTGTATACCTGTCCACATACACCCCTCATATTGCTCTTTCCTGGAACACTTTCTGCTCTTGGCTTTGGTGACTTTCAGGCCTCATCCCCACTTCACTGGCTCCTTCGTCTTGCCCTTCTTTGTAAGTTCTTCCTTCTTTGCTGAAACTCCAAATATTGAAGCACCTCAGGGCTCAGTCTGGGGCTATTTCTCTTTCCTATCTATACTCATTTCCCTTAGTAATCTACATGTAAACAACTCCCAGATCTATATCTTCAGCTTTAATCTCCTCTCGGAGCTCAAGTTGCAAATATCCAGTGGCGTGCTTGACATCTTTGCATGGATGCCTAACAGGTATCCCAAACTTGATGTGGCCAGAGCAAAACTCTTGATCCCAGAATACTCCAGTTTCTACCACACAGGTACATGTGCACAAGCATGTGCACACACATGCACAGGTGTGCATACCCATGCATTTTCACATACACATAGAAAATCCCAAATGTCCACCCCACCCGATTCTTTTCTATCTCAGAAAATATCACCACTGTTACACAGATACAAGCTAAATTAAATATCTTGAAGTTCCCTTTTATTCCTCTCTGACTCACTGCCCTCTCCTCCAGCCAACCAATCACCAAAGGCTATTGATTCTGCTTCCAAAATACATTGGAAAATGTACATAGGTGTCTTTATGTTCCTTCTCTCTCTCTCTCTCTTTACTTATTTATTTATTTTTGAGAGGGAGTCTCACTCTGTCACCCAGGCTGGAGTGCAGTGGCACGATCTCGGTTCACTGCAACCTCTGCCTCCCAGGTTCAAGTGATTCTAGTGTCTGAGCCTTTCAAGTAGCTGAGATTACAGGCGCCCACCACCACGCCTGACTAATTTTTGTACTTTTAGTAAAGATAGGGTTTTGCCATGTTGTCCAGGCTGGTGTTGAGCTTCTGACCTCAAATGATTCACCCACCTCGGCCTCACACAGTGCTGCGATTACAGGTGTTTAGCCACCATGCCTAACCTCCATGTTTCTTTTTTTTTTTTTTTTTTTTTTTGAGGCGGAGTCTCGCTCTGTCGGCCAGACTGGAGTGCAGTGGCGCAATCTCGGCTCACTGCAAGCTCCGCCTCCCCGGTTCACGCCATTCTCCTGCCTCAGCCTCCCAAGTAGCTGGGACTTCAGGCGCCCGCATGTTTCTATCTCTGCTGTCAACACCTTAATCCAAGCCACCATCATGTCTCATCATTCTACTGGAATGACCTCCTAACTGGTCTCTGGCTTTCATTTTTGGTGCCTTTCATCCCTGATCTCCATGCAAGCACCGAAGAAATCCTTTTAAAGACGTGTCAGATCATGTCACTCCCATTTAAACCTACCTATTGCCCTTGGAACCTTATCCAGAATCTCTTCCCCAGGGATGATAATGCCCTGTATGATTCAGTCTTTGTTTTCCTTGCCAATTTCATTTGCATTTGTCTTCTTGCTTGTTTGCAACTTGAATATGTCAACCTCTTTCCACCTCACAGCATTTGTACCAGATTTTCTTTCTGTTTGGGATTTCCTCTCCTCCTGGTCTGACCACCCAATCAAAAGCAGCCACCCAAAAACTCAAGCACATCACCTTGTTTTAAATCTCTGCTCCATATTGTCTTTTTTTTCTTAAGGGAGCCCAGCCTCCAAGAAGAGGCCTAGGCTCCCCATATTTTCCATTCACATTTTTCTTACTTATTTGTTTATTGACCATCTCCTGTCATTGAATCGCAACATATGTGAGGACGGGGATCTTGCCTTGTTCATCGGTATGTTCTCAGTGCCTCGAATCATACCTGACCCTCAGAAAGAGCTCAATAAATATTTATTGAAGAAATGCACCAAAGAATGTTACTAAGGGGAAAAATTGCTAATCTCTGACATTGCATGGGTCATGTTTAGACTACTCTGGAGAACAGATTCTTTTTAAGAACTGGAGCCTCTTACTGCCTTTGAATGCAAATGGACACTTACTAATTATGAGTAAGCCTTATCTGCACATGACAGCCTTCTTGGCAAGACCTCTATCTGGAAACACTTTGGTAGCCAGGAGTTCCAGTGGTGGCTTATAAATTGGAAAGTTGTTTTTAAACTTTGCTTGTTTTGCTTTAGAATGTTATTTTGGTTTGTTAATTCAAGCTGCTGTCCTCAGCTCAAAAAATCCAAGGTTTTGTTACATATATAGTGGCATGACTCTCCCAACTAGCCATTTATATTCATTCATTCAAGATTAAATGTTGGCCCCTATATGCGTCAGACACCAAGAATAAAGAGCTAAGACATGGTCTCTGTCGCCAAAGAGTGACGTGACTCCCAGATGCAAATAAACATATACATTCTTAAAGTAATGGATTAATAAACTGAAAAAATGTGTGAGTGGGGTTAAGTGGGAGGAGAGACCACAGAGAGATCTACTACAGACAAGGAAGCCCTGTGAACACTGATTCAACACACTATCTCACTTAACTTTCTTTCCAACCCTGCAAGACAGGAACTTTTTAGCCTCAGTTTACAGACAAGGAAACTGAAGCCCAGGGAGAGTCAATCCTTGGCTTGGGGCTATACAGTGATAAGTGGCCAGGTCAGGATTATAACTCAGTTGTTCTGACCAGGTTCTTTCTTCATTAGCAGCTGATTCCACCGTGTCCCAGGAAGCTACTATCTGCTCCAGACATTCCTGGTGCCCCCTGCCCCGCCCCACAGGTAACAGTGACAGCCAGCTGGCCTGCATGTGCCTGGATGCTGCTGCAGGAAGAGTCTTCATTTTCCAAATCTGGACGTCCCTGCCAATGACCACCTGACAACAGGCACCTGCTCCCTCTGCTTCAGAGAAAGACCGACCTCCTCTAGCAACCAGTCCAGGGAGTCATTCAAAATATTTACTGAGCATCCACGCTGTATTGGGCACTGGGGCATGCATGATAGAGAATTACAAAGATGATTAAAACATGATCCCTGCCCTCAAATAACCAATTATCTGCTGGGGAAGTTGGACATTAACCCAATTTTGACACCCTGTTGTGCTAAGTGCTTTTGTGAAGCATGAACCTAGTGCCAGGGCAGGACAGTTGCTGGAACACCCAACTCAGCCTGGAGGTATCTGGGAAGGCTTCGAAGAGGTGGCAATGAATTCAAGCCTTGACAAATGGTGAATATTTGCAAGACACAGAAAGGCACAGCACGGTCCAGGTACAGGGGACAAAGTCTGGGCAAAGGCACAGTGGCTTTTCAGGAGCTTCTGTGGGGATTCCCCCATGACTTTCACACGGAGAAGAGTTTGGATTTCATTTTGATGAGCAGGTTGGGGATAGCAGAGTTGGTGGTGATAATGAGAGGAGCCAGAGTTGGTTTAAGAATTAGGCAGGGCTGAGCCTGGGGGCCATAGAGTGGAAGTCAACACAGAATTTGGAGACTGGAAAATGCAGAGGGAAGAAAATAAGGCTGAGGCTGAATGTCTCTCATGTACGAAAGGCTTTTTGATACCCAAAGTCACGTCAGCCCACTAGTTAGAAGAGAATGGCATAGGAAAAAACAAGAAGCCGTAGACTCCCCCCATTTCAGGGGAGCTTTTAGTTTTGCTAGAGAGGTAATAAGATTTGGACACATGCAAAAACCAGTAATAAGGTGAGGCAGCCAATGACAGGCATCAGGGAGTGGACTAGACCATAAGCGAAGAGAATGGCATAGGAAAAAACAAGAAGCCGTAGACTCCTCCCCTTTCAGGGGAGCTTTTAGTTTGGCTAGAGAAGTAAGATTTGGACACATGCAAAAACCAGTAATAAGGTGAAGCAGCCAATGACAGGCATTAGGGAGTAGATTAGACCATAAGCAGCTAATGTCCAAAGGAAAGGAAGTGTCCCAGGAAGTTGGGCAAATTCTTGGAGAAGCCAGTGCAATCTATTAATAACCACAGAACTACACAGGAGAGAATTAGGAGAGGGAGCAGAGGTTCTCTGAGTGTAGAAGAATAAATGGACTTTGTTAGGGGAAGCTTCCTGGAGGAGAGCCTTTTAGGTCAGCCTGGTCCAACCCTGAACATGTAAGTGGGTGGTCCTGGCCCTGGATCATCTGGGCAGGACCCATCTGAGCTTCCAGCCTCTCTGAGGGGCTCACAGCTTTTTGTCTTTGTCTGCTTTGCCTTCTCTCCTGCCACAATTTGGAATGAGGATTGCTCACTCCTATTCCCTGACCAGACTCAGCCTTCCTCTTATCCTTCAGACCTGTTGCTTGAAGCTACTTCTGAATGCTGACCTCAGCTCACCTATTTGGCTAAAATCTACACATGCCCCTTGGATGTGCATGCTTCTGGTCCCCCTGAGTAGCACTGGAGGCCCATCCAAAAGAGTCCCTACAGCCTGCCCTGCCCACCTGGCTCTATCCTGGTCATTCCTGAAGGGGATGATGGAACAACATCACGGGGATTAACCACAAAGGCAAACTCAATCTGGAATGAATGAAGAGGTATGGAGGGGGAGCTGTGGAGAAGATCTGAGCTTTGCCCAGAAACTCTGCCAGCCTCAGATAAGCAAAAGTGATCAGATGAGGTTGCGTGCATCAAGGAAGGTGACCTCCATATCTTGCAAGCCCCCAAACCAGAGTTGTGGCTTTTCTGGCCTAAGCAGACTGGATTGAGAGTTAATAATCACTCATGTTCTAAGGTGGATTTAGTTAACAGAGAGTAGGACCATCATGTGATTCCTCCAGGAATGGTCAAGCTATTGGGAGCACAGCAGGCAAGAAGAGAGGCCCTAGCAACATCAGGTAATAGAAAACACACATGCACATAACCCCATACATACCACATGCATGTATGTGCATGTGAACACGTAGACTTACAAACACACAGAACCACAGGCTTACAAAACACACACACACATAAACCTGCACAAATGTGTCTGTCAGCACACACTTACACACACGTACACACACACACACACTCTTCTCTCCAAAAAAAGTCAATTTTCATTTGGAAGCCCTAACACTAAGAATTTCACAGGTGGCCCCTTCCCCTTTGCTAACTTCCTTATGAGGAGCCTCCTGGGAGGGACCTTGTCCTTCTGCACCATGTGACTGGTATTGTTGAGGCTCCCAGAGAGGTTTAAGGCCATCTTCTGCTAATACCACCTGCCACTTGATAGTGGCATGAATTGATCTCTGTTTGTTCACAGCACATTTTCTTTTGCTAAGCAACATTAAGTTTAAATCAAAATATGTGACTACTCCGTAATTATTCTTGATGCGACTTCCCTCTGGTTGCCTTTTCTTGCTATTTGTTTGTTCAGGAGTGGGTGCAGAGCATTCATCTCAAGAGATGTCAGTCTGAGGTAGGTCTGAGTGTCAGTCTGAGAATGACAAAGGGGCATCCTCACCCAGGGCAAACCTTCAACTTAACCCAACCTTCCTCAGAGCTCCCTCCAGTTTATCGCAACAGCCACTAGGCATCTTTTTAGAGGTTTCTCAACTGTGTATCCACAACCCAACTTAGAATGAGACATCTAAGTATTGTCCAAAATATGCTTCCTCAAACTCTATCCACTCTGGGCTTCACCATCCTTCTAAGTGAAAGGAAGAAGATTAAACTATAGTTAAGGTAGCTACCTAAGTATGGGGGTAAATATTTGCTGAAAAATAATCCAAACCAGAGATTGACAACTTTTTTTTGTAAAGGACCAGATAATAAACATGTTATGCTTTGCAAGTCATGGAGTCTCTGTTGCAACCACTCACCTCTGGCATTATAGTTTAAAAGCAACCATAGACAATGCTTAAAAGAATGAGCGTGGCTGTGTTCCAATAAAATGTTATTTACAAAAACAGTCACGGTTTGCCAACTCCTGATTTAAACTACAACAAATTTATTTCGCTCTCCAGAGTGGCTTGGATTGGATGACGAGTTATGTGGTCACTCCAATTCTAAGAGTTTCTCCATGGTTGGTCCTGGACAGCCCACGTCAGAATTACCTGGAATGGGGAAAGCGTGCCTGTTAAACATGCAGATTCCAGGTCCCTCAGCCTTGACTGACCAAATCAGAATCTTGGGGATGGGGTCTGGGAATGTGAATGCGAAGGTTTAACAAGCTCTCCTTAGTTGATTCTGATGCACTCTAACATTTGATTACCACTGGATTGGATACTTTAAAGATCCCTGCAAATCCAAAACTTAAGGAAATTCATCCTTGCTTTGGAAGGCTCTTTAGGACAAGCGAGTTGGCTCTTCCTTGTCAACTGCATTTTAAATGATATCCCTTCTCTATCCTCACATGACTACCCCAAGTCTGAGACTAGGATGAGGTGAGCAAGACACTACATTCCAGGAGGCACTAACTCTTGGGCTCACGCAAGTACAGGGTCAGTCCCTGAGAGTGAGTTCCTCCCTAAATGACACACCCTGGACATCTCGCAGGCCTCACCCTAGCACTGGCATATCCATCCGTACACACCTGCACATATTCATTCACACACAGTACTTACTCACACACCCTGCTGCCCTAACACACACCGAGACACACATACACAGAGCCCACGGATGATGCAGGAGCCCCCTCTGCAGTCTAATTTGAGGATTATAAACTCCCCCCTCCCTAAACCACTGATACACTCAAAGCTCTCCTTCAAGTCTCAGAAAAGTTTCTCTCTAACATCATCTCCTAGAAAACCCAAGTACATACCTGACGAAGGTCATATCTGATATTTTCATATCTCTCTAAACTAATGTTAGCCAACCTCAAGCCTTATGGGAAGAAAAACGATAGAAGGAAAGAGCATTTATTGAGCACTTGCTGTATGCCAAGCACTAGCCTAATTGCTAGAAAGAAAAGACAGCAGTATCCAACCTTTATGGTAGATTTGTAGCTAATTAAGAACTTTCTGGACCTTATCATTATAATTATCATCCCTACTTTGCATCTGAGGAAACTAACACTCTGGCAGCTTAAGAGACTGGTCCCTCTTCATGCTCCCACTCCCTGTCTCCCACAGGGGTCTTTTCCTTCCTGGCCCACTCCAGCTTCCAGGAGTGGTCCACTGCTCCCGGAGACTAAAGGCATTTCTCCAGCTCAGTTGAAAACACAATATACCTAGAGCAAAGGTGACCTGTTTCTTTCTTGCTTTCTGAGTTTTAACACTGCTAACATTTCCATATTTGTGGCAATTTGTTATGTATTAGACATTTAAGATGTATTTATATTATTAACCTTTCTAGAAGGGCACTTTTAACACAGTCATCCTTGCCTGCTTAGAATGCAACTCTTAGTGTTACCTGTAATTCCAGCCGTTGGAGTTAATGAATCAAAGCTATGAAGTGCAGGGGTGTGTGGGAGGCGACTCGAGGTCCGAGGCAGCAGTTGGGGGTGGGTGATGAATTTTGCTAACAAATGACCTATAGCAAAGTATCAGATACCCAACCAAGTGTCACTACTGCCAAATCTGGTTTTATCTCTTTTTGCTGCAACTAAAAAGATGTCAAAGTGCTACAGCTCCTACCTTCCTGGGATGTCAGCAGTTAGGGAGTCATCACAGCCTTTGGTGTGTACAAGGTCAGAAAGAGGAGGCAACCTCAGAGAGACAAGTTTATTCTACTCCCACTCAGACGGCACTGCCTGGCATGAGGGAAGAAAAGGAGGCCCACCTTTCCGAGAGCAAGACACCATGCACCCTTTCTGTGCGCTCCTTTCTCCAATCTAGTCTTTGCATAAATTGCCAAAGAGACTTTTCAAAATATAAACAAAATCCCCTGAGTGAACTTTTCCTAGGGAATAGCAGGGATTGGCAACCTATGATCCACGGGCCAAATGCAGCTACGTCTGTCTTTGTAAATAAAGCTTTATTGGAACACAGCCTCACCCATCATTTGCATATTGCCAAGGGCTGCTTTTGCTCTACAGCAAGAGTTGAGTAGAACATATGGACCACAAAACCCAAAATATCTACATAAAAAGTTTGCTGTCCCCAGATCTATAGAACTGAAACTTCAGTCTATTGATCATGAGAGGCAAGATCTTGCAGGGCTTTGCCTCACTCACTTTCCCAGGCTCATCTGAGGGTGAAGCCAACCTCCCCAATACCCTGTTCTCCAGCCCAGTGTTTCTCAACCCTTTCTTCATCATTGCCCCCTGTGAAGGCTTTTTTTTCTTTCCTTTTTTTTAACTTAAAAATTTTTAACATGGTAAAAAACACAAGACATAAAATTTACCATCTTGACCATTTATCAATGTACAGTTCAGTAGTGTTAAATATATTCATATTGCTGTACAACCAATCCCCATAACTTTTTTATCATCCCAAACTGAAATTCTATACCCATTAAAGGACAGCTTCCCATCGATGCCTCCCTCCAGTCCCTGGCAACTTTCCATTTCTGTGAGTTCCTTCCAGAACACCTCCAAAGGAACACTTCCACCTTCTTTGCCCTTCCAGAACACCTCAGAAGGAACACTTCCATCTTCTTTGCCCTTCCGGAACACCTCAGAGAAACATCTCCATCCACCTTGCCTTCCAGAACATCTCAGAAGGAACATCTCTATCCTCTTTGCCCTTCCATCTTCTTTGCCCTTCCAGAACACCTCAGAGAAACATCTGCATCCTCCTTGCTCTTCCAGAACACCTCAAAAGGAACACTTCCCCCTTCTTAGCCCTTCCAGAACACCTCAGAAGGAACACTTCCACCTTCTTGCCCCTTCTAGAACACCTCAGAGAAACACCTCCATCCTCCTTGCCCTTCCAGAACACCTCAGAAGGAACACTTCCACCTTCTTGGCTCTTCCAGAACACTTCAGAGAAACACCTCCATCCTCCTTGACCTTCTGGAGCATCTCTACCCTCTTCGCCTAGCACAGTGCCAGCAGCAGAGCAAATACCTAATGAATGTTTCCCAAATGAGTTATCTCATTACATCTTTACAAGAATGCCAAAAGCATTACTATACCCTTTGAACAGTTGAGTAAACTGAGGCTCAGAAAAGTAAAGGAAATGGCACCAGGTCACAGGGCTTGGAGGAAGCACAGCAAGGGCTTTGGATTCAGACCACGCAAGGTTAAAATCCACACCCTGTCATCACTATTACATGTCTTTGGGCAACAACATTCCTCAGGGCCTCAGTTTCCATGTCTGTAAAAGGTAGGATCCTGGTGAGGCTCAATGAGCCAATGTATATAAAGTGGCCGAGGCAGGACTCAATGAATGGTAGCCGTTATAAATCTATTAATTGGTGGAGCTGAGATTTCAACCTAGGTCTTTTAGATGCAGAGTCCAAGCACTTTTTGGCTCTATCAGTGCTACCTCACTGGAGTGCCAGTGTGCTCCCACACAGTGGAAACGGAGTCAGAACCAAGCAGACACCCTGGGGCCACTTATCTCCAAGGCCCTCTATGAGGGGGCAGGACCCCTCAGAAGCACAAAGCCAGCTCTGGAGAGCCCAAGTTAGAAGACAGGGAGCTGGACATTCTCTGGAGATATTTCCATGCAGCCCAGGCACCCTGATGAATCCCCCTTCTCTGCTCTAGGAATATTTCTGCCTCAAGAACCAAGGCCATTTGTGTAGATTCAGAGCCTTCTGGATCCTCTGCCATGAGCACACTGACAAAGTCCACCCTCTAGGGCCTTTCTGTATCATTTAACAGGAGCCCCACCACCTCCTCTCTGACAGGTTACGTTGTAATCAAAAGTGGGCCGGGCTTTGTAGAATCAGTTGGAGTCTAGCCAGAGAAAGAGAGAGACAGAGAGAGAAAGTGCTCAACTCTGACAGAGCCTTGGAAAGTGCCGATCACTGCCAGACACAGATAGCTTTACTCGCTTAACCTCTCTGAACTTCACTATCTTCACCTGTAGAATGGGACTAAATGATACCCTGCCCACGCAGCTCTCATGAGGATCAACAAGGGACTGGGGAATCTCTGTAAATTACCTTGCATATGGTAGGTGCTCATCTATTTCAGTTTCCTTCCCCAGGACTGGAAAAAGTGTGAGGCGAGGAAGGCACTTGTCTCAGATGCAAATTTTCAGGGGTGCCAAAAATTTCAGCAACCAAAATAAATAACATTTTAGTGCAGTACTTAAAAAAAAATAATAATCTGTTAAGAAATTCATGATGATCATGGTCATCCAAATTTTTTTTATTATTATTATACCTTAAGGTCTGGGGTACATGTGCATAACGTGCAGGTTTGTTACATATGTATACTTGTGCCATGTTGGTGTGCTGCACCCATCAACTCGTCAGCACCCATCAATTCGTCATTTATATCAGGTATAACTCCCAATGCAATCCCTCCCCCCTCTCCCCCTCCCCATGATAGGCCCCGATGTGTGATGTTCCCCTTCCCGAGTCCAAGTGATGTCATTGTTCAGTTCCCACCTATGAGTGAGAACATGCAGTGTTTGGTTTTCTGTTCTTGTGATAGTTTGCTAAGAATGATGGTTCCAGCTGCATCCATGTCCCTACAAAGGATGCAAACTCATCCTTTTTTATGGCTGCATAATATTCCATGGTGTATGTGCCACATTTTCTTAATCCAGTCTGTCACTGATGGACATTTGGGTTGATTCCAAGTCTTTGCTATTGTGAATAGTGCCGCAATAAACATACATGTGCATGTGTCTTTATAGCAGCATGATTTATAATCCTTTGGGTATATACCCAGTGGGATGGCTGGGTCATATGGTATATCTAGTTCTAGATCCTCGAGGAATTGCCATACTGTTTTCCATAATGGTTGAACTAGTTTACAATCCCACCAACAGTGTAAAAGTGTTCCTATTTCTCCACATCCTCTCCAGCACCTGTTGTTTCCTGACTTTTTAATGATTGCCATTCTAACTGGTGTGAGATGGTATCTCATTGTGGTTTTGATTTGCATTTCTCTGATGGCGAGTGAGGATGAGCATTTTTTCATGTGTCTGTTGGCTGTATGAATGTCTTCTTTTGAGAAATGTCTGTTCATATCCTTTGCCCACTTTTTGATGGGTTGTTTGTTTTTTTTGTAAATTTGTTTGAGTTCTTTGTAGGTTCTGGATATTAGCCCTTTGTCAGATGAGTAGATTGCAAAAATTTTCTCCCATTCTGTAGGTTGCCTGTTCACTCTGATGGTAGTTTCTTTTGCTGTGCAGAAGCTCTTTAGTTTAATTAGATCCCATTCATCAATTTTGGCTTTTGTTGCCATTGCTTTTGGTGTTTTAGACATGAAGTCCTTGCCCATGGCTATGTCCTGAATGGTACTACCTAGGTTTTCTTATAGGGCTTTTATGGTATTAGGTCTAACATTTAAGTCTCTAATCCATCTTGAATTAATTTTCGTATAAGGAGTAAGGAAAGGATACAGTTTCAGCTTTCTACTTATGGCTAGCCAATTTCCCAGCACCATTTATTAAATAGGGAATCCTTTCCCCATTTCTTGTTTCTCTCAGGTTTGTCAAAGATCAGATGGCTGTAGATGTGTGGTATTATTTCTGAGGACTCTGTTCTGTTCCATTGGTCTATATCTCTGTTTTGGTACCAGTACCATGCTGTTTTGGTTACTGTAGCTTGTAGTATAGTTTGAAGTCAGGTAGCGTGATGCCTCCAGCTTTGTTCTTTTGACTTAGGATTGTCTTGGCAATGCGGGCTCTTTTTGGTTCCATATGAACTTTAAAGCAGTTTTTTCCAATTCTGTGAAGAAAGTCATTGGTAGCTTGATGGGGATGGCATTGAATCTATAAATAACCTTGGGCAGTATGGCCATTTTCACAATATTGATTCTTCCTATCCATGAGCATGGTATGTTCTTCCATTTGTTTGTGTCCTCTTTGATTTCACTGAGCAGTGGTTTGTAGTTCTCCTTGAAGAGGTCCTTTACATCCCTTGTAAGTTGGATTCCTAGGTATTTTATTCTCTTTGAAGCAATTGTGAATGGAAGTTCATTCATGATTTGGCTCTCTGTTTGTCTGTTACTGATGTATAAGAATGCTTGTGATTTTTGCACATTAATTTTGTATCCTGAGACTTTGCTGAAGTTGCTTATCAGCTTAAGGAGATTTTGGGCTGAGACAATGGGGTTTTCTAAATATACAATCATGTCATCTGCAAACAGGGACAATTTGACTTCTTTTTTTCCTAACTGGATACCCTTTATTTCTTTCTCTTGCCTGATTGCCCTAGCCAGAACTTCCAACACTATGCTGAATAGGAGTGGTGAGAGAGGGCATCCCTGTCTTGTGCCAGTTTTCAAAGGCATTTTTTCCAGTTTTTGCCCATTCAGTATGATATTGGCTGTGGGTTTGTCATAAATAGATCTTATTATTTTGAGGTACGTTCCATCAATACCGAATTATTGAGCGTTTTTAGCATGAAGGGCTGTTGAATTTTGTCAAAAGCCTTTTCTGCATCTATTGAGATAATCATGTGGTTCTTGTCTTTGGTTCTGTTTATATGCTGGATTACGTTTATTGATTTGCGAATGTTGAACCAGCCTTGCATCTCAGGGATGAAGCCCACTTGATCATGGTGGATAAGCTTTTTGATGTGCTGCTGAATCCGGTTTGCCAGTATTTTATTGAGGATTTTTGCATCGATGTTCATCAGGGATATTGGTCTAAAATTCTCTCTTTTTGTTGTGTCTCTGCCAGGCTTTGGTATCAGGATGCTGTTGGCCTCATAAAAGAGTTGGGGAGGATTCCCTCTTCTTCTATTGATTGGAATAGTTTCAGAAGGAATGGTACCAGCTCCTCCTTGTACCTCTGGTAGAAATCAGCTGTGAATCCATCTGGTCCTGGACTTTTTTTGGTTGGTAGGCTATTAATTATTGCCTCAATTTCAGAGCCTGCTATTGGTCTATTCAGGGATTCAACTTCTTCCTGGCTTAGTCTTGGAAGAGTGTAAGTGTCCAGGAAATTATCCATTTCTTCTAGATTTTCTAGTTGATTTGCGTAGAGGTGTTTATAGTATTCTCTGATGGTACTTTGTATTTCTGTGGGGTCGGTGGTGATATCCCCTTTATCATTTTTTATTGCGTCTATTTGATTCTTCTCTCTTTTCTTCTTTATTAGTCTTGCTAGCGGTCTGTCAATTTTGTTGATTTTTCAAAATACCCACTCCTGGATTCATTGATTTTTTGGAGGGTTTTTTGTGTCTCTATCTCCTTCAGTTCTGCTCTGATCTTAGTTATTTCTTGCCTTCTGCTAGCTTTTGAATGTGTTTGCTCTTGCTTCTCCTGTTCTTTAATTGTGATGTTAGAGTGTCAATTTTAGATCTTTCCAGCTTTCTCTTGTGGGCATTTAGTGCTATAAATTCCCTCTACACACTGCTTTAAATGTGTCCCAGAGATTCTGGTATGTTGTATCTTTGTTCTCATTGGTTTCAAAGAACATCTTTATTTCTGCCTTCATTTCGTTATGTACCCGGTAGTCATTCAGGAGCAGGTTGTTCAGTTTCCATGTAGTTGAGCGGTTTTGATTGATTTTCTTAGTCCTGAGTTCTAGTTTGATTGCACTATGGTCTGAGAGACAGTTTGTTATAATTTCTGTTCTTTTACATTTGCTGAGGAGTGCTTTACTTCCAATTATGTGGTCAATTTTGGAATAAGTGTGATGTGGTGCTGAGAATAATGTATATTCTGTTGATTTGGGGTGGAGAGTTCTATAGATGTCTATTAGGTCCACTTGATGCAGAGATGAGTTCAATTTCTGGATATCCTTGTTAACTTTCTGTCTTGTTGTTCTGTCTAATGTTGACAGTGGAGTGTTGAAGTCTCCCATTATTATTGTATGGGAGTCTAAGTCTCTTTGCAAGTGTCTAAGGACTTGCTTTATGAATTTGGGTGCTCCTGTATTGGGTGCATATATATTTAGGATAGTTAGCTCTTCCTGTTGAATTGATCCCTTTACCATTATGTTATGGCCTTCTTTGTCTCTTTTGATCTTTGATGGTTTAAAGTCTGTTTTATCAGAGACTAGGATTGCAACCCCTGCTTTTTTGTGTTCTCCATTTGCATGGTAGATCTTCCTCCATCCCTTTATTTTGAGCCTATGTATGTCTCTGCATGTGAGATGGGTCTCCTGAATACAGCAAACTGATGGGTCTTGACTCTTTATCCAGTTGCCAGTCTGTGTCTTTTAATTGGAGCATTTAGTCCATTTACATTTAAGGTTAATATTGTTATGTGTGAACTTGATCCTGCCATTATGATATTAACTGGTTATTTTGCTCGTTAGTTGATGCAGTTTCTTCCTAGCCTCAATGGTCTTTACATTTTGGCATGTTTTTGCAATGGCTGGTACTGGTGTTCCTTTCCATGTTTAGGGCTTCCTTCAGGGTCTCTTGTAAGGCAGGCCTGGTGGTGACAAAATCTCTAAGCGTTTGCTTATCTGTAAAGGATTTTATTTCTCCTTCACTTATGAAACTTAGTTTGGCTGGATATGAAATTCTGAGTTGAAAATTCTTTTCTTTAAGAATGTTGAATATTGGCCCCCACTCTCTTCTGGCTTGTAGAGTTTCTGCTGAGAGGTCTGCTGTTAGTCTGATGGGCTTCCCTTTGTGGGTAACCCGACCTTTCTCTCTGGCTGCCCTTAAGATTTTGTCCTTCATTTCAACTTTGGTGAATCTGGCAATTATGTGTCTTGGAGTTGCTCTTCTCGAGGAGTATCTTTGTGGTGTTCTCTGTATTTCCTGAATTTGAATGTTGGCCTGCCCTACTAGGTTGGGGAAGTTCTCCTGGATGATATCCTGAAGAGTGTTTTCCAAGTTGGTTCCATTTTCCCCCTCACTTTCAGGCACCCCAATCAGACGTAGATTTGGTCTTTTTACATAATCCCATACTTCTTGCAGGCTTTGTTCATTTCTTTTTCTTCTTTTTTCTTTTGGTTTCTCTTCTCGCTTCATTTCATTCATTTGATCCTCAATCGCTGATACTCTTTCTTCCAGTTGATCGAGTCGGTTACTGAAGCTTGTGGATTTGTCACGTATTTCTCGTGTCATGGTTTTCATCTCTGTCATTTCATTTATGATCTTCTCTGCATTAATTATTCTAGCTATCAATTCTTCCACTCTTTTTCCAAGATTTTTAGTTTCTTTGTGCTGGGTACGTAATTCCTCCTTTAGCTCTGAGAGGTTTGATGGACTGAAGCCTTCTTCTCTCATCTTGTCAGTCATTCTCTGACCAGCTTTGATCCGTTGCTGGCGATGAGCTGCGCTTCTTTGCAAGGGGAGATGCGCTCTTATTTTTTGAATTTCCAGCTTTTCTGTCCTGCTTCTTCCCCATCTTTGTGGTTTTACCTACCTCTGGTCTTTGATGATGGTGACGTACTGATGGGGTTTTGGTATAGGTGTTCTTCCTGTTTGATAGTTTTCCTTCTAACAGTCAGGACCCTCAGCTGCAGGTCTGTTGAAGATTGCTTGAGGTCCACTCCAGACCCTGTTTGCCTGGGTATCAGCAGCAGAGGTTGCAGAAGATAGAATATTGCTGAACAGCGAGTGTACCTGTCTGATTCTTACTTTGGAAGATTCCTCTCAGGGGTGTACTCCACCCTGTGAGGTGTGGGGTGTCAGACTGCCCCTAGTGGGGGATATCTCCCAGTTAGGCTACTCAGGGGTCAGGGACTCACTTGAGCAGGCTGTCTGTCCGTTCTCAGATCTCAACCTCCGTGTTGGGAGATCCACTGCTCTCTTCAAAGCTATCAGACAGAGTCGTTTGCGTCTGCACAGGTTTCTGCTGGGTTTTTTGTTGTTGTTGTTTAGCTGTGCCCTGTCCCCAGAGGTGGAGTCTACAGAGACAGGCAGGTTTCCTTGAGCTGCTGTGAGCTCCACCCAGTTTGAGCTTCCCAGCGGCTTTGTTTACCTACTTAAGCCTCAGCAATGGCAGGCGCCCCCCACCCCCAGCCTCGCTGCTGCCTTGCGGTTAGATCGCAGACTGCTGTGCTAGCAATGAGGGAGGCTCCGTGGCTGTGGGACCCTCCCAGCCAGGTGTGGGTATAATCTCCTGGTGTGCCCGTTTGCTTAAAGTGCAGTATTGGGGTGGGAGTCACCCAATGTTCCAGGTGTTGTGTGTCTCAGTTCCCCTGGCCAGGAAAAGGGATTCCCTTCCCCCTTGCACTTCCCAGGTGAGGTAATGCCTCGACCTGCTTCAGCTCTCGCTGGTCAGGCCGCAGCGGCTGACCAGCACTGATTGTCCGGCACTCCCTAGTGAGATGACCCCAGTACCTCAGTTGAAAATGCAGAAATCACTGGTCTTCTGTGTCGCTCGTGCTGGGAGTTGGAGACTGGAGCTGTTCCTATTCGGCCATCTTGCTCTGCCTCCCATGTCTCCTCCCAAATTTTAAATAGAGACAGGATTAGTATGAGTGATTTCTCCTTTTGCTTCAGGTTCCAGTGTGGCTTGACACTGCCCCTTCCTCTTCCCTCTGAAGGAAGGCTAAAGAGAGTCATGGAATAAATGATGGGCCTAGAGATACTGAGAGTGTAAACCCCCTTTTTAAAGTTTTGAAATAATTCAGAGGTCCTGGGGTGAGGGAAGCATCCAAGGTCCCAAGCAGAACAAGCAGCAGATCTGAGAGGCAGACCCAGGAGGCAGACCAAAGTCTGTGACTCTCCAAGACCACTTCTGCCCCAGCCCCTCATCCTTCCACATGATTGGGGTTGCTGAACACAAGGACATAGAGAGAAGGGGGAGGGTGAGAGAAATCAAGCATGGAAACTTGACCCCAAGTTTCAGGTGCATTGTGAAATACCAGGAGGGCTCAAGGACAGCTGCCTGGAGAGAAACTGCTGGCTGGGGCTTGGCCAACCCCAACAGTTGCCCCTGGAAACCCCAGGCTCAGATGGCTCTGATCCAGCCCCTCATTGCCACCACCACTCTTCTGTTCTCCTACTGCTGGGCTCAGTGTGGATTTCTGCCTCTGGCTTTCCAGGCAGCCTCCCTCTTTGTTTCCATCCCCTCATTCCTGTGGGTCCCAGCCTCCTGATTCCCAGTCCCCACCTATGTGGATTCTAGATTCTGTCCCTGGACCCTGCCGCCTGCCTGCTAAGTTGTTTTAGGCCCTGAGAGTCTTTTCCCACAGTCATAGCCAGTTCCATCCTGGCTACCTCTCCACTGCCACTAGATCAACTCTGCATTGCATATATGGTATGCATGGCTCATCTATCTGCCTGCAACCTGCAGTCCCACCCCTGTCCCTCTCCACCCTGGCACGCTCCACTCTGCCTCAGCACACTCATATTGGTCAGTCCCAGAACTTCCTGGACCCTTTTGTGCCTCAGTATGTTTGCTTAGACTGCTCCCTCTATCCTCTTCCTGTTCTCTTCCCAGTACATTCTTCATCATCCCTCAATGCTTCACTCAGATATCACCCCTCTTCAAAGGAGATTCTGTGGCTTAATCCCTTCCCCTCCTGTGAGTCTATTAGCACTTGTGTGTCTGGGATGGGAGCTAGAAGGCTGAACTCTGGGCTCCTGGAGTGTAAGGACTGAGTCTTATTCACCCTTGTGGCCCCAAGTCTTAACATGGTGTAGGTGCTTCTCAAGTGTGTGAGCAATGATTCTGACCTTGGACATCCTCACATTCATGACTATGTGGCTGCAACATCTCAGCTGTGGTACCACTGCTTGGACCTGCTTCTGTCATCCACTTGGTGACCCTGGTGGTAGCCACGGGGAATGCTTCCTTTTGCAGGACGTCACAAGCACAGGTTTTCCTGTAAGTCCCCCAGGCATATGGATTTATTGACCCACCCTTCCACCTCCTAAGATTCAGCCTGGAGTGGTAGATATGCCTATACTTTGAAGCCCATCGTATTTGTGTTTGAAACCCATCTCCCACACTTACAGTCTCTGCTACATTCCCTGTGCTGCTTAGATGATCTAAAGCACAGTTTCTTCAACCCAAAATGAGACTGTTTTTCCACCCACTATTTTGTGAGGATTACCTAGAATGGAATATATGTAAATTACCTGACACATAGTAGGCACTTCAGCAATTCTAGCCTTCATTATAACTATTACTTTTGTTTTCCTTTTAGTTAGAACAAGGCAAGTCCATCAATATGCCTTGGGTTGTTTGTAGCTTTCAGTGGACTGAGAGCATATCATTTCTGGGGATTTTAAGTGTCTGACAATTATCATTTTACCTGGACGCTAGCGCTAATGTTATGCTAACTGCTTGCATTTCTATTTTCCCATTGCTGCATTCTCACAATTTAATGTAAAAAGGGATAATAGACCTGTCTCTTTTGAATCCAGCTGCCAGGATTGGCTCACATGACACTGGTTTACAGACTTTGAGAACTAGCAAATAACTGGCAGGCTCGTCAGCCCCAAGTTTTCAAAGCAATGAGTCAATCCTGACTTATTGTTATTATCTCCTAATAGTTTACACTGTATTATTCTGTAATTACTCCGTGAATCACACTGACAGCTTTCATGTTTGCAGCTTGCCTTAGTTATTCCTCCATCTTCCGCTGAAAGCATCATTAGTCTTGCACTTGCCTGCAAAAAGACGACCCCCATCACCTGTGGAATACACAGGACTCTTTGTCAGTACTTGTCAAGAGAGGATGACACACGAGCCATCATGTGGTCTTGGGTTGGGTTGCTCATCTTGGAAGGAGGAGCAGTTGCTTGCATTCTAAATAACCCTGACCAATGCACTGCCCATCTCCCCTCTTCTGTGAGAGCTAAAGATACTCCCTTTGGGTAAGAATGCCCTCTTTGGTTAAACTTCCTCTCAACTTAAGGATGATACACTACAAATAGGGTCTCTTTGGGACAGGCTAGATGGCTGTGGTCACAAAAGGACAGTTGGTCTAAGCTGGAAGCCAGCTCAACAGCAAAGTTTTCCATCTTCCAGGATGCTCTTCCCACATCTGTATCCCCTGCAGAAAGAAGTAGAAGACAAAGCAAACAGTGCCACACAATGGATATGCATGAGCTCTGGATCCAGGCAGACCTGAATTTGAATCCCACAGATGCCCCTCACTCCTTTAATGACTTTCTTAACTTCTCTGAGCCTCAGTTTCATTATCTATGAAATGGGTACATTAGCACCTCTTTCATAAGGTGCTTAAGTGAAAGCTCCCTCCTCCAAGCTTATTGTGAAATAAAGAGATTTGAGGGCCTCTTTTGGAACATGTAGACTCTGGGAGTCCTGAAGGTTTCAAACTCAGTCCCCCAAGACAAGGATTCTGCTGCTTAGGGGCTTAGAAAATAGTTGTGCTTTTGGGACACCTAATTTTAGACTTTGAGCAACTGAGCAGCTTCCTTGTCCAGTCCCTTCCTGAGGGCATTGAATGCATCCATTCTGCAGCCCCAGGCTGAAGAAAGAGTTTGTTGTGCCAACACCACTGAAGAGGCGTCTTCCTCACAAACTGGCTTTTTGTTTAAGGAGCATCCCCAGTCCAGGGGTGTAGGGAAGGACTTTCCAAATTGTCAGAAATGATGTATCAGTGTGCAAAATGCAAATCTGTCCCTGGCAGGACAGGAGCCTTTATACCCATCCTCCTCTTTCCTCCCCCTTTCCCCTCCCCTTGGAGCCTATAGGCACAGGCAGATGATTTTCTAATAACATGCAAGAGTAGAAACTTTTTAATTGCTTTTTTTGTCCTTACCATTGTTTATTTATTATAATAAAGCTTATTTTATTATGAAAGGAATATGTACTCACTGTATTTCAAAAAACACAGAGAAGTAGAAAAAAGAAGGGAAAAATTGCTCATCACCATACCACCAAAAGATAACTACTTTAAACTCCTGGGTGTATTTTCTTGCTGTTATTCTGAGTTGAGATATTTTTACATATTATAATTCTGCACAAACAATTTGATGCTTGCTCTTTTCTTCACATATGTTAACATAAGAAGTTATCTTTATGATAACTCTCTTATGTTATTTTGAATGGGTGCATGGTTTCCCGCAGTCTTTGGAATCATCACATGAACACTGGACTTCTGGATTATGTCCAATTATTTTATAGCATAAATAGGGACCTGATAAGCACCTCTAGGCCTGAAATTTCCTCCGTATTTCAGATTATTTCCTTGTGAAATTACTTGGTCAAAGTGAATGGATTTTTTTATATCTCCTATTTATATCATCAAATTGCTTCCTCAAGACATTTTACTTTAAAAAAAAAAACAAACAAACAAAGGCAGGACCGTGAAGAAGGATGGCCAGTCTCCAATCACCCTGCCAAAGTAAGGTTCCCCAAGGCCAATTCCTTCCTCAGGAGGCAATGGGCCTTTGGGAGACCAGAGATTGATTATTGTAGATTGAACATGCTACATATAGATTACAAGATAGATTGGTACCTAGAAGGCCACAAAAATTCAATGAGAGAAGGTTCCTCCTGGGCATACTGCTGTAATTTCTGTATGAATCCAAGACTTTTTTTTTATTATTTGTTTTGTTTTGAGATGGAGTTTCACACTGTCACCCAGGCTGGAGTGCGGTGGTGTAATCTCAGCTCACTGCAGCCTCCACCTGCTGGGTTCAAGTGATTCTCCTGCCTCAGCTTCCTGAGTAGCTGGGACTACAGGCATGTACCACCACGCCCAGTTAATTTTTGTATTTCTAGTAAAGACGGAGTTTCACCATGTTGGCCAGGCTGCTCTCGAACTCCTAACCTCAGATGATCCACCTGCCACGGCCTCCCAAAGTACCTGGATTACAAGCGTGAGCCACCATGCCCGGCCATGAATCTGAGACTTTAGAAGAAGAAACAAAAGCCAGAGACCGTTGTCTAAAGCAGCCTTGTCCAATCCAATAGCCACTAGCACATGTATCTCTTGAGCACCTGAAAATGTGACTGGTCTGAAATAAGACATGCTGTGAGGATACAACACACACACCAGATAGCCAAGATTTGAGACCAAAAAATAAAAATGTAAAGGGTCCTAGTGATTCTGCTTTTGTTTATTACACACTGAAATGTTATTATTTTGTCTATATTGGGTTAGATAAAATATGTTTCAAAAATTATTTTTTTTTGTTTCTTTCAACTTTTTCAAGAATAGGGTTACTAGAAAATGTAAAATTGCATGTGTGTCTCACGTTGTATTTCTATAAGGCAGCGCTGGTAGCAAGTAGCTCTAGTATTAGCCTCCCTGGCACCAAGAAGGGAGTCAGAGGCCACGATAATCTACATAACACCAAGGAGCATATGGAATGCAGGAACCGCTTGGTCAACTAGGCATCATCATTTAGATGTAAAGAATCCTCTGCAGGTAAAGCAGTAGTTTTTAGCCTTCACTGTTAAAATCAGAACCAGTTGATCAGCTTGAAAAAACACTAATGTTCTATGCTGTATGCCCCAGGGGCCCTGATTCCGTTGGGCCAGGGAAGGGCATGATGCCCTATTTTTCAAAAGCTCTGCAGGTGATGTTCATGTGCAGTCAATGTTAAGAAAGTTTTGTCCTAATCACAGTTGCCTGGTTTGGACCCTGGCTGTGTTGCTTCTAGCAGAATGACTACAGGCAGTTGCCTACCTTTTCTAAATCTTCATTTTCTCATCTGTAGAATAGGGATAACAATAGGTTGATATAAGAACTAAATGATATTATTCATGTAGAAGTACCAGCACACTATCAGGTATATAAAAAATGCATAATAAATATTAGCTACTCTTTTTAACATATGGGTTTGGCTTACTTCCATGTGGCATAACAAAGGGTTATATTTTACTCATGAGTCAACACAGACCCGTGCAGAAGTGCAGGCCCAAAAAATGTAACAGAATGAAATCTGTGCCTCCTTTCTTCTGTGTCTTTCAATTCCATGCTTTTAGTGTTTCAGGAATGAATTATTTAGAAGAAACTGAGGCAGCAGCCCACAGAGTAAACAAGAAATAGCTATGATTTTAGAAGCATGAAATAGCTGCGATTTTAAGAGCAAAAGCAAACAGACTAAGAATTCTGACTGCAGAATTAAGCCTGTGCAGCCTTAAATGTAACATCTTAACATCTTTGAGCCTTAGTTTCTTTATGTGTACAATGTTAGTAGTAGTGTCTACTTTGGTAGTATTGTCCAAAGCGGCGATCCCCAACCATTTTGGCACCAGGGACCAGTTTTGTGGAAGAGAATTTTTCCATGAACTGGGTTGGCAGGGTGGGTGGTTGTAGGATGAAATGGTTCCACCTCAGATCATCAGGCATTAGATTCTTGTAAAGAGTGCTTACCCTAGATCCATCGAAAGTACAATTCACAATAGGTTCGTGCTCCTATAAGAATCTAACACCATTGCTGATCTGACAGGAGGTGGAGCTCAGATGGTAAGGTTCACTTGCCCGCCACTCACCTCCTCCTGTGCAGCCCGGTTCATAACAGGCACCAGTTTGTAACCCAGGGGTTAGGGACCCCTGGTCTAAGGGATTACCTAAGATAGTCCACTAAACACACCGAGCACAATACCTGGACCTGGAACTTAATGGGAGCTCAATTAATGTTTGTTTCTGTCCTGAACTGGACTGTCTGTGAACCCTGGGCCAGTCAGGATTCTCTCTAGACCTCAGGATCTTCATTGAAAAATGAAGACGTCGACCCCACAGGTCCTTTGCAGGTCTATTCTTATGAGCCAATCTTTATGAAATAGAATAAACCCATCCACAAAGAAAGAAAGAACTGACAGTGCAGAGAAAGAGGACTAGAAGCAGCAAGAGCACAATGCAGGACAGGCCTGCAGCAAGGATAGGCAAAAGGAGTGTTAGAAAAGGGAATGGACTTAGAGTCATAGAGACAGGTCTGCATGCTGGCTTAGCCTCTTACTTAGCCGCTGTGTGGTCTGGTCCAATAATGTGATTGCATAGGCTCCAGTTTCCTTGTCTGTAAAATGAAGCCAATGTGACTGAGCCCGAAGGTGTCATGAGGTCTCATTGTGGTGAATGTCTGTGTACAGAGTCTGGCTCAATATATGCAGACTTTATTCTTCTGATCCTGGTTTGTCGCTGACTCTATGGGATGCTGGTCCCCAGTAGCCTCCCTGCAGTCCTGCAGGAGGCCAGAGGTACAGACACTTGAGAAGCACAGAGTGAGCTGGGAAACTTGAGAGAGAGTAAACGTCTAGTTTCAGACACCCCTTCCAGCAGACTCACCAAGCGGATGGGGTGAGGAGTCTAGAAAAAGCCTAAATGTCTCAATTCCAAGAAGATAAAGGTCCCTCCCTCAGAATGAGCAGCACTGACTTCAGCAGCAGGAGAGTATGCCCATAACTTTAGAGATCATCTGGTCCCACCATCACTATGCTTCATATATTAAAAATAAATGCATACAAACACAAGAGAGGGAAAGTGACCTCAGACCACAAAGCAAGCCAGATGCAGAGCCGTTAGAACACAGCCCTTTCCTGCAGGGACAGGTAGGATATCTAGGAATGCACCCTCATGCCTGAACCACAGAGGGTGAGAGGACAGCCCCTTCCCCTCTTGCCCCAAGTAAGTTCCTCCTTCTCACTGCTGAAGACACTCTCCTCCTGGGAAGAGAGGACAGATCCAATGACCTCTCTGAGTGTAGTTCTTGATAGTTCCACAGACTTGTCTCTGATCCTCACAAACATGCATGACTGTAATGACAATCTCCCTTGCAAAGGTGAAGGGAAAAAAAATGTGGAACTGAAAGAGGATAGGTGATTTGTTTAAGGTTAAGGGACAGTGGTCAAGGACAGACCCAAGGCTTGAACTTGTTCCAAGTTTGTATGTGAAATGTAAATTCGCCTCAGAGAGAGGTTACACAATGCCACCATATAATTGGTGACCCTATGGGGACTTGTACTGACAAACCGGATATCTTGGCTGTGTAATGACCTTAACCTTAGTCAAGCCATTTCTGAAATTTGGGCATGAATTTTCTCATTTGTAAAAAAGGAGGTCTGACCAGCTGTAACACAGAATCTGGGTCCTCCACCCATTAGCTCAGGCCTCCTCATCCCCTGCAGGCTGCTATCCTCATTAACCCAACAGCATTACAGATCATGAACTTCCCAGCCAAGGAGGAATTCACAATCTAATCACACTAATGGCTACCACTTTACAAGCACCTACTATCTCCTATGCATATATGTATCCCTGGTCCTAAAATATCCTTCAAAGGCAGCCCTAATACCTCCATTTCACAGATGAGAATGCTGAGACTGTAAGAAGGTAAAGGATTTTACCACCATCACACAATCAATAAGTAATGGTGCTGGGGTTTGAGCCTGCAGCTACTCTATCAACTACTCCATGCTGTCTCTGACCTCATCACCTAGCCATTCCTGCCATTATTTCCCCTTGAATTCTGAGCTTTTATCCTGCCTCTTATAGAAGTGTATTCTTAAATAAGGAAGGCTTTTAGCCAGTCAGCCAAAGTTCTACCCAGATTTTCCAACAAAATCATCTCCGGATCCAAGAAAGGGGAAAAATATAGCAAGAGGAGAAAGGTGTTTGAAAACATTCAGATTCACATAATCACTATATTTAGCAGGGTATCCCCTGGAGACTAATTTAATTTATATATGTATGTATATATAGTATCTAGTTAGTATCACAGGGTTTGCTGAATTTCTATTTTAAAAACTTTATAAACAACAACTGTGCTGAAGAAAAGATAAAATGGAGACGAGGGTTTTGGTTTTTAGCTTTTTGGGCTGATTTTTCTTGTGGCATGAGAAAGGGGAGACAGAAAGCAAAAGAGAGTAGATGAGAGTAAATCCAGAGAGAAGGCAATTTTAAAGTTCTTTAAAGGGTGGATGAAGGAGAAAGCAAGTATCGCATGTCCCCCCCCGAAGAAGTTGTGTCTCTATCACAGAAATGTGGTTACCAGAAGCAGAAATAGATTACATGTGATGGGGGATGGACATCAATATCTACAGCATCTTGGTTAGAAGAGGGAAGAGGAGAATGGAAGAGAGAGGATTTAGAGAGAGAAGGAGGAAGTATGAGGATCATCCAACTCCTTCCAAATTCTGGGTAGCTTTGATCCAGCTCGTGATTCTCAACTTTGCCTAGCTACCTTTGCCAACTCAATGGCTCCATCAGCACCACGGCCAGTGCCCTCCATTCTCCCCTGTTGGCTGAAGCCAGACTTCTCACCTTCCTAACTCACTGGGCCCAGAACAACCAGGTGCTTTTTGTAACACGATGGATGTCATTTCAAGGGGCTTTCCTCAACTCAGGATTCTCCTCCTCAGTCACCATCAGCACTTATTTCCTAGTAGAGCTGCCGTAACAAAGTGTTGCAAACTGAGTGACTTAAAACAAATGTGTTCTCCCACAGTTCTGGAGATAGAAATCTAAAAATCAAAATGTTAGCAGGGCTATATTTCCTCTGAAAGCCCTAAGAAATAAGGAATTGCTTCTTCACTTGCTTCTGGTGGTTGCTGGCCATCCTCAGTCTTCTTTGGCTTGGAGTTGCACCACTTCATTCTCTGCCTCTATTGTCACGTGGCCTTCTTCCCTATATGCTGTATATCTCCAAGCCTCTCTCCACTTATAAGAATACCAGCCATTAGGGCCTACCTTAATCCAGTATGACTTTATCTTAACTTGATAACATCTGTAATGGCCCTATGTTTAAATCAGGTCACATTCACAGTTACTGGAAGTTAGGACTTTGACATATCTTTCCAGGGAGCACAATTATACTCATGACACCACTGGATTTGCCTCAGTCTGAAATAGGAGTCTCTTCTAATGAGCGACTTTAGCATCCTATACTTCTACAACATGTATTACACTGAATATACATGTCCATTTACACACTATGTCTTCTAATACACTAACTCCTTGAGGGTAGGGAATTGGTCACATTTATTCTAACAACCCCAGTGCAGTGCAGAGCACATGATAGGTGGAAAAGCAAACAAATGAATAATACATAAAAGCATTTCTTGGATTTTCATTGGCTTAAAGCATATACCAGGTAACTACCATATATTTATGACTATCCAACATATACGATGCTGTGCTGGGCACTCTGGCTGCAACAGATAATAAAAGGCCATCCCAAATCTCAAGCTTTGGAAACTGTACTAAGCACTTTGAGAATCAATGGAGGAAGACATTTCAAGTCTGGAAAATTAAGAGAGGCTTCAGAGAGAAGGCAAGACTTGAGTGGGGCCTTGAAGAAATGGGAAGATAATTGGAAAAGAAGGAGGCTGATATTCTGAGAGTGAGGAACAGTGGTCAGAAGTGTGGTAGAGGGATTGAGGGTGATACAAGGAAGATGATGGGTTGGCTTTTTTGGTTGAAGAGAAGGCTCCCTGTTGAATAGCACTGGGAGGTGAGTCTGAGAGATACTGACAGGTGACTGTAACACTACCTGACTCATTGACTAAGAGGTCTAGGCTTTCTTACATAGAAAATGAGAAAATAAGGGGGAGTATTTGTACATGCTCAAATTGGGCAAGCACTTGGGAGATGAGTTAAACATGTAAAGGTTATTGTGGTGGGTCTGGAAGAAGAAAATGGGATCTGCACTGAGCAGTGTTGTGGGTGTGGAAGAAAGGAGCAAAGTAAAAGAGATTACACGGGAATAATTTCCATAAGTCAGCAATGGACTGACTGTGGAAACGGGGACAAGGCAGTGAGACAGAGAAAACTGTGCTAAAAGTCCCAATTGAACACGAATAAAGATGGGGAAAAAGTTGGTTAGCAATTCTCCAGGACCTCCCCAGCTCTGGGAGCTGCTGCTTTTCCTCAAGGGAAAAGGGGTGTTTGGGTTGAGAAGCACATATTCTGCAGTGGCTTCATAGCTAGATAACTGAGTGCTTGCTTGTGTCAGGTACTAAGGGCTTTACATCCAGCTCTTCACTGAATTCTCATGACAAGCTGTGGAGGCAGATATTATTTTCTCCATTTTATAAGTGAAGAATTTGAGGCCCAGAGAGGTTAAATAAATTGCCTGTCATTAGCCAGTCAAACATTTTGTCTGACTCCACTATTTGACAAACATAACAATGAGGGATAGTTGGGAAAGATGCGTGAACTGGGGGTCACAGAGCCCAGAATTTCAATCCTATTCACATTAGCTATAGATCTCTGAAACTGGTCAAGTTAATGACCTCAATTTCCTTGCTCACAAAATGGGTATAAAGATGATTGTTCTGTTTACCTCATATGACTCTACTGGTAAAAATCAAAATGGGATGACATATTTGAAATCATTCTGTAAATGGTGACATGCTACAGGAATGCACAACAGACACAATCTCTGAAAAGACCAAAAAATGCCTTGCTGCCAAGATTTAGACCACTTACTCTGTGACCTTGACCAAGTGTCTTAACCTCTCTGGATCTCAATTTTCTTATCCACAGAAGAAGGGCTCTCCTGAGAATTAAGTAGGATAAAACAGAATTTATAATATTCTCTACATATCAGCTTTTCCTTGTTTTCCCCATCTCAGAAATGGATGATCTCAGTAATGTTACCAGCCCCCCAACTGCACTGGCCAAAACCTAGCAGTCATAATCACCCATTCCTTCCATCATCAAATCCTATTCATTCTACCACCAAAATATAGTTCAAATCTCTCCACTGTTTCCCACAACCACAGCCCCTCCTTCACTCCACCCCACCATATCCCTTGCTTGGATTATAGCCATGACCTTCTACCAATCTTTCTCATACCAACTTGCTGCTCTGTCCTCCATCACGAGGTCAGAGTAACCTTTTTTTTTTTTTTTTTTTTTTTTTTGAGACGGAGTCTTGCTCTGCCACCCAGGCTGGAGTGCAGTGGCCGGATCTCAGCTCACTGCAAGCTCCGCCTCCCGGTTTATGCCATTCTCCTGCCTCAGCCTCCCGAGTAGCTGGGACTACAGGCGCCCGCCTCGTCGCCCGGCTAGTTTTTTTGTATTTTTAAGTAGAGACAGGGTTTCACCGTATTAGCCAGGATGGTCTCGATCTCCTGACCTCGTGATCCGCCCGTCTCGGCCGAGTAACCTTTTTAAACCCACAAGTATAAGTGTACCATTATCCTGATTAAATCTCCACCCATCACTCCTAAAATCACTTTCTAAATCTTCCCACCCCCAAGGCCTTCTGTGATCTTGATGTTGACTGCACTCCTATCTTGCTCTCAGGGCATTCTCCATTCCCATGCACCACCCTTCAGCCAGTCTGGCCTTCTTTTAGTTCCTCTGAACAACATTGTCCTTTCTGCCTCAAGATCTCCATGCAAGCCTTTCTCTCTTCCTAAAATGTTTTCACAACATTCTCCACCCAACAGCCTCTGTTCAGCCTGCAGGTACCACCTTTAAAGTTGTGTTCTCTGCAGAGCCTTCTCTTACTATCCCAAACCAGTTTAGGTCACCCTGTGATGTACTCTGAGACATCCTCCCTCTCCTTCTCCCTATCAGTTATGACAGATTCATTTTTTGAGTTATTTGTGTGAACATTTGCTTATTGTCTGCTTCCCTTACTGGAATATGAGCTCTACAGAGTCAAGATCTAGTTTTCTTGTTTGTTTGTTTGTTTCTTGTGGCATCACCAGTGCTCAGACACTAATAGGTACTCAATAGATATTTGCCTGATGATGCAAAGCATGTCAGGTGGAAAGTATCAAGCACAGAGCCCGTAATGAAGTCAGCATTCAGTCCCTCTTCTTCCCTCTCCTCTCCTCTCTCTGTTGTGGCTCTGGACTGGGCAGGAATCCCAGGCTGTCAGGGACAATGGCAGGTTATGTCATATCTCTTTTCAGGGTGGTTCTCTTGTGATATTCCTGGTGAATGCAGTGAAGAGAGCAGCAGGCAGGCTGGAAGTCTGGAGGAATGATTAGTAGGGGCTTCATATCTCCTTTCCCATGGCTTTCTTCTTTGGGAGACAGAAACAGTCTTTGTGCTGTCAAGGAAGCTGTTAGAACGACTGATCCCTGGGCTCCTTTCTTAATGGGGAGAAGTGAGCACAAAGTGGATTCAGTGACTTGGCCAAGGGATGACAGGAAATGCTGAGATGAGAGCAATGATATCCCAGTGGAAGGGTTCCTCGGGAAGCGGCAGGCACCCAGGCTTGGTGTCTTGATTCTGTACATACAGATCTAGGTAGGTTAGGGAATCCCTTGCCTCCCAGCCCCAGGTCAGAATACAATGCCTCCTCATATTTGCATAACTCTGTCATATTCTGTATCCTGCTAGAGTCCAGCAGGCAGGCAATGAACAGGGCCAGGAGTGAATCATAAGATCAGCGGTGTCAGAACACCAGCCCCAGACCATTATCCTCATTCACCTGATGTGGAAACTGAGAGACAGAGAGTCAAGTTGTTGAGTAATAATGCACAGAGACTTAGCCATGTGAAAAAATCCTTGCTCTGTCCACAACCTTGTTCTGCTTCTGAAATTGTAACATCCATTGCACAGGCCAAATGAATGAGAAGAGGTCTTCTTTGAGGGAAAATAGAGTGCTTGATTTAACGACACAAGGACAGCAAACCTCTCAGGAGCCTCCACTTTTCTCTGTGAGAGACGGTTAACACAGGAAGACCCAGTTCACCACTGAGACCTTTTACATACTCCAAATTCCTACAGCCCTTACGATCTGCCTCTGACCCAGAGTCTCATCCAAGATTACCGAAGGGTTTTGGCTTTTGATTGCTGTATAATATGTATACAAGACAGTACACTGCTCACTGAATTCTCACCAAGTGAACACCTTCATGTTACTAATGCCCAAAGCAAGAACAAGAATATTACCAGCACCAATGAAACACTTTCCACGCTTGTTTCTAGTAACTCCCACTGCCAGCTACAACTATAATTACCGTTCTGACTTATAATAGCATGGATCAGCTTTGCCTGTTTTTGTACCTTATATAAAGATGGAATCATATAGTATACACACTTTTGTGTCTGGATTCTTTCTTTTTTGGGGGGGGTGAGGGTGGGGAGAGAAGTCTCACTCTGTCACCCAGGCTTGAGTGCAGTGGCACAATCTCCGCCTCCCAGGTTCAAGTGATTCTCCTGCCTCAGCCTCTCAAGTAGCTGGGATTACAGGCATCTGCCACCACACCTGGTCAAGTTTTGTATTTTTAGTAGAGACAGGGGTTTCACCAAGTTGGACAGGCTGAACTCCTGATCTTAAGAGATCTGTCCATCTTGGCCTCCCAAAGTGCTGGGATTATAGGCGTGAGGCACCGTGCCTGCCTGTGTCTGACTTCTTACACTCAACCTTAGATTTGTGAGACTCTTCCATATTGTTGCTTGTAGTCGTGTATCATTCATTCTCACTGTTGTATAGTACTCTACTGTATGACTATACCACAATTTATTTATTCATTCTGCATGGAAGGTCACCTCAGCAGTTTCCATTCTGTGGCTACTAGAAATAGTGCCGCTGTGAATATCCTTGGAAAAGGTTTTCAGTGAACATATGCATCCACTTCCATTGAATATATACCTGGGAGCAGAATGGTTATGTCATAGGGTAGCCATATGTTTTGCTTTAGCAAATACTGCCAGTTTTCCAAAACAGTTGTACTAATTTGCACTCCTACCAGCAGCATGTGAGAGTTCAGTTGTGTCTTGTTTGTTAAATTATTCTCTGGTTATTTGTGGGTATGTTCAGAAAGTATAAGAGATAGTCACAGTCTCAAATACTCCAGCCCCTTGTTCTCTTGAATTACCACACCATGTACTAAATTCTAATTGTTCAGATAACTCTGACTCCTAAAAGCGCACTGTACACACATCAGCTCATTTTCCTACCAACGCTTGCTCATCCTTCATGATGCTATTCAAGTACCACTTCCTCTGAGAAGCCTCCTCTAACTCATGCCCAGCCTGGATGAGATGCTCCTTCTCTTTGCTCCCACCACACTCTGCTCTTCCTGCTCTCCCAGTCCATCTCATTTATTTTGTTGGCACCTGTCTCCCCTATCAGTCTATTAGACAGTGACATTGTTGGACAGTATTGGGTCTGAATCATCTCTGTCTTTGGTACTTTATACCATATAGAGCTCAAGGTAGGCTTTCAGAAAATTATGGATGGATGAATGAATGAATGAATGAACCTTCCTACTGGTTGTTAACTTCATTGAAGGCAGAGGTCAAGAATTCTAATTCTCTTGTACCAATCAGTGGATTAATTGGGCACACAGCAGGCACTTAATAGAGGCTTGCTGCAATGAACTGATGGGAATTACAAACCACCACCTCCACTTGCTCAAGGGAAGACTCTTCTGGCAAACCACCAGAGCAGGGCCGTGCAAACAAGGCTCTCATCCTGCTGGATTTTGGCAATATTTGGATCTTCCTTCCCACTGACTTTGCTACTGTTGCTCGGAAGGCAGAGTGGGGTGATTCAGACTCATTCCTCACCCACGCGCTGAGCTGGCTTTGCCCCACTTTCAGCCTACCTCAGTCTCTGATCTACCAAGATCTGAAGTTCAGGAGCTAGGATGGTGGGGATGGAAATGAAGACAAACCCACCTTCTCCACTCCCACATGCTCAAGAGCAGATGCACAAGAGGGTTCATTCATTCTGGACCAGTTCCACCACTGTTATGTGTCACTCTCTAGGGGTGGAACCCAGAGCCATGGATCCACTGTGGTCCTTCCCAGGATCCAGACAGCTGACAGGGAAGCCGTGGTATCTCAGGTAGACTGAGACTGGGTGTTGCCACCACTGTTCCCACTACAGTTTAACTTCTAATGTTGTGAAATGTCTGGTCCAAACCATCCTGCCTGCAATCTGCCAGTGGCTTGAAGGAGAACTGCACATTTTCAATGCTCTAGTTAAGCTGGCAGCATGCTTCACATTAAGGGGTTGTAAACTCAGCAAAAAGAAAATGCGTAATGAAAGCTTAGTATGTATCTTTGATCCATGTATGAAGGACTCATTTCTACCAAAACTTTGATACAGAGTAATCACAACCTGTTTCCTCTAATGACTAAAAAAAGCTGTTTTTAATCCTTACCTCCAGCAAGAAGCAAAATGGTTCCCTCTAGGAAGAAGCAAAATAATAATAATAATAATAATAATAAATGCTAGAAATATAAACTTTAATCTTTTATGTGCCCAGAGATATTATATAGGATTATGCATTTTAATGCAGCTAAATGATAAATATTTTAGACTGTGGCACAGAAGCAATAAGCAGGCCTTTATATTTTTACAGAGGCTTGGTTTCAGTTTTAATTCTGACACAAAAATGCTGTGTATTCCTGGGTAAGCTGATTTCCTTTCTGTGCCTCAGGTTTCACATTTGTAAAAATGAATGCGTGAACTTAAATGGTCCCCTCTATCTCTAACATGCTGAGAATGTGCAAGACTAAGGTTTTGTAGCTCTGTAGCAAAAATTAATCATCCATCTATTAAATGTAAAAGATTACACTTAGACTCGAGGAAATAGTGGCACATGCATTTATTCAACTAATAGTTACTTTATGCCTACTATGTGCTAGGTGCTGGGATACAGACATACAAGCACTGACCCTGCTACAGTGAAACATATGGCTACCCATGACATAACCATTCTGCTCCCAGGTATATATTCAAAGGAAGTGTATACATATGTTCACCGGAAGCCTTGTACAAGGATATTCACAGCAGCACTATTCCTAGTAACCACAGACTGGAAACTGCCAAGGTGACCTTCCATGCAGAATGAATAAATAAATTGTGGTGTAGAGTACTATTCAACAGTAAGAACGAATGGTCCTGCCTACAGGAGCTCAAGGTAGAGCAAGGATGGCAGGCACTTTATGACACCTACAAAAATTTAGTGACAAGAGTGCAGTGGGCACAGAGAGCCATGAACTCCCTGGGGTGACAGGATAGGATTTTCGGGGGGGAGAACCTTGAGTGGTCATGAAGTCTGCATTTCCAGGAAAAGCAAGGAGAGAGAAGATGGGTGTTTGTAGCTCCAATAGAGAACAGACACATCATGGCTTAAGAGTTCCACATAGGAAAGCAAATCACTTATAGAATCCAGCCAACTCTAAACTCAGAATGAGCCGATGAGGTGATGAGTTTGCAACCAACAATAACAACGAAAACCTCAAACAGGATACTGTCCACCTCAACTCCATACTAACCTGGTACTGGACCAGCTCTGCCTCCAACTGGCTTCCTGATTTCGGGCAATCCCGTCACCTTCCCTAGGTCTGTTTTGCTGTCTGTAAAACCAGAGGGTGGGCTGAGATAGTGTGGGAAGCCCATTAACTACTTCTGTAAGAGTGAGGCACCACGAGCTATTGCAATAAAATGAAACCCTTTAAAGCTTGAAAGACTCAGGCTGTGCTAAGCCCACCAGCTGAAATAAGAATGCCTCAACAAATAACGTTAATAAAAAAGACAGCAACAGAGCTCCTCCTTAAAAAAAATACCTCAAAATTTACAAGAGAATTTTATAGAGAGCCCTCTTAGAAGGGAGGAAATGTCTGTTTGGAAGATGCTCAACTTCTGATTTTATCCCAACATTTTCTCACACACAGGGCTGGTTTGGGTGTCAGATGCTGCTGAGGCTAGTGTGGCTTCTCTTAACTCCTGCTTTTTACTGCTCCATGAGCTCCTTATTAGACTCATCACAGGGATTCATCCCAGGTTGCACAAGAATTACTTCCTCTGGAGGCCCCGAGTTTGTTTGGTTGTTCTTAGCTCCTTCCCCAAAGAATTTTCCCCCAAATCCTAGAGTTTTCATAGACCAAGAAAGGGATGGATAAGATCTAGTATTTCATAGTACAACAGAGTGACTATAGTCAGCAATAACTTACTGTACATTTAAAAATAATTAAAGGAGACCAGGTGCAGTGACTCATGCCTCTAATACCAGCAGTTTGGGAGGCCAAGGAGGGTAAATTGCTTGAGCCCAGAAGTTCAAGACTAGCTAGGGCAATATGGTGAAACCCCGTCTCTACAAAAAATACAAGAATTAGCTAGGTGCGGTGGTGTGCACCTGTAGTGCAAGCTACTTGGGAGGTTGAGGTAGGAGGATTGCTTGAGCCTGGGAGGCAGAGGTTGCGGTGAACTGAGATCGTGCAGCTGCACTCCAACCTGGGAAACAGAGTGAGACACTGTCTCAAAAAAGAAAAAAAAAATTAAAGGATTATAATTGGATTGTTTATAATACAAAGAAAGGATAAATGCTTGAGGTGATGAATACCCCATTTATCCCGATGTAATTATTACACAGTGTATGGTTGTATCAAAATATCTCATGTAACCCATAAATACATGCACCTACTATATACCCATAAAAATTAAAAATTAAAAAATTTTTAAAGGAGGATAATCTGAATCCCACATTAACACAGGGAAAGCACAAACTCTTCCCCATCTCTCACTGGCTGTCCTGGGGTGTGGTTGTGATCAGCTGGTCCTTCTCAGACCAATAGATCATCCTGGGCAGCTGGGCAGCTACGTGTCCCCATCCTGATGTGGGATACTATGGACCCTTGAAGCAGAAACAGTCACTCCCTCAGTGCTGAGCGTGTCCAGAACCACCCCCACTGGATGCATGAAAGTCTAGCTTTTGGGGGTTTATTTTTTTGAAACAGAGTCTCTCTCTGTAACCCAGACTGGAGTGCAGTGGCGTGATCGTGGCTCACTGCAAGCTCCACATTCCGGGTTCACATGATTCTCGTGCCTCAGCCTCCTGAGTAGCTGGGACTACAAGCATGTGTCACCACACCTGACTAATTTTTGTATTTTTTAGTAGAGATGGTGTTTTGCCATGTTGGTCAGGCTGGTCTCAACCTCTTGATCTCAAGTGATCTGCTCACCTCGGCTTCTGAAAGTGCTGGGATTATAGGCGTGAGCCACCGCACCTGGCCGAAGCATAGTTTTTAATGGCCTGCCATTTTAGTCCTTTCCACAGACTTTCTCTATCTTTCTGACTGCCCAGTTTTGTTCCTGGTGACCATTCTTTGAAGACCTGGAATCACTTTTGTTCCCTAATCATCAGCTCTCTCCAGAAAGGGAACAACTTCTTCTCATTCAAACTTCAAAACCAAAAGGGCCTCCTTATATCCCCTTTCCTGCTCAGTGCAGCTGTCACCAGCCATTGTAAGGGATGGGAAGCTACCATTTATCCCCAGGGTGCCTTACACACAGGACCCTCCGCAGGGCACCTCCAGGATCTCAGAGGGGATTTACCTTCCTCACGGTGAGAACTCTCACTAGAGCAAAGAAGGAAAATAAAAAGCAAGTCAGATCTTCACCAAGGCATCCTGCTATATTTATTTACTCCCTTAATTAAAGTCATGAGAAACAAAACCTGTTGCTCAGTGGGCAGGAGTTGAGAAAGCTTCTCTCCTGGAAAACTATTTGGCTATGCGATTGTGATGCGTCACCCAAACGAGGGAGGGCAGCAGGGAGGCAACCCACTTACTGTCATCAATTCCTAGGAGCGAAGGAAAGCTGAGTGCAGATTAGGACCTTATTTTGGCACCAAATCCTGATCACAGCTCTGCAGTAGGCGAAATGAGTTCCATGGTAAGACAGGCTCAGTGGTAGCAGGCAGCCTGGAAACCAAACTCACATGCAAATGGAGAGGATTATATCTCTTCCTAAGAATAGGCTTTGTTGAAGATGAGAGAAGAAAGCAAGAAGGCCCTGGAAACCCAGAGAGCATGTCTGGAAATGGGAAGGAAGGGGAGGAGGGCAAGCCCCCTCGAAGAGAAAGAGGAAGGCAGCAAGGGAAGCTGAATTCCAAATCCACCCACCCCACAATGTCGCCGGAGGCTGCCAGCTGCTGCCTCAACGATGTTTTATCTCTGTAATGAATGTCAGACTCTACCTAAATGCGACCGTCAGCTCTTTCCTAAAGACAGTGTCTTTGCCTATGCTGGAGGCTTCATTCCCTGGGAGCTTCTCAATCTTTTCTCCTTGTGCCACCTACAAGCTCATATATAAACATGTCACACACACACACACACACACACACACACACACTCATCTCCACACATCCAAATGCATTTCACAAAAATCAAAAGCAAACTAAAATCCCACCTCCTCCATGAAGTCCTCTTGGATTTCCTACTCAGCCGTATTTTGCTCTTGCTCTGAGAGCCTGTGGTGTCTTCTTTGACCTTCCTTTATGAGATTCTTCTCTTACTGTTACCAGTTAATGTGTTTTATCTCCCCATTAGATTGTAAACTTCTTGCCTACAAGAGCGAGGTCTTATTTATCTCTGATTCCACATGGTACTGGCCTTCAAAAACATCTGTTGACTTTTTTTTTATTCTCCTAAGTTGAAAGTCATTTGGGCGGAAAGGAATTGTAAGGAGGAGAGGGAATTTTCATTGCGTGTCCCTTAGATGAAGGTCTTGAATAGAGCTTTGAAAATATAAAGTAAAAAAACACAAGGCTGACCATACAGACCTCAAAGACATCTATTAGGATGTTGACAATGCAAGTATAAGCAATGAAGAATGGCACAGGAGCTGCTCACCCAACCTGGGGGCAAAGTCTGCACAGGAGAGCATTTTGGAGGCTTGCCCTTTAAGGTCTACCCTCAGAGCTCACATGAGCCCTTGATTGCAGCAGGAGGAACTGCTCACAGCATGCCTGGTACTCTGACAAAGCATGAGAATCACAGCACTCCAAGAGAAGCAGGCCTCCAGCACCAGATGGGGGAGGGGGGGGCGGTAAAGGCAGAAGAAACTCCAGACAGCATGCAAACTTCTTGGGGACTTGATTGATTGCTCTAATTAGGCAGCTTGTAACTATTAAGGCAAGTGGCATGGATAGTAATAATACAAGAATGGTACCCAAGATTGGGCCTAAGCAACTGCGGCACTGTTCTCCTGGCAACTGGACCCAGGCCCCTGAAGCTGGTCCTGGAGCCAGGAAAGAGAAATGTGCAGGGCGTGATCAAAGGCGGACCAGTGCTGATTAGCACAGAGCATTGTACCTTGTCAGCACCAGCTCCCAGGGTGAATTAAGTGCCTACAAAATGAATGTGCATCTGGAAAATCTCCAAAGTGGATTTTATTCTTGCCCAAATGTTACCCAGTATTTTAATTAACCTGGGCTTATTGTTCTAATTACTTGAGTTTTATACCGTGAATTGCTGTTTGGGAGTGGTGATGTTCAGTAAACACAATTACTGTGTATATTTCCAGCAAAGCTTTGCCCTCAAAATTTTATTTAAAAATAGTAATTAGTAACATAAATCTTTAATTTCTAGTTCACTGGGGCTAACAGACTGAGTAGGATGAAAGAAAAGACTTTCTTAAAACATGAAGATGGCCATGCACGGTGGCTCATGCCTGTAATCCCAGCACTTTGGGAGGCCAAGGTGGGCGGAGAACTGGAGGTCAGGAGTTCGAGACCAGCCTGGCCAACATGGCGAAACTCCATCTCTACTAAAAATACAAAAATTAGCCCAGTGTGGTGCAAAGGCATTATATATGCATAGACAGGTCAATAGTCTGCAATGCCTAGAACACAGAGTGCTTGTTGGAGAGCAGTGACTGTAGACAGCAAACAGAGTTGGGGTGAAGAGATCTGAACGTACAGCCAAGCAATCTGCCCTTCATTTTGTAGACAACGGAGACACACTGTAGCGTCTTCAGCAAAGGAGAGACATGTTCAAGTCTGTGTTTCAGAACCATCTCTCTGGTGCCAGTGGAGGATTAGAGAGTATGAAATTAAACACAGTAAGGCTGAAAGTAAATTAGTTCATTAGTTTAGACACCCCCAGGAAAAACCCACATGAGGTTACATTTCTAACAAAAAGAAGGGGAATAAAATTAATCCAACTTATTAAGCATCTACTTTGTACCAGGCTCCAAGCTCAGTGTTTTACACCTGTGTGCTCACTCAATGCACACAGCAATACCACAGAAGGGGGAGGGCACTATTATGAGCTCCATGTTGCAGACGAGGAAAATAAGGCTCAGTGAGAGTCAGTGGATTCACAAGGTCTTGCAACTAGAAAGTGGTTGAACCAGGATTTGAACCCAAGTCTATTTGATGTTAAAGCCAGTACTCCACTGTGGTTGGTGATCCTCATTGGCTTTCTTCAAGGGTCAATACGGCAAAGGTCAAATGAAACACACTTGTAAGAGGGTCATTGTGGAAGACATCATTCCCTATGTTGCATATGCTGTGCATCAAGTATCAAGTGAAGCATTATAAATTTCTTAGGAGTTTGCAATAAATTCCTTTGGAAATGTAATGCCAAGAAAAAATTTCCTCCCTTAAACAGCAGGATCATGTGCTTTCTCAGGTAATGAGAATCACTTAACCCATTCTTTTCTCCGCTTGACTTGTTTACCAGGAAGCTCCAAACTCAGTAACTCTGTTAGCCCAATCATGATATGTGCTTTCCCAACTATCTTTGAGCTTCCTTTTTGATTATATCCACGTATTTTATTTTAAGATATCCCAAAGCTTTTTGGAATATAAATGCAGGATTTATAAGAATAATCATACAAAATGTGCTTTCTACTTAACTTGAGTCTTCTTTCATGTCTTTATTCTGAACAAATCTCAGAATAATAGCTACAGCAGGCAAGCCCGTGTTCCCCCCTCCCTGTGTTCTGTTTGAGATGTGCTCATAGAGAGCAACATTGTTCTTCTGCACATTTTTGGTACGTGCTTTATCTATTTGTTTAATTGTGCATTCAGTACTCACTAGGTACCAGACACTGTGTTGTGACATACCACATCACATTTAATTGCTCTGATATGCAAGGTAGTTTGTGTTGCCCCCATTATACAGATGAGAAGACTGAAACTCAGAGTCTTAAATGACTTAAATGACTTGCCTGGGGTCACACAGATAATAAGGAATGGAAATGAAATTTGAACTGAAGTATCTCTGATGCCAAAGCCTATTTACTTTTTTCTCTGCCACAAGAGGTCCAATTTCCTTAATCCCTTTGAAATGAGGCAGGACTGTATGTCTCATACTGCCTCCCTACCTCCCTACATTGCCAGCTTCCCAATTAATTAAAAGAAGAAGAATAAAAAGAAAGGTCTGGTCCAAGCTATATTGACAAGACTAAACATCCACACTGGCTATTTTCCTGACCTAAAGTAAGTGCTTTCAAAGCATAAAAATAGAATGGTTCTTTTCCATTTGTCTTTGTTCTTAAGAACCACAGAGTGAAGAATGTGTCAGAGCCCCTGACTTGCCTATCTTTGTAAAAAAATATTTTTTTAAACCTTTTACACTGAGCTCTTCTGCTTTTTATGAGGCCTGGTAATGAAAACTCAATGTGCAAATCCTAACATCAAATCCATGTTATATAATAAACCCCCACTTTCCCAGCCCTCTCCAGAAGGGCAGACTTCAGTGAGAACATTTCAGAACTGAAGTACTAGGAATTCTTCTGTACAGTGATGTACCTCTCACTTTCTCCCTGTCCACCAGGGATGGAATGATGGATTCTTTTGCTGGAATCCACATCTCAAGAATACCCAAGTTCTTGGAAATATGCATGCTCAGCCAACAAGGAATTGTGTCCTGAGAAAGCCCAGCAGTCTTAGATAATGGCATTTAGGGAGTCCCCACCTCATGGTCTGGTGTGGAAAGAAAGAGAAAGGAAGAAGAAGGAAATTAACAGTATCATGTTAAAAACAGCACAGAGAGTTTCCTATGCTAGCTCCCTTAATCCTCCCTGCAGCCTTTCAGCAAGGTTTCAATGAAAAGACAGAGGGTGTGAGTGGTCCCATGCTTGGCCCAAGGTCCTGATGGATAACAAAGAGTATAGCCACAACGGCAAGCCCACGTCTCTAGCTCCAGACCCCATTGCTTTTCCTGTCCATGATAGTGCCACCCACACATAACCATAGTGCCACCCGCACATATCCACAGATGAAGCAAAACCTTGAGTAATCAAAGTATAATCAAGGTTAATCAACCTTAAGGAAACAAAAAATAACACATCCTCTGTGAAAGAACTCCATGAAGAAAGGGGTCACCAATGACATCTATCCCTACCTTCTGCTTGCCTGAACTTTCCCATCTCTATCAGGCCAAGTATCTGCCACCATCACTTGTGGCTTCTCAGGATGGCCCTTCCTCACTTAGCTATTCTAGTCCAGATAGGGAAGAGTCTCTTTCTACTTCGATTCCGCCAGGGAACAATTGGAATACTTCAAACGGCATGTGTAATGGGCAAGTAAAAGAGAGAAAATATGAGAGCAGAGATTCAATCAGCTTTCCAGAGAAGGGATTTCTTAGCAAATGTCACACAGGAGCCCGTCATTCAGTTATTCATATGTCGTAATAACCAGAGGGGTTTTTAGCTCTGAACTTTGTGGAGAAAACATAGGGATTTATAGAGAATGATAAAGTCCACATTCCTGTGATGAAAAAGACAGACATTTATTGGACCTAATTACATACAATAAACCACATAGGGGATGATGACACCAGATGACGGAACAACCAATTCCTCTAAAGGGTAAGAAAAGAATAACTCTTAAACACTGTGGTTACAGAAAGATCTTGAGTCCTGTCAGGATTCTTCCCAGAGTGTGCAGAGCCCTTCTTTCCTCTTCCTTCTTCCTTCTTCTTTCTTCTTTCTTCTTTCTTATTACCTCCGCCTCCCTCCTCCTCCTCCTCCTCCTCCTCCTTCCTCCTCCTCCTCCTCCTCCTCCTCCTCTTCCTCTTCTTCTTCTTCTTCTTCTTTTCCTTCTTCTAACAGGGTCTTGCTCTGTTGCCCAGGCTACAGTGTAGTGATGGCAATCATAGCTCACTGAAACCACAAACTTCTGGGCTCAAGCAACCCTGCCCACCTCAGCCTCCTGAGCAGCTGAGACTACAGGTATGCACCACTATGCCTGGCTAATTTTTTTTAAAAATTTTTGTTGAGATGGGGGCTCTCACTATATTGCCCAGGGTGGTCTTGAACTCCTGGGCTCAAGGAATCCTCCCACCTTGGTCTCCCAAAGTACTAGGATTATAGGTGTGAGTCACTGCAACCAGCCCAGGGCTGTTCTTATGCTAAATATTCACTCTTGGTTCTTGTTCGCTAATATAAAAGATCTTGAGTTTTTGCTTCCGCACTGACTCTTTTTTTTTTTTTTTTGAGATGGAGTTTCACTCTTTTCACCCATCTCAGCTCACTGCAACCTCCGCCTCCTGCGTTCAAGCGATTCTCCTGCCTCAGCTTCCTGAGTAGCTGGGATTACAGGCATGTGCCACCATGCTCGGCTAATTTTTGTATTTTTTAGCAGAGACAGGGTTTCTCCATGTTGGTCAGGCTGGTCTCAAACTCCCAACCTCAGGTAATCTGCCCGCCTCAACCTCCCAAAGTGCTGAGATTACAGGCATGAGCCACTGTGCCAGCCCACACTGACTCTTTCTTGGTGATCTTTATGGATATATTTACTTCTCTCCAAAAAGCTAAGTAGGTGCAGCCCTTGCCACTCACCCCTCTTCTTATTCGTAGCATGGCTGGCCAGTTCTGCTGTGCTTGATCTTGCAGACCTTAAGTGATCTGCATCTGGGTCCTCTCTGATGTCTTCCATATTGGCTCCAAGGGTGGGTTCCATGATGTTTTCTCTACTGTGCTTTATGAGAAGAACAACAGACTACCTTTGGCAGAAAGGTCACTTCCTAACTTGGATCCATGGTGAAATGAAATTCTCTCATTACAGAGAAACATGGACACCATGACACTTCCTGTGTTACCCCACCAGAAGTCCCAATAACAGTTTAGAATGTTGCCATTTAAGAATGACTACCATTCAAAGCTTGTTTACTACACACCAGGCACTGGTTTAACAGGTTACCTATATTGCTGTCACTTAATCCATTATTTACAGAAATTTACAGTACCAACATTATTAACTCCACATTAAAGATAAGGAGACAAAACAGGAGAGGCTGCATGGCTCACCCAAGGTCACATATGCAATAAGCTGCAGAGTCTATATTCCAACGTAGGTCCTTACGTGCTTGACAGCACTCCTAGAGACCACTGCAGGGTTGGAACTTTATTCTGAAGGCCAAGGGGAACTTGAAAAGACTGCTTAAGTGTTTCAATCTGGCAGCAACATAAAGAATGAAGCGGAGTGGATGGAGGTGGAGACCCTAGCAGTATTCCGGGTAATGGGGTATTGACACAATTAGTGAGTGGACACATGAGAGAAAGGAGGGTGCCTTTAAAAGATATTAAGAGTATGGATCGATAATACTTAAGCAATAAGTTCAGGGTAACACCTGGCTTTCTGATGTGGGCAGCTGGGGAGATGGTGGAGCCATTTGCTGCTGGTGGAGCCGTTTGCTGAGAAACTCAAGAGGAAGGTGTTTGGGAGAAAAAGATGAGAGTTGAAACCAGGGAAATAGATGATTTCCAAAGAAAGCATGTGAAGAAAGAAGCAGGGTGAAGAAAGAAGCCTAGGGATGAGCTGATGGCAAGTAAAAGTCTTCTCTCTGTGTTCAAAGGAAGACCTCTAGCTTTCCTTCTGGGATACCTGCCACCCCACTCCTACCTGCACCCAGGGCTGCTAAATAGAGTTGTGCTTCCCAAGCATGGATGAGAAGAAATTCTCTCTCCATCTCCCAAACTCCTAGAGTCTCAGCTCCTAGCAGAGCAAACAGGTACATGAAGAATCGGCAGTTTCCTACCTGTGATTTGAATATATGCTCAGAAGAAACTGGGCTGCCCTGCATTCCGTTAATCTTAATATTCCTCCACCACCTACACACACACACACACACACAGAGAGAGAGAGAGAGAGAGAGAGAGAGAGAGAGCAACCAGAATGTACATGGGATGGTACATCATCTAGTAGAAAAAGCAGAAAGCAGTCTTTGGAGTCAGGCAGACCTGAATTCAAATCCCAGATTTAATGTGGAATGTTAAGCAAGTTATTTCAACTCTCTAAATGTCACGTCCCCCATCTATGAAATGGACCAGTCATACCTAGAGACCTAGAAGCATGGTTGAAAAAATCAGATGAGATGCAAAGCAGCCAGGGTGACACCTTGCACACAGCAGGTGCCCAACTAAGGAGTCCTGCCTCCCTATCTTGCTCTTTCAGGCCTAGGATGGAACTGGAGTCTTGCAGAGAGTCTGAGCTTTGTATCATTCCTCCTCAGGGCATTTGAACCCAGAGGGGCTCTGGCAGGTCTGTGTTTACCTAGGTCTGCATCTCTAACAAGAGCTGTAAAATCAGGCTTTGTGATTCCCAAGAAAGCTCCAGCCCTTGAACCAGATTATGCTAAGATAAAAATGCAGCTATATGTAGATAGATTTAGATGCAGATATAGATATACATAGATATACATTTATGTATATCTATCTCTATACCTATATCTATATCTATATTTGGATAAGAAAACTTTTCCTCCCAGCCCTCAAGCAATCCTGTGTACTGAAAACATCATTGAAATCAGCAGGTGTATGTTCCAAGAGAAGATGCTGTGTCTTGGACTCTATATGAGTAATTTTCCCCTTCTAGAAAAACATTAAAAGATAGAACAGCAGAAGATACAAGGTAAGGATCAAACCCTTGCACAGTCAGTGTCCAACTTCTTCAGAGGCATTTTTTACTTGGTTCTGAGCCTAAGGATCAAAGTCCAGGCTGTTTCCTCAGATCAGCACCACAGTCCGTAACCTTTGTTCTTGTCAATGCACATTCATCTCCTGAATTAAGGAGGCAATCTTGGCACTCCAGATCTCTCTGAAGACGAGGCTGGGGCTGCTCTAGTTTGAGATTAATGATCAGCCTAGATGTGTATAAGTCTTAGAGAAACACAAACCCTAGAGGTTATCTAGTCAAATTATGTCATTTTTAAAGATGAGGGATCTATTCCTGGAGAGATAAAGGCACAGAGTAAGTTAGTGGCAAAGTTGGGCCATGACCCTAGAGATCCTGACACCCAGGCCAGATCATATTCTAAGTACCACTTTGCCCTGCCACCAAGCATAAATGCCATCTCTTATCACCACAGACTGGTCATACAAATGGATATCAAAGGGATTAAGAGTAGCATAGAGGCATCAAAACACCCAGGCTTCAATGAACAAGCATCAAATAATGGTATGACAATAATACAGAGTATTAATAGTAGAGAGATACAATATACTCTAATAGTATAGGATACCATGGCAGTAATAGTATTCTATTACTCAACTTTGAAACCATTTTTGATGGATAAATGCATCACCTTGCTTGACTCCATGGAGTTGGGGGGAAGAGTCATGGCATTCTAGATACAAAACATCCTCCAGATACAAGAGCTTCTTCACTAAATCTTTATTTAAGTAATGCCTACCACCTGCCAAGCTCTGTGTTCAACTTTAAGATTACTGTCAAAAATAAAATGTGCTCTAAGATTGCACTCTCTGCTGGGGACACAGATATAGGAGCACATGTTCACACTGTGAAATGATGTGTACCACAATAGAAGTCTACACAATGGGTTTTAAGGGATGGACATGGGGATGTACTTCAGCTTTGTGGACAGTATTGCCATCCTTTGGGGTAAAGGCCACAAGAGGAGAAGACACATTAGGAGAAGAGAGGAGGAAGGGGACAGTGGAGAAGGTGAAGGAGAAGGTGGTGGTGATGGTAGAGGAGGATAAGGAGGAAGATGATGAATTCAGTTTGGGACATACTAAGTTCGACAGCCTAGAAAGCATCTTAGTTATGTGGATTCTGTTATGTGAACCAGTTCAGGCTGAGTTTTTGTGGGAACCTCCCTTGGGCAGCACTTTAGTGCATAGCTCCACTCTTCTGCCATTTATGTTCTGCTTTTCAAAAATGGATTGAAATATTGAATCTACTGATGTCTCATCTTTGTCTTTAAAACAGTCCTCCTTTTTCTTCTTTTACTAACATTTTAATGGGGTATATGAAGAAAAGGAGATGTGTGTCTGCAGACAATCTACCATATCTGACCAAGAATTTTGAAAGTCCATATCTGAGCTATGAGCAAAGGAAAAACAGGAGGAAGATAAAGAGGAAAAGAAGAAAGAAGAAAAAAAGGAGGTGGTGGCAGAAAAAAGAACTGAGAAAAGATCCGAGTTGTAGCAGCAGACTCAGGAAAGCTTGGGAATGGAAGAAAGCTTTTTAATCAAACATAATTGGTCCCTTGCCACTTCATTATCCCCAGTTGCAATGTGGCAAGAATTTATCAGCCCAGAATCAGAGAAATCTGTCCAACATATGTAGAACATGGCTAGCTCAATGCCAAATCCCTGTATGGTAGCCAGTTCAAATCTTGTCTACCTGACAAAGGAGATCGAGTTATGATTGAATGGATTGACAAGTTCCATGAAGTGACCTATTCCATCTTTTTATTTTTTTTCCACAAAAAGGCACTTTACCTTAATTATGTAAGTGATTCATAATGTTGTTGGTATGTAGGCGGTACTGCCTTTTGCCGGAAATAAACCAGCTTAACCAACTTTTTTGGGTGTGTGTCATCTAGGTTAAATCTATCAGAAGAATAGAGTTGTTCTTTTCTATTTCTTCTATCCTCCTACCTCCCTTCCTTTTTTCATTGATCATTCATTCATTCATTTGTTCATTCAGTGATGTCACAAAGTTATTGAATACCTACAGTATTCTAGGCACTGAACAAGGCTCTAGAACCAGAATTTGGTTTCTGTCTGGGCTGGACTTAGGCAAGATGAGGAGAGGTGTTTAAGTAAGACAGTACAGCAGGGGTTGATTCATTGATTCCACCATGAAGTCCAAATGATTTGGTTAAGGCAAGAGAAGATGTAGAAGGTCAAGGAGCATAACACAGAGTCTTGGAAGCAGGGTGAAGCAAGTCTACTATATAGAACCTAGGTCTTGAACTTCAGAGAGGGTTTTCTTCCCCTTGAAAAGAGGGGAGGAGGAAGGTGTCGTGGCTTAAAGGAACCATGCATGGTCATTGAGATTTGCCATCAATGAAAGAAAACAAAAATTTAGAGATTTCTGAAATAATAAGCTGAAGGCCATTGAATCACTCAAATTAGCTTAGTTCTCTATCCCAGGCAAGAAAACTGCTATCAATTCTGTTATCAATTTGTTTATAAAAGAACTACTATTTTCCAGACACTGTTTGAGGTATTTAGAATACACCACTGTACCAACTCAAGATCCTTTCCTTCATAGAGAAGACATCCTACCAGAGCAGAACCTATGACACTGAGATGAATAAGAAAATCTTTAAAAAGGAGCTAACAACCATTGCACAATTATGAGATCAGTGTGCTGGCAAGAGTTTGGTAGTGAATATTAACAACCACCATTTACTATTCAACAAATATTTACTGAATGCTTACTATACATCAAGCTCTGTGCTTTATGTTTTACATGTGTTATTTTATTTAATCTTTATGCTAACCCTACAAGGCAGGTATTATTATCTCCATTTTTCAAATAAGGAAATTAAGACTCAGAGAGTTTCAATACCTTCCTCAAGTTCCCCCACCAGTTTGCAATGGAAAAGAAAGGAATGAGTGATTAATCCTGCCTGCAGAAGCAAGGAAGAGTTTTAGAGAGCGGGAATGTTGAGCAAGGTCTAAGAAGATGAGTAGAAGGTCGGGTATGGTGGCTCACAACTATAATTCCAGCACTTTGGGAGGCTGAGGCAGGTGGATCACCTGAGGTCAGGAGTTGGAGACTAGTCTGGCCAACATGATGAAATCCTGTCTCTACTAAAAATATAAAAATTAGCTAGGCATGGTGGTAAGTGCCTGTAATCCCAGTTACTCAGGAGGCTTAAGCAGGAGAATGACTTCAACGTGGGAGGTGGAGGTTGCAGTGAGCCAAGATCATGCCACTGCACTCTAGCCTGGGCAATAGAGTGAGGCTCCATTAAGATAAGAGGAAGAAGAAAAGGGAAGAGGCGAAGAAGAAGAAGAAGAAGAAGAAGAAGAAGAAGAAGAAGAAGCAGCAGCAGCAGAAGAAGAAGAAGAAGAAGAAGAGAAGAAGAAGAAGAGGAGGAGGAGGAAGGGGGAGGAGGAGGAAGGAGGAGAGGAGGAGGAGGAAGGAGGAGAGGAGGAGGAAGAGGAAGGAGGAGGAAGGAGGAGGAGGAGGAAGGAGGAGGAGGAGGAAGGAGGAAGGGTAGGAGGAGGAGGGAGGAGACCACCAGGTAAAGAAATAAGGAGAACACTATCCAGGCCTCAAGTTCAAAGTCATAGTGTTGTAAAAATGTGATGTGGATTTAAGCTGGGAAAACAAGAGGCTTTACTAGCTGAGGCAAAGGGTTTGTAGGGTAGGTAGTCTCATGAGAGTCTTGTAGGTGGATGGGGCCAGGGTGAGAAGGGCTTTGTAAGCTAGCCTTTCCCAGAACTTCCTGGAGTGTTTTTAAGAAGAAAATAAAATATATATATATATATACACAGTACACTGGGGTGAAAGGACAGGGCTGCAATCTTGAGCAGTCCCTGAGGCTCCTGAAGCTCCAAGTCTGCCTTGTTGCCCCAAAAGCTGTGAGGAGATCAATATCGTCATTTCCTGTAACCCACTGTGTGACACAGCACACAGATTGTGAATGTGTGCAGTAAGAAATGAAGGGTCATTGACAGATTTTAAGAAGAGCAATGACATAATTAGAATGGCAGAGTGGGGAATGGATTGGAGAGGAAGGAAATCAAAGGCAAGGAGCCCAGTTAAGAGCTGTAATAACAGAGTAAGCTCTAGGCTGTAGACCACAAGAGCTAAACCAAGGTAGTAGCGATGAGAATGGATCTCGGGCCATGCACTTGAGAATGATTTAGGAGGTAGCATTGATAGCCCTTGGTGATGGATGGAATGTGGGAGAAGTGAGGGCTTAGTTGAGGATAAGTCCAAGTTTCTAGATAAAAAAGAGACTTCAAATTCATGACCAAAATACCTCTTCCCATGGGTAAAACTGCAGTTCCAAATTTAAAAGGATACATTGTCAATACTCCACAAAGCAGGGCAGACATTTCACATTTCTCTGTATTAATCAATGAGTGGGTATGCAAAATGGAAAAACAGGCTGGGGGGAAGAAACACTCCAAGAGAAGTTTCCATTCAGGAAGCTAATAGACAGGACACATTAGCTTCTGACACCCTCTATAAGTCAGAATGCTGCTGTCACTTACCACATGAGACTTCCAAGTCCTATGGAACAAAACCCTAAAATGTTTCTGATGGAGGCAGGAACGTTAGAACTGTTTTCTCAAATAGAATTCCATTTCTCTTTTATTGTTTACTCCTTCAGGGAAAAAATGTGGTAAAAACTGGTCTGTCATTGTTTTCAGTTTAAGAAACAGAAAAGAGAGAGAAACATTTAAATACCATGAAATTCCCTTTTATAGAATGACTAAATACTGACAACATAACCCAACTGGCTGCAATGTAACCAATTCTAAATGTTGAGCCATGTATCGAATAATAACTGTTTGCTCATTAGAAAAAATGGCCATAGGGAAGCTTTTGTCTATGGTGATGGCTGAAACAATTGGCCAATGAGAGAATGAAATTGTTGTTCAGACTCTCTTACAAAGAAGTGTCATTTTTCTGAATAGCCAATGTGTCCAAGAGTTAAGAATTTATTTATTCCTTTAAGCATTACAACTTTTTTTAATGAAACTATTTGGCTGAAACTCCTTCTGCAATAGATCCCGTCCTTTCCTATATCCTTATGCGGATTATAGAGAACAAAGTGTAATCTTGATGACCCAAGGTCATCATTGTGAGTTTCAGCAATTGTTTAGGGCTAAAAGATTCAGGACTATTTGAAATGTGTGGAGTTTGCCCCAACATCAAATGACATCATTTTTAAAATTTTTTTTATGTTTTTATAGTTGTTTTGCCTTCTTCTTTGTTGTCAGATTTTGGCTATACATTCTAGCTACCAGTATTCTTACGTCTTAAGCCTTTTTCTTTTCATAACATAGTATTTCTATTCCGTGGAGAGCATGAAAAATAAATAACCAAGCATGTCATCATGATTGCACATAAAGTAAGAGTAAGTAGGCTCCATGAAGAGACAAGGGCTCACTCATGCTTAAACCATGCTATGGAATCCCTGGTGCCTGGAAGGCTGTATCATGTAATGCAGGGGGCCGGGGAAGAGAATTTGACATGAGCAAAATCTGCGTTTAATCTTAAATAAACCATTTGATATCTCTGAGCCTGAGCCTGATTCTTCCTTGGTACAAATAGAAACAACATCTACTTTGTTAGGGCTACTGTGGGAGTTAAATGAAATAACACATACAAAGTTCCTAGCACCGAAGGAGGGGCGGAGCAAGATGGCCGAATAGAAGCAGCTCCAGTCTCCAACTCCCAGCGCGAGCGACACAGAAGACCAGTGATTTCTGCGTTTTCAACTGAGGTACTGGGGTCATCTCGCTAGGGAGTGCCGGACAATCGGTGCTGGTCAGCTGCTGCAGCCTGACCAGCGTGAGCTGAAGCAGGGCGAGGCATCGCCTCACCTAGAAGCGCAAGGGGGAAAGGAATCCCTTTTTCCTAGCCAGGGGAACTGAGACACACAACACCTGGAAAATCGGGTAACTCCCACCCCAATACTGCGCTTTAAGGAAACAGGCACACCAGGAGAATATATCCCACACCTGGCCGGGAGGGTCCCACGCCCACGGAGCCTCCCTCACTGCTAACACAGCCGTCTGCGGCGATCTATCCGCAAGGCAGCAGCGAGGCTGGGGAAGGGGCGCCCGCCATTGCTGAGGCTTAAGTAGGTAAACAAAGCCGCTGGGAAGCTCGAACTGGGTGGAGCTCACAGCAGCTCAAGGAAGCCTGCCTGTCTCTGTAGACTCTACCTCTGTGGACAGCGCACAGCTGCAGCCCATTAGGGGAAAGAGCGGGGGCGGTGCAGACGCGAACGACTCTGTCTGACAGCTTTGGGGAGAGCCGTGGATCTCCTAACGCGGAGGTTGAGATCCGAGAACGGACAGACTGCCTGCTCAGGTGGGTCCCTGACCCCTGAGTAGCCTAGCTGGGAGACATCCCCCACTAGGGGCAGTCTGACACCCCACACCTCACAGGGTGGCGTCACCCCTGAGAGGAAACTTCCAAAGAAAGAATCAGACAGGTACACTCGCTGTTCAGCAATATTCTATCTTCGGCAACCTCTGCTGCTGATACCCAGGCAAACAGGGTCTGGAGTGGACCTCAAGCAATCTCCAACAGACCAACAGACAGTCCTTCTGACTGTCAGACGGAAAACTATCAAACAGGAAGGACACCTATACCAAAACCCCATCGTACGTCACCATCATCAAAGTCCAGAGACAGATAAAACCACAAAGATGGGGAAGAAGCAGGGCAGAAAAGCTGGAAATTCAAAAAATAAGAGCGCATCTCCCCCTGCAAAGGAGCGCAGCCCATCGCCAGCAACGGATCAAAGCTGGTCAGAGAATGACTTTGACGAGATGAGAGAAGAAGGCTTCACTCCATCAAACCTCTCAGAGCTAAAGGAGGAATTACGTACCCAGCGCAAAGAAACTAAAAATCTTGAAAAAAAAGTGGAAGAATTGACAGCTAGATTAATTAATGCAGAGAAGATCATAAACGAAATGACAGAGATGAAAACCATGACACGAGAAATACGTGACAAATGCACAAGCTTCAGTAACCGACTCGATCAACTGGAAGAAAGAGTATCAGCGATTGAGGATCAAATGAATGAAATGAAGCGAGAAGAGAAACCAAAAGAAAAAAGAAGAAAAAGAAATGAACAAAGCCTGCAAGAAGTATGGGATTATGTAAAAAGACCAAATCTACGTCTGATTGGGGTGCCTGAAAGTGAGGGGGAAAATGGAACCAACTTGGAAAACACTCTTCAGGATATCATCCAGGAGAACTTCCCCAACCTAGTAGGGCAGGCCAACATTCAAATTCAGGAAATACAGAGAACGCCACAAAGATACTCCTCCAGAAGAGCAACTCCAAGACACATAATTGCCAGATTCACCAAAGTTGAAATGAAGGAAAAAATCTTAAGGGCAGCCAGAGAGAAAGGTCGGGTTACCCACAAAGGGAAGCCCATCAGAATAACAGCAGACCTCTTGGCAGAAACTCTCCAAGCCAGAAGAGAGTGGGGGCCAATATTCAACATTCTTAAAGAAAAGAATTTTCAACCCAGAATTTCATATCCAGCCAAACTAAGCTTCATCAGTGAAGGAGAAATAAAATCCTTTACAGATAAGCAAATGCTTAGAGATTTTGTCACCACCAGGCCTGCCTTACAAGAGACCCTGAAGGAAGCCCTAAACATGGAAAGGAACAAGCGGTACCAGCCATTGCAAAAACATGCCAAAATGTAAAGACCATCGAGGCTAGGAAGAAACTGCATCAACTAACGAGCAAAATAACCAGTTAATATCATAATGACAGGATCAAGTTCACACATAACAATATTAACCTTAAATGTCAATGGACTAAATGCTCCAATTAAAAGACACAGACTGGCAAACTGGATCAAGAGTCAAGACCCATCAGTCTGCTGTATTCAGGAGACCCATCTCACATGCAGAGACATACATAGGCTCAAAATAAAGGGATGGAGGAAGATCTACCAAGCAAATGGAGAACAAAAAAAGCAGGGGTTGCAATCCTAGTCTCTGATAAAACAGACTTTAAACCATCAAAGATCAAAAGAGACAAAGAAGGCCATTACATCATGGTAAAGGGATCAATTCAACAGGAAGAGCTAACTCTCCTAAATATATATGCACCCAATACAGGAGCACCCAGATTCATAAAGCAAGTCCTTAGAGACCTACAAAGAGACTTAGACTCCCATACAATAATAATGGGAGACTTCAACACTCCACTGTCAACATTAGACAGATCAACGAGACAGAAAGTTAACAAGGATATCCAGGAATTGAACTCATCTCTGCACCAAGCGGACCTAATAGACATCTATAGAACTCTCCACCCCAAATCAACAGAATATACATTCTTCTCAGCACCACATCGCACTTATTCCAAAATTGACCACATAATTGGAAGTAAAGCACTCCTCAGCAAATGTACAAGAACAGAAATTATAACAAACTGTCTCTCAGACCACAGTGCAATCAAACTAGAACTCAGGACTAAGAAACTCAATCCAAACGCTCAACTACATGGAAACTGAACAACCTGCTCCTGAATGACTACTGGGTACATAACGAAATGAAAGCAGAAATAAAGTTGTTCTTTGAAACCAATGAGAACAAAGATACAACATACCAGAATCTCTGGGACACATTTAAAGCAGTGTGTAGAGGGAAATTTATAGCACTAAATGCCCACAAGAGAAAGCAGGAGAGATCTAAAATTGACACTCTAACATCACAATTAAAAGAACTAGAGAGGCAAGAGCAAACACATTCAAAAGCTAGCAGAAGGCAAGAAATAACTAAGATCAGAGCAGAACTGAAGGAGATAGAGACACAAAAAACCCTCCAAAAAATCAATGAATCCAGGAGTTGGTTTTTTGAAAAGATAAACAAAATTGACAGACCGCTAGCTAGACTAATAAAGAAGAAAAGAGAGAGGAATCAAATAGACGCAATAAAAAATGATAAAGGGGATATCACCACCGACCCCACAGAAATACAAACTACCATCAGAGAATACTATAAACACCTCTACGCAAATCAACTAGAAAATCTAGAAGAAATGGATAATTTCCTGGACACTTACACTCTCCCAAGACTAAACCAGGAAGAAGTTGAATCCCTGAATAGACCAATAGCAGGCTCTGAAATTGAGGCAACAATTAATAGCCTACCCACCAAAAAAAGTCCAGGACCAGATGGATTCACAGCTGAATTCTACCAGAGGTACAAGGAGGAGCTGGTACCATTCCTTCTGAAACTATTTCAATCAATAGAAAAAGAGGGAATCCTCCCTAACTCTTTTTATGAGGCCAACATCATCCTGATACCAAAGCCTGGCAGAGACACAACAAAAAGAGAGAATTTTAGACCAATATCCCTGATGAACATCGATGCAAAAATCCTCAATAAAATACTGGCAAACCGGATTCAGCAGCACATCAAAAAGCTTATCCACCATGATCAAGTGGGCTTCATCCCTGGGATGCAAGGCTGGTTCAACATTCGCAAATCAATAAACATAATCCAGCATATAAACAGAACCAAAGACAAGAACCACATGATTATCTCAATAGATGCAGAAAAGGCTTTTGACAAACTTCAACAGCCCTTTATGCTAAAAACGCTCAATAAATTTGGTATTGATGGAACGTACCTCAAAATAATGAGAGCTATTTATGACAAACCCACAGCTAATATCATAGTGAATGGGCAAAAACTGGAAAAATTCCTTTGAAAACTGGCACAAGACAGGGATGCCCTCTCTCACCACTCCTATTCAACATAGTGTTGGAAGTTCTGGCTAGGGCAATCAGGCAAGAGAAAGAAATCAAGGGTATCCAGTTAAGAAAAGAAGAAGTCAAATTGTCCCTGTTTGCAGATGACATGATTGTATATTTAGAAAACCCCATTGTCTCAGCCCAAAATCTGCTTAAGCTGATAAGCAACTTCAGCAAAGTCTCAGGATACAAAATTAATGTGCAAAAATCACAAGCATTCTTATACACCAGTAACAGACAAGCAGAGAGCCAAATCAGGAATCAACTTCCATTCACAATTGCTTCAAAGAGAATAAAATACCTAGGAATCCAGCTTACAAGGGATGTAAAGGACCTCTTCAAGGAGAACTACAAACCACTGCTCAGTGAAATCAAAGAGGACACAAACAAATGGAAGAACATACCATGCTCATGGGTAGGAAGAATCAATATCGTGAAAATGGCCATACTGCCCAAGGTTATTTATAGATTCAATGCCATCCCCATCAAGCTACCAATGACTTTCTTCACAGAATTGGAAAAAACGGCTTTAAAGTTCATATGGAACCAAAAAAGAGCCCGCATTGCCAAGACAATCCTAAGTCAAAAGGACAAAGCTGGAGGCATCACGCTACCTGACTTCAAACTATACTACAAGGCTACAGTAACCAAAACAGCATGGTACTGGTACCACAACAGAGATATAGACCAATGGAACAGAACAGAGTCCTCAGAAATAATACCACACATCTACAGCCATCTGATCTTTGACAAACCTGAGAGAAACAAGAAATGGGGAAAGGATTCCCTATTTAATAAATGGTGCTGGGAAAATTGGCTAGCCATAAGTAGAAAGCTGAAACTGGATCCTTTCCTTACCCCTTATACGAAAATTAATTCAAGATGGATTAGAGACTTAAATGTTAGACCTAATACCATAAAAACCCTAGAAGAAAATCTAGGTAGTACCATTCAGGACATAGGCATGGGCAAGGACTTCATGTCTAAAACACCAAAAGCAACGGCAGCAAAAGCCAAAATTGACACATGGGATCTAATTAAACTAAAGAGCTTTTGCACAGCCAAAGAAACTACCATCAGAGTGAACAGGCAACCTACAGAATGGGAAAAAATTTTTGCAACCTACTCATCTGACAAAGGGCTAATATCCAGAATCTACAAGAACTCAAACAAATATACAAGAAAAAAGCAAACAACCCCATCAAAAAGTGGGCAAAGGATATGAACAGACATTTCTCAAAAGAAGACATCCATACAGCCAACAGACACATGAAAAAATGCTCATCATCACTGGCCATCAGAGAAATGCAAATCAAAACCACAATGAGATACCATCTCACACCAGTTAGAATGGCAATCATTAAGAAGTCAGGAAACAACAGGTGTTGGAGAGGATGTGGAGAAATAGGAACACTTTTACACTGTTGGTGGGATTGTAAACTAGTTCAACCATTATGGAAAACAGTATGGCGATTCCTCAAGGATCTAGAACTAGATGTACCATATGACCCAGCCATCCCACTACTGGGTATATACCCAAAGGATTATAAATTACTCTACTACAAAGACACATGCACACGTTTGTTTATTGCGGCACTATTCACAATAGCAAAGACTTGGAATCAACCCAAATGTCCATCTGTGACAGACTGGATTAAGAAAATGTGGCACATATACACCATGGAATACTATGCAGCCATCAAAAAGGATGAGTTTGCGTCCTTTGTAGGGACATGGATGCAGCTGGAAACCATCATTCTTAGCAAACTATCACAAGAAGAGAAAACCAAACACCGCATGTTCTCACTCATAGGTGGGAACTGAACAATGAGATCACTTGGACTCGGGAAGGGGAACATCACACACTGGGGCCTATCATGGGGAGGGGGGAGGAGGGAGGGATTGCATTGGGGAGTTATACATGATATAAACGTCACGCACATGTACCCTAGAACTTAAAGTATAATAAAAAAAAAAAAAAAAAACAAAGTTCCTAGCACCATGCCTGCCACGTTACTAGCCTCAATTAATTAAAGCTATTAATAGCATGGATTTTGTGACATGTATTTTGATTCCTCAAAGGGTATTTTTCCTTATCTCCTTATACTGAAAGAAAAGAAAACACAGCTGAAGAGAAAACACCTCATGGGTGCTAAGACCAAAGAAAATTCGAACCGTAATGATGGAAGCATACTTGTAACTGGAGAAAATGCTCAGGCCCTTCAAGCTGTGGAGATCCAGCCAAGGGTCAAGGGCACCAAGCCAGGTGTCCAGGCAGAGACTAAAAACAGACGACAGAGGCACTGCAAGCAGAAAGGACACAAGGGAACACCACCTTATTGGGGACAGTTTCGCATCTGAGTTTATTTTTATTATGGGTCACTCTCTGGTCACGTATCTACCATGTGACTCATTGCTGGGGTTTATGTTTAAAATGGATTGAGACTAAGGTGGAGATCCAGGTGCAGCCTCATAAGGCAGGGGCATCCAGGAGTCAAAAGCCAGGAGGAAACATACTAGAATGGGCACAGACCAGGGGAATGAGGTCAGGCACATCAGGCAGCAGCAGCTGTGGCTCACTTTTACTGGTTGGTGGGCAATGCCAGGGTGGGGAGGACAGTCAGGTCAACCAAAAAGTCCGAGGATGCAGTGGTCCCTATTACAGTGAGAACACTTTATAGAGACAGAAAAATCTTCTAATTCCAATGTACCTTTCCGAGCTTGGTCCTGGTAAGCTTGCCTGGGTTTTGGTTTGTTTGCCTACGTTTTTAATAACTCTACCCAAAGAACCTATTTGTGATTAAACCCTGTCTCACCTAAATTCTCTTCTGACCATTGTTCATGTTCAAAGAAATGTTTCTCTGAAGTTGTGATCAGGGTGGAAGTGCTCTTTGGATTCAGATCTTTTTTTACTCAGTACTTTTTATATCTAATGCAAAACACTGGCATCCTTGTCATGTTCTTTTCTTAAGATGTCATAATTTCCAGATGATGTGGTATCACTATCATTTGCCTGACCATTCCTCTATTATTGGACCTGTGAAATGTTTTGTTTTCTATCTGTTATTTTTTCCCTCTATTACGAAAAGCTCTTCTGTGAATTCTTTTGTGCTTTTTCTTTACTTTGAGGTTGTTTCCTTGGGGAACCCTAGGGTATGGAATCACTAGGTCAAAGGGTATGAACTATTTTATAGCTCTTATTACTCACCAATCTTATGCACTTACCTTTATAACTCCAAGAATTTTCAGAAAACCATTTTGAATCTAATGTTGTGTCTTAGTGCCATATGCTGCTGAGAAATACTTAATGAGTAAACATAAGCACTGCTGGGCAAAGGAAAGTATTGATTTAAAAGGAGAAAGCAAGGCTGAAGTCTAGAAGAAGGAAAGAAGGAAGAAAAGAAGGGAGAGAGGGTAGATGGGAAAATAAGAGGGAAAACAGGAGGAAGAACAGAAAGGAAGGTAGACAACAAAGGAAACAGAAAAGTGAGAGGGAGAAGGAAAAGAAAGGGATGGAGGAAGGGAGACAAAGGGGGCTAGGTTGAAACCCTGTGATTTGTAAAGATGTGTTCCTACTTTGTGACCATGTGGTTGCTGCCGATGTGTAATGTCACTTGGATGTTGAAAGAGGAAATATTTTTGTGTGGCCTTCTGCAATTTACTTAGCCCAGCCTGGTACTTGAACCTATGGGTACCTCCCTGAACCTCTTCCCTAGAAGTGGGCTCGTATAGTTTTAGTTCTGTCCCGATGGTGGCATCATACTCAAGCTGGGAAAAACATAGCTCCCAGATCTACAGCAGATGACTGAGAACCTACTTCAGGCCCCAAAAAATTCTGCTTTCACTTTCTTCATCTCCCCCAAGGGCTTTTGCAAAACTCTAAACTATGCCACCACCCACTTTGTCTTTTCTCTTTCTAAACTCTGGGTGTTCTGCTTCTCTACTAATTACCAATATACTAGAGTCACACTTGAGTTGGAATCCTGGCTCTGCCACCTGGGTGGCACATTCTGTGTGACAATAAGCAGTTAACTTTACCTCTCTGAGACTCATTTCCTTCACCTGAAAAATGAGGGTTAATTCAGTGCCTGCTTCTAGTAAGTGCTTAGTGCATGGCTGTAGCATGGGATGATGGCCATTATGGTTTAATCTATGTTGAACCAGCATCAGAGAGAATACAATTGGAAAGACAAAGCTTCTGTGTCATCATCTATAAAACAGGGATGGTATTAGTCACCTGACAGAGTTGTTCCTGAAAAACTATTCCAAGGTGCAGATAATAGTACCTGGTAGATAACCAGCTGTACTCTGTGTTAACTTCCTTCCATCCCCTGCCTTCTCTTCCCCTTCCCTTCTCTTCCTTTCTTCTGTTTGGATAACCACACAGGTCCACAGGACTGCAGAAGAATATATTAACTCTTCCTTTCTGCTCTTCTTGTGGGTAGACTGGGAAGACAAACTAGGAGTAGAGAAACCAGAGGAAGTGGTTTGGTCAGGTCTTTTACAAGGGAAAGAGGGTAAACAACCCCTTAGTGGATGAGACAGAGAAGAGTTGTTGGTTAGGAGGAAATGCAGCCAGCCTGAATGGAGGCTTTTGACATATCAACCTGGCCTTAAATCTCTAAGCCACTGCAGAGGGTCTGCCTGCAAGACAGATTAGGAGCTGGTTAGTTAGTGCTCCCTGAAGCAGAGGTGAGAGCCAGGTGAGAGCCAAGATTAAGTCATGACTGAAAATAGTTAAGGGGACAGTAAAGGAATTGTGAATAAAATGCCTCATTCTACCTTGGGTTTTATATTTCATTAAATCCTATTTTAACTGCATGGTTTTTTGTCACATAAGTGTATGGTTACTGCTGGAGAAGGTTATTATGCTTAACTCTTTTAACAAGAGTTTTGTTATGTGTATGGGACAGCAAATTGCGTAGAAAAGTGTGCAAGAAAAATTCCATTTCTCTGCTAACATTTTGACCACAGCCAACGTTGCAACCAAAACTCAGTTATCTAAACTGAGAATAAAGCAATGGTAGGCAAAGGATGCTGAGGGAAGGAGACATTAATTATGAAGGTGGCCCAAACTTAGAAAGTAGATGCCACCAGTCAACAAGACACCTTCAGGAACACTAAACCCCTGTGAGGAGAAGGACATGGACACTGTCGAAGAAGAATAGGGTCTGGGCATCTGCAGGAGAGGCTGTGCTGCTGTTGCCTCTGCCTGTACAGATCCTGGCTCCGAGGTGAGCCTCATGGGCAGAGGTAACTGGATTCTCTGTGAGTGGAAGTGAGAACATGGGAATGAATGGAGAAACTCAGGAGAAAACAGAAAAAGTGCACGGCGATGGCTCTCAGATCAGTCAAGGGAAAAAGACCTCTCCTCAGGACCCTCCCGGCATGCTGTGCTCATCCTTGATAGAGCATTTATCATGCTTTATTTAAATCGCCTTTTAATAATTAATTAACATTTCATATGAATATTTAATATTTTCTTTCCCATATCCCCCACTAAACTGAGAGCTAAAGCAAGGACCACATCTGAGTGGACTTTGTATTCTCAACATCAAAGACAGTGCCCAACATCCATTAAATGCTCAATAAATAAACACTATAGTCATTACTTTCAGCTAATTTCAGCCACCTTAATTAAGGTCTTATGCTCTAGAGCCAAACTACTTGAGTTTGAATCCCAGCCACAGACTAGACAAGTCACTTATCCACACTCTGCCTCAGTTTCCTTTCATGTTAAAGAGCTATAATGGTGGGACACACTTCATAGAGTTGCTGTGAAGATAAAATGAGTTAAGTCTGGTCAGCCGTGGTGGCTCACACCTATAATCCTAGCACTTTGGGAGATCTAGGCAGGCAGATTGCTTGAACTCAGGAGTTCAAGACCAGCCTCAATGACATGGTGAAACCCTATCTCTACCAAAAATACAAAAAAAAAAAAAATTAGCCCGGCATGGTGGTGCACACCTGTGGTCCCAGCTACTCAGGAGGCTGAGGTGTGAGGATCTCCTGAACTGAGGAGGCGGAGGTTGCTGTGAGTCGAGATCACCACCACTGCACTCCAGCCTGGGCAACAGAGTGAGACATCATTTTTTTTTCTCAAAAAAATAACTAAATAAATTTTTTAAATGAGTTAAATCATGTTCATTGAGCACAGCGCCTTATAGATAGTGCTCAATCAATGTCAACTATCAAATATCGTTATCATCATCATCATCTTCATTATGTCAACTTCTCAGTGACCAGGGACAAATCTCTAAACTTACCTCAATTTCCTCTCCTAGTTCAACTGCATGCTGTTTAAGATGACTTTTGGCACTAACACCTTCTGGTTCTTTCCCTGTTATGTTTTACCCACTCTATATGTTATTTACAGAAACTTCTGAATCCTAAACTGGATCTCTCTGCCAACCAATGCATGTTTGGACCATCTTCCTAGACCAAGAAGAGCTGTGTGCTTAGGACATTCAATTGCATGTGTTATAATTAGCCTGAGAAAAATATGACAAGAAAATTAAATCATATGCAAATACACAACATAATGCACTTCAGAGGCAAACAGAAATATCTGCATAACCTGCTGTTTAAGATTATCCACATGACAGCTTTCATCCGTTAGGGTATCTAGCAAAGGGTTAAGGGAAAATCTGATCATAAGATGACAAGCTTGTGTACCACCTTGTCATAGGACCCGCTGTCCTTCTTGGATGGGAAAGCAGGATAATGGGAAATGAGAAGTTAAGGAAAATAACAGAAGTTGAAATGAGGTGCCAAAGGAAGGCAACCACAAACTAGCTGAAAATACTGGGAAAAAAAAGGTGTGAAGAACATGAAATACAATTACTTTAGTCAACGACATTCACTGACTGCAACAATTTGTGTAGAAAAAAAGGGCATATAAAGACTATGTACACTTATGTATATTCATAAAGTATCTCTAAAAGACTACGCAAGAAATTGATGGCTTTGGTAGCTTCCAGGGAGGAAAACTGGGTGGCTGTGGGGGCTGGGGATGGGGTGGAGAAACTTTTTACTAGATACTCTTTTGTGTTTTTTGAAACATGTGAATATGTTACCAATTTCAAAATAGATTTTTTTTAAAGATCCTCTGATAGGGTGAGCAGAGAATGAGTTGGAAGTTGGAACCTGGATTCTGGTTGTGTCCCTTTATCAGTATCAGCGGGTGTGATTTACAGCAAGTCTCTCCCCACTCTGGACCTTGACTTCTTCCACTGAAAGTGAAAGGGTTAAATTATATTTTATACCCAGCTCCCACTTTCACAGGGTTCTCCATTAAGCAGGGACCACAATGCTTCAGCCAACCTTCTTCCAGCCCTGTGGAGCGTGAGCCTCCCAGCTCCTTTCACTCTGGACCTGGTCCTTCCAGCCCACGTTCTTTATTTTGGCGGTCATGGCCCCTTCTTTGACCTCTTATACCTGGGAATTGCTTGTGATAGAAGAAAGGTAGCTGGGAGCTTGAAGTCAGGTAAAATGAGAATGACTACAAGGGCAAAAAACCATTTGGTGCACCTAAGAAAGACCCCAGAAAAAGAGAGAATTAGGTGAGGCCAAGGGTGTACAAACAACAACAACAATAAAAACAGAGTGAGGGGGAAAGGCAGTGGAGACGCTGAAGCACGTGAAAGGAAAGAAGGAACAGCAACTCCAGTGCCAGTTCCATGGTGGAAGGGAGGGGTGTAGGAATGCCCGTGTGCAATGAGTAAAACCACAGGGGAGAAGTCCTCTCTCGCTTTCCACCAGTACAGGAGTCCCCATCATGACTCCTGAACATTTGCTTAGATGCTATAACACTGGCTACCTCTAGGGCCCACATACCATCAATAGCATTGACTAAAAAGGTATCAGAGAGCATCCCTAAGCTTCAGGCAGAGGTTGGAGAGAGAGAAAGGGAAGAGAAGAAGAGAAGGGAAGGAGAGGAGGGGAGAGGGAGGCAGAGTGACACAGAGCCATGAACAGTATAGAAATAAGACCAAAGGAAAAAAAAGGCAGAGAAAGGGGAAAAAAAGAGATCAATTGAGGATCACAGTTACCCCCACAAAAGCCCATGTGCCTCATAACATTAATAAACTTTTTTATTTATTTATTTATTTATTTATTTATTTTGAGACAGGGTCTCACTCTGATGCCTGAGGTTGGAGTACAGTGGCATGACCACAGTTCACTGTAGTCTCGACCTTCCAGGCTCAGGTGGTCCTCCCACTTCAGCCTCCTGAGTAGCTAGGACTAAAGATGTGCACCACCATGCACAGGTAATTTTTTGTAGAGACAGGGTTTTGCCATGTTGTCCAGGTTGGTCTTGAACTTCTGAGCTCAAGCAATCTGCCCATCTTGGCCTCCTAAAGTGCTGGATTACAGGCATGAGCCACTGCACCTAGCCGATGAATTTTAATATTAAAAGTAATGTTGGCTCTTACCACCATTTGCAGAACAGTCCTAAAGGAAAGTGCATTCAGCATTCTAAGCAGCACACCAAGAACCCAACATTACGGTTCCATCTCTCCATCTACCACCTCCATGAAATCCCTGAGACAAGGGGACAAACAAGAGCCCCCAACCACAAGCAGAAATGTCAGGGGCTAGAAGTATCAGATCAAGAGTAAAAGGGTTGGTAGGCTTATACTCCACAGGGCTAGAGGATCACGTTGCGAGGAGATTCACAACCAAGAGTCCATCTCAAGAGCAGAAACTACAGGAGAAACAGTTGAAGGAACTGGTGACATGTAGCCTGCAGAAGAAAGGATGGTCTTGAGGACTTCACTAGCAGGTGGACTGCTAGACCCCTTTCAGCATCAAAGTGCTCTGATTCTATAAAGAGTTTGAAGAGTTTCCACGTGAAAGAAATACCAAAGTTATTTTTGTGTGGGTCCCCAGAGATAAATTAGGAGAAATGGGAGAAATTCACATGGAGACAGATTTCAATCTGATGAAAGGAAGAAGCTTTAAACACAGCAAGATGTTCCAGAATAGAATTGATTACACTGTCACTGAAGGAATGTATTGAAAGGATTCCTACAGCAGGCAGGAAGGAGGCTTAGGTGGTATCTCAGATGTTTTCCAATTCTGAGCCTCTGAGTAGCAGGTAAACAGGAACACTGGGGGCTCCAGTGAAACCTGATCAAGCCACACAAGTGTCAGCTCTGAAAATTGTCAGCTCAGGAAACCGTGTTCACTTACATTGATCTCCCCTCCCAACAGATTTATTTCATGAGAGAAAACTGCTTACCAGTGGTGGTGGTGGTTATACTCCAGAATGAGGGAAGGCTGGCCAGAAGACCTTCCTGCCACTGTGCACAACATCACACACCAACATCAGAATGCCAGAACACCAGATGTGGTGAACAGATGTTTCAGAGATAAACAAGGGAAATTTTCTTTAAAACTTATGATTGGTACATCACAAGGCTAAATGGTAATTTCTTGGTGGAGAGGTTATGTGGGTCACCTCTGTTCTGCCTCATGAATTTTTTTTTTCTGGCCAAGGGAGTCTTCCAGGATGGTAACACTATTCCACAGGAGCTGTTGTGTCCAATTACCTCTGAGAATGAGAACTGAGGCAGTTGGACTAGGGCTGGAGAACACAGGATGGAGTGACTACCTGGGCAAAGCCTGGTCTCCTGATTGGTAGCTGTGTGGCTTCAAGTGAGTAAATTAACCTCTCTGTGGTTAAGGGTTCCTCCTCTTTAAAGTAGAGAAAAAGTAGTATTTGCCTCCTTATTTTGAAGATTAAACACTTACAGCGTGTACGATACTTGTTTTTAGTGTAAAACACTTAGAGGAGGCCCTAGCACTTAGGAAGTCCTACATTTATTTTATTATCATAATAATATAATTTTGAAAGGAAGTATGATGGAGAGGGGAAGCCCTGCACTTTAGAATGAGTTAGAATTGGATTCAAATCTTGTGCACCAAGTCTTTGCGTCAACAATGGTAAAAATAGCCAGGCATGGTAGCATGCTCCTGTAATCCCAGCACTTTGGAAGGCTGAGGCAGGAGGATTGCTTAAGCCCAGGAGTTCAAGACCAGCCTGGGCAATATAACAAGAATCTCGTCCCTAAAAAACAAACAGTGTATTTAAAACAAGACCAAAAAAAACCTCCCCTGCAGAGTTGGAGTGAGAAATTAAATAACATTTGTTTATGTGCCTAGTTCTGTACCTGGCATACAGTAGTTGTTCAAGAAATACTAGTTCCTTTTTCCCCTTCCCTGGTACCAGTGTTTCATCACTGTGCTAAGAGATAGGGATACAAATATGAATAAGGTGTAGTCCCTGTCTGCAAATGGGTCATAGTCCAGCAGAAAGGCTTGGACACAAACTATGACAAGGACTATCAAAGAGGTATCAATCTTCCAAGGTGTGGTGGGATCATAGGAAAAGCATGACCCAAGTTTGTCTGGGAGAATCAAGAAAACCTTAACCTAGGAGGCAATGCATAAGCTGAGATTTGAAGAAAGAACAGAATTTCACTGGGCTGGTCAAAGTACTGGTCAGAGAAGAGGCTGGGAGTATTTCAAGTTGCATAGAGAATGTGTTGCATACATGTGCCATAAGGAGAGCCATCAATCATTGCTTGGAGTCACTAGCTGCCCGTGTGTCTTTCTCTAGATTTCTGTGTCAAGACCCCTTGGGGCCTAAGCAGGATACCCCTCCTCTCCCTGAAAGAGCTTCCATCTAGAGAATTAACAGGAAACCTCATGGCAGAGTAGACACTTGGTCAATCAAAAGTAGCACATGCACATTTCAAGGGGGAAATAACTAGGAAAGAGCAAGCCCACAACAGCTGAACACATCGGAAACGTAAAATGTTTTAAAGGCTTTTCTAAAATAGAGCTTCATGCCACTCCAGAGTTATGATGCTGGAAGGTGGCACATGCTTGTCCTGGTTGCTTCATCAGCAACTGCACTGAGGTCACTAGGTCACCCCACCTTGGCCAAGACACGGGTCACTGTGGCATTTCCAGGACCCTTGAAACCAGGCTGGGAGCACCAGAGTATGAGCCTTTGGTAGAGGCTGCAGTACAGCAGGCAGTTTCAGAACCCTCCCCTCAAAGCCAGCAACAGACATCTTTGACCAACCAAACCCAAGGCAAACTGTCATCAATGACCAATTGCAAAAGGTTTTTCCCCAGATGAGTGAGAAGGGCTTCCAGGGGTGTGTGTGTGTGTGTGTGTGTGTGTGTTGTGTATGTTATATGTATGTATGCTGTGTGTAGGTATGCAGTATGCATTGGGTATATGTGCATTTGGGTGCATATGTTGGTATACATGTATGTTCATGTATATGTGTGTAGTGTGTGTAGTGTATGTGTGTGTGTTTGTGTATATGTGTGCTTGTACATGTGTGACTGTGCGGATGTATGTATGTGGGCGAATGGGAAATGAGGGGCTCAGAGGTCCTCTTCTCCAGATACCAGCTGCACGGAGTCATCACGCTGCAGGGGTACCCTCAGGTCAGTGGGGAGGGAAAACCCACCCCAGCACTGCTTCTCTCCTGCTTTGAAACCCACAGCTCATTCAACAGATCTGGCCAAATCGCCCCTAATTCATCATTACAAAGAGGGTAAAACTCCTTTCCTCAGCCAAATCTCTGCTTCTCCAAGCCTCCTCTCCCCCAGAGGATACACACTTTGGTTCTTCTTCCACTGGAGCGTCCTCCCACCTTTGGAGTCCCTTCACACTGCCTCCCCCACCAAATTCTACTCTCTAGATAATGTCTGGAAAACGCCTTTATCTCATGGAGTAATGGGGCTCCAAGTGTTTCCTGTCCCAGCAAGGCCTCAGTGAGTCAACTATTTAGGAAACATGAGTAGAGTCCTACTGTGCACCCTACATGTCCAGCCAGCCACAAGAGCAAGACTCCCACCCTGCCCTCAAGGTGCTTGGTGGGGAGAATGAAAACTGTAAGGCCTTGTGGTGCAGTAGAAAAAGCTAGAGCTTTGGGGACCCAGGTGCTGAATCCAGCTCTACCACTTACAGGCTGTGTGACCTTGGATAAGTACTTGGCCTCCCTAATCTCACCTCTGAAATGGAGCTAGCAGTGCACTATATGTCTCATCCATCCTCCCAAACAAGTCAAGGCAAAATATTAAATATTAAAAAGACCAAATCAAAGAGTCTACAAGTGCCCAGGGGTTAGTGGGATATCCTGGGCCCATCCAGGAAGGAAGGGTGACATTATCAGACAACCAGTGGGCTGCTGGATCCCAGCGAGGGGAATGGGAAAGATGGAGTCTCCTGTCCCTAGAAGTCCCACTTCCCCTCCCACTCTCTTGGAGAGCTGTGCTTGGCAGACTGGGCCAGGGCTGAGCAATAAGCACTTCCAGGGAAGGGGCTGAGGCACACATGGAATGCCCCTAAGAGGCTGAGGGGAAGATTGTCCCACTGAGCCTACCCTGCTCTCAATGCCTCAACACATATACTCATTACATACACACACACATACACACATGCACATACACACACACAAAACACACCACATCTAGAAACCCTGATATCCACCCACACATCAACACATCCATTTCAAACCCAGGACTCACTAAATGCACACATACACACACGGAACATACATGTCACCATAGACATTACATCCCGCACGCACCTCACTCTAATGGCCACAGCACGCCACCCGCAGACATGCTCACATTCAAGAGTTTCACAGAAATGCCCATTCACACATACACAATGCACATCCTACGTACGCCCAATACTTGGCACCACACTCGCAATCGTGTTCAAATGCCCACACTACACAGCAACTCGCTCTCTCCACAGCCCATCTCACACACTCAGGAGTCCTCTCACCCCGTCCGCACTGCGGCCACATCAACACAATGGTTACACTACTTCTCATCTCTCCCACAAGCCCACACACCGGAGCACATCTGTACAGCGCATCCCCATCCCGCTCCCTACCACACCCCACCCCCGCACCCGGCCGACTCCAGCAAGAAGCTTCCCGCTCGGTGTGCAGCGGCCACAGTGGCCAGGAATTAAAATGCAGCGAGGAGGAGCCGGGCGCGTCAGCACCGCGTCTCCGGGAGCGCACGGCGCTCACGGTCGCCGCCGCCCCGCCCGCCCCGAGCCGCGGGGCCAGCGAGCCGAGGAGCAGGTGCTTGGAGCCCAGCCGCGCCAGCGTCGCGCGGCCGCTGCCCAAGTTCGCCTGGGGCCCGAAGAGGGTTCTCCCAGGCAACCGGGTAAGGAGCTTAGCCGGCGTCACGGCCACCGCGAGCTCGGAGTCTCGAGAGGAGAAGGGCGCGCGGAGCAGCGAGTCCGGGTCACCCCCGGGAGGTGTTGGCGGGGCTCCGCAGTCCCCAGCTCTTGTCGCCGCCGGGGCAGAGAGAAGAGGCAAGAGACAGCAAGGCCGGGCTTTTCTGGAGACGCGAGGCACCTGGGAGAGCCGAGGCGAGAAGCGACACTTCCCTGCAGCAAGCATCCTTGAAGGGGCCCGGCGGCGAACAGCCTCCCGCAGGACGCCCTGAGAAGCTCTCAGTCCCAGGCGAGAGCGGGCGCCAGGCAGGACTCAGGCGCGGGACTTGGGGAAGCCTAAGCGGGTCTCTGCCGAGTGCAGCCCGGGGAGCAGTGACAAGGAAGGGTCCTGGAGGGGAAGGGAAAGAAGGCGGCAGCCGGCAAGGCGACCACTCACCCCCGTACACACCCACCCCGCCCGCCCAGCCAGGAGCTGCGGTGCGCCTCTGGGGGCGCTCGTTCCTTGGCGCCTTCTTCCCCGTGTCCCAGCACCGCTGGGCTACGGGCCGGGCTGGTGGGATCCCTGGGGATGTCCAGATCAGGCATGGTGGCCGAGTGGCCCTTCTCCCAGGACCAGCGTAAAAGCTGGGGTTAAGCGGGGCAGGGGGGACTCGGCTCAGGGTCCCCCGAGGTCCAGGACTAGGGGAGGCGGGCGCAGCAGCCAGGGACTGGAGAGGCGGCTCCCTGTGGGACCCCTCCAGAAGTAGTGCCCGGCGCCGGGCATCCTCCAGGAAGACCAAGGACCGGGAGAGTCTGGGAGGCGCTCGGGAGAGGCCACTGCCAGGAGCTGCGGGCTGAGGCGGCGCTCAACACCGGGCGGGCGCCCGCGGAGGCGGCAGCGGCGGCGCCGGGCGGGCATGCCGCGCCACTGGAGCTCCTTTCGGGCGCACGCTTCCCTGGCGCGGGCTGCGCGCGGCTGCCGCTGCTGCTGCTTCCACTGCTGCTGCGGACTCCCATGGCGGCTCCACCCGGCCGGGGCCGCCGCCGCTGCCGCCAGCCGCGGGCTGAATGAATGAGCCGGAGCGGCGGAGCCGGGCTGCCCGCGGCCGCGCTCACCGGCCCGGGACGCTTCCGCATGGCCCGCGAGGAGCCGGCGCCCGCGGCGGTGGCGGCGGCCGGGCAGCCCGGGGGCGGCAGAGGCGGCAAGCGGGCACTGCAGGGGCCAGGGGTCGCCCGCAGGGGGCGGCCGTCGCTGAGCCGCGCTAAACTGCACGGGCTGCGGCACATGTGTGCCGGGCGCACGGCGGCTGGGGGCTCCTTCCAGCGGCGGGCGCTGTGGGTGCTGGCTTTCTGTACATCCCTCGGCTTGTTGCTGTCCTGGTCCTCGAACCGTTTGCTCTACTGGCTCAGCTTCCCGTCGCACACGCGGGTGCACCGCGAGTGGAGCCGCCAGTTACCCTTCCCCGCCGTCACCGTGTGCAACAACAACCCGCTGCGCTTCCCGCGCCTCTCCAAGGGGGACCTCTACTATGCCGGCCACTGGCTCGGGCTGCTGCTGCCCAACCGCACCGCGCGCCCGCTCGTCAGCGAGCTGCTGCGCGGCGACGAGCCGCGCCGCCAGTGGTTCCGCAAGCTGGCTGACTTCCGCCTCTTCTTGCCGCCGCGCCACTTCGAGGGCATCAGCGCCGCCTTCATGGACCGCCTGGGCCACCAGCTCGAGGACATGCTGCTCTCCTGCAAGTACCGCGGCGAGCTCTGCGGCCCACACAACTTCTCCTCCGTGAGTTGCCCTGCGCGCGAACCCGTTCCCTCTGCGCCCCACTCCCCGGGAGTCAGGAGGCCTGGTGTTCCGCCCTCTCGGGGCTGTCCCCAGGCCTCTTGCAGTGTTACCACTCCACAATGTCAAAGCAGAACCCACTCTTGGGTCCCGTGAGTCTTCTCCTGTAGGTTTTGGGAACTTGGACTTAATGTAGGAGGAGTCGCCTCCCACCAGTGGGAGCTCCCCTGTCCCAGCCCCTCCTTCCAGTGTCAACCCCCAAACCCCTCATTCTACTCCTCATGGGCCCGTCTGTGAATATTAGTCAGCCTCCTTCTTCCTGACCTTAACTCCAGACCCACAGGACTCCAAGAAACTGCTCTGTCTGGAGTGTAGATAGATCTCTTAAGTGCGGACTTGTTGTCTTTGGGAAAACCAATAGACGGCTCTTTTTTTTTTTTTTTTTTTTTTTAAAAAAAAAAAAAAGAAGCTCTTCAAAAATGGACCATCAGGGGAATCACGCAGAGTCCCTAAGCAGGCGTACCATCCTAAGCAGCTATGTCTTCAAAGTTCCCAAACACTTAGACTGTAGGAGAACTTGGGAGGAAACTCCCAGAAAACCAACACTGAAGCTGTAGACAGTTTGGTGGGGGAGGCAGCAGCATGCTTTGGCCACTTTTTCAAAGTGCAGGAGTCTTGAGCATCCAGCGGAACTGAGCAGTGGTGGGCCAGGGTTAGGCCCTTCACCTGGCCTCTATCCCCCATAAAATGTAAGTGTGGGTCTTCTGGTCTGGAGGAATGCTCTGGAGTTGAGACAGCATCCTAGCAGGGATGTGGATGCAAACAGCCGCGGCCAGGAGAAGCTGTGCTCAGGGTTTGTAAACCATTTGCTGTGCCGGTTCCCCCACGCTGTGGGTCTGGATAACGCAGCTGTTGGACAGAAGGTATCTGCCTTGTGCAGTCTGCCTTGGAGGAGTTCTGGTGCCAGGCCCCAGCATGATGCACGCCTGTCCAGTCATTCATATGTAAATGTCCCTTAGGTGGGTTTGGGCTTTTCCACTAGTACAGGGAAGGTTCGTGTGTATGTTTATTGGTCTGATGGTGATTTTACCAGCTCTGATTCATCACTCCTGAGATCCTCATTTCCGACAGCTTTTTTTGGGATGGTAAAGAGATGCCACGGTTCCAACAGGTGTTGGCATGACGCCGGTCAGGCCAGGTCTCTCATTGGCTGATTGGATTATTCCTTGTCTAGGAAGGCAACCCTGACTTCAATCTTGTCTTGCTGGCTTTGCTTTAAGCTTGTATATTTAGTAGCCCTGAATTATCCAGTCTGAAAACATTCCTTATTTCCTGGGCTTTTCAGCTGGCCTTTAAAGAATATCTACTTGCTGACTCCCTGCTTTGGCAAGTAGGAGATGCTGTTAACATATGCTTCTAAGTGATTTATTCCAGGACTCCAAGCACAATTCTGACTTCCACGAAGGTGAAGGAATGAGGGCAGTGATCTCTTGTTTATTGTTTTTTTGCTGATCACTAATTAGCAGCCTCAAGAGTTACAGTTCAAGGTTACATCCACGTAGCAGCAGGCTCTCGCTCCAGCTCTAAGTTTTATAGCAGGCCCATCAAATGTAATTCTGAAAATCTGACTATTGCTTTGCAAAGTGTGTGGAATTGCATTCTAACAGCCACTATGCACTTTTGATATTCACCACGGCCCTGCGTTAACAATCAGTTTTATTCCCATTTTTAAAATAAGAAAAATGAAGCTCTAAAAGTTGTCCAATGCTCAGAGCCAGTAAGTTCAAAGTCCAACTTTGCATACCACTAATTGCATTACACAGAAACCATATGTACCCTTCCTCTCTGACCTTGGGCCTCTCTTCAATCTCAGAGGACTCTTACATAGGATTCTTGCCCTCTCCCCCACCTCTACTCCTAGGAATCCTATCCCTCCTAGGAGCTGGGATAGTGGAAAGTGGAGCCACCCCAGGTGGCCCAGGTCGTCAGGCAGCATGCCACTGAGGCATGCAGAGGACACAGTCCCTTCAGGAGCCACCTGACTTCAACCTCAGCAGCAGGCATGGCCATGAGTTGCGTGGGTCAATTGTTAGGGAGTTGAAGAGAGTAAGGTCCTTCCCATTGGGACACACCCTTCTCTTACCTCCCTGTACTCTGAGTCCCTGCCTTTGAAGAGTTTGCAGGCACACACACACCCAAGCAAAAGTATTACCTCCATTCCTCAAATGTATGTGTTCCTGGAGACTCAAGTGACCCCTAGTGGCTTCCTATAATGGCCCAGTCCTGGGAGTACCCAGCCCCTTAAAGTTGTATGCTATAGGTTTTTCCAAGGACCTCAGAACTAAAGGCTTCACCCGTCTATCTGTAGAAGCCAGAAGCTATTTCAGGGGAGCCCCAAATATACAGCAGGCCCGTCAGGAACATTTTCCTGGCTTAATTCCTGGCTCCTGGCTTAATTCCTCTAGAGAACACCAGTGAAATGCATTTCAGTGAGAAGCAGGCCACTTCTGGGCATTTATTCCTTTCGGGGACAGAGAAGGGAAAGTGGAAAACAAGATGCCAAGCACCCCCCAGACACCTGTGCTCCCCAATCCTAAGAGGACTAGAGCAACAGGTGAGAGATGGAGTTCTAGAGGAGGCCTTTGGGGGGGTGTGCCAGCTGTCCCTAAGTCCCATTTCAATCAGTTAGTCCCATGGTCTGGAAATAAACCTGGCAGGGGAGGGAGTGTCTGCTGGGTCTTATCCTCTAGGCCCACTCGAGATGTATTTAGTCGCAGCGCCTCTCTTTGTTGCAGCTGTGCAAGAGTTAATCTCTCAGCAGTCAGATAAAGCAGCTTGGCTTCTGAATGCCTGTGTTGTTTCCCTGGCATCAGCTGTGGACTCGAGCTCTGCACACCCTGGCCCTTCTGGGGTTTCCTGGATCAGAAGAAGGGAGCCTTCCCAGTAATTGGGTGGGATGCAAAACAGTGAGGCTGAGCTAGCTGGGCACTGGGACTTTGGAAGAAGAACCAGGGGGTTGGAACAGAAACCAACAGAGGCCAATCTGACATCCACTGCAAGAACAAGGAGCAATGGCTCTCTCTCTGGCAGATGACATGGTTCAGGGGAGAATGCCAGCCAGACCTCAGTGCAGGTTTTTGGTGCTGCCATTTCCTAGCTGTGTGCCTTGGTCATACACTTTGCTCCCTGAGCCTCTGGTATTAATTCCTGCCTCAGAGATCTGGGATGAAGATAACATATGAGCAATAACTGGCGCGTTCCTGGACAGCAGTAGGTGCTCGATATTCAAGAGCCATTGTCATAATGTGGATAAAGTGTTCAGCTCAGTGTCTTGACATCTGATGGTAGCAGTTACTAATTACTATTCATATAATTATCATATCTTATTATAACCACTTACCTGAGTAGAGGTATATGCTCATTTTCTTGTTCATTCATTCAATCAACCAATGTCTCTTGAAGGTCAACTATATACTAAGTTCTGTACTAGCTGCTGGGGGTATAAAATTAAATAAGGCTTGGTACATGCCCTTCGGGAGCTCACAGTGTTGTTGAGGACAGATGTGTGAATAGATGCCAGGAGCGTACAGAGGTGCTGTGTGGGCTCCAAGGATCAGACTGGGGATCTTCGACGGTTTATTGGAGCAGGTGGTGTCTCAGCTGAATCTTGAAGAATAAGTAGAAGTTCCAAAGTAGGCAAGGAGAGAAAGAGGACTTCAGGGTAAGCGGACAGGAGTCCAAATGCAAGAGTACAGAGACATGAAATGATGAGACTGAATGCATGCATTCTAGGCCCTGAGCCTAGTTGAGGGTGGCTGGAGGGAAGGGCTGGATGTGCTGAGATGGGAGTTGGGCTGAGGGGTGATGATACAATTGTGTAATGGGTGCCTGGAGACCAAACTAAAGTTTTTGAACTTTGTAGCAAAATTCTGACTTCTTTTACTACTGGTTGAGAGACCTCATCTGTGTCCCAAACACTCCAGCTGCCACCCTGTTCCTAACTCTATGAGGGGCCACTCCTCCCTGCACAACCCCCTTTTCAAGAGTTAACCTTGAGTTCAGATTTTGGACCACTCATACGTACTGAAAGTCAAGAAAACAACATTTAGTTTCCTCACATTTTGTCACATCAGACAAGCTGGCTGCTACTTGCCAGGACAGAAAGCAAGAAATCATTTCAGCAACATGTTGTTTAAAATCAGCTAACTCTGTTGAAAAGGCACTAGGCCAGGCAGTCCAGCAGTTGGGAGGATGGATAGCTTTAGGGAATCAAGAAAGATACTTTTGTCTTTAGAGAAAGAGGAATAAAAGAGCTAATACATGTGAGGTGCTTAGACCCATTCCTGGCCCTAAGTAAGCACTCAAGAAATGTGAGCTATTTCCATTATTATGACTTGCTGTGAGCATTTTTAGTGAAGGACAAAGGCAAATAGCATTGGGCAGCTGTGATGTGCCAGACTCTGGCTGGGCATGTTTCATGTCATCTCAATTCTCTGCAATAACCCTGGAAGACTGTGTGAAAATCTACATTTTATAAATGGGGGAACTGCAGTGCTAGGAGCATCTGTAATCCACCTAAAGTCACAGACTCTGCAGGTAGCAAAGCTTGGATTTGAACCCAAGTCCTCATGACTGCAGAGGTGCATGCACATTCTGCAGCTGCATGAGGAAGGAATCTATCAGTAGGAGGCAGAGTGTGTCCTGGGAAGTCCAGCCCAGCCTCAGCTTTTCCCTGGCTAGTTGAGTGACTTTGGTCTCAGGATTCTCCTGTTTCATATGAGGGCATGAGTCAAATGACCAACGGGATTTAGCTGAAAAGTTCTCTATTCAAGTGGGCAGTCGGGGGAACAGAGAACTCAAATAGTGCAGATGGCGTGAGTTTTTCAGCCAACCATTTATTTTCTTTGCAGAGCTGAAACAGTAATTAAGGGGGGAAATGTACAAGTTATTGAAGTGCTAGAGACAGGACGGTGATTAAATAGACATTTATACAAGGAACATGAAAAGACCTCCACCAGTTATTTGACTTTGGGGAAATTAGTTTAGGGAATCAAATGCAAACTCTGCCCAGGTCTGCAGATATCCAAATTGACCAACGTCAGGATGATTCTGATAGTGGCTATTTTGGAGCCACTGTGGCCAGTTATGAAGGCATCAATCAGATGTCTGCCCAATGGAGAAGGGCTGGAGGAATAGCCAGGATATTTGCTTCGTGTGTCAGTTGTCTTCATTCTCCTAAGTGATTTGCTTGGATGAACTACTCAAAAATTAAGTCAACCAATGCACATTAAGCACCTACTGTGTGCCAGGCACTGAGCCACCAAGATGACCATAAGTCTGATCTGTTTCTGGTAAATAGGCTTGCAACAGTCAATGTGCCTCATTGGAGTGACTGAGTCTAAAAGGAGCTGCCTGTTATACAGGGAGTGGGGTTGGAATGCAATAGCCTAGAATTTGTATTGTTACATGAACAGTCACATTCCATTTTAACAGCATGAATGAGTGTCATGGAACCCTGCTTACAGATGAGAAAGCTGAGGCTCAGGGAGGTACAACGTCACGCATCTGGGAAGTAGTAGAGTCAAGATTCAACCAAAGATCAGTCCAGCTTCAAAGCCCGTGTTCTTTACTATGGCTCCATTCTGCCAACACTCAGAGATGCTGATAAGAACAAATCCTTTCATGGAGGGTACCATTCACAATCTTCCAAGCCTTGAAGTTTTTTTCACTGTAAGTTGCTGTCGGCCTTGGAGAGTCATCCTGGGTTCCAAGACCTGCAATCCTGAGAAGGAAAGATAGTTCGTAATCGGACAAGATCAGTAATGAACTTGTATCCTCCTCTGCCCTCAGACAAACGGAAGAGAAGTAGATCTCTGGAGGAGAATCTTCCCAGGAGTAGTGAAAAAAAGTTTTAATTGTGCCACAGCCTCAACTAAATTACTATTCTCATTCTTTCAAGGACACTGGTAACTTGAAGTCCTGCATGAGGAAATGGTGCCAAATTGAGTTCCAGCTCGGGCCTGTGCTAACAAATAGATGACTCACTCATAATTGGAACATGAACTGTTGGTAAAACAAATAGAGACTGCTAACGTACTCAGGAAGTTTGTTCTCCTGAGCATGTCAAATATCTCCCCTGACACCATTGTTTATACTATTAATTTGCCTTGTAAATTGTTTCCTCTGATTCCACACACATTTATTGAGCGCCTTCTTTCTGCCAGACACTTTTACATTCATTGTTTTATTTCCGCTGACAACGGAGCGAGAAAAACGTATTCTTTTGTCCCTGATACCAAAAAGAAAACTGAGGCACAGAGTGATTCAGTACCTTGGTCAAGGTCACAGAAGCCCTGACCTTAGGGTTCCAAAGTCAATGCACTGCATCACAATTGTGCCTGCAAAAGGTCTTGGTGCAGCTTTGGCCAGACAAACCTGCATTTGTAATCAGCAGAAGCTTAATTTATTATACCTGGATAGGATATGATAATGTACACTGCTATCTCTGCAGCAATGGAGGTTGCTGATTACACTCTATTGCCTGCCTAACTAACTCCAGAGGTAGGAGTGACTTGCCGGAGGTCATTCAGCACAGAAATACAAGAAGAGCCAGCATTTGAATTAAGGTCTCCTAAGGCCCCATATACCTTTTCTTCCTCCAGCACCTCTGTTGCTGGTCAGTGTGGGTATGAGATTTCACCTGACCTGGAAGATTGTGTTAAGGAAAAAGTGATGGGCTTGTGAGTACTTTGCAGAAAAGAACTGGTACTAAACTGCTGCACCACACTCCAATTGGCAGTGGACAGATGCGGAGTCCTTAAGGGGGCTACGCTTCTCAAACTTGAGCATGTCCGGGTTACTAGGCCCTCAACAGAGACCCTGATTCAGTAGGTTGGGGCAGGGTGTGAGATTTGCATTTCTAACAAGCTCCCAGCTGGTACAGATGCTGCTGGTCCACGAACCACACTTGCTTTGAGAGACAGGGCTGTGGGCTCCTGGAAGCCCTGTGAATGCTGATAAGGAGGGATCCCTGTGGTTCAGCCATATCCAATTCATTGGATCTATAAAAGTGCATGTGGGATGAGCATCCTAGAGTGAAGGAAATAAGTGTGTCTGGGGAGCAGTCCTGGGCTCCCCAGTGAACCCAAGAGAATGTGCAATATCAGAAGCATCAGTGCCCTGGGGGAAGCCCTCTGCCACACCAGAGCAGGGTTAACAGAGGGCCAGGGCCTAGCGGGAGTGTCAGTCAAACCAAAGTTCTAAGACCATGTGGTAGGCTGAATGATGGCCCCTCAACGATGCCCATGATCTCATCCCTAGAATCTGTGAATACATTACCCTATGTAGAAAAGGGACTTTGCAGATGTGATTTTTAAGTTAAGGATTTTGACATAGGGGGAATATCCTGGGTTATCTGGATGGGCCCAGTGTAATCTTGGGTCCTTAAAAGTGACAAAAGGAGACGGGACAATCAGAGTAAGAGGAGATGTAACTACAGAAGCAGAGGTCAGAGAGAAAGAGGCCAGGCGCAGTGGCTCATGCCTGTAATCCCAGCACTTTGAGAAGCCAAGGTGGCAGATCACTTGAGGTCAGGAGTTCAAGATCAGTCTGGCCAACATGGTGAAACACCATCTCTACTAAAAATTCAAAAATTAGCTGGGTCTGATGGCAGGCACCTGTAGTCCCAGCTACTCAGGAGGCTGAGGCAGGAAAATCACTTGAACTTGGGAGGTGGAGGTTACAATGAGCCAAGATTGCACCACTACACTCCAGCCTGGACAACAGAGCAAGACTCTGTCACACACACACACACACACACACACAAAGTCAGAGAAAAAGAGAGATTTGAAAGTGTTACTTTGATGGCTTTGAAGATGAAAGAGGGGGCACAAATTAGGGAAGATGGGTGGCCTCTAGATGTTGGAAAAGCCAAGGAAACAGGTTTTGCCCTAAAGCCTCCAGAAGGAACACAGCCTTGCTGGCACTTTGATTTTAGCTGATAAGACTCATTTCAGACTTCCGACCTCCAGAACTATAAGATAATAAATGTATGCTGTTTGAAGCCAGTAAAGTTTGTGTAATTTGTTACAGCAAGAATTGGAAATTAATAGAAGCCTCATTTGTTTCTGATATACAAAACACTTTCTATTACAGACCCGAATCCACATTGGTGAACGAGGCTGGGTAATTTTGCCACAGGATCTGTCCAAAATTCAAGAAAATAAAAGAATTTGTAACAAACACGCATCTAGTTTCAGAAATAGCTTGGGAGTATTTTAACCACACTTACATAATGCAAGATTGGGAATTTGGACTCCAGAAACTTAGAAAGGAGGTGGTTAGGGGAAGTAGAAAGGAGATTACCTCAGGAGTCAGACTCAAGTTCAAATCCCAGCGTTGCCAGGTATTGTGTTGGCTGGGTGGCTGTTAGAGAGCTGCTTACCCTTACTGAGACTCGTTTGGCTCATGACCTCATATTACAGAGGAGGATCCTGAGGCCAAAGTCACCCAGCCATTCAAGCAAAGAGAAGAGTGGACTGGACTTCCCAAGACACAGCCTGCCTCCCACCAATGCGTTCCTTCTTCACGTAGCTACAGAAAGAGCTGCAGAAAGAGCTTTTGTTTCCTCATTTGCAAAACACAGACCATACTCTTCGTGTAGAGCTGTTTCAAAACTTAAAAATCATATGTTAATCCCTTTAAACATTATTAAGAGCCAGCCATAGGCTAGTGTTTGTGAATAAATGTTGAGTATAAATACAGAAAGTGTTCCTACTCTCTTGTATGTAAAGGCACAGCACAGGTGTGTAGGTGCTAAATGAATGTGAGTTATCACTGTCATCTTCATCATCCTTATCATCATTAAAATAGGCCATTCCCCTCAATTCTTCCAAGAAAGACTTTTAAGGCCATAGAAGAGTAGTCTTCAATGGCCTTCTATATATTGTTACAATTCTAGCCAAGAAACATTATGTCGTTTTCATATCACACCTCTCTGGGTAGGTCAGAACCCTTTTGTGTCTCTTCCCCATTCAGGACTCTGATCAAAATTAAAAATCAGAGAGGGAGATTGAGTTGCTCAAGGTCACACCGCAGGTCACTGGGAAGCTTGAAATAGACTGTAAGGAGATTCATGCTTAAGCCTACAGATGACACTTTTGTATCACAGCAATATCAGTTTGTTCCTCTGTAAATTCTCTCTTCTTCCAAAATATGTATTCTGGCCATCCCCATCTGATTCTGATGGCATATCTGATCTGAAAGTTGTTGATACTCTGATCTTTGAAAGTGAAGGGTTTAATCTTCTCTTGGAACCCCTCCCGATGAAAATTATTTTCCCACTTTGAAATGGCACGGGCATCCACTGTGAACTCACATCCATAAATCTAAGCCTACTGCTCAGGAAAGCAGATGAGGTTTGATTCTGCTTCTCAGCACAGTCTCACAGAGAAAATTATGGAAAGAATTTGATTTATAGAACCACCTCAAAGGCTCTGGAGTGAGACGCGTGTTTATTCACTTTATTACCATTTATTTTACACTATCTCTTTACGCTCCCTGCACATGGATTTGAAAGATGATTTGGATAGATGCTTATGACCTGTCAGATTGCGTGGTTCTATTAAGGCACGTGGCTGCCAACATCTCGGGTTGGGGGATCCTCGTACTAGTGTTGGGGGTCAGGCCCAGCCTCTAACAAACAGATGTGGAGACTCTAGCCCAGAGTTCTTGTCTGAACTTTCCCAGCTCTATGTTTCTATGGTACTTAGTGTGGATCTCCAGCTGCAACCGCAGGATGTATACAGGCAGGCTTGATTTAAGATTCAAATATCTCAGAACAGCTGGGGATATTTAACATCACTATAATTACATTACATTTTTGATGGTGCATGGAGTGAGAGCCTTTTTTTGTTGTTGTTGAATATTCTATGAGCATCAAATATTTTAACCAGCCAGGGAAACATGACTGCATTTTTCACATCCAAGTAGTTTTGTTTTTATAATTCCGGCCGGGGATGAGTGTTTCGGGCTCTCATCTTTTGCCACGTCTTTGGAACAGCAAGAGCAATGTCTCCTACGCTCTTAGGTGGGCTATGATGCTGGGGAAAGACGAATATGGAGCAGGGACGTGTAGGCACCCGCTAAGTGCCAGGATTGAGGAGCGGTCAGCTCACCAAAAGTGGCCTTGCTAATAAATGATGTAGCTGAGATCTCTACAAAGGCAAGTCTGGCAACTTAGGTGGAATGGGTTGCCAGGAAGTGGGACACAAGAGAGGGATAAAGGAAGGCTGCTACGTGGCTCTGTGCCTCCCATTTGTTATCTTCTTTAATCCTCAGGACAATACTCTGGGGTTATATCCATTTTACCAATGAGGAAACCAAAGTTCAGAAGGTTAATGGAAAGAGTGGTGATGAGGACCTGCATCTCACACTCTTAAAAGATAGCATTTGGAATATTCAATGCACACCACCACAACTGTCTAATTAAAAAAAAAATTATAGAGTTGTGGTCTTGCTATGTTACGTAGGCAGGTCTAGAACTCCTGGGCTCAAGCAGTCCTCCCGCCTCAGCCTCCCAAAGTGCTAGGATTACAGGTGTGAGTCACCATGCCAGACTGGAATTTTTAATTTATGTTGACCCCTGGCTACCTCACTCCCATTGCCCCTCTCTCCTGCTCCATGTTCCAAGAATTTTAACCAGCCAACAAGCCAGGAAAGCATCTACTACCTTGACCAACCTCCCATTTCCCACTCTCCTGGATTTATGAGTTCATGGCCCAAAGTCACAAAGCTAAATCACTGATGAGCTGCTTATCTCTATTCCAAGGAATTTTCCACCTTCCATGTCCTTGCTTCCTTTCCCTTGGATTCCCTGATCCACTGTCTCTGCCTCTGATGCCCTGTCTGTTCTAGACGACTTGGTGCTTAGATATGCCCAGAATATGCCTGGAAGGATGCCTGAGATCTGATAGCAGGCTGCCTCTGAGAAAGGGCCTGGAAGATGGGGTGCAGAAGGAGAGAGGGAGCCCTGCTTCTCACTCTTCACTCTTATCTATGACCTGAATATTTTTAGCCATGTGTGTGTGTGTAACTTACAACAAATCAACATATAAGACAAAAGAAAAATACTGCTTCTGAAAATCTAATCTCTTCTGTGGTTATCTGAGGCCACTTTTCCATATAAATCATCTGTAGGCAAAGGGATGCTTTCCACCCTTTCAACCACGCAAAACTCACTTTGTTTATGCCCCTCTGATAACCCTTTCCTTTCTCGGTCTTTTATTGCAATCCTATGCATTGACTCAGGTTCCCCTTCCTCAGCTATCATCTCCTTGAGGGCAAGGGCCATGTCTGGTTTTATCCTGTAGCTGTCTGGGCACCTAACGCTGTGCCTTGTAAGTGACAAGTTCCCTGTCTGAATATTGAATTGTTGAAACAGGAAAAAGGTTGGTTCCACCAAAAAAAAAATATGCGGACTCATTCGTTCATTCATTCATTCATTCAATAAAGCATTATGGCGAAGGATCATAGGCCAGGGATCCCGGGGGGATATGGGATATAGAGGGAAATGGAGCTGACCCTCCTTCACAGAGCTCTCATCCAGATCTGTGCTTTCCAAGTCTTTCCAAAGATCAGAACGATGGGAAGGGCTGGTTTAAAAATCCCTCGCTCCAAACCAGAACTATTGAATCAGAATTTATGGGGGAGCAGCCCATCAAATTTTTTTTTTTTGGGACAGAGTCTGGCCCTGTCACCCAGGTTGGAGTGCAAGGGCCTGATCTCAGCTCAGGCAGTCCTCTTGCCTCCCCCTCTCAAGTAGCTGGGACTACAGACATGCACCACCGTGCCTAACTGATTTTTCCTTGGTCTATTTTTAACAGACACCCCCAGGTGATTAAGGATTTTAGAAAAACATTGTGTGTTGGGGGGTAGAGGAGCAGATAATATGTACGTAAACAAATAAATGAACAAGACTGCTTCCAATATTAATAAATGCTGTGAAGGAAAAAAAATGAATAAGGGCATCTGATAGGGAACAGCAGGGGTTGCCTGAAGCCAGGGAGCAGGGGAGGATCGATTATCTGAAGAAGTGACATCTTCGCTGAGATCAGGAAGATGAGAAGGGGAAGCTATGCAGAGATCCGGAAAAGGATTCCAAACAGGGTAACAGCCAACCAAAGGCCCCCAGTTGGAGAAGGATCTGTCTTCTTCCTTCCCACACTGGAAAACCCAATTCCAGTCACTCAATCGCTTGTTCTTTGTACTGTGGGTGCATCTGGCTCCTTCCAAAATGTGACTGCCTCTCTCTCACCCACACAGTATGAGAGAACAGCCTGATTCTAGCAGCTTTGGAAATATTGACCTCCGGAATGCTAATGTAACATAGCTTTAGGTCCTTAGGCCGAACTTTCCTTTAAAAAATAACTCCAAGTGAATGGAAAAAAACTGCAGCAGGAGGAATCCAATCACAAATCCCTGTCTAAGGGCAGCTCAGTGAGACCAACTTAGCCAGGCCCTTTTCTTTGGAGTATTCCGTTCTGGGTAATTAGCACCACGTTCCTCTGCTGATTAATCTTCATGAGGGCAAAGGTCTTAAGCCTGTGATGTTCAAATAGTTTCCTCATTCAGCTTCCAAAATGTTAGGTCAGGATGGCTGGTTGCCTACAGCGAAAACAGATCCTTTCCCTGGCATCGAGTTTCGCAGAGAACTTGCAAATCTTTCATTTCCGTTCATCTTCCTGATAACCACGTGCTATAGTAAAGCAAATCGAATTGCTCCTGTTTTACAGGTGGGGCAGCTAAGCCCAGAGAAGAGAACTGACTTGCCCAAGGTTACCCAGCTGGTACCCAAGCCAGGTGGGTTCTGATTCCTGTTCCAGAACTTTCCTGACTCATGGTTGTGAATTGCCACTGGGAGTTTAAATATGTGTCCTTCTCCAAGTCTCAAAGTCAGTGTCACCTCCCAGGGGAAGTCTTCCCTGATCCCAGTGGAGAGCACTGTGAAACCTGGTCAGAAGGAATTGAATCTTTGTGGCTGGGAGGGCCCACAGTGCCACCTGGGTCATCTATAGATAGAATTTCTCAAACTTCAATAACTTTCATGTGCATGAGAGTCACCTGGGAATATTGCAATAACGCAGATTCTGGCTTAGTAGGTGGAGCCTGAGATTCTGCATTCCTGTCAAGCTCCTAAGTGACACCGATACCACAGATACATGGACCACATTTTATGTAGCAAGGATCTACAAGGCTGGAGGCAAAAGCAGGATGGAATAAAAGAGAAAGAAGGGCCTCTGTCCCCAGACAGACCTGAGTGCATATCAACCCTGCCACTTTATTCTGTTACAATAAATCATCCCTTTGGACAGCGTCAAAGCCTACCTTGTCCTGAATCCTGCTCTGAGAAGCACAGCTGCTTCTCCCAGGCTAGACCATCAGGCTGCTGCTGCTGCTTAGATGTGCAGACAGCACAGCAATTGGTAAGTTTCTATTAAGGATAACCGTTTCCTTTGTCTTTATATGATACTGAAATGACAAGTCATTGAGGGAGTTCATATGAATGGAGAAATGGCAATGGAGTCACATACCTTCAAAAAGAGTTAGTTCCTGTGAGGATGAGCTGCTAGGTATTTCTGCTCCCTTTTCTGATTTTGTGGATATCAGTAAATGTGACAATGACAGGTGAGAATCCAAGGAGAGCCTCTGGCTTGATCACAGTAATCAGCTTTTGTCTTTGAGTAGCGTGTTGCTACTGAGGGGGGAGAAAGTCTTCAATTAAGGGAGCCATGCCAATAACCGGGCATTTCTAGGTAATGCAGCTAGAAGCCTTCACTTTTGTTGCTACAAGACCATTAGTTAGAATTGCTAAGGTTGTTTGCAAACCATGCCTTAGCTTATTCATTCAGTTAAGTCATTCATACCCTCATTTGTTTTTTCAGCCATTTGTTCCTTTGCTCACTCTTTTATTCATTCACTGATTGACAGCTACATTTACTCATGCATACATTTATTGAGTACCTTCTATATACCAGGCACTGTGCCAGCCTCTAAGGAATCAAAGTGAATATACTCCAGATCATCAAGTCAATCTCCCCTGCCCCCATAGTATCCTATATCCAGGCAACAAACTAGACCCCTCAATGGCTACTCCAGTCTGGTGCTGAAAAACTGGACCAGCCACTTATCTTTTGTCTAAAATCTTCCCTGCCTAAAATTATCATGTGGTTCCCTGTTGCCTACAAGCAAAGGCCAAGCACCCAGGTAATCTGCAGACTGTCACCCCCACATATGCATTCCGCCATGTTGAGCTGCCAGGATTCACCGTATCTACCGTGTTCTTTCAAGCCTTTCCATATGCTGTTCCCTCTGTCTGGAATGTCCTGTAACCCCCTGGTCTTCCCTGTGCTGCATACAGCCACTGATGCCCTGAGAGACTACCATGGAGTGGGTAAGGATAAGGGCACCTGAGTTCAATTCTTCACTTTCCCATAGACAGATTTTACGGAAGTCTGTGCAAGCAGTTTCACGTCCATTCTCCATCTGGATTTGCACAACTCTAGGGAAAGGTAACAAAACAGTTCCAAATCCCAGGCAACTGGAGTGACTTGCTCAAGGTCACAAAGCAAGCAAGAGTCCAGGTCTAAGCTACAACCTAGCTCTTCTCACTCCCTTTTCAGGGCTGATGCTAGTTTACGACACACACAAAGAAGACGTTAGCCATTGGGAGTCATTAATTGATACCTGTAGCCATTTTTATTACTTTCCACTGAAGTCTAGAAGGATATACTCTGGCCAGACAAGTAAGCTGCAGAGGAGAACTGAGGTTATTGTGTGATGATTCAGGTTTTCATAAAAGCAGGTTTTGCCTGAGATATTTAAATAACTCAGTTACTGCCGCCCCATCCAAGAGAGGACAACCAGGCAGTGGTATATGACTTCTGGGTGGGAGGGGAATTGTGTGGGAGGCGGGAGTCAGGCTTCCAGAGAGAAATTACCATTTTGTATTTATTACTTTGGCTGGCAGGAGTGCCGCAGGGACAGGCTTGCTAATACATTGGGTAATTGCCTCAGTTCACCACTTCATTTTGCAGTGTGTAGACCAGCCCAGGTGCAGATTTGCAGGACATTATTCAGCCTGGGTCTCCCAGGTACCCAGAGCTCTCTCTGGGTGCATGAGGTGCTGGTGAGGAGGCGTGGTGAGTGGGAGAAATGAGGAGGGGTGGTGTCTATCCTCAGGTACTAGGGGGCACCAGGATCATCTGGTCACTTTGACCACAATTGCAGAGTGACAAGAGTGGAGGGAGAGTCCCAAGCTAGGAACCAGGAGACCAGAGTCGCACTCTACCACTAACTCCTGGACAACCCTGGATCCTTAGCTGCCCCTTTCTGGGCCTCTAGTGCCCATCCGGAAAATAAGGGAGATCATAAGTCAGGATTTTTCAACTCTAGCTGCACATTAGAATCATCTGGATAATTTTTTTAAAAAATTACTAAAGCCCAAGCTCAACCCCCAGAGATTCTGATTTCATTGGCTTGGGGTCAAGACAAAGCATGGGTGTTTTTTAGCTGGAGTTTGAGTCACTGATCTATGCAGTCTTTCTTAAAATGGACATTCTAGGATTCTGTGTTGTCAAAACAGGCAACAAGTCAGTGACCTTGAGATCCAGGGTCACGTGTTTCCATGTTTAGATTTTTGCTATCAGTTATTTGTACCTACTGGATTATTTGTACTATCTCTCCCCAGTTAAGTTTCCTCTTATCAGTGAATATTGGAGAACTATACACTAAGAAACAGGAGGTTTCACTTCTGGTCTTTTTTGTATTAGCTCTGTGGCATGGGCAAGTCAATGTCGACTCCCTGGGCCTCAATTTCCTCATCCCCAGCTAATGAGAAAGCATCTGGCCCCTGCCTACCTGCAAGCAGGTGTTGGAGCAGAATTGGTTTTACAATGCTGCCTGGTTTACAAAGCTTTTTCGCGCCTAGAGCCTGAGATCAGCCTGAGAGTAGAGAATACTATTCCATTTTCATAGATGAGAAAACAGATGCTCAAAGTGGTCAGATCATTTGCCCAAGGTCATCCAGCCAGTATGAAATGGAAACAGACAGATGTCAGTTCAGATCCTATCAATGTCACTTCCAAATTAACTTTGACTAGTTCGTTAACATTTCTGCACCTCAGTTTCCTTATCTGTAAAATGGACATAAATACCACCCATTGCCTTCCCACAGAGTGACTGTGAGGAAGAAAAATGATGACAAGGCAGAATTTGTGGAGTCTGGCACAAAGTAGACGCTCAATTAATATTTCCTTCCTCCCCTTCCCCCAGTCATTTCTCCCATTATCCCTTTAGTCTTTCTTCTCCCTGCCCCCCAAGAACCCCCCCTCAACTTTTTAAACTTTTCAAGGACTGACACCTTGAGAGGCAATTCGCTGAGCATGACCTTAGGCAAGTTGTTTAATCCCTCTGTGCCTCAATTTCCCCATCTGTAAAAAGGGGATAATGTCAGCATTTGCAATTGTGAGGACTAAATGAATTGAGAGGATGGCTTCCATCATGGAACTTTGGCTGTTATTGTTCTGTTTCTTTAAGGCCTTCCTTCTCCTCACTGGGTCCTGGCATGAAGGAGTACTCCCCACCTTCACCCCCTCCAGTGGTTGTTGAGTGAACAAGGGAGGGATCCCTCCAGGCAGAGGGACAATAAACAAGCCCCTCTCCCAGGTCCTTCCTGTGTTGTCAGCTGTGACAGCTCTGCTGAGTACACACAGCCCCCAGGGTTCCTGGGCAGAGAGTAACAACCCTATATCAGGGAATTGCTTACTATCTTGAGATGGGAAAAACAGAAAAAACTATAAATACGGAGGATTCATCTGTGATAAGTCATGGTTAGAAACCCCAGCTATATAACTTTTTAATTCTCCACTCCAGCTTGTAAGCTCACGCAGTAAAAACAGTCACTAGTAATTTATTTTTTTCTACTCTTTTAATTTTGTAATTTTTTTTCTTTAACCAAAAAAAGTCCTCCTAAACTCACCTTAAGCTTTTCTTTTTCCCCCGCTTAGCAGTCATAAAATCTGGCCATAGATTACAATTTAAAAGCTATCTCTTTTCCTACATTGCCAGAATGAAAATGTGCAAACTCGGGGGCAATTTCTTAACTAAGTGTTGTTGAAACAGGAGTAGGTCCTGGACTCTGTTTGCATCACCTGTCTCCAGATGGAAAGGAGGCTGGCATGGAGGGAGGCAGTTCAGTCAAAAGGAAAAGAAACTCTGCAAGGGTATCTTGGAGCTAAATGATCCCCTCCCAGGGCTCAGTTTTCTCATTTGTAAAAAGTTGATGAAAAAATAGTGACAAACCTCCCTCACTGTGATGTTCTGAGAAACCAAAGAGATAATGTATAAAAAATTATTTTGTTCAATGTAAAGCATCATAAGCATGTTGCAGATTATTGCTACTACTGACAATGATTATGATGGTGATGATGGTGGATGATGATGGTGATGACAGTGTTGGTGATGGTGATGATGCTGACGATGACGATGATGGAGGGATGGTGATCATGGTGATGATGAAAATACAACCATGTGCAGGGTAGGGCTCATGGGTTTATGTGGTAAGACGAGGATTTTCCTCAGAGCCTTGTATATCTCTATGTACACAGAATAGGTGCTCAGTAAAGAGTTGTTCACCTAAAATCTATTTCAGAATTCAGCTTACCTCTCAGAAGTGTAGGTCATTTATTCAGTAAGAGTTAATTAAGTGCCTACTGTGTGCTAGCTCCTGTTAGCACTGGACCACAGCAAACAAACAACAGGCAAAATCCTTGCCTTCATGAGGCTTATAGTTTAGAAGACAGTGGGTTAGAATGGGATGGTAAAGGCAGATGGTAAACATGTAAACAAATGCCATAATTTCAGATGATAATGAGCGCTCTGAAGACAACAAAATAGGATGATAGGATAGAGAGAAATGGAAACGGATGTTTGTAAGATGCTTTAGCTCATTAGCTCATATAGTCAAGAAGCCCTGCATGAAGACGTGGCATTTGAGCTGAGACCAAAATGATAGGGGGATGCAATCAAGGGAAGACCTAGAGGCAAGGTGCTCTGGGCAGAAGAGATACAGTGCCAAGTCTCTGAGATGAGAATGAACTTGGTTTGTTCAAAAAATAGAAAGAAGGCCTGTATGTCTTAAGCAGAGTAGAAGAGGAAGACAGTGATATGAACTGAAGTTGGAGAGGTAGGTGCAGGCCCAATGCCAAGGCTTGAAGGCTGGGCTGAACTTGGAGATGACTCCCAGCGCAGTGAGAAGCCGTTGGAGGGCTTAGGAATGAGAGTGCCATGAGTTAATATGCCCTGCAGGAATATCATTCTGGCTTCAGAGACTGGATGAGCATGGATAAGAATGGAGGCTGGATGACAATTTAAGAAGCAGATACAATACTTGGGATGAGAGGATGCTGGTGGACTGGACTAGGGTTTTGGTGATGGAGGTGGCGAGCATAGTCCAATTTGGTATATATTGGAGGTGGATCTTGTGAGACTTGATGGTGGATTGGTAATAGAGGTTGATAAAAGCAGGGCTCAAGAATAACTCCCAGGTTGTGGGCCTGAGCTGTTGGGCTGATCCTGGTAACATGAATTGAGAATGGAAGGCTGGGGGAGATTAGATATGGGTGTTGAGAGAGGTGGGAGGTGAATTCAATGTTTGGGGTTTGTTGAGATTGAAATAACTATTGGGTATCCTAGTAAGTAGTTGGACACATAAGCCTGGACCTCCAGAGGAGGTCAGGACAGGAGATTGGGATTTGGAAGTCGTGATGGAATAGTGGCATTTAGTCAGTGGGACTGGGTGGGATCGCGTAAGTTGAGTGTGTTGACAGAGAAAAGCAGCAGGCTGAGCACTGGGCCCTGGATTCGCCAACATTTAGGGGTCTGGAAGTAGAGGAGCAGGCAAAGGAGGGTGAGAGGGAACAGTCAGGGAGGTAGGAGAGAAATCCAGAGGGCACTGACCCAAGGGGGAGGGGTACAAATGGGGCGTGGTCAGCTCTGTGCAACAGTGAGCTGCCAACAAAGGACAGGCTTCTCCCCTATTTAGCAGGAGGCTGTGCAGCGTAGGGGTTGGAAGCATAGGTTTTGGAACCAAATGCACTTAAACCCAGGTCCTGGGGGTGCCATTTCTTGGCTTTCTGACTTTGAGCAACCACTAACATCCTGGATCCTTAGCTTCCTCCTCTGCACAGCGTTATTGTGCAGTTTATCCAAGATGTTGTCTTTAAAGTGCTTAGCACTGGGCCTGGCATAGAGTAGGTGCTCAATAAACAGAAGCTATTTGTCTTCTTCCTGAAACTGTTCAAGTGAGTAGAGTCATCGTCAGTGAGACACACTGCAGAAGGGCTCAGGTTAGGAAGGGAAGATTTCATTTGGGCAATCCAGCCCTTGTCAGGGTTGGAAATGAAGTTGTCTTTAAGTTTCAGACAGGTGATGTAAGAAGTAGACAGGTGGAAGTGGATAGGGGCAGTAACACCACTGCCTGGCTGGAGCACACACACCCAGCCTAGAGGCATCCTGGGTTAAAATGTTTAAAGCCCCATGCAGGCTAGATGAAACCCATTCTCAGGCCCAGAACAGCTCACATGCATTCGGGACTCCGTTTAGATGATGATAGACCAGAGAAGAATTTTAAACAGGGTGTATGGGATTGACAGTATCAAATTTGCATTTCAGAAAGACCACTCTGGCCGCAAGGCAGGGAGAGAATACAAGGGGGTGCGGGTCTAGTCCAAGGCAGGGAGAGAAACCAGGGAACTCTGTGCTCAGGTGAGTGGGACTGGGATGAGGAAATGGGCTGATTATAAGATAATTAACTCTGTAATCAGTATGCAGGCTTATCATTTCAAAATGTAAAGATGATTATATGATTAAAGACTTTTTTCCTTTTAATGGAAATAACTTGCCAACCTAGGGGTTTACTGGGTGGGTGGTCAGAGAAAAAGGTAAGGTATTAATTTTTAACCAATTGACTTTGCAATGAGTTAGTTTATTGATTCAAAAAAATCACTCACTGTAGACAGTAAAAGTTGTAAATGAGATTAGTGTCTGGTTGGAGTGAATGCTAAGGGAAGGGGCCCAGGAGGCTTCCCTCATTTGACTGGAGAGAAGTCTTGCATGGATGGAACAGAGAGGCATCTGGGCTGGCCCACAGAGCCTGCTGGGACCAGGCACATGGCTGGAGTGAGTGCGCTCAAATCTGAAACTACTCCTCTGCTCTCCCTGAAGAAGTGGTTGAACTTTAAGCAATGAGGTGATCTAAGCTGACCAAACACAGAAACTAGTTTTACTACCATTCCTAGTGTTTTTAAATGCACAAAGTAGAAAAAGAAAGAAAGGAAGGAAGGAAGGGAGGGAGGGAGGGAAGGAAGGAGGGAAGGAGGGAGGGAGGGAGGGAGGGAGCCCTTAAGTTCCAAAAACAATGGAAGACCTTAAGAACCATGGTGTTCAACACACAGCTGGCTTCCTGGGGGGACCAGATCCTAAGCTTCAGGCCAGGAGGCTGGTGTGTTCTGGGGATGGGGGAGGGTGATGATCACCTGAAGCCCCAAGACAGGGTCCTTGCATAAAGGACTATTGACAGGGGTGTCATTTCTGTGTTCCCCCCTCCCCCATGGGACACCACTTGATATATCATTTCTGTTAAGAGTAGAAAACTCCATCCAGAGGCCCAAGGAAGCTAGGTGTCTGCCAGGGGTTCTAGGTGGGGGTCGGGGAGATGAATCTCCCACAATAACTAGAGTCTGCAGGCCTGCATCATGTGTGAGTGTAGGATCTGGATTCATTATACTACCCATGTGGCATAAGAATCTCAAGTCAAAAAATAAACACAAAAACTGGTCTGAATCTGGTGAAATATGGCCCCCTAGGAGAGGAAGTAGCCAGAATAGTTCTTGTAGGGCATTCCTCACAATGCACTTCCTGCAGGCACAAAAGAAAGACACATCAACATCACACCTGTTCATATACTCATTAAATGTAGTGCTAGAATGCACCTGTCTCATCCAACCCTCTCCTTCTGTAAAGATGGAAACGAAGTCCCAAGGAGGGGTGTTGACTTGCCCAAGGTCACACAACGTATTTGTGTTAGGAAGTGCTGGAGGAAAGAGCAAAGGTTTTGGGGGTGGTAAGACCTGAATCTGAATCTCTGTCCTGTCATTTAGTAGATGTGACCTAGGTGAAGCTGCATAAACTTTCTGAGCTTCAGTTTCCCCATCCACAAAATGGAATCATGGACATCTACTTCGTAGGATGGTTGGGAAATAAGGAAGATGTCTCTGGTAAAAGTACTTGAGATGGTGCTAGGTGCTGTATATGTGTTAGTGTCCTTCAAACTTTGCTCTTAAAAAATCCCCTCCAAAGTGCCCTTTCAAGTCCCAGTTGACCTTGATGACATCTTTATCTACTGGAACACCTGTGTTGTGTTAATTAGCACTAAATTTCTTATTGTTATAGAGTTATTTTTTTAACTCCAAATCCTGGCTTTTGAAGTTCCATTTAACTTTGTGTATTTTCATTGTCCTTACTTATTTCCTACTGGTCCTCAATACTCCAGTAGACTGGGGAATGGATGGATGGGTGAATAGATGAATGGATAAATGTGTGTATGTATGAATGGATGGATGGATGGAGGGATGGCAGATGGATGAGCAAATGGATGATGGATGGGATGGATGATGGAAAGATGAATGGATGGTGGGTGGATAAAAGATGGGTGGATATCCATTAGGGTTTGCTGGTTGTAAACAATAGAAGCTGATCTTGGCTAAATTAAGCAAAAGGGATTATATTGGAAAGATATCAGATTGCTCACAGAATCAATAGAAAGGCTGGAAAATGAGACTGAAAAAAGCAGGAAATGATATACAATGGCAATAATCACGTCTCTGTCAGGTCAAGGCTGTGTCCCTGGAATAAGTGATCACCAGGCATTTCTCATGCACAAGCCTAACTGCATTCAAAAGTCAAAGTCCTTTGTCAGTGTATCTTGGGTCACATGTCCCTTGATTCATAAGCCCCTTAGGCATGCACGGTGAGGAACAGATAATTTCCCAAAAGAAATTAAGATCTTGTGACCAAAAGAAGAGAGAATAGCTGCTAGGTGCTCAGAACCCAACCACCACCCACATCAGTGGGAATGGATAAATCTTCAGTTCTTTCAAGGGAACACCAGGGACTGTGTCTTCATTTGTCCCTTGCCACCTCCCTCATGCTCTACTCACCCCACATTCTTCTGTCCCCTCTGCTTCTGGGTATCCTGTCCCTCCCTGGAGCACCATTACTTCCTACCTCCTGCAAGATGTCTGTGCAGCTTTCCAAGCCCACGCTCATCTCTCCTTTCCCTGAACTCCAGTTACCCTTGCCATCAGCACAGTGCCAGAATTATTCTTAACTGCAGCCTGTTTGCTGCTTCACCTTTGGGGTTTGGGCTCTGCTGTAAGTTTCCTGAAGGCAGAAACCTTGTCAAACTTAGCTTCTGTCCTAGCACGGTGATGGGTTCAGAGATAGTGACTGATGAATGCAAGGCAATTAATGATCCATGAGAGTGTGTGGCATGAATCATTACAGTCATCAGACTAATACAGTCAGATTATACTGAATTCAGTCATCAGCTGTATAATCATACCTTAGAAATGATTCAAGCCTGGCATTCTTTAAGAGGTGAATCAACTGGGACCCAAAGGGCTGACTTATTCAAAGTTGCACAACTAGTTAAAGACAACTCTAGAAAGCCAGCTTTTACTATTCCCAATGGAAAGCAACACTCCTTGCTTCCTGGGGGATGAGGGGTACATGTGAGTGTGTGCATGCATGCGTGTGTATGTGGGCATGTGTGTGTGTGTGCAGTCAGTGGTTGTTTAATGAAACAAAGGCCAGCCAGGATGTCACCAATATGTTCTTCTTCTTGTTCCTGCCCCATCCTTAGCCAAAATTCTGTCCAGGTTAAAGTCCTTTGCCCAGTGAACAGCCAAGAAATGTCAGCTGATTACCCCTAAAATTTCATTAATTTTGAGAGTCAGTGAATCTCAAAAAGTGAAGAATTTGTTGAGTTAATAGAGAATCAACCAAATCCTTGTGTCACCAGAACCACTCCAAGCAGGCTCCCTTGTCAAGCACCGCACCTCACTTTGCTCTTCTATACTACTTGAAAAATTAGTTGGTGTACTGGAAATAAAGTCACAGGGAGCCAACATTTTGACAAGGTAATGGTCCCCTGCCTTTCTTGACATCTGCGAGGGAGTCGTAGTCCATTATAATGTCACAATGGCGTGCACCATTGACATCTCATTGAATAATTAAAAGGCAGCTTAATCATAGCAATCATCCACTTAGTGTCTGATTCCAAATGTCGGGGATGCATGTGTAAGGGGGCAGCCATGGTTGTGCGGATGGGGGACTAGTTCAAAGCTGGGTCACAGCTGAGACCACTGGACAGCAGGGTCTGCCATATGTGCTGGAACTGGGGGGGGTGGGGATAGGAAGGTAGCTCCTGAACAAGAAGGGGAAAAAAAGGTTTTCTGCTCTCTTTTGGTTTTTTAAACTAAATGCAGGGGCAGATATTCTTTTTGACCCAAATTAAAAACTGGGAATCTGTGGTTTCTCATTCATCACAAATAGTTTGTGCCAAAATGGAACTTAGTTTTCATTCTTTCATCAGGCAGATATTTATTGAATGCCTGCTCTGAGTCAGGCATTGCTCTTGGTGCTGTGGATACGGCAGGGAAGAAGACCATCACAGCAGTTGCTGCTCGCTGGGGCTTATGTTGTGGAGGAGGGTAGGATAAAAACACATGTGTATTGTATACAGGACTCAAACGGGGGTTGTAGCGGAAGGGTGATTGAGTGACTGTGTTAAGTTTTATGGTCAAGGTAGGTGTGTCTGGAGAATAGCATTGTGGGGTCTGCATGGCAAGGTGTCAAACAGGAAAAGTTTCCTGGGAGAACACTCTGACAGTGAGGACAGTTAGTGAAAAGGCTCTGGGTGGGAAGGAACTGGACATGTTCAAGGAGCAGCAAGAAGACCGCCATGGCCATGGGACAAGAGGTGAGCTGGGGAGTGGGGCCAGCTCAGGTGGGCTTCACAGGCCAGGGTTAGGAGTTTGGATTTCAGTTTCAATGTGATGAGAAACTCCAGATGAGGTTGACAAGAGGGAGAATATACTTTGAACATAGAGATCTTCCCTGCCACATGGGGAAGACAAAACAGTGAATAGACAATGGCTGTCTAGTGAAAAAAACCCTGGGGTAGAAGGAAGCCCAGGACTGGGAGAGCCAGAGTGAGGACACCCAATCCAGGAAGGCTTTTGAGGAGAGGTGGCCCCCACACTGAATCTTTTTTTAAAATTTTATTTTATTTTATTTTAAGTTCCGGGGTTCATGTGTAGGATATGCGGGTTTGTTACGTAGCTAAACATGTGTCATGGTGGTTTGCTGCACCTGTCAACCCATCACCTAGGTATTAAGCCCCACATGCATTAGCTGTTTATCCTGATGCTCTCCCTCCCACCGCTCCCCCAACAGGCCCCAGTGTGTGTTGTTCCCCTCCCTGTGTCCATGTGTTCTCATTGTTCAGCTCCTACTTGTAAGTGAGGACATGGCGATGTTTGGTTTCCTGTTGCTGTGTTAGTTTGCCAAGGATTATGGCTTCCAGCTCCATCCATGTCCCTGCGAAGGGCATAATCTCGTTCCTTTTTATGGCTGCATAGTATTCCATGGTGTAGATGTACCACATTTTCTTTATCCAGTCTATCACGGATGGGCATTTGGGTTGATTCCATGCCTTTGCTATTGCCCCACGCTAAATCTTGAGGCAGATAAGGCAATGCAGAAAAGAATATTCCAGGCGGTGAAAACAGCCTAGGCAAAGGACTCCTGAAATAAAATGGCCCATCTGGGAATTACAGGGAGTGTATTGAAACTGGAGTCATGTGACCCAGAGAGGCCAAGAAACTCAGTGAAGGCCACACAGCATATGGTTCTTCACATTTAGCTCCTTCTTTATTCTCCTCCAGTGAAGGTGGCCACAGTCATATAGTCAGGGGCGATGCCCCTTAACTGTTCTTAGCTAGGCTGGTGCTAGGACCTGGCAGAGTTTACATCCAGCTGGACCAGAAATATTTGTTTTCCCCCAAGACATGTGGTTCTGACTCAGTTCCTGCTTTTTCCCAACTGTTGTCCTTCCCAGTAACTATTTGAACCCTAGACTCATACCCTAAAACCAGGATGATCCAGATTTCATGCTATCAGCACCCTCACCCCTGCCAACAGTCTTAGAGTTGGGGAAACCCAGGCCCAGAGAAGGGAACTGAGTTAGCCCAAGCCACAGAGCTTTCAGGTGGAAACAAGGGGACCAAAGCACTGATCGTTTGACTCTTGATCTGACATCGTTCTGGGAAACAGTTCCTCATCAGGAGTGGAGTGGGAGAAATTCAGCAGCTGCCCTTACTTTACATTGTGAGAGATGCAGGTGGCCTGGTACAGGATGCAGTGGTTCTGATCACAGGAAAGGAGTCAGGCAGCTTGCGTTTCATTCCCTCTGCCACTGTTTACTAGCTGTGTGACTCTGGGCAAGTTGCTTCACCTCTCTGTGTCTTGGTTTTCTCATCTGTAAAATGAGAATAGTCATACTTGCTCCACAAGGTTATCATGAGGATTCACTGAGACAATCCATGCGAAGCACTTACAGTCATGCCATGCACATAGTGAGTGCTTGATTCATGGCTCTGAGTGGGGACACAGCATTCATCTCTAGGCCCTGTAAGAGCTGCCATGGAAGTGCCCACAGCATGCTAGGCACCATCCTGGGTGCTTTTCCACATCTGTGTGTGGTAGTGACATCATGGCTTGTAAAGTGTTTGACAGATGTCATGCTGCCTGGCATACACCTTGTGCCTCTGTAGATTGATTGTACTCACATTGTCTCACTCAACCATCACAATAACTTTGTAAGGTGGGCTTTATAGATGCAGAAAGGCTGGCCCAGGTTGGTTCAGTCACTTGTCCAAGGTCACACAGCTGGCAGGAGGCAGACTGAGACGCCAGCCCAAAGCTCTTGCCCTCCCCTCCACTTACCACCACTCATTCATTCCCAGGCCCCCTGCCCTGCAACTTGGGGACCTATTGATACTTAGCCAGTATCATGTGAGATTCGCGAGGCTCCACCTTATGTCCCTTGCAGAAGAGGAGCATGGAGAGGAACCGGGCACTATGCTTTAGGAATTCCTCTTGTAAGCAGAATGAGGAAAGACCAAGCTCTGCAGCGGGTGGGCCCCCCTTTCATATGCCCAGATCTCTGCAGCTCAGACATGCCCAGGCTGGGTAATGAAGGCACACTTGCTCCTGCTGCATAACACCAACTCTTCATTCTGAAATGGCCTTCACTAAAGGCCAGAGCCCAGGCAGAGCAAGAGCAAGCACAGCGGTCTTCATGGAGCCGCAAAGGGGAGGCCCCATCCCCAGAGAAGGTCAAAGTCAGGGTTTGTCAGAAGCATCTAGTGGGAGAAGCAGCTGCTATGTATGGATGGGGCTTCAGCGCCTCCTTCCCTGCTCAGCACCAGCCAGCATCTCTGCTTTTGTCAATTTCACAATGAGAATTTATGCCCAACATTTTCTTGGGAGAAAAGCTTGGTTTACTAATCAAAACGTGAAAAACTCACAATTGCAGCCTGCAGTAGGCCCATGGACTCACAGCCAGGAGCCACAGCCCATGGTGAGAGTGACCAGAGAGTAGTCCTTTCTGAGAAGCATTGTCCTCACAGCTTAGAAAAACAGCAGGTGAATTGTGTAGCATAAACACAGTTCCCCCAGTATCTGCTGCTGTAGAGGTCCCCGGCATGTCTTTATGCAACCAGACGGTGTACATATGAATAAATTAATACTAAGCTCTCAGCTAGGGCCAGAAAACGCCCAGATGAATAACAAACAGATGTCCTTCCCTCAGGAAGCTCACAGTCCAGTTAATGAATGAAGCAGCATCCATTACATTTCTCTAAAGAGCTCATTTACAGAGCAAACATCCATGAATTTCTTTCAAGTCTTCTCACATCTTTCTGCATTAGCCCTGGGCACCACCTGCCTGACTGAGACGTGGCGTGTCTGCCCCTCATTCCACGGCAGCCTTAAGCCCTCACTTCAACACTCCTCATCTACACATGGCTGAGGCTTTCTCCTGTTGCTTAGGGATGTTCACCCCATTCTGACCTTCCTTTTCCCTCTCATAGTACTTTATTCTTTTCGCTTATAGCACTCAGCACAATGTGTGATTACGTATTTATTTGTATTATTTATTAGTTTAATGTTGATCAGCCCTAAGAGGATAAGAGCCATCTGTCACACTCAACAAGGTTTAACCACAGTCTAGCAGAGTATCTGTCCCTTATTGGACACATAGATTATGTGTGAATGACCCTTTGGGATATTTTGATAGGTAGGTTTGGAAAGTGGTTGGGGACCAGAATACGGTGGGCCTTGAATAACAGGCTGAGAGAATCATACTATAGGCATTTGAGCAATTACAGACTATATATTCATCCTTCCCTTTCTTTTCCCTCCCTTCTGTCCCTTGCCTCCCTCCCTCCCTCCCTCCCTTCCTACCTCCCTTCCTCCCTTCCTCCCCTTCCTTCCCTCCTTCTCTTCCTTCCTCCTTTCTTCCTTTCTTCTTCCCTCTCTCCCTCCCTCCCTCCTTCCTCCTTTGCTCCCCACACCTCCTTTTCTCCCTCTCCCCATTCCTTTCCCTATTTACTCTCCCTCCTATTCATAGGAAGATTAGAGAAAGAAAGGGAAAGAGATCCTTGGAGGTGTGGAGGGGTAGTGAATTTTGAAGCAAGCAGATGAGTTTTGGTAAACCTGTTTCCAGGGACAGGTGGACACCCAGGCAGTCTTTTGAAGCAGCACTGGGAGGCCCAGACATTTTCACGGCTCAGTGGAGCCCACATGGCCAGCTCTGAGCACAGACTGTTCTAAGGAAGCACCCTTCAGTCCCCAGCCTGACAACCCGGTCACGCGCCAGCTACCCTTCATTACTCCTGTCTCCAGATGCTGCCCTGGAGCGGGCCCCAAACCCCATGGAGGCATCTTCTGACCCTGGTAGTTACACACTTCAGTGACAGCGAGAGGCCATGGCACCCAGATGGAGGCTGAGAGGGACTAGGCAGGCCAGCTGGCCTCCTCTGGGATAGGAGATGCTTCTGGAGTGAAGTCGCCAGCACCCCCACATCCACCTCGTCGTGACTAGGATTCCAGGGTTGAAAGCATGGATTCCAGAGCAGACTTCTGGAGTTCAGATCCCAACTCCATTGCTTGCAAGTCACTTATCTGTGCCTCAGTTTCCTCCTCTGTAGGGTGGCTCATATAATCATAGTATTTACCTCCAAGAACAGTTATGAGTCCTAAATAAGCTGGCATACATACAGCTCTTAGACACAATCAGTGCTGTGTGCATCTCAGCCGTTATGATTACTGCAAAGAACTGGATGTGTGACTATCTCCCCTTCTCATATGAACTCCTTGGGGATAGAAGCCAGAGCATGTCTCTCATCAAAAGTTAATTGATTTTCTCCAGGTCACCAGAGGCACATGAAAAAGCATAGTTCCCTGCTTCCTTGCAGTTTCCTCTATTTCCCTGGAAGCTCCATGAGGACAAGGACCCAGCACCTAGCACCAGGGACACATAGCAGTTCAGAAAACAGCTGTTGAATCCACAGACAATAGGAGGATTAGAATTAATGATGTTGTGAGTGGGTGATGAGGGGAAGATGGGAGACAGTGTTTATTGTGAGTGTCCCATCTTGCTCAAGAAGGTAGGTGGAAATTCTGATAACCAAGCTAGGAAATAAGAGGCAAAAAGCTAGTTTGGAGAGGGCGTAATGCTGAAAATCACATTTCTGAAATTAGTGATGGCAAACCAGGATACTATTTGGGTCGCAAATGGATTTGCTACTTGGTATCAATAGTCCGTTGGTTAGGACAGGCACCCTGGGATATTTCTTTCTAAGTCTGCAGTCAAATCAGGAGCGCAAGGGTTCTGCGGCTGGATCAGGGCAATAAGGAATGAAATCAAAATGTTTGTTGGAGAGGCTTAAAAGGGTTCTGAAGAGGTGGTTCCTATCAAAGAGCAATCGCGTGGCAATAAAGTGTCTGCAATCATGCTACGTGGCAGCGGGAGGCCAGCGTTTGATCGGCCCATGCTCATTTACATGCAGACGCACGGGGGCTGGACCTGCACAGTGTGAGGAGCCAGTCAGCAAGGGGTGGTGGTGAGAAGGTCACCCCTGGGAAGGGACGGGGGCTGTCCCAAGGAAGCAGGCATGGGGCCCCAGCACTGGGTTGGAGAGAGATGACTATCAGGGCATCTCTGACCTGCAGGGCTCAGCCAGGCATAACATCCCCACTTGCCACCTTTCATCCCATAAGTCATTAAGACCTCTTGAGAAAAAGTGTTCTGCCTTGCAATACAGCAAAGACCTCATATTCCCCGGCCCCCCTGTGGCAGCGATCCATAGTGTGGCCACTGGAGGTGATGAGGTTCAGCAGGAAAAAAACCATCAGACCATCATTTTCCCTTCAAGAAGCCATTAGATGATTCTGTCTGACCTTTGGGGGAGCCCTAGGAAGCTCAGAGTGGCCTCCACTGAGAGCTCCAACTGGCTCCTGCAGAGTTAATGTGCCCACAGATTCTGCTGTGAGCTGCATGCGTCTGGTTGCCATTCTTCTGGCCCCCACTCCCTATTGCTACTTTTGTGGTTGGAGAGCGTTTGGAGACAAAGCCAGGAAACGGGCAGTGTGGCCAATGGAAGAGTCCTGGACTCGGAGGTCAGGAGGCCAGGCTTTATCCACAGATCTGCCCCTGTCTGTGTTCACTGGGGCAGCTCATTTCTCCCTCTGCATTTTTCTTTTTTAGAGGCAGGGTCTCACTTTGCTGCCCAGGCTGGAGTGCAGTGGTATGATCACAGCTCACTGCAAATTCAAACTCCCTGGGCTCAAGCGATCCTCCTACCTCAGCTTCCTAAGTAGCTGGGACTGCAGGCGTGTGCCACCACACTCAGCCAATGTCCCTCAGCATCTTTAATATAGAGGATTCCAAAGTCACCTGGAGCAGAATGACTCGAAGCAGGGCCCCAGGACCAGCAGCATCAGCATCCCCTGGGAACTCATTAGACATGCAAAGTCTCAGGCTCCAGACCCACAAACCAGAGCATTCTCGGGTTAGAGCCCAGCATCTGTGATCCAACAGTATTCCCAGGTGATGTGAATACACATTAAGGTTTAAGAAACATGAGACCAGGAGGGGGATTGCGTCTTACTTCCATCCCTATTCCCAGCTGGGTGCATGACACCTACGAGGGATTATGTGATCATACAGGCAAGGAGCATCATAAAATAAATGACCAAGTCTTTAGGCTGTTACTCTCTCCTCTTTGCATCACATCTTGCTGTTTTGTTATCTTTGTTTTCCTCTACCACCAAGACACAACCTGTTACTTAATGTACTGCTCAGTAAAGGGGGTCTGACAAGGATATGCACACCTCGCCTTGCCTGGTGAGCCCTACATTTGAGGAATGGGTGGTGGGAGGTGCTTTGGCCCCGACTTCTGACCCAAGCGGTTACTGCATATGGAATGCCATACAATGATATCTACACATGTATAATACATAGGTTTACAAGATTGTGTTATAAATTACAGGGTTTTATGACCCTGGTTTTGCAGACGATGGCATGAATTGTAACAGTGCAATATATTGCTATACAAGATAATGCCACCAGCGTTGGAGGCCTAATATATCATTACCAAAGAGGATGTTGCATTTAGAAATGTGCTATTTTTATTTTTAAAAGTGCCTTTGGTGTTTTTAAACTGTCTGTTTCGTGATGCCCCAAGAACTGACAAGTTTTAGACAAATGCCACTTTTCATATAAACTCTGAGCCCTCACTATTACCCAGAATGGCTGCCTGAAACTGCCAAGACAAATATGAGTATGCCAGGAGAAAGGGAACCCCTTCCTTTCTGCTCTTCCCCACTCCCCACCCCACACACACCCTCACTCTCTCACTATGCCTTACTCCTTACTCTTTGTCTAATTTCTCAGCAGACGGTTTGGAGCAGGACCACCTAGGATAGCTATGTGTGCATGTCCGGGCCTCCACTGTGCATGTTCAAAGCAATGTATCCTAGTGGTTAGGAGCATATGCGTTGAAGCCAGATGGTCTTGGGTTCAAATCCCTTGTTCTACCACCTACCAGCTGGGCTACTTCTGGGAAGTTATTTAACTTTACTGAACTTTAGTTTCTTCTTCTACAAATCAGAGAGCATTGTACATGTCTTGACTTTTGGCTTCCTCCCTGCCCTGTGTCTGGGCTCTACTCCTTCTTGCTCATGTTGCAGCCACTAAGACCTCCTCTGGGCTCCACAAACATTCTAGGCAACAAACTCACCTTTACTACCACTTCAGGACCGCTGTACTTCCTTCTGCCAGGAGCACTCCTCCTGTGTTCGTCTGCCTCCTCGCTCCCTCATGTCATTTAGATCTCTGCTCCAGTGCACTTCCTGGGAGCAGCCTTCCCTTACCTCATGGCCCCACATTACTCACTCCGTTCCCTACCCATCCTCCTTCTCTGTCCCTTACTCTGTGTTATTTTACTCCACAGCATGGATCACTCCTGATTCTTGATGGATTAATGTTTGTATCCACCCAGCCATCAATAGAATGTAAGCTTCATGAAGGCAGAAATGTAAGCTTTCTGCATTCTTGACTCCATATCCCCAACACCAAGGGCAGCACCCAGCATAACTAGATACTCCTAAAGATCTGTTGAATTAACGAATGCTGCAAATGAGTGAATTAGTGAATGCATGTAATGAATGCTGTGAATCTCGTAAATTAATGAATGCACATGAATGACATCTACCTGATTATAGTTGGGAAGACTAAGATAAAGCATACAAAATACTCAGCATGGTTCCTGTCACATAAAAATCATATCAACTGGTTTATCGAGCACTTATGATGTGCCAGACATGGTTTAAGCACTTTGCACACACTAATGTAGTTAATGCTGAAAACAATCCTATGAGGTAGAAACTAATGTTATAATATAATCTCCACTTAGCAAGCAAGGAAACATAAGAACAGAGAGACAAATAACTTGCCTACGGTTACCCAGCTAGGAAGTACTAAAGCCACAGTTCTAAGCTATATTCTCAGCCTCTCACCTATCCTACCTCTTGGGACATGTGTGTGTGAAGGAAGCTGTGGTTGTCATTGTTGTTGTACCTGTGTTCTCTGAATGGCACAGGACCTTGACACCACACACCTGCCTTGCTCAGGAGATGGTGCCTGAGGAGGGAGGGCTAGGTTGTGTGCATGGAGAGCCCAGCCCCCAACTCTCAACTGTCATCCAATCTGGGAGCTAGTCTGTGGGAGGCCACATAAAGCAGAAGAACGTGCACTAGGGTGGGAGTTTGCCACTCTGGGCTCTTGTCCTGCCCCTGAAACTAACATGCTGTGTGACCTTAGATAAGTTACCTTATCTCTTATCTCTGACCTTATGACCTTATCTCTGAGCCACAGCCACTTCACCTATATACTAAAAGTGTGAGATAACAGCCCTCCTCTCACTGTGGAATTTCTTAGAATATGCTTGGACAGGCTCCAGTAGAAAATATTGCTTGATTGAGAGACTGCAATGGAGAGATGTTCAAATTCCCCTTCCATCACGGGGCAGGGCCTCACCCTCGAGACATCGGAGCAGGACAGTTCATTTCTAATGGGCTTTGTAAAGGAGGGCACCTGGTCAGTGAGGCCTCCTCACTCGCTAAAGACAACCCATACCTAGCTGCTGCCCATGGTTGTGCTTACAAATGCAGCCCTGGTTTTGCCAGCTTTCTGCAGATAGGCTGGGAGTCTGAATGTGTTATGTAAAATCACTCCATTTGTTTCAATGTTGACACAAATTTCAGATCACTCTGGGATGGTAGGTAGCACATCTGTAGGACAGACTAGGCCCAGGGGCCTGGCAGTCCACCATCTCTGCACCTGCACCTGCTTTAGGGAGTAGGGAGAACTGCTGCTAGGGAGATGACTCCTCAGGGGCCTTAAGGCTGCCCATCACCTCCCAGGGAACACAGTGGGCATGGGAAATGGCCTTCTCCCATATTCCAAAACCAAGAGGAACTGGTCAACAGCTTTTCTCTTATAGTAAATTTATTTATTTATTTATTTTTTTGAGATGGAGTCTCGCTTTGTTGCCCAGGCTGGAGTGCAGTGGCACGATCTTGGCTCACTGCAACCTCCGCCTCCCAGGTTCAAGTGATCCTCCTGCCTCAGCCTCCCTAGTAGCTGGGATTACAGGCACGTGCCACCATGCCCAGCTAATTTTGTATTTTTAGTAGAGATGGGGTTTTGCCTTCTTGGCCAGGCTGGTCATGAACTCCTGACCTCAGGTGATCCACCGCCTCGGCCTCCCAAAGTGCTGGGATTATACCCGGCCCTACGGTAAAATTTTTTATGCCAATTCATTTCTTTATTATCATGAAAATCATATGTACACATGGTTTTAAAAAATGCAGAGTATAAAAAAGTATGTAATAGGAAGTATAATAAAAAGACCCCAGCACTCTTCCTAAAAGTAAATCAATCATTTCTTGTGTCTCTTTCTAGCATATATCTTTTTTCTTTGCACACTGGGCTCATATTCCACACATTTTGTTCTATATCTTTTACTTAATGTATCTCAGACCGATTTCATATCATCTCACACGAATCCATATTTTTTGGAAAAAAAATGTGACCAGACCCTTCGGTGGTGTTGTTTTCAAAGAACAATCTTGTCTATATGATTTTTTGTACACATGCAGCATATCTGTAGCTTAAGAAATAGCAAGTTTTTTTCTAAGTGACCACTCAAATCCATGGCAATTAATCTGCTGTAAATAGTGGCGTATGAATCTGTAATGCGTTTTTTTCCTGGTGTGAATTAAACATTACTGTGCTGAGAACAAATAATAAAGCACATGGAGGAAAATATTAATAAGAGATGACTTGGGTAGAGGGTATATTGGTGTTCTTTGTCCCATTATTTGTAGCATTCTTGCAGCTTTTCTCTAAATTTAAGATAATTTCCAAATTAAAAGAGTTAACAAGTTACTCTAGTGAAGCATCCAAAAAATCAAGTTTGAGAATAACATTTTGATGTGCCTGAAATCTTATATTACTAATTGTAAACACCTTAGTCCATCCTGCTATTTAGAGAACCTTTTGTTTTCTATTTGATTTTTGAGAATTTACAACAGTGGCGCATGCTTACAATGGCAAGTGAAATAAAACACTGCAAAGATCAATCAAGACAAAATAAATTGTCTGACTCCTCCACCCTGCCTGTCCCTCTGATACTCACTCCTCCCAATGTAACCAGTGTTACCAGCTTGATGTGAACATTTCCACAGCATACTCCTTTTTGACACACACATATGTAAGCATATAGTCACTTGTTTGGGTGTTTTTAATCAGAAACTATACGCATTAGTCTCAAGCTTACCCTTTTTAGCTTATCACGTGTCAACAGATAGAGATCTAACCACTCTCTTTTTTTTCCAATTTGTTTACATTCATATACAATATTCAGCAAAACTCTTTCTTTCTGTCCAGGCGTCGTGGCTCACACCTATAATCCCAGCACTTTGGGAGGCCGAGGTGAGTGGATCATTTGAGGTCAGGGGTTTGAGACCAGCCTGGCCAACATGATGAAACCCTGCTAGTACTAAAAATACAAAAATTAGCCAGATGTGGTGGTGCACACCTGTAATCCCACTACTCAGGAGGCTGAGGCAGGAGAATCGCTTGAACCCAGAAGGTAGAGATTGCAGTGAGACAAGATCATGCCACTGTGCTCCAGCCTGGGCAACAGAGTGAGACTGTGTCTCAAAAAAGAAAAAAAAACCGATTTCTTTCTAAAAAAAGTTTTGCCTAATTATTAATTAGATAATCATACAAAATGTAGGTAATTTGTAAACATAAAAGAAGAAAATAAAAATTGCATGTAACTCCACCAGTGGCAACCACTGTTAGCGCGCTGGTATATTTTCTTTGGCTCTGTTTGCTGTGCACCCATGCACGTGTCTGTGTGGGGATTAACAAAAATGAAGACGTTTAGTATGTTTTCTTTCATCCTGCTCTCCTGACTTACTATTACAATGTAAGCATTATTCTTATGGATCAAATATCCTTTTAAAATATGAAGCTTGAAGGTAATTAAAACAAATTTTCAATTAAGTTAGATTTTACATGCCTACAAAGTAGGAGAGAAAATCAGGTAAGGCTTCATGAAGGAGGTGATACCTGAGCAAAGCTCTGAAGGATAAATAGAAGTCAACCAGATGGAGAAGAAGGGAAATAAGTCTACCAGGCACAGGGAACAGTGTGGGCAAAAATCTGGGGGTAAGAGGAAGCTGGGTGCATCCAAAGCCTGCATGAGGCTTAATGATGCTAGTACATTAGGTTTGGGGTAGCAGAGGTGGATTGTCCTTGGAAAGGCTTCAGCCAGATTAAAGAACTTCACTTTTGTCCCTACTGAAGGATTTCATCCAAGAAGGGAAGGTGAGATGGTATGATCATGTGTGAGATATGCATTTTAAGATGATCACATTGGTGACGGTATGAGGACAGGGATGGAGAGGCACAACTGGAGATGGAGAGAGGATTATAGGTCTGATAGAAACTCCTGGACCGGTGTTCTCTGACCTTTTGAGATTAACATCCTAAAAATCCACCCGGCTCTCCTCAGCAGCCCAGAGCTACCTCTGGAATAGTTGCCTGAGCCTCCTTGGCAGTTCTGATGTTCTTAGCTGGTGGACTTCACCTCCAAGTCCCAGAGTGTATGTTAATGAAACCATTAGCAACTGATGGAATGGTTTTGGAAAACTTGCATCAAGAAATAGGTTCCTCTCTTCTACAGCTGTCCCCTGTGACCCGTAGTTCACAAAACAAAAAATATTCAGAGGAAGCAACATCCTAGGAACCCACAAAATTATAGAACTCAACAGATGGTTTAATTGTACAGAGCCTGGGTGGTTGGAGGGTGCCTCCTCACCTAATTATCCCCAGTCTGATGGTCTCGGCATCATGGGGCCGGAACATCCACCAAAATCAGGCCTCTTCAAAGCCTTGGATATGGCCTTTATTTTTAAAATCCTCTTTTTACAATCAGATCCTCACTTTCCTCTTCTTTTCATGAAAACCAGAGTCTCAAGGGTCAGTTGGTCACTCAGACCCGCAAATCCTCCTTCTGCCTCTAGCTGCCTGGGCCATCCAAAGAGGATCCTATCTGCCAGCAAATGCTAGTCAATGCTGCAGAGGCAGAAACCTTTGTTTCTTCTTGTGAACATCTGTAGTCATAAGTAGGAAAAAGAAAAGAAATGCAAGAGAATCCATCAACCTAATTGTTTGGAAGTGGAATGTTTCCCATGAAGCATTAATAATACTGACCTAGTGGTAATTTTTCTTTTTCAGCTCTGGTCTAGCTCCTATAACTCCCAGCGAGACAAATGAGGTGTGGTGTGCATATATGTGCACGCACACATGAGTGTGTTTGTGTATACTCATGACTAAAATCTAGCTAGAAACCACAGTCAGAAATATATCTGTTTGGTCTTGAGCTCCTAAAGCTGTTCATACTAGCTGGGAGGCAGTGTTGCACATAGCTGAAAACACGTGGACCTGCCTTTGAACTCCAGCTCTGTCTCCTGCAAACTGTGTGATCTTGGGAAACTGTACACCTTCTCTGTTTCCTCATCTACTCATCTACCTCATCTGTTTCCTCATCACAAGTGGGACTACTGTGATAACTATCTTCTAGGAGTGTGAGTACTGACTGAGATGACACCTGGCAAACAAAGGCATTAACACGGTGTCCAGCATGCAATGAATGGCAAATGTTATTTCTATTGGAACTTAACGTACAAATGTTAAGCTGGTGTATTAATACATTCACCCCTGGGGATCCAAGTGGATCTGGGTTCCACCCACAAGAACAAATCAGACCTGATAGAGGCATAGAATAGAGGATAGGACAGTACTCTGTAAATCTAAGAGGCCAAGGCAGTCTGTGTGTATGTTGTTAAAATGGAGAGATGTGACCATAGCCCAATGAAAAGCCAAGTTCTTGGACGAGGGGAAGAGAACACATAATAAGCCAAAGATGTTGGGCAAAGGCCTAAAAGAAGGATGAGTGACAGAACTCCAGCTAGAATTGCCAAGAAACAGAGTCAAGTGCAAGGGACACACTAGGTCAGGTAGTTCAAGAACTAAGGCCAAGAATGAGGGGGCGGCACCACGCTGCACTGTGTGAACAGCACCGGAGTATCTGTGCACCCATAGCAGGACTGGGCACACACTTTTCTATGACTCGGGGAAATAATGCTAAAGATATTACCCAACATATTAACCCTGGGAATGGCAGACCAAACAAAAGCACACTTTTGCCATTGTCCTTTCCTGGCAGGCTGAGTCTGTGTCAACACATCCAGAGAGGTGTATCGGGTCCTTGTAGACCAATTTGTCCTAGAACAGAGCAGACTGTAACAAAAGCTGTTTGTAGCAGGGCCGGCTGTATTATGCATGACATTCATTTGCTAATTTGCATTTCCTTCACCTCTTAAAAAATGAAAAGCAGCAGCAAATAAATGATGAATGTAAGGGAAATTGAACGCCTAATAAATGAAAAAGCTGCAATGATGAAAGAACTGGGTGCAGTTTGAAAATGAAATGAGTTATCCTAAAGAGGGTGGGACATGAACTATCTGAGCAAGATAGCCTTATGGTATATGGCTAACGCCCTTGATTGGGAGAAGGTTCAGAAGAGAATAACAAGACCCCAGTTCTTCATGCTCTGCACAACCTTAGGCAAGTCACTCCATCTCTCCAAACCTCAATTTTCCTATCTGAAAAATGGACACGGTAGTACCTGGCCTGCTTACCTCACAGGGTTCATGGGAGAGCAGCATGAGTAATGTAAATGGGAAAGTTGGAGCTAAACCAAGAACTTACCGATCAATACAAGGGATCATTCTTAGTACAATTCAAGGACTGTCTCCTGAAATCAAAGGGATTTTTTGCCTTTAGAAACAACTTGGGGTGGAAAGAGCACAGTCTTTGAATACAGATCTGAGTTTGAATCCTGAAACTATCATCTATTAGCTGTATGACTCTGAGTAGGCCACTTTAAACTCTCTGAGCCTCAGTTTCCCCATATGCAAAGTGGGAAAAATGGTACTTGCACCCTTGTTACATTGGTCTAAAAATTAACTAAAATAAAATATAAGATGGTACCTGGGGCCAGTGTAGTGGCTGATGCTTGTAATCCCTGCACTTTAAGAGCCCAAGACAGGAGGATCACTTGAGGCCAGGAGTTCAAGGTCAGCCTGGTCCACATAACAGACTCTATTCCCACAAAAATAAAAAATTAGCCAAGCATGGTGGCATACACCTGTAGTCTCAGTTACTTGGGAGGCTGAGGTGGGAGGATAACTTGAGCCTAGAAGTTCGAGGTTGCAGTGAGCTATGATTGTGCCACTGCCCTCTAACCTGAGTGACAGCTCAAGACCCTGTCTCAAAAAAAAAAAAAGTAGCTGATACATAATAGGTGTTCAACTAAAGCTGGTTTTAACTCTTTCCTGCCCTATTGAACAACAACATGTGTCTTAATTTTGTGGTAACCTAGAACCCACTTTATGAAATTGTAGAGATCGACCACAACAAAAAGCTAGGATTTTGAGATTTTTCTGAGCTGTGAGAGAACTTAGAAATATTTAGCCCAGGATCTGTCTGTCTCTCTCTCATAGTCATAGCAGTTTTAATTTACTACAAATACTAAGTCAATTCCATCTTTGAATGTAACTATGCAGCAAATTTGACATCAGGAAAGTAACAAGTAGGCATAAAACATTAAGAATTTGGCCTGCTATCTGCAGGTTTAAAATGGAAATAAAGTATACACGTAAATATGTTTTTGCACATAACCATTTGAAATACATATTCATCAGCATCAATCCATCTAACGCCGATTACATATAGCTTTAAACTCAGAGGCACGATTTTTGCCTTTAGTCAGAATTTTTCTAAGCCTGTTCCTTAGAGTTGTAGGGCTCCATAGAGGGTCCCTGGGCTCCCTTGGGGGAGATAAGGAAGCCTCAGTGCCCAGGACTCCCCTCCCCACTGTAACCAGGGCATCTTTCATTTGTTTAAAACACTGGGGCTCTATGCAAGGCTTTCTCTTTAATAAGAATGTTTTTCTATAAAACAAAAATATGGAAATGACCAATGTGGTTCAAACCACTCAGCTTACAAATTGAATTAGCAAAGCTTATAGGGGAGCAGTGACTTGCCCAAGAACATGGCCTGTGGGCTAAGCACAGCAGGACTTGGGGCAGAACTCGCAGCCCAGGCCTCTTCTTGTTCTACTCAGAGAACATTTTTTGAGTCTGGAGGTTATGTTTACTGGGAGCCAGTGGCATGATCTCACCTGGCCCTGCTGGACACACATTTACAAGATGGTAACGAAGTGCTGGGCTGGGCTATGGCCCCACACTAGGAGCAGGCTCCCGGCTGTGGCCTCCAGGGCCACGGGCTGGCCGCCCACACCCCTTGGTTCCTCTAAAAAGGGGCATCTCCCTTTGGGTGAGTGTTATGTCAGGACTAACTCAAATAGTTTCAAATCAACACAAGGAAAATGACCAAAATTCTTTGAGCACCTATGATGTGCCTGGTAGCTTAAACACAGTATATTATTACTTTCCTGGGAAGCAGGTATTTGTAGCCCCATTTTACAAATAAGGAAACTGAGGCTTAGAGAGAATCAGTTTCCTAAGATCAACACAGGTAGAACTGTCAGAGGCAGGATTACTCCCTAGAAGTGTCTGGCCCCAAGAATCCCTGATTCCCAATGGCCTCTTTGTTTGTTTCCTGATCTCCTGGCCTATGAACTCAGACACCTATACCTTCTGGATTGGCTCCACTCACTTTTCGGGGACCACCTTCTCCCGCCATGATCCAAACTCCCTAGCTACAAGCTAACAGGCCAGCAAGTCCCCAGCCCATGGCGCATGAATCCTGAGAGCCTGGAGGTGTTCAGCAGCTTCCACGACCTGCAGAGTGAATGGTTTCCACGCCTGCCCTGCCTTTGGTGGAACTAAGGTTTATGCAACCACTGCATAAAGTTATGCTTTGGGGCCTGAGGACTCCAAGAGGCCTCCAGAGTGAGCAGACACCTGCCAGATGTGCCCAGAGGGAAGGATAATTAGAAGGCAGGGCTGCAGCCCTGGCTGAGATTTCCATCTTGGCGTGAAGGCCATATTATACCACCTACCACTGACGTGTTTATTCACTTGGATTCCCAGACAGGACTCTGTTCTGGTCCTTCTTTTGTCTCAGGGGTCACTTCTGCAGAGATTCATCTTCTCCCCAACCTCTGAGTGTTGGAGGACCTCAGGGCTCAGTCTTTAGTTCCCTTCTTTCTCTACACTCACACCCTTGCTCATCTCCTCCAGTCCCATGGCTGTAAGTACTACCTCCATACCAATGCTCCACTATTAAAATATCCAGCCCAGCACTTCCTCCCAAACCCTGGGCTCATCTCCCCAGCCACATACTCAACATCTCCCTGTGGATGTTTAGACATCTCACCCCACCCCCATTTCTAAAACTGAGCTCCTGTCCTTACTCCCAAAACCTATTCCACCCACAGTCTTCTGTATCTCGGTGAGGACACCTTCATCCTTCCAGTTATTCAAGTGAAAAACCTGTGGTCAGTCTTCACCCTTCTCTTTGTCTGTCACCCCACCTCCAGTCTGTCAGGAAATCCTGTTGGCCTTACCTTTCAAATATGTTGAGAAACCAGCCATGTCTCACAGCCTGCACTGTTCCCATCCCGTCTAAATCATCACCGTGCATTACTTGGATGACTCCAGAAGTCCCCTAGCAGGACTTTCTCCTGCAGGAGGCTAGGTCATGGACCCCAAAATACCAGGTACCAATCCCAGGAAGCTGTAAATGTTGTCTTGCTTGGAAAAAAAGATTCTTTGCAGGAATGATTAGGTCAAGGAACTTGAGATGGAGAAACCGTCTAGGATTATCCAGGTAGGCCCTAAATATCACCATAAGTGTTCATACCAGTGGCAGAGGGGGAATTGACACATACAGAGAGGAGGAGGATGTGGCCACGGAGATAGAGATTGATGAGAGTGATGTGGCCTCAAGCCAAGAATGCTGGAGCCACCGGAGGCTGGAAGAGGCAAGGAACAGATTATCCTTTGGAGCCTCCAGAGGGAGTGTTGACCTCCTGACACACTGGTTCCAGCTCAGTGAAACAACTTCTGGATCTGTGGCCTCTAGAACTTTGAGAGAATAAATTCCTGTTGTTTTCAGCCATCCAGTTTATAGTAATTTGTTACGGCAGCCACGAGAAACTAATGCGCTCCCCTACAGTCTATTCTTACTGCATTATTTTAAACATCCATAAGATCACATTAATCATTTGCTCAAAAGCACCCAGTGGTTCCCTCTCTCATTCAGCGAAAAGCTGCAGGCATCCATCACAGTGGCTAAATGCTCTTGCCCACATTACTGCCCTGATCTATTTCGCTATCACATACTCAGCCACTCCACCCACACTGGCCTCCTCACTATTCCTTGAACAGGCCAGACATACACCTACCCCAGGGCCTTTGCACTTGCTGGTCACTCTGCCTGGAATGCTCTTTCCTGAGATAGCCACAAGGTTCTCTCCTTCACCACTTTGTAGTCTTGAAAGTTGAGAATCAAGTCCAATCTCACTTTCTCAGTGAGACCAAGCATGACCACCCAGTTTCAGCTGCAAACCACACGCCCTCTTCCCCTGGCATTCCCATTCTACTCATCTACCTCTGCTATTTCATAGTTTTGTGTCACCTTCAAACATGCTATATCGTGTTCAAATATATATCAAATATATTCTTATTTATTATGTTCGTTGTTTTCTGCCTGTCTTTCCCACTCCATGTACACATATACTTCAGAGTCTTAGCTCCCTGAGACATAGGGACCTCTGTCTCTTGTGCTCACTGATTTATTCCAAGTACCTAAAGCAGCACCTGGCACAGAGGAGATGCTCAGAAAAATGAATGTATGCATGAGCTATAAAACCAAAACTTGGCCGGGCGCGGTGGCTCAAGCCTGTAATCCCAGCACTTTGGGAGGCCGAGACGGGCGGATCACGAGGTCAGGAGATCGAGACCATCCTGGCTAACACGGTGAAACCCCGTCTCTACTAAAAAAAAATAATACAAGAAACTAGCCGGGTGAGGTGGCGGGCGCCTGTAGTCCCAGCTACTCGGGAGGCTGAGGCAGGAGAATGGCGCAAACCCGGGAGGCGGAGCTTGCAGTGAGCTGAGATCCGGCCACTGCACTCCAGCCTGGGCGACACAGTGAGACTCCGTCTCAAAAAAAAAAAAAAAAAAACCAAAACTTACGCACCTTTGTTCTTAGGGAAGACTCGCCCTCCTGTCCTTACACAACCACTGGGGAAGCTACTCTTGCTTACCCAACTTACTCCTGCTCCAGGAAGCTCCTTCTGCTAGATCCCTTCTCTACTGGCCTCCTAACTGAGAGTAGACACAGGTAGGCTCTCTCCACCTTGATTTTCTGAAAGCCACCCTGTTCTCTTTGTCAATTGTCTCTGTTCCCTGGAAATGTTTCCTCCAAAAATACTGGTAGGTTCAAAACTGGAGACAATTTTAGGTGGTTCTCTTTTTTCTTTTCTTTCTTTTTTTTTTTTTTTTGATTCACAAAGTTTCATGAAAACCAAATAAACTTAGAAAAGAGATCCGAAGGAGAGCCGAAGAGCTGCCAGCTGGACACCTAAGATCTCTCAGGCCCTCGACATTTGTATTTGAAACCACACCTTACTTTGTATCAAACACACTAAAAAGAACTCCTTATTTCACAAAATACATAATTTTTTGCCGTAAAATACTTTGAAAGGATTTTAAAATCCTACCTTTGCAGTTATTTGACTAGAAATTGACTCACCAACTAACTCACCACTGGCTATGATTTCTGAACACCCACCCCATGTGTTCTGAAATTCTTGCAAAGTGAGGAGAATGTGGCTCACACATGATTTTCAAATGAAATGAAACCTTAATAAATGCTCTGTCGAACAATGAATGGAGGTGCTATGGCAAGAAGTTGGCATGTGGTGGACATGTAAATAAACATTTATTCATGTCTTTCCTGCCCTTTTCTTTTTGTATTTTGGAGTTAACTACATTTTTTTTTCAGATCCGATTTTCTTCTTGTTATTGGCTCTTAAAAACCTCCTAGGTCCTAGGGCCTTTGTCAGTGGTGGCTGATAGACAAACTGGCTGTGCTAGGGAACCCTCAGTGAGAATCAGAAAGGCTGTGGGCAACCACCGACTCACTGTGTGAGCTTGAGCTAATGCACTCTAAGCCTGAGCTTCCCTCTCCCTGAAATTGGGATTATGGCTCTGCTTCTATGTGACTATGGGAACCAAATGGGATAACGTATGTCAAAAGTGCTTTGTAAACAGTAAGGCACTATGCACTTGCTCATTTAGGCAATTGCTTTTAACAGCCTTGCTGGCTGAATTCACTTGCACCCAGCTCAGGAGGGATTTCTTATTTCCTCCTGAGCAGAGGTGAGCCCCGCCGCGCCCTTGCAAGGCTCTGTGGCACAGCACCTATTGTTTGTCCAGAAGCTCCCTGACCCTGTTCTGTCTACTGATCCAGCTGCCAGGCCTCCCTGGGTTTTATTAAAGTTGTCCTACTGCATTGAAGTTCGTTTTAAATACAGGAAGGGGATGAAGGGGTCGGCATTTATGGAGTGCACACTGTGTGTTAAGCGCTCTTTACATATCATGGCGTTTCATCCTCAGGGAAGCCTGTGATCCCAGAAGTGTTCTGTTTCTCTCCCTGCCTTCGCCCTCTCTGTAAACAGCACCTCCATCTGCCCCATACCTCGAGCCAGGAACCTGGGAGTCGCTTTTTTTTTTTATCCCTCTCCTTTCCCCCCACCACCACATCTTATCCCCCAGCCAATTAGGCTAACTCCACCATCAATACCTATCTTGAACCCACATACCTAGCTCCATCTTGACTGCTATTTGACTTCTTGCCTGGATGGTACACCTCCAAACTGGCATTTCCAAATTCACAGGGCTTCCTGTGTTTCATCTTCTACCAGGAATCCAGACGGATTTTTTTTTTTTTTTTCAGTAGAGGCAGGGAGGGTCTCACTATGTTGCCCAGACTGGTCTTGAACTCCTGGCCTCAAGTAATTCTCCTGTCTTGGCCTCCCAAAGTACTGGGATTATAGGCATGAACCATTGTGCCTGGCCCAGAGTGCTTTTAAAATCGGTAAATCAGTTCGCTCCCTGCCTTCCCGCATTAGTACTTCCTCCCAAACTCCTTATGGGGCGCCACGCTCTGGCACCTGCCTTCACCTATGGCCTCATCTCTGACTCTCAGTGCTCCTGGCACTGGACCTCCTCCCAGTTTCTTGAGGAGCCCACCAGGCTCTTTGTCCCTTTTTTCATGTTACCCTTCGATGCTCTTCCAGCTCCTCACATAGAGGATCCCAGCTCAGCAGCCACCATCTCAAGGAGGACCCCGAGGTCTCGAAGGCATATCAATCCCTGTCATTCCTGAACATCATTCCTGAGCTCCCTTCATAGCTCTGTATAGAATTTGCAACCCACATTTTGCTTTATTTGTGCATTGTCTGCCTGTTCATAGTCAGTAATTCCAAGAGGCCATGGACTTTGTGTGCTCAACCCTCATAGACAGCCAGCACAGTGCCCGGGGCTCAATGGAAGCTCAACAAACAGTTGTTGAATGAATGAAAATTCCATATTGACTCAAGATGGGACAGCAGATGTTTAACCCAAAGATAAGCTGAAATTCCAGCCCCTTTAGGATCCTAGCAGCCTCCTCTGGACTCCCCAAGCACCTGTTCCTATTTCTGTAATAGCTCCTACTGCACTTTAATTGATCCTTTCCTCGTCTCTTCCATTCCAGTATGAATTTCTCAAAGACAGCGGCCATGTGTCCCAGCATCTAACCCTGTGAAACTGTGTTTAAGGAATAACTAGAACTAAGATGAGCAGTCCCAGGAGCCAAGGCCATTAGGGAGTCTTTATAATGCATGTGATGGTTGTTACATGGTTATAATGATGATGTTATGGTCTATATTAATATAATTATTATGTAATCATTATTACAGAATAGACTATGTTAATATTAAAAACATCACCACCTGACCCAGTTTAATACTTTTGTTATGTGGATGAGACCAAGAGTGCTGAGAGGAGGGTCTTGCCCCAGATCACACAGTGGCAGACCCAAGACCAGAACTCAGAGCTACTCACTCCCTATCCTGTTCTTCTTACTGCCAACATGTACCACCTTGTTTCCTTTCTCTGCATTCTCGCCGGAGCAGAGATGCTGAACAAGTGAAAAAGGCAGGGTTAGTGGTCAGACCACGCCTTGTCCTCAATGTTGAAGGCTGTGTGTTGAAAGCACAAGACCCTGTATGCAAGGATCCTCTAAGAGCTGAGGGTCTCGTGGTGGGGCAAGGTGTGGTCAGGGCAAGCCACTTTTCGGGAATGACAGCTGCTGAGTGGGTGCTGATTGGGAGCATAGATTCTCGCAGCAAAGTAGATTATCATGCCTCTGTTACCAGAGCTGATTGTGTGCGAGCTTTGTGTCTGCATAAACCCTTTTGTCAAACATCTGCATGGAAAATAGAAATCATAAAAGTTATATCTAATGCATATTATTCTAGGCACTTTGCTAAGCATTTTATGTGTTGGCTCCTGTAAACAGTGATGTGATTAATTCGACCAAAAAGATCACCAAATGATGTACATCAGAATTTCATGCACTTCCTAGGGGCCTCATTTTCCAGTCTGGTTGTCTACATGGTTTTCTACAGTCAATGGATGATCACCTAACCTGCCTTTCCAGTGTAAACAGTAGGCAAATACACAGTTGTCTCCAAATACTGCCAATGTAAAGCCAGTGTTATTTCATAACTTTTTATTTCAGGTGGGGACATATCTCAAAGTATTTGACTTCATCTATGCTAACAGGATCACTTAGCATGTCCCTATACTTCCTTAGGCTGTCTCCATAGGAAAGGTTATGCAAAGAACGAAAGAATAGAAAAACCATATCAGTTTAATTCCCTCAGCACCACATTTAGCCTAGCAATGTGCATTTATTGCTATCTCATGAGCATATAGAAGTGGGCTGGGGGACAAGGGGTTTCTGGGAGATTGAATTAATCCCAGGATGAAAAAAGGGAAAACAGAGGCTCAGAGAGGTTAAGTGACTTGCCCAAGGTCACCCAGTCAATTTGTGGAAGAGCCAAACGCTTTTCCCAACTCCCAGTTAGATGGTCCTTCTTTCAGAGGATTAAAAGTGATCAGGGAAAAGCTGGAGGTGGGTATATGGAATTCTTCGTGCTATTCTCACTACTTGTACTTGTTTGAAATTTTTCGTACTAAAAAGTATTTTTAAGTGAAAAAAAAGCCCTAGAAGCATATTTGATGATAGCAAGAATGGGTCCTGTTTTTATATTCATGTCTTCAAAGAAGATGTGTTTAATTCTTCCCGGAGGGATCTTTCCTGTATGTTGAATTCCCTCAATATCACACACAGTCTATTCCACATATAATTACTAATGGCGAAACAGGCTGGAATTTTTTTTTTACTTCTGTCTACCAGCCAGAACACAAGATTTCCCTTCTTTGAAGCTCCAAGTACCCCTGGGAACTGGCCTCAGGTTTCCTCTCTACCCACGCTTCCCCATCTCCTACCCATGCCATACGCTGGCAGCCATGGTGCCCCCAACCTCATTCACCCACAGACTACCTCAAGGTTTTTGCCCTTGCCAAGTACTGCAGTCCTACGATTTACTAAATATTTTTATTTGAGCTGACTCATTTTGTTTACTTCAATTGTTTTCAGAGAAAACTGCATGTCATTGCTGTTGATGGAAGATCAGTCATATTATCTGTGAAATCAGGGTTTGATGTACTAGTTGCACTTATTCTAATAATCATTATAAAATGCATAGTTATTAAGAAAACATTGTGTCCATCAATGTACAACTCATGCTCTAAGAAACTCTGTCATCAGCTGCTGGTCTCGGGGAAGAGCCCTGCATAGTATCTCTGCCTCAGATTCAGAGGTGTGTGAGTGTGGAAGATGTGTGCACACACGTGTGTGTTTTCCTCAGTGGATCATGTCCATCTGACCACGGCAACAGAAATGGCATGTGCTTCTGATTTCTGCCATGTGCTCCAGGGAGCTGGGCTGGTGTGCAGGAGTGAGCGTATGGCTTGCAGGTAAACCAAGCAGGCAGTGCAGCAATCACCTCTCGATCCAGCTCTCTTACTCCCTGCCCACCTTCCCTGCACGATAACCCCCACAAAATAAGCAGAGTGCCCTGGAAAGAACCTTAACCAACATTGCTGGAAACAGAAGTAGGTGAAGTGTAAGGAGGACTGAGAAGGGATGGGCCTCAGCAAGAAAAATAGGTGTTTTATGGAGGCGATTATACATTAAAGTGGAATTTGTAAATTGAGAACTCCCAGACGTCTCGGGATTACTCTCGTGAATGTCAAGGACTTAAGGCTCTTATGTTTATCGAGAGGCAGCGAGGAGTGCTAGGATGGACTTGGCTGTGGAACCACACAGACTGGGTTTAAATCCTACTTAAGTCATCCTGAGAGGTTGGGTAAGTCCTTGGAGCCTCATTTTCTTTATCTGTGAAATGGGGATAAAAATATCATCTGTCCAGGGTTGCATTGAAGATTAACTAGGAAAGAACTGGGCATAGTGCTGGGCTGTAAAACACAGGCAATTGTGATTTTCTTAAAATTCTGAAGGATCATGGAAGACTTTCTGATTCACTGAAGAAAAATAAAAAATAAATCCTTTTTTTTTTTTTTTTTTTTTTTGAGACGAAGTCTCGCTCTGTCGCCCAGGCTGGAGTGCAGTGGCGCCATCTCAGCTCACTGCAAGCTCCACCTCCCAGGTTCACGCCATTCTCTTGCCTCACTCCCAAGTAGCTGGGACTACAGGTGCCCGCCACCATGCCTGGCTAATTTTCTGTATTTTTAGTAGAGATGAAGTTTCACTGTGTCAGCCAGGACGATCGCAATCTCCCGACCTCGTGATCTGCCTACCTTGGCCTCCCAAAGTGCTGGGATTACAGGCGTATGCCACCATGCCCAGCCAGAATAAATCCTATTTTGTGTAGGTTCAGAGTTTAAGTGGAGAATACTTATTACTATACTCCAATATTTTGAGATTGGATTTTCCATTTATATATGGCAAATCTCAACTAGCATGGTGATTTAAGCAGATCCCTCCACGATTGCCTGCTGGCATCATGAAGGTGTTCCAGTATGCTGCCTTAGAATTGCCAGGTGCGTCTTGTGGCTTGGCTGTGTCTCCACAGCTTGGTTGTGAAGCCCAGGAGGACAGGGACCATGCATTCCTTAGCTATCTCCACTGGCAGAGGCACAATCTATGTGCATGGTGGGCATAGAGCATGTGTCCTGGGTAGAATCCAGTGGAATTAGGCCACAGGATTGTTACAGTCTTCAAGAATGTCCCTTAAATACAGTCCTCTTTCCTGCCCAGGTTGGGAACCATTTGAAAAATAAGAAAAGATAAAATGGGATACAGGCCAAAATGTTATCTTTATGACTAATAAGGTCTCTTTGAGGCATGGTTTATATCTATGAGGAAATGATCTTCCTAACCGAATACTGAATGCTAGAATTCTGTGGGCTCCCCCTGCAATCATAGACAGCACAGGGCTGGAACAGCCCTCCCCATGTGGTGAGAGCAGAGAAGGAAGGGGGTTGCGGAGAAAAGCTGAATATTGCATGAATGGAACTCCCACCACGTGAATGAAATAGCAAAGGAAAAGAGGCGGCATCTCCTTCACTAGAGTCAGCTTGCTTATTGGTTTGCTTGTGTTTTCCTGGATCTACCTCTGTTCAAGAACCAATATCCTGTAAGTCTTAATAAGGTACCCGGTACTCAGTAACCCATTCATAAAACAGGGTGGCATTTAAGAGAAACAGCACAGTTTGATTCTGAAGAAACTGGAATGAAGGAGACATTGATTTAATACAGTTCTGCCCCTGACTAGCTGTATAACCATGAACCCTGCTTTCATGCTGCCTGAGATTCAGTATCCTGATCTATGAAAGGGGATCTGTGATTTCTATGTTACAGGGTAGGTCTGGGTGATAAGTGAGATAATGTACATGCCAATGCCTCATTTGTAGTATGGAGTAGGTACCCCAGAAATGGCAAAATTATCTGAAGAGCTAAAAACACCAGATACTGGCATGCCACGATCCTACCTTTGAGGTTTTTTTTTTTTTTTTTTTTCTTTGCTTGGAAGGGCTGACTGTGGAGAGGACAGGGAATATGTCCCTAAGATCATCTTGATTTATGGAGGAGGACACCCAGAGGTTGAGCAAGAAGCAGCAGGGCAAGGACCCTGCAGGAATGGGAGATGGGAGACCCACCCTACCCTCCAATGCCACAGCTCCTTCCCGCTCCTAGCTGCCTGTGGTCGGGTGGCGGACAGCCCCTCGTTGCCTGTTATGGCCCCACAGGCAGATCAGGTGGAGAATCAATTTAAATGGCAAACTCTCATCCAGACAAAGAACTCCAGGTCTGAGCTGCACAGTGCCTGGCAGGGTCCCTGGAGATGAGGCCAATATTTGCTTTCTGACCAGTTGCCTAGCATCCAAGCATCTCCCATCTCTCTGGCAGGCTTCTTCTTCCAGAAGCTTTTCTCTATCCAGCCTCAACAAAAGGCAGTCACTGACTGGAGGGTCTGGAAAGAGAGCATTAGCAATTTCAGGCTTGAAAGAACTCCTCTAGAATGAGCTGAGATCCAAAAAAAAAAGAAAAATCTGTACGTTCACACAGGTCTGATGTGTGAAGCTGCTCCAGCCTGGGACCTCCACCTTGGGAGGGAAGTAGGGGTGGCAGTGTTTTATGATAGCCATCTGTGCTCCACCAAAACAACTTGGGGGCATCCCTCACTCTATAGACTCAAGTCACAGCAGGGTTGGTACCAGTACTCATAAGCCCAAAGCATCCAGATCAACTATCTTAGGCTGTGTCCATTTGGGAAGGTTTTTGGCTCCTGGGTTGCAGACTCCTCCAACAAGCCTTTACTATGTACCTACTATATGCCAGATTTAGATCTCACTTTTATCCTATAGTCTAGTAGGATAGACAGGCAAGTCAAATGGCAGATACAGAACAATGCTGGGGCAGGGTGGGGGCAAGTAAGAATAAGGGAGCCCTAACCTAGTCTTGGGAAGTCAAGGCAGGCTTCCTGGAGGAAGGGACATTTAAGAACAGCATGTGCAAAGGCCTGGAGTCTAGAAAGAAGAAAACTTATGGAGGGAGCAAGCACAGTGCTGACTGTAAGTAGACACCGAATACCACCCAATATTTGAATTTGGGGTGGTTTGCAAATGTCTATATGGCTCTCCCCAGATCTCAGCAAACCTTCTTCTAAATTTGTAATCACTTTTGTGTGGGGGACAGGGTGGGAAGGCTAGTAACACTCACTGAGCACCCAGGCCAATTACCCTGTATGATCTTAAGAATCCTCATTTATTTATTCATTCATTTGACAAACAGTTACTGAACACTTACTGTGTGCCAGTGTTCTAGGCATCAGAGTCTATAGCAGAAAGCAAAACAGACAAAAAACAAATTATCTGTCCTGCAGAGTTTTCACTTAAGCCATAAGGAGTAGAAGGGTAAACAAATATATAAGTGAAGCATACAGACTATCAGATGGAATCTGTGTTATGCAGAAAACAAAAGCAGGAAATGGGAGCAGGGATTTCTGGGGCTGGGGGATTACAATTTTAATTAGAGCGCTTAGGAAAGGGTTCATATTTGAGCAAATTTTTTTTTTTTTTTTTTGAGATGGAGTCTCACTCTGTTGCCCAGGCTGGAGTGCAGTGGTGCCATCTCAGCTGACTGCAACCTCCGCCTCCCGGGTTCAAGCAATTCTCCTGCCTCAGCCTCCTAAGTAGCTGGGATTACAGGTGCATGCCACCATGCCCAGCTAATTTTTGTATTTTTAGTAGAAACGGGGTTTCACCATGTTGGTCAGGCTGGTCTTCAACTCCTGGCCTCGTGATCTGCCCGCCTCAGCCTCCCAAAGTGCTGGTACTAAGACTTTATTTTGAGACCGAATCTCGCTCTGTCACTCAAGCTGGAATGTAGTCGTGTGATCTTGGCTCACTGCAACCTCCGCCTCCCAGGTTAAAGTGATTTTCTTGCCTCAGCCTCCTAAGTAGCTAAGATCACAGGCACTCACCACCATGCCTGGCTAATTTTTGTACTTTCAATGGAGCTGGGGTTTCACCCTGTTGGCCAGGCTGGTCTTAAACTCCTGACCTCAAGTGATTACAGGCATGAGCCACCACTCCCAGCCAAGCAAAGACTTTAATAAAGGGAATTAATCAGCCTGATGGATGTTGGCTGGGGGAGCCGTATTGGGGAAAATATTCCGGGCAGAGGGAACAACAAATGCAAAGACCCTGAGACAGGAGTGGGCCCGGTGTGTTCAGCAACAACAGGGAAGAGAGTCTGGCCAGGGCTGACGGGGCAGGAGATGGAAAAGGAGGTGAGATCAAATCTCACAGAGATGGCAGGCCGTTGTAGGCAAGCAGCTTTACTAGGCATGAAATGGGACACATCTGGCAAGTTTTGAGCAGAGCAGCAGCGTGTTACATTTGCTGGCTCTAATGTCAAGAATAGCGCAGGGGGCAGCAACAGAGAAAGTAGGAGGCCAGTAAGGAAGCAGCTCCTGGCAGCCAAAGCCTCAACATTGCCCTGGGCCACACTGCCAGCCTCCCTGGAGTCCAAGAGCCTCCTCGTCTCTCCGGGTGAATGAATCCAAGAAGCAGCCTCGTAGTCCAAAAATCTCACAGTGCCGTTGTGTAGCTCTCACAGGGTTTCCAGCACGGCCTCTGCGATTTCACCTGCAGGATCCTTCACCAGCACGTGACTTCAGGCCCGAATGGTAATGAAATCAGGTAGAGGAATGGTGCTTTCAACAAAAACGAAAACAAAACCTGTGACCGTGAAAACAACAGCCGCCTTCATTACAGTGCTGAGTGGCTCTGGCTTTGGAACCACACAGGCTGGGTTTAAATCCTGTTTCCTCATTTGTAAAATGAGATAACAATAGCTCCCAGTTCCATGGGAAGGATTTAGTGAGATAGTGTATGAGAAGTCCTTGACCACAGTGTGAGGCACAGGGAAAGTGCTCATTGGTGGTTAGTAAGAGATGGAGCAAGAGTGATGGCTACATAGGAGACTGAGACTCTTAGAAGGCGTGGACTTACCCCAGCCATGTCAGTTAGCATCAGCGTTAGCGACACCAAAGGATGTGCGGAGACTAATAGTGCAGTACCCACCCTGTGGCAATTGGATACCTCAATTAATCCTGCCTCAACCCTGCCACATAGATACATTGCATTTATTGTAGAGATATGATAATTGAAGCTCAGAGCAAAGAACTTTCCCAGGGTCAAACATCTACTAAGGCCGGGTGCGGTAATCCCAGCACTTTGGGAAGCTGAGGTCGGGAGTTCGAGACCAGCCTGAGCAACATGGAGAAACCCCATCTCTACCAAAAATACAAAATTACCTGGGTGTGGTGGTATATGCCTGTAATCCCAGCTACTTGGGAAGCTGAGGCAGGAGAATCACTTGAACCCGGAGGCAGAGGTTGCAGTGAACTGAGATCATGCCATTGCACTCCAGCCTGGGCAACAGAAGCAAAACTCCATATATATATCTACTAAGTGGGAATGTCAGGTCTACCTAATTGCAGAGACCAATACCTTCCGCCACCACAAACCCTGCTGTGGCCTCCACTCTGCAGCCTCAGGCCCAGCCCTAGATGGCACTCAGTTTGTGCCTCACTAACATCCACTTGGGACTTTTTTGAAAACCAAGCAATAACTTCTTCTGACTCTGATGGTGCTCTGTGGCCTGCCTGGATAATGGACTTCTCAGCAGCACTGTCCTCAGCATGACTGTGAACTCTTCATGTCCCTGTACCAAAATGGGACTATAGGTACACACCAGCACACACTCACATGTCCCTGTATCATGTCCTTGGCATGCCTGTGAACCCTTCATCTCCTGTCTTAGGGCTGCTATAACAAATTACCATGAAATGTGTGGCTTCAAAAAACAGAAATTTATTGTCTCACATTTTGGTGCCAGGAGTTCAAAATCGAGGTGTTGGCAGACTCATGCTTCCTCTGAAGGCTCTAAGGAAGATGTCTTCCTTGCCTCTTCCAGCTTCTGGTGGCTGCAGGAGTTCCTTGAGTTGTACAAGGCAGTATAACTGCGATTTTTCCCTCCATCGACACGTGGCCCATTTCTCTGTGTCCAAATATCCCTCTGTTTTCTCTTATAGAGATACCTGTTACTGAATTTAGAGCCCTTTCTAAATCCAGGATGATTTTGTCTCAAAATCCTTAACTAATTACATCTCTAAAGACCCTATTTTCAAGCCAAGCATGGTGACATGCACCTGTAATCCCAGCACTTTGGGAGTCTAAGGCAGGCAGATCTCTTGGGCCCAGGTGTTCAAGATCAACCTGGGCAACATAGCAAGACCTCATGTCTACAAAAACAAAAATTAGCTGGGTGTAGTAGCATGCACCTGTAGTCCCAGGTACTTGGAAGGCTGAGGCAAGTGGATCACTTGAGCCCAGGAGTTCAAGGTTGCAGTGAGCTGTGGTTGTACCACTGCACTCCAGCCTGGGCAACGCAGAGGAAGATCCTGTTCCCCCAAAAAATAAAAGAGGGAGAGAGAGACCTTAATTTTAAATAGGGTCACATTCCAAGGTCCCAGGTGGACATGAATTTTGAGGAGACACCATTAAACCCATTACAGCCCACCCTTTTGCCTACCAAAATTTCACATCCTTCCTACATGCAAGATACATTCACCCCGTACTAACATCCCCAGAAGTCTTAACCCATTCCAGTACCCATAACCTCTAAGTCTAAAATCTTGTCTAAATATCATCAACTCCCTGTAATCCCAGCACTCTGGGAGGCCAAGGCAGGTGGATCATGTGGTCAAGAGATCAAGACCATCCTGGTCAACATGGTGAAACCCTGTCTCTACTAAAAATACAAAACTTAGCTGTGTGTGGTGGTGCATGCCTGTAGTTCCCAGCTACTGGGGAGGCTGAGGCAAGAGAATCGCTTGAACCCAGGAGGAGGAGGTTACAGTGAGCTGAGATTGCACCATTGCACTCCAGACTGGGCAACAAGAGCAAAACTCTTGTCTCAGAAAATAATAATAATATAGCATCAGCTCAAAAAGCCCCAAATCTCATCACTGAATGAATGAGTTATGGGTGTGACTCTGGGTCTGATCCATCCTGGGGCAAAATTGATCTTAATCTGGCACCAAAGAAGAGTTCGGGGCTGCCTCCGTGGAGGCCAAGACTGGGCCTGTCCAAGGCAGGTTCCTTTTGCAGAGGTGTTGACAGGGCAGCACAGAGGGCTCCTCAGAACACTCACTGAGAAGCCCGGCTAGTACCTGTTCCCTGAGGGAGCTGAGCTGTGATCACCCACGGGCTTTCCTAGTCTGCTCATCACTCCTCCCATAACCACTTACATTTAAATAATTTGTACTTATGTCCTGACTCATTACAAAAATGATTTGAGGTAGAATTAGAGCAGGGACTCTCAGAGCTGGAAAGTACCAATTCCCAGCCTAATGCATGACTCATCCTGGCTCGGCTCTCCTCTGGCCTGGTCTAGAACACTGCCAGCAACAGAGAACTCCCTCCCACGTCAGCCCCACAGGGAGGGAGGCCAGGAGTGGAGCCCTCTGTGTGGGTTGCCCCCTGTTAAAATGGACTACCTGACCCTGGGAAGGGAGAGGGAGAAGGTACACACTGGCCCAGTTTGGTTTTGCTTTTGTGTATGGTTATTCCTATGAATGAAGATGTATGAGCAACTGTGGCTACCTGCATCTCTGGCTGTATGTGTCTTACATCTCATGCCTCAGGGTCCAGCAGTGAACCTTGGTTTCCAGAACAGAGGGCTACAGACAAGTGCAGTAGAGAACAAGTAAAATGCAACCAGAGCCACATGCCTTTAGGAGAGAGGGAGGGAGGGAAGCAGGAGAAGACCAGAAAGGATGCAGCTGCAGTTTCGTGTCTGGCCTCAGCCTGATTCCACAGGGGAACTCAGGGGCACGCATAGTGTTATGGTCTGAATGTTGTCCCCTTCCCCAAGATGTATATGTTGAAATCCTAACCCCCAATGTGAGGTATTGGGAGGTGGAAGCCTTTGGGAGGTGATTAGGTCATGAGGTGGAGCCATTGCAATTAGGATTATTACCCTTATAAAAGAGACTCCAGAGAGTTCCCTTTCCCGTTTACACCATGTGAGGATACAGCAAGAAGCTGCCGTTTAGGAACCAGGAAGCAGTCCCTCTTCGAAACTGCTGGTGCCTTGATGTTGGACTTCCCAGCCTCTAGAATTGTGGGCAGTAAATGTTTGTTGTTTAAGCCACACAGTCTAAGGTGCTTTTGTTATTGTAGCCTGAACGAACTGCAAGACAAATAGCATCCAAGACTGGATCCCTCCTCATACCCTGGAGATGAGGGAACTGAGTGGCTGTGAGCAGAGACCAGGGCCACTCTGAAACCACTCACCTCCCACCACAGGATCTGCCACTGCACTTCCACCCATCACCCACAAGCCACCATGCCAGCCTTCCACCAAGCCGGAAGCCGTCCAGGGGCCCAGCCAGGGCCACACAGCCGTGGCTTTTCCTAAGGCACTGAGAAGCTGGGAAACCTAGTAAGAGCCTCCGGGGTCCCCACTTTTAGTAAATTACAAGGAGGTGTTCAGCCTGCCCCGAACCTCGTAAAAGATGGATGGTGTAGTTGTATAACATCCACGGCTTTTTACGAACTTCACCTTTCCTTTAAAAGGCTGCTAACTTCAAAGAAAAAAAATCGCTCCAGGCATTCTGGTGGTTGTAATAAAATGCATTCCCCAGGAACATGAGTTCTGTCTCTGCCTTAGAGAAGAAGACAGGGTGGCCATGTGGGTGCCCACGTGCCTACTTCCTTGTGGGTGACAGGTTTTATCTCCCTGCAACTGATTTATGCTGAGGACTGACAGCCTGTGGCCATGACCTACTTTCCCTTTTACAATACAGCATCCAGGGCTCAGCAGGGCTGTCCCGCCTAAAGAAAACCAAGAGTACAGAAGCAGCGCTTGGTAAACGTGTGCACCGGAGGTTTCTCTTCACAATCTGCTTCATAAAATAAAATAAGTGTGTGTGTGTCTATGTGTGTGTGTCTGTTTATGTGTCTGTGTGTGTGTTTTCTGTAGAATGATGGGTTCTTTTTAAAGAACTAGCACCTCAAGTCATTTGACATTGGAATTTGAGACCTTCTCATTGTTATTGTGAAAGCAACGTCGGCCTACACAGCACGTGTGGCCTACATCCACCCAGCCTGATGCCGTTCAGAAAAAAAAACCAGTTGAAAGGCAGATGTGCAGACTTTCGTGGAGAAAATGCCTGAATGGCTGCTTATGCCGTGTGTGTGTGTGAATTTCCAATTCCATGACCTCAAGTGTCATTTCAGTTTTTAAATTCTAAAAAGAGTTCGTGTGTCTGTGAATTGGGTCAGATAGTAGAATTCATCTCAGGAGAGAGTGACACACACATGGTGGAGTAGTGCATGAGTTTTCTGTTGCTAGAGGGAAAACCTCCTAGGGCGTGAGGGCGCTGTCGTGCAGCCAGACAGTGCAGGCGTTGGAAGAGGAGGATTTGAGATTTAGGTGGAACCTCAACATAGGCTTTGGCTCAAGATGTCAAATCCTAGAATGTTAGAAGGAGCTTTGGGAATCATCTAGTGTAGCTGTCTTCAACTGATGAAGTTGATGGCCTACCCAGACCGCTGAGGGTATATGAGGACTCTTCAAGGGGTGCACAGACACAGAAAGTGGTAAAAGAATCCATTCCCAGATTGTCAGTTTCCACGTGGTCTCCAGGGCACGTGGCTGGAGTCTGCCAGGACAGGCCTTCTCAGGTCTCCCTTCCAAAGCCTCCTTCCACTTCACAAGTGAAAAACAGGCCTCACTCCCTCTAGGGGACATTGCTCTGAGGGGTGGGCATCTCCTGGTGCCCACCAAAGAGGCCATACAAGAACGCATCGCTCCAGAGGAAGAAGACCCCCAGGACAAAGCACTATACAAGCACCACTGAAGGGGGCAACCAGGTGCCAAGGACTCTGCATTACCTGTGTCCATCTCTCTCCTCTCTTAGCGTTCAGAAGTGGTCACAGAGATGCATATTAATGGACTTATTTGAATGGAAAAAATCAGACTTTTTGGCTGAAAAAGATTCTGAATTGGCTAATTGGTCTGACAATGAGGATGGCTTTGCCATTTAGGTTGTAGGATGGACGATTTACATAAACTCAACAAGCAAAATTTGCAGCCCTAAGTTGTAGTGAAAATATTTTTAAAGCACAAATACAAAACAAAGTATGTTAGATGCTGTTTTTAAATGTTTGAGGTGTGTCTTAGTTTTCTTAGGCTACCATACCATACCATACCATACCATTCCATACCATTCCATACCATACAATATCATACCAATCCATACCATACCTAGGCTGCCAACCACAGACTGGATGTCTTACCTACAGAAATTTATTTTCTCACAGATCTGGAGACTGGGAAGGTTAAGATCAAGGAAACATTTTGGCCAATTCATTTCCTGGTGAGGGCTCTTCTCCTGGCTTGCAGAGAGCCTCCTTCTCACTGTGTCCTTGCATGGCAGGGGAAGTTTGTCTCTCCCTCCTCTTATAAAGAAACTAATCCTATCGTGATAGTTCCACCCTCATGACCTAACCTAAACTTAATTATCCCCCAAGGGCCCCACCTCCAAATACCATCACTTCCAGAGCTAGGAATTCAACATATGACTTGAAGGGGAAGAGGCAAACATTCAGTTCATCCCAAGGTAGTTAATAGTGTTTCAGATTTATTTCAGGAGTGTGTTAGCATAAACTGTGAAGAGCCCTGATCAAGTATCTAACATGGTGCTGGAGATATCACAGACAATAAATATTTATTGGATAAAAAGAAAAGTAATGAATGAATATAGAGGAGAGGACAGAGGCTGCAGAGCACACTAGAGTTATTTTTAGAAAAAATAAGTGGCACTAGCCAGGCATGGTGGCTCACCCCTGTAATCCCAGATACTCAGGATGCTGAGATGGGAGTATCACTTGACTCCAGAGGTTCTAGACCAGCCTGGGAAACATAGCAAGAACCCCATCTCTACAAAAAATAAAATAAATAAATTAGCCAGGCATGGTGGTGCACACCTGTAGTCCTAGCTACTCAGGACACTGAGGTGGGAGGATCACTTGAGCCCAGGAGTTCAGGGCTGCAGTGAGCCACGATTGTGCCACTCTAGCCTTGGGGACAGAGGAAAATGGGGTCTCTTTAAAAAAAGTAACGCTTAATTGTACATTTAAAAACAGTTCAAATTGTACATTTAAATTGATGTGTTTTATCAAGATAAAAAAAACAAGTGGCAGAGTTGGATATCACCTAGGTGTCCTGACTCCTACCCCAGGCTCCCTGCTCACCCCCTCTCCATTGCTCATCTCAATTTTGAGCAAACATTGTTTTGCTGGCAGAGTGATGCCAGCAAAGCACAAGACCCCACTGTTGAAAAATGCTAAAGCAAGACTTGATCCTAACCAGAGAAGCAAGCTGGGAAGCCACACCTCTGCCCAGACCTATTTCTCTAGGCCTGAGAAATAATGGGGTCAGGGGGCAGTTCCAGGACCCTGATCACAGTGCCTAAGGGGACCTATCAGGCCTGGATCTGATGGGTCTCAAACTCAGCACCTAAGGGTCAGTTTGGAGGTGGGGATCAGCAGTGGTGGCCCATCAAGTCTGGGATGGGACTTCAGCAAGTGCCTTGGGGACAGGGCAACAGGGTCCAGCCATGAGGAGAGAAAGCTGGCACAAGCTGGGGCAACCAGACACCCTAGGACCCAGACCCCATTCTTCAGAGGGCCCCATTCTGGCCCCCATCCAGCCATGCACCTGTGTAGAGTGAGAAGTCCTTGAGCCATGCCCATGAGCATAGACCCTTCCCCAGACCAGACTCCAGGTACCCACAATCTGGAATTCCCTCCCCAAGGGTTACCAACTCCCACAGACATTAGGACTAGGCCTGGGAGGCATGGGGATACATTTACTCTGAAAGGCAAGGAAGATGAACACCTAGCCAGCTAATGCCATGTCCTGACCCTGATAGGGAGAAGGTGCCTGGTGCCACTCCTCTCCCCTCATGCTGGGCAGCATAGTTAGCACACAGGTTGACATTTGTTCCTGGGACAACTCCTCTGTCCAGCTCTTTGCACCTCGACGCTCAGCTCCCTAAGGACAAGAGAGCCCTGTCTTAGGCTTTCAAAGCTGGGCAGCTCATTAGTTCTTCCTCTGTATAACAGAAAAAGGTTCTCTGTTTCTCTCTCCCAAGCACAAGACACAAGCGATATATTCCTGCAAAGTCATTCACAAATCAATAATTTTTAAATCAATAATTGTTTTAAAGACTCCTATACTGAAACCATATAGAACATATTTTCTTTTTTGAGACGGAGTCTCGCTCTGTCACCCAGGCTGGAGTGCAGTAGCCGGATCTCGGCTCACTGCAAGCTCCGCCTCCCGGGTTCACGCCATTCTCCGTTGAACATCACCTAGGAGTGGGAACCTCAGCATTAACGCCAACCCAGCATTAACCTCGCGCAGATGGACCTGCCTCCTTGGGAGGAAGTGCAACCTCATCTTCTCATGGGCTTTGCTTTCTTCCTTCTTCCTGGAGAAAGTTGCATCTTCTCTTACCCCTCTTCTTACCTCCTTCACACTGTGTGTGATAGCTTACATAACACTGACCCCATTATTTTATTTGGTACATATAGTCATAATTATCCCCATTTTACAGCAAGGAAAACAGAGGCTTATGGAGAAGACTTGGGTTCTCCCAGATCCCCAAGCTGAGGAAGTGGCAGAGCTGAGCTGGAAATCCAGCCCCCTGGGTCCACACCCCTGCTCTGTACCTTCACACCACTTGCCTCTGGTTCTGCCGCCAGAGTGAGCAGTGACCAACACAAAAGGGGTGGCAGGTGGGCTCTGGCTGGTGGGCAGGTCACCTTTCTTTTCTCCTGGATATTTCATTACTTGTCACTGAGCATCAGCTTCTGCCAAAGAGCGACAATCTCACCAGAGCAACTTCTGAGCCCAGCAAAGTAGAGGCTCCAATACATATTGAGTTAATATAGCAGAAGTCAGAGCCCACAGCTGGCTTCTATCACTTTAGAGTGGCCAGCTGCCAGCTTTCAGCCCCATGGGGGCTTCTGACCATTTATGAGGCAGAGTGGAGGGTAGTCCTGTGCCTCACCCCAGAAAATGAATCATTCAATGCCAAGCCCGTGTGTGTACATCAGACTTTCAAGAAACAGCAGGGGTCTCGCCTGGGATGCAGGGGAGGGAACAGATGTCCTGCACAACCATCTTTGGCTGCCTGGCACAGCCCACAGGCCCCATCTGGGCTCCAGAATCCCAGAATCAGGGCAGCTCAGGTCTGGAAAGCACCTTCAAGGTCATATAGTTCAAATGCCCATCAAAGGTTAGAATCCCACCAGTGGTCACCTACTCTCCACTTGAATGTGTTGGTTGATAGGGAGTTCACTCCCTCCAGGAGTATCCAGGGCTGGAAAGTCCCCTGAGAAGCATCTAATCTGATTCGCTCATTGTACAGATGGAGACATGCTCAAAACTGGAAAAGCAGCTTGTTCCAAGGTCAGCGAGCTAGACCAGCAACAAGGAGACATCTATTGGCTCCCACGCGTCCCATGCTCTGGCCATATTTCAATTCCCGAAATGAGCTGTGCTGTTTCACATCTCCATGTGTGTGCTCACCCTGTTCCTCTCCTAGAATGTTCTTCACACTGTATCTTCCCTCTCCCTTTTGCATGGAAAAACACACCTGCCTTTCAAGGTCCAGCTCAGGCATTTTCTCTTCCCTGAAATCTTGCCTAAATGTCCTCCCACAGGTGGAAATACTTCCCCTCCTCTCTGCCCTGCATGTAGCCTGTGCAGACATCGGCTAGGGCATTTGTCACCCTGGATTCTACCTGTCTCCATACTCAGACCACATTCCTCATGTCTGTCCTCAGACCCTTCCCCAGGTCTCAGCACAGTAGTATTTGTTGAATAAACACACAGTGATTGAACGAATGAACCCTGGATAAGCCAGGAAGGCTATTTGTAATTTCCGTAGGGCTTATCAGCTCTGTTTCATTTTCATTCCACTTTCCCCCCGCCTTTCTTATCCCCTCCTCCATCTCAGCTCTCCTCTTGCTTGGTGCACCTCTTTCCATCTCAGAGAAGCTAGGCGATTTGTCCAAACCACACCACTTTAAACAGTCTCTCGTGTTCCTGTATTTCCAGTTTCAAGGGAAATTTCAACGCTGGTTGTGCCCACTTCCTGAATGGCTCCTCCTCTGGATGAAACTTCTCAGTCTCTGCCTAACTTGCTAAGTGTATCTGGGTACCTTTCTCTTCCCCACCCTCAGCTCAGGATCCCCATGCAAGTGTCTTGGCTTCTGCCTTAGCGGCTCTGAGATCCAGCTCCTGGAGGATAGGGAGGAATGTGAAATGCAGGTGTGTCACCTTTGTGTCCTTGTTTCTTCCTGGAAGGATGGAGGCACAAGGCTGGGTGGGAGGAATGGAAAGAGCTGGTGGATCCAACAGGCCTTGGCTCCAGTACAGGGAAGGATAGTGGAAGTACATGTAGATTGTAACTGGCAGGAGGCTGATGTCAACATTTGACTCCAGCTCATTCGCACGTTATGCAACCTGGCTGAGTTGTCACCCATGCTCTCTCCTGAGCGAGACACAATCACTCTCACAGGCCAGAGGTTTTCAGACTGACTTGACTTCTCGTTGGGATGGTGGGTGCTACACACTTATGAGTGGGAGACATATTGTGTAGTTATCATGTGTCTCATGGATGTCACACACTCACATCACATGGACGTTCCATGCACACGTGGATGTGACACACACTCGCGCAGATGGGCCTGCCTCCTTGGGAGGACCTGCACCCTCATCTTCTCATGGCCTTTGCTTTCTTCCTTCTTCCTGGAGAAAGTTGCATCTTCTCTTACCTCCCTTCTTTTTTTTTTTTTTTTCAATTGTGATAACATTTACATCGCAAAAAATTCACCATCCTTTTTCAAGTGTTCGATTCAGTAGCCCATAGCATATTCACAGTGTTCTGCAACCATCACCACTGTCTAGTTCCAGAGCATTTTATCATCCCAAAAGGAGACTTCATACCCGTTAAGCTCTCATTCTATCTGGGTTTTGAAATGACACCCAAATAATAGGACAGCATGGCGGGCTTTCTAGCTCTGTCCAAGTGCTGACAACAACACTAAGAGTGCCTCGGAGGAGAAAAGCAAAGACCCCATGTGGAGTATACTGTCCCTGTCATCTCTGTAGATTCCTTCAAGTCCCTGTTCAAAGTTCCTACCTACCTACTGGACCCCATCCTCGTTTGGATGACTTTATGTTTGTGGGGCATTGTTAATTACTCACATTTACTAACTTCTGACTAGATGCCAGGTACTGTTCTAAGCACTTTACATATACTAACACTAACAAAAAACATGCGAAGAAGTTACTGTTATCATCCCCATTTACAGATGAGAAAACAGACTCAGAAATGTTAGTAACTTATTCCAATCACGCAGACAGTAAATGGCAGAGCTGGGATCAATATCTTGCCTCCCTGTACAGGACATTGTACTGAACCATCCCCTGTTGATGCACTCTTGGATTGTTTTCAGTTTCTTGCTATAACAAACATTACCACAGCACAGGCTTGGTTTTCAACATATGCAACTATTTCTCCAGGATTGCTGAATCAAAGCCATCAAGCGTTTTTCATTTTGATAGAATGCTGATCTGCCCTCCCAAAAAGGCTGACCTGTTCATACTCAGAAGGTGCCTTTTCTATACCAGGTCTCCCATTAAGAGCAGCAGAGATGGGAGTGGGTGGAGAGACAACAGCATCTATCAGCTCCCCATCAGACTCTGTCCAGGGGACTGGGCACTCAGTCTGGCAGCATTCTCTGTAGAGTTACTCCTTCTCCCAAGGAGGGAAGGCATTGGATCACTCCCTACCGCCAACAGTACCTGATACTTATAGCTTTGCCCACCTATCCCCCAAATCGTGTCTGGCCAATGGGTATAGGGCAGCATGATCTGAAGTCCCCACTAATAACTGAGCAACTGCAGGCCTCTTCTGCAACCCCAGCTTCCAACACTGTCAAGCACTGATGCAAATGCCCATATCATAAGTCATGAGGATTAAATGAAACAAGGTGTGTGTCCATTTCCTCCTTGCCTCGTTGAATGGCAGTGAGAATTCAATAAAATGACTCAAAGGAGACACTTAACAAAGGCTAGTTTCCTCCCCTCCTCCCCGTTTCAGCATGCATGCATTCATTCATTTATTCATACTTTCGGTATTTATCCAGCTCTTCCTTCTAGTTGGGTCCGTATTCTTGCTCCCTATATTTTAGTCAGTTTGTTGATCGACACACTTCCACCTTCTCTGAGAGCAACATCACTTTACCTTTCTGCTCTTGATCTCGCTCCTCTGACCACTCTCCTCCCCTCCCTGCCAGCTTCTGCTCCCCCAAAGCCCACTAAGTTCCTTAGCACAGCCCATAGTTTTTGGAAACAGATGTGGCATCTCTGCACATTCAGGTGCCACAGCTGGAGATTACCAATAATCATCATATTTTGTATCTGGCCTCATGAATAATTCAAAGCCCAGAAAGCAAGTGCATAATAATTAACACAAGACAGAGGGAGAACGCCAATTCTATCACAGCCCCATTGGTTTTATGATAGGATTTGCCAAGCTTACGTGCACAACACCTGACCCCGTGTTCTTGGCTTGCATTTGAAGTTGTTTTCCATATTGAGACAGCCTATCCAAGCCTCATGTATTCCACAACAAGAGCCCTTTCCCAGAAGCTGGTCTATTAGTAAAATCCTTGAAAAGAAATCAAATGGAGGTGCCTGCAGATCCCTGTCCTTTCTAATGTCATGTACAAAAATCTGGTGTCTGTGACCAGCACTTCATTGCCCTTTGACTTATTATCTTCCCAGCAAACTCTGTCCCTCTAAGACAGAGTCTAGGTCTCTACTATCTGTGATCCCAGCCCCACCTAGGTCCTAGCAAAGCTTCTGGCATGGAGGAGGCTTCTAGTAAGATTTGGGGTGCTGCATTCACTTGCACTGTCTTCTCTGCAATACTGCCACCCCATTTCTGAGACAGCCCTAACACTTCCTTTTCAGGCTCCTTTGTCTCAAAGCTCTTTGGCTTGATACCAAATATTCTGTAAGGAAATATTTAAATGCACCAGTCAGATTTCCTTTTTGAAGCCATGCTGGAACTCCTTTCACAAAGTACACTGATTAATTTGGTTGATAACCTGAAATGTTTGGACGCTTGTTAACTTTTCCTTTAAAAATAACTAATCTGCTCTTAAGGGACATACATTAGAAAAGGGGGGCCAGGCGCGGTGGCTCACACCTATAATCCCAACACTTTGGGAGGCCGAGGTGGGCGGATCATTTGAGGTCAGGAGTTTGAGACCAGCCTGGCCAACGTGGTAAAATGCTGTCCCTACTAAAAATACAAAAATTAGCCAGGCATAGTTGTGCACATCTGTAATCCCAGGTACTCTGGAGGCTGAGGCAAGAGAATCACTTGAACCCGGGAGGCAGAGGTTGCAGTGAGCCAAGATCACGCCACTGCACTCCAGACTAGCAACAGAGAGAGACTCCTTCCCCCCTGCAAAAAAAAGAAAAGAAAAGAAAAAGGAAAAAAGAAAAGAAAAGAAAAGGGGAAAGGGGTTGGTTGTATGTGTTTTGGTTCAGTTCTGTGAGAACAGGTTGGCATCTAAAATAGAGCTAATTAGGGCTTTTAGTATATCAAAGCGTTTTTCTGAACGTGGCTCTCTGGTGAGACTCTGATTTCCTAGGATGACCCTGGCTCCCTGATGTGAACCTGATTCCCTAGTGATAACACGGCTACCTGGTAAGAAACTGGGGTTCTGGTTAGAATTGTTTTCCCTTGTGTGATCCTGGGTTCCTGATGTGAACTGGCTATCTAGTATAGACTAGGTGGTCAGGAAAAGTTTGTTGTAGGAATGAATGAATGACTGATTGATTGGCTGATTGATTGAGTACTGCTAGACTGTAGTTTTATTGGATAATATTTTGCACAAGATGCTCTCTCTTAAGAAACATATAAATCTATTGACTAGATTACAAATCCCCATGCTACAAACATTCCTGTTTATTTATGTGAACAGCAGGCCAGCATTAAGCCAGGGGAGTGGAGAAAGCTCTTGTTGGAGCAAAGGAAAGAGACAAATATCCTCTCAATTGCTTTGCTTAATTCTATTTTTAAGAAACAGCTTTATTGAGATATAATTTGCATGCTAATTCACCCATTTAAAGTGTGCCATTCGATGTTTTGTAGTAACATACACAAAGATATGCATCTATCACAGTAAGAGAATTTTAGAACAACCCCCTGCTAACTAAACCCATACTCATTACTGTCACTGCCCATTCTCCCCAGCCCTAAATATTCATTAATCTACTTTCTGTCTCCGTAGATTTGCGTCTTCTGGACATTTCCTATAAGTAGAATCATGCAACCTGTGACCTTTTGTGTCTGACTTATTTCACTTATAATGTTTTCAAGGTCCATCCATGTTGTAGCATATATCAGTACTTCATTTTTCATTGTTAAATAATATTTCACTGTATGGATATATCACATCTTATTTAACTGTTCATTCAGTTTTGTTGCTTAACTGTTGCTGGGGTGGATGGAAAGCCATGAATTGTGACTAAAGACACAAGAATTCCCCCAGTCACCATGTTCCATTTTAACTACAGAAAGCATCCCAGGTATCAAGCCACCATACTCTCTCTTTGTTGCATTACAGAGAACCCACCTAATCCTGGGGAATAGTTAAGCTTCCAGGATAGCCTTCCCAAACACACTCAATTCAAAATAGAGCCCTGAACCATGATGGGAGGACCACAGAAGGCAGTGACAATAAGAAAATGCAAATCAATCAAAGGTGAAGTATAAATGATCAATAGCTGTGAATGGTTTAAATAAACATCTGTCGGGCTAGCAGGGGAATCTGACCACCATTTATAACTTTGTTTTCATGAAGAAACTAAATCTAAATTCTAAATAATTACCTTTAAGATGACCTTTCAGAAAGAAAAAAAAGTATCTTATGATTTTCCTGTACAACGAATGCATTTTAAAGCTTACACAAAAATTAAATTATTCAGTCTAAAAAAGCCCAATAAGAAAATTCTTCATAATGCACATTACAGCTGTTTCATGAAGTCAGATCTAGAAGAAGTGAATTCATTTCACTGGGTCCTCTTTAAAATAAGCGTCTTAAACAACTTTTTTGTTGTTGTTGTTGTTGTTGCCAGTGCCAGATAGGAGCAGAACTTAGAAGCCTAAAATCTTTACACAAACTCTCATCAGTTAGATTTCTTATTATTCTGAGGTCAGTTGAAGATAAACTCAAATGGTCAAGTCAGTCAGGAAACAAAAAGAACAGTCATATTGGTTCCTGATCCTTAAAGATTCTACCTCTTTTGCTTGGGGTAAAAATGTTTTCTGTCATTGTTTCTGAAAGCCAAATCATTTGCTGGATTTTTAATTTTTTATTTTTTGGTAATATGGAAGGGTATTTGAACATTCACAGGCACCCCAGAATGGCAGAGTTGTTCCTCAGATGTAGGAAACAGAAACCCAGAGTGTGAAAGCGACTTGGCCCAGATCTCATTTGGGTTTACAGCAGAGCCAGGTCTAGAACTGGCTTCTAGAATGAGAGAATTGAAGCCATTGTCCACTCCAGGGGTCTGCCTACACCTGGAATTCTTTTTTTCTTCTTCTTCTTCTTTTTCTTTATTTTTTTTTTTTGAGACAAGTTCTCACTCTGTTGCCCAGGCTAGAGTGCATTGGCATAAGTCAGCTCAGCTCACTGCAAACTTTTCCTCCTGGGTTCAAGTGATCCCTTCACCTCAGCCTCCAGAGTAGCTGGGACTACAGGCGTGCACCACCATGCCCAGTTAATTTTTGAATTTTTTGTTTTTAGAGACAAGATATCATCATATTACCCAGCCTGGTCTCAAACTCCTCGGCCCCCCAAAGTGCTGGGATTACAGGCATGAGCCACAGCACCCGGCCCTATGCCTGGAATTCTTTAAGCATCTCATGGGGGATAGTAACACGCTTCTACAGAGGAGAGTACTAGAAAGGTGGAGGAAGTGGAGAGATGGAGACACGAGATCAATAGCATGTGTTGACTAGGAATTAGGCTGGTGCTTTGTACACATTAGCTTATTTAATCTTCAAAAAATTCTACCCAGTAAATATATATTTTTTTTTCCATAGATAAAGACACTGAAACCTAGAAAAATTAAATGAATTGACCAAGGTCATACAGATGCTATAATAGTTAGGAGATCCAGGATTTGGACCCAAAGCCTCAAGGCCCCTGTCCTTTCCAGGTGTATTCACTTCTCCCAAGGGGCTGGAAACCACGTCAGTGGGGAAATGGGGATGTTTAGCAAGGAGAAAGGAGACTCTCGGGGTCTGACAGTGGCCTTCACACTTTTTTAGAGCTCTCAGAGGCAAAAGGGGCCACTGTGCAAGAACTGCTGGAAGTATATTTCACGTCAATAGAAGGAAGACCTTTCCAACAGCTGTTTTCTGTGTAGCACAGGATGCTTTGTGAGGTAGCCAGCTCCCTATCCCTGGAGGCATGTAAACACAGTCTCAAAGATCAGTTGGGGAGGCCAGGGGTGGGGCAAAGGCTCTGGTCTCTATTCTAGAGTTAAACTAGGAGATCTCTTCATGTCTCTTCCACTAACAGTGCCACATGAGACATTAGCAGGACTGTTAGACGTTAGCAGCGGTAGTCAAGAAAATGGTGTTCCTTTGTCATGACAGTAATTTTTTAAATACTGCTTTTTACTGATTGAATATTTCCCCTGGAGACTTAACCCCCATGGGACATCTGCACTGTTCTGTGGGTCCTCTGGCAGGGAACAGTGTGGCGTGCCCATGACCCTGCTCCGCAGAGCCCAGAGGACCCTGAGAACATCCTGGGAATGAACAAATGGTTTGCATGATTTAGCAAGTCAGAGACTTAACTAGGCTCAACAGAAACAACGGTTTTCTCTAACATAGACCACCCAGGGCCCTTCAAAAGGAACTTGTGTGCCCACTCCGGTAGTGGGATTTTATGCAAGCCAAAATACCCACGCCATTTGAACCGCCGAACCTTTTCCCTCATATCTGATAATACCCATAGCACCTCAGAAGACCCCAGAGTCCCTCAGGACACAGTTTGGGAAATGCAGGGGCTTAAGACTATGGGCTTTAAAGGCAGAAGGACTCAGGTTCAATTTTTGGTTTTCTCATTTGCTGGTCTGAGCTTCGGTATTCTCATCTATGAAGCGGAGACAGCAATGACTGTCATAGGGTTGTTGGAAGGCTTCAAGGAGTTAATGAATATAACATGCTGAGAGTGGACCTGATGTCTACCAAGGAGGCAGGAAATATGTATTGGGGCTGTTATTTATTACCTCATAGGCATTAAGTGTATTACTTCATCAGGTCATTGTGAAGATTAAATGAAGTAAGATATGAAGTAATGTGTATAAAGTGTTTGGCATCAAGGGGGACTGCCTTCTGAAGGCTGGTTTGCCTTTCTGCCTCTTCTCTCTGGGCACTAGTAGCTAGCTAGTAGCAGATTTCCTGTGCCGGGAAGCCATCAACTACTTAGAATATGGAACATTTCCCATCTGCTTGTGGCTGTTCTGGAGAAGGTGACATTCTAAGCTTCATCAGGCCTTGGAGTTTTTAAGTAATTGAAGCGCTAAGAATCTGAAGTGACTCACCCTATGCTGTTTATTCTGGTCTCGTTTGCACAAAAGAAAGGAAAATCACCAGCTCTCACCACCCACTGCAAAATGTTAGAGATCAGAATAACCGGAGAAAATACCAAAAATAATTCACCCAGCCCAGTCCAGTTCTCCCTTCCACGGGCGCGGTTGGAAAACACGGGTGGCAGATCCTGAGTCATCAAATACAGTAGCCCCCTGCAGTTATCACTGTGTCCCCTGAAGAGGTGAAGTGATGAGGAGAGGAGAGTGGAGGGAGGGAGGAGGGAGGAGAGATGCCCCGAGCAACAACCTGATCGGATTTACCATCCCTGCTAGAGGCAAAAAGGAAAATGGGTTTTTAAGTCCACTGTCACTGACTGAACACCTACTGTGTGTGAGGCACACTGCTGCCACAAACCATAGGATAGAATCATGCTCCTGCTCCCACCCCCAACCTAGCAGTGCTCGACTTATAATAATGATAAGAATGATAATGGATGCTCCCACGTAATAGGCATCTACTATGAACCAGGTACAATCTTTGGCATATTCTCTTCTGCATCTCTATTGCAGTCCTTCAAGGCAGGAGTTACTACCCACCTCTTAGGGAAGGGGAAGCGGAGACTTATTCACCCAACAGACTTTGAGTTCCACTGTGCCAGGCACTGGGCTCGACTTGAGAATGCTCAGATGAATGGAACACAGGCTGTCAGCTGAGCAGAACAGTCAGAGGGCTTTCCCAAAAGCAGGAGGAAGCACGTGTTGAGCCCAATTCTCTGCACCCCAGACCTGGGCCTGCCCCACAGCATCAGGAAGCCACTTCCAGCCCAGCCCCAGCCAGGCTTCTAGATTCCCAGGGATGGGATGTGAACTTCACTCTGAGGCAGCCGTTGCACTGCAGAGGGGCAGACTGAGAACACAGCCCACGGTTCTGTGCCAGAGTCAACAGCACGGCCAATTTATTTTAAATAAAAACATTTAAAAGCATGAATTGCATTACGTAGCAAAGAAGACCTTGTCTTTGCCATTACGGGAGGTTTTGCTGCAGAAATTACCATACTACTATACAGAAATATCACAGGGCTGGGTTACCCCAAAAGGGCTTCTGTGCACAGTGTGGAATGCCAGACAGAGCTGGACCTGTCATTTTGGGTCCCTTTTCTCAAGACCCAGAAGGGAGCTGCTACTTAGCACACCCATGAGCCAGAAGGAGAGCCTCACTGCTCTAAAAGTCTCCGCAGTGAAAGAGAAAAGAAGAAACAGGCATGGAGTACCTACCATGTACACTTAACCTGCATTATTTCATTTAATCCTCCCAGGCTTACAAGGTGATGCCGTTATCTCTGATTTATAGAGAAGAAACCTGAAGTTCAAACAGGACAAGCCCAGGGTCACCAGGATGAGAGGGAACCTGAATTCAGCTCTGTCTGGATTTGGTCTGGGCTCTTTCCACAACCCAAGCTGTCAGTTCCTTTCTTTAGTTTAAAGGTGCTACTCCAGGGGAATGGTAGACACAGAATGTTTAAAGGCGTTCAGCACAGCCTATGGGAAATGGCAAGGATTCAAGAGCCAAAGACTCAGGCTCTGGGCTGGCTCAGCCATAACAAGTGTCGTGATGGGAACTAGACTACGCAATCGTGCAGAGCCTCATCTGCAAAATGGGTGTGTGCATGTGTGTTTGTGTGTGTGTGCCTTTCACAAATATACAAAAGCAAATCACACCATCACGATTCTCTTCTGCCTTTGAAGGAAGGTCTCCTGCAGAGAGAAGTTCAGCCTTACATCCCTGAGAGCTTCCCAGAAACCACTGAACTTTTGTAGCTCTCTCTCGCCACCCTTCATATCCCACATCCATTTGGGGTAACCATCTGTCAAAAGGAAATGCCTTTAGGGAACAGTGCCTTTTGCTGTCCAAGAGCAGGGGCTCTCATCACACTAAGCCAAAGTCTTGACTTTGCTCTCTCCAGTGCAAAGGCACTGAATGCTAGCTGGGAGCTTTCCAGAGGCTCCAGAACGGAATCGGCCTCTACGTCTTTCCAATTGTTTATGGATAAGATATGGGCATTTGGTCAGTGAATGCACTTACATTGTGTGTGTGTGTGTGTGTGTGTGTGTGTGTGTGTGTAGTAATATATACAGTCTCCTGAAAGATTGTGTCTACATTATATTTTGTTCACTCAAACTATCCTTTAATTTACTGTAACATTCAAGCCTGCAGAAACACACAAATTAGCAATTACAAATATTCTGACAGTCACTGGGCGTTCCTCCCTCTCCCTAACCCTCCACATCCAATTAATTTTCAAGACCTGTAGCTACTGATTTACCACCTAAATCTCCCTCCCCACTGCCTCCCTCTCCCTATGGCCACCCCCTCATTGTTTCTCACCTTAATTGTTCAAACAACCCCCTGACTGGTTCTCTCTTTGCTCACCCACGCTGTCAATTGAACCACCCACCGTCTCACTTCCACTCTGCAGCCAGAGTGATCTTCATTAAAGTCTAATTCTGTCATGATCCTGTCTTCTTTAAAACCCTCTTGGGGTTCCCCATCACCTTTTGAATAAAATGAAAACCCCACCACATGGCATCTGTAGTCCCTGATGATTCCAGCCATTCGCCACTCAGTTCTTCCCTCCCCCAAGCGTAGCACCCTTATGCCAGGCCACACTTTGGGGTGGCTCCTTGAAACCACCATGCTCTCAATGTCAATGTCTCCCCTTCAAGTCTTTGCAAACTCTGCTTGGAGCAGCTTCCTGTCCCTTCCTTGCCTAACACCTCCTTGACATTCAGGACATCTTATCTTCTCAGTCCACTTCAGTATGCTCTGTGCTGATTAGCCCTGAAAGCCTCTGCTCGCTCCAGACAGCAGGAGTTGATCGGTTTCTCTCCCCTTCCAGACTGTGGGCCACTTGCAAACTGCCTTCCATCTCAGCATCTGTAGAGCACAGCCAGTTGAATGAATGGATTATCCCTCATATGGTTTTGTTAATGTATCACTCTCTAGATGACGTTAGAGTTTTTGCTTAGACATCATGACACATTTGTTAGGTTGACGCACCAACCTAATCATGATAGAAGCTGAGGACAGAGAAACTGAAACTACTGCCAATCAACGGTCAATCAAAAGTGAAGGTCACTTGTCTCCTGAAATTATCATGTGATTCAATAAGAAAATAGGAATAGTTTATGCAACTTTAGTGTATATTTGACTTTTAGGTCATTGGATTAAGTGCTGTAGAACGAAGTTTAATTGAAAGGACATTTTTTTAAAATCACTAGAAAAGTCAAATGTATATTTAAAACATTTGAGAAAATACATTTAAAAGACGGTTCATAATTCCAGAAAAAAACCTAACCACTAATATACTGGTTTAATTTCTTTCAGGCTTTTTGCTCTGTCTAGGCTTAATGTTTTAGATTTTTTAAATATCAGTTTTAGATTATTCTCTGTGTATCATTTTGCAAGCCACTTTCTTCCTTTATAACATTAACATTTCCACGGTATTACATACACATAATTCAATGACTACATAAAACTCCATTGTGTGGATGTTTCACAAATTGCATCTCATTCTTCTACTGTCAGATATTTAAATTCTTGCTACTACTTCTTTATCCTGGATAGTGCTGGGATACATAATTTCAAGACTTTTTAGGATAGATTCCCAAAAGCATAATTACTGAACAGGAACATTTTTAAGGCGTTTGATAGGTGCCATCTGTTTTCCAATCATTGCCCAAATTTACCCTCTCCCCAGAATCATATGAGAATCCCCATTTCACCATACCTTTCCCCACATGCAATCTATTCTATTTTGACTGGTGAGAGATCATTTCACACTGTTTTGCTTTTCATTTTGGATGAAGAGTGTGAGACCAAGCATCTTCCGTATGTTTACTTACTCAGTGTATTGCCTCATTTGTGAATTGCGACAGGGTTTCATCTTCATGTATAGGGAAGCCTCTTAGTAGAGAAAGTGAACAGGAGCCAGACACAAGAATTCAACCCTTGCCTCCTTTTGCCAACTGTTTGACTCTGGGTGTATGTCTGTAGCTCCTGAGTTTCTGTTCCCCGGTCTGTGAAATTGGGCTCCTAATCCCTTCCTTGCAAGTCTGTTGGGAGGATTAAGAAGGTGGCTACTTTCACCCACCTAGCACAGCAGCTGGCATGCAGCAGACAAGCAATTTTAGTTTCCTTCTTCTTGAGCCCTGCGGTTTCTGTCATTCCCTCCAGGTGACCCCTTAGGTCCCTGCGACTCTGGGATCAACAGCATTGGCATCACCTGGGAACTTGTTTTAAAGGCAGAGTTTCAGGCCACCGCAGACCTATCACATCAGAATCTGCATTTCAACAAGATCTCCAAGTAGCTCATATGTACAATAAAGTTTGAGGCGCTCTGATTTAGGCTTTGAGATTGAAGGTGATGGTATGCTTCCCAGGTACAATAACTAGCACCAACTGAAGGATAAAGGGGTAGATTTAGGAGCCTGGTGCCAGGGAGCTCTAATGTACCACCGCCATCTACACATACACAATGCCTGCCAGCCCCATAGGACAGAGAGGATGAACAGATTCACCTATTCCCTTAGAAGTCAGCCCAGGAGAGTGCAGCCACTGAGAAGTCAGCCTTCAGACCATCAGCCCAATGTTGTATTATACGTCTGAAAAAGAGGAGCGTCTTGGGGAGGAGACAGCCAAGGGTACAAGTAAGAGGGTGTAGTCTTGGCGGGATGTATCACCTGACCCCGTATCATGCTGACATTTTAATTTATTGCTGGGTCCCTGGAGCTGCTGGCAGAGGCCTCATGGGAGCCAGGGATGTTTCTGAGCTTGGATAGCAGGCCTTTTGCCATTTAGGTCCCAGTCATTGTGCATGCCATGCTTACCCTGGGCATGAGAGATGGACAAGAACTTGACCCTGCACTTGGCAGAACAACAGCCAGGTGGGCTCAGGGAGGTGTGCACATTTTCCCATCAAGGATCACCTGTCACATAGGCTCAGCCCCCCTCAGAAAGAATAGCAGCAGCACACTGTCCTCTGGGTGTCATATCTCCAGGTTATTGATCATATCTTGTTATTCTTTTAACTTGTGAGAATGCCCAGAGGGACCAGGGAGAGAATCTGTATTCCAGGGCTTGGACCTCTTACCTATCCTGTCTCATTAAGCCTTCCATCAACCTTCTGATGAGTAATCCCATTTTCCAGAGATACAAACTAAGAATCAGTGAGATTGGCAGCTGGAACACCCAGCCTGAGTGGAAAGAAGGGGAAAGGGGGAAAGAAGGGGAGCTCATCAGCTCCACAGAGCTCTTATCATTCACCCAGTTGGCAGATCAGAAAGCTAAAGTTGAAACATTTAAGATACTTAGAGACCCCAGGATGACGGTAACGGGACTTGAACTAGGGACTAAGCCATCAGAAACCTAGGTCATGGTCTTTCAGTTAAGCCATGCTATAACCACTGAGCTCCACTCCCAGGCCTATCTCATCACTGTTGCAAGGCCCAGCTTCCAACGGCTAAAAGAACAGGCCCATGATAACTCTGACAGTTCTGGCCCTTAGCACACTCACTGCTGAACCCATCATCATTTCCTTCCCTTCCCTGAAACTGCCAGCCCCTCTTATTCCTACAAGCTCATTTTCAGAGCCTTCAGATTTGCAGACCTCCTGGGCTTGCTTCTGGTCTTTCCAAGCAAAGTTTTTTTCCACCTTCAGTTCTTAGGACCAGTCTATGCCCACCTCCTGGCCCTGGCAGCCAGAGAAATCTTCCCAAATTAATGTGCATTGGAGCTTCCCCCTGTGGGATGGTTATCAAGACTGAAGCTTTGAGAGGCTTACACAAGGAGCCTCAAGACCTGCTTACATAAAAGCTGAATGCAAATAGTCTGCACAGAGTGTGTTTTGGATGCTCTTTTGATGGGCTCAATATTCTACCCAAACTGTGTTTATACGATTAGTTTGCTTAGCACATAGATATAAAAATCTGAGGGCGGGATCTGAGAAGTGGCGACACTTGCAGCAGTTCAGAGAAATAAAGCATTTTATCCAAGATCACAGAGCAAGTGGCTGGCAGAGCTGAGACAGAACTCCAGTGCTTGAGCCTGCGCTGGCCTCTGTCACTCAGTTGCCTCCTTTTCGTCCATCGGGGGCAAAGGAATACTTGTCCTAATTATAGAATGCATTGTTTCGAATTGAAGCCAATATGGCTAGGAGGAGTAGAATAAGGGAAAGGAGAGGGAGCAGAGGCCCCTGCTCAGATCTCCTGTGCTTGAAGAGAGGCAAGGACACCTGCAGGCCAGCCCATTCCTTTCTTGTCCTCGACACATGCTTCTCACACCCCATTCCTTTCTCATATTGATGTCTTGATTCATTTCTCTTCCTCTTGCTTTGGAAAGTGTGTGAGTTTCCTATTGCTGTTCTCATGAGCTTAGTGGCTTAAAACAACAGAAATTTATTGTCTTACAGTTCTGGAGGCCAGAAGTCTGAAAGGGGTCTTCCAGGTCTAAAATCAAGGTGTGAGCAGGGCTGGCCCCTTCTGAAGGCTCCCTGGGAGAATTCATTCCTTCCTCTTCTGGCTTCTAGGGGCCGCCACATTCCTTGGTTTGTGGCCACATCACTCCAATCTTTGCTTCCATCATCAGGTGCCATCTCCTCTTCTGTGGTCACATCTCTTCTGCCTCCCTCTTACAAGGACCCTCGGAATTACATTGGGATCACCCAGATAATCCAGGATAATCTCCTTATCTCAAGGAGCTTACGTTAATCACATTTCCCAGGTTCCTTTTGCCTTATAAGGCAATATTCACAGATTTCAGGGATTAGGATATGGATATCTTTGTGGACAGTTATCCAGCCTACCACACATACTAACAAAATGTAATTCAAAGAGTAGGAGCCTTAGAGACAGACAAGGAATCTCATCCTAGCTCTGACACTTGCTACCTGTGTAACTTTGGGCAAAGTTCTGCCATTCTTGAGACTCCTGTTTCCTCTTCTGTAAAACGGAAGTCACCCTTCCTGGGCCATGGTGAGGATCAGATAGGATCCACACCAGGCACCCAGCATGGAGCTGGTTTACTGTAGGTGTTTAATATAGGCAGTCAGGCACTAGGGGGATCCTGGAACCTGTCTTCACTGGGAGGGAGGGTCTGGTGGTCTAGAGCAGCCTCATTGATTTTAAGGATTCAGCAAATACTGTCGGGATGCAAAAGCCAATTGTGCAAATAGATCAGGACTCCATTATCCCGGAAATTAAGTTAGCACCAGGTCCATTTGGATTAGCTGGTAATGGAGGAGGCAAAGTGCTGATCTGTGGTGAGAGAATTCTGAATAAGTGAATTTGAGATAATGCAATATTGGGAATAGATGAACGGGGCTGCCTGCTCTGCCTGTTTCCCTGCTGAGAATCCCCAGCAGGTCAGATCTTCACTTTGATTTTTTTTTTTTTTTCATTTAAAGAGATGTTTACTTTATTCTATCTTCACTCAGATAGGACATTTTCACTATCCTGGGACAAAAAGAAAAGGGAAGGGAACCAGTCATCTCTGGTTTTCTAAACTACAGATCTGAATTTCTAACCACCAGCCTCAACTTCCTGGAGCCCTTGTCTTCATCAATAGCGTTATTAACCCGCTGTTGCTTGAGACTCAGATCCCTGGGGTCACCTTGGTGGTGATGTCCCCCAATACCTAGTGTGTGCTGGTTAATGTTTAATGACCAGCTTTCAGGGAGGGGAGGAGTCCTGAGTGCACATTTCCATGGTGTAAATGCCCCCTCCATGGCTGACTGGAAGCCATCGACATGATATCACCAAACACCAATTTGGGAAAGGTGAGCACAGCTCTTCTGAGCTTATGCAAGCTGGGTCCAACACACAGCTGCATCACCTTCAGCCGCATCCCTCTACTAACTACTCTCTCCACAAACCCCTTGGTCCTCGGAAGGGCCACACACTTCTGTGCCTGTCACACATGCTATCCGTCACCCCTGGAACTGTCCCATTTTCCACTGCTAAAAATTCTCTTTGTTCTTCAAGCTTGGACTCATTAAGTCCTCCACGTGAATTAATCCCCTCTGTCTCTGTACCTGACAGGGCATTGCTTATACCTTTATTTGGCATTCCTTTCATCCTGCCTTGCAGTAGACAGCTAAGTCATCAAATGTCTGTCTTCCTGGTCAAAGTCTGAAAGCCACATACTGGTTTGGGGAAGAGTCTAGCATGAGTCAAATCCCTCTAAGTAGTAGCTTCATGGCTGACTCAAAGCCCACTAGTTTCTCAAGTGGGAAACAAGGGTACCTGCCCAAACCTGTTTTCTTTTGAGGAATTCCTGGGAGGGTGCGTAGGGAGCATCTAGGCAGGGCCCCTGCACATGACGGGTGTGGCCTTTGTTATGAAGGGTGAGGCTTTCCCTTGGAGGGCAGGGCCAAGCCCCCCTCCTCGTTGTCTGCTCCCATATTTCCTGCTAAGTAGAAGGTGCTCACTCAGCCAGGACTTGAAATGAAATTCAGTCCCTCAGCATGTGCGATGCAAATAGAGATGGGAGAGAATTGCACCCTGAAAGGTCTGCAGCTGGCCTCCAGTCTCACCCATATGGGCTGAGCTTTCACAGTCTCAGGCATTCTAGCTCAGCCTGGCAGCCTGGGTTGGGGGGTGGAGGGGATGAGAGTGCAGATGGAGAGTTTTCATGGTGGTTTAATCTTGCAGACATCATAGATAACTCGCAAATGTCAGATGTGATGCACACAATTTAGAAGGCAGGAAGGAATCTGGAGGTATTAAGATATTTGCTGGACCACATGAGGAAGTAGGCTCAGCTCAGAGGCAGCTCATATTTTCATTAGCTGAGGCTGAGTGAACTTGAGCAGCTTAAAGTCTCATAGAAGCCTCCCATTTTCTTATTTGGGATTTCAGTACAGTTGTTTCATTATGCAGAGTAATGCTGCCTAACGGGTACAGGCTTCACCGGTGTCTGTGAGGTGGAGAAACACGGGAGATGTGGGGAAACTGGCCACTCAGAAACTGTTAATTGGATCCCCGAGACTGTAAATGACCCCCAGTGGGTGGGAGCATTTGCTGCTTACACTCCTGCACTCTGTCTCTTTTCCCTCTTCCACTTCAGGGTTAAAGTTAGAGGTTTCTGGATTCTGTACTCAAGGCCAAAATGGACCAAGTCAGTTGTTCCCCATTTGGACATAGTTTATGGGAAGCCAGGTGAATAATTACACCAGAGCTGTGACTGGTCAGTTAGGTCAGCAGATGACATGATGTTGGAAAACAGAGAAAGTGAACAGCTGATGAGGTCAGGGGATTCAGGAAATTCAGCCCAACAACACTGGCTATGTTCATTCATTCATTCATTCACTATTCACTTATTTATTCATCCTGTTGCCCAACAAATATTTATGGGACACTTAACTTGGGCCAGGCACTAAGGACACAATCATAAGCAAAACAAACATGGCACCTGCCCTCCTGTATCTCAAGGCAGTGGTTCTTAGGTGGTGGCAGTTTTGGCCCCCAGGGGACAATTGGCAGTGCCTGGAGACATTTTTGCTTGTCATAAGTAGGGGAAGCTACTGGCATCTGGTAGATAGAGGGCAGGGATGCTGCTAAACATCCTAAAATGCACAGGACAGTCCCCTGTCACAAAGAATTATCTGGTTATAAATGTCAATAGTGGTGAGACTGAAAAACCATGGTCTAGAGGCTTTGAGGTGGGACATCCTTTTTATGCAACATGGGTTTTTTTTCCACCACAAGGGCAAATTATTTGTATGGCTGACCTACAGACTTGCTTATAAGTTGACAAAAGACAAAACTGGAACAGTTTATAAATAAAGTTTTACATATCCCAGCAACAAGATTAATAGCCTCTATCTCTGTGACATGGCAGAAGACTGGGAGAAAGGGTCAGAAAGTCTTATTTCGGGGGTAGTGAGTAAACCCTAACGGATGCCATGTAGGATGGTAGCTAAGAGCATGGGCTTCCTGGGCTTTGAAGCTTGAGTTCTGCCTCACCTACCTCTGAGAGTGATCTTGGGCCGTTCACATAACCTGCCACCAACTCACATAGTCCCTTTAAAGACAAGCAGCTAGTCCAAATAAATACACAGCAGAGCATTAGAAGGCAGCCAAATGCACTAGCCCTGGAAACACAGATAGAGAAAGTTGGGAAATGAGACAGGGAAGGAAAGCAACCAAAAACAAGTACACTATGAATTAAGTCGTCACCATGGACAATTGGAACTCCTGCACACCTCTGCCTGCACATCACTGTCATCTCCTTAGCTTATCCTTCATTCTTTCAGTCAACAGTTATGTATTGAGCATCTGCTATGTGCCAGGCCCTGTTCTGAGAGCTGAGACAACATCAGTCAACAAGACTGACCATGTCTTTCATAGATCCTGAGTTTTAGAGAACAAATCATTAATAATAATAAATATAACAATAATAATAATCAAATGTTCTGCAAATACAAATTTTATGATAAAAATAGAATAAGGTGATGAGATAGGGAGTGACTGACTTCGTTGGTCAGCAAACCAACCTCTAAGGAGGTCACTTGGAAGCTGAAACCTGAAGGAAACAGAAAACGTAAGCCAAGCAAAGCTCTGAGGGAAAGAGCATTCCAGGCAAAGTGCCAGCAAGAATGAAGGCATCCCAAGGGAGGGATGCTCTCCAGGTGTTCAGGGAGCAGAAAATGTAGGACTGTGGCACTGAGTCTGAGATGGGTTGGAGAGGGTGGCAAGCCCTGAGTAAGGAGCTTGGATTCTGTTCTAAGAGAACTAGATGGCCAGAGGAGGAGATCTAAGCATCGCAGATTGATTACCCTGCCTGGAATCATGTTCTTGACTTTAACTTTCAGTAACAGATTTGTAGTATTTTTCTTCTGCGTCTTCACACCAATACCAGCAGGTAAGATGCACCTTCCCAAACCCACCTCAGTTCTCATGAAACAAACACATCAAGGTTATAACCAACACTCTTCCCTTTCCCTCCCCCAGTCAGGGTGTCAGGGGATAGGACAGTCTCTCACTTCTCCATTCACTCATCCACTCACCCCATAAGCCATCACTGAACCCAGTCTTAGTTTGGCTCCTCCAGAAGCAGACCTTGAAAAAAGGACAATTGTTTATTTGGGAGATGATCCCGAGAAACACAGATAGGGAAACAGGGAAATAAGACAGGTAAGAAAAACAAACAAAACCAGGTACATTATTAATCAAGTCACCACCATGGGTCATTGGGACTTAATCCCATGGGATCTCCAGGAGCCAGGGTGGAGCACGCACTTGGAGTTCTCTCACCAGAAGGGTGAGGGAGTCTTTGGTGGAGCACAATTCCTGAGAAGCACCTACTTTCTAGCACTTCTGGCCAACAAGGGCTCTTGGCTATCAGAGAGAGCCCTTGGATAAAGAAATGCAGGTGCCAATAGTTGGAAACGGGGCCAGTGCACACTAAAACAGTTAAGTCCAAGGCGGTATGGGCAGGACACAAAAAGCATCTGCTACAAGACGCTTTTATTGCTTCATGCCATTTTTGGTGCTAAGAATACATAGATGAAGATGATCTGGTTTCTTCTCTCCAGGAACTGACAATCTGGCTGTGTTTCTTTTCTCATCTACAATACAGGTCTAATAGTAATAAGGCCTACCACGCAGGGATGTTTTGAAGACTTGATGACATGACACATATGAAAACCTTGTGCAAATGAATTGTGGGTGCAGACTTTAGATGTTATTATCATCACTCAGTGAGGGACTTTACTCGTTGAAACCTTAGTTTCTTCTCTTGTCAAATAAGAATAAGAATATTTGTTCTGCTTACTTCAGACAGCTATCAATGCTTTCATGAAACAAAGAATGAGAAAGCACTAAGATGCTATTGAAATATAAAGCACCATTCACCACTTCCATCCGTCCTGTTTGCACTAAATGAATCACTTAAAGACAGGGATATTGTGCGATTCTCCTTTATAAGCCCCTCTCCTCAGACTGAGAAGGATGACTGGTATATAGTTAATGCTGGCTAAATCCTGGCTGCATTTAATCAAAAGCCACATCCATTGTCATTGTGAAATGGGCAGGGCAGGAATTTTTTTTTTCTTTTTTTTTTATTATACTTTAAGTTCTAGGGTACATGTGCACAACGTGCAGGTTTCTTACATATGTATACATGTGCCATGTTGGTGTGCTGCACCCATCAACTTGTCAGCACCCATCAACTCGTCATTTACATCAGTTATAACTCCCAATGCCATCCCGCCACCCTCCCCCCTCCCCATAATAGGCCCTGGTGTGTGATGTTCCCCTTCCCATGTCTAAGTGATCTCATTGTTCAATTCCCATCTATGAGTGAGAACATGCGGTGTTTGGTTTTCTGTTCTTGCGATAGTTTGCTGAGAATGATGGTTTCCAGCTGCACCCATGTCCCTACAAAGGACACGAACTCATCCTTTTTTATAGCTGCATAGTATTCCATGGTGTATATGTGCCACATTTTCTTAATCCAGTCTGTCGCTGATGGACATTTGAGTTAATTCTAAGTCTTTGCTATTGCGAATAGTGTCACAATAAACATATGTGTGCATGTGTCTTTATAGCAGCATGATTTATAATCCTTTGGGTATATACCCAGTAATGTGATGGCTGGGCCATATTGTATTTCTAGTTTTAGATCCTTGAGGAATCGCCATACTGTTTTCCACAATGGTTGAACTAGTTTACAATCCCACCAACAGTGTAAAAGTGTTCCTATTTCTCCACATCCTCTCCAGCACCTTTGTTTCCTGACTTTTTAATGATTGCCATTCTAACTGGTGTGAGATGGTATCTCATTGTGGTTTCGATTTGCATTTCTCTGATGGCCAGTGGTGACGAGCATTTTTTCATGTGTCTGTTGGCTATATGAATGTCTTCTTTTGAGTAATGTCTGTTCATATCCTTTGCCCACTTTTTGAATGGGTTTTTTTTTTCTTGTAAATTTGATTGAGATCTTTGTAGGTTCTGGATATTAGCCCTTTGTCAGATGAGTAGACTGCAAAAATTTTCTCCCATTCTGTAGGTTGCCTGTTCACTCTGATGGTGGTTTCTTTTGCTGTGCAGAAGCTCTTTAGTTTAATTAGATCCCATTTGTCAATTTTGGCTTTTGTTGCTGTTGCTTTTGGTGTTTTAGACATGAAGTCCTTACCCATGCCTATGTCCTGAGTGGTGTTACCTAGGTTTTCTTCTAGGGTTTTTATGGTTTTAGGTCTAACATTTAAGTCTCTAATCCATCTTGAATTAATTTTTGTATAAGGAGTAAGGAAAGCATCCAGTTTCAGCTTTCTGCTTATGGCTAGCCAATTTTCCCAGCACCATTTATTAAATAGGGAATCCTTTCCCCATTTCTTGTTTCCGTCAGGTTTGTCAAAAATCAGATAGCTGTAGATGTGTGGTATTATTTCTGAGGGCTCTGTTCTGTTCCATTGGTCTATATCTCTGTTTTGGTACCAGTACCATGCTGTTTTGGTTACTGTAGGCTTGTAGTATAGTTTGAAGTCAGGTAGCGTGATGCCTCCAGCTTTGTTCTTTTGACTTAGGATTGTCTTGGCAATGCGGGCTCTTTTTTGGTTCTGTATGAACTTTAAAGCAGTTTTTTTCCAATTCTGTGAAGAAAGTCATTGGTAGCTTGATGGGGATGGCATTGAATCTATAAATAACCTTGGGCAGTATGGCCATTTTCACAATATTGATTCTTCCTATCCATGAGCATAGTATGTTCTTCCATTTGTTTGTGTCCTCTTTTATTTCACTGAGCAGTGGTTTGTACTTCTCCTTGAAGAGGTCCTTGACATCCCTTGTAAGTTGGATTCCTAGGTATTTTATTCTCTTTGAAGCAATTGTGAATGGAAGTTCATGATTTGGCTCTCTGTTTGTCTATTACTGGTGTATAAGAATGCTTGCGATTTTTGCACATTAATTTTGTATCCTGAGACTTTGCTGAAGTTGCTTATCAGCTTAAGGAGATTTTGGGCTGAGATGATGGGGTTTTCTAAATATACAATCATGTCATCTGCAAACAGGGACAATTTGACTCCTTCTTTTCCTAACTGAATACACTTGATTTCTTTCTCTTGCCTGATTGCCCAAGCCAGAACTTCCAACACTATGTTGAATAGTAGTAGTGAGAGAGGGCATCCCTGTCTTGTGCCAATTTTCAAAGGGAATGCTTGCAGTTTTTGCCCATTCAGTATGATATGGATTGTGGGTTTGTCATAAATAGCTCTTATTATTTTGAGATACATTTCATCAATACTGAATTTATTGAGAGTTTTTAGCATGAAGGGCTGTTGAATTTTGTCAAAGGCCTTTTCTGCATTTATTGAGATAATCATGTGGTTTTGTCTTTGGTTCTGTTTATATGCTGGATTACGTTTATTGATTTGCGTAATGTGAACTAGCCTTGCATCCCAGGGATGAAGCCCACTTGATCATGGTGGATAAGCTTTTTGATGTGCTGCTGGATTCTGTTTGCCAGTATTTTATTGAGGATTTTTGCATTGATGTTCATCAGGGATATTGGTCTAAAATTCTCTTTTTTTGTTGTGTCTCTGCCAGGTTTTCGTATCAGGATGATGTTGGCCTCATAAAATGAGTTAGGGAGGATTCCCTCTTGTTCTATTGATTGGAATAGTTTCAAAAGGAATGGTACCAGCTCCTCCTTGTACCTCTGGTAGAATTCGGCTGTGAATCCATCTGGTCCTGGACTTTTTTGGTAGGTAGGTTGTTAATTATTGCCTCAATATCAGAGCCTGTTATTGGTCTATTCAGGGTTTCAACTTCTTCCTGGTTTAGTCTTGGGAGTGTGTAAGTGTCCAGGAAATTATCCATTTCTTCTAGGTTTTCTAGTCTATTTGCGTAGAGGTGTTTATAGTATTCTCTGATGGTAGTTTGTATTTCTGTGGGGTTGGTGGTGATATCCCCTTTATCATTTTTTATTGTGTCTATTGATTCTTCTCTCTTTTCTTCTTTATTAGTCTTGCTAGCAGTCTATCAATTTTGTTGATCTTTTCAAAAAACCAGCTCCTGGATTCATTGATTTTTTGGAGGGTTTTTTGTGTCTCTATCTCCTTCAGTTCTGCTCTGATCTTAGTTATTTCTTGCCTTCTGCTGGCTTTTGAATGTGTTTGCTCTTGCTTCTCTAATTCTTTTAATTATGATGTTAGGGTGTCAATTTTAGATCTTTCCAGCTTTCTCTTGTGGGCATTTAGTGCTATAAATTTCCCTCTACACACTGCTTTAAATGTGTCCCAGAGATTCTGGTATGTTGTATCTTTGTTCTCATTGGTTTCAAAGAACATCTTTATTTCTGCCTTCATTTCGTTATGTACCCAGTAGTCATTCAGGAGCAGATTGTTCAGTTTCCATGTAGTTGAGCGAATTTGATTGAGTTTCTTAGTCCTGAGTTCTAGTTTGATTGCACTGTGGTCTGAGAGATAGTTTGTTATAATTTCTGTTCTTTTGCATTTGCTGAGGAGTGCTTTACTTCCAACTATGTGGTCAATTTTGGAATAAGTGTGATGTGGTGCTGAGAAGAATGTATATTCTGTTGACTTGGGATGGAGAGTTCTGTAGATGTCTATTAGGTCCACTTGGTGCAGAGTTGAGTTCAATTCCTGGATATCCTTGTTAACTTTCTGTCTCGTTGATCTGTCTAATGTTGACAGTGGGGTGTTGAAGTCTCTCATTATTATTGTATGGGAGTCTAAGTTTCTTTGTAAGTCTCTAAGGACTTGCTTTATGAATTTGGGTGCTCCTGTATTGGGTGCATATATATTTAGGATAGTTAGCTCTTCTTGTTGAATTGATCCCTTTACCATTATGTAATGGCCTTCTTTGTCTCTTTTGATCTTTGATGGTTTAAAGTCTGTTTTATCAGAGACTAGGATTGCAACACCTGCTTTTTTTTTGCTCTCCATTTGCTTGGTAGATCTTCCTCCATCCCTTTATTTCGAGCCTATGTGTGTCTCTGCATGTGAGATGGGTCTCCTGAATACAGCAAACTGATGGGTCTTGACTCTTTATCCAATTTGCCAGTCTGTGTCTTTTAATTGTACCATTTAGTCCATTTGTATTTAAGGTTAACATTGTTATGAACTTGATCCTGTCATTGTGGTATTAACTGGTTATTTTGCTCATTAGTTGATGCAGTTTCTTCCTAGCATCAATGGTCTTTACATTTTGGCATGTTTTTGCAATGGCTGGTACCAGTTGTTCCTTTCCATGTTTAGTGCTTCCTTCAGGGTCTCTTGTAGGGCAGGTCTGGTGATGACAAAATCTCTAAGCATTTGCTTGTCTGTAAAGGATTTTATTTCTCCTTCACTTATGAAACTTAGTTTGGGTGGATATGAAATTCTGGGTTGAAAATTCTTTTCTTTAAGAATGTTGAATATTGGCCCCCACTCTCTTCTGGTTTGGAGAGTTTCTGCCGAGAGATCTGCTGTTAGTCTGATGGGTTTCCCTTTTTGGGTAACTCGACCTTTCTCTCTGGCTGCCCTTAACATTTTTTCTTTCATTTCCACTATGGTGAATCTGACAATTATGTGTTTTGGAGTTGCTCTTCTCGAGGAGTATCTTTGTGGCATTCTCTGTATTTCCTGAATTTGGATGTTGGCCTGCCTTACTAGGTTGGGGAAGTCCTCTTGGATGATATTCTGAAGAGTGTTTTCCAACTTGGTTCTATTTCCCCCCTCACTTTCAGGCACACCAATCAGACGTAGATTTGGTCTTTTCACATAATCCCATATTTCTTGGAGGCTTTGTTCATTCCTTTTTCCTCTTTTTTCTCTAGACTTCTCTTCTCGCTTTGTTTCATTCATTTGATCTTCAATCATTGATACTCTTTGTTCCAGTTGATCAAGTCGGTTACTGAAGCTTGTGCATTTGTCACGTATTTCTTGTGTCATGGTTTTTATCTCTGTCAGTTTGTTTATGGCCTTCTCTGCATTGATTATTCTAGTTATCCATTCTTCCATTCTTTTTTCAAGATTTTTAGTTTCTTTCCACTGGTTACGTAGTTCCTCCTTTAGCTCTGAGAAGTTTGATCAACTGAAGGCTTCTTCTCTCAACTCGTTGAAGTTATTCTCCATCCAGCTTTTATCCATTGCTGGCGATGAGCGGCATTCCTTTGGAGGGGGAGATGCGCTCTGATTTTTTGAATTTTCAGCTTTTCTGCCCTGCTTTTTTCCCATCTTTGTGGTTTTATCTGCCTTGGGTCTTTGATGATGGTGACAAACTGATGGGGTTTTGGTGTGGGTGTCCTTTCTGCTTGTTAGTTTTCCTTCTAACAGCCAGGACCCTCAGCTGTAGGTCTGTTGGAGGTTGCTTGAGGTCCACTCCAGACCCTGTTTGCCTGGGTATCAGCAGCGGAGGCTGCTTTTTGTTTAGCTATGCTCTGTCCCCAGAGATGGAGTCTACAGAGACAGGCAGGCCCCCTTGAGCTGTGGTGGGCTCCACCCAGTTCGAGCTTCCCAGGGGCTTTGTTTACTACTTAAGCCTCAGTAATGGCAGGCGGCCCTCCCCCAGCCTCTCTGCTGCCTTGCAGTTAGATCTCAGACTGCTGTGCTAGCAACAAGGGAGGCTCCGTGGGCATGGGACCCTTCCATCCAGGTGTGGGATATAATCTCCTGGTGTGCTATTTGCTAAGACCCGTGGTAAAGTGCAGTATCAGTGTGACAGTTACCCAATTTTCCAGGTGTTGTGTGTCTCAGTTTCCCTTGGCTAGGAAAAGGGATTCCTTTCCCCCTTGCCCTTCCCAAGTGAGGCGATGGCTCGCCCTGCTTCAGCTCTAGCTGGTCGGGCTACAGCAGCTGACTGGCACCGATTGTCTGGCACTCCCCAGTGAGATGAACCCAGTACCTCAGTTGAAAATGCAGAAATCACCCATCCTCTGTGTCACTCGCGCTGGGAGCCGGAGGCTGGAGCTGCTCCTATTCGACTATCTTGCTCCAGGATCTCAGGGCAGGAATTATTAAACACAATTGACAGATGAGGAAACCAAGGCTCAGCATCACTCAGGGGAGTGATGCTGCTAGAAAGGGACAGAGCCAGAAGGAGGATCCTGTGGCTCCCCATCCTGTGAGCTCTCCACTACCACCTTGGAATGACCATTATGGGGACACTCAAAAATCAAACAAAAATGTTGATGTTTCCTAGGGGCAAACCAGCCTGCTGATCTTCTGGCAATTCTGATCTCCAGTAACTCATCCAGGATCAGTTTAAAAACAGCTTCTCCAATCTAGGGTTGTCTGGATAACCCTGGAACTTCACCCTGTAGCCACTATATTTGTATCCTCTCAGAGTCTCCCTTCCCCAATCAGAGACCAGGGCCCTGGAAGAATACTCTGCCTTGGTTTGGACACACAACTGAGTGCTTGTCTGCAGACAGAAAGGGGAAGACAGCCTCATCCAAGCAGAGTCACGGGACACCACCAACGACATCTGAGAGGTCTATACTCCTAATTCATCACTAAGAAATCCCTTCTTGGGCATGGCTTTGGGCTTGGCTTGATCTTGGGTTGACCTTGGTTCAAATCCCAATGCCACCATTAGTCCAAAGGCTTCACCCTTCTGGATCTTGGTTTCCTCCCCAGCCAAACAGAAACACTGCTTACCTCGCTGGATTTTAGGAAGATTGAAAAGGATCATGAATGCAGAGCATCCCACAAGTGCTGGCCTTCTCTCTCCCTCCCTCCAATCCCAGAAGTAATCACACCTTGGCCAGCTGGCTCCTTCAACCTCGTCATTGAATGGGTCCCTAGGATTTATGAGGCAATACAGTACCAAGCAAGCATTTCTGTTTCGTGAGAAGTATGATGCTGCTGTTTTGAAAGCAAGCAAATTTTAAAATTTAGCTCTCTTTCTGTCATCTAGGTTTGAGTCTCCAGGCGGCCTCCTGTGGCCATCCTGCATTTTTATGACTCTGGTGGGTTTCATTACAGGCACTACTTCCTGGAAACTCATCTCCCACCCCAACCCTGAGAGCGTTTGATTTGAAACATCAATCATAATTTAGTGTTAAGCTTTCTGTTTACATGTAACTATGTGCATTCTTGTTGCCAGATTTGAACTGTGGTCTCAGAATGGGGTATTAGGGAGTCTGTGTGGCCCAGAAAAGAATGAATGTTGTCAGCCCAATCAAATTATCTCCTGCTACCACCAGCACGGGAACCGTATGCCAAGAAACGGCACAGCCAGCGTGGTCCCAGCCCTGCGGCATGCCGGGAGCTCTGGAGGGAAGAAATGATGTCATATCACCAAGCCGAGATAAAGGTGTTAGGACCTGACCAGAAATGAATGGCTGGCTGCTCCAGCAAGAGGCCAGTTGTACAAATTGCCAGGTTCAAGGAACTCCTGAAAATTCTAGTCAAGTGTTTCCCCAGGTACGTTCAGGTTGTTATAGGTATTATACCTACAACCAAAAAAAATTTTTATTCCATAGTGAAATCTGTTTTCAAATGCTAAATTATGATATGTTGAACACTGCTTTTTATGGCAGTGCTCATTAGAACCTTTGATAAGTAAATTTGCTGGTGGATCTCCAAGAGGGATATATATATATGTGTGTGTGTGTGTGTGTGTGTGTGTGTGTGTGTGTACAGGGCTTTGTCAATTTCTAAAACTGAAAACCTTTTTGTCCTCCCAAAGAGCATCCAAAAGGACCAGTGTTCCCCAGAACATATTTTGGAATTATTGATTCATGCTGGCAGCATTTCCAAGGGGTACAAGGCAGGGGCTTGTTGACTGTGCTGTTCTCAGAATCAGGTGATGCAAGGGGCACACAGGGGTGGCTTTGAGAACTGACAAGAGAACCCAGCTGAGCATCTAGCTTGTGGGGCCAGGCTCCCCTTCCAGCAGGGGCTCTGGCTAACTGAAGACAGAGAGAGGAAACTGCAGACCCCACAGAGCAAGGATTAGAGTAGAGAGGCTACGCCATGGTGATCAGGTGGCAACAAAAGGCTCTGTATCAGTGAGGACACTTTTGGTTGCAAGTGAGAAAATGCCAAACTTTCTTAAGTAAACAAGAGACCTTATCAGGTCATGTAACTGAATAGTCCATTCAAGTAGACTGTTCTGCCTTCAGGCGTGGCTCAACCCAGGGATCAAATGCTGTCACCTGAATAAGGTTTGTCTCTCTCCATCTGGCCCTGCTTCCTCAGTGTTGGCTTCATTCTTAGCCCTTCTGTCTCTTCATGATGGTTGCTAAAAATTCCCAATTCTGCATCCTTTCAGCTTCACATCCAGTGGAAATGAAAGCCCACTTCTCTAGTAGTGGACATGTACATGTTCACACACACATGCACACATGCACACACACATGTGCTAGAATTTAGTTTCACTGGCTGTAATTGGCCTCACTTGGGTCATGTGCTCATGTCTGAACCAACTTGACTGGAGGATGAAATGCACTGGTCCGTGTGGCTTACTCATAGGTGCCACTTTTGGAGTCTGGGTCGAGTCAGCTTTATCTGAAGCACATGAGATGGGTGGAGGTGGGGCAGGCGAGCCCTCAAGAGGAAAACTGGGGACTAGTTACCAGCAGGGTGAAATGGATATCAGGCAGTAGACACAACAAATGTCCACAACAGGCTGTCTCCCTGCCTGACTCCCGGGGGTGGCAACAGCTGATCTTCTCATCCTGCCCAGATGGCATGAAGGGCTCCTCATACTCTGCCAGGCTGGCCTCTCACTGACTTAGCAGCTGGACATGAGCTGAGCCTGCAGGTAACAAGAACGTAGTGACCAGAGCTGGACAAGGGAGGGACAAGCAGGGCCTGCCTGGGAAAATGACAGGCTACGTTTTTCTAGGGGATTTTGATATTCATGAGACAAAAGACCAGACAATAACCAGACTTAAGAGAAAGACCCCACATTGGTGAGGGAAAACATGACTGAGTGCAGATCTCTCTGAAAGCCCAACTCTCAGAGGTAAGGGAACCTAAACCTCACTCCACCACTCCTCCAGGTCTCACCATTAGAAAATAGACACAAGGATCATGGGCTAGATGCCAACCAAATAGCAGCTTGATTCCGGGCCAGGTATATGTTTAATACCTCCCAAAATGCAGGGCTTTGGCATGAGCCAGATTAGGGAACATGACTTACCTAAGGCTGAAATAGGTATCTAATAACCCTCTCCCCCAGCTTAGAACTTGGACTTTGCTTGGGGCAGTCGCATTGTGAAAACCCTACTCAGCCAGACACTGGCCTGCCTCACATACTCAAAGAGAGAGTGGCAAGCCACCCACAGCCAGGATCTCACTCCAGTGTGCTCAGCCTGTGTGAGCAGGGACCTGAGGAGTGAGCCTGTACTATGTGCAGGGCAGGTCCCGGAAAAATAATGAAGGTAGAGTCCATCACCCACTCCTTAATGACATTGCCACCCCCCAGAATAAAGAGGCCAGTGATGGTCATTTCCCCATCATATTAGCATCTCGCCTCAGTTGAGTGGAATAAAAAGGCGGGCAGAGGAGTGGATACTCCAGCTTCAGCACTTCAAGAGGGCAGAAGTGCTGGAGGAAGTTCCCTTCTTTATTAATGGGAGTGGGCACATGGGAAGGGAAAGAAAACATTTCTTCGCATCATTCTACAGAGCTCCAGTTTCTTCTCACAAGGGCTCCAGTCAGTCCTCCAACTGTGTGGGCTGGACCCAGGGCGGAACCCCAGACTGACTGGATAAGAGGAATTGCTACCCTGAATGCCCAAAAAAATAAGCTTTGAAAAATCACATGGTTATACACAGAGATGCATTATTATGTGCCAGATGCAGGACTAAGCTTTGGGGCTATGAAAATCCACCGGATGTGATCCCTATCTTCGGGCTGCTTCTGAGGCAGACATGGATTCTAACACAACATAACACAGGCACTAGTGGAGCTATGGGTAAGGAAGGAAGGGATCGTGGGCTCCGAGGTCTTTAGCCAAAAGGGGCCAATGTGTCTCTGGTTTAGCTCCTGCAAATCTTCTGAGCTCACTGGAGTAGACACCACGTGCCACCTTTCTCACTGAATCAAAGGGCTATCCTGTTGCTTTTTTTCTCTCTGGCCTTTGAAGTGCTGTGTGAGCAGGACACGAGGGAGTGAGTGCCCAGGTCTATCCTAGGTGTCCATGGAGCAGGGTGGGTCTCCGGAGAAAAACAAAGGCAGAGCCTATCCATCACCCACTCCTGAAGGACATGACCACCCCCAGGGTGGAGAGATGCCAATGAAGGTCACCCCCACCCATCAGGGAGCAAGCTCCAGCTGGAAAGATGAAGCTAAATAAAGCAGGATGGAGCCATGTAGACACCCGCATTATTTAGGAAAATAACAATGAACTGCAATTACGTCTTAAAGTCACGTTTGCTCTCCATAGCAATTCTTATCTAGTTTTTAAATATATATATAAGTTAATGGAAGAATGGGCTTCTGGGTGCATACTTTGCTTTACATTTTGTGCATAGTCCTAGTCCAGCTGCCAAGTCTGGCAGGAGCCCTGCTGCACCCCATGATGGACCCCCACAGGAGGCACTGACCTGCTGGCCACACTGTGCACCCAGATGGGTCAGACAATCTCTAGGGGAATGAGGTCTCTGAGCCCTACACACACTGCTCCCCATCTCACACTTAATATCTTCCTGCTCTGAAATCCTGTTCAAAATGTTCCCTAGAGAGAAAACGATTCGTTCTTCTAGCAGTACAGTGACCCCAAACAGCACATTTTCTCCCTCCCAGACTCATCACATGCAATGAACCTGCAGCTGTCCCTGTGGGGCGTTAACTCCATTATTGCTCATATGGCCAAAGACTACTCGCTGCTCACTGTGGAGCCCATCCGCATCGTTGGTGTTTGTGCCATTTGCTGGTTCTGATGCAGGCAGGACAGGCGAGCCTCAAAATTGGGGCTTAGCCCAGGACGGGTTCTTGGCTTTACCCAGGAAAGAATTCAAGGAATCAAGGGCAAGCCAGTAGTGTTAGCCCCTTTTTTCTTTTTTTTTTTTTTTTGAGACAGTCTCGCTGTGTCGCCCAGTGGCATGATCTTGGTCCACTGCAACCCCCACCTCCTGGGCTCAAGTGATCCTCTCAGCCCAGCCTCCTGAGTAGGTGAGACCACAGGCATGCATCACCATGCCCAGCTAATTGTTTTTATATTTTTTAAAGACAGGTTTCACCATGTTCCCCAAGCTGGTCTCAAATTCCTGGGCTCAAGTGATCTGCCTGCCTCAGTTTCTCAAAGTGCTGGCATTACAGGTGTGAGCCACCGTGTCCAGCCTAGACAGCGTGAAGTGGCCATGTACAGCAGCAGTAGAGGTACTGCTCCTTGCTGAGTAGGGCTACTCCATAGGCAGTGTGCCCAGAGTAGCAGCTCAGAGGCAGGTCTACAGTCATATTTATACTCATTTTAATTGCATGCAAATTAAAGGGTGGGTTATTCAGAAATGTCTAGAAAAGGGGTAGTAACTTCTAGGTCATTGCCATGAAAGAGGGTGGAAACTTTTAGGTACTGCCATGGCAATCGTAAACTGACATGGTGTTGATGGGCACGTCTCATGGAGAGGTGCTTTTGCCTCTTTGCTGTTTCAGCTAGTCTTCAACCTGTCCTAGAGTCAAGTCCCTGCCTCCAGAGTCGAGTCTTACCTCCCACCTCAGTTCCAGGCTACTGGAGGGCTGCTGGGGTTGGCTTCCCCCCTAAAAAAGACATTCATTCATTCATTCATTCATTCATTTGACCAACGAACTAGGGTTTAATGGACAACCTCTTGTGGATCGGGCACTGCTGTAGGGACAGAGGACACAGAACTTAACACACAGACCAAAATCTGTGTCCTCACTGGTTGGAGGAGATAGAAAATAAACAAGATACATAAGTAAAACATATAGCATGCTGAACGAGTGCTAAGAAGAAAAATAAATCAGGACAAGGGAATATGTGTTGGGAGGTGAAATTTTAGGTAAGGTGGCCAGAGGAGGTCTCTCTAAGAAGGTGGCATCTGGGAAAGGCCTGGAGGAAGGAAGCTAGCCATGTGGCTCTGGGGGAGGAGCATTCCAGGCAGAGGGAACAGCCAGTGCAAAGGCCCTGCAGCAGGGGCTTGCCTGGGGTTCCCAAAGAACAATGGAGATGAGCTTGGCAGGTAGCATGAGCCAGACTGTGTAGGCCCTTATCACCGTGGTAAGGAATCTAGCATTACTCTGAAGGTGATGGAGAGTCATTGGAGGGTTGTGAGCAGAGGAGTGATGTCATTTCACAGGATCACTCTGACTGCTGTGCTGGGAATAAACTGCAGGGGGCAAGGGTGGAAGCAAACAGGGAGACAGCCCATATGCAGCTACTGCAATAATCAAGGTGAAAATGGGAGTGATGAGAAGGGGCGATATTCTGAATCTGTTTTGAGGCTACAACCAACAGAATCACAGCCAGACCAGACATAAGATGTAAGGGAAGTAACAGGGACAACACCAGATTTTTTGGTCTGAACAATGCAAGATGAAGCTTGCATCTGCAATGAAGAGAAGGACTGGAGGAGGAGCCGGTTTGGGAAGGATCATCAGGAGCTCAGTTTTGGACAGGCTTGAACATCCGAGTGAGATTTGTAAGTGGGCAGTTGGGTGTTTGTGTGTAGAGGTTAAGGGAGTGGGCTGAGCAAGATTTATTCGTGAGTCCTCAGCATACAGATTGTTTTTAAATCTCTGAGACTGGACGAGCATTCCCAGGGAATGAGAGCTGAGTCAACAAATTCATAAAATGTTGACTCGATGCCAGGCACTGTGATGGCTGCTTGACAGACAGATGTGAGACTCGCCTTCAGTCCAAGAAAGAAGAAGAAAAATCCATTTCAGTGCAATGCAGTTATTGCCAGCGGAGAGAAGCTCAGGGGTTAGAGAAAGCTAACCGTGAAGTCCTTCTAGAGAGGACCCCTCAGCTTCCCCTAAGGGTGAAAGGAGCTATTCAGGAAGAAGTGGTGGAAGATACTCCAGGAAGAGGGAACAGCATGTGCAAAGGCAGGAAGCTGGGACAGAGCATGGGACTGGAATGGTAAGTGCCCACGGAAGAACAAGGGGGCACGGTAAGGCTCCAGGGGATGGGGAGCTCAGGGAAGCAGGAGACAGGTCTCAGATGCAGTGCTGGTTTGTATGGACTTTGTCCTCAGGGCCACTGAAAGACTGTTCTTATGTGAATGTTATGATCAAGTTTGCTATATTAACAATCAGAAGATTAGTACGGACATGTGACATGTATCCAGGTTGGAAATGATGATCAAGGTACACACAGGAAGTAGTCTTTACAAGAGAGAGGAGCCCATCGATTTCTGAGTTTGTTACTTTGTTCATGGCACAGTAATTTTCCTGAAGCTAGAAATGTGTTTACCCAGAGCTGGTCCATGTTCAAGCTTAAGGGAAAGGGGAAGAGAGCTTAAAATTTATTGACGCTGCTGTATCACTTTATGTAATCACTTATTAACTTCCCAAACCACAGCACATGAAAGTTGTGAATATCTCTATTTTATGCAGGAGCCAGTAAAGGCTGAGAGAGTTTATGAACCCAGTCCAAAGTCACCAAGTCCAAATGTAGGGAGCTAGGATTTGAACTCTGCTCTGTGGTTACCTCCCCTAATGAAGCATTTGCTAGGGAACATTTTCCCACCTGCCAAGAGCACACACAATTTGCAGAGCATCTGATGATTAAACAAGTTGGCTAAGTGCTTCTCACGCCTCAGACACAGTTGTCCTTTCCTTGACATGCTGTGGATAGAATTTAAATATTGCCTTTCAAATCAATGCTCATTTTATTAGCAGGAAGCATTTAGAATAAGCCATTACACCATCACAAGGGCTTTTATTATTGGTCTTTAATAAATGTTTGATGCCCGAAATGGTTATCAGCCCACAGTGCAGGAATGGTCCCACCCTGCTCCCTGCTCTGCAATCTCTGCCATAAAATTAATTCAGGTATTCGTTAACAGACTTATCATTTATCCTACTTTTAACTAGCATGATGCCTAAAAAATAAAATAAGCATATCGGAGAAACTGCAGAAGGCCGTTTAATGATAGCAAGGTTAAATTGAAAGAGCAATTCTTCCCACCGGCTTGTTATCAAGAGCCAGGTCTCCAAGCAAGATAGTTAATGACATGGCCAAGGCCTGATCCCTGAATTCAAACTTATTTATTTGCTACCCAGAAGAAGATTATGTATCTTACCTCTCATGCATCTTACCGTAGCTGGGATGGTGACATTTGAAGAAACCTTTATTTGCCTATTTCCTTTTGCTCTAAACAGCTCAGTGCACATGTCTCATTTGCTGGCTTTAGCCACACAGGTAATGAGTCCTTTTTTCCCCAGGGTGGAGAGCTCCCAGTAGAGGACAGAGGCTGGGGGTACTACACAGGCTAAAGGTGACCTCAAAAGGTAACAATATGCCAGGCAGTGTTGTAGTCAGGCTACCTGGATCAGTCACCACATGCAGGGTGGCAGGACGGGTTGAAACCATTACAGTAGGAGACCAAGAAGTCTGCAGGGCATTTGTGGGTATAATCCCAGGTCTGAATGACAGAAAAATAACAACAGCTAACGCCCTACTAAATTGAGCATAGGACTAGTTTACATGAGTCAACTGATTGACCCATGCAATAATTTTATGATGTTAGGTATATTTTTTGTTTTGTTTTGAAACAGGGTCTCACATTGTCACCCAGGCTGGAGTGCAGTGGTGCAAACATGGCTCCCTGCAATCTGGACCTCCCAAGCTCAAAGGATCCTCCCACCTCAGCCCCCTAGTAGCTGGGACTACAGGTGCATGCCATCACGCCCAGCTAATTTTTTGAGTATCTTTTGTAGAGATGGAGTTTCACCATTTTGCCCAGGCTAGTCTCGAGCTCCTGAGCTCAAGTGATCCACCTGCCTTGGCCTCCCAAAGTGCTGGGATTACAGGCATGAGCCACCACACCGAGCCTATGATGTTAGTTTTAATATTATTTCCAGTTTACAGAGGAGGAAACCCAGTATTACAAGGTTAAATAATGTTCCCAGGGGCCAGGTTCCCCATTAACATCTGTGAGGCCCAGGAAAAGAGTACCAGTGGAAGCCCGTGTAACACATATCTAAATATTTGCAAGTTTTGAATCCAGCCAACAACAAGTTAAATTAAATGCATTCTATCATTCTGCTTGAAAAATAGACCTTCATAATGACTACAAAGCCTGGTTTGAATTCAGAATTCTCCAACTCTTAGGAATCCCAGACCAGAACCAGTACCCAGGGAGAGGGGTCCCGGACCCACAGCTCACCCCCATTGTCCTTCTATTTTAGCTGCGTCTTAAACTGTAAGGGACTTTTTGTGCATGCACATGGATGCCCCAGCCCACACATCCAACCCCGGGACACTCCACGTCAAACCACAACCCCTTCGGAAGAGAGGTCCACCCTAGAGAGGATAGACCCAAAGATGAGGCCCATCTGGATGCTGTCAGCTGGCTTGGAGTCATTTAGGCAGAGAATTCCAGGGACCCAGAGTATGGTCTAGTTTGAGAATATGACCTCCTGGCGGGCACATCCTCTTGCTCCCTGTAGGGAAGGGTACAGATGGAAGAGGATCAGAGAAACACTCTCAAAAGTGTGGGGCCCAGAGCAGGCCCCTCTTACCTATGTATAGGGGTAATATTGCCAGTACCATGCAATAAGTGGCAGAGCTCATGTTTGAACTCAGGCTGTCCAGCTGCAGAGTCCAGGTGCTAAACCCCCTAAGCTATCTTGCTGCTTAACAACCAAACTTGAAATCCAAAAGGTGGCTATAGATTCCTGGAATCTCACAATGCCAGAGCAGGGAAAGAGCTAGGCAATTTAAAGATCATTGAGTCTAATCCCTGCCCACTACCACCTTCACTCTCTACCCATTTTATAGATGAGGAAACTGAGGCTCAGAAAGGTTAAGTGACTTTCTCAGGAAAGTAGACAGATCCAAGACAAAAAGCCAGGCTGCTGTTCAGTGCCCATCTTCTCCACCTTTCCCTGTCCCGTGCACCAGCTTTCTAGTGAGGACTTAGACGTGTGTCCCTGGAGGGGACAGACAGCTTCCTCCATGGTATTTACAGGATGTATTCTAATGCTGAGGCGGAGATTCCTACTCCCATCTGTGTGTCATGCCGCCAGGAGCCCTTGGTGGTGTCAGCAAGTTCCAATTAGCCTTCTGAATCATATTTGTTGTCTTAAAATATTTATATCCAGCCACTTCCCACCTACTAGAATTGAATTTTAGCCTCTTCCACAGTTCCTCTCTGTCTCAAACCCAGAGGAGAATGCTTAGCACTTGAGCTGCTCCTGACATGAGGCACTGTCACTACCAACAGTGTTTCCTAATCAGACATAAGCAGGTGAACAGTACCATTGCCATGACCCAGGCTCCACGGCCCTGCCCTTGGAGTTTCATGCCTCGGACAATGGCAAGTTGCTTCCACCAGGAGAGGCCATTCCAATTCTATGTATACTCTTCAGCTGGCTACACCTTCCTGCCTGGACTTTTGGGAGGCTCCCAGCAGATAACTGCAAGGATGCCTTGCAGGCAACCCCGTGTATTTTTATCCTTCTTGGTGACTGAAGGAGGCTGGTGCATCTTTTGCTGTAGGTTACCTTGACATTCTTCTAGACGTGATGATGATGATGATGATCATCATCATCATCATCATCTCATGTACTAATGTAAAAGATGGAAAGGGTACAGTTTTAAAATCAGGAATTTGTATGTCAGTTCTACCTTTTAATAGCTATGTGACCTCCATTCAATTGTGTAACCTCTCCAAGTTCCACTTGCAAAATAGGGTCTAACAAGGAATTTTAGGAACGATGAAATGAGCTACTCAACCTGCTCAGACCTTTCACTGAGTGCCCACTCTGTGCCAGGTATCTGGCATGTAAGTATTGCTTCCTTAATCCCTTTCATATATGTAAAGTGACTGGCAGGGTATCCGGCACACAGCAGGCATGCGATTTGTGAGGTAAGACAGGGCACGTGTAAATGCCACATTTTTATTAGGTTGGTGCAAAAGTAATCATGGTTTAATGACAAAAGGAGGAAACTGAGGCTTAGAGGAATTCCTTGACTGTCCAGACTCATCCAACAGGTAAGCAGGAGTGCCACAGCCCACACCATGACCCAGGAGGGTGAGGAGGGGAGGGCAGTCATTCTGAAGGTAGAGTGAAGGGTCAGAAAACCAGGCCAGAGCTCTGACCCTGCTTCCTAGCTGCATGACCTTCAGCAAGCCATTTGACCTTCAGATCCTCAGTTTCCCTGTCTGTACAGTGAAGATGATCGTGTGTATCCTCTGACCCAAAGTAATATGTTTTAATTATTGGATTATAAGTCTCTCTGCTCTGACAACATGCTAACTCCCTGAGGAGAGGGTTTATTTCTTAATATAAAAAAGTTGATAACCAGTAACCATTTACTACACATGATCAAAATAAAATAAAATAAAAAACTGTACAAGTTAAACCCAAACACCATCATGATCCTCATTCACAATAATAGTTATAACACAATTGAATTTCATCAAAATGCTTTTCCATCTATAATTCTGACAATGACCCTCTAATGTATGATTATCCCTGTTTTACAATAAGAATTCTGAGGTGTAAAGTGGGTAGAGGACTTGTTCAAGGTCATGCAGATATGCAGTGCTTGCCCCTGAGTCTGTATATTCTAAACAGGTGGGATGACTTTCTCTTCCTTACACTCCTGTCATGTTGAATTTTTAGGCTGTGCAGAGGCTGCTTTGTGCTGGCTGCCTGTGCTCAGGGAGGTTGGGGTTGGGGCTGACATCTCACTTTTTAAATTTTCTTTCCATTTTAATAAATAATATGTCACAATTCAGGCAAGCCAGTTGAATAATAATTTGTCAAGCCAGGAGCCCGACTTAGCTTGTTCCCACACCCGTCTTTCTACCTCCTACCTCTCTCGGTCCAGTCTTCACACATCCTGCTGAGCTCCAGATATTTCTGCCTTGGTGCTGTCACCATTCCCTAAGAAGTGGCAAACATTAAACTTGTTGTCTTTCCCCAAAGCTTCCCACTCCACCTATTGTGATAGGGTTTGCAGCTCACTGTGCTGGTGAGGGAAAATGATGGCCCTGAGGGTGCCTCTGAGTGTCCCAGATGTTGGAACTCACCACATGTCTTGGCCCCAGAACAATAACATTGACCTTCTTTGCCAGTGGTCTTGGTTTTGCAGGGTATGAAAGAGTTGAGCTGCAGTATTGTAAGTCAACAGCAAGAGATTCCCAATCTGGGAATAACAAATTGATATCCCAATCTGGAAATGTAATGGCTTAGGGTTGTATATAATCAATATGTTCCCTACATGCTAGTGCTGCAAATCCAAGATTTCATGTATAGATCTTTTAAAAGAAGAAGTAATTCCTTATTTTAGAAAAACTCTACATATGGAAGTTCACAGGTGCTGTACTTTTCCTCCATGATCATCATCATCATCTTATCAGCTTAGTGAGCCATTTCATATCTATCCTGTCATTTGATCATCACAACAACTCTGAGAGTGACAAGGGCAACTTCTGGTGTACCCATTATTTGGACAGGGTAACCAAGATATAAGCAACATGCTGGGAAAACATAAGAGAGGAGGTCCTGCTTTTGAATGTGGAGATCAGCAATGGCCTTTTGGTCAGAATGGCATTGGAAACAAGCCTTGAAAAACGAGGAGCTTTTTAGTGTGCAGAAAAGTGAAAGCAATAATTTCAGATTTGTGCAAAAGCATGAGCAAAAAGTCAGGAGGCTTGGGAAGTCCATGGATAATCAGATGGGACTGGCACTTAGGATGGTTTGAGATGGCAGTGGCAGATGACATGGATGGTCCCCGGAGGCTGGAGCCCAGTTACAGTGCGTCTTGAATACAGCCCGCGCCTTGCCAAGGTGCTGCAGATCTGGTGTCTTAGGGTAGGATCCCCAGAAGAATCCTCTGAGACAAGGAATCGTGTGAAAGTGATATACTAGAAAGTATTCCCAGAGATGGCCAGGAGTGAATTGAGACCTGGAAGATGGCCAGGCCAAGGAAGGCAACCAAGTAAGGTCCCAGAGAAAGAAGCTACATAATCCCACAGGGATGTTCCCAAGACAGTGTAGATCCATGGGGCTCTTAGACCAGTAACATCAGCGACCACCCTGGAGCTTGTCGGAATTGCAGAGCCTCCACTCCAGACCGGACTCTCTGAATTAGAATCTGCATCATAACAAGATCTCCAGGTCTAGATCAGATCTCAGAGTTGTCCCAATAAGTGGTGAGGGAGCTGTACCTCTCAGTCACGGGTTAAGGGCCGCTCCCCAGGGGGATGTAAATTCCCAGGTACTTCCAGCTTTCTGCGTGGTGGGTGCAGATTCCAGCAGACGGAGGGCAGGCCTTCAACAGAGAAGCTGGCCATTAAGGATGAAAGCACCAGTCCCGGAGCTATGTACAGGAAAATGGTAAAGCCTCTGGAGGGATGTGAGCAGAGCACTGTATATAGACTCTGACCACCCAGGCAGCCCGATGGCAGCACAGACTCCTTTCCACATGCTTTACTCAGCCCAAGACCTGTGGGCACAAATCTCACAGGCAGTCAGCTGGGAGAGGGTCCTTGGAGAAAGGGACCTACTGCAAACTAAGTCCCTAATCTCCAGACTCATCCTGGGGAAAGTTGTATCACTTCCTGACACTTATCGTGTGTTAACAAAGGCTTCTAAGTCGAGTTAAGTAGGGTTTCCCTGCTTCCAATGAACAGAAGAAACGCCTTTGTCATTAGAACATTAACATGTAAATGGTGCCATTAAAGGACTTTCAAATCCGTTAGTTCTATCGAGTAGGTTAAACATTTCCCTGAAACCCAGGGTGAACAATTCAGTTGCTTAGCAAGCTTCTGCCCTCCAGACCAGAGGTGGTGAGCAATCCTTCTTGAATAATGGCCAATTCAGGAAAAGTAAAAATATGTATGGGCAGAGGTATTTTTTCCATTCAATCCAAAAATAGTTATATTTAATCTCATGTCGGAAAAAAAAATGTGTATTTTTTAAACAATGTATCAGCTTTATTAAGAAAATGTTAATTAGAAAATTGGATACTACTTTTTAGCCTATAAAAAGTAGTAACTTAACTAACATCTGGGTACTTACGAGAAATTGCATCAGAGAGGCAGCTTTCGGATTTCTTCTCTCGAAATCAAGTCACAGACCATGTCATGGAACTGGATAGAGTGTACGTTTGCTACACAATAAAGAAGTCAACTTTTGCCTGACCATGGTTGCTTCTTCACAAGATTTGAATTGGTGAATGGCTGATGTTAGGAAGTGAGGGATTGAGGGATCTTAGAGTAGCCACACCTCCTTTCTCCCTGCTTGTCCAGCAGGAGATGTCACCAGTCCTTCATAAATGTCACCATTAATAGCAGATAGCAGAGCAAGCTCTGTCTTGGGTTTTTTTGTTGTTGTTGTTTCTTTCATTTTTGAGACTGAGTTTTGCTCTTCTTGCCCAGGCTGGAGTGCAATGGCATGGTCTTGGCTCACTGCAACCTCCCCCTCCCAGGTTCAAGCGATTCTCCTGTCTCAGTCTCTCAAGTAGCTGGGATTACAGGCACCATCAACACGCCTGGCTAATTTTTGTATTTTCAGTAGAGACATGGGGTTTCACCATGTTGACCAGGCTGGTCTTGAGCTCCTGACCTCAGGATCTTGTCTCCATTTACAGTTCCATCTTTCATAAATATCCAAGCACTTTTTTGAATCCATGTATAACTTCTGCTTATAATATATTTTTATTAAGAAGGAAATGGAGGGAGAGAGAGAAGAAAGAGGAAGTGGGGAAGGAGTAGAAAAGAAAAAGATCTCAGTTTTCACGGTGTAGTGAAAAATAGCTTCAGTTTAATTCTCCAACATCCAAGCCCCCTCTTCCACTGAATAATGGGGTAGATCTGATTAATGGAGGATTAAGGAAAAGGCATGTAGCACAATTCTGGCCAATGAGAGAGGAAGAGCAGTTTGCTGGATGATTCTGGGGGATTGGTTTCTGTCTTAAGAGGGAGCTTTGTGAAGTCTGTCTCTCCTTCCTACCGATGTGAACAAGGAAGTTTGTAAGACAGATTGTGAGTAGCTACCCTGTAATCACATGGGGCATTAGGAAGAATCCAGCACGGTGAATAACAGGGTGTAGAGGGTTGTGGATCCTGTTGCCACCCTACTGGTGGCTATTCCTCCTCCTCGTACTCCTCCCCCTCCTCCTCCTCCTTCTCCTCCCTCTCTTTCTCCTCCTCCTCCTCCTTCTATGCCTTCTTCTTCTTCTTTTAACATTTTATAGCTGTATTGAGGTATGATCACCATAAAATATAAATTTTTAAATTGTGTTTAAAGTGTTTAATCTGATGAGTTGTGATAAATACATATACCTGTAAACCCATCAACACAATCCAAAAAAAAAAAAAAATTCCATTACTCCCCACCCAACAAAGTTTCTCCATGTCTCTTTGTAATTAATTCTTCCTTCCGTCTCCATACCAAGGAAACCACTGATCGATTTCTGTCAGTATAGATTAACTGGCAATTTCTAGAATTTTTTACGAATGGAATGATACAATGTTGTCTCTTTCTTGTCTGACTTCTTCAACTGAGGATGATTTTTAGACCTCTCCATGTTGTTGCATGTGTCAGTTGTTTATTCCTTTTGATTGCTGAGACATATTTCTATTGTGTAGGTATACTACTTTAAAAAAATCTTTTAGGTTGTTGGTGGAAATGTGGGTTGTTTCCAGTTCGGGGCTCCTACAAATAAAGCTGCTGTAAACATCCACGTACAAGCCTTTGCATGAATTTATGCTTTCTTTCCCTTGGGTAAATACTTAACAAGTGGAATACATAGGTCCTTTGGTAAGTGTGCACTTAACTTTTAAAGAAATTGCCAAACTGTTTTCCAAAGTGACTGTTCTATTTTACATCCCTGCCAGCATGTGCAAAAGTTCTAAATGCTCCGCATCTTCCCTGACACTTGGGATGGTCAGTCTTTATCATTTTAGCCATTATAATGGTGCTTAGTGTAGTGGCATCTCATTGTGGTTTTAATTTGCATTTCCTTAATGACTTCTGATGTTATTCATGTAGATCAATTTCTGGACTTTCTGTTCCATTGATCTATATGTCTATATAGTAATACCACAAAGTCTTGGTTATTATAGTTTACGCTAAGTTTCTTAGACAGTGTAAGTCCTTCAACATTGTTCTTTTTCAAAACTGACTATTCTAGGTCCTTCACATTTCCATATAATTTTTGGTATCTGCTTGTCAATTTCTATTTTTTAAAAGTCCTGCTGAGATTTTCATTGGGTTTCATTTAATCTATAAATCAATTGGGTAAGAACTGATGTTGTAACAATATTTAATCTTCCTGTCAATAGCATGGAATATCTCTGTATTTACATATGTGATCTTTAATTTCTCTCAGCAATGTTTTATAGTTTTTAGTGTATGACTCTTACATATATTTTGTCAAAATATATCCCTGTTTTATGTTTTAATACAATACTATTGTAAATGATTTTTTATTTTAATTACCAGTCATTTATATAGTGAACCAATTATACTATATTGAAACACAATTGATTTTTATTTTTCAATTGTGTGTTCTTCAACCTTACTAAACACATTTCTTAGTTTTGGTAACTTTTTAATAAATTCTTTAGGATCTTTTATGTAGATGATTATTTTATCTGTGAACAAAGTCAGTTCTACTTCTTCCTCTCCAAAGTATATGTCTTCTATTTGTTTTTCTTGTCTTACTGCACTGGCTAGGACCTTTGCTACAATGTCGAACACATGTGGTGAGAGCAGACACTTTGTCTCATCCTTGCTTTGCTTTGATGTTAGGGGAAGATCATTCACCCTTTCACCATTGAGTATTATCCAAGTCTTCTATATCCTCACTGATTTTCTGCCTATGTGTTATAAACATTGTTAAGAGAGGGGTGTCCCCAACTATAATTGTGGATTTGTCTGTTTTTCATTTTAGTTTATCAGCTTTTGCTTCATGTATTTGGAAGCTCTGTTGTTAAGTGTATACAGGTTTATTATTATTATTATATCTTTTGGTGAATTGACCTCTTTAACATTATGAGATGAACCTCTTTCTACCTGTAATACACATATTCTTTGCTCTGAAATCTACTTTGTCTGATATTAACAATGCCACTCCAGGTTTCTTTTTTAAGTGTTAGCATCCTTTCACTTTTATCTTTATCTTTATGCCTAATATCAGATCTTGCCTATAGTTGGGTCTTGCATTTTTCAATACAATCTAACAGTCTCTGCCCTTAATTGGGATGTGCAGACCACTGTATCTAATGTGATTATTGATGTCGTTGGGTTTAAACCTTCCAACTTATTTGTTTTCCTTTTGGCCCATCTGGTCTGTGTTCCCTTTTCCACTTACTTGTCCTGCCTTCTTTTAGATTAATGCACTATTTTTTATGATTCCATTGTATCTCCATTGTTGACTTCTTAGTCCCATCTCTTCACTTTCTGTTTTAGTGATTGCTGTAGAACGGGGTTTCTCAGCTCTGGCACTATTGGTATTTTGAGCCAGATAATTCTTTGTTGGGGGTTGTAGGGGGTTGTCCTGTGTTTTGCAGAGTGTTTAGCAGCATCCTTGGCATCTACCCATTAGATGTGGGTAATATCCATCCCCACATTGTGACACATATCCCCGTGGAGCACCCCTAAAACTACAGCTCTAAGGCTTACAGCATAAATCTTTAACTTATCACATTATATTCAAGCAAATGTTATACAACTGTATGTATAGTATCAGAAACTTACAAAAGTGTACTTCCCTCTCCCACACCCCATCTTTTTTGTCATACATTTTTCTTCTACATATGCTATAAACCCCACAACACGTTGTTATTTCTACTTTTTAAAATAATCTTTTGAAGAGATTTTAAAAATAAGAAAAAATATTTTATATTTACTCACATATTCTTTATGTAAATTCCGACTTCCATCTGGTATCATTTTATTTTCTGCTTAAAGGACTTGTTTCAGTATTTCATGTGGTAATTGTTTTCTGGTGATGAATTCTGTCATCATTTGTATGTTTGAAAAAAATCTTTACTTTTGTTATTGAAATATATTTTTACCAGATATATAATTCTAGGTTAACAGTTACTTTCTTTCAGTACTTTAAAGGTATCACTCCGCTGTTTTCTGGCTTTCATTGTTTCTGAGACATTTACTTTCATTTTTATCTTTGTTCCTCTGCATATAATGTATCTTTGTTTCTGGCTTCATTTAAGTTTTTCTCTTTATCACTACTTTTCAGCAATTTGGTTTTGATATGCTTTGATGTGATTTTCTACATTTTTTTATATTTGCAGTTCATTGATTTCTTTTTATCTATATGAGTTTAAATTTTTATCAATTTTGAAAGTCCTGGCTATAATTTCTTCAAATATTTTTCTCTCCCCTTCTTCTAGGACTCCAACCTCATGAATATTGGGTCTTTTTGTATTGTCCCACAGCTCACAGATAGTCCATTATTTTTATTTTGTCTTTTAACTCTGTGTATCATTCTGGATAGTTTTTATCACTGTGTCTTTAAGGTCACCGATCTTTTCTTTTGCAGTGTCTACTCTGCTGCTAATTCCAACCAGTGCATTTTTAAATCTGAGATATATTTTTCATCTCTAAAATTTTGCTTCGGGTCCTTTTTATGTCTTCCATTGTCTCCTTAGCATGTTCACACACACTTTTCTCTATCTTCTTGAGCAAATAATATATGATTATAGCAACTGTTTTAATGTTCTTGACTACTAGTCTGATTATTTGTGTCATTTTGAGGTCTATTTCTGTGGATTTATTTTTTTCCCTCATTGAGGGTCACAGTTTTCTTTCTTTTTTTTTTTTTTTTTTTTTTTTTTTTTTTTGCATCCCTGAGCATTTTTGATTGGCTATCAGGCATTATGAATGTCATGTTGTTGGATGTTATCATTTTTTTCAGTTCCTTTAACTGTTTGGGGGCCTTGTCCTGGGATGCAATTAAGTTACTTCAAAACAATTTGGGTGCTTCATTCATTTACATACTGTCTATGGCAACTTTTGCATTACCACAGAAGACTTAAACAGTCGAGACAGAAGCCATGTGGCCCATACATTCTATTAGGTGCAAAAGTAGTTGTGGTTTTGGACTGTGAATTTTAAATCATTATAACTAGGCTCAAACACATCTTTATTAAGCAAAATAGGAACCATTACAATCAACACCTTTTTGCCAATGAGAAATAAGCTTGTTTTTTCCTACAGTGTACAAATCCATGCTTCGGGATTTAACAAACTCTTGGAAAGCATTTTCTGCATCCTGCTCATTGTGGAAGCATTTTCCCTGAAATAAGTGGTCAAGTTGCTTGAAGAAGCAGTAGTTGGTTGGTGAGAAGTCAGGTGAATATGGCGGATAAGGCAAAACTTCATAATCCAATCCATTTGAAGTGTTGGTTGTTCGACGTGCGGTCAGGTGTTGTTGTGGAGAAGAATTGAACCCTTTCTGTTGACCAACACCAGCTTCGAGTATTGCAGTTTTTGCCGCATCTCATAGACTTGCTCAGCATGCTTCTCACATGTAATGGTTTCGCCGGGATTCAGAAAGCTGTAGTGGATCAGACCAGCAGCAGACCACCAAATAGTGACCATGACCTTTTCTCGTGGAAGTTTGGCTTTGGGAAGTGCTTTGGAGTTTCTTCTCAGTCCAACCACTGAGCCGATCATCACCAGTTGTTGTATAAAATTCACTTTTTGTCACACATCATAATCTGATCTAGAAATGGTTCATTGTTATTGCATAGAAAAAGAGTAGACAACACTTCAAAATGATGATTTTTAAAATTTTTACTCAGTGTATGAGGCACCCACTTATCAAGCTTTTTCACCTTTCCAATTTGCTTCAAATGCCAAACGACCATAGAATGGTCGACATGGAGTTATTCAGCAACTTCCTGTGTAGTTGTAAGAGGATCAGCTTTGATGATCAACTTCCGGTGGCTGGCCACTATGCCCCTCATCTTCAAGGCTCTCGCCCCCTTTGCAAACCTTCTTTAACCACCACTGCACTACACGTTCATTAGCAGTTCCTGGGCCAAATGTGTTGTTGATGTTGCGAGTTGTCTCTGCTGCTTTACGAACTATTTTGAGCTTAAATAAGAAAATCTCCCGAATTTACTTTTTGTCTATCATTATTGCCATAGTCTGAAATAAATATAAAATAAACAGCAAGTAATAAGTCATTAGCCAAAAAATAAAGCAAGAAATGTCCATTACAATGATGTATAAGGCCAGGGGCGGTGATTCACGCCTGTAATCCCAGCACTTTGGGAGGCTGAGTCAGGCAGATCATTTGAGGTGAGGAATTCGAGACGAGCCTGGACAACATGGTGAAGCCTCATCTCTACTAAAAATACAAAAATTAGCTAGGCATGGAGGCACATGCCTGTGATCCCAGCTACTCGACAGTCTGAGGCAGGAGAATCACTTGAATCCTGGAGATGGAGGTTGCAGTGAGCCGAGATCAAGCCATTACACTCCAGTCTGGGCAACAGAGACTCTGTCTCAAAGAAAAAAAAATGATGTATAACATAACTACATTTATTTAAGAATGTATCCCAAATATCAAATGGCAAATTTCAACAATGCAAAAACTGCAATTACTTTTGCACTCACCTAATAAAATATTTACTCTCTGGTCCTTCACAGAAAATGTTCGCTGACCTCTGCTTCAGATCCTTGCTTTTATGCTTTATTAGGTGGAGCCAGGACAGCCCTTGCCTATGGTGAATTTGTCACCACTTCTGAAGCAATACCCTCTGAGCACTCTACCCAAAGCCTGGAGTGTTTGTTACAAAGCTGTTCCACTCTGGCTGATAGAACACATCGTATTCCCAGCCTTGTGGGATCTGGGGGAGATTGTTCCACCTACGGTGGCTCTTTCCTCAGCCTTAGTAGTTTCCTCACATACGCAGTGATCAGTATTCCTTGAAGACTGAAGGGAGACCTTCTGCAGATCTCTGTTGCTTTCCTCTTGGGTACTCTATCATGTGAATTCTAGCTTTTTGGCCTTCCTGAATGTTTTACTCTGTCACTTCAACTCAGGAAGACTCCCAGCTCAGGGCTCTCCCTCCCTCCACCACAACCCAGAACTTCTCCTGGCAATAAGGCAGGGCGATTGTAGGGCTCACCTACGATTTGTTTGTTTCTTTTCTCTTGGGGAGCATTGCCCCCATACTGCCTGTTGTCCATGTCTGGAAAACATGCCAGGTTTCTTATGTGAGCTAACAATTCTTTACCGTGTGTGCCAAGTCGCTTTTTCCATTATGTGTAGCCAGAAATTTCCTAACAAAAATAGTCACCCAAGAGGATGGAGTGCTGGTTTTGAGGAGAATATATCATTCTCCTGAACCCTGAACAGCATGTCGTAAAGGAAATAGTAGGACAAACAAACAAGACCCAATCAAAAACTGAAAAACAACATATTGCTCTTAGAAAGGGATATTTTAAAATAGCTGAGTCTAATTCTTATGAATGCCAGTGGGCAGCATCACAGACCAGGCATGGTCAGTCTGAGTTCCATTGACGCTTCTGTTATTATTGTTGTTTTATTTCATTTTAATAAGAGATTCCAGAGAAAGTTTCAGAGGACTAGAATTGAGCAGATCTTTCAGGCAAATTTCTCTCTTTTATTAATGCTCTCAAAGGAGTGATGGGGTTGATTACTCCTGAGATATTTAGAGGATGTTTTAGGTCTGATGATGAATGTCTAATGAATTTAATGCATTTGCTTGTATTAAGCTGATGCTAAACTCCATGTAAATCTATACTACTTACTGGGATGATGAGTTCTGGAAGTTTAGTAATACAGGACTGTCTTTTACCATCCTAAATTTACTGTTGAATTGGAGCAAACCGAGCAAGGCCACAGGTTTCCAGGCCACTTACTTTGGACTGGTAGGTGCTTACCCCTGAGAGTCAGGTATCCAAAGGGATGCAGGGAGATGTGTAAATAGGGCAGCAAAGGATGGAAGTGGAATTGAGGGGCTGGACCTCTAGAGAATTTTCAGGCTTCAGATGAAACCAGGTCAAAGCAGGCAACATGGCCCTGCTCTGACCAGATGATCCTGAGCAGGTTCAGTAGTCACATTTGCAAAGTTTATCATGAAGGACACAGAGGACCCAGAGTTTGATACATTTGGGAGCTGACCGCAGGTCATGGAGAAAGTTCCATTTTAAATGCATAAGGCTTGGGGCTGGGTCCTTCCCTCCCTAAGTCTCAGGTGGCAGTGTTTTCAGGGAACTCCGGGCATTCATGACTTTGTCCATTTCAGCATGTCCTCTCACAGCAGTGCCTTTCTTAACTGATATGTTCCAGATGATGAGTTTTTATAGCGGCTATGTAGGCGGAGATGTTCTTCAGTGTTAACATAATGGTTGATGAGGTATTGAGCTTGCAGGCCGGACACCTTCATTCTGCTTTTATACTACACTATCTGAGTCCCTAAATAGCCAGGTGGATTTGGGCAAGTCGCTTTAACCTCCTGAAACATTAGTTCCTCCTCTCTAAAGGAAAGGGGTTGGGTTGTGTACCTCAATTGTAGTAATAGACTCCATTAACTCAGTACTATTTAATGCACCACTTGCTATAATAGACATTTCATATACAATGCTCAAATCCTCAAAATAGTCCTGTAATATAAGTATTTTTGTTATCGCAATTTGTCTGAAGAGGAAACTGAAGCCCAGAGATGTTAAGGGATGTGCCCAGATTTGCACAGCTAGGAGGTAACAGAGCCAGGACTCTGTGGCATGTCTTGACTCAAAACCAGAGGCTACTTTCTACCACTAACCAATTATTATGGTGCAAAGTATGATTGAGCATATACAGTTGGAATGCAGATCTTGAAATCTCATAGAAACCACAGGAAAATAGACCAAGAGGGTGTGGTTGGTGATCCATTTCTGCTTAGTTGAAAACTGCTGATGAAAGATACAATAAATGCATCACAGATACAATAAATGCTTCTTAATTTGGGTTTTACTCATCCAGATTTTGATAGAAAAGCAGATACAGTGTCTGTGTTTTTTGAGTAAATAGTTTGAAATAACATCTGCTACTGAGAACTTTGAGAGTTTCAACGAGTAAGGTAAATCATTTTAAAATCAGTATCCTTTTTCTAAAATTTAGGGCTCTCAAATTAAGCATTCTTTTCATGCATCAGCAACTTCTAAGTCCAGCAATTAATTACTATAATGGTAAAGGTCTTTTATGTTTATGATACAAGCTTGCATTCTGCAGGCTTATTATGAATTGTAATTTTTTTCATTAAGTCCCCTCATATTCATTATTTGCACTCTGTTATATCTTAGTTGGTAATTTATATAACATTTGAAAGTAATAAAACTATGTTTCATTAAAGTCTATGATTCCAGCTCTTCACTGAGGTTATTTTTGGCAAAAATAAAAGTTAGTTTCTGTGAGACCAATACTTTAAGAACTTACTGTCGAGTATGAGGAATTACACTTAGGGGTGGGGCAGATAGGCTTCAAATCTTACCTTTGCTTCTTAATCGCTGTGTGGCCTTGAACATGTCAGTTTCACCTCTCTGAACCTCATTTTCTTTATCTGTAAAATGGGGAAGATGATAACAATAGCGACCTCCTGTTAATGAAAGTTGTGAACTGTTTGAATAAATGAACCAAAGAAGTAATGAAAATTCACCAGTGCACTCATGAATCCAATATGGAACATTACTCTCTCTTTAAGAAAAATCAACTGGCAACTGTCACGTTGATAAGGATTTTGCTGGAAACCTGGGCGAGTTTGGGCGGGAATGAATTTACTTCTTTGGGAACAGCAGTCTACCATTGTGTACTTCACTCACGCTGTGTAGAGTGAAGAGCCTGCAACTCCTCCATTTAAATACAATGGCTCTGAAAAATACAATGACAAGGATCTCAAGGAGGTAATTTCAAAATTGCCACTGTTTTCTCCATTGCTGTCTATATTGATGTTGCCTTGTCCATTATGATAGAGAGAGAGGCTTCCTGAATCTCAAATATGTACTCAGCACAGGCAGGGAAAAGAGCGAGGTACTGAAAAAGAACCAATCAAAATTATAATGAGCTAATTATATTCTCTCGTAATTGAGACACTGATTTTCTTGATGGTGGTTCAACCCAGTCTGACATCTTCTTGCAACCTAGATAGAGCTGGAAAGTTTCAGATCACAAAACAGTAATAATGATAACAACAACAAATAGCATTTGGTAGACCTTCGGGGTTCACACAGGCTTTCCATTTATTATCTCACTGGTTCTTTGTAAGCACCCTGGAGAGTAAGTAAGAGAGTCAGCGGCAACCCCAGCTTTCCAGGTGCTCAGATCAAAACTTTTGACATCGTCCCTGTTTCTTCTTTTTTACAAAGTCCACATCCAACTTGTCAGCAAATCCTATTGGCTGTTCCTTCCAAATGTTCACTGACTACTTCTCCTCCACCCCTGCCTCCCTGCTCCAGGCTGTCACCCTATCATCCCTAGATTATTGCAATAACCTCCAGACTGTCTCCCTGTTTATGCCTTCAATTCACAATAGTTCTTAACCTAGTTGTCACACTGCAGCATTTTAAAAACAAAGCAGATCCTGTCAGTCTGCACTCAAAGCCCTGTATCCCTTTCCCATCTCACTTGAATTAAACATCAAAGTCACTGCAGGGTTCTACATGATCTGGCCCTGGCCACTATTACCTTCTGACTCCAGCTCCTGCCACACACTCCCTCACTCTGCTTCAAGCACACTGACCTCCTTACCCTTCCTCGAGCAGGCTGGGGGTGTGATTTTTGTTTGCTGGTTTTCTTGTGTTCACTGTTGTGCCCCTAGCTATATACTGGCTCAGTAAACATTTGCTTAACATCGTAATTTTAGAAAATAAACTCTGGAGCTAGATCACCTGGGTGTGCCTTCCAGATTTGCCACCTACTAATTGTGACCTAGATCAATCTCCTCACCTACAAAATGGGAATAATGGAAGTACCTATTTCATAGGTGTTGAGAGTCAAATTGGGTACCCCCTAAAAGGTATCTCCAAGTCCTTGTCCCTGGTACCTGTGTATGAATAGGGCTTTATTTGAAACTAAGTGCAAATGGAACATGCTGCTAGAATTGAGTTCAGGATCTCAGCATGAGATCATCCTGGATTGAGGGTGACACCCAGGTCCAATGACTGGTGTCCCTAAGAGAAAGGAAAGGGAGATTTGAGTTGCAGGGCAGAAGACCACATAAGCAGAGATCAGAGTCATGCTGCCACAAGCCAAAGAATGTTAGGGGCCACCAGAAGTCAGAAGAGGTAAAGATGGACTCTCCCTAGATCCCTCAGAAGGAGTGTGGCACTGCTGACATCCCAATTTCTGACTTCTGTGCTCAAGAACTGTGAGAGTATAAACTCCTGTTGTTTTAAGCCACCACATTTGCCATAATTTATTACTAGGATTGTTGAAAGGATTAATGATTTTTGTCTGTAATAAGAGAGTTTTATTGTGCTTAATAAGAGTGTTATTAAAAGTGTTTATTATTATAAACACTTTTGTGTTTTTCTATAAGTGTTTGCTATTAGTTTTATCCTTATTTTATACCCAACAAAACAAAGTGCTGAGAGGGTAAAGGACTCCTCCAAGAGCTCACAGCTGCTAAGTGGGGGGTTGAGGTCAGAACTCTGATATTGTGGTTCCAGGTCCTGCCCGCCTGCCTGACATTTTGACTACAGATGACCCCTGGCTGATGGTAATCTTGGTCATCAAGTCTCTTCCAGCTGCTAGTATCCTATGAACTGGCCAAGCACTTTTCAACGAAGAGGTTTTTATTTTTCCTTAGCCAACCAAAATTCCCCAAAGATTCTCTGAATTGCCCCAGGAGATGTCAAAATGTGAAGCAGAGCACAGCCGCATGGCCCTTCAGCCTGCCACAGAGACCAGAAGGAGCAGAGTATTGAACCAACCAGACTTGCTTGGTAGGACCACCACCTTTCCAGTGAACACATAGGTCTGAGCTGAACGTGCCACAGAAGTCCAAACACACAGGCTCCGGACATGGGGGATGCACCTTAATGTCATCAGTGGTTAGGAATCTGGTCAATAGGAAGTAGCTTCAGGAAGCACGATCTCTAGATGTCAGAGGGTCCCCAAATAGATGACAGTTCTCACAGCCCAGGTTCCCAGTAGAACTTTTTTTGGTAGATCAGCATCCTCAAATCCCTGCCAATGCCTGGTGGTGATTCCTGGACTCCCAGCAGGTGGCGGATGGTGAAAAGGTGGTGATGGTGGCGGTGGTGGAATGTAGAGAAGCTATTCCCTCCACCCACCTCACCAGCAAAGGATGGCAGATGCTCCTCCAGGTGAGGCTGGCTTCAAAGCATTCTGGGAACAGAGGGACCCAGCTGAGGGGACAGAAGCAGCAGGAGTACAAGGCGATCCTCCTGCTTCCATGGTGCCTCCTACAGGCACTGTCTGGTTACCCTAATTCAGACCATGCTCCTTTCCCTCATTGTGAGGCCTGGGATCATTCTGGTCACTAACAACATAACTAACAAATTACCTCCTTTAACTGAATGCATCTGGAATGCTCAGAGATTTCTAGTTTGAACAAGTACCTTTCTAAAAGGTGGAAGTAAATAGAACCATTGTTGGCCAAGTCCTGTTTTCAGTGAGTTAAGAGTGTGGGTCAAGATCCTCTAGTAAATCGTTCAATAGTTTCCTGGCCGTTCCTTTCCCATTGTTTTTATCCTTGGAGGATTTGAGGGGAGGTTACGTTTCTTAAAGCAGGAGTGGCTCTGCTGTTTATGTAGAGAGCCCTAAGAAGCAATCAAAGGATCTAAGAAGGAATTAGAGAGACTGCAACTACAAATGAAACGTCTCTGACGGAATCTGTAATCTATTTCTACTTTCATTCCACAAACATTTCTGCACCCCTGACTCAAGGAGGGCCATCAAATGGAAGGGAAGAACCTGTCAACAAATGATTACAAATGGGTGTTACCCACAATGGTAAGTCAGGATGAAAGGGCCATTTGAGCAGAGGTGCTAGCTCTGCAGCCATTTGCAGAAGCTCCATTCAACTTCTGGCCTCATCACCTATGAACTACAAAACCTTGTACACATCTCTTAACTTTGTGATCTCAGACTCTTCACCTGTAAAATGGCAGTAATACCTACCTATGGGGTTGTGAAGAGGGATGGTTTGAGATAATGTAGGATATAGCCCAGTCCCTAGCACGTGGTAGAGATACAACAAAAGTCTGTTCCTTTCTACCAGAAAAGTCCCAAAAAGGCTTTATAGAAAGCCGGGAACATTTTAACAGGTTCTGAGGACAAACAAAAGCCTGCCAGGTAGACTGGGATCCGTTTCAGGGATCCTTTTGACAACATTGTGCTTTCTGCCCAACTTTTCAGGAATCCATATGCCGGCTGACTGACAGTAATTTTACAAAGCCAGACGTGTCTGCATGATTTTTCTGGATCTCTTTTTATTTATTTATTTTAATTTAACGGTTATTTTGTGGTAGTTGCAAAACGTCCTCTAACTGCCAGCCACAAATCTGCCAGAAATCTCATAGGGGGTATTAAGTATGCCAAGAAACTGGAAGGATGGAAGGAGCTGGTTTCCTTCCATTAAAATGGAGTGAAGTCTTCCAGGTGGGCTGAATAGTGTTTGAGCCTAAAGAAGAGGAAGCCGAGTTTGAAGCTGCATGCATGCTCTCCTCCATCACTCCCCATTGTGATGGATAGTGCGTAATGGTTGTGCGTAAAGGCACCAAAGTTGTGCCAGGTTGCATTGGGCCCCGGGGAACCTTCAGTATCCAAGCCGCCAGTGAGCTTCCATTTCTCATGCACTTGGAATTCTGGCCAATGTGGGTTCTGGGCTGCAATGAGGAAGGAAACTTCAGCAGTGCCTTGGCTGTGCCAACCCTGGTGATGACTCTGGGCACTGCTACAGGGAGGCTGTCGGGGATGCAGGATCCCACTTGGCAGTAAGCCAGCTCATTCATGCTTATGTATGAGCGCACACACAGCTTCCCCTGCCTGCACGGGGCCCTCCTCTGTTGGGCTGTCCTTTTCAAAAAGGAACATTGGAAACTGATCCTCTAGGTTGGTGGAGGGACTCAGTGGAGAGATGATGCCTATCGGCTCATGCACCTAGAACTCAGATAGTTCTCCTGCTGCACACTATTCTCTCTGCCTGGGTGCCCACCCCCATCTTCTCTCCTGACCTTAAGACTCAGTTCAAATGCCACTGCCCCTGTCAACTTGACTGTAAGATCCAAAGCATAGGGGCTTTATGGTTTGATTTATCATTTCGTCCCTGGTGCCTAGCACAGTGCGTGGCAAATAGCAGGTGCTAAATAAATATTTGTTGACTGAATAACAAGCCAGGTCTTTACATTATCCCTAAAGAGCATGACTTCAAGTTTCACAGCTCCACATTTCATATCACACAGTTGTTTACATGTCTGTCTGTCTCTCTAAACTGGGGATTTTTTTTTGTATGACAGTCATATTTTAATTTTTTTAACTGACAGATACAAATTACATATATTTATCATGTACAATATGTTGTTTTGAAATAAGTATACATTGTGGAGTGGCTAAATCAAGCTAATGAACATATGTATTACCTTGCAAATGTTTTTTATGGTGAGAACACCTAAAATCTATTCTCTTAGCAATTGTCAGAAATATAATACATTGCAACTAACTGCAACCTAGGGATTCTTAACCCAGGGTCCATGGATAACCTTCAGGGGAAGGTAGGAACCCCCTTGAATTGTACACAGAACACAAGTGTGTGTGTTTGTGTGTATGTATGTGCATATACACTAGGGTTTTTTTTTCTGGGAAAAAGACCCTTAGTTTTGATCAAGTCTCACAGAGACCATGACCATAGTAAGGTCAGGAACTAGACTGGTCTCTAGAGGACTAGACCAGCCCCCTTTGAAACTAGGGCTCTGGCTGGCAAAACACCTGGCCCACAGTAGGTGTTCAAGACATGTTATTTGAGCAAGCAAGTAAGAGAATGATTTTAGGCCCTAGACTGGGTCTCCACCGTTACCAGATTCCCAGGCATTTATCCCTCCAGGAATAGCCTCCTCCACTCCCCAAGACTGGGGGGTTCAAAATTTCAGAAATGAGCACGTGAGCAGACAGTCTCCTCGTGCTTATCTCATACCGGGCTGTCAGCTGATGAGTGTCAGCTGCATCTTAGCAAGCCAGAAGCAGAATGTGGGTCATATATCCCAACTTCCTCTTTCTGAATGAAGCTGAGGCACCCATCTCCAGCTCACCCCTTTCTCTCCTAGCTTTGTCCACCAATTGTGACTTGTTGTGTTTGGTGTCCCCTTTATCTTAGCCCTCCTCTCTAAGACCATTTTTCTGCCTTCCTTTGTCCAAAGCCAAGTCCAGGATTCTCAGCATCATACTTCTTCTTTCCTGTTTCCTTTGCTCATTGTAAGTGCTATCTTTACTCAGTAATATAGGAGCTCCTCTTTACTAGTGGGTCTCGGGCTCCTGGAGGACCATCAACTCTATAACATGCAACATAAACTCTTCCTTGGTTTTCAATGAGTTGGATTCATTAGGCAGGTCAGAGGCCAGTGGAACACAGGGGATCCCTCTCCAAGGATAGGGGACTTCCTTTCCCACAAGACTTGGGCAGCCATTGAAGAGCTTCCCCACCCCGAATTAGCCCCATTATTACTCTGGAAGAATTGCAGGGGAAAACAAGGTGATTATCACTGGAAACCTTATTCCACTTATGGACACAAGTTGTCCCCAGTCACCTATACCTTGAATATGGAGCAAAGCCATCCAAATTCAGCATTGACCAGGTCAGATACACGGGTGCAGGTCTTGCTGCAAATCCATCTACTATCTTCTCCCTGCCCCTGTACCTATGGGAAGAGCCTGGCTGAGGCACATGCTCACCCTTCCCTTGGTGGCCATTCTACAACAGTGCTCGGGGATAAGACATCCAGACCCAGGGTTCTGGGGACAGCATTAGGTCTTTGAAAGATAGTGTGTGGGCTGCGTGTCCCTGAGCCTTAGTTTCCTCACCTGTGAAATTAGGGATAAATTCTCTTCCTCTGCATACTTCCCTGAATTGTCATCAAAATCAAATGGAAGAATGGTTTTAGTCCCTCATATTCAACAATGTGTGGCTTATGCCTGTAATCCCTGCACTTTGGGAGGCCAAGCAAATCCCTGCACTTTGCCATCCTGCTGTATGCCTGGGAGAAGGAGCAGATCTGTGACTTGCAAGCCCATTGTGCCCCAACTAAGATGTTGATGTGAGCTCCCCAAAGGCCAAATCACTTGAGCCCAGAAATTCAAGACCCCAGCCTGGGCAACATGGTGAGACCCCATCTCTGCAAAAAAATTTTTAAAACTTAGCTGGGCATGGTGGTGTATGCCTCCCAGCTACTCAGGAGGCTGAGATGGGGGAATTGCTTGAACCCAGGAGTTCAAGGCTGCAGTGAGCCATGATCGTGCCACTATACTTCAGCCTGGTCAACAGAGCAGGTGAGACCCTGTCTCAAAAAAGAGAAAAACAATTCTTTAAGCCCCTACGGTGTGCCAGTCTCTGGATGTATCAAGGGAAATGACATACACTCCTGGCCCTCAAAGATCTTGCAGTCCAGTGAGGGAGACAGACAAGCAATTGATTTCAAGGCAGCATGGACAGTGTTACAGCACTGTAGGGAAGCCCGCAGGACGCCGTCTGCCCAGCCCTGAAGGGTTACAGAGTGGAGATTCTCCAAGGAGGAGTAGGAGTCTGAAGGATGAACAAATGTTCACTAGAGAAGAGGAGATGAAGTACATTCCAGCAAGGGGAAAGAGCCTGTGCAGAGAGGCCAGGGGATAAGAACGTGGCATCTTTGTGGGGATCATCGCTTGCTGGGTGTACAGCACGAGACGCAGAGACAAAAGCAGGCACTGGGCCGTAGAGGGATGTCCAGATTAGGCTTTTCACAGAGAACAGTGGGGAGGGATGTCAAACAGAGGCACGGCAAATTCAGATTTATATTTTAGAAAGGTTGATCTTGGCCACAGGGTGGAGAATACACTGGAAAAGCAAGAAGAGAGCACTGAGATTGGTCAGGAGCCAAGTGGCGCCTCCCTGGGAAGAGATGGGAAGGTCTGAGTGGAGGGGGGAGCAGCGAGGAGGAAGAGGAGTGAGCGAATCGCACAGACAGGGGAGGCAGCAGCCTCTGGACTTGATGAACGAATGGGAAAGCTTTTACAAACTGAGAAATGCCGCCTCTTTAATGGCAGAGACCTTCATCAGTGTAAATGTGGGAACTACATTAAGTCATTTCAATCTGCCACAAGTGCCACAATACTACACATTCTGGTTGGAAAAAAAAGTAGGGTATTTTTCTTATTTGTGAATTTTTTTTTTTTCTCTCTAGTCCTACACAGGAAAAAAAAAAAAAAAAAAAAAAAAAACAACAATAAAATACCAATCAATGGGAATGAAGGGCTTTCAAAAATAAAGTGATGTAAACTCAGAACTATCTTTGGACATTGGGGGACACAAACTACCCACAAGATTTGCTTTTTGGAAACAGCTACTTGGAAGAAGTGCCCAGAATGTGCCCTAAAGAGATAAGAAGGAGAAAATCATCTAAGGCCAGATCAAACTTGGGGTTGAAAACTGTGCAAAGACTCAATGTCGGAGAAAGAAGTTTTGCAAAAGAAAGATGCCCAATCAGTACTAATTTAATAGGCCACTTTAGCAGTGGAAGAAGAAATGTTGATATTTTATGTCAGCTATTTTATAATCACCAGAGTACTTAGCTTCATGTAAGCCATCTCATATTCATTGGAAATAAGAGCAATTTTATTCATCAGAAAGAACTTTTCAATTTATAGCATCTTAATTGCTCAGGGTTTTAAATTTTGCTAAAGGAAGCTCCACTTTTGGCAGAAGTAGGGGGCAGGGAGAGAGAAGGGTACATCCACAAGGACAGAGGCACCAGGGCCAGTAGGGTAGCTGGTGACTGGATCAGTCAGAAAGGGGCTGAGTTATGCCATGAGAAGAAACAACCTCAAAATCTCAGTGGCTTAATACAACACAAGCTCATTTCTTGCTCAAGTTACATGTCCTATGTAGATCAACAGCAGGCAACTCAGGGACCCAGGCTCTATCTCCATATGAGCTTCCATAGTCACCAGGACACAGGCTCTGAAAGTGTCCTCCACGCAGGGACACATGCCCCTTCCTTTCATTGGGCAGGGCAAGTCACCTATGGCCAGAAGTCACACTGCAGGGCAGTGCCATCCTGCTGTATGCCTGGGAGAAGGAGCAGATCTGTGACTTGCAAGCCCATTGTGCCCCAACTAAGATGTTGATGTGAGCTCCCCAAAGGCCAAAACCAAGTCTTATTAATTGGTATCTCTAGCATGTACACATCATCTCTCAAAGAGTAAGTGATGGTGAGTCTTCGATGAATGAATGAATGGATGGATACATGGATTTTTTTTTTTTTTTTTTGAGATGGAGTCTTGCTGCATCACCCAGGCTGGAGTGCAGTGGTGCGATCTCGGCTCACTGCAACCTCCACTGCCTGGGTTCAAGTGATTCTCCTGCTTCAGCCTCCTGAGTAGCTGGGATTACAAGCATGCACCACCACACCTGGCTAATTTTGTATTTGTAGTACAGACGGGGTTTCACCATGTTGGTCAGGCTAGTCTCAAACTCCTGACCTCAAGTAATCCACCTGCCTCGGCCTCCCGAAGTGCTGGGATTACAGGCGTGAGCCACTGTGCCTGGCCCCATGGATTTGATTTTCAGAACTTGTTGAACTTTCCTAAATCAGTGGGTCCAGGGAAGTCTGCCTCTGTTCTTTCACCTGATTGTCTTCAGGGCTTTCTAGACCCCCAGAAGTGAATGTACTTGGCTTCAGAGCAGACCTCCGAGGCAGCAGAGGCACCTGTGAGGCCTCTATGGCACCAGGTTAATGGAGTAACTCAATACTTCAAAAGCGACTGTCATCTGATTGCCTGGAACACAGGAATTAGCCAACAGAGGCTGAGGTTGGGGAAAGGGAATCACTTCAATGGTGTCCTTACTTTGTGTTAGGCACAGTGCCTGTAGCTTCTTCTAAGTTTGCTAATGTGATTCTCATGGCAGTCCCATGAGGAAGGTACTGTTCTGCCTTTTTACCAATGAGAAAACTTACACTTAAGGAGCTTAAGACATTTACCCAAGATCTCATGGCTGTTAAATGGCTTAGAACCCAGACCTGTCTGGTGCAAAGCTGGTGCTTCTAAAAGCTGGTGCTTCTAACCATCAGGCTGGCTGTCTCTTCTACAAACGAGTAGAAGAAGACACTGCTTCAGAGCATTTTGTTTTCCTTATGAACTTTCAGCCATGGGTGGCACTTTCTTTATTTACCCTCCAGGAGGCAGGAAGGGGGCCAAGACAAATGCATCCTCCAGTCTCCCACTCAGCTCCTCCTTCCTTCACCACATCCCCAACATCTCACTTTCTGTTTGAGCCTTCAGCCTCTTCAGCAGTGTGGAAGAGCAGGCCCCATAAGCTTGGCACTGAGGTACCTGGGGTCTGTGGTGGCCATGTTTTCTGCTGCCTCAAGTCAGTCAGGCTGTGCTGTTCCACACACATTCAGGCTGCCACCCCAGATAGCCTGTTTCTCATTATCTCCCTCTCAGGGGCGGTCTAAGGAAAAGGGAGTAAGGAATCAGATGGATGTGCCCCAACCCTGGCTCCCCTTCACTCTCTATACGACCTGACTTGGGAGTCTGCCTCATCTTCTATAGAGCAGGATGGGGTTGTAGAAAGAAGGAAGGAGCATGTACTGTATGCCAGACGTCTTCCATGCTGAGTCTCAGAGTATCTCCATGGGGAAGGGAGTAATGAGTAACGTCCCCTCTGGCAGATGAGAAAACTGTGACCAAACTGATTAAGGAATGAGATCACGGGCCCACAGCCAGGCACAGGAGCAGCCCAGATTCTAGCTCTGGTTTGCCTCTCTCCAAAGCTAATATTCCTTCCACTACACCCATAGATCTCAAACTTTTGCACGAAGTGAAGTGACAGCTGGAAGTCTTGTTGAAATGCCCCAACCTCACAGTTTCTGATTCAGGAGGACCAGGGTAAGGCCTGAGAATCTTCATCTTTACCTAGTCCCCAGGTGATGCTGAGGCTACCAGTCTGGGGGCCACACTTTGAGAACCACTGCATTCCACCATACTACTGAGTTATCTGAACTGTAAGAGCTCGTAGTTGAGAAGTTCTCATGAACCCTGAAGTTCCGTGCAAGGGAGAAAACATTACTATCACAGAGTTCCCTCTTGATGGGTAACTAGCATCTCTACTAGTGGCAAGGTGGCTGTCCAGAGGGCCTGTGCTGTATTCGTGTCTCCTAGGGGTTAAGGACAGGCATGTGGGGCTAAGGCCTGCACCCTACACCTAGGATATTTGCAGAGTGAAGACCACTGCCCTTCCCATCATGTTTTGTGAGCTGCCCATCTGCCAAGGCAGAACTGGGCTTTAATTTTGGCATAGCCGTCTGCTACCTGTGGCAGGAGCAGGGACTGGGGATTTTCATGGCCTCCTAGGCCACTCCATATGTGGAAAATATTGCACCCACTCACCCATTGCCCCCAGAAGCCTGAACGCAGGCTTTACCTTCACAAGCAGACCTTTAGGACATTGATCATTTGGGAATATAGGATACATTACTCATCCCATCCACTACTAGTTATTGGGAAAGTTTCATGCAGCAAGTACTATACTATCAGGGGTATGATGAAATCATGAGCAAAAACAGATGCATCGCTCCTTCCTATCAAGCAGTTTCAAACTTGGTGGAGGAGACATACATTAATCAAATAATTAGACAAGAGTGAAAATAAGCATTGCAGCTCTGATCAGTGGGAAAAAGGAGAGAGCCACAGTAACATGAGAGTGTATAAGGAGAGAAATTGGCCAGGAAGCTGAAATTTGAAGGATGAGAATTTAACTGGGCTAGCAGGGCAGAGAAGGGCTTTCCAGGCAGATGGAACAAGGTTTGCAAAGACCTTGTGGTGAGAGGAAGTGGAACAAGCACAGGACACTAAAAGGGGGCCCAAGGGATTAGAGCCCAGAGTGAGATGAGGTTGGAGATGGCTAAAAACAAACAGAGACCATGTTGCAGGGTTATGACCCCGAGTTAAAGAATTCTATTTCTATTCTCGGGAAAATGGAAAGCCCTTGAGCACTTGATCAGATTTGTGTTTTGAAGGAATCACTCTGATTTGGAGAACACATTGGAGGGAGGCCAGAGGGGCTGCTGGGAGACCTGTTAGGAGGCTGGTACCTGAGTTCAAGTAATGGATAACAGACATGATAACAATGGTGATGGAGAAAAGCAGGTGGAATTGAGCTATATTGAGGTGAAATCAATGGGACTTGGTAATGTGTTGGATGGGGGTTATTGACAGAGGAGGTTGAAAGGCAACATTTGTGCAACTGGATGCATAATGGCTCCATTCTGTAGGCTTGGTCCCCAGAAGAAGACCAAGTGTGGACATGCTGAGTTTGAGGAGCCTCTCAGACTACAAAAACATGTTAAGTAAGCAATGGGATTTACAAGTCTAGAATTCTGAGAAGTTTGGACTAGAGATAGGAATTTGCTAGTCAACAGAAACCAATGGTTTTGATAAAATTTCCTGGGTGAAAGAAAACATTAATATGTACTGGCTGTTAGAGAAAGCCAGTGGCAGGGTAAGTCTGAAAACTTCGGTCTTCTAATTCATGGTACCTTCTTGCTACCCTCCAGCTCACAGAGGTGATGCATCAAATCCCCAGTCCATTGAGGGTTTTGATGTATTCTTGAGCATGTAGATGTTGGAGGCTGAGGAGCCAATTCCAGCCTTCACATCAATTTACCTTGGTTGAGGCCCACAACTTCACACATCTGAAGGCCTATAGAGGGGAAGAGGGCAAATCTAAGTCAAGTGAAAGGGGTGCCATATGTTGGGTTCAACAAGCACAAATTCCAATTGATCAGGGCTGTGCAAACTGAAATATGTTGCTATAGGAAGTAGAGAGCTCCTTATCTCCAACAAAAGTAGGGTGAATATTTGATGGGAGTGTTGTAGAATGTTGTAGAAATGTGCCTGATGAGGGCTTGGGCAACCTGATCTTTAGTCTTTAATGACCTGTAAGATCTTTGAAGCCCTTGATGCAAGAAGTTCTCATGCTTTGTCCTGCTGGGTTTCTAGCCCTTCTTGCCCTTCCTTTTGTTTTTGAAGTCTGGGAAGCACAGTGCCTCTTGGTATTTATGTGAGAGGGCTGCACAAACATCTGGGCAAATGTCTCAGTGAAGTCTGCATGAAGGAGACAGACAATGCTGCAGATACTGGGCCATAAGGATGAAGTCCTTCCCCTCCTGGATATTTTTCCAGAGCTCTCCTAAAGGGCCACCAGTGGGTAGATGTTTTCCTACTTTTTCCTTTATCTTTGTTTGACCTCCCACTCTCGCATCTCCTAGTCAAATAGTTAATGATCTGTTTTAAAAACAACAACAGAAGGTCATTTCCTATTTGAAGGAAATTTAGAGGTGAATCTTTTTGTAATATAAGTAATCACTGATGATTTTCTTATATCTAAACTTCTCAGTGTTCAGTCTTTGTGAGTCAGGGTCCTGCCACTTAGATCATGAATCTCCCTGTAACATGTTTAGCTTGCCCTGCCAGATATTTCCATGAAAATAATCTTCAGGTGAGTAAAACTTGAGAAAAATTTCTGAAAGGATGGCTACACTTGATTCCCTTGGAAGGGCTCCCACATTCCCATATAATGACTGTGCGTGTTTCCACGCTGTTGGTTCCACATCATTAGCTCCCAGAAAGCTCTCTCCCCTCTGCTGCCTTCCTAGCAAGGACACAGTTGGCTCTGATGTAAATGGACTAATCTTGGGGGGCTAAAAAGAATATCATTCCTGAAGGTGTTATTACAGTGGAAGCTGGAGGAGAATTGGAGCTACCAGAGGTAACCGTGAGGGCTGGGAATGTGCTGAGACCAGATGGTGGGTGAGAGGCACCTTCATAGACATCTTCCCCAGAAACCCCCTCTGCTATATATGGCAGAGAAGGATGTGAGACTCAGCAGGGGTTTCGTTGACTCTGGAACTTCGTAGGGTCCACTCCATAAGCTCAAACACCACAAGAGACTCTAGAGATCTTCAATGTACCTCTGGGTGGCATTTTGAGAAAAGGAGAGATTTGAAAGCAAACAGACTTGAGTTCAAAGCCAGACTCCTTTGTTTTCTAGCTGTTCTATTTGGGTACATTGTACAGCCTTTCTGAGCTTCTGTTTTCTCATTTGTAACCATAATTGCTAACTTTTAGTGAAAGCTTGCCGTCTGTAAGTCACTGAGCTGAGAGGTTTACCAGTCTCATCTAAATGATTTTTCACAGCGAATCTCTGAGTGAGGTAGTGCCTTTCTCCATTTTGTTGTTTTGTTCAAACGCTGTCTAAGCACCATGGACAATGAGAGAGCAGCTGGAAGGAAAGAGACACAGCAGAGGTTGAACCACTTCCCTGAATGGGGCAAGAAATCTAGGTGGAGGAAGCCATGCCTCCACAGCTCTTGCATTATTTATTCCTGTAGAATTCACACCATACGGACACTGCCAAGGTTTATTGCTTCTACCATCCAGCAGGTCAAGCCACACCTGGGCCCACTTGAGCCTTAGCTGGGGCAGCAGAAAAATGCTGTGCTAGAATGTGGGGCATAGGGTCCCAAGCAGCTCTGGGCAGTGAACCTGTGGACAGCGCTCCTGGTCCATCCCCTAAAACCGTTCTGCCCTCCTAGAGCTCTGGACCTGTGATGAGAAGGGCAGCCTTGAAGATTTCTGAAATGCCTTTGGGGTCTTTCTCCCATTGTCTTGATGAATAGCATCTATCTTTCTTCTATCAGTATTAGTTTCTTTAGCAGACTATTGCTTGGCCACTCCCTTGGTTTGCTCTCCTAAAAGACTGAGAGTTTTTCAAATCTTTTCACTCTGCTTTCCTTTTACTTGCAAATTTTGTCTTTAAGTATTAATAATTTCTTTCCTATTTTATCTTACTATATGTGGTTAAAGGTAGCCACACAGCAGCCTGAATGCTTTGCTGCTTAGATATTTTTTCTTCCAGATAGCCTAATTCATTGTCCTTAAGTTCTGCCTTCCACAAAGTCCTAGGACACAGACACGATTCCACCAAGTTCTTTGCAACTGTATAATAAGAATAGTCTTTCCTCTGGTTTCCACTACCTTGTTCCTCATTTTTGTCTGAGATCACATCATAATGCCTTTTATCATCCAAATTTCTACCAGCATTCTTATCACTACCATTTAAGTAGTTTCTAAGAGTTCCAAACTTTCCCTATAGCTCCTCTCTTCTGGGGCGTCACCAGAATCTTCCTTACTTTCCATTCATAGCAATACAGGCTTTTTCTAGCCTGGTTTTCCAAATTATTTCAGCCTCTACCCATTACTCAGTTCCAAAGCCACTTTCATATTTTCAGGTATTTGTTATAGCAACAGTGCCACTCTTTGGCACCAACTTTCTGTCTTAACAGAATGCCGCAGACTGCATAATTTATAAAGAACCAAAGTTTTTGGCTCCCAGTTCTGAGGCTAGGAAGTCCAAGATCATGGCACCTGCATCTGGGAAGAGTAGGTGTCCATGGTGAAGGGCAGAAGGTGGAAGTGGGCATGTGAGACAGAGAAAGAAAGTAGGACAAGCTTCATCCTTTTATCAGGAGTCCACTCCCTCAATAACTAACCCAATTCTGCAATATTCGCATTATTGCATTTAATGAGGGCAGAGCCCTCATAGTGTAATTACCTCTTAAATGCTCCACATCTTAATATTGTTCCAATGGCAATTAAATTTCAACAGGAGCTTTGGAGGGAACATTGAAACAGTCACATCTGGTTAGAAATAGGAAGGATGACTTCCTATAGGAAATGGCATTTGAAAGGCCCTGAAGGATGGGTTGGCCTTAGGCAAATAGAGGCTGAGGAAGGCATGTCAGGCAGAGGGCTTGGGATTGTCAAATGGGGTAATCATGTTTGGGTAGTAGCAGATCATCTAGTTTTGCTAAGCATGGCTCATAGAGTCAGCCTGTGGCACTATTATGTTAAGACCTTGAATGCCAGAGTGAGGAGTTTGTACTTAATGCAATAGGCAGTGGGAAGCCATTAAAGATTTTTAAATAGAGGAGTAGCAGCAGAGCTGCCTTTGGAAAAATATGTTTAGCATCACTGGTAAAATTGTTTGGAGAGAAGAGACACAAAAACTGGAGAAAGGAACTGGGTTGGGGGCCAGGGAGGCGGGGCAGGAACAATTCAGAGGCTGTGACAATGATCCAGGTGAGAAATGACAAGGAACTCAACTAGTGTGATGGTGGCAGTACTAAGAAGCTAGAAGCAGAACTGGAAGTCACTGTAGTGGTAGAACCCCTGTGACTTAGCAAGTGACTGAACAGAGGTCAAGAGAGGAGTCCCAACTGCCTCAGGGGCTTTGGTCATGGCTGGCTCACTACTTGGGAGGGTGGTGCCACCAAGAGAAATGGCGAGGAGGAGGAAGCAGTGCTATTTGATGGGACCAGGGACTGGTGACAGCGGAAGTGCAGAGGGCAAATGTGGCTTGGGACATGTTGAGTGTCATGTGTTGGTCTGGTGCTTCATCTTTAACATGGGGTTTGGAACGTATGATCAGTCAGTGTGTACCTACTATGTGCCAAGCTCTGTAGGAGGCACTTTATATACACTGACTCACTGAATTGTTACAATCTGTCAATGAGACAGACATTGCTAACTCTTCCAGTCATAAGATATTGTGATTCTGTGATTCTATGATTCCAGTCTGTTACCAAATGATGCTCTTTTCTTTGGAAGAAGTTAAAATCCTGCCTCTTTTTTGAGCTCTTCAGTGGAAACAAACAAATCACTGTCATTGCTAAAGCTTTAGCTGAATTTGACATTCTCTGATGAGTTGTCGAGATGCATTCTGCAAAGCCAACCTTTACGCAATGCCGTTCAGTTCCTCCAGTGCAGTGGGAGTGGGATTCTGTTTGCCCAGGTTCTGGGCTCTGCCTGTGGTCTCGACTCTCACTGTACTTCCCTGCAGCCCACCTCCTTCCAGTCACTGCAGGGATGAGGCCGGAGGGGTGGGGGGCCTTATTTGAGGCCCCAGGGGAGTGAGTCTTGCCTTCACCCGGGGGTCCTGGGGTATGAGGCATGCCAGGACCTCAGTAACACCTGTAGTTAGGGAGGGGGCAGAGTTCAGGGACTCCAGAAACAAGGTGGGACCAAGCATTTCTTAATTTTCCCAGATAATGGGAACTCCTCACTGCCCTGGACACTCTCCCTGCCAGTACTTGGTCCTAACTGTCCTTTGGAACTTGGCTCTCAACTTTATGCTTATTGTCTCTGTTCATAGACTTTTTCTCCCCCAGAGAGTGAACTTTTTGACAGCAGAGAAGATAGCATTTAATAAGTAACATTTCATAAGCACCCATTATGGGTCAAGCAATATGTTGGTAACTTTGTAACCATTAATTTACCTATTTAATCCTTACCACCACCAGTGAGGAAGGAATTCTCATCTCCATTCCCTAGATGAAGAAATAAAAGGTTAGAGCAATTGTGTAAATTCAGGAAAGTACTTAGACAAGTGCCTGACAGAAATACTTTATAAATTATAGCACTTATGATTATCATTGAATATCCTGTCCAAGGCCTCACAGGCTGGAATTCAGTCCAGGTTGGAATGGGCAGTGTCCATACATGCCTAATGTCTCTGGGTATTACAGTGTCCACTACATTGAGATAGAAGATGCTCACCAAATTGCCATGTAAGTCCTTTATTCTTTAATTTATGTCTTTGACCCTCCCATGCCTCCACACACTGCTTGAAATATATCAACTGGTCTCTAATACATAATTACTGAGTGAATGATTGGTTGAATGAATGAATGAATAAGTGAAAGTGAAGTCTAAAATTAGTCTACAGGGAATGCCTCAATAAGTCCTTACATGGAAAGGCAAATCCTCCATTACCATTTACCTTTTCCTTGTTCCTTTCCTCAAAAGGTAGCTGAGGATGTTAGCAAGGGAACCAAATTAGCAATGTCCTTATCACTATCTCTGGAACTGGGCTTCTTAAATGGGTGAGAAGGTGCTTGGTCAGAGTGGCATCAGGAATACAAGAACCTAGAAAGAAAGGCTTTTTTGGCTGATTTGTGGGCTGAGTCTATTTAAAGAACAATCAGATTCCCCCATCCTTACCAAACCCCTTCTCAACCAACCTTTGAAACACCTACCGCCTAAATATTCACAAATATATGTGCACGTGCACACACACACACACACACACACACCCTTATAAGACAGCCCAGTACTTAGAAAACCCGACCCAAGACTGAGCCATTCTGTAACTACCCAGCTCAGGCCTTAGTTTTCTCTTATGAGCATTGAGACACTTAAACTAGACCAAGTCAGAGTCTCCCATAAAGTTCAATATTCTGCAAATCTCAGCATGGCACAGCATGACTATTAGGCCTTCCCTTCTTCTCCCTAGATGCCTGAGCCCACAAAGGGGAAAGCCCAGCTCTTGGGCCAGAGATGACCAGGATTGGTAGACAAATCTCTGGCACAGACCTCCTGCACAGGGGGTGCCCATCCAGAAACTCTGGATGCAGAATAGGATCCCAGGGCCATGTGGGGCCTCCTGGACCAGCATCCAGGTTCTATGCTAGGGGTTTACTTAGTCTCTGTTTTCCTTACACCTCAAACAGCGTTTAAATACATTGAAGATGATAGAAATAGCAAGAAGAACCAAGATATACACGCTAAGCATGAGAGGAAGGGAGACATATGAATCAAAAGGAAGGGCAGAGAGAGCTCGCCAAAGAGAAAGAGTGGGGCCCAGATTGTTGTGTTGGAGGTTAGGAGTGTGTCAGGGAGAAGAGCCAAGTGACCAGCTCCTAATGATGATGGGATACTAGGGAAATTTAGACATGGGCAAGGCAAGAGGCATTCTGAAGTCCTTTGCCTTGAAGATCACCCATGGACAGTTCCAGGACAGGGCCTGACTCCAAGAGATTCTTGACAAGTGGGTTATTATTCCAAAGGGCTCAATTACAGGACATAGCTGCCGGCAAGCAAGCCTTGAGCAAGCCCCTGCAACAGTCGGGATTGCATGTGTGCATAACCATGTGTGTATCTGTGTGTGTGTGTGTGTGTGTGTGTGTGCATGCATGTGCTTTTGGGACAGCTGTTTCCAGAGAACCTAGTGAGCTCTCTACCCCTCCAATGCCACCTCCATTCCTTCCTGAGGTTTGAGCCAAGAGGAATTGGGTCAGTGGCTGGAGGAAGCTCTGCCACATCCAATTATCCCCCAGCAGTAACTCCTGCAGGAAAGATCTTGGGGAGCATTAACGTTTGAATCACAGGGAAGAGCAACACCAGCCAGAGCTCAGGAAAACAGCAATTCATCAGAATCCCAGAAAGATTCATGAGTCGCCTAAATATAGAAACTGTCATCCTGCCAAAAGTGAGGTGAGCTCTGTATCAGCTGTCAGCACAGAGCATGGGGCAGGCCAGGAAGAGAGGGAATCCATTGACCAGATACACCCTTGGGGCTTGGACAGGCCTGGGCCAGCCCCAGGTAGGGCAAAAAGGCCTGCCAGGAATTTGGAACCCAGGGCCAGGAGAGAATGAGAGGCAGCAAGGTGTGTCAGCATGGGCTCTATGGCAGGACATGTGTGCCTCGGGATTGTAATTGTGGGACATTGAGCAAGATGCTCGGCCTCTCAGGGCTCTCATTTCCCTGCCTGTGAAGTGAGGTCAACCACAGTAGCTGTCCCCGCAGTGAAGATTCAAGGATCCTCCCACCTCTGCCTGGTGTTTCCCCAAAAAATGTTTGCACAGATGCTCCTTCACTCCCTTTAGATCTTTACTCGAATGCCGGCTTCTCAGTAAGACCTCCCCAACCACTTACTGAACACTGCAACAGGTCCTGCCACTTCCTGGTCCCCATCCCTGTCCTGGCACTCTTCCCTACAGCACTTAACATCATCAGATGTATTCCATGTCCTATTGGACTTGTTTCCTTGTTGGTTGTCTACCTCACTAGGATGTGAGATCTACATTCTTACATCTGTTTTGTTCAATCCTGTATCTCCTAGAGCTAGAATAGTATCCAGGATCTAATAGGTGTGCAAGAAACACTTGTTGAATGGATGGGTGAATGTGATAGTGTGTCTGGAAATCACTTGGCATCGTATGCCTGGCACACACGAGTGCTTCATGAAGGTCAGGTCCCTTCGTCTCCCCCATCAGCAGTGGCAGGAGGTGAGTAGATGACATCGGGTAAGGGGTCAGCCTCGTGAGAGGCAAGCAGAGGTAGCACACAAGGGTGTCAGAATGCAGGAAGGGTCCGGTGCAGACACTGAGATGTCAGTGCGGGGCACTCCAGGCCCACAGAGAGGCAGATCAGAGAGTCACTCTGCAGGAAGTGAGGCCACCTCTAGGAGAGAAGCTAAGAGGAGAACTTTGTATATGATTCATCTCCACCTAGAAGGTCGTGCTGCTGTTTCTTTGCCTTGAAAACTGCTCCTTGTGTTGGGGACGGCCTAGGAGAGCCCCCTCTGACACTCAGATACCCTCTCCATGATCTGCAGAGTTGGGGCTTTCCCTCACCAAGTCTATCCAGTGGTCCCCTTCAAGTTCTCACATCACCCCCTACTCCTGCCCAACCAGAATGAGCACCCTGGGGACAGGACTGTGTCTGACTTGCTTCTTTGACCCAAAAGCTTAGCCCAAGACCAGGCACACAGTAGACTGTCAGTCAGAGTTCAGTGCAGGAAAGAGAAACAGCCATGGTCACTTTAGGTATAAAAGGGATTCATAAAAGGAAATTGAATGCTTATGAAATTGCTGGAAAAGATAAAGGAGTGGGCTTCAGGTTATGTCTTCAGTTGAACCTCAGAGTGACCCACAGAAGCTGCCCTCCAGGGGAGCTGCTACCAGGAAGGAGAGAAACAGGAGCCACAGCCCCCTACCTACTCCACTCACCTTTAGACACCCATAAAAATAGCAATTAATTTGTGAAATGCATTCCCAGTCACTGGAATTGACATTCAGTAGTGAGCCAAGTCCGAGTGTGAGACAGTTTACCCAATAATTAGAGCTGGAGCGTCAGTTCTGAGCTGGCCCTGAGGAGAAGTGGCTGGAGGAGGGCAGACGCATTCTGGAGCGGGGTTCAGGGCTCAGCCTATAGCTGGGAGTGGGAGTGAAGCCAGGGATTCAGTTGTAGACAGGAGGGGGCTGTGAGGAGCATGAACCCAGGCAAGCCATTACAACAGCTGACTTCCAGACAGTGTCCATATTCGTTGCTTGTTTAGGAATTTTGCCCTGTCTGATATCACTTGAAAGAAATGGGCCACCTTTCTGGGGTGGGGGAGATGTTCCGTGCAAGATTTATGTGGTGATGATTTTTGGCCTGAAGTGCTGAAACAAGTTTCGTCTGAGCATACCTTATTCACCTTTCATGGGGAGACAGCAGGATTTGCTTCTCAGCTGTGCCTGATCTGGAGCTCCTTGTATCTGTAGCCCCAGGAGTTACAGCCTCCAAGGGGCAGGCATGGGGTGGAGGCTCTTATTAACCAAGCTCTCACAAAAGACTGGAGGATAAATAGAATGCCCAGCGATTAGCTTTCCTTGGAAGAGACGACTGCTAGGCAACATGGAAGAGTCACGTCAGGTGGTCAGCACCTTCTTCTTTCAGCAAGACGTCCTTAGAAACTGGCCCAAGACCAGATGGTTGCTTGATGGAAGTCGAAGGGATCTTGGTTATCAAATGGCTAGTGTCATTACCTTATGCTGATCTCAGGTCCCTGTCTCTCCCCTGGTGAAGCAGTGTGGTGTACTTAAAAGTACAGTTTTGAAGTAAAACAAAAAACAAAAAACAAAAAAACCTAGGTAGAATCCTGGCTTTATTACTTATTCACTGAGAAAGTCCCTCATGCTCCCTGATCCTTCATGTAGCATGCATAATGCCTGGCACATAGAAAATGCTCAGTGAAGGCCCAACTTTTGGGCCAGAGATGACCAGGATTGGTAGACAAATCTCTGGCACAGACCTTCTGCACAGGGGGTGCCCATCCAGAAACTCTGGATCCAGAATAGGATCCCAGGGCCATGTGGGGCCTCCTGGACCAGCATCCAGGTTCTATGCTAGGGGTTTACTTAGTCTCTGTTTTCCTTACACCTCAAACAGCTTTTAAATACATTGAAGATGATAGAAATAGCAAGAAGAACCAAGATATACATGCTAAGAATGGAACCATTATACCACCTCCCAGGATCTTTGCATAAAATGCCATGGGGAAAGACCCCAGCCACCAGATGGTAAAAGATATTTGTTAAACACATACTATGTGCCAGGCACTGTTCTAGACTTCAAGTATATTTTTGTGAACAAAGCTGAAAGATTCCCATCCCTCAAAGAGATTACATTGTAGTGGTGGGAAGCAGAAAATAAGCAAGCAAATAAATAAAATATTTGAGAATGGAGAAGTGTATTAAAGAAGATAAAATACAGGGATGTGGAAGAGTGTGATGGTGGGGCAGGGTGGAGATATGGCTTTAACTAGGGTTGTAGAAGACCTTTCAGAGAAGACAGACCTTGAGCTAAAGCTTGAATGGTATTAAGCAGACATGCGTGCAAAGGACAGGGAGAAGAAGCAGGAAGAGCAGCACATGCAAAGGCCCTCTGGTGGGAAAAAATTAGGTTTGAGAGGAAAAGAAGGTTAGTGTGGCTGGAGCATATAAAGGAAGACAGGATCCTTAGCACACTGCCTGGCACACAGTAGGTGCTCTATAAACCTTAGTCCTGTTTCTCACTCCAGAAGGAAAGATTAAGGTGTGCATGGCAGCTATCTCCCCCACCCTTTCTCAGCACAGGAGACAGCCAATTCCTGATTCCTTCACCCTGGAGCAGGCCTTTATCTTCTATTATAATAATAGATGCTACTACTTCTCTAATGGTGATTGTATTCAAAGCTTGTGTTGAGATTTAGGAAACCCCTTCAATGCTGCAACAACCCAGCTCCAAGCTGTTTCTTAGACCAGGTCTCTGCTGCTGATGGCTTAATCTCACCTCCTTTATGTTGAATTTACTAGCTTCAGTTTCAAAGGAAGGTGTTTCCTGTCTTTGCCCCAATTGTCCACCCTAAGCACACTTGCTGAACGACTGACAGGTGCAAGAGCTGAGGTGGAGGACCAGGGCATGAAATGCCCCAGGGCCTCTCCCCACCCAGGAGCAGCACTCCACAGGCCACAGGGAAGCTTGCAGTCTGTTTGGAACCTGTCAGTGCCTCCCCATCCAAACCCCATCCCAGCCATCTTCCTTCCCATCAGCCAGGCAGGTGGGACCTATCAAATGGGCATTCCTGCTCTATGCCACCCTCTCTCAGATGTATTTTAAAGAAATAGCAGTCTCTGCCACCAAGCCACTTGCAAAGGAATGGGAGAGAGGCTCTGCTCATGCAGAACAAAGACAGAATGATTCCAAGTAGCCTAGAAATGTGTAGAAAGCTGCTTTGGACTGCCCAACTACACAGTGGAGCACCAATGAAGAGGAAGAGAGTGTCAAGGGAGAATCTAAGCACAGAGACACTGAGGTTAGCCCTGAAGGTGGTGTTGGGAATAGAAAGACTCTGGCTGTATACCCACAGGTCTTGAGTTCAGAGTCTGTACAACTCTGACACTCCATTTTCCTATCTATTAAATGGGCATAATAATGCCCTGAGAGGTTCCAAAAATATTAACAATAATCATTATTCACTGAGCATTTTCTTTTTCTTCTCTTCCCCTTTTCTTTTCTTTTCTTTCTCTCTCTCTCTCTCTTTTTTTTTTTTTTTTTTTTTTTTGGAAACAGGGTGTCTCTCTGTCACCCAGGCTGGAGAGCAGTGGTGCGATCTTGGCTTACTGCAACCTCCACCTTTGGGCTCAAGCAATCCTCCTACCTCAGCCTCCCAAGTAGCTGGGATTACAGGTGTGCACCACCACGCCGTTAGTTTTTTTTTTTTTTTTTTTTTTTTTTTGTAGAGACGAAGTTTCGCCGTGTTGCCCAGGCCAGTCTCAAACTTCTGAGCTCACGCGATCCTCCCGCCTCAGTCTCCCAAAGTACTGGGATTATAGGCATGAGCCACTGCACCCAGCCTTCACTGAGCATTTTCTGTGTGCCAGGCATTATGCATGCTACATGAACTGTCTTACCAACTTCTGCCAGATATAGGAGGTCAGTGCTATCATTATCCTCATTTTACAGCTGAGAAAATTGAGGCACAAGGAGATTAAGTAACTCATCCAAGTCACACAGTTCAACAAAGTAGTCTGACTCTAGAGCCACAACTCTTACGCACTACATAAATCTACTTCAAACCAGGCCCATATTGGAAGATCCAGGAGGAGACTCTAACCCAAGAGTGGGCAATTTCAAGGCACCTTCGTTAGGACCCAAAGTCCTCCATGAAGAAAGGGAACTGGCCTAGGCAGGTCATGTGGTGGAAGAAGCCCAGGCCGGGAGGACTAGATTTTAGCGACTGTGTATGAACTCTGATCCTTTACCTCACGGAGCCTCAGTTTTCCCATCAATAAAACGGTAGGGAGAGGGGAGATTGATCTAGAACAGTGTCTCTCATCCTCTTTGACCACAGCCTGCTTCAGCAGAGTAAAACCACTCACAGCCTCCTGTTCATCTGTCCCTGTTTTTTAGCAAAAAAAGAACTCAGAGATAACATGAAAGTGTTACAGGCAGACGATTTTAGGGAAATACTAGAGAAAGATTTGCCTTAGGAAGAGAGATAGATGATGCATCGTTGAAGTGCAATGCATACATGCCTTAAAACCCAGCCACTGAAAAATCATAAGCCCAAATTACTGTTGTTAAGCAAACAACCCACAACAAACTAAATGGGTAATGATGAAACTAAACTAATGGTAATTTATCATTAAGAAGCAGGAACAGTGGCAGCTGGAAAGCAGCAGCAACTCAAGACAACACTGCTGATGCTGTCGCTGGTAACCACGCACATCCCCAGTCATTAACTTGAACTCTCAGCTCAGGTGTGGTGGGGGTGTGGCAGTACCACCCAGATTGCTTGGCATGCAGACTTTTGTGCTAGAATGCCAAATTAAAGTCTTCAGTAAACTCCAGCAACACACAAATTTCATTTGTGAGTATCGATGTTTAGTAACTCTGTACGCCTCACTTAATTACAAGAGCTGAACTTTATTGAATGCTAATTCATGCCTGTCCCTGTACTAAGCTCTCTGCAGGCATTGTCTTCTGGAATCTTCATGATGCTATAAATGGGTATAAGGATTGTCTTCATTTTATAAAGGTGGAACAGAGAGACTGACCAGCTTGCCCGAAGTCACTCACGGGTGACAAGTGGTAATATTGGGTTGTAAACTCAGACAGTTTGGCTCCAGAGCCTGTGTTTTATAGGTTGCTGAGAAGTAGGCTTAGTAACAGGTAAAAATTATTTGGCCATGCCAGTCACTCTCCTGAAAGGACAGAGGATTTGCATTATTGGATTAGTTCAGAGCCCGTCTGGAGATCCTTGGCATTTACAGCAATCCACAGACCAGGGCCCAGCAGTTAATACTCTAGGGGCCTCCTGAGCCATCCCTTCATTCACCCCCTAGACCAGTAGTGGAAATTCAGCAGCCCGCTGGGAACACCTCTCCCCAACCTTGTCTCCCAAGTTTTTTCACTAGCCGCTGCTCAGAGGTCATCTCACCTTTCCCTTGAGAGAGTGGCAGGATTCACTCATTCATTCATTCATTCATTCATTCAAGTACTTGCTGAGCACCTCCTATGCACTAGGCATTGTTCAAAGCACCTGGGATGGAGCAGTGAGCCAAACAGATGAAGATCTAATCACAGAAGACAGACAATAAACAAATCAGTAGGGTTGTACTGGTAGGATACCAGATGGTGATGAGCACTATGGAGAAAAAATAAAACAGGAGAGGAGCACAGGGTGTGCTGATGGGTTCGTTTCCATTTTAAACAGGTGACATTAGAGTCACCCTGAAAACCATGAGGATGGGAGAGCAGAAAGCCATGTCAATGCTGAGGGAGGAACATTCCAGGAGGAGAAAACAGCAAGGGCAGAAGCCTGTACTTGGAGAGCTTTCAGGAAAGCAGTATGAGGCCCTGGGGAGAAGTGGTAGGCAATGAGCTCAGAGAGTCTCCGTTGTGCAGGGCAGTACAGGCCATGGTGAGGACTTGGCTTTGACTTACAGTGGGATGGAAGCCATGGGAGGGCAGTGTCGGGGAAACATTTTATTAGCAGCCCAGCTGCTGTGCTGCAAGTACACAATGTGGGTAAGTGCAGAGGTGGTGAGACCTGTCATTATTTCAGGTGAGAGATGGAGGTGTTCAGACCCAGGTGGGAGCAGGGAGGTGGCGACCTACTTGCATTCTTGATATGTCATAAAGATAGATTCAGTGGGATTTCCCAATGGGTTACATGTGTGGTGTGAGGGAAAGAGAGGAGTCAAAGGTGACTCCAGGATGTCTGACCCAAGAAGCTGTAAGGATGTAGTTTACTTATAATAAACTACATCCTTTATTTACTGATGTAAGGAAGGCCACATGTACAGGAGGCAGATGAAGAGTTTTGGAATTAGATAGACTGGGTTTGGCTTGTGACTCACGCACTTAAAGGATACGTGGTCAGTTACTTAACCTCAAAGAGCCTCTGTTTATTCATCTATAAAATGGGCATCATGGTGCCTATCCTACAGGGTTGTGATGAGATCAAAGAAATGAGGGAGATAAGGCTGGCCTGAAATAAAACTTAGCATCACTTCCTCTATATCATTCTTGGTCTTCATTTTGTCAGAAGCCCTGATTGGTTGATTTCCCTGGGGTTGTCTAGAGCTGGACAAACAAGGTAATGAACTCTCATTTCACTGGCCAGGGAGAGGGACACTGAGGAGGGGAGTGCTGGGGTTTTCTTGGCCTTGACCACGCCCCATCTCATGAGCTAGTTGCGGTCCCTGGGTCCCCATCCTGCCCTCTTGGATCCCAGCCTCAGAAACCTGCCTGGGACCCCTGCTGCTCCCAGAACCACTATAGCCAGACTATGTTTCCCAAGTCTAAGGAAGGAAAGGGTTGAACCAGCATTGTCTCAGCATCTCAAGAGGCTCGGGCAGTGGTTCCCAGCCCTGACTACATAACAGAATCACCCAGATAGCTTTTTAAAATCATGATGTCCAGTCCTCCCTTCCTCCCATTTCCCCAGTCTGACTTAATCAGGTCTGGGTGCAGCCTAACCCCAGCACTGGTTTTTTTTTTAATGGAGTCTCTCTGTGTCACCCACGCTGGAGTACAGTGGCACAGTCTCAGCTCACTGCAACCTCCGCCTCCCGGATTCAAGTAATTCTCCTGCCGCAGCCTCCTGAATAGCTGGGATTACAGGCGCATGCCACCACACCCAGCTAATTTTTGTATTTTTAGTAGAGATGGGGTTTCAACATGTTGGTCAGGCTGCTCTTGAACTCCTGACCTCGTGATCCACCCACCTCGGCCTCCCAAAGTGCTAGGATTACAGGTGTGAGCCACCACACCCAGCCAGCATTTACTGATGATCATATTTAAAATCTGATCATTTTTAAAAGCTCCCTAGGTCAGGCATGGTGGCTCATGCCTGTAATCCCAGCACTTTGGGAGGCCGAGGCGGGTGGATCACGAGGTCAGGAGTTCAAGACCAGCCTGGCCAAGATGGTGAAACCCCATCTCTACTAAAAATACAAAAATTAACCAGGGGCAGTGGCAGGTGCCTGTAATACCAGCTACTAGGGAGGCTGAGGAAGGAGAATCACTTGAACCAGCAGAGCGGAGGTTGCAGTGAGCCAAGATCATGCCACTGCACTCTAGCCTAGGAAACAGAGTGAGATTCCATCTTTAAAAAAAAAAAGCTACCTAGGTGATTTTGATATGTATCTAAGTTTGAGAAACTCAGAACCAAGTTACGATTTTGTCCATTTGATGGATTTTAAAAGCTGCGTGAGGCCCAGAGAGGTTAAGTGACTTCTCCAGTCTCTTAACTGCTAAGTGGTAGAGCCAGAATTCAAACCATGGTAGGTCTGACCTCGAAGCCTGTAATCCTTCCACCACATTAAATTGGGGCCTTAAAATGTGCTTACAATGCACTCACATAGTACTCTGTGGCTCATTAACTCCTCTACAGAAAGGCTTGTGGAGGACTGGGTGCAGTGGCCCACATCTGTAACCAGCATTTTGGGAGGCCAAAGGTGAACGGATCGCTGGAAGTCAGGAGTTGGAGACCAGCCTGGCCAACACGGTGAAACCCCATCTCTACTAAAAATGCAAAAATTAGCTGTGCGTGGTGGCGGGCACCTGTAATCCCAGCTACTCAGGAGGCTGATGCAGGAAAATTGCTTGAACCCAGGAGGCTGAGGTTGCAGTGATCTGAGATCATGCTACTGCACTCCAGCTAGGCGGCAGAGCTAGACATTGTCTAAAAATATATAAATAAATAAAATAAAATAAAATATTTTAAAAAAGAAAGAAAGAAAAGAAAAAAGGAAAAGAAAGGCTTGTGGAGGCAGAAATGGCCAAAGAAGCCTCAATCATCAATGCTAGGATGTTCTTGGTAAATGACAGCATGCATCTAAAGGAGTTCAGAAGTCAGAAGCATCTAAAGCAATTCAGAAGTTAGAAGAGGAAATGGATTCCCTGCACAGAGGCTCAGTTTCCAGATGGATACGCAGACATCTGTGGAGCAAATCCAAGAGTCCTGGCCTCAAGAACCCTTGCTGCCAGCCCACGGTGCGCCCGCCCCGTGCTTGTGTCAGATAAGCGAGATAAGGATTCGTTCAGGAACAGCCGTGGTCAGCCAGCATTTATTGACCACCCTGCCGATGCCAGGTGTGGGGCTGGGCGCTGGACTCCTCGATGCGTTGCAGGCTCCTCACAGCAAACCCACGCAGGCACAGGCCCTGTGGCGCTCTGTGTTGATTGGAAGTCTTGGGACTCCAGCTGGAGCTGCCATTCTCACAGGTGCTGCTTGGAGAAAAGATGCTGCCGCTGCCGCCAACAACTCAGCACCGCGGTGCAGGTGAAAGACAGCCAAGAGACTGGAAGCTTGGCCTTCGGTGTCCCTCAATGCAATTAGAAATGCAAATACACCGCACAATAATTACACACAAGTTTCAACTCCTCTTCCAGCCTCACAAACCACCTGTTACGAAATTAAAAAGGATTTATTTTTTAATTAATGTGACAGTAATTAGCAGAAAGTTCAGAAGCTTAAAACTAGCAATTTTATTTTGCAAAAAGCTCCAAGCATGTTTGGGATTCAGTAAGTGCTCTTCTCTGCCTCCTTAGTTACCTGCAGCTGTGTTTGGAACATACGGCCAAGGTGCGTGTCTTAAAACCAAAGAGGCCTGTTGGATAGAGTGCAGGCATGGACTCAGTAGGCCTAGGTTTCATTCCTGCATGTCTACTGTGCTGTGTAGCCTAGGAAAAGTTTCTTAACTTCTCTGAGCCCTAATTTCCTAGGGCTAATAGCTGCTTCACCAAGATTGGGGAGATAACCATAATACCCATCTCCCCAAGATTGCCGTGATATTGTTGGGGAAGCATTAAGGGGGATATGGCAAATGCCCTGCTACCAACTGTGTAAATAATGAAATAATTTGTTGCCGTGAAAGTGTTAGAATATATAAACACAGCATAGCATGGTGGCACATGTCTATAGTTCCAGCTACTTAAGAAGCTGAGGCAGGAGGATTCTTGAGCCCAGGAGTTTGAGGTTGCAGTAAGCTATGATCACACCTGTGAATAGCCACTGCACCCAAGCCTGGGCAACATAGTGAGACCCTGCCTCTCAAAAATATAGCAGTAATAAACAGAAGGACATTGTCTGAGGTTGGGTTTGCTGTAGGATCCTAGTTGCCCAAGACTGTCTTGGTCCCACATCTCAGGCAAACTGGGATGCCTGGTCACCCTAGTTCCCAGGAAGCAGACCTTGAGGTAGAGTTTAGGCTGCAGGATGTTCCCAAAGGAGCACCCTTGGGACCAGAGGGGAAGGAAACAGGACAAACAGAGTGGGGAGAAATCAAACTGTAATTTGCCAGACCCAACAGGAAATCTTGCCAAACCCACAGGAGCTCGGATCTCAATGGCCCTTCAGAGTTACTCCAAGTTGGGCCAAGGTGGCCAGGTCTCTCTAACTCCACATGGATCAAGAGTGGACGTGGGCTATCTCTGGAAGGGATAAGATCTTAGGTGGAGCTCCTCTCTGTAGCCTAAAGCAGTCCCTAAGGGAGCTGATGTCAGAGACCTCTGCTGACAGCAGAGGGCAATAGGTCTGTCTTTCCTTGAAGGGAGATGGGGTGAGATATCAGTGTCCACCATAGACATGAAATCAACTTCATACCTGGGAAACATACATCACTCAAATTGTGAAAGTATAAACCCTGCAAAACTGTCATCAAAATAGCAAACAAAAGCCCACCATTACTGCACCCAAGAAATCCAGACACCATGCCTCTCTCCCACTTTTCAAAGATTGGAATGTTTTCGTGAGTATAGAGACCATAGTAAGCACTCAAAAAATAAGTAAATCACTTCCCTAAAGTTCCCCCACTTCCTTTTGTTGCCCCCACATCATGGAACCAGATCTTCCTTCCCAAGTGCACTCTCACCCCTACAAATAAAGCCAATCTACATCCATCGCTCCTTAAAATGGAGTAGAAGCCTGGTCTCCCCAGAAAGGACAGGGGAGGAATCAGCCAGCAGAGCATGGAACCCCACACTGGGAGATGGTGGCCCTGGGTGCCCATGCTGGCTCTACCCCGACCTGGCTATGGGATTTTGGGAGGGTGCTTCAACTCTGAGACTCTGTTTCTTCATCTCTACAACTGGGATGACCACCCCATCTGAGTATTATGTGAGTAAAATATAATAAAGAGTTTTACGAGCCTCAAACTCTGGAAACTGAGAGGAAAAAGAAAGCCAGGAAGGGGCCTACTGGGAGGAAGTAGCGGCAGTCATCCAAGCACAGGTTCATGATTTCTTCTCAGGAAGAGAAACCCCAGGGGTGACTGAATTACCTTCCAACCTGGGAGGGGACGGTTTCTATTGCTCCTCTGCTAGGTTCGATTTTTTAATCTTATTTAATTGGAAATTTCCCAGTGGAAAGTTAAAAAAATAAACACCTTTTATGCATTTCTTTTCCGTAGTACTGCCCAGACCGTGTAACATGCTAATGTGCATTGTAACTCACCAGGAAAGGGGTGATGTACAGGGAATTCTGTTTTATTCTTTCCTCTGAGGCTGTCCCCAGGAGCAGAGCTCCCTTTGGGAAACCCAGGTCTCAAGAATAAGTCCAAAGCCCTGAACATGACACTGAAAATCCTCCATGTTCCATGTGCAAACCTCCCTTCCTAGCACTCTCTCTCCCACCTCCCTGTGCACACCTTCTGTTCCAGGGACTGCTAACTCAGTCTCCCTTGCTCACTCCTACATCTCTGCCTTTGCTATTATCTCTCCCTCTTGCTTTGCTTTGCTGTTTATCTGAATCATTTCATCCTTTGAGGCCAGAATCAGACCGGCCTCCACCTTGAAGCTTTTCCTGGGGCCTCATCTGTAGGGATCTCATCCACCTCTGAAACACTAGAGCACTTGGCATTCATGACCTCACAGCATTAGGCATCTTTGTGAAGGCATCTTGACTCTTTGTGGAAGGGTAGGCTCCTCATGATTCCTGGTACTCCCTCCCATAGACCAACCCCATTGTGTCTAATATGACTGAGTAGCGCCCCACCGGGCAGTGGGAAGAGCAAGTGCACTACCAAATCTGTAAGACCTTGAACCTCCTTGAACTTTGGTTCCTCATCTGTAAAATAAAGATAATAATATTATCTACTCCACAGGATTGTTGTGAGTACTAAAGGCTTTTGACAAAATTCAACAGCCCTTTATGCTAAAAACGCTCAATAAATTCGGTATTGATGGAACGTACCTCAAAATAATAAGAGCTATTTATGACAAACCCACAGCTAATATCATACTGAATGGGCAAAAACTGGAAAAATTCCCTTTGAAAACTGGCACAAGACAGGGATGCCCTCTCTCACCACTCCTATTCAACATAGTGTTGGAAGTTCTGGCTAGGGCAATCAAGCAAGAGAAAGAAATCAAGGGTATCCAGTTAGGAAAAGAAGAAGTCAAATTGTCCCTGTTTGCAGATGACATGATTGTATATTTAGCAAACCCCATCGTCTCAGCCCAAAATCTCCTTAAGCTGATAAGCAACTTCAGCAAAGTCTCAGGATACAAAATTAATGTGCAAAAATCACAAGCATTCTTATACACCAGTAACAGACAAGCAGAGAGCCAAATCAGGAATGAACTTCCATTCACAATTGCTCAAAAAGAATAAAATACCTAGGAATCCAGCTTACAAGGGATGTAAAGGACCTCTTCAAGGAGAACTACAAACCACTGCTCAGTGAAATCAAAGAGGACACAAACAAATGGAAGAACATACCATGCTCATGGATAAGAAGAATCAATATTGTGAAAATGGCCATACTGCCCAAGGTTATTTATAGATTCAATGCCATCCCCATCAAGCTACCAATGACTTTCTTCACAGAATTGGAAAAAACTGCTTTAAAGTTCATATGGAACCAAAAAAGAGCCCGCATTGCCAAGACAATCCTAAGTCAAAAGGACAAAGCTGGAGGCGTCACGCTACCTGACTTCAAACTATACTACAAGGCTACAGTAACCAAAACAGCATGGTACTGGTACCACAACAGAGATATAGACCAATGGAACAGAACAGAGTCCTCAGAAATAATACCACACATCTACAGCCATCTGATCTTTGACAAACCTGACAAAAACAAGAAATGGGGAAAGGATTCCCTATTTAATAAATGGTGCTGGGAAAATTGGCTAGCCATAAGTAGGAAGCTGAAACTGGATCCTTTCCTTACCCCTTATATGAAAATTAATTCAAGATGGATTAGAGACTAAATGTTAGACCTAATACCATAAAAACCCTAGAAGAAAATCTAGGTAGTACCATTCAGGACATAGGCATGGGCAAGGACTTCATGTCTAAAACACCAAAAGCAACGGCAGCAAAAGCCATAATTGACAAATGGGATCTAATTAAACTAAAGAGCTTTTGCACAGCTAAAGAAACTACCATCAGAGTGAACAGGCAACCTACAGAATGGGAGAAAATTTTTGCAACCTACTCATCTGACAAAGGGCTAATATCCAGAATCTACAAAGAACTCAAACAAATATACAAGAAAAAAACAAACAACCCCATCAAAAAGTGGGGAAAGGATATGAACAGACATTTCTCAAAAGAAGACATCCATACAGCCAACAGACACATGAAAAAATGCTCGTCATCACTCGCCATCAGAGAAATGCAAATCAAAACCACAATGAGATACCATCTCACACCAGTTAGAATGGCAATCATTAAGAAGTCAGGAAACAACAGGTGTTAGAGAGGATGTGGAGAAATAGGAACACTTTTACACTGTTGGTGGGATTGTAAACTAGTTCAACCATTATGGAAAACAGTATGGCGATTCCTCAAGGATCTAGAACTAGATGTACCGTATGACCCAGCCATCCCACTACTGGGTATATACCCAAAGGATTATAAATTACTCTACTACAAAGACACATGCACACGTATGTTTATTGCGGCACTATTCACAATAGGAAAGACTTGGAATCAACCCAAATGTCCATCTGTGACAGACTGGATTAAGAAAATGTGGCGCATATACACCATGGAATACTATGCAGCCATAAAAAAGGATGAGTTTGCATCCTTTGTAGGGATATGGATGCAGCTGGAAACCATCATTCTTAGCAAACTATCACAGGAAGAGAAAACCAAACACCGCATGTTCTCACTCATTGGTGGGAACTGAACAATGAGATCACTTGGACTCGGGAAGGGGAATATCACACACTGGGGCCTATCATGGGGAGGGGGGAGGAGGGAGGGATTGCACTGGGGAGTTATACATGATATAAACGTTATGCACATGTACCCTAGAACTTAAAGTATAATAAAAATAAAAAAATAAAAAATAAAAATAAAAATAAAAATAAAAAAAGATGGGAGAGGGAAAGTCTCCAGAGGAGATGACATTAAATGGTAGACCCTTAATCAGTGTTAGCTCCCTCCTATCCCTTTTTGCAACGAAAGGCATTGCACAAAGGGGAAACAAAATTTATTAAGCAGCCCTCATATGTGAAGCACTTTACTTACATCTTGGACTTTAGAAAGATGACTTAACACAGGGTGATTACCCCAGAAGTGTCTTAGCCCGTTTTGTGCTGCTATAACAGAATACCTGAGACTAGGTAATTGATAAAGAACAGAGATTTATTTCTTACAGTTCCGGAGGCTGGAAAGTCCAAGGTCAAAGAGCCTGCATCTGGCAAGGCCTTTCTTGGTGTGTCATCCCATGGCAGAAGGAGGACAGGCAAGAGAGCACACATGAGAGGGAGCAGGGAAATGGGGTGAACCCATCCTTTTATTGGAAACCCACTCCCATGAAAACTGACCCACTCCCACAATAACTTCATTAATTTCTTGGTGAGGGCAGAGCCCTCGTGACCTAAACACCCCTTAAAAGTCCCACCTCTCAACACTGTTGCATCAGGGATTAAGTTTCCAATGAATGAACTTCTGGGTACACATTCAAACTGTCACAAGGACCATCATTCTAGAAATGAGGAAATTACAACAACAGAACTTTCTAAGGTCACATAGGAGTAAGTGGCAGACATTAAAGCAGGAATGACTTCACTCTTTTTTTTAACCTTTTTTTTTTTTTTTCTTGAGACAGAGTATCTCTCTCTGTCGCCCAGGCTGGAGTGCAGTGGCGCGATCTCGGCTCACTGTAACCTCAGCCTCCCAGGTTCAAGCAATTCTTCCACCTCAGCCTTCCGAGTAGCTGAGACTACAGGTGTGGGTAACCACACCCAGCTAATTGTGTGTGTGTGTGTATGTCTGTGTGTGTGTTTAGTAGAGATGGGGTTTCACCATGTTGGCCAAGCTGGTCTCAAACTCCTGACCTCAAGTGATTCATCTGTCGGCCTCCCAAAGTGCTGGGATTATATGTGTGAGCCACAGAACCCAGCCTTCTTTATTTTTTCCTCTAGACAGAGTCTCACTCTGTCACCCAGGCTGGAGTGCAGTGGTGCTATCTCAGCTCACGGCAACCTCCATCTCCTGGGTTCAAGCAATTCTCCTACCTCAGCCTCCTGAATAGCTAGGATTACAGGTGCCTGACACCACACCCAGCTAATTTTTGTATTTTTAATAGAGACAGGATTTCTCCATGTTAGCCATGCTAGTCTCAAACTCCTGACCTCATGTGATCCACCCAGTGTGGCCTCCCAAAGTGCTGGGATTACAGGCGTGAGCCCCCACATCCCCCCAGAAAGACTTCACTATGATTAAAAAAAGAACTTATTGTTCATCAATAATAAGACCTTGGAATAAGTGATTATTAGTAGAAGCTAGCCTTTGGTTTCCAAAGCTGTTCCAAGAAGAGAATGGACAACATCTTTCCAGGAGGATTTGAGCATTGCTTTGGAGGCAAAAAATCAAATATTCTGACCTGTAGTTCTAGAATGTTCTGTGATTTCCTGAATAGCAAGTAGGGCATCCATGCCAAAGAAATGTGCACCTGTACTGGGCAGGTGGTGGGAGGGAAACTGTTGTCATGATAGGAAATAAAATCCATTTGTCTTCAATTGTCATCACTTCTCAGTAATTAACTGGATGCTAATGCCTTATATGAAGGTTCCTCCGAGCCATAATTGAACTTTAATAAGGTGTGCGTGGAATTACAGGAAAACAAAATGGCAATCTGAAGTTGAAATGTCAGGAAAGCTGTGTGTCAACTGCCAACTCCCTAAACTTGAGTAAGAAATTTATTAATACCCAAGAGTTGTCACAGCTTTCTCAGAATTAATGAGTATCTGAACTTATTCATGCAATTATCTTAAAATAATTAGCAAGCACCCAATTCATTATTATGAACCTCATGAATTATCTGGAAATGTGATGGTATCCAAAGACATGTATCAGGCCTGCTAGTCTGGTGCCTGTTCCTTCAAGAATGGTACTTTCAAAAGAAGGTGGGAAAGACGAAAATAAGAAAGGAAAAAAAGGAAAAGGGAAAAATACAATACGGATGGCCAATCAAAATATGAATAAACTTTCAACCTCATTATTGATCAAATAAATTAAAAATTACAATAATAGTGATGTCCCATATTTTACTTAACAAATTGGCATTTTTTTTATTTTTTAAGTTAAATGCTGTTGAGATTACTGCATGAAAGACACTCATGCAATAAATGCAGGAATGTAAATTGGTATGAACTTTCTGGAAGCACCTATCAAAATGTGAATTTTCAGTCACCTCAATGTTTATTAAGCGCCTATTATGTACAAGTCACTGTGTTAGTGTCAAAGAGGCAGCTGCAAATCTGATGTAGACTCTTCACTCAACAATGAATGGTCAACTTCACTCAACCATTATGTAATGGGTACATAAATTATGGTCCACCTACAGAAGAACGTAGTTTTATGATGGCTGAAAGTTATACTTTAAAAAACTATTCAGTGGCATAGGAAAATACGCATGTTTTAATGCCAAATAAAAAGCACATTATAGAAACAAAGTTTGTAGTACATATGTTAGAATAAAAGACAGCTGGAAAAACACCAAAACATTATGATTATTGCTATGTGTTGGGATTACAGTAATTTTTTGTTTTCTTTATGCCTGTATATTTCCCGTTTTTCTACAAAAGAAAACAAAAATCTGAAACCAAAATGTCAGAAAAGATGTGTATCAAGTTTGCTTTCTGTTTTTTTGTTTTTGTTTTTGTTTCTTTTTTTTGAGATGGAATCTTGCTCTGTCACCCAGGCTGGAGTGCAGTAGCGTGATCTCGACTCACTACAACCTCCACCTCCTGAATTCAACCAATTCTCCTGCCTCAGTCTCCTGAGTAACTGGGACTACAGGCACCTGCCACCATTCCCAGCTAATTTGTGTATTTTTAGTAGAGTTGGGGTTTCACCACGTTGGCCAGGCTGGTCTTGAACTCCCAACCTCAGGTGATCCGCCTGCCTTGGCCTCCCAATGTACTGGGATTACAGGTGTGAGCCAGCGCACCTGACCTCAAGTTTTCACTTTTTATAAAAACTTTTGATTTCGTATTACTTTGATACAGCTGTTTTATTATGACTTTTATCATTTAAAAAATACCGTGAACTAATATTTTTCCAGGGCTGAGCAGGACATCCATCTGAATGCTTTCTCACATGATCATTTAATTTTCACAATAAAGAAGTGTGGAAGTTGTTATCATTCTTTCCATTTTACAGGTAAGAAAACTGAGACACAGTAAGGTTAAATAAATGGCACAGCCCTGGAAATGGCAGAACTGAGGTTGAAACCCAGGCAGTTTGACCTCCAGCCCTAGGATCTTAGTGACTTTGGAAATGGTGCATTGATATCCAAATGTGCTTCTTCTCGCCCATCCGTATATTTATGTGAAGGGAATCATGGCAAGATTGAACAAACCTTAAATGTGAAGTTGGGTGACCTTGATTGAGTCCTAGCTTTGCCACTTCCTGTGTGACCTTGGGCAGTTCATTTCTCCTTCCTAAACCCCAATTCAGTTACCTGTGGAATGACTTCAATCACTACTGGCTTATGTGGGGAGCATAAGGTACGTGTCAATGTTTCTTTGTGCAGTATGACGTTCACTGAAAGCATAAGGTCTACTTATCTCCCTGCCAATCTGTGGGGCAGATGAAATGGCACAGAAGGTTTGAAGCACCTTGCTAACTGTGCTCCTACTATACACTGACAAGGCGTTGTTATTATTACTTTACATTTTAGGGATACTTGACTTGTTATCCTAAATGAAAAGTCTGGTTCTACTCTGGTCTTTGCCCCTGTCCAGGCCTCAGTTTCTGCATCTGTTCAGTAGCGTGAAGTGTCCTTGTTTCCAAAGTTTCCCTGCTTGGACATTGCAGGATTCCAAGTGAACTTATAGAGCTATGCATCCTGGTCCTCCAGTCTGTGATGAAAACCAGTGCCCACAGCACGCAGCTCCAACTTGGAGAGGAAAGCCCCTGAGTAGGAGCTGAATTGGGGTCCACAGGCTCATTGCAAGCATTTAAAAGTGATGGATGTGCCATGCTCAATAAATGTTAGTCTCCTTGCTTCCCCTGCGTGCCAGCTGAGCCTAAGTTGGCACAGGCCCGGGATTTCACTGTAGTATGGGGTCATTTTTGCTCATTAGAAAAATTATTAGCAGATCCTCCTATGGTAGAAACACAGAAAGATTACTTTGCCTCCTCCATGCTGTTGCGCCGTAGCCCCTCTAGGACAATCCTGCTGTGTCCAATTAAATGTTTAAAAAAAAAATGATACTGAATTGAAACTTGTTAGAGAGCACAACACTTCCTCTGGCCCAAACACTGGTGTATATTAATGTTATCAAAGTTACAGATGCTTCTATTGAGTAAGACAACATCAGCCCACCTGTCCTTCTAGACTTAAGTACCAGCTGAACTTGTATGATGTCTTTTATCAATGAAAATTGTTTCTCTTTTTTGGACATTGGCTATCAGGATATTTGGATCTGAATCCACAATGCACATACTGCTACTAGCTCATCTCAAATGTTTCCTTCAACTTGTTTATCTCTTCTCTTATTTACTTTTTAAATCTGCTTTTTTTTGTAGTTTTTACCGTCCACTTTGTATGTTCTGAAATATTTAAATTTTCACAGGTTGCTACAGTGATAAAAATAATTAACACTCCTCCCGTCTACCCTATTCTTGTCATATTGTCCAGTTTACCTAGCCTTACCCAGACTTGATAGTTATCAAATTCTTACTTCAGATGTGGAATAAAAATAAGCAAGCACATTTTCCAAGTAGGGGAGTATAGTTCTTCAGAAGATATCAAGGAACAAAGTAGAAACAGCAGCAGTGAAAAATAGAATTACTCAGTTCGACCCCTTGATTGACACTAGCACAGGAAAGGGTCTCAGGTTGGGTTTGCTATGAGCTGATTTCTCCCCCTGAGAATGACTGAAGTAATAAGAGCTCCCACGCAGATAGCCCGAGACCTCTGGCATTTATCATGTAACTTCTAGGTCCTTCCAAATGCATCCTCCTCCTTCTCTCCTTCTGGCCTAGACCTCGGCTCTTCTTTGCAAACCAGCCAGCTGAAAGCCAAGGTCCAGCAGATGAGGACACAGGTGTGATGCTGTCTTCTGCTGGCATGGAAGTCTCCCAGTTCCAGAGGCATGAGCTGGTGCCTGATCTCCACAGGATGCTCTTGTCTTAGCCCAGTTCAGTCTGTTTGGCTGTGAGCCAACTAGGAGCTTGGTTTCTAAGAAATATGGTCTGAATGTTAACCTATTCAGATTCCAGAGCCAACCTGTTTCCTAGTTTTTGATAGTAGGAAGCTCAGTCAGAGCCAGATGCCCTTTGGGAGGACCTAGAGAATAGGTCTGCAACCAGCCAAGTGGGCTTCAAACCCCACTCTGCCACCTTGATTTTGGGATGTGGGCTACCTTCCTAACCCCTCCGAGGGTCAATTTCCTCATCTGTAACATGGAAAGGCAAATTGTTGTGAAGATTGAATGAGAGGAGATGCTTTCCAAGCCCCAAAGCTGGAGCCCAGTACCCAGTTGTGTTCATTTAGTTGCTCATTCATTCAACTGTCCTGTGGGTGGTAGCTTTTCCCCTTTGCTCATTCTGCTGACTTCCAGGGATTTGTCATTGACTCTGAGGAGGTGGGAAGTTGAGCTTCCTGTTCTCATCTCTGTCATGAAATATAGCACCTGCCTGGGGCCATTGAAGAGTATTTCTGAGACTAAATTAGAATCTGCTCAAGTGACTAAGATAGCGGGTGCTAAGAGCAGGAAATATTTTGAAGACACTATTCATTCTGAACGCTTTTCCTCCACCTGGCCCTGGATCTCCACTGGCCATGCCTCTGGGTTGGCTGTGGCAGGAGGGTGAGGGAGCTCCACTGAACATGGCTTTTTGCTGCTCAGGGCACAATTCCTGTGCCCTGTGCCCTGTGCCCTGTGCCCTTGCCACCAATTCTTTCAGCAAGCCATCAAGAGGAGAAAGCCCCCTGCATAGACAGGTTGACTATTTGGTCATGGGGTGAAGGGAGTAACCAGCATTTATAAGCACCTATTCTTCCAGGTACTTGATTATCATGTCATTGAATTCTCCCAACATCTTCATGAATTAAGGATTATTCCCTCATTTTCATAGATGAAGAAATTGAGCTTCAAAAAAAGTTAAAATAAATAACGTATTGTCAGGAATACAGAAATAGGTAAGAAATTTCAAACAAAGCCTATTTAATCTTGGAAACATCTTATGCGTGTGTTTGAAGTCTGAAAAAGCAAAAAGAGAGCAATGAGGTAACCTGGAGATTAATCTTTGCAGGAAGCCATTGCCACCCTCTAGGGCTGGGCAAGGAAAGGGAAGATATGGTGTTACTACAATCTACTCGGGAGGTGATGCCAGGCAGTTGCTAAAGAGATTATAGCATGTAGCCCAATGGTTGCTCAGACCACAGGCAGGGATGGCAGCCCAGAGGATGAGGTGCATGGCAACACTGGTGCTGCAGTGGTGCTAGGAATGCCAAAAGAAACTGGAGTCTAGGGCCGTCAATGTCCCCTGATGCCAGAAGGATTTTGCAGACCTGAGCTGGAAGCTGGTGGTAGAGGCTCCCTTCTCCAGTCCACCCAGGCCTGCCAGTCTCCTGGGAAGAGGGAACCAGAGAATGTAGTTTGCAGAGTACTGGCCCCACCATCAGAGAAGAAAATAGAAGGATTTGAAACTGAGAGACTATATATAAATAGCAACCCCTTATATTGAGTAAAGGAAATGGAAATGCAACTCCGTCTACCTCCTGGGGGTGAGTAAACACTTACTTGGCACCTGCTCTGCATTAGGCCCTGTACTAGCTCTAGGAATGCAAAGCTGAATAGGAGACAACCCTGATTGTCATGGAGCTTCCAGGCCAATGAAAATGAAGGAGCAATACCTCAGATCAGATTCATCCACTACTTGTCTGATTTCCATAGTATCTTCAGGAGCGTGAGTTTCTGAAAGGGTAGAAGTCTATGTACATGTTCTAAAGTCACGATAGATACCCATATAGTGGGTGGCCCAGCTCCCCAGCCCTCATGAGCTCTGAGCTCAGTGCACACCACACCTTCTCCCCGGTTATGTCAAGTTTCTCCCCCAGACTTCTTGCGGGCCCAGAGGTTTTCCGTCTTGGAACTATGCATCAGTTACCCTATGCAGCCCTACATTTTCTTCCTAAAACCACAGAGTGCTAAATCCCTACTACTTAAATTAGGACTCTCTCACTTACACATAAGAGAAAGCTAATTCTAACTGGCTTGGGCAAAGGGGGGAGTTTATTGGAAGAATGCTAGGATATCTCACAGGGTTCAAGTGCTATTGAGCTCTTGAAAGACTTGGAAGAAGGATGGAGTGCTGTAGGGACTCCACTTTTGCTTTTACTGCTCGCAAGCACCCAACTCCTTCCAGTCCTCCACTCCCCTTCTCCTTCCCTATCCCACCCCCCTCTTTCTCTCCCACTGTTGTTCTTTCTCTCTGTCACCATGGGCCCCCACTTCTGCCCTCATTGCACAGGGACAAGACAAGGCCAACAATATTCCTGACTTTACTGTACATTCCATGTTCACAAAAAGAAACTGAGCAGTCTCCAAACCTGTTGTTTTTTTGTTTTTTGTTTTTTGTTTGTTTGTTTGTTTGTTAATTCCAGGAAGGTAACTGATTGGCCCAGCTTGGATGAGGTGCCCACCCTGGATCAATCACATGGCCCAAGAAAGTAGGGTCTTGTAATATGACTATCGCCCAGGGGGAGTTGGTTCCCAGAAAATGGAAGCCGTTCCTAGAAGCGGAAGAGTTGGGCATCAAGTGGGACCGTATTACACCAGACCATGTTTACTACACTGAGTGATGCACCACATTGCATTTAATCATTCTGCTATTGTTGGACACTTCCTATTGCAACCTTTTTAAAAATTGTAGATAATGCTTCAGTACCTTTCTTTATGCATACATCTTCTCCATGGCTAAGATTGCTTTCTTTAATTACATTCCCAGATGTGGAATACCAGCTTAGGGTTTAGGCAGTTGGGTTTTTTGTTTTGGTTTTTTTTTTTTTGGAAAAATTGTATTATCCAAATGCCAATACTGATTTTACTATTGTTGCTATGGAAACTATTTTTTCTGTTGCTAGGCAGTTGGTAAAAGATTCGGTAGTATAGACTAGTAAAAAGACACAGACTGTCTGTAGAGACCAACAATCTGGAGTTAACTCAGTTGTTAACTGGCTCTGTGACCTTGGGCTGCTTGTTTGGCCATTCTGACAATTTTCTATTCTTCCCAAGATGGGGTTAATAATAGCTTTCCTAACTGGGTTATTTGGAGAATCAGGGATAATATATGAAAAACAAAAGCAACTCTCATGGTACCTGGCACATAGTAATTGTTCAATAAATTGCGCTTTTAAAACTACATGTGAAATGCTTTAAAAGGTGTAATAATTACTTTTCATCATGAGATTAATACTATTGAAAATGAGCAATTCATAGCTCCCCAGAATGCAAAAGACTTTAGCACAGCTCAAGTCCAACCTATAGTTGTCACTAAATGTGGTCCACCAGAGATATCTACATGTCAAGATATCTACATTTCACCTGAATCATGAACTAAGAACCATGAACTAAGAAAGAAAGAAAGACTCAGAGGTCTAAGCAATCTACCTACACTGCTATCTCAACTATTGACTAGCATCAGGTAGCATGCTGGCAGGCTTTGGAGTCACATGCAGCAGGTAAAACTAATCACGTCCTCCTTTGGGTCACCCTGAGCCCAAATGCCTCAGATGAATCTGATCTGAGGCATTGCTCCTTCATTTTCATTGGCCTGGAAGCTCCATGACAATCAGGGTTGTCTCCTATTCAGCTCTGCATTCATAGAGCTAGAGAAAAAAGATGAGCTTTCTTCTCTCAGCTCATCACCAAGCCCTTATTGAGCTTTTTGGTTTATATGTGGAAGAGCATAGGGAAACATCCATGATTCAGTGTTCTAGAAGACACTTGGCCCTAGCCTTCAGCACCATGGACAGTGACTAATCATTTCATCTAGCCACACCAACCACTCAAGGAAATTTACCATCTACAGGATACATATAGAGGGTGGTCACCAAATCTGGAAACATTGACCAATACATAAAAAATAGCTTATTGCTAATACATTCAGACACATGATAAAACAATACCTATCTTTCCAGTGAGGCCCAAAGGAGAAAGCAGTCAGTTCTACCTGAGTAGAGGGTGTGGTCATGGAACTGAGTCTGAAAAGATAAGTGGACTCGTGAGAGACTTAGCATTCCAGCCAAGAGAAGCATATGTGCAAACGCTCCAAGAGGGCCCCAGAGCCCCATACCAGCCTCACTTGTTCTTTGTGCTTTCTCTACTCTGTCTTCTTCAGAGAGAGAGAACCTGCTCTGCATTGCTGAGGACCCCTGGCTGGGTGTGCATTGACCTGCTATGAGTTCAAATTCTCAGGGCAAGAGTCTAATCCTTTATAAAAGAATACAGCTATCCTTTGAAGACAGAGAAGAGATCTATAAATGTTCAAAAGCAACTGGGTGATAAGAGTGGATTCGCCTCTGCATGCTGAATCTTAGCTCTCTACTACCTCTTTTATCACAACCAAATCCTCTGTGTAGAAATTCTACCTCTCAACACCATAAAGAATCTAGTTAATGAGCTGGGTGTCCCAAACATCTGAGCACGTCCTCTCAAAGCTCACCTTTGAGTCCTCACTTTATTTCATTATCTTCCCCATTCCCAAGATAAGCCTCGCCATTCATTTATGTATTAATTCATTTAATTACTATATATGAAGCTCTCAGAATGTGCCAAGCACTGTGCAGAGTGCTGAAAAAGCAACAGAGAACAAACTCCTGGTCTTTGCTCTTGAAGGATTTATAGTCTAATGGAGAAGACAGGTATTTATAAAATAATCTTACACACATAAATATATGCCAATAGGGTCTGCAAACATAGATACTATTTCGTTTTGTAACAAATTGAAGATGTCCTTATTTATATTTTGTATATTCACCTAAGTTTTCAAACTTCATGGACACCCTATATAATTACAGATGGTGTTTTTAAGAAAGCACAAGTCACTAACAACTGAGGTTTCATGAGGGTAAGAAGTTCACCCATGGAAACATGGTGAATTAATAGCAGCGCTGGGAGCAGCTCAGGTCAACCTCCTACTCAAGCTCTTGCCCTAGAGCTCAGAGTATAAATTAATGAACAAGAGTTGAAGCCCATGTAATGGGAATTATATCTGTTGGGAGCTACCGCCATCCCTCCAGGAACCCCTTCTTCTCACCCTGGAATCAGCTCTTCCCTCTCTGTCCTTTGTCTTCTGGGAAGCCTGACTTCTACACCAAAGTGTTTGAGTCAAACCCGCAGTCACAGTTCTGGTACTAACCTGTCCCCAGGCCTAGCTTAAATCACAAGTGTTTGCTCTGTGCTTGAAGGAATGGAGGCCGCTGAGTGAGCATTTAGTGGGACATTTTATGCCGCTTTTCTTGCCAGGAAAACCAACTCCTCCTTCCTCTCCCCAGTTTTCCCCCTGAGCAGGATATAAATTATTTTAACTATCTTTTTTTAAAGCCCAACAACCTGGAAAAGAAAGCTGGTTGCCTTCTGTTTTTTTTTACTGCTTACAAAGCAAGGGCAGAGCCCTCAGGGCTGCAGGAGCCTAGAGACTGGGAGAAAGGGATGCTCTAGGTACTTTCTAGGACAAAGGCCACAAGCAGGCTTCACCCATGGGGAGGAGTCCTTCAATCTGATGATGGAGACATGGCCCTGCCCAAGAAACCTAGTCTGAGGTGTTCCATAAGACGAATCACTGTCTGATGGGAGAGACACAGCTCCGTCCTGGGAAAGCCCCTAGTCCAATAAGGGAGACAGGCGGCTCTTTCTTCACAAATGAAAAGCTTCAACTCAGAGCCCCCAGAGCTCTGCAGGAGCCCACCTTGCTGCTCTGCTCAAGTTTTGTAGCCCCATCCAGGGCAAAGGCTGTTCCCACACTGTCTCCATGTCTTGTGGTTCTGCCTTGTGGCCTAGAAGGAATGTGCCCCAGCAGAGCCCCACTCACTGGGGCAGCCCTGGCTGGGCTTAACAGCTAGTCCAGCATGCTTTTAATAATGCATGTCTCACAGAGGAGTTAATTAAACTTTAATAGTCCTGCACAGGGAGCCATGGGTCTCTCTCAGGACAGGACTTGGGCTCATGGGAATTCAGCAAACGTCTTACAGCTGCTGCAAGGCTTCCCAAATCAGGTCCCCTGTGGGTTTCAGTCCAAACACACCATGTGAAGTGACACCCACCTTAAACAAACCACGGCAGGTCTCTGGCCTCTTAGATGGAGGAAATAGCTTTTCATGAGCTTATACAGTGTGGCAGCTACTTTATGTATATATATTTCCTGCAATCCTAACCACAGCCTTGAGATAATTGCTGTAATTCCCATTATAGAGAGGAGAACAATGAAGACTCAGGGAGTCAGGCGATTTACCCAAAATCACATGGATAATCAGTAGCAGAGCTGGGGTTCAAATACTGGTTTAATTCCAAAGCTCCTGCTTTTTCCACTACACCATGATACTTCTCCAATATGCTCAAAAAATATCCTAGCACTGGGAAGTGGGAGGGAAGCTGCCCATGCACTAGGTACAAATCAAGTCTTCAGAGCATGTGCAGGAGGCCCAAGCAAAGGGTGAGATGGGATCTCGATCTGAGAGTTCCAGCTATCACCACAATAAGCCAGAGAGCCTTAAACTTCAGGACTCATAAGAATCACCTGAGAAGCTTATTTAAAGCCCTGATTCCTAGGCCTTGTTATCAGAGAGTCTGGTTCAGTAGCTCTGGGCCAGGCCCAAGAATCTGTATCTTCTTACCATCCCCAGGTCTGATGCAGCTGGCCCCCAGAAGACATTTGGAAAAACACCCAGATAATCCCCTCTGTATAGCACATTATCCTTTACAAATACATGTACAACCCTGGCAGGTAGATGGGGCAAAACCTGTTAGTCCCATTTTAAGGAAGACTGAGTTTCTGTACTGTGAAGGGACTAGCATTATAACACAATAGCTAATGGCAGGGCCCAGGCTGATACTCATTTCTTCCTGCCTCCTAGTTCTGCACTTATGCAAGTTTGCAATCTTATCTCTCTGGGGAAAAAAGGGAGAGGAGGTATACAGGTACTCTTCAAGGCATGGCCCATGATAGGGGTGTTTGGGAGTGAGTCTTTGAAACCAGGGGCCCAGTCTGAGGGACCAGCAGGAGAGGACCATGCTGCTGCAGGGAATGAAGAGGACTTTGGCAGCATCAGCAACAAACCAGCAGAGAGCAAGGCTGAGAGCCAGGGGTACCCCAGTAGCCCAGATAAGAGATGTTGGGGGCCTGGCCAAGATGGCCACTGAAGTGTGGGACAACATCAAGGAAAAGGTTGTGGGGGGCTGTGCCCAAAACAGTGTTGCCCACAACAGTCACCAGTTATTGGATAAGCAAAAAGAGGATCATATTTAGCAACATTCTGGACACAGAATGGACTCCATGATTTTTCTAAGAAAATTTACTTTGGGCATCAGAGAAAGAATAGATCTGGGGAAGGGACTGGAAACAGCTCCATCCTTATCATGTTTCACTCCAGTCGGGAGAGAGGGCTGGCCTCAGGTTGAGAGTTTAGGGAGGTAACTCCAAGGGAGATAACAGGTATGCAGGAAAGAGTTTGTTCCCAGCATATAAATCAACAGTCCCAAGGTCAGGGAGAGGTGACATTGCTGGCAGCCCTGGAATCCAGGGAAAAGATAATGGAAGAAGGCAAAGCATTGAGGAGACTCTGGCAGTCAAAAGCCATGGATCGTTAGAGCTGGAAGGAGCTTTAGGGATTGCCCAGTCCTGCCCTCCCACTTTACAATTGAGGAAAATGAAGCCCAGACATGAGAAGTGCCCCACCCAAGGCCACACGCCAGGGTACTGAATTCCAGGACTTCTGATCCCCAGGCTGGCACTACTTCCAACCCAACCCCGGGCCTTTCTCTAACCACCTCTACCATCCTACTAAAAACTATGTGATCCTGGACTTGGAGACAGAAAAGGCGGCCAGTTAAAACATGCATTTTTTGAAATGCCAATTCAAGATAGTATATTAACATAATCCCCAGATGGAGGCATTAGCATTTGTGCTCCCTCACATTGCCTGGCAAAACGCGCTGACATGTCTAAAAATCAAAAATGTTATTTCTACCTGAGGTGGCAGGGAGCCCTCCAAGGAATATGAAGAGGTGAGAGGAAAGGTGAAGGGAGGGCTTCGGTGCCACAGCTGATGGCAGGAAGGTGGGGCAGGAAGGGCTGGAGCAAAGGGATGTTGCTTGGATTATTTATTCATCAAAAAATCCATGGGCAATGGCCAAATTCTTGAAGAAGTCTATTAGGACTTCCGAGTGAAAGTCCCACTAGTGAGCAAGGAATGTGTGCTCTGATTCATTCCCTGCTCTTAAATTGCTGGGGGCATTTGCTGAGGAAGTCCTTTCACCTATCTAGTCCTCAATTTTCCTTGTATTTAAATGTTTGAGGTTAGATAATCTTCAGGGTTCCTGTGCTTCTAGCTCTGATACTCTTTGTGCAGCCCGGCATGGCTCCCTTGAGACACCATGACAAACCCTGAAGCAGTGGCTCATGGAAGGGACATTTGACATAGGCTCTCCCACCTTAGCCCATCCATTGCTTGTCACTGGCACTTTGTATCTAAAGCTTAGCTCTGTCTTACCAGTCTCAATCTTGGCTTTTCCAGCAAGAATTCTGGCTTTCTTGGTGCCAGACCACTTGGATAACCACCTCCCAGGACCCTCCGTCCCCCATATTACTGGGTTCCCCTACCCTGCTGTGAGTCACAGACCCTATTCCATAAAGTACATCAAGTGACAGAAGTTTTAAAGGTCCCCGAAAATCCAAGTTAGAAGAGAGATGGTTTGTGTTCACCCCTCCCACTGTAGCAATCCACTCCCACTGTAGCAATCCACATGGCCTGTCTTTTAGGCTAAAAGGGAGTGGGAAAGAAAAGGATATGAAAAGGCTAAAAGGGAGTGGGAAAGATTACAATTTGAAAAATAAATTAGGGCTTATCTGCAGAGGGATTTTGTACATTTGGAGAATAAGTCAGGTGAGGAACTTGCAGCAGATGCTTTCAGTGCTTTGTCCCATATCACCTCCTTGTGCTCTATTCCTGCGGTCTGGCACTTCCTGAGAATAGTGACTTTCTGCCCAAGAACATCTTCCAGCCATGGAAACACTCTGGCTGCAAGCACTGAGCAGGCCAGAACTCCTGAGATGTCAAAACTCCAAGAGTAGCTCTCAACCAACAATAAACAGGAATGAGCAGGTGAATGAATGCCCAGCTTCCTCCCCATCCCTGCAGTGTGGTTTTCCCCGTCTCTCAGAGGTCCCCTGCCGGGTTAAGCCCCAGTCATCCATAGCAGGAACTGGCTCAGAATATACTCTATATTGGTTGTCTTCCCTTCCCCACCTCATTTCTGCACTCCTTTCCTAGGTCTTCCTGAAGTCACCTTCAAATGTACCATTGCCCGTAAATCCTAGCCCCCGGAGGGATCCAATCTCAGACAGAAATGGTGAATGCTCTGCCATCCACTTGGAGATTCACAATGCACATTGGCATAATAAAGCCTCTGATAAGTTCTGTAAGAAATAAACATCTTTAACCCTAGCTAGCCCAGCGTTTTCTAACCTATTAGACAACAGCATCTTGTTTTCTTCCTTTAAGCATCTCATAGAAGTAGTATTTTGGGGGCAGTACTTAGGAAAATGCTATGCAAAGAATCAGACATGAGTGGAGTCAAAGCTTCCTTTAGAAAGGCCCAGAAGCAGGCAGCTGTCTTGTGTAGGAACAATAACTGTTAGAAATGTTAGCTACGTCCCACTTTTGTATGGGTGCTTTAGAACAGGACTGTCAGAGCAGTCCTGTGATGGTAGATAGAGACAGGATTATTACACTGTCTTTGCAAATGAGGAAACTGAGGCTCAGAGAGACTAAGAAACTTGACCAAGGTTGTACAGCTGGTAAAGGCAGGTTTGGGACTCCTAACTCCACATCGCTTTTTGAAATGAATTTCCTATTTAGCAGCAGGAGTGGGAATAGAATCCATGTGCTATTATCCTAGTCCAGACTCTCTCCATCTATCCCAACAATGAGGGTCAGCCCTAGCCTTCTGAGGGTTCCCGTGGGTGAGCAATGGTCATATGAGCTCAAGGGAAAATGAAAGTGGAGAAGCCATGGGTTATGCATAGTCTTTAAGTATTTTGCCCCTTCTTCTGACTCAGATACCACTGACAACTTTAATTCTTTCTTCTCATCTTTCGCCAGCTCACACGCACACAAATCACATCACTTTAGCTATCACTGGTTTGCAGGTGCTTCCAGAAGAAGTTTTCCAGGACATGGGTCAGCTGGGTTCAGCTTACACACAACACATGCACACAGATGAGACTTGATTCATGCGCATACATTCATAGATATCCAAGCATGCATGCACTCAGATATTCAAGCATGCATGTGCATACTTGCATTCATATAACATTCTATACACTTTATTGTCATTGCTCGTTTTATTGTGTGTCTTTTTCTAGACCTCTGGACTGTATAACCTATAAGTGTGAGAGTTGAAACTTTCTCTCTGTCTCGAGAACACCAGAGGCAAGCACAGTGGCTGGCTTATAGTAGGTGCCCGATAAATATGTGTGGAATAAATGGATGAATCAACACACAAATGTGCAAATTGCACTTATATATATAGTAACCAATAGTGAACACAGAGACACATCCATACCCCCAGTACATGTATGCAAACACACATGCACACAGGAACACATGCACATGCACACAGATTCCTTATGCTCTGTCAGAGCCCAAGGTCAGGACATGAACATTATGCCCACTGACATGAATCTCTTGGATGGGATCCAGAGAGCCCCCAGCAGCCATTACTTTGCTATCCGTCTATCTGCCCCATTTGTAGTTGAAATAAAATGTGTCACAGCTGCCTCACCACAGACCAATGTAGACATGGAGGGAAATGGAGAAATATCGGCCCAGCTTGCATTCCAGCTCACTGGCTTGGGGGAGCTTAAGGCATAAATGAGTTTGGACTTAATTGACTTTTTTATTGGGCTTTAATTCACTAGTACTTTTCCAGAGACTGACTCCAACAGGCAGAGGCAGGGTTGAGCAGTCCCTAGGGTTGCCAGCCCCCCCTTGCCTCTCCCCCTGCCCCCTTAGACCTGTTCTAAACCCCTTCTCTACACAGGGCCTCCCTTGTCCACATGGTGACATGAGGAAGTCAGCATCGGAGCCTGTTTCCTTCTGCCTGGCCCCATTTTTGCCCCTTCCCAAACTCTTGTCATACCTCCCTTCCCTGCCAAGGGCATTCCATTCAATACAGTAACATTGATTGAGAGTTCACTGTATGCCCTCACAGGGCACTGGGATGCAGAGATGAACAAAAACAAATTTTTGCCCTCTGGGAGCCTAGAGCCAAATGGAGAGACAGACACATAAATTCCACCCTATAATAGATACCAAAAATTAACCTGGGAACAAGACCCAGAAAGGCACAGTAAGGCACAGTGATGCAAGTGAGGCTGCCCAGATGGGATGCTTCCACTTCCTCTTGAAGAGGGGAAAGCATTTTCTAGGCAGAGTATTCCTGGAAAGGGTATTCCAGGCAGGCGGAAGAGCAGCAGCAAAGGCATGGAGGGATGAGACAGCAGGGCATGTTCTGGGCACTTGCCTGAGGTCCTGGGCGGCTGGGGTGGAGGAAGGATGAGCAGGACATTCATGAGGGCAGCAGGGCTGAGCGGAATGAACTTCAGCCTGGAAGTCAGAAAACCCACATTCCAGTCCCATTTTACCACTTATTAGCATATGACTGGGCAAGTCATCTTTCTTCTCCGAGTCACAGTATCTTCAACTATAACATGAAGAGTTTGAACTCACTGAGCTCAAAGACCCCCTCTCACCTCCAGGGCCTTCTCATCTTTCTTGTGCTAATATTTCTCTGCTATCCTAAGTCTCTGACTTAGTTGATGCTGGTTTAAGTTTCTCTGAAGGAAGCCAGCCACAGAAAGCCCAGTACAGAACTTATTGGAGTCCGAGAATCCCAGTCTTGAGGAGCAACCTTTGGTCTCCGTCCTTCTACTGGGACAGGGGCTGTGATGGAATTCCCCTTCTCAGTGCTCTACTCCTGACACTCACAAGCCATGAGAGCCCTCCCCAGCCAAGTGGAAGAGCAAGGCCAGCCCGGGGACAACCCAAGTTGAGGGCTCTCTACTCAGGCAGGACAACCGGTGCTGCGTTTCAATGCTTACCATCCAGAATTATCCAGACTCCGGAAGTGTTTGAAAGGATGAGCTTCAGCAAGCTGGGAAACTTTCTTGTTTTGCCATATAAATGAGACATGACTAAAAGTAAGAACAGGCTCTGAGGAACTTTAAAGCCTCACACAAATATAAATAACTCATTTTTAGTATAAGGGGACTACATCCCAGTTTGCCCGGGACAGTGTCAGGTTTCGCCTCCCATCTGACATAATACTGAGTGCGCTCCTTGCTTTCACTCTCCAAAGTGTCCTCCTTGGGGCAATCAGTGTTGCCATCCCTCTGCTCTGTAAGCTTTTGGAGGGCAGGGATTACAGCAGGGAAGCAGAGAGCACTGGTGGAAAGGAAGGGGCTTCGGGAGCGCACTGACCTGGGTGTGAATCCCAGCTCTACCTTGGAAAACTGACTTAATCTTTCTGAGCTTGGCTTTCTTATACGCAAAATGGGGATGGTAACATCTGCCACACTGAATCACTTAGAGAAATAAACAAGGTTTTGCACTTGCATATGTAATATTACATGCTCAATGTCTTCCCCCTCACCTTCTGTGTCTTTGGCCTCTCCATAACCCTCAGTGCTGGGCATGCAAGAGATTGGATGTTGAGTGCATAAGTGAATGAGTCCCTCAGTCAATCAAGCACAGAGGCAGAAGTTGGGCTCCTTTCTCTGCACCCCAAGCTCTGTTCTGTCAAGTGAGCTGAGGCATAATTCCCAGACTCTCTTTTGTGGGTGGAAGATTTGATCCCTTTTCCTGAGCCCTCCACCCCTAAGCCTTCTCAAAGTCCTTGCATTGATGTCTGTCTGCCCTTCTTCTCTTCTACTTTTAACCTCCATTCGGCTTGTCATTTCCTTTTGCCTTTTGATGGTAGTGATGGGGCAGGGTCGAAGGAGGAGGGACGGTGTTCATCACCACTCCAATGCCTCACCCGAGAGATCACCACAGACCTATCTTGCCGCTGCATTCTCTAACCTCCATCACTGTTTCTTGAACTGCCTCATGACAGCGGTGTCCTAAGTTTGGAGTCACACAGACTTAGAGTTTACAGATCTAAGATCAAATCCTTTGGGATAATCATTTGTTTATGGTAGAATATCTTGTAACTTCTGAGAGTCTAAGTTTCCCATCCCTAAAACAGGCATAATAACACGTAAGGCCACTCTGGGGATTACATACATAACTGTGTAAGCTGTCTGGCCTAACATCTGGCCTTAACCCAGCCTTCAGTTCCCCACAATCGGGCTCAATCCACCTTTACCATCCCATCCAGTACTTCCTTCCTCCACAGTCTCCCCTGCAATTCTGCCAGCACGCTCGCTACTCCCAGAGTACCTCTCACATTCACTCACGCCCCACCTGTGCACCTCTGCCAACGCTGTGCCCTCTGCTCATGCTGTGCCCTCTTCCCTTCCCCAGTTTTGGTGTCCTGAAATGCTCCTTCTCCATCAGACCTCACTGAAAATCTCACCTCCTCCATGAGCCTTTTCTGATCTCTCAGGTGAGAGCTGATCACTGAGCCCAACTCTTTCTCTCCCCGTGTTTAACTGACTGATTCCTCCATTTACCATGCATTTCTTTCTGCTGTTGCTTATTGTAGCTGTTTGCTTACACACTTTCCCCCCAGAAGAGACTACGTACAATCCTTGAGGGTAAAAACCATTTATTGTGCATCTCTCTATAATAATGACCTCAAAAACTTTGAGAAACAAGGTAGGAGATGCGCAAGTAAAATTAAAATTCAGCTCATGATTTCTAATTCCATCCCCAGAATGGACTGAGCCAACACAGTTATCTCCCACTCCATGCACATAGAAAAGCAGGACATAACAATTTTTAAAATTTTGAAGGCAGAGCCAAGCTCTACAAAAAGGGAAACTCCAAGGGCCAGAAATGAGAGAGCCCTGGAACCAAGATGCCTGCATAAAGCCAGGACCCAGGAATAGCTGCCTTTTCATTAAATTTGTCTGGAAAACTTCACCTACCTACCCAGGAAATTGGACTCTACCAGAGGCTCTAGGTGGCAAGTGTGCGTGAGCGCACATGCATCTGTATGTATGTGCATGCCTGTGCGTGGGTCTGTGTGTATGCGCTCTGTGCTTGGTTCACATAAAACGCCCTGAATGTCTACTGTGTGCAGACCTTGAACTGGACACAGAGACCTGAAAACAACTGGCCCCCAGCCACCTCACTCTGCTTAAATGTTAGAATGTGTGTTCCAGGAGGACAGGGACCCTTGGGGACCTACTCACTGCCATTCTAAACACTTAACTGGTTTTATTTCTTAACATCATGACAGCCTTTTAAGATGTAGGATAATGCCAGGAAGAACTGAGGCAAGGGAAATTCACTAACTACCCAATTCAGGGGCAGAACCAGCATTCAAAGGCAGGTGATTTGGCTCTGACTGCATAAGTTTAAATGTTAAAGTACATAACCTTGAGCCACATAGTAAGTGTGCCAAAATATTTGTTGAATGAAAACCTGAATAGGTGGCTGGGAGGAGGTCACAGAGCATTTCAGAATGTTGCGGCCTGGGCCAGGCTGGACAGACCCAGTGCAGGTAGCGTTGATTGTGCCCAGCATCCAGGCCAGCTCTCCATAAAGGGCACCCATTTTAAATAAAATGAACTCCCCTGGCCTCTTGATGCTTGGGAGATGGTTTTCTCCTGTCTCAGGATGATTGTATCTGGCCCCATTTCCTCTGAGGCTATTCTTGATTTTTTTTTCCCTCCCCACTGTGTGTCTGGCTCTAACCCCCTTCTCAGGTCCCGTTCGGTGGTTACCACTTTATGTTCTAAAATGCACCATTAGGAGTGTGATGTATGGCCTGTTCAGCAGGGCAGCCACACTGGTAGTCTGAGCCGGCCAGGGAAATGAAGAGGCCACCGCCTGCCAACAATGGCCGCCCATGGTCCTCTTGGGGAAGACAGGCTGCCTCAGACAGAATGACCTCCTTCAGCCTCACAGGACTCCCAGAAGTATGAAGCACCTGTCCTCACACATAGCTCATGCATCTGTCTGTTTACCCTGCACGCCCTTATTAGACACCCTTGTTGTGACAGGAGCTGCAGAGAGAGATGAAAAAGATGCCTTGCCTGTCCTTGTGGGATTCACTGTGTGGACTGGCTCAGGGGCTAGGATAGGGTCACAAGCCAAGGCCTCCAAGGCTGTAGCTGAGTGGTTCTAGGGGCCGTGGGGTTAGCTGTAGGAGCCTGTCTTAGCAACATGAACACACAGCTCTCCAGCATTATGCACTTTTATGAGAGAGGGGAGGGACCCAAGGCATGGAGAACCCCAGCAATTCCTCCTAAAAATTGCTTGGGATTCCTCTAGAAACCTAGAATTTTATCAATGGAAGGGTCTATGTAGATTTTTTTCCTCCTGTTTAAGCCATTCAGACACCCATCCCTTAGCCATCCCAGAAATAGGAGCCTCCAGTGGTAGCTGGCGTTTGAGGCAGGCCTTCAAGTCCTATCCTGTTCTGCCTGTTGGATCCTGGCTTTGCATGGGCTCATCTCTCCTTTGTAAATAATAATAACCACAATAAGCACAGCTGGCTGCATGCCAGGTGCCCACATTCATTTAATTCTCTAACAACCCTGTAAGGTAATCCTATCTCCCACTTTATAGATGAAAACACTGAGGCTCATAGAGTTTGAGTCCCTTGCTCAGGTTCACACGTACAGCTGATAAGCAGTGGCATGTGGATCTGAAACCCAAATCTCATGTTGTTGCTGGTTCAGACTGTTTTCCAAATCTGTGATTCCTCATTCTAACTTGGATTCTCACCTCACTCCACTCTCCTCTCCCCAGGCTTAGGGCCCTTAGGTGTTTGCCCTGACTCCACCTTCAGCACCTCCCGTGGTCTGGAATGAGGAGCCCTGGCTCCAGTTCATGGCTCTGGAGAATCCAGGTCTCTTCCAGACTCTCATCCAAGTCCCCCTCCGGGAGGAAAAAGTGAGGATCCAGATCAAGGTTATCCACTCAGTCCCCTGCTCTTGACAATATCCTCCAATATCCCAGACTCTTGGGGGTTCGGAGCGTTGAGGAGCATGCGGATAGCATTTGCATAAATACTTCTTCTAGTGACAGGGAGCTCACTGCCTTCCAATGTAGCCCATTCAACTGACAGACAATCAAAATTTGCTTGTGGTTGCTTCTTCTTCATTTGATACTTAACATGTATCTGTTTTGGTATGAAAAAAATTTAAACATATGCAAGCTAGATCGAATAGTATAATGAACCCCTTGTACCTATCACCCAAGTCCTACAATATTAACATTTTGCCATTCTTGTTTCCTCTGTACCTATGCCCACTCCTATCCTTTACCTGAAGATGAAGGCAGGGTGGAGGGGGAGCAGGAAGAGAAGGAGGAGAAGAAGAGGAGAATTTAACGTCGCTTTGTTGTTGTTGTAAAACTTTATGTACATTGACCTGCATAAACCTAACCTGTATTGTTTTGGCAAATTTTTGTGCTGAACCCCTATTAACCTCAGTAGAGAAGGCGCCAGGTTCAAGAGGCTAGAGAAGACACCCAGAGCCCACAAATGAGACATGGGGTTTTACTAGGGGCTTACATACAGGAGAGAGTCCAGTGTATGACGGGCTGTACAGGAAAACTGCCTTACGTACAGAAACGGCCCAGTGGCGGGAGGCTGGACAACTTATCTGTCTTATGAACAGCCCAGTGGCAGCGGGCTGGGCAGGAAAACCACAACCGTTTGCAAACAGCATGCAGTTTACATAGCATTTTCACTTAACACCCTCCCCCTAATGACTCCACCTAGCAACCTCCATTTAACTCAAAACTTGGGCCCAAATCCCCTATATGGCCTATGTTCCAAAGGACAGGACAGGGGCTCAGGTGTTCCTCATAGACAAGGAATGAGTCTCCACGTTGGCCATTCCTGAATTCTCTAGCTCAGAACACACATCCTGATGCATCTGCCATACAGGGTCATCCTCAGGGCATGCTAAAGTTATTGTTCTCAGGTATGTTTACCCTACACAAATAGATACACCTTTGTAACCCATACCATTATCATGATATAGAAGATGTGCATCTCCCAAAAAAGGTTATTGTTGGACACTTTAATTGTTACATTATTTCTCTATGTCCAACCCAAATCCTAGAACTATTCTCTATGGCAGTACAAGAAAGAATATGTCTATTCTTTTTTCCAAATTATATTCCTTCAAATATTTGCAGATAGCAGTCGTGATTCTCTCTAAATCGGCTCTTCTCTATTCTAAATACCCCTAGTTCCTGCAGCCATTTCTTTTTTTGTTTTCAGAAGACAGAGAATTGAATGTCAACATTGATAAAAGGAGACCTGATTTCCTCTTTACCAAACCTCTTCCCAGCCACATCCCACTTGGGCCCTGAGGACAGGAAGGGGTTTGCTGTGAGAGGTGTTGCCCACCTGCCAGATTTTCTACTTTCTGGGATGCTGGGTCTATAAGGCAGGGCCACACGGGTGTACTCACTTTACATAGCCTCTGAACAGCTGATCTGTGTCCAGATTTATCTTTCTTTATAAAACAAATTGCAGCATTACCTCTTTCATGCATTCTTTTTTAATTCAATCATTCAACAAATTTCTATTGCATACTTACGCTAAGCTAAGCTGTGTCTAGAGTACTTGGATAAATAAGAAACAGTCCCACTCTTTGGGGATGGAGCACAAACAGAAAAATATATGGACATATTCACTTATTCAGCATTTGTTGCATACTCACTGAGTCCCTGGAATAAGGGCAGATATTGGAACTATCGCCACCTTTGAAAAACTAAGGCACTCATGCATTCACCATCTGGGAGTGTTGGTAGCTGACATTGCTTCACTCTGGAAATTCCAAGCCTCGGAATTGCCTTCTAAATTAGAGAGGTACCTCACCCAGAGTTGTGTCCTCTCCCCAGAGTTAGCCCAAATCCAATGGGGATACAAATTTTGGCACCTCACCTCAATCCAGGACAGCTCTGAAGGGCCACCCCCACTCCAGAGCTCCCCATAGGTCAGCTGAGGCCTCTGTTAACAACTACGTGGAAGTTCAACTTCTCCTGCCAACTTCCCTCCTGCATGGGTATGATCGGTGGGTGTGGAGCCCAAGGACACTGCCCAGTAAACCTCTTGCATGCAAGTCTCCATCCTCAGTCTGCTTCCCAGGGAACCCAGGAAGTGAGCAAAAGCAAGATGGCCTGGAGCTTACAGTCTAGTGTGGAGAGACAGGCCTCAATCAGATGATCACACAAATATGCAGCAACTGGGGCTTGAAGGAAAAGTATGTGGTACCAAGAAAAGGGCTCCCTTCATTAGACTTGACCTTGGTTTGGAAGAGCCAGCTGAGATTTGAAGTTCAAGTAGGAGTGAGCAGACTGTCCAGTGTGACGGGATAGAGGGCAGCACAGGGTGCTGCCAAAGCCCCAGGAGGGCATGTCAGCTGTTCCGAGCAGGGGGTAGGTCATCAGGGAAGGCTTTCTGGAGGAAGTATTCCCTAGTTGGAGTATGAAGTATGAGTAAGAGTTAACTCAATGAAGGCAGGGACATGTTCTGAGCATAGGTGTCAGCATGTCTGAAAGCACAGAGTTATGAAGTAGCATGGTGTCTTTGGAGAAAGGCAGGGCTGGGAAGAGCTGACTCATGGAGTGCGGGAGAGAAGAGGCTAGAAGGAACTGAGTGGGGCCCAGGTCTTGAGAATTCTCAAGAATATGCCAGCCCAAAACCAAGAAGTTTGCAGCCTTGCAGAGGTTTAAGCAGGGGTGTTTGCTTTTGAAAAAGATCTGCCTGACTGCTATGTGGAAGATGAATGGAGGAGGAAGGGACTGGGGCAGGAGACTCTGTAGGAGGCTGTGGCAGTTAACCAGGTAAGAGATGAGCAGCTCACCCGGTTGCATGGCTGAAGGTAGGCAGGACTGAGAGGAGGAAACTAATTAGAGTGACATTTTCAAAACAGAACCAACAATACTTAAACCTGCAGAAAGCCACAACCCTGTCTCCCTCAATTCTCTGGCTTTGAGGAAAAGAGTTGTGAAACTTCATTGAATTTTGGGAATAGAGCAAAGACTCATATCATTAATTGGCAGCACCACCAGACCACCCCGAAGAGTCTCAAGGTATCCCTCTGCCATGCCTAGGATGTAATTGGCACTCAAGAGGTTTCATATGCTGGTTTGCATTTAGTCTAATTTATATTCAGGCACATTGGAACATGCTCAAGTGCAAATCTTAGGTATTGTTCCATTGCTGAGAAATATTTTTTTCTTGCTGTCCCCTATTCTGCATCCTGGGAGGCAGAGTTCCCAAGGCTTCTTAATCAGACACACCAGGGTTGAGATCCCACGTCTTCCCTGCTACACGACGTTGGGAGAGTTGATTAGCCTCTCATGGATTCTGCCACTGCTTCTCTAGCAACAAGAGTTATGGTAGGGTTGCTGGGAGGTTCACCTGACATGTTTCATAAGTCTCAATTATCCTTCCGGAAAAGATTTGCAGCAGTCTTGCTCTGTCACCAGGCTGGAGTGCAGTGTCGCGATCTCGGCTCACTGCAACCTCCGCCTCGCAGGTTCAAGCGATTCTCCTGCCTCAGCCTCCTAAGTAGCTGGGACTACTGGTGCACACCACCACACCCAGCTAATTCTTTGTACTTTTAGTGGAGATGGGGTCTCGCCATCTTGTCCAGGCTGGTCTTGAACTCCTGACCCCAAGTGATCTCCCCACCTCAGCTTTCCAAAGTGCTGGGATTACAGGCCTGAGCCACACCTGGTCAGAATTGACATTTGATCCTTCAAACAACCCCTCAGAACTCATGGTCTCCACGGTAACTCTGTGAGGCAGATGTGGCCAGACCATTTGACACATGACAAAGTCGAGTCACAGAGACCAAAGTGAAGGAGACCGGACTTCGTTTCCATGTAACCCTGAGAAGTATTATTATCCACATTCTTAGATGATGAAACAGGTCAGAGAAAATAAGTAACTGACCCAAGGTCACATGACTCAGGCCCCGTAGAACTGGGCTTCCCACTTGGACCTGTCCCAGTAAAAAAAAGCCTGTGCTTTTCTGTCTTCCTGCTTGCACTTCACGAGTCTGTGATGCCTCTGCAAGTAACTCACCTTCCCTGAACCCCAGTTTCCTCATCTGTAAATGGGACAATAGTGTCTATTTTGTGAGTTTGTTGTAAGAGCAAGTTGTCACTCCCTTTCGTCACATCTGTCTCTCCTGTCTTCATCTGACATTGTCCTGAGCAGGAGCTGGACTAAGATGCAAAATTTAAGGAGGCACCCACACTCAGGTTAATGCAAGTGCAACCCCTGAAGTAATTGCTCCCTTAAATTTCATGCCCTAGGTCTTCATTTGCCCCATCCTAGTCCTGGTCCTGTTCCAGGGATCTAGAGGGGATGTAGGGGTGTGAAGAGGACAGGAAAGATAGGCTGTAGGGTGAACTGATGTGAAAGCAGTAGCAGAAAACAGGCCCTGCCATGAATGCCCACAGCTCGACAAGAACAATAGGCTGGAACAGGTGGACCTTGCTTTATGTAATTACGCTGGAGAGTTGCATTCCGTAAGTTAATGTGCATGAATCCGTGATGATATTACAGCTACTTTATCTCCCTGATGATCTTAAACTGTTTTATCTTCATTTCTTACAGCTCATGAACTACCTGAGGGTACTGTCCAAGTCTTATTTATCTTTGTATTCCCAGGACCTAGCAGGGTATTTGACATGTAATAGTTGCTCATTAGATGTTGAATGAACTAAAAATGTTTTGCCTTTCATTGTGAAAGCCTCTAATCATCTTACGTCCTTTGATATTTAGTTCATAATTCAAGGAACTGTGGCACAATGAAAACTACACTCCCCTGGAATTCTAGTATCCCAGGATGAGACAGTAAGGCATGAGGATACTGAATAAATATTAGCCCAACTTAAAAAGCTAGTAAGTGGCAAAATCATGCTTTGATTCCAAAGCCTGTGCTCTCTCTTTTATGGTACAGGGGCCAAGTCTAAGCAATATTTGTCAAGTATACAAGATACCATCTCTGCCTCTGTCACTCGTGAGTCCCTTCTACCCCAGCCCTCAAGTTGTGACTCTCATATTGCCCTGTGGCTGGGGTCCCCCACCCCCTGGCCACAGACTGTTAACAACCCAGCCTATTGGGAAGTGGGCCACAGAGTAGGAGGTCAACGGCGGGCAAGCCAGCCAAGCTTCATCTGTGTTTACAGTCACTCCCCATTGCTTGCATTACTACCTGACTCAGCCTCCTCTCAGATCAGTAGCAGCATTAGATTCTCATAGGAGCATGAACCCCATTGTGAACTGTGCATGTGAGGGATCTAGGTTGTGCCCCCATTATGAGAATCTAATACCTGATGATCTGTCACTGTCTCCCATCACCCCCAGATAGGACTGTCTAGTTGCAGGAAAACAAACTCAGGGCTCCCACTGAGTCTACATTATGGTGAGTTATCTAATTATTTCTTTATATTTTAAAATGTAATAATAATAGAAATAAAGGGCACAATGAATGTCATGTGCTTGAATCATCCTGAAACCATCGCTCCGCTCCTCCCCAGTCCGTGTAAAAATCGTCTTCCATGACACCAGTCCCTGGTGCCAAAAAGGTTGGTGACCACTGCCCTGTGGCACCTTCTCAAACCCTTCCCCACTTTCAGGCATTGCTTCTTGCTACAGAGACACTGGCACCACCAGTAGAACTTATATGCTTCTGGTGCAAAACTGGCAAATAGGGTTTGTCTAACTTGCCAACTCCAATGGACCCATAGTGGCAGCCAAAATTATTGGGCTGAAAACAACTGTGAGTCCCAGAGGGAAAGAGCATTGTGATCAATCAATTATGTCTGTTACAGATCTAGAAAGGAGAGTGGTATCATGCATGCTGTATATCTCCGAGCCAGGCCCTAATTCCACATGTCAGGAAAGCAATCTGATTAAACTACAGAAAACTCTCTACATTTGTGAATCTGTGATGGCTTTGAACATTCACAATGTAAGCTTTGCTACTAAAATTCCATGCTACTCAATCTCTAAGACCAGCTGTGGGGAAAACTAGCAGACAATGACATTCTCCAAGCAGTTCCTGGAAAAGCTGAAATATGACTTTAATAAGAAAACATGAATTCAGTAAGAATATGGTATGAGGATTTTAGTGCCATATGAGTAGTTACCTATTTGACCTTTTCTTGATCAGCTTTTAGAATCGGCCTGCCTTGGGATTGTTTTCTGCCCTGCCATTAATGGAAACATCTGCTTTTCTTCTGTAAACATCATAAACTATCATTTGGTTTCCACTGATGCATCACTTTCAATCCAGCCCTGTAGAATAATGCAAAATTAACCAGGAACACAACACAACACACTTCTGATCCCCTCTTCTTCCTTCTCCCATTCCACACCTGCACGAAAGAAGGGATATGCCCAGCAAGTGTGTAATGAGGCAGGTGCAAGGAGTGACATGTGTCTGATCTCAGGGTTGGTCATCTAGTCATAAAGCACACTCATAGTGGGAGGAATTAGCCCACCCAAGCCCATGGGATAGGAGCTGGGAAGGCGGGAGGAAAGTGAAGTTCAGCTAAGCAGAAATAGCCAGTCAGAGTGATGCAGACTTCCGCAAGAATACCCAAGAAACTTTCCAGAAGGGATCTGGGTACAGCCACAGGGAAACCAAGCAGGCAGGTACTCCCATAAATTCAGCATGCAGCAGTTAGTAGCAGGAATAGGGTTGTAATCACAAGATTAGGTAAGCAACGGTTTGGTTTTTTTTAAAAAAAAAAAAAAAGGTTTTAATGGCAACCACCAATCTACTATCTCTGAGTTCAATTTTTTTAGATTCCACATATATAAGTGAGATCATGTGGTATTTCTCTTTCTGTGCGTGGCTTATTTCACTTAGCATAATGTCTTATTTATCTAGATGTATCTATGTTGTTGCAAATGACAGAACTGTCTTCTTTTTAAAGGCTGAATGGCATTTCACTGTGTATCTATACCACCTTTTAAAGTTCACGTACCCATTGATGGGCACTCCTGTTGTTTCAGTATCTTGGCTATTGTAAATAGTGCTTCAAGGAACGTGGGGGTGCAGACATCTCTTCAACATATTGATTTTAATTCCTTTAGCTGTAAACCCAAAAGTGGGATTACTGGATCATATGGTAATTCTATTTTTAGTTTTTTGAGGACATGCCATACTGTTTTCTGAAATGAGTGTGCTAATTTACATTTCCACCGACAGTGTACATGTGTTCCCTTTTCTCTACATCTTCACCAATACTTGTTATCTTTCATCTTTTCGATAATGGCCATTGTAACAGATGGAAGGTGATATCTCCTTGTGGCTTTAATTTGCATGTCTCTGATGATTTGTGATGTTGGGCATTTTTTATACATCTGTTGGTCATTTGTACTGCTGGTTACCAGAGGCTGGGGTGGTGCAGGTGGATGGAGAGGGAGTGGGGAGATGTTGATCAAAGGGTGCAAAGTTTCAGTTAGACAGGAAGAACAAGTCCTGATATTCTGTTGCACAGCATGATGACTATAGTTAATAAGAGTGTATATTTCAAATTTGCTAAAAGAAGGGATTTCAAATGTTCTCCATTTAGAATATTTAAACCACAAAGACATGATAAGTATGTGAGGTGGTGGAAATGTTAATTAGCCTGATTTGATCATTGCACAATGTATACATGTATCAAAACATCATGTTATACCTCATAAATGTGTCAATTAAAAAACAAAACCAAAAAACATCAAGTATTGAAAAGAAACCTCTAACAGGAACCATGAACCCAGAAATCACATCCTATAGGAGCTCAGATATTAAAGTTCAGGTGCAGAATCTCTATTAATAATAATATTACTAGCTAGTTTTATTAAGTGAGTACCCTCTGCCAGGCACTTCAAATCCATCATGTCATGGGTGATCAGAACGTAGATTAAGATGTGCTCCATCGATTGTGGCAGCTTCGGGGCCACATCCCAGTGTGTACGGGCTGCTGTACCGTGAGCACCCCTGACTCCAGTCTGCTGTGCTTGGGAGCTGGAACAGGCAGGGGCTGCAGGAAGCATGCCAGTAGGGTTGGAAATAGGCAGTAGGGACAGCAGAGATGGGAATGGGAGCAGACTGTGGATGGTCTATGGCCACACATTCTCCCTCACTCTTTCCTGGGTTCTTGCCCTCCTAAAAGCTGGGAACTCCTCCTGGGTTCTGCTCCCTACATTTGGTGGCAGCCAAGTGGGTGCTCGTCACAGTCAGCCTTGGCTCGCTACAAATATGCTTCCTCTTATTTCATCTACTTGTCTTGGCCGTATGTTCCTAGGTGTGGTCTGGTGATGTGTTGGCAGTGGACAGATCAGAGAGTCAGCCTTGGGGAGATCTCTGAGGCTGACAGGTTCTCTCAGGAGAATCAAATGCTAACTCCTCTCAGTTGCTGCATCTCTGTCTTAATAATTATCGACTCTGTGAAAGCTGAGCTCCATTATTCATTATGCACAGTGCCTGGCATGTAGTAGGTATGCAGCCAGGATAATCTGACTCCACGGTCCGTGTTCTTCCACAATTCTGCCCGCCTCTTAATAGAACCCATAGTTGTCTACCTCAGGGTGTGGGGTTCCAGTCTGGAAGACAGCTGGAATGATGAGCAGATAGGCAGGGCTCAGCAGGCAGCCAGAAGCATAGACTGGCACCACTGGCCTTTCTGAAAGCATTAGCATGGCCCTGCTAAGACGAGGAACCAATCTAGGGGATCTGTCTCTCAGCCTGCCAAATACCACTGCTGTCGCCACCACTGTCCCTAGGGAAAATTTCACAACATTTCTCCATGCCCCCCACCATCCCACCATCACTGCCCACCAGGCAGCTTCCTTCTGTGCACTCCCACAGTGCCTGGCACCACTCAGTCTGTGGGCCACCCTCCCCACTGGGTGATTCCTAAAGGGTGACTCATGTCTGTATCCCCAAGGCCTGATGTGGTGCCTGGAATACAAGAGGTGTTCTAGAGTGTTCTAGAGATGCTCACTAAGGAAATGAACGAGAGAGCCACAGGCATGGTCCCGGATGGAACAACATCTGAGATTCAACATCCACAGCCAAATAGCAACTCCTTTCCTCCCTAGTTCCTGCAGGGCTTATGCAAGATCCAAGCCATAAGCAGGAATACTCCCTGCCTGGGCTGAGCCTTTTTGTTTTTCTACAGAGAACTTTCAGGCTCATCATACTCCTTTTGATCTTTACAACAGCTCCACTGGAAGGTATTCTTACCAGCATTGCTGAGATGCACGTTCAGGAACCAAAAAGATGAAATGACTTCCCCAAATCAGTGGTAGAGCCAAGATTTGAAACCAGGGCTGCCTGGTCCGCAAATCCATATTAGCTTTTTTTCCTTCACCCAAACTCCCCATTAAGTGCCTTCTATACACCAGCTACCAGACTAAGCCCTGGGAACACAGAGGTGAAAATGACACAACCCCTACTATCTACAGGAGACAGACAGTAGAGCCCTCAGAAGAAAGAGCAAGCAACCTGTCATTGTGTCCCATTTGAAATTTCCATCAAACGCAGAAATGCCTGTCAACCTTCTTCCCTAAACCAGCCAAGCTGTGGTCCAACATGAAAGACTCCAGTTTCCCCACCTTCCACTTCATCATCTCAAGTCAGACCCAATTTTAGATTCTCAGATGAGTTGTCAAGAGGGATGCACCAGCAGAGGCCCAGCATGTTGAACACCTTTCGAGGTGAACGACTGGAGTGCCTTCAGCCTTCCCCTCTGCCTCTGTGAGTCATCTGCTAGGAGAACACATTTGTCCACACAATTGAAGGAGAACACTCCGATTCGCCTGTTGTTCCCCTTCGTGTTGTTTTCCCAACCAACAGACAGATTTGCAGGCGCTTGATGCTCTTTTTCCTGCGTAGCATTCACACATCTCTTCCTGCACGGTCTGAAGCTCTCTGGACAGCTGCCCAGCAGAAAAGTCCCCGGCTGTGCTTCAGTCTTGGAGGCAGGAGACTAGAAGGCCTCTGCCTCTTAGTGAGAGCAGCACAGGAAATGTCACATCGCAGCAGATGGGCCCCAGGGCATGGAGAAGGGGGGTCACATTACCATATCATACATTCAAATAATGCAGAGCGTTATTCCAACAACTCGCACATGAGAAGGGAAACATCAGGCAAACTACTCTTTAGCTGTAGGACCTTGTAGCCTCCTGTAGGAGCCTCAGTTTTCTCAACTGTAAGCTGGGAAGAATAACACCTACTTCCAAGGGCTTTGTGAGCCTTAACAGACGAAGTGTTCAAAGCAATCAGCACAGTGCCCACTCACACTCCATGATTGCTTATCCTTCCCTTTCTCCGCAGAAAAAGTAGCTTCTAAGGAGAATGATGTCAATGATGTCCTGAAAAACATATGGCCTCCTGATTGGGAAGGGCAGAGGGGCTGCATTGTGGTCGCATTTGCCTCATCTCCTTTATTCTCAGGAACAGCACCTGCCACGTGGAGATGCTTACATGAGTGTTTATTGAAATCACTTTTTCAAACTCACTGTGAGAAAAAGCACAGTCATGCAGCACTCCTTAGAACATGATAGGTGGTCAAAAAATTCCTGTTTCAGGAACAGGTGAATGAGCAAGCAGGTTTTTTAATAAGATCCGGTCTTTACCTTCAAAGAGCTAACCATCTACAGCAGCTTCCTTGCTAATAAATCCCTCTGGCTGCATTTAATTGACAAGAACCTTAATTGCAACTTCAGAAAACAAGAGGCAGGTTCATTTTGTTTACTAGGAGCCGGGTAACCCATTTGACAGACTTTCTCACTTCCCAATTGTGTGAAATGTATTTGAGGAGTTTGAAAGAGAAAAACAAAACAAACAAAACTAAATGGCTGGCTTTAACAAGCACATTATTTTGAAAACAATCTAATGAGAAATTTCAGTAACTCACTGAGAAGAAAGCAGAATCAACTCAGGGAAAAGAAAAAACAGCTAAGTTTTAGAGGCATTTTGGAGCAGTGCAATTTCATTTCCTTCAAGTGTAATAAGCAAGAAGAGATGAGAAACCCATCACCCAGAAGAAGCCCTAAAGGTCAGGATTAATGAATAGGTTAGAAGGTTTGATGCTTGCAGGACCAGCTGTGTGCTGGTAAGTGGATGTTTCAACAGTCCTTGAGGGGGCTTATGCATAATTTATTTTCTTAAGTAGGTACACAGTGTAGAAATGTTGTTTGCACTATTAATTGGACCAGAAAACCGTGTCTTCACGGGTATTAGCTATTCCTAACCCCTCACAGCAAGGGATCCACTTTGCATTTCCCAAACTCTGTAAGGCAGAATGCCCCAATAGATCACACCATGCGCAGATGCTGGCAGCAGGCAATCTTACTCTTGTGCCCGGATGCAATGATCCAGGAAAAGGATCCTAGCCATTATTTCCAAGTCCCGGCGTGTAGAAACAGAAGGCTTCGAGGAACAGCAGAGGTTCAAGACATGAAGCCCAGGTCAGATATCTACTCTCCCTCCAGATTAGCTGTGTGACCTGGGACAAGTCATTTCACCCCTCTGAACATCAGACTCCCCAGGTGCAAAATAAGAAGTTTGGAGGGGAAACTTTTTGGTGTCTGGCACTTTGGTCGGATTTCTCTGACTCCGAGACATGCCTCCCCAACCACCAGGTGGGAGAGCCCTAATGTCAGCAAAGCACCAGCCTCACTAGTCTGCCAGAAACAAAGCAGGCTGGGAGATGGCTAAGGATATGAGCAGTGGCTGTGAGGGGTGGGGGCAAAGAGTATAGACTTCGGAATTAGGCCAAGAATGATTTCGCCCAGGCTTCTTCAGCTCTGTGACCTGGCTCAGCCTCTCTGTGCCTCAGTTTCCTTATCTGTAAAACAGGGATGATAACATCATCTTCACAGGGCTGTTGCAGAGGTTAATGACAGCAGATATAAAGTGACTAGCACTGAAGGCGCTCCAGGGAGGGCAGCAAAGCCAGCCTGTGATTTCAGAGCTACTTTAAGGGTTACTGGAGGATCAGTGAGACTCTCTCCTTATTCTACACCTTATTCTACATTTCTTTGATTTAGAATGTGCCAACTTCAGATTGGTGGTATCCACTGTACCAATAGCTAGTTACAATTCAGCTGCTGGAACGCATATAGATTTTCAAAGAGGGTTGTGTGCATGGAAGCATCTCCCTCTCTACAGAACTCCTTGGCCCCCAGTAATCCCATTGGCTACCCTGGGCTTCCAGCAGCAGGCTTAACATCATTAGAGAATAGAAAAGCAGGGGCACATGGCTGTTTCCTTCCCCTCTAACTACTTTAACATGACAAACCTTCACGTTGTGCACATGTACCCTAGAACTTAAAGTATAATAAAAAAATTAAAAATAAATAAATTAAGAAAAAAAAAGATGAGCTTGGTATTGTATGAACATAAGCAGAGAGCACAGGAACCCAAGCCCCCATTTTTCAATTCATCTCTGATCCCATCTTCAAAACTTAAATAACTCATCTCTCTTCTGCTGAAAAGTAGACACATAGTACTTCCTTCTAGTATGGAAGTAAAGATGTCTGTTATGTAACCTTCCAAACAAATCTACCACATGGCGTGATTACCTTGCCCCGTTTGCAAAAGAGAACACGAATTGACAATGGCCACAGACTTCACTAGCCATCAGTGAGCTGCTTTAGCCTAGTGTCCCTTCCTTTTAATGTCTCTGATGGGAAGGTCTCACCCATGAGTCTCAGCTCTGCTACCCCTTGGCACTGTGGCCTTAAGCAGCCTCAGATTCTCCATTTCTGGATGTGAATATAAAATGCCTCTACTTCCGGGTGGTTGGGACCATAATCAAGAATGAGAAGGGCCAGGCGCAGTGCCTTACGCCTGTAATCCCAGCACTTTGGGAGGCTGAGGCAGATGGATCCCTTGAGGTCAGGAGTTTGAGACCAGCCTGGCCAACATGGTGAAACCCTGTCCCTACTAAAAATACAAAAATTAGGCGGGCATGGTGGTGCACACCAGTAATACCGGCTACTACTCAGGAGGTGAGGCAAGATAATCGCTTGACCCCAGGAGGCGGAGGTTGCAGTGAGCAGAGATCATGCCACTGCATTCCAGCCTGGGTGACAAAGCAAGGCCCTGTAAAAAAAAAAAAAAAAAAAACTTATATAAAACTATGACTGTGCCAATCAGGAGTCAGCACAAAGTAGAAGCTAAGGAATTGTTAGTTTCCTTTCCTCCATCTTCAAAGGGCCATTGAGAAAGTTGAAGTTCTATGTATATGCAATCTCAATCTCTGAACAGTAACACACAATGCAAGCATTAGGAATGAAAATGATAGTTGTGGGACTTATTTTTATCTCAGGAGCACCCCCACCACCACCACCATTCCTGTAGATCCAGGTTTGAAACATGCATCTTTCTTAATTCCTAATTAATTCTTGTAGACCAATCCAACTAAGTGCAATCCTAGACTCTCAGCAACCCGGCAAATCCAGCCTTGCCATCCACAATGGGCCTGTCAACACTTACCGGGAAAGCAGAGAAATGCCTGGCAGAATAGCAGGTCTGAAGAAGCAACGAGCTCAACCTGACAGTCTGGACTTAAATAAATTATATTTTCTGGCTGGGGGCGATAAGGCATAAATTTGAAGCGTATGTTCTTACACGTCATGATGCCCCAATATGCAGAAAGAGCTGCATCTTGTTCCAAGTTTGTAGCAAAATTGCACTGTGTGTAAATAGCTCTCTGGCTTTTGACGATGAGCAGAGAGGAAAATAATCCTCTGAAAAAAGCCAGGCGGGAGTGGCAGGCTCAGCGGTCCAGGCTGGGAGGCCAGGAAAGGCATGCAGCCAGGGAGCGGGCGCTTTGCTTTCCCTGAGCCTCTCTGCCGGCACCTAGGAAGGTAAACTGTCCCCAGTCATCTTAGTTCCTAAAAGGATTATTTCCTCTAATGCTTTCATGGAGACGCAAGCAAAAACGCTTGGGTCCAATTAGGTGGGAAGTGAGAAGGCTCCAGCAGAGAACGGGAGGGAAGGGGAGCTGGTCAAGATGTCAGCATGAGCTCCAGCCAGAACCAGGTGAGGCCAGCCAACACAGAAGGGCACTTCCTGGAGGTGCACAAGGAAATGTGTGCCAGCAGCACCTTGACTCTTATTCATTCATTCATTCATTCACTCATTCATTGAATAAAATAGACACAGTCCCTGCCCTCTCAAAGCTGACAATCTGGCAGAAAACACATCCGACAAATAATCATATAAATAACCATCCAGTTACACACTTTGATAGACACTATAATGGAAAAATATAAGGGGTGTGAGGTTGTAAAACAAGAAGTCACGATTTGAATGAAGGCTGGGAGCCTGGAGAAGCCAAGCGCCTCTCTGAGAAAGTGGCTTTCAAGCTGAGGCCTGATCAGGAGGAGTTGGCCAGGCAAAGCGTGCCAGAACATTCTAGGCAGAGAACACTCTAGGCATGTGGAAATGCCTGGCGGGGAAGAGCTTGCTGCACATCCTGGGATCCGAAGAGGCCAGTATGTTTGAAGCCTGTGAGAGCAGGGAGAAAGTATGCCAGGAGCTGAGCCGTACCAGGCCCCAGTAGGGACTGGGGGTACTGAGGGCTTCATCCTAAATGTAACAGGAAGTCATACAAGGATTTTAGGCCTCCTGCTGGTGGTCTTGACTTGATAAAGAATTTAGCTGTCCAAGCATGGAGGCAGGCGCCTGTAGTCCCAGCTACTTGGGAGGCTCAGGCAGGAGAATGGTGTGAACCCGGGACACAGAGCTTGAGTGATCTGAGATTGCGTCAATGCACTCCAGCCTGGGTGACAGAGCGAAACTCCATCTCTCTTTTTTTTTTTTTTTTAATTATACTTTAAGTTCTAGGGTACATGTGCACAACGTGCAGGTTTGTTACATATGTAGACATGTGCCATGTTGGTGTGCTGCACCCATCAACTCGTCATTTACATTAGGTATATCTCCTAATGCTATCCCTCTCTGCTTCCCCCTCCCCACAATAGGACCCGGTGTGTGATGTTCCCCTTCCTGTGTCCAAGTGATCTCGTTGTTCAGTTCCCACCTATGAGTGAGAACATGTGGTATTTGGTTTTCTGTTCTTGCGATAGTTTGCTGAGAATGATGGTTTCCAGCTGCATCCATGTCCCTACAAAGGACACAAACTCATCCCTTTTTATGGCTGCATAGTATATGTGCCACATTTTCTTAATCCAGTTTGTCACTGATAGACATTTGGGTTGATTCCAAGTCTTTGCTATTGTGAATAGTGCCACAATAAACATACGTGCGCATGTGTCTTTATAGCAGCATGACTTATAATCCTTTGGGTATATACCCAGTAATGGGATGGCTGGGTCAAATGATATTTCTAGTTCTAGATCCTTGAGGAATTGCCACACTGTTTTCCACAATGGTTGAACCAGTTTACAGTCCCACCAATAGTGTAAAAGTGTTTCTATTTCTCCACATCGTCTCCAGCACCTGTTGTTTCCTGATTTTTTAATGATTGCCATTCTAACTGGTGTGAGATGGTATCTCACTGTGGTTTTGATTTGCATTTCTCTGATGGCCAGTGATGATGAGCATTTTTTCACGTGTCTGTTGGCTGTATGAATGTCTTCTTTTGAGAAGTGTCTGTTATATCCTTTGCCCACTTCTTGATGGGGTTGTTTGTTTTTTTCTTGTAAATTTGATTGAGTTATTTGTAGGTTCTGGATATTAGCCCTTTGTCGGATGAGTAGGTTGCAAAAATTTTCTCCCATTCTGTAGGTTGCCTGTTCACTCTGATGGTAGTTTCTTTTGCTGTGCAGAAGCTCTTTAGTTTAATTAGATCCCATTTGTCAATTTTGGCTTTTGTTGCCATTGCTTTTGGTGTTTTAGACATGAAGTCCTTGCCCATGCCTATGTCCTGAGTGGTATTAGCTAGGTTTTCTTGTAGGGTTTTCATGGTTTTAGGTCTAACATTTAAGTCTCTAATCCATCTTGAAATAATTTTCATATAAGGAGTAAGGAAAGGATCCAGTTTCAGCTGTCTACTTATGGCTAGCCAATTTTCCCAGCACCATTTATTAAATAGGGAATCCTTTCCCCATTTCTTGTTTTTGTCAGGTTTGTCAAAGATGAAGATGTGTGGTATTATTTCTGAGGGCTCTGTTCTGTTCCATTGGTCTATATCTCTGTTTTGGTACCAGTACTATGCTGTTTTGGTTACTGTAGCCTTGTAGTATAGTTTGAAGTCAGGTAGCGTGATGCCTCCAGCTTTGTTCTTTTGGCTTAGGATTGTCTTGGCAATGCAGGGTCTTTTTTGGTTCCATATGAACTTTAAAGCAGTTTTTTCCAATTCTGTGAAGAAAGTCATTGGTAGCTTAATGGGGATGGCATTGAATCTATAAATTACCTTGGGCAGTATGGCCATTTTCACAATATTGATTCTTCCTATCCGTGAGCATAGTATGTTCTTCCATTTGTTTGTGTCCTCTTCTATTTCACCGAGCAGTGGTTTATGGTTCTCTTTGAAGAGGTCCTTTACATCCCTTGTAAGTTGGATTCCTAGGTATTTTATTCTCTTTGAAGCTATTGTGAATGGGAGTTCATTCATGATTTGGCTCTCAAAAAAAAAAAAGAAGAAGAATTTAGCTGTCACTTGGCCACCTCTCTGATTTGGCTGTAGTCACCCTCTGGCTCCCCACCCCTGCTGCTCTGGTGACTGCCACGCTTGACCAAGCTCTAACCTATTTCAGCTCACACCTGGCACATTTGTGAACTTGCTCCAGCACACTGCATCCAGAAGAAGGGCAGAAAAGATTACATTGACACCAAGGGCAGCTGCAGGAGCTGCTGCCTGGGCTAGGATGGGTTCTAGCCCTGGCAAGGAGGCAGTCAAGGATGGGGAACAAGTCTCTACTCACTCCCACTATAAAGAGCTCTCTGCTCCCTCTTTGACAGGGAAAGCCTTCAATTCATGAGGCTTCCGTTCCCACTGTATCTGCTCAAAGCAGACACTCAGTCAATGATCAATTGAAGTGCAGAGATGGGAGGATCTTAGCACCCCACTACACCCTCTATCTCTTTTTGTAAGTGAAAAAACTGAGAGAGGCTGGTATAAAGGAAAGAAAGGGTCCCAGTTGGACACTTTCTTGCTGTGTAACCTTTAGCAAGTCATTTCCTCTCTCCTGGGTCTCTGTTTCCTCATATGTAAAGTAAGGTGGATTAACAAGATGATCTCTAAGATGCTTTTCAGTTCTTACACCTTGTCATCATCTTCAGATGCTTAGGGAGGGTCAAAACACCTTCACCAATGACACTGGGCATGATTTGGCGGGGCCGAGATCACAGCTGATTTCAGGAGTCCACACCACTCTCTAACCCCAGCCCAGTATTCTGAAGTTCAAGGACCAAAAGGTGAAGGAGTTGGAATTTGCAATAATCTGATGCTAAGTTGAAATTTACTTTTGCTTGCAAATCCCTTCATACAGATAGGCAAATTAATATTGTAAGCAATTTTGAAGAGACAGAGAGGATATTTAGAGTGTCTACAAAGAAAAGCTCTATTGGAGCACCCCAGAATTCACTCCAGATGTGTTCAACGCCTTGCAATGGATGTGCTATGAAATGCTCTTATCTGTTCATTACAGTGATCCCCAGGAACACGTCTCCAAGGGATAAGTTCATTTGCCAAGTTCAATTGCTATATGCAATAGTTATGAAAAAACTTGGTTCTTTGAAAAAGTATGTTTGCTTTGGACTTTGCATTAATTCCAGCTGTTCTCCTCTGCCATGAAGCTGAAAGAGTAGGGATTGGCTGTCCTGAAATAGTGCAGCTGGCCAGGGACTCAGAGCTGTTTCGTATAGTGGAGAACAACATAGATGTTTCACTAACCCTTCCTACAGGTCTTGAAGGCAAGCAGTAGAGCTTGTACTTTTTTGCAATCCCCATAATCCTTGCACATAGTAGGAGCATATGCATATGAATATTGAATGGACTGATGAGGAAAGCAAGGCAGAAAGGAGCAGTATGTGGCTAGGAAGTGTCCCAGTGACGAAAACCCTCATGTCCCTCCCAGGACAGCACAGCAGAAAGGACACATGTGTTAGAATCAGACAGATATAGATTTGAATCTCAGTTTTTCTCCTACTAGCTGTGTGACCTTAGGCAAGTCACTTAACCTCTCTGGGCCTTGGTTTCCTCCTCCGCACAATAGGTAAAGCAATAACTGCCAATGGTCACGGTTGTAAAAGTTAAATGAGATAACATAGATAAGCATCTAGCACAGTTCCTGGCACATGATAGAAGCCCCTCTTCCTTTCTTCTATCTAGCCATAAAGATTTACATAAGAAAGGCAGCCTCCCACGTCACTTCTGTTATTTACTTGCCCGTGCACTGAAAGCTGGGAAGCCAAAAAGCCTCCCTGTGGCCTCTATGCTGTAGGATGGGACAGTGCAGTGAAGCGTGCTCAGGAAAGTGGCCCAGACCCAAATCTCTGTGGCTGCAGGAATCCAATACAGTCAGCCTGGCTTTCCTCCAGCCAATTCTGCCAGATGTAATTTGGCTTCAGCTGGAGGTTCGAAAGCAGTTATATAATCATCATAACCCATAGCATTTGTAGAAAGCTTTTACAGTTTTAAAGCACTTTTGCATGCGTTACCTCATTTGATCCTCTCAATAACCTTGAGAGGTAGCAAAGCCAAAGACTAGAACCCCCATTTTATAGATGGAGACACTGAGGCTGGGAGAGTTTATTTGGTTCACTTAAAGTCACACTATAAGAAGTGGCAATATCAAAACTTGGACAAAGATCTCTGCATTCCTTTCCCTGGGCTTTTTCTACACCATCACTCTGCCTCTTGTAATCATACTTTCATCAAGCAAAAGTTGACTGAGCCCCTACTGTGTGCCAGCAATGTACTAAGTGCCGGGATTCAGAAATGAGAGGCAGAGTCAAATTCAGGAGAGATGCAAAACCAGCTATTCAGTGAGTGCCAAGCAAGGAGTGCTGTGGTGAAGGATCAAGGGGAGCAAGTAACCCAACTTGGTCCAGGGTTTCAGGAAGTCTTACTGGAGATGGAAATGCATTGATCTGGTCTTGGAGCCCAGCTAGAGGTTGTCCAGGCAGAGAGAGAAGTAAAAGGAGTTACTGGTGCCAGAAGCAGCAAGTGGAGAGCCACAAGTGTGTGAAGCATCAGCATATGACCTGGGGCTGTTACAAGTTGTTTGGTCTGGCTCCATCCACTCACCCACTCATTCATTCATTCATTCAACATGTATTTCCGGAGCACCCCATGTGCCAGTCACTATACTAGCTACTAGGGATAGATAATCATGAGCAAGCGGACATAGTCCCTGAGCCCCTGGAGTCTACCTTCCAGTGGATGCTGCTGGACTCAGGCGGAAAGCAGCAGAGTGAATGGTAGAAGGAATAGGTGGAGGGCATTGCAAAAGACTGGGCATTGCAAAAGACTGGGCATGGCAGGTCTGAATTCTAGCCTAAAGAGCATAGGGAGCCCTGATGGGTTTTCAGCACAGGATTAATGTGATAGGGTTTGCATTCCAGAGTAACTCACAATTACCTTAGAGGATGGGCTGGAGAAGGTCATCTGGAATCCTGAAGTCCATCCAGGAAACCAGAGTGATGCAGGCAAAAAAACGCTTGGGTCCTAAATTTCATCAATAAGGAAGACAAAAGACTAAATTCAGGACAGATGTAGAGGGGTTATTGATAGGTTCTGCTGCCCGACTGGTCATCGGCGTAAGGAATAAGAAGTGTAGACAGCAACTCTGAGGGTCTGACTTGAGCCCCTTGGCAGATGGCAATGCTGTTCCCTGGAACAGACTTGCAAGAGAATTGCCAATGGGGTGGGGAAGCTAAGGAAGAAGATCAGTTGCCTCTGGACAAACTGAGTGCCCAGGGTCTGCTGGAAACATACCTCAAAGGTGAACCCAGTGTGTCCGGATGCCAGAAGAGAGCCCAGGGCTGGAGGTGTGGATTGGAGGATCAGGAGTTTACAGATGATATTTAGTGCCTGGAAGTGAACAGGACCTCTCAAGGTAGTGCTCAGAGGAAGAAGAGACCAGATGCTACTGCAAGAAACCCCAAAGGACATGCAGATTTGCTCTTTGATGCCAGAATTTCACTTGGTAAAAGTCAGGCCCACAGCCAGGATGAAAAACCGCTGGTTCCTGAGAGGGGTGATGGTGACGGGCTGTGGGGACTCTGACCTGCTGTCAGATTTCTGGGGTCTTGCCAATCTCTGGACCCCCATCTGAAGTTACCCATGTGCTTCTCTCTCTCTCTCTTCTCTCCTTCAGGTGTTTACAAAATATGGGAAGTGTTACATGTTTAACTCAGGCGAGGATGGCAAACCTCTGCTCACCACGGTCAAGGGGGGGACAGGCAACGGGCTGGAGATCATGCTGGACATTCAGCAGGATGAGTACCTGCCCATCTGGGGAGAGACAGGTGAGCTGGGCACAGGGACCGGGCATAGGGTGATGGTGGAGGGCTGCAGGCCTACCTCTGAAAGACTGGTGAGCTGTCTTGGCCCACCCTGTGAGGGATTACTGTCCAACAAGAGGTTGGTGACATGCTGCTAAATCATAAAGATGTCCCTGGCTTGGGCTGGGATGCCCCGGGTTTCCTCACATTTTACTATGTGGGAGAGGGACAGATGATGGGAATACTGGAGAGGTAAGGTAGGTAGGGGGAGGGAAGACATGCGGGAAGGTTTGAAGTAGCAGGTGTGGTTGGTCAGGTGAGTGGCTTGATTTCAGGAGAGGAGGAAAGGATGACAGCCTCTCTCAGTCATCCTGAATATCCCGACCAGTTAGAAGAACTGAAAGGAAAGCAGGCTGCTGCCCACTGGGGGAAGCTGGAGGTGCTGGGAAGTGTTGGAATACCAAAGGACATGGGCTCAGGGACCTGGCATCATGCCTGTGTGAACCCCTGGGGGACCCATGTGTATAGACCCTAAAGCTTATTTCATGCATTCATCTATTCATTTATTTCCTCAGCAAACCATTCCTTAACCATGTACACTATCTCAGGCTTTGCACCCAAGTAAGGACATTATGATGAAAAAGACCAAGTCCTTGATCATGGCCCAGAGGAAGAGACACAATCACAGGGAACAGGGTCAGGAGAAACACCAAGGGTATTTGAGCAGCGTCTTGAGATGGTCTTGGATCATCCAGATGGGCCTGATGTAATCACAGAAGTCTTTATAAGAGGAGCTCAGGAAGGTCAGACAGAGAAGGCAGTGTGATGACGGAGGCAAAGACTGGAGTGATGCAGCCACAAGCCAAGGAGTGATGGCAGCCTCTAGAATTTCACCAGGAAAAGAAGGTAAAGAGATGCCCAAGAGTGGGAAACATGGATTTAAGAGGGACCCAAAGTCAGATTAATGCTGTGTTCAGGGCATAATGGGAAGGATTGCAGAGGTGGGTCAAGAGAGGAGCGTGGGGAGCAGCCTGAAGGGGATTGGGAGGGGAGGGAAGATTCCAGCAGGAGGGAGGTCCTGTGCCCTCAGGTTGGGGTTGAGGAAGGGGTGGAGCCCAAGCAGCCCAGCCCCCACCTCTTGCCACCCCTGTGCCTTGAGTTCATCGACTTTGGACTCTAGAGTCTGGCACTCAGCATACCCAGGTTTATCAGGCTGCTGAGACAGTGAGTGCTTCCACCCCAGGAGGACTGACTGCAAACTCCAGGCTCTCTCCCACCACTGCTCTCTCAGGAACACCCTGATGCGGGGAGGGGAGTGTGACCATTTACCTCCCATCACAGCCAGTCCTCTGCTCCTCCAACTGAAAGATAAAATGGCCACACACGTGTTACTGCGCCAGTGCCATCTGGAAGCTCACCTCAGGAGCCAGGGCAGCCCAAGCTCCATCAGCCACTCACTGAGGAGACGCTTTGTTGATCCTGTGTACTTTTCTCAACTCAATGCCCCTCCAGGTGCAGACAGATGAAGGTTTGTGTCCGTTCTGATCTCTGGCATCCCTGAGGGCTGGTGAACAGGGCATCCTGAGGCCAACTGGGCCCTGGGACCGTGGGGGTCTGTAGACAACTCAGGGTCCAGGGGATGGAGTCTTGGTCCCCAAAGAGAGGCCGTTCTTGCAGACACCAGAACACATATGATTATCCAATCGTCTGTGGAAGAAGAGGGAAATAAGGAAATAAAATGAGTCATGGAGACCCCACACTCAAAGCTTAAATAGAAGTTAGTTATGTCCTTCCATGATAATGGTAGGTTTCCTAGCATGTTATCTTGATTCAGGAGCAAAAGCACATGTACACACACACACACACACACATACACACACACGCGTGCACTCTCAGTGCCAGGTCCCCATCACAGACATCGTCACACAGCACAGTTCCCTGTGGAATATGGCGTTGGTCTGAGCACTGACTGCAGGCTACAAGGCTACCCAAAAAGTCTGTGTTCTGCCTCCCAAAGCCACAGATGGTCAGAGCAGGAAAGAACCTCTGAGATCATCTCTTCCAGGCCAACCTTCTCTTTCCCCTGAGGGCTGGATTGAAGTAATGATGTCTTTGAAGTCATGCAGTGAGTTCATAGCTGAACCAAGACTGTTCTGACCCAAGCTTTTGGACCCTCAGTCAACCTGACTGGACGATGAGCTACACCAATTCGGGGAAAATTCATAATCTTGATTAAGGACTTGTCACATGCTAACACTGTGCAGGTCATCATCGGGGTGCAGGAGGCATGAGAAAAGACCCCACCTTTCAGGATCTTATTATCTCACTGGGGGAACCAGATGTGCACACAGTTTCTGCAAGAGAACTCCAGTCTCGTTCCTGGCGAGAGTTTGAGTCATCCCTGCGAGATGGACCAGTACAGTCACTTAGACAGTCTCCTTTGAGACTGGGGAGTTGGGGAAGCAGGCTGTATGAAGAACAGGTTTAAAGCAGGGGCAGGGGATAGAGGGGCAGAAGAAACAGGTTAGAGAAAAATCTGATCAGTGCTGTCCTATAGACCCTTCTGGGCTGATGAAAATGTTGTCTATCTGCTCTGTCCAGTACATTAGCCACTAAACCCTTGTGGCAATCAAGTATTTGCAAGGCAGCTAGGAGAATGAGGAATTGAACTTTTTTATAATTTCAATAGATTTTTGGGGAACAGGTGGTGTTTGCTTACATGAATAAGTTCTTTAGTGGTGATTTCTGAGATTTTATTGCACCCATCACCCGAGCAGTGTACACTGTACACAGTGTGTAGTCTTTTATCCCTCAACACACACCCACACTTTTCCCCAAATCCCCAAAGTCCACTGTATCATTCTTATGCCTTGCAGAGGAATTGAATATTTAATAAAATGTCATTTTCATTCATTTAAGTTAGCTAGCTGCAGGAGGCTGGTGGCTACCATATTAGAGAGCAGATAGTATATTGGAAAACGGCTTCTGACAACTCTAGTTGACTTCATGGATTTTGGCTTTTGCAGCCACCTCCCGTATTCCTGGGGTCATAATATTCCATATTCCTGCCTATCCCCTCACCATGACCTTGAGTGTCAGGTAGAACTCCTTGTCCCCATTTTCCAGAAAAGGAGGCTGAGGTTTCGTCGCTTCCCCCTGACTCCGCAGCCGGACCCTTGAACTCCTGCATTAGGGTTCCCTCCATCGTACCTTTCTTCAGGCTGAGAAGGCCCTGAGCAATGTTCTGCCTCTTGCAGATTGCTGGTCACCTCAAAGCTGCTTATTTCCTAGGCCAGTGGGAGGTGAGTCCCATGTGGGTGAGAGAGAAGCCAGCACATCTGTTGAAGGATGGGAGGTGGGCTCTGGCAGGTGAGAGATGCTTGTCTGTAAAACCACCTGAGGAGGCGCAGACACACACGGCTGCTTGGTCATTGATCTCGAGGACAATGAACACAGCCAGGCCTATCCCTGCCACAGTCATCAGGAGGCAGCCTTCCTGACCTGCCGAATCGTGCAGCCCCACAGATGCCATCTCCCTTCCTTAACATTCCCACCTCTCAATCCCCAGAGGAAGGAGGCCAGGCCCAGGAGTCTAGGAGATATTTGGGTGGTGATGGAGAGGAAAGGAATTGAAATGTGCCTGTGGCAGTCTGATGTGTGCCCAGGCAGTTTGATGATGGAGGCAGTATAGAAAGACAGAGAAAATGGCATGACAAGGTCAAGCAGACCCAAGACCCCATCCCAGCTCTTCCTTTCCTAACTGCGTGACTAAGGCCAAGTGAATGGGCCTCTCTTTCCTCATTTGTAAAATAGAGATAAATAAAACTCATTGGCTTTACAGGAGGGCTGAAGGGCTCAAATGAGAGTTCTCTGCAAACGGTAAGCAATGAGAGGGAGATCGTGCCCACCAGCAGGTGGGAAGATAGTCAAAAAAAAACCTCCAGAAGCAGAGATTATTCCAAATATCCCACACCTGAGACAGAGCTCTGCAGCAGGTCAACATCTGGAAGCCCCATTCTGCCCAAAGCAGAGCCTCTGGAACACGTTTGCCTTGCCTTGTGGATGGCTCCACTTCTCAGGAATGTCAGGAAACAGTGAGGGAACCACTCTTCTGAGGATAATTCTAACTAACAGGAAGGACCTTTTGGGGAGGTGGTGATAGTGTTGACCACCATCAACACAGAGGGCACCAAGCAGTAAGTTAACAAAAGACACACTCTTTGAGTAGACCCAGCCCTATGAGCTCATGCTTAGTAAGTAGACGGTGACTCTACGAAAATTATCAAAAATGTCCCTTCCTCCAGGCTGACAATGCCCCACACCAGGGTGCTCCCCTTGGTCACACATCTTCTTGTGGGGCACCCTGGTAATATGCCATTTTAAAGGAAGAGGTTCAGTTGCATGTGGTCCTAGAGAGTATGCCCCAAAATGAGTCCTAAGGAACATCAGGAGTTTGGGATATAACATGTTTTATGAACAAAAAGGCGCAGGGCCCAAAAAGAATTTAGGGAATTCTGGTTAAAAAACATTAAACACATTTATTCATTGCAGGAATTCTTTAATATAACACATCGTGAATCTCCAAGATGGGAATAGCACATGCAGCATTTATTTCCCAAATGCCTTTGACCACGGAAACCTTCATTTTCATGGAAAAGCTCACAAAATATACTTTTGAAAAAGCTGTCTTAGACTGTAGCAGTGCAGATTTCATGGCCAGAGTTTTCTAATAGAAATTAAATTGAAGGCAGAAGGAGAGGTTGTTAAAAATGAAATTCTGTGTAGATACCTCTAAGTAACTTCAAAGATAAAAGGAACAGGCAGTGGGTTATCTGGGTTGCACGTGAGAAACCTGAATCAAACAAGCTTAGGCATAAAAGAAATTATATTGTTCTCAGAATCCAAGGCAAACTTTGACAACCAGCCAGCAGGAGGGTCAGGGATGCTGCGTCAGGAACGAGTGGAACCTAAGTCTCCTAAACTCTCAGATCTCTCATTCCTCCTCTCTCTCAATTCTTTTCATTCTCTCACTAGAACAGGCTTATTTTTCCCACACACATATTTTTTCACACATGGCTCCCAACAGATCCCGAGTTTTATATTTTACAGATCCTGCCCCCCGGCAAGAGACTGTTTTGACTCTCACTAAAGTCCTGTTTAGGAAAAACAAAACAAAACAAACAAACAAACAAAAAAATAGGGCAGGGAATCATTGGTTCAGCTCCTGTCAGGTGCCCGCCCCTGGACCAATCAGCAGTGGGCAGGGGAATCAGTTCACCTGAGGACCCAGTAATAGTCCTAAAGAAGTTGGGCCGATGGTGGTTGGGGAAGGCACTCCCGAGACAACTTCTAGGCAGAGAGCCCTGTGGACGGCCACACTGAGTGAGGTGGGGGTCAGGGTGAGAATTGAAGGTGGGTTACGTCTGAGGAAACCAGAATCCGTGTACAGGGAGTTTTCTAACAAGTTCTAAAAGGATTCGAGTGTCAGAAAGATCACTCCATTTCTCATCTCCTTCTATCCTTCATGCACTCCAATGAAATACACTTTTTTATCAAATATAATCTGCCCTGATTTCCCCAAATCCTAGTGTTAATTAGTGTTAACATGATAATATGTCAAGTATGCTTTTGAGCAAAGGAATAATTTTTTTAAAGCTGTGCCGTTCTAGGGGTAAAGATTGGGACCCCATTATCCCTCCAGCTTCCTCAGCTCCTACTGCCCTCCCCTCGCCTTATTAACCTGGCTACAGTCACACAGGCTTCCCTACAGCTTCTTGAATATTCCAGGAACACCCCTACTTTGGGGCATCTGCATTTGCTACTAACATCTGTGAGAGTTCTCCTTGCTGACATAGCCACATGACTCACTGCCTCCCTGCATCAACTCTTCTCTCAGATATTACCTTCTCAATGAGGTCTCCCCTGACTACCCTGTTTAAAATTGCCACCCTCACCCCTACTCTTCATCCCTCATCCCTGAATGCTTTGCTGCTTAGAAATGTCTTCCACCAGATACCCTAAATCATCTCTCTCAAGAGTTCCACAGATGTCTAGGGTGGGGATGAAATGCCACCGGTCTCTTTGCTAAAGCATAGCAAGAGTGACCTTTGCTCCAGCTTTCAACAAGTTCCTCATCTCCATCTGAGACCACAGCCTGGACTTCATTGTCCATATCACTGTCAGCATTTTGGTCAAAGCCATTTGACAAATCTCTAGGAATCTCCAGACTTTCCCACATCTTCCTGTCTTCTGAGCCCTTCAAGTCTCTAGAAAGTTCCAAACTTTCCCACATTTTCGTGTCTTCTTCTGAGCCCTCCAAACTTGTCCAACTGCTGCCTGTTACCCAGTTCCAAAGTGGTTTCCACATTTTCAAGTATCTTTATAGCAATACCCACTTTACTTGTACCAATTTACTGTATTAGTCCATTTTCATACTGCTATGAAGAAATAACCAAGACTGGGTAATTTCTAAATAAAAAGAAGATTAATGGACTCACAGTTCCACATGGCTAGAGAGGCCTCACAATCATGGCAGAAGGTAAAGGAGGAGCAAAGGCACATCTTACATGGCAGCAGGCAAGAGAGCGTGTGCAGGGGAACTCCCCTTCATGAAACCATCAGATCTCATGAGACTTATTCACTATCATGAGAACAGCACAGGAAAACCTGCCCCCATGATTCAGTTAACTCCCACTGGGTCCCTTCCCTGACACATGGGGATTATGGGAGCTACAGTTCAATATGAGATTTGGGTGGGAAGAAAGCCAAACCATATCACCTTCATTTCCTTATTTATTTTTTATTGTCTGGCCCTTTCACTAAACACAAGTCCCAAGAAGTCAGATACCTTGGACTGTCTGGCTCGCAGATGTATATCAGGGCACTACATATTTGTTGAGAGGAAAAACAATGCTGAAATTGTGTATACTGCCAGGGCCAGGGTGAAGGAGAAGCCCACATTAGTGAATAGCTACTCTGTGCCATGAACCTTCCCAATCACTTGCTAACAAGGTATTATAATCCTCATTGCAGGATGAGGACACAGAGCCCAGAGAGGTTGTAAGCTTCCCAAGGGCACATACCCAGTTAAGCAGTTGAACCAAGCTTAAAATCCGCATCCACACCCAAAAGGGGTGCTCCCTCCACTAAATTCCTTTAATGTTCACAATGTGGTCATAAAAGCACTGCCATGAAAATAGCACAGGGAAAGAGGTTTAGGCAGCATCTCTGAAGAGAGAATGCCATATAATGATAGGTCTGCTGCTATCCTCCTTGTCTATTTTTTCCTCTTTTCATCTTCAGGAGCAGAGTCATTATAATCAAAGCTTTAGCATAATCCCACGTAGAAAACAGACAAAAGCACATGGCTCTGGTCCCACTGGAGATGGAAACCCCCGTTTGCTTTCTCCCTTGCTCACTGTGACCAACCCTGAGGCACCACTGAGGATGCCCCATTTGAAAACCACTGGATGGGAGGCAGATGTCATTGGGATTAAAAGTGCTGGTTGGTTCCATGGCTGTGTCCATCCCAGAGACAAACTGTAAGCATCCCTCTCCCTTTTCCTGGGTGGTGAAAGAAGCTCATGACCTTTCTGCAGCACACCAGAGCTGCAGGAAAGCTGGCATTCTAGACTTCTGATTAAACATGGTAGGCTGAACACATGTGTTTATGGGAAGTCCCCTTCCTAGACCCCACCTAAATGGCAATCAAAAGGTTTTTTTTACATATGTAAATATAAACCCATAGGACAAAGGGGATGGGAGAAAAGACAACCGTAAATAGTTGCCAGCCAATTTTTGGAAGATGTAAAGTAGATGGATGAGTGTCAATCGACTTGGCAGATTACACAAGGCTGAGAACTGAGGGTCTACACTGAGGAAGCCACCAAAAGCCAATAGACATCATCTGAGAACTCCTACACAGGACCGGGAATTAGAGGCATAAGATACTGCTGAAGACAGGTTTGAGAGGTGGAGGTAAAACTAGGAGGAAGAGTTAAAAGTCTATAAAAGGAACTTTCAGGCCCCCAGACATCCTCCCATGGCCAGAAGCAGCCATACAAATATCCCTCTTACAGACTCTGGACTTGGGGAGATCAGGCACAGCTGAGGGCATGGGTGAGGTGCTGCTATGCAGAAAAATAGGGAGGTGAGGGAAATTCTACTTACTAAGTAGTGAGACCCTCAGGCAGGTCTCACTACTAATCTACCCCACCCACACCTGAGCAGAAATTTGAGGAGATCCCTTCCTGGGGAAATTGACAAGCTCAAGAGAAAAGATTCACAGACAATGGCAGTCAGGAATCCTTAAAAGGCCTAGTTAGGTAACCCTAGAGTGAAGTCCCTTGAGGAGTGCTCCCTCAACACAAGGAAAGGCTACACAGCCTTTAAGGACCTTTTACCCCTGAATGAGCCACCAAAGAGCCAAGCATTTAAGGGGAACCACTAACAGGCAAGGAACCCAAATCAAACCAAGAAGAAACATTGAGGAAATAGACACGATGGCTAACAGCACAAGATATAGAGCCAGGCTGCTTGGGTTCAAATCCCAGCTGTAACACCAGCTGTGTGACCTGTGTTACCTCTAAAATGAAAATAATAATATTATCTACATTTATAGGGTTGTTGGGAGGATTGAAGTAAGTTAATATTAATGAAGTGCTTAGAAAAGTGCCTGGATAATATTAGACACCACATAAGCCTTTTGATAAATAAAAAATAAATGAAGGAAGTAGGAGAAAACATCAAAACACGTTAATTAAAATTCTCAAGAGAGATAAGGGATGATACTGCATCCATAACCACAAGCATAGGATGCTATTAAAAAGCAACTTTCAGAGAAGAATAAATTAAATGTAAAATATGTTTAGGCCTGGCGCTGTGGCTCACGCCTGTATTCCCAGCACATTGGGAGACTGAGGCGGGCGGATCACGAAGTCAGGAGATCGAGATCATCCTGGCTAACACAGTGAAACCCCATCTCTACTAAAAATACAAAAAATTAGCCTGGTGTGGTGGCAGGCGCCTGTAGTCTCAGCTACTCAGGAGGCTGAGGCAGGAGAATGGCGTGAACCCGGGAGGCAGAGCTTGCAGTGAGCCGAGATCATGCCACTGCACTCCAGCCTAGGTGACAGAGCGAGACTCCATCTCAAATAAATTAATTAATTAGTTAATTAATTTAAAATTTGATTGCAAACTTTTTTTAATCCATAGAAGGATTGGAACAGAGGGCATCTCCCAAAAAGGTAAAACAAAAATACAAATAGATAGAAATTGAGAGAAAAATATGAAAATCAGAGGGTCCATCCAGGAAGCTATTCTAGAACATCCTATTACTAGGAGTTCTAGAGTAACAAAACCAAGAGAATGGAGAAGAGAACATTGTCAAAGGACTAATATAACAAAAATGCTAAACTGAACTACATGATTGTCCAGATGGAAAAAGCTCACCGAGTCTCGTCTGCAATAGCGGCAAAAACAAAAACCCAGTCCAAGACACATCCTGCTGAAATTCAGGCTAACAGAAATAAAGACAAAAATCTTTAAAGTTTCTGGAGAGAAAAATAGTCACATACCTGGGATCCAGAACGAAAATGACCTAGGACTTCTCAACAGAAGTAACCAAAGCCAAGTGACAATGGCAAAATATTTTCCAGTTTCTGGAGGGGGACAGTTTCTTTTCTAAATAGAATTCTATACCCAGCAAACTACAAATGAAGTGTGAGAGTAGAATTTGGTTTCCCAAAAAATGTTGAATTTTTCAAGAAGTTATTGGAGAATGAGAAGGTAAATCAAGGATTGAATAAGATTCCAGAGACAAGGATCTGGCCTAAGAATTTCCTGATGAGGATGAAGAGAAGAACCAGGACGACAGTTGCACAGGAGGCCTGGAGAGCATTCCATCCAAACTGGAGCAGGAAGATGTTGGCTCCACAAGGGATGGCCCTTGTGGGTCTGCCTGGCTGTCCTGAGAGGCATTTTATAGCTCTGCCATAGAGTCTGGGATTTCTAGTGATGGGTACTAGCAAGCCATACAAACCAACAAGGAAAAAACAAGGTAAAACAAAACAAAATGGAAAAAAAAAAACAGGAAAAACAAAATATTTATTTCACAAGAAAGAGATCAAAAACATTATATACTGCAAGGCTGGGCTGTGCATAATATTTACAGAGTCACGGTTATGTAAAAGCTGGATACTGATTTAACCAAAATATCATATCACTATATTTGGAGGGTGAAAGGAAAGGCAGCATCGTGGAACACATCATCTAAGAAGCCTACATCCTCATCTTCTGTGATTAGGTAGGAATTGTGCAGATAATATAATATGATTGTAGATGATTCCTACGTGGTAGGAATTCAGTAGACAGGATCTAAAATATTTTAAAACCAAGAAATAACTCTCAAGCAGTTGACATTCATGGAAATATGAAAGTAAATACCAGAAGAAACAGCTAAAACAGTTGAAAGTTGTTGCTTCTGAGAAGTAGGACTCGGGGGTAGGAAGAGGTGGAGCAGGAAACTGCTGCTTTTCATTAAAAGCCTTGCAATACCACTTGATTTTTAAATTATGTACATATATTGCTTTGATAAAAATAATAATTAAATTTAAAATCATCATGAATTTTTAGCATAGCTGGAAGGCCTGAGTAGCTATCACGGGTAGCATGTTTCTTATCCCCCTTTACAAATGGGGCAGAACAAGCGTGGATGGTGATGGTTGCTATGGCTTCTCCAACATCTCTGCTCCCAGGAAAACCCCTTGTCATGGTGCCAGGTCCTAAGGACCTTCCCAGAATGACAGGAGCAGGCTCCAGCCTGAATTCTGAGTGTCCAGGGCACAAGAACCTGCAACAGCCAGCTGAGATGCTAGGCTCACTCTCAGAGTGGTCCTCTGTGCTGGATACGGGGTCTCAACAGGTATTTGAGGACTCTGAAGAAATGATGCCATAAATCAGAAACACCATTGGAGGCAGGTATCCATTTAGCACGAGAAGCAGCCTGACTTTTTTTCATTCTGGAAAGATGTGCGTAATGCACATGCTAAGTGTGATGCAGAAAATATGTGTGTTCTAGTTAAAACTCCCAGCTGGTGCAAGGGTCTGAGGAGAACAGCTAGGAAGCAGATGAGACAGCTCCAACCTCAGACCTCATGTCCCCAACTTAGTAAATCTCAGCTGCACACCTACTATGTGCCAGGCACCTCAGTGATACAGATAAAGGGCCCAGTCCAGGTTTTCAAAGTTTATAATCTAGGGAATATCTGAAGGGCTCTTTTTAGATGGCAGATGGAAATTTATTCACCCAACAGCTTTCATATAAAGTGTCTAAGGAGTACCAGGCATTTGCAGTCTGTTCGGGGGACATGTCAGCAATTAAGTGTCACCAAGCGCTGTGATAGATAGAAGATAGATTGAGAACCTAGGAGGGGATAGTCGGTTCCAGAAAGGAGGGGACAAGGGTATCTAAAGGGAGGCTTTAGAGACAAGTTGACCTTTGGTTTTAGTCTCAGGCCTGTTTGCCAGGTTGCTGGGCAGCATGTGGGAGTTAGAGGAAAATCTGAGGACCTGGAGAGCTGAAGTCCTGAGCAGAGGGAGGGGAATGAGGAGCAGAGGCCAAGAACAGCCTAGAGTGTGCAAGGGCATCTGCATCTACGGAAGAGACCTGGGGTTGAAGAGATAGGTAGAGGCCAGATCACCAGGGGCCTGTGTGTTCTGCAAAAGCGTAGATGTTCTCTTGGGAGTCCTGCTAAAGTGTAATCCTCTGACCAGCAGCATCAGCATCACCTGGGAGCTTGTTAGATGCATAGAATCCCTGTCCCCCGCAACCCCAAAGTCTGTGTTGCAACAGGATTCTCCAGGAGATTTGTGTGCACATCCAAATATAAGAAGCTCTGATCCAGACCACTGCTCCCCACCATTTGGAAGAATGAGGATGTCTTCTTAACATCAAAATATTTCTCAGGCATTACCCCACATGAAAACTCTGGTGCTTTTTTAATTCATTGAGAGAATATTGTATAACAACAAGTTGCTATGAATCCAGTAATGCTTTGGATGATTTTGAATTCTACAATCACATCACAATCTATACACATGAGCCACTCAGCAATCTGGTTGTACCTAACTTCCACCATCGGTGTGTGTAAACAGAATTTTTACAAATAGAATCTTAATCATCCACCAACTTTCCCTACAATTTTAGACAGTTTCTGATGGCATTTCAAGGATGATAATCTCCTGAACACCAGTTATCCACCCAGAGTCATGAATCTTCTTATCAAGTAATTTATAATCTCTGAGACTGAATGCACTAGGAAAACTCATTATTTAAAGAATCCTTCAGATAAATATTTTGGTAATGAGACTAGCCCCAACTCCACACGCGGTACTTTCACAAATATATGTTTTGCAAATATTCTGTTTAGCAAGAATATGCAACATTTCTCAGTTGCATAACCAAGACCTAACATTAACTATCTCCTTCCCCAACATGGGTACATCACCCCACAATGTATAAGGTGCTTTCCCACATTCCATCCACTGATGCTCATACACCTCTATGATGTAGACAGGGCAGTTCTAGTCATTTAACAGATTAACTCATTTTAAAATGCAGTAAGCAGCTGGGCACGGTAGCTCATGCCTGTAATCCCAGCACTTTGGGAGGCTGAGGCAGGTGGATCGCCTGAGGACAGGAGTTCGAGACCAGCCTGGCCAGCATAGAGAAACCCCGTCTCCACTAAAAATAAAAAATAAAAAAATAAAATAAGAAACTAGCCAGGCATGGTGGTGCATGCCTGTAATCCCAGCTACTCAGGGGGTTGATGCAGGACAGTCGCTTGAACCCGAGAGGCAGAGGTTGCAGTGAGCCAAGATCACGCCATTGCACTCCAGCCCAGGCAACACAGTGAGACTGCATCTAAAAATAAATATATATATATATATATATATATATATATATATATGCAGTAAGCAGAGACATTGAGTGACTTTCCCACAACCTCATGGCTAAGAAGTATTAAAATAGGATTTGAATCCACATCTTCTGATTTGGTCCTCCTTGGTTTTTTCCACGCAGAGCTAATGTTCCTTAAAAACGAAAAAAGAAAAAAAAAGATTGCTTTGGGTAACACTCAGATCAACAAAGTATAACATGTTTTTGCTGCAGGATGTCATAGGGTCTTTAAAATACTAGTGTGCTCCATGGCTCTGCAGGAGGGGCTGAAGTTTGCAGCCTTCGCCAAACTCTTGTGGACACTTGATAACATCTCCTGGATCACCAGCCGTTGGTAAGAACACTGCTGCATCACACCGCCACCCAGAATAGACATCATTGCAGCCCATCTCGCATGGGGACACAATGTTGATGTTTTTCTTCCTCCAGAAGTTTGCCTGGCTTCCAGATATCACCTGTGAGCAATCAAGCGTGAGCTTCCCCGTCTTCGTGCTGATTTCGGATCTTCTTAGCTAGGGACGCTGCCTTACCGTGCCTATCTGCCAGGGAAGGGTTGGAGAGGAAGGATAAGATACACATTGCCCAATTTTAGATAGGCAGCAATTTGTGAATTCTTTGTGCCGTCTTTAGAAAAATCAGCCTCTTCTGACTTGATGTGAGCTCTGAACAGTCACATCTATTTTTTTTAAATCTATTTTGCAGGAGATTAAAATGAGATGCGGTGAGGTGAAGACATTTGCACACAGCCCCCAGCTCATAGAGTTTTACAGACTAAAGTAACCTGAGAGATCAGCCCCTACTTCATTTGAACAAAAAGGAAACTAAAGCTCAGAGGCAATATAACTTGCCTGAGGTCACACAGCAATTAAATGATGGGGCTAAGAGTCAAACCCAGGTCTCTGTGATTTCAGAGCCTATGTTTCTCTTGATGCACTTCTCTGCCTTTCTTCCCTGGCCTTGGGCTTTCCCTGGATTTCTCTGGTGTGAGCAGGGGAGCAGGGTCTAAAATGATACCTCTGGTTAACTTCAAACAGCATCAGCAGGCCCTTTCCACCAGGATCTCAAGGCTGGGGCTGGGACTCTGGTCCTTGTTACTATCTCTGTCCCACACTCACTGAACTCCTAACATGAAAGAACAAAGGCTGCTGAGCCCACTGCAAATTAAACTCTTCTTCCCCATCCTTCCCTGTCCAGCTTGGAACTTTATCAGCTTGTCATCTGAGACCAATGTGGCTTCTAGCCCACTAACAAAAGGCAGAGGAGGGTGAGGAATCTAGAGGCCTGGATCCCAGCCACTACCCATCTGCCACCTGCCATGTGGCCCTTGGCTACTGTCTTCTCTATGAGCTTCCATTTTCTCATCTGAAAGGTGAAAAGTTAGTTAAATTGTCAAGGGATCTCGTAGCTGCAAAATTCTACGCAGCCGTGAGTCATTGGCCCCGGTATGTCCTTTACTTTCTATGAGCTTTGGTTTCTTTATCTGAAAAATGAGCATGATGTAAAAAAAATAAAATAAAATGTAATGAAATGGAGATACTGACGCCTGCCTCAGGACAGCTGGGAGGAGCCAGCAGGATCAAGTCTGTGAAAACCCCGAAGCTTACCGTATGTGTGCCAAGATTGTCTTTCGCCATGACCCAGAGGGGATGCAAAGCTCAGCAGCTCAGGGTCCCAGCCTGCAAAGTCCCAAAGGACCCAAACCAATGAAGAATGTGGTGAGTGATGCTAGAAAGGCACAAAATATGTGAGCAAGGCCACACGGTAGGGGGCAAAAAGCACAGGCCTTGGAGCCCAGCAGACAAGGGTTGGATTCTGGATCTGCTTTTTGTGACTAGGGCCAGCTGACCTCTCTGAACCTGTTTCCATGTATGTAAAATGGGGGCACCTACCTCTAAGGGTAACTGTGAGGTGTTAACGAAATGGTCAGCTGGCCTCTGACCATATCCTCTGCCACTCTGGCCTCCTTGCTGTTCTTGAAGTGGGCCCATTGTGCACCTGTTCCAGAGCCTTGGCACTTGCTGTTCCCTCTGCCTGGAACACTTTCTCCCGGGTCATCCCATGGCTCGTTGCTCACTTCATTCTGGTTACTACACAAACACCATCACCTTAAACAGGCCTTTCCTGACTCCCAGCGAAGAGAGCCACACTTGTCCTGCCCTTCCTCTGCATCACTTCTCCTGGCACTTTTCTCTGCCCGCCTGATGTTACAAGTGTGACTGTTCATTGCCATCCAACGCCCTCATCTGAACATGAGTTCCAGGAGGACAGAGACTCCACCGTGCTGTTGGCTTCACTGTGCTGGATAGGGGTATCCACAGGTGTCCAAGGACTCTGGAGAAATGATGCCATAAATAAGAAACACACTTGGAGGCAGGTATCCATTTAGCAGCCAGAAGCAGCCTGACTTTTTTCATTCTGGGAAGATGTGCTTCATGCACACGCTAAGTGTGATGCAGAAAATATACATGATTTAGTTAAAACTCCAAGCCAGCCAGGCAAGGATGCAGGGCCGGTGGCACGTGCTCATGGTAGACATTCAATGCGTAACTGTCCAGGGAGTGAGGAACGAATGTGGACTGCTGTGAAGCATCCAGCTCTGGGTCTTGTCCTCAAGAAGGTCAGTTCTTCCTTTCTGTTTCTACGAACTCCAAAGCAGCATCTCAGGAAATGCTTTAGGGAAATAAGAAGAAATAAGAAAAATGTTCCTATATTTCAGAGAGAGTTTTTCTCTTTCTTGCTTTCTCTCTCTCACACACACATACACTAGTACACGTCTGCGCGGACACACACACAGGCACACACACACTTTACAGTCCCCTAGGGAATGCAGAGCAGTGCCACAGCAGCTGCTTGACAGTGGCAGCCAGAGATGCCACTGCCGGGTGTGAGTGGCCCAGCTGCTGATGAGCCAAGCCCCTCCCCGTGCCTGGGTGACACAGGGACACTCCAGGCCCATTTGTCTGATGATAGGTAGCAGTGAGGTCCAAAGGATGGGCCTGAATAAACAGGTCCCCAGGGATTAAGCCACATGATTAAATGAGCAGCAGAGACCAGAAAGATATCAGCCGCCCAAGACAGGAATGCCAACCACGGCCCTTCAGGGGATGGCCCAGGCAGGCTTTGCTGCCCCTGCCCAGCCCCCATGCACTTGTCAGCCTCTGGCCTGAAGTCCCTACAGAGCTGCCCACTCACTGGGCTGCAGCAGGGGTTCTGAGCTGGCTCAGCAGGTTTCATGTGGACCCAGCTTGGCCACAAACTCTCTGTGAGATCCGCACAGATCCACCTGCCTTTCAGCATCTCGGTGGCACATCTGTAAAGCAAGGAGGGTGGGATCCTGTGTCTCAGAGGTGAGTTATGCAATCCTGTGTCTCAGAGGTGAATTGTGCACATTTGTTCACTTCACCAAGCATTTTTTAGTTCCTACTGCATGCCAGGCACTGTGATTATAAACATAAATAAACATTGACCCTGTCCCCAAGAGGTCTCTCAGTCTTAATAGAGAGGGAGTTGGGATCAAGTGTGAACATGGTAAGTACTAGACATTGGGGTACCGAATGGAGGGAAAATGTCAAGGAGGTGGCGAGTGCAAAGATGGGTAGAGGGTAACCACATGGAAAACAAGAGGAAGGGCCAGTCTACATGGAGGGACCAGCATGAGCAAAGAGGAACATAAAACAGCATCTGATCCCTGTGGATCTTGTAGAAAGCCAGAAATACTGAATTCATGATGATGATGGTGATGATGACACTGCAAATTGTTGAGTTATTAAGCTAAACTCTGTGCTAAGAACTTTCCATGCAGTGGCTCATTTAAGCCTCGCAACAGCTCTATGAAGAACAATCCATTTTTATATTCATATCCATTTCAAAATGAGAAAAATTAGGCTCCAAGAGATTAAATAACTTGCTCTAGTTCACAGAACTGAACTAGACTTCAACTTGCCTGACCCCACAGCCCCAAGCATTTAATCAATTTCTCCTAGGCTCTCTCTGGTTCTGACGCTCCAGGTCCAAGAGGTCTGCATTTCTGCCTCTCTCAGAAAGTCGGACTCACTTGTTTGGGAAACAGGCACACTATCTCTGGGGAGATCCTTAAAGAGGTGTTGAGTAGAAGGGGCAGAGCTAGGACTAGGGGACAAAATCTATAAGCAGGCAATTTTCAACCAAAATAAGGGTGAACTTTCAAAACCATGAGCTGCCCCTTCAGGGAGGGAAGTCTCTATCCCTATGCACTTGCTCAAACACAATGGCCGTCCTTCCCTGTGTGTACCACAGAGGGGACTCCTGCTATCTCTCAGGAGTTAAGTGAGAGCCCATGGGAGATCCACCAATCAGGAGCCAAGCAGGGAAATCAACAGTACCCTCAAATTGAATACTAAAAGGAAAAATTAATCAAGGACTGTTAACAAAGGCATAGGCAAGGCTTGGGAAAGCAATACAGGAGGGTGCAGCATCCTGGGACTGGTAGCAGAGAGAGCCATTACCACCCCTTGGAAAGAAGGAAAGAAGCTGGTGTCAAAACCCAGAGAGAGACACTGTGAAGAGCTCTCCCTCCAGCCCCCAACCCAGAGCTGTGACCTTCCAAAGTGACGGGCAGCTAACCCACAGTGACCCAGCAAATGGAGTTGAGAGACTAGACACCTCAGCCTGACTCTTCTCTCTCCCTCCACTTTCCTACCTGGCCCGCCACTGACTGATCCCAAGCCAGAGGGCAAGGGAGTCCATCAAGACAGTCTCTGCAAGTCAAACCCGTAGCACAGAGAGCAGGGTGGAGAAGCACTGGGGAAGAGGATGCAAACAGAAGCTATCCCACACCCACACAAGGCCCTTGCTGCACGGTGACGTGCCCCTTATATGGCTGGCCATTGTCCCACCCACTGCTCTGAAGCTGTCTGGGGAGCTAGGGTTCCCTCACTCAGCCACGGTTATAAAGCCATTTTTGTCCAAAGCAAGATTGCTTTGTATCAGCACGTCCACTCTCTGAGCTCTGAAAACTCTGCCTAGCTATTCAGATAAACTTTTCTTCCTACTTCTTTCCAGTGTTTATTTCTTTGGCATGTTTTCTGTAACTTGCCAACATGAAAGATTTTAGCTTCTTTTATTGTGATGCACTTTCCCTGCCCCATTATGCATTCTGCCCATTGCTCCTGCCTCTTCCTACAGGGCTCCCATATCCTTTCTGCATATTCAGAAAATGCACCTCCCTCCCTGGCCAGGTAGATCTCACCTTGTACCATCTATGGCCAAGCTCTTGGAAAACGCTGGGAGACTGTGGCTTCTGCAGGTTGAACTCCATCTTACCACACTCCTCTTGGTTCAGCATTATCTTTCATGTTACGTTGTCTGGGTTTCAGCTTGGTGCCAATTAACAAGAACTCCCATGTGCATACTGTCTACATACTATGTATGTAGTAGCTTTCCCTTTCTGTCTGCGTGCTCTCTCTCCCTCTCTCTCTTTCTGTCCTTAAATCCTGGTGTTCATGATGTGTAAACAAATCATTCACTGCCCAGGGACCTACACTCTTTGAAGGAGCTTAGCGTTGAATCAGTTGCCGATAAGACAAATAAGAGGATGTGAACGATTCTGTCCAGCACCAGTTTGAGTTGTTACTATCAGGGCGGTCACACTGGACCTACAATCAGAAGGGCCACTCACTTGGTTTAACGCTCTTGAGATTACTGTCTTGAAATTCTTTTATTTTTTAATAGCAATGCTTACTTTTATAAATTTGTAACATTTTTTTAACAAGGGGTCCTGCATTTTCATTTGGCACTGGGACCCACAGGCTATGAGTGCAGTCCCAGTTATTATTACTGTTATTGTTGCTGTGTTGTTGTTGTGTGTGCAGCCCCACCTGCATCCCAGCAGGTGAGCACTCCTGAGTCATGGGGTGCTGGCATTTACCAGTGTCCTCCAGAACCTGTGCAGACTCACAGCTGCCCAGATACAGCAGGGAACAGCAGACACAAGCAAGGGATACTTCCTCACTCATTTCTTCCATTCAACAAACATTTATTGAGGCCTGCTCTGTGCCAGCTACTGTGCTAGGGACATTAGGGGTGATGTCAAAGAAAAAGATATCCCATGCCCTCAGCTCCCATTCAGAACTCCAGAGCTATGAATTAAGGCATCTGCTCACACTAAATAAACCACACTCCTGGTGGAGTAGAAAGAGTGCTACATTAGAACTCAGGAGACCTGGCTTCTAGCCCCTGCTCTGCTCGTGACTTGCTGTGTGACATTGGACAAGTCACTTCCCCTTCCTGGACCAGATCACTGCCCAAAGGCAGATGACCTCAGACCTTTATCAGAATTTCTGGAAATGCAGATTCCTGGTCTCCACCCCAGAGTACCTGAATCAGAATTTCTGGGAGTGGATCCCAGGAAGCCTCACCCTAGCCGTCTAGGAGATTTTAACTTGCATTCTAGCTTGGGAACCTCCAAAGTGGATGATGTGAGGTTGCCTTAGCTCTAACAGTCTACATTTGGTAACTTAAGCTCTTAAGTTGGGTCTTCAACTCAACACTGTGCCATGCCCAGGAAAGGGAAGAGAGTGAGGCAGGGACTGGAGTGAGCTGCTCTTCACTACCAACCTGGAAAGCAATCTTCAGAGGGAAGCCAAGGGCAATTCTGGTAAGAAATAGAAAGAAATGCGTCTGGAGATGTGCAAATAGGGCTTTGGGGAAAGCAGGGTAGAGGATCTGGAACTAAAGTCGTGGTTTGACCACGAAGACACACTGATCTGCTGCTCAAAACCCTGCCCAAACTACCCAGGACTCCAGAAAAGGGCCTCTCCAGAGCACCTGCTTAGGAAGGCAATATGGCGGAGTCCTTGTCACCCCCTCAGCTCTGGGAGGGCTGTAGTCTGCTCGTAGCTGGATATCCTAGAACTGTGCTATCCAATAATGTTTCCAGTAGCCACATGGGGCTATTTAAACTTGAGTTTTAATTAATTAACATTAAATAAAATGAAAAATTCAGTTCCTCAGTCACACAAGTCACCTTTTGTAACTGGTGCCTACCATGTTGGGCAGCACAGGGAATACCACATTCCCATCTTAGCAGAAAGTTCCACTGGACAGCAGTGTTCTAAAGAGAGAAGAAACCTTACCTATCACCTGTTCCCACTCATGTTCATCCAGCCACTGGGTGTTTGTAAAAAACGAGGCTACTTTAGGATTTTACTCTTGGCTACAGCTACTGCTGCTTTCAGAATAAGCTAGCACCTCTTCCAAATCCGAACCCAGTTCGATTAGCCTTGGGCGGTTCTCACTAAGAGAGGCACACCAGGCCTGTTTGTTTTGCCCATTACTCATGCCATTTCTGACAGGAAGGCTTCATTTCTCATTTCACCTGTAAGCCACAGGTCCTCTCCTTTGAGCCTGTCTTACTGGCTGTAAGATTTCTTAAGCTCAGTTGTATAGCAGGCACACACGGCCTCAGCTAACTCTCGAAAACAAGTTCTGGCATCTCTCCTGTTCCCTCCCATGGCTCACTGAAGGAGCCTTCAGTTCCTCCCAGCAGGGGCATCCCTGTCATCCCAACAGCCCTCCACACTCACCCTTCTTCCCCATCTGAGTCTGTTTCTCAGGCTCCACACTCTCCTCAACCCCCGTCTTGGGCAGACTTTTGAAAACACAGCCACTGAAAGATGATTATTCAACCGCCTCCTTCCATCCAGTCCTCCCTCTCCTGAAGTCCTCCTCCCATATCTAAAAAGCTTCCTTGAGGCTCCTTTTGAGGGCCAGGCCCTGAGTTAGGTGACAGGGCCCTGGACTGAATAAGATATGGTCTCCTCTCTTGAGGAATTCACCATTGATGGGAGAGATTGACACAAAGCCACTGGCATCCAGGAGCATAAGGACAGGAGTTTGGACAGGGTGATGCTGTACAGAAACCACAGAACAATGACTGTACTGGAGAGAAGTGGGATGTGTTTGTAGATTGTCTGGATTCGCTCCCACTCCGTGAACCATATCCAAAAGAATTCCTGGCTGAGGGTCTCCTCGTCTAAATGATGAAAGCCCTGCCTACCCTTCCCTAGGGCCCTGTCTGCCTACTAGGCCTTTCTTTGCATGCAGCCCCTGGCCTTGGAATTCTCACCCTGCTCCAGACCCCTGCGCCTACCTCAGTCAATGGCCCCCACCCTCTCCCTAGGTCGTGCCCTTCCTATGGCTGGCCCCAGCCCTTCCTTCCCAGCCACTCTGTTCTGTACCAGCTTTAGTGTGTCCCCAAACCCCCCTCCCCCAGCCGCAGCCTGAGTGCTGACATGTCCTCCCCCTCTCCATCCCTGACCCCCAACCCCATCATCATCTTCTCTCATTCCTGCATTCATCCATTCTCTCCCCATTTTTTTCTTTGAGAACATTCCTTGATTTGGACTCTAGGCTGGCCTTGTCCATTCATAAGTGATTGAGGTTTAACCCATAAATCTCATTTTCTCATCTCTAATTCATTCATTAGGCATCTCCTGAGTGCCTGGTGTATGCCTGGCCCTATGAAGGAACTTTGAGGTCCAGAGAGACAGCCCAGAACTTGGCCTCAGGATGCTCCAGAGTGCTGGAGGAAACAGTTAAAGGCTCATCATGACATGCTATGGCAGGGGCTCCAGCGGGCAGATGTGGAAGATACAACAGAGCAAGGGAAAGAGTTGCTTTGGGTGGGGTTGGGGAGCTGAATCTTCGTGACAAGTGGGAAGATGGTCAGGTGGACAAGGTAGAAAGACATTCTGGGCAGAAGGAGATGCATTTGTGCAGAGTGGGGACCGGTGATGCCCAATCCAGGCAGCCCCGCATGGTGCCATGAGACAGAGGTGCTCAGAACAAGGCTAGGGAAGAGGTGGGTAAGGAGCCTGGGGTCCTTGGAAACATGGGAGGGAGTTACACGATTTACATTTGGAAAGCTCATTCTGCAGACTATTTGGAGAAGGTAAGACAGAGAAGGGGATCTGGTAAAGGCTTAAACAGTCCCATAAGTTCATTTTCCACCTATTGTGAGCACTAAACATTTAGGATGATGGCTCTGCACTGCCCCCAACCTCCCACTGCCAAGGGCCATTTCTTCTGCCAATGGAAAAAAAGAAGGAAGCTTCTCTTCTACTTGGCCATTGCAGCCCCAAGGGGAAACACCTTGGCATACAAGAAGGCCTTGCATTTTTATTCCACTGCTGCGTCATCATGTTTTCTTCCTCCTGATGTCCTCACCTTCAGCTCATGACTCAGAAGAAAAGTTAATCAATAAAACAAAGGAGTTTGACTCATTTTATAATCCCATTCTACAGATTTGGCAACTGAGGCAAGGAGTTGGCCTGACGAAGCGACCTGCATTTGTTTCCCATTGCTGCTGCAACAAATTACCACAAATGTAGTGGCTGAAAACAACACAAATTCATTATCTTAAAATTCTGGAGGTCAGAAATCCAAAATGGATTTCCCTAGGCTCAATAAAATCAAGGTTGTTGGCAGGCCTGTGTTCCTTTTGGCAGCTCTAGGCGAAAACTCATTCTCCCACCTTTTCCTGCTTCTAGAAACTACCTGCATCCCTGGGCTCATGGCTCCTTCCTCTGTCTTCAAAGCCAGCAGCATAGCATTTTTCCATTCCCTCTCTGACGGTGATCCTCCTGCCTCCCTTTCACAGGAACCTCTGTGATTACATTGAGTCCTACTTCCATAATTTAGGATAGTCTCTCCATCTCAAGAGCTTTAACTTAATCACACCTGCAATATCCCTTTTGCCGTGTAAGCTAACCTAGTCACAGTTTCCGGAGGTGGGGACGTGGACACCTTTGGAGGCCATTATTCTGCTTATCACAGGGCCTTTTCAGCATCCCTTTGAGCTTTTCAATCCCAGGACTCCATGAGCATCTGTTGTTACTGACCCATGGCTCTGTCCGTCTTTGTTCTTTCAGAGGAAACGACATTTGAAGCAGGAGTGAAAGTTCAGATCCACAGTCAGTCTGAGCCACCTTTCATCCAAGAGCTGGGCTTTGGGGTGGCTCCAGGGTTCCAGACCTTTGTGGCCACACAGGAGCAGAGGGTAAGTTCCCTGGGCTCCCTGGATTGATGGTCCTCAACCTCCCCTGACCCCCTGCAGAGGCACAAGGAGGAGAAATGGAATTCCTACTCGGTCAAGGGCTTTACTGTGAAACTGGAGAAAGGTGTTGGCTCACCTTCTTCACCAGTTCTCCTGTACCACCTGTTGGTTCCTAAAATTGGGCATGAAGGAAACCCGGCTCATTTTTCTTTTCACCAAGCTGGTTGGGTTTTTTCTTTTCCGGACCATTCTGTTACAGTTGACTTTTTGCACAAGTTAATTTAAAAATTGGCCAGGGGATGCTAAGGGAAACTGCTAACTAGGGTTTGATATGTTTCATCACTTGTGTTAATACAATTCAAAGCAGCCTACATAAAGAAAAGGGGTGGAGGCGTCCCTCTCCCATCACAGAGTTTAAGTGGAGCGAGCCCTTGTTACGTGGGCTCCTGCCTGCTCTCTTTGATAGAGCGCTGGGGAGGGGACCTCACCCGTCCAGCTGGGCCTGCTGCATCAATTCTGTCTGTGGGTGGAGGGAGGACGGGCACAGCCTCACGTCTGAAGTGAGTCTTACATCTCAAAAGGGAGACCTTCGCAAACTCTCAGTAGGGAGGCAGTCTCAAAGCAGGACTGCAGAGAGAGATGGACTCCGTTTCTTTCTCTTATCTCCTGGATACTTGTTGCCTGGTTTTCCTAGAATAAAAGCTGGAGAGACTGTAACTGGGAGGGAATCCTAAACGAGATCATCTAAGACAAGTTTCTGGTGGAGACCTTAGGCAGAGCTAAGTCAGTGAGTAGTGAAGGCACCTGCTCTGGGGTGTGGGAAAGGTAGACTCAGGGAGAACCACGACGGAGGAGCAAGGAAAGATACATGCACATAATGAATGAGCTCAGCTTGCTTTTAAAATGCAGATAGACAGGCAGCCTAGGTGAGCTGAGAGCCTGAGCTACTAGCCTAGGTGAGCTCCTGAGTAGTGTCAAAAGTAAACAAAGCTAGACATGGGTTGACATGGTGAGGGCAGATTTTAATCAATTATATACTTTTGCAATAGGGAAGAGGGTGCAGCATGAGCTGAATTCAACCCCAATTCATAGAGAAGGCCTGGGTGTTTCAAAGACAGAATGAGAGAGTGGGTAGAGGCAACAGCAAGGGCTTGAGCAGCAGAGTCAGAGAAGTAAAAAATCACAAAAAACAGGAAGGGGCTTGGGTGCTGGTCCCTGTGAAAAACATCTGGATTTGCTAACTGGTGCTTATTGCAATTAGTTAGGCTCCTACCCTAACTAGCTCAAATGTCATCTTTCATCTGGTACTGATCACAGCTGTTTAGCCATTTTATAAAGCGATATTCTGCATTAAAAACTGGTTGTAGGGCGGGGCATGGTGGTTCATGCCTATAATCCCAGCACTTTGGGAGGCCAAAGCAGGAGGATCGCTTGAGCCTAGAAGTTCAAGACCAACCTGGGCAACATCATGAGACCTTATCTCTATTTAAAAAAAAAAAAAAAGATTACTTAGGCATGGTGGTGCATGCTTGTGATCCCAGATACTTGGGCAGTGGAGGTGGAAGGATCACTTGAGCCTGGGAGGTACAGGCTACAGTGAGCTGAGATTGCACCACTGCCCTCCAGCCTAGGAGACAGAACTAGACCCTGTCAAAAAAAAAAAAAAAAAAAAAAAAAAAAGCTGGTCATAAATCTATATGTAAGCTATACTATTTTTACTCTCTGGGAAAGTGTTGATGGCGTAGGCCTCACAAACTGTGCCCTGTACACAATGCCTGGGCAGTTAATGAAGGCCAAGGTCAACCTTCACTGAAGCACATAGGGAATGGGATTGCAGCTTTGATGCAGGGACAGGAGGTGCTGGAAGGTTAGCCTGGCCTCTATGGGCTCCCAGAGACTGAGACAAGTGGTGCAAGCAGAAAAGGGGATATCCAAGGGCATGCAAGGTAGAAACCAAATGGTGCAACCAGGAAAATGTATTCTTGAGGACAAAGGAGGGCATGAGGATGGCAGGGGCAAAGTTCAAGGCTAAGGATTTGAGAGTCAAGAAGAGTGAGAACAACGATTATCCAGTAAAGGCATGCAGATGGACAGGCAGCCTAGGTGAGCTGAAAGCCTGAGCTATTAGCCTAGGTGAGCTCCTGAGTACTGTCAAAAGTAAACAAAGCTGGACATGGATTAACAGGGTAAGGGCAGATTTTAATCAATTATTTACTTTTGCAGTAGGGAAGAGGGTGCAGCATGAACTGAACTCAACCCCCATTCATAGAGAGGCCTTGGGTGTTTTAAAGAGAGAATGAGGGAGTGGGTAGAGGGAGCAGCAAGGGCTTGAGCAGCAGAATCAGAGAAGTAAAAAATCACAAAAAACAAGAAGGGACTTAGGTGTTGGTCCCTGTGAAAAGCATCTGGGTTTGCTAACTGGTGCTTATTGAAGTTAGTTAGGCTCCTACCTTCCCACAGAGACGGGGAGACAGGGGCCCTATATTCAGGTGTTGGCTGGAACAAACAGTAAATTCTCTTAGCAGCCTCGAGTTTTCTCAGGCAAGCACTTTAAGAGGGGATAGAGGCATTCTAGGGATGCGGTCTTGAGCTGTAAGAAACTATGCTAGTGTTTGTTCAAGTCTTCATAGGCCAACCAAGGGTGAGGCTTAGAAGAGAAGAGGGCCCAAGAGAGCGTGGCTAGAGTTTGGTCAAGGAGAGAAAATCGGTCAGCACTCCCTTCTGTTGTAGGAGTAAACCCACATCCCTTCAAAGAACCAGGTACAGGTTAGACTCATCAGTATGTGTATAAATTCTGTGACTATCTAAAAGTAAATTTTAAATTAGTTGTCCATGGCAAATCTGACTTTGTGGCTTGTTGAATGTACCTACCCCCACTATCATGAATTACTTACTTGTGTTGACATCTCTCTGCTATCTACATTGTTATTAGCAGGCAGAATAAGTGAACAGCATTCCTTGGAACCCAGTGTGTAACTTCTCCCCACCGCTAGTAAGGGGTGGAGAGGAGGAAGTTCTCTGTAGGCTGCTATTTTTCGTCAGCCTGAGAGATGTGCTTTTTCTCCCTCAGTCCTGGCTGATCTTCCATTAGTGAGATGGAAGAAATTTCTGGGCTGGGTGGGAAGTTGGAGCTATGACTTCTAGGAAGCCCTAAGTTTCTCTTTCCCTTCCCAATATGAAACATAAGGACTCCCCTTGGTGAGTAGGATGAGGAAATAGAACATATTCCCAGCTTTGGAGGGCAAATTCGCTGTTAGCTTTGAAGTGTATTCTCAGAAAATCAGCCCCATTCATGTCTGTATTTTCATGATTATTATAACTAATAAGATATTTGTTAAACATTTTACAGTCTTCAAAGCATTTCTGCATCATCTCATTTCATCGTTTCATTTATATTAATAGAGAAATACAAAAACACATCCCAGAGCTAAATCTAATAATACATTATATTTACATGTATATAAAAGAGCATATTCATAGGAAATAAGACTTGAAGGAAATCAGCCAAAATACCCACAGTGGGGGAATTATGAATGATTTATTTTCTTCTGTGGGCTTTCCGTCTCTTTCATGTTGTGACTTTGTTCTATTTATTCATACAGCAAATGTTTGCTGAATACCTACTATGAGTGAAGTGGTAGAGATAGAGCGATAAACAAAACAGACCCAGTCTCTGCCCTCACAGAGCCTGTAGATTAGTGGTTTCTTTAACAAAGGAAAAAATAATGTTAAGTCAAGTATATTTTGGGGATTTAGCCCCAGCTGTATGATCTCATTCTGCGAGTATGCAGACCTATCCAGTTGATCCTGGTCCTCAGACACTTCATTTCATTAATTGTTAAAAGGCATATTTGTGTTCACATTTTAACATTTCTGAAATAAGGATTTGTTTTACAATCAGTTAAGTCTTAAAATTACAATAAGCAGTGCTTGTTTTTCTTTCTTGGTTATACATAAAATCATGGTGCATCTTATAGTATATGGGATATCAATAAAATGTAGCAACTACATTGCTATCAATCCAAGATTCTGCTGCTTTGGCTCAAAGTTTAAGGAAACTGCAGGAAGGCCAGGGGTGACAAGTGGTAGGAAGCAGAAAGCCCTTTCCTGGAAGATTGGTGTGAATCATGCTAGGAAAATTGACTGCAGAGTAAGAGCCCTAAGAGGAACTAGTGGCTTAAAGGAATCCTACCATGAGTCTTTGTATACAGGGGAAAGTCTTTTTGCATGGTGAAAATTATCTCACCCATGCATAATTACACACACACCACACCGTTCCAAATGTTTTAAAATTTATGTTATTGTCCTAAAGAATATACTCTTGGGCTGCAACCCAGTCCAAAGATTGCTTTCTTAACCTGCATTTGCCCTAAAAACAAATAAGCAAAAGTATGCCTTGGCTGCCTTCCTAAACAAACTTGAGAAGTGCCCTGGTTAGCTCAGTTGCTGTAGAAGCCCCTGCACAATCCCAGGACCACCAGAGACAGGTAGCTGGATAATATGCTGGAAGCAGAACTAGAACCCTGGGAGGGGTAAAAGAATAACAACAGTTCCTATCAGTGGAGCACATGCCACCTGCCAGGCATTATGCAGGGACGCTTGAGGCGCATTATCTCATTTAATCTCCCACAACAACCCTGCAAGGGAGGTACTGATATCTCCACTTTCCAGATGACAAAACTGCGCGGTTAAGTAACTTGTTCAAGGTTGCATAGCTAAGGGAGCAGCAGGGTTGGGCTTCAAGCCCAAATCGGCCAGGTTCCCACACCCATGCTCTTTCTGCTCTGCCACACTGCACAGGTGTAACTCAGGAAGACTCTCTGGAGAGAGCACACAGGGAGCTAATCCAGGGAGAGACTGGCTGGCAGGCTGGTCTTTTCCCATCACAAGCCCAAAGAAATAAGGCTACTCGGTACTGTGGAGAACAAATCAACCTAGGAGCCCAGAGGCCTGGATTCTAGTCCTGCTGTGTCATGGGACTTTGGATAGGTCATTGCCATCTCTGGGCCTCAGTTTTTCCACCTGTAAAATGAGAGGATTCCATGAGACAACCTCAAATGACCTCTAGCATTCACCACCTGGGAGTCCCTGCCCCTCCTCACTTAAGGACACAGGGATCACCAGGAAGTTTGGCCGACAGCAGTTCTGCACCCACTCCCTGCTCTGTCAGCTGGCTGGGGATGCTCATAAGGTAAATTAGGACAAGGTTGTGAGACAAATGATCTCCCCAGCTCTGGGAGGCAGAACTTAGGCTCCTACTAGAGAGAAGCAGGAGCTGGGGTGGAGTCGCCTAAAACTCTAGGAGAGAGGCTCTGGCTACCCTCCTTGGTAGTACCCCTTCCTCAACCCACATCCACAGTGGTCACAGCACTACCCAACATAACACCCTTACATTCCAGGGTTTTCTGTAACTTACAAAAATCTAAACCCCTTAGAATGGCTCTGGAGTCCCTGCCCAGCTTGGCCCCTGCTCACCTCTCCAGCCTCCTCATCTGCCTGTGGTTGACCAGCGTGGACCCTACATGCCAATGATGCAGAACCATCCACCAAACACCCCATTCTCTCTGATCACTGCCTCTGTGCATCTGCTCCCTCTGTTCCCTCTGCCCTTCTTTGTCTCATCTACCTGGCAAAGGCCTATTCACATTTCCAGATACCACCCAAAGGTCATGGCCTTTAAGAAGAACTTTGCTGTCTTATCCTGCCACCTTCCTAGGAATAGTTAACTGCCCCATGCAACATTTTGTGCATTCATTTACTCCCTTAGCAAGTACTCGCTGAGCACTGAATGTGTTGGGAAAATTAAGATACGCAAGACCTGGCCCCTGTCTTGGAGCACTCACAGAATGAAGTGGGGGATTGGGCATTTTTTATCACACTCCTAAGGATACAACATTCCCATGTAGGCTTACTTCATGTGAATCACTGCTCCTGACACCTACCTCTCCAGAACTGCCTTCTTTTACCTCTCGCAACCCTTGTCTCTTATAGACTGGGAGCCCTCTGAGGGCAAGGATTGTGTCTTTTGGATTCTGTGGCCCCAGTGCCTTGCTTATAGATAAGTTCCATAAATGTGAGTTGTTGGAAGTACAACTGGATAATCAATCCAATGTTATACTCTAATGCTCCCCGCTGCCTCCTCAACTCACCTTTGCCAACTGTCCCATTAAAAATCTGCCCTGAAGGCCCTTCCTCTTGAGGCATTGAAGCCAGGCTGTGATGGATGATATAGTCATATCGTTTCTGGGTTAGACAAGCTAATCAAAGCAAAAGCTCATGAAAGGGGTCAGAGCTAGGGATATAGATCTGGAAGCCATCTGTGTAGATAACAGTGGATGAACAGATGAGAGAGCCAGCACAGAATTCTGGAATTCGGGGAAAATTAAATGAGTGAGCAAATATACGTGAAACTGCAAAGCTGGGATATTTATGCGGCATGGGGACAGGACTAAGCTGTCTTCAATGTTGATATCACCAATCAGACTCTTTGCTCAAACCATGATTATTTATTTATTTATTCATTCATTCATTTATTTTTGGAGACAGAGTCTTACTCTGTCACCCAGGCTGGAGTGCAGTGGTGCGATCTCTGCTCACTGCAACCACCACCTCCTGAGTTCAAGGAAATCTCGTGCCTCAGCCTCTGGAGTAGCTGGAATTACAGGCTTGTGCCACCACACCCAGCTAATTTTTGTAATTTTAGTAGAGACATGGTTTCACCACTTTGACCAGACTGGTCTCGAACTCCTGGCCTCAAGTGATCCCCCCACCTCTGCCTCCCAAAGTGCTGGGATTATAGGTGTGAGCCACCATGCCTGGCCTTCCAAGTCATGATTTGCTATCAGAAGCCTTTAATCATCTCCCACCCTCTCTTCAAAGAGCCTGGTGGTGATTCTTGTTTTCTAAGTGTTGATCCATGTATTCATCCAATATTTATTCAACCACCTTGCTTGTACTTCTCGGTGGTTCTGCGAATGAATCTAGAGATTCTGGGCAATCAGTTGGCCCATCATCCTTATTGTTCAGGAAATTTCCTGGAAATCATGGCCCTGGGTTTATATTTGACAGCCTCAGAAACACCTTGGAGAACCAGGGTTGAATGTCACTGCCCATAGGCATCCCACTCTCACCAAGAACCTCTTTCACTACCAGCTGGAAACCACCAGGAATGAGAAGGTTTCTATTCCACAACCTAGACTTTATATCACTTGAGCTGTATCTAAAGTGCCCTGAGAATGCCTACTGTCACACAACACCTTGCATCTAACTGCTGCCTTTCTAGCCTGTTTAGACTATAATAAAGGCAAATAAGAATACTTAGGTCTTGCCAGCCCTAGTTAGGTCTTTGGCAGGACCAGTTGGCTCCTACAGAAGCCTAAGCCTCTGCCTCTGGTGTAAGTTGGCCACATTTCCACCATTTGGAGGGAATCCCACCATGGCTCACAAGAAGAAAGTATCCCTCACCCCACCCCTAAATAAAAAGGCCCAGCAGCTTGGTGGGATGCCCGATGCCAGCTTTTGACAGCTCTTCTCAAGCTTCCAATTATAACTTCCTAAGTGCCTTTCAAAAGGGAAGACTCATTTGTCAATCTGACAGCCAAATCCGTGGTCCTTAATATCCATGTTTCACGGAGCCCATTAGAAATGGAAGCTTGCCCAGTTGGTTTTTCTCAAGGCAGAGGAGAGAATTTATTACACATGCCTTTAGTGACTTCCAAATGGCCAAAGATGGAGCCACATAAATATGGAAGCATCCATTTCCACCCCATCAAAGCACTGGAGAGGTGCCATGAGGTAAGATGGCCCGCTGTGTAGACATTGCATTCACATCAAGAGGGTACACTGTTTCCCATGAACAGCGCAAGAATAAGAATCAATTAAGCATCTGCTAGCTTAGCTACTTAATCACTTGTTGCCACTCAGCCTCTAAAGTAGCAATATCTTCAGATCCCCAGACGATTTTGCCAAGAGTAAAGCTTTCACCATTTTTTCCTGTACAATATGAGCTTAATTTTATCAAGGTGGACTTGACAGCAGAGGATGGGGGAGGAATGAGAAGGATTCTTCAAAGAATTGCTGATTGGCTAGGATGAGCTAGGTATTGTGCTTAGCACTGTTGGGGAATTGAAAACTGAATCCCATAAAAATATACTCCAGTCTTACGAGGACATAAAGTTATTCTTTATCTTACCTCCCCACTACCTTGCAGCCTCTTCCTCTCCTTGTCTTCCTAACAAAGAGTCACCAAAAAGTTCTCTATCTAGTCAGTCCCTGATGTCAGTTACACACAGTCAACTGCAGCCTGAAAATATTAAATGGAAAATTCCAGAAATAATCAGTTTTCAGTTGTGCACCATTCCGAGTGGCGTGATAAAATCTTGCACCATCCCACTTCATCCCACCCAGGATGTGAATCAGCCCTTTGTCCAGCGCATCCACGCTGCGTACATACACTGCCTACCTGCTGGTCACTTAGCAGCCATCTCAGTGATCAGATTTACCATCAAGGTACGGCAGTGCTTGTGTTCAAGTCACCCTTATTTTACTTAATCATGGCTCCAAGGAGCAAGAGTCATGATGCTGGCATATTGTTATAATTGTTCTATTTTGTTATTAGTTATTTTTGTTTATCTCTTACTGTACCTAATTTATAAATTAAACTTTATCAAAGGTATGTATGTATGTATAGGAAAAAAAACATGATACATATAGGGGTGGGTACTATCTGCAGTTTCAGACATCCACTGGTGGTCTTGGAACATATTCCCATGGATAAGGGAGGCCTGCAGTACTTGCTTATCCCTGCTTCTTCATTTCCCTTTTTCTTGCCAGTCCACCTCCAGCACGCCACTGAAACTTTTCTTTGTCAAGGTTGCTCATGAGATCTCTTTGGCTAAACCCAGCCTTTGTTGACAGGGATACTCCTCAGTCTTTGTCCCACCTGGTTTCTCACCAGCAGGTGGACTGTGGCCCACACCCTCCCTGAGACACTCCTCTTCACTCCTGTCCGGCTTCCTCTCACCTCCCTGCCCACTCTGCCTTGGACCCCTTCATAAGCAATTCTTCCACTGCCACCCCTTACCTAGTGGCACTCCGGGTTGCTGTATTGTCCTCTCCCAGGTTACAGCGTCCTTTCCCACCCCAGCCCGGACCTTTTTCCTGAGCTCCAGACCCAACATTCCAGGGGCTACCAAACTCCTCACTTAGAGTCCCATGGACATCCCAAATCAATAGTCAAAACTAAATTCATCCTCTCCCTGTCCCCACACCTGCACTTCATAATTGATGCTCCCCTAGATTCAAAACTCTGTAAATGGCGGGAGTGCAAATCCCCATTTGCTAGTTGTGGAACCTTGTTTCTCAGTCTCTTCATCTGCAAAATGGGGATAATGCTAGTTCCTACCTCAGAGGGGGACTGGAAGACTAAGTGGGTTCATACATGTAATACCCATAGAACAGTTGGCATACCATAAGTGCCTAATTGATGCTAGCTGTTATTATCCACCCCAGACACTACTTTAGTTCAGTTCCTTATGTTTTTTCACCCAGATAAGAACAACAACTGCCTCACTGGCCCCCCCAGTGCTCACTCTGTGCCTCCCCAGCCCATTCTCTGCATCAACATGACCGTTCTAAAACACAGCCCTGCTCCTCTCCCTCCCTCATGAACCACAGAGTGAAGTCCAAGAATCTCTTCATAGACCTCTCTAGTCTAGCTCCTGCCTCTCTTTCAGTGGCCTCTCACTCTACTCCCCCAGCCTCCCACACAACACCCCAGCGATATTAAACAGAGCCCTCCTCCCAGCATTGCACACTCTCTCCTCGCTCCCTCTGCCAGCAACACCCTTCCCACCCTTTCATCACCTCACTTGTATGTGTCCTTCCTCCAAGATTTAGTGCAAACATGGCCATACCAGAGTATTATGTAGAAATCTCTAGCATAAAATGTACACATTATAACCGTCTGTTTACTTATCTGTCTCCCCTGCCAGACTGGGAACTCTTTGGGGGTATGATTCCATCATACTTCTATTCTTTATATTTTACGTGGTGACTTACATATACAAGATGTTCAATAAATTGCATTGAATGAAATGAATGAATAAATAAATGTGAGAGAGAGGACTTTACCATGTCACAGCCTACTTGAGACCCATTAATGTCTTTCCCAACCCATAAAATAAAGCCCAAATTCTACCTCCTGGCTCCTGTCATCACCTTTTCCAGTGGTTATATCTCACTGCCCTTCAGCACCCAGCCCCCCTCATCTACATGCAGCCCCACATAGACCTTGAGCATTCCTCCTGTCCTACTGTCTGATCATCTCATATTGACATTTATTGATCACCTACTATGTGCCAGGCACTGTTACGTGTTAGGTTACCAGTGGACAAGACTAACCTGGTTCTTCTTAGAGCTTACAGGCCAGGGGGAGAGGTAGCCAGTCAATCAACCAATCAATCATGGAGTAAGAGCTATAGTTGGCTGGGTGTGGTGGCTCATACTTGTAATCCTAGCACTTTGGGAAGCTGAAGAGGGAGGATCAGGAGTTGGAGACCAGCCTGGGCAACATAGCAAGACACCATTTCTACAATCAATCAATCAAATAGAAGAGCTACTATTTGTCTGGTAATATGCCTCCAGTATACTGTAAACTTCTTAAGGGAAAAGATTAGGTCTTATAATTCTTAGATGGAATGGTGGATGGATGGAATATTGTGCAATGATCTCTGAGGGCTAACTTAAATAACTTACAGTCCATTTAAGTTCTGCTTAGCCTTCAGATATGGTGTAACTTAAATACTCTTTGAACACTAGGAACTAAAAAATAAGTCTTTTTATTGAGACCCAGGAAGAAAAGATAAGCTAGAAACGGTGCTGACATGGCAGCCCCCACCTGGGTCTACAGTGCAGACCCTTGGTGGTGGCCACCCTCACTAGCATCGCCAGGGAGAACTGGCTGCTCCTGCACCCACTCTGCACTGGATCTGACATCAAAAGCCGGCTGCTTATCTCTTGGTGACTTATTTCCTCCTTGGACCCAGGCAGAGGAAAGGAACCCTAATGTCTGTTGACTCACCTACTTTATCTTCCTCAGGAGACAAGTTAATAAATCAGACCATGCTTTGGTTGGTCCTGCTGCCCAGTGCCACGTTATCTTTTGATTCATGGACAGCTCACCGTCTGAACTCCAAATGGAGTGGCCTTGGTTTCTGACTTTTTTTAAAGGGGGAAAAACGGCCTATAGAGGACACTCCATGCATAGGCTAAAAGCTGTTGTATCTTTTTCTTGGCAACTGAGAAGTTTAAAGAATCACCAACATGTCTTTTAGAAATATCAACTATAATGAATGACTGAATATGAACAGTCTTACTGACTGTCACACTCCCTTGGCAAGGGTAAAGGAAGGAGGAGTCTGAAAAAGACATCTCTTTCCTGTTCTCCCCTCCTCCTTCAGGCTTGAAAACAACTATTGCCCAGCAATCACAGCTGGAGAAGTCCCTGCATTTGTTTATGTTGTGACAAACGGGCCGGACAGCCCCAGGAATCATTCTCTGTGGGCTAGTAAATCATAGTGCTTACCTGTTAGACTGCTCCATCCCCAAAACACTGCTGGCCCCTCACCCACTGAGATCTTTCCCTCTCTGTCTCTCTCCCTCTCTCTCTCCCTCTTTGAGTAATTAAAATGTTTTAATAGCAGTCAACTGTCTATTAATATAAATTTACCTAATAACACAAGGTATTTGCATGTCTTGCTCCATCCAATGAGAGAATACCCTTTGAAGACAACCGTTCTGCAGCAGCTAGCACAAACCTAACACTGTAAATCAATGAATGAATAAATGGCAGGCATAATCAATATTGGTTCATTGATTGCTCCAAACGCTGAAGCAGATCCTCTTGTGGAAGAAGAAATCATTCTGAAATGATAGTCATCACTCCCTTATTTATGTGCTATGTGTTTTGAAATAGGACTCAGAGTCCTTAAAATAGGGCCTTTGATGCATTTGGGTGACAAAGGACAGGAAGATGGCCTTGGGCCAAGGTCTGCAGGAGAGCCAAGGGGACCACAGAAACCACAGAAGAGACAAGCGGAAGGGGAGCTGCATCTCAGCAAAGAAGCCACCCATCTCTTAGACAGGGCAGCTGGGACAGCTGTTGAGGGGAATATCAACTGGTAGAGCCTCTGGGCTGGGGAGATGGGTAGGGATGTGGCACACATCCATAAAATAAAAACACATGCATTCCCTTCAACCTGGCAGTTTTACTTCTTAGAATCTGCCGTAAAGAAGTACATACTCATGTACACCAAGCAACATAGATAAAGATCTTTCCTGCAGCACTGTTTGTATGAGCAGAAATCTAGACACAACTTAAACGTTCATCAATAGAAGGATGATTACACTGAGGAGGGAAGACGCCTATGCATTTCCCCCACCCCCTGCAACAGTTAAACTGGGTAAGGAAGATTTGGAGATCCTTTGGGGAAAATTTCTAAGACATATTGGTAGGTGAAAAAAGCAAGTTGCAGAACAATACATACAATGTGGTCCCGTTCGTATTAAAAATACCCATACCCTAAACTATATATTTATAAATGCACGTGTATGCATATCAGCACACAGAAAAAGTCTAGAGTGGTGACTACCATACTGAGAGCTGCTCGGAGGAAGAGAACACAATTGAGTGTGCAGGAAGATTCTTCACTTTTACTGGATCCTTGGCATATTTATAAGTATAAATTTATGTATTCATATATTAATTGTGCAATTTCTAAGGATGTGCATAATGCAGCTATTTACACATATGTTTTACGGTTTGGACCCAACTCCTAATAGACAGACAGGCTCACATAAAGGAGAAGGGGTCCCGCCTGCTCCGTGTAGCCAGGGACAGCCTCCTCCCTGGACTGCCCCTGTAATACCTTCTTTAGTGGACAGCCTCCACCAGACCCTAATTCGGCTCCCAGCACCTGCAAGAACATAGCGAGAGGCCTGTGGTTCAGAAGTTTCCCTTTTTTGAAAAGCAACGTTTGAAAGAATTTTGTCTATTTTTGAAGTTAGAATTTTTTTTATTTTTTATTTATTTATTTTTTTTTTTTTTTTTTTTTAAATTACCGGCCGAGCGCAGTGGCTCAAGCCTGTAATCCCAGCACTTTGGGAGGCCGAGACGGGCGGATCACGAGGTCAGGAAATCGAGACCATCCTGGCTAACACGGTGAAACCCCGTCTCTACTAAAAAAAAAATACAAAAACTAGCCGGGCGAGGTGGCGGGCGCCTGTAGTCCTAGCTACTCGGGAGGCTGAGGTAGGAGAATGGCGTATACCCGGGAGGCGGAGCTTGCAGTGAGCTGAGATCCGGCCACTGCACTCCAGCCTGCGCGGCAAAGCGAGACTCCGTCTCAAAAAAAAAAAAAATTACCTGGGATTAGAGACCACAGTTCCTCCAAATCATTGAAGAGGGCAGGGCATAGGTTCTAACAGTTTCAGTCACCATGCTATTCTTCCATCCATGTAGGATGGATTTAATTAGCTCAGTGGATTAGATAAGATTCAATTAATTTGAATTGGATTGATTAGTTGCATTAGATTGACAGCCATTTTTAACTGTTCCTTAGCTCCTAAAATCACATTCTCCTCTTCCTTACTCAATGGCCTCAGTTTCTGGGCTGCATCACTGAGATGTCCTGCTCTCGGTTTTAGAAAGTCACATCTCCCTTCACTATAAAGACAGTGGGTTCTTCACTTCCATGCCTCTTGCTTGTTCTGTGTCTGTCACTGGGACTGAGACTTACTCCTGTCCATGCCCAGCACCTGTCCCAGTGCTCAGGACACAGTAGGGGCTCAGATGCTGTTTGTGGAATTGAAGTGAGCCTCCAAGTTTCCCCCAAAAGCCCTGATGGGAACCAGCAGAAGGAGCAGACCAGCAGGGGAGGGGATTCTACCTGGGTGTCAGGCTGCCCTGATGTCAAGCATCACAACAGCCTCATCACTGAGGCAGCTGCTTCTGTGACCTGAAGGGGTGATAATGAAGACCGTCTCACCCCTTTCCTGAATGCATTTCTGGTGGTTCCTGATGGCAGAGGCTGGAGAGGAATCCGGGCTTAGCCGTATTCAGAACCTCAGTGAGGAGGACAAGCAGGGCTTCCACCTGTAGTAGTCCGTTTCACACTGCTAATAAAGACATACCCGAGACTGTATAATTTATAAAGAAAAAGAGATTTAATGGATTCACAGTTCCACGTGGCTGGGGAGGCATCACAATCATGTCAGAAGGTGAAAGGCACATCTCACATGGTGGCAGTCAAGAGAGAATGAGAGCCAAGCAAAAGGGGAAACCCCTTATAAAACCATCAGATCTCATGAGACTTATTCACTACCATGAGAACAGTATGGAGGAAATCACTCCCATGATTCAATTACCTCCCACCAGGTCCCTCCCACAACGCGTGGGAATTATGGGAATTACAATTCAAGATGAAATTTGGATGGGGACATAGCCAAACCATATTACCGTCTCTCAGAGGGGACATGGCAGTGGAGGTGACCTCACTCGGTGGAAGACTTTCAAGGAATCATAACTGGTATCAGACCTGTCATGAGGAGGCCTCTGTAACATCCCTCTTCACATACCATCACAGTTCATTGAGTGGAGCCACCACGCTCACCGGCATAACTGGTACAATTCCTTGAAAGTCTTATCTATAAAGTCCAGAACCTTCCTAAAGGCAGCATACCCAGTATCTCAGGTGTGCCTCCCAAATCTAAGTACATAGCAATGACTAGAAACCATCTTACAGAAAATAAAACTGGAGCACTGAGAGGTTAAGAAACCTGCTAAAGGACACACACCTAGAAAGTGCTACAGCCTGGAATTAGAGTCGGCTTGACACCAACGCCTGGGCTCTAACTGTTGAGCAATACTGCCTGCAGTTGCCCTCAGGTGTTCTGCTTTTATTCTGCCCAGGAGAACAAGGCAGGCACTGAGGAACTCAGAGATAGAGGAACCTAGACATGGAACCCAAAGACCTTCTCCTGGGCAGATGCTGTGAGGAACTCCAGGTGCTGGGGAAGAAAGGTCAGCTCAGCAAATGGAAATGGAAATTACCAGGCCTGGGGAAAGGGGAGAAGGACCACGCAGACCTGCAACCAGCAAAGGCACCCGTCCAAAAAAGGCAGGGAGAAGGCATGACAAGGGGCAGAGCCAACACAGAAGGGAGAGTGGGCAATAGCAGTCCCAGAGGCCTGTGGACCATGCTTTTGTTTTGTTTTTCCTTGAAGATTTTATGATATAGCTACTGTAGAAAACGCCAGGGAGGGAACAGAAAAATAGAAAAACATAACCCATAGCACCTCCGTCTGTTGAAAGCAATGGTTATGATTTTGGTAGCTTTCCTTGCAATTTTCTCTCTGTATACTCCCCCTCTGTTTCTGCCTCAGTTAGGGCTCCTGGGGATACAAGGAGCAGAGGGCCTTGGGGGCTAGTGCCAGCCAAAGGCAATGGTTACTGAAGGCTGGGAAATGCTCACTGGAAAGCAGAACACCTGCTGGTACTAAGACTGAAAGCTAAGGAGCTATTCTCTCTGTTGTTCTCTCTCCTCGGGTCCCTGTCCCTTGTCCTCTCTCCCTTCTCCCTCCTCTGTCCCTCTGTTGGTAGGCCTCCTAACCCCGCTTTCACAAGGTTCCACTTCCTCAAAACCTCCCCTTACCCACAGCCCATAGCAGCTGGGCCCTCTCAGTAGGGTTCTGGGTATAGCAGCTTCCAATGATCATCTCTAGCCCAGTTTGTCCATTGGACTTTGATATTGTTTTCTCCATTTGTCCCTCAACATTATTTCCCATAAACATCTTCTCCTGCCATGAGGAGGTCTCTGTAAATGAGTCTTAGCATTTCATCAAAGTTCACTGAGTGGAGCTGCCATTATCAACCCCATTGTTCCCTGTTCTTAGTCTCTCAGGATCCCCAGTGTGATGCTGGCAATGAGTGAGCACCGTGCACCAGCTCCTTGATCCAGGCTGCCTCATCATGGCCACCTTGCAAGATAGGCTTCCCTGTGCCCATCTTATTAGATGGGGAAACTAAGGCTTAGTAAGGGAGAGATACAATTCAAACCCAGACCTTTCAGATTCCAAAGCCTGTGCTCTTTTCACCACTCCATGCTGCTTCTGAGCTCGCAGGCCACCAAAGGGACCAGAGCCTTCTGACCACTCCATGTGGACAGAACGCTTGGTAACCAAGAAGAAACGAGACCCTTTGTTAAAGAGAATTCATTTCGGAACTACACATCTTTTTCTAATGCTAACTTGTCTTCGAATGTAATGGCTGTTGTTTTTATTTTCCAGGCTTTTAAGAAACCACTTTGCATTAACAACCCACTTGCTGATAGGTAGCAAACATTGCTGTGATCTGTGTCCTGATTTTGCTCCTGGCTATTCCCTCCCCCACCTACTCCCAGCTTGCCCATTCTTCTATTGATCCCGGTAGAAATGAGGGTGAGTCACTGTTGAAGTTTTCCAAGGAAACATGCTCACATTTTGTCCACACACCATGGCAACGGTCAGAAAAACACAGCATTGTGCCCTGCATGCCGTGAATCCAGGCAGCACAGAGGCTTGCCTGGGATGGCGTTGATTGTTGCCTCACCTGCCCATGTGTTTTCTAGCAGGGGGGCTGGATTATTCATCCTCCTTCTTCCCAGTGGGGAAATGAAGGTCTTATTACTGATCAGAAGTGAAAGCTAAGGCCCCTGCCTGCTGCCTTGATAGGTAGGAAAGAGGAAGCAGCAAATCCAACCCTAGAGTCGAGGACAGAGGCCGTGGTTACAGTTCTGACTCCCATTTGCTGTCTAGGTAGCCATGAGCAGATCGCTATACCTCTTTGAGCCTCAAACTCTCTCTCTGTCCGAATGTACGTACATCACCTGGCTGTTGAGAGAATCAGCTTTGGCAATAGCTATGAAAGTACTTCAGTTGTGAAGTAGCTATGTCACTCTTCTGAATGGAGAGGCAATGACACATAATAGAGATGGGCCACCTGACACAAATCTACTCCGTACTTGGGAATGGCATTTAGTATTATTGTTATTGGTATTAAAATTAGCCTGTTATTGAGATGGCCTGGACCAGTGATGGTAGTGGAGCCTTCTGCTTCCACTTCAGAGACTTCTGCTTCCAGCCAAGATGTAGGTACAGCTTGTGGACTTACCCTCAACAGTAACACCAAAAACAAAATATATGAAAAACAATTTTCAAGACATTGAATATTAGGTGACAAGGGATGGTGACCCCAGAGAGATGAGAAACAAGCAAAGGTGAGCACTATGACTGCCCCAGCTTATGCCCTTGAGAGACTTTCCAGCCCTGCACAGGGAGGGGGACCCAGGTTGAGCCCAGTGACTCCATGAGTCAAGGACACAGAGCTCTGAGTCCAGAAAGACCAAGCCAACCAGAGTTCACACGACAGAGCATGGGAGAGGAGAGGACTTCACAGAGACAGAACTCCAGAGATCTGAAGAATCCTCCTTGAGAATTCAGCATATTCCTGATTGGGGTAGGCATGTGAGAAAACTACCCAAAACCAGGGAAAGAATGATTTGAGAAGATGAGAGGAAACAGTGCCTGGCAGCACTCACACAGAGCTGGGAATAGAGCCTATTCCTACTAGTCAAACTGGAAACCCCCATAATTCATGGAACACTTGGTAAAGTGTCCACAAGGGTCTTGCATCAGTAACAGGAAATAATTAGCCCTAAACTAAAAGCTGCTTCGTTTCTGCCTAACAAATCTTCAGGTAAAACCCAAATGGGTCGAACTATTTCCAAGTAACTTAAATGTGTTCCAGAACAAAGCTCAAGAATATTGATAGGGATATAAAAAATTCAATACCCAGCATGTTAAAATTCATATTGTCTGGCATCCAATCAAATATTACCATGCATGCAAAGAAGCAGGAAAATGTGACCTATGATGAGAATAATTAATCAATTAAAATAACCCAGAATGAACACATATTAGAAATTGCCAACAAGGACAATAAAACATTTATAGCTAAATCTCATAAGTTCAAAGGATGGACATGAAATACATTTGTTAAAAAGCCAAGTTGAACTTCTAGAGATTAAAAACTACAACACAGTGAAACCCCATCTCTACTAAAAATACAAAAACTAGCCGGGCGAGGTGGCGGGCGCCTGTAGTCCCAGCTACTCGGGAGGCTGAGGCAGGAGAATGGCGTAAACCCAGGAGGCGGAGCTTGCAGTGAGCTGAGATCTGGCCACTGCACTCCAGTCCGGGTGACAGAGCAAGACTCCACCTCAAAAAAAAAAAAAACTACAATGTCTTTGATTTTAAAAATACACTGGATAAGATTAACAGCAAATTAAACATTGCAGAAGAAAAGATTAGTTAACTTGAGGAAACGGAAATGAAATAGAAAAAGAAGAATTTTTAAAATGAAGAATGCAGCAATGAGATAACTTCCAATGGTCTAACATACTGGTATTTAGAGTCTTTCAAGAAGTATGGGGCAGATGGGAGGGCAGAAACAAAAATTTTATAAACTGATGGCCAAATCCTTTCCAAATTTGATGAAAATTATAAATCCACATAAAAAAGCTCAAAGAACCCCAAGCACAAGAAACATGAAGAAAATTACAGCAAAGCCATACCAAAATTGCTCAAAGCCAGTGATAAAGAAAATGTTAAAAGCATCCAGAGAAAAATAACTCATTACCTACAGAGGAATAAAGATAAGGATGACAGTAGATATCTCACCAGAAACAATGCAAGGGAGAAGACAGTGGAGCAACATCTGTCAAGTACTGGAAGAAAAAAAAGTTGTCAATCTAGAAATCTGTATCTAGTAAAAATATCTCCAAAAATTAAACAAAATAAGTCTTCTCAGACATATAGAAGCAGAAGAACCAGCGGATCCTTACTCCAACATATCTATCACCCACAGATTTGTACTCCAAGAGATTTTTCTTCAAGGAAAAGGAAAATGACATCAGATGGAAATATGGGTTCACACAAAAGGAATGAAGAGTACCAGAAATTGTATTAATTGTGGTTTTTGCCATTAAAAGTAATGGCAAAAGGCTGGGTGTGGTGGCTCATGCTGTAATCTCAGCACTTCGGGAGGCCAAGGTGGGTAGATCACAAGGTCAAGAGATCGAGACCATCCTGGCCAATATGGTGAAACCCCATCTCTACTAAAAGTGTAAAAATTAGCTGGGCATGGTGGTGCGCACTTGTAGTCCCAGCTACTTGCAAGGCTGAGGCAGGAGAATCACTTGAACCTGGGAGGCAGAGGTTGCAGTGAGCCGAGATAGCGCCACTGCACTCCAGCCTGGGTGACAGAGCAAAGACTCTGTCTCCAAAAAAAAAAAAAAAAGTAATGACAAAAACTGTGGTTACTTTTGCACCAACCTATAACTACAATGGTAAATATATTGTCCTTGTTGTTTACGTTTACTTAAAAGATAGTTGAATGCTTAAATAATAACAACATATTATGAACTTTATAATGTATATGTAAGTAAAATAAATGACAGCAATATCACAAAGGACGAGATGGGAAAAATGGGAGAATATCATTGGAAAATTCTTCTACTCTACCTGAAGCGCTGTACTTGAAGGTAGACTATCATGAGTTAAAGATTTGTACTATAAACTCTGCAACAACCACTAAAATAGCAAACTGAAAAATTTTAGCTTATAATCCAACAAAAAGTATAAATGAAATCACAAAAATGTCCAATTTTAGTCCAAAAATATTTTGTCTTCATTTACTCCAGTTGGAGGCAGAAAATGAGGGAAGGGAAAAAAGAGAACAAATGGGACTAGTAGAATACATATAACAAAATAATAGGCTTAAATCTAACATATCAATAATCACATTTAATGCAAATAGTTTAAGCACAACAATTTAAGGAATTGCCAAACTGGATTTAAAAAAAAGAAAGTTTCAACTATATGCTGGTTACTCAGAAAAAAAATGTATTTTAAATATAAAGATACAAATAGTTTTTTTTAAAGGATGGAAACATATATACCATACTTACACTGATCAAAAAAAAAAAGTTGAAATGGCTATGCTAATATCAGACTAAGTATGCTTCAGAACAAATAATATCACCAGGGATAAAGAAGGTCATTCCAAGAGGACAGAGCATCCGTAAATATTTATGCACCTAATAGCAGAGTTTCAAAATACAGAAAGCAAAAACTGATAGAACTGCAAAAGAAAAAAAAATCAACAAATCCACAATTACGGCCGGAGACTTCAAAACCCCTCTCTCAATAATTGATAGGACAAGTAGAGAGAAAACCAGCAAGGATATAGAAGATTTGAACAACACTCTCAACCAAGTTGACCCAATGACCATTTATACAGCACTCCATAGAACAATAGCAAAACACACATTCTTTACAAGTACACACAGAAGGCTTACCAAGATAGACCATATTTTGGTCCATAAAACAAGCCTCAATCCATTTAAAAGGATTCAAGTCATAGAAAGTATGTCCTGTGATCACAATGAAATTAAATTAGAACAATAACAGAAAGATAGCTGGAAAATCTCCAAATATTCAGAAGCAAAATAACACACTTCTAAATAATCCATGGGTGAAAGAAGAACTCAAAAGTGAAATTAAAAAGAATTTTGAAGTGGTTACAATGAAAACCTATCATATAAAAATTTATGGGATGCCACTAGCACAGTATCAAGAGGTAAATTTATAGAATTAAATACCAATATTAGGAAAAGAAGCAAAGTCTTAAATCAATGACCTCAGCTTCTGCATTAAAAAACTAAAAGAAAAGAAGAGCAAATTGAGCCAACACTAAGCATGGCAAGGAAAATGATGATTCCAGCAGAAATCAATGAAATAGAAAAACAATCGAGAAAAACAAGGAGGCCAAAAGATTTTTTTGATATTAATAAAATCGATAAACCTCCGACCAGAATGATGAGAAAAAGAAAAAGCACAAGTTGCTTCCCTTATTAAAAGTGAGGGAGGCAACACAGCACAGACTCCATGTGTACAAAGGCTGATATAAGAAAATTATAAATAACTGTATGCCAATGTATTTACCACTTTAGGGCTTGGCACTGAGTCGCAACTGCTTAAATCCACAATCACTTATTTTGGGTTTGTTTTGTTTTGTTTTGAGACGGAGTTTTGCTCTTGTTGCCCAGGCTGGAATGCAATGGCACAGTCTCGGCTTTCTCACCACAACCTCCGCCTCCCAGGTTCAAGTGATTCTCCTGCCTCAGCCTCCCGGGTAGCTGAGATTACAGGCATGTGCCACCATGCCCAGTTAAGTTTGTATTTTTAGTAGAGACGGGGTCTCTCCATGCTGGTCAGGCTAGTCTCAAACTCCTGACCTTGGGCACAATCACTTATTTTCTATTGCCTCTGGGTGTTGCCTCCACAGTGACCAACCATCCTGGCTTGCTCATGACTGAGGGTCTTTGGGGAAGTGAGACTTTCAATTCTAAAACTGAAATTATTGGTCAACATAGGCCTGCATCCCTCTGATAATTCCACCCCCCACCCCCCAGTCCAGTCACCCAGAAGCCCACAGAGGGACCTCACTTACCAGGTTTGCCCTGGCCCTTACACTCTCTGGGTTGTCTGAGTGGGCAAGCATCCTCTCAGTACTGGCTCCCCCAGGTCAGAGACAAGGTCTTGCACAGAGCCCTCTCTCTCCAGGGCCCCATGCAGCAAATACACCTAGTTAATCCTCCCCTTGCTTTGGGCCCAGGCTGCTCTGCAGAGGTTGTGGACTAATCAGAAAAGGTTGCTTGATGATGCACTAAAGAAGTCATTCCCAACAGCCAAGGCAAAGTGGCTTCGAAGGAACAATTAACCTCGTCCTGGCCCACCTCCATCCTCTCATTAACCGTGAGGATACACTTCTCTTCTTTTTTAACTTTGTAAAGTTTCTGCTTCTCTCTGCCCTGATGGGAGTTCAGGTATATTTCAGGCAATTGAGACATTCTGGAAAGTCAGACTTTACAGGCATCCCTAAACCTGCTTCACCCTCACTTAGACACCCTTGGTGGCTCCCTACTGAAGTGGTTAAACTGCACTCTAAAGAATAAAGTGTGGTTTCTTGAAGCCAAAGTTCAAGGCCCCCTGTGACCCAGTTTCATACTTGATGTGATGCTCTGTCAAAAAGAGCTACTCAGCGTGCCCTGCAGGTTCCTGTCTCTGAACCTTGCCTGCCCTTTTCGCTCTCTCAGAATTCCATCTCCTCTAGCTCCTCACATACAAATCCAACACTTTCTTCCATGCTACCATCTCCTCTAGCTACTCATATACAAATCCAACACTTCCTTCCATGCCACCTCCTCCAGGAAGCCTTCTCAGATGCCCACAGAGGTCTTTTCCTCTGAACCAACTTTGTCTGTGGCCCTTGGTACACGAGTTATTCATCCACAGATGTCTCTTGACTCCTGGATTCCAATCCTTCTTTGAAAGCAGAATCTCCATCTTTCAACCCTTGCCTAGGCTTAGCCATTCCATGAGTTGGCCCTATTCTTTATCTGCAAGAACTCAATTTCAGCCATTATAATTGTCTTGTCAGTGCCCCCAGAGAGCCATGCTCACCAAAGATTCTGGTCTTTTGCCTGTGATGTTCCCCCTGCCAGTGATGCCCTTCCTTCAGGCCTGCTTGGTAACTCATTCATCATTTTACAACCCTAGGTTTACCTCCTAGACTCCCCAGGCTCCTGCCTGTTGCCAAGAGGGCACTTTCTGCCGTGTAATCACCCAACTTTTTGTATCTCTGTCCCCTGACTATGCTGGGGCACCTTGAGGGCATCTTTCATTTTCCTCACCTTTATATCCCCAGAGTCCAACAGAGGACCTGGTCCCAGGAAGCATTTAGGAAATGTTTGTTGAATAAATTATTTTGCTTCAAAGCTCTAATCCATGGTTTCCAGGTATAGTAGGTGGCTTACCTCCAAATGCCTGCCCTGATTTACTTTATCCTGAACCAACAGTGGATTAACATGGTTGTGTGGCCTTGGTAAAGTTGATTTTCCTCTGTAGGTCTTCAAACTGTCCATCTGTAAAGTGAAGGCATTGGGTCTGATGGAAAGGGAGGGCCCTGCCAAGTTTCCCCTTTCCTGGTCCTGGTTCCATGACACTGAATTTTTAGCCAAAAATCTTCAATATGTGTGTGTCTTGTCTCTTTAAATGGCCCATGAGGACATCCTTTACCCTCCGGCCTAATCCTAGCACCAGGCTGGGTGGGCCTCCAAAGCTCTACTAAACATCTGCTGAATAAATATTAGATGGGTCATGGGGTCCAGGACCTCGCCAACTGCTAGCAGGGTGTGAATCCACACACCATGCACACCAGAGTTTGTGTTCATTATCAGAGACAGCCATTCTTCTCTCAGGTACTACAGTTTTTAAAAGTCTTTACCCGGACATGTTCCAAGTTGTTCTCTCCAGCCCTCAGGGCTCACTACCAAGTCCCCAATTCTGGAAGTTCTTTACTGCCCCTAAGCAATGAAGCCATTGCCTTCCCCCAAATAAAAAGACATCAGCTCCCACAGGGAAAGGACTCACAGGAGACGGGTTCACACTCCCCAAGAGGAAATCCTGATAGGAAATGTGGCCCAGGTGTCCTGCCATGGTGGGAAGCACATGGTCAAAGAGAGCCTTTCTATTGTAGGTTGAAAGGGGCTTGATGTGTGGCCTTCACATCCCACTGGCCTGAGACAGAAGCCCAGCCCTGTCTTTATCACTGAGGGAACTCGTACAAGGGCCTTCACTTTTCGGGCCTCATCCATCAAAGTGGAATGAAAATTATTCCAATTACAAAGGGCTCCTATGAAGGATAAATGGAATAAAAACTTTAAAAATTGGATATATAGTTTTTCATTTTACTCCACTTTTTATTTTGTCAATTATATAGCCTGATTTTTCTCCAATTTCCTGTTTTCTCCCTCAGTTTGTTATGTCTCATGAGGCTAATGTTAATGACACATTCCCTTACCTCTACTTCTTGCACATGGTAGACACTTAATAAATACACACTGGATGAGTGAGTGGAAGTTGAGAATGGAAGTTGCCTCCCCTATCCTCCTCCAGATATTATTTGACTAGTAAGAATTCAATCATTTGGGAGGCCAACGCAGGAGGATGGCTTCAGGCCAGGAGTTTGAGGCCAGCCCGGGTGACATAGCAAGACCCCCAATTCTACAACATAATAAAAAATAAAAATTAGCCAGATGTGGTGGTATGCACCTATAGTCCTAGCTATTTGAGAGGCTGAGGTGGGAGAATTACTTGGGCTCAGGAGTCCAAGGACAGCCTGGGCATCATAGTGAGACCCCAATTCTCAAAAAAAAAAAAAAAATAGCTGAGAGTGGTGACATGTACCTGTAGTTCCAGCTACTCAGGTGCTGAGATGAGAGAATCACTTGTGCCCAAGAGTTCAGGCTGCAGTGAGCTACGACTGCACCACTGTACTCCAGCCTGGGTGACAGACCAAGACTTTGTCTCAAAAAATATGTACGGTCAATCATTTTCAATAAATACAGAGCCCCTATTATGTGCCATTAACTTCGGTAAATTAAACACACTCTCAGAAAAAAAAAAAACCTGCCTATTAAGTGTGATATGTCCCCATTTTCCAGCTGAGGAAACTGACAATAAGAGAACTTAATGACCTGCCCCAAGCCACAAACCTTCTAAGTGACCAGGCTCTAATTCAAGCCCAAGCCTCTCTGTAACTCTATGTTCTTAATCATTCCCCACAGTACTGTGCAAAGGACATATCATCTTTCCATTTCAGAAGCTCTGCATGTGCATGACTGTAAACTTGGAAAACACAGGAAAATAGAAAGAATAAGATGTGGACCACCAAAAGACATCCTGAATTTAATACTTCAAAATCGTTTTTCAGTTATCTTTTTCTGCATATAGTTTTGTGGGTTTGGTTTTTGGGTTTTGGTTTTTTTAGAGCCATAACCATACAGTATAAGCAGATGCTCCTCTCCACTCAACATTATGTTGGAAATGTCATTTCCTTGATATAACATACTCTCCGTATCCATCATTTTAACAATTGCATAATATTTCTATCAAACAGACATATAATTTACTTATCATCCCTCTATTGTTGAACATTTGAATTGCTTTATCTGTTTTTGTTATTATAAATAATATTCTGCTGAACATCTTTGTGCATAGAGGTTTGAGATTATTTTCTTAGGCTAACTTTAATTCTTTCTTTAGGCTAGTTTCTGGAAGGGTGAGATGACTAAATCGGGGTGATGAGCATTTGCAAGGCTCTTGAAAAAAATAGTGCCAAATGTATTTTCCCAAAGATTTTCATGTAAAAAACAGAAGAGAGAGTAGGGACCGAAAGGAAGATAGATGGTTACCGGAGAGCTGACAGCCACAGACAAGATAAACCAGGGCCTGCCAGCAGTAGAATTGTATTACGAGCTGAGTTCCGTCAAAGTGAAGTGATAAGAAGCAAAAAAGATGTTTGGTGTTTTTTGTTGTTGTTTTGTTTCTTTTTTTGTTTATCTGTTTTTGTTTTGTTTTGTTTTTTTACTTCCCAGAAGGGAGAAAAAACAGTGGTAGAAAATTGCATGTAGATGAATGAAGTAAAGGTATTTTCAATCACTCTAAGAGTTGGCTTGCTAAAAAATAACAATCCATGGAAATCTGCTCTGACCAAACAAATCTACCTTCCCTTTCCAGTCTGCCTCGCCTCTGAGCATTGACAAAGGAGGCCCAAGTTCCAACTTCAGGTCTGTCATTGAACAGCTGTGCCTCAGTTTACCAGCTTGCCTTACCTACCTCCCAGGGGTTATTATCAGGATAAATAAGCTTGTGTATATGAAAATACTTTGTAAAAGTTCAATCACTTCTATTATTTCCTGGTCAAAATTAATTTCCTCATTAATTACCATTCCATGGTATAGGGACTTTTATGGCTATACAGGGGGCATCTGGCATACATAGCTTTTTTTTTTTAATATGTAGTTCCCTGAAAATAGACTTACATCAATGTATTAAAAAGATGTCTGCTTAACTTTCACTGGGAAACTCGAATTTGTAAAGTGAGGCACACCCAACTTCATTCTGAATCTGTGCAGGTTCAGCCTCAGTCCTCTGTGCCCTTCCAAATGTCCCACCTCTAATGCCAGTAGAAGTGTGCTGACTCTGATGGCCTCTGGAGTTGGGCTGGCCTATGACTATATGACTGGGCTATGTGACTGGGTTATTTAACCACTGAGGATCTCAGCCATAGCTCCTCCGCAGAACTTCCTACCCTGGAGGTCAGCCCTGGAGGCAAAGCCTCAACCAGAACCATTCCATGGGGTTCAACTGAGAACCACTGGGCTTCTGCTTAGAAATGTTATTTTCTCCATTCTCTGGACGGTTGTTCCAGAAAGGGCAGTTCCTCTGCCCAGAAAAACCTTGGAAGACTCTGGGGTTTGTCAGTCAGTCATCACAACAAAGCCAGCCTTGCTAAGATGTTATCCAGCATCTTAAAACTCTTCCATTGGCTTCCAGCCATCATGTTCATGTCCACCTCCCTGGACAGTTAGGAAAAAGACAAGCACATAGAGGTAGAAGAGACCTAAAGATCATCAAGTCCTTCCCCTTGACTCATAGTTCAGGTATGGTGGTTCAGAGGGAGTGATTTCACACTGTTCCTTACCACATTAATATTTGAATTATAGAATGAAGTTTTCCTAAGCTAGTTGTACTCCAACTTCAGTGTGTGTTAGAGGCAGCCAGGAAGCAGGTTAAATGCATTCCTGGACCTCACCCCACACCAACTGCATGGGACTCTCTCAAGGTGAGGCCCTGGAATTTGCATTTCTAACAAGCCTCCCCGTAATGCAGATCCTCTTGCCATTCAGTGCCCAGAGCCCTAATTTTATAGCAGACAGCCCTCATTTAGCTCGTCTCTGCTGCGGCTTCCACTCCCTTCCCACCTCCTTAAACACACACACACTCACATACACACACACACATACATACACACACCATTCACACTGGGCCTGTTGATGCTATAGAAGTAAATAAACAGGCACGTTCAAAATCTAGAGAGACCAAAGTACAATGTGGCCTGGGCCTCTCAACAGATGGTGGGTAGCTCTGGGAGATAATGCAAGTGACAGCATCTGTGAGCCCCTCTCTGGCTTCAGAAGGAAACCCTGCGTGACTGGAGAAGAGCTGAAAACGTGCTCAGCTCCTTCTGATGACAGCAGCTCACCTGCTTGAAGACACCAGTTCAATGGGGTATTACATTCCTACATAATTTAATAGCCTATTCTGCTCATTAATTTCTTTCCAAGAGCAATCCCAGATGGGAACTGTATTGATTCCTGGCGAGTCATTCATTCTTTGGCCAGTAAACTTTATAGAGCATCGTAGGCCACCAGCCCTGAACACCCAGCACATGACAAAGGGGATGTCAGGCTCTCTAACATCAGGGAATAAGGAGCTTGGAGAAGGTTCACAGAGAGCCCCAGCATGGCTCAACCTGTGCCCATTCCCTAAAGAAGGCTGAATCCTCTTGGGTCAGGGACGGGGGTGGCTGGGAAGTGGTTATCTTTCCCCCACCCCAAACTGTCAGGAGTTATGATCAGGCAAACAGCATCAAGCATGTCCATTTTTAACTTGGACACTATCACTTCAATTCGTTTCTAAGTTCTATTGTTAATTTCTGCCTGGATTTTCCAATACAGAGTGAATTTCATACACACACACTCAGCTGTGTGTCTTTGGGTGTGTTGGTGTGTCCACCTGTGGCTACAGCAAAATCTCAGTGGAATGGGCTGGTTGGGTCTTTGAATGAGGAATCCAGAGATAACCCAGAAAACTGAAGCCTAGCCCCACCTCTGTAGCCAACTGCATGACCAGAGGCAAATCACTTGGCCTTTCTGGACCTCAGTTTTCCCATCTGTCAAATAGGTTGGACTAGATGAATGATTCTCAACCTAGCTCCAGCAGGATAATCCTCTAGGGAGTTTTTGAAAAATACTAATACTTGGAGCCCATGCCAGAACAACTGAATTCTAATCTTAGGACTGAGTCCAGGGCTTCTGTGATTTATAAAAGTATTCCCAGGTGATTCTGATGCAGAGTGCGGTTGAGAACCACTGCCCTGGGTGATCCAGCTCTGCTATTCAATTAATTCCACCATTTATCACGGAGGAGACAAGACCGAGAGAACATGGCGCAGTTGCTTTTCTTATGATTCCCGTGAAGAGAGGCCAAGGGCAGAAAGGCTCAAACGGTGCCATCTGGGATTCAATTTAACTTACGAATTTCCTGAATAAAAAAGAAAGGATGTCCTGAATATAAAAATCAGACGCCAAGCCCTGGACTTGAGGTTTCTTAGTAGAAATACACTGCCAAAGAAAGATTGCTTAAGCCCTGGAGTTTGAGCTTACAGTGAGCTGTGATCATGCCACCGCACTCCAGCCTGACTGACAGAGCAGGACAAGTCAGGAAAGCTTCCAGGAAGAGGCAAGGCGTGAGAGCCTCATCTGAAAATTCAGCCATGACACAGGAATGTGAAACAGATGGGGAGCAGGAAGTTCTCAGAAGGCTGACTGACCCCAGAGGCCCTTGGTAACCAGAAGTGACAGTTGAGGAACGAGGAGTCTTGGAGCAGGAGAGGAAAAGGTGGCAACTGAGCTAAGAGGTGAAGGGCTTCCCTGGAGTCCGAGTGAGTTGGGTAGCCAGCTCTGAGTCGGGGACACCTAAGGAATCCCTGTACATGCAGCCATCAGGGCAAATCGGACATACCCTAGGCCAGGCATTTGGCAAGGAGGGGTTGCCTGAGTCATAACAACCATGAATTCTCGATGTTTTGAGCTTGTGAAACCTATGAATGTAACTCCATTAGATACAACAGACTGTCCTGCATTGTATTCCCGGAGTGCTGGGAAAGGGGTAAGCCACCCCAACGTCACCCCTGGGAACTGCATATAGGAGAGCTGTGACCCAGGAGCTGACATGGGCTGAGTGGAGGGGAGGGAACTGACCCAAGGCCACGTGGCCAATGGTGATGGAAGCTCCTTGAACCTGCTAATGGCGTGGCATGAAACGTGTTGAGAATTCCTCCTGCCCACCCTACATCACGCCCTGAAATAAAAGCAACGATGTAACAAGTTGCAAGCCTGCAAAAGACTTTTCTTCCCAGGCTGTGGTGTAATTGATCATGCCCATTTCTCATGAAGGTCAATAAAAGAGGACATCTTACCCTAGTTTTTATATCTGAGTGATGGTTTATGAGCCAAGTGACTGAAGTCTAAATAACGAAGCCGTGTTTACTTGATAAATGAAGTGCTGGAACGCCCAAGACACCACATTTGCTAAACCTGCACCATAAGCTTTTCTGTAATGATAAATTCTCTCTGGTGTCAGGCAAAGCTGAGAGCCACATGCGCCCCCAAGGACAGTCTTCTGAAGAATTGTGGCTCGCACACAGGAAAAACTCTGAGTATTGATTTCCCTCACATGACTGCACTATGTTAGTGGTAAAATCATAGAGTCCTGGGATGCTGAAACTGGAAAAGCCCTTAGAGGCCATCAAGGACTATCCCTTGCTAAGCAAGCTCCCAATTTTATTTATGAGGAAACTGAGGCCCAGGGAGGGAAAGTTACTTTGGTAACTGGTTTGGCAATGACAGAGTCCAGAAGTTTAGTCATTTGGGCCCCAGATTTGGGCCAGCCCTGGGGAACAGTAATCAGTCACCTACTACCTCTCCAAAAAGCTTAAAGGCTGGCAGGAGGTGGGCATGTCAGGCAATAAATACAATGTGGTGTTGCAAGTGTGGGGATAAAACTCAGGCTGAACACCAAGATCCAAAAGCAGAGGGAATGGGTGCAGAAGGTATCTTGGCAGAGGGGCACAAACTGAGCCTAGAAAGCTGGGTGGATGGTTGCAGACTGACAAGCAGAAAGAACAATCCCAGCAGGGATACAGGAGAGCAAAGGTAGGTGTGGCATTATGGTGAAAGGGAAGAAGATGACACATTTATTCTGGATTATGTTTGAAGTGTTAGATGGCTAAGTATTAAAAGCATCCAAATTAAATCCTTAGCAATCAGAAACGCTTGCTTCACTAGATTTTGCTAACTGCCAATCATGTTGAACTGAATTAATATGTCCCTTCTTCTGAAACTATTAAGGTAAATAACTAACAATAAAGCTTCCTTTTATAAAGGCAAAAAAAAGAAGAAGAGTAAAGGCAGAGCATCTACAAGAGCCTGATGGTTGGTTTGCGGGAAGATGAGACTGAAGGTAGGAAGGCCCATCAGAGAGGGTCTTCTGAAGAAAAGGATTTTGGATTTTACCAGGGAGGATGATGATATTTGAGTCTCTATTTTGATAAGATCGGGTGGGGGTCAGATTGGAGTAGGGTATATGGGAGACAGAGGCCAGTTAAGAAACTCTTGCAATAGTCCTGGAGAGAAATGATGAGCCTCAACTTAGAGAAGAAGGGATGCTTGCATTGACTTGGGAAAATGGAATCTGTAGGTCCTTCTCACACCTCCAGTGGAGGCTAAGGGAGAAGCAAAAGGGGCCAAGGTCCTTTTTAAAAGAGACCGTGTTCTTCCCTCCATCCCCTAACAAGAATAATTTGTCAAGTCTAAAAATTAAGAATCCATGTAATTAGTGTTCTTCAAGTTATAAGCTACATTTCCATACAACAGATCTCAGAGGTGAATTGCAATGTGCTATCTAGTTAATAGAAGCCATCCTACTAACTCAGAACAGCCTGCTGCCTGGGATTTTCTTGCGTTGGATAATTTGAGTTCTGTTATTATTTTTTTTTTTTTGAGATGGAGTCTCGCTCTGTCGCCCGGGCTGGAGTGCAGTGGCCGGTTCTCAGCTCACTGCAAGCTCCGCCTCCCAGGTTTATGCCATTCTCTGAGTTCTGTTAAATAAAGTATTGTTTACTAAGAAAACTAATTTAAAAACTTGCCTGTATTAGGCAGGGGAGGCTAACTGTTGCAACAACCCTTAAATCTGAGTGGTTTTAACACTAACAGAATAAGAATGTGTTTCTCACTCGTGTTGCAATCCAGTGCAGTTGGCATTGGGGCTGTTCTCCATGCTGCCATTCAGGGACCCAGCCTTCTCTCAACTGGTGTCTCTCCTCCTCTAGGTTTTCAGGCTCATCTCTCTTTAGCTATCAACTGGTGAAAGAGAGAGCACATCTATTCAACTGCCTCAGTCAAGAGATCCCACATCACTTCTACTATACCACATCTCAATGGTGAGAACTAGTCACGTGACCCTCCTAGATGCAAGGGGAGCTGGGAAAAGCAGTCAGCCCAGGAAGAAGGTGAGAACTCCAGTACTGGAGTATTGCCCTAGTTCATCTGTGCAGTGAACTCACAAGTTAGCACGTGGCATTTTCTTAATGAAGATGCTCTGGATGCCCACTAGAGCTCAGTGGGCAGGATTTGTCTAGCCACACCCGACCCAAAGACCCCAAACAAGCAGGGACCTCATACCCTGGAGGTCACTGGGTAGAGGCTGTGTCCATCATCCTGTCTTCTGCCCTATCCAACCTGAAGAGAGAGTTTTGCCCTCCACCTGCCACGTTCCTCAATGCCAGGAGCTTCCTGTTCTCCACATGCTCCTCCTAATAGATGGCTCTTCCCTCTCGAATCCACAGGAGACAGAGGCTCTAAGGCAGTTGTCAAGAATTACCGCAGCCCAAAGAAAGGACTAGGAGAATGAGAGCGATTCATCAAGAAGACTTATAAGCCTATTGGGCAACTCATGATCAAAGCTGTTTAGCTACCCAAAGGGATAGCAGGATAAATTACAGCCAGAAGAATTAACAATTACAACCTTGGCATCTTGCACTGTGAAGGCTCATTCCAGTCACCTGTCACCAAGCTTTTAAAATTTAGGGGGAAGCATTTGGGGGTGCCTGACTCTGTGTGTTTATATCTTGTTTTCAACAACTGAAGGATGGGTTTCTGAGAAAGAGAGTGAGATAGGTATTTATAAATGAAATCTTTTCCTTGGGTTCCTCTTTTCAGACCCATTTTTTCTGCAGTCCCATTTGATTTCTAGCAGTCAGTGGCTCCTAGCACTGGCTTCCATAATATGGACTTTGCTCTTTTTCTCTTCCCGCTACCATCACCATCAAGTAGCTAATGATTCGTAAACAGGCATGACAGCACGCACATGTAGCTGCCACATAAAGGGCTCTAGATAAACCCTTTGTGAAAATCATGGATCCTTGAATAATTGAAATAATGTCTGCCCTGACCCAAGGTTGGGTGAATTTTACAGACTAGATTTTCTTAAGGCAGACAATTTTTTCTGTCCTCTTTTGCCAATGAGGGTCTCTGCTATATTGACCACCTGCTATATGTCATATAGGCAGTGTGCTAGATTCTGTTCTTATGTCTCATAAAACCCCTCCGATGAATAATGGTATTCCTATTTCACAGAGAGGTAACTGATACTTAAAGAGGTTCACTAACTTGCCCAAGGTCACCAAGCTAGCAGGTGGCAAGGATGAATTTCAAGCTTAGAAAGTCTGACTCCAACCTCAACCCAGTCCCCAAATGAGGTGCCTGCCTACAGGAGTCTCAGGAAGACGCCAGGGAGTAAATCAGCTTATTAATATTTTGTAAAGCTTCTAGGAGATGACAAAACTTGGATTCACAGGGCTGTGAATGGTGTGATAGTCAATTCAGGGGTCTAGCTTGCAGTGTATGGGATCATCTTCTTCCTCACACAGTAACCCAGAAAGAGAGCTGGGCAGGGCACAGGATGGGGAGATAGCTGGTTCAGTGTGCAGTAGGACCAGGATTCAAAAGACTTGGGTTCTCATTCAAACTGTGCCTCTGACCTGCTAAATTATCTCTAGAAAATCACTTTGCCTTTGCAAGTCTGTCTTCAATCTGTAAAATGGTGATGATATGCCTGTCCTCCATTGAAAGGGAAAGAGACCCTCAGCAGAGCATTCTGAGACATACAGAAATCTCTCAATGGGTCTCTGAAAAGAAGGTCTACCCCGGGGCAATGGGCATCACCTGGTATTAGACAAGGAGAGATACCTTGGTACGGGGACTGTAGGATAGTGGTGCAGGGCTTCAACATTAGACTGTTGAAATCTAAATCCTGACTCCATGACTAGCCAACAGTAAGACCATGGGCAAGTTTCTTCATGTCTCCATCTTAATTTCTTCATCTGCATAGCAGGTAACAACAGTACCTACCTCATACCTAATCTATGCAAAGCACCAGGACCAGAGGGTGTCAGTCCAACCTTCCCTGCACCCTTACCCTCCCACACTTTCTCATGGTGTTTCCATATGCCAGTCTCCCCACCACCAAGCAGGAGGACCAAGGGCCATGGAACAATCTCAAGGAGCCAGACTTGAATGAGGGTTATTTGTTCCTCTTTGAAAAGCGAGCACCCAGGATTTCCTCATGGTCTAACAGCATGCATCTGCTCATCTATGATATTACAGATTTGCAGGGGATGTTTCACTTCAAAGACCACTTCATCAGAGCAGCAGGAAAGACATCTGAGCATTTTGTAGTTAAAGTCAATATTGCTTACAATTTCTTCCAATGCTCTTTCCAACATCCCTTAGTTAGGGAAGAGGGAAGTGGGGTAGGCAACCCAACATTTTTGAGCACAGACTATATGGCAGACCCTATACATGCAATAAAGACACTGAGGCCTATAGAGGGGATGTCACAGGCCATGGTCATCCAGAGCCAGGATTTGACTCTGGCTGATCCCAATCCAGACCGTGGTCTCTTGAGCATACAAGAGAAGGGATGCCGCCAATACATTTTGTCAACCAAACTTGCCTTCTCTTACTATGACTCCAGCATAGAGGTGTGTTTTCAGAGGCGGGTGGGAGCTGAGGAATGGCCTCTCAGTTTAGTTCTATGATCTGGAAAATTTTCCCAGCGGCCACGTTCAGGTATAAAGAAAACCTCAGCAGAAGGCTCAGCAGGTTACATCATCTCAGTTGAAGCTCCTGAGGTTGGGCTTCAGGTCTTCCGTTGAGGTCTTCCTCAGGGTGAGCAGGCTTACCCGACACCATTTTCTTTCCTAACATTCCCATCTGGTTCAAAAAGCCTTGCCCTGATCCTTGGAACCACTAGGGGGCAACAGTGAGCAGGAGACAGATTGCTCAATGTCACAAAAGAGCACAGGCATGAGGAGTCTCTTTCCCCTTCATCCCTTCCCTGTCCCACCCATTTTGCCATAATTCCCAAATGGTGAACGGCATGAGAGATTTCTCTTGGTGTAGTCCTGGGGAAGAGGAAGACATTTTGGAGTGCCTGTTTTATGCGAAATGCTGCAGTGGATGCCTCAGTCAATATGTTAATCTCATTTAACATTCTCTGTAACCCTATAAAGTAAAGCTAAGTATTCCCATTGTACAGATGAGGAAACTGAGACTCAACAACATTTTTAAAACTTACCCATGGTACACAGGCAATAATAACAGCAGCTGCCACTGACTGAGCACCAGCTGTGTTCCAGGCACTGTACTGAGCCGTTTGTAATCATGAGTCCATTTGCTGTATCTCATCAAATCTAAGGCAACAACTACAACTGTAAGGGCCAATATTATTTTAAGTGACAGTAGGAAAGAAAAACACTGCTAATTAAACTAAACACGATGCTAAGAGGCCATTAGTAGTAAGGGGTTATAGACATGTTAGGATACAGAAAAATATGCATCTTAAAACGATGAAACATAGAAATTCTCAAACAGTGAGATACATGCTGTTATTCCCAGTTTATAGACAGGGAAACTGGGCCAATAAATGAGACAGCCAGCCCCAAACCTAGGTCTACCTGAGGCACACAGCCTAGTCTTTTAACCACACCATGCTACTCCCAAGTATTGACAAAGAACCCACTGTGTTGCATTGTGCCAACACTCTCCTAGGACATTCCATTCAGTCTGAACAGCAAATCTGTGAGGCGGTACTGCTGTCCCCCTTCTACAGACGAAAGAGCAGCTGAGAATTAGAATCCAGACCTGCCCAATACCAAAGTCCACGCTCTTTTCACAACGTTGCATGGTACACCACCTGCCCCTTCCTGCCTCTATGATCCTCAAATGATCTCATCTGGAAACCCACATGGCATCCTGTGTGGACACTGATGTCACTGGGTTGAGCCCCTGCTGGAAAGATGAGAGTGCATGTCCTTCTTGGGGTCCAGCCAGGAGGGCAGAGAAACCTGGAAGAAAATAATATCTAGGACCAGACCCTCTCTATCAGGTGAAATTGACAGAGAATTCGCTCTCTGCAGCCACACCGCACAGTCGAGGCAGACAGGCAGACCCCTGTACCAGGGACAAAGATCCAAACCCAACCTAGAACTCTAGGCCCTGGGATGGGCCCACAGGACCCAGGGATAACTCTCATCCAGAGGGTGCTGGGGAAACTAGTCAGGTTTTTAAGACTCAGGGCTCTAGACCTGGAGCAGATTTCAAGGACTAGACTGCACCACCACCAGTGTAATCTGTAGCAGGTGACATGGTCTCTCCTGACTGAAGTTCCTTTTCTGGAAAATGAGAGTAATAACCATAACATGCATTAGGACATACAAGGCCCATCCAGAAATTGAGTCCCTTACCTGGATTTTACTATCAAAATTCTTCCTAGCTGTAGGTTGGTCCTGAGAGATACATTCAAGCGTGAGCTCACTGGCCATCCCCAGTTTCCTAAGGCATGATCTTCAGGGACAAGAGGCCCTAGTGAGCAGTGATTAAGAAGCTATGGGGCTTTACTTGTTCACAAACTGAAGTGTGCCTGTCCATGAGAGAGATGAGAGATTCTGTCTTAGTCAGCTCAGGGTGCCATAGCAAAATGCCACATATTGAGTGCCTTAAACAACAGACACTTATCTTGTCTTATTTCTGGAGACTGAAAGTCTGAGATCAGGGTGTCAGAGTTGGTTTCTGGTGAGGACTCTCTTCCAGGCTTGCAAACAGCCACCTTCTTGCTGTGTCCTCACATGGCCTTTCCTCAGTGCTCACGTAGACAGAGAAAGAGCTCTGCTGTCTCTTCCTCTTCAACAGACATCAGGGACTACAACCTTATCATCTCGCTTAACCTTAATTATCTCCTTAAAGCATCTGTCTCCAAAAATTGTCACACTGGGGGTTAGGGCTTCAATATATGAATTTTGGGGAGAGGAGACAGACAATTCAGTCCATCACAGATACAAATGACTTTGAACCTCTGAGGTAGGTGGTGTATTTATCTTTCCATCACAGTCCTTCCTAATGGTCAAAGCATTCAAGATTACATCTGTGAAGGGCAGCATCTGCTCAATTCCCATTCAGAGTTTTCACGACATTAAAACCAATGCCGGCAGCCACGCCAGACAACTGGCTCAGCCATATACAACTGAAATCCTTTAGTGGAAAAGAAAGGCTCAGCTATATACAACTGAAACCATTTAGTGGAAAAGAAAGTACTTTACTTACTGTAAAGTAAGGCCAGGCATAGTGGTTCATGCCTGTAATCCCTGCACTTTGGGAGGCAGGGAGAATTGCTTTTTGAGGTGGGAGAATTGCTTGAGCCCAGGAGACAGAGGGCACAGTGAGCTATGATGGTGCTGCTGCACTACAGCCTGGGTGACAGACCCTGTGTCTAAGAAAAACAAAAAGTAAGGGGAGGGATTTGTAAAGAAGCTCCGCCCCATGTGAGACATGTGCCCTAGTATGCCAAGGATTGTAGCATTTCTAGGCATGAGGACAGGGAACTCACCCACCCTCACCTCTGAGAGGGAAGGGGGTCAAGAACATAAAGTTTGGATCCCACATTTCACCCTGGCAGAATCCCATAAAAGCCACACATGTTTTATGCCTGTAAGCATCCACTATTCCCCCACTGAAAAGATCCAGGAAGAAGACAATAAAAGATGAATTTTATGGCAACTGCTTGGTGCACACAGAGCTTCCTGCGAGGCCATCTCAGGGGCCAAGGGATGCAGCAGAACCTTAATCATGTGGTGTCACGAGCTCAGGGAAGAAACTCATCCAGCTCTTGAGCCTGGACTCTGGGGTTGGTTCTGCCCTGTGGGCCCCCTGCCCCTGCAGCAGTGTCCCAAAGAGAGAAGGCGACTGGGGCTCATTCTGACGCCTCTGCCCAGCCTCCAGCAGCCTCCCTGGTGGAGTGTCGGGCGTGGAATTGTCAATCTGCTGCAGCTGCCACTCCAGGGAGAATTAGTGTGCCGATTAACTGAGGCTGCACACACAGAGACCCTGACAAGTTGCCACACATGCAAGGGCTCAACAGACATCCCCTTCCTTTTTTATTCAGGGCTAAGCCCTGAAGCTTGGTGCTAGGTCAGCTGAAAACAAATCTGTTCTGAGGCTATGGAGGGCTAATGCTGGGGTGGGGGAGCATGGCTGGAGGGGAGGACAGGCAGGCTGCAGAGGCCAGAGCTGGGCAGGCTTCCCCTGGATTCAGCTCCCCACGCACACACACCCAGCACCCACTCACTCACACTCCCAGCCTGGGCAGAAGCCACCCTGGGACAAGAGACACTCCTTCATTCCCCACTCAGGTGGGAGAAAGTGGATTTTGAATAGAGCAAAAGCCAAAAATGCAGCAAATGCATTGAGGTGTGCTCTACTTTAAGAAAACCCATTAAGCAATTATTCCAACCTGGACCCAACTTCCATTTCAAATATATCCATTGAAAAAAGCAAAGAAATAAAAGGCCACTATTCCAAAAGAGATAGTGAATGGAAGCCAATTTATACTCCGACAAACAGACTCCTGACCCCACCCCAATCCCCTGCCCTGCTCACTCATCCAGGAACGTCTCCATTGCCATGTAAACGTAATATGTGTAATCTATGTTAAGGGGAAGAGTGGGATGATGGGAACTGAAAATGGATGACTAGTCAAGCCCCAGATGGGGCCACAGTACGGGGAAACCAACAGTTCAGGGCTGCGCCTGTGCACTCTCTGGAGGCTTCATTCACACCTTAGTCGATGTGAGTAGAACCTCTTGCAGTTGCGCAGTGCATACTCTGCACAGCTGTACCCGGCAGCTCTGAGACTGTTCAGTTCACATGGAGAAAGGTCACTTCTCCTGACCTCTTCAGATTCTTCAGCTGAGGGTGGAAGTTGGACTCAGGAATTTTCTTAGAAAGATGGAAATGCAACCAGAAAAAGAAAAGGAGGAGGAGAAGGCAGTGTGGAGAGAAAACGCAGGACAGAGATGCAATCTGGAATGAATATTGCCCCTTTCCAGCTTACCAAGGAGTCAGGACTCTCCCTCTCAGTACTATGTCTTGAGGACCCCAACAGCACTGGCAGGTCAGATGGTGGCCCTCCCCATGACCCTGGCCCAGAAAAGACAAAGCTGATAACCTTGCCTGTGGCTGGAGGGGCTGAAGAAAAGCTGAGCTCTGAGACGTAAAGTGCCTGGCTGGCCCCCCATTAGCCAAGCCACCCCTGCATGACTCCAAAACCCAGGCTCCTTCCTGTGGGCAAGGCCACCTCCCCACCCACATCCCTGGAACACTTCTTCTCTCCCTGTTTCAATCAACAAATCACACACGGAGGCAATTTGCTGGGAACATGCTTCCAGCAGCACTAACAGCAGTCACCCAAGAAATTGTGTCCTGGTGAAGATGTGATTATAATGGTGCGTCGGCATGCACAGGCACACTGAAAACGCTCTTCTTGCCAAGGCGGCTCTTACGCTAGGGAGAGGAAGGAGGGCATGGATTTAACAGGAGCGATACCTACTAGTGATATGTAGGATTCACAGTATCATTTAACAGGGGTGATACCTACTAGTGCATGTGTAGGATTCACATTAACAGCTATGGAGAACTGTTCAGGCCCTCAGCTGGTACAGTGCTGGGGCTGCTCCATAGGCCCCGGGCATTGCACCCCAGCCCGACACTCACCCACATGCCAGCCTTGCTGTATTGCCTGAGGCTCCCCCACCAGGCTGGGCCTCTTTATACCTCTGTGTCTTTGCACATGAAGTACCCTTCACCCAGAACACCTTTCCCACTCCTGATCTGCCTAAAAAACCATACAGTCTTTCTAAACTCAGCTCAAACGTGACCACCCCCTCCAAAAAGTCTTTTCTGAATGGCACCCCCAATTAGACCACACCCTCCTCAGTGCCCCCACTACACCTGGACATTATGACCCCACTATAGCATTTGCTTGGTTATGGGCATGTCTGTTCTTTTAGACTAAACCCCACGGGTGTAGGAATCATATCTTATTCATCTTCATAGCCTCAATTCCTAGCAGTGTTTCTAGAACAGATTAGGTGGTTAATAAACGTTTATTGGGGCCAGGCACGGTGGCTCATGTCTGTAATCCCACCCTTTGGGAGGCCAAGGCAGACAGATCATTTGAGGTCAGGAGTTTGAGACCAGCCTGACCAACATGGTGAAACTCCATCTCTACAAAAATACAAAAATTAGCTGGGTATGGTTTCAGGTGTCTGTAATCTCAGCTACTTGGGAGGTTGAGGCAGAAGAATTGCTTGAAGCCAGGAGGTGGAGGTTGCAGTGAGCCAAGATCTTGCCATTGCATTTCAGCCCGGGCGACAGAGCAAGACTCACTCTCAAAAAAATAAAAAAATATAAAACATTTATTGGACATATAGAAGGTGGATGAGTTGGGGGCATGGGAAGATGAATGGATGGATAAATGGATGGATGGATGGACGGACGGACGGACGGATGGATGGATGGATGGATGAACAGATGGACAGATAATGGGTGGGTGGATGGATGGACAGATGGAAACAAAACTGCAGAGGCTGTCTCTGCTCTTATGACATCAAAGCTGAAAGGATTCTTGCAGAGCTCTAGAGGCATATCTAGAGCCAGCAAGACCCAAGATAAAAGTCGTGTTAGAATGAGTCAAGTTATAGTCTTTCAAAAAAAAATCCTCTTGCTTTTTTGCATAACCAATTCACATTTTTTGCTCTTATCACATTCTCTCCCACTCATAGACATTTTTGCAATGGATATGAGCTTATTATTTTATTCATCACAAACCATGGGTAGTTCACTTTTTTAATTGATTTTTGTTGCTCATCAAAGTGCTACATCAGCTACTACTGCAACTTCGCTTCCAGCCAGCACAACAATCAGCTGTGTGTGATTCCAGGGCAGGAGCAGGGCGTCCCCAGATTGTGATGGGGTGATTCCCTGTGTGGTCTGATTGTCCAAACACCAGTCAGGGATGCTCCTTCACAAGCGGGCAGGTTGTGGTTACTGTTCTCGTGGGAAAGTCATGCTGAGCACATTCTGTATTTTATATAATACATAATAAGTTTTGTCTGTTCTCTGTGAATATTTAGCAATGTGTGGTTTGATGGTTTCTACATATGAAGCCTCCTAAAATGGAACATTTCCTCTCAGTTCCAATTTCAATCAAATGGCAGTGTTTAGATAAGTTCTAAGACCATGTCTGTGATTGATTGGTGATGTCTGCCATATGCCCAGGATTGGAGGGAATGGGGAGCAGTCACCTAATTTGGCTTATAGAGCACCCACCACCTATACTACACAACAGGTTATCTATTCTGAACCTACACGCTGCAGATGAAAATGCTAAGTCTCCTAGAGACGAGAGTGGGTTAATAGCAGAGACAAGATTAGGATGTCCCCTGACTCCCAATCAGTAGCCTTGTGGTCAGACCAACTTGCGTTTGAATCCTGGCTCTGACACTTCTTAGCACTGTGGCAAGTGACTGAAGTTTGCTCATCAGTAGAACAAGGATAATATTTCATTGGCAAGGTTGCTGTGAGAGCTAAGTGTTTGATGCATCTATGCAATATTTCCCATATTAGGGTCTGAAGAACCCGTAGCATATTCCTATCTCAAAAATCTCTGCAATGGCCTCCAGCCACTCACTCAGTAATTACTTCTGCTTCCTGTGGACCCCACCCTGCTGTGGTGTATTCTTTCTTTAGGCAAAGCAGTCTCAGGTGGTTGAAAAAGTATGATCTGCTGGGTTCCAACCCCAGCTAGGCCACCTACTGTCCAGTGTGACCAGAGTCATTTAACCTCTCTGGGCTCCAGGATCACCAGATATCCAACAGAGACAATCAAAGTTTCAATTCCATAAGGCTGTTATGAGGATGCAATGAGTCGGTTCTAGTGAAATTCTTAGAACAGTGCCTGGCACATAGTAAAGGTTCAACAAATATCAGCTATATTTATACCATCAGTTAATCTACAGTCAGTCTTTTGGGCAAGTAGTACCCAGTCTCACAGGGTTATTGGGGGGATTAAAAGAGATGATATTCTTAAATCCCTTTTAATCCACAGGCACCAACTGGCGGGTGTTATTGCTCCATCTCTTAACAGTGACTTTTGCTTATTCCTGATCTCATCCTTTCTGCTTTGACCTTCTGGGTTGAACCCTTACTGAAGCCAGGCAGAGGCAGGAGGAGGATGTCTCACTGCTTCTGTGCTGCCTACAAGGACATGTCTCCCCTGAGACCCCTTTGCTGCCTCTGTTACCTGCTGATTGGTGGATTTGATTTTAGTATGGGATTTGATTTCCAGATTGTTTTAAAGGACCACAATAATAATCATATATAAACACACTTAAATCATGCAGCAGGATGCAATGAAAACATCAAACTGAACATTATGGCTCAAAAAGCAGGCTCTGATTTGCCTTCCATCTGGGTAGGCAAGACAGAAATTTGCACTTATAGTGGGAGGCAGGACAAAGAGGGGAGCTCACAAGGCACAAGGCTAGAAACAGGGGGACCTCCCAGGGCCACTTGATCCTAGAACCTGCAGCCTCTCGGAGAATAGTGCCCCTTACAGATGGGGCACAGAGGCCCAGAGAGGTTGAGTGTCATGCCCAAGATCACACTGGAAATCCTGGACTCAGATGTGATTTGGTGCTAAGCCTACCTCATTGCAAAGTCCATGAGGACCATCATGGACATTCTGCTCCTGCCTGGCTTCAGCCTGGTTCAGCAGAGGGCAGAACTCAGCTGACACCCACAGAAGAAGCATTTAGGCTAGGGCCCTAGCCAAAGGGGAATTGTCAATTCCAGTGGTTAGAACCTGAGTTCTGGCTTAGAGGAGGCAGTCTCTTGTACTTATCCTCTGGTCTGGGGCTGGGAGAAAGCAGGATAGGGAAATGCATTCATTTGCTCATTCGTTCATTCAACAAACAAGCATCAAGCACCCACTATGTGTCAAACCCTGAGATCCAGTGAGCAAGAAGAGACATGAGGATGTTCTAAGAGGAGGATGTCAATTAGGACAGGCAAATGGACCAGCCACCATACTACCACCTTGAATGAAGGACTTTCATAAGTGCTTTCTTAACCTAAAGACTCAGACTCAACAGACGCATGTCAACACTGTGTAAGGTGCATCCATGTGTATTGTCTAATTTAACTCTCAGGAAGTCCTCAGAGTTGCAAATTATTATCTCTGTTTTACAGATAAGGAAACTGAGGCCCAGAGTAGTTAGGTAACTTGACGAAGATCACAGAGCTCTTCCCACCACCCCTCAGCTGTGTGGGCAGGAGGAGGGAGACAACAGGCTCCAGGGCTCTGGAGATGTGCCTCAAGATGGTAGCAGGAGGGGCTAAGGCAATCAGGGGCCCCTTGAGAGCAAGTACCCTGTTTTATGCGTCTCTATAGCCCCAGTGTCTGGCCCTGTGCCTGAAACATTCTAGGAATTAATGTAGTCTTTATACAACTAGGTTGGACCACTAGGGTAGTTCAGCTAACAAAAGTCTTTCTGAGGCCCCCAACAAGGTAACAGCCCAGGGTGCACCCCCACTCCTGTCTCTCACATTCTCAAAGGACATATCTGTCACGTTGAGCACTACATTGTCAATGATAGAGCCTTGCTGAGCAAGCCGAACACTCCTTTTGACTATGCTCTCTGAAAAACAGATAGCAAAGGAGACTTTTTGCCTCCACTCCCACAGCAGTTTTTCCCAGCGAGAAGGCTTTCAGGCTGGCTCTAAGCTAGGGTCATGCTGGCCTCATCTTGATCAGTTTCTCCAGACAAAGAAAAAAAGGAAGAAAACATTTCTGACCTAAATTCTTAGACCATCCTAGTCCTAGTCATCTGAGAGTAGCCCATCCGCCTACCACCCTCCATCCTGGGTGGCAGTAAGTGAGATGTGTAGACTCAAAGACTTTGAAGATCCTGGAGCTTAGTAACCTTCTGGTCCAGACCCCTGATTCAATGGAGCAGATAAGCTAGGCTGAGAGGTTACAATTCATGCCCCAATAGTGCTCTTCTCACACCACCACCCACTACATTGCATTGCTGATACCATTGTGAAGAAGTGGTCAACACTGTTGGATGCTAGCTTCCCAGCCAATAATACACAGACAGAGATCCCGGAGAGAAGACTTCATTGGAACCATGGGTCACTGGAGTGTGTCTCTTCATGACTGATGCAAAGACATGGCCAGGTGGGCTCCAGTCGTCACTCACTGCACTCCCTGAGCCAACCTCCTAACTGGGGAGATAGAACGGCAATTCTGACTCACGGTGAGACCGTGGCTGCCGTTTATTCACCATCTATATACATCAGGCACTCTTGGAGATGTTCCATCTTGTTATACAACAAGGCAGAAAAATATCTTAACATCTAGCCTTGGAATTCCTCTTCGGGAGGGAACTTCCTTTCCTTGGGAAAATACTACGGTAGAGTGAGACTCCGTGGGAAAGGCTGTTGCCATGTGCCAAGACTTCAGAATAGGATGAAACTGCTTAGGAACATGTTGATTCTGCTCCTGGAAAAGGGTAAGAGCACATGAGTGAGAGAGAAAGGAGGAGGGAGAAGAAAGAAAAAGATGGGGAGGGAGCAGGATTAGGCAGGTGAAGGAAGAGTAGAATCGTCTCTTCCAGTCGAAGGTTTTGCTTTGCTCTGAGGTAGCCCCCTCCTCCAACTCCCTCTGACAACTTCTGTATGTTCTAATGCCCAGGGTGAGTGGGCATTCTGTACAGCTTAACAAGGGGCTGCGTTTTATGTCAGGTCCTATTATGCAGAACAGAGAGCAGATGTCAGCCAAGGGTAATAGCTGGGTTACACATACTTTAACATGTTCAAAACTCACAGCATCCTTTGAAGTAGCCAGTATCTCAGGATTGATTCTTATGCAGAAGGGAAGGTCAGAGAGGCTCTCAACCATTTGTCCAAGGTCCCCCAGTTAAGGCGGTGTCAGGGCCAGGATTCAAACCCAGCTTAGTCTTGACCACGGAGCACAGGCTTTTAAATGGGCATTCCCAGCAGAAGACGACCCAGGATCTCAGACACACGGGTCAGTGAGGAAAGGGAGGAGGCCAGGCCAGGCCAGGCAAGGCTGAAGATCCTGACCTCCGCCTGGTCACGAACCCTCAGGGATACCCCCAAGCCTAATGGACTTTGGTCCATGTAAGCAAATGTCCAATCCCTGTAGCACCATGGAACAGCCCTGTGACTACCATGTCCAATCCCTGCTGCAGAAGGCCTAGAGGCTGACATAACAGAAGAGTCAGGTGGGTATCAGGTGAGCTAGGTGGGTATCTCTCCCTGTATCCCTCCTTTTTCCTCTCTCCTCATGTATGCTTTCCTGCCCTTTCCAGGAGCAGAAACAACATACTCTTAAGCAGTTTAATCATCTTCTCAGCATCTGCTCATAGCAGCATCTAAGTCAAAGCCTCAGAGTGTGGCTGCAGACACAAAGGAAGGAAGGGCCCAGAGAGCTTGGCAAGGTCCTAGGAGATTGGCTGGACTCCCCCTTAGGGCCGCGAAGACTGCGGACAGGGCCTTGGACAGCTGTGCTTGCTGCAGCGCCACCTGCTGGTGTGCTTTGGAATCTTTGGTCTGGGAAAGGCTGGAAAAGTCAATGACTGAAGAACAACATGAGAATGTCCCCAGGCAGGTTAAGGGCAAACATCAGCTTCTCTCCACGAAATGAAAGCGACTGTTGAGGGAAGCTCCAGACAGTGGAACGATGAAAGACATGCACTAGGGTATTTAATCACAAAAGTTCTTCATTCCTTGCTCTGGTGGTAAATTTAAGCAATTATCAAAGCCTCCAGCTCCATGGCACAGTGGAGAAAGAGTCGGTGGGGGATGAGTTGTCAAGTACATGCAGGAGCATCTCAATCCTGGGTGTCTCTCCTCGATCTCCGGGCTAGCTCATCCACCCTACATCTTCATTATACACTAATGACTCCCACATTCATGTCTGTAGCCCAGATCTCTCTCCCAGCTCCACTCCCATAGATCCATTTTCCTGATGACACCTTGACTTCGATGTCTGAACCAGGCAGGAGTCATTATCACAAGAAACTCAACTCAAAATAACTTAAGCCAAAAAGGGCAGAGATTTGCTGGACTGTTTAGCCAAATTGTAAAGAGAGCCAAGGTGGAGCTGGGATATTTGTTGAATAGATGAAAGGATAGAAAAACATGAAGGAGTTTATTAAGAGAAGGGGATGAGAACTAAGTCTTGGCAAGCACTTACTAGCATATGAGCACTGAACTTATTTAATCAGATAAGGAAACTAAAAACTGGGGCTGAGGGATGGGACTGTGTAGCTTACCCAAAGTCACACAGCGGTCTCATGAAAGAGTGGAGTTCAAGGTTCTGCATGGGTCATTCTGCTAGCTCTCATTCTCAAATTAGAATAAGAGATTTAAGGTCTATGATTAGACACAGGGCCTTAAGAGATCATGGAAGTCATCTCATCTAACTGTACACCCAATGCTTGAATCTCTCTCTCTTCCCATCCCAGCCAACTTGTTGTATAGTTTCTGCTTGAACAGCCCTGGTGATGGAGAACTCATTCCCAAAACAGTGATTTTATTATTGAATTATACCAGTGGATTAGAAAATTCTTCCTTATGTTGAGCCAGAATGTATCCAATGCTTATAATGTGCCTACCACAGTGCCTGCAACAAAAATAAACGTTATCATCATCCCACGTTCCTTATTACAACTATTCTTGTGTCTGTCTTTCCCTTGGGATGCCAGAAAACAAATCTAATTCTTCCCAGAGACAGTTCTTCACATATTTGAAGATGGTGCTTCAGGTTCCCCCTGAGGCTTTGCTTACCCAGGATAAACAAATACTCCAACCCACTTTCAGACACTCATTGGTAAGCAAGAGTCGGTGCTGTGCACACAGTAATTTTCCAGCTGCTGTTGTGTGTGAGGCTTCAGAGACACTGATGGAGCAAATGATGAACCAGCCACAGCAGGGTAGGCGGAGTATCTGAATCATGACCTCTGCAAAAAAAAAGAGGGGGAAGTGGCTGGCCCTGAACAAACCTTGGCACATCTCCAGAGCTTCACCAGCTACATTCATTGTCCACCCATTGTAAGAATCCATTTTTGTAGAAGAGAAAGAAACGAGTTTTCCTCAAAGTTAATCTACATCATTTTAGACCCCCAGTCCCTGCCCAAAAGGCATGATTAGTCCCTCCAAAATCCAGATTGTGTGTTCATGGATCCAACATTGAGCAATGTAGGGGATCCAACCAATTCTAAATCATAGAATATCAACACTTGAATGGGGCTTGGTGGTGTCTACCTTCCAATTCCTTCCTGTTTACAGATGAGAAACTAAGGTCCAGAGGGGAGCAGTGACTTATTCAAGGTCATACAGAAAATCTCTGTGAAAGCCTGTTTAGCTCACAAACTGAAAAGAAAGAGTAATATGACAAAGTAGAGGAAGGCTTCATGGGAAAGGAAGAACAGGGCAGTTAGATAAAACCAAAGAAAGGCTGGGCATGATGACTCACACTTGTAATCCCAGTGCTTTAGGAGGTGGAGGCAGAAGGATTGAGACCCTAACAAGACTCCATCTCTACTAAAAAAAAAAAATGTTCAAAATATTAGCTGGCTGTGGTGGCACATCCCTGTAGTCCTAACTCCTTGGGAGGCTGAGGAGGGAAGATCGCTTGAGTCCAGGAGTTCAAGGCTGCGGTGAGCTATGATCATGGCACTGCACTCCAGCCTGGGCAATAAAGCAAGACTCTGTCTCTAAAACTAACTAAATAAATAAATAAGGTCTGAAAAGTGCTCCATGGAGGGTTTCTCCATCCCTCCCATTGATTACCATGACATATGGAGCATTGTGGCACTATGTCACTAGCAAGCACATGTTTAGGATCAGAAATCTGCTGACTCTGCCCCTCACAAGGTATGTGATCTTGCACAGACTACTTAACCTTCCTGAAACTCAGTTTCCTCATCAATAACATGGTAATAGGAACATCTACCTCAAAAAAAAAAAAAAAAAAGCCCTGCAAATATTAAAGTAAGTAAATATAAAGCTTTTGGTTTTTCAGTAATGGTGGAGAAGCTAATATCAGACTAACTCTCCTGGAAATAGCAGTCATAAACTGTGGACAAAATATTTTCAAACTACTATTTGACAGCACTGGAGAGAGACCAAAACCAGGCATAAACCGGAGAGCACACATTTATTTACCTGACTTCTCCCTTGAGGGCATTTCAAAGTTCTAAGGGAATACTGGGGATGGAGCTCAACCAGAAATCAGCAAGCATTAAGTTAAAGAACCAGAAATCAGTATTCAGGGTTGCCAGAAAGGCTGAAAATCGGAAGGGAAAATCCTAGAAAGCAGGGACCCACAGAGGGGGATCCCTCAAATTTTTACACAAACATCCCTAAAATCTAGGTTGAACTTTGAACTGTATGTGGATAGGGAGAGAGTCTAAAAAGCCCAGGGGGATGACAACAGTTGAAAGAGCTGAGTAGTAATTTCGGCTGCTGCCATTGCATGGGGAGATAGGCTACATATAAATCTCACCAAATTAGAAAATCTTGATGAACAACTCAGGCTGTCCATTAAGTCCAGAATTGTTATTCCTTAGGAGTTAAGATCACATCCCAAGACCAGGAGCTAAACCCCAGGACTAATGACAAAACTAAAATATACCTATCTCTAAACCAAGCCTTAGACAATGTCTCCATGAAATCAAAATAGTACACCATTAATTTAACCACCTACTAGAACAAAATTCAACAGCATTCAGAGAATGAAAATCTACCCAGAGTCACCAAAAAGAGTTATCTGAAATGTTCAGTATATAATAAAAATGACTGTCTCCCAGTATACAATCAAAAATTCCTAGACACATGAAGAAAGAGGGGAAACATGAAAAGAAAAATAAACCACCAGTAGAAATAGATCTACATATAATCCCAATGTTGGAATTAGAAAACAGCAACTTTATAATAACAATGATAAACATGTTAAATAATTGCAGAAAAAGATATAAATAATGAGAAAATTTTAGTCAAGATGTGGAAACCTTTAAAAAAAATGAAAGCCCTAGAACTGAAAAACATACCATCTGAAATTTACAAATTGTTTTATGGAATCAATAGAAGATTGGATACAAAACAATAAATGAATGCCAAACTTGAGCACAGGTTAATAAAAATTATTAAAATAATACATAAAGAGAAAAAAGACTAACGGAAGGGAATAGAGTGCCAATGACTTGTGAGCAGTGTCGAGTACTCCAACATGCATATAAGCGGTATCCCTGAGAGGAGAGATGGAATCAGGCAGAAAAACAGTTGAAGAAATACTGGCTAATATTTTTTCAAATTTGTTCAAAAGCATCATTTCACAGATCCAGGATTCTCAAGAATCCCCAAGCAGGATAACTACAAAGAAAACCACACTTAAGCGTAATGTAGTTTAAATCCTAAGAAGCAAAGATGGAGAGAAAAGCACAAAGGCAGCCAGAGGGAGAAAAGGGGGCATAATACCTGCAGGGAACAATAAAAATAATATGACTGATTCTCATCAGAAACAATGGAGGCCGAGACAGAGGAATAACACCTTTGAAATTTTGGAAGAAGACACTTATCAACCTAGAATTCTATCTACAGCCAAAATCTTTCAAAAATAATGAAAAAACTAAGACGTTGTAGGTTTCTTTAGTTGGTTTTGGGTGTTTATTTATTTGTTTGTTTTAGAGGAGTCTTATGCTCTGTCACCCAGGCTGGAGTGCAGTGGCACAATCATAGCTCACTGTAGCCTTGAACTCCTGGGTTCAAGCGATCTTCCCACCTCAGCCTCCTGAGTAGCTGAGACTGCAGGGGTGCACTACCACATCTGACTTTTTTTACTTGCTAGAGACAGGGTATTGTTACAGGATCTCTAGGGTGTTGATTTTTCTGGCTGGAAGCCTCTGTGGCCATGGTGCCTTTTCCTGAGTTCTTGTCCTGCATCCAGGAAGAATGAAGGATGCAGACAAGTGAAAGGAGATGAAGAAAAAGAAGAAGAAGGAGAAGGAGAAGGAGAAAGAGAAGGGAAGGAGAAGGAGAAGGAGATACGTTTTATTTTGTTAGAACAGCTCAGAGAAGTGGGTAGTTCCTCTCTGCAGGCAGCTCACCCCATCGAGTGTTCAGCTCTCAGCAGCAAGGAGGCCCTGGAGGGTAGCTCCTCTCTGCTGGCAGGTCGTCTCTGCAGCTCTCAGTGGAGAGGGTACTCCTCTCTGCAGCTGGTCATCCCATCGTCTCCAGCTTTCAGCAGAGAAAGTACTCGTCCTTGCAGCTGGTCATCCAGTCCCCTCGTCTCTGGGACCTCTTGGTCCTCCGGCCATCCTCTGTTCTGCTCTGGCCGAGCCCAGGGCTTTTACGGACCTCAGAGGGGAGGAAGTGTGTGCCGATTCATGCATGAGCAGCCATGGGTGGGCCTGGAAGGGGCACACTGAGTCCCAACTCCAGTGGCAAGACTGGCAGTCCATCCCACAGCCTTCAGGTCTTCCCTGGTCTGAAGGTGGGTCGTTACTGGGGACCTGCCCCCTTCCTGCCAGGAATCAGTCTGCCTCCTGCGGTACTTCATGGCCCCGGGCCTTGGCCCCCAACCCTGCTCCAAGTTCAGAGGAGGCTCCAAGAGCCAAGAGAGGCCAGGCAGTGGGAGCAGACACCCACCAGTCTGCAGGGATGGGTTGGGGTGGTCCTTTCTGGGGCCACTTAGGGTGCAGGCTACAGAGATGCCCAGGTCCTGCACTGGGAGGGCAGCTGCAGCTGTACCTGGGAGCTCCCACCCACCAACTTGGAAGGGGCAGAGCTCCCACTTGTTCCCTGCTCTTCCCTGCTTCCTGGAGTGGGAGGCCCAGGTCTGCAGCCATGGGTGCCACAGCTGCAGCTGCAACCGCAGGAAGGCAGATCCTGCCTGTTGCCAGCTCCCAGAAGAGCACAGGGAGGCTTGGATCCACAGCTGCAGTTTGGGTGGCTGTAGCCCTGTCCAGGAGTTACAGGAGGCCTGGGTCTGCAGCTGTGGGTGCAGTGGCACGTGAAGCTCCAGTCTTTACTCAGAAGGGTCAGGACTCCCACTGGCTCCATGGAGTATGCGCCCTAGCTGCACAGCTGCAGGGGGCATGATGGTAGCAGCCACTGCCATCAGTATCACTATGTTGCCTAGGCTGGTCTTGAACTCCTTGCCTTAAGGAATGAAACTGAGAAATTTTGCCACAAGTAAACCCATTCTTAAAAAAAAAAAAAAAAAAGTTAAAAGAGATTCTTCAGCCTGATGGGAAATGATATCAGATGGAAAATTCAGATCTGTAAGAAGCATGATGAACAATAAAAATGGTATATATGTGGATAAATATAAAACATAAGCTTTCTTTCTTCTTTAAAAGTCAATGGGCTGCTTAAGGCAAAAATAATATTAACAGTGTGACCAGGCACAGTGGCTCACGCTTGTAATCCCAGCACTTGGGAGACTGAGGCAGGTGGATCATTTGAGGTCAGGAGTTTGAGACCAGCTTGGCCAACATAGTGAAGGTCTGTCTCTATAAAAGTACAAAAATTAGCTGGGCATGGTGGTTCATGCCTATAGTCCCAGCTACTCGGGAGATTGAAGCAGGAGAATTGCTTAAACCCAGGAGACGGAGATTGCAGAGAGCAGAGATCACGCCACTGCACTCCAGCCTGGGTAAGAGAGTGAGACTTTGTCTCAAAACAAAAATAAACAAACAAACAAACAAAAAAACAGTGTATTATAGTGTTTATAACAGAGGTAGAAGTAAAATGTATGACACAAAAGCAATATAAATAGAATTAATAGAATTATATGTGAACCGGCATAATATTAATTCAAGGTATATTGTGATGTTAAGGATGAATACTGTAAATCCTAGAGCAACAACTAAAAATAATAATACAAAGAGGTATAAATTGAAACTCAAAGGAGAAAACAGAATGAACCATTAAAATAATATTCAATTAATCCAAAAAGAGTCAGAAGAGAGAGAAAAAAGAAGAAATAGAAATGGGGACAAATAGAAAACAAAGAACAACATGATAGCTTCAACCCAACTATATCAAAAATTGCATTAAGTGTAGATAGATCAAACCCTCCAGTTAAAAGACAGAGCTTGTCAGACAGGATGAAATACAACACTCAAATAGATGTACCTTAAAAACACATTCAAAAGGAGATGTACCTTAAATGTATAAAGATTCTGACAGTTAAAAGTAAAAGGATGAAAACAAAATAATAGAAAAAGATAAATAGTTAGAGAATAAAGCTGGCACGTCTGTTATCATGCAAAGTAAACTTCAAAACAAGGACACTGCATGAGATGATTATTCACAACGATGACAGGATCAAGTCATCCGGAAGACATAGCAATCCTAAATATGTATACGCCTAATAAGTTTCAGAGATACCCAAAGCAAAAATTGAGAAAACTAAAGGGAGAAACAGACAAATCCACAGTCATAATTAGACATTTTGATACTCCTCTCATAATTGATGAATAAGTAGACTAAAAAGTTAGTAAAGATATAGAAGATCCGAGCAACACTATTAAGCAACTAAACCTAATTGCCTTTTATAAAACAGTATGCCAACAGTTACAGAATGCATATACTTTTCAAGTGCACATGGAACATTCAACAAGATCGAACATTGATTTATTTTTCTGGTCCAGTATCATAAAAACATCTCAATAAATGTTAAAGAAATGAAACCATCGGGAGAATGTTTTCTGACCAAAGCATAATGAAATTAGAAATTATTAACAATAAGGAAAAATGGAATGCAAATTACCAACAATCAGGCATGAAAAGACATAACCATAGATCCTACAGACATTAAAAAATGGTGAGAGAATATTACATACAACTTTATGCCCACAAATTCAAAAATCTAGATGGAATGAACAAATTCCTTGGGGAAAAAACACAACTTACCAAAACTAGCACAAGAACAGAAATAGAAAATCTGAATGTCTCCGTATCTATTAAAGGAATGAATTCATAATTAAAAGTCTTCACACGCGTACACACAATCACCAGGTCCAGATGGCTTCACTGGCAAATTCTATCAAACATTTAAGTTAGAAATGGTACCAAGTCCATACAAATTCAGAAAATAGAGAAAGAGGAAACACTTCATAACTGCTTGCATGAGGTCAGTATACTCCCAATACCAAAACTTGACAAGGAGATTATAAGAAAAGTAAATTAAATACAATATGCTTCATAAACATAGATGCAAAAAACCTCCACAAGGTACTAGCAAATTGAATAGAGCAATATATAAGGAGGATAATAAATTATGACTAAGTGGAGTTTATCCCAGGAATGTAAGTTGGTTTCAGCATCTTCAGATCAATCAATACCATTCACTGTGTTAATAGAATGAAGAAGAAAAGTTGTGTGATCATCTCAATAGAAGTAGAAAATATATTTGCCAAAATATATATCATTGATGATAAAAACTCTCAGCAAATGAGAAATAAGACAGAACTTTCTCAATGTGACAAGCACATCTAAGAAAAACATATGCCTAATATATTATGGTGAAATAATGAACCCTCCTTCCTAAGATCAGGAACAAGGGAAGATACCCTCTCTCTCCAATTTTATTCCAACTTGATACTTTCTAGTTAATACAGCAGGGTAAGAAAAATAAATTAAAAATAATAATAAAGACTAGAAAGAAAGAAATAAAACTCAGCAACAAAAAAAGAATGAACTACTAATATGTGCAAAAGCATGAATGAATCTCAAAAACATGATGCTGAGAGAAAGAAGCCAGACACAAAAGAATGCATATTGTTTGATTCTATTTATATACAATACTAACACAGGCAAACCTAGTTTATAACAGCAGAAAGCATATTGGGGTTGCCTGAGGGTTGGCAGGGAGGAAGTGACTGCAAATAGGAAATTCTGGGGGTTCATGGAAATGTTCTATACCTGATTAGGGTAGTTGTTACAAGGGTGTATACACTTGTAAAAATTTATTAAATTGCACATTAAAATTGATGAATTTTATTGTATATCAATTATATCTTCTGAAGTTGATTTTAAAAAATAGATACCATTAAGAGAATGAAAAGGTAAGCCACAGACTATAGGTGGTATAGACAAAATATTTACAATACATGTATCTGACAAAGGACTTGAATCCAGAATATACGAACAACTCTTACAACCCAAAAGTAAAAGTAAAAAAATAATAATTTTTAGTGGACAAAAAAACTCAGACATTTCACAAAATATTATATATGAATGGCCAATAAACACATAAAATTGTGCTCAAAATCATCCATCAGGGAACCGCGAATACAAGTGAGACACAACTACATACCTACAAAAATGGCTAAAATCAAAAAGGTGGATGAAGTCAAGATTTGGCAAGGACATAGAATAATGAGAATTCTCAGACACTACTGGTGGAAATATAAAATAGAAGAACCACTTTGGATAACATGTGGGCAGTTTCTTATAAGGCTGTACCTATACCTATCTTACAAACCAGCTATTCCACTGCTAGCCATTTACTCAAGAGAAATTAAAACATATGCCTACAAAATGACTTATGTATAAATATTCATAGGAGTTTTCTCATGATTACCAAAAACTGGAAACAATCCAAACGCCCATGATCAAGTGAATGGATAAGCAAATTGAAGTGTAGTCATACATAATGCTGGAAAACTATTCAGCAATATAAAGGAAAGAACTCCCGGGGCAAACAACCATGTAGATGAACCTCAACGACATCATGCTGAGTGAAAGAAGCTAGACGCAAAAGAGCACATGGGGTAAGCTTTCATTTATATGAAGTTTGAGAACAGGCAAAGCCAACCTATGGTGAGAGAATTCATAACCATGATTACCCAGGTAGGTTGGGGACTGATTGGACAGGAACAGAAATGAACTTTCTAGGGTGATTTAAAATGTCCTCTATCTTGGTTAGTATGCTGGTTACATGGGCGAACACATTTTTAGAATATATTGAATAGTGTACTTAATGTTTGCACATTTTATTGTGTTTTTATTCTTTAATCTTAAAAAATGGATATAAAGGACTTAACACATAGAAAGTGCTCAACAACCATTATTTTCCTCATCCTTCACCCTTCCCATTCCCACTAGGCAAGTACCATAGATGCTAGGAGAACATTTATGATCGCTGGACCTCTGAGAATAGGAGTGTAATTTTCTTCAAAGGGAAAAGATGCCGTCTACAGCATGACCTGGGGAGTCTCTCTAGTCCAGGCCCAGGACTGTAAATAACAAGGATAGTGCCTAGAGCCATTTCATTCTGAATCTTCCTCTGGGTTTTGTCCTCCAGGTCTAGGTCTGGGATTCCAATGTTTCAAACCAAGAGGGTGGAATTTAGTTGGGTCTTTCCAAGAGATGCGAGATGACAAAATGTGGGATGGGAAGACATGATGGGGTTAAGAGACTCTCAGGAGAACCACATTTAAAGAAGGTTATAGAAGCTAAGTTAGGGTGGGGCCTGATGGTGTGCCCCTGTAGTCTCAGCTACTAGAGAGGCTGAGACAGGAGGATCGCTTGAACCAGGAGTTCAAAGCCAGCCTGGGCAACATGGTGAAACTTTGTCTCTAAGAAAAAAAATTAAAAATTAAGATAAGGTAAGTAAACTAGTGTTGGAGCCAGATGTTGAAGATCTATAAAGTTAATGGTATTTAAATGCTTAATAATTGTTTTTTGTTGAGTAAGTAAATGAAGGAGTTACTGAGTCTGTTGAGGCTGACTACCGCCTACTCCTTCCTGTCTTGCAGCTCACATACCTGCCCCCACCGTGGGGTGAGTGCCGATCCTCAGAGATGGGCCTCGACTTTTTTCCTGTTTACAGTATCACCGCCTGTAGGATTGACTGTGAGACCCGCTACATCGTGGAAAATTGCAACTGCCGCATGGTTCACATGCCAGGTCAGTGCCAGGGCAGGGTGGCCACAGGGCCCCTGGGATCTGCCTGGGACCTGCCTTGCATTTCTCATCCTAATGGGAACCACTTCACCCACTTTGCTAGGATCCAAAAAGATGATGTTCTGGGAAGACTCTGTTATTTGGTGCCTATTTAGAGGGCAGGTGGAAACTTCTAGTCCAGCAACCAAGACAGCATCCTGCTATCCAGAAGCACCCAGTGTTGGGGGAATGTCCATCCCAGTGTTCAATGTTTGCCAATTGTCTGCTGCTCTTACCTCTGAGAATTTAGTGTCCAGACAACTGGATGTTTGCAATTCTTACAGCTCGTGTAGTACATGTTTGAGCATCCAGATGTTTCTTTCTTTCATCCAGATGTTTCCCTTTTGGTGTCCAAATGTCTAGCACTCCTTCAAATGAGGCAATAGTCTATTAGCCAGCAAATAAATGTGCATGTAATGACACCTCTGTTGCCACACTAACAATGCATGTGGCCATCTCATGCAGTTGGCATACCAGAAGCTGAAGTGCAAAGTGGAAAGCTGATCTGGGGAGGAAGAGCGTGGTGTTGCAGCCAGGACACATGAATGGAGACTTGGTTTCTAATTTAGGCTCTTCCGCTCATTTACTGTGTGACCTGTTTACTAAACCTCTCTGTTCTCACGTTTATGGTCTTTAAAACACAATCATCAGCTGTTACAACGTGAAAATTAGGCTAGGATATAAAAATGTTTTGTAAACTATAAAAGTCAGTGGTTGTTATTTAGCATATTGGAAGAGGGCACCAAAAGTCATGTTGACTGAAGACCTACTATGTGCCGGGAATGTTGTTATTGTATTTAGTAGCTGTTATTTCATGGTTATATCATACTTTATTCAATTTTACTTAACTAAATCCTTATACTGGACATTTGGTTCATTACCAATTGTTTTCTGTTATAATCCATGCTGAAATGAACATCCTCATTTCCACATTCTGAATTATTTCATTAGTTATCAGCAATTTCCTTAGTAATCTAAGATTTAAATTACTGATCTTTAAAATTGCCTCTGTCAAAAGGGACTTTGCCAAAATGATTAAGGTTACCAACTTTAAGTGGGGGAGATAATCTAGGTGGGCCCAAATCTAATCAGAGTCCTCAAAATCAATCCCCCTTTTCCAGCTAGGGTCAGAAGGAGAAGTGACTATGAAAGAAGGGTCAGAGAGATGCAAACTTGTTCACTTTGAAGATGGAAGAATGTGGGTAGTCAATGCATGTGGGTGGCCAATGAATGTAGGGATGGTCTTTGGAAGCTGAGAAAGGCGAGGAAATGAATTCTCCCCTACAGCCTCCAAAAAGCCACCCAACACCTTGATTCTGGACCAATGAGACCGATACCTAACTTCTGACCTACTAAGTTGTAACGTAATAATAAATTCATATGTTTTAAATAATAGTAAAATAAAATGGCCTCTGAGCTTCCTAGAAGACAGAGCAAACAGGGAAACATGTCAAGCTGTTGTTTTTGGAAAGGAGAAAGTTTATTAACTCTTCAGCTCTGAAAAAGGATTTTGGGGAAGTGATAAGGAAAAAACATTATGGTGGACTTTAGCACTTGGTAAAAGAAAGAAAAAAGATCCTGGGTTTCTACAAAGAGAGCCCAGCAAGGAGAATCCAGCAATGGGGAATATTATTCACCTGATGCTCAGACTACGCCACCAGCCAGTGAGGTTTTCCCCACCAACCCTTAGCCAAAGGCAAGCAGTAGAGGTGTCAATCACACCCATGACACTAATACTGACATCTCAGTGACTAATGTGGAATTATGAGCAAAGCAATGAAGAAACACAAAGCAACCGTTGTTCCCATACAGCAGTGTGGTTGTGCTGAGAAGAGCTCTAGGCTCTGGATCAGACTGACCTCTGTTCAAGGCCCACCTCCATCACTACTAGGCTTGGTGTCCTGGGAAGGTAAGATGCTTAAGCCTCAAATTCTCATGGGTAAAACAGATATAGTACTTCTGACTTCAAAGGGTGCCTGTATGGGTTAAAGAAGATGATGTATAGCCAGGCTTACAAAGTGCTTACCACCACCTCCCTAGTCTCAATCTCAAGGTGAGCTCACCTGTCATCAACAAGAGCTGGCTGGACCTACAGAGAAACATGGGAGAAGTTAGCCATACAGATCCTACTGTCTCCTGCTCAACGAGGTGAACAGCCTGCCCAAGCTTACATAGCAGATCAGAAGCCAGCCTTCCAGCTTTGGGGTGCACTCTGATCCAAGACTCTCTTCGAACTGCCCACTGGCAGGCCGCTGCCCCTTCAACTGCCAGGAGGCACTCCCTTCCCTAAGCCCAAAGCAGAGGAGGTGTTGCTGACATGAATGTTCCTGCCTGAGTAACTCCGTCTGGTGTTTCTTCTTTGCAGGGGATGCCCCTTTCTGTACCCCTGAGCAGCACAAGGAGTGTGCAGAGCCTGCCCTAGGTCAGTACTCAGGAGACAGGTGGAATCATGGGGGCAGGGCGCCTGAGACTGAGATCCAGAGGATCATCTGGGCGTGGGGAAAGATCAAGTGGAAGAAGGAATAGAGAGAGGATGAGAAGAAAGCGGCTGGCTGAGTGGAGTTGCTGCAGAGATGAGAGAGGGAGATGGAGAGGAGGAAGAAGAGGAGGTTGGGGAGGGAATTTGTGCAAGAGGATGAGGGCTGGAAATGGAACTGGGGAGAGAAAGGAGGTATGGAAGGTGGAGATGGAGAAGGAGTAGGTTTCAAGGGAAATGGAGGGTGCTAAGGAAAGCAGGGGAGAGGACAGAGGTGGAGAGAGGATAGACAGTGGGCAGCCAGGTGGGCACCAGAGAAGCTTGGCAATACCTCCCCTCACACAATCTGATGGTGTCTACGTGGGGAGGCCAAGGTGATTCTGAAGTCACATCTTTCTTCTGCTCCATTGAGCCTGGGGGAGGTGGAGGAGGGCTGGAGAGGTAAGGTCAGATTTGCATTGCATGTGTGCAAATGGAAAACACAGAGCACACTCCTTCCTCCTCCCCAAGGAGCCTGCTGGGGGTCTGCCAGTTGGAAGAACTCTGCTGGTTCCCCAGCTGGAAAACTAGGAGGGAGAGAGAGTGCACAAACAAGCTGCCACCCCAAAGCTAGGCCCACTCTGCATGCTCGCCTCTCTCTGGACCCAGGAAATGGCTTACAATCAAGACAAGCAGACTTTTTAAACAATGTGCACTCAAGTTCGTTCAGCATCTGCACTTGCTTGGAGCTCAGTGAGGCAGTGTTGGCCTCAGGTCCGGATACCTCCAGGAGGACTAGAGAGGGAGGCCGGGCTGAGAGGGGAGGGAGTGACTTCTGATGTGTGCAAAGACTCAGCAAAACCCAGGGTAGCCTGAAACACTGAGGTGGCTAGAGGAAAAAGGGAAGGAGGTATTAAAGAAAAAATCACTCTGACACTAGTTACAATGGTAAGGAAGTCTTTATTCAGGGGAATTGCAACAGGTGTCAAGAGTATCACAATAGGGGAAAGAGATGGGACTCAACTCAGAATACAGCCAAGACAGCTGGAGATTCATGGCCATCAAGCAGAGCCAGGGCTCAGTAGATGTAAAATTACCCAGAGAAAACCTCAAAGGTAGGGGAAATCTGCTGACGGCAGGCCAGGCTGACCAGATATCAAGGGTGGGGGATTCTGTCTAAACTGACTTTGGCAGGATTCTTGCTAAAACTGGGCTAGGCAGGCCCAGCACGGATGGGGGCCAAGGTCAAGGCCTAGTCGAGAATAGGGCTCTGAAGAGCCTGGCTAAGTTTGATCAGGGAGAAAGTCTTTGTCAGAGGGAAATGATGCCTTAAACGTTATGTCTAATTGGAAGAAGAGAGGAGAGGGCAGGAAGGGTTCCAGATGCAGGGAGTTGCCTCCAGGGAAAGGAATGAAGGATCTTTGCCTGCATCCTAACACACCAGGCAGAGGGAGCCCTGGCAGGATTAGCACAGAGCCCTGGGTTTCAGGTAAAACGATCTCCCATATTTGCTTTGATGGTGGCCCACTCTGTGGATGAGAATACTGAGGCTAGGAGCAGGGAAGAAAGCCATGGGAAGCTGAGGGCACCGGGACTCTCTTGGAGACCTCTGCAAAAGTGGTCACATTTCAGTAATGTTTAGAGTGACATGACAGTTAAAGGAAGCAGAAGGAAAACAAGATCAACCTACAGCAAAAGCCCAGTTCCCCTCTCTCCACAATCCCTGCCCCTCACTTTCCCCGGACCAGCACCCCTTCCCAGCTCACTTTTCAGCTGCTAGAATCCAGATACTCTGGACCCTTAGAAATCCCAGTCCCCACATCTGACTAAGCCCCACCTCGCTCTCCCCTCCAGGTCTGCTGGCGGAAAAGGACAGCAATTACTGTCTCTGCAGGACACCCTGCAACCTGACCCGCTACAACAAAGAGCTCTCCATGGTGAAGATCCCCAGCAAGACATCAGCCAAGTACCTTGAGAAGAAATTTAACAAATCAGAAAAATATATCTCGTAAGTTTAGTGGGCATGGTAGGCAGGAGGAAGGGGGAAATGGATAAGGAGGAGATTGGAGGCAATCAAGGAGGGAAGCAGAGATAAGCATTTGGTTCAAGTCAGCAAACATTCATTGAGCACCCTCTGTGTGTCAAGCTCTGCTTCATGCTCAGACTACAAAGACAAAGATAAGTAAGACACAGCCGCTGCCCTTAAGGAGCGTGCAGTCTTACAGAGAGACAAGTACACACTGAATGGCATATAGGGTGACTTTGGCTATCATAGGGGGATGCATATGGAAGGAGAGAATGATGGCTTAGCTGCAGTTTGCAAAGAGGTGATATCAGGGAAAGCTTCAGAGATTTTTTTTTTTTTTGAGACGGAGTGTCGCTCTGTCGCCCAGGCTGGAGTGCCATGGCGCGATCTCGGCTCACTGCAAAGTCCACTTCCCAGGTTCACACCATTCTCCTGCCTCAGCCTCATGAGTAACTGGAACTACAGGCCACCACGCCCGGCTAATTTTTTTGTATTTTTAGTAGACATGGGGTTTCACTGTGTATTAGCCAGGATGGTCTCAATCTCCTGACCTCGTGATCCACCCACCTCGGCCTCCTAAAGTGCTGGGATTACAGGCGTGAGCCACCTCGCCCAGCCCAGAGATTTTTTTAAAGGATGTATAGTTTTCCAGGCAGAGCTTGCACATTCTATTCCCTCTGCCTAGAATTCTTTTCCTCCCGCCCTCCACCTAACTGCTTCCTCCTTAAGCGGGTCTCCAATTAAATGTCATCTCCAGCCAGACATGGTGGCTTATGCCTGTAATCCCAGTGTTTTGGGAGGCCAAGGCAGGAGGATTGCTTCAGGCCAGGAGTTCAAGCTCAGCCTGGGCAACATAGTTAGACCCTGTCTCTAAAACAAATATAAAACAAAAATAAAAATAAAATTGAAGTTATCTCAGGCATCTAGATGAGGTGCACTCCTGTTATTTTTCTCTCAAAGTCCTCTTGTGTTTTCCTTTATAACACTACAGCATGTAATTACATATTCATGTTGTGTTTCCTTATTTATTACCTGTCTGCCCCACTAGATTGAAAGCCCCCTGAGGGCAGGAAACTATCTTTTTTGTTCTCTGTTGTCTGCCAAATACTAGTGGAGTGTACGGCACAGAGTTGGCACTCAAAACAATGTGTTTTAACAGAATAAATGAATGGAAGCATGGGAGAAGTGGGTGTCCTAGGCAGAGGCTCAGCAGAGACCATCAGCACAGGGCAGAAGAGAAAACTTCAAAGGGGAGCATGGATGTGTCAGAGCAAGAGAGTCTTGTAGGCTGAGCCGAGTGGGCGCAGGGAGTGGGCTTTATCCTAACAGAATAGGGATCCACTGAAGAGCTTTCAGAGGTGAGTGACAGACTCAAATTTGCATTTTCGACCACTGCTCCCCAATAGGTCAAATACTGTGCAATGATGGAAATGTTCTGTGTCTGCAGTGCCCAGTGGGGTTGCTGCTAGCCACATGTGGCCAACGAGCATTTGAAATGCAGCCTGTGACTGGGGAGTGGAACTGTAATTTTATTTAATTTGAATCAATTTAGCAGTTTCAGAAAGATCCTTCAGGCGGCGATAGAGAAGACAGGGGAAAGGCAGATGGGAAGAAGGGAACTGTTAGGAAGCAGCTGTGGCAAGCCAAGCAAGAGAGGGTGATACTTTGAACAGCTGCCCTGCGAGCCCTGCTCACGGAAAGAATCTGCTCCTCTCTTCGCCAGCCCCTCCCTCTTACCAGCACTGTCTCCAGACTCCCATCCTCAGCCAGCTTTTGCTCAGTGGGTTGAGAACAAGGGGCACTGAAGGCATTGTGAGCACATTGGAGGAGACGGGAATTGTAGGAGATGCCAGGCCCTGCTGCTTGGCACAGTCTGCAGGCAGTAACAACTTTTACTGCCAAGATGTGTCTCACTCACACACCTGCCCAAAGGAGCAAAGCAAGCCGCTGTGCTTCTGCCAGAACACCCCCCAGGCAGATACAAGTTTGCTCCCTGCAAACCTTCCCTGACTTCAGCAATTGACTCGACAATGCCAGAACAGGGCCTCCCACCAGGAGGAGCTTGTTATAAATCCCAGGGGGAATTTAGGGGGTCTCAGGAGTGGGCAGGGGCTACCCTTGAGGTCAGCTGGAGCAGGCACCCTAGCCAAGGCAAGCCATGTCAAGAGATTACTGAAACTCACCTTCATGCTGAGGACCAGGCAGTCCCTTTGGAGGTGCAGAGGCCTGGAAGCCAGGCAGGACTCCTGCAAAGGGTGCAAACAGAAAGCAGGGAGACAGAAATAAGGAACAAAAGGAGGTAGCTGATGTAGGCCTCCAGAACTGGGCTGGGAGTCAGGCTTCTTGACTTGAAGCCGCAGCTCTGCCACTAACCAACTCTAATTTCCGGCAAGCTGCCTCACTTCCTGGGTCTCCGTTTCTCCATCTTTCCATGGGAAAGCTGTATTAGATGCTCCCTGTGAATGCTGATAGCTCTAACCATGTATGGTACTGACTATTCTCTCTGCAGAGAGAACATCCTTGTTCTGGATATATTTTTTGAAGCTCTCAATTATGAGACAATTGAACAGAAGAAGGCGTATGAAGTTGCTGCCTTACTTGGTAAGTTGGTGTCTATTGCACAAATTTCCACATCTCATAGAGGGTGGGAGGGAGGATGCACAGGTGGATGGGAGGCAAGCAGACAGACACATAGCCTTGGAGGAGTCTAACCTTTTAATTTACTAACAATTGCTCCCTCTTTCCTTGCACTGCTCCTCTCCCAGAATGGAAAGAACCCCAGTGGGGTGGAATTTCAGGCCCGATTTATTCCCCAATCTTGGCTTCATTTTCCCCATCTATGCAATGAGGAGGGTCAGCCTAAAGGCCTCTGGGCCTTTCCAGCCTTGCACACTTAGAATTCATGGTCTTCTGCCCCAGGTTGCAGTCAGGATCCTGGGGCCATGAAGAGGGGGAAGAGGTATCAGAAGGAGAGAAGGAGGGAAGGCTGAACTGTGGGTGGTCCCAGGTGGGACCTGGGAGGTAAGGGTCCTGATGGAGCTTCACCCCAAAAGCAACGTTGCTGCATCCAGAAGGCCAGGTGTCCCCTGGACTGAGAGTCATTTGTCAAACACAAACGAAGGGTCACTCTCCCCAGGTATCTACAAACCTGCTGCCACCCCATACAAGTTCACATGAGCTCCCGGCCCCAGTGGCATATGATGGATACAGGGAGCTAATTTCCATCCTACCCCAGCCCAACCCAAAACTCACAAGACCCCTAAGAGTGCACAGTTAAAGGACTTGACTCTCGAGCACTTCTCTCAGCTCCCACTCACTCTCAAGAAAGGATCTGATGCCTGTGCCCCAGAAAGAGAAATAGCTGTTGTCTCCATGAGCTGCACCAGGTGACGTTAGCATTTTGGAAGGGGCAGGTACTTACTACCTGGCTTCTCACACCAGCTATGAGAATATGGACAAGTAACTTTACCTTGCTGAACCTCAGGTTCCTCATCTGCAAGATGGGTTTAATAAAACCCACTTTATGAGCTTGTTGTGATGGTTAAATGTGATAAGCCCCTAGCCCAGAAAAGGTCCATAAATAGTAGTTCCTGGCACCTGGACAGTCACTATGCCAGGGACCCAGGGCTCAGCTGCTGTGTCCAGGGGCTGGCTAAGCATTTCTACACTTTCTCCAGGAGGCTGGGGACTCCCCACCATAGCTCGGTCCCAGCTGGGTTAAAGTGGCTGTCACTCAGCCTCAGAAGTCATTGTGACCAAAGGTAATGAGCCAAGAGACTCATGTCCTTGGCCCCACCAGAAACATAGACCCCTCACTCACCCCTGTGCTGGCCTTGCCCTTTATTTCCATAAAGAGGACCCAGGACAGGCCTCTTCCTACCCTCTGCCCTCCCCTAGCATAGGCTCACAGTCTTTCTCTGTCTCTCTGCTCTCTCTATGTGTGTCTCTTTCTTTCTCCCTCTCTCTCTCACACACACACACACAGAGAGAGAGAGAGAGAGAGAGAGAGAGACATAGAGAGCAAGAAGGGCCTGAGCTCTGAATCTGTCGTGTCTGCATCAGATATGAGCTTGTTCCCAGCATCGATCGTGTTCCCACCCAGAATAGCCGGCTGAGGAGCTCATGCTGCCATCTGGACCTCCTGTGATGAGAGCGTGTGCCGCTTGCAAACCCTCAGTCATCAGGCCCTTCTCTCAATACCGCGTGGCCCTTTCTCACCCCCTAGTGTCCATGCACATGCACGCTACACAGCGTTCACACTACCCACAGTGTACCCCACCCCAGTCTGCACACACACGCACCAAACCTACAGGTTCATGCACCCACGGTGGTCCAGGACCACACACACAAATGCACACCTCTGCAGCCCCACATGCCAATCCCACAGCTACAGAGACACACCCATGTACACAGCCCCCACACAGCCCCATATACACACACAAGCACACCCACACTACATGCTCTACACACTCAGACACACTCTGCTCACCTCCACAGACTCACACTCACACACACTTAGACACACTCAGAGTGCCTAAAACAGACAGGGAGAGCCACCTACATAAAACCATGGACAGCCAGACCTCCTGCCTGCTTTTATACAAATATGTGCACACACCCTGGACCCTGGCACATACCCCGCACTCTACCACTACAGACTCACACTGCACGTGCACATCACATGCCTCCCACGTGACATACATATCCATTAGAACACAGTCTCCAAGAAGCCTCCATTAAAGACATGAGAGGGAGCGGTGATGGGAAAGGAATGAGGGAGAGCCTTTTTGAGCCATTTTGAGCCCAGCACCAAGTTCCACTGGGAAGAGCCCTCTCCCCACCATCTCTGTGGTTCACCTGACCACATGGGTGCGGGACCCCACCCAGCCATAAGCTGAGAAGGAGTGGGGCAGATCTGCCCACCAGAGAGTTCTCAGGCCAAGAGGTCAACCTGGCATCTCCAAGAGAACTGACCAGCCACCCCGAACTCTGCCCCCCAACCCCAATTCCTGCCCCTCTTTCCAGAGACTGAGAGTCTTAGAGATTAGGGCTAGAAAGAACTTCATAGTTCATCTCATCCAATCCCCTCCATCCTGCCACCACCACCAAATGTCCTTTGGAGGCAAAGCTCCTCAGAAGGTCAGGGCTTATGAAAGCTACACAACCAGTTGGTGGCCACTCTCTGGACTCAGAGCCTCAGAGCCCTCGACTCTGCCACACTGCCTCTGCAGCAAAGCATCTTAAGCTTTTGGGGACTCAGAACCCCTGTTAAAAACTGGTAATAGCTATGGACTCTTCTGCTACAAATGCCCAAGCACACACATTTCACATTCAATTTCAGGAGAGTCTCCAGCCATCTGAACTACTCCCAGGAAAGTGGTTCTCAAACTCTGGTGGGCCTGAGAATGCACCTCACCCCCAGCAGAAACTTAAAAATCCTGACATCCAGACCCCAACCCCAGAGGCTCTGATACTATTGGCCTAGGTGTATCCAGGCAGCAACACTGATTACAGTTCTTCCAGGAGAGTTGGATGCAGGGGGATCTGAAGACAAATCCAGAAAAACTTTGAACAATGGGGGCCTATAAACCCCAGAGTAAGAACCTCAGCTCCAGAAAGAGTCAAAATTGCACACTAACTTTTGGATGGGGGAGAAAGGAGACACCTATGACCTTATCCCAGGGGTGGGAGGTGCCCCAAGGTAGCCCTGAAGCCCATGCCGTGATTGGATTGGTGGGGGGGCATCTCCTCCCAAGACTCCCACCCAGGGCACCTGCCACCAGTCCACACACATCCTAGCTCTCTATTCTCCCTATTCCCAGCCCAGAGTCAAAGCAGGACCCAATCGGTGTGATTCTGAGTGTAACCGAACAAATCCGTTAGCACTGTGGGTCATGAGATCTAATCTAAGCCCTTCCAATAAGCCATCAGCTTAGTCCTGACCCTACTGAATGCTGAAAAACAGTGGCTCTCAGAGCTGTGCGGTGAGGGAAGGAGCTGTCAAAGGCCTGGACCTCCCACAACAAGGCCCAAGCTCCCCGTGGAGGGGGCGCCATTCAGAAGGTCTGGGTTGCATCTCAGTCTGTTCACCCTTCCTGGAAGCTGCATAAAAGCAAAGCTTTGGTCTTTTCCCTCTCTCTCCAGGTGATATTGGTGGTCAGATGGGATTGTTCATTGGTGCTAGTATCCTTACAATACTAGAGCTCTTTGATTATATTTATGAGGTAAGAGTTGGGATTCCCTGCAGGGAAATGACCGCTTGCTGGTGCCCTCATGGTGCTCCAGGTTCAGAAACACGGTAGAAGGAAGGCGGTGCCTCTCTCCATGCAGAGTCTGCTTCCCCTCCTGTCCACTGATAGAGTCCATCACTGAAGCCCAGGCACCGTGGGGCAAGGGGATGGGAGTTTATTGGGGGGCGGTGGACATAAGAGAAACACAGGCCTGTCCTCTGGGAGCTGGAACAGCACTGGGCCATCTACACTGGCAGGGAAGGATGGGGAGGGATGAGCAGAAGTTAGGCCAGACTCTGCTGAGGCCAGCTCCGAGCCCTTCCTGAAGCTGGGCTGGAGGTGGTGGCTTCATCCATGGGCATGTCCACACCTGCACACATACTCCCCACACACACACACCTGCCCTGTAGGTGGCCCATCACCTGAGTCATGTTCTCCATGGCCCAGCCAGTCTTAGGGAAGGGGCACTTCCCAGCAGTCCTCACCAATCCTGAGCAAGAAGACAGCAGGGCACGCCAGCCGCCCCGGCTGCTAACAGTCTGGGGAGATGTCTTCCTCAAGAAATGACTGGAACAAGGCCTCTGGAAGCTTCTCTGGCACTGAGGGTTCCTGGAGCTGGTCAGCCTTCTCACCTGCATCTCTCTGAGAGCGAGCCTGTGGATACCACTATCCCAGACTCTGTTTTGATGGGTGTTCCCTTGGAGGCCTCCATCCCCCTGGCTGTGAGATGGGCAATGCACTTCACCTCCAACATGCGCCCTAAAAAAGGCAATGGCTCCAGAACTTCCAAGGATGCCTGGACCTATGAAGTCCCCCAAACCGGAGCAGTAGACAGGAGCCTGTAGAACCATGTTCTGCCTCTCACAGGGGGCTGTTCGTGACCAAAGGCTGCTCGGAACCACAGTGGGGAGTCGTGCCCCAGTGACCAGGCTCCTCTGGAGAATTTCATGCCTCTCAGCACAGTGACTCCAAAACCACATCAGTTCCCATGGCCAGATTTTATTCTGCTTTGTTTATTGACTTTTGTGAAAAACTGTATGCAGTTATGGCAATTGAATCACACCAGGTAACAGATTTAAAAACTACCCTTTATTGCTAGGAGTAAAATGTTATGAACTCAGGCATATCTTGGTCTTCTGAATTGTGTGCAGAGTCAGGCCTAGAAAGTGAGTAATAATCTTGTCCCCCAGCCCCAGCCACAGAAAGGGGGTCCCAGGCTGCTCCTGAGGACAGACAGGGAGCCAGCGTACCAGCACACACCACTTACTAACACTCACCAGCCCCAAAGACAGCAGTCCACTCTGTGAAGCAGGGCCCGCCATTACCTCTTCCAAGCTCCATCTCCTGCAACAAAATCCCATTTCAGCCAAAAGGCTGAGTTGAGACAGACAGACACCTGGAGCTGGCTGCCAGGCTGGGCTTGTGCTACAGTATGTCCAGCCACAGCCCGAGCAGCTGCCAGCCCTAGCAGGGCCCAATGGAGGGAGGTCCCTTCTATCTCCACACCCTCCTCCCAGCCTGACCAACCCCTTCCTGCTTTTCTTGCAGCTGATCAAAGAGAAGCTATTAGACCTGCTTGGCAAAGAGGAGGACGAAGGGAGCCACGATGAAAATGTGGTAAGAGCAGCTCACTGATTGGAAGTTGCGCAGCTGCTCTGGCTTGTACCAGCAGTAGGAAACCAGATACTGGGGCCGGGCAGGAAAGATGTGACTCACTGCGCACCTTTCCATGGCTTGGGACATGCTGTCACTTCCCAAATCCAAGGACACTCCAGCTGAGCCTCGAGCCTCTCTCTGAGACTCATCCCAGAAGCCAGTATGGATGCAGCAGACACCAGGAGGTGCTTCCAAGCATAGGACCTGCCTGGCCCAATCCAGCTTCTCTCAGGCAGACAGCTGCTCCCCTCATCTCACAGCAGGGGGAGAAGTGGACAGGCTCTGTACGTCTGTTCCTTTATTCCCCAGTGGTGGCAAAGTACAAGCAGAGCGTCAGTGGCTCTCCATCCCTTTCGAAACGGATAGAGTATGGAGCCCCATGAAGTTGGAAGTAGCAATAGTGCCCATTATAGCTAATGACTATCGTGTGCCTGGTACGTGTCAGGCACTGTCAGGTACTTTGTATTTGAGGCGGTCAAGGCCCAGAGACCAAAGTCCCACAGCTGCTGAGTGTCAGAGCTGCCCTCCAAGCACTTCTAACCACTGCCTTACTCTGCCTCTTTCCTATAGCCCGAGGAGCAGCCCCTCTATGGCTGTTTGTCATTCTCCTTCCCAAACTCAGTCTACTCCTGGGCTCAGGCCTTGGCTGATGGGTGCAGATGTTGCCAGCTTTCCCCATCCAGCCTTGTGCCCCAAATCAGCACCTCCAGCCCTGGAAAACGGTGCCCACTGAGTGACCACCACCCACTTAGTATCAACAAATCCAAAATGGATCCCAGCCCATTCCCCCTATATGGATTCCATTTCTGTTCCACACACTGTCTACAAATCTTGCTTTGATCCTCTGGTCCCCTGCAACCTCTGTGGAACAGAAGTGGGGAGGGGAAGGGTAGTGTGGAAGGGGCCCCGGTCTGGCCTCAGCTGGCCTGGCTGGATCCCAAGGCTCTGGCTTCCTGGCTGTGTGCCTGGGGACAAGTTACATATTTAACCTCTCTAAGCATCTGCATCAGATCAGACCGCAGGGGGCTGTCACCTGAGTTAAGTGAGATCCTGCCGGCAAAGCAGTCAGCACAGCACTTAGTTTATAGTAAGTGCTTAGACAGTGGTTCCCTTTGCACCCTCAGAGCCCCCCTTGCTTCAGAAGGTCTCAGTGTCACAGCCTCTTCTCCATCCTGTTCCTCTTCCCCTAGTTGTGGCCCCATCAAATCTTCCCCAAATTCCTGGCACAGCCTCCTGGCTAGCCGTCCCTGCTCTAATCCCTTTCGGCCTCCCACCCACTGTAGCCTGGGAACCACCCTGGAGATTCATGTGTGGCCAGCTCAGCCCCTCCCCGCTTAGGGACCCACAGCTATGTTTCTCTGGGTCCAGCCTAACCCTAAAAGTCCTTGGGGACTGACTCAAGGACTGACCAGCTCTGGTTCTAAGCTCTAAGGCCTTCTACCCTTTCTGCTTGGCCTCAGCCATGGGTCCTTCCTGCCCCAGGCCTAGCCACGGGCTGTACTTCCTGCACCGTAACTCCAAGGGAGGCCCCCAGGGGAGAGGTCAGGACTCAGGACCATCCAGCCCCAAAGCTAGAGACCACTCAGATATAGGTCCAGTTACATGAGGGGCACCTTTAGGAGGGATCAAACCAACTGCCGATCAAACCAGGGAGCCTTCTCACTGCCATAGCGGGCGCCCAAGTGTGCAATGGTAAGGATTCCATTCAGCCTCATGCCCCCAAGATGGTAAACCAGCCTATCAGATGTCTGGAGCAGGAGCAGCCCAGAAGTGGGGAGCACCTTCCCCAGGGCCTAGGCTGGGCAGCTGGTGGCATCACAATGAAGTTTTGCTGAGCGAATAATAAACTCCCACCAACCCTTCCCTTCCAGAGTACTTGTGACACAATGCCAAACCACTCTGAAACCATCAGCCACACTGTGAACGTGCCCCTGCAGACGGCCCTGGGGACCTTGGAGGAGATTGCCTGCTGACACCCCTCGAGCCACCCAGCACCCCCTCCAAACAGACCTTGAGGCCCAAGACCAGGACAAGGAAGAGCAAGCTCAGGTGGAATGGCCCCTGATGCTGGAAAGAAGCAAGAGCCCCCTATGCACACATTGCAGACTAGCTGCCTAGACCTCGCTCCGGCCACGTCCAACACGACGCGTCCTTGGGCCCCGCCATGCGTCCCTCTTAGGAGAGATGAGTCACACTCTGGAACTGTCCAAGAACGAACCTGCCATCACATCTCACTGCCAGATGTATAAAGCACCTGCATGCTCAGACTTATGGCGCCACCTCCACGTCTGTCTTGTACATGACATTCCTCCACGCGGTTTCCAGTGTCCACACCGCTGCCCGTGCAGTGGGACCAGATTCCAGGTCCAAAGTTACCATGAGGCCACCCTGGAATCAGAACTGCACAATCAAGAGGGAACCCGTGGGACTCTCTGCTACATTCAGTTCTTGTGTCGTTTGTGAAGGTTCTTAACCTGCCCACAAACTCCCTTTTCCCCAAGCTGGCCCATGGGCTTTGGCGCCTAAGGTGACCTGTGCCAACCTCCCTTCCGCCCCAGAGCCTGTGACGGCGGCACAGCAGCCAGCGGGCGGGGGGCTCATGTGTTCACCCATGGTGGCCATGTCGTTCTTCTCTCCCGGTGACACAGCTTGTACAGTCTGATTCTTTTTATCTGGGATAGGGGGACTTTTATGTTTGTCTGATGGAGATTTGTTTTGTTTTGCTTCGTTTTATGCTTTTTTTTTAGTTTTGATGTTCTGAGGTTTGGTTTGGTTTCTCCATTTTCTTTGGCGTTTATTTATTCGTGCTTCAAATCACAGTCATATTAAAAGCTGGTCTTGTGGAAATGGCTGAGTTATTTCCGCCTTTTCTCCACATCCAAGTCTCTCTCCCTCCAGGGCCTAGGAAAGGCCTGCCAGGTCAAAACTGCAGACTGTGTATCTGGAAAGTTTTATGCAACGACACTTACCTTTACAAACTGTGCATACTCTATATGTTTACTCTAAATTTTTTTAATGATTGCTCACCACCTTGTAAATGTCTTCAAGTCCCACTGATGGGCCACAGCCCATGTTCTGAAGGGGGCTGCCCTGGACCATAATCACGTGACCTGGAGAACGCTGCCCAGACATGGAAACCATCAAGGAGGACTTTGTGTCCCCCTGTGATCTGTCTGCTACCCTGACCCCTTCTGACCCCGCCGGTGAATTTGGGCTGGACACAGGCCCCAGTATGGCCTCCCTCCCACACACAAGCCTTTGTGGCCTCCCCACCCCCAGCAAACCGACCTGCCTTGCCCCCCAGAGGTCACACTGGCACTCTGCCTTGCTCCCCATGACTTCTTAGAGGTGGAATGAGAGGTTGGGAGGTGCCTTTTGGTGTTATGGGTGCAGGGCATGCCCTTTTCAGCCTCCAGGTGTGAAAGAGAGCTTCCTGTTCAGGCAGAATCCTCATCCTTAGCACCATGCTGGTTCCATAGCAGCAGTTCCTTTAACCTAATCTTTTACTTTCCCTCCCGGCCCCCACCACTCCCAACTCAAAGTCTCTCCTCAAGCAGTGAAGAAAGGCCTAATGTGGCTGTACCTTTCCCCTCATGCACAGGTGCTCAGAAAGCACAGGCTACACCAGGGGTTCAGGGTTCTGGTCCCGTTCTGCCATCCAGCCTCCCTGTCTGTCTCTCCTTCATGACCCACTAACACAAGGAAAAGTTACTTGCTCAATGTGACAAATAGAAGAGTCTCCCACCGGGAGTTGCGAGCCCTGGCCCTACGCCCTTCTCTCGGTAGCTGTGTGACAGTGGGTGAGACCATGCACCTCTCCGGGCACAGCTCGTTAATTTTTGGATGAAGATAATACCTTACCTGTGTGAAGGGAAGATGCAGGACCAGATGATCTCCTGAGACTCAAAGTGCCATAACAGCTCCTGCCTCCCTGCCCAGTGGGATGCTCACGCCCAAGCATGGCCAGGAGCTGGCAGTCCTGGGGACTGCAGAAGGCAGCTGGGACAGAGCACCCCTGTGATAGCTCCTCCCAAGCATTCTCCCAGATGGGGCTGCCAGCTGTTAGCCAAGCTAGGTTTTATTCTTAAAGAGTGTAAACTTGCCAGAAAGGCTCTTGTGTGGTTTTCTATCACTACCATTGCAAATAACTACTACTTTCGTGGCTTAAAACAACACAAATGTATTATCTTGCAGTTCTATAGGTCAAAAGTCTGACACAGGTCTCATTGGGCTAAAACCCAGTGCCAGCAAGGCTGTGTTTCTTTCTGGAAGTTCTACAGGAGACTCTATTTCCTTGCTTTTTCCAGCTTCTAGAGGCTGTCCACATTCCTTGACTTGCAACCCCTTCCTCCATCTTCAAAGCCAGCCATGACGGGTTAAGTCCTTCTCCTGTCACAAATCCACACAGGCAGATCTCCCTCTAACCATGACTTCTCTCCTGCTTCCCTCTTCCATTTTTAAAGAACACTTTTTTTTTTTTTTAAGACAGAGTCTCGCTCTGTCACCCAGGCTGGAGTGCGGTGGCACGATCTCAGCTCACTGCAACCTCTACCTCCCATATTCAAGCGATTCCCATATTCAAGCGATTCTCCTGCCTCAGCTTCCGAGTAGCTGGGATTACAGTCATCCACCACCATGCCCATCTAGCTTTTATACTTTTAGCAGAGATGGGATTTCTCCATGTTGGCCAGGCTGGTCTCAAACTCCTGACCTCAAGTGATCTGCCCACCTCAGCCTCCCAAAGTGCTGGGATTACAGGTGTGAGCCCCCATGCCCAGCCTTTAAAGAACCCTTTTGATGACACTGGGCCTACTGCATAATCCAGGATAACCTTCCCATTTTGGGATTATTAAATTAACCACCTCTTCAAAGCCTTTTTTACGATGTAAGGTCACATATTCACAGGTTCCAGGGATTAGAATAGGGACATCTTTGGGGGACATTACTCTGCCTACCACAGGCCCACAGGCCTGCTGCATCAGGTAGCTTAATGTCCTCATTTTCCAATTGAGCAGACTCTCAAGGGGAGAGGAGGGCCTGGCCTAGGGTCACAGAGTGAGTTAGTGGCAGTGCCAAAGCTATACTGCTAAGCTCCGAGGTTCACAATTCCATTTGCAGACCCACCAAGGTGACTCACATTAAACAAGAAGGACTGACAGTGACCAGTTTTCGATACTGGGCCAGAGTGTGAAAGTCCCTCTCCTGAGACAAACTCACCCATGACTACGTCAGGCTAGAAAATGCCCTGCTGGTATCTACACTGTCAGATGCAGAAGAACAGGGATCCAGAGGCTGGCCTTGGACCACTCCTACAAGGGACGGGAACCAAATGAAATGACTGTTCAATTAGTCGGGAGTCTCTCTGATGCTTCTGCCTCGTTCTGGTTTAGCAGCTTCATAAATTTTTTTAAAATCTATAGCTTAAATTACAATTTGAACTGCTTCATTGGATTTCTGGCTTCCTTTTCAGAAAAAAAAAAAAAATAGATCCATTTGTGATACAGCAAAGAATATTTAGATGCATTTGGATTGCTTCAGGGCTTACATATGTCTGCGCCCATATGGATTTGAGGATTCTGGCTTTGTTCATCTTAAACCAGGTCTATATTATTTACCTGTTTAAAGAAGAAAAAAAGGAAATTCAAGAGAGCAAATCAATAGCCAGCTACTGATTATTATTAATCGGCTGTTAACAAAAGACACAGTCTAAATTCGAGTGTGGGGGCATGTTTTTATGATCCTCCCATCAAACAAGTAGCTGTTTGTGCAATCATTTCCTTAGTGTGGACCTGGGGAGGTCTGGTGGACAGGGGAGACTCAGGGAGTTGGCCCATTTTCAGGAGTGACCCAAAAGATGACACCAAGGCTAGGAGTTTGAAGCAATCACAAGTCCAAGCCACAAGGTTGAATTCTCAGTGACTTCAGAGGATTGGATCAATCAGTTAATCGATTGATTAATTAATTAATGGCACATGACCCCAGACACAGGATCTGGGGGATGTACCGCAGCTGAAGAGAGAGTAATTGAGCCTCGCTGTGAGCATCCATTGCCAGAGGGCTGGGCTAGTTGCTCGCACACTGTTGCTTTGTTGTTTTTGGCAGGGACAGGCTGGAGTTATTTTATTTTCCTCGTTCCAGCTTGAAGCTATTTTTGTAAGAGTTTTCACCACGAATGCTCCTAGTGAGAAGTTTGCAGAGCCACAAGTACTGATGAGGGGGAGACCAGAGTCCACAGAGGGTCTCTGGAGAATGGCTCTTGCCGAGCTGGGAAGGAGGGCGTCGCAGGCAGGCCCTGCCCACAGGTGTGAGCCTGGTGGGTAATGTGTTCCCTCGGGTAAAGCTCAGCACAGCCCACCTGAGCCCACATGCCCAAAGGAAACCTCTTCCTCCACAAGCTCAGAGATTTTGTTTCAATTTTGGAACCAAACTGCACAGGGTTGAGGGCCTCCTGAGATCCCAACGAATCAGCTCCCATGTGACAAAGAAAAGCGAGCTCAGAGAGGGCAAGGAATTGCTAAAGCAAGGGGAGAGAATGCAGCCAGCCCTGACTGGCACACAGCCAGGGCAGACCCTCCGCTGCACCGAACAAGCTATCTGGCATAACAGGGAAGGGGACAGGGGAAGAAAGAAGGGGCAAATGCAGGAAGGGCACAGGTGCACGTGCCATGCCATTCTATGGATTGACTGCTACCTTGCCGGGCACTTGCGGTGAGGCAAGCAATTTCTAATCTGAGCGAGGAATACCGACAAGTAAACAGAAGACTGCAAAAGATGAATCTGGGTTTTTCAGTTGAAGGGAAGTGAGACAGCAGCATATGCGAAGCCCAGGAGGCTGCAGGAGGCACGGCTCAGGGGATTGCACACAGGTCCAGGAGAACCCAAGCAAAGACATGAAGGGACAAATGTTCTAAACGACCACTGAGAGGTAGGCAGGTGCTGAAGGATGAAGGACCTGGCCACTATGCTGAGAGGAGTGTCACAGCTAAAGTCCTTCAAGCTCTTTCCTTTGCTCCCCAAGAGGCAATGAAGACATTTCCCAAGCCAAGGGTTGATTTCTTGAACTAATACCTTTCTCCCCACTCATTGGAGATTCTTAGCCTCTTAGCACATGGGATCTTTTTGTGCAGGCATTTATGTATTTCTAAGGCTAACAGGTTATTCTAGGGGGCATGAGGTCCATGGGGACTATGAAACAGGACTGTAGGACCCAACCCTGCTTGAGGACAGGTGGAAGGAGGAGAATCTCTTACTAATTCAGTTTGACATTTGATGAAACCAGTACTCACTTGTTTTTCAAGAATAAAGCAGTGGGTTGACAAAGGCTTTGGTTTTCTGTTTTGTTTTGTTTTGAGATGAAGTCTCACTCTGTTGCACCCAGGCTGGTGTGCAGTGGCTGATCTCGGCTCACTGCAACTTCTGCCTCGTAGGTTCAAGCGATTCTCCTGCCTCAGCCTCCCGAGTAGCTGGGATTACAGGTGCCAGCCACCACACCCGGCTAATATTTTGTGTTTTTAGTAGAGACGGGGTTTCACCATGTTGGCCAGGCTAGTCTCAAACTCCTGACCTCAGGTGATCCGCCCACCTTGCCCTCCCAAAGTGCTGGGATTACAGGCATGAGCCACCATGCCCAGCCAGAAGATTGAGTTTCTAACCTGTTTCTGCTGCAAACTGACTACATGACTTTGGGCCCAGTTCACTTCACTTCTGTGGGCCTCAGTTTCCTCCTTTATAACAGGGAAGGAGATGAAAATGGACAGATAATCCCTTTGGTGATTCCCGACTCTAACAGTCTGTGAGTTGAAGTTTTAAGTGAATGTCAGGCCTCTAAGCAAATATTACTTTACTGCTCAGAGCCCCCATTTCTCCATCTATAAAACAGAAATGCTGATGCTTAGTTTTCAGGTTTATTATGAGGATTAAACAAGTGTAAGTGTATAAAACACTGTCTATCTTTTCTTTTCTCTTTTCTTCCTGAAGAACATTGATTTTTAATCTTATTTGGATCACTGACTCTCTTCAAAATAAGATGAAAGCTGTAAACTCTCTCCCCCCAAAACAATGCACATAGTCACATAGATATACGTTAAATTTTGCCTACGGGCTGGGTGCAATGGCTCACACCTATAATCCCAGCACTTTGGGAGGCTAAGGTGGGAGGATCACTTGACTTCAGGAGTTTGAGACCAGCCTGGGCAACATGGCAAAACCCCATCTCTATGAAAAAAACAAAAAACTAGCCAGGCATGGCAGTGCATGCCTGTAGTCCCAGCTACTTGACAAAACAAAACAAAATGTTTCCATACAATTTCAGGAGGGTTGTGGACCCCCACAGCCCATCTGCGAGCCTCTAGGGATCCACTGATGCTAGGCAAAGTCACCCTGATCGAGAAAGTGCTAAACAATCCTCCAAAAGAACACCACAGTACCACAAAGTGCAACCAACATTTCTTCTCCTAAAATCACATAATGACTGTCATTTTTCAATTTACAGAAAGAAGAAAAAATAAAAGGATAGATAGCATTTGATTAGTGTTAAATGCATTCTCCCATAATTTTTTTAAACCTTTGACACCTGCTGCAGCTTGTACGTTCTCACAGATGGCAAAATGAATGAACGAGCAGAAAATGAATATGAACAGAAAAACTTGGAAACGTGATTTCATAAAATTATTTTATGCACGTGGAGATTTTGAGGGCTGAAGGAAGAGACCTGTATACATAAAAAGCAATCGTAGCATCCACTTTGCAGACACTTCATGGCCTGGTTCTTCAAGAACATGCCCCCTGCATGCCCTGCACCTGGGAGCACAGGCGTAATGTTCACTGGCTGCCACTGAGCCTCCAAACACGCCCAGCTGCTGACATCTCATTTGTTTCTGAGCAAGGCCACAATGGTGTTTTGCTTTTTGTTCAAAAGAAAATCTGCCCCCTGATAATGACTGAGTGATGCTTTGGGATGGAGAATTCAGATTTTTTGCCTCCTTGAAGCTGTTCTGTCCCCCATGCCTCTAAAGGAAGTGGCAAACTTATCACCATTATAGGCCATTTGTCTTTAGGGTAATTCTGCCTTTTGTGACTTCTTTACAAAAGCAGTTCTGAGTTAAAATAGGCCCAATACAAAGTGATTGGTGGGCACCAAAGCACACCCAGCTCAACCAGCCTCCCAGAAGGAAACTTCCCAGCACCGCGCTGGAGTCTCTGTCCTGAACCCATCACTCCACGAGCATTTTCTGTGTGCTCACTATGTGCCAGGCACTGGGCTAGGAGTACTGGGAATTCATATATCAAGAAGACACACTCTAGGTGGGCAGAGGTGGGCAACAGGCATGTATAGTAACACCTGAGCAGTACAGTGGCCCATGCCTATAATCCCAGCACTTTGGGAGGTCAAGGTGGGCAGATCACAAAGTCAAGAGATCGAGACCATCCTGGCCAATATGGTGAAACCCCATCTCTACTAAAAATACAAAAATTAGCTGGGCGTGGTAGCACACACCTGTAGTCCCAGGTACTCAGAAGGCTGAGGTAGGAGAATTGCTTGAACCTGGGAGGAAAAGCTTGCAGTGAGCCAAGATCACATCACTGCACTCCAGCCTGGTGACAGAGAGAGACTCTGTCAAAAAGAAAGAAAGGAAAGAAAGAAAGAAAGAAAGAAAGAAAGAAAGAAGAAAGAAAGAAGGAAGGAAGGAAGGAAGGAAGGAGAGAAAGAAAGAAGGAAGAAAGAGAAAAGAAAGAGGAAGAAAAAAGAAAAAGAAAAGAGAGAAAAGAAAGAGAAAGAAAAAAGAAAGAAAAGAAAGAATGAGAAAGAAAAAAGAAAGAAAAGAGAAAAAGAAAGAAGAGAAAAGAAAGATGAGAAAGAAAAAGAAAAGAAAGAGAAAAGAATGAGAAAGAAAAGAAGAAAGAAAGAGAGAGAAAAGAAAGAATGAGAAAGGAAAAAGAAAAAGAAAGAAAAGAAAGAAAAAGAAAGGAAGGAAGGAAAAAAAGAAAGAAAGAGAAAGAAAGGAAGGAAAGAAAGGAAGAAAGAAAGAGAAAGAAAGGAAGGAAGGAAGGAAGGAAGGAAGGAAGGAAGGAAGGAAGGGAAAGAAAGTCTTGAGCAGCAAGAGCTACAAAGGTACCCAGGGCACAGTGTGCTCATTGCAGCAGAAGCACCTGGGTCTGGCTGAGTCAGAGCAGGTTTTGACTGAAACCTTGAGAGATGGGTAGAAGTTGCCAGGCAGGCTAATTTGCAGAGTAGATACCTGGGCAGAGCCTTGGAGGCAGAAGAGAAGCTGGAGGGCTTGAAGAATGATGGATCTGCTGTGGATAAGTGGGTTATCTCTCCACTGCCCCCTACCCCTCAACTGTGCCTTCCCACTCCAGGGGGCAGCCTGCTGAGAGTCCAAGTGCTAGTCCAGCCATGGCAGCTAGAACGGCTGAGGATGAAGCGTGGCTTTGACAATCCAGCAGCCCCATCCAAGTCCCAGCTCCACCAACTGTGCTACCTTGGGCAAGCTCTAGAACGTCTCTGAGGCTCAGTTTCCTCCTAAAAATGGGGATGACCACGTCAATCTCCTCTGGATGCCATGCTGCTGTGATGGCCAACATAGGGTAGGTCAGAGATGATAAAGAGGTCCCTTTCTACATGTCAATTCCTTAGAGAGTGACTGCCATTGAACTGTCAAGAAAGATTCCTCAGCTGGGTGTGGTGGCTCACACCTGTAATTCCAGCACTTTGGGAGGCCAAGGTAGGCAGATCACTTGAGTTCAAGACCAGCTTGGCCAACATGATGAAACCCTGTCTCTACTAAAAAATACAAAAATTAGCCAGGCATGGTGGTGTGCACCTGTAGTCCCAGCTACTTGGGAGGCTGACGTGGGAGAATCACTTGAACCCGGAGACAGAGGGCGTAGTGAGCCGGGATCATGCCACTGCACTCCAGCCTGGTCGACAGAGTGAGACTCTGTCAAAAAAAAAAGAAAGAAAGAAAGAAGAAAGAAAGAAAGAAAGAAAGAAAGAAAGAAAGAAAGAAAGAAAGAAAGAAAAGATTCCTGGACACATGCCAGCTCAGTAAAGATAAAGGCTTGTACTCAGTTTGTGACGTCTGCCATAGGCACAGAGGTGATGGAGTCCAGGAAATTCTGGGCGCCCTCCGACTGGCCCACCTCCCACAGTCCCCCTACCCTAGAAGCTTCAGGCCAGTGCTCAGAATGCAGAAAAACAGTCATACCCAGTGAGGGCATGGACCACACAATAAAGAGTACCCCTCAAAGCCTCCTTCAGCTGCCAGGACCTCTGCCGCCCTCACCTGTACCTACAGGTAGAGAAGGGACAGCACCTTGGCAAACCAATCATCCCCAGGAACATTCAGTCTACCCTTAGCACGAAAGATATAGAAAAGCCCATTTTAAATCTGTCTCCTGGAGCCAAACTAATCTAAGAAGGGGGCGACTTATGAAAAGCAACAAAAATTCGTGGAACTCTCCCCTACTTTCCGTAAGACTCTCTACTACTTTTCCCAAACCATTCCCCTTCTCCTCCTTCTCCTTCTCACACCTTCCCCTTTCTCTTTCTCTTCTTAGCAAACAGTGAGAAGGACACAGTACAGGTCTCCTAAGGAAGCCTGGTCACTGGGGCAGGCATGTCCTGTTCCCACCCATTCCTCCCCAGGTAGGTTGGAAACTTGCTACCCCCAGAGCTTAGGAAAACCAGATGAGCCAGCATTTCTGAAGCCCCACTTTGTGCCAGGCACTATGCTGGGCACTTCACTGCTCTATATTATAGATTACAATGATAGATTGTAGGTGCAACTGATACAATATTCCAAGGTGGCCTCATTTGCTCTTCTTGCCCATGAGGAACACTGAGCTCTGAAAGGTGGAGTGACTTTTCCAAGGCCAGGTGGCTAGGAAAAAGGAAAAAATCCCATTGCTCCACCTCTGCCCAAACTGCCCAAACCATGCTGAGCTCCCTCTACATCAAATATGGACAAGGAGAAGCAGCCAGGGTAGTTACCTGGCTGAGGGATAGAGAGTCTCCCCAAGAGAGGAATCCCCGGAGGCACGGGGCAGGGGGTGGCAGTGGGTCCATCTGGAGGGATGCCTAGGGTCTGGCACATAGGTAGTGCTTAAGTAATATCATTGAATCAATTGTTGCAGATTAGAGGGTATCAAGCCCCATTCACTCACTGATTCTGCAGACACTAGATGAGTGCCTACCATTCATTCATTCATTCATGCATCAATCATGCATTTAACAGGTTCATTTGTTTTATTGAGTATAATCTGCCAGGCACTATTCTAGGTGCTAGACATATAAGGAACAAACTAATTTTCTGCCCCCATAGTGCTTACAGTCTAGCATAGGCAAGTGAAAAGGGGATATACATAAATTCAGAGGTACATGGAATAATTTCAGATAGTAGAGCATGCTGTAGTGCTAAGATAGTGACAATGAGGGAAAACACTCCTTCAGCTACAGCAGTCAGAGAAGTCACTCCGAGGAGGTGAAACTGATACAAGACCTGATTGAAGAAAAAGAGAGTGTCACCCAAAGGAGAGGAAATGCATCTCCACAAAAATCTCAAAATATTAGTTGGGTGTGGTGGTGTCCACCTGTAGTCCCAGCTACTTAGGAGGCTGCTGTGAGCTATGATCGCACCACTGTACTCCAGCCTGGGCAACGGAGCGAGACCCTGTCTCAAAAAATCACAACAAAGATATGAGGAAATAAAATTCCAAGAAGACAAAAGAGCAGGTACAGAGACCCTGTGGTGCAAACAACTTGTTGCATTCAAGGACAGAGTGTAATGAATGGGAGAAGAGTGGTCGGTGATGATGAAAGGCGTGAAGCAGCATGCTACTCTCAGGAAACTAACCGCCAAGGACACAAACCAGCTACAGCAAAAGTTTCCAAACAGATGAGAGTTGAATCTGTAGCGATCAGCTGAGTCTTGGTCATGAAAGACCTTGTATACCAAGCCAAGGAACTTGAACTTTAACCCAAAGATAAGAGAAGTTATTGGGCCTAGGATGCAAGGCAGAAACAAGATAGAAAGCTCACTCTGAGAGAGGAGGTAGAGTGACAAGGACCAAGATTAGAGACACGAACACTCTTAGGAAGCCATTGCAATTGTCGTTGGGAAGAAGTGATGAAGACTTGATTTAAAGCAGCTGCATGTGGATAGAAAAGAGGGAGAGTTTCTAGAGATATTAAGAAAGTAAAAGAGGCAGGACTTAATGGCCCATGGTAAGTGGGGTAAGTGACATGGAAGGAGAGAGACACCAGGACACGGCCTGGTTACTCTCACCAACCTGAGCATGTCCCTCAGGAGCTGAGCTCTGAACGTAGAGGTTCCCTGGCCTCTACATTCAGATGGGCCTGCACACTCTGTAGCCCTCACCACAGGGGAGGCCTCCCTGGCTTTGATCAGGGCCCTCTTCCCTAAATAATCCTTCTCCATCTCCGCTTTCACCCGCACCTGGTCAACCACCCAGCCCAGGCCTTCAGGGTCCCTTGTCCAGGCCCGATCCCAGTCCAGCCCCATCTTGAAGAGACTGTGGCCATCATTGCCGCTCACAGCCCCCAAATCCTTTAACAATGTTCTCTTTGGTTCCAAGAGCTTCACTATACCTACTCTTGGGCTCCTCTCCCAGACAAGCTGAATGGGACCCAGTGAAGCAACCAGGCCAGGCAGGCAACAGAAGTCTGAAGTTGAAGTAGAGGCACGAATCCTTCAAAGATGGATGGGTCGGACCATGGATTGGAAGAATTCATACCATGAAAACGACCATACTTCCCAAAGCAATCTACAGGTTCAATGCACTCCCTATCAAAATACCAACATCATTTTCCAGAGAATTAGAAAAAAATCCTAAAATTTGTATGAAACCAAAAAAGGCCCAAATAGACAAAGCAAGCCTAAGCAAAAAGAACAAAGCTGGAGGCATCACATTATCTGATTTCAAATTATATTACAAGGCTATAGTAGCCAAAACAGTATGGTACTGGTAGAAAAACAGACTCATAGATCAGTGGAACAGGGTGGATAACTCACAAATAAAGCCACATATTTACAGCCAATGATTTTTGACAAAGCTGACAAGAACATACATTGGGGAAAGGAAGCTTCTTTCAATAAATGGTGCTAGGAAAACTGGGTTGCCATATGCAGAAGAATGAAACGACCCCTGTCTCTCATCATATACAAAAATCGATTCAAGATGGATTAAAGACTTAAATGTAAGACCCAAAACTATAAAAACACTAGAAGGAAACCTAGAGAGAACTCTCCTGAACATTCTGAACATTTGTCTAGGTAAAGAATTTATGACTAAGACCTCAAAAACACAGACAACAAAACTAAAAATAGACAAGTGGGACTTAAACTAAAAAGCTTCTGCACGGGAAAAGAAATAATCAATAGAATAAACAACTTGTAGAATGGGAGAAAATATTTGCAAACTATTCATTCAACAGGGGACTAATATCTAGCATGTACAAAGAACTCAAACAACTCAAAAACAAAAAACAAAAGCAGAAACAATCCTATTAAAAGGTGGGCAAGCCAGGCATGGTGGCGCATGCCTAAAATCCCAGCACTTTGAGAGGTCAAGCGGGAGGATTGCTTGAGTCCCAGAGTTCGAGACCAGCCTTGGCAAAATAGTGAGATCTTGTCTCTATAAAAAATCAAAAATTAGCTAGGTGTGGTGGTGCATGCCTGTAGTCTCAGCTACTCAGGAGGCTGAGGTGGAGGATTGCTCGAGCCCAGGAGGTCAAGGCTGCCATGAGCCATGATCAAACCACTGCATTCCAACCTGGGCAACAGAGCAAGACCCTTTCCCAAAAAAAATGGGCAAAGGACATAAATAGACATTTTTAAAGAAGACGTATAAATAGTCAACAATTATACGAAAAAATGTTCAACGTCACTGATCATAGGGAAATGCAAATTAAAACCACAATGAAATATCACCTCACCCCAATCAGAATGTCTTTTATTAAAAAGGCAATAAACAACAAATGTTGGTGATGATGCAGAAAAAAGGGAACTCTTATACACTGTTAGTGGGAGTGTAAATTAGCACAACACCTGTGGAAAATAGTATGGCGATTTCTCACAGAACTAAAAGTAGAACTACCATTCAGTTTAGCAATCCTTCTACTGGGTATCTATTTACCCAGAGAAAAAGAAGCCATTACATCAAAAAGACACCTGCATTCATACGTTTATCAAAACACTATTCACAATAGCAAAGATATGGAACCAACCTAAGTGTAATGGATGAATGGAAAAAGAGAATTCGCTATATATACACAATGGACTACTATTCAGTCCTAAAAAAAGAATGAAATCATGTCGTTTGCAGCAACATGGTTGGAATTGCAGGTCATTATCTTAAGTGAAAAATGCCAGGGACAGAAAGTCAAATGTCACATGTTCTCACTCCTAAGTGGGTGTGAAAAAATGTGTACACATGGACATAAAGAGTGGAATAATAGGGGCTAGGCACGGTAGCTCATACTTGTAATCTCAGCACTTTGGGAGGCCAAGGTGGGCAGATTACATGAGGTCAGGAGTTCGAGACCAGCCTGGTCAACATGGTGAAACCCCATCTCTACTAAAAATACAAAAATTAGCCAGGTACCGTGGCGGGCGCCTGTACTCAGGAGGCTGAGGCACAAGAATCTCTTGAGCCCTGGAGGCAGAGGTTGCAGTGAGCTGAGATCACACCACTGCATTCCAGCTTGGGCAACAGAGTGAGACTCCATCTCAAAAAAAGAACTGGAATAATAGACAATGGAGATTCAGAACAACGCAGGATATGAGGGGGGTGGACAATGAAGAATTACTTAATGGGGACAGTGTACATTACTCAGATGAGGGATACTTTAAAAGCCCTGTCTTGACCACTATGCAATCTATATGTGTAACAGAATCACATAGGTACCCTGTAAGTTGTACGAATAAAAATAAATAAAATTTTTAATTTGTCTTGCAAAAAATAAAAATAAATTTCAAAAAAAGAAAAATGGATGGGTCATGGGTCCCTGGCCAGATGACCATAACAACAACCCCTCAGCAAAGCACAGTGAGTAAGCATAACATGTGGAATCACACTGAGCCAGGTGCAAATTTATCTCCTCTGAGCCTCTGTTTCCCCTTGTCTATGGAATGGTGGTCATAATGGTACCTGCATCATAGCTATTGTTCTAGGGTCTAGATTAGGTGATGCATGGCACATGGTAGGCACATCGTGTTTGCCTTAATGTTAAAAAGACAGCAGCTTCTCCCTATTTATGATTTAATAGCTCCATTAGTCATTGACGCCCCTACTTCCAGCAGGGTTCTTCACCACTCTGTCCCCTTGCATGAGTCGCTCTCAAGTTTCATCATCACCTTGACCAGACTAACAAGGGAAGGCAAGTGGCCTGCCTTGATAATTGTGGACATTCCACACCCCTCTGGTGTTTGCTGACCCTGGGGCATTCAGGGTGCCTGAGTTAGTTAGGTGGAGGAGGATGGTGGAGGGCGACATTGTCATCCCCTCCTCTCCTTAAGAGTCACCAGCCATGCCTCAACCAACAGTTCAGTACTTGCAGGTTTCTTTGGAGCCTTTTCAGAAGAATCTACAATCTGAATTCAGGGTTCAGGCTTCTCACACATCACCCTGTCCCCGCAACTGCTGCTTTTGCCACCACATCCACTGTGATCCTGAGACCCCACCCACCTTCCTCCTTTAAAGGCAGTCGTTCCAGATTAGCAGGGGACCGCGCTGTCTTTTTCTGGGCTTCCCGTGTGCTGACTAAGGCAGAGCGCTGCACTGGCTGTGCGAATTGAAAGCCACGATCACTCCCACCCCATCCTCCAACCTCCTAGCAGTGGTGGGCAAAGTGAGTGCACCGTCTCTATCAGCGGCACTTGAATCTTCCGCCACGAGAGGGCACTAGAGAGCAAAGGTGAGAGCTGAAGCTCCCGTGGTCATTCTTCTCCCGCAACCAAGCAGCACCCCTGGGGCGGCAGGGGTGTGTGTTAGTAGTCACAGCTGGAGGGCCAAAGCACGGTGACCACCATCTGCAACCAAAACTGCAGAAAACAAGTATCCCAAGGACCTTCCTAATCAAGCCAGAGGTGCACAGCCCTAGATCCAGCTAGGGTTGCCACGTAAAACACAGGACACCCAGTTAAGTTTAAATTTTGGATAAACGTCAAATAGTTTTAATATAAGTATGTTCCCATGCAATATTTTGGACATGCTTAAAGTTATTTGTTGTATATCCAAAGTTCAAATTAAACCGGGGCATCCTGTTTTTGTTGTTTGTTATGTATTTGTTTTGTTAAATCTGGCCACCCTAGACCCAAACTCTGCCAGGTGTGGTGGACAAAAAATGAACCGGTGCCCCCCCAAATACCTGCCCCGAGGCCACCAGAAATGGAGGTAAGCCTCTGGTGCTGAACTTTCTGGAGTCCACTTGAAGCACAGCCCAGGCGGACAGGTGAGGTGAGGGAACACGGAGGTGCTCTGGCTCTGACAAGGCACCTGCAGACACACTGAGAGCTGAGAGCCACAATCACATTCAACCATCCTTTATTTGCTGGCTTGTCTTCCCAAGCCTGGGTCAGGAACCAAACCACATTCCCAACCTGCTGTGTGTGGTTCCGTCCATCCTAGAAGTCACAGCCATCCACCCAGTCAGTGAGGTCTTTGCCCTGGCAGTGATGTCTCCAGGCCTCCCTGAGGATGGAGAACAAGGAAGAGGAGAGATCACATCAGCTGCAGTTGCCAGTCACTGCCCAGAGAAGAACAGGAAGGAGAGTGTGGGCTCTAAACCAGAAGTGAGGAAGGAAAGGGGTTTGTTCCCTGCTGCTGCCCACCAGTTCTAACCAAACCACTGCGGCAGGGCTGCAACCCAAGTTACTTACCAGTAACCCAGACCCTGAGGCTCTTGGGTGATCTTCATGGCACAGATAACAGTATCCTTGAGATTAGGATTCAACAAATCTGGGGTGATAGGCAGAGAAACACAATGAGGGAGCAGGAGACATCCAGAGTGTGTGTGTGTGTGTGTGTGCGCGCGCGCACGTGCGTGTGCGTGTGTGTGTCTGTCTCTCTCTATGTATATATATACACGCACACACACTCCACTCCCCTAAATCCAAGCCTGTCTCAACCACTCTGGAAGCACAGGTTCCACCCTATCCCTCTCCTGCTCCATCAGAAACAATCCTCTCTCCACTCCTATAGCTCTAAGGCAGTCTCCTGTCTGGGACCCCAGTTCAGACTGATAGAAGACCTACCCTCATCCCTTGTCCTATCTCCCTCTCCTCCGTGGGCCCAGCCAGATGTGGGGGAACCCTCTCTCAGAGATGCGGGGAGCAAACGAAACTGGGAAGGAAACAAAAGCTAATGCAGGGCCTGACTCCCGCCAGCCCTGGGCCCAGGCCCAGCTACCTGAGCAGTACATTCGGCACACGTTGGGGGCATTCGGGGTGAGGTTTCTGCACCACCTCCGGCTGCTGATCTGGAAGATTCCGTTGTTGGTGCTTCCATCAGCCTCGTGGTCCACAGCAGCTGCGTTGAAACCACTTGTGAAATAAGCAAGGCAGACCCCTGCATAGGGCAGAGCACAGGCCTGGGGGTCAGAGAGTTACGGCCACCCCAGGCCAGAGTACTCACTGCACAGGTCCCACGCTGGCTCCACCGAGCCTCACCTGCCTGATCAAGGTGATTGGGGCAGGTGTCTTCCCACCTGCTTTGCAAATGAATCAATCAATCGAGGCTTAGAGGTGCACAGTGACTCACACAGGGTCCCATCGGCCACCAAATAGCAGGAATTGGGGCTGACCTCAGGCCTCTTGACTTTTAGCCCAGCAATCTTCCCACTTTCTCATTGTTCAGCATGTAGTAGGGGCCAGTAAATTTGTTAAATTAATCTACAAGCGCTAACTCTTTTTTTTTTTTTTTTTTTGAGACAGAGTCTCACTCTGTTGCCCAGGCTGGAGTGTAGTGGCATGATCTCAGCTCACTGCAACCTCCGCCTCCTGAGTTCAAGTGATTCTCCTGTCTCAGCATCCCAAGTAGCTGGGATTATAGATACCTGTCACCATGCCCAGCTAATTTTTGTATTCTTAGTAGAGACGGGGGTTTCACCATGTCGGCCTGGCTGATCTCGAACTCCTGACCTCAGGTGATCCACCTGCCTCAGCCTCCCAAAGTGCTGGGATTACAGGCCTGAGCCACCGCGCCCCGCCTACAAGTGCTAAATCTTTAGTGACAAGATTAGGAAGACCCAGGTGGAATCTACAGAGGGCACCGGACCTGTTGGAAAGATGGGCCCCAGTGTGACTTCCCTTCCCACGTGGCCATCTAAAACTGCCACCAGCTTGAAAAGTTTGGCATGACTGCTCTGTTGTTTGTCTTTTCCAATTTCAGAAGGAATGTCTAATCCTAGTGGCCACGGTTAAGTTTAGGGGACTGAGCTGCTTGTTTCCTTTGACCCTGACTTTAGCAGCAGGGGAAAATGAAGGAGTGAGTCCAATTTTGGTTGCCTGCTGCCTGCCTACTGCATGTTTAACTCAGTGCCGGCTGTTCTCTACCTGCCATCTCAAATCATCTTCGGTTTACAGAAGGGCTCTATAAGCTCCCGAAGCCGCAGCCCTTGAATGAGAAGGAAAGAGGGAGGGAAGGAGGGAGAGAGGTATGGGGAAGCCAGGGCCAGCCAGGGAGAGGGGTTCTCACAGTCAGCCAGGCTGTATCCCCGGTATCCGTCCAGCCCGAAGTCCTGTAGCACTCTGGCCAGTTCACAGCGACTGTAGACCTTGGCCTCACTGGAGGGTAGCAGGCAGCTGAGCAGAGAGACCAGGGCCAACAACATGATCGCAGCTGGGCACCACCGCCTTCCGAGAGCCCTGCTCCTGGCTTCTATGCCGGTGGTAGAGGTGGAGCCACCACTCTGGCTCAGAGCTGAGCTTTGGGATGACCCACAGCTCACCAGCCTCGGTGGTCCACTCACAGGAGAAGAAACAGGGTTTGTGTGTACCCCTGGAAAAGGGGAGAGGAGAGAAGGGGTGGGCAGAAGGCCAGGCTCCTGCAGCAGGAATCAGCCCCCTTGCATCCCTGATCAGCATCAGCCCTGCCCCCAAGACCAGCCCCTCTCCTTCCCCATCCTGCCTCACACCACCCCAGTCCGAACCAGGAAGAAAACTGACCTATTGTGAACTCCATATTACATGTTACACATTATTTAGTCCTGAGGCACAAGAGTTTACAACTAGGAAGGGGAAAAGTTTGGATGAAGACAAAGTTCTATAAATCCAAAGCCCCACTGAGCAGATGCTCCCGGAGGGGATGGCCAGGCAGTGTCATACCATGTTCACGGGCCCCTCAGCCCAGTTGTCAAGGGACAGCCCTTCTGACACTGACCCTCCATCTCCAGATCTTAACTAAAACAAAGTCTCCCCCAGAACACTGCTCCCCTATAACCCGCTCAAGGGGAAGCTGTTCTTTCTCCACACACAAGGCCCCAAGATGTCCCAAGAGTCTCCTCCACCCCACCACCCCTTCTAAACCATAACCTGGGAAAAGCCCTTCTCCCTGGAAGGCCAGCCTGCCTGTCTGGTTTGACCTCCATGCCCTCTCATCATTGGCTGTGTGTGGCCAGTCCCCCAAATCATGGAGGACATTAGCATCTGGGTGTCACAGCCTTAGGGCTCCTTCATCTCCCCAGACCTAGTCCCCTCTGGCTCCACTGTGTCTCAACCAGTCCCTCCCCTGCCCTGTCATCCCTGCTTCTTGTCCTCACCCGCATTTCCCACCTCTGTGAGCTCCTATCCCACTGCCCACCACCTCTGACAAGCCTTCCCATGCCTCTCTTGAGCTCTGCACCTCCACACCTGCTCTCCACCTTCACAGAGTCAAAAAGTGAAAGAGTTGTACAAACTCTTGTTTGTGCCAATGGGTATCCCTGGTCTCCAACCTCCACAGGACCTTGAATGCCACCGAGGATGACAGTGGTTGAGGGCGTGGCTTTGCAGCAAGGCTCAGGTTGGAAGGCCCCCTCTGCTCCTTGCTCCATCTCTGACTTTGGGCCCTCCCTGAGCCTTGTTTCTTCCTCTATAAAATGAGGACGTGAGTAACACCTGCCTCATACGATTGTTGGAAAAATAAATGAGAAAAGGCGTGGGCACAGCTTAGCTCTTGACACTAAAAATAAGTGAATTGTTGTTTCTGTTATGAACTACAACTAGCATTGGTGCATGCGCTTGTCTCTGCTCAGATTTCTCTCTCCTATTTCCCTCACAGGAAATGAAAACCCTCGGTATTGTCCTTGAGCACACCATACTGTCCTACCCCTTGGTTCCCAGAACATGATCTTGTCTCCCGATGCACTAAGAAAAGCAAGGTGCTCACTTGTGGAATTTCTTCCTCTTTCTGCCTTAGCCTCACTCACTTGCAAACTCATCAGTAGCCTCCTCGCCCTCATCTGCACCCCATCATTGTTTGGGTGCGGGGCCTCCACCCCCATGCAGGCCCACCTTCCTTCCCTCCAAGCTCTAGATTTGTCCTTCTCGTCTCCAAGTCTTGCTCCATCCATTGTCCCTCCTCTCCCAGTGCGCCAGCACCGTTCCCCTCCTGCTCCTCCTTCCCCTGCTCCTAGAGACTTGCTCAGTCTCCAGCTTCGAAATGCCTTCCCTCAAGTCTCATGCTGACTGGTACTCCCCTGTCTCTTTCCCCCTCCTCTCACCCAAACTCCTGGGGAAAATTATCACTTTCTCCCCTTGCATTTGTTTTCCAACCTGGTGAATTGCCCTCCCCGCCACCACCACACGCTGAAACTGCTCTGCAGGTCCAAGGAGGCCCCGTCGGCTCTGTCTTTTGGGAGCTCTCAGCCGCACTCATGCTGTCCGCCACCCGCTGTTGAAAGGCTTGCCTCTCCTAGTTTCCACGATGCTCCCCTCTCCCAGGTTTCCTCCTCCCTCTCTGGCTGACTCTCCTCCTTATCCTCTGTGGAATCCACTTCTGCCCGGGCCGTAAACACTGATATGCTTTCCAGGCCTTCCTGCCTTGAGCCCTCTTCTCTTCCACTTTGAGGAAACCCTCTGGGCAGCCCTGCTGTCAGCCACCGCCTGTAGGCTGGCGACCCCTGTGGCATCTTCCCCAAGACCTCAGAGGCAACTACTGGCTGGACACTTCCACTTGAATTCCTTCAGGCACCTCAAACTCAGCACATCTAAACAGAACCACTGTTCCCATCAGTGCCTGCTTCTGCCTTACAACTTTCCTTATGTGCTTTAAAACATGACGGGCCACCCACTTACCCAAACCAGAAATATGGATGTCATTCTTCACTCCTTCCCCATGACATCTTTCACCCAGTCCTAACCAAACAGTCCCAATGTCCTGTGGATTCTACCTTCCCTCTCAGAGCACCGTCCTTTCCTAGGGTCACACTGGGTTCCTTCATGGTCTTCTTGTACCATGTCTTGACCACTCTTCCAAGCTATTCTATACACGTCCATTGGAACAAATTTGTTCAATGAAAAGCCCAGCCCTGTGACACCTTGGATGGCTCCCACTGTTACTGCCCCTTCGAGGTCCATGCGGCCCTTCACGACCCTTCACGGCCCAGCCCTGCAGCCCACTCCCTCACTCATACTTTATGTTCCAGCAATTGTTCTCTCACAATGACCTTACTATCTAGAACATTCACCCTCTCCTTTCCTCTACATGGTTAACTCTGACTCATACGTGAAGGGTCTCATCAGACGGGGTTCCCCAGTGAGAGTCTCAGGGCAGGTCACCGCCCCCCACACTCTCACACGCCCCATCTTCCACCTCCTCTGTCACACCAGGCTGGAATAGATGTCAGTCTTTCCCACCGCAAAGTTAACTTCTGAAGAACGGCAGCCGGTTTTATTTATCTGCAGAGTTGCTGGCATGGAGTAGCCGCTCAGGGGCTGCTTCTGAAATTCAAGTCCACAAAAGGCGTGGCCACAGGGATATGAGTCCTTCTCCTCTCCGCGAGGGGAGTGAGAGGGAGGAGGTGACCAACCTGGTGGAGTTCGTCAAGTCTTTGAGCACCGTGCCAGGCCTTTCCCAGAGCTTTTCTAACTTAATCTCATCCAATCCTCTCAACAATCGAAAGGAGTGGGATTAATATCCCTAAGTTGTAAAGGAGGAAACCAAATTGTCTGCTACACAGGGACTATTTTTTGTGGAAAAGTGACTTAAAAGCAATTCCATCCTGACCATTTCACAGCAGCTCCAGAGTTTCTCTCTCTCTCTTTCTCTTTCTCTCTCTCTCTCTCTCTCTCTCTCTCTCTCTCTCTATCAGCTGGTCAGTCTTCCAGGCCAGGACACCCCCATCCTAACCACAAGCTTGTTTTTCTCCACCCGTCTCTGGCCAGACCAACCCAGTGCCCTGTTAACAGCCCCAGGAAGAAGGGAAAGGGGGCTCACTGATCAGGAGTGCTCCCCACAGAGCTGAGACCACGGTGACAATGGCAGCAGCAGCAGTGGCCCAAAACCCTGCTGCAGCTCAGGATGCCCCCCACAACTTCACCAGGGCCCCAGGCACCCAGTGTTAAGAGAACAATGGGGAAGGCAGGCTCCAGGTCAACCGAGGGCCTTCTAGAACTCCAGCTCTGTGAGCTCATCTTCCACAAACAGCTCCGCCTGGAGCTTTGACTAGCGCACCTGAGCCCTTCAACTCAGGGCCCAGAGGCAGAGCAGGGGTATCTAATCCCAGCCCCCTGCACCTCTCTACCCCATCCCCCCCAAACACACACACGCACACACACAAGCACACACACACACACACACTACATTGAAGGATGACACTTCCTCTCCTAACAGATCTTTCAGATGATTTCCCAGGGACAGTGAGGGACACCAGGGATGGTGATGCATGTGCAGGGATGGTGGTGGGTGCCCGGAGATAGTGGTGAACATGCAGTGGTGAATATGCCCAGGGACAGTAGTAGGTGCCCAGGGATGGTAGCAGGTGTGCAAGGACAGTGGTGGGTGTGCAAGGACAGTAGTAGGTGCCAAGAGATTGTGGTGTGTGCAGGGACAGTAGTGGGTGCACATGGGCAATGGTGGGTGCCCAGGGATGGTGATGGATGTGCAGGGATGGTGGGTGTTCAGGGACAGTGGTGGATGTCTAGGGATGGTGGTGAATGTGCAGGGATGCTGATGGATGTGCCGGGATGGTGTTAGTGGGTGCCCAGGGATGGTGGTAGATGTTCAGGGATGGCAGTGGATCCCCAGAGGCAGAGGTGAGTGTGCAGGGATGGTGGTCCCAGTGTGCAGGAACGGTGCCCAAGGATAGTGGTAGATTCCCAGAGATGGTGGTGTGTGCCCAAGGATCGTGGTGGATGTGGAGGGATGGTGCTGCGTGTCCAGGGATGGTGGTGGGTGCCTAGGGATTGTGGTGGTTGCCCACTGCTTTTCCAGGCTGCCCATCTCACCATGGAGCTCCTTTGAGTGCCAGAAAGTTCTTCCTTAATGCTGAGTTACAAACCACCCCCTTCTCCACCTGGATAATGGCCATTCAGTGTGGACAAGTGCAGGGCAAAGGTTACACTACTGACCCTAAAACTTAAAGGGCAGAGAAGTGGAAAGAAAGGGCATGAGGTGCCCATGTCTGTGCCTCAGAGGGGCCCAGGCTTGGAGGCCGTGCAGCAGAGTACAGGCTTTGGGGTCAGGCTGACCAGGGCTGAACACAGGCGCTAGTGACTTCCAGCTGGATGACCTAAAGAAAGTGAACTCACTCTCTGTTTCCTCGATTCTCAAGTGGGCATGACAATACCAACTTCACAGGGTACTAGGAAGGCTCCATGAAACAGCAACAAAATGCTTAGTATCCCAGGTGCTCAATAAATAATAGTAATTACTACTGAGTGCAGAGCACAGCCATGAAAGTGTCTAGTTGCACCATGTCCACCCTATCTGCCTGGGCCCCACCCCAGGACAACCAAGTTAAAATTGAGGGTTGGCCCAGCATCAGCACCAGTGTTTTTCTTTTTTTTTTTCTTTTTTTTTACTGAGGTAAGAACACTTAGCAGGAGACCTGCCCTCTTAATGTATAGTTAATGTGCAATCCATTATTGTTGACTGTACAGGACACTGCTGCACAGCAGATCTCTTGAGCTCATTCATCTTGCCTGACCGGATTTTCCTTTTTTTTTTTCTTTTTTTTGAGATGGAGTTCCACTCTTTTGCCAAGGCTGGAGTGAAGTGGCATGATCTCGGCTCACTGCAACCTCTGCCCCCTGAGTTCAAGCGATTCTCCTGCCTCAGCCTCTCAAATAGCTGGGATTACAGATGCACGCTACCACACCGGCTAATTTTTGTATTTTTAGTAGAGACAGGGTTTCAACCTGTTGGCCAGGCTGGTCTCCAACTCCTGACCTCAGGTGATCCACCCTCCTCAGCCTCCCAAAGTGCTGGGATTACAGGTGTGAGCCACTGCACCCAGCCACCTGACTGGATCGTTAATGCTCATTGATTAGTAACTCCCTGTTTTGTCCTCCTGCCAGCCCCTGGTGACCACCATTCCTCTCTTTGATTCTATGAATTATTTCCTTTTCTGGAACTGGCATATTTCACTTCGCATATTGTCCTCAAAGCCCATCCATATTATTGCATATTTCAGGATTTTCTTCTTTTTTACCCGTGATTATTATTCCACTTTGTGTGTATATCACATTTTCTTTATCCATTAATCTATGTGTGTTAGTTTATTATGCATTGCTATAAAGGAACATCTGAGGCTGGGGAACTTATAAAGAAAATAAGTTTATTTGGCTCACAGTTCTGCAGGCTCTACAGGAAATATGGTACCAGCATCTGCTGGGCTTCGGGGGAGGCCTCAAGAAGGTTTTACTCATGAGTAAAGGTGAAGGTGAAGGGGGAGCAAGCATGTCACATGGCAGGAGAGGGAGCAAGAGAGAGGGGAGGAGATGCCAGTTTCTTTTAAACAACCAGCTCTTGCATGAACTAATAGAATGAGAGCTCACTCATTACCACGAGGCCAGCACCAAGCCATTTGTGAGGGATCCACCACCATGACCCAAACACCTCCTAACAGGACCCACCTCCAACACTGGAGATCACATCTCAACATGAGATTTGGAGGAGACACATGTCCAAACCATATCACTGTGGATGGACACACGTTTCCACCTCTTGGCTTTTGTGAACAATGCTGCAGTGAACCTGTGATGTTGTTTGGCTCTGTGTCCCCACCCAAATCTCAACTTGAATTGCAATCCCCATGTGTCAAGGGAGGAAGTTGTAATTCCCACATATCAAGTGAGGGAGGAAGATTGGATCATGGAAGGTTTTCCCCCATGCTGGTCTCATGATAGTGAGTGAGTTCTCATGAGATCTAATGGTTTTCTAAGCATCTGACATTTCCACTGCTTGCACTTCTCTCACCTGCCACCATGTAAAATATGCCTGTTTCCCCTTCTGCCATGATTGTAAGTTTCCTGAGCCACCCCCACCAGCCATGTGGAACTGTGAGTTAATTAAATCTCTTTCCTTTATAAATTACCCAGTATCAGGTATTTCTTTATAGCAGTGTGAAAATGGACTAATACAGTAAATTGGTACCAATATATTGGGGCACTGCTATAAAGATAACTTGAAAATGTGGAAGCAATTTTGGAACTGAGTAACAGGCAGAGGTTGGAACAGGTTGAAGGGCTCAGAAGAAGACAGAAAGATGTGGGAAAGTTTGGAACTTCCTAAAGATTTGTTGAATGGTTTTGGCCACATTGCTGATAGTGATATGGACAATGAAGCCCAGGCTCAGGTGGTCACAGATAGAGATGAGGAACTTATTGGGAACTGGAGCAAAGGTCACTCTTGCTAGGCTTTAGCAAAGAGACTGGTGGCATTTTGACCTACCCTGGAGATCTGTGGAACTTTGAATTTGAGAGGGATGACTTAGGGTGTCTGGCAGAAGAAATTTCTAAGCAGCCAAGCATTCAAGATGTGACCTGGGTGCTCTTTTTTTTTTTTTTTTTTTTGAGACGGAGTCTCGCTCTGCCGCCCAGGCTGGAGTGCAGTGGCCGGATCTCAGCTCACTGCAAGCTCCGCCTCCCAGGTTCACGCCATTCTCCTGCCTCAGCCTCCCGAGTAGCTGGGACTACAGGCACCCGCCACGTCGCCCGGCTAGTTTTTTGTATTTTTAGTAGAGACGGGGTTTCACCATGTTAGCCAGGATGGTCTCGATCTCCTGACCTCGTGATCCGCCCGTCTCGGCCTCCCAAAGTGCTGGGATTACAGGCTTGAGCCACCGCGCCCGGCCGACCTGGGTGCTCTTAAAAGCATTTAGTTATACGCATTCACAAAGAGATGGTTTAGAATTGGAACTTATGTTTAAAAGGGAAGCAGAGCATAAAGTTTGGAAAATTTGCAGCCTGACCATGTGGTAGGAAAGAAAAACCCACTTTCTGGGGAAGAATTCAAATGGGCTACAGAAATTTGCGTAAGTAACCAGGAACCAAATGTTAGTAGCCAAGACAATGGGAAAAATGTCTCCAAGGCATGTTAGAGATCTTCAAGCCAGCTCCTCCCATCATAGGCCTGGAGTCCTAGGAGGAAAAAATAATTTTATGAGCCAGGCCCAGGGCCCTGCTGCTTTATGCAGCCTTGGCACTTGGTGCCCTGCATCCCAGCCACTCCAACTCCAGCCAGAGCTAAAAGGGGCCATGAATTCTGAGGGTGCAAACTCCAAGCCTTGTTGGCTTCCACATGGTGTTGGGCCTGCAGGTGCACAAAAGTCAAGAATTGAGATTTGGGAACCTCCACTACATTTCAGAGGACGTATGAAAACACCTGGATGTGCAGGCAGAAGCCTGTTGTAGGGGCAGAGCCCTCATGGAGAACCTCTGCTAGGGCAGTGCAGAAGGCAAATGTGGGGTTAGAGCCCCCACACAGAGTCCCCACTGGGGCACTACCTAGTGGATCTGTGAGAAGAGGTTCACTGTTCTCCAGACCCCAGAATGGTAGATCCACCGACAGCTTGCACTGTGCAACTAGAAAAGCCACAGCCCCTCAGTGCCAGCCGGTGAAAGCAGCTGGGAGGGAGGCTGTACCCTGCAAAACCACAGGGGCAGAGCTGCCCAAGACCGTGGGATCCCACCTCTTGCATCAGCATGACCTTGATGTAACACATAAAGTCAAAGGAGATTTTGGAGCTTTGAGATTTAATGACTGCCCAGCCGGGTTTTGGACTTGCATAAGGCCTATAGCCCATTTGTTTTGGCCAATTTCTCCCATTTGGAATGGAAACTTTTACCCAATGCCTGTACCCCCATTGTATTTACTGTTTTAGCCCATTTTCACACTGCTATAAAGAAATACCTGAGACTGGGTAATCTATAAAGGAACAAGGTTTAATTAACTCAAGTTCTGCGTGGCTGTGTAGGCCTCAGGAAATTTACCATCATGGTGAATTGGGAAGTTGGCAAATCTTATATGGCAGCAGGCAAGAAAAGTGCAAGCAGGGGAAATGCCAGATGCTTAGAAAACCATTAGATCTCATGAGAACTCTGGCTGGGCATGGTGGCTCATGCTTGTAATCCCAGCACTTTAGGAGGCCAAGGCAGGTGGGTCACTTGGGACCAGGAGCTTGAGACCAGCCTGGGCAACATGGCAAAACCCCGTCTCTACTAAAAACACAAAAAAATTAAGTGTGGTGGCGTGCACCTCTAATCCCAGCTACTCAGTAGGCTGAGGTAGCAGAATCTCTTGAACTGGGGAGGCAGAGGTTGCAGAAAGCTAAGATCGTGCCACTGCACTCCAGCCTGACTTGGTCTCAAAAAAACAAAACAAAACAAAATCTCATGAGAACTCACTATCACGAGAACAGCATGGGGAAGACTGCCCCCCCACCATGATCCAATCACCTCCCTCCCTCCCTCAACACACGGGGATTATAGATCCCTCCCTCAACACGTGGGTATTAAAATTCTAGATGAGATTTGAGTGGGGACACAGAGCCAAACCATATCAACATGGGAGTGCCAATATCTCTTGGAGATCATGATTTCAATTATTTTGGATAAATACCAAAAGCAGGATTGCCGGATCACATGGTAATTCTATTTTTAATTTTTTGAGGAATCTCCATACTGTTTTTCTTTTTCTTTTTTTTTTTTTTTTTTTGAGATGGAGTCGTATTCTGTTGCCAAGGCTGGAGTGCAGTGATGTGATCTTGGCTCACTGCAACCTCCGCCTCCTGGGTTCATGCAATTCTCTGCCTCAGCCTCCCGAGTAGCTGGGATTACAGGCACCCACCACCATGCCTGGCTCATTTTTGCATTTTTAGTAGAGACGGGGTTTCACTATCTTGGCCAGGCTGGTCTTCAACTCCTGACCTTTTGATCCACCCGCCTCAGACTCCCAAAATGCTAGGATTACAGGCATGAGCCACCGCACCCAGCCTCCATACTGTTTTTTGTAACAGCAGCACCATTTTGTATTCACACCCATAGTGCACAAGGGTTCCAATTCTTTCACACCCTCACCACCACACTTGTCTTAGTTTTATTTGAATAATAGCCATCCTGACAGGTATGAGGTGATGCTTCATTGTGGTTTAGTTTTGCATTTCCCTGGTGATTAGCTATACTGAGCATTTTTTCAAACACTGGTTGGCTATTTGTATGTCTTCTTTCAAGAAATGTCTATTTGGCATCAATATGTCTTTAAAGTTTCCCAGATGACTCTCACATGCAGCCAGGCTTCAGGTTTTATTGGAGGTGGAGGAGGGGAGAGCTTTGTACTTGAGTTAGAAACCCCAATTCAATTTCTTGCTCTGCCCCAACTGGCTAACTCGTCTTGGAAAGTTAGCCTCCACTTCCTCATCATTGAAATGGAGTCATTACCCTGCCCCGCCCACTGTAAGCTTGAGCACTGTACTTCATCTCCCCAAACCATGTTTCCCTCCCCTGTAAAATGGAAATAATAACCATCCCTCCCTCTTAGATTGGTGGTGAATCTCAAGGGTCTCAATGCATGAAGATGCTTACCACTTGGAGCAGTACATTTTAGCTATTGTTTTTATTGCCTGGCCCTTGGTGGTGATTCTGTCTGGTCGAGTTTTGGGGGTTTTACTGCATCCGCCTGCTTTTACTATTTTATTGCTTCTTTTTATTGAGTAATCTTTCAGTTTATTTTATTTTATTGTATGTTTTGTTATTTCCCAGTCGACGTTCACTTTTAAATGGGGAATAAGAAACAGAAGCTCAAAAGGAACGGTTATGAGGGCAGACGAGGCCCCAGTTGGAGATCAACAGGCCTTTATTTCCCTGCGGAGCTCTGCACAAGTGTTTCCTACCCCCAAAGTGAGCCCAGATTCTTGACCACATCCCAGAAGAGATACTCCTCTGCTCTCTCCAAGTTTAAGTTCTCAATCAGTCTCTCTTACATGCCTTATCCTCAGGCCTGGCAACACTTTAGAAAAACTACTGACCCCTGGGTCCCATCTCAGGCCATTTACACCAAAATCTCTGGGGGTAGAACCCAGGCATCTGTATGTTTGTAATGTTCCCAAGTGATTCCAAAGTGCAGCCAGAGCTCAGAGCCACTTCCAACCAAACTCTTACAGTTCCCCAAATGTGTGATGACATTTTGCATCCATGTCTTGTATGGGATCATATATTCATGTATGTCAAAATTGCTCTTTCTAACCCAACTCCCTGGCTAGAATCTAGTCCTTCTTAGAGCACTGTCAAAGCTTGACATCTCCCTCTGGACTCCTTGGGCTGACTTAGACAGGATCCAGTGGTACATTCTTGTACAGTGTCCAGTGCTAACTTATAATCTCAGCATATCCCACATGCTCTCAGTTCTTCTTTCTCTATCATTCCCACCAGACTAGCAGATGCCTGATTTGTGTCTCTCATGTCTATTTTCCCAGCATCAAGAGCAAAGATTTTTAGATGCTGGGTGAGTAAATAAATGAAGAAATGAATGAAAATCACCTAGTTAGTTGATTCAGAAGAAACTTAGCCCAGAAGACTTGGTCAGAAGAGTCCTCAGGCTGGCCACAAGGAACGTGCCAGGGTCAGTGTAGGCAAAGAGAGAATGGGTCCTCCTCTGGCTAAGCAGAGAGAGCCTAAAGTCCATAGATCAAGATTCTCACCTGATTCACCCTGCTCTTTTCATCAGTGGGCACAGTACATGGGGGTAGTCACGTGGCATTGTTGGCAGGAGGACTGCGGTGTGTAAAGCCACTTATTCCTACACTAGTCTTACACCACTGTATTCCTTTAGTGTTGTGTCTCCTTTATTATTCTATCTTATCCTGTGTAATGGTTAATTTTATGTGTCCACTTGACTGGGTCACAGGATATTTGGTTAAACATTTTACTAGGTGTTTCTATTCTGGGTGCTTTAGATGAGATGAACATTTTAATTAGTAGACTGGATTGCCCTCCCTAAGGTGGGTGGGCCACATCTAATCTGTTGAAGTCCTGAATAGAAGAAAAGACTCGCCTTTCCCAAGTTAAGAGAGAATTCCTCTTGCCTGCCTGCCTGCCTGCCTTACAACTAAGACATCACCTTTTTTTCCTGCCTCCAGTCTCAAACTGGAACATTTGGCTCTTCCTGGGTCTTGAGTCTGCCAGCCTTCAGACTGGAACTACAATATCAGCTCTCTTTGGTCTCCAGTTTGCCCTCTCACTCTGCAGATCTTGGGATTTGTCTCCATAATTGCGTAAGTCAATTCCTTATAATACATTTCCCTTGGCCAGGTGCTGTGGCTCCCACCTGTAATCCCAGCACCTTGGGAGGCCAAGGCAGGAGAATTGCTTGAGGTTAGGAGTTTGAGACCAGCCTGGGCAACAAAGCAAGACCCCCATCTCTACAAAAGTAAAAAATAAAAAATTAGCTGGGCACAGTGGCATGTGCTGTAGTCCCAGCTACTGAGGATGCTGAAGCAGGAGGATCCCTGGGCCTAGGAGTTCAAGGCTGCAGTAAGCTATGATGGTGCCACTGCACTCTGGCCTGGGTAACAAAGCAAGATCCTGTTTCAAGAACAAAAATTAAAAATTAAAAATATATTAAAAACATATATATAGAGATTGATAAGTAGGTACATAGATAATAGATAGATAGATAGATAGACACATAGATACATAGAATGATATGGTTTGGCTGTGTCCCCACCCAAATCTCATGTTGAACTGTAGTTCCCATGATCCCCACTTGTTGTGGGAGGGACCCAGTGGGAGGTAATAGAATCATGAGGGTGGACTTTTCCCATGCTGTTTTCATGATAGTGAATAAGTCTCATAAGATCTGATGGTTTTATAATGGGCAGGTCCCCTGGACATGCTCTCTGCTCTCTTGACTGCTGCCATGTAAGATGTGACTTTGCTCCTCCTTCACCTTTTGCCATGATTGTGAGGCCTCCCCAGCCATGTGGAACCATGAGTCCATTAAACCTCTTTTTCCTTATAAATTATCCAGTCTCAGGTATTTCTTCCTAGCAGTATGAAAATGGCTGGGCATGGTGGCTCACGCCTGTAATCCCAGCACTTTGGGAGGTCGAGGTGGGTGGATCACCTGAGGTCAGGAGTTCAAGACCATCCTGATCAACATGGAGAAACCCCATCTCTACTAAAAAATACAAAAATTAGCCAGGTATGGTGGTGCATGCCTGTAATCCCACCTACTCTGGAGGCTGAGGCAGAAGAATCACTTGAAACTGGGAAGTGGAGGTTGTGGTGAGTCGAGATTGCACCATTGTACTCCAACCTGGGCAACAAGAGTGAAACTGTCTCAAAAAAGAAAGAGAGAAAGAGAGAAAGAGAGAAAGAGAAAGAAAGAAAGAGAAAGAAAGAAAGAAAGAAAGAAAGAAAGAAAGAAAGAAAGAAAGAAAAGAAAGAGAAAAGAAGAGAAAAGGGACTAACACAGTAAATTGGTACTGCTAGAGTAGGGTACAACTATAAAGATACTCAAAAATGTAGCAGCAACTTTGGAACTGGTTAACAGGCAGAGGTTGAAACAGTCTGGAGGGCTCAGAAGAAGACAGGAAGATGTGGGAAAGTTTGGAGTTTCCTAGAGACTTGGAGGGCTCAGAAGACAGGAAGATGTAGGAAAGTTTGGAGCTTCCTAGAGACTTGTTGAATGGTTTTGACCAAAATGCAGGTAGTGATATGGACAATAAATGAAGTCTATACTGAGGTGGTGTCAGATGGAGATGAAGAACTTGTTGGGAACTGGAGTAAAGGTGATTTTTGCTGTTTTTGCAAAGAGGCTGGCAGCATTTTGCCCCCACCCTAGAGATCTGTGGAACTTTGAACTTGAGAGAGATGATTTAGTGTATCTGGCAGAAAAAATTCCAAGCAGCAAAGCATTCAAAAGGAAGCAGAGCATAAAAGTTGGGAAAATTTGCAGCCTTACAATGCAATAGAAAAGAAAACCCCATTTTCTGGGGAGAAATTCAAGCCAGCTACAGAAATTTGCATAAGTAATGAGGATCCAAATGTGAATCACCAAGACAATGGGGAAAATGTCTCCAGGGCATGTCAGAGACCTACACAGCAGCCCCTTCCATCACAGGCCAGAAGGCCTAGGAGGAAAAAATGGTTTTCTGGGTCAGGGCCCTCCTGCTGTGTGCAGCCTCAAGACCTGGTACCCTGCATCACAACAACTCCTGCTGTGGCTAAAAGGGGCCAAAGTACAGCTCAGGCCATGGCTTCGGTGTGTACAAGCCTCAAGCCTTGGCAGCTTCCACATGGTGTCAGTCCTACAGTTGCACAGAAGGCAAGAATTAAGGTTTGGGAACCTCCATCTAGATTTCAGAGGATGTATGGAAATGCCTGGATGTCCAGGCAGAGGTTTGCTTCAGGAGCAGAGTCCTCATGGAGAACCTCTGCTAGGGCATTGCAGAAGGGAAATATGGGGTTAGAGCCCCCACACAGAGTCCCTACTGTTGGAACTATGTCTGTTGGAACTATGAGAAGAGGGTCACTGTCCTCCAGACCCCAGAATGGTAAATCCACCAACAGCTTGCAACATGAACCTCGAAAAGTTGCAGACACTCAACGCTAGCCTGTGAAAGCAGCCAGGAGTGTGGGGCTGCCCTCCAAAGCCACTGGGACAGAGCTGCCCAAGACCATGGGAACCCACCTCTTGCATCAGCCTGTCCTGGATATGAGACAGGGAGTCAAAGGAAAGTATTTTGGAGCTTTAAGGTTTGACTTCCCAACTGGATTTTGGACTGGCATGGGGCCTGTAGCCTCTATATTTTGGCCAATTTCTCCCATTTGGAATGGGTGTCTTTACCCAGTCTGTACCCCCATTGTATTTAGGAAGTAACTAACTTGCTTTTGATTGTACAGGCTCATAGGCAAAAGGGACTTGTCTCGGATTAGACTTTGGACTGTGAACTTTTGAGTTAATGCTGAATGAGTTAAGACTTTGAGGGACTGTTGGGAAGTCATGATTGGCTTTGAATGTGAGGACATGAAATTTGGGTGGGGCCAAGGGCTGAATGATATGGTTTGGCTGTGTCCCTACCCAAATCTCATCTTGAATTCTAGCTCCCATAATCCCCACATGTCATGGGAAAGACGAAGTGGGAGGTAATTGAATCATGGAGGCAGGTTTTTCCCATGCTATTCTCATGATGGTGAATAAGTCTCATGAGATTTGATGGTTTTATAAAGGGCAGTTCCCCTGCACACGCTCTCTTGCCTGCTGCCATGTAAGACAAGAGTTTGCTCTTCCTTCGCCTTCCACTCTGATTGTGAGGCTTCCCCAGCCATCTGGAACTGTGAGTCCATTAAACCTCTTTCTCTTTATAATTACCCAGTCTCAGGTATTTCTTCATAGTAGCATGAAAATGGATACATAGATAGATACATAGATAGATAGATATCCTATTGGTTCTGCTTCTCTGGAAAACTCTAACTTATATACAACTCATGTGAAGTTGGTAGAAAATTATTGGTTAGATAGATAGATGAATAGATAGACAGACAGATATCCTATTCTGTTTCTCTGGAGAAGCCCCACTTATATACCACTCATGTGAAGCTGATAGAAATTACTTAACAGTTGCCAAGATCCTCAATTCATGTGAATTTCCTTCCTGGACCTGGTGCCACTATAGGCTGACATTCTTCCTTTCCCTCTTGTGAGTTGTGGCTTCTATAGTCTGGGGCAGTGGGCTGTGAGAGCAGCAGACCTGGGGGGAGTCCTGATTTTACAGAACCTACCAGTTCTGTGAGCTTGGTGCATTAATTAACTTTGCTGACCCTCAGTATCCTCCCTGTAAAATGAAGAGAACTGCCACCCCAGGAAGGTGTGGAGGGGATTCATGAGACAACATGCAAAACATTTCACACAGTACCTGATACCAAGTAGACACTCAATAAAAGATTGCTTATATTATTATTTTAGGGGTGAGGAAACAAAGAAACTATGCTTTTGAGAACTACACTTGAATTGTCAAAAAAGCCTCTGAGTAAGGACCTAAAGGATATTGCGAAGTTAAAACAGCATGAGCTTGTTTTAACTGATCAGAGGTCTTTTCCTCATACAAGTTTGTGCTATCTTGGCTTTCGCTGTAGTAGCAAGATCTCTGAATAAGCAGGGAATTACTCTTCTTGCATTCATCTTCTTGGACTTACATCCTAGGGATTTTCTCTCAAGGAAACTGATATCACCTTAAAAAAAATCAATCTTGGAAAAAGTGCTTGTTCATCCCTTTGATACTCCTCATTCCCATCCCGATCTTCTTCTGAGTTCAGAGCTGGTTCTTCCATACCTGTTCCCGCCACTCTGGTTGATGCCTTCTTCGTATCTTACCTGGGACTGCAGTCATTTCTTAACTGGCCTCTCTACATCACAGGACTCTTTCTAAATGACAGGGCTGAATGCACCATTCCCCATTTCTATACCTTTCAGTGGGGCTCTGTCACTTGCAGAACTGGGCCAGCCCACTCGGTCAGAAGCCCAGATGGACCTCCACGGTTTGCCCTCTTCACCTGGCAGCCTCACCTCCCAACCCCTGGGCCCTGGCAGTTCCAAACAACCAGCTCTTCCCAAGACATATCTGTCTAAAAGTTCTTCCTCATTTGGCAACAGATAACTTTGTCTCATCCTTCAAAATCAACCCGGTGTCACAACTTTTGCAGAAGGAGCTAATTCAATGCTCTCTGCCTCTTGAACACCCTCCCCTCTCACCTATTTTCTTGCCGCTACACCTTGAGCTTATTCCTATCATAGAATTACCACATTACACTATAATTTATAATGTACGTGACTATGATCCTGTCTGTGAGCTCTTCCAGAGCTAGGAGTACGTTACATTTATCTCTGTATTTCCTTGACTTATTAATGGGTAAGGCACACAGAAGGCACTGAAGAGATGTTAAGCAAATACATTTAAAAATGCACAGGTTGGGGATGGAAGAAGATGAATGTAACTGTAAAGGGGTAGTACAAGGGAGAGCTTCCTGGTAATGGCATAGTTCTGTATTTGGATTGGAGTGGTTGGTATACAAATCTACACATGAGGCCGGGCAGAGTGGCTCATGCCTATTAATCCCAGCACTTTGGGAGGCTGGGACGGGCAAATCACTTGAGGTCAGGAGTTCGAGACCAACCTGGCTAACATGGTGAAACCCCATCCCTACTAAAAATATAAAAATTAGCCATGCGTGGTGCTGTACACCTGTAGTCCCAGCTACTTGGGAGGCCAAGGTGGGAGTAATCACTTGAACCCGGGAGGCAGAGGTTGCAGTGAGCAGAGATCCCACCACTGCACTCCAACATGGGCGATGGAGCGAGACTCTGTCAAAAAAAAAAAGGAAAAGAAAAAGTTTCTTAGAAAGGAAAAACACACATAAAAGCTAGTTTTACTGTTCTGACTAATCTAATAAAATAATTGGAAGTAAGGGGCTGTCAAAGTCTAATTTAATATTATTTAAAATTGGTTAGAAGTGAATGATTACAACAGAAACATAACCCAAGTGTGCTTCAACATGTGGCTGTTTTAATCTCGTTTGAGTTGATGTTTAAAAAGAAAAAAGAAAAAGAAGAAAAGGAAAAAAAAAGTGGTTGTTTTAGAATGATAACAAGTTTCTGCTCTGAAGACCTTTCCACCAATGCCTAAGTGCTTCGGGCCATGAGTAGAGTGAATTAGGACAGTGTTGCTGTGGGTGCTGAACAAGCTCAGCAATGATGAAACACCTGAGAGAAACATACAGCTGCACTTATGGGATCTGATCACATAGAGGCTGAATGGGTGGAAGAAAACTGCTGGGCTGACCCACAACTCTGCGAAAATCTAAAACTCTGAGTCTGTGTCCATAGCAACTTGGAACCCGTGAAAAGCTACAGGTGCTAAAAAGTGAGGTTTTGAGTAGATTGACACCTTCAAAAGCTAAAGGCCTCTAGAAATCCAGAGCCTCTAAAACCCTGAAATTCCTAGCAACCAGGTTGGGCTAACAACCTAACAACTTCAAGAGCCTAGATCTGTAAGAGCTTAGGGCCCCTAGAAACTGATGTCTCTAATAACTTGGGGCCTTTGAGAAACATGAAGCTTTTAATAAATTGAAAATCTGAATAACCTGGGGCTTTTAACAACCCAAGACCTATAATAAACTGGAACTCTTAGCAACTTGGGTTGCCTAGCAACCTGGGGGCTCTAATTATCAGAGACTCCTAGCAACCAGAGAGATTGTACAACCTGAGGGCCCTGTACACATCCAACCCTGGACCCAGTCCGCCTCTCACTCTTGCAGTAGCTGCCGCTGGATCTTGAGAAGCAGTGTGATCTAAGAGACAGAGCTGGAATTGGAAACCAAAGATGCATGCTTAGCGTTCTGATTTTGCCACTTACTAATCATATATCCTGTGGCCTAAGCTCCCTGACCATCACTTTCCTAACATATGAGAAAAGGCTGGGCACAGTAGCTCATGCCTGTAATCCTAGTACTTTAAGAGGCCAAGGTGGAAGGATTGCTTGAGGCCAGGAGTTCAACATCAACCCGGGCAACATAGAGAGACACTGTCTCTACAAAAAAAAAAAAAAGTAACCAGGTGTAATGGCATATACCTGGAGTCCCAGATATGCAGGAGGCTAAGGCGGGAGGATTTCTCAAGCCCAGGAGTCTGAGGCTGCAATGGGCTATGATCACACCAGTACACTCTAGCCGGGGCAACAAAGCAAGACCCTGTCTCAAAAAACAAAACAAACAATCCAGTTATTAACATTTTAGTGGCTAAATAGTCATTTGCATTAGCCTACTTCCTGTGAATAAAAGAGGTTAATCTGGATTCTAAAAATATACATTGTCCTTCATTGGGCTCAATAAAACTGTCATTTTGCATTAAAATAAATACGCCCTGTAAACACCGTTATTTGCCCCATTTGGTTCTCAAGGTTGCGAGTGTGGGAAGGCGGAGTGAACACCAGGAAGATGCTCATCCCTGGTGCAGTCCAATGTGAGGCCACAGACCCCCAAGGGGAAAGTGAAGACCTCCTGGACTCACAGGAAGTAAGGGCCAGAGCAGGGACCAGATCTACCTTTCCAGAACGTAACTGTGTACTCACACTACTCTTGCCATTGACAGAGAGGGCATAAAAGAAGCCCTCTGACATTATTGCTCATGGGCGTGGAGTTGAGAGACACTAAGCCTGGGTATTCTATGGGGCTTCTTATGGTGTGTGGAAGGGGAATCACATGCGGCTCTATGGGTGTGTTCAACCCTCGGAACTTCTATGCCTCTCTCTGCAAAATGGGGAAAATGAAATGCATCTTTCAAAGGATCTGGTGTTCATGCTATCTTCCCTCTGACACATTCCCTACTACTCTTTGGGAGCTCCTCTCTCCTCGCTGAAATCCCGGGCCCCAGCAGAGCTCTCTCACGGTGCTGGAGGGTTGAGTGAGGAGGAAAGACATTATCCACTTCGCACCCAAAAGCAATTTCTCTCCCAAACTACAAGGAAAGAGTTGAGCTCCAGTTTCATGCTGTTCGATGGGCCCAAAGGAGTATCTTTTTTTTTTTTTTTTTTTCTATTTAGACAGAGTCTCACTCCATTTTCTGGGCTGGAGCAATCTCAGCTCACTGCAACCTCTGCCTCCAGTGTTCTAGGGATCCTCCCACCTTAGCCTCCCAAGTAGCTGGGATCATGCCCGGCTAATTTTCTTTTTTTCTTTTCTTTTTTTTTTTTTTTTTTTGGTGTCTTAGTAGAGATGGAGTTTCACCATGTTGCCCAGGTTGGTCTCAAACTCCTGAGCTCAAGCAATCTACCCGCGTTGGCCTCCCAAAGTGCTAGGATTACAGGCATGAGCCACTGCACTCGGCCTTAAAGAAAGATCTTACATAGTAATGATTTTCCACTGGAGATGGTTTCGCCCTCCAGAGGATGCATGGCAATGCCTGAAGACATTTTTGGTTACCACAACTAAGGGAGGGGGATTGCTACTGGCATTTGGTGAGAAAAAGTCAAGGATGCAGCATCCTACAAAGCACAGGACTGCTGCCCACAATAAATCAGCCCAAATGTCAGTCATGGCAAGGTCAAAACATCCTGATAGACAGCATAGAGCAGTCTAGGTCTGGATCCTTCTCTGTTCCTAGTTTCCATGTGATCTTAGACAGGCTGTCTCATTTCTCTAGGCCATAGTCAGTTCCCTGACCTGTAAAATAAGACAATTTGATTTGATTGTGAGAAACACACATTCACCCGTCCAAACCCAAAGAATGGACTTGGAGACACGAAGAACAGCGGGAGCGAGACTTTTAATGGTGGTCTTGCAAGATCAGGTGTCTGGTAGGCAGGCACACCCAGGGCAGTTACAATAGGTAATTTATCTCCTAGCAATCAAGTCCCTCCCCCAGTTCCTCATCAGTCGAGTACCATGGTGTTACAATCTTCCTGGATATCGCCTAAGTTTCATTATCCCTCTTATAAGGTTATACCCTGGGTCCAGTTCCCCACTTAATAGTTACTCTTGCTGAGGGCTTGTACTGAAAATTTGACCCATTTGACCCAGGCATTCACATCTCTGTAAACTGTCTCAATTTCTATGATTTGCCTTAAATACTTTATCTCAATTATTTTTACCCTTTTAGGGTCATTATTTGGTGGCCCAAAGTGTTTATTAGGGTCTGAGGTTGCAGTAGTCCCAGGCAAATGGGAGGTTGAGTTCTTGATTAGTTTGAGAGCAAATCACCCTAGGGGGTCTTTCCCTGTGATGCCTGCTCCTAACTTATACACATAAGACACTACTTTTGGTTCTTGGTCTAGAACAGCTGGATTGTCAATGGTGATGAGTATAGGATAGCATTCTAAATTCTGACAGTTATTTGATGGGGAATCCTTGGTCAGAGGTAGTTTATTCTTCAAGGGTCTCCAGCTCAGAGTTACCCACCCCAGGTTTACTGTCCAACACTCAAATTGGGTAGTACACCATACTTCATCCCAGCTGGGGCAGGGCGATGCCCTACTGTAACCTGCATTTGGCTCAGGGTGAAGATATTTATTCACCTGTGAGAGCTGTCTCTAATTTTCCAAATTCCCACAAGGTAAGACCTGGCAGGCATTAAATCTTATAGTTTGGGGTGCTACCATCTGGGTTATATTAATTACCAACCTGATTGGGTAGGGAAGAGTCCCCTGCCAGTTTCCATTTTGACCTTCTGCTCCTTGTGTGGTAGCCCATCCCAGCCATATTAACTTCCAGAAATGGGGCCAGCCCATGTTTTCTTTTAAGATTTTTCTCAGAGTTGACTTTAAGGGTTCCTCAGGTGACCCATGCACTTTTCACTGGGGTTTTTTTTCCCCTCCCTTCTGGGGTCACTTTTACCAGTCCCTTGACTCAAGTATACTGAGTTCACCCCCTTCAGCTGTTTGCACAGCCGTCTCAGTGCTCAGGAGCACTTGATGGGGCCTTCCCAGCTTGGGTGCAGCTTGTCTTCTTTCCAAGTCTTAATCAGCACCAAGTCACCAGGCTGGAAATGGTAAACCACAAACTCAAGAGGCAGAGTTTGAGTCAGAAGTCCAGGATGACAGGGTAGAGGATATGGCCAGTATATAATATCTTAAGAACTGATCCTTGGCTTCCATAGTAGGGAGATATGTAGTTCTGCCCAAATATGGGAGCCCATAAAATAACTAATAGGGAGACAATCCCAAGTCTTTTCTTGGGGCTGTCCTAATCCTAAGGAGTGTTATTGGAAAACATTTGGTCCAAGGCATTTTAGTTTCTAAGATTAGCTTGGTGATACACTTTTTGGGTGTTTGATTCATTCTTTCTACCTTTCCAGAGAAAGGGGGATGCCAAAGGGTGTGATAATCCCATCGAATTTGTCAACCTTCAATAATTCCCCTTAACACCCTTGAGGTAAAGTGGCTCCCATTGTCTGAAGCAGTATTTTCCACCAGGCCAAATCTAGGTACAATTGTTCTAATATTATTTTGACCACATTTCTGGTGGTGGCTGTTGGAAAGGGAAAGACTTCCACCCAGCCAGAAAGGTGATCTACAATCACCAGTAAATACTTTAGTCTTCCTACTTAGGGCATTTCTGTGATATCTACTTAGATGCTTTGAAATGGTCTTAGTCTGGGAGGTCTTCCTCCCTTGTCCTGTTTTCTCATTACCTTTTTGTTTATCCTTTGACAAGTTACAAAACTTGCACATACTTGTTTAGTGAGGGTATAAATCCCTAAACACCCATAATTCCTAAGTATTGCATTACACAGAGCCTGGGATCCCCAGTGACTCCTTTTGCATAATACAGACATTATTTATCTTATTAGGGGTTTAGTCACACTGGCTCTCTCACACTGTCCACCTTTTTCTCTGCTGTCTGCTTTGGCTCTGCGGCTCCTGCCACCCCCACATCTGCAGCTGCACTCCCTGGCCTGTAAGGCCAGCTTTTAGTTACAAAGTTAACCTTTAAAAGGCCTTTCTCTGCTGGTTCCTCCAGATTTAATCTGAAGTATTTTCTCATCTGATTTCTGAGCCTCTGCAGGAATGCAGAGGGAGTTTCCTCTTTTTCTTGTTGAATCTCGAATGTTTTTGAGACATTTTGTGTCCTAGGAGTGGACTCTTTGACCTCTTATAATTATTTGTTCCTCCATTTGGGCCCAGTCCCTGGGATCATTATTATCCCATTCAGGATTGACATTTGGAAATTTTTGTTTGGCTGGCAAGACCCCTTGCCCAGGAGGGTGCTGCCTCTCCCAGATGGTCATGACTGCTCTCCTAATCATTCCCCTTTCTTCTGCTGTGAATAGTGTATTTATAATGGAATTTTAGCCCAGGTGTAAAAGCTGGGTCCTAGGATTTGGTCCAACTGGTCTGCTAAACTGAGGGGATCTTCTAGGAGTGGTTTCATTTCCTTCTAGAAATTTCTAACTTCAGTACCTGTAAGAGGAGCATTTACAAAGCCAATCTCTCCATGTCCCATGGGAACTTCCCTAAGAGGGAACATGCTAGATGCCTGCTGTGTGGAAGGGATAGGGGAGTTTTCAATATCCTCTTACACTGTTTTTTTGTTTGTTTGTTTGTTATTTTTTTATTATACTTTAAGTTCTAGGGCACACGTGCACAATGTGCAGGTTTGTTACATATGTAGACATGTGCCATGTTGGTGTGTTGCACCCATTAACTCATCGTTTACATTAGGTATATCTCCTAACGCTATCCTTCCCCCTTCTCCCCACCCCACGACAGGCCCCAGTGTGTGATGTTCCCCACTCTGTGTCCAAGTGTTCTCATTGTTCAATTCCCACCTATGAGTGAGAACATGTGGTGTTTGGTTTTCTATCCTTGCAATAGTTTGCCCAGAATTATGGTTTCCAGCTTCATCCATGTCCCTACAAAGGACGCAAACTCATCCTTTTTTATGGCTGCATAGTATTCCATGGTGTATATGTGCCACATTTTCTTAATCCAGTCTATCATTGATGAACATTTGGGTTGGTTCCAAGTCTTTGCTATTGTGAATAGTGCTGCAATAAACATACGTGTGCATGTGTCTTTATAGCAGCATGATTTATAATCCTTTGGGTATATACCCAGTAATGGGATGGCTGGGTCAAATGGTATTTCTAGTTCTAGATCCTTGAGGAATCTCCACACTGTCTTCCACAATGGTTGAACTAATCTACAGTCCCACCAATGGTGTGAAAGTGTTCCTATTTCTCCACATCCTCTCCAGCAGCTGTTGTTTCCTGACTTTTTAATGATCAGCATTCTAACTGTTGTGAGATGGTATCTCATTTTGGTTTTGATTTGCATTTCCCTGATGGCCAGTGATGATGAGCATTTTTTCATGTGTCTGTTGGCTGCATAAATGTCTTCTTTTGAGAAGTGTCTCTTCATATTATTTGCCCTCTTTTTGATGGGGTTGATTTTTTCTTGTAAATCTAATTGAGTTCTTTGTAGATTCTGGATATTAGCCCTTTGTCAGATGGATAGATTGTAAAAATTTTCTCCCATTCTGTAGGTTGCCTGTTCACTCTGATGGTAGTTTCTTTTGCTGTGCAGAAGCTCTTTAGTTTAATTAGATCCAATATGTCGATTTTGGCTTTTGTTGCCATTGCCTTTGGTGTTTTAGTCATGAAGTCCTTGCCCATGCCTATGTCCTGAATGGTATTGCCTAGGTTTTCTTCTACGGTTTTTATGGGTTTAGGTCTAACATTTAAGTTTTTAATCCATCTTGAATTAATTTTTGTATAAGGTGTAAGGAAGGGATCCAGTTTCAGCTTTCTACATATGGCTAGCCAGTTTTCCCAGCACCATTTATTAAATAGGGAATCTTTTTCCCATTTCTTGTTTTTGTCAGGTTTGTCAAAGATCAGATGGTTGTAGATGTGTGGTATTATTTCTGAGGGCTCTGTTCTGTTCCATTGGTCTACATCTCAGATTTGGTACTAGTGCCATGCTATTTTGGTTACTGTAGACTTGTAGTATAGTTTGAAGTCAGGCAGCATGATGCCTCCAGCTTTGTTCTTTCGGCTTAGGATTGTCTTGGCAATGCAGGCTCTTTTCTGATTCCATATGAATTTTAAAGTAGTTTTTTCCAATTGTTTGATGAAAGTCATTGGTAGCTTGCTGGGGATGGCATTGAATCTATAAGTTACCTTGGGTGGTATGGCCGTTTTCACGATATTGATTCTTCCTATCCATGAACATGGAATGTTCTTCCATTTGTTTGTGTCCTCTTTTATTTCATTGAGCAGTGGTTTGTAGTTCTCCTTGAAGAGGTCCTTCACATCCCTTGTAAGTTGGATTCTATTCTCTTTGAAGCAATTGTGAATGAGAGTTCACTCATGATTTGGCTCTCTGTTTGTCTGTTATTGGTGTATAGGAATGCTTGTGATTTTTGCACACTGATTTTGTATCCTGAGACTTTGCTGAAGTTGCTTATCAGCTTAAGGAGATTTGGGGCTGAGACAATGGGGTTTTCTAAATGTACAATCATGTAATCTGCAAACAGGGACAATTTGACTTCCTCTTTTCCTAATTAAATACCTTTTATTTCTTTCTCCTGCCTGATTGTCCTGGCCAGAACTTCCAACACTATGTTGAATAGGAGTGGTGAGAGAGGGCATCCCTGTCTTGTGCCAGTTTTCAAAGGGAATGCTTCCAGTTTTTGCCCATTCAGTATGATATTGGCTGTGGGTTTGTCATAAATAGCTGTTATTATTTTGAGATACATCCAATCAATACCTAATGTATTGAGAGTTTTTAGCATGAAGGACTGTTGGATTTTGTCAAAGGCCTTTTCTGCATCCATTGAGATAATCATGTGGTTTTTTTCTTTGGTTCTGTTTATATGATGGATTATGTTTATTGATTTGTGTATGTTGAACCAGCCTTGCATCCCAGGGATGAAGCCCACTTGGTCATGATGGATAAGCTCTTTGATGTGCTGCTGAATTCGGTTTGCCAGTATTTTATTCAGGATTTTTGCATCTATGTTCATCAGGAATATTGGCCTAAAATTTTCTTTTTTTGTTGTGCCTCTGCCAGGCTTTGGTATCAGGATGATCCTGGCCTCATAAAATGAGTTAGGGAGGGTTCCTTCTTTTTCTATTGATTAGAATTGTTTTAGAAGGAACGGTACCAGCTCCTCCTTGTACCTCTGGTAGAATTTGGCTGTGAATCCATCTGGTCCTGGACTTTTTTTGGTTGGTAGGCTACTAATTATTGCCTCAATTTCAGAGCCTGTTATTGGTCTATTCAGGGATTCAACTTCTTCCCGGTTTAGTCTTGGGATGGTGTATGTGTCCAGGAATTTATCCATTTCTTCTAGATTTTCTAGTTTATTTGTTTAGAGGTTTTTATTGTATTCTCTGATGGAAATTTGTATTTCTGTGGAATTGGTGGGGATACCCCCTCTATCATTTTTTATTGCTTCTATTTGATTCTTCTCTCTTTTTCTTCTTTATTAGTCTTGCTAGTGGTCTATCAATTTTGTTGATCTTTTCAAAAAACTAGCTCCTGGATTCACTGATTTTTTGAAGGGTTTTTCGTGTCTCTGTCTCCTTTAGCTCTGCTCTGATCTTAGTTATTTCTTGCCTTCTGCTAGCTGTTGAATGTGTTTGCTCTTGCTTCTCTAGTTCTTTTCATTGTGATGTTAGGGTGTCAATTTTAGATCTTTCCTACTTTCTCTTGTGGGCATTTAGTGCTATAAATTTCCCTCTACACACTGCTATAAATGTGTCCTAGAGATTCTGGTATGTTGTGTCTTTATTATCAGTGGTTTCAAAGAACATCTTTATTTCTGCCTTCATTTCATTATGTACCCAGTAGTCATTCAGGAGCAGGTTGTTTAGTTTCCATGTAGTTGAGTGGTTCTGAGTGAGTTTCTTACTCCTGAGATCTAGTTTGATTGCACTGTGGTCTAAGAGACAGTTTGTTATCATTTCTGTTCTTTTACATTTGCTGAATAGTGCTTTACTTCCAACTATGTGGTCAGTTTTGGAATAAGTGTGATGTGGTGCTGAGAAAAATGCATATTCTGTTGATTTGGGGTGGAGAGTTCTGTAGATGTCTATTAGGTCTGCTTGGTGCAGAGCTGAGTTCAATTCCTGGATATCCTTTTTAACTTTCTGTCTCATTGATCTTTCTAATGTTGACAGTGTGGTGTTAAAGTCTCCCATTATTATTGTGTGGAAGTCTAAGTCTCTTTGTAGGTCTCTAAGGACTTGCTTTATGAATCTGGGTGTCCTGTATTGGGTGTATATATATTTAGGATAGTTAGCTCTTCTTGTTGAATTGACCCCTTTATCATTATGTGATGGCCTTCTTTGTCTCTTTTGATCTTTGTTGGTTTAAAGTCTGTTTTATCAGATACTAGGATTGCTACCTCTGCCTTTTTTGTTTTCCATTTGCTTGGTAGATCTTTCTCCATCCCTTGATTTTGAGTCTATGAAAGATTTTGTCACCACCAGGCCTGCCTTACAAGAGCTCCTGAGGGAAGCACTAAACATAGAAAGGAACAACCGGTACCAGTCACTGCAAAAACATGCCAAGTTGTAAAGACCATTGATGCTAGGAAGAAACTGCATCAACTAATGAGCAAAATAACCAGCTAACATCATAATGACAGGATCAAATTCACACATAACAATATTAACCTTAAATGTAAATGGGCTAAATGCTCCAATTAAAAGACACATACCAGCAAATTGGATAAGGAGTCAAGACCCATCAGTGTGCTGTATTCAGGAGACCCATCTCACGTGCAGACACACACAAAGCCTCTTACACTGTTCTAATTCTTTTCTTAAATTTGGATAAAGATTTAAAGGAGAGGTTGGTTCAGCTCCCCCATGGTCTCCAGGTCTTTCTTCCTCTGACCTTCCTCCTCCCCCTTGATCTTCCTGTCCCTGATTTTGTGAAACATATAGAGGGGGCAAGCATGGTAGGGGTTCCCGGGGCTTTTCCCTGAGTGAGGGCTTTTTACTAGGCTCTTTTTCTTCTTTGAGGGGGAACATGGGAGCTAATTCCATAATCCAGCAGAGAGTGTAACCTATCTCTTCTCGTGAGGTTGGGGTTTTATAATTCACATAGAGAGTTAACGCTTGCCACATCCAGTCCTCTTCTGACCCAAAGTTAGGCCAAAAGACCAAAGGCTTACAAATGAGGTCCTTGGGTCAGGTAAAACAGCAATACTTTATCATCTTTTGCTTTTCCTTGTCCCTGGTTCAGGAGTTGTCCCTCCAAACCTGCAGCACTCTCCCCAAAGGACTATCCAGGGAATGTCAGAGAGTTTCTTTGATTCCCTCTTTCCTTTGTCCCCTCGGCCTAGAATTTCTGTTTCCCATTTTTGGTCAGTCTCTGTGTCTGAGTTTCCATGTGTACTCAACCCCCCTCTACTGGAGGCTTCTCACACACCCCAAAAATCGCTTCATCCATTTCCAGCCATTTACCTCACAGGAGAATGGAACTGCGGATTGGGACTCTGCACTCGCTTCGTATCTAAGATATGTCTCAGTCACACACACTCGACCTCCAAAAATGCCCAACTACCAAGGCAGTACTTATAGTCCAATTTTCTACCTTGCCTCATGCACAAGGTTGCCTGGTTGCCACGGTGCCTGCTTTTCTCCCTTTGTCGCCTCCGCTGCCTCCTGAATAACAGTCTCAAGTTTGTCTATGGCTTCTGCAGGGAGCCGGGACACTCAGAGCAGGCCACCTAAGTCGGGTGGGACACATCTTCCCTCTCGGCCAGAGTCTCACTCCACGCAGGCACAGAGATCCCAGATGGGCCTCCAGGTTTGTGAGAAGCACACAGTCACCCATCCAAACCCAGAGAAAGAACTCAGAGACACGAAGAACAGTAGAAGTGAGACTTTTAATGGTGGACTTGCAAGATCGGGTGTCTGGTAGGCAGGCACGCTCAGGGCGGTCACAACAGGTAATTTATCTCCTAGCACATGAAACCTTCCCCCAGTTCCTCATTGGTTGAGTACTTCCTAGACGTCGCCTAAGTTTCATTATCTCCTTTCTAAGGTTATACCCTGATCCCCTCCCCTGCTTAAGTTTCAATTTCTCAATAACAAAACTTTCTTCCCTTTTATGGGCTGACCCCTCCTCTACGTTCTGTTCACTTATGGTGACCTTCTAGGTGCATGAGACATGTGGTTTGTTACATTTGCAGGCTGGTTGCCAGTACTTAGATTTATCATGCCTTGAAAATGGACCATTTAAAATGTTTTCTCACATTGATGATCCATGTGGCCCCTCCTAATGCCATCATCCTCTAGCTGTGCCCCCTACTTGCCCACCTGTTGACTTTGTATATGGTATTTTGAGTCTCCAAAAGCTAAAGTGGGTGTATTGTCACCTCCATTTCTTCAACTGTAAAATGGGAATCATTATTCCTACTTCACCATTCCTATATTGGCATAAGGAGAAAAAGGGAATAATGTGTGTGAAATTGCCTTACACATAGTACATGCTTAATCAACATTTGTCTTTCTTAAAAAAACCATCATAATGGGTTAGCATGGAGAAGATGTTTAAGAAAATTGTAATTCTCTGACAAGCATCTTCATTCAACAGCCACCGGGACAGAGGGGACTTCAAGCCCCTCAAGACATGATGTCATAATTTTCCAAGAGGCAGTGATGGATCTCAGGTTTCACAGGCAGCCTAGAGAGGTGAAAGAACTTGGGCAGGGAGATACACAGACCTGCTTTTAGGCCTCTGACCCATCCTTAATAGAAATATTTCTGTCCAAAAAAAAAAAAAAGATTACATTGGAATAATCATTTCAACAGCTCCAGTCACTACAAACTGGAAGGTTACAGAGCCTTGATGCCAAGTCTGAGCTGAGCTCAAACCCTTCCTTTGCCATTCTCTATTGAGTGACCTAATTGTCAACAGGGATGATAATAATTCAAATTATTATTAGGAGGCTGTGAATTTCAAGTGAGATAAAGCATTTAGTAAGTGCTTAATAATGTTAGCTATTGTTGTGTTCTAAGAGCTACAGATGGGTCCCAGTCAGTGTATTAGTGTATTGCCTGCCTAGGCACAACTGCATTCTTGTTTAAGATTTCCATGAAAAATCACACAACGTTGTCAAACCCCATTATGGTTCCATGAGAAAAATGTTTAGTTGTCTCTGCTATCCTCCCTCCTTCATACACACACACACACACACACACACACATATTCCATTTTACATATACAAAAGCTGATATTGGACGTTTGATCAAGATAAGGATCTGTTGTACTCTGAAGGACGGGGATATAAAGTTGTGTTTTTCCAGCATCTCCTTCCTTCATCCCAAGAACATACTGCACTCCCAAGAACATACCCATCAAAAGAGGTTAAAATGCCCACTTTTGACTGTTTAAAGTGGGAAAGGCATCATCCTACCCCCCTGAGCCTCTATAAAGAAAGCAATCTTGTAAAACAGAATCTGTCCCATGGTTAAGCCAAGACCATCTCTTATTGATTAAAGGTCAACAAGAATGTAGATTAGTTAAGCTATGCAGAGACCTAACATTCTGAAATGCCAAGTCCTGAGGCTAAAAGTCTAAAACCAATCATTCAAAATCCAAGGAGATGCAACCCTGGAGGAATGATCTGAAGTAAGCTACTTCACAGAATCTGAAATCCGGATTGCCAGTATCTCGCTAAGGCACTCCCACACAGAGGGCTGAAACTGAGCTCCAAATTCTGATAGTGCTTAAAATAGAGTCCTGCAAACATACACAGAGCTCATGGGGCTGTAAGGCAGATCCCTGAATTCCACAGTTGCTGGGAGTATCGGGACAATCAGGCTTGACAAGAGACAGAGGCAGACAAGAAGACAGAAGGAGACAGAGGCACCCACATGATAAAGAGAGTTAAGCAGCAGCTACCCACTTCTGGTTCCTTAAACATTCTAAATAAACAGTGGAAGCTTGTTCTTCTCTTGGTTAATCCTTCATCTCTCCAGAGAAGGTGGCTTTAGTTACTACCCAGTTTTCTTATCAGAGGAAGCCAGTGTGTACCAAGGCAATGGAGTTAGTCCGGAAGCCTTTATCTAATTATATTATCAGAAGTCAGTGGTTGGCCTTAAACAGTGTCCAGTTCTCTAGAGTCCAAGGCAGGGAGGTGAGAACAAGCCAGGCCAGAGCTCAGGATAGAGTTGAGTAGGGGGCAAAATTTCAGCTCCAGTCTGGACGCGGTGGCTCACGCCTGTAATCCCAGCAATTTGGGAGGCTGAGGTGGGTGGATCACTTGAGGTCAGAAGTTTGAAACCAGCCTGGCCAACATGGTGAAACCCCATCTCTACTAAAAGTACAAAAATTAGCCAGGCGTGATGGCGGGTGCCTGTAGTCCCAGCTACTCAGGAGGCTGAGGCAGGAGAATCACTTGAACCTGGAAGGTGGAGGTTGCAGTGAGCTGAGACAGCCTGGGTGACAGAGCAAGATAACATCTCAAAAAAAAAAAAAAATTAAGTTCCAGGGTTGGGGCCCTGGAGAAGGCAGCCCTTAAGGTTCAAGGTGTTTAGTTCAAAAAGTGAAGCAAACTCAAGGGTAAAAGGAGTAAATGTCTGTAAAGCTGATCTGGCTGGGATGAGTGCACAGCAGCAGAACGTCTAAGCAGTCAGCTAGAGCTCAGCAGCCAAACAAATAGAAGTCAGTTACGGAAAACACGTCCAGATGGGGCAAGACCTCACCAGCAAGTTGGGAGGGGCAGAAACAGATATCTGGCTCGATTTTCTTGTTTGTCACTATCTTCTCATTGCCTAGCTTGGATGCTGGCATATAATCGGTGCTTAATAAACATTTGTAGAATTAATAAATGCGAGACAAAGCCCCTGTAGACGACAAGTGTCTGCTTACCTTCCCGTCTCCAACATGCTGCCCATCACTGCCTTTCTTGCAGCTTCCCAGGGCAGTGTCATTAAATCACTAATTTTAATTAGATCACAAGAACAAAAGTACAGATACTGTCAGGTTGTAAAGGACAAGAATATTAGGATAAATCTAGTGGGAAATATAAAGCTTGGAGATGAAGTTGCTAATTGAGCTCCAGGAGCAGCACCTGGGAGGGGAAGACTGGCTGTTGCCAGAGGGTTGGAGCGGGCAGGGGAGCCTACTGGGGCATGGAGAGGAGAAGAGGGGGCTGGACCTTGCTTCCTGGTCCAGCTAGACACAGGGAACTAACACCTAGTGAAAGCAGCCTTGCAAGCTCTCAATAGGACATGGTCCCATCACCTCCACACTGTAACTCCAGTGGATGGTCTTCTCACACTGCCTATGGAAGAGGAGAGCACTACAGAAGCCACATGGGATGGGGCTGGCCTGTGGCTCCGTTCTGGAAACAGTAACCAGACTGCCTGCCCAAAAGGTGCTGCTAAGACCTTGGTGAAAGTCAATAATGATAAAAAGCCACCATCCCTCTGACAGAAGACTCATGACATGAAGGCCAGATGTTCCACAGGACAAGGATCTCCCTCCCTGAGTTAGAGGCAGGCAAGGGGCTGAAGCTGTGGCAATCCAGCCAGCTTGGGCCGAGCCACGGAGCAAACCAGGTCTGTTTGTAATCTTGTCATCTACTTTGCCTACATTCAGGTGTGGCCTCAGGCATCCTCCTTACTCCTGGCTTCTAGGAGGTGCCCCTTTGGGCCACATGCTGAGACTCAACTGTCAGAGAGGATCTGCTCCTGGTTGTGTTGCTGCAGATCCCTGGATCTTGCAGTGGGGGAAAGTGTTGACATCTCCTGGAAGAGGAAACAATGTAGGAGACTGGCTATCAAACTACATTCCATGAAGCTGGGGGACTCTGTAGAGTTGTTCCAGGAACAGAGGGGAGTTGAGCAGGCAGGAGTTCTGCACACCCCCACTCCCACTTCAATCAGAGCAGCTTCACTTTTCTCCATATTATACATTACAATTCCACATAAGATTTTGTTTCAAGAAAATGTTTCGAACTAGCCTGGGCAAAATAGTGAGAACCCCTGTCTCTATAATTTTTTTTTTTTTTTAGTTAGCCAAGCATAGTGGTGCATACTTATACTCTCAGCTACCAGGACGCTGAGGCAGAAGGATCGCTTGAGCCCAGGAGTTCACGGGTGCAGTGAGCTATGATCACACCACTGCACTTCAGCCTGGCCAGCAGAGAGAGACCCTGTTTCCAAGAAAGAAAGAGAAAGAGAGAGAGAGAGAGAGCTGGGCACAGTGGCTCATACCTATAATTCCAGCTCTTTGGGAGGCCGAGGTGAACAGATCCCTTGAGCCCAGGAGTTTGAGACCAGCCTGGGCAATATAGTGAGACCCTGTCTCTGCTTAAAAAAAAAAATAGCTGGGTATGGTGGCATGTACCTGTGATCCCAGCTACTTGAGAGGCTGAGGCGAGAGGACCAATTGAACTTGGAAGGCCAAGACTGCAGTGAGCCATGATCAGCCACTGCACTCCAGCCTGGGTGACAGAGCAAGACCCTATCTCAAAAAAAAAAAAAAAAAGATATTAGAAAAAGAGGGAGAAGAAAGAAAGAAAAGAAGGAAGGAAGGAAGGAAGGAAGGAGGGAAGGAAGGGCTCTGAAACACAAAAACTTTGATGTCTGTGGTAGATTCAGTTATTGACCCCAGATCTTCCTTCCCCTGTAGTGGAATTATACATCCACACTCACACCATGGCTTCATGATGGACAGAGTGTATTTCCTGAGCTCTTGACTTTGGGCCTACCTATTCTTTGACCAACAGGATGATTGCACAACACTAGCAAAGATTTGAAAAATGTTCACGTGGGCCTACACTCGAGTTCTTGTCTTTTTCCATGAGAAAAATTTGCCTCAATTAGCTACAAGTCCAAGGAGGATGAGAGGCATGTGGAGCAAACCTGAGCCCAACCCACTGCTTGGAGTCAGGCTGAGTTGAACCCGTTGTGCATCAGCCAAACCCTACCAATGCACAGATCCATGAGCCCAAAATAAATGCTTGTTGTAAAACATTCAAATTTATTTTTTTCTTTCTTCTTCTTTTTTGTTCCATCTTGCCCTGTTGCTCAGACTGTGCAGTGCAGTGGTGCAATCACAGCTCACTGCAACCTCCACCTCCTGGCTCAAGTAATCCTCCCTCCTCAGCCTCCCAAGTAGCTGGAATTCCAGGTGCATGGCACCACACCCAGCTAATTTTTGCATTTTTTGTAGAGATCACATCTTGCTGTGTTGCCCAGGCTGGTCTTGACTCCCGAGCTCAAGCAATCCGTCCACCTAGCCTCCCAAAGTGTTGGGATTACAGGTGTGAGCCACCACGCTCTGCCACTATTCAAATTTCAAAATTGTATGCAGCAACATTAACTGACTACACAATGCCATTTAAGGGCCCTTCCAGCACCTTTATTTAAACAAAGAATCTGTCCAAAAAGGAAAGAAAGAAGTTTACAAAAAACTCAAGCACTACAGTACTTAGTTCTATTGCTTTGGAGAGCAATTTTACAACATCTAGTAAAGTTGAAGATGCCCATACCTTACCATTCATTATTCCACCTCTAGGTAATTACATAACAGAAAACAGGAGTTGGCAAACTTACTCTGTGAAGGGCCAGATAGTATATATTTTAGGCTTTGCCAGCCATATGGTCTTAATTAACTGCTGTTTTAGCGTGAAAACAGGCACAGACAACACTTAAATGAATGCCTGTGGCTGTGTTCCAATCAAAGTTTTCAATGGACACTAAAATCTGAATTTTATTTATTTTTCACATGCCACAAAATAGTCTTATTATTTCTAACCATTAAAAATGTAGTGGATAAACAAAATATATATGCACATGCAATGGAAAATTATTCAGCCTTAAAAAGTAAGGAAATTCTGACACATGCCTCAACATGCATGAACCTTGGAGACATGAAGCTAAGTGAAATAAGCCAGTCACAAAAGGACAAATATGGCATGATTCTACCGACACAAAGGACCTAGAGTAGTCAAGTATACAGAGACGGAAAGTAGAATGGTATTTGTCAGGGCTGGGGGAAGCGGGAAAGGGGAGTTATTAATGACCACAGAGTTTCAGTTTGGGATGATGAAAACATTCTGGAGATGGATGGTGGTGATGGCCACACAATGATGTGAATGTACTTAATGCCATTGAACTATACACTGAAAAATGGTGAAAATGTAAATCTTCTGTTATGCATATTTTACCATAATTTTTTATTTTTTATTTGTATTTATTTTATTTATTTATTTATTTATTTTGAGACAGCAAGTCTTCCTCTGTCGCCCAGGCTGGAGTGCAGTGGCACGATCTTGGTTCACTGCAACCTCTGCCTCCTGGGTTCAAGTGATTTTCCTGCCTCAGCCTCCTAAGTAGCTGGGATAACAGGCATGTGCCACCACACTCAGCTAATTTTTGTATTTTTAGTAGAGGTGGGGTTTCGCCATGTTGACCAAGCTGATCTCGAACTCTTGACCTCAGGTGATCTGCCCACCTTGGTCTCCCAAAGTGCTAGGATTGCAAGCATGAGCCACCATGCCTGGCCCATTTTATCACAATTTTTAAAGTTAAAATTCAAATTCAGAAAAAGAAAAAATGTAAAAACCATTCTTAATTCATAGCTCCATACAAAAAACAAGTGGTAGCCAGGTATGACCTACAAGCTATAGTTTGCTGACACTTGCCTTAAACAAACCCTCTCACTGTTCCCCAGGAGGAGGTAAGTAGAGGAATTCATCACAGCATTGTTTGAGTTATAAAAAAAGAAAAAAAAGGGAAACAGCATAAATATTCATCAACAGGAAAATGGAGAAATGCATTGTGGTATATTTATACAATGGAATACTCAATGATAAGTGGAATCTGCTATAATTTATATATAAAATTTAAAACCCTACTGAGTAATGCTATATTGTATTAATGAATACATAATATGTAGTAAAAGTGTAAAAACATACATAGGAATGATAAACACTGGATTCATGGTAATAGTTACCTCTGAGGAGGGAGAGGAACAGGGGTAGGAGTGGAATATGCAGAGAGCTTCAATTATATCAGTAATGTTTTATTTCTTTAAATGAGATCTGATGCAAATATGACATAATGTTAAGATTTGATAAAGCCTAATGGTGGGTAAATAGGTATTCATTATGCTCTTTTCTATTCTTGTCTATCTTTGAAATATTTCATGACAGAAAAATTAATTTAAAAAGAGCAAAGGGAGGAACAAGTTTTTTGAGGAAAGAAAAGAAACCATCAATTTCAAAACATGCCAGTAACAACAGCGTGAGTAACAGGTGAGGTAATCGGGCCATCTCATAGATCCTGGCTCCCTCAGGCTTCTTCAGCCCACCAGCTGAGAGCTTAGCGGACAGACCATGTGCAGAGACCCACGTCTGGAACCAAAGGATAGCTCTGTCCACAGGTTTGTCCCTCTGTGGCCGAGAAGACCGACAGAACCAGACCACCCATACCTGGACACCTTCCTCCAGCCACAGCCCTGGTTTCCAGAAATAAGCCCACCCACACCCAGAAGGCATGAGAAGTCGTTTTAGGGCTTCAAGATGTTTTCTTGTGAAAACCCCAGCTTCTCTTGCAAATGCC